>NW_026294492.1:33348069-35763069 GCF_007827085.1 Peromyscus californicus insignis | reverse complement strand
CCCAACACGTGGTATGGCGTGGTGAAACTTGAAAACAATATATGCCCCACATTATATGTGAAATAAACCAATTACAAATGATCATGTATTATATGACTCTGTTTAAATTAAGTATGTAGACACAGATGCATGGTTGTCTAGAGGGGTGATGGACAGGGAAACTGGTGGAAGAGGAGGGAGCTAAATAGTGTCTTGATTTGGAGGGTTATGAAAATGCTATTCTAAAATTGATGATGGAGATGGATTCTAAATACACTGAATGTCATTGAACTATACATTTTAATGGGTGTAAATTATGCAGGACATGAGTCATGTCCCAGTCAAGCTGTTTAAAACCATGCATGGGGAAATTCGGGGGCCAGTTCTGGATCTCCGATGTATTGGCACCATGATGAATAAGGTACAGAACCAGAGAAGTCCAGGGCCCCAGCTTCAAGTGGGAGGGCCACCAAATGCCAAGCTAAGAAAAATATAGCCTCGGTTGACACGGAAGTGGGTATCCTTGTCATCTCTAGTTTCAGTGAGGGAGCTCGGCCACAGGTTGTTTAAGATCACCCAGCCGGCAGTCAGGTAGTAGCATGCATCAGACACCAGCATCCTCCCTGGTAGTCAGTAGGGACTCCCTGGAGCACGGGGGCCTGTGCTTTGAATTCACCATCTGGTAGCGATCATGTTTCCTGGATATGATTAAAGGGGTGTTCGCTTAAAAATCTCTCCCCTCCACTATGCCTGTGGTTGCAACCCCCGTGGGCTTCACTTGGGGGGTTGGTGTCAGTTGCTCAGGGTCTTGCAAGAGGAGTCACAGCTCATCAGGGGCATCTTCTGGGGACTTACAGCTGGCACCTGGGCTCAGGTGCTGGGGATCAAAATGCCAGGGGATGCAGGGCCAGGGAGAGCGGGTTGGGTACACGTCGAAAGCACTGTGACATCTTGTGATTTCTCCTGTGATGTTCTCCAGGAAGAGTTTCCAAAGACTTCAGATCTAGTCCAGAGTCTCAGAAACTGCACCTGGACAGGTGCAGACACTCACTCTATTTGAGCGTAGATATGGATGTGCTTGTTCTCTCTCAATGCCAGTCAATGCCCCTCTATTACGATCAATCCATGTGAGTCTATTAAATGAATAATAGAATTTATTAAGATATAAATTGAGGAAATACACTCACAATTACAGAACAGAGTAGACAGCAAAAGTCATCCTCTGATCTGACCGAGAGCTAATCCACCTCGCAGGTAGGAGCAGGGAGCAGAGGCATGTATGTGACCCCTTCTCCAACTCCTTATCAGAAGTCACATACAATGGCAGGAAGCACCACCTCCTTTGGTCCGTATAGCCCAAGATCATGGGCGGAGCAAATACCACTACGCCCCTCAGCTCTTAAAAGAGGCCAAGAAAACTCGCTGCCTTGACTTGCTTTCATGGGTGGTGAGCTGATACTGGAACAGACTAGGAACCCACCAAGGCCTGGAAGGTACCCCATAAAATCATTTGCCAAGCATGGGGTCTTTGGAGGGGACTATCAATAACGAGCCAGGTCCTGGTAGGACCTTGGTGGAATCTGCTCGTTCCAGGTCTCGACAAGCCTCTCTCCCTCAGCACTAACGAGCCTTCACAGATCCCAAACCCTCCGCCAAACTCCGGCTCCCACCAGAGTGCCCTGAGAGACTGGGTGGCATGGAGAGTGGTAAAGACAGATGGAAGGCAGAGGTGATGATGTTCACACAAGGAAATGGGGCAAGGAGGTGTTGATTAGGATTAGATGTAAAACGAAGGCATAAACACAGGGTGAAATGTGAGATGGGGCAAACGTGGAATTCGGGGTACCTGGCAGGCACAGGGAACGGTGGGTGGAGGTGGGCGCTGGCCTGGTTTGTCTCAGCTTGTTCTGGGCCTTCTCAGATTTCCCTCCACCCTCTTCTAGTGGGTTCACTGTCCTTGTTGCCTGGGCTTAGGTATCAGCTCTGCCACTCACTGTTTGCAAGCCCTGAGAGATTTGCTTCTCTGAGCCTCTGTCCCCCTGACTAAAATGTAGGTACATTGACAGGGCAGCTGCCCCATGGGACTGTGGTAAAGGTCAAATAAGTTGACCTACAAAGCACTCAGTACAATAGGGTCTTATTAGGTGCTTAATAATTGCATCTAGTCTTCCAATCTAATCCATGTAACCATCACCATGATCGACTTCTAGAATATTTTCATCATCCCAAACAGAACCAGTGTCCCCACTAATCACTAACTGTCCCATCCTATCCCCCCTGCCCTGCTGTGTGTACTGCTCTCTAGTCTGTTTGAGATGATTCAGGTATTTCACAGAGTGGAGTCATGCAGGATTTATCCTTTCTTGTCTGGCCCATTTCAAGCAAGAGTAATGTGCTCAAGATTCATCTGTGTTACACCCTATATCAAAACTTCTATTCTTTGTAAGGCAGAATGGCATTCCATGGACTGTGCAGACCACACTTTATCTCTTTGATAAAGCATTTATCTGATGAACATTTGTTTAGGCTCTTGTGTCTTATAGACCCTGGAGTCACACAACTATCTATAGACTAGATAGTTGACTTGGGAGGTCAGAGCCCAGACCTGGAGACATACTGCCTCGGGCCCTGTCCTTCCATTCACTGTCCCAGGTGTCCCGGTCTCTCACCTGTGCCGTGGGGCTGGTGGGTTTCAGGTTGTCGCATGAAGGAGAAGTGTCAGTTCACCCAAAGCAGCCCCAGTGGTTTCTGGTGCCTGCTGGACATTCAGGAAGGCTAGCCATTGTGTTGGGAGCTTATGCATGCACCAAGCTGCCATGAACAGCGAGACTAGACTTTCTGACCTCTGAGAACTGGTGAGCAAGTAGAGAACAGGAGAGGTAGGGAGAACACTGGAGGTCACCTATTCAAACTTCTTCTCTTCATCAGTGGAGAAACTGAGGCCCAGAGGAGAGGGACCAGAATGGCAGAAGCAGAGCTGTAGCCAGGCACCTGTGCCCGGTGTCTGCTGGCCTCAGCTTGAAGCCTGGCTTCCTCCACTAACCATGTATCTCTCCAAAGACTACACTCAACTGCCTTCTTTTCCCTTCAGGCAGCTGGGGGGCCTGTGCTGGTTAGGTTTGTGTCACCTTGACATAAGCTAGAGTCATCTTGGAATAGGGAATATCAACTGAGAAAATACCTCTGTAAGACTGGCCTGTAGGCAAATCTGTGGGGCATGTTCTGATGTGACTGGGCCCACTGTGGGCTGTGCCACCTCTGGGCAGGTGGTCCTGGGGTACATAAGAAAGCAAAGTTAGCAAGCCATGGAGAAGCAAGCTAGTAAGCAGCACTCCTCTATGGCCCCTGCGTCAGTTTCTGCCTTGAGTTCATGCTGTGACTTTCCTATGAGATGGACTGGGACCTGGAAGTTGTTAGCTAAAATAAAACCCTTCTGTCCTCCAAGTTGCTTTTGGTCCCAGTAATAAAAAGCAAAGTAGGGCAGTGTCCTTTACCCTTTGGCTTTGCCTCACATACATGCCAGCTGTTTTCTGTGCTCTGGATACCACCATCTTGTTTATACTCACTCAAGACTGCTTAGGGGACTGGGACAATTCTACAAACTATCGCATAGAAGTCTTTTCTGGCAGGGGCAACGAGTGGGCAGAAGGGACCCGGAACTAGCCCATTGGTGGAGCGGCTCTGGTTGTCTTAGGGCACCTAAGCTGAGTAAGCCTTCTGCTGGTCTGTTGTTTGTATTCTCTGGTTTTTCTCCGAGTTTATTTTTGGAGAATTCCAGTCTGTCTGGACTCCACTAAAGGGGACAGCAGGGGTGCAGGCCACACCTGGGCAGGAGACCAAGGCAGACAAGGGGACTTGGTGGCAGTAAGAAAGCTGAGTGGTGTCATGAGGACAGCGAACCGAGGGGACAGGGAGGGATCAGCTACCAAGAGGTCACCTCCCCCTGGAAGGCCTCGCTCTGGAGCTCTTCAGTGAGTGAAAGAAAGATTTGTTTATTCAAAGATGAAGTTTCCCCTGTGTCTACTCTAGGGCACTGGTCTGGCAGAAGGGAGTTTTTCTGAGCTTGGAGGGATGGGAAAGAACGGAGGTCCCCTGCCCCATCTGGGAAGGAGCACGGAGTGAGCCACTAAGGAGGGTGCGAAGGGCAAGGTAAGGGGGGACCACACCATGGTGGAGGGGAGTGGAAGGGAAGGTGGCCAGTTTGGTAATGCTAATGTCTCTAACTTGAGGGCAACCTTTGCTTTTGACTTTTCATTCCTATTACTTCCTTTGATTCTTTTGTTTTTTGGTTTTTTGTTTTGTTTTGTTTTTTTTTTAATATTTCTCATCATACTAGTCAGGAAAAGATAACTTCCTTCAGAGACTTACACTGCTACCACCTGGGCTGGACACTTAAGACTTAGGCAGAGCCCCCTCATCTCCCTGTGTGTCTGTTTAAGCTGGATTCTTGTGGAGATTCGAGGAGGAGGTGGGAGTCTGCCTTTGGGGATGACAGTAAGCGGTGATGTTTGGGTGTGTCTGACAGGGCCTTCCTGAGGACAGGGATGGATAAGTCACCTCTACAGGCCAGGCTGCCCTGAAAGCAAACACCAGGTTGAGGGAATGAAGGAGGAAGGGAAGGCTTCTGCTTCATCTGGCAGCTGAAAGTGAGAAGCTGATAAGGGTAAGAAGTTCTGTAACAGACCCCACGGTAATCGAGCTGCGCCTGGCATGGGCTCGCTGGAAAATGAGGCCACATCCGGCCTGTCAGGACCTGCCGGGGAAATGCGGAGTGTGACAATTCAGGACTAACACAGTTCCCAAAGCCCCTGGAGTTGGAACACGGAGAGTCCAATCTTCAAGGCGGAACTAGTTCTCATCTTCTAGGGTGAGGGCAAGAACATCCAAGTCCACCTCTTCCTGGCCCCAGCTTGGCCAGAAATGCATCTTTTCCCAAGGTAACACCCTTGGGATCTGCAGCCTGGACTTTTTGCTAGCTCAGACATTGCTTTTGAGAGCTCTGTGGGACCCCAAGCAGCAACAGACCCAACAGTGGCTGTACTTAGCAAATGCCAGGCCTTGCTCCGAGAGCCTGCATCTAACTCATTTCATTAAATCTGCATACAGCTCGACCAGACAAGACGGGAATTTTGTGCCTCTCACACACGGGGAGGCTGAGGCACAGGAGGAGCAGAGTTATGAGGCAAGCACAGACTCCTAGCTCCAGGGTAGTGCCCTTCACTGCTGACAGCACTTTCCTATGCTCCACAGCACTAGGCAGAGTGGAGATTTGGCCTGTATTGTCCACTAAGGGAATCATAAGCCTTAGAGATGGGGTTTGTAAGGGTTCCATAGAACAATTGATAGCAAGTCATCAGAATGGACAGCGAGGCCTGGAGAGATTACCCAGGGCCACACAGCTGAAAAAGAATATGACAAGAATATGATCCATGTTCTCCCTACAGAGTCTTTTCAATGTGTGTGTGTGTGTGCGTGTGTGTGTGTGTGCATGTGTGTGTGTGTGTGTGTGTGTGTGTGTGTGTGTGTGTGTGTGTTTCCATTTCCTTCCTCTAAGAAAATAAAGCTGTGCCCACACTTCTCCCGGCTCCTACTGCAGCTGAAGCTGGAGTAGTGGGTGACATGTTGTCTACTGGCACTTTCCTGTGAGGGAGGGAACTGTGTTGACTGGGTCCCAAGTCCCTGCCCTGGGTTTGTCTCCTAGATACTTGTCCACCTGATAAAGAGGGTTGAGGAGAGCTGGGGAGATCTTGTGCCCTCCCTGAGCTGAGAGCTGAGGTTGATTTCTGCTGGGGGACCCTTTGAGGCATGGCTCATTTTTAGCCTTACCCAGAGCACAGTTTGGGTTGGATGGGCCCATGTGCCCAGCAGGGATCCGTAGTGGAGAGTTGGGCCTGGCCAGGTTCCCTCCAGAAGTGAGAGTGCTCTGTCAGAAAGTGGCTGCAGGAAGGGGCCAGGATGGGCAACATCCTCTGTGGTTTCTTTCTAGGGGTTTCTTTTATTTACCTGTTAAGGACCTTCTCTGCCTCAGTTTCTCTGATCCCTGAAGAATGAAAGGCTGTTTGGTTGGGTGGTTTAGGGACTGAACTTATTCCCTGCACTGTGTCTGTGCTCTACCTTCTGGCCACAGCCCATCAGCTCTACTGGCAGACTGGGCTGAACCAAGATGAAAAGAGCATGTTGGCTGTTGGAACAGGGGACCCACGCTTTGGTCTGTGTGTGATTTCAGAAGTCTGGGATAATTCCTGATCCAGAATAGGCCCCAGTCCCTCTGTCCAAGAACCCAACATGGCACCAAGAGACACAAGGTGGCATGCCTTCTTCAGCACCATCTTTTTCTATTAATATTTTTTACTGCAGTAAAATGAGTAACATGAAATCTAACTTCTGAACAAATTCTGTCTTCCATATACGCTGCTGTGCAGTAGCTATTGAGAACTCTCTTCCTGCATAACTGAAATGTACTCTCACTGAACAGCAGCTCCCTGGGTCATCCACCTCCTAGTCTCTAGCCATCTCTTTTTGCTTCCGGATGTCAAACTCAGATTCCTCTCTGTGCCTGGCTTATTTCACTTAGCACAATGTCTTCAAGTCTTCAAGTTTCATCCACACTGGAGACTGAACAGATTCTGAATACATATATACCAACTCCTTTGTCCATTCCTCTGTGGACCCAGAGTTATTTCTACCTCTCGTCTGTTTCCTGGGAACAACGCTATCATGAACATGGGGGTGCAGATGTTTCTGTGAGGTCATGCTTTCTTTTGGATAAACTCCCAGAAGGGGATAGCTGGACCCTGTGGTAGTCCTTCATTTAACTTTCTGAGGAGCTGCCATACCTTTTGTTAGAGCAGCTGCGCTTATATTCCCACCTGAGGGCTCCAGATTCTGATTGCTCCACATTTTCACCAGCATTTGCTATTTTCCATTTCTGTGGTTGTATGTTTTAAACAATGGCTATCTTAACAGGTGACATCACGTGATATCTCATGTGGTCCTGGTTTTCCCCATGACTGGTGATTACAAGTTTTGGGTTTTTTTTTTTTTTTTTTTTATAACTGGTAGTTATTTGTATGTTTTCTTTGGAGAAATATTGGGTGAAGTTCCTTGCAAAATCAGCGTATTAATGTTGTTGAGTCGCAGGACCTCCTTACATATTTTGGGTTAATTAACCCCGTATTAGATACACAGTTTGAAAATATTTTCTGCTGTTGTACAGGTTGCCTCATTGTCCCATGTTGTAAAGTTATTTTTGTTTGTTTGCTTACATTTCCTTCCAGCAGATTCTTGGCTTCAGGTCCTATGTTTAAGGCTTTAAACCACTTGGGTTGGCTTTGTGTACAGTATAGCATAAAGGTCCTGTAACTATTTTTTGTGTGTGTGACAATCTAGGCTTTCCTACACCCTCTGGTAAGCGGTCACTTTTGTCAAAGTGTAGCCTCTGGGATCTTTGTTGAAGACCATTTGTCTGTGTGTGAATCCCATTCTGGGTTCTCTGTTCTGAGCCCAGGGTGGTCCTCCCAGCGTCACCACCATAACGTTTGGGTCTCTGTAGCTTTGAAATATGTTTTGAAGTCAAGTGTGGGAATAAAAGCTCCAGTCTCCTTTCTGAGACCGTCTCCCAAGCTTGCTCTAATTTGCTTTTTTTCTCTCAGTTTTTCCACAGAACTTTCTGTTGGGCAAACACTTAGGCTACAGTTTGCTTGCCTATGGTTAGCACAGTCATTGGGAGAAGAAGATGACTGGCCAACGGCTCTGGGGCTGGCTGAGTTTTCATTCCAGGAGTGGGGAGCGTGTTCCTACGGCTAACCCCACTCTGGCTTGCTCAACTTCCTCCTTCTCCTCACATCTCTTGACCTGTGTATCTTCTGCTCTTGGAGAGCCTCAGGTAAAAGAAAGAAGAAATCTCTTCTAAAAAGAAGTGTAAGGGAAGCCACCTCTAGTTCCAGCTGTTGGCCTTGGCCTTGCGCTTCTCCAGCCCACCATGTGGGTCTTTCTTCACCTCCGTTGCCTGACCTGTAATGCAAATAGACCATCAAAAATTATAAACTCCTCCCCACCAAATACTATCTTAGGCCCCATTTTATCATGCTTCCTTGAGCTGTCCTCATGAAGTAAAAGAAAAGGGAATGTGGGCTTCAATGTGTGCAAGGCTGGTTGGAGAGGTCAGGGCAGACACAATGCAGGAGTGGTTGGGGATGCCGAGCTACCTCTGGAGAATATGGCCCCTACCTAACTGCAGTCCCATTAAGTTTAAAAACAAAAGAAAGCAGCAAGCAAAAGTACCCTGTGCTGGCCCAAGCCAGACATTCCTGTAGGGTGGGTTTGAGCTTGAGGCGACTTGTTTGCAACCTGAAAGGATAGTGTGAGGGGATGTTGAAGAAAGGGGCCTTACTATTCAGACACTGATAAGGACTGGAGTGGGGAAAAATCCTGAAGATGCCCAGGGCCTGGCATGACCTCTACAGGGTAAGAGGGCATAGAGAAAGAAGGTTGGGCTAATGACAATGTCTTGGCCTTGATTAAGAATTTTTGCCAAATTCTGGCCTCAGAAACTTACCTGAATATGGCAGAGCTTGGAGCTCAATGGCAGAAAAATCAAGCATTCACCTCAGTTTTCCTGGATTAACTGTAACAGTGAACAGAACGTGCTTGGAATCAGAATTTCACCATTCGGAAAGCCCAAGAAATGAGTGGATCTGGGCAGAATCTTAAAATTAAATATTAGTGAGTGTCAGAATACATGTGTGTGTATGTGTATGTGTGTGTGTGTGTGTGTGTGTGTGTGTGTGTGTGCACATGTGCATGTGCGTGTGTATGTGTGTGTGTGTGTGTGTGTGTGTGTGTGTGTGTGTGTGTGTGTGTGTGTTGTAGATGATTATGTACCTCATCATTTATGAGATCATCTTGCCCAAAAGAATCAGATCCAAAGTGGACCTAGCCTATAGATCCAGTGAGCAATGCATAGGAAATAAAAGGAAACACACTGATAGTAGCTGGGGATGTGAGCTTTGAACTCTTAATGGTGGGAATCTTTACAGATGAACCCACAAATAAACAAACACCAAGGAAAGAAGTAGGGTGGAGGAGATAGCTAAACCATCAGGGGGTCCTCGTCTTTTTTTAAAGCCAAGCCTTGGTGGGCTGGGGTAATAGTGTAAGTGGTAAAGTGGTAGCCAATATGAGGATATGAGTTTAATCCCCCAGGAGGGAAAAAAAACCAGGCTGTGTTGGCTGCACTTTTATTCCCAGCACTGGGGAGGTGGAGACAGGTGGATCCCTGGGGCTCTACCACCAGCCAACCTGACCTACTTGGTGAGCTGCAGGCCAATGAGACTCTGCCTCAAGAGAGTGGATGGATGGCACATAAGTACCAACTCCTAAGGCTGTCTTCAGGCTTCCATATGCACACCTACATTCACACACACACTCCGAGAGGAGGGGGGAGGAGAGAGAGAGAGAGAGAGCCCAAGATCAGTTCCTACTACCCACATGGTGGTTCACAACCATCCATAAATTCAGTTCCAGGGGACCCAACACCTTCTCTGACTTCTGAGGGCTACAGGAACACAGGTGATGTTGTGGCAGGCTTTCTCGGACCACCAAATCATGATATGGAGGCTTATTATTAATTATGAATGATCAGCCTTATCTTATGTTCATCCCACTAGCTCTCAGAACGTAATTTAACCTGTTTCTCTTCATCTCCGTTTTACCTCAGGGCTTTTTACCTTTCCTTCATTCCGTAGGTCCTACTTTTCCTGCTTCTTCTGTGTCTGACTGGCTGGTGTCTCCTCCTCCTTCTTCTCTCATTCTCTTCTCCCTCTTTTTGAGCCTAGATTCCTCTTCCTACTTATTCTCTCTACCCGCCAGCCCCGCCTATCCCTCCTCTGCCTAGCTTTGGCCATTCAGCATCTTTACATTGTTAAACAAATGCAGCATAAACAAATGGAACACATCTTTACATAGTTAAAGTAATATTCCACAACGTGGTGCACATACATACTTGCAGACAAAACATGCATACACATATAATGAAACAAATAAACCTAAAAGCATAATTTAATAAGACAGTCTGGTGGTGTAGTTCAGTGATATGGTGCTTGCCTGGGATGCACAGGTCCTGCAAAGGAAAATTAAACCACAACACTAAAGGGTGCGCATGGGAACTGGTAAATGCTATAAAGGAAGGAAGGGGATCAGTGTGGTGGCACACTCTTTTAATCCCAGTGCTTGAGAGGAAGAGGCAGGTGGATCTCTGTGAGTTCAAGGCCAGCGTGGTCTACAGAGTGAGTTCCAGGACAGCCAGGGCTAGATAGAGAAACCCTGTCTTGGAAACCAAAAGTAAATAAATAAATAATAAAGGAAGGAAGGAAAGTATTGTCATGAAGGGGTGACTCGTGGACAGAGAAGAGGGCTGTGGAGGGACAGGGAACACCTGAAGCATCTGGGATGGCTGAGCTTTATTTCTCAATTTGGATGGAAGCTATAAGTCTGTTTCCTTTTTTATAATTTATTGCACTATTTTCTGTAATTAGACTTTTTCTTGTTTTTAACATTTTAACATAAAGATTTTTTTTGCTTTAACAATATGACTCCAATTCTTTTTCTAACCTCCTCTCACTAATTTGGAGCTTTTTGGATTCTCAGCGGACAACTTCTGGTTGTCTGGTTCTGAATCCCACCAGGCTCTCTCCTGTTCTCCTCAGAGTCTCTCCTAAGCATTTCCTATTAATTGAGTGAATGGGATATTATGTTACAGAAACAAACAACCCCAATACCCTAGCACCAGGAAGCAAACGGTTGCTCGTGGCTCGTGCTACCTATTGTACAGTAGCTTGGTGAGGATTTCCTCATCGGAGTTGCTCAGAGAACTACATGTCCTCCTCGGATGGGCTCCCTTGTTATGTGTAACTTCTGCTCACCATCCATCAGCAGGGCTGATCCATCCAGCCACAAGGAGGCTGCAGCCCTGTGAATACACTCCCAGATGTTTGGTAAATAATATTAATGAAGCATGCCTTGCTTCGCCAGCACCGACAGGCATGCGTTTCAGCTTTGCCAACTACTATCACTCCCAACCAGCTGCTCTAGTTGCAGCCACTGCAGTATATTAACTGCAGTTGCATGATGTACCTGCGGTTTGAACCAAATTGTCAGGGACTGACACTGCACTGATCTGAAACCCACACACATCCCTCCGTGCGAAGAAAGTCTATGTTATAAATGTTAACCGTTTGCTTCGCCATCAGTCCGCAGACCAGGAGGCGAACGGTGTCAGCTCACCAGGGCATGGCCAATTCCGTCACTTCTTTCTGAGTCTATCTGTCATTGGTTGCGGCACATCTGTTAGTTCCAGTACAGACAGCAAAATGTGGGCTGGTAAGACCACCTTGTCTCCCAGTGATAAGCCATATGAAGGTTTTTTTTTTAATGTATATGATGTATACAACAAAGAAACAAATTGATGACTGCTGATAAAGAAATTGGATGTGATTAGAAGACTTGGAAGCCGGGCGGCGGTGACGCACCCCTTTAGTCCCAGCACTTGGGAGGCAGAGCCAGGCGGATCTCTGTGAGTTTGAGGCCAGCCTGGTCTACAGAGCGAGATCCAGGACAGGCACCAAAACTCCAAAGAGAAACCCTGTTTTGAAAAACAAAGCAAACAAACAAAAAAGAAGACTTGGAAATGGGAATAACAGAGCAAAATTCAGATGAAACAGACGTGCATGAAGGTGTGGTCCCAGCCACATCTGAAGAGCCCAATAACTATAACAAACAAGATGCCGTTACCTCAGCAGCCCTCAGTTTACATCACTGTGGGAGTAGAAATCAGAGGTCAAAATGGAGTGCTTTCTTCTACTTTGGGTATTTAAGCATACGAATTAGTTTGACCAGGGAAATCAGCGGCTACCCTGAAAGAGAACGGTGGTGATAAGCAGATGGAGGAAGAACCTTGTTAAACAAAGCTGCTTCCATAGTTTCAGAATTGGTGGATTAGTGGGTGTCGAGTACAGGCGAGCACAGATCCCAGAAAAATGAAGTGGTCCCCCAAAAAAGCGAAGCCAGCAAAAGACTATAGTTTAGTGACTCCTTTGGGGGAATTTATGGCACCCAAGAGCCAAAACTAGAATTCAGAGGCTGATCCAGACTTGCAGCAAAGCATAGCCATTCTGTGGGGCAAGAGACTTGCTTGCTTTTGGTACTGTGGTGTACGCTGAAGGGAAGAAGGCAAGGGTTGTTCAAACTAGCTTTGATACGCTTTTTACACAGAAATAAAACACTTTAATTATCAGTGTTTCTAATGTTTTAAGTTATAGGCTAATAAAATCATCATTATTTTTACTAATTTTTCATTTCCCTCTGCATTTATAACCAACAGCGAGGGGTTTTTTAATGTTTTGACAAAAACTTTTAAAGGTCACAGGGCAATTGTGATTTCCCCTCCCGATTATTAAGGTTGCTTTGTATGGTTTCAATTACCCAGGCACTTTTATGGTCCCTGCACTTTTGTGCCAAGCAAGATCTGCCTGTGTACAGACCTAGCTCAGGTAGAGTTACATTACAATTTCCCTACATCTGTCTGTGACAACTCAGTGTATGAGGAAACTTTTGGGGGGAAAAATTGAGCCATTATGAGGGGTAGACATAAGAGTTCCTGATATAATTGGAGGCTCTTAGGATGAGCTTTGTAGGTAAACTGAGGCAGACTACACCCAAACAGGGTCTACTCTTCTGCCTAGGGAAGGTACTGGACAAGGTGAATATCCTTCTTTATTTCGTGAGCTATCAATATCTGAAGAAAGAGTTGAAATACAGAGGCAAATCCTAGGCTGGGTGAGCATCCAGGCTGCCTTCCTCGGCTCTCTGGGCCCGTGGCAGTGGTGATGCACTTAGAGGTCATCTGATGCCCATGAACTGTAGGACTGTGCAGTTAAAGAAGCATGGGATGAGGAGGAGGCCATCAACACTGGGTAATGAGCAACAGCTCAAAGCAGGTTGAGAGCAGGGCTGAGCTACAGTTTGATCAAGTGAGAGTGGGTTGGTTCCCTAAGGTCGTACAGATATCCTGGGAAGGAAGGCAGATTGGGCCAGCCCATAAAGCCTTCAAGGATGCTGAGGTCTCAGAGTTATGTTTATAAAGAGTTCCAAACTTGGGAAATTCAGATTATGTCAATATGATCTCATTTCTCCTCACCGTCAATGACGCCTGGGGACATGAGGGTGTCCTGTGTAATTTATTGTTCAAACTTGGGAGATTTTGAAAGTAAATGGCACTGCTATAGGCAATGGAATATTTTAGTAATTAAAGTCACTGACTATCCCAGGAAAACCAGACTACAGTTAGGTGTAGACAGAATCCAGGTAAGTATACACTAGAGATAAAAATCAGAATGAGTAGAAGGAAATGAATTTTCCCCAGTTGGTATTCCATGCTGAGTTTCCTGGGGTGGAGACTAGTGTGAAGGACATTTATGAGGGATCATCCCTAACAGTCCCAACTGGGAGGGAGGGGTCCCACACGGAGCTGCTGATCAGCATGCTCTCCCATCAGTGGTCTCTACTGACCTCATAGGGCACTCTGGGGCCAAGTCATCTGCAGAGGTGTCCCAAGATGGGGTAAGCTCATCAGCTTCTATTCTCGACAGCCACTGACTTTGGGTGTAGCTATCCCTGAGAGCTGTCCAGTTGGCAGCAGACTTGTGATGAGTGCTGACCTCTCCAGTGCTCACACTGGTCTGAAAAGGATGAGGGAGGCACCCCACAAACTCCCTACAACTAAGGGAGAGGAGAGCTTGAATATTTATAAACATCCGGACCTTAAAGTGAGTCTTTCTGCATCTGTTTGGAAAAAGAGCTGCAAGACTATAAAATTAACACAGGAAGCTTGTTTGCAAAGATACCCCCCCCCCAAAAGGGCAACTTAGTCTATTAAAACATAACACCAGACTTCTTGATATTGTTGGGATTTCGTTTTCCTTAAGGTAAATTTCTACCAAGTTCTACTTGGTAGCGTTTGCATTTAAGTTATCTTTGTGAGACTTGCTGCAGCCCAGGTACAGCTGGATGCACCATCGGGTAACCGCCCACTTAATTCTCCTCACAAACCTCAACTGAGACACAACAGCCAAGGCAGCAAGGGTTCCCCCACAGACGGACAACTGGTTCAAACAGTGGTGCCAGGATTTGGACCCCAAATACGGTGTCTGTGGGTCCCTGCTTTTTTTTTTTTTTTTTTTTTTTTTTTTTTTTTTTTTTGGTTTTTCGAGACAGGGTTTCTCTGTGTAGCTTTGCCCCTTTCCTGGAACTCACTTGGTAGTCCAGGCTGGCCTCAAACTCACAGAGATCCACCTGGCTCTGCCTCCCGAGTGCTGGGATTAAAGGCGTGCGCCACCACCGCCCGGCGGGTCCCTGCTTTTTATCTGTTTGCTTGCTTGCTTGTGTTCAGTCGTGAGGACTGAGGAACTCACACCTGCTAGGCGAGTGCTCCAACACTTAAACTGTATCCCCAGCCTACAAAGTAGAGAGAAAAGAAAACTCTTTTGTTTTGAGACAAGGTCTCTCTAAGTTATCCAAAACAGCCTTGAATCAGAGATCCTCTTGTTTCCGCCTCCGTGTAGCTGGGATTGCAGGCCTGTGCCACCAGGCCACAGTGACACTCTGCCTTTAACCTTTATGCTATGGCACTTTCCAGTCCTCCATTCAGATGGCTTGACACTGTATTATCGCAATAAAATTTAACGAGTTCTTATGGAGCTCCTATCCATTGCCTGTGTTCAATAATTGAAGAAAATAAAAATCCCTTCTCTGGCATGATGCAAAGGATGATGATGATGATGATGATGATGATGATGATGATGATGATAGCAATATCTAACATGTATTGAGCTCTTACTATGTGCTAGACTCTATCCCGACGGCTTTCCATGTATCATATCCTTTAGCCATGCACAAAACTTATGATCACCCTGAAGGAGACTCTGATCTATTGAGAATCAAAGCGGAATGGTTACACAACCACACTTAAGACACTATTGGAAACCCTTATGTATGAGACAGAGTGTTGCTGGACGGATGATCAGTGAATGACAGGCTGGGCTCAGAACTGGGAGACTTAAGCCTTGAAAAAAAAATTAGCCCCTTTTATAAGTTAAAAAAAAAACAACAATAAAATAAAAAAAAATACAAGAAAGGTGATATTTTCCCATTTTGATTAGTTTAGTATTCTGACACATGCCCTGCTTATATTAAATCTACTGAGGTTCACAGTATGGATAATCTAGCCATGGAGAAAGACCAGCTTATCATGAACCTGTAGAGTTGGAAAGCATCATGGGTCTTGAAGACAGTAGGCAGGGCTGAAGACAGGTGCCCAGATGGATAGCAGTGGGGAACTGATAACAGTGGCCTTGCAGAGACCTATTGCATGTTGTGCAAGGGAGTAACTAGTGTGAGCAGACAGATTTTAAAGGCCTCAAATTCTTGGTCATTATGGGTTAGTAATATGTCCCATGAGCCTTCAGAATCTATGGCAGGTGACTGCAATGCTGTTCCTGCCTTTGGAATGCTTTCCCTAAATCTGAATGCCACCCAGCTAACGGTCCTCAAAGCCATGCTGAGCAGAAGCTCCAAGCAGTGAGTGAACTCCTGGCTGTCCCTTGTGGAAGCTTGCCTGTAGTGTGGCTCTGATTCTACAGTTGCTGCAAACGCGACCATGGTCCTTGTCATGCATAGCTCAGCTGCAATGCTGAGGAAATTTACCTACCAGATAGAGATTCTGAGCATCTGCCCCGAGTTGAAGGCTGACCCTAAGGGGGCTCAGCCTCCCTATTCTTGTCAAGAGCATCCCATCATGTAGGAGGGGTCCAGCCACTCTGCTTCCGTGTTTCCCCCCATCTTCTGCCAAAAAGTTAAGGCATTTTATTCCACAAACACATTAATAAATATGATCTCATGGCTTGTTGAGGCAGAAGAGTGGCAGGAACTCACAGGAATCAGCGTCACTGTGGTTTCACGGGCCAGAACGCCGGGAGCTTAGCCCTAACAACGGCAACAGCATGTAGACCCCAGTTCTTAAGGCTGTGCCCCAGCTCTTTCTCCCGGGGATGATGGGAGATGCTTCGCAGGTCACCTAGTCCAGTTCCGGCAGCTGTCCTATTAATTTCCGGGTTGCTGATGGCTGTGTTCTTTTTCTGAAGGAAATTTTCGAGCACAGTTTGGTTTTTTGTTTTGTTTTGTTTCCATCTCTGTCTCATTCACTGGGGTCCAATCCTCTGGCTCCTCCCTTTGGTGGGAGGAGCTACTCCAACCTGACTGACAGCAAGATGGAAAAGTTTTGTGGAACTTTTGGCCAGGCACTAGTAAGAGAAACATGTAGCTGGAAAGGCTCTGAAACCCAGGCAACTGCCTCCTGACCACCTGTAGGCTTCCGTGTGTATTCTTCCTTGAGTTTGGTTCACACTGTCTGGTTTCACCTTATGTTCCTGTCCATCAAACCTGGCCCAGCCCCTTCCATGAAGCTCCTCCAGGCTGCAGTGCCCTGACTCTACTCACACAGTGGTCGTAGTGTACGAAGCACAATCCAAGGTTTAACTACACAGTCCCCCTGCCTCGCTACAGGCCTTCTGCCTCTGAGCAGGCAGCAAGTCTGCTGGAAGCAAAAAGCATCTCTTCCCAGTGCACGGTTCAGTCGAGTGTTAGCAAGTGAAATACAGCCGAGTAAAAGGTAGATAGGCAACCCTTTCCCAGGGTGGTCTAGGGCCAAATACCAAGTTGGAAGCCGTGAATTTATTGGGTTCTTTGCAGAGCCTGGGAAGGATAGCAGCAACTTCCACAAATCTCACGTGTGGGAGCTTGGAGAACATTCAACAGACACTTTCAATATTTTCAGGGGGTTGCAAGCTTGAGCAGCAGAAGGTAGCTTGGGCTATTTCACCTTTCCCAGGCAAAACTTGGCATGGCCTTCAAAATGCACGTGCCTCCATTTGTTTAAGAGCTCTTCTTAGTCTGCGCAGACTATTGCAGCAGAATACCACAAACTAGGTTGATGAAAAACAGCAGAAACATTTCTCCTAATCCCGGAGGCTGCAAAGTCCCTGATGAAGGTACTGGTGTATTTGGTGTCTGGTGTCTGGTGTCCACCTGGTTCATCGACTGTGCCTTCTCCATGTGACCTCACATGGTAGAAAAGGTAAGGGATCGTTCTCAGGTCCATTCTAGAGAAACACTAATCTCTTGGATGAAGGCTTTGCCTTCATGTCTGACCTACCCCCGTGAAGAGGAGAGGAGGGAGAAGGTGGAAAGGAAGAGAAGAAATGAGATTTCAACATATGATCCCGGCAGGAGCACAATTATTCAGAGCATGCCAGGCAGTAAGTGATGAACCTGACCTTGGCCATCCAAGTTCTCTAGCTGGCCCTGCGGCATTCCTACAGACTCAGTATGCTCTTGCTTACTTTTTCAAAATCAAATGAATGTGCAAAGGAGAAGAAAGAAATTAAGCAAGGCTTTCTTCCCAGGAGAGAACAAATTAGAACACCTTCTTCTTGAGTATCTGACTCAGAAGGAAGAGAGACACTATACCTGGGAACTTACGTCTTCCGGTCTTGCCAGTCACAGTGTGGTCCATGTGTGGGCAGCATCGCCATTACTTTGAAGTTTGGAGTCCCAACTCTTAGCCCCACATCTACTGAGGCAAAGCCTTAATTTTTTTTTAAATAAATAAATAGCATACGCCTTTAATTCCAACACTCCTGAGGCAGAGGCAGGCAGGATCTCTGTGAGTATAAGGCCAGCCTGGTCTCCATGACAACTTCCAGGTCAGCTAAGGGCTACATAGTGAGATTGTATCTTGGTGGGGAAGGGCAGAGAATTTGACCTTGGCTACATACCACTTCAGAGCTTTAGCCCAGTTCTTCTGTTCCCTCTGAGCCTGGCCAACTCCTCCAATGGAGACATCCTCTTTTCAAGGAGAGCTTCTCTGAACCCTATATGTTGGCTAGCTCCGAGCACATCTTTAACCAATGTTTTGGCATAATGATCCTAACTTAGAAATCAGTCATTATAGACTATATGATGCTTAATCTTAATTACCAGCTTGATGTGATTTAGAATCCTAGAATCACTTAAGAGACGCAGCTCTCAGTGTGTCCGTGAGCACATCTCTAGAAAGGTTTAACTGAGGAAGATCCACGGGCCGGGGTCCTGTACTGAATGATAATTTAAAATAAGGTGAAAGCAAGCTGAGCATCAGTATCCATCTCTGGTTCTGGGCTCTAGAGGAAATGTGACCAGCTGACTCATGCTCCCATCACTGAGTTCTCCCCAGCATGGTGGATTGTACCTTCGGACCATGAGCCAAATGAAATGTCTTCCTCTCCTCTTTCTCCTTCTCCTCTTCTTCTTTTTCCTTCTTCTCATTCTTTCCGTCCTTCCTTTTTTAAATTACGTGTATTGTGTAAGTATGAATATGTGAGTACAGATGCTCACAGAGGCCAGTGGGCAAAGCCTTAATTTTAAGGAGGTTTGTATGTTCTGCCTTAGAGAACACAGAAGATACTGTTGCCATCTGAGGTCTGGAGTTTAGAAATACAAATAGGAAATACTCAGAATAGCATCTAATTGAAAGCTACTGTGAGTTTTGTCCTGAGTTTGACATGGTGGAGAAGAAGGAGGGAGAGCAAATCCAGCTGGTCAGAGCCCACACTGCCTGAGTTCAAAACCAAACCCCATCGGTGCCTCCAAGAACTACCCTGACCAGGGGGCAGGCTCTTGCCTAACTGTATTCACTTGAGGATCGTCACATGGACAGGCCCTTGTTTGCAGCAGAAACAAGTCATCAAGATTAGGCTAGCAGGCTTCTGGGGAGACAGCCTGTTGTAACCTCCGTCATAACATTTTTCTTTGGTGATGAAGCATTGCTGGGTTTGTTGAAAGCTGGGCGTCACTGAAGCTCCCGCACTCAGGCTGCCCCAGATCCTGGAGGAGGCGACAGCTGAAGGCGTCCCGGACTGATTAGTCCCAAGGCAGCGCTGTTGCTGAAGTCTGCTCCATGCGTGGCAGCTTGCAACTGGAGCATAATTCATTCTAGAGCATTGTGCATGCAACTGCAGATTCTGGAGACAGACTTCTCTCAGTTCACTTTTAGACTCGGCCCCTCGCTGACTGTGCGACTTGTGTGACCATAAATTTTAAAGCTATTAATGACATGTTGCTCAGCTTCCTGCTTCATTTGGGTCAAGGCCAGTTTATCTTTTCTTTCATGGATTATGTTTTTAGTGCCACAGTTGAACAAAATCTTTGCCAAGTTCATAAAAGGTTTCCCCTATGTCTCCTACATACTGTACACTTCATTTATATTTACATCTATCCTCCATCTTCAATTTTGACGATGCTCCAGGCAGAGAGAGTGACAGCAGAGTCTCTTACTCTTCCTTCTGTCAAATTCATAAGCATTCTTGTCACTTATAAGCTGGTCTTTACATCTCACTTTCTAAATGTTTACTGACTAATCTATAAAATATATAGTTAATTTTTATATTCATCTTGTAACATTTATAAATGTTAATAAGACCTTAATAAAACCATTTCCTAGGTCTTGTGGTGATTTTATAGAATCTTTAGCTGTTTCTCCATAAGAAATCATATCATCTACAAATAAAAACACCTTTACTTTCTGGTCTTTAAATGATTCTCAACCTGAGGGTCATGACCCCTACGGGGTTGAATATCAGATATACAACATAGTAGATATTTACATTAGGATTCATAACAGTAGCAAAGCAAAATTACAGTTATGAAGTAGACGAAAATAATTGTATGGTTGGGGGTCCCAACATGAGAAACTATTAAAGGGTTGCAGCATTAGGAAGGTTGAGAACTGCTCTTTTAGAGCAATGGCTAAGAATCCCAGTACAAGAGTGAAGAGGTGTGATGAGAGAGCCCTCTTGCTTTATTTCCAAGCCTGCAAGGAAAATTGTGTTCAGTGTTATATCATTTAAGATTACCTTTATTAGGTTAAAGTTCTTTGCTTTTATCTTAAATACATGTTCGTCAGACGACTTTTCTGTACGTGTTGAAATGATTGCATGGCAGTCCTCCCTCCTCCTGTTACTGTAGTGAATTACCGTGGTTGGCTTTTTGAACATTAAACCAACCTTGCATTCATTGGGTAAACCCTCTTGAATTGTGATATATTATTATTTTTAATATATTACTGGATTTAATCTACTTACACTGTTAATGTTTTGCTATTTGTGTTCATGACAGGGGTTAGCTTGACATCTCCCTTTTTAAAAAATAACGTCTCTGTTATATTTAGGTGCTAGAATATTGATTGTACCATAAACTGAATTGCAAAGTATATCCGGTTTGGCTCCATTTTTTAAAAAGAGAGTTTGTATACATTTGGTATTATTTCTTGTTTGAATGGTCGATAAAGTTTAGAGTCCAGAATTCAAGTTTTCTGTTTCATTTTGTACAAGTATTAGTATTAGACATATATATTTAAATGTCCCCATTTTGTAAGTTTTGTGGAAATTACTGGTATAAAGTTCTTCGTGGTATTCTTAAGTTCTCTATTGTTTTAAGATCTGTAAAAGTCTGTAGTGATGACTCCTCTTCCTCTTCATTCCTGGTACTACTAACCTGTGTCCTCTGGTTTTGAGCACTTTTACAAATGTGTCTTTTTAGGAAGAGGGTACAGTTCTTTGGAAAGAACAGAAGCTTGTGTTAATTTTCTGTTGTGTGTCTGTTCCATATTACATTGATTTTGTTACTGTTCTTACCTTTATTATTTTATTTGTCCACTTGGGTTTACTCTGGGTTTGGGGTGAAATGTCATTAATTTTACACCTTTCTTTTCTCTCTCTCTCTCTCTCTTTTTTTTTTTTTTTTTTTGAGCTGAGGATCGAACCCAGGGCCTTGCGCTTGCTAGGCAAGTGATCTACCACTGAGCTAAATCCCCAACCCCACCTTTCTTTTTTTCACATAAAAATTTAAAGCCGTAAAATTCCTTTGAAGTAGTTCTAGCTGCATCTCACAATTTTTGTTGTATATTCACTGCCATTGAGTTTTAAATACTTTATACTTTCTAATTTCTTCTTTTGCATATACATTGCTTGCAAGTGTGTATTTTTTCTTAGATAGCTTATTAGAGAGAAGGGGGTGTTCAAATATCCTACTATACTTGGAATATTTTCTGTTCCCTCTTTCATTCCTACAGACCCTCCTTACCTGAGAATCTCCCCATCACAATATTCAGTTTATTCCGTGCAAAGCACTAACAATCTGTGGCCTTTTGTTTGTGTGCCTGATTCTTGTCTGCTGTCCCTGGTGGGGTATAAATCATAACAGTGAGGACCTTGTCTTCTTGTTTTTCATTAAGCTGCCAGCACCTAGAAAACTGTCAGGCACATTATGATAACAGATACATAATACTGTTATTTCAATCCTTTGAGCCTACTGGTCCAGAATCTCTCTTGATGGATTTGTGCAATTGGAAAAAATGCATATTAGCCAGTTCTTAGGTTATTTTCTCTAGACACCAGTTGGGATAAGGTGTGGATGAAGCTGCTGAAATCCTCTATGACTTCAATGGATTTTTATCCTGTGTTGTATCATTTGCAACATTTTTACCCTACTTAGACTTGAAATATTTTCAGCTTCTCTTTTTATTCTGTCAACTTTTGCTTATGTTATGTATTTTGAGGCTTATTATCCCCCAACCCCGGCAGTGGGGATTGAACCCAGGACCTCACATATGCTAGCAAGACCTCTATCACTGAGCTATATCCCAAACCCTCTTTGAACTTTTATTTTGAGACAAGATCTCACTAAGTTACCCAGGCTTAGCCTTGTGCTCGGGGTCCTTTCATCTCAGCCTCTCAAGTAGCTAAGATGTGAGACTGGACCACCAGGCTCTTAGACACATGGGCTCTTGGAATGATCATGCTTCCTTGCTATGTGACTCTTCAAGTCAATCCCCTTGGTCAGTATATTAATGGTTGTGCTTTAAAAAACAAATCTGACTGGGAGGAGTGGAGGAAGGGCAGGTTGTGGTCAGGATGTACTGTATGAGAGAAGAATAAATAACTAAACAAACAAATCTGTCCCTTTATTTGAATATTTTGGGGTTTTTTGTTCTTGTTTTTATTATTGAAATAGATTCTTTCCTCATACAATACATCTCAACCACAGTCTCCCCTCCCTCCACCCCTCCTAGGACTTCCCCCCAATTCCTCTCTCCCCCAGATCCATTTCCCCTCTGTTTTCTCTTCAGAAAAGAGCAGGTCTCCAAGAGTCGACAGCCAAACAGGACAAAACAAGATACAACAAGACAGGGCAAAAGCCCTCATATCGAGGCTGGACAAGGCAACCCAATAGGAGGAAAAGAGTCTCAAGGGCAGGCAAAAGAGGCAGAGGCACATCGGCTCCCACAGTCAGGAGTCTCACAAGAGCACCAAGCTAGCATTTAATGTAATTATTCATATGATTTTATGATTAAAGTTTTAGCAGCACAGTTTTTAGTTCATCTGCTTTTAGTTCCTCTATCCACATCCCTTTTTTACTTCTTTTGGATGGCTTCAACATATTTTATATTGTTTTAACTTATATCCTAATTTTTTTTTTAGCTATACCATCTTGAATTCCTTTTTAAATGACCTGGTAATTCCAGTTAACATCCTTGGATTTCCCCGGTGCTCTTAGTTAATACTGGATCTCATCACATAGAGTGTAAAACCTGGAACAGTACAGTATAACGGTCATTCCTTCACATCCACTGTAAGTCCACAGACCTATGAAGCATCATTGCCTTGTATGTGTCATTTTATTTATTTTTTGCTCCTTGAAAGATTTCTTTTTGTGTCTAGTTTTCAATAGTTTAATTATGATGTTGACGCTTTATTCATAATTTCCCTGTTTGGGGTTCACTGTGATTTGGGGATGTGTAATTTACATCTTTCAGTATGGAAGCTTTTCAGCCAGTACTTTCTCAAATATATTTCTGCCTCATTATTTCTGTCCTTTCCATCTGGAACTGTAATTAACTATATACTTTGGACATTGTTCCACATGTACTGGAAGGTTGCTCTTTTTCTTTACCTAGTCTTTTTTGTCTCTTGTCTTTGGACAGGATAATTTCTGTTGATTAATCTTCCAGTTCACTCATTCAGCCGTTCATTAGAAGAATGTATTTATGTCCTATTTTCCATCCAAACTTAAGGCTACAACTTGGGTTTTAAGTGCAGCAGACATCTATAGTGATAAGATATATAGATATTAAAAATATCATGATTTTGAATATAACATAGTTAAAAAGCTGTCCTCTTCTTGACTGTCCTTTCAATGCAAGCATAGTGCCCAGCATGTAGAAAATATTCAAGATACCACTGTCAATAAACGGCTATAACCAAATGTTAAAATTATATTATCAGCTCAGTTCTGTGAATCCCAGAAGAAGAGAGATGAGTAGAGATGGAAGATCATAGAGAGAACGCTCCATTTGAAGGACTGACCCTGTTGCCACTAGCCTTCCTGAAAAAGGGGGATTTCTCATGACCAGGCTATGGGTTCGAAAGCCCCTTAGGGAAAAGGAGTGTCTTTGACTGTGAGGTAGATGTTTTAGGTAAAATGTTTACCTCCCTGTTCCCTGGTCACGCTCTCCTCTCACACTCCCCAGGAGGCCCTGTGCATGGAGGCTCATCCCATCTTCCCTTCTTCTTGCTTGTGGGCCACAGATTGTTCTGGAAGAACTTGTCTGCTTCATTCACTTTGTCACAACACTCTTAGGAGAAGAAACCTATTCTGTTCCCTGGAAATTGACTTCTTACCCATGAAGACCATAAAAAAGGAGTCATTTTCGCTGGGTGGTGGTGGCGCATGCCTTTAATCCCAGCACTTGGGAGGCAAAGGCAGGTGGATCTCTGAGTTCGAGTCCCAGCCTGGTCTACAGAATGAGTTCTGGAACAGCCAGGGCTACAAAGAGAAATCCTGTCTCAAAAAACAAACAAACAAAACAACAACAGAGTCATTCTTAAATAATCCATTGCATTACTTAGTTTTAAAAAAATTATTATTATGTTATTTCTAAAGTTTGGATATATATTTTAATGTCCCCACCTGAAACCCAGGCCTGGAAATATTACATATAGAAAATGTACATGTAATAGGAGTTGTAACCCCAGAAGCACTTCTCAAGCACCTCAAGTTGAAGTGGGGAAAGACATCAGCAGGACCATGTGGAATTGGTGTGCACTTTTTCTGAGTGGAATATGATGCTTAGGATGTCTATAGCAGTGCATTAACCATGCTTAGGATGTCTACAGTAGTGCATGAACCATGCTTAGGATGTCTACAGCAGTGCATTAACCATGCTTAGGATGTCTACAGTAGTGCATTAACCATGCTTAGGGTGTCTACAGCAGTGCATTAACCATGCTTAGAGTGTGTATTAGTGTGTTAACCACTGCTCTCCCCCCAGTGTTCTTTCCCCTTTATTTTTAGGGTGATGCCTTCTTGATGGAGATCTCTTGACTTGGGGGCTTCTTTGGTTTGCTGTCTTACTCCTCCCCCAAACAAATAGTTATCTGTTGATTAAGGGCTGTCTATCTGGAGTGGTGAGTTGCTCTATTTCCAAATGCTTTTGTCCTGCCCCAGATTCCTAGGGTCTTAGAACAGAACAGGTCAGCTGGGCCAGAGGCAGTCAATTGTCCAGGTGAGAGTTGGTATCACTCTGAGCCACCTGGACGATGACTGTCTCTTTGTTCCTAGTGGGGAGGCATCTTAGTGCAATGTTGTGATGTTGGTGTTGCTGAACACTGGCAGTGGTTCTCCAGGATGCTCCAGAGGACCAAGCCCCCTCTCTGAAACAGGCCAGGAAGCCCTCCTAGGAGGTAAGGGCACATGCTGGACCATCACTGGGACAATGTCAAAAAAAAGGTCTGCTGCCGTACATGAGTTTAGTTAAAAGAGCTAAAAATGTTCAGTAGTAGCCCCTCAATCCCCTCCCCCACATATGAGCAAATGATGCCTCCTTGAAATCTTAGAAGTTCATATTGTCACCAGGGAAATTAAAATAAAAGGAACTTCTCTTTCCAGATCCCTCCTTTGAGTGGATTGCATGAAGAGATGTCTACAAAATCGTGGGTAGATATCTCAGACAGGGGTGGGAGGTTGGGGGGTGGGTGGGAGGCTTTAAATCGACAAATCAGTCCAAACCACTGAGCCTATAACTCTTACCCCCACTTCCAGCAGAAGAGTATAACAGACTCTTTATTGGCAGCCCATTAGCGCTGAGGAGAGGCGCTCTGCAGAGTGACATCAGCCCACCGCTTGACCCAAATCTAGTATTTCACCAGAGAGCTAGATGCACTCTGCAGGCTTTCGCACTACGGAGAAGCCATGCGTGGGGATGAGGGGAAGGAGGCATAAATAAGATACAGATTGGAGACTTTTTGATGTGTTTAGCACATTTTTTGTGACTTCCTTTAATACCACAGACCTTGCATTCTTCCACCATTAGGGAACAAAAGACAAGCTGAGGTGGGGGTGGAGGGTGGGCTAGGGAGGGGAAACCCATTCAATAAAAAAGTTCTGTTCGCCTCATTAACATTTTTAATTCCAGTGATTAAAAAGGGAGGCACAAAAAAATGGAACGAGAATGATACCACAGCCCAGTGACTTCAGATATAAAAGTCCCTTCATTAAATCAGCTGTTTCTTAATTCATAATTGAACGTAAATAAAGAGCGACCTATAGGCAGCTGTTTCTAATATCGAGTCCTCAGCACACATGAAAGACGCATTTATTCCTGCAGCAGCCTCCCTACCCTTGGGTGTTATCAGCTGAACATGTTTTGAACCCACCTAATGCATTTGAGGTAGCTTGGGTTTATTTTTCTTTCAATAAAATAAATGGTTTTGTAATTAAATTTCTGCACGGCCTGCGCTTAATGGTTACATTGACAAGTGCTAATGTACGGCGAGAGAACGGGCTTGAAATGAAACATGCTGTTTTCGAATCTGCAAGCAATTTTGCAGCGGGGGCAATCAAACCCCTCCTGCCCGTGAAACGTTTTCATTAATCTGCACTGTAAGTACACCCCTGCCTGCTCGGCCGGCCGCGTGAGGACACTTTTCAGCTCCCGTTATGTCCACCCTCCCGCCTTTACCTTCTTCTAAGAGGAATGCACATGCACAGGCACGCATGCACGCACACATGCGCGCACACGCTCACTCGCAGGGATCATGAAGTGAGCCGTTGTTCGAACCCTTTTGTGGTCTCTGGCAGCCGGGCCTGTGGAAATTAGCGGGCTTTTCACCTGAAACGTTGCAGCTGTCTTGCTCTTCTGAAAGGACTGGCTGCCTCAACTCCTCAGTCCCTGGCAGGAAGGCAGCAAAAAGGCTGCCCCTAAGTTTGGTTGTTGTTGTTGTTTGTTATTGTTTGTTTGTTTACTTCCTCTGACAGCTAAATTTTTGAATAAAACTCCTCATATGGATTAGAGAGAATAGCTATGACATAACTCCGCTCTCTCTGTGCAAACCACTTCAAGCCCCAGCTAGAACGTGCAGCGCCCAGGCTCATGCCTCTGCTAGCCTCCTGAACAGAAACCCGCATGGATGAAGGTGGTGATGCTAACTCCACTTCCGCCCGTGGCCCGGAAGTGGGCTGTGCGCTTGCACAGGTATGAGACTCGGACCCCAAGATTCCCGAGGCCCTCTCCTATCAGAAGGTTGTTTGCTGGGAGCTCTTGAGGAACGTTTGTGGATGGTTGCTGGGTGCTTCGGACTGTGATGGGCCCCTCATTAAAAGCTAGGTGCAGGATCGAGGCCAACAAGCCGTCTGGGCACTGTGGAGAAGAAGCAAGTTGGGATCATCTGTTTCCATGGCTGCTCACAAGGTGTGAGGCTCAGCAGTTTCTTCCAATGCTGTGTAGGGTCCGAGGAAATGCTGAAGGATGACACCAGACTCAAATAGTATACAAGAGCAAAGAGTGTTTATTAATATTCCAGCGTGCATGTGGGGTCTTTCACCTGTATGAAAGGGCGGTGACCCTGAGAGGAGCGTGCAGAATCTTTTTAATCACAGCTAGGGGAATTTCAGGAGCAGTTAGGTCATCTCAAAAGTAATTGGTTAAGCGAGCAGCAGTTACATTAGTATACTTTTAATTGGCTGAGGATTAGTCTTATCCTTTTTTTGGGGGGGGGGGGGCGGGTAGACAGGGTTTCTCTGTGTAGCTTTGCGCCTTTCCTGGAACTCGCTTTGGAGACCAGGCTGGCCTTGAACTCACAGAGATCCGCCTGCTTCTGCCTCCTGAGTGCTGGGATTAAAGGTGTGTGCCACCTCAGCCCAGCTAGTCTTATCATTTTTGGACACATCTGCACAAGTTTGGGCAAGTTTGGAGGTGACTCAGAAGGGGGCTGCTGGGTTTGTCCTTGAGACATTGTGAGGCTGGCTCAGGCCACCTCCCTGAATGTAAGGGCATTGTGGATAAGTGGCCCTTTGTTGGGAGAGACACCTGTTCTGCCCTTCTCAGAGAACTGGAACCTGAATTGGGTTGTGAGACTGGAGAGTTTAACCCCCTCAGCTGACTGCAATCAGGGCAGGCCAAGACGCAAGTGTCCTGCCTTTCTTGTGTTTCTGCTCCCAGCCCCAGGTTTGGTGGAAGGGCTGTGGTGTGTTTCCCCCTCCCCGAATTTGGAATTATGACTCCAAAGGCACAAGGGAGACTCTCAGCTCCTTGGGACTGTCCTATCCATTGCCCAAACTCCAGCATCACCTTCTATGGCTTTGGATGTGCTTGGAAAAGGAGACACAAGAAATGAGATAACCACTCACGTCGAGCAAAGGCAAGGTGAAGTCCATCCTTAGCGGTGGGAATTGGTTTGTGAGGCGAACGTGATAACCACTATACTACGGAAACAAGGACGGGCAATGATGGCGCACGCCTTTAATCCCAGCACTCAGGAGGCAGAGCCAGGCGGATCTCTGTGAGTTCGAGGCCAGCCTGGGCTACCAAGTGAGTTGCAGGAAAGAAAGGCGCAAAGCTACACAGAGAAACCCTGTCTCGAAAACAAACAAAGAATTGGTTTGTATCTGAAAAACAGGAGGGGAGGTTTCTTGATTAAACAGCAGCTAGTAGATTAATGAGAAAAGCAAAGATTTAACCTCGTCTGTGAAAAAGCAGAGAGGCCTTTGCCCAGAAGGAAGGAAAACAGTGAGGACTGACCTTGGAGGGCCACTTGAGTGGGCCTGGCTGAGTCTGGGCTAGAATCCTAAGAAACTAATATACAAAAAACATGGGCACAATCACCTGCAGTCAGCCTGCCAGACATAATAGTTGCTATGATTTCTTACTGTATGAGGGCATGTTAGGCTCTTGGGAGGTATAGGCCTCCCCAAAGGTACTGGCTTCCTGAGGAAGTTTGTGCTGTGATGCAGCTACAAACAAAATACTATGTGGTCTGTGTTTGGAGAGATAGCAGAAAGTTTCATGGAAGTGGTGAGCTGTGAAAGGTGAATAGAATTTCAAGAAAGGAAAATGATTGGCAGTCTTAAATGAATGGAGGTAAGGTATTTGTGATGGATATGGGGGAGTGAAATAAAACTGAGGAGTTAAGGTGGGGTACATAGGAGCCCTTGTTTAGTGGGCTACAAAGGTCTTCAAAAACCACTGGCACTATTTAAAGAGTCCATAACTGTGAGGACTGGGGTGGATCATTGAGGGGTGGTGTTGAAATCTATTTGTGCATTTATTAATAAACCTTGATGTAGCCAGAAGTTTTTCCTGGTCCTGCCTGGCCCCAAGGTCCCACAGCTGCTTATAAAATAATCATTCAAAGGTTTGATATATTTACAAGCTGTATGGCCTATGGCAGACCTCTTGCTAGCTAGCTCTTATATCTTAAATTAACCCATTTCCATTCATCTGTGTTTCAGCAAGTGTTCCGTGGTGTCACCGGTCCGCTGGCATGTTGCTTCTTGGGCGGCAGGCTGGCTTTTCTCCTGCCTCTGACTTTCTTCTTCCTGTCTCTCTCTTTGGATTTCCTGCCTGCCTCTAAGCTGCCTTGCTATAGGCCAAAGCAGCTTATTTATTCACCAGTGGGAACAACATATATTCACAACATACAGAAAGACATCCCCCAGCACCTTGATAAACAAGGGTGAGCTGAGAAGAAATGCCACTGGGTACAAGCAGACCAAGGTCTACTTTGATAACTCAGGTCAGTGAGGAAGTGGGCTGCAAGACAGAGACAGTATGCATACACAGAGTGTAACCAGTTGGTATGGTGGGAGGAAGAGAGCCTTCAGCCAGCAGTTTCTCTTAAGGGTTCCTCAGAAGAATCCTGTGTCAACAATGGCCAGGGAACTCTTGAGTAAAGTGGATTTGGAGAGAGAAAAAAGAAAACACCAGTTCTAACTGGATTTATGAATTTTATGAAGAATTATCATGGGGCAGTATTGTGAATATCGCTCTGTATGCTGTGAATGTGTTGCTCTGATTGGTTAATAAATAAAGTGCTGATTGGCCAGTAGCCAGGCAGGAAGTATAGGCGGGACAAAGAGAGAGGAGAATTCTGGGAACAGGAAGACTGAGTCAGGAGTCGCTAGCCAGACACAGAGGAAGCAAGATGTGAAGGCAGAACTGAGAAAAGGTACCAAGCCATGTGGCTAAGCATAAATAAGAATTATGGGTTAATTTAAGATATAAGATCTAGTTAGCAAGAAGCCTGAGCCATTAGGCCATACAGTTTTAATTAATATAAGCCTCTGTGTGTTTATTTGGGTCTGAGCGGCTGTGGGCCCAGGCAGGACTGGAGATAACCCCAGCTACAGGGCAGTAGAGGGAGAAATGGACCAAAATGGATGGAATGTGGAACTCCTAGGAATGTCTACATCAAAAGCAGCCACATCAAAAGCCAAGGAGGTGCAGTAGGCTCAGATGAGCCAAGATGGGGGAGCTGAGGTCTGAGAAAGGCTGAACATTACTGTGGGATGTCCTCCTTATGCTGTGAATATGTGTTTCTTTCATTGGTTGATAATAAAGTTGTTTTGGCCTATAGCCAAGCAGAATATGGCTGGGTGGAAAGGCCAAACAGAGATACAGGGAGAAGAAGTCAGGGCAGATGCCAGCAGCTGCCCAAGGAGCAAGATGCCAGAGCACCGGTAAGCCATGGTCACATGGCAATCCGTAGAGTAATAGAAATGGGCTAATTTAAATGTAAGAGTTAGTTAGTAATAAGCCTGAGCTACTGACCAAGCATTTATAATTAATGAGAGCTTCTGTATGTTTATTTGGAACCCAGTGATTGGGACAGAAAGATTCCACCTCCAGTTATAGAACATTGCTGTATTTCAGTGAGACTCAAGAATGTGAAGCCCTTGGGTTTATCAATGGAGAGACTGGTGTTTATCCCTGAAGAGTTGGCTAAATGAAAGGGAAGCTGAGAGGCCATGAACAGTGGAGACATCCTCTGCAAGCCTGAGGAAGAAGTATGGTCCCAAAGAAGTCTGAACATCTTGCTTTCTCATTATTATAGCAAAATAAAAAAACTCAACCGAACAAAAACAATCTTTTGGCTTCTTCAGTAGAGCTTATCAAAGCTAAAGAAAATCAGTTCTACTGTTTGGTGTTGGACATTACACCTTCCCTGTGTCAGAGACTCCTGGCCTCAGGAGTGAGTACTCCTGGCCTCAGGAAGTACAGGCTTTCAGGGCACTTTCACAGTGATATGTGCAAGGAAAGCTTTCTCAGGGGTGAGTTCACAGATCATAATGAAAGAAGAATCAGCAGAGATGCAGTGATTGAAATGGCACCAAAAAGAGGCCTCTGGGTGGTAGGATCATGGTGGGGAGTGGGGCATAAAAGGAGGTGGAGAGAGTGCCCTTGTAATGCAGAGGAAAGATGGGGTGTTTGCCAGAGAAACACAGAGGTAAAGGCAGGAGGAGACAGGAGCAGTGTCAGCTTCTCAAGAAAGACCAGTGAGGTCACGTTGGAGGTGAGGGGTGGGTGATGGAAGAGAGGGTGACTTAGAGATGTGAAGTGGGTAGGAAAGGGGGTAGCCAACAGAAACAAAGAGTGGCATCCGGCCGCCCGAGAACTCCACCGAAGATGGAACCCTGGCAGGCAGTCCCATCCGTGTGGTCATGATACTTGCCCCAGCCTTTCTCAGGAAAGGGAAAGCAGGCACAGAAGCCCAGGACATGGCCGCAGTGTTGCTCTGGCTATTGATGGCACCATAGCTGTCATTGGAAGCCAGAGGCAAAGGAAGTTGAGGGCCAACTAGGGAGATGTTTGCAGCAGGGGGCTTCCTTGATGGTATGTGCAAGCTTCATCTTTTTACATAATGATGTATGCCTTCACTGGAGAGGATTGTAAAGTAGCAGGTGGAGAAGGGACCCCCCTTGCTTTTCTTCTCCCTTTTGGGTTTCCTGTGTGATCTGGTTCATTAGGTCAGACTTTTCACATCATTGCTCCTCTCTGCCTTCCTTGAGCTGCATTCTGATGAACAGCCCAAGCTTCTCTGTTTTCCATCTACTGCCTATCTGTAACACCATAATACGATGCCTTTTAGCAACGCTGGTCTCCAGATTATACTGAATCGATGTTCCTATTGTGTTGTTCCATGTTGGTGTCTGTGTGGAAGGTGATTACACACTCAAAGATGCTGTTTAAGTAAAGACAAGCTGTAAGCAGATTAAGGTGTCTGCTGCCAGGCTGGTGACCTGAATTTGATCCTTAAGACCCCCATGATAAAAGGAGGAAGCCAGCTCCCTACAGCTGTCCTCTGACCTCTACTTGCACACATATGAGTGAATAAAAGTAATTTAAAAGCCAGGCCTTTAATCTCGGCACTCAGCAGGCAGAGACAGGCGGATCTCTGTGAGTTTGAGGCCAGCCTGGTCTACAGAGTGAGTTCCAGAACAGACAGGGCTACACAGAGAAACCCTGTCTCGAAACATGCCCCCCCACAAAGTAATTAAAAATAATAATTAATAATAAATATAAATAATAAATATAAAAACAATAATTAAAAATGAATAAATAAAAGACAACCTCACTAAAAGGTTTGATTCCGCAAAACTATATGTTTTGCCTTGTTGGTATTTTGATTAGTTGTTGATGTTCAGTCAAGGTTATTAAAACTAAAAGAGAACCACTGCTGTCATTTGGTTTTGGACAGTAGACACTGCTGGACTATATATCACATGTATAGAGAATCCTGGCCTCAGGTAAAATGGCCTCCAGTAGTGTTTTTTCCCCTGCTTGGAGTGGGCAGCATGTTAGTGTTCTTGGAAAGAAAAAGGCTCACAGCATGGGAGCCATCCATCCTGATTCACCTTACTATCAAGAGGTAGGGATTCCATAGGCTCTGTTTGTTTTTTGTCCTCTTCAAATATCTCAATCTCCCTCCCCAAAGCCCTAAGGAAACCTCTGAAGTCATTCTTTATGTCCTATTAACATTAAGTGTATGCTGTGGTGTGAGTTTGTCAGAGAAGGGACAAGAAGGCCAAAACCCAAGAAAGGTCTCCACGGTTTCAGCAACACTAAGTTCTGCCTGTCCTAGAAGCTCTAACTGCTGAGACACTTGGGATTGGGAAGAAAACCATGAGGGATGTCCATCACAGCCTCAGAAAGCAAAGAATGGACTAAGTAACCAAGGAAATAGCTACATGAGTCTGTCCAGATAATGAGATATCCTGATATACCCAAATATTCCATGTGCTCTTTGTATCCTCTATCAAGACCACATCTAAGAAAAGAAAATGTCTTGGGAGAGGGGAATGGATCAAAATATATTGAATGAAATTCTCAACAAGTAGCATTTTTGTTTTGTTTCGTTTTTCGAGACAGGGTTTCTCCATGTAGTTTTGAACAGTGTATGTCCTAATGTGACTTTCTACTGTCTTAATGGAGACATCGATCTATTTTTCCTTAGCTTCCAGGTGAGGCATTTACTTTCAACCATTTGAACACAATGACAAATCGAAAAGCAGAAAAGGTAAACTATTAGGACTCTGTGATACTCTAAACCTTTGGCTAAATTGTTTCAGGGTGTACTTGTCGGATCGGGTTGGAGCCTAAGACTGTTCTGTGTTCATCTACTGCTTATCTGAACACCACCATGCACTGCTCTGCAGCAACCTTTGTCTCCAAACTGCAGAGGTAGTGCACCTCTTCTGACGGGCCATGTCAGTCTGTGAGGAGGAGGACAGATCTCAACACACTGGCTGAAAACCGGTAGCATTCTTATCAAGCATCATTGAGACTTTCACTGACGGGAGACCATGGGAAGAGACCCTTCCTCACCTACTGCTTCAGGATACACAGTAAGACAACCGCAGGCCATGTTGTCTCAGCACCCAGCCCCAGAGGCTCTGGTTATCACTTTAAAATGCATAACCAACCTCAAAGGATAACCATTAGGTGCCCAGCGAATTCATGTCCTAAAGAACCACCATGCACCACTGAGCCCCGAGTTGGAGTTCTTCAGTGGTGGTAAGCAAATGGGCAGGGCTGGGGGGGGGTGTGGTTAGAGTCCCCCTCCTAGTGGATTCCTTCACTCTGAATGTCACTGTGTGAGCCTGAAAGAAGAGAGCAAAAATTAGGAGAGGAAAACAGACATGCCTAGTGGTAAGAAGCATGTTAGGTCAGCATGCTGAGGCAGTTCACACTTTATGTAGCAGAACTGATTGCGCATTGTAATTCATCTTCCCCTTGGCCCGGAGCCCTTGTTAGACTTCCAGAAAGGAAGGCCCACAGAGGAAGGGAGAGGAGGAGGAAGGAAACCAGGGCAGTTCCCACAGTAGGAAGGTGCCTGGTCTGAGATGAGGGAGGGTCATGGCTGAAGGCTGGTCGCTGAGACAGGCAGGCAAGGCTGGGTGCTTTAGAGCCGATGTGCAAGTTATGAGAATCTCTTAATGACCATAACTCCTGAGGGAGGCATGTGAGCAGTGCCTGGCGCCAGCCAAGCTCACACAGGCGCTCCTGTCCAGATGGAAAATGTGTAGGGAATGAGGGAGGAGGGTGAGAAGAGACTTGGGGCTGCTGAAAGTGACTGATGGCCTTGGGATGGCAAATCTGGCTCCCGTGGAATTGGGGTTTGAATGGAATAAGATGTGGAGACCAGTGACTTTCAGGGGAGAAAGAACCTTGATTATTGTTTCTAGAACCAAGTTTCTTCAAGGTTCTCTGAGAGCCTCATTTATGTATCCCACCTCCAGACCTCTACTCAAGACATTTCTCTTTCTTTTTTCCCCATGTGCCCAAGGGCCCCCCGGGCCAGCACAGGCCTCACTGTCTTCCTGAAGCCCTCGCTGAGAGGTGAATGCCAAGCCTTCCTCCTCTTATCCGCTGACTTTCCTTAACGGAAGCCCTGTTAGTCTAGGATCCAGCAGAGATGTGTGTTTGAGCTGAATGCTTCTCAGAGCCTTGAAGTTACTCAGAAATTCGTGGGGGGAAAAATTTTCTAAGATTTCATTCACAAAAACATTTTATGGAATAAAACGCAAAGTTGCCAAGAATGGTTAAAGCTAAAACTTCAAAGCAATTTGATGACACTCTGGGCCGTACCCACCTGGATGCCTGTTTTCATCCCCCCCCCCACTGAGAACTTGCATATATTAATTTGAGGAGTGAATGAACGGATGTCAGGAAACAGGAAGCTGGACAATGGAAAGTAGAAGTCTTGCTAATAAGTAGCAGATAGAAATAGTTTTATGAAGCTGCAGTTAAAATATAATAACAGCAAGCACTACTTACTGCTCATTTCCAGTGCAGGACACTGGCGTGTGGTGTCCTGTAATGCAACTAACCACTACAATGTAATAGTTGAACTACACATTTTATTTCAATTAACCCTCAACAAAGCAATGAAGTGCATATGGCTCCCTGATTTATGACTGGTGAAATCATATCGTGGGTGATAAAATAACTTTCTGAACACAGAAAGGGGGTTAGGATCAAGGTCTGGGATTCAGTCCTGGGCTGCTGTGATGCTGTATCACTCAGGAGAGGGATAGAGTATATTTCTCCATCCTTCTCAAGCCCTCCCTAAAGACGATTCTTATTGGCCCCAGATGTGATCCTGCGACTGCTGTGGGTACAGCACCCCAACTTGAATGGAAACTCAGTTTGTCTCAGGACTTCCTTCTAATGTTAGGGCTCCTGGGGCAAGTATGGCAGGGACCCACACGCCATACTATCATTAAGGAGATCTCACAAAACCCCAGCTTGATGTATCTAACTAGAGATTAAATTACTGATTTGGTACCTCCATGTGCAATTTTGGGATCCACTGAGTTTAATGTAAATGTCCATAAGCAAGAAATGAGGACCAAATCAGTGGCTAGTTGTTCATCTTTCTCTGTACAGTAAAACTCGGAGCGAGGGAGCAAGTCTGGAGCCCCGTTGATTGGCTAGTTTATCTCCAGGAACTTGTCCATGCAGTAAGCATTCTAGTTGATACATTCATTGTAATCACAAAGGCAAACCTGAATTGTTTTTAGTAATACATTCCACATCATCGAGTGTTACACTGTTTTATGATGTGCCTGATTAGGAAACCCGGACCAGTGTCGGAGGACTAGGCAGAAAATGGGGTCTCTATTTCTTCCCCTCTTTCAGCCTTCCCTTGGCACTTCTGTACAAGGAGGAGCTTTTAATACCCTGTGCACACTTTTCCACGGTCTGTTCAGATTCATCCTGTCTTCCAAAAGGCCCTTCTCACTTTACACCACACAAACTCATGTCTCGGGGGCTTGCCAGATCTTGTCAAGTCCTAATGTTTTCCTTGGCAAGAACTACATGGATCAGCTTCGCTGAAATGGATCAGCTGAGTCCACTGGGCCTTGATGCTACTTCTCCAGGTGCTGTACATGGCTTTGGGCCTCTCCCAGTTTCCACAGGACACTGGCACACCCCAGGCTCTTCCTGTTTCAAGCCCACCAGCTTCACAAGGCATGAGTGGACTTGAGCACCACCCTGGTCTAGAGGCCAACAAGCATCTTTCTGCAGCTGCTCTGGTCTCATTATCAGGCCTGGTCACAGCCTCTGCTGCTGGTATCCTCAGTGTTTCAAGTTAGAATGAAAGGTCACTTATCCGTTCCATCAGTATTTACAGGCTATTGCTAAAATTTCATTTATTGGCCAGGCTGGTAACAGTGAACTTCACAGTGAGCAGGACTGATGAAAGGCGGTGGGCCCTATGGAATTTAAGTTTGAACTCACCAATGTCAAGATGGATGTGTTGGAATTTAATAGGCTTCTCTTTCCAGAATGCCTCTTTCTTAAAAGAAAACACTAGGAAGTCCAGTTTAACACAGAAGGGGAAAGTATGTGTAGAGGAACTCCGGGTACCCAATATGTGGCGTGGGACTGACTGAGAGATCTCTTTGTTCTTCTCCAACAGGGAGACAGGTAACCACTGCTCACGGTTCCAACACCTGTTTTATATGATCCACAAACTAAGAATGATGTTTCACACTTTTAGAGGTTGATAAAAATCAACAAAAGAATGTTCTACGATCTGAACATGGAGACAGGCGTTTTAGTGCTGGCACCCAGCCACGCCCACTCATTCCCACACATCTGTGGCTGCTTTCACGCCTCAACAACAGTTAAGTAGCAGTCACAGAGACTTGCATGTGGCCCAAAATCCTAAAACAGTTGCTGACTGAACCACTATAGCTGACCCCAACAGTGAAAATCATATGATGTGTAGTTATGTTATTTCCTGGGTGCCTAAAACTGGCGCAGTCTGAGAAGCAAGAATCCCTCTGTCTCATTCTACCTGTGGGAGAGAATCACACAGTGTCATGAATGTAGGGATGGAGGAAGGCTCAGAGCCTGTCCCTGACCCCATCTTCTCTTTAGCGCACTTGGACAGGCCTTGAACACAAGCCTCACATCCAGGGCATCTTCAGTAATGTTTGCTATGTTTGACGCAAACTTTCTCTTCTGGGTTCAGTGATGGAGGGGCTTATTGGTGGCATGGCTTTGCAAATATGAATCTGTACCTGTGGGAAGAACAAGGCTTCAACTGTCCCTCCGCCACCTAGTACCCAGAGACCAGGAGTTAGACAGCCTCCCTGGTGGACAGATAGGGAGAGGGGCCATGGCTAAGAAATAAAGGTGGCACTTCCCAAGACTGCCAGCTTCTTCAACCTCGTGACTTGGGACAAAAGCCTGACAACTTTTGTCCCCCACCAGCAGGCACCCTGCTGATGGACTGGCTCACCAAGGTCAGGGCCTGAACTCTCAACAGTTGGCATGTTGACATGACCAATCAACCCTCCTCTCTGTCTTCAAACCGATCAACCCTAAAGTATGGAAGGCAGACTCTTCAGGGCTTTCCAACCCCCCCCGCCCCAGCCTGTCCATCCTGACACCAGTGTTCAGAGGAAGCCGCGATGTGTGGCCAGCAGGACCTGCTAATGGATGAGCTTTGAGAACAAGAGACTGGATTTTCAGCTTCCCGAGCTCCGCCTCCTTTTCACAGAGGCTCTTTTTCTCTCTGTGTGTCTGCTGCACGTGTGTGTGTGTTTCCACACTCCCAATAATGCCTTTCTTAACTGCTAGTTCTGACCTCGGGGCGTGAGATTTCTCTGCTGCAACATCTCAATACTTGAGGTTTTTTTTTTTTTTTTTTTTTTTTTGTTTTTTTGTTTTGTTTTTTTTTTTTTTCTGTCTGCCTTTTAATTCTTTACCTGGCAGAGAACATGAACCCAGTCAAGGCCCCTAGACCATATCATTTCCAGACTGTATCACTGCATTGTGTACCTGTGCCAACGAGGCCTCGGTTTTGTGTCTGTAAAATGGCTAACCTTGTCTACTTTCAAGGCTGTTGAGAGAAAGGATCAGACCCCACACAGGAAGATGTTCCAGAGCTGGCCAGGAACAGTGACTACATCTATCTGTCACCCACTAGGAGCGACATCAGCCAAACTCTCGCCCTTTGTTTTTCTTTGTGGGACAAGGTGAGAGATAACCCATGAAGAACTCCTTACCTTCACCCAGATCCCACACTTCCCACCTCACCCCAAATCCTACCTTTTCTTTAATGTCTACTTTGGGGATCCTCAGCCCCACCTGGGCCTAAGCAGACTCTCACATTGTGTGATATTTTATTTGTGTTCTGATAAATAAAGCTTGTTTGGAGTCAGAGGGCAGAGCTAGCCACTAGTTAACCATAGAGGTCTGGAGGTCTGTACAGAGAGGAACAAGAAGTGATAAGGCGGGGCGGAGACAGGATCTTGGCCTTTTTGGTCAGAGGATCCAGAGAGGTAGGAAGTGACTGTGGCTACTCCCTTGCTTCTCTGATCTTTCAGGTTTTACCCCTATATCTGACTCCTGGTTTTTATTGATGAAATTAATTAGGTTTACGCTTCACCCTCACAACCAAGAATACCTCTGTAGGTCTTCGTAGGTCTTCCTCCAGTGACTGGGTCTCTTAGCTCATGGGCAGCTGTGTCTGGCCAGAGCAGACTACAGACTTTTTGTCCATTTTCCCCCACCAAACAAATACTCTTACAGTACAGGGAATTGATATCCTGTTGGGTGTCCCTGTTCATCCAAAGCTCAACCACAGTGTCCCTGAGGTAGTTGGGGGCTTCAGAAGGATGATGACCCAGGAAGAATGCTTACAAGGGCAGAGAGAAGATACAGAGGAATGAGCAGATGAATGAGTAGAGATGCATGATGTGAAAGCCACAAAGAATAAATCAAAGTTAAAAGAAAAAAAAAGGTTCCAAGCATCTTTGGGGCAGCATCAATAGCCTCTGTTCCCTGTTGTGTCTCCCACAGCTCTATGGTGACAGGCACCTGGTGGAGACTCAGTATACGTCCTTTGAATGAATTCATGGTGTCTTGGGCTTTTGTGTCAAGACTTGGGCCATTTCTGCTGATAACGCTCATGAGTTCCTGCACAGCCCTTCTACAATAAACACAGTTCTACTCACAGGAGTTATCTAATTGGGAACTGTAGATGATGATAGCAATGAGCGTGAGGTTGGAAAGGCAGTCCCCTCAAGTCTCAAAGCCAAGGGAACAGAAGCAAGAACAGGGATAGAATTCAGCTCAAGAGTATCTTCTTAAAGTTAACTTTCATTTGTTTGCAAGAAGGCTAGAATCCTGTACCGTCCTATGTTGATCCTGTGAGCTGCCACGAGGTAATGGAAACCTAGCACTCTGACCCATAGCCTGGGAAACGGTAGGGCAGCAGATTCATTACTTGCATCTTCTGAGAAAATTCTAGAGCCAGAAAGAAAAAATCCACCAACGTTTAAGGGAGAGAGGTTTCAAGCTCAGACTGTGGAAAAGATGTCGAACCCCTGCTTTCTGCTGTGTGCTGTTTGTCAAGAGTCACGCTGGAGCCTGGCCCATCCTGACACCAGTTTTCCTGGGAAGCACCGGGGTGTGGCTAGCAGTCCTTGCTAAATAGTGGGCTTGGAAGACAACAGCTAAAGTGGGCCTTGAACTCCCACCGGCTCCACTTTGACTTATCCCCTCCCCCCACTAATCCTCCTTCACCTTCATCCTGCCCTCCAGAACTGGATTCTTGACCCTTTTGCTGGGCTCACAAGTCAGTCAGTCCCTGCAGGACTGACCCATTACTTGCAGGGAGAAATGGGCAGACGCCCCAAAGATGTTGTTCAAGGATACATCTGTGGATCTTGCCATTGAGAGTGCCAGATTCTTCTTTGGACAGCTGTATAAGAAGGTGGTCTTCTCCCCCCGGGGCCCAGGAGAACTTTCACCATCCTGACACCCACTCTCTTCATAGTTTCCAGGATATTGGGGAAGGGGGTCCTGGTCAACTCGGCTATCATCTGCAGTGGATTTCTTCTGTCTCAATTTTCCAAATGGCATGGCAAACTCCTTCTTTCTTCCTCCCTTCCTCCCTCCCTCCCTCCCTCCCTCCCTTCTTCCCTCCCTGCCTCCCTCTCTCCCTTCTTCACTTTAAACATGTTCTAGGGGCTAGCATGATGACTCAGCAGGGAAGAGCACCTGTTGCTGACCCGGGTTCAGTTTCCAGCATTCACATCGTGGCTCATAACTGTCTGTCACTCCAATTCCAGGGGTTCTCATGCCCTCTTCCGACCTGCTAGGGCAGCAGGCATGCTCCTGGTGCACAAACATGTATACAGACAAAACACTCATACACATAAAAATAGAATAAATTTTAAATGGAATTAAAATGTCCTAATTGACAGAAATAACACATGCAAACACAGAGATTTGATATGTGTGTACATTGTGACAAACATAGATGCAAAGTTCTAAATAAAATACTTACAAGCCAAATCCAAAAACACATCAAAAAAAAAAAATCCATCCACATGATCAAGTAGACTTCATTCTAGAGATGCAGGGATGGTACAACCTATAGAAACCAATAAATGTAATCAATCCACCATACAAATCAACTGAAAGACAAAAACCACATGATCATCTCATGAGATGCAGAAAAGGCCTTTGAGAAAATCCAACACCCCTTCATGATAAAAGTCCTGGAAAAATCAGGTATGTAAGAGAAATACCTCAACATAATAAGGGCAGTTTACAGTAAGAGCATAACCAACATCAAATTAAATGGAGAAAAACTCAAAGTAATTCCACTAAAATCAGGGACAAGACAAGACTGTCCACTCTCTCCGTATCTATTCAATACAGTACTTGAAGTCTTAGCTAAAGCAATAAGACAACCAAAGGAGATCAAGGGGATACCAACTGGAAAGGAAAAATTCCAAGTATCTTTATTTGCAGCTAACATGATAGAATACATAAAGGACCCTAAAATTTTTTCCAAGAAACGCCTACAGCTGATAAACACTTTGAGCAAAGTAGCTGGATACAAAATCATCTCACAAAAATTAGTAGCCCCCATATATACAAATGACAAATGGACTAAGAAAGAAATCAGAGAAACCACACCTTTCACAATAGCCTCAAATAATATAAAATATCTTGGGGTAATGATAACCAAGTAAGTGAAAGACTTGTCTGATAAAATCTTCAAGTCTCTGAAGAAACAAATTGAAGAAGATATGAGAAAATGGAAAGATCTCCCATGCTCAGGGATCTGGGGCTTAATATAGTAAAAAATGACCATCCTACCAAAAGCAATCTACAGATTCAGTGCAATCTCCATCAAAATTCCAAAACAATTCTTCATAGATCTTGAAAGGACAATTTTTAGTTTCATATAGAAACACTTAAAAAATAAATAAGATAGCTAAAACAATCCTGAATAGTAAAAGAAATGCAGGTGGCATCATTATCCCCAATTTCAAGCTGTACTACAGAGCTATAGTAATAAAAATAACATGGTATTAGCACAAAAACAGACATGTCGATCAATGGAATCAAATCGAAGACCCAGATATAAATCCGCACACCTATGGACACCTGATTTTTGATAAAGAAGCCAGAAATATACTCTGGAACACAGAAAGCACCGTAAAGGGCTCTGGTCAAACTGGATGTCAACATGTAGAAGAATGCGAATAGATCCATACTTAAAACCCTGCACAAAATTTAAGTCCATATGAATCTAAGGTCTCCACATAAAACCACATACACTGAACCTGACAGAAGAGAAAGTGTGGAACTTATTGAACTACTGGGCACAGGAAAAGACTTTCTGAAAAGAGTACTGGTAGCTCAGGCAGTAAGATCCACAATTAACAAATGGTTCCTCATGAAACTGAAAAGCTTCTGTAAGGCAAAGGACACCATCATTAGGACAAAGCTAGAGGCTACAGAATGGGAAAAGATTTTTGCCAACTACACATCCAATGGAGGGCTAATATCCAAAATACATGAAGAACACAAAAATTAGATTTCAAGAAAAAAATAATCCAATTTAAGAATGGGGTGCAGATCTAAGCAGAATTCTCAATAGAGGAAACTCAAATGACTGAGAAACACTTAAAGAAATGTTCAACATCCTTAGCCATCTGGGAAGTGCAAATCAAAACTACTTTGAGATTTCATCCTACACCCATCAGAGTGGGTAATTTCAATAATACAAGTGACATCTCACGCTGGTGAGGATGTGGAGTAAGGGAAACACTCATCCATTGCTGGTGGGAGTGCAAGCTTGTATAGTCACTATGGAAATCAGTTTGGTGGTTCCTCAGGAAGGTAGAAATCCAGCTATACTGGATCTTGGGCATATACCCAAAGGACAATTCATTTTACCACCAAGACACTTGCTCAACCATGTTTACCGCTGCTCTACTCATAATGGCCAGAAATTGGAAACAACCTAGATGTCCCTCCACAGAAGAATGGATAAAGAAAATATGGTACATTTACATAATGGAATGTGACTCAGCCATTAAAAAAAATGCCGTGAAATTTGCAGGTAAATGGATTTTAGTTCAGAAAAAAATCATCATGAGTGAGCTATCCCAGACCCAGAAAGACAAACATGGTATGTATTCACTCATATGTGGATATTAGGTGCTAAGTCAATGATAACGAAGCTAAAATTCATAGAACCACAGAGGGTAGGTATACAGTTAGGGACTAGAAGGTACAGATAGATCTCAGTAGGAAAGCTAAATAGGATAGGTAGTTTATGGATGGATGGAGGGCTGGAATGGGAGCATGAGGTGAGGAGGGGAATGGGAGAGAGGAATGAGAGAGGGAATATGTGGAGAGACAGCCAAAATGAAGGGCCATTGGAAGGGTAGTATGGAAACCTAACACAGTAGAAGTTTCCTAAAATGTACACATGTATGAAGGCAATCTAACTGAAATAGTCAAACATTAGGGAAGACAGAGACCCAGTTGGACATCTCCTATCACTGAACGAAGCTTCCAGTAGCGGGATTGGGTTACATCTAATTGAGTTGTTGGTCAAAGGGGTCCCATGGGAATCCCCAAACAACCCAGGCTGTTGCCAAGACAGTAGTAGTTTGCTCTCCACAAACTGATAGCAAGGCCTCCTTGCTGAAGACAACACCCACACAACTCGCCGAACAGGAAGAAGACGAGCTGCTGCCCACATAGAATCTTCAGCCCTGTGTTCTAGAGTCTTTGGTACAGGAAGTCCTCGCACACTCTCAAAAGAGAAACACAAACACAGACCCAGCAACAAACCCTCAGATTGACAATGTGCCCTGCCTGAAAGACATGCTAGGGCAATGGTGGTACCAAGTTTGTGGGAGTAACCAACTAGTATCTGTTATCCCTTAAGGCCCACTCCACGAGATGGAACCCATACCCGACACTGCCTGGGTGACCAAGAGCCACAGACAAGATAGACCAGGCACCTAGGGTCCAAATGCTACTGATCTAAAAAAAAATGTAATGATAAAATGACTCCTGATGACATTCTGTTATACTCATAGATCAGTGCTCAGCCATCATCAGAGAAGCTTCCTCCTGCAGCAGATGGACACAGACACAGAGACCCTCAACTGGACAATGCTCAGAGAGCAAGAGACCTTGCAACACTTGATCCTAAATGGGATGTCTAAATCAAATCCTCCCCTCGGAGCTTAGGGAGCCTTGTGGAAGAGGAGGCAGAAAGAGGATAAGAGCCAGAGGGGATGTAGGACACCAAGAAAACAAGGCCCTCTAAATCAATATGGTCAAAGCTCGTATGAACTCAGAGACTGAGGCAGCATGCACAGGGTCTTCATGGGTCTGTGCCAGGTCCTCTGCGTACATATTACGGCTTCCAGGCTAGTGTTTGTGGGATTCCTGAGTGTGCAAATGAGTGGGTTGTCTGGTTCTCGTGCCTTCCCTTGACTCTTTCCCTTCTGTTTGACTAGTCCAACTCCACTGTGATAGTTTTTGTTTTATCTTGTTATATTTTGTTGTTATCCCGTAGGATCCTATTCCTTTTTAATGAGAGACAGGAAGAGAGTAGATCAGGATGACGGGGAAGGTGGGGGAAACTTGGAGGAGTAGAGGGAGGGAAAACATAATTAGGATATATTATGTGATGAAAGACTCTTGTCAATAAAAGGAAAAAATACATTAATGTATTATATAACTGTGTGAAATTTTCAAAGACTATATTATTTTTAAAAAGAAAAAAGTCCTAACTGACAAAAATTACAGACACACACAGACATACACACACACACATACACACACACACACACACACACACACACACACACACACACACACGCTTTTGATATATGTATACATTGTAGAAAGGCCAAATTAAGTTATTTAACAAATACACTGCCTCACAAACTTATCTTTCTTTTCTTTTGTTTTTGGTTTTTCCTTCCTTCTTTCTTTGTGTGTGTGTGTGTGTGTGTGTGTGTGTGTGTGTGTGTGTGTGTGTGTGTTGTGATTAAAGACATTCAAAATCTACTCTCTTTGAACTTTCCAGTACACAGTTTGCTATTGCCACAGTCACCACAGTGTATCAGCTCTCTCTCCTTTTTCCCTCTAATTAAACCAGGATAACACTAGGGCTTTGCATAAAGAACTATGTAGAAACTCAAGGAAAATTCCAACCAATTGGAAGAGGGCTTCCTGAGCTGGATGGCCTCATGAGACATTATCCCTCTTCTTATTTAATTTGGTTCCTAAACCAGCCTAGAAGAGCCCCAGCCTGAAAGGCACCCTTTCAGCTTCAGTGAACACAGCTGGCCCCCAATTTGACCATGCTTTTGGCCACTTTGTGGTCCCAGGAGCAGCATAGATGTATTGGGTGGTTTTGTGTGTCAACCTGACACGAGCTAGAGTCATCAGAGGAAGGAGCCTCAGCTGAGGAAATATCTCCTTGAGATCCTGCTCTAAGGCGTTTTGTTTCCTTATTTAGTGATCAATGGGGAAGGCCCAGCAATTGTGGGTGGTGCCATCCCTGGGTTGTTGGTCCTGGGTTCTATAAGAAGGTGGGCTGAACTAGCCATGGTTAGCAAGCCAGTAAGCAGCATCCCTCCATGGCCTCTGCACCAGCTCCTGCATCCAGGATCCTGCCCTGTTTGGATTCCTGTCCTGACTTCCTTTAGTGATGAACAGCAATGCTGAAATGTAAGCCTAATGATCCCTTTCCTCCCCAACTTGCTTTTGGTCATGGTGTTTCATCGCAGCACTAGAAACCCTAAGACGAGAGGAGAGTGCCATTGCCGAGGATGCTGGCCACCTCCTCTAGAGCCAGTCATTCTCATGGGAATGTATCCGCATTGTGTCCTTATTTTAACTTGCATTCCCTTGGAGTGACTGGTCTCCCTATGCTTCCTATCCATCTGTCTGTCCTCTTTTGCAAAGTACATTTCCAGCCCTTTGTATATTTTTAACAAGCTGGATCTCAGGTTTATCTGTTATAGAAATCTACGCGTCTGCAGCTTTCTCTTGTGCCCGCTTCATGCATACGGCCCGAGAGTAATCTTTGTAACATAAAACCGCAGTGAGCAGAAAGGGAATCTATAGCAATGTGGGCTGCTTTTAGCGGACTTGCGCTTGCAAATGGCTTTCCCAATGGTCAATAATATTTACAATTCACCACCACAGAAGGTGCCCTTGCCCCTTCTCCCAATCAATACTCAACCCTGCCAAGGTGAGTCCTGTTCAGACCACCATCGCCACAAATTCATCCTGCATGTTCTTGTCCTTCACGGGACTAGAAGCGTATGGTGTGCTTGTCTGTGTCTGGCTCCTTTTGCTCTGCAATATATTTATGGGGTTCATCCACTCTCTGGGCAGTTACAGTTTATTCTGGTTTTGGTGCTGTACGATAATCTGTTGTATAAACATTCTGCAATTTGGGTTGTTTGTTTCCAACTTGGTGATATAATCAAGAATGAGATAATACAAAAATGAGTGTATTTATATATTATGCTAGTGTCTAGTTACATTTCCACACATACCATGTGTGGGACTTTGTGGTTCTACATGCTTTCCTAAACTCACATTGCAGATGATTTTTATTTTAATTTAGATCTTATGTGATGTATGTATCAGTGGACCTTTTACTGACTACTATATACATTCATCTTCTTTAAATGTTTGATGGCCTTTGACAACTACTTCTAAGAAACTCTTGGTGAGTCTTCTGGTTATCAATAAGCTTTAGGCTACAGTTTTATCTTTGTATTTTTAATTTTTTTTTTAAACAAGAGCTCTGAATATTCTGGGAAAGACTCTTCTGTCGGATATATTAGAGATAAGGTGCAGCCATCAGTTACCACCTTGCCTACCCTTCAGGATGCTCCTGCAGTACCGTTTGCAGGCTGTTCTAGCCGACCTCTGTATGCTGCCTCCTCTCTTTCGGCAGTATCGTTCTCCTCCGGGACTTGCTCATTCACTTGGGGTCCCTGCAAAGCAGCCAAGGCTGGGGCTTTTCTCTGGAGGGGAACTATTCTTTCTCTGAACTTGGAGGGTGGAGCTCTGCTCTGCTCCTAAGGGAGGGGCCCTGCCTGTCGGGTAGTGGGCCAGTCTCCTTCCTTAGGTCTATCTAAAGTGCACTTTGGGGTCTGAATCCACTCTGGGCTCATTCGGTAACCAGCTCATCCTTATCAAGCATCCTTATCAAGTCCTTCATGGCTCTGGTTTCCACTCCCTGTGGGACAGGAGATCCTGACACCCCTCCAGTATCTTTAATGTAAGAGAATGCTTCTCAAGCTCTGAACTCTCCAGGATTACAGCAGTATAGAGTTACTTCCACCTTAAGGACAAGGTCTTATAGCAGAGGCTCAACATTTACACTCCAAATTTGGGTCCAGTATCATCCAATCAAAAGTCCATGTCAATTCATTGCCTACCCCTAAGTAGCCAGATAGTTTCTCTGGGTCCTGCCAAGCTCCATTTATAAAATAATCACTCAGAAGCTTCTATTAATTAAAACTGTTTAGCCATTAGCTCAGGCTTGCTACTGACTTGCTCTTACACTTAAACTCAGCCCATTTCTGTTAATCTATATGTCGCCACGTTTTCCGTGGCTTTACCTGTGTGCCATTACATGCTGCTCCCTGGATGGTGGGCTGGCGTCTCCTAACTCAGCCTTCCTCTTCCCAGAATTCTCTTTGTCTGCTTATCCTGCCTATACTTCCTGCCTGGCTACTGGCCAATCAGCCTTTTATCAACCAATCAGAGCAACACATGTTCACAGAATACAGAAAGACATTCCCCCATCAAAGGCTGAAGGGCTGCTCTTCCTCTTTCTAAGGGGTTCTTCTAACCATCAAGTATTAGTGGAAGTCCAAAAGTTCGGGTGTAGAGAACGCACATCTTCATTTCTGCCAGCCTTGTTTAAAAATTAATATTTCTTTTAACTGGGTGTGAACAGCAAACTACCGTAACATAGCAACACCCGTGACTTGGCCAGCAACAGAAATTGAAGACACCTTCATAATGTATTATCATTATTTCAAATTGTTATCCACACTGACCATTGATTCCATATTATAGATGTTAGATGCATTGCTAGATTTTATATTTAATGTTCTAATAAAGAAGCAACTATAATACAGGCATCAGATCATAAAGTTTCTTCTAAAATTATATTGGTAACTTTATTTTACTCTAATTTATCCTTTCAAACACTTTATTCTGAGAAACCATCCATGTGTTTTCAAACTTGTCAAAAGGCCCTAGGTATAAGAGAAATTAAAAGAAAATTCTGGACAGCTCAAGGGTCTCCGACACTCACAGCCATTTCAAACGAGTGGGCGAGCCACGCTGATGACTGGGCAGCAACAGGTCTGGGCTGGGTGGTGCTGCTGCACGCATGCTCTGTCTACTGCTGCGCGCCTTTGGCATTCTGGGGTGGGGGGTGGGGTGTCTCTGTGGGCCCAAGCATGTGGCTTCAGTTTTCCCTGGATTCTGGCATTCCGGAGATTCTAAAAGAATAGGGCATCTCTTTCTCAGGTCAGAGGAAATGGGTAGCTATCCAGCTAAATAGATTTCATGCTTGACTTCAGGGGAATAGCCCGAATGATGATCTGTTTGGGAGAGTAAATTAAAGAAGTAAGTAGGCACTCGGGTTTTGTTTGGTTTAACTTCTGCCGAGCTCTGGTCACTCTCCTGAGCATCTCAAATGAAGAATACAGTTTGTCAGACCTCTTCTGCCAGCATCCTCCTCCCCGGATTCTAACCGGATCCTGCTTCTTAGAGGGCATTGACCTGGAATTAGCTTGAAGGAAAGCCCTTGCCAGGACCGCCTCCCTCCAAGCCAATCAAACACGCAACTATTCTTTTGTCTCAACTCCAAGTGCTAAGTCTGGATTTCACTCTTATCTCTTCTAATCATTCCTTTGCCTTGCTTGAGCCAAAGGCCCATGGAGGACAGTTACCACCCTCCCCTAAAAGTAATGTCCCTCCATTCTTATTGGCATTGAATATGCCAGGCATGGTGATGCACAACTATAATCCCAGCACTCAGGGGCCAGAGGCAAGCGGATCTCTGTGAGTTTGAGGCCAGCCTGATCCACATAGCAAGTTATAGGTCAGCTGGGGCTACATAGTGAAAGCCTATTTGAAACAACACACAAAAAACAAAACATTGAATAAAATAGGAGATTGAGTATGCAAGTGTATGGTAACATCCTATGCGTGTCGAGTCAGTCTACTTCCTTGGCTCATACCATGAAGGCCTGTGGAGGTACCCTATGCTCAAACTTGGGGGTGTACACATTTTCGTCAACACAGTATCTCCCCAGCTTGGCCACCTCTGTCCTTCACCCTCCAGCTCCCTTCGCATCCTGTCACTTCTCGAAGGCAACTGGGGTTGGAAGTGAAGATGCTCTGGATTGGGTGGCGTACCATTGACACCCAGGTCTTCAGTAATGACTAGAGGTGGGTGTCTGCAGCTCTCCCCCTCCCCTCCCCCCGACTAAAGTCACTTGTTATCTTCAGAGAAAAATGAACGTGACATTCTGCACATGCCATTCTTCCAAGCACTGTAAGTTCCCTATAAAAAGCTAAGCTGTCTTTTGCCACCATCAGGCCCACTGACCGAACGGCTGGAGAAAAGGCAGTTTTATTAGCTCTGTTTTTGCAATAGTCTGTCTTCCTCCAGAGGCAAAGAGGGGGAAACGCCACTCCGTGCTGGCTTGGTTTTATAGTTCTTAGATGTGTAGCAAACGAGTCCTCTGGAGCTCTTTCTAACTGTAGCGACTGCTGTCAGAATCTTGGATGAGACAGGGAGTCTATAACTCAGAGCAGTGCTGTAATTCCAAAGGCAAGCTGCCCTGGAGAGAGGCTTGGACTCTGTGAGTCACAGTTGGAGCTCAGTGAGTCCGCTTCCTCTAACTTCTGTGAGGGCCGAGATGTAAGTTCATCGCTTTGGTCCCTAATTCACTTATCCACAAAAGAGCAAAAGAGATCTGGATGCTCTCTTGGTCTGTTCCAACTCTGTCAGTTTTATTTATTTATTTTAAATTTTTATTACATTTTGTATGGGGTGGGGGTGGGGGAAAGAAATGGATGCTATGGCATCTGGAGGTCAGAGGACAACTTAGAGTCTTGGGACTCTGGGATCTAACTCAAGTTGTCAGGCTTGGCAGCAAGCCCCTTTAGCCAGTGAGCCATCTCACCAGCCCAGTTCTGTTGTTTTAGTATTCGAGTTCATGAATCACACACACACAAAGTCATTAAGATATCCAATTATAGCAATCCAGAAAAAACGAATGGGATTCTGTTTTATATGGTGCTGAAGATCCCCATTTGACTCTCCAATCTCTTAACTATTCATTATGTGTACCCATGAAATTCTTCCAGATTCCTGTAAACTGTTTTTGAAAACTTGGTTTGGGGCCAGTATAAAATGTTGCATCTTCTTATCCGAGGCCCAAATTCATAGCTGTAGGAAGGACCACTTAAACGGTATGTTTTTCTTTCAGCGACTGTCAAGTGGTAGGTTTTATGACATTTCAGCATTCATCACACTCATTATCTAAATAGTCTCCTGTAGTCAGAGAATGTGAGGTTGATAAGCGACCTGGAATCCGTTCTGGTTTGATTTCATCTGCTGATTCCATGGAAGGCCTCTCCAATAGGGCCCTTCTTCCTCAAGCAGGGCAGAGGCTTGGACCAGTTCTGACTCCACTCATGATCTTAAATCTCTGGGACTTTGGGGGAAGGAAAAAAAATGGTGCTGCCTGCCATCAACCCCAAGATTAATAGCTGTAAAATATCGTGACACTCTATATGAAATCTGGTTGTCACCATACTGCTGACTTGTCAAACAAAACCCTGCTCCCACCCAGAACTGGGGCCCTCAGCAGCCTTTGCTCTTTAATCATTTTGTTCTAGTTTTTGAAATTAAAATACAATGACATCATTCTCCCTTCCCTTTCCTCCATGCAACCAACCTCTCTCATGTACATCCCTTTGCTCTCTTTCAAATTTATGGACTCTTTTTGTCTGCTCTCTCTCTCTCTCTCTCTCTCTCTCTCTCTCTCTCTCTCTCTCTCTCTCTCTCTCTCACCTCCCACCTCCCCACTCCCCCCCACACTTCTAAACATAGATTTATTTACACCTGCTTGATCCACATCATGTTCCTGTGTGGTTTTAATGCTGTATCACATCCACATGTTTGAGGACGGCCCACCAAGAAGAGTGGAGGAGAGAGGACTTCACTGTGCAGTGATGATCATCGTGCCGTGCCATTCGGGGCAAATGCACACTGTACAAACTGCTGCCTGGTGCTATGCTTTATCCACTTAAGATTATGGGATGCCACAGACGAGAGTTTTGGAAAACCATGTCCTGTCAGCCACACCATTTTCCCACGTAACAAAGACCTTTCTTTTTAGCATCCCGTTCTGTTCTACCCCCTGGCCTTAGTGCACACCTACGACTTGGACGACTTGGACTACGTTTACCGAAACATGTACTTAAGCACTTCATTTGCTGATTGCTTTGCTACATTCCAAAAGGCCTGGCGTTCTGTAGTTGAAAAAGTGTAATTCATGCCTTGCGTGGGATACCCATGGTCGGATGTAATGTTTGGAGATTGGAAACTATGTTTCCTTATTGAAGTGCCAGGCACTAAACCATCTGGGCTGTGGAGAGAGAAAAAAGCCAGTCAGTCATTCTGATGTTTTGTCTATACAGCACCAAACATCTGGAAGCTGGGTGACAGACTGAATTTTTCACTTTGTATCCTGATGTTTTTGCATTATGCTGAAACAACTTAAAATCAGCTATACCCTAAACGATTAAGCGCTAAACTCCTAAGTGGTGTACTGTCTGAAGTTTTGAGGTAATTGAAGCAACAAACAAAACAAAAGCAAGTTTGGGGCTGCTGCTTTGTGCAATATGCTAGTTTTTTGTGTTTCAGTCACACCCACTGCAACCGTGTACTGGAGGATCAAGAAGGACCGTGAAGAATAGTCCCAGAAGGACTGAGTATCTGTTCCTGAAGATGCAGTGGAGACTTTTGTTTCACAGTAGAAATGTTTTTAAAACCTGTCTATATCTCTCATACAGGCATGAACTGCAGGCTCAGCAGGTCAGCAAGGTTCCAGCGGGATCCACCAGCAGCCTTTTAAGGAGACATTCTGGAGAAACAATTTTATTGATGCAAAAATTTTAAAAATAAAGATCTCACGCTCTGGAGCCACCTTGCACACTTGTCAACACCAACACAGGCAGAGGGAATGTTGAAACAGTGTACAACCTGACCATTTGGAAAAAAAAAAATGGCATTTTGTGTTGAGAGTTGTGTTTCTCGTTTGTTCCCACATTAAATGCCGTGGTGGGATCTAACACTTGCTACGTGTTCAGAACATACTTCCACGTATCCGAAGACACAGTTCTTACTCAACCTAACTTCTCAGCTGCCAATAGGCTTTGCAGGCACGTCTTACGCCATGAAAATTCCAATATATTTTTGATTATTTCCACAAAGGTATATAGAGTGTGTACATTACACATACCAGTATTATTGAACTGACCTGGCCCAGTGCCGCATTTTTGCTGATTCAGCCCATGGCTCCTCTTTCCCACATTACGAAAACAACTTGCCTCCAAAAGCAATCGAAATACAGAAGGCCCTTCTTTGCACCCTTAGTTTTACCAAGTCCAAAGGCAAAGGCAAAGGCAGACCAAGATTTTTGAGTCGTATAGAATAAAAAAGTTTCCAGTCTCCCCTTCCTGACTAACCCACCACCCCAAGAGTCTCAGTGACTGGAAAGCAGCTCGCTTTGCACTGATGAGTTTGTACTTAGCGTTTTCTGTTAGGGTTGGCTCTCCAATGCAGGCCTTTTACGCTTTGTGTGCAGTATGCTAAGCGAGGCAGGCCAAGCTCTTCTTGTTATGGACTTGCGCCCGTAAATATTTCTTAGTTTCACACAGAGAAAGGTGCGTTACCCAGCACTCCCTACATACTTTGAAGATCTGACTGTGAGCATTCCCTTCTCTGAGTGATTCAGCGAGGGGATCTCCAGAGATTTGAGGTCTGTGTTACTCACGAACACAACGTTAGAAGTAACACACTCAACGACTGCACTTTAAGCAGCTATGATCGGTGTCCATACACACAGAATGTTCTCGAAGTTAGGTTCTCTCTTCTCTGAAGCCTTCAGCCATCGGTGCGGTGGGAATCACTGGCAGCCTAGGGTGGCTGGAAGGATGGGGACAGGCGGAATATTCTGTACCTCCAGTCTCCGGTATATTTCCACAGCACCACCCTCAGGACCAGACCAGCTAATCAACGCAAGTCCCAACTAGTAGGGAGCTAGGCCCACAAGTGGCATTCCGGAGACCGAGGACCACCAGCTGAGCTTTAAATAAATGCAGATGTGACAGGCAGAGGAGACCCCCGGGAGGGCGGCCTCTCCACTCACACAGGTCCTTCCCTGCACAGACTAGTGCGCCCACCATCAGTAACGTGGCAGGGGATGAGGAGGACACCAAGGTGACAACCCAGGGAGAGGCCCTGGGTTTGAAAACAGTGCGGGAACGCTGATTCAGGCCGCCCTGGACCCCTGTGGGCCTCGTGGCTTCTTCCTAAAAGAGGCTGTGGGTGACCTAGCCGGGCCACCACCGACTAGACTGTCAGGCCTGGCTGGAGGAAATGGCAAACCTAGTTTGCTCCCGCAGTGACTGCAGGGAGGCTTGGCTCTTCCAGCGCAGGGCCTGGAAGGCCAGTAGGCAAGCACTGCAAACCTGGCAACTTGGGCGCAGAGCCGGTGACAGTGTCTCGCACTTTGTGCGCCCCAGGCTACCGAGAGGTCGAGCCCCGGGCAGGCCCCACGCTGCGGCCGGGAGCAGCGAAACTGCCCAGCGGCCAGAAACTACTACCGGGACTGCCGCCACGCCACCCTCGCGTCCGCGGCTAGGGGGCTTGCGGGAAAGCTAGGAGCAGGGAACCGAGTGCATTTCCCTGTTAGATCTGCCCTGAGGCCGACTCCCGGTGACTCCCCGTAATCATCCCTCCTCCCCGAGCCTGGACGCCACCACTCACCACCTCTTGGCCACCCTAACCTCCTCTCTCGCCCTCCCTGGTCTTCCGGGGTGCCTGTCTGGTCACCCACGGGGATGGCTGAGATTCCAGCTGCACAAACAGTGGAAGCAGCCCGGGACCGCCGAAGGACCTCGCAACCCCCCACCCCACCCCCGCCCCGCGAGCGCGCCCCCAGGGTCCCCGGGTCCTTCTCCGCCTGCCCAGGGAAGCGCCGAGCGGGGGGTAGAGTGGGAGGTGGGGGGGACAGACCCTGGAGTCGGTGATTGCCTCCAGCCCCGATCTCACCGCCTCCATCTGCCCGCGCAGGGTACCTCCAGGCTTCCCTCGGCCGCTGGGAACCGCAGGGCCAGAGCGTCCCCCGAGCCCGGGCGTCCCCCGCGCAGCGCTGGGCTCGGGGATCCGGAGGAGAGGCGCCCTCAGCGGCAGATCCCCGGCCTCCGCTCTCTCCTGCAGCCGCCCGGAGCCACGTGCGCCAAGAGGGCTCCACACCCTGCAGGCGCCGCCCGGCCTCCCCGGCGCCCGCTGAGTCGCTGCCCGGCACCTGCACCCACCTCGCCTACTCGCCTTTCCTTCTGCGCGGAAATGCCACTGACTTCCAACAATTTCAGAGGTGCTCCGGGGAGTAGATCGGGCTAGGACAAACCGACCAACCGCGGGAGAGCGAACTGGCCCCGGGCGACCCGCGTTAGAGCGAGACTCCTTTGCCCTGCCTGGAGAAGGGGGCAGCGGAAAGGAGAGCGACGCTAACCCGACCAAGTGATAAACAACTTCCTAGTAGAGCGAAGGGCTATCTGAACCCTTCATTCCTTTCTGCAGACCTGGCAGGACCCGGAAGCTGGTCGTAAGCAAGAGCAAGAACTTGAATTTATTGGTGTAAGTCTCATTTGAGAAGGTCAACACAAGAGGCACATGGCAATTAAACGCGGGTGATGAGAACGCTGGACGCGGCTGGGCGCTGCGCAGACGGGTCTCCTGGATCTGTCGTTTATTTATTTATTTATTTTTTTCAGACAGCAAAATGAAGCTAAAAGATTTCCTTACAGCAAACAAGCACGGGAGTGCGGTGATTTCCCCTATGATGGAACTCTTGACGTCTGTGTCACCTTAAACAGCATTCCTAAAGTTTGTGCTCCTGCAACCTAAACGGTAAAACAGAACCAAGCTAAAGGAAGGCTAAGTCCCACTTCATTCAATCACGGAAAAACAGCCAGTGGTTTGCAGAGTCAATCTGAATCACAAAGGGCCAAGCGCAGCCTCCCTCTCCACCATCTCAGCTTTCCTGGAACCCCAAAGAAGACAAACTGTGTTGTCAGTATTTTGTTCCTTAGGGGTATAAATTGTCCTTTTGAGCGGCTGTGGAGTGCTCAGGAATGAGATGTGTTATATATATATATTAGGACGGTTTGGAAAATAGTGCAGGTGTGGGCTGATTCAAATTACTTGGGTTTGTGTTTTTCTAAAGGGTCAAATGAAGGATCTGGTTTTAGGGGAGGTGGACGGAATAAGATTTCCTGAGTGGAAACGCCTGTGTGCCCAGCCTCGCAGAGAGGAGATAAATGCAAACCTAACCAGGCGTCCCCGGATGGTCCAGGAAAACGACGTGTCTATCAGTATGTACGTCATCAATCAAAATTATTTAATAATTCAATTAATCAAATGCCTCCATTGAGAATTTTCACAAATAGCAATTAGTAAAACAATCAGTAAAGTTTACACTCCCGTTGATTTAGTGGTGAATTATTGTGGACCATTATCATTATTTAACTTGTAGGGATATTTAATAGCTAAGAAATTCATGGTTGGTGAAAATAAAGTGCACAGATTTCGCTTGTAGAATTTTTACAGAGTCACCCAAGTACTTTTCACAAAGTCATTTTGGAACAAAATCTAGGAAACAAAATTAGGATATCCTGATCTTAATATCTGAGGATATTGGTGAGTTGTCTGTATGATTTCTTAAATGACTTTCTACACAAAAATTCAGAGACCTTTTAAAATCCCTGTTAAAACATGTAAACTAGGCTGTGTCAAGATAGGCATTTAGCTCTATGCAACTATTATTCCTTCTAAGCCAACAGAAGAAACCAACAGCCATATTGGTTTTATTCCTTAAGTATCAGTAATTGAAACTTCCTGAATATATTTGACCTCATAGAATTGGCTCACAGGATATAAAAACTACTGGGAAACTCTTTACATACAATTATGCAGATCAGTAGTAGTTTTTAAGTCACTAATAACTAGATACATAAATTTTCTGGCTTGAAGGAAAGAGTGTAAATCTATCTTCTATGATTTTCTAATATGAGATAAATTATAGCTTATTGGGATCTGTTTTATTCTAAGAAAATAATAATTTTCTCTGCTGTCAGAGATGCCCATGAGGGCAACTTTTTATTATATTTTTGAGAGCTGTTAAATTTGACGATTAAACAAATAACTTCAAACCATTTATCAGAAAAGCTTTCAGACCATTAATGATATTTTGCTTCTGAGGAATGCATTTGAGAATAAAAAAAAGCCACATTAATATTGCACATTCATATGCAATAATCTATGCATAGAACCAGAAATACATGCCAATAAAAATGAAATACTAAGATCCAGGTGGAGAAGGACACTCTAAATTATGCTTGACAGAAAAAGCATATTTTGCCAACAGTTTTCAAGCTCTACCCTTTATGGTGACGAAGCGGCTTGGGGACCCCTCTCCCCAACCTTGCACAATCACAGCTGTGTCCTTGCGTTGTGTGGGGGTCTCCCCCACCCCCAGTCTCCACTTAGCCTTTTCAAGGCAAGGAAATAAAGGGGTATGGAAATCTCTGGCTGCTCTGCCACACATGAGGATGTATATAGTTTATTAATCGGAGAATTTAGCTTAGCCCCCTCGCTATTCATCTGAAATTAATTAAGTGTGTAGAATTACAAGGTGGGTGTGTCCCAGACAGCAGGCCCTGCTCGGACTAATCAAAAGGGCACATGTTGAATGAGCACGATTTAGTTAAGGTTAATCCAGTGGAGACGATACGTCCCTGGTCTTAATTACTCGAGGTGATAGATTGTGGAATGGGAAAATAGGAAGGAAGGGAAATTCGGTCCTGCCGAATACCAGGATCTTCTAATTTAATTTAGCTTTCTGTTTTCCAGTTTCCGTTCTGAGAGCAGGAACACACTCTCTGGGCTCTTGTTGAAGGTGGGTAAAAGAAAGAAAATGATAATTGTGCTTACAGGGTTGTTCTTTTTTTTTTAATTAAATAAAAACAAATATGGAAGTGCCAAAGATCTTTGTGATTGTGTGTCTATCATTATATACGTGTCAGTTCAGGAATTTTAGCGTAGCTCAGTGTAGTCTTGCTGATTTCTCTTGGAGGTTTTGTTTTGTTTTGTTTTGTTTTTTAAACTCTTCCTCTCAGTGCCCAGACTGGTCACCTTGCAGAAATAGAGAAATACCTCTACCTACATGGCTGCAATGGTGAAATACATACAACTGTGCTATTTAGAATAATACAAGGAAATATTAATTGGTGCACAAATGACACTAACCCTCAGACGGACAGACATTCGGCAGCAAGTCTCTAGGCACCCATCGTGTGTGTTTCTTGGCAAAATCACTGAGTTTACGGATGTGTGATCCTGGGATCTGTGTGTTTTTCCGGGTTTATGTTTTACTGCAACCAAACCTTTGCTTTCAAAAAGTTCTAAAGTGCTGAGAAGTGCAAGGATGGAGTTAGTGGACAATATTTATATTTCAGATGACAGGAGGGTTGGGGCAGAGGCCTGAGGATATAATGACAAAAGAAAATGTACACGTCATCTTAGCAGGGTGTTATTTGTAAGGTTGGAACGAGATCTCTTGATGGACCGTTCTAATCTTGCACACCTACACACCCTTACAGCACGCCTCGGCTCCCAGTCTTCACCCGGTGTCTGGATGTTTTGGGTTCTTTTGGTGTGTTTCAAAGTTGAAATCTGAGTTAAGTGCTTAGGACTCTTACTCTCTGTCCCTCTGCTGGCACAGCCTTCACCTCAGTTTATTTTCTTTCCATAGATGCATTTTTTTTTTTTAAATCGTCGGGCGATTTCCTTCTTTTCGGTTTTGTGATATATGTTCTGCTCAGAAGCGGGGGTATCTGTTTCTGATTTATTAGCATTTGAGCCTCTCATTTCCTGCCATTGATCAAGCCTAATACTTAGTGAGCTGATGAGTTTTATATGAAATCTGATATTTCAGGAAGACAGAAGGCCGAACCCATTTTTAATATCTTTCTGCTCTTCATCTTTTTCAGAATTTTACATACACATGTGATACCAGCAATGCCTTCAACAACATCCATTTTTTTTTTCACTACATCTTCATGGTAGAAAACATTTTGGAAGTAAATACGTATTTGTCAATAAAACAGATGTTCGTCAAGTGTTGGTCACATTCTGTCTTCATATATACGTTTACACGCTGCTGCCAAAAAGGTGCCTTCACCTGGTACCAGCTGTCTGTCTGCAATGCCATTTCCACTGATCTCAGTTGATCAGATCAACCCCTAGAAACATCTGTCTTTGATCGTTTTGCACAAAACGGGGGCTTTCCTAATGCTGGATTTTCCTGGAATCAGCTACACACTGCCCAAGTCTTCCTCATGGGGGTGGCGGCGGCGGCGGGGGGGGGGGGGGGCGGGAAGGGGGCAATTCCCTCTGAAAGTATATAATGCCTACACTAATTCCTACTCAAATAAGCCCAGGGCCATTTACAGTTCTAGTATCTTGCTGGAATCATACTTTGGGAAGGATTTCCCATCAATAGGAACAGGTCATTCTAAATATGGCCAAAGCTAGACCATTGTTTGCCCTTTTGTCCCTTTGAGTGCTGAGAAAGAGAAAATGATAGACTCTGATAAGACAGTCACCAGCATCAGTTCAGGATGTCACCCGTTCCAGACCCCGGTGCAGGCTCATGTCGTGTGTACCTAGGCGTGTGTCAGGGGAACAGCATTATCCTGCCTGTGTGGTTTTTTTTCTTCTCTCGGTCATTGTAGTCATATTGTCGATGTGTATTTCCAACAGAAAATCTAACAACAGAAAATCTCATTTAAGGCAAAATAATAACGACTTTTAGGATAGTTAGATAGCCAGAGAGGGCATTTCATAGCCATAAAATATGTTTTAATGAACTCTACAGAAGCATCATTGAAATAAAAAAAAAGTCTGGCAAAGGGCATAGGGTAACCTTTTACTAAATAGACCTTAAGATAGCGTGGTGAAAGCTTTGTGAAAATCTCTAAATTCATTCCGGTGGAATATTTAGAAAATCGCCAATGGAGTGTTCATAAAACTTATTTACCACATTTAAAACCGTTGGAATCTTACTACCTTTCCTTCACAAAGAGGATAAAGAAAAGAGGCAGAAAAAAATAACTCGGTTACATCTTCACTGAAAACTACCCCAAGGTAGCAACCTGGAGGCAGGAGGCAGAGGATGCTGGTGTACGTCTTTGGGAGCTGTGGGTCTATTCAAGGGAAGAAACAAATGCCCGTAAATATCAGAGCAATGCTCTCAGCCAGTAAGGAATTCAGCAGCAACACCACCACGTCTCTGCCTCCCTCATGTTAGATACAACCTGTGGAGAGGCATGTCACTGCTGCAGGTTGAGCCTCTGCCGAAGTCCCTCACATCTCAGTGCTCTCCTAGGACCTTCATTGGCTGTGTGCTAGGGTCAGAAGACCTGCACGAGGACCCTAGCATGGCTGGAAATGTGAATAAAATAACGCCATCTCACCAGGCATTGTTAGGGGGAGGAAAGAACTCCAGTAACGCCAAGTATGTCAGGCTTTCACTGCTCCCAGGGCACCTCTCCAGCAATAGCCAATCCTGTGGTTATATATGCTGGGTCCATCCGGATGAAGATGAACTTGTCTGGTTAAAAAAAAAAAAAAAAAAAAGCAGTAAGCTGTTTATTTAGTACTCACTGCTATGGAGGCTCCTGGCTTCCCAAACTCAACCCCATTCACCACCAGCATGAAGGTCACAAGGAGACTCCTGTCACCCTGTTTCCCACTTAGTGCAAAATAGCACACAGCTCAAACAAAAGGAATAGGTTTTAAAGACGTTGTCACGACTGTAGAGACCCTGCTTGGCATGAAGGCCAATGTCTGGCTCAGATGTCAGTATGAGGAAAGCCCTGACTTTTCTGTTTTCACCGCTTTATGCAAACGAGCCCAGCACTTTTTCTCATCTCAAGCAAGTCCTCACATCAGACAGGTGGAGTCACCGTGGCTTGTGAGTCACCAGATCTCTGGAGAACCCCAACTTTCCCCAGCCACATCCTGCTTTCCGGTGAGGTGAGCCCTGCTCCTAGGAGCCTTCCCCTAGTCCTCTGGGCCTCCTTTTGTGGTTCACGATGCCAGCCATCTCTTCAGTCACACGGTGGCCCTCTTCTCCATGTGGCCCCTCAGCTTGCCTTTCCTCCAACTGGGCTTTCGGTAGCATTCCTGCCCTCCCGACACTTGCTCTTCCAGATTTCTCCCTTTGCTTTCCTCCCTAGTTCAAACTCACTGTCCCCCAGCTCTGCCCCACCTCCCTTCTGAATCTTTTCTTGTTCCTGAGACTCAGCCGTTCCACGTGAGGAGCAGAGGGATTGTGGGAAGTGGGGGCCAGGAGGCTGGAGCCATAGTTCCTAGCCCCACTGATGATGTTTTCCTCTTTGTACTAATCAGTTAAGATGGCCCAGGAACCTGCTAAAACCTTCCGGAACTATCCGAATGGTCAGCAAAGAAGTGACCAGAGAGAAACAAAGAAGAGGCGCTTCTGAGAATCCAGCACGTCCAAAACACACAGAAGGTTCATCCCAGGTGAGGGATTCCCGTCTGCGGGTGTAGAAGTCTTCCCCTTTGGGTCATGTGTTGAGGGGTGTTTCCCTGTAAGGCCTATGCCTAACTGAGTTCTTTACAGGGCCTGTCAAGTCCTGCCATTTGGGTTCCAAGTTCTATTCAATCCTGCTAAGTGCAGTTATGTGAAAATGTAAGGATAATTCGATGGTGCTCTGAGCGTGAAGGGAAATGAGTAGGGTATTTTGCCCGTTTGCTGGCAAAGTCATCCACATGGAAAAAACCAGCAATGTAAGGTTTGTGTAGCAGAGGAAGGTGCAGGCAAACCAGCTCTCTCAGGGGAGGAGTCGGGCTTGTGGTGTCTGAGGGGCTCCGGTGGTGGCACATGAATCCCAGTGAGCCCTTGTTGTCCAATTGTCTCATTTTTAAGCAATTAGCATCTTGAAAATATTCACACACTACCGAATAACTAATAACTCAAAAATGTCAACTAATTAGATTCCTCCAATAAGTAAATACTTCTGGCACACTTAAGCAATTAAAGTCTCTACAATTCCAATATATCAGTTTCTCCTAATTGCCTTAAGTGCCTTGACAAACCAATTGGCAATAATTTGATGATTGCGAGGCTCATCGGTTTACAACTCAGCTCAAAAGGGGTAACACCACATACTTAAAATGTGCGCTTTCTTTCCCTGTGGTTCTATTCTTAATTGGTCATTTCTTAGTTCTTTACTTTCATAGAGGGTGTGATTTTTTTTTTTATTTAGCTGCCCTCATCTGTCAGGATTGACTTTTTAGCCAAGCTAAGGTTTGCAGTTCAAGTGGGTGGCCTTGACTGGAGACGGAGGGCCAACCACTGAAGCATGCTTTCGAGGGTGGTTACTCAAAGACAGCTCATGACTCACTAGGCACTTTGGTACGTAGAGACAAAGGCTCATTGCAACAGAACTGTGTGTCCAAAGAATAAGCTATGATCAGCTCTACCACTGTGGTTTCGAACTTAATTTTCCCCCTGAATGAGGCTTGTTTGGGGGAAAAACTGCCATCTTGATAGCTTGGTAGAAGACGGTATGTGTGTGTGTGTGTGTGTGTGTGTGTGTGTGTGTGTGTGTGTGTGTGTGTTTTGCTGGGAATTGAACTCAGGGCTTCATACATGCTAAGGAAACGGCTTACCATCGGGCTATACCCTAGCTCCTTGGAAGTCAATGCCTCCTCTGAGTGTCTTTAATTAGCTTCACGGCAAGTATAAGCATATTTTGCAGTTGTTATTGTATGTGACTCAGGAGGCTGAGGCTGGAGGATCTCAAGTTCAAGCTCAGCTTGGGCAATATGAGAAGACACCGTTTCAAAACTAAAACAAATAAAAATGCAGTAAACAAAGCTATAGAGGTGCGGTATTGATATTCCACTCACTAACTCTAGGAACTTGGGACAAGCTCTTTTCTTGAGCTTCAGTTGGTCTTAACAGCCTGAGCTATGACACTTTCTCTATGCTACAGAAGACCAGGGCTGTGAACCTTCAGGGGAGGATCTGACCAGGGCAAATGAGTTAGGGAAGTCTTTCGGATGGCATCCTGGACCACGTGGGATCTGAAAGATGGGTAGAGACTGATCGAAGAGTAAAGGGGCATAGAGAGGGCCTTGAGAGGGGAAACCATGAACAAAGGCAGGAGTCATTTGTGTGTTTGAGGGAAAATGGAATGCCAAGTAAAAATTCACGAGACATCGAAGCGGTAGAACTACCTCATTGAGGTCGACGGTGTCCGTGTACCAATGGCGAACTTGGCCACATTTGTCCTAGAACGCTGTTCTCCGCTGCTTAAGTATGTTTCCTTCTTGACAGCAGTTGATGATATGTTTCAGGGGTGTAAGTTCAAACCCAGACACAGCTTAGTGAAGGGTTCACTCTTCCCCTGTTGTCTCTGTGCCAGGGCCTGCAAAGGAAGGTTTCCAGCTGCCAGATGCTGAGGGTTAGGAGGCAGCAGCTGGCTACTTTCCTCTTTTCTTGCCTGGCTCCTGCCCTCTTGTTTGGACTTTTGGTTGGTGCATCCACAATGGCCCTAACACAGAATGACGTATATATTTAAAATAATCTCTCATGCTTCTGCCCTGGACTGGGGCCAGCCAGGTAGTTCTGCTCCACGTAAGTATAAGAGGGTCACTCCTCGGCTTTACTTCGCTTCTAGATGGTCAGGTTGTTCTGCTGGAAGGACAAGGAAGGTTTTGCAACAGATCTGGTGCCTTCGTGCTTTTCCACACGGCCCTTTCTCTTGCTGGACTTTCTCCCTACATGAGGCTTTCTGATTTCCAAAATCAGGAAGTAGAAGGACTTTAAGAAACTGCTTGCATGCCGGGCTGTGCTGACGCATGCCTTTAATCCCAGCACTCGGGAGGCAGAGGCAGGTGGATCTCTATGAGTTCGAGGCCAGCCTGGGCTACAGAGTGAGTTCCAGGAAAGGCTCCAAAGCTACACAGAAAAACCCTGTTGCAAAAAAAAGAAAAAAGAAAGAAGAAAAAAAGAAGAGAAAGAAAAAAGAAAAGAAAAAGAAACGGTTTGCTGGGGCTGGAGACATGGCTCAGAGGTTAAGAGCACTAGCTGTTCTTCTAGAGGACCCAGGTTCAGTTCCCAGCACCCACATAACAGCTCACAACTGTAACTCCAGTTCCAGGGGACCTGACACCCTCACACAGACAAATATATGGGCAAAACACCGAAGCACATAAAAATAAATAAATAAAATATATTTTAAATTTTTTTTAAAAAGAAGCTGTTTTCTAAGTTCTAGAATTTTACCACAAAGGCAGCCTGCTGGGGGATGTCTTTCTGTATGCTGTGAATATATGTTGCTCCCATTGGTTAATAAATAAGCTGGGAAATCCAAGGAGACAGACAGGAAGGAGAAAGACGGAGTCTGGAGAGAGATGCCGGCTGCCGCCTAAGGAACAGCAAGATGCCAGCAGACCAGTAATGCCACAGCCACATGGCAACTTACAGATTTTAGAAATGGTTTAAGTTATAAAAGCTAGCTAGCAAGAAGCTTGAGCCATTAGGCCATAAAGTTTGTAAATAATATTAAGCCTCTGAGTGATTATTATCTGCAGGCTGCAGGACCTGGGGGGTGGGGGCTGGGTGGGACTAGAGAAAACTTCTGGCTACACAGCCCAGATAAAGCAAACCTCTTTCTGGGAAGAGAAGCATGTGTAGAAGAGGAATTGATAAGCTCCATTTTTCAGTACTGTTTACTTCATCTCCTCACAGCTATGTGGTTGTGCATGGAAATTTCCGCAAAGATGTAAATAGCATCAGGCAAATTGTCCAAGAAGCAATAGTAAGCCTCATGTACAGTGTCCAAAATTTCCCATCCTTGAGCAGAGGCTGGCAGATGTTTAACTGTCTACCACAAGCCTTTGCTCTCTGCCATTTCTTAACTAACCCCAACATACACAGACTAATTAGATCAAAGGCTCCGAGGAACTGGGACTGCCTGTTCTTCTCTATGCCTAACTTTTCTCTGAGTCAAGCTAATTGATTCTGAAAAAAGGCACAACTGTACGAAACCCATTTATCCATATTATCTTAAGCACACACTAGAAGTCTGATCTTACAGAAGCGAATATCCCCCACACTCAGGCAGCTCACATTATTACTAGATAATAATAACAGTGGCATTTTAATAACACCAGCTATATCTACTATGTCTGGAGCACCCATTCTTTCTCTACTAGATAGTGTATCTGTCTCTTTGCATACATTATAGTGTTGATCCTCCCAACATGTCTACAGAGAATAGTTACTATTCTTCCCAATACAAAAGAAGAAACTCAAGCTTTGAAGAGATTGTGCAGTTTTCTACAAGCCTAGAATTTGTCAATAACAGAGCCAGGATCCAAACTTGGAACTATATGCATCTAAAGTGGGGCCTGGAACTTCTACCCCGGGACTAACTAGCATGGATGACTGCCAATGATCAACACACTGTCTTTAGTTACCCCAACAATATCATGTCATAGTGATAATATGGAAACAGACGCACTAAACAAGCACATCCAAGGGTGTGTGTGTGTGTGTGTGTGTGTGTGTGTGTGTGTGTGTGTGTCCATGGTCATGCACAGGTGTAAGCTGATGCTCTAAAGGGATGATGCCTTTATCATTCTCATGCTTTCATGAACTTACACTGGAATTTTCCATCATCTAGATCAGTGGTTCTCAACCTGTGAGTCAAGACCCCCACAGGGGTCGCATATCAGATATTCTGCATATCAGATATTTACTATTCACAACAGTAGCAAAATTGCAGTTATGACTGTAGCAAAGAAATAATTTTGTGTTTGAGGGTTACTACAACATGAGGAACTGTATGAAAGGGTTGCAGCATTAAGAAAGTTGAGAACCACTGGTCTAGATACTAGGTTATATAATAACAGTCTGGATACTGAAACATATTTGAGAATCAAGATAATGTCTAAGAAATCAAATACTGAGTTTTTTAAAATTTTATTATTTTGTATATATGTATGTTTTAGATGCATATCTATCTGTGCACCACATGTGTGCCTGGTGCCCTTGGAGGGCAGAGGAGAACATCAGGTCTCCTGCACTGGAGTTGCATAAGGTTATGAATTTAGACATGTATACAGGTGCTGGGCATTGAACCCAGGTTCTCAGTCAGTGCTCTTAGCCACTGAGCCATCTCTCCAGCCCTTAAAACTATTTTTTAATGGGAAGCAGTGCCAGGCTTCTCGGCAGATTTTATGGTAGCTGCTTCTCTATGTGTAGGGTTTTCCCTCATAAAACTGTCACATGTGTGAACATATAACTAACTATAGACATAGTTCAGAAATCATGACAAAATGTCTCGGGATTCCGGGGTGAGGGCTCCTGCCTTCAGTCTCTGCACGCAGGAGGCAGCCTGGAATGCACAGCAAGCCTTTGTCTCAAAGCATGGCGTGGACATGGGGTCCTCATTAGTTACAAGGAGATGAGAAGGAACTGGTCCAAGACCAAAAAAGTATGAGAGCCACCGCAAAATTGAGAAAACAAATAGTCGAAAGCTGAATTTGTTGGTCTCTTTCCCGAATTTTGTCCAGCATTTTGAAAGACCTAATAGAGTTTTAATGAGATCCCTGGAGGGAAAGGACACAATGAAAGTGAATTGGGCAACACATTGAATCTCTTCCTTCCCCTGCAACCCCAAATTGTCAAAGGGTGAGGCACACTTTGCTCGAGATCACAGCAGCTGCCCTTGCTGCGGAAGCCAAGATTCACCTGCACTAGACAGCCAACACTTTAGGAAACTGCCTGCATAGACCTGCACACCCTGACACATGAGGACATTGGGTCAGGACCGAACTCCTCATACTCAAACGTCTATGCATCAATTTGGTCCAGGAAAGAAACACCATCCGCTCGTCAATCTGGTGTTCTGAGCCTGGCCCAGGTGTCTGCTTCAGCCTGGCCCAGATGTCTGCCAGAGAGCTTGTGAGCCCTAAGTGAGGAAGGATATTGCCGCATGACTACTGAACGAAGTTCTCACCTTGGACTCCAGTCCCAGAGTCAGGGTCAGACAAGCTCTCTGAACAGCTTGCTTGGACCCACGCGATACCTTTAATTCTTCCTAAAAATTCTTCATCATGGCTGTGAGGAAGTGAACACAATATCTACTTAGTCTGCCTGAGCTGTACTGCCCAACTTGACCATCGATCTCGTTTGTCTCATTTGCAGTTGGTGGAGGAGAAGATGCCTCCCCATTGCACTACCCCCAGGTTAAATGATGAGGCTTTCTCACAGGTCAAGTCTACAAAAGTCACTCTGGGTGGAATTCCTGGCCCTGGGGAAACTGAAGTAAGGTGAATCCAGGGTAAAAAGGTTTGGATTGGAGCCCAGAAAGCCCAAATCGCTGCTCTTAGGAAGTCGGTCCCACATTCCTCCTTCCTGCCCATGTCACTATTACCTTTTCATCTCTCCTGGCTTGTCCCTCACATCTCCCATTCTCTGCTCTCAGGGCCATTTCTTCACATATTCTCTTTCTTTCTTTGGCTTTGCACCTGGAATATATGGACATGATTTAGATCTGCTGGAGACCCATGGGAAGTGCTTCTGAATGGGGTCTGCTACTGAGGACGATGTGGAAGGGGAAAGGGTGAATCAGCCAGCCAAGTGCCTTTGGCCTCAGAAAACAAGAAGCATGAGGATCTTGTCTTGGGTAGACTTTCCTTAATTTTATTAGTGTAATGATGCTATCGTTATATGATCCTACTCACGGAGTATATCTGAATAGTGTTGTGCCAATCACATGTCAAGCTGTATTGATAATTCCTGTCTAAAAGGTCTCAGATAATGGAATCTCAGGCACTCGTATGAGTGACGTTCAGAATAAAGGACCCATTTTCCAGTTACACCCGAAGGAAGACCATTTGTCTAGTTACGTAGAATGCAGTCTACATCCATTTTCATCCACACACACAGGGTTTGTGTGCAACCTAAATTGACTTCATTCTGTTTATCTTCTCCAAAAAGGAGCTCTAGAGAGTTTGAGCCCCACCTCTGCAAACGATAATCTCTTGGCTCCCAAGGTCCCCTCCTCAAGAATGGGCTGCCTGGGTGGCTTGGCTTAGTTAGTTAATTCAGTGCATAGTGGAGGACTGGAGGAGAGTTGGGACTTTCCAGGGGAATGTGAGGAGGGTATCACATGGCTTCCTTTAGAACTATCATTAGAATCTGGAAGAGAGGAATGTCTCTCAGTAAAGAGCTAGCCTCCAAAAAGGAAGAGACGAAGCCAAGGACCACCAATGACCACCTACCACTCAGGACACCACTGTACAATGCCTGCTCTCGCAGACACTGATGTCCTTCACTTTATTGACTGTAATTCATTTCTCTCTTAAGTGGGTCAAGAGGGAGACATCTGTTCTGAGACACGCTTGGGGGACAGGAAAGGGCCAGGAAGGCCCTTCTAGGCTCTCCCATCACCCCTCTCTGAGGATGATTTGCTCTTCCGGTTATAAGCATTGGTGCAAAGACAAGTAACAGGTTAAATCCTGAGCATCCATTAGCCCCCAGCAGGACAGAGGCAGGAAAGCATCAGATTCAAAGGAAAGAGCACTGAGCATTGGAATCAGACGGCTTGAGTTCAAGTCCCAGCACTTCTTAAATGCATGGAGTCATGGGTATTGACGCCCGTCGTCACTGTTGAAGCAAGAAGGGTAGTATCAGGGGCTGACGTGGGTTAAGAGAGACATTTGCTACATGTGTTTCTTTGTTATAGAACACAAGTGCATTAATGTTATTAAATTAATTTTATCATATCTTTGGGACAGTGACAGCTTGCTGGGAGAAAGTTTGCCAAGAGCCCTGTTTATGAGGGATTGAGGAGCGGTGGGGACCGCCACACCAGGAACCTACCTTGGGGTAGGCTGATGGGGATGGGTGTAGGGTACCTTCAAAGTACCAGAAGGTCACTGGGAGATGAGGTGGTATCTTGAGCAGAGAAGAGGGTGCAGAAGAGAAATGAGAAAGATCCAGAACAGAACTGCCAGATAAATGAGTTGCTTGAGACATCAGCTCGGCTTCCATGGCTGAAAGGCACGGTCCTCGTTCTCCATGGGACAGGGCGTGTGGGGCCAGGAACAGATTAGAGGTAGGGATGGGAAGACCAGGGCTCTCAGACTCCTTATTGGGGGCGAGTTTTGGAGAAAAGTTTACAGAGTTCTCTTTCTGTTTTCTAGGTTCTGGGTAGGATGCCGGGTGCCTCGCTGTGGGCCGGAGAGCATGCTGTGTTCTATGCTTTAGAGAAAGAAGTGCGGTGGGCAGTTGATGCTCGGTCTAGGATGTGTTTTGCCCTCTCACTGGGATTCTAAAGACAGGAACAGGCATTGGGGGTAGTTCAGGGTTCTGAATGGAGCTCATAACTGGTAAATAAATCACTTCTGATGTCCAGTCTTCGAATCCCAAAGTCATGGGCGTCTGTCTGCCTGGATTTGTGAGGCACTGAAGGTTTTACTCAAGGAAGCACACTCAGTCACGTGGGGAGGAGCGAGGACTCCTGACAATCACACTAAGTGCCCTGTAGCTTGTTTCTTAGAGCCCTAGAGCCCCATGGGCCCCCGCTGTCATTAATGTGGCCTAGAGGACAGAAAAGCTGTCTCCCCCTGCCCCAGCGCAGGGAGCTAGGCCCCAGTAACTGCTGCAGAACTGCCCTGCTCAGGCCTCGAGGCTCTTACCACATTGTAAACCATACATTTGCAAATCTCACAGCTAATCCACAGTACAGCCTGTGTGCAACCTAATATGGGTCTCAGAGCCCAGAGGCACCCTCGTGGCATAGGCAGACCCTGTCTTAAGCCTCACGCTGAAAAGTACAACCAGTTAGCCAGACTGCAAAATATGTAACTTGAAGTCCCTTGCCCCGAGAACCAGGGCGCTGGAATTTCCTGGCTTCGGGAGGGGCTGGAGTTCAGTTTCTAACCTTTGCTTTCTGTTGGTTGAGCTCTTGTATTTTATTCCTGGGGTCCGTTCTGCATTTGGTAGAGAGGTGAGGGGGCAGGGAGAAAGGAATGAAAGACTCTCAATAGAAAAACACAGAGCCCGAGGCTGCCACACAGCACAGGATGGGGCCCATCTGGGCCCAGAACAGTGAACCAGTGCCTGAGACCGTGGAGACGAAACCCCCGCAAACATTCCTGCCCCTTGCCCACATCCTGGGTTTTTGTCACAGCCCAGTTGGTAATTGCAGCAAGGAGGGGACAGCGGGACAGTGGTCACATTGAGGTAGGCGTGCTAGACTGGGGGTAGACCGCTGCGCTTTCGGCCCTGGTTTTGCCGCCAGCTAGCGTTCTGAGAACTGTGAAGCCGCGTCACTTGTCTGAGCAGCAGCTCCCTCCTTGATAAAGGGCAATGCCTGGAATGTCCATCTCACGATGAATTGTGAGGCCTGGATGAGTTAAGCGGGGGGTTAAAGGTCACATGGAAGCCAGTCTGGAGTATCCGGGATCGGATGCCCTTCCTCTTGGGCTAGCAGAGGGACAAAGAGAACACCTGTTGGCCAGTGGCTGTGCTGGGCTGTGAGGGTAACACTGGGAGAAAAAGAGGGGCTATCGTCTTTTCTACCTTAGGAAGCCAAATCTTCTTGGTCCACCATGCCGTTGGGTAGCATTAACTGTTACGTTCTGCGCTTCCCATTCGCTTTCGTTTTTAAGACGTCCTTGATGCCCTCACGGCCCGCCTCTGATCTTTCATTTTTATTTGTCGGGTGTACAAGATTGCCTCCCCTATTACTCTCTATCTCGTCACTGACCATTTCTACTTGGCTTGGGAAAAAGCGGCGTGATTGTTCCAGCCCCAATGGGAGTCTAAGATAGCCCACTTCCTCTGCTTGCACCCCACAGACGCCCCTCATCCTCTTTCCTTCAGCCCAGCTCTACTCACTCAAGACTGTGTCTATCTCCTGGAAATCCTACCCTGAGCTCCATCCCTTTAAAATCTCCCTCTCTTCAAATAATGATGGCTCTAACTCATATTCAAAACTCACACCCTACTGAGTATTTCCTCAGTACTCTACAGAAAACACACACACACACACACACACACACACACACACAAAAGCCATTTCTAAAACAGGAACATCTTTTTCCTTTATAGAGTGTCAGCTCAAGAGCAAGGACAATGTTTTCTGTGTGTTCTAGTGTTCCTAGTATACTGTAAGTACTCAATAAAGATTGGTGATGGGGGGGGGACTGACCTAAGGACACCTGAGTGCTGAGGGCAAGTCACCAACACCCTCAAAGGTGACTAATATGCTAAGGCATATTTCATTAAGAATCAATAAATGTTGAGAAGAGCTCAGAGCCAAAAGGAGTCAGTGATAAATAATGTGTTAAAAAAAAAAGTCATCGAGGGAGGAAAGAGACCTAGAAAATGCCATCTTATTTTCTCTGGCATCTAGGAAATACTTCTTGCCTTTCAAAAGTCCAGCCTCGTGTATCCTAATGGGAACAGCTGAGAAGGCCGTATCTGGTTACCAAACCATGGGAGTAAGCGTCCCGGGATTAGACTGGCCTCAGAGACTGCATCTCTATCCTGCTGTGGTGACTTTCCCATTCACTCCAGGTCCTCTCACCCTGCAGAGCAGGGACCGCCCCCCACCTGGCCATGTGCAGGCCTGAGGACTTGATCCTTTTGTGTGTGTTTCATTTTTTTAAAAATTATTGAATGTCATCATGCGATTCAATTTCTTGGCCCCTGCCTTTAAAAGCCGGGGATTGCCTCTAAGGGAACGTTTTGTTGATAGCTCAAGTCTTGAGATGGAGACCAAAGCCACATGTCCTGTCTTCCTTGCAGCCCTGGGGGCTCAAGCGGCAGTCACCAGGGAGGGACCATTCAAGAGTTAGATGACATCTAAAAACATCCAAACAGTGCTGCTATTGCCTTGAAAACTTCCTCAGACGCCTCCCTGTGTGACTATTAGAGTGCAGGGGCCACATACTCCGGAGTTACTCTCAACCTAGATGATTTCTGAGGGTCAAACCGAGGCCAAAGGTTTTGATGAAGCTCTGTTGAAAGTGAGGTGAGTACAGTGTGCCTAAAACTTAGGGGCAGCATATCTGTGGAGAGCCAAGTGGCAAGGTGTTAAACAAAACCCAGGGATAAACAGAGGCACACAGACAGAGGCAAAAGTCTACAGGGAAGCAAGGCCGCAGAACTCATCTTTATGAAAAGGGATGAAGGATACTTTTGTTCTGTAGTGAAAACTGATCATTAGAAAAATCCTTGAGAACTGTTCATTTAACAACAGAGAAAGCCACCCATGGTATTTTTGGATCTAAATGGGGGAACTTGATTCTGTGCGATCCTAGGCAAGTCACATAACTTTTTTTTTAAGTTTCTGCTTTCTCATCTGGAGGTTGAGGAGAACCACGGACCTCAAAGAGTTGTGGGAGGTGTAGGAAGTAACACAGATAAAGCAGAGGGGAGAACCTGGGAGATCTCAGGTGATTTTATTCTCACCTTCATCCTAATCATCATTCCTTTGCTTCTGGAGATGAAAAAAAAAAAAGCGGAATGAGGAGTTGGTGCCATCTCTCTTGGGTGGCAAAGAGGAAGTGAAACCAGGTGGGGTAGAAAAGAGGCCGTGGCTCCATGGCATGACTTACAAGGGTACTTACTGTTCCCCAACAGGTAGCGCCACGGCATGGGAAATGGTCCTCCCACCACAGGAGTATGCTGTGCTTATTTTAAATTCTTAACAAGCTGCCCTGATTGTGTATGCTTTTTCCTCAACCGTGCCTTGCTAGCAGTAAAGCGAATCCACAAGCATCCTGATAAGGGCAAGGTACAATCAGTCCCTTTGGAATGCCTCCATGGACATCTGGCCCAGGTTTTGCAAAGAGCAAGGTGCTAAGGGACTTCCTTCCTGTGTTGGGAGGGAGGGTTACTGGAAGGCACCTGACTTTAGAGCTTGAAGAAAACGGTGACAGAAATTGCTTGTTGTCTTCCAATATGCCTTTCATTTCTTGCTTTAGTTAGGTTGATTGATTTGATTGATTAATTGATTGATTGATTCAGTGTTTGGTAGTGTAGCCTAGCCTGGCTTTGAACCACCATTCTCCTGCCCATGGCTCTCAAGATCTAGGATTACAGGCTTATCTCCATTTCATTTCTTTCTGAGTGGAATGGGCCCTCTAGTCCCCAGAGGTAGAACAGAATCCAAGACAACCTGAGCATCATTTGCCAAGAGCTCTACTTATCACATTCCTTGGGTTGCATTGTTGACTGACCCTTTATGAGTGGGTACCAGATGGAGATGGATGGGGGCGGTGTATGGAGGGTGGAACATACGCCCACTTCATGCTGCAACTTTGACTCAGGAGTGCTTAGCACTCAGAGAAGTGAATACCCCAATTCTTTCTCTAAGCGGGCAGAACTGTTTGAGTGTAAGGGAGAGGTTCTGATGCTGATAAAATGAAGTGGGTGGGGGAGTGGAAACAGCTGGAGGGAGGGATGAGACAGAGACAGAGAGACAGAGAGAGAGACTAGGATGTGCTTCCCATAGTCAGACCTCACTTCACAATCATGCCATCACACTACAAAAATCCATTAAGGATTTAATCCAGCAATGAAGCCAGAGCCTCTAGAATCCAGTGACACTCTTGAAGCCTGCAAATTGACAAGTTCCCATCACCTGAGCCTTCAGGGCGGTCTCAGATTCAGACCATAACAGGCATTTACTGATTAACTCACAAAGCAAGGAGTTGGGAGGCGAGGTGAAGACAAGAAGGGCCGGGCGGAGACTCAGTGATGACATTTGAAATCCAGATAACTCATCCTCCTGCCTCTGCCTCTCGAGGGCTGGGACTATGGGTATGCACCCCCATGCCTGACACTCTTCTGATTCTTGGTGAAGTATACCTTTCCCAGAAGCCTATGCCTTCTTTTCCTTAGGTCCCATTGGCCAGTACTGAGTCACATGCCCAGGCCATTTTGAACTCCTATGGTGTAGTGTAGGCAAAAGCAATGGATGGAGTTAATATAGGAGAGCCCTCCATATTCTGGAGGGGTTTTGGGGGAGAGGGGGTAGAAGTCTCCAAAGTGAAATTGAATTGAGTGATGAAGATGGGAACATAAACTCAGAAATTGTGGAGTGGGGATACACATTGGGAATTTGGAGACACCAAGTGCCTAGTTAAAAAAAAAAAAAAAAAGTCCCCCAACCTGGAAATGTCTACTAAACTCACCACAGAAAGTGCTAGGGAATTGTTAGCTCTATAGAAAGTTCACTTTACTTCGTTCTTAAATTGGCTCTAAGAAGCAGAGAGGGTTCTTAGAGGGCAGGTTCTGTAGGGATGGTTTCGGTTACATCTGATCCATTAAAAACATGAACTCGTCTGCAGTGGGCGTGCTGGCGAGTGAACTGACTGGTGACATTCGGTTCGCAGAACTAGAGAAGTGACTAATGTGTCAGTATATGCTATTATATGCCGCATTTAAAAGGGACAGAGTGGCTAGTGAGGCCTGATGAAGGCACCAGCTAAAGAGCTGTACCTCTCTCCTTCAGTGGACGCAGGTGACCATGTCAGGGACCTGGAACTATTAAGACAGAAAGCATCTAGAAGTCTAGAAAAGGGAACTCTAAATCATCTCTAAGTAACAGAGACCCATGGAATTGATATTATGTATATTTGACATCTATGTATAATATGAGATGTAAATATGTATATGATATGTAATATAGACATGTGTCTAACACAATACCCCACATACAGGGTATAATAATATAACACATAAACATTACCTAGAATAAAATCACAGCTCAATATATTTAAAAAAGAGGACAAGCAACTTTCCTCTAATAGCTCCTTCATATTAGACTTTAGCATAGATCACCAGATAAAAACCTGTGCTATAAGGCCAATAACACAGGCAAGAGGCACGGCATTAGATGTCACTGCTGAGGACACACACTGCCACCAACACAGAGAGATCAGAAGTATCTATGTGAAGCCAAAGGGCGTCGTGTTTACTCGGCTCCTGCAGACAGAGGCTCGCCTCTCTGTATTATCTGGCTTTTCTGGTACATCGCTCTCCAAAGCAGAGTTTTCATAGGTGTTACACGCCCAAGTCAGGGTAAATCCTTAGGAAAACCTCGGTGCCTCTGTGGGAAACCTTACAAAGCTGGTAAGTGTTCATTCCTCTTAAAATATTTGGCAAAAGTCAACACCTGAATTCCAGCAGGCCCCCTGCCTGCCTTGGCAGCCGAGGATTAGTGGCTCTCTGAGGCAGCCTTCCATCCCTGACCACCTGGGCCCTACATCCTTCGCAGAGGAGACCCCAGGCCTCCTATCTCTTTGGGTTTTGCAAACTGAACACCTTCTTAGGGCCCTGGTAAGGAGCAGGAGAGACCAAGGGTGAAGGAGGGACCTTGCTGTGGTCTCCAGAAGCCAGAGACACCAGGACACAAAGCTGAAGCGCAGGACACAGTATCACCTCCTTGTAGCATGAATCTTAAAAGGTCTTATAATAAAAATACCCAGAGCCAGATACTGGGGTGAAAGCTGAAAGATCAGAGAAGCAGAATAGCCAGCCACTAGTTCTTACCTCTATGAAATCCTCAGCCTCAAGAGAGAGAGAGTTCCTGTTTCCTCACGCCTTATATACCTTTCTGTGTCCTGTCACATTACTTCCTGGGATTAAAGGCGTGTGTCACCGCTGTCTGGTTCTGTTTCTCTCATGCAGCCCAGTGTGGCCTTGAACTCACAGAGTTCGAGACAGATCTCTGCCTCCCGAGTGATAGGATTAAAAGTGTGTGCCACCACTGCCTGACCTCAGTATCTAATTTAGTAGTTGACTCTGTCCTCTGATCCCCAGGTAAGGTTCATTGGGGGTACAGAATATATTGGGGTACACGATATATCACCACACCTGTTCTTGTCTTCCTGTCCTTTGGCGCAGCGAGAATCGAAAGGTCATGGGATTCCTGTGTTTTGTCTCCTAGGATCTTACCAAGCCAGGGCCCTCTCATGGGCAGAGGAGTTGCTCATGAGGATTAGGGTTAGAGCAGGCCACTGCGGATGGAAAGCTCGAAGGGGTAACCGCGGCACAAACCTCATAACAGAGACCTACTTCTTCCCAAGCAGTAGTGCAGAGGTTCACTGGACCTCAGTCATGATCCATGCTCAGTGGCTATGGGGAGACATGTTCTCTTTCCTGGGGCTCCAGGGTCACCGCAGCGGGCACAGCGAACTGGTCCTGTAGCCGCTCCTTATGTCCCCATCCTTTATGTGGCTGAGGAGGAAGAAACCTGAGCTCTTCTTCCCTCACCCGAACTTCCAAGCCCGCTGAGGGGTACAGAGGTGGGGGGCGGGTGGGGGTGTGAATTTTTACAGAGCTTCTGGATTCCCTGCAGGGTGCATTCCAGCAGTATGAGGCTTCTCCCTGTGCTTAGACAGGCCCATACTTAGATGGCCGTCAATGCTCTGTGCTCATCACCATCTTTAAGTTCTTAAGAATAATTGAGCAAGAGGCATCCCATTTTCCTTTTGTATTAGGCCCTACCAATTATGGAGCTTACTTGTGGTTTTTCCAGGAACCGGGTGCCTCCCTCCACTCCCTCCAGAAAGCACAACTACTTCGTTTCCACCTCTCATTTCCTGAGAAAGCAGACTTCTGGGCGTGTCTCCTCTGGGAGACCCAGTGGGACATGGCAAACTGTCCAGAATGACAATTACGGGGATAAATTAAACTGAGACAGATACAGATTTGGGTGTGTAAGTCTCGCACTTCCTCCTTGATAATCCACAGTGCGGAGCTGCGACCCTACTGTCCATCAGCAGGTGCTCATGTATATAGCTCCCACCTTCTAGGGTGGTGGGGGGGGGGCAAGACCACAACAGACAGAGCTCTCTGTTTCATGCCAAGTGCCAGTGAGAACATATGTAATAGAGAGACAGAAAGAAGAGCTCACACGGGTTTGGGCAGAACCTCATGCACAGAGCCACGTTCTCCATTTGTTCCCAACAGGCCATCTCTCAGTTCCAGTTGGCTCTGTCCCTACAGGAAGCCACTGAAAAGGAAGAAGTGGGAGGCGCATTAGAAGAGGAAATAAACTAAAGCAGCTCCCAGTGTAGACACTCTGGATGGAGATGGATGAAAGCATCGTGTGTGTGTGTGTGTGTGTGTGTGTGTGTGTGTGTGTGTGTGTGTGTGTGTGTGTGGTGCTGAGGCTCACAACTGGGACCTTACAGATGTCATACATGCTAGGCAAATGCTCTGCGGCCGAACTACATCTCCAGTCCAGCTCCTTCTTAGGCGCTCAGTGGTGAGTCACACAGAGCACAGGCTGGTAATCTCTGGTGAAGAGTGGAAACAAATCAGGACACTCTGAAGTTTCTACTTGGTGCTCGCTTCTCCACAAGAGCAAGGGCGTCTGCTGTGCCACTCGGTCATCCCCTCATCACAGTCCTTACCTGTGGTTAGATGGGGTTCTCAAGTAAGGTCCAATTTTATACTTCTCCCCTTCCCAGCAATCCAGAAATCTCTCCTGCATTGATAGGGTGGGGTAAGTTGACATCCATCACTGAGGCAAGTAGGAAAAAAAGAGATTACTGTATCAATTTGAAACAGGAGCTATTGTGTCTCAGAGAAGGAAGGAGTTTATTCAGAGGCAACCGATCATCTACCCCAGAGTATCCCAGTGCAAAGGGTCACAGTGAGAAACCAGATTGGGGACAAAGGAGACAACCCCATTCTGCTTTTCTCAGGCCCCACCCTGGGCCCCGTCACTCCGCACTGGCCCTCCTGCTGGGGATCACTCACCTCCAACATCAGGAAAGCTGTTCCCACGCACGTGGCTCAACACAGACAGGAAGGGTGTTTCTCATTAATAGGATCAGAAAAAACATCTCTGTGATTGAAAGGCTTTTGGTCCCCCCGAAAGCCCTCTGAAAGCATACGAAATTGTTAAATTATCAAAACATTAATTAGATTGTTAAGTAAGACCGATGCTAATGCTCAAAGCATGTGAAGCAGGCCTTTTGATGGGTCTGGTCTGACGGAGACGTCAGGGTCTGACTGGAGTGAAGAGCTGGAAAGGAGCCTGTGGTGGAGACACTGGTCATCTGCCCCAGGAGTGCCTGACAAGCTGGAGCACTCGGACCACTGTGCCAGTTTAGGGAGACAGCCCTGTTTCCAGACTCCGTAACCCAGTGTCTCCCCTTCCCTTCTGACATTTGAGACAGTTGATTGGCTCCAGTGATTCCACCTTTAATCCACATGTACTGGTCCAGTTCCTTTATACTTGTGGTGAGCATCATGGGAGCGGTTATCACATACTCTGTCCTGAATTGGAAAGGGTAGAATTGGAAAGGAACGCTGTCCATGCTAGTTTCTGCTCTCTAGACTTCCCCAAGAGTCACATGACTGAAACTATCTCACACAGCAGTCTACTTTGCAGAAGAGCATTCCCTGGTCAGTCTCCAGACATTTTACTGCTGTGGGGACTTCTATATTGAAAGCAAAGGTGAGACCCCAAGCTACTTGTAATCCCAGCTACCCAAGAAGCCGAGACAAGAGAATCATAAGTTCAAGGTCAACCTGGACTTTGAATTCAAGCCTGGGCAATGTAATGAGACCCTGTCTCAAAATTTAAATAAATAAATAAATAAATAAGGGCTGGAGATGGAGGTCTGTGGTAGAGTGCTTGCTAGCATGCATTCATAAAGCCCTGAGTTTGATTCCCAGTACCAACAAAAGAAAAGAAGAAGAAAGGGAGAGGAGGAAGAAATAAATGGAGGAGAGAGGACAAGGGGGGAGAGAGAATGGGGAAGAGGGGCAGGAAAAGTATTATAAGCTAGGCATACAGTCTTTTTAAAAAGATCATTTTTAAGTGTGTGTGTGTGTGTGTGTGTGTGTGTGTGTGTGTGTGTGTGTGTGTGTGTGATTTACATGGTAGTACCTGGACAGGCCAGGGGCCTCAGATCCCCTGGAGCAGGATTTACAGGGCACTGTGAGTCACCCTACAAATCCTCTACAAGACCATTACCTGACTTTAACAGCTGAGCCTTCTCTCCAGCCCTAGGCATGGAGCTTTGATTTAAGGCTAAGGGAAACCTTTATTTCTTAGATTAAAACCCTAGCGGTTATTTGGATCTGTTGGGATAGGGCTGAGGAAAAAACAATACTTTCCCAAACCTACATCAAGTACATTTTAATCAACTAAGTTTAAAAATGACTCTTCTGCATTCATTTATTTATGCCCACGTGTGCATGTGGTAGCATCCCCTCGGAGGTCAGGAACAGCGTGCAGAGGTCGGTTCTCAACTTGCACCATGTGGGCCTCAGGGATGGAGGTCTTCAGGCTTGGTGGCAAGCATCTTTACCTGCTGATCCATCTCACTGGTCCTCACTTATTAGAATCTTTTTTAAAATTTTCATTGAGCGATGTCTATTAAGAGTCACACACTGTGATCATTTTCTTGGGTCAGGAAGTAATTCCCATCCTGTAAATAAGAAAACAACTTTTCCAAGTGTCACTAGTAAGTTCACAGGAATGAGGGTCTAGAGCTGTCCTGGCAGGGTCACCAAAGTTTGTTGGCACCATAGTAGCCTTTTAACCTCTTCCCTAGGGTGTGTGCAGTTCCCAGCAGCCCACAAGCCTTTCACCCTCCACATAGTCATGTCCATGGAGCCTTCAAACGTAACACAGCTCAAACCTCAACACTGCCTGAGAGAGAGAGAGAGAGAGAGAGAGAGAGAGAGAGAGAGAGAGAGAGAGAGAGGAGATGAATGGCTTGCAAGCTTTGATGGAGGCCTGGAAGGACGGAAGTGCCATTTACTGAGACAGAGAATTGCCCACACTGGTAGAAGCAGGGCCTCATCCTTAGACAGGCTAAGTGTAAGTCCCATATCTTGGTGGAGATTCTGTGTCTGCAGTTGGATAAGGGAGTCTAGAGTTCAGGGTCTAGAGACAGAAGTGTGAGAGTCGTCAGCACATACTGGAGGATTAAAACCACAGAAGTAGACCAGACCTCTGAAGGAGTATGGATAGAGAGGTCCAAGGACTGTCCAGAGCTTAAGTAGAGAGAAAGGAAACAGTAAAGCTGTCTGTGAGGGCACAGTCCGCACGGGAAAGGAGACTCCAAGACTTCCCCCAGTGATCTACTTCCTCCGGGTAGGAACTTCTAAAATTTCCATAACCTCCCAAAATAGCCCCAGCAGCTGGGGACCAAGCGCCTGAAACATGAGCCGAGGGAGATGTTTCATACTCAAAGCGTAGCAGAGAGTGCAGCAAAGCGCTTGTATGGGCAGAAGAGTGAGTGTGCAAGTGGATTGGTGTGAGCAGTAGAGGAGTTGGTGTGGTGTGAGCAGTGGAGGAGTTGGTGTGGTGTGAGCAGTGGAGGAGTTGGTGTGGTGTGAGCAGTGGAGGAGTTGGTGTGGTGTGAGCAGTGGAGGAGTTGGTGTGGTGTGAGCAGTGGAGGAGTTGGTGTGGTGTGAGCAGTGGAGGAGTTGGTGTGGTGTGAGCAGTGGAGGAGTTGGTGTGGTGTGAGCAGTGGAGGAGTTGGTGTGGTGTGAGCAGTGGAGGAGTTGGTGTGGTGTGAGAGCAGTGGAGGAGTTGGCGTGGTGTGAGCACTGGTGGAGGAGTTGGTGTGGTGTGAGCACTGGTGGAGGAGTTGGTGTGGTGTGAGCAGTGGAGGAGTTGGTGTGGTGTGAGCAGTGGAGGAGTTGGTGTGGTGTGAGCAGTGGAGGAGTTGGTGTGGTGTGAGCAGTGGAGGAGTTGGTGTGGTGTGAGCAGTGGAGGAGTTGGTGTGGTGTGAGCAGTGGAGGAGTTGGTGTGGTGTGAGCAGTGGAGGAGTTGGTTTGGTGTGAGCAGTGGAGGAGTTGGTGTGGTGTGAGCAGTGGAGGAGTTGGTGTGGTGTGAGAGCAGTGGAGGAGTTGGCGTGGTGTGAGCACTGGTGGAGGAGTTGGTGTGGTGTGAGCACTGGTGGAGGAGTTGGTGTGGTGTGAGCAGTGGAGGAGTTGGTGTGGTGTGAGCAGTGGAGGAGTTGGTGTGGTGTGAGCAGTGGAGGAGTTGGTGTGGTGTGAGCAGTGGAGGACTTGGCGTGGTGTGAGCAGTGGAGGACTTGGCGTGGTGTGAGCAATGGAGGAGTTGGTGTGATGTGAGCAGTGGAGGACTTGGTGTGAGCAGTAGAGGAGTTGGTGTGAGCAGTGGAGGAGTTGGTGTGGTGTGAGCAGTGGAGGAGTTGGTGTGGTGTGAGCAGTGGAGGAGTTGGTGTGATGTGAGCAGTGGAGGAGTTGGTGTGATGTGAGCAGTGGAGGAGTTGGCGTGGTGTGAGCACTGGTGGAGGAGTTGGTGTGGTGTGAGCAGTGGAGGAGTTGGTGTGATGTGAGCAGTGGAGGACTTGGTGTGAGCAGTAGAGGAGTTGGTGTGTGTGAGCAGTGGAGGACTTGGTGTGGTGTGAGCAGTGGAGGACTTGGCGTGGTGTGAGCAATGGAGGAGTTGGTGTGATGTGAGCAGTGGAGGACTTGGTGTGAGCAGTAGAGGAGTTGGTGTGAGCAGTGGAGGACTTGGTGTGGTGTGAGCAGTGGAGGACTTGGCGTGGTGTGAGAGCAGGGCTGTTTTATCCTCCCCAGTGCTGGGGAGATGACAGGCTGTGAAGCACAAACACAGATGAAGACAGTTGGACAAGCAGAATCTCCCTTAGATGGCTTAGAGGAAACCCACTTGCCTCAGAACCACACACCGGAGAGGTGTTTGAGAGGGGTGGAAGGGCTAGATGGGAGTTATCAGAGAGAGGTGAGTCCGACTGAGGTTAGTGGTCATGAGCATGAATGTGAACGCTTTATGGTTTCAATCACCATTGGCTGTTATGAGTGGAGGCAGGAAGTAACAGAAGATTAAATGTTAAAAAAGGATTAGGATTTTTGCCAACTGACATAATGATGAGAGACGGTGACTGGGGAGCTGAAAATGTATCCACAAAGAACATTTACAAACACAGAACACACAAATCTAGGATGGGAAAAGAGCGAAGGGCGTGAGAGGGCTGATGTGGGTTAGAAGGACTTGAGAGCAATGGAGTGCTGGTCCTAACAGAACTAAAGCAGAGTTAGTCTGGTCCATGCGATATCTTGAGTGAGCTGATACTCCTCAACTCTAGGCTGCATAGCCCCACGATTGTATAAAGAAGAAGCTGTAGCTTCCCCTCCGGAGGCAGAGCCGTGAGCCAGTCACAGTACATCCTGGAACTGCTGGACTTCAAATCCCACTTCTTCCTTTGGCTAAGGACGTCCATACAGTGGACAACTGGATGCAGAAGCCTATGGGATGCAGAAGGTACTGTGAGCGTGAGTTCCAGCACAGCACAGGTTATTTCATAATGGGGAGAAGGACTTAAGATTGAAAGAGAACGGCAGTCATTTGTCATTGAAGGGTTGTATGGTCTGAGCATCTAAGATAGGTCAGAGGACAAGGTCATCGGAGAAGAATGTTGCAAGAATCATTAACAACGTAGGTTATGAAGTCATCAAGAAGTCTAACAGTAGAGTAGTAGAGAGCAGTGTGATGAGCCAGGGGTCAGTCAATGACCACAACCAGAAGCTGTCGCAGCATCACTGGACTCGGTGACATAACCTTTGAAGCAGGAACTTAGTGAAAGTGGAGGTCATTGGTCCCATGTAGCACTTCCTCATCTGCAGGCAAGAGGGATGGACAGGAAACACCTCTCTTCAGAGGGCTGTAGAGGATGCTGTGTTCTTGTGGAAAGTCAGCATGGGTTGGAACAAAAAGTAAAGGAGGCATTTAGTGGAGACAGAGGGTGGAGGAAATCCTGCTTTTAATGGCCTGTATGATCTAGAGAGCTTGAGAAGGGGAGAGACTGGGAGATGGTTGAGCTTGGGAGCTTCCTGGAGCTTCCTGTAGAGGAGGGTTAGGGAAGATGTGAGAGCCCTGGTTTTCTTGGTTCACAATGGGGTTGACTTTGGTCATCAGGCTAAAAGTGTAAGGACGGCACTGCCTTGCAAGAGCACACAGAACTCTGTGATCCCTCTTGGCTCCTAAATAGAGATGAGGAGACCAGGGACCATATTGTCCTTGGCCTATACCTGAATCTAGCCTTCTTGGCTAACTCCATGATTCTAGTTCCTCTAGTCTTGTTGTTCTCTCCATTCAAGACATTGATGTCTTGGCAACAAGAGTCACTCAACCTCTCTGACTGAGCAGAACAACCCAGTGATGCTCCCAAAGGCCAGGCCCATGCTGCAGTGATCTTCCGGAATCCCCACCCATGTGGTTTCCAACTGAACATTCCAACTGGAACATCCATTCCCCATAGGCTATGGGCACGCTTTGGCCTGCCTCCTTCTAATGTACCAGGCCGGACTGTTCTGTAAACTCTGGAAGCCTTCTTCAGCTCACTCTGCACCGGAAGGACTAGATGTGTATCGGGAGAAACCAAAACACGGTTTGATTAATCGCCCCTTGCAAGCTGGAGAGTGACGTCTGGGCGAGAACTGGGGTTGTTATCTAAATGGAGTGCCGGCCTGTCCCCGGGATCCTGAGCAAATGGACCCCCCTCTATTTATAAACAAGCCTGAGGGATGAGCAGCTCGGTTTACGTTTGGAAGGGGCCATCATTCATTTTTATCCATCATACCTGCTTTTAGTGATATTACACACACACCCTGCTTGGGCTAGAATCTCAACAACTCAAGAGGTTTATGTGCTTTTAACACCAATTTTGAGGGTCTCTGTGTACATTTCATCACTCGGGGGTAATGGCGGGCCCGAAACACAGTGTGCGAGCTGATTTCTCGCTCAGGGCTTCATGTAGAGGATTCATGTTGAAGATGAAATTGGATAAACTACTGTTGGCCCCAAGGCTGTGTTTGTAAACCAGAGGTGGTTCTGGGTGGTGAGGGGTGAGCCATTCAGAAAAGCAGGGTCCTTAGACAGAAAAGGTCAGAGTAAAAACAGGTAAGGGAGCCCGCCCGTGCTCCATAGGAAGGCCAAGTGCAGCCCCGGGCCGCAGTAAGAATTGCACTTAGGATTTGCTGTGTGAGTACAGAGGGAAATGGGCATGGGAGGAGCAGAATTCTTCAGTTTTGTGTGTGCAAATTATTTAATGTCATAATTGCATTTTTATTTCCCTCAGATATTAACTCTCAATATTAAAGTAGCCCTGGAAGAGGCAAGGAAGAGTTCTCTTACTTTCTGGGAGAAAACTAAAACCCAATAAAGGGGAAGTGTCGTGCTCACACTCACCCTGTGCCAGATTTCATGATTACCATGAAATCAGGGCAGAGTTCCAGCTTTGAAAGTCCTAGTTCAGGAATCACTCCCCTCAAGTCTTTAGTGTGTCCCTAACCCATGCCACACTCTCCTGAAGGCCGCAGCATCTCTTCCTCCAATGCCTCCCTGAGAGAAAGTGACTGTCATATGAAGCAATCAGAGGCCAGAGAGAGAAGCTAGAGTCCTCATTTACACGAAATCTGCAAATTTCCTTGCAGGAGCAAAGAGGAAAAGTGCCAGCCCGAGGGGCACCACTATTGTGCAAAGTCTAAAAGCTGATGAGAGACCACCGTGGCAGTCGTCACCCTGACAGCTTCCTTGCTTCAAACAGAAGTCACCGATCCCAGTGTGATAGAGACTACGTTGCCCCCAACATCCGGCTTCACTTCTTCCATAATATTATGGTTAATGTTGTCTGAGCCATGAGTCGCCCCAGATAATTTAGCCAAACATTATTCTGGGGGTTTCTGTGAGAGTATTTTTATCGTCAATTAATATTTAAATTGATGGACTCTGAGGAAAACAAAGCCCTTCATGGTGTCTGTGGGCCTCATCCAGTCAGAAGGCTTGAACCAAAGAGAAAGACTGGCCCCTCCCCCTGGTAAGAGTGGATTTGCCAGGCTGCCAGACCACCTTGTGGACTGTGACATATTTCTCCTTATTGGCTTCCTGGGCCCATCCCATACATTAATTCACTGATGCCATTTCTCTCGAGAACCAGGACTATTATGCATAGGAGAATTTTAAGCCAGCAAATGGCCATCTGCAATGAAGACCACCTATCCCAGACCCTCCTGTAGCCAGGTGTGGCGTGTAACTAAGTTATGACCAATGGGATGAAAGCAGATGGGATGGCAGGTTCTGGTGGTCTTCGTTAAGTTACAGCTGCCCTCAGGCCTACGCCACTTCCTTTCCTCTTTCCATTCCTGGGGGTTGAAGCAGACGTGGCCACTGCATCTGTACCCTGGGCCGTGGATGGAGAGGGACCTGAGCACTGAAAAGTTCCAAGTCGGAACCAACAGAGCAAAACCACGGTTGTACATTTTGAATTTTTACTTTGAAAAGGAATGAATATCTTTGTGTGACCTACTGCTATTTGGACTATTTATTACTAATAGCCAAACCTAATTCTAAACGATATACGCAGTCTTCTCTCTGTCTTCTGCTGTATCTGAGTATCATTTTATACTATAGTGAAGGTCACAGAGCCATTGTTGCTTTTGTATATCCCAAGGCATGTGCTGGAACAAAGAAGGTGTGGTGGTTTGAATGAGAATGGCTCCCATAGGCTCATATGTTTGAATGCTTGGTCCCCAGTTAGTGGAACTGTTTGGGAAGGACTAGGAGGTGTGGCCTTATTGGAGGGAATGGGTCACTGGGGCTTAGCTTTGAGGTTTCAAAAGCCCACACCATCCTCCCCCTATTTGTCTGCTTGCTGCCTGTCAGTTGGGATGTGAAGCCCTCAGCTACTGCTCCAGCACCATGCCTGTCTGCTTCCCACCATGATCACACATTAATCTTCTGAAACTGTGAGCAAGCCCCAATTAAATGCTTTCTTTTATAAGAGTTGCCTTGGTCATGGTGTCTCTTCACAACAACAGAACAGTAACTAAGACAGTAGGGTTATCTTCTCACAAAATTAAACTTTTCAAGAAATGGGGATTGTAATCTATACTAGCCAGCTTTCCATCACTATAATGAAATATCTGAGATAATCAACTTGTAAAGAGGAAAGGTGTGTTTGCAACTCTAATCCATGGTCAACTGAATCTTTTCCTTAAAGCATGTGGTGAGACAGGACATCATGTGGGGGGCATGTGTGACTCAGCAAAATCACTGACATCATGAGCCACTCAGCAAAAGAGAAAAGAAGGGACCTGGATCCTGACATGCTTTGAGGGACATGCTCCCAATGATCTAAACACCTCCTGTAAGACCCCACTTCCTCAACATCCCCAGCGCTGCCCTGAGGACCAACCCTTTAACACACGAGACTGAGGGATGTTCTGTACCCAAACCACAGTGTAACTAGATGCTGCAATGCCTCCCACCTCCTTTGAAAAGATCAAATTATATTTTTAAAATAACTTCAACATTCAAATACCTGATTGAATGTGTTCAGTTTAGGTTTTGACAAAACATAAGTTTGTTATCCCCAAGGTGACAGCAAGGGTTAAAGTGGGTGTTTACAATCTTTAACATTATTTGGATACCGTTAAGTACCTGTGTGCATATTCCATACCTGCAGGTCTTAAACTAAGTCATAGTCATTTGGTATGCACGATCGATTTCTTCCCATAGAAGTATTTTTATATTCAAAAACTGTGTGTTGTTGCAAGCACAGCCTTCCTACCAGGGCTTTTCAGAATAGCTATTGTATTATCAGTAGCAAAGCTGCTTGCTTCGTCCCCAGTACAACTCATGAACTCTGGCTTCAGAGCCCTGCAATTACCCACCCCTCGGCTGCTGCCTCCCGATGGGTATTTACCACAACTGAGGCCAACGCACACACCGGTTGTACTGGGCACCATGCTCTACTTCTCCAAAATGACTGAGACAAGTCAGGTCAGTTACATTCTTCAAAGAACAGAGAAACACCCAGTTGTCATCGGGAACAGAGACTGGAAGCTTTACAGAGGATTGCCAAGAAACTTAGCACTCAGGATGAGCTTCGTGCAAGAGGAAACAAAGAAACCATGTCTGAGCAGAGAGGAGAATGGAACAGAGCAGATGGACCAACAGATGTGGGAAACAGAGTCAGTCCCCCGGACCTCTGTGGATCCTTCTGCTTTCTTAGATTCAGCTCCACTTCCAGCTCCAGCACACATGTGCCTGAATTATAAACAGACAGCTGCTAAGAACCCAACTGTGTTCCTCTTCACAGGTGACGATCATGTTTTAGAGTCCAACAACTCCCTTTTCTCTTCGATTGAATAAGACCAAACATTTGTGGGCTGTCCAGTGCTACACGGGGCAGTGGCCTCTGTGTGTCTCCTCCAACACTGCCATCTCAGGACTGAAAGACACAGAAGTGCAGGTCTCCAGTTTGGGGCCAGAGAGGTGGCTCAGAATAAAAGTGTTTGCCCACCGAGCCTGACAACTCCAGATGTGGCAATGCACATCTGTGTCTAGATTCCCAGCACTCCTATGACAAGATGGAAGGCAGAGCAGGAGAATTACCCAGAAGCTCATGGGCCAGCTCGCCTGGAGTACGCAAGGCAGAAGAAACAAGAAAGATACTGACTCAACAGGCGGAAAGAGAAGACTTCCAAATCTGACCTCTACAGAAGTGCAGTGACATGCATGTGCCTGTCGGTGTGCACGCACACACGCGCGCATGCGCTCACACACATACACACACACTAATGATAAAGATAATAATAATAGTAACAACAAACAGTAGCAGTATTTTTTAAAATGAAGCTCGTTTTGAACAGCAAAGAAATCTAACCCTCCCCCCACCTCAGCCCATTTAGTACAGCAAGAGCTGAATGGGAAAATGAGAAAATGGTCTGTGAATCTCTCTTACATGCTGTCCGAGTAAGGACTGGAAGAGAAAAATGCCTTCGCAAACACGTTCTCTTTCAGCTTTTATTTGCACACATTCTCTGCAATTATGGCCAGTGAGAGGGCATTTTCCACAGCCACACTAGCAGTATTTTCCACACAAAGGTTCATGCTGGCGGGCAGCCTGCCCCAGAGCTATTTACTTGTGTGGTAGATAGAAACCACTGGACCTATGACCAGTTCTACCCAAGCAAAATGTTTTCTTTTGCGCCTCTCCTGTTACAAAGCAGATCATTTTAATTTCCCCTCTGCCCTCTGTCCCATTTTCCCAGGTAAAGTGATTCAATATGCTACCACCACCTTGTCACAGCCAACTCCAAGGTATAACTTTCACTTAACTGAAAATGTTCACTTGTTTTTTTAAATGTTTTTTCTAACCTTCAAACTCCAGGAACTTTCTGACTCAGCTGGGTTTAGCCAGCTTTCTGACGCTACAGTAAGATAGTTGAGATCATTATCTTACAAAGAAAAAAAAAGGTTTATTTTGACTCCCGGGTTTGGGGGTTCCAGTCCACCATGAACCATCATTGTCCTGCGGTGATACAGCCCGTGATCACGGGAGCACGTGGCGAAACCTCTTACGTCACAAGCCAGTGAACAAATGAGAGGCAGAGCCAACCATCCTCCTCAAGCGCTCACTGTCAATAACCTAGGAAGTCCCGCCTCCAAAATATTCCACTCTCCCCTCCACTTGCGCCCCGCCCCCTGTAGCCCCAGGGTAGGATCTAAATGTTTAACACACACACACACACACCCCTTTGGGGAATGTCCAATATCATAATTTTAGCGCTAACATTCATCTCAAGACTTCATGTCCTCGCCAGATGCTCACAAGCTGAGCCCTTTTCTTCCCGGCTCTCTCCCTGGCATGGCTAACTACCCGCTTCCTTTGGCTTCTCTTTTGACACCATCTGAAGCCCCTAGGGAAGAAGCTCAAGTTGCTCAGTGTCTCCTGTCCTCAGTCAACCATACACTCGAGGCTGCTTATGGGTTGCTTCTTTTGCAGTGAGTGAATCAGTGAACAGTTGATCAAAACGTTAGCATCCATTGGACCTAGGACTGGGACATCCAACAACTAATTCATTTTGTAAGTATCTCCTGAGTGCCTACTTAGCTTTGGGGGTCATTCTGTTGGGAAATCAAGGGCTTTATGGGTAAATCATGTCTGTGTCTGTCCTAAAGGAGTTTGGAAAGATTGAGAAAACAAACTATACACACGAAAGAGGATCTTAGGGCTGGCATCAATATGATGGTTCATCAAGCAAACACATAAGAACAAAAGGAAAGGAGAGTCTGTACCTTCTATGAGAGTGGGGCAGACAGTGGGAAGCAACCCTGACAGAGGAGTCATCTGTCTGTGGATTATGGGATATATAGATGAATACATAGATGCACTGAATGACCAAGATATGCATGCATGTAAATGCGGTTCAACCAGAAGATGGGTGTTCCAAAAGGTATCCGTCTATCCAAGAAACATTTGCCTAACATTTACCAGTCATACAGTCATAAGTCAGACTGTAGCCAAGTCTGGCAGCAGAGACGTTCAGCCATAAGGCAACCAATGGCAACTTTAAAGTTCAAAGAGGAATAATAATAGCTGTGAGCTTCTAAACACCTACAGCATGTTAGGTGCTCGTCAAACATTATTGCTACAGCTCCCACTTTGTGGTGCCAAAGCAAACTCATAAGGGGATTGTGGGTTGTTTTAAATGTCTGAGGCACACAGAAGGATACTTAACATCTGTTGGACGCTGGGAGCTGCTAGCTCAAGGTAGTTCACAGTTTTAACATTAGATCACACCACATTCCTCCTGATGATGTCATGTCTTTGTGGACCTAGGTTTCCAGAGGCAGTCTTAATAAGTAAATAAGAAACATATGAGAGTCAACACAGAGCAGGAGGTGAGGCAAACAGCATCCAATCAGACTCTAAGTTCGAGGAGCTGCACGGTGACTCCATCTCATTAATAAATAATGGCCGCTATTGAAGAAGAAAACCAAACTATTATTTCTTCTTTCAATGTATATGTAATTACTTTGTCAGCACATAAGTTCTCATTAAGTCATTTGCTCCTGACTTCTGGTTTTCTTTTCGTCCTCTTTTTTTTTTTTTTAAATACATGCGTGTATTATGAGTGGCTCCATATGTAAGTGTGGACACATATGCAAAGACTGGGAGTTGGCACTGTCTCTCTTGACATTCAGGGTCCATCTTATATTTTGAAACAGGATCTCTCAATAAAATCCAGAGCTCACAAATTTAGCTAGTTAGCTTCCTCTGGGATCCCTTGCCTCTGTCTCCCAAGGCATGGGATTGCAGGCAGGCCACCACACCTGCCTGCCATTTACCTGGGCTCCAGGGATCTAGACTATGGTCCTCATGGTTGCCTGGGGAGCACATTACCCATTGAACCATCTCCCCAGGCCTGACTTTTTTGTTATGATATTTTGATTGTTCCTAAATATCCTCAAATATATTTTTGAACTTTTGAGTGTTTCTGTGGGCCTAGAGACAATGTTTTATTTTTATTTCTATTTTATTTATTTATTTATTTACTTTTTGGTTTTTTGAGACAGGGTTTCTCTGTGTAGCTTTGCGCCTTTCCTAGCTCTCGCTTCGTAGACCAGGCTGGCCTTGAACTCACAAAGATCCGCCTGACTCTGCCTCCCGAGTGCTGGGATTAAAGGCATGCACCACCACCACCCTGAGAGACAATGTTTTAAAAACAAACAAACAAAAAAAAACTATTGAGATACCAAGGACATGATAGATTGAGAAAGTTTGGACATCTTGGGTAATTGCCATTTCTCCCAGGTTGCTCACTGCTGAACATCACACATAGGTAATAAATTCCTGAGCAGACTCTAACCTAGATCTGGTCATGTGGTCTCCAAAATGACATCAGTTTGCTTGCGGGAAATGACTCAGAAGTGTTGGCCATGCCAGTGTGGAAACCTGAGTTCAGATCCCGAGAGCCCACATAAAGCCAGTCAGCAAGATGGCAGCAAGATGGAAGGTGATGGCCCGCATCCAAGGTTGTCCTCTGACTTCCATCTATGCTGTGGTGAATGCCGGAACTTGCAAACACATAAATACGCACTCCTCACATACCTGAGAGCACGTATGAGTGCACGTTACACACACACAACTTTTTTAAAATAGGATCGGTATCGTTTATTGTAATGTTGGAGGTCAGGGGCCTCATTAGACGATGGGAGTTGAGCTGGGCGGTGTAGACAAGAAGCGGAAGACTGAGACCAGCTGCTTTCAAGGGATTGAGAGAATTTAGTGTGAGCACTGAACGGGTGCTTTGCTGTGCCGCTCGGCTCTTCGGCTGCCTCGGTGGGTTGATTTCCACGAACCCCTGATCTGACAAAATCAAAAAGAGTCAACTCCTGAGAACTGTGTGGCAAGCAGATACTGGTCACACGAGAGGAGGAGGTGGGGTGCAGAGAACATGGTCAAGACCTGAGGAACACTTGGGGGTGAAGTCATTCATTTCAGCTCAGTGGTTCTTAAAACCTTAATTGGCCACTGTAAAATACTATTTTCATCTACCCAGAATGCTCTGTTTCAAGTTGCTGAGCCCTGACAACAGTGCCGGGATGTGTTTGTAGTGTGTGTGTGTGTGTGTGTGTGTGTGTGTGTGTGTGTGTTTGTAGTGTGTGTGTGTGTGTGTGTGTGTGTGTGTGTGTGTGTGTGTGTATGTGTGTGTGTATGGCAGTGACTCCCTTACAAAAAAAAAAAAATCCCTCTCTGGAATTGGGGGAAATTTAGATTAACATCATTTGCACCTTGACCTCCTGCTCTTTTGTGCCCAGGGCAGAAATTCCTCTGGCTCAAGGGAAGACTTCTAGGATCCTCACTAGATAGCCCCCACAGAGGCCTCCAACCGGGCTGGGAATGGACTCCAGGAGACCCCAGGGAAGCACTCAGGGCCTCTGGGAGTACAGGGGCTTCCCTGCAATTCAGCAATCTTCAAAGGCCAAGCCCAAGGCGCTGTGACCCCCAGGAGGGCTGCTGGGCAGTGGAGAGAGAGCCTGCATGCCATGAGGCCTAGCCAGCCGACCCCCTACCAAGGCAGCGAGCCTGCCCCGTGGAAGTCCTGAGAGGCCTAATTCAATTACCCTTATCAGAATGCCTCTGAACTTAACAAAGCAGATAATCCATTCCAGAGACAGATACTGCGTGGGGGGCCAAAATTATTTTGCTTCCCCAAATTGGAGGCTGAAATTGGAGATGTTTGAGTAATGGAAAACATAATCCCTCCCAAGACCCCAGCCTCTCCCAGTGCCCACACCTGAGACACGCTTACTCTTTGAGCCTAGGGCCCTGGGAGTCCATATTGATACGCTGTCTCCTGAAGACACCTGGTCATGTACTTGATGATTTTCCCTTTGTACCATGGTCAGGAAGACGCCATGTGGGTTCTGGAAGCAGGGCCCGGGTAAAGAGATGAATATTTATGGAGTCCTTACTTCTGTGTCTGGTAAGCAACAGGACTGGGCACGGCTTTTGAAGAGAAGTACCTCACCCTCACGTTACAGAAGGCCACAGAGCACGGGAAGTTACCTTGCTGCCAGAGGACCCAACCTTGGAGTGCACATAGGAGACTCAGACACAGGTATCGCCCTTGGCAACTCATTACACACAGGGTCTCCCCGCTCAGCATCAGAAAGCAAACAGAAACTCACAGAGTCAAGGATCCATAGCAACCCTCCCACTTAGACCTGCATCCTTTATGGATGAAGAAATAAACTCAGAGACTGATTAGTCCAAGGTTCTCGTCTCAGTCGAGACTTGACGCCATGACACCAGTTGGTTCAAACAAACAAACAAACAAACAAACAAACAAACAAACAGGGATCCCTGCTGTGGAGCACTTGCAATCAAAGTTGTGTCTTGGAGTCTAGTGCAGCACCAGGGGCAGGGACCATATCTTCACACCATCTCCATCTACCAAGTAAAGGGATAGCCTGGACAGGATCGGCATACATTGTTTTTTGCTTGTTTGTTTTGTTTTGTTTTGTTTTCTTCGTTTGGTTGCTAGGTGACCAGGTTACTGTTGAATGCCCAAGTTTGTCCCATCTCCAAAGGAGAGCATTCAGTTCCTGATTACCATTGTGAAGACACAACGTTAGCCCTAGACAGAACCTGACTTGTTGACAAATCATGTATTTCATGTATTTAGTTAAGATTACTGTTTTTATTATATAACATCTGGGCATATCGAATAAAATGTATGTAAATTGTGAGCATAAAGGTAATAGAGTCTGTGAACCCTTCACTCAACCTGCACCAGCACAACTAAGAGCACTCTTGGTTTTTCTTGCCCATCCCCCCATAACCACGATCCTATATTTTGTGTTACTTGCTCCCTTGATCACTTTTATAGTATCTCTGGACACATTTGCATGGCGGATTGCATTGCTGCTCCAAATTCTTCAAGTGCTGCTTGACCATGATGTTTCTCACTGGAGATAGACTGCATTTCTTGCCCGATGGAGTTCATTGAAAATGCTTTCGCTGGTAGAATATTAGAGATATTGATGGGAATCACATTCTAAACCTAGGTTTTAAGAGGAATCACTTGTGTCCACCTCTCTCTTACTTTTTTTTCTGCCTCTGGCATGGGGAAAAATGCTTCAGGTTACCAGGTGAGCTAAGGAAGATAAAATATGTACAAAGTAGACAAAGATCCAACCTGAAGTTAGAATCAAGCCCAACTGAGCCCACCCTATCTGAGTCAATTCACAAATATCTGTGTAAGACTGCGCAAATGTTGTAAACCAAAATTTTGGAGTTATTATTTGTTATGCAGCATTGTTGTGGCAGTAGCTGACTGGTACACTACGTATCCCTGAACACTGTTATTTACTTTTAATTTTGTTAGTTGTGAAAGATGATAACATTACATTGCATCATCCACTATTTGTTTTCCCTCTCAGTATTTTTCTGAGGTTAATCCAATGCAGCAGTGTAACAAACTACGTGATTATCCCTCGGATTAGCGAGATGAGGAAAGACAAAAGACCTTATGAATACTGTGCTGGCATGGGAGCCAAAGCCTCATTTCCTCAGCAAATATTTAGTGAGCATTTTCCTCAGTAACTGAATGTGGTGGTAGGGAAAATTCCGGAAGCTGTAGAAGGGTTTCTGAACACTTAATGATCAAAACTTAATTCAAAATCAAACACTCAGTGACTCTGGTGAGTTTCTGGCCACACTCACTTGCTTCTCCTGGTGACGTCACATCTGGATCTGGTCACTCTGCCAGTTGAGCATCTTTCATCCAGTGCCCTTCCTCCTTCCCTCAACACCTCAATGCATCATCCTCATAACAGCCCTGGTCTGCTCTTCACTCACTACCCCAAAGCTCAGCTCTCTGCCACCTTGGTGCTCCCAGCTCTTCACTCATTTAGCATGTTCAACTATAACCTCTGTTACAAGGCTTTCAAAGACTCCCTCATTCTCCTGGGAACAGATTTGGAGCTGGAGTCACCTCCTAAGAGTGCATCCTTCCAGGTCGTCTCTCTTGGCCCTCTCCTATCCTCCTACAAACCTTCCATCATCCTCCAGACTGTGTTCCTCCAGGTTCCCCCAAGAGCGGATCTATTCTGAATTTATTTGTACACATCTCTCTCCTCCCCTGGAAGGGTCTAAGTCTACCTTTATCTCTCTCCTCCCCAAAGCCCTCTGCTCAGGCCCTCTTCCCTACAGCCTCCACAATCCTCAGTCCCAGCCTGCATCACTTAGGGTTAGATTGTGTCACTCATGAAAATTCCGCAAACACTCGGTGAAAAGTCTGCTCTTCAATAAACCAATCCCTTGCAGAAACCTGGTATCAGGGCCCCTGCATGTCAGAGGCCTCAGTCTGGTCTTCATCTAGCTCCACGCTTTCCCCCAGAGCAATGATTTGTGGACCGAGTTGAGCACGGCCACCTTGAGCCTGCATTCGACCTATTTCCACCTTCAGCTAGTTTCATTGGCCAAGAGCATAAGCATGGGGCTTAAGTAGTGTTCAGGTGGTCACTGTGAGACATCAAAGGTCTTGGAAGAGAAAGACAAGCCGAAGGGCAGAGCTGGAGTGTACAGAATGGAACGTGTTCAAGCAGACGCCGCTCCATCCCTATTAGAGGAGGAGAAACAGGAACTGATCCCTCCCGAACTCCTTCCCTTTCCATCTCCTTCTCTAAGTGTGGTTGAGGTCATCACTAGCCAAAGTTCAGAAAGAAGGATAAGCCGTGAGTTCTAGCAGCACACCCCTCAGTGAATCTGGAGGCTCCGTGGACTACGCTTTTCACCAGATACACAGAGTAACTTCCACTGCCGTTGAGTTACATCCTATAAAGGCCTAGAAGAACAGCTAGATCTTGGGTGGCCAAGTGCAAATTCTTATCATCACCTAATACAGAATATATGGATCAAGTCACAGCCACGGTCATGGATGACTAGAGTCCCCCAACGTCAATCTAGCCTTCACAAGTGGAAGAGAAAATGGCCAACATTAGGGGAACTTTGGCTTATGAGTTTCTTACGAGCACATGTCAGTTGTGAGCTGGGTCACGGCGTCTCTCTGGAAGGCAAGGATGATACCGAAATGTGTCCCCAGTTAGTGCGGAGCGCAGCAGAGCAGACCGGCGCAGAGGCTCCTTGCTGGCTGCATGGGGGAACTATGTGAGGCGGACTGCTCCGCCACGTGAGAAATCCTCTCCTTCCGTGGTCGCCAGCATAAAATCTTTATAGGGAGAGTCCAGACTTCCCCACTGTCAAGGACCCAGTGTCACTCACCAGACACTCAAGTGGCACAGAAAGGCTTGCCCATTGCAAGTGTGGGTTTTCAAAATCGTCCGGGAAGGTCGGCTGTCGTGCGTGGCAGGGTACTCTCCACAGAGGCTCTGGAAAGGAAGATTCATGGAGTTCTAGCTCCAAGTTCAACTGCATTTTATTTTCTAGCCCTTTTCTTTCTTTCTTCCTTTCTTTCTTTCTTTCTTTCTTTCTTTCTTTCTTTCTTTCTTTCTTCCTTCCTTCCTTCCTTCCTTCCTTCCTTCCTTCCTTCCTTCCTTTCTTTCTTTCTTTCTTTCTTTCTTTCTTTCTTTCTTTCTTTCTTTCTTTCTTTTTCTTGTTTTTCCAAGACAGGATTTCTCTGTGTATTATGGTGCCTATCCTGGATCTCACTCTGTAGACAAGGCTGGCCTTGAACTCACAGAGATCTGCCTGCCTCTGCCTCCCGATTAAAGACGTGCGCCACCACCACCACCATCCCCCTCCGGCCTATTTTCTATCCCTTTCTATGGGTCACCTGTCACGTGGCACCTTGGATGCTCTAATCTGTCCTTCTATCCCACAGTCCTCCTCTGAGTTCCTGTCTGTTGAAAATACGTCACTCTCTGCCTCTCTTTGTTGTACGTCTTGCAAGAGGGAGGCCCTGCACAGGTCATGCTGAGTTACAGGTGATCTTAAATCCTTCAAGCAAGAAAAGCAGATGCACTCAGAGATCTGCAGTAGAGGGACCAGTGAGGTTCTCAGCTTCCTCAATGACAGCTGAAGCATAGAATGAAATAAAATCATTTTGGATGCTGTATATCAGTGGCCTCAGCAGCATCTGTTAAAAGATGGTATTTATTGCACTTGAACTGTCTTGGTACCCTCATGAAAATAAAACCAAGAACCAAAAATGTCAAAAGGCCTATTATTTCCAGACCCCTGGCTCTACCCCAGTGATCTAGATGTACAATTTGATGTCACTACTACTCTGTCTTGATTACCGAACCTTTGTAGTGTGTTTTTAAATCAGAAGGGACACGTCTCCCAAGTTTGATCTTTTCCCGGGTTGATTGTTTTTTTTTTTTCTGCATCCTCAGATTTCCATGGGAGTTTTAAGCTGTGCTTACTGTGTTTGTACATCTCAATTGTCACCTTGGTAAGGTCTAGATTCCCCCAGGAGACAGGCCCCTAGGCATGTCCCTGGGACAGTCTCTTGATTAGGTTGTTGGAGGTGGGACCTGTCCACTGTGGGTGGTATCATTCCCTGGGCCGGGATCCTGGGCTCTATTCGGAGGAAAAGTGAGCTGCGCACAGGCTTCCTGACTGTGGGTTGGATGTGGTCAGCTGCCTCAGGGAGTCACTGTCTTGACTTTCCTGCCGCGATGGGCTGCAGTCTTGACCTGTGAGCTAAAGCCGACCCTTTCTCCCAGACGTCGCCTTTGTCGTAATATTTTATCACAACAGCAAGAGAAGGAAACGAGACAGTGGTGTCCACAAGGGAACCATCTGAGACTTTAGTAGGGGTGGCGTTATTGCTGCAGACAAACCTGGGAGGTATTGATGCCTCAGCACCTTCTTTCGAGTATGTGAATAAGATGATTTTCCACTAATTTAGATCTTTTTAAAGTTCTTCCAGTGATTTGTTTCATAGTTTTCACTGTACACAACTTATTTTACATTTATTTATTTTCAACTACATTTTATTTCATGTGTTTATTTATAGGTACACATATGGGCCTGTGCACCCCTTGGCATGTGTACGGAGGTCGGAGGACAACCTGTGGGAACCGGTTCTTTCTCCACCATGTAGGTCCCAGGGATCGAACTCGGGGCAGCAGACTTGGCAGCAAAGCTCTGCTACCTTGCCATCCCTCAAATTTACTTTCCAATTTACTAAAATATTTTGTCTAAAAAATGCTATCATAAGGCTGGGTTATGGTGGCTCACACCTTTAGTCCCAGCACTCAGGGAGGCAGAGGCAGGTGGATCATTCAAGGCCAGCCTGGTCTACAGAGTGAGTTCCCCGACAGTCAAGGCTATATATACAGTGAAACCCTGTCTTGAAAAACCAAAAGAAAAAGAAAAAGAAAAAAATACTATTGAAAATGAAACTGTCGTCTTAATTCTTATTCTTGCCGGTACTATAGAAGTCTGGTTGATTTTTGGATCCTGGTCCTGTATCCTGCAATCATGCTAAACTCATTTATAATTAGTTCTAATAATTTTTTATGGATTCCATAGAATTTACTACATGCAAAATGATGCCATGTGAAAACAGAGCAAACTGTACTTTTCCATTCACATTTGGATGTGTTTTCCTTTCTTTTTCTTGCCGAATTACTGTGACTAGAGCCTCCAATGTGATACTGAGTACAAGTGGTCAGGGTGGATGAACATCCTGGACTTGTTCCTGATCGTACAGGGAAAGCATTACATCTTACTTACTGCTGCAACTGATTGTCACAAGTGTGCTGATGTTCAAGTTGACTTCCCATCCATAAACTAGAAGCTGGCATTGGCTTCACTGGGCTACATCAGAGTTTGGACAGGGAGGGGTCTGGAAACTCTAGGGGAGGTTCCATTTCCTTCCCTTTGTCGGGCCATGGAAGATCCTACTATGCCTAGGTAGGTGTTTTTAATATGAAATGGTGCTACATTTGATCACTAGAGAGAGATGGGGCCGTGCATAGAGCTCCTGCATCAGGACCTGAGGTTTGAGTCCCTCGAGCACAGGTAAAGCTGAGTATGGTAATGCTTGTCTATAATGCCAGTGCTCTGGCGGTGAGATGCAGGCATCCCCAGAAGTTTATGAGTATATGCAGCAGTGAACAAGAGACTCGGTCTTGAACAAGGTAGAAAGTGAGGGTGACACACAGGGTTGTCTTCTGATGTCTAAACATGCCCTGACATGCATGTCCACAGACAGACAGACAGACAGACACACACACACACACACACACACACACACACACACACACACACACCCCTTTTCTGCCCCTCTTGAGATTATCACGTGGGGTTTGGCAGTCAATATTTAAAGACTACCCAATAAAAGGAAAGGAGATGCAGAGTAGCTGGATACAGGAGACAGTAAGTGAAGTTGGTGTTATGGAAACTGGTAGGAAAGAGGCCTTGGGATGGAAGACTGGCTGCTGAGAGCATCCATACTGTGGAGACGGGGGATGAAGTGGGAACTGGAAGACGTACATCGTGGAGAATATTTGTGGCCTCAGTGAGAGCTGTTATGGGGGAATTAGAGGCTGTGAAGCACCCCTGAAAGTATGATAAGCATCCCCAGATTTCTAGATGATGAGGATAAACCTGAAGGGTGGTCATCCCACTGGTGTTCAGTGTCAGGATGACTTAATGGGACACTGTGTAGTGGGTCTTAGATGTGGTTTGGTTTAAGCACGGAAAGCAAGAACAGCATCTTCAATACTAGAACCTTATTCTCTACTTCAAGAACCAGTTCCCATCCTTTGTGAAGACACGGCGGCCTTTCCTCTACCTCATCAGACAGAAGATGCTGAGTGGCATGTTCAAACGATTCCATTTGGATAAAGCACCAGAACTTGGTCCCCATAGTGGAGGATGGGGTGAATTTCTTATACGCTTGCTAATCTTTTAACAATGTATACTGGTGCATACATTTTTATGCCTTCGTACAAATGGAAGTTGATAAGTCTTTTAAATTGTGGAGATCTGGGGGAAGAGGTGAGAGAGATGGAGATTTCTTGACTGTAGGAAGACATTTCTTATCGTCAGCATCATATTCCACACTGAGAAGGAGCTAGCTCTCACCAGTGCCCTGCATTCAACCTCCCTGTCACATTCCTGGAGGCCCTTCTCACACGGCCTGACCCAGGAGGCCTGAGTAGCCTGGGCAATGATCACGTTTCTCTCTGCCTCCCCACCTGGTTCAGTTGACTGCTACTCTGGGATATTTATGTGGAAACCAAATAAAATACCCCAAGGTCATTTTTAATAAGTGCCAATCCCTCCTAGGCTATCTGCAGCCATAAACATTTACGTCTAATATCCCAGGGAAAATGTTGTACTCGAGCTGATACCAGGGCAATGCACATGGATTAGTCTAAACAAAAACACGAGGTTGACAGTTGGCTTTTTCCTGCATGAAACTGCATTCGCTCATTTTTGACATGAAAGTACAATTTGCATATTCTTTCAAGTCTGTTTAGCTGCAAACACATGTGTTTGGGGCACCAAAAAAAATTTTTTTAATTTGTAAATTGTTCTAAAACTACTGCCAAATCGTAATCAAGTGGTAGGAAAAACAGTCCACGCTGCACAGTTGTAAGAACAGAGGGGAGTCTTCTCAGACTTGGGAAACATTTCTGAATGGACTGGTGCTTAATCAACTTGGAGAAAACAGGGGGAGAAATGTTTACTTTCTTAGCAACAATTTAATATAGATGTTAGGGTTTTTTTTTCTGTTTATTGAACACTACAGAATGGAATGATTTTCGTATTGCGACAGTAAGTAAATAAGGCCCCTTCCAAGAGAAAACTAAACCCCGTGGTTAAGCTGAAGTTGGAATTTCTAATGCTTTCTTACAAAACATTGTAAGTCCAGAGCTCTAGTTGCTAGAAAGCAATCCAATGTGATATAATGTAGAGCCATGGTGCCCTTCGGATTGTGGCACCCAGTGTGTTTGTTTAGTCCCATCCCATCTTTGATATCTACCCGTCTTCTCGTTTCCCCTCCTATTTTGTGTGTCAAGCAAACTTTGCTCCATGGTCCTAGTGTACTGGACACATCAGGATCCAGGGAAATTATAAGTGGAGGAAGAGACACCAGATAAGTGAGTATAATATTCATTTTCAGGGGATGTGTAGCATGAATCTTAAAAGGTCTTATTAATAAAAACAAACCTGGAGCTGGGTATTGGGGTCAATGCTGGAAGATCAGAGAAGCAGAACAAGCCACAGCTTCCTCACCTGTCAATTCCTCAGCTGATCCTGTTTCCTCAGACTGGAAGCTTCTGAGTCCTCATCCAAATGGATCTCAGCTGAACTGTACTGCTCAAAGTCTAAAAGCTTAACCAACCTAGTTCCTGGTTTTCACGCCTTATATACCTTTCTGCTTTCTGCCATCACTTCCTAGGATTAAAGGCATGAGTCACCATGCCTGGCTGTTTCTGGTGTGGTTTTAAACACAGAGATCTGGATGGATCTCTGCCTCCCAAGTGATAGGATTAAAGGTGTGTGTGCCACCATTTTCTGGCCTCTATATCTAGTGGCTGTTCTGTTCTCTGACCCCAGATAAATTTATTAGGGTGCACAATATTTTGGGGAACACAATATCACCACAGGGATGGATCGCTGGTAGTGTAGGAGTGTCTAGTGTGGACAGAGAGTAGACACGCCTGTCTCAACATAGACAAAAGAAAAGTGAGAAGAGAGGCCAGAGTTAGCAGATGACAGGGTGAAATCCACTGAAGCTGCACGATGATGCTGACATGTCTCCCGTGACCACAACTGCATGCACAGCATTGACACACTCACGCTCAGGTTTTCTTAAGCCAAAGTCTGCCCCACATCCCCCTCTCCTCCATCACTGTTGAGCTGTTGGCAGTGACACCCTCTGACCAGTGAGGTTCAAATAGTGGTGGAAGGAGGAGAGAGGCCAATGTGGCCATATTTGACAATAGTCTGTTCCAAGTGGGACGGTTCCTTTCATGGAACCGGGATGTAAATGGAGACCCAGGTTATCTGACTATCAGGAGAAAACAATGAATAATTTGAAGGTTAACATAGTGAGCTGCCAAATGCAACTGAAGACTGCGGCTAAACCCTCTCCCCTGCACCTCCACTCTCCCACTTCTGCAGTTAGTACCACGTTCATCTAATGAGAACATCATTGTCGTAAAGTACAGTTTAAGAGCGAAAGTCAAACCCTGCCCTATCTCATGTGTGCTTATGTGAATAAACACAGGAATAATTTTGCTTTCCAAAAACATCCCAAGACATCAAGAGGCAAAGTTCGATATAAGCAAAATTGTTCTGGACCTTCTGTATCCAAGCTGATGAATATTTTGTAAAATGCTTAACAAAAATTTTTCTCCAGGCAACGATATGTTTGCCTTTGCCATGAAAGCGATTCATTATAGACCCGCTGATACGTCTGTGTGTTATGTGTGTGTGTGCTGTGTACATTCCTGTGCAGGGAAACATTTTCTATCAATGGAGGCATTTGGGGAGAAACCATATCCAAATCATTTCTCCAGTTAAATTATCCAGTACTTTTTCCAACAAAGCCTTCTTGTCTTCTTGTCTGGCTACTTTTTATGGCTCATTTTACGTATGACTCCAATCAGGACTGTCAGTCCACGGGCAGAATATTTGGAAGCTCTTCCAAAAGGAAAAGTAAGTAAGTGACCACAAAAATGTGTGAAGAAGAAGTAAAATGATCTTTATTTACAGGTGTCAACAACTGTGGCAAATTCTGAAAGGACTGAAATAAACTATCAGAATTAATATCCCAGTTACTACTAAATGACCATATAAATTTACATTTCTATGAAGCAGCCACAAAGAATTGGAAAAGAAAACTTTCAAAGATAATATGGCTTTACGGCAGGATCAAAATAAATACCTGATAATAAAGTGAACAAAATGCACTCGCAAGACTTGTACACTGAAAACACAGTAGACAAAATTACCAAAAGAAGTTAAGTATGTGAGACATACAGCTCAGGGATGAGATGACTCAATACTTCCTGAATTAATGAGTCAATTAATAATTGATTATTAATTTATTATAATTATAATTAATTAATAATCGATTATTTATAAATTAATTATCAACAAAATAAGAAGTTGGTTAATTAATAATATTGGCTGGTTAATAATTAGTACACTCAATGAAATCCCAATAAAAACCCCATAAAGTTTGACTGTTGAAATTGATTAGTACCTTCTAAATTTTATGAGAAAACTCACAGGACTCAGAAGAGCTAAAGATAAGTAAGGAAAAATGTCTTAACCAGGCCTGTGTCACAAGCTTGTACCCCAACGGGGACACCAAGGCAGGAAGACCCTGGGTTGAAAACCAGCCTGGGCAACTCAGTGAGAAGCTGTCTGAAGGTAAAACATTTTTAACTGGCTGGTAACTTAATGATGGATCATTTGTCAAGCATGCATGAGGCTCTAAATTTAACTCCTATTACCAAAAACAGTAATAGTAATCTTGAAAAAAATGAAATTTTTATACTAAAACCAAAGACTTCTGTTCTCTATTAGGAGTCATGATGATAATTTAAAAGGGTGCCCTGTACCAGTATCTTCACATAGGCGGGATAAAAGACTCAGCTCTGACATGCATGAAGAACTCTTACGAATCATAGAGAAAAGTCAAACGATCCAATTTCAAAAGGTGCAGAGATGTTGAACTGGCACCTTGGAAAGGATATCCAAACGCCAGTCAGAAAGCATTTGAAAAGGTGTTCAGCACTGCTACCTACCAACCAAACAGAACTGAAAGCCACGAGCCACCTCTGGTCACCTGTCAGAATGACCAAGATTAAAACAGCAGTCAGGACCAAATGAATAATGAAGATAGAACCTCTCCAACATGGATGGTGGGACTTTAAAATGGAATTAGCATCTTTAATATCATTTGAGGATATATGTATTTATTTAAAGCAAATATATGTATACCCTATGACCAAGAAAATCCAAAGACATTTGCAAAGCCAGAAGAAAATCACACATATATACATAAGAAGACATATACAAAAAGGTTGTAGTAGCTTTATTTATAATGGCTAGAAATCAGAAAAGAAAAACAAAAAAGGAAACAAAATCTCATCAATTGGAGAATGGATACATAAATTGACACTACTGTGATAGTAGGCATTTGTATGTATTTAATATTTATATATGTTCACATGTGTGTACATGCACACACAAATATATACAAGCACACATATGCACACACAAGGGCAATAGAATGCCATAAAGCAAAAATATATGCAACATAAATGTGTGACATGGATGAACTTCAAGATATTTTGACTGAAAGAATCCAGATATTAAAATGCATATTGCATGATTTGATTTACATTAAATTGGTAAGCAGGCTAAGCTGGTCCTTGTTGGTAGAAATATATACAGTAAAGGGCTGAGGATGTAGCTCAGTAAGAGCACTCTCTGGGTTTCATCTTCAGCACTGGGGGGTGGGGGGGGGGAAATCCATACATAAACTATAGTTATTTCAGGATTGGAGTGGATAGAAAAGCAGGAGAAATTTCTTTCAGATACTGGAAAAATTCAGTATCCTGACCAGATCTATAAGATCAGTCAAGATGAACACGTCACTGTATGGCCCCCCTGCCCCACCTGTCTGTCTGTCTGTCTGTCTGTCTGTCTCTCTCTCTCTCTCTCTCTCTCTCTCTCTCTCTCTCTCTCTCTCTCTCCCTCCGTGTGCACAAGCATGTGAGTATAAGTGACCATAGAGTCCAGAATCGGGGGTTGGAGCCCCTGGATGGAAACTGCCCAACATGGGTGCTGGGAATCAAATCTTGGTCCTCTGCAAGAGCAGCAAGTGCTCTTGCCCAGGAGCCATGTCTGCACCCGTGGTTTATGACATTATTTGAACCAGATGGGTGCTCAGGGCAGGAGGATCCTCGCTGAGGTGCTCCGCCTACGATTGCTGGCAGATAATTCTGTGTTGTGTTGTCTCTCCTACTAGGTTGTTTGGTTCCCCCCTTTCCTGTTTCTGGGTGATTTCCTCAAATTCCATTTTATTGCCCTCCTTGGATTTCTAGTTAGACCTTTTTTTTTGTTTGTTTTATTTCTGGTTCTTTAAGGATTGCAATATCCGACTTTCGCTTTTTACAGGCTGCAATTTTCTAACATTATGATACTTCACATGTAATGAAAACCTGTGAAACTCGAGACGTCCATTCGGCTCCCCTGTGCTCTGCCTGGTTGTGGTGGTCATATATTTTACTTTTTCAGTTATGAACCCCATGATTATTTTATTCACTTTGCTTTAAACTGTCAGTTGCACTTTCAAATTTTTAGAGAAGAGGGAAAAGGCCTTTCTATTGACTCACGTGATTACTGTATCTGGAATCCTGTTATTTATCCATTTTCAGTACTTGGCATTGAACCTACAGCCTTGCACATGAGAGGCGAACGCTCTCCTTCTCATCTATGTCCCCAGTCCTCTTTTCTACTCCTAATTTTAGAGACAGGATCTCTCTAAGTTTCCCAGACTGGCTTTAAACTCTGAAGTTTGTGCCGACCTTGAACTTGTGAAGCTCTCGGCCTACACCTCAAGCACTCTTCCCACTGAGCCGGCTCCCTACTCCTCATCTGTGTTTCTATCTGGTAATGCTCCCCTTCCATGTGAAGGAATTCTTTTAACTACATTTAGCCATGCACTGGCTGTAATCACTCTCTCAACGATCGTTGATTGGAAAAGCATTTTTTTCAATGAAAACCCTAATTTTTGAAGAATGTTTCTTTTCATTGACTCTAGAATTCAAGATTGAAAATTGAGTGGTTTTTTGTTTTGTTTTGTTTTTTCTTTCAGTAGTAAAAGGATATTGTTTCACTATTTTTGGCTTTGTGCCTCTCCTAACTTGAAAACCCAACCATATTTCTCATCTCTTACCTTATATAATATTTCTTTTTTTCTTTTGTGCTTTAGTTTTTTGGGTTTTTTTTTTTCACTTGAGACAGAGTTTCATGTAGCCCAGGCTGGCCTCAAACTTGCTCTGCAGCCAAAGCTGACACAGAAAACATGATCCTCTTTCGTCTGGCTCCCAAATGCTGGGGTAATGGCATGCACCACCACACCTGGCTGTCGCCTGTGTAGTCCTGGGGATTTAATCCAGGGCTTTACATCAGCTAGGCAAGGGCTTTGGTAACCAAAATCACATACTCAGGTCCCTCCTGAGAAATTTGGCCATGATGTATCTGGCTGTCAGTATTTATCCCATGTAGGATTTGTTCAGGTTCTTGGATCAAGTCTGAAAAATGCTTGGCTCCTTCACATGAACTTTTTTCTGCTGTATCCTCCTTCTCTCTCATGACTCCGATTACATACACATTGTCCTCTTGCTATTATTCCAGATGTTACTAGTGGTGAGTTCATTTTTTAAAATGTCTTCCTTCTCTCTCTGCTTCAGTTGGATCATTCATACTGCAGGCTGGAAGCTTGTTGGCCACTCTGCAATACCCAATGTCTGTCCCATCTACTGTGAATGCCACCCAATGGAATGGCTTCAGATACTGGATTTTTCTGTCAGCATTTTCATTAGATCCTGTATTAGCTCCTGTTTCTGTTCTGAATTAGCCTCTGTGATTCTTTGTTTGACTCCACACATTTCTTTGCTTGCTGTATCTCTCTTTTCCTACAATATATATTATTTTTAAAATATTTATTTATTTTTATTTTATGTGCATTGATGTTTTGCCTGCATGCATGTCTGTAGGAGTATGCCAGATCCCCTTGAAGTGGCGTTACAGACAGATGTGACCTGCCAACATTTGGGTCCTGGGAACTGAACCCAGGTCCTCTGGAAGACCAGTCAGTACTTATCTGCTGAGCCATCTCTCCAGCTCCTATAATATATATCTTTGTAAAAAAAAAAAAAAAGAAAAAAAGAAGGCCGGGTGGTGGTAGCACACGCCTTTAATCCCGAGCACTCAGGAGGCAGAGGCAGGCGGATCTTTGTGAGTTCAAGGCCAGCCTGGTCTACAGAGATCCAGGAAAGGTGTAAAGCTACACAGAGAAACCCTGTCTCGAAAAAAACAAAAAAAAAAGGAAAGAAAGAAAAGTTATTTCTTATCCCAAATGAGGAAAATTCCACAAATTGTTAGGTAGTACTATTCAAGTTTGCCAAGATCATTAAAAATAAAATAAAATAGGACTGAAGAACTGTCCCAGGTCACAGAGAATAAGAAGGGTATTTCCAGAGAGAAGGGAAGGCCCGCCCTGAACATGGGTGGTATTCTCCCATGAGCTGGGGTCCCAGACTGAATAAAAAGAGAGAAAGAAGGAAGTCAGGCAGGCACTGGCATTCCTCTCCGATGCTTCCTGAGTGTAGTGCAATGTGACCACCCATATCACCTCACACTGACATCCCCTGCCACGAGCTGCGTTCTCTCAACCACGACACACACACACACACACACACACACACACACACACACACACACACCCCTCCACATTCCATCTCACCTGCTCCTCATAAAATTTTAGGAATGAAATACTATTATTCCCTTCCTGATGATGGCACTGGACATGGAGTTTAGGTAATCTGCCAGTCTCTACTGCCCTAGTAAGGAAAGGACTAGGGCCTGGAGCCAAGATCCTCTCTTCTTCTCTTAACACTGTGCCATCATTTCATACACACCACACACACACACACACACACACACACACACACACACACACACACACACACACAACACATACACCACACATACACAACAACACACACACACAACACACACAACACACACACACACACACACACACACACACATACACACACACACACACACACACACACACACACACACATACACATACACCACACACACACACACACACACACACACACACACACACATTCTTCATATAAGGCTCCTCACCCTACAGTTCATAAAGATGATTTCTGACCATCGGTTTATTTGAACTGTGGCCTCCCCAGAAGAACCACCTATGGCCACTAGTGTGATGCTGTCTTCCATAGATACCAACCCTTCCTCAGGCATCCGCAGTTGTTCTTCTTTGTCATAAAATGCTATTCTCCCAGCTAGCAAACATGTATGGAGTACCTACTATTTGTCATTAATATTGGTGCAGAAACCACAGCAATGACCCAAACAAGGCCTACCAAAGATTGTAATTGTCTGTGTATATGGGCAATTTATTTTGATGTCAAGTTATGCATAATCCTATGGATACAGGCTCATCATGAAGGAAAAAGGTGAATTTCCCTTTCTAATTACCAAGACAGCTTGACTTTCATGGTCCAATGTCAGATGAGCTCACACATGTTCAGGGTGGTGTGACTGTATATATGAGGTCCAATGTAAGAGGAACTCACACATGTTCAGGGTGGTGTGACTGTATATATGAGGTCCAATGTCAGATGAGCTCACACGTGTTCAGGGTAGTGTGACTGTGTATATGAGGTCCAATGTCAGATGAGCTCACACGTGTTCAGGGTGGTGTGACCGTGTATATGAGGTCCAATGTCAGATGAGCTCACACATGTTCAGGGTGGTGTGACTGTATATATGAGGTCCAATGTCAGATGAGCTCACACGTGTTCAGGGTGGTGTGACTGTATATATGAGGTCCAATGTCAGATGAGCTCACACATGTTCAGGATGGTATGACTGTATATATATACAAGGTCCAGTGTCTAAGGTTCTTTGGGAAGGTTAGTCTCTCCAAGGTATTCGGGGGCTTCTGAGGAAGGGTTAGCATCAGACAAAGGAAGGAAGGGCCAGAAGCTGGTGTTTTTAACAGAAAGCCCAAGAGTTTGTATGAGGAAACTGAGGGAGCTCCCATGAGAATCCAGTGAGATTGGGACTTTCTTCTGGGGGTTCAAAGCAGGTACCTCTAATCCTGAAGCAAGATGTGTATGTTTCAAATGGACTGTCACAACATAGACACCCACAAGCTCCCTCTCTGACATTTCCTACGCCATGTAACTGAGACGGTTGTCCAGGTTTTAGGAACATCCTAATTGCCCCATCACTGTCGGGCTAACCAGTGGATTACATGCTGCCCTCATTTGAAAATCAACAGCTCAGGTCTCCTTTAGTGAGGTCACCACTGCAGAATGTGAGAGAGAGGCACAGTGGGGCCACCTTCATTTACATCGTTTGGCAAATAAAGGAACAGAATGTGCGGTGGTTTGTCTACGGTCCAGTCACTGGCAGAGTCCAAGCTGTAGGCTTATGCCTCCTGTTGTTTGTGGCCGCTGTGTCTGTCCACTGCCTGCGACAAGAGACCCAAGAGCAGGGGCCAGGAAGCTGAAATTTCAGACCCTGGTGGCCTTACTGTTAAGCTAGAGAACACTAGAGACCCCTTAATCCTCTGGCTCTCCGCTTCCTCGTGCAAAAATTTAAATTAAAAAAAAATGTATTGCTGTTGGTTTGATGACGAAATGAAGAAAACAGAGGCTGAGGCAGGAGGACTATAGAATGGTTGAGATCACCACCCTAGGCCAGCACGAGCTACTGAGTGAGACCTTTTGAGACACACGAGAGACAGACAGACAGACAGACAGACAGACAAATCCTGAACCTGGCTTTTTCAACAGCTGAAAAGAGTGGACTGCTTCTCACTGTCCCCCTAAGAGTTTGCGGGATTTTCTGCTGTCCCTACTATGCATCATTCCTTCCTCGATGCTCAGGGACCAGGGCATGGATTCAGCTCTTGGTCTAGGAATGATCTAGAACTTCATTTGCCAGAAGGTGGCTCTGGGCAGGTGACTAGGACGCTGCTGCACATGGACACCACAGTCATTTTCAATTCAGGCAGAGCCTTGGAACTTGAAAAGGCAGGTAGCAACTGGAAAAAAAGAAAGATAGCTTCCAATACATGAACGAAACAAACTGTGGTATGTCCATACTAGTGGAATACTACAAAGTAATGAAAAGGGAACAAACAGTTTGTGCATGAAATAACCTGGGTGACCCTCAAAGGGATACTGATTTTATAGCATCAGTTACAAAAGATATCACATACTGTATCACATGGTTCTATTTAGGTAACATTCTTGATTATGAAATTTCCAGGTTGCCAGAGGTAAGAGACCTCTATGGTTCAGTCCACACACTTTTCTGTGCTCTGATTATAATGGTAGGTACAAGAGACTAAATAAAATTGGACAAAAGTAAACATCTACATGCCCACAAGTAAAACTGGTCAAATCTCAACACAATGAATCAACAATATCATTTCAATTTCCTGGTTCTATTAATAATACTATACATAGGTTTGCACCCAGTTACCAGAAATTGGGTGGAGGCTACTATTTTTTTACAGCTGCATGCAATTCTATAATTGCCATAAAAAATAAAAATTTAATTGAAAACCAACCAAAACAAACAAAAAGGTCAGTACTTTTTAAGTTGAAAAAGTGTGTGTGCTCAATGCTTGCGTAGCTGTGTGTGAAATATCATCTCTAAATGAACAATTCTAGGAAAACATGGAGTACGGCCTACAAACCAGGTAGTTCATTGTATCAATGTTCCTAAGAGCAAGAGTGGGAACAACCGACATGTCCACCACCAGGAAGCTGGTAAACAAGCCACAGTGTGTCTATTAACTGGAATGCTATGCCACTTGAAAAGAAAATGAGGAAGTTCTTTTGGAGTGATGTACACAGATTTTAAGGCTATAATATTAGGTGAAAAAAACAGAATGGACAGATGTATGTAAAAGAATACAACTTGTAGGTTTAAGTACTTGCTTGAGAGTGGGGATGCACAGGGGGATCTATAGAGATGGCTCAGTGGTTAAGAGCACTGGCTGCTGTTGCAGAGGACCTGGGTTCAGTTCCCAGGACCCACATGATGGATCACATTCATCTATAACCCCAGTTCTAGGGGATCTGATGCCTTCTTCAGACTTCCATGGGCACCAGGCACGCAGGGACCACACAGCCATAAATGCAGACAAAACACATAAAATCAAAATAAGTCAATCTTAGGGGTGGGATGGGGAATATTTACCTGGATGGTGTTGTGGTTTGCATGTAAGGCATCCCCAAAGGCTCGAGTGCTGAAACCTGGTCCCTGTCTGGTGTCGCTCATGAGAGGCAGTTAGACTGTGAGAGCTTTAATTTTATCAATGAATTAATCCATTTATCAATTCATAGCTGAATGGGCTTTGGGGATGCAGAACCAAGTAGAAGCGTGTGTGTCTGTGTGTGTATGTGTGTGTGTGTGTGTGTGTGAGAGAGAGAGAGAGAAAGAAAGAGAGAGAGAGAGAGAGAGAGAGAGAGAGAGAGAGAGAGAGAGAGAGAGAAAGAGAGAGAGACAGAGAGAGAGAGACATGGCTGCCATGAAGTGGTCAGATTTTCTCTGCCATGGCCCTTTGCCATGATGCTTCTGCCTTACCATAAGCCTAAAAGCAGTGAAGTCATGGAATGGAAACCTCAGACACCATAAGGCAGAATACATCTTTCCACTTTTAAGTTCTGAAAAACTGATGAACCCAGGAATCTCTGTAAGTGATGCGAACACCTAGTGACCTCGGCCACATTTCCACTGTTGTTAAGTGGAGGAGGCTCCGCGGGGGAAAGCTGACTGCTCTGTGTGTCTTTATTTGTGTCTAGCTTTCGAACTGCTTGATGAAATTGCCTACTCAACATGTTGATTTAATCTGCTAGTTTACTGTTGACGATCCAGCTGGAGACCTGTCTGTTGTATTGAACAAAATTTGGCCCAGACCCTTGATGATGTGCTGTCGAGCTAGGGAGCTCCCATACTACAACAAACATCTCTTCGGTCAACCTAAATCACAACAGGCCCACTCATCCATCAGCATGGCTCTGGGTGTGAAGCTGAGCAGGAGCTCACACACGCAGGTGCTTATGGAAGGGTAGGAGATGGGAAGTCTTTATGGTTTGGGGAGCAGATATGGGGCTAGAAGAGTTGTGGAGAGTGCCCCGAAGGAGTTGGATTGAAGCCTCTATTTAAGACTCAGTATTGGACAATGGAAAGGGAAGACTGTTTATTCAGAGATGCAGGGGTAGCAGGTGCCCAGATATTCAAATTCCATCTACAAAATAACCCGCCACACTGGAGGCTGCTTTGTAGATGAATTAGCTTTTTCCAAGTGTAACTGTTCTCCAGTGAGCAATCAAGAAGCATTGAGGTGGACGTCTTCACCAGCAATGTCAGTAGAAGACGTGTGTGTGTGTGTGTGTGTGTGTGTGTGTGTGTGTGTGTGTGTGTGTGTATGTGTGTGTGTGTGTGTGTGTATTTCACATCCATTTGATACTTTGCTGTCTGAGACTCTGAGACCCCTTCTGTTTCTCTGAGTTCTTAGCCGCCATTGCATTTACAGAGCTGGACCTTTGCATCTCCCTGTGACTCTGCTCTGTTTTCTGTCATGGTCCCTCCTAGCATAAAAGGCTTCAAGCCTTGCCACTCAGACTCGGGCCCCAGCTGAACTAGTCAGAGCTGGGTTGAAGGACTCGGGCAGCATGGAGCATCCTTGGCATCTGAACCCCTGCTTCATTTCCTCCGACTGCTTAGAGACATTTCTCTAGACTATCACCTTAAATATTTCATGGTCGGGGTGCTGACATGGTCACGTTCTGGTGATGTTTCTTTCCAGTTACAGACAGCTGACTTTTGTTCTCACAGAGATCTAGAGAACTCTATGGGTCTCTTTCCTAAGGGAACTTAGTAAATCCCATTAGTCAGAGGTCCATTCCCATGGACTAGTTACTTCCTGGATTTGTGTACTATCACATGAAGGTTGTAATTTCAACGAGAATTTGGGGGGAAATGCCAACTTTCAGTTTATTTGACTCTCCTTTCCTCCAAAACCAATGAAAAGGTTGGAGCAGGGAGTAGTAATGAGACCTCTGGGTGAAAGGAAGATCCCAGTGGATCTAACAAGGGATCAGTGTTCAACCACAGCCAACCTGAACTAACTGTGTGTCGATCGTGAACTTCCGACAGTCACTGAGCAGAAGCACACTGTATCTACCTTACAGACTAGGACGTTGGGTACACCCAGGGTCCTCGCCTGATAAGTGGCAAGTTCCCAGTTTTTAACCCAGCCAGTCCCCAGAGTCTGAGCTCTAGCCTGCACCTCCCCCACCCCCTGCACACACCAGACTGCTTCTAATTTTAGGCTGTTGCCGTCAATCCAATCTCCTGTGCATCACTGTCGGCTTGAATTCCACTCTCCCTGTCTAAATATTCATGGCTTCAGTTGCCTCTCCTGGTATCCTCTGTGAGTCTCACATTCTTCACCTTAGCGTCTGCCTCTGTCCTCAAGTCCTCCTGGCCCAGCTGGTCAGCCCTAGCTGCCAAGGTTGGGGCCTCAGATGTCCAGGAAAGAACCTTCTAGAAAGAGGCAATGAGTCTTTCCTGAATTCTTGAAAATAAAAGTGTGACGTGAAAACCGCCCAACCATGACCGTTCCAAGGGGTTAGGGGCAGAGGAGGGATAATAAACCAGGGCAGGTGAAGAGACTTCCTACTCACAAGTGTGATGTGAGTGGGGCTCACAGTCTTGCCGCTGTCCAAGCAGAAGAATAAGAGGTACAAGTGTGAGAGGTGTACTTCATAGGATCTACTCTGCAGCAGGCAAGGACTCTGGGTAAGAGACGGACTTAGGGCTGTGCGGGAGACATGACTTATCAGGCTCATCGCTTGCCAGGACAGATATCACCTGTGTCGACATTCTCCTGCTTCACTCGGCTCGTGGGCACCTGGCAAGTTTCCCTCCCTTCCAGGGCCACACACCCAAGTTTCACCACCTGTGTCTTCAGGAAACAAAATAGGTACACCCGATATGCCGCTCTGTGGAGGCGTTAGATAAGGATGCTGGAATCCTTGCTAGCAGTGGTGGGTGAGGCAGTCTGACCGCACAGGTGAGAGGCTGGCTGAGGCCTGATGTCACGTAGATTCTTCTTCCATGTCAAAGGCAAAAGGAGGACCCTGCTTCACAGGTTTAGCCCAGCAACTACTGTCTGCAGGAGACCACCCCAAGGCAGCCAGAGTAGGCAGCTGGGTTCCAGCACACCCTCCAAATAGCACTCAGCCTTGGTTGAGATGCCCCCAAACTTGCAACTGGAAAGGCCTTAAACTTAGAAACTTCTGGCAAAGGCTTGGCCATGCAAGCTCCCAATAAGTTAAGACAGAGGCTCTCAATCTGTGAGTTGTGACCCCTCGGCGGGTCAAGCGACTCTTTCGTAGGGGTCACCTAAGACCATTGGAAAACATAGATATTGATGTTTCAATCCACGGCCATAGTAAAATGACTGTTATGAAGCAGCAACAAAATAATTTTCTGGTTAAGGGTCACCACAATATGACGAACTGTATTAAAGGGTCGCAGCGGACAGAAGGTTGAGAACCAGTAGGTTAAGAGCCGCTCGAAGCTGAACTGGAATGGTAACTATTGAACTTCCAGAAGCATCCCGAGGTCTTTGCTGAGCCAGGTCTTGAAGGCCTGACTCATCAATGGTAACCAGAAGTGACTATGAAGCAGACAATAGATGTGGCAGCCCGATGAACCTCCAGGCTAGGAGTAACGAGGTGAGCCCTCCAATTTAATACACACAGACTAAGTAGACACTGTCTGCTGGACTCTGATACAGAACAAGATTTCCCATCATGCAAGGCAACACTTCAGACACAGTTTTCATTATCAAAGACACAACATCATGGAAATGAGGCTGTGAAGAAGCGGCCTTGTGGCTGGGATGGTTGGATCCTTGCTGTGATGGCATCCAAACCGGGTCTTGGGGATCAGAAGACTCTCTCAACATGTATACGTGGAGAGGTTATGGCAGACAGAGAACCAGACATGCGTGGAGAAAAGTTGGGGAATGAATGTTTCAGTTGACAGAGAGATGAGTGGGAGATGGGCAGAGACCTCAGCGGGCCTTGTGTATCTTATTATAGACCCTGTGTAGGGAGGGAAAGCTGGGACATTACTAGCTGGACATTTGGAAAGAATGGGTGCAGCTTCCACCAGCTTTCAGAGTTAGTGCTCCTTGTTCAGCGGCCCTAGAGTCACTGGGTTTTAAAGTGACAAGTAGGTCTTGCTTGGTCCTTGAGTGAAGATAGACCCCAGGCTTAGGATTTCATGCCGCTGGGGCACGTGGGTCTGTTTCAGAGACTCTGGTGAGAAAGCTTGGAAGGAAGAGTCCCATTTTGAAGCTGGACCCAACTCTCACGCCAAGTTGATGGTGGCAGGTGACCTTGGTCCTAAGCATCCGGCCCCGTGGCGTCTCTGTAGTCACTGTCAAGTTCCCTTTAAGTCCCATTCATCCATTCTGACAACAGCATTTTGCTATACAGAGCACAGAATGAACCTGTTTAAAATGGAAAAGAAAGGTAAGCAATCAATTCTTTTTAAAGGGCCAGAGAGTACTCAGGTAAAAATGAGGCTCACTTAGCTGTTGTCTTCCTGACCGTACTAGGCAAAACCACTCATCCTAAAGAAAACAAAAAAACAAACATTTCATGGCTCTATTGTATTTACTTTGGGAGGCCAAGTGTGGTCCAGGTGCCTTCCTTCTCTGGTCATCTGCTTTGGCTCTCCAAAGGGTTACTGGATCCCCTTGGAGGAGTAAAATAAGTCTGCACTGGACTGAGTACTGTTTCCTTTCTCTCCCCTCACACTGATTTCTGAGGCCAGACTGCACCAGCAGGTCTGGGGGAGGTACTTACGGCCTATGGGCACCTTGGCTTTGCCACCAGCCGCCAGGGTCCCCCCTCCCCATGCCTCCCCCCTTTCCGTTCTGTTCCCCATGAATGGCAGATTCCTCTATCCGGGTCAGGTTTCCAATCACCATAGAAACAAACTGGAGGCAGTTTCATTAATCATTTAGAGCCTGAGAAGTCTAGGTCAGTCTGATTGCAGCATATAAAGTATCATCTCCGGGCCACATGGGACTCAGTCGATTTGAATTAAAAAAGATTAAGCTGCCCTGGGCTGCCTGGCCCCATCAGTTTAAGTTCTCATGTGACAGGGGTCTCTGGAGCCATATGGATTAGTGACTGAAGCTATGCATTTATGTGGCAGGATTCAGTGAAACGTTAGATGGCTGCAGGTGTCTGAGGGAAGAGGACAGGAATCACATACAGTTTTTTTTTTTTTCTATACTTGTTGCTGTTCTTTTGAAACTGGAAACAGTAACTCAGTTTTATTTCTCCAGTGACAGTTACCACTCTTGCTGACCATGAAATGGTACATTTGTTACCCAGGGGTTTATGGTTCACAACGAAGTGGTCTGGGAGGAGCCCAGGAATGGCCGTGGTCCCTATCATCTCCAGGGCGGCGGATGAGAATGTTGACACTGTTTTTTACTTCCTTTCCTATGGAGTGGTAAGAAATACCTTAAATAAATATTGATGACATTTTAGTTTTGCTTGAATCAAGATTTATGAGCCCCAGGAAATTGACTTAGAAGTGGCTACAAATCAATGTGGTTCTGAGAGAGCTGTGTAGGGATCCCTCAAAATGAGCGCCCCCAGCCCTTCCAAAGTACCAACCTTATTTATGGGCCTCTCTGGGACTTCAAAGAAGCTCTGTAACTTAGGCCAGACTGTTTTACTGCATCGTCAAGCTAAGATGTTTCTAGAGAAGATGCCGATTGTGGTGTGTTCCGTGGGTGGTGGGCAGGGGCTTTCTGCATATTGAACCAATAATGTAAAGCTTATTACCCTCCAGCTTCCTACAGAATCATCCCTAAATCTTCTCAGCCCACTTGGCATTGTCTGAAGTCCCAGGTGGTAAACTTCCAAGAAAGAACTTTTGCATTCTCTTGCCCATGACCTGTCTCTCTTGGGGGCAGCTGCCTTAGACTATCAAGGAAGCAGCCAGGCTAAGGGCGATCAATTACAGAGTTCCTTGAGGTGTCTCCGTGGGCCCGTGGGCCCATTGGCCCCAGTGCAGTGCTTTGTTCCATTTCCTGTTGAGATGCTGATGGTTCTGAGTTCTCTGCTAGGGTTGCCAGGAAACAGGGGCATCCTGGAGTGTGTACCCAGCCTGTCTGAACATCCCGCACTCAGAAGTGGCTTAGAGGATCAGATAAGCTGCGACCTGGAATACTCAGGTCCACAAACCAGCTATGTTACCTGGCTCTGCCATCTGGGATTGGGACGGTGGGTACTTCAGGTCACTTTCTGGGCCTCTAGTTTCTCAGCTCAAGAAAGTTCACTAACTTTCTTTACTTGTAAAATTCTTCAGTCACTTCCAATTTCTAAGCGCTCGATTGGCCCTCAAAGAGGAGGAACTGGCCTACCCTCCAGGAGCTGGTGATAGGTAGGGGTAGAAGAGGCAGGAGCATGGATTCTGAGGCAACCCTTGCCAGTCTTTCCTTTCTCTCTTCCTCTTCACCCCACAGTACCACAGTAGCCTCCATGCCCCAGTGGCCAGCATCACCGTAGGCGGTAAACAGCATCACTCTCCAAGTGCCTATAGCCAAGCTGTGCTGGCAGAATCCCATTCTTCCTGGTGGAGGGCTGGGACCCTAGCAGACCAGAGTAGTAGAAACTGCCAAGGATTGTTTAGAGAGAAGAATGAATGTGGAGCCTAGGAAACATGTAAGCAAATTTCCCAGTGAGTAGGTACCAACCAGACCCAGGGTCTATAGCTTATTAAACTTACTCCACTTATGACCCCTTTTCACCCAAGAAACTTTTTTTGTGACCCCAGGCATGTAGCTCCATAAAAAAATAGGTTTATAAATCAACCATTTATTGATAATGAATAATAAGGAAATGCATTTTTTATTTTTTGGTAAACATGTAATTTTACCATTTATTAAAGATGAAACCTAATTGGATACTAATGAAGGAGATATGTTTGTTAAACATGAAGAAATAGCCGGGCGGTGGTGGCGCACGCCTTTAATCCCAGCACTCGGGAGGCAGAGCCAGGCGGATCTCTGTGAGTTCGAGGCCAGCCTGGGCTACCAAGTGAGTTCCAGGAGAGGCGCAAAGCTACACAGAGAAACCCTGTCTCGAAAAACCAAAAAAAAAAAAAAAAAAAAAACATGAAGAAATAAATATTGGCTGAATATAAGATAGTGGTAGATCATGGAGCGTCTTCATTTTGCAGGGAGTTAATGAGTATTTTGATCTTAAAAATCATTGGTCATTCTCATAAGTGTATAGTCAAGATGACAGATGTCTGTTTAGGACATGTAATGATCAGTCTTGATGGACCTGGGACTCACCTAGGAAACACACGTCTAGGTGTGTCCCCTGAGGGTGTTTTCAGAAAGGCTAAACTGAAAGGGAGGACTCACCCTGAGTGTGGACAGCACCATCCCTTGGACTGGGAGTCCAGACCAAATAAAAGGAGAAGGCAAGCTGGTTGCCAGCATCTGTCAGTGTGATGAGTCAACCGCCTCACACTACTGCCATGATGGACTGTATCCTTCCGAAAACCATGAGTCCCAGTAGCTCTTCCTTCCTTAAGTCTCTTTTGCCAGTTTTTTTCACAGTAATGTGAAAAGTCAATAGTACAGATTTATTTCAGAAATTCTGTTGAAAGCTAAAACATATTTTGACATCTTTTTAATGAAGCTCAGTAATCTTAAATACAATATTTTAGTGACAACGTGCAAAGATAAGCTGATTTGACATTTACCTGTTGAGGGGTGGTGATAAGGGAAAGCCTTTTTACTATTTCCCTAATTAAACCATTACGTTTCCATAAGAACAGAAAACTTTGTATATACAGTAAAAACACTGCAATGTATAATATGCAGCAGGCTCAGATCTGAGCCCAGATGTTTCTAGATGCACTGCTTGGCATTTACAGCATAATGGCATGCACAGGGTAAAGGGCATACATACATGGTGTGTTCAGAACCAAGACTACAGTGAAGTCATGCTATGCAACCCAGGAGGGTTCTGCCCGACTCTGTGGACACATGACACATTTGGTTTTGAATTTATTTCTAATCAGTGCCCATTCAGAAACTTTCTGCTGATACCCAAGTTTTCAAAGCCCCACTTCAGTTTGGTGATCCCATATGAGGTCACAAGCTACAGCTTAAGTTGTTATTCAGGGTACAGATGAAAGAGCTTGATCTGGGGACTTCATTTGTGAGTTGTAACTTTGGATAAGCCTTTGAACGACCATAAATAAGCAGAGAAAGCCTTAATGCTGGAGCCAGAAGTCCTAGTTCTGCCTCTCATATATTGGTGTAAACTTTTGTGTAGGGAGCTCTCTGGTCCTTTCAGGACCCACTTGTAGCCTCTGGGAGAACTGTAGAGGGGAAATCTTCTGGAATCCCTTCCCTTCGGGGATCACCTCAGCTAATAAGAATGATTTGTGGAAGGTCAAGTTCTACCTGGGCAGCCTACATGCTCTGAATGACCAGCAAAGGAATGCCCCCTGTGCCAACTCGGAACAAATCCACAAGGTTCTCCTGGTCCTGGAGTTTACTGGGGAATCACTGGGACTCTTACTGGAATTATATCCCAGCCCAGTATTCCCTCTTCTCACTTTTATTCCATCCCTTCCTTTGACCAAATCCCCTCAAATACCTCTAACGCACACCCTGCCCTCTCATGGAAAACCTCCATCTCAGATCTCCCTCCCCAGAGACCTTCAGCTATGGCATTTCATGGCTCTGAGGCCCATCTCACCTGAGGCACTTACACAGTGAGAGTGCCTAGTCCAGTGGGCCTGTGGTGTCAGTTAAATGAGATAACTTCTATGAAGCATTCAGCTTGTTCTCTGATGTGAATTAGGAGTTCTGTGGGCTGGCTATGTGTTTGTCTACCACAAACTGTATCTTTTACAAACAAATTTAAATTACTCTTAAAAAATAAATATGAATCCCAAACCAGGAAATATAGAGATGCTAGTTTTATTATTTGTTCCTTCTCTAATCATGATAGAACTCTGATTTTTAGCTAGGCACGTGATCGCTTAGAATAAAACCCTTCCAGTTTCTCCAGAAGATAGATATGTCCATGTGATCAGGTGCTAGCCCATGTGACATATTAAAAGCTAACATATATAACTTCCAGAAACAGGATTCCCTCTCTCTCTTTCTTTCTCTGTCTCACTCTTCTCTCTCTCTCTCTCTCTCTCTCTCTCTCTCTCTCTCTCTCCCTCTTCCTCTTCCTCTCCCTCTCCCTCTCTCCTCTCTCCTCTCTCTCTTTCCTCCTTGATGAGATGTGGCTGCAACTTCCGAAGATATCTCAGACCATAAGCTGATCTTGGAATTGGCAAACAGACTCAGCAGGCAACAAGATAGCAGCATCTTGGGTCACCCAAACCAGCCCTGGACTGCATCCAGATTAATACCTGAGACACAAGCCACAGTCATCTTACATCATGAGGAAAGTCCCGTGACACAAGGACTTAAGGGCCCAAATGAGTGTGAGACAACCATGAAATGGTGAAGAAATTGGCCAGTCAACAATTGTTGACAGTAGTAGTAGTAGTAGTAGTAGTAGTAGTAGTAGTAGTAGTAGCAGTAGTAGTAGTAGTAGTAGCAGTAGTAACAAAATACTTTAGGTACAGGTAGTGCTTTGTTCTTTCAAAGTCCTTGCTGTCTCATTTTTTTTTTCAATTTTTTTTATTTATTTATTTATTATGTATACAGCATGTATGACTGTGGACCAGAAGAGGGCACCAGATCTCATTACAGATGGTTGTGAGCCACCATGTGGTTGCTGGGAATTGAACTCAGGACCTCTGGAAGAGCAGTCAGTGCTCTTAACCTCTGAGCCATCTCTCCAGCCCGCTGTCTCATTTTAATAGCTCTATAAGATAAGTGATTATAGGAACACACCTGCAATCCCAGTGCTTAGGAGGCTAAAGCAGGGAGATCATGACACTGTGACGAGCCTGAGCTACATAGACTCTCTCTCTCTCTCTCTCTCTCTCTCTCACACACACACACACACACACACACACACACACACACACACACAGACATTTCTCATCTCTACTTTGCAAATGATGTAATGGAAGCTTAAGAAGACACATAATGACTTTCCCCAGTCCACATGAATAAAAACCAGCAAAGTCAGAATCCTGGACGTCTGAGACCAGAGATTGGGTTCCTCTTTTTGTACCAGAGGTATGTGTTTGACAATTCACTCAGACCAATTTAGTTGGCGTATTGATTACTTTTGTTGTTGCTGCTGCTGCTACCAAATGCCTGACACAAAAGCAATGTGTGAGAAGAAAGGTTTGTCTTGGCTCATGGTTCAGAGGAACACAATCCATCGTGGCTGTGAGAGCAGGCGAGCCTATGGTGCTGACTGGGAAGCAGAAACAGAGCAATGCCAGTGCTCATCTGCCTTTCTCCTTCTGTCCTTTCGTTCAGTCTGAGACCCCAGTCCCCGGGATGATACCATCAGTGTTAAAGACAAGTCTAACCTCCTCAGCTAATCTTCCCTGGAAATGTTCTCACGTATACAATCTCAGCTGTGTCTCCTAGGTGATTCCAAAGTCAGTCAAGCTGACCATGAGGCTCAGCCATCACTGTTAACAGTGCTGCTGCAAATACCAAGAGGCCCTATGCCAGGGAAACTCAGTTCTCAAGACATCTTCCATGTTCTAATGCCCTCTACAGACATTAGGTGAGTTCTTACGGTACAGCGGCCACCGTGTCTTTCATGCCAACTCTTTAACACATACTATTCTCCCTTCCCCTCCTGTTAGCTCTGCATTCTGCATGTCTAGTTCCTCTTCCAGTCATGCTCCTGCCTCTGCAGGCCTTCCTGCTATCTCCAGGAGGAAGGAGCTGTTTCTCCACTGTCCTCAATCACCTCACACATCTCTGGGAGGGCACAGGCTTTTCAACCAGATCTAGGCTGACCCAGAAAGAAGTAACTAATAAGTTCTGAACAAGTTCCCTAGATTTAGAGCAAGAAAAAGGAACAATCTTCTTGGGAGAGAACAAGGAATCCTAAGGATACTATTTTCCCAAGGATGTCACAGCAAATGATTACAAACTGGATGAAACAGAAACTAAAAATTCAAAACCATCTTGTTGGCAGGGTTGGATCTATTTGGGTACTCTTGGGGACACTGTGTTCTCTGCCTCTCCCCTGGTAGCTGGAGACTGTCAGCCATCCTGGGCATCCCTGGTTTTGTGGCAGCACATTTATCTGTTTTTACAATGCCTTCTCTCAATATCTTTGTCTCTGCATTTACATTTTCTCCTCTTAAAAGAACACCAGTGACTGAATTAAGACCCACATTTAATCCAGCATAGGCTTCATCATCACCTCATAGCCTCTGCAAAGACTTTATCTCCAAATAAAGTCACTTTCTGAGGTACTAGAGATGGGACGTCAGCACTGTGGGTGACACAACTCTACCAACAATGAAAGTTAAGCAGAGGTTCTGCAACCAAGGAAGCTAGTTTCTATATTTGGTTCCACTGCCCTTCTGATCTTGTGTAGGCGGTCACCTGTTAAAGCTTCAGATTCCTTCTACAAAGGAAGAAGCATGGGAGACATGTGGAGAGGCTCAAATGAGGAAAGAATTGTAAAACACTTGAGTTGATGTTGTGACTATGTTCTCTTCTCCAGTTGGGTACCAAGAAAGACACTTGGGTAGTGTTGGGGAGAGAAGGACAGATGCTCTGTACTGCTTTTTGTCTAAATAAAAGGAAATGTTTTTAACTTTAACATGGTAAAACTATATACAATAAGAACAGTTATCAAGGGAGAAATACATTTACAGTATCCAGTCCATTTGTATTTGGCAAATTCAGAGAAATTACTCTATTACCTATCCTATCTTGGTGAGTCCAAAGCTCTGTACCTAATTTACCTTGTGTCATACCTAAGGAAAATTGCACCTATAACAATCTAGTCTCAAACTCCATCAAAGACCCCAGAAGGGTGTAATATTACCTGAATAAACAGTAAGTATATTGTAAGCCACTTCCAAAACGATAAAAATGACAGAGACAGCCAGCTGCCTGGACAGTTACCCAAGGTTCCTCTGCAGCAGTGAGACATCCATCTTTGGCCTACAGGCCTAGAATATCTGACAAACTCTTCCATGAAGCAGGAATTTTGAAGGACTGCCCCACCTTGTCTTGGCAAGGTTCTGCAGTCTCTTTCCTTTGTGTCCTGCAGAATATCTGTCAGACTTTTCTATGAAGCAGGAATTTTGAAGGACTGTCCTGCCTTGTCTTGGCTAAGTTTGCCAGTCTTTTTCCTTTGTGTCCTGCTTGTCCCGTTTGTACAGCACACTGACAGCAGTCAAGGCAAGGGCAGCTTTTGCCCAAATGACTAGCTTTGCCACAATGAAAGCAAACTCCATATGGAGGTTCTTCAATGCCCATCATCCTTTTATGAAATAGATTGGTGCTGCCAGGAGCAGATGTGTCTTGCTGTCATGAAAGCCCTATGTTAGCAAAATATTTTAAATGCCATATTCTGTAGGTCTTTGAAGTCTTTGAAGACCTTCTATCTATCTAAAGTATATCCATTTAACCTTGAAAACATACCTAACATAACTACAAGTTTGATTATTATAGATGACCAACTACTAATCTTATTTCTTAATTATACATTACATTTTAAAATGAGCTACATAAGCACACTACCCCAAACAAGAGTAGAAACATACACACAGTATAACAAAAATAACTTTAAATTTGTATCAATATGACAAAATCCATACCAATGTAAAATATTTGAGGCTAATAGTTGTCTTTTTATCCTATATTCCTATATCCCCCCCTAAATGATGGCAAACATCCATAACCCACTGAATAACCAAAATCTACCCACCTCACCTCTTAGAAATGTGGGCATTGTGCTCTCTAGACTGCTCCCTGTTGTCTGAGGGTCACAGCATCTTTAGGGAATCCTGAGAAAATTGAGATAACGGTCAAGTCCTGGGGAAACCAGTTGTAACATTTGTTGTCCAGTCTCAGAACTGTTTCCGTGCAGAGGGATCACATCACCTGTCTTGTAGTTTTTCTTGGTTTATTTCTCTATGTCTGTAGCTAAGATTTTCAGGGGGTCTCTCCCTATCAAACCTGATCTCTATTAACCTTGAAGGAATCCAAAGCCTTTTGTTTCCTATGGAAACAAAGGCATAACCTTTCTCCCAAAGCAATACATTTTCTGAATTCCATTTTAAAGCTAAGGCATCCCTAAAGTATCTAGACTGGTTTAATTCAGCAGTCCCTTTTACAATTCAATGTTTCTCAGCACCTGTCAGTTGTTCATCAACGTTCAAAAAATTAAAATTCAACACAACACCATACAGGATCCAGACTACCTGTGTATTTCCCATCTTTGTGTGGCTTATTCAACTTTATTTTACTTTACTCTTTCTTTAAAGACTTTACTTATTATTTATAAACTATTTACTTTTTTCTATGACTGCTTATACCCATTTTTCTCTTCTTTGTTAAGCCTACACACATGTTAAAACACACTGTAACTTGTTTAGAGTTTTTTTTTCCCATATGGACTGTTTTCACTGCATGTCTCTAGCTTTTTCTGACTGTGTAAGCTAAACCTCAAACTGCTAAGTGGCTTTGTGCTGGCAACTGGCTCCACCCTGCTCAGATCTGTGAGAGCCAAGCCTTAAGCCCATTTAAGCATTTAACTGAGAGCTGTAGGAAGCTGGTGCCCACACTGTGGCAGGTGTTTTTACTTAATGTACCAGCTACTCAAGAGCTTGCTGTATGGTAGAGCCATATTTGTTTTTCATTGTTGTTGTTTGGTTTGGGTTTTTTTTTTTTAATTTTTGTTTTTCTTTTTCTTTTTTCAGCTTTCTCAGGCCCTACATGGACATTCAGGCTCCACATTGGGCACCAAATTTAGTGAACTTTCTTGGACTGTCAACCAGCTCCCAGGTCAAGACATGGAGACTTATTACTAATTATGAGTGCTTGGCCTTATCCTATGCTTGTCTCGCTAGCTCTTAAAACTTAATTTAACCTGTTTCTCTTCATCTGCATTTTGCCTCAGGGATTTTTACCTTTCTTTCCTTCTATATGTCCTACTTCCCTGCTTACTCTGTGTCTAGCTGGCTGGCAACTGCCTGGATGGCTGCCCCCAGGCATCTCTGTCTCTTTCCATCTCATTATCTTCTCTCTAGCCTAAATTTCTTCTCCTACTTATTCTCTTTTCCTGCCAGCCCTGCCTATCCCTCTCCTGCCTTGCTATTGGCCATTTAGCTTTTTTATTAGATCAATCAGGTGCCCTAGTCAGGCAAGGTAAAACAGCAACACACCTTTACATAATTAAACAAGTGCAGCATATACAAATGTAACATATCTTTACATCGTTAAATACATGCAGCATAAACAAAGGTAGCACACCTTTGCATAGTTAAAGTAATATTCCACAGCAGCTCTGTGTGAGAAAGAAGACAGGTGATCAACTGTTGCCTTGATCAGCAAGATGAGAGTCATGCCCAAAGATGTGAATCAGCCAATAAACCGATGTAAAAAGGAGATTGTGGGAAAGAAGATTCTAGAACTGGCTGATTTCCTGTGGTTAAAACAAGCTTACAAATCAGAAGCAGCATTGGCAAAGCCCATGCCTAAAGCCCATGGAGTCTATATTGAAATTTAGTAACTCCTCCTGAGCTCTGAGGAGAGGGGAAGGTGATGTCAGGACAGGAGGCAAAAGCCAAGCATCCCAAAAGAACAGGCTGTGTCAGAGGACATGGAGAAATTGATGTTGCTCAGCACTGAGCCTCATCATACGGGGCTGAGGGGCCTCAGAATCAGAATTGGTTAGCCTAGGACATTCTGGGAGCAACTTCTCCCCCTGGGAGAGAAAGGCCACACCTAAGCTGCAGTGTGTCACTCTGTTTTCAGTGTCACTCTGCCTTTGAAAGTCATCCTGGAGCATGTAGGCTATTGATACTGCCATGGAAGACGGTAATAAATAGCTAGAAGTCCCAAGTGAGGGCAGGAAGAACAGAGGATGAGGCTAACGTAAGACTGTGCCAAATCCCATGGGCAAGTCAAACACTCTACATGATAGATATTTTCATGGCTACCTTCCTCTGTCTGAATGAGTGGTACTTGATCAACTTCAAGAGTCAGCCTGAGCAACCCCTGACCTACTTTCCCCCAAATCATATTTCATCCTTAACCCTCATCCCTTGAATTATACCGTAGTTTTTTTGTTGTTTTGCTTTTTTCTCTTTTGGCTCTTTGGGGGCCCACCACCCAGATCCCAAATAAATACACATGGAGGAGACTTGTTCTTACTTATGAATGCCCGGCCTTAACTTGACTTGTTTCTTGCCAACTTTTCTTAACTTAAATTCTCCCATCTATCTTTTGCCTCTGGGATTTTCCTTTTCTTACTTCTTTATATCTTACTTTCACTCTTAGTCCTTGGCTGGCTGTGTGACTGTGTAGTTGTGTGGCTGGCCCATGAAATCATCCTCTCTTTCTTTTCTTGTTCCTTCTTGATCCTCTTTTCCCAGATTTCTCTTTCTATTTATTCTCTCTACCTGCCAGCACCTCCTATCTTTTCTCCTGCCTTGCTATTGGCCCTTCAGCTCTTTATTAAACCAATCATGTGTTTTAGACAGGAACAATAACACAGCTTCACAGAGTTAAACAAATGCAACATAAAAGAATGCAACACATCTTTGCATCATTAAACAAATGTTCCACAGCATAAACAGATGTAACACATCTTGAAATAATATTCCACAGTACTATACCTCTGCTCATGTTACCTATATGTCACTTGGGTTAGGCCTCAATGCCATCTCTGAAGGCCCCTACCAAGAGAGGGGCTAAGAGCCTGGGGAGAGAATTCACAAGCTCAATAAGGACAAAGGCCATGTCTTACCAAGCTCCCACCTTGCTGCACCTCCACCCCAGGTAGCATTCACACTAGGGTCTTCCCATGATATAAACTTAATTCTAGAAGACATTAACCCCCCCTCTATTTTTACTTATCCCTAAATATTGTTTAAGTGGAGCAGAAGTAGAGCAGTATTTTCCCCGATAGAATTAAGTTGAGGGCAGTGAAAGAAAAAGGTGAAGAGGGGAGGGAAGGAGGAAAGAAGTAGCTTGCTGCAGGAGTTGGCCATTTGCCCAGGGTTCAGCCTTGCACTGGGGGTTTCATATCAATCTTCCCATGTATAACGGGACCTGCCTTAGTCAGTCACACACTGCTGTAATAAAATACCTGGTAGCTGTAATTCAAAAGGAACATAAATTCATTGGTTTATAGTTCTGGAAGCTGGAGGTCCAGTATCGAGGCAAAATAAGCTTAGTGATGTTAACTAACATGCTGAATACTCACATGGCAGAAGATGGAAGAGGACAGAGGCCAAATTCACCCTTTACTGATGGTATTAATCCTACCCATGGTGACAGGTTTCTCATGGCTTAGTCCCTCTGGGGTCTTTAGCCTGTGTGCCGCCATCCTTCACACCATGATGATAATGTACTAAACCTCGGAACTGTAAGCCAGCCCCAGTTAAATGTTTTCCTCTCCCCCAACCCCCAGCCCATCAATACTGGAGGCAGGTGGGAGAGCTGGCCTTGAGGTCATGAAGTCAGGAGTTTTGGCCCTGCCCACCAATGGCTGCAACACTTGGGAGAGCAGGTCCTGCACCTCACCATGGCAGCACAATAGAGTCACTTCTGTTGGCAGAGGTATGGATGAGCCAGCCCTGAAGTTGTGAGCATGGGAGAGCTGTCCCCCTTACTCATCTGTCATGTGACAGCATGGGCAGGGGAGAGATGCCCCCCTCACCCATCTACACCTGAAGCAGATGGGAGAGCTGATCCTGCCCCTCATCAGCTGCAGCACTCAGGAGAGTGCCCCTATGCCATACCTGGGCAACACAGTAGAGCTGACCCTGAAGGTGTAGGTGTGAGGGATGTGAAAGCAGGAGAATTGGCCCCACCCCTTGCTCATTGCTGCAAGGGGTGAACTCACCAGGACAATGCCAGAGATCTCTCTTTGGTGGTGAGACAAAGGAGAGCTAGTGGGCTAACCAACCCTGCAACTACCAGGCCCAGAACCAGGGCTATATGTTGCCCACCCCCCAGCATCCACCTCGTCTATGATCTGTTGGAGCATGTGAAGGGACCAGTACTGCAGACCCAAAGCCACAGACAACAGCAGAATAACCAAGAGGAGTTCCAGTGAGGGCCCAACATCCATAGTGTAGCAAAAACCAGAGGCCTTGGACCAGACCAATGACTCTCTGCAATGAACACTTGCAAGTAAAGATATATGGACAAAAGGGTTTAATGCATGACTCATTATGTCACAGCTTCCATAATGAGATTGATTTTTCTCCTCTTTTTTTTTCCTTTTTCTTTTAAATTTTATTTTATTTGTGGGGTGGGGGGAGGTTGCAAGGGCAGAGGGTGGATATGAAGGGATGGGGAAATGGATGGGGTGGAGATGCATGAAGCAAAAGACACAAAGAATAAATTTTAAAAAATGTTTTCCTTTATAAGAGTTACCATGGTCATGGTGTTCCTTCACAGCAATAAAACCCTAAGATTGAAGTTGGTATCAGGAGTAGGGTATAGCTGTGATAGGCCTGACCATGCTTTTATTTGGAGGAATGTGGACTTTGGGACTTTGGATAAGAAAAGCAGCTAAATGCTTTAAGTGGGGATTAACGGGCCATCTGAGTGGGGACATGGAAGACAGTAGGTGCTGAGGGTGAGTTGAACTCTGTGTGCCGGGCTCAAGAGGTTTCAGAGGAGAAGCATGCTAGTATGTGGCCTAGAGACCATTCTTGTGATGTTTGGGCAAAGAATTTGGCTGATTTGTGCCCTTGTCTGAAAATTTTGCCTGAGGCTAAATTGAAGAGTTTTAGATTAATTCCATTGACAGAGGAAATCTCAAAACAGCCTAGTATTGATTCTGTCATGTGGTGATTAGTGTTCACTCTTAGGAAGATCTATAATGAAAAGGAGCAAGCTGAGCAAGGAAAAACACAAAATGTACAATTTGAGGAGAAAGGGGGTACTTGGAAGTAGAATGGAGCTGAATCCTGTGTTCAAGGAGATAAACAGATTAAAGAAATGCCAGATGGTAAATGGTATAAAGGGAGTGGTAACCTCAGGGCAAGACCCCGCCCAGCTAAACTTTCAACTTGTGAAAAGGAATTAAAGAAAATCTCAGAGCTGGGTGTGGTGATGCACACCTTTAATCCTAGCACTCCAGAGACAGTGGCAGAAGGATCTCTGAGTTCAAGGCCAGCCTGGTCTATAAAGCGAGTTCCAGGACATCCAATCATAGGCAGTGAAAGAAATCACCAAAAACAGAAAGCTGGTAAAGGTGTAATTGAACAAGAGGGTCATGTTTCAGCCCCAACAAGCAGCAGAACTTGGCAGTTTTGGCCACCATGGCTCTGGCTTTAGAGTCAAGGATAGAAGAAAGGGATTATGGAATCTCCATCAGAAACTAAGGAAAGCTGCTGAGACCAGGTGTGTGGCAGGGGTGTACCTGCTTGGAGGCCCAGAGAGGCCACTGTGTGAAGCTATGAAGGTGAAGCCTAGATTGCCTTGGAGACCCCAAAATTTTGAAGATACCAGAGTCATGGAATACCTGCCAAGGAAAGCTGCTAACCAAGAGTGGAGCCAGCTCAAGAGAAATAAGTATGTTTCAGTCAACAAAGATAAAAGGAGATGAAGATTTGAAGAACACTTCGACATCAGACATGGAGATGCAGAGTTTGGAGTTTATTCAGCTGGTTTTCAGTCTTGTTTTGGTCTAATATTGTCCTCACTATGCTCCTTTTCCTACCTTTTGGAACAGTAATATATATCCTGTGTCATTGTATGTTGGAAGTATGTGATCTGCTTTTTCATTTTGATTTTACAGGAGGTTACATGAATCTCAGAAGAGACTTTGAACTTTGGACTTTTAAACAGGGTTGAAACTGTTATTATAGACTATGGGGACTTTTGAAGTTGGACTAAATGCATTTTGCATTATGTTATGTGCAGTAAGCTTTCTTCTCATCAGATTTTCTTTGGATTGCCAGCCTGCAAATAATGACACAGAGACTTATTATTAATTATAAAAGCCTGCAGCTTAGGCTTGTTTCCAACTAGCTCTTATAACTTAAAATTAACCTGTATTATTTAATCTACATTCTGCCATGTGGCTTGTTACCTCACCTCCGTACTATATATACCCAAGTCTTACTAGCAAATCCACCTTTCTTCTTCCCAGAGTCCTCTCTCTGCCAGGAAGTCCTGCCTAGCTATTGGACATTCAGCTCTTTATTGAACCAAAAACAATGACACATCTTCACAGAGTGTAAACAAAAACCCAACAAGAGTTATGGTTACAAGCCTATGGGGGCCAGGGAGTGGAATGTGGTGATTTGAATGGGAATGGCCTCCATAGACTCATGTGTTTAAATGGTTGGCCCATGGGGAATGGCACTATTAGGAGGTGTGACCTTGTTGGAGGAAGTATGTCCCTGTGGTTTTGAGGGCTTATATGCTCAAGCTATGCCCAGTGCCTGCAGATCAAGATGTAGCATTCTCAGCTCCTTCTCCAGCACCGTGTCTGCTTGCCTGCCAACATGCTTCTCACCATGATGATAATGGACTGAATCTCTGCAACTGTAAGCCAGCCCTAATTAAATGTTTTCCTTTATAAGAGTGGCGTGGCCATGGTGTCTCTTCACAGCAATAGAAACCCTAACTAAAACAGGAAAAGTGCCCCACTCCTGGGATTGATATAAAGATTGCATGAGATCACACACAGAAAGGTCACAGTTCAATACAGGCATGCAGTAAGTGTTCAATGAATGCCAGCACCTGTAACTCTGAAGGTACGTTTAGATGGTACTGAAGACGGCATGGCATACATTCTTTTATTCACTTACTTACTGGGAACATTTCCCTATATCATCTAACATTCTTCAGAGCATCTTTAACGTCTGCATTATTTCAACTCAAGAGTTATGGCCATTTATTTAGCCGCTCTCAGAGGGATTACTTCTATAAACTATTTTCTTAGACCCAAGCTCTCAGGTCAGAGCTAGAAGGCAGAGCAATGGGTTGGGTCCTCCTCCAGGGCTACTGACACTCTCTTCCCACTCCCAGCTATCTGTTACTCTCCTCTATGCCGCCCTCCCTCCATCTTCAGCTGGAATCAATTTTCCTCCCTCCCTGGCCTTTCCTACTACCCTATAACATCAGTCAACCAACAGCCATCACTTTGTGCCCAGCCCCGGGCCATATGAAGGGTACCCGAAAGAAGAGATGTTGCCTTGCCTTCAAAACAGACTTTGTAGGGCTGGAGAGATGGTTAAGAGCATCTAATGCTCTTGTAGAAGACCTGAGTTTTGTTCCAGCACCCACATGACAGCTAACTCCAGTCCTAGGGAATCCACAAATACCCTTCTCTTGCCTTGGAGGGTTTCTGCATGTGTGTGATGCACATGAACTTTCACAGGCTCACACACATGCGCATAAATAGAAAAAATAAATTAATCCTTAAGAAAAAAAAAAAAGAACTGGCCTCTATTCCAGAGAACACAAGTTTTGTGCATGTCAGACAGGAAGAGAGCTCCGGAGGTGGCACTTAGGAAGGGAGAGAAAAGGGGAGAGGAACTGGTGTTCCCTGGGGCCACTGAGAAGAAAGGCCAAGAAGGTGCCTCAGCAAGGTGCACCCTGGCTGGCTGGGCATGGAAGCTGGGAGGGAAGGGGTTGCTGGAGGGAGGGGGAGGGAGAGAGCACAGCTGTGAGCCCTCATGAGGTCACAGTCCTGCTGGGGTCTGAGCTGGTGGGGACCTGTGGGACTGAGGGGCCCCAGCACAGAATGAATGCCCCCAGTGGCCGGGGGCAATCATTTCGAAATGAAGGTAATGATCCAATTAGTGGTTATCCATCAAGTTCAGTTATCTTTCCTTGGGCTGGGGAGAGGAGAAGCTGAGTAAACACGTGCCTTGGACTGTGACAGAAAACCAGACTCCCTTGTGCTGGCAAATGAGTTCAAGATGTGGGCTGAGCCACCTCTCCCCGGGCCTGCAGGTTTGGGACTGTGGCTCCTTCTTATGAGATGCAGGGCCTCTGGGCCACAGTCCCTCCCCCACCACAGTGAGACTGGGGAGAGAAGCCAGGCAGCCTAGAGCCCGGAAAGACTTCACAACACAGCCAGTTGGTCCTGGATCCTACTGCAAGGCTTGCTCCCCAGTTCAGACTTCTAGAAACGTTAGCAGACCTGCCCAGTGCACCCTCTTCTCAGGGTCTCTGTCTAGCCACACATCTCCACACCCTTCTGTTGGTCTCTGGCTCCCTTATTTCAATTCTCTTTAGACTCTCAGTCTTCAAGTAGACAACAACACAGAGAAATCACCTATCCACGTGTCCACTCGATTTTTTAAAACTATTTAAGAGTTTTTATTTTATTTGTTTGTTTAAGCCAGGATTTCATTAAGTCAAGGATGACCTCGAACTCCTGATCCTCTTGCCAAAGCCTTCCAAAAGCTTGGACTGTAGGCATATGCCACCACCCCTGACTTTCAATGTCCACTTCGGAATGGAGAAACTGGGGGCCAGAGATGAGAAATGACTGGCCAACACCACACTGTTGGTTAATGCCTTACCCAGCACCAGCCCCGGTCTTCTGGCTCCACAGGTAACTGTTGAGTGCTGTTCAAAACCAAGCACTGGGGACAAAGCCCAAAGTCCCATGTATAGCTTTTGTCAAGTGACATGAGGCAGGAAATCAACCAATTAAGTCACATCTAAAGCACATCACATGCTGAGAAAGGCTGAGGAGAAAAACCCAGCCGGGAAGGAGGGTTGGCAAGAAAGGAATGCTGGGGGTTTCTGAAACCATGGCTGGGTAGGGGGCGGGTTTCTAGGAAGAAGGTGCCTAAGGGACTCTTAGAGCAGAGGAGGGATGAGGGGTGTGGCTTTGTGCAGACTAGGAACAGTGGGTGCAAAGTACCCCAAGCAAGAGAGTGCCTGGAAAGTTCCAGACACCACCAGGAGGTCAGAGATGCCTGAGCAGAGGTCAAGGGGGCAGAGTCAAAGTTCATCAGACGGTACAGAGATGTAAACTGTCTTAAGAACTGTGGGGTTTGTTCTGAGCATGATCAGGAGTCATCCCAAGTGTAAAAGTTAAGACTGAGTTCACCTGACTGGGTTCTAAAGCAATGACTCTGGCCATTGCTCTCCTGTGCACACCACACACACACACACACACACACACACACACACGCACGCACGCACGCACGCACGCACGCACGCGCGCGCGCGCGCACACACACACGCACACACACTCTACAAATGCCAAAGCCAACATCAGAACCATCAGAATGTCTAGTCCAACAGAGGTCTACCTGATCAAAACTGACCAGGCAAGGGCAAGCTTGCATACAGAGATCACAGGAGTAAATGGGTAGGGTAGAAGAACGCAACCAGAGTCTACCATGCTCCCAAATCGAGAGGGACTTGGGACTGGGGGTCTTTCAAAAGGCATGAAATGCATGTGGACAAAATTTCAGTCCTCCTTTTCCTCCAGGCCTGGGGTGTGCCCACAACACCTGAGAACCTCGGGCTGTGCTGAGAAACACTTGTCAAGTGAGGGTTCTCACACACAGAGCACCTCAAGTCCTTTTCACTGAAACAGAAGCCTGTTTCCTCATCCTCCCCAATAAAGGCCCCAGCTGTGGCTTCAAACAACCCTTCCAGGCTGATCAGCCATTCATGAGACTCTTCATGAGGCCCTAAAACTGCTTCATACTTGGATCTGGTCTCTAGTTTCTCTACTGTACACATAGTGCCACCTCCTGCACCCCCACACACGTACTCAGGCTATTGGAAGGGAACATCATACGATCATCCTCCTCCATCATTTATCCCCTCATTTGGAGTCTCGCTCCACCACTGCCCCTGATACACAGTGTCCCTGGCTGCCTTAGGAAGCTGTACTGCAGGACATAGTCCCTACCACCCAGTGACCTGGCTCAACCTGACCTGATCTGACTTTGAAGTCTGGCTTTTCTGGTCATCTACACTTCACAGGGGCTAATGAAGGAAGCGTCTCTCTTGGTTTCGAACCTAAAAAGAAGAGAGGAAGCTAGAAGATGCCTGATTCACCAGAACACTGCCAAACTCTCTGCCCCCTATCCTTTGGCTGTCAAGAAGTCAGGGTGCCCTTCTTCCCATTTTGGGATGGTAGGATCCCTTTCTATCCAGATACTGCTAGTCCTGAGGGCTTGAAGACCCTAGACCTATCATGGGGGGTTCTCTCTTCCGTAACAGCATGGCAGGATTTGCAACACAGGCTCACTTATTGTCTACAGAAGTTTTCTAGAAGGTTCGTTGCTCTTTACTGCTGACCTAGGCTAGTTCTCAGTGGCCATTTTGATCTTTCAAATGGACTTATGCTCTTTCAACATCCCCGGCTGCTCATCTCACATCATTTACACTCGGGCCATCTGCCTAGTAATTGCAAGGTATTTTATCCAGCTATCCAATTTCAATTTCTGAGGGCCACTTCTAGCCCCTTCCTTCTATTTCTACCTATGAAAATCCACTCTGGGTTTTAAGGGTGAATCCCACCTGCCACTCCAATGCCGTGTGACATGGAGCAAGTGATGAAACTTCTCTGAACCCCGGGCTCTTTGGCTGAAGACAGAAACACTAACAAGTGCCTCAAGGGCCTGCTGGGATTGGGGAGATGAAAGACAGACTGCCCAGCTCGGAGCAGGCCTCTGCTGAGTTACAGTAGCTGGTGCTGCCTCGATGCTCGTATTGGATGAGCCAACCTCTTCCATGGATGCCTCACATGTCTTCACCTGAAAATCCTTATATCCATTGCATTGTCCACTTTTCTCATAACACTTCTCTCAGGAAATGGTTGCTATGGGACCTAAGAAAATAAGAGAGGTGGAAAATTTCTGTTTAGAAAAAAAAAAAAGGCTATCAAACAAAATTGTGTAATTGAGCACAAAATGGGCATTGTCTCCTGTGGTCACATGATTTGAAGAGGGACTATTTAAATGTCAGGGAAGTGGAGCTGTGGTTAATTAATTATGTCTGCTACTAGTGACGACCCCAGATAATGTGTTTGCCAATAATGGAGTAAACTGTAGTTCTGAAGGATATTGTTAACTACCTGTGACTGTCAGTCACACAGTCAAAATGCCTCAGGTCATAGATAAAGAAATTGTAATGTATACTAAGGTGTGCAGGTATGGGTGGTTGGCTTGCTTAATTTTTGTTTCACTTGATTTTTTTTTTTAAAGTGTTACGTAAATTAACCTATTTATTAGAGCACAGGCAGGTCTGAAACGGTATGCTTCTACTGGTCTTTCAGTTCCTTCAGTCTTCTGATGGCGGACTTCACTGTGACAGCAGAAGTCGTGTTGTAGGTCCAGGCTCCACCAGCCACTGTTTTCATGCAGGAACCACAGTGCCAAATGCCAACGGCTCGTCTCTTCATCTTGGTCTTGCCACAGAAGGAGCAGGTGTACTTGGCGTGCTGGCTGATTTCAATTTTCTTCACCATTTTCCGGAGGGAGGCACCATAGCGGGTCCCGTATTTCCCGACGATCCCGACCTTCTTGGTGCGTTTAGCCATGTCGCCGGAACCGAAGCCCAAGCCGGAGAGCTCACTTGATTTTTGTTTGTTTGAGTTTCAGGGATTCTTTGTTGTGAGGAGGTTTGTGTTGTTTTGTTTTGTTTTGTTTTTCTAAGATCTCTGAGGCTCAGTCTAGCCTTGGATTCATGGCAATCCTGCCTCAGTTTCCCAAGCACTGAGATTACAGGTGAGGTCCACCATGCCTGAGTTCATTTGACTATTTTTTTAAGGACTCCTAGCTTTTCCCGTGGGGTTAGAATGTAGTAAGTTATAGAATTCTTGTTATTGGTTTTGCAGTGAGAAGGAAATTTCTGAGACAATCAGTTTATAAGGATAAAAGGGTTATTTTTGGCCCTTGGTTCTGGATGTTTCGATCGATTACCAGTTGGCCTTGTTTTTGCCTGTGTGAGGCACCAAGTCCTGTGGCAGAATGTGGTGGAGCACAACCACCTGCTCCCCTCATCTAGGAGGGAGAAAAGAAAAGGCACGGGGTAGGTTCTTACAGGCCCCTGTCAGGCACACTTAATGGCCCCCAAACTCTGGCAGTCCCTCCTCTTCTGGTTCCATTAACTCTTAACAGCACTTCTCTTGGGGACCAAGCCATTAACACACAGGCCTTAGGGGAACATTCCAAAGTTCAAACTGTAACAATTATCCACTGCACAGTTCCTTTCTGTACCTTACTTCTTCAAAAAGAACATTCTAGAAACTTGGACCTTAAAAAGAAACACGTCCCAGAACATAATCACTATTTACTATGCACTCAGGGAAGGCAAATGGGTCTGCGATGATGGTTCAGCAGATTAAAAAAAACCAAAAAAACGAAAGTCATAATAAGTGTGAGGACCTGAGTTTAAACCTTCAGAACCCAGAACCCAAGTAAAGCTGAGCACAGCAGCACACATCTGCAATCCTAGTGTTCCTACAGGAAGATGGCAGCAGAGACAGGTGAATCCCCGGAAGTTTGGGGCCAGCTAGTCTGTACACAGGAGTTCTTTTTTTCTTTTTTTTTTTTTTTTTTTTTAAGATTTCTTTATTTTGTTATATCTGCCTACCAGAAGAGGGCACCACCTCCCATTATAGATGGTTGTGAGCCACCATGTGGTTGCTGGGAATTGAACTCAGGACCCCTGGAAGAACAGCCAGTGCTCTCAACCTCTGAGCCATCTCTCCAGCCCTCATAGCTACCAATTCTTAAAGGAGCATGTCTCCAATGTAGAAGGTGAAGACTGACTCGTGAAGTTATTTTCTGACCTCCACACACAAACGCTGTGTGGCACACGCATGTCCATACTCACACACACACACATTCACATGCATGCCCCACACACACAAAGAAGAAAAGAAAGACTAGTTAAAGTGCAAATCCGTGAAACAAGCAAAACAAGTGTGGTGCTCCTACGGAGAAGGCAGAAATGACAACAGAGGAGGTCCCTGGCCTACTCCGAGTGCAAAGCCTCCAACACAGTAGTAGCCCAGAGATGTCTAGCTCCCAGGTACTTCAGCAAGAGAAGATTAGTATGTGTGATGGCTCTTTATGAAGGGGAAGGGGGAGGAACATTAGCAGAGGACATCATTGTCTCTAGATTTAGTTTCTGTACTGGCAGGTTTTGTGTGTCATCAGAGAAGAGGGAGCCTCGGTTGAGAAAACGCCTCCATGAGATCCAGCTCTAAGGCATTTTCTCAAATAGTGATCAATGCGGGAGGGCCCCATCCATGGTGGGTGGTGCCATCCCTAGGCTGCTGGTCTTGGGTTCTATATGAAAGCAGAATGAGCAAGCAGGGGAAGCCATCTAGTAAGAAGCACCCCTCCATGGCCTCTACATCAGCTCCTGCCTCCAGTAGCCTCCTTCGATGAGGAACAGCAATATGGAAGTGTAAGCCAAATAAACCTTTTCCGCCCCAACTTGCTTTTGGGTCATGGTGTTTGGTTGCAGCAATAGAAACCCCAACTAAGACAGTTCCCTCACGAGTACAAGAGTCTCCAGAGGAGAGGCTGCTACAGGACTGTCACTCACAATTGCCTCCCTCTCGGGACCATCAGATCACCTTAACTGTAGAGTTACTGGCCATCACAGTTTTCCTTCTGAGCTAGAGAATGACTTCCATTTCGCCCACAGGACTGAAGTTTCCTAGGCGGAGTGTGCTGGACAACATAGACAAGTTACAGAGCTGGGACAATCACTAGGGCTTCTGACTCCAGATCGTGACATAGTGTCACACTGTTCGATGCACAAGGTCCCTCCACATACCGCGCAGAGTAATCTGAACAAAATCCTGCTTCAACTCTACAGAGTTGGAATCGGGAACCCTTTGGTTCCCCAGGGTCTTCTTTCTGAGATTTGCTTTGGAGAAGACCCAAAATCTGAGAGTTTCTCGTTACCATGTGAAAGGGGCTTTGCTCTTTGAGGGAGATGTCCCTGGGAATACGAATGCCCCATCCGTAGCCAGACTTCCATGGCCCTGGGAACCTGGAGGCCCACATGGAGAAGGGAGCCCCGTGGTGCCTCTAACTGCCCAGATCTCTACTTGTGGCATGCCTGTCTGGGTGCAGCCTCTGCAGGGCCCGGCCATATAAAACTACTTCAAGCAGCCTATCAAATAAAGACAATTGCAATGGCATGAGGAATAGCGTGTCCCCAACTATAAATATATCAGGGTGCTAATTCCATCAAGGCCTGCGGGTGACGTCACACACCGTGAGAGCTGAGCTCAGAAAGGCTGTACACAGCACCACAGATCTGAGACGGAATTACCATCTCCATCTAGTTACATCTTCTGGTGACTGGGGTCACTGTGACAGATGACTCCCCAAGACTCTGGTCCCTCCAGATGAGGACCTCATAGTCTGCGTTTTCCCTCCTCTCTCCCATCCTTTTCTACCCCGGCCCTCTTTAGCAGACTCCCCTTTCTTTTTCTTTTTCTTTCTTTCCTCCCACACCCTTGGACCTGTATTTTCCTCGGTGTGTCTTGTTTTCTCCATGGTCCTGGAAGACACTGGAAGGAAGTAAACTCCTAGCATTGAGAAGAGCTGGAGAAATGCAGCCAGCAGGGACAGGTCTCGGGAAGATGGGGGCGGGACCAAAGAATAAACCTCTCCAACAGCGTGATTTGTTGCGCTGCCCCAGGCCATTCATCCGGGACCTCTCTGGGGACATATAGCCTTTCCTTGCTTAAAATTTCAATTTAATTAAATCCAATAGGTGTGTTCTTGGATGTCAACCACGTCCTGGGCAACATGAGGCAGTCAGAACCATATGGAACCAAGGAATGTGAGAGGCAGCCAGGCCTTCAGCAATCCTGGGCTGGTTCAACGACTCGTTTTACAAATGAGGGACCCCATGGCCCAGAAAAGTGAAGTATTTTTTTTGTTTATTGTTTGTTTTGTTTTTTAATCATGTAGCTAACTCACAGCAGAGCCAAGTGTAGGATGCACAAATTGTGGGAAATGTTAACATGGTCTGCCAGGGCTTGGAGCTTAGAGAGACAGGGCAGATCCCTTCCAAAGACCTGAGAGCATAGCGGTGCTGTGTGCAACATCTGGAGCTGGGGGGGGGGGGGGGGGGGGGCGGGGGGAGTAATGCTGGCTGGCAAGCTTGGCCGCTCTCAGAGACGGGGCAGGGTGGAGCTGGATGCTGAAGAGAACCTGGCATCATGTTTGGCAGGGATTCCCAGAAAAGTACCCCAGTCAGAGAAACACTCCCAGCATAGGCCTGGGAGCTAGATGAAGCATGATCTGGTCATAGCAGGTCACTGGACGCCAGCGGGAAGGAGGGACTGCTGTCTAAGTGTCAATATCTCGTGGGGTCAGAGGACTCTGGACTGCACACTGAGATTAACTGGAGGCTCTAGAATCTTCTTAATAAAAAGCAATAAATGAAAACATGCTTTCAAGCTTGATTTCATGAACTTGGAGCTGGGAGACATTGGTGCAGCCTCCGCTGAGACTCACCCAGTCAGCAGGGGCTTCCAGGCAACTCATGGTGGTATTTGAAAAGTCTTGCTTAAGATACTTGGCCTAAGCTGAGCGGTGGTGGCACACGCCTTTAATCCCAGCACTCGGGAGGCAGAGCCAGGTGGATCTCCATGAGTTCGAGGCCAGCCTGGGCTGCAGAGTGAGTTCCAGGAAAGGAGCAAAGCTACACAGAGAAACCCTGTCTTGAAAAAAACAAAACAAAACAAAACAAAAAGATACCTGGCCTAGTGTTAAGGTCACTCAAGGTTGTTCCAAGGTTGACCCTAGGGGATGTTCATTTTTATTTTAGTTTTCCTAGCCAAGAATGTAACTACTATTACACTCAGTAATTCTTACAAAGTGAGATAAAATAACAGTTTTCCGATAGGAGGAAGCATGCAAGAATGCTGCCAATAAGTGAAGATCACATTAGCAGGTTTTGTGAACACAATTAAAGATTTGCACACTTCCAGCCGGGCGGTGGTGGCGCACGCCTTTAATCCCAGCACTCGGGAGGCAGAGCCAGGCGGATCTCTGTGAGTTCGAGGCCAGCCTGGACTACCAAGTGAGTTCCAGGAAAGGCGCAAAGCTACACAGAGAAACCCTGTCTCGAAAAACCAAAAAAAAAAAAAAAGATTTGCACACTTCCATTTGAGGAGTTAGTTGTTACGTTTTGGAGCCTGTGACCTTTTTTTCAGTCACCAGACACTCCTGTGAGCCCTCAAATAGCTCCCAGAATTGGTCACTAATGAACGAAACCAGTAAGGTGACATCTCACAGAATCAGATCATCCCTGCTTAACTGAGTAGTTTTGTGGGGAAACTGAGTCCCTTCCTCACACAGTTCCTATGCAGAACATGGAGTTTGATCCACTTGGGTTGGCCTGCTGGTGTCTATAGCCAGCTTGGACCAGAACCAGAAAGTGCTGTATTTCCCAGAATCTATCAGATGGGAGCTTAAGGTGAGAGTTAAGTTGATTTAAAGAACGCACATAAAGTGGTGTATGTGTGTGTGTGTGTGTGTGTGTGTGTGTGTGTGTGTGTGTACACGCGCACACGCATACCTGAATTTATAGTCCAAGATGAACACTTGGTGTTCTCAAACAAGCAATCAAAAAACAAACAACCTTTTTTTTTTAAAAAAAAAAAAGATCTGATCATTTATTTTGTTAGCAAACACTTACTTTCTGACTGTATTCAAACCTGGAACTAACACTCTCAACGAGGACAGACCATGTCTCTTGGCAATCTCTCTGTTCCTGGCATTTTTCCTTGGCTTCCTTCATTTTCTTGGCCAGAAGTTTAGCATATTCTGCAGCCTCCTCATTTTGCGTAGCGTGTGGCTTCTTTGGAGCTGTAATTCATCAGCGTTCCTGTTCCGGGACATGCGGAATGACAGGATGCTGGATCTTGGGGGCTCCGGTCCTGCCCGGCCTTCTCACTGTCTTTGTTTTAGGGCCTTCTGACTGCACATTGCTGGACATCATCTCTGGAGGGACTGAAACGCTCTGAGTTTCTGACAACCAGAGGCTGGAAAGCCAGTAGCTTCATTTTGATACAGCTGACTACACACATAATATAGATTTATTTGTTTGTTTTGTTTTTCAAGACAAGGTCTCTCTGTATAGTCCTGGTTATCCTGGAACTCACTCTGTAGACCAGGCTGGCCTCAAACTCAGAGATGCACCTGCTTCTGACTTTTGAGTGCTGGGATTAAAGGGGTGAGCTACCAGTGCCCCACAATAAGTTTTTAAAGAAAGTAAAAAGTCAAAGGAAGATAAGAAGGAAGAAGGAAGCATTTCACAATCTCTTCTAAAGACAGAATAAAGACTGGTCTACAGTTTAAGTATTCTTCTTTGAAAATACCCTTGGGGCTCATGAGATGGCTCAGCAGTTAAAGGTGCCTGCCACCAAACCCAATGACCTGAGTTTGATCTTACGACCCACACAGTAGAAGAAGAGAACTAACTTCCACAAGTTGCCCTTTGACCTTCACAGGTGTGCTCTGGCATGTGCATGCCCCTCCCTCCCACTAAATAAAGTGTCACTTAAAAATACCTTTCTATGTGCACCAAGAGAAAGGTCTAACCATGCAGAAAAGATAAATGTATTGGCAAGCCATGAAATTCACTTGAATTTGCAAACAGAAAGAAAGGGTCCACGGTGTGCCAGATTTGGAGAGTCAGTACCCAGCCTTTTCAAATTCATTCTCATAGCCAACCCGATAGTTATTCTTGATTGCATCAATTGACATTTTATTAGGTTCTCATTTCAGCATCCCAAGAGCCTGCCTGGCTTCTCTTACCCTCTGAATTGGCTGGGTATCAAATTCCCTGCGTATTCTGTCCTCCTTCTCTCTATGGGATCTTCCTGGGGAGACTGGGGTTCCTACTTGTAAAATTCACGGCCTTTCTTCACATCAGCATCAAGACTGTTTCAGCTGCTCATTTCCTTGAAACTTCTCCATCTGCGTACTCCCCCTGTCAGGAAGTGATCGTGGTCCTGTGAGGGTGCGTGTTTGGGGGATGGGAGGTAGTAGGAGAGGCCTGGGGTTCCAGCTAAGAGGTGCTTTCTCTTGATTATTCCAGCATTTGGTTCCCAGAACAATCTGGTTCCACATCCAGATGGCTCCTTCTCTCGTTACAGTAGACTGAATGAACGTCTCCAGAAGACAGATTGGGCCAGATGAAGACATCTGAATCAAGACCATCTAAAAGATTAGCTGTGCGCGGCAGATTTTCTTGTTGAAGCATTGGAATCAAGAAATCGCAAGTGAAGGATGTCATCAGCAATAAGGTTAAGACAGGAAGCCTGTGAGGTGAAACAGACCGTCAGAGACCACCACGTGGTGACAAAGGGGAATGAAGCCACAGGCCCTTAAGCCACCACACATTAAAGGCACGTGTGTGCTTTCTTCTGTCTCCATTCCTATACGCTCACATTGTCATAAAACACGAGGTTAAGCTGCAGGGCCAGAATGTTTACAGACAAGCGTTCCCTTATGACTAGACCAGACTAAAACTAGTAGGATCTGAGATGGCTACAGAAATCAAGAACAAAGACAAGGGGGGATTGCAACCAAGGAAAGGCTTCATGAAATGCCTCTGGTAAGCCCTCAGCATCCGTGTAGGTGCCAGACAATTAGTAACAGCAGAGGACCCAGTCCCACCAACTTTACTATAAGGTAACATTTCTGATGTGTGAGTTTCATTGACAACAGCAGAGATGATTTTGCAGAAATGTAAAGTTCACTTTTGCTAGAAACACTGAGTCTTGGCCTCAGGAGATACTGGCCAAGTGGGGTGATTTGCATGAGAAATGCCCCCCATCTGCTCAAGTATTTGACTACTTGGTCCTGATGGATAGTGCTCTTTGGGGGAGATTATGGAATCTTTAAGAGGTGGAGGTCTTGGGCTTTGAGAGTTCATAGCTTGACTCCACTTCCAGTTTCCTCTCTGTTACTGTTGAAGGTGTGATGTCTCAGCTTTCTGAACCATGTACTCCCTGTCATTATGGACTCTCCCACTGGAACAATAAGCTAAAATAAACTCTTCCTTCTAGAAACTGCTGTGTTGATCAGAGTTCTCTAAAGGAACAGAATTGATAGGATAAGGGTGTATGTGTGTGTGTGTGTGTGCGTGCGTGCGTGTGTGTGTGTGTGTGTGTGTGTGTGTGTGTGTGTGTGTGTATGTGTATTAAGGGGATTTATTGAAGTGGCTTGCAGGCTGTGGTCCAGCTAGCTGCCTCCCAACAGAAAGGCCAGGTATCTAATAGTTGTTCAATCCACAAGACTGGATGTCTCATCAGTCCCAAGCTGGTGCTGGAGTTCCGGGAATTTCTAGATCCTAGAGTCTACACTGGAATCCCAAAGAAATTGGTTCCAATGCCAGTGAAGGAATACCTCCCGCAACAGGACAGATGAACGTGCCAGTAGGAGTAAAGGCAAGCAGGCAAAAAAAGCAAATGCTTCCTTTTAAGTGGGCTGGCCCAGATTTAGGGTGGGCCTTCCCACCTCAAATGATTCAATCAAGAAAGTCCCTCGTAGTCATGCCCATCCAGCTGCTTGGGCTTTAGTTGGTTCCAGATGTAGCCAAGTTGACAATCAAGATTAGCCAGCACAGTTGAGTTTGGTCATAGTGTTTTATCACAGTGACGAAAGTAGTTAATAACACTGAACAAGTTTGGTAACCCAAGCCTGATCCCCATAAGCCACATAAAAAGGTAGTCACAACACTCCTACAGTAATCTGGGGCGGGGGTGGGGGGAGGGGGAGGCAGAGAAACTAGAATTGCCTGGAAGCTCATGGGCCTTAGAGTACATAGCACAGTGGTTTAAAAAAAAAAAAAGTGAGATCTTGACTCAATAAAGTGGAAGCCAAAACCAAAGCTAAGTTGTCCTCTGACCTTTAGACACATCACATGGCACGCATGCACCAGCACACTCAGACACAGACACAGACACAGACACAGACACACACACACACACACACACACACACACACACACACACACAGTACCTACAAATACTATCAAAAATAATAAATCTTTTTTCTGGAGCTTATAGATGACTTAGGTGGGATAAAATGTTGGATCTCTCTGTCTTTATACTGTGTCTGTCCCTTTTGTTGTGCCGACTTTTGAGTCTGACTGTCCTCAGCTCTGAATGTAGATATGTTGATCATTTGAGAAATGCCTCACCCCAGACCACAATCCAGATCAACTGGGGCTATTGCCTGTGTGAGTGGGTATGTGTTTCTCCTCCACCCTGGTGCTCCAGCCCTCCACAAGGCCAGGGCATTTATGCACGATGATAGATAGCACCAGCAACAGGAGGGACTCAGTGCCCCGTCGGTTGCGCTGGGAATCCTTTAAACAAGATGATGAGTCCATGAAGGGGAGGGATGTGGCAGTTCCCGGATTAAGTCTCCATCCTTTATCTCATCAAAAGGCTAAGATGCCTATATACAAGAAAAAGAACTATGCCTGTGACTAACGAGCAATCACCAAGCTTCAGTCTGCTCTCCAAAACAACACAAGCCTGAGGCCCGCTTCAAGTCTGAGGCCTGCTCAGGACTGGCTGCATTTGATACAAGTTGGCCAGCCTGAGTTGATGTCCCGATGCAGAATCTTTGCCAGGAGTGTTTGTAATGTGTGGCTTGGTCTCATTTCTCCTATTTCCATGCCATAAAATCCCACTGTACAGTATTAAAACCAAAGAAGCCATGAGACTCCCATGTAAGCCAAAATTACATGGGAACAGGAATTAGAAGAAAACGGGAGCCAGAAATATCAGGAGAGAATGGAAAACACACCACAGAAGGAGAATATGCAGTGATGTAAAGAGACAGACCACCCGTGGGAGAAAGTGATGGGCCAGATTTCTGGGTTCTAGACCGCATAGTCTGTTCCAAACTATTACCCATCAGCTGGCTGGAGATGTTTTCCTTGACTCGGATTGAAATCATGCAGACAAGCAGTAGCTCTTCTGTTGCTGGCAATCCTGGGCCCTCCAAGTGCCAAAGGCTACGAATTTAGCACACAGAGCTTTGTAATTGCCAGCCTTGAACTAGAGGCTGTGGCTCCTGGGTTTAGGCTCTTGATATAGACTCAGGTTAGAAGCTACTTCTCTGAGCCTTGATTTCCAGTGACCTGACACCTTAGAGCCTTGATTCTCAGCGGCAGCTAGTCGTAGAAAGCTAGCTTTGTCTTCCAAGCGTTGCCTACTGAGACCCTCAGGCCCCAACAAGGGCTGGCGTCACCGCTTTCAGACCTTGGGTGCCGGGACCCTTGGTGGTTAAGGCTTGACACCTCTCTCCAACTTGTCTTTGGCTCTTCACAGTCCTCTGCCTTGATCAATTCTCTCGAGTAACTTGGTCACAGTGATGCAAAAATAACGAATATAATAGGTACTTGTCTGAAAGTTGCTGCTGCCCATCAGGGTTCAGATGTTGTCTAAAGTCTTATGGACTCTTATTTTTAAATTATTAATATCGGGCTGAAGGGATGGTTCAGTGGTTAGGATCATTTACTGCTCTTCCAGAGGACCTAAGTTTGATTGATTCCCAGCACCCACATCAAGCAGCTCACAACTGCCTGTACATCGGGCTTCAGGGAGGTCCTGACACCAGTGGCCCCTTCAGGTACCTGAACTCATACACACATACACACATACATCTAAATAAAAGTAATAAAAATTGAAGTATGTCACTATTATTTGTGGGTTTTCTAATGTCGAGAATAAACAAGTTGTCTTTAAGAGAAAAGAGGATTAAAATAAGGTATGAATCCATGAAGTATTAAGAAAATGTTGCATAAATCTTGCCGCCCTGAAGACAGACACTAGTCCCAGAATATGCACATGAAAACACAGTTGCTCTTTTTTTAGTTTTTTTAATCCACAAAGATAGAGAGAGAGAGAGACAGACAGACAGACAGACAGATTAGATAGATTACACACAGACACATAAAGAGGGAATGTTGAGAATGCAGCTCAATAGTTAAGCATTTGTCTAGCATGTGCAAGACCCTGGGCTCCATCCCCAGAATCACAGGCAAAAAGCATTTGTACTGATGAGCATGCAGCTTGTTGCTGTTACCTTTTCTTTTCTTTCTTTTTTTTTTTTAATTTGGAACACTGTGTACCTTTCCCCACATGGTGACATACAGATCCATGTCATCATTTTTCATTCATCACATGAATTCCATTCTGTACACTATCAAATTACTGCAGCTTATTTCTCTATCAGTGGACAGTTGTGGGGTAGGACTCCAACTTTTCACGATTATAATAATAATGTACTGAGGGCTGGGCATGGTGGTGTATACCTTTTGCCCCAGCACTTGGGAGGCAGAGGCAGATGGATCTTTCTAAGTTCATAGCCAGCCAGGACTACATGGTGAGACTCTGTCTCAAATAAATAATAATAATAATAATAATAATAATAATAATAATAATAATAATATAATGAGCATATGAGTATATCTTTCTTTCACAATTGTATGAGCATTCCCACACAATATAATCCTATATATGTAAATTTTTCCCCAAATGATACGGCATTCAGAATTCTACAAACAATGGCAAATTGTACCCTAAACTATTATGCCAATTTATCCTTGCATTCTGAGAGCGAAAACGTCTTTCCCTCACATCTCTGCTAAACTGGGGTACTAGCAATGTGTGTCATGTTTCTTAATCTAACCATCATATTAAAAACATACAGACATTGGGAGGTGGGGAGACAGACGTTGAGCCGGGCAGTGGTGGCACACGCCTTTAATCCCAGCACTCAGGAGGCAGAGGCAGGCAAATCTCTGAGTTCGAGGCCAGCCTGGTCTACAGAGTGAGTTCCAGGACAGCCAAGGCTACTCAGAGAAACCCTGTCTTGGGAGGAAAAAATAAAAATAATAAATTGTTTCAATTTACCTTATTTATTATTAGTGAGATTGAGCACCAGTCTTAACCATTTATTTACACCATCTGTGTAAATGTTTTCCCCCATTTTTCTAGTAAGTCAAGGGATTGTTTTTTCTACTTATAAAAAGACAGTAATTGATTCATGTGACGGCTCAGCTGGTATAGGGAATTGGCTCCAGTCCTGATGATCATAGTTTGATCCCTTGAACTCACATGGTGTAAGGAGAGATCCAGTTCCTGCAAGTTGTGTTCTGACCTCCAAATGCATGTCTACACACACAAATAATAGTAATAGTAATAATAAAACATAATTTAAAATGTGTACAGAAGACAGCAGTTGGAAATGTACTAAGAGTCTCTATTGATGTGCATAAGTTGGCAGTTTAATAAATGATGTATTTGTCTATCTCATTGTGTCGGTGTGGGCTTTTTTCAATCTTTTGCTGTCCATATAAGCTCAAGAACATTTGAGGGTGATGGTACCTGCTTCTGGTCCCAGCACTCAGAAGACACAAACAGGCAGAGCTCTGTGAGTTCAGGGTCAGCCTCGTCTACATAGTGAATTTCACCAGCCTGGGGTACACAGTGAGAGCTTGTCTCAAAAAAAAATACAGAAAGAAAAATAACTCTTTCGGTTTTATTGAGTGCCTGGAGCATAACTAGGTATGTGAATTAGGAGGAGAGCAGATAGAGGAGTGAGGTGAGAATGGAGATAACAGTCAACATTCGCTGTCACCGCCTGATGGTCATGGTCATCCATACTCATAGGAGTTCACCATTATTCACACAAGCAAAAGGACGGATCCAGTTCTAAACCAAATGGTTCCCAGACCTTCAGTAAAGATTCAGTTGGTGGTATTTGGCTTTGCTGTTTTCTTTTCTAAATAACTGTAACACATCACATCAGTTTTGCCCAGCAGATGATCTCTGCCCAGCTCAGACCTCTGACCTTTGGGGTCTCCATCAGAAATGTGGGTCTACCCTCCAGGGCCAGCTCTAATGTTAAGGCGTCTCAAGCCAATCCCCTGATGAGCTTCCTTTTCTTCTAAGACTCTATTCCCAGGATACATGCTTCCATATAATAGATACATATTTGCATATAACAGATACATGCTTTTACATATAATAGAAACATGCTTGTATATAACAAATACATGCTTACATATAATAGATACATGCTTGCATATAATAGAGACATGCTTGTATATAACAGATACATGCTTGCATATAATAGATACACGTTTGTATATAACAAATACATGCTTGCATATAACAGATACATGCTTGCATATAATGCTCACAACACAAGGGTATTGGCACCTTCTTCGTTGCTGTCCAGCAGTAACAAGTGCTCTCTACTAACCACAATAACAAAGCTGTGAGAAAGCATAAGCTCCTTCAAGGAAGGAAAACCACGCTAATTTAAAACCAGTATCTAAAACTTGAGCAAGCGCTGAGGCTCATAGCAAACAAGTGTGTTTGCACTGTTAGGTGAGGCTTCTCCTGGGGGAAGTTGTTATTTTGTTTTGTTTTGGCTTTTTTCCTTCCACTGATTTTCACTTTTGTCTTCACCCAAGGCACACTGGCTTCTCTCCCCCCTCTGGGCTGCAGGAGGCCAAGGGGCTGCCCACAGCTGCTCAGCAGGAGCTCTCTCTGGCAACTGATTAGTCCCTGGGCCCTGCTTGCTGGTCTTGCAGCGTTCTCCAATACAAATGCCTGAAAACATGCCTTTGCCAATGAGGGAAGCATGTGAGATTGAGTTCCCAAGTCATGTTTCATGTTTACAACGGTCTTCTCATCAGCACTAGTTGGATTAAATTTAGTGATTACAGAGATTTTTGTTTTTATCAATAATACCCTTGATCTTGAAAACAAGAGCAATTTAAACAGCCCCAGATGTTCTAAACCTCGCCACATGTGTGGGGTAGGTTTTTTTAATCGCATTGTATTTGAGGCTGTCCCTTAAATCAATTAAATATGCACGATATTCCTATAGCCACATTTCCCAGTTTCTTGCGCCAAACATTCACTGTTTTGAGTTATTTGACTGCAAAACTTTACAGGGAAAATGCTTCATATTAATTGTCCTATTATCCGTCTCTCTAGCAACATAGGTGTACACCCCCACCCCCGCATCCCCACTTCCCCCCCGCATGTCACAAAGCTCATGGAAAAGCCAGAATAGGATTTCAGGAAAAATATCCTTGAACCTGCAGAGTTGTTGGAGTTTAATTCACTGATGTCTGTTTATTTCTTTTCAGGAAAAACAAACAAAACAAACAAACACCTCTAAAACATTGGTCGTTTTGTAACATTCTTGCTGTTATGATCACCTTCAGCTTTTTCTGTCAGATTCCATCAACTCTTACTGTGAGCCCAATGACTTTCTGTAGACATCTCCCTCTCAAAATCAAAGAAAGCAACTTCAGCGACTTTGGTCATGCAGCAGGGCATTCTGGGACTGGAGAGGAGAGGAACAGGGAAGGAAGAAGGCATGAAATAATGCAATAGCGGGGTATGTGTTTAAAGAAGACCACAAACTATGTCCTGACATTAGCATCCATCAGGGACCCTGGACATGGCACCTCGCTGGAATTTGCTTTCTCATATATATCATAAAATAAGCACAGACCTAACATCTTGAGCAAAAACATCTGTCTGGATGCTTTAGAGCAGTGGTCCTCAACCCTCCTAAGGCTGTGACCCTTTAATACTGTTCCTCGTGTTGTGGTGACCCCCAACCATAAAATTATTTTCATTGCTACTTCACAACTGTAATTTTGTTACTGTTATGAATTGTAATATAAAATACCTGTGTTTGCCGATAGTCTTAGGTGACTCCTGTAAAAGTGTAGTTAGACCAAGGGCTGGAGCACCCACAGGTTGAGGTTGAGAGCCACTGCCTTAGAGGATGACACTTGGAGAACAGCAGCCTCCATGGTGGACTTGGATGGGGCTAGAGCTGCTTCCACATCTTAGGAAGTAGAGCCTTCTCTGCTGAGACCTGCACAGCTTTGGGATTGACCTGACTCAGGAGATGAGGGGATAAAGAAACGGTAGACACACATACCGAAAAGCTGGGATTAGAGGACTTTGTGCTTGAGGGAGCTACACCAGAAATGTTTACTATTATATACATCATTGGGGTTAGCTAACTTTGTCAGGAGGCCCTCTGAAGGCCGGGGGCGGAGAGGGTAGTCTAGGGTATAGCCATCCATGAGGAGGGAGCTGCCAACGTCCATACTCGCACCAGAGGAAGGCCTTGCCATTCACATGGGGTCTGAGGCACTGGGGTCCTTGACATGGCCATGCTCAAGCCAACAAAACACATCCGCTCAAGATTTCATTCGCTCTTCACATTCCTCTGAGAAGCTGCCATCTTTCAGATAAAGGAGGAACCTGAGGAACTCCACTGAGAACCACTGAGGGCTACATTGTGTAGGAGGGTCTTTCTAGAGAGGAGTGCAAATCATTGTTCCCAGTGCCCAGACCAAGTCCAGAGTCAAAGGTAAAGACTAGGATCTTACTCATCTTCAGGCTGCAACACAATGAATGCCCTGACAAAAGCCACTTCAGAAAGGAAAGGTCTAGTCTGGGTCACAGTCTGAGAACATAGATTGTTATGACAGGGAGGTCAAGGTGGCAGGCACTTGAGGCAGCTGGGTAGATCATATCTGAAGCCAGGAAGTACAGAATGCTGAATGCCCCTGTCAACTACCTTCCTCATGTTTAGGCAGTTCAAGACCAGTCCAAGCCCAGAGAATGGTGCTGACCTCCTTTAGGGTTGCTAGTCCCACCCCAATTAACCTAACCAAAGATAACTTAATCTAAACAACCCTCGCAGAGATTATTTAGAACAAATAATATGCCTGGAGACTTGTCTCTTAGGTGATGCCTGATGCTGCCAGACTGACAATCAGTCCTATCATTAGCAAGGGGCCTGAAGAGCTGTTCAAATCCTTTAGATGGAAATGAAGAAACATTATCTTCTTAGGCCCTTCCCGGCATGAGCCCTGGCTTGGATCCCTGTTCTCTCTAAACCAGCCTTGGAGGTGGATGGTGTTTAGGGCTTGTTCTCCTCTTTTCTTTTCTGGGCCTTCCCTAAGGTTTCCTGAAGACTTTGGAGAAACTCCAACTGTCATAACTGAACTAATAAAGAGGGATTGTGTTCCATTGGGCCAGGGCATTAAAAGATCAGTCCCAGCAAGGGAATGGGCGTCAAAGGATGACTCACACCGGGGTACCAGGACTACTGGATTCCGATTGTTTCTCTCATCTTAATACACTTGGAGTTTCATTTTAGCACAAAGGGCTAAGTTCTCTCGCATTCCTTCCAGGTCTCAATCCCCAAATATCCGACAACCTGACATCCCAATGTACTAACCCCTACCTCCCACTCAGCTGGAACTAGGCACTGTCTCTGGCAGTGGAGATGGGCTGTGCAGAGCCCCCCACACCCTCTCCCAGGCCACTTGAGTTCCAACTGCACACTCAGGCTGACTAGAGTAAGATGATGCAGCTGGCAATCTAGGAAATCACTCCTCTCATATCCCTGCTCAGATACTAACTTCGCCATTTTGAGATTTAGCGCCTCCAGTCAACTGCCAACCAGCACACAAGACTCCCTTTTGTGATGTAAAGAGCTCAATAATCCTGAATGGACTCAGAGCCATTGTAGAAATCAGCTTGCTGTCAGGGGTCAAGTGTTTCCCATTAAATGTCAAAAGGCCACTTCATGATCAGAATGACCTCCTTTCTCATGGGTATTTGTTATCTGTGTGCTACACCAAGCATGGTAAGGGGGAGTGGGCAGACTCTGGCAGCCTGCTTCTAGCTAGATTTGACTTTAAAGACTCAAGACCTAATAATAAAAATAAATCTTTTTTTTTTTTTTCAAGATGCCAAGCACAGATCAGTTCACAAAATCAAGAAAATAACTCAATGCATTTTGGTCTTATTTTCCTTATTTTGATATAGAAATTAAGCCCCAGAGAAAGAGACCTGTCCAAAGTCACAGACCACATGAACCTGATGGCCGGTTCAAATGCAAGCTTGGCTTCTTCAGCACACTTGAGCTGCCCTTTCCCGTGGCTGGTACTTCCTGTTCTCCAGTGACAACACAGACAGCAACAACAGATAAGAAGCAAGTGAGTGGGTCCCAGGCTACGGAGAGGGATTCTAGAAGAGCTAGCGGAACCTAGGAGGAGACGGCACCAAGGCAGGAAGACATCAGAGCCCGTGGGGCCTGAGCAGGAAGATTTGCGGACCATCTACCTGGCCAAGATACATGGTACCAACTCTCTTCAGTGACTCAAAGACACAGAACTCCTAAGAACATAGCTCCACATGGAAGTCGAGTTAGCCCAGGCTGGTCGTGTGTTCATATTACACTACTCAGCCTTGACCAGCAGGGGTAGGCTCAGGGGCAGCATGCCAAGAAGGAAGCAAAGTTTCCTGGGAATTAGGGCACCGTGAGCCTGCTGGGAACTGCTCCTCTGCCTTGAAGACTGACAGTTCTATGAGAAGCACCCCCCCACACACACACACTGAGGGACCGCGGAACCTTCCTCCTTATAGAGATTCGGGAATCACATGGAACTCTTGCCTGACTCCTGGCTGATACCTGGGCTCACGAACCAGTCTGTACGAGCTGGTCCACTGCCAACAGATAGGTTTCCTTAGCCCCTCTCCTTTCTCCTCCTTGAGAGGCCTACCTGGCCTAGGCCTTTGCTCAATTCACCTCCCCACCCACCCACCCCACACCCCCTCCCTCTCCTCTCCATCACCCTAAATCACTTCCTCCTTCCGTGCCTAGCAACATCCTCTGGGAAGCCTTTCTTGGTCCTTCCGTAGTCTCTTCCTCTAATAAACACCGTCAGCCATTAATCTCACTTGACTTTGAACTGTATTTACCATCCCTGTTACAATAGTTCAGAAACATTTTCTACCTCTTAGCCTTCTCTCTTGCCAACTAGAATAAAATTGGAGAATTTTTCCCCTCCATGTTTTTATGTTTTCCTTACATAAATGAGTATAGGACTGAACACGATGGTGAAAAAAGACCCACAAATATAATAACTACCTTTATAGAGCCTTATCAAAGGGCTTCTTTGTGCATTATTTCATTTCTTCCTCCCAGCAGCCCTGTGAGGATATTACACTCTGACATTGCTGCCTGAGGTCCTCACTGGAGGACAGAGTCATCTAGTGGCTGGTGCTGGGGCCAGCTGAAACTTCTGGAGCTGATAGCCAGAGCGCCTACATGTATGTGGCTTGGGCTTCCTCATGGCAATGAAAGTCTGGGGTCCTTAAGCTTCTTCTGGTGACTCAAGTCTCCACGGATGAATGAATCATACAGGCAAAAGCTGGGCGGCCTCTTCTGATGGTGTGTCCGAAGTCACGCCGTGTTACTTTCTGATGCATTTTATTGTCACTAGGCTTGGCTCCAATGAGAGTGTCAGAGAATGTGTCTAACATGGCTTTGACTGATCACAAGTCCACATGGAGCTGACTTGTTTCAAAGAAGAGCATAAGCGGGAAGTGAGGAGGCTGTTCAGTGAGTCAAAGGCTTACCACACAAGTGTGAGGATCTGAGTTAAATTCCCCAGGACCCACTTAACAACACCAGATGCAGCAGTGCTCACCTGTAATTCCAACACTCCTGTGGCAGACCCAGAAAACTGTTCGGAAGCTCCCGGGCCAGCTAGCCTGGATATGCAGGAGTGAAAGGCAAGGGACCCTGCATCAGACAAGGTGGAAGGCAAGGCCTGACATCAAAGGCTGTCCTCCGACTTCCACACACATGCTAGGGCGGTGTGGAATATTTGTTTAACCAGGCAAAGATGTGTTACATTTGTTCATGCTGCATTTGTTTAACTGTGTAAAGATGTGTGGCATTTGCATTAATGAAATAAAGTTAACCTGGACTCTGAGAGGCGGGGTTAGCAACTAGTTGACAGGAAGTAGCAGGGAGGAGCTTAGCCTGAGTTTTTCTTTTTTTTAGTTTGGGAGGTGTGGAAGGGAGTGGCTTCCGGGAACACCAGCAAAGAGAGAAAGTTCGCCAGTTACTATTCCAACTCTCTGGCTCGCAGGCTTTCACCCTAGCCTTTGAATCTCAGTTTTATTAGGACGAGAGAGATTTAGTTAGAACTACCTTTAGTGGCAGCAACAGAGCCGTTGTCTGGAGGAACAGAACTCCCCCAGGCTGTGGCCTTAGCAGCCACCTGCTAGTAATGTAAATCGCAGCTACTGTAATGAAGGTAAGGTAACACTATGGCACAAGCCTGCCTGTTCTCTCTGTCTCTCTGTCTCTCTGTCTCTCTCTGTCTCTCTCTGTCTCTCTCTCTCTCTCTCTCTCTCTCACACACACACACACACACACACCATACACATCTCAGCACTCAGGAGATGGAAACAGGAGAGTAAGGCGTTCATGGCCATTACTGACTATGTGGCAAGTTAGAGACAAGCCTGTACTACAAGAAAAACAAAAAACAAAACAACAACAAAACAAATACAGGGAGGTAAGTGTCCTTCCCAAGTCACGCAGCTGACTAGGAACCGGCAGTGAGAAGTCACCTGTGTTCCCTATGGCGCATACTCTCCTCCTGTCATCCATGGGCATGTGCAGCGGCACCCAGAAAAGAGGCAGGAATCAAGGCCAGCGGCTGCTCTATGCCTTCTCAGCATCACCAAGTACCTGGGATCCATCTGCCCCTCTAGGTGCAATTTGACAGATGTCTACTCTCTGTTACCTAGAACAAGTAAAGAACAAGCACTGATGTCGGATGTGTGTGCCCTGTATTAACCCACCTATAGGGAGCAGATATGGCCCTGTCTACAACCACGCAAAGGGGCTGAGACTGAGGTCAGAGATGGTGGATGGGCTCAGGGCCAGGATCTAAATGTAAGGGCTGGACCAGAGTTAGAGCTGGAGCTTAAAGACAAGAGGCTATGGCTGGGGTTAGTAGCTCAAGCTGAGGTTGGAGGTTGGAGAAGGAGGCTAAAGGCTAGGGCTGGGGATGGGAGATTGGGATTTATTTCTTTGTTTAAATAAGAGTGTGTTTGGGGGGCCTCAGGACCAACATTGGAGCTAAAGGCTACAGGCTAGAGTTGGGGTTGGAGGCTGGAAGCTATGGTATATTGTAAGTGCTAGGTCCAAGACCAGAGGCTGGAGGCCGGACTCAGGAGTAAGTCTTCACTCCATTTTCCAGTAGGATCTGGTACTCAATCCAAAGCCAGCATGCCTGCTCACACATCTGATCAGTACTTGCTAGCGATCAATCAGTAAGGTTTTACTATTGAGCTTGTCGCCATATTGATGCAGCTGTACATTTAAACCAGTTGTAAATTCCTTTTAAAAGCTTTTGTTTTAGTTTTGTAAATATTATGTAGCTGGCACACCGAAATGAGATAAATGAGTTGGGGATATAGCTGCATTGTAGTGTAATTAACGAATGTGGAGCTCTAGGTACATGAAAAAATTCCCAGCACAAGCAAAAATGTACTCAAAACCAAGAAGAGTTGGGGAGGTGTTGCTCAGTTGGGAGAGTGCTTGTCTGGCATGTACAAAGCTCCACATTGGATCTCCAGCTCCTCAAAAGCTGGCTGTAGAGGTGCATAACTATAATCCTAGTGCTCAAGAGTTGGAGACGAGAAGCTAAGAAATTCAAGGCCGTCCATGGTTACACCATGGATTCAAGGACAGCCTGGAATACATGCGCCTCCTCTCTCTCTCTCTCTCTCTCTCTCTCTCTCTCTCTCTCTCTCTCTCTCTCTCTTTCTCTCTCTCTCTCAATCTCTCTCTCTCTCTCTCTCTCTCAAAAAATGTAAGTAAATAAAAAATAAATAAATAAATAAATGTGATCATGTAGTCACAGACCTGCTTTCCTTTCTCTTCAAGTCAAAGTTGAGGGTTCTGTGCAGTGCCTAAAATGTGTGAGTTAATATTTCACAATTAAAGTCAATTTCCCATTGGGAAGACGGGATAATAAACTCATTGTCACCTGTAATCTACTGACATGTTTCTATTAGGAGCAAAAAGCTGCATTGCACCTTGTGAGCTGGATAATCAGCGGACAAACCCAAGAAATTGAGACCTCTGGTCAAAGCCAAGGCAGCATCTGTCTCATGGCAAGCCATAAGGCTACAGTTTGGAAAGGCTGCATGCTCACCAAATACAGAGATGGAGCTAATGAAAACCGGAGACTGCACGCATTGAACAAGGTCACAGCCAATGAACAACCACAACCTCCACAGACCTCAACCATGCTGTGGAACCATCTTTTTGTACAATATGAATATGTATGACTCTCATTGGTTAATAAAGAGCTGACTTGCCAATAGTTACTCAGGATTTGGGAGGCAGAAGAATGCTTGGAAAAGGTAGAGTCAGAGGAGGAGATGCCATGAGACATAGAGTGAACAGGAAGCACATACATGAGGTAAACAAGCCTTGGGGCAGCACATAGATTAATAGATATGGATTGATTTTGTGGGTTAATTTTGATGGGCTTTCCATCCCACCTGCAGACACCTTCACCCTAAACCCTAGAGGATAACTCTCAGAGGCTGTTGAATATCCCCAAACAATAAACTCAACTCGACCTCTGAAGGCCCATTTTTAGAGTCATCTGAAAAGGGGAAGGGATACGTGTAGACGGCAAGATAGGGAAAGGGAACCTGGCTCTCACTCAGGTTGACTGACCCCACCTTAAAGTAGGTTATCTCAGTCTCTTTCATCCTATTTTCCTAAGAAAACAGGGCTGGTTAGAGGATCTTTAAAATCTCTATGCTATAGATAGTTTTCTTTTTATTTCTTGTGTCCACCAGAATCTTTTATTTTACAGAGTCATAGGCATGCCGGCAGTGTTCGACATTCTTTTTAGGAAAAGGAGGCATGTGTCATAATGGGCAGGGCTTTGAGATGTGCCCCCTCTCCTCTCCTTGACCCCCTGTTTGGTTCCCCTGTGAGAGTCTTTCTGTAAAGTTCAGTGCGGGGGAAGTGACAAGGGAGTAATTGGGTCCATGTGCTGCCTGTTGGCAGGGCCCAGCCAAGAAAGCTAAAGGAGACATGGAAGAGGATGGAGTCTGTCCTTGTGAGGCTGCCGGCTAACAACAACTCCCTGCATAAGATCAAAGGTGTCATCTGCTGTGAGATGTTCTCTGTGCTGTGAATGTGTTGCTCTGACTGGTTAATAAAGCACTGATTGGCCAGTAGCCAGGCAGGAAGTATAGGCGGGACAAAGAGAGAAGAGAATTCTGGGAACAGGAAGGCTGAGTCAGGAAACACTGCCAGCTGCCACCATGAGTAGCAACATGTAAGATACTGGTAAGCCACAAGCCATGTGGCAAGGTATAGATTTATAGAAATGGGTTAATTTAAGATGTAAGAACTAGATAGCAAGAAGTCTGAGCCATTAAGCCAAACAGTTTAAATAATATAAGCTTTTGTGTGTTTATTTTATAAGTGGGCTGCAGGACTGCGGGGGGCTTAGCGGGACCCAGAGAGAAACTCTCCAGCTACAGTGGTCTCATTGTTTCACCATCATTTGTTGAGTAGTGACCAAGAGAAGGGAGGGAGGCAGCAGGACCTCTGGTTTGGACCTTTGCCCAAAGCCTTTTTTACCTCTGTGCCCTTAGGGGAGGGCAGTGCCATCAGGAAAGACCAACTGTGGTCATATGAATTCTCTTATTACATGGAGAATTCCCCCTTCACACTCTGGTCACACCGTACTCCCCTCCCAGGACTCTTCCCTCTTACTCTCCTGCCTGGCACAGCAGCTGCTGATACTCAGTAGGTCAACAGAAGAGTGCCAAGGACTGTCCTCTCTGACACCACCCCTGGCATGCATCTTCATGAGATCCCCAACAGCAGTTGGGTACAAACTCCCTGGACCCAAGGAGTTGTGGGCCAATGGAGAGTTGGCAGGGAAGGCCAAGGACTGCAGGGAAAAGAACTCTTGACTATGAGTCCACAGTCCAGACCCTTTGTTTCATCTACCCAGGCACTTAGTTCTATGCAGCAGGCTCCAGACGAGAGTAAAGCAAGACCTCTATTCTTGTAGAGACCATATTCTAGAAGAAGGGGGTATGGAAGGGAGGAAGGACTGGTGGGGTGCATAATGCTTAGATCATAGGTGGCCTCAAGAATGTGATATTGGGGCAAAGATGACTCAGACATAGGTGTGACCTCCCAAGACCAGCTTGCACGAGCTTCCTGGGTGAGCTTGGAAAGGTCACTTTCCTTCTTTGGATTGGTTTGTTGATATTGTTTTTGAAAATAAAATAAGCAGGACTGATTGAAATAAGTAATTTTCAAACTTAGTTTCTTCTATAGCAGTGAAATGAGGAATTATCTAGGACCTCATAAGTCAGACATCCAGATATGAGGGGAAGGAGTGTAGAGGATATCCAGGTAATCTGAACTTTAAGTAAACCAATTAATAAATGTTAAAACATAGCTATGTTCTAAATAATTCATGGTTCCATGCAGTTGGTTGGTTTTTTACTCTTTTACTCTTTTGGGAGGCCCATCACCCAGCTCCCAAATAAGCACACACAGAGACTTATTCTTACTTATAAATGCCTGGCCTTAGCTTGGCTTGTTTCTTGTCAGCTTAACTTAAATTACCCCATCTACCTTTTGTCTCTGGGCTTTTACCTTTCTCTATTTCTGTATATCTTTCTTCTTTTTCTGTGGCTTGCTGGGTAGCTGGGTGAATGGCCCCTGGAGTCTTCCTCTCCTCCTCTTTCTTGCTCCTCGATCTCTCTTGCTTCCCAATCTTTCTTTTTCTCCTTTTATTCATTTTCTCTGCCTGCCAGCCCCTCCCATCCTTTCTCCTGCCTAGCTATTGGCCGTTCAGCTCTTTACTAGACCAATCAGGTGTTTTAGACAGGCAAAGTAACACAGCTTCACAGAGTTAAAACAAATGCAACATAAAAGAATGCAACACATCTTTGCATTACTAAACAAATGTTCCACAGCATAAACAACTGTAACACATCTTAAACTAATATCCCACAATAGTTCCACCTTTACTAACCAGTGTTTGTTACGAATCTTGCTAAAGTGAACAGCCTACTGTAGATGAGAAAGTAATGGAAGTGAGGAAGCAACCCCTGGGCTCAGGAGCTCCACAGCCAGGCTTTCGACCTCTCTGGGCCTCAGTTTCCCTGCTGACAGAGCCAGAAGCCATCTCCAAGAGTGGGAGACCCCTGCATTCCAGAGCTCACCCTGAGGCAAACCTAGGGCTTCTACTAAATTCCTAAGAAAGGCATGCAAATCAGTACCAGTGACTACAGAGAAAAGTGCTTTGTCTGAGGCTCATAGTCTGGAAAACCACCTTAGACTTCTCGAATCTCCCTAGATTCTGACTTTCTATCTATGGGTCTTTGCTATCTGTGGTGGTTTGAAAGAAAATGGCCCCCAATGGGAGTGGCACTATTAGGAGGTGTGGCCTTGTTGGAAGAAATGTGTCACTGTGGGGGCGGACTTTGAGATCTCTTGAGTCCCTCAGGGTGACTGTCAATCAACTTCCTGTTGCCTCTGAGTTATCATGTTCCTTGCCGTGATGATAATGGACCGAAACTCTGAAACTGTAAGCAAGCCACCCCAATTAAATGTTTCCTTGATAAGAGTTGCTGTGGTCATGGTGTCTCTTCACAGCAATGAAAACCCTAAGACACCATCCTTCTTAAATGTGAGCCAGAAGCTGGTTAAATGTACTTGTTACTCAATTATAAAGACTGGAATCTGGAACCCTGCACCCACATAACAAGCCAATCAATCATCCTGCACACACCTGTAACCCCAGCTGTGAAGAGGGGCAGAGATGAGATCATAAGTGGGCCTCACTGGCTTCCAGACCAACACACACACCCCCAAAAAAACAAAGCAAAATAATAAAATAAAACACATGCAAGCTGTAGCATGAATCTGAGATGGTCTTATTAATGAAATCAAACCAGAGGCCAGTTATTGGGGTGAATGCTAGAAGATCAGAGAAACAGAACAAGCCACAGGTACCTCACCTTGCCAGTTCCTCAGCTGATACTGTTTCCTCAAACTGAATGCCTCTGAGTCCTCATCCACAATAAATCTCAGCTGAACTGCTGCTCCAAAGCCTGAAAGCTTAATCAGCTAAAACCTTCTAGTTTCTGGTCCTCATGCCTTATATACCTTTCTGCTTTCTGCCATCACTCCCTGGGATTAAAGACTCACTTTCTGGGATTAAAGGCGTGAGTCACCATGCTTGGCTGTATCCTTGAACACACAGAGATCTAGGTAGATCTCTGCCTCTGGAATGCTAGGATTAAAGGTGTGAGTGCCACCATTTTCTAGCCTCTGTATCTAGTGGCTATTCTGTTCTCTGACCCCAGATAAGTTTATTAGGGTGATATTTTGGGGAACACAATATCACCACAGCAAGCCTTCAGGTTTGGGGAGAGACCCCCGGCTCAAAGGAATACTTGGAGGGTGATAAAGAAGGATGTCTGGAGCCTTCTTCTGGCCTCTGGGGATGCACACAGGAGTGAATACCCACACATACCTATGTGCATACACTAACACAGACACATACACAAATATCATAAGAAAAGAAAGTATTCAAGGCTAACCTGGGCTACATAGTGAGTATATTCCAGACCATCCTGAGCTACAGTATGAGACCCTGTAATTGAAAAACATAGAAACAACAAAAATATCCAACGTGGCAGTTTGATTTAAAAAAAATCCATTTCTTTCCCCTCCGCTCCTTGTTCTTTGACCTCAGGTGACCCCATCAGTCCAGCAAGAGGTTGGTCAAACAGGTTCCACAGTCTGAACCAAGTCCCGAGATGACCAAATGGCTTTGTCCCCAACGCTGTTCTCTTCCCTGGGTTGGGGAGCTGAGTTTGGCCTCAATGCTCTTTTGGTCCACTGGTCTTAGAAGTGCTGGCTCTGGGGTCTCCCACCCACCAAGAGTTTAACTAGCAAAGGGGACAACACTTTTTAATAGGAGGAAAAAACAATCCTAGAGCTAGAAACAAAGCAGAAATGGGAACAAGAAAATGGCCAAATGCTCCTAGCAGCCTTTGGAAATGGGCTTTGAATGGCGAGAATCATGAACAGTTGCCCCGCACCTCCAGCATCCCCAGCTTTGGAGCAGGCTGTGAGCAGCTGGGGCGGCCCAGCTGGCCATAGACTTTGTTTTCTCTCTGGGGGAGAAGTGCTAGTCAAGGCAGTCTGCTCTCAATTACCTGTCCTGTGGTTTATCTAAGCCGCGACAACTTCAGGGTAAGGAAGAAGGAGACTGGAAATCAAAAAGAAAGGAAGAAACAGAGTCCAGACAAGAGACAGAGAGGAGCTGGAGAAACCATGGCCGTGGCTATGCCCACTCCAGCATCTGCAACAGGGCAGCGATCACACCCAAAACAGCTGCCATAGCCGCTTACTTCAATGTCTCGTGGATCGGTGGGTTGACTGGGCTGGCTAGGCAGTGCTCACTTTGGGTCCCTGCAGCCACCTGGAGCCTTGACTAGATAAAGTACTCCAAAAGGCCCTTTCGTGCATGTCTGACACCTTGGCAGAGGCTATAGGTGAGCTGGGTGGTAGTCCCCATGTATTCACATTATGTGGCCAGTCTGGGTTTCTTCACAATGTGGAAGTCTCAGCATAGTAGATATCTCACAGACTGGTGGCTTACCCTTAAATGTGGTGTACATCCGGAGTCCACGACAGAAGCTGCAGGGTTATTTCTATAACTTGGCCTCAGAAGTCACTCAGTACCATACCCTTGCATGTATTGGCAGCACTGATTGGGCACAGCAGGTTAAAAATACAAAGAAAAGAAAGGAGAGAGAGAGAGAGAGAGAGAGAGAGAGAGAGAGAGAGAGAGAGAGAGAGAGAGAATGAAGTTGGAAGGAAAGTGTACTGGCATCCTGGGGAAGTGGATGTGGTCAAGATATATTGTATGCTATATAAAATTTTCTTTTTTAAGATTTATTTTTAAATCATGCATCTGCATGTGGATATGTGCACATGTATGTGGGTATCCTCCATGGCCAGAAGCATCCAATTCCCCTGGAGCTGGAATTACAGGCAGCTGTAAGCTGCCTGACTGATGTAGGTGCTGAACTGAACTCCAGGTCCTCTGCCAGAGCAGTACACGCTCTTAACTGCTGAGCCATCTCTCCAGCTCACAGATACAAAATTTTCAAAGAACAAATTAGAAGAAGGAGGAGGAGGAAGAGGGGAAGGAGAGGGAGAAGGATTGGGGGAGGCGAAGGAGGAGGGAGGAAGGGGAGGGAGAGGGAGGAGAAGGAGAGGGAAGGAGAAGGAGGAGGAGGAGGAGAAGGAGAAGGAGAAGGAGAAGGAGAAGGAGAAGGAGAAGGAGAAGGAGAAGGAGAAGGAGAAGAAGAAAAAGAAGAAGAAGAAGAAGAAGAAGAAGAAGAAGAAGAAGAAGAAGAAGAAGAAGAAGAAGAAGAAGAAGAAGAAGAGAACTACTTACTTAACCTCAGGTATATTCTAGCAAATGAAAGGACCGGACCAGATTCAGAGCTGGGGGGCTTCAGGGAGTGTAGACGACCTACCACCGTGTCCTTGCAAGGTTGCTGGGACTACAGTGCAATGAAAGCTTCCAGAGAGTGAAAGGCACTCTGGTCAGCGGTACAAAGGTGGCCCTCTAGACCCCCCGAGCAGGTGCGTGTGCTTGCTGTAGTTCAGACGGTGAAGGTCCTTCAAAGACTTGCTGCCAGGCACTGGTGACACCTTTAAAGATGGGGCCTAACAGGAGGTCTTTGGAAACCGGAGGCACACCTTTAAGGGAGATTAGGGGACTCTGCCCCGATTGCCTACTCCTGTGTCACCCGTCTCTACATTTTCTGAAGCCACAAAATTCAGGTGGCTCGGCGGCTGTGTCCAATTCAAGAGGTCCTCTACGTCCCTTCCTGCCCGCAAGTGCAAATGCAGGTGTGTGCACCAGGACATGCGTGAGCATTTGAGAGGTTACAAGTGTACCTCTGCACATCTGACTCTGCTCCAGAGAAGACTGCCAAATGGGTAGTTTATCCTGGAAACCACCTGGGATGTCTGACTACTTATGTCGCTGTGTGTTGTACCGCCTCTTAATTTAGCCCTCATTCCAAATGCATGACACGTCCTTTTGACACCTTGAAGAAATGTTCCTCAGATGGCAGGCTGGGCACCACGGCTCCAGGCCGCCAAAGGAAAACACACGGCTCTGAAAATGAAAAGTGATTTAGATCCTCCTAGGAAATGCCTTGCTTCAGGCCACTTGATGGGGTCATTTATTAAGTGGCTTAATCAGGAAAGGGAACTCAGTCTCAGAGCAATTAAGTCCCTTTCTGGGCACTCCTGGGTCCCCTGACGATGGGTGGGGAATGTGTTCATGATATATTCTCTCCAGAAGAGAACTGATCCCTGAGTTGGACAAGGGTTCCTGCTGCTCAGCCAGGGAGACTGTTGCCTAGAAACACCTAAATCCCCCGGTTTGAGGAACTTCCCTTTGATGGAAGCCAAGATGTCTTTGAGCATGGTTTCATTTGCCCTGCAGTGAGAAGGTTAGAGTCACAGACTGGCAGGATGTGAAGCTCCATGCTCTCACTGGCCCAAGCCTGCCCTCCCTCTGCCAAGAAAACAGAGACACAATGTCCGTACTCAAGGCCACACACTTTGACTCTGGACTGACACCCAGGACTCCTTTCTTGAAATGTCTGACTCTTGCTTAAATTAGAGAGGAAAAAGGATTCTCCAGGGCTCTACTGGGATACTGAAGGAACATTCTGGAAACCTGCCCCTCCCCCAAATAAGTAAATATGGATCCAGGAAAGGAGCAAGACCCATGGGCTCCACATTCCTGTGCCAAGGTGAAAGCTGAATACGCGTGATTTATTCAAAACTGTTAATTCGGGGCCCAGCACTAACAGGCTCTATGTAAGAAGATAGGAGAGAACAGGGTCTCTCCGTAGTGAGAGATCTTACCTTACAGTGGGTAGAAGGAAGGGAGAGGATGAGAGACTGTGAGCATGGATAAGTAGACAGGTAGATGAATGGATGGTGGGAAATAGATGGGGGGGGGGGTGAAAGGGAAAGTTACCACATGGCAGCTAAAACCAACTCTAATCAGAAATTCTGCTCAAAAACGACTAAATGCATAGCTATTCTTCCACAATCTGCCCCCTGTTCTGCTCCATTCACTGTGTCTTCGCTTCCATTCTGTTGCTGTGACAAAACACTCTGAGCAAAAGCGACGTAAGGATGGAAAAGGTCTATTTAGTCTTACAGGTTCCAGCCTATAATTGAGAGAAATCAAGGCCGGAACTCAAGAATCTGAAGCAGAAACCAAGAAGGAACACTGGTTGCTGGCTTGCTCACCCATGCCCCCCCTCCCCCACCCCGACTACTAACTAGCTTTCTTATGCAACCCAGGACCACCTGCCTAGAGATGGTGCCACCCACCATGGTCTCCATAGTCACGACAATTGCCCACCAACATGCCCAAGGGCCAGTCTAATCCAGGCAATCCCCAAGCAAGGCTTTCCTCTAAGATGACTCTGGGCGGTGTCCAGTTGACAGTCAAACCTAACGAGGACACATTGCCTTTTGCTTCAGTTCGGGTTAATCTCATCCCAGCATCCCCGGCACTACCACTAACCGAAGCCATTGCTGTCCCTTAACCCAGGTTGACACCTGCTCCTAAAAGATTACCCCCTCACCCTCTCACCCCCTCACCCCTGCACCCAGCACTCTTTCTGCCACTTCCCCAGCCCCCACTCTTTACACCACACCTGTCTTGGCACGCACCTAAAACACTGAAATTGGGCTGTATCTGTTAAGCTAGACATGTCTCATTATCCTCACTAAATGATCGGGTCATCAAGATTATACACTGCCCCACTGCCCCACCCTCCAGGGTCCCCATACACTAAAGCATGTGGTAGGCCCACAATAAATGCTCAGTTAAGACGTCAAAAACACCACGGTATATGGAAGAGGGATTCCCTGGGGCACATGCCTGGCTGGGGCTCACCCCTCGGGAATTGAAAAGCCTCCCTTTCCTGTACATCTCCACTCCGTGTTACTTTGTTGGAGGCTGCCCTAAGGGTTGCCCTTTGGGTGGAGGCCAGAGAACTGAACAGAGATGGGCAGGGAGCCTCGTGGAGTCCTTCACAGCAGCATTCTGAGTTAGTAATTCTCATGCTGGTGTGAAGGCAGCACAGAGGGCCCAGCTAATGCAGTGATGCTTTAGTGCTAGGCTTCCCTGCTAGACTGAATCAGGGCACCTGAGGTGTGAACTGCCAGCTAACCTAAGCAGTTCCAAATAGATGGAAACCTCTTAGAGTTTCCAGACTGCCTCTTTTTCTCTCTGCTGGCTGTCTGTAGCCTCTCTCAACAGAGGAGAGGTGAGGAATTAGCCGCTGCAACCTGATTGAAGGAAGAAAACACCTCTAAATACACATTGACTCTTCCAGGGTCCATGACCAATGTTTGCACATTTGCACCTTTGGACTCTTATCCGAATAATACTGTTGAATTCATAAAATATTCATGATTGCAAAAATTAATTATGTTGAAAAGCTGTCTTTAAATTGTGATATAATGATACATGTGTGGTGATATTTTATTTGTACTGAAATGTGGTATTTTATTTAATAAATAAATAAGTAATGTTAATAAATGTTAATAAATAAAGTTTGCCTGGAGATCAGCGTTCAAACAGTCATTAAGCAGAAGTCTGGCGGTGGTGGCACACGCCCTTAATCCAATCACATGGCAGGTAGAGTTTCTGCATGGTCAAGGACACAACCAAGTGTGGTGACATGAGCCTTTAATCCAAGTACCAACCATAGAGACCTGGAGGTCTGTATAGACAGGCAGTGACGAGAAAATCATGTGGCTGGGCTTAGAGCCAATGAGAAAGCAGACAGGAAGGCAATAAAAGCACAGATCAGACAGGAAGAAGCTCTCTCTGTGGAAGCTACTGCTGGTGATAAGCTAAGGCTAGTCATGGCTATTCACTCTGATCTCTTCGGCTGTTACCTCTGTATTTGACTCTGTGTTTCTTATTTAATAAGACTATTTAGAAATTCGTCTACATACATGGACTTATTTTTATGCTTATTTGTTTGATGTATCCCAGGCTGGCCTAGAAGTCGTTATATAGCCCAGACTAAACTTGAATTTATTGTGTAGTGTGGGAGGACTTTGCACTCATTATGTAGCCCAGGTTAGACTTGAACTCATTATATAGCTAAGGATGGCCTTGAACTCAAGATCCTCTGGCCCCTGCCTCCTAAATACTGGGACCACAAGGGTTCGCTACTATATTTGATTTATGCAGTACTGGGAACTGAACCCGGGGCTTTGTGCGTGTTGACAGGCAACTCCACCAGCTAAGCTGCATCCCCAGCCTGTGACTTCTTTAGTAACATTTTAAATGCAAAACCTAGAGCTGGAGCTGGAGCGGCAGCTAGAGGTTAACAGAACTGGTTCCTCTTCCAGGGAGGACAAGGGTTCGATTCCCAGCACCCACATGGTGGTCCATAATCATCTGTAACTCCAGCTCAAGGGATCCAACCTTCTGAACTCCCAGGGTACCAGGATGCCATATGGTACATGTGCATAAATGTAGACAAAAGACCCATATGCATAAAATAAAATAAATCTAGGGAAAAATGTAATTGTAAGACCAAGTAGCAAATCTTGAAAGTACCAGAATATCAAAATGATGGGCATACCTTTGTCACAAGACCTGCACTGAATGAGATAAAAAATACTTGAGCATGTTCCCTCCCTTTGTTATGAGAGCTACTTACATTCTTGGAGGGCCTCTTAAATTCCGTTTTGAGATTACAGAAAATGAAGATGCCCTTTCCCCATCCACGTTTGCAGATGCCTTGAATCTCTTGGTTAACATGTTCACAATGGTCACACCGTGATGGTGACACTGTCCATCAAATGATCTCGTGCAAAAGCCTTGGCATCCTCAACCTCAAGTGCTCTGTTCGCCAGGCACTCAAAAACTACTCAACGAATGGTATCTGATTCCTCTCCTCTATCCCTACCTACTGTGGGCAATGGGAGAGCCTCCGCCTGCATCCTGCATGCTTCAGATTGGCTAGCTCCTAAAAGCAGGCATCTCTAGAGAGAGGCAGGCCTCTGCTTCTCTCGTTGGACTGTGGTTGGAAGTAGAGTGAAGTGGGAGGTAACAGGCAGGGTGACTACTGAAGGGAGACCTGGGTGGGCAAGAAACATTTGAAGACAGTTCATCCTTATGAAAACACCCTCCCTTTGACACCAGCCAGCTCTGAGAAGGGGAGAGAAGAGAGATGAAAGGGAATCTCCAAACTCCTGCCCTGCTGTTATCAAATGGTCAGGAAGGTGTGCTGTCAGCTGCTCCTTGCATCCCAGCTCCCGCTGCCTAGTCCCCAGGACCACCAGGAGAGGTGAAAGGCCTGGCTTTAAAGGGTCCCTGATGGGTGATATCGCTCTGTATGCTGTGAATGTATTGCTCTGATTGGTTGGTAAATAAAATGCTGATTGGCCAGTAGCCAGGCAGGAAGTATAGGTGGGATAAGCAGACAAGGAGAATTCTGGGAACAGGAAAGCTGAGGAGGAGATGCCAGCCCACCATCCAAGGAGCAGCATGTAATGGCACACAGGTAAAGCTATGGAACATATGGCGACACATATATTAACAGAAATGGGCTGAGTTTAAGGGTAAGAGCTAGTCAGTGGTACGCATGAGCTAATGGATGAGCAGTTTTAATTAATATAAGCCTCTGTGTGTTTACTTGGGTCTGAGGTGGGACACAGGAGAAAACTTCAGCTACAGGTCCCTGTCCTGCCCACGATGATAAGCTTGCTTCAAGACTAGCCAGGTCCTGGGTTCCCTTCTTTCCTTTGTCTTCTCCCAGATCACAAACCTGTGTGGTCAACTTCAACCCAACAGTCCTATTGCTTGGAGCACAGTGTAAGATAATGGCCACATGTCAAGACTCTGGTTCAATTCCCTTCTCTGTCACTACACTAATAAACCCTACAATCTGTAACATGAACCCACCTCACAAAGTTCCCAGAGAGTTCATGAATTTCTTCTTCCAAGGCCCCTTGCTTGGTGTCTGCACATAGTAACCACTCAATAAAAGCTACCTGTGATTTACAAATTAACAAGAGAATGATTTTCTTGAGCCTCGACTGAGTATAAAAACTCTATGTTATTGTATTAGATGCTTTTCTATCACCGTAACAAAACACCATGACCAGAAGCAACTTACAGAAAGAAGAGATGTTTTATGCTTGCAGTTCCAGACAGTTAAGAGCCCATCATGGGCCGGATAGTGGTGGAGCATGCCTTTAATCCCAGCATTTGGGAGGCAGTGGCAGATGGATCTCTGTGAGTTCCAGGCCAGCCTGGTCTAAAGAGCTAGTTCCAGGATAGCCAGGGTTATACAGAAAAATCCTGTCTCGAAAAACTAAAATAAATAAATAAATAAATTAATTAATTAAATAAAAAAGAGTTCGTTAATTGAGAGGAACAGCAGCAGGCAGCAGGCACGGTGGCCAGGAGCAGGAGGCTGAGAGCTCCCATCTTCAGATGCAAGCACAAAGCAGAGAGAGCAGACCAGAAGTGGGGTGAGGCTATACACCCCCACATCCTGCCCCCAGTAATGTACTTCCTCCAGCAAGACTGCACTTCCTAAACCTCCCCCAACAGTAACGCCACACTGAGTGTTCAGATAGCTGAGCCTATGGGGGACGTTTCTCATTCAAATCACCACAATTAGAGCGTTTCTACATTTATTAAGGAGAGACAGGGGCAGGGAGGAAGGAATTATTCAGTCCAGTAAGTTACGAAGAGTTAGAGAAGAGGAAAGCAGAGTTGATGTCTAAGGAAATCAACAGTATTGACTAACAGCTGAGGATGATGTCTGCCCCGATGAGAGGCGAGACCCCTGGGGCAGGAGGCTGGGATGACTGAGCAGAGAGTCTTCCATCTACCCTTATGCTGTGAAGAGAGGTGGAAGCCCTGTTCTAAATACAAAAGATGCCGAGAGCACCCCAGGAGGCAAGAGCCACCCCGTAGCCTATCCACACCCCTGAGCCAGGGATGAATCTGCATGTGTGTACATGTAAGCGTATTTGTAGGGTGACCCCTTTCTTCACATGCTGGGCAGAATCTCTGACCCCATCTAAGAACCACACAGGGTGCTCGGCCTGTCTGGGGAACCCCACGCCTCTCCCTACAACAGAACTGGATTTACTCTACTCTACGTGTTTTCTCATATTCTCAGTCTGAAGGGGCTGGAGGGATGGCTCAGAGGTCAAGAGCACCGGCTGCTCTTCCAGAGGTCCTGAGTTCAATTCCCAGCAACCACATGGTGGCTCACAACCATCTGTAATGAGATCTGGCGCCCTCTTCTGGGATGCAGGCAGACATACAGGCAGAACACTGTATACATAATAAATATATAAATCTTTAATTTAAAAAAAAAAAAGAAGTCTGAAAGCCACCAACACGTACCCTAGGCCCTCCCAGGCACAGCACTTGCTTTTCACCTGGCCCCATTAGAAAATGGAACTGCAGCCCGTGGTCATTTGCATCCTTCATTGTGACCTGCATTCGCTCTTCTTGTCAAGGAGCATTTACTGAGGACCTGCTACACGCCAGGCACCGCTTCCCATGTCGGAGATCTAGGCAGGAATCGATCAGGTACAAAACTTATCTTCTAGGAGGCAGGCTGGCAACGAGCAATCGAGCTATCGGGACGCCTTCGCACGCTGGTAAGGGCTCCGAAGAAATTAGGATTACAGTGTGGAGATGAGGGGACCGCTAAGGTCTAAGTTAGAAGTGGGGAGGGCCTTTGTGTGTTGGAAGGGCGGGAAGGGAGCAGAGAGGCCCCAGTGTGGTCTGAGAGCCGGGCAGGGGTTACACTAGCCCCCGAGATCTTGCTTAGGAGTTCGGCTGGCTGCAATCGGAAACCGCCAGGGAATTCTAATGTTACAGCGCCGTGGCACATTTGGAAAATGGCTGGAGCTGCCGGGAAAAGTTGTGGGGAGGAACAAGAGCTGAGAGGTCACATGTCAGGCACCAGGCCAGGCCCAGTAACCCCATGATGAACAAGACAGCCTCAGACCCAGATCTCACGGCACTTTGGGTCTTAAATCAGGGGCTTTAGGGTTTTCTGCCCCAGCTCAGAAAGAGGGAACTGCAACGCTTCCTCTTGCTCTCTCAGTCACTTCAGAGACCTGTATTCACACTATAGCCCTCCATACTGTTCCCTCTCAGTTCTCCTCCCCTAATTCTCCCTGTTATCCAAAGTCCTCATCAAGGCCACCTTTCTCCAAAAAGCCTTCCGTGCCCACAGGCAACCTTTCCCCTCCCCATGTCGGGCTTCAGTCTGATGGTTAAGTAGCAAATGGCTGTCTTGTTTTCTTCTGCATGGGAAGATCGTCATTGTTGGGGTGGGGCTGCAGCTCAGTGGATAGGGCATTGGTCAAGCATGCATGAAGTCTTGGGTGCGCTTCCTAACACTGCATACACCCAACATGGTAGCACATGCTAATCCTAAAAGGATAAGAAGGATAAGAATTCCAAAGAGCCGGGCGGTGGTGGCGCACGCCTTTAGTCCCAGCACTCGGGAGGCAGAGCCAGGCGGATCTCTGTGAGTTCGAGGCCAGCCTGGACTACCAAGTGAGTTCCAGGAAAGGCGCAAAGCTACACAGAGAAACCCTGTCTCGAAAAACCAAAAAAAAAAAAAAAAAAAAAAAAAAAAAAAGAATTCCAAAGAAAGCTTGGTCTACATGACGCCCTTTCTAAAAGAGAAACATTTTTTTTTTTAATCATGGCCATTGCCTGTTTCCTTGCCCGTGACTTCAATTTGTACTGACCTGAACTTAGAATCTAAGCACCTTAAATGTCCTTGGGTTTGTGTTGGGGCTGGGGAGTGTGTTTGTTTCAATGACCAGAACATGATGAGATTAGGTTGAAGTGAATGGCCGCTGAGTACTGTCAGTACTGATGTGGGTGACACGTGACCTTCTGTCACGTCTCAGATGAGAGGCAGGCTAGAAAAAGAGCTACGGATTCCTCATAAACACCCTCAGCCCCAGCCACGTGCCACAGTAGCCACAAAGATTATAACACATCGAGGGCACAAATTTTTCCAATTAAGAATGCATGCTATTCAGTAACTGAATTTATTTACATTTTCTTCCTTCAACTTCCCCTCTCACCGCTTGAGACTCCCTCCCTCAAAGCCCTGGCTATAAATCATGACTGAAGCCCATCTGAAGGACTGACTCAAGGGACCCAGAGGCGTGGAGTGCATTGACGGTGAACTTGCCACTGTCATGGCATCAGGAACTACTTCTACATGTGAATATATGTACTCATGTGTGTACCTATCATTCCTCTTAACTACAAGCATGATGTGTTAATGTGTAGCCACATGCATACAGGTAGGGACACATAGTTGCCTGTATACTTATTACTTATATGTGTGTGCACAGATGTTCCTGTTTAGTTCTGTGTACATGTGTGTAGGTCCATCCATATACCCTCCAATATCTTTCCGGGCTACCGAATGTATTGCTATGTCTTAATCCATCTTCCAGGGCTGTAACAAAAATACTCGAAGCTGGGAAATTTGTGAAGAAAAGAGGCTTTGTTTAGGCTTGATGGTTCAGGAGATGAATGAGTAAGCAAAGAGGAAACCTGAAGGCCAGCCTCCTTTGCAACAACCCCCTTTTGACGATCACTAATCCAGTTCTGCAGCAGCCTGAGTCCCGAGAGAGAGGTGTACTGAGTTCTAACCCCAGCCCAGCTTCCAACGCTCTTTAGCTTCTGTTCTTCCGCCCACACTTCACTGGTCAAAGCCGACAGTCACATAGGCAAACTCAAGGTCAAGGAAGCAGGGGATTGTGGATCTCCTGTAGCAGCATAAGTAGGTGATGAAGGACGTTTACCAGAAGGAGTGGGGAGAGGACATGAGCTGTAGACCGTGCAGGGTGGCAGTAGCCTTGAGTAAGAAGTGGACAGCATGGAAAGAGTCTCTGGACACACATGCAAAGTTCAATGGGAAAGGGCCTGATAAGCCATGCTAGAGGCCGTGGGTCATCCCGAGGCTGCTGGGTACTGTTGGATGAAACATACTAAGTCTTATTTGTGTGAGATGGCCCTGGACACCTTGTAATGGATGGACTGGGCACTAGGGAGTAGGGAGGAAGAGAAACAAATAATTAATGTCTCTTGTGCACCCTGTCCACTGGAATAGAACAGCACCCCTACAATCCCTCCACTCTTGGCCTCACAGTCCCTGTGGACTAGGCAGTTGGTCAAATGGACCCTCCTGTCTTCCTGTCCATTTGAACATCACTGCAGTGAGAATCACCTAACTCAAAATGAGCCCATAGGTATTCTCTGTCTCTGTCTCTATCTCTGTCTGTCTCTCTGTCTCTGTCTCTCTCCCCACACCTGACACCCACTCTCTCTCTCTCTCAAGAATCTGGAGCAGAAGCAGAGGTTTTAGAGTGTTCTAACCAAAAGAATGGTCAAAAGCAGTGGACACTGGGAAAATGACTCTTCAGAGGACAAAGGTGCCCAGGGGACGCAGAGAAAGGAGACCATTCCAATACCAATGTGGGGGAAAGGCATTGCCTTGATTTTCAACTGTTCCCCAAGTCTCTCCTAAAGACAAGGGTGCTCCCTCTACTTAAACCTAGGCTACTGCCTCCCCGCCCCCAGTTCTCATATGTTTATTCTTTGGTTTCTTCTGTAATCGGAGTGGATTTCTGTAAAGTGTGCTCCAAAATATCTTGACGAAGACCTCATGTCCCAGACTCACCCCAGCATAACAGATAAGAACAAGGCCATGAGCAAAGCCAGGGTTCAGCAAATGCCGAGCTGAGGGTACTGCCTCCAGCCCAGCAGGGGCAAATGGGACTGGAGGGCACAAAACTCAGGAAATCTCAGGGACTGGGGACTGAGACTCAAGGAGGGCAAGGGATGACTTTTCCTAAATAATTCTCAAACACCAAGAAGCCTCTGGACCCTGAGAATGCAAAGGAGCATGATGGGAAAACTTACCTGGGCAGTGAGTTCTCTGCAGCCCGGCAGTTTGGGTTTTAGCGTGGGGCTCTGGTGTCGCTCTGACACCCAGCTTCCCAATGGTGCCCACCTCACAGAGGTATCTGAGTGCGTGTGAAATGAGGCCTGGCACCTGGAAGGCTGTGAGCAGGCTCTCCTGTTCTTACTACTTTTGTTACAGAGGAGCCAAGGGTAGCAAAGCTTGGGGTTTACAGTGTAAGTTGTGGTGTCAAAGATGACCTGTGTACTATCCATGTGACCCTTGGTCAAGTTGATTAACCTCTCTGGGCCTGTTGTTTCATCTGTAAATACTAATAAATACTAACTATACCCACTTGACAGGATTATCATACCCACTGAATGTCAGCGTGTTATAATACACACACAAAACAGTCTATTAATGGGAGCTCTTTTTCTTCATTTTAATGGATATTTCTGGCTTTATTTGAGGGCACAGAGGGATGATGGGGAAAGAGTTAGAAAAGAAAAGGAGGGTACACATTAGTTATTTTGGTCTCCATCACATGCTGTAGAACGTTCAGGGTAATCTGCTTTGCGCTCAGTCCTGAGAACTAGCCCGACAGAAGGAGCAACATTGTCTCAAGCCCATAGGAATATGCAATGTCACGCTTACATGCAGCTGTCTTTTGCTTTCTGAGAACTGTTCTAATGAGACCTAAATCCTGGAAACACCATCAGATAATGCAAAACATTTTGGCAGCTGAATCTCCCATTTGTCTCAGAATCCAGCCTTTGAATACATTAGCTCACTTCCTCTTCCCAACCCCCCCCCCCCTCCTGGGAGTGAGGTGCTCTTTTAACACTCTCCTCCCCCAAGGCAGGGAAACTGACTCCCAAAGATTAAGTTGCTTGTTCTTGGTTACACTACTCCCCAGCAGCAGAGGAAGATCTAACCCAATCAGCTTGCGCCAAAGCCCACACTCTTTCCAAGGTTGCGGTAGACAGCGGCGCACCTCAGAAACACAGGTCATCTCCTAAGACATCCATTCTTCTGCCGACCTCCCCTAAAAACCCCCAGTCAAGTATCTCAGCATTCCTAGATTCCTGGGTATATCATACAGGTTTGGTATATGTTTGAAAATGAATCTTTTTGACACTCCATCAGGAAGTTTTCTGAAATATGATAGTCCCCACCGTGTCTGCAAGGGGCACCAAGTGCCTGTGTGCTGCCTGGAATCACAGCTAGTACGGAAATCTCTGCATACTGTTTTCTCCTATGCATATACATTGTGATAAAGGTTAATTTACTTATGCATAACAAGAGTTAACAATGATAACTTATAACAGGAAACAAGAATAAGAATATGTTTGGATAAATGGCTGTCATCATTACTCTTGTGCTTCAGAGCACAAGTAAGGGTTGCCTGGGCAAAACCTCTACCATATCACAACAGAAGAGCTGGGTAAAGAGAGTTACTGGGTGACTTGGGGCTGTACAGTAAAAGCTGTGGCTATTTTGAACAAAGAGGTGATTCATCCCAGGGAGGCCACAACAGGGCAGCTTCAGATTTCATCGCAATGTGCAGAAGGGTACACACCATAAAACCGGGGAGTTCTTGTTTCTAAAAATATCTATGTGGGGCTACCAAGATGGCTCCATAGTTAAAAGCACTAGCTGCTCTTGTTGAGGATGGGTGTCCAGTTCCCAGCACCCATAAGGTGATTTACAACCATCCTTAACTCCAGTTTCAGAGGATCTGACTCCCTCTTCTGGTCTCCAGAGGCACTACAACACTCCACGGTGTCCTTACATATATGCAGGTAAAACACACATCCATACATTTTCTAAAAACTAATCTTTAAAAAAATAAAAATCTCGGGCTGGAGAGATGGCTCAGAGGTTAAGAGCACTGGCTGTTCTAACAGAGGTCCTGAGTTCAATTCCCAGCACCCACATGGTGGCTCATAGCCATCTGTAATGAGATCTGGCTCCCTCTTCTGGCCTGCAGGGATACATGCAGACAGAACATTGTATACATAATAAATAAATAAATCTTTAAAAAATAAATAAATAAATAAAAATAAAAATCTCTATATTTTCAAAGTTCAGCTATCATTGGCCACTGAAACTAAGGATATTCAGGGACTAAGTAACACTAATTATAAGCAATTCTGAACACACTTTCACAACCACAGCCCTAGTGATGAGAACCTCAATTAGAAAGCGCCTACTATGAACCAGAGGTTTGCTGAGCTTAATCTATAATCTCCCACGTAATTGCATTCAATTGAACAAACAACCGTTGAATGCTTGATGTGGGGCTCTTAAACCCATCTTACAAATGAGCAAAGTAAAGCTTCCAAGCTTAAGTAGTTTACTCAAGTGGTGCCTGTGAGTCAAGGGCCCATAGCCGCCTGATGCTAAAGCCCACGCCCCCTGCTCCACACCCCATGCATTCTCCATGCGTGAGCACATGCTGACAGTGCAATTGTGTTAGGACAGTTGGAACGGAGGCAGTTAACGGGCCAGCCATGCCTGTCCCCACAAGCCAGAGTGCCACCATGCTAATTGAAGAAAAGACATTTATTTAAGGCTGGTTTTGACCAGTTCCCCCTGCAGCAGCCTCGTCCACCGGGGTGTCCCTGTCCTATCTGTTCTCCCCATATCTTGTTTCTACCTACTTCATTAAAGTGTTCTTACAGGGCTCCACATAAATCAATTAGTGCACATCATTCTATAAGAATCGGCCTGGGGATTTTAGTCTTAATTCAAAATGACAACAAGGTATTGGATTTCCAAGGTAAGAACAACGTTGGCTTTTTCCAGGTCCCCTTCAAAGTGCAGAGCTTCGTGGGAAGCCCTGAGTGGCTGCCTCTGATACCAACTGGGAGGAGATGCTCATCCAGGTGCAACCCAAATTGAGATTGCCAACAGCAGTCACTACCTTGGGGGAGGGGTTGTCACTGATGAGTGGGGGGGCTGATGCGTTGTAATTACGGGTAATAAAAAATAGATACCACATAAGAGAGAAGTACCAAGCAAGGAATCCCCTACCCCCCAGACAGAGTTCCTCACAGGTAATGGAAAGATGAAGAAAAATAATAAAAGAAAAAAAAAAAACCTTACTTCTTCCAGGAAATTTGATCTACCCTTTGTCTATGGAGAATTTTTGTAAAGTAACTGAGGAAATGCAACTCATGACAGCCGCCCCAGAAAAATTAGAGTAACTCAGAAAACTTTCCTGTGACCCACGGGAACTTGATGATACTGTAGGCGATCCGTGACTGGATTTTTAAAAGCACTCATCCAGTATCCAGTCTGTGGCTTCTTGGGCCATAAGAAGACTCCAACTCCCAATTCTTCAAGTTGAAGAAAGGCACCCAGCTCTGTAGGATTTCCCCTATAAACAAGAGGGGAATTTTAAAGAACGTGATGGGATTGCAGAGGAGGAAGGAAGTCGTTGAGTGGCCTGATGACTTCCCAGTTGGGGCTGTCAGTCAAATCCCTGTGGTCATTCAGACATCCATTTAAACACGGCTCCCAGACCCTTCAGAGGGAACGTGGCAGGAAAAAAAGCTTGTGTGATCTTGTGACCGTGCGTGTGTGTGTGTGTGTGTGTGTGTGTGTGTGTGTGTGTGTGTGTGTGTGTGTGTGTTGTGACTCCTTACCGACCAGTACTATGTATCATCTCTCTTGCTTTCTCTGCCAGCAATTAGGCAGTCCTGTGCTGCCGTGTGGGCCTGGGAGGAGATCGCGATCTGTCAGGGCTCCTTCTCCCTTCTAGAGGCCTCGGGGAAACTGAGTAAATCCACCCTTAGACCTGAACTTGGTGACATGACGCGGGGCGCCTAGTATCGGCAACACACCGCCTAGGGACGCACAGTCACTCCACTGTCCCCCGGAAAAACCACCCTGGGGCCGATTTCAGCAGCTTCCTGAGAATTCCATGAACCGGCCGCCCCTCGCCGGATGCCGGGCCTCCTGCACCGGCGTCCCCCACCTCCACTCGGAGGGGTTCGGCACAAGGTGAGGCGCCGTCGAAAGACGCACCAGGCCCAAGCGGTGACTGCAGGGCGGGGACCCGGCCAGGCGTCGCAGGAAGGCGGCCAGGCCTTGGAAGTCGCCTCAAACACCGCCCGCTGCTGGCACCTCCCCGGCGGATCGGCTGCCTTGCCGGCCTCCAAACGCGCCGCGAGACCTGGCGCCCTGTCTTTTCGTTTACACAAGATCCCGGGTGGGGCTGCAACCCCCAAACCGTTTTCAAAAGCCGGGCCTCCTCCAGACTGCAGCGTGGGTCGCAGGCTAAAGGTTCGCAGGTCAGAGAGGCAGAGTGAGCCCCTGGGATCCATGCTGTCTGACCCTTGGGGCCTGTTACAGTCAGAGCCACGTGCGGCGCGGGCGACAACACGGTTTATGCCCTTTCCAGAGTGCAGCCCCACCGGAGCCCAGGGCCCTGCAACCTTGCCTGCGCTTGGGGTGCCTGAGAACCGTGCAGCTAATGGGGCGAGCAGTAACCCAATATCTGACGCGGTCCTACACGTCGAGCAACAGAGAAACGGCGGGGTGTCAGAGTTTGCAAATGCCAGCATCACTTGCGGAGACACAGCAGACCTGGCAGCTGCCAGAGGCAGGTGGGGAGGCGCAGAGGGCCGCCATGCAAACCCGCTCGGGCTGCTGGCCCGCTTTCAACGAAACGCACAGCTCAGGCCCAAGAAGGCTGGGGAGAGTTGGCGGAGAGAGAACAAGAGTCACTGTCCAGCGCAGCACCCGGACCCGCAGAAGGGCGGACGTGCCCATCTCTGAGCCTCACTGAGCATCGCCACCGATCAGGCGTTTGTATCAGCCAGCAGCAGCACCGGAGTCAGGCCAGGGGATTTCTGCGGCCTTTATAAAGGCTAGGAAAAATAAAGATTAAGCAGACACAAGCTCTGTTTCTCTGATTTCGCATGGAGAAACCACTCCCCTTTCTTCTTTTTTTGGGGGGTCACAAGGGCTTGCCCAGAACGAAGGTCTTCTGGTCCACTGGCCTGGGAAACAGCGAGTACTTTCTCCCCGCTGGATCATCCGATTCACTTCGAGAAAGTCCCCAACCAAAGCCGGGAAAGCCCTCGGGACACCCATAAGGCCGTGCGTGAGTGCGGTGTGCCAGATGTCCGCTGGTCAATGGGCGCCGGTCCGTGGTGGCTTTCGGGTGCTCCATTCTGCAAGTTTCCTGCCAATTTCCAGACGCAAAGGCCTTAGACCATCCCTGTCCAAAAGTCTGGAGCAAAGAAATCCTGTCGGTGTGAGCTCATGGGGCGCACCCAATACTGCTTTCCAGACAGTCCGAAGCTCCCAGGGAATTTTCCAGCGCAGCTGGGAATGCAAGGAGACATTTCAATGAATCGCCAATTCCCAAACGTTTACAAAAGTTTCCTCCGTGCTGGCCATAAAGTACCCTGCCTGTGCTCGCTGAAACAAACTTTTAATGCAAGCTTTTTTTTTTTTTTTTTTTTTTTTTGAGTGTACGACGGTGTGGAGGAAAACGCATAAGGCTGAAAGCTGAGGTCCAGTAGAGACCCAAGGCTTGGCACTAACAGACCTCTCAAGCAGCTGCTCTGTGTGCTGGGACTGAGGGCTGAGCTTGCCTAGCTTCTCTGAGGGTCACGCTGGTTGTCTATCAAATCCCCACCCAGACAACCTCTGTTCTGTCTTGTAGCAAATTCTGTAAAGGAGGGGCCAGACAGAGACGACTGAGTTCGAGGAGACCCTGGCTGAGATTCTAACCTTTTTAGGGCAGGCATCCTGCTCGGCCCCCAGCTGCGGAGATGTTCTCTGGCCCAGACCTGCTAGAACTGGTTTGTGAGGAAGATGGAGGGAGGGGGTACACTCACGCACTGGGTAATGGGGTTACAGTTTTTTCTGTGCTTGCTAGGTAATGACATTTCATCAGGCACCCTGGCCGGCAGGTCCCTCGTGGGTTCTGCTCTGCCTACTCCTGAGTATTGCCTGGAGGCTCCAGACAGGGTTGGTGGTTGAGCTGTGACATGGGGACCCCAAAGAAGGCAGCAGGGCGGGAGGCCTAGAATTGTGGATCTCCAGAAGGACACAGAAAATCTGCCTACCGTGAGCCTTGGCTGGGCCCACTCCTGGGAGAAGTTCCATCAACTGAAAGCTTCAAAGGCCCCAGAAGGGGCAGGTTTGTGGTCAAGCCATGCCTGGGGTTGCAGAGAGCATCCTCCTTGGCAACACTGGTAGGCCAGCACCAGAAGGCCCCAGCTAACAATGGTGATACAAGCTCAAAGTCTTACACCAGGAAGTAACTGGTCCAGCACCCAACCAGGGTGCCTCTTTCCCTCTCTGGCCTTCCTTTACCAAACAACAACAACAACAACAACACAAACAAGCCCTATGTTGGCTGTGACCAGAGCTGGGATCAGCTGAATCCTTTTAACTATGTGGCTGAGGGAAGACCCTTGGAAAAGGTAGGTCACCCTAAGTAGCAAGATATGCTCTGAGCCTCACTGTAGTCTGGGTAATATATTTTCCAGGTCTCCCAGAATCCTTACAGCTCCCTCAAGGGCAAGCCCCACGCCATGGCTACACTAAGATCTGCCCGACCCACAGAAGAAGACTACAAAGATGACATCTGGATTTCTGCAGGAAACTTATTCTCCTTGTGCTGGCTTAACACCTACTTAGGCAGTCCTGTGTCCTCAGTTCAAGGGGACAGGCCTCCAGAAAGTAAAGTCTTAGGGAATCTGAGCGCTCCAGTCTCCCATGCTTGCATCACCACCAAAAGACGTTTGGCATTCTAGAGCAGAGCTGGAGTTTAGGAAATCATGCTGGATCCTTAAACAAATATGTACCTCACCCACAAACCACGGGCAAAAACCCAAATCAAAGCTGAGTCTCTAGACTCCCTCATTTTTGGGACCGTCTCTCAATTCCCTTAGAACGCCTACAGGGGTGGTAATCAAAATGGGGCCTAAAAGTTACTCTGAAAACAGACCTTGTCATCTGTGCTGCCTCGGGTTTTGAGAATATTACTAGGAGTTGCAGCCCAAAACCTGGGTGGGAAAGGGGGGAGGGGGAACGGATATGCAAAGGACAAGTTGGGCAAGAAAATAAGCCCCGGGCTTTTCGAACCCTAGAAACTGCGGGGACACCCCCTCCCCCGCGCATAGCCTCCAGGGCTCCCTTGTCCTTCTTGTGCTCTTTTTTTTTTCTTTTCTTTTCTTTTCTTTTTTTTTCTTTTGGCCAAGCAGCAGCACCACGTTTTTTCTTGAGGTGTTCTGACAAAGAATCAAAAGGCAGGGGCACCTCCTACCCTCCTTCTCTAGGGCCCCTCATGCCGGAACTCAGCGCTGGATTCTCCAGCTGAAGCGGCCAGGAACCCTAGCCCAGAAGTGGCGAGGCTGGAAGTTGGTAGATCCTGCCCCCTCTCCCTCCTGCGCACTAGCCACCGGGGAAGCGCTACACTCAGCCTACACTGGCTGCCCTGGGCTCCCCGAGGGCAGTCTGCGGGTCTCTGCGGCCCCTTGGTTTTGCGCCTTGGTCCCTTGCAAGAGTCAACTTCCGCAGAGGCCACACCGGACTGCCGGGAGGGAGTTTCTCGGGCCCTGGGCCCCGTGGGGTTAAAGTCTGAGTCCCAGCCTGGCGAGGAGGGAAACGCGCCGAGTGGGGGCGGTACGGGCCGCGGGGCAGCCAGGCGGCTCGAAAGGAAGGAAAGGCGGGATCCTCCGGGAAGTTGATTCTCAGGCGTCCAGCTGCGGCCACCGCCAAATCTCTGACTTCTCTCCCCACCTCCTCCCCCTTTCCCTGGAGGACGGCTCGGGTCCCGGGTTTCTAGCATGGGGGTGGGGCGTTGTCAGCTGGAAAAGCCAAGTCTTCCAGAGGGTCCCCCCCCCCTAAGAGAATCCAAACTCTCCATCCCACTGACCTCCTCCTGGGTTACAGTATCTCTGCCTGACAGCTGCGACCTTCCGAACGACGCGGTGACCCAGCCGGGGCTGGAGCACCTGGCAAGGCCTGGGCAAGGCTGTTGCGTTGCCCTTGTTTTGAAAAATAAATAAATAAATAAAGTGTCCCACACTTCTTCCCCTTGGAGGCTCCTTCTGTTCCCCCTCTTTCTCCTTCCTGCAAGGCACCCCCTCAAACGGTCCTCCGCTTTCCTTTCTACCCTCTTCCTTCCCTTCCCACCTCGGTCCTCCTCTTTTCTTCGGGGGGGCCCCCACTCAGCCCCCCTCCTTCGGGGCCCTCCTCCTCCTCCTTTGCTCTTTGGGCGTCCGCCCCGTCAATCACCGCCGTCTCGGGCCCCAGCCCGGCCCCTCTCCGCCTCCCAGGTTCTGGGAGTGCCTGGGGCTCCTGTCTCGGCCGCCCTTCGCTATGTGCAGAGCCGGGGCGATCTGTCAGCGGAGCCGGCCAGGGGGGAGCAGCCCCGGCCGCCGGGGCTCGGGTTACCGGTGACTGACAGCGTCTCCATGGCGAATAATTTGACTCGACTATTGTCTGGCGCGGGCAGGCCCCGGGTCAGATAACCCGACCAATCAGGGCGCGGGCCGCCGCGCCTCATGCCCGCTTAGAATAATATTATTAAAAAAGCTGCGAGCGAGCTAGACGGGAGGGAGAGCGAGCGAGGAGCGGGCGAACAAGCGGCGGGCGGGCGCAGAGCATGCGGAGCGGCGCCCCGGGCGGCCCCCGGGCTTGGGCGCGGGCGAGGCGCGCGGGTGGCGGGGGCGCGGAGCTGCGCGGGGCCGACGGCGGGAGCGAGGACGGACCGCAGTGACTCAGGAGCCGCCCGGGAGCCAAGCGCCTGGCCAGGGGGCCCCGCCCGCCTGTCGGCCGGGCCAGGCCGGCGGGGAGGCGCCCATGCGGGGCCGCGAGGCTCGGTGAGGGCGCGCGCGGGCGGGCGGGCGCGCAGCCGGCACCATGTCCATGCTGCCCACCTTCGGCTTCACGCAGGAGCAAGTGGCGTGCGTGTGCGAGGTGCTGCAGCAGGGCGGCAACATCGAGCGGCTGGGTCGCTTCCTCTGGTCGCTGCCCGCCTGCGAGCACCTCCACAAGAATGAAAGCGTGCTCAAGGCCAAGGCCGTGGTGGCCTTCCACCGGGGCAACTTCCGCGAGCTCTACAAAATCCTGGAGAGCCACCAGTTCTCGCCGCACAACCACGCCAAGCTGCAGCAGCTGTGGCTCAAAGCGCACTACATCGAGGCGGAGAAGCTGCGCGGCCGGCCCCTGGGCGCCGTGGGCAAGTACCGCGTGCGGCGCAAGTTCCCGCTGCCGCGCTCCATCTGGGACGGCGAGGAGACCAGCTACTGCTTCAAGGAGAAGAGCCGCAGCGTGCTGCGCGAGTGGTACGCGCACAACCCCTACCCGTCGCCGCGGGAGAAGCGCGAGCTGGCGGAGGCCACCGGCCTCACCACCACGCAGGTCAGCAACTGGTTCAAAAACCGGCGGCAGCGCGACCGGGCGGCCGAGGCTAAGGAAAGGTACGAGTAAGTAGAGCATCGGCGCCAGTTTCCCTGGTCCCGAGGGTGTGGGGGGATGATGTGCTCCTGGAGGTGATTAAACTGGACCCGGGTCCACGTTACGCTCCCGGCTGCAGCTCAGCCTGGCTCAAAACAGCGCTTAGGTTTTGCTGGAGACTGAGCGAGCGGCCAGGAATTTGTCTAAAGCGGGCAAAGTAGCGCATAAGTTCTCAACTAACTCCCTAGTTGCTTGTGGACTAGATAGGGGGGAAAAAGAGTTTCAGAGAGGGCAGGGCTATGGGCCGGGGTCCCTCTGCAAGGTAGGCATAGGCTCAGGGCCTGCTCTTCCTCGAACAACCAAGGGCACAGGGGATCAGAGAAGTCACCTCTGGGTCAAAGTAAGTTTTTTTTTTTAGGGGTCAGAGCTGGGATTGGAGCTTCCCAAGTATTATCCGGGCAATGAAGGCAATATCTGGGCAAGGATATTCCTTGTCTGGACGGAAGAGCTGAGGGCAAGGGAGTTGGGAATTATCCCGCGTGGAAAGGACAGAGAAATGAAGGGCCCCGGGGAGGAAGTGTCAGCTGTGGAAGAGAAGACAAACACATACCTCTTTTCAGGCCTGCTGAATCCAGCAAGCCTTCCAGGACTTGCCAGACCCTTGGCCTTTCTCTCCTCGGGTCCTGCTCTCTTTGATGGGCAAGTCGGGTGTGTGAGGTAAACTGAGATCTGCCGAAGGCCTTGGAGTTGTATTTCCTCTCGGAATGCCGAACTAACCTAAGTGTTGAGGCCCTGGTGACCGTCTGCAACCGGCTCCGAACTTTAATCTCCACGAGGGAACTAGAGAGAAACGGGGTATGGGAACAGAATCTCTCCTTTAACGGCAAAACAAGACACCTGTGTTAGGTGGTGTAAGGTGTGTTCAACACGGAGTTTCAATGATCCTAGTCCCAGGGAAGGGTGCTGAACAGTGTGAAAGATGAGCAGACTGCAGACTGGATCTGAGTATTTGAAACCTGGAAGTTGGACTATTCCGTGGTGATGAGGTCTCACTCGCAGAACTACAAGCCCTGTGGATGCTCTCTCAAGAGATCAGAAAGAACAGCTGTTAGGTATCCACATGGAGATTTTACCCAGGATGTTCAAATACACACAGCCCAGCAGCGACTGTCCACAAAAGCAGGGCAGGAGGTGGGTTCACTCTCAGGCTGTCACCGAGTACAGCTAGGGTTTCTGACCAGGCCCCAGGTGAGAAATGCAGATTTTGTCCCTGGGTCTCTGGTTATGACAGAAAGACCCAGGCCAGCACTAACCACCCCGATCTTCCTTCTAGCTTCCCCCAGGGGTGGCTCTCCAGTCCCCTGGCTAAATATTCCAGGAGATGGCTAGGGAGGGAGAAAGCTTCCATTCTCTAAGCCTGATTCTTATGCCCAAATAGAGCTCACAGAGCCTGCTCAGTTTGGAATTAGGGAAGGAATTCTCAGGAGCTCCCACCCACCCACCCAAGCCTATCTGCAACAGGAGTTTCCCTCGGGCAGAGAAAAGCAAAGGACAGGAGACCTGTGCTTATCCAACTCCAAGTGGGCCCCTCAGCCGGGATCGCTGTACCTGGAGTTTCGGTCCCCACTGCTACCCAGCAAACCTAGTTTGTCCAGCCTAAGTGATTTGAAAACCCAGCCTCTACCTTCTCATCCCCTCAACTCCAGGCACCCTGCTTTGGTGCCTCTGCTCCAGGGGAGAAATGGAGTGGGAGACTAGGACCGCACATACAGAGAGAGAGGGAAAGGTAGTCATGAGATTAAGAACGTGGGCTGATCCCGGGAGAAGGACAAGAACCACAAAGAACCAAACGCAGGGTGTCAAAACTGGTAGAAACTGAAAACGCTCTTTAGCAACCGCAGAGGCACCGAGTCCCGAGACGGGCCTCAGGCGCTGGCGTCCTGAGGGGGTGGCTCTGAGTGGCCTCGGTTTCCCACTGACCCCAATGCTTTCCTCCTGCGCTTGCAGGGAGAACAGTGAGAACTCCAATTCCGGCAGCCACAACCCGCTGGCTTCCTCGCTCAACGGCAGCGGCAAGTCGGTGCTAGGCAGCTCCGAGGACGAGAAGACGCCGTCGGGGACGCCAGACCACTCGTCGTCCAGTCCCGCACTGCTGCTCAGCCCGCCGCCGCCCCCTGGGCTGCCCTCCCTGCACAGCTTAGGCCACCCTCCCGGCCCGAGCGCAGTCCCCGTGCCAGTGCCCGGTGGAGGCGGCACGGACCCACTGCAGCATCACCACAGCCTGCAGGACTCCATACTCAACCCCATGTCTGCCAACCTTGTGGACCTGGGCTCCTAGAACTCGGCTCCCGGCACGAGCTCGGTGCGGGGACTTGAGAGGCGGTGCGGGAGGGTGATAGGTGCTGGAGTCCGTACCCGGTACTAGAAGAGGGCCACGCCACGTTACGCCACGCAGGAGCAGCAGAACTGGCCGGCGGGACAAAGTGGAGTACTGTCTGCTCTGGGCCCTTTGGGGGATTCCTTCTCGACAAGTTGCTTTTGAGATCCTTTGGAGGCCAGAGACTCGATCTTGAACCAGGCAAGGGAATAAATTATAAACCACCACCACCCCGATTTTTCTCATCTCTTGTCTCTTCTCGTTTCTTTCCTCTGCTTTCTTTTCAGGTTTTTTTTTTAAATTTCTCCTCTTTCCATTTCTTTTCTCTTTCCCTCTTGCTTTTTCTCTTTTCCCCTTTCCTTCTAAATTTCTAGAGCGATCTCTCTCTCCCTCTCCCTCTCTCTCTCTCTCTCTCTCTCTCTCTCTCTCTCTCTCTCTCTCTCTCTCTCTCTCTCTGTGTGTGTGTGTGTGTGTGTGTGTGTGTGTGTGTGTGTGTGTGTGTGTCTGTCTCTGTCTCTCTCTCTCCTGATTTTCACACATCATACCCTTAGTCTTCCGGTCATCTTTTTTGAGTCCTCTCCTTCTCGAACTTTCTGGGAGTCCATGTGAAGGAAGTTAGACATCCTGGGCCTTTGGTCCTCAAAGACCCGCCTCCACGCAGTGTGAGCCTAAGATGCCAGCTTTTTGATTAATAAATGAACAAGAAAGGGCTGCACCCCGGAAGCCCCTGAACAGTCCCATCTGATCCTCTCTCTCTCTCTCTCTCTCTCTCTCTCTCTCTCTCTCTCTCTCTCTCTCTCTCTCTCTCTCTCTCTCCTCTCCTCTCCTCTCCTCTCCTCTCCTCCCTTTCCTCTCCCTCTTTCCACCTCCCTGGCTTCCTCCTTCCCACCACGCCGGTTCTCTTCCTCCTGGGACTGTGGCCTCCTTGCTCCCAGCCCAGAGTGCCTCCCCAGCCGCAGACTTGCCTTTCCCCTTTTATGCCCTCATGTGAATGTTCGTCGGGAGATATTTCTGCTTTTATTTTATAATAAAATTAGAAATCATAAATATATGGATATATGCCCCAAGACGCGGTTGGCCTGGCGTGTAACAGCGTCTGATTTCCCTACAGAGACTGGGTACCCCGGGGTGGGCAGTTCTGGGCAGTGACCCTCGGGCGGAGTCCCGGAAACCTGGACTGGCCTTCCCTCGCAGTGTGTCTCTGGCAAGGATAAGGGATGAGACTGAAAACTCGGAAGCCTCCTCCCATTAAGACCTAAGTCCCTTTTCTCCCGCAGAGCGCTCTGCAGAAACAAGGACCAGACTTCCGGCTTCCATCGCAGGCACCACAGCAGAACCCCCGCCTGACACTCCCCCACACACACACACACAAACGCACACACCACCACTGGGGATGTAGAGGGAGTTGAGAGCCTGTGTGCCGAGGGGGTAAAGGAGTTTGGAGTTGTGGGGTCCGGGAGGAAAATTGGACTGGGAAGTTTTGAGTCGGAATTACTTCTCAGCATGGTCGAAGTCACTAGAACTGGAGACCACAGTCTGGGCAGATTCGCCCGACCAGGAGCAACGGCTGAGACCTGTGTTTCCAGGGCACACCCTTGGCTCACCGTGGAGGAGGAAACGTCTCTGAGTTCGGCGACCTGTACTGGGTACAGTGAAGGAGAAGGAGAGCGGACCGCCAGCGGAGGGCCAGTGTCGTGGATGCCAGCAAGTGGGTGCAGTGACTCCCAGGGGTAGACCTAAGGGCTCCTGAGTGTGGCGCGCTGCGATTGCCGCTCTGGCTGTAAAGAAACCTACAATATTATTTAAGGAGTTCTAGCCCCCTTTTATCCAACATGTCCAGGCTGGTCCAGACAGATCCACATCAGGCAAGACTAAGGAGGAAGTTGTCTGTATTGGTTCGCAGTAGTAGTGGTTACATGATTATGGAACAGGACTACCAGGGTGGTGGTGCCCATCCTGGTCTGGAAGGGATGGAGGGGAAGAGGCATTTGCTGGGCCCTAGGACCTTGGGACTTCCCCTCTCTGATAAAACCAACACTTCTGGTTTTGACCATAAACTCATCAGAACTCTTCTCTTGAAATTTTTTATCAAGAGTTTCTTCACCCATGACTCAGGCGATTGAGTGAACTAATGGGCACCGGAGGTCACACTGGTGCACAGGCCTGGAGTTCAAGAGGAATGAATACACAAACCTGGAAGACTCGTGGAGGAGGCTGGATTCCTCTACCTGGCGGGACACCCAGGGCCCCTGCACTTCTGCTTAGAAGAGAAAGCCCAGCCCCAGGAGCGTCCTTGGCCTCTTGGCCAGTCCCTGCTTTCAGGAAACGTCTCAAGTGCTTTCTGGAACCGGTTTGCACTCGTACAGACTGAACAGTCCAACTTCCTCTGACTTGAGGCAAGCAGAGCTAGCAGCGACTGCCTGAAGGTCTGACTGGAGAGTTCCAAACGGAGCTGCCTCTGTCCGTCCACTTGGCCAGACTGCTTGGTGATGTCATAGCCCACACTTCTGCACAATTACTTCGCTGGATGAGGAAAATCCAGTAGCCTCCGTGTTCCAAGTCATCCCTAGTCCCACGCTCACAGGAAAACAGACTGTTAAATTATCACATGGAAAAGAAGACACACATTTAACTTTGATTACACAATTATTTGGAACCTGCTATATTCCGTTCATTTTGAATAGCACCAAAGCCTATTGTGATAGAGCCTTCCAGGGAAACAGAATGCAGCAGCATCCATGTTAATTCTTACACTCAAACACATTAGCAAGCACATGGATTCTCAACACATTGTCACACAAGCACTCTCCCTTAATGGATTTACGTGTAAGGTAGTGTACAAGTGAACCTGTCCAGCATGTGTGAACTCACAGTCCATGTATACATCAGGCTCTCTCCACATCAGGCTTATCTCCAAGAAACAGTAAAGTCCACAACTGTCCTCTGCTGCCCCTGCCCACTACCAGTCCCAGCAGGATGCCCTGATGACGTCAGAGCAAAGCCTTGCAGAGGGGCTTTAGAGACAGAAAGGATCCCATCCTAGAGGGGGCAGCTGATCAGGGTGTGATCCCTGCTCTAAGCTCAGGAGCGCCAGTAGGGGGCAGGGGGTCAGTTCCAAGGCTGTTTTCCTTAAAGTGATTTCAGAGCAGTTCAACTTGCTGGAGCTTCTGCCTTTCACTCTTCTCCCAGCAGCTACATATGTATTTAAACACTGGAAGGGAAGCGGGGTGCAGAAGTCCACTGAATCTATCAGTATAAGCTACTCCCAGCTGTGGTTCCCATTAGAACATGAGAACTGGACATACTATACAGATATTGACTGGTTAAAAACAAACAAACAAACACTAGTCTTGTCAGACTCTGTGGAACAGGACTCTTAGGGACCTTCTTCCATCCACCTCTTAGAGCCCCCCCCCAGTTCCCCAGCCCCCCAACCCCCACCCCCACCCCACCAGCAGCCAAAGAGTTTTGCCCTGCATCATGGGAATATCCAGTCTTATTCCTGCTCTCTTGAGAGTCTGTCAAGGATGTCCTTCAATTTGTTCCTAAGCAGGTACCCACATATAGACTCACACAGCCCTGTAGTGAGAACAGAAATGGAGACAGCAGGATCCAGTCATAACGGAGAGCTGACGAGACCTAAAAAAAAAAACAAACCTCTGTTTTGGGGTTTAAAAACTCTGAACCACCGGGGGTTCAGAGGGGCAAGCCCTCTCCACCTGCAGTGGTGGTCTTCTGGGGTACTTGGGTCAGAATCTTTAAGGGAGCGGCATCTGTCTCTGTCTGCGAAGAAGCAGTTGGTGATTCTGGCATCTACAGCCAGGAAAGAGTAAACCAGAGCCAGGAAGACGTGGGAAGAGAACACCGGGCTTCTAGGAGGACAGCAGAGCCTGGGTGCCTATGGCAGAGCAAAGAATCAGGAATCGCTCCGCAGCTCTTTGGCTCTCAGAACGTGCAGACACTCTGGAAGAAAGACCAAGACTTTTGTGTTGAGGGACCCGGTCAGGAAGGACCAAATTGGAGTTGTCCCTATTCCATCCCTGTGACTTCAACCTTCTGAGCTGGGGTGACTGAGACCTCAAGAGTGTCCTGAAAGATGTGAGAAGGGCAACGGTGTGCAAGAGGCACGGTGAGACTAGACATGCGTGCTGTGAGTTGAGAGAGTGACCGAATACAGAGGAGTGCCAGTCGGAGAGCTGGTAAGTGCCCAGAGCTCTTAGGGGTAGGGAGGTTAGTCTGAAGTGGGTGAGCCTCCACCAAAGAGCAATGTGCCTGGGCTGGCCCAGATTAGCCTCTTCTTTTCTCACTGCTTGATCCCAATCCATTGCAACGTAGCCCTCACTGCGAGACCTGCACCTCCTGGCCACCTCCGGGTAATGCCGAGGGAAGGAAGAATTCCTGTCCCCGAGTTTAGGGATGGGAGTTGCGAGCCAAGCAGTGGCCCCAGCCTAGAGCATCCTGGTACCAAGGCTAAGGCCGCCGTATGCTGCTCCAGAGGAGTCTCTTGTGGAAAGTCTGCTGGTGTCTGTGAGACTGAGGTTGGGAAATAATTTCTCCAGGGTGGAGAGTGAAATCCCAGTGTAAAACAGCAGACTGGGCGCCCTCCAATGGAGTCACAGCAAGACCCGGTCCCCGCCTGCTTAGATGGTTGGTTGATGAGCAAAGGCCACCCGACACAAGGAAGGACATTTAGGCAGACCTTCTCTAGATACTCCCAACCCTCGACCCCGTCAGGGCTAAGATAAAATCTAGCACAGGCCGGGTGTACGCAGAGCACCTGAATTCTGAGGACTACCTCTCAGGCAGAGACACTCTGACAAGTGGCCTAAGCCGGGTCTCGGTCCACTTTGTTCCCGAATCGGCTTCCTAGGGACCACCTGCCTGCCCCAAATAAAGCAAATCTTTAGGGCCAGGGCAGTCGGGTACCACCGATTACGAAGAAGCTCCAGGCACTCCACCGTCTGAGTGGCCTGGGGGTGGGGAGAGGACAGAGGCCTTGAGGTTTTGGACCCGCCACAAGCTGGCCATCCGGGAAGCCCGCTGAGCTGGGAAGACTTTGCCTCCGCTTTCCTAAGGTACTAGGTTCCGACAGGCCAGTGCCTGGGATTCGGATGCTTTCTCCGGGATCGGGATCTTCTTCCCCTCCTGCCCCTGCAAGCAGTCGGGCTTACCGCCTAAGGGCCTGTCAGACGAGAGCTTCGTTCTGCAGGACAGTGAGCAGCAGCGCGTGGGTCTTTGTGGTCCCAAGGCCCTTGATTCCGTTTCCCCGGGCTTTAAGCCGGGGCTGATGAGACTATCCAGGCAGCGGCTCGCTCGCCCAGAAGTTCGTTGTTGGCAGAATTAGCGAGTGACTTGCGGAGCTGTTGCTCCATGCTGACTTATAAGATCTGCTTCCTTCTCGCTACAGCGGTGCAAACACGCTGTCACTATGGGTAAGGGAAACTGAAGGCCCAGGTTAGAGAATTTGCCTGAGCGGGACAGGTTCCCGGGGACGATAGGACATTTGTAATAGACCTTTGAGACTGTAGCTCATGGTCTTCTTGAGTTAGGAGCCGCCTCCGAGGGAGCGCGGTGCTCAGAATGAGAGCCGGGGTTCCTGGTCCTGCCGCTCTGAGTGGCAGGGATGGCGCTGGTTCTGTCGCCAGAGGACTTGGGGCCAGCTGCAGGTGAGGTGCAATAGCGGGGGTGGGGAGTGGGGTGGGGGGGAGGGGGCGGCGGGGAGGGTTGCAGGTTATAGTTTAGGGGAAAAAAAACTTAGCTCTGCGACAGTTTGGTAATTGCCAGTTTCTCCCTCTAGCAGGCTAAGCTGCACCGGATATTCATCACCGGTGCTGGTTATACGGAGTAAAAAATAAAACCTCGAGCCCCCAGGTGAGTCTGGTGGTCTCTCTGCCCACCCGCTGTGTCTCCCACCTCACCGAGGCCATTATGCTGGGAAGGGAAAGGTGAGGCTAACCGGGCACCAAGGACCGCAATTTGAGTTGTTCGTAGGATTCTCCTCCGTGCTACTCTGGCCCTGGTCAGAGATGTGGCTTTCTTCCAGCAAGCCATCCATTAGAGCTGTCACTTCATTCCCACTGTTTTCCACTGGGATGTGAGGAAGGCCAGGAGACAGCTGGCCCATCCCAGTGAATTCCTCCTCACTGGGCCTCCCTGAGAGCAGTCACCCATCCCCTTCTCAGCCAGCAGGAGCTTTAGTGGTTCACGCTCTCGGAAGTGATTCTGTCAGTTTCAAAACAGGGTGTGTAGGATCTTATTTTTCTGTAGAACACCCATCAGAGTCTCCGGAAAGCCATCAGGGGCCACTTGAACGGATGAAGGGGGTCAGTAGTCCATAAGGAAAAGAGGAAAAGTGAAGAAAGTGAGATGAGACGGTTGAGGAATGGAGCCAGGAAGTATGAGTGACTTCTTCCTAGAGGACTTAGAAAAACAAAAGATGCTGAGCAGTTTCTAAAAGCAACACAGTATACACAGCTTCCAGAATTTCTATGGAGACTTATAGTCTGTCAGTCACCTCCCGAGCATCCTATTGTTTGACATTTGAAATTATATTGGTGTCTTAGTTAGGGTTATGATTGCTGTGATGAAACACTAAGGACCAAAGAAACTTGGAGAGGAAAGCATACATAGCACTGTCCATCACTGAAGGAAGTCAAGACAGGAACTCAAACAGGGCAGGAACCTGGAGGCAGGAGCTGATGCAGAGGCCGTAGAGGAGTGCTGCTTACTTGCTTGCTCCCCATGGCTTGCTCAGCCTGCTTTCTTATAGAACCCAGGACCACCAGCCCAGGGATGATACCACCCACCAAAGGCTGGGCCCTCCCCCATCAATCACTGATTTTAAAAATGCCTCATAGCTGGATCCTTCTGGAGGCATTTTCTCAACTGAGGTCCCCTCCCCTCCTATGACTCTAGCTTGTGTCAAGTTGGCATACAACTAGCCTGGACAAATGGATAGGCAGGTGATTCCAACCTTTATTTGATGAAGGCTCGGGGAATTAATTGTGTTTGATTCTCCTGAGGCAACAAGGTCTAATGAAGGGTCTTTATATTCTGTTTTTTGAGGTGAGTTTTGAGGAACTACCAGATCCCAAAACAGTCCAAAGAATAAAGTTTGTCCCCTTTGGGGTTAGGGCAAGGGTTCAGAGAGAGGGCTGCCATCTTGGGTGTCTGTCTAGATAGCGCTATAAAGACAGTACATTAATGACCCTCAAATCAGAACAATGGACCCATAAGACAACTAAAAGGGCCACCAAAGGGAAGCTTGGGAAAGTGGCTGGAACTGAGAACATGAGCCTTGCTTGAAGGTCTGTCATTTAAGGTTCTCAGCAATGAGTTGGGAACCAAGGATTTGCTTAGACAGAGAATTTCAAAACAAAGCAAAACAAAAGCCCCGTGAGTGATGTTCAAAGGGCTATGGTTTTGCTGTAATTGTTTTTTTTAATAGGTGTGTGTGTGTGTGTGTGTGTGTATGTGTGTGTGTGTGTGTGTGTGTGTGTGTGTGTGTGTGTGTATGTGTGTGTGTGATAACACTCATGTAGAGAGAGATCAGAGAGAGCTTACAGGAGTTGGTTCTCTCCTACTGTGTGGGTTCCAGGGATTGAACTCAGATTGTTAGACTTGGAGGCGGGCAACTTTGTTCCCTGAGACATGCTGCCAGCTCAAAGCTGGTTGTTTTGTTTTGTTTTGTCCTTTTCAGCTAGAGACAATGTGCAGAGAGGTAAGACTTTTGTTTACACTAACTTGACCCTAATGTCATTAGGGAGGCTTATGTGTAGAAATCAAGCCCCACTTTATCATTTATTCATTGGTCTTCACAAAAGCAGTTCTCAACCTATGGGTTGTGACCTCTTTGGGATCAAACGACCCTTTCCCAGGGGTCACCTAAGACCCTCAGAAAACATCAATATTTACATTACAGTTCTTTACAGTAGCAGAATTATAGTTCTGAAGTAGCAATGGAAATAATTTTATGGTTGGGAGGCTCACCACGTCATGAGGAACTGTATTAAAGGGTCGCAGCATTAGGAAGGTTGAGAAACACCGCTTTAAAGGAATAGACAAAGCAGTCACCCTGAAGGCAATACTAAATAACAGGAAGAGATCTGGAGGAGGGTCAAGGACTAAGTAGAAACAAGGCTCCAGGGAAAGGAAGTGATAACACCTCTGATAGATGGAGCCAAGGCACATCTACCGAGTCAGGCGAGGCTCAGTGAGGCAGCTGCTGCCCCCTACCCCAAGGAACAAGGAGCTGGGGCCACAAAGAGTGCCACACTGCCAGCGGGCAATTGTGATGTTTTAGGCACCAAACCAGACACCAAGAGACTGAAAATCTGCTGAATCCATTAGCAGTGTCCTCCAGAACCTGCTTTGAGCCTAGTGTGCTGAACACAGGGCAGCTTCCAGGGCGGAGGCCAAGAGCAGGAAAAGGCACCATGAGCGTGGTGGCTGGTCCAAGGTGGTGCCAAGACAATCTGCACTCGGCAGACCCTGGGTGTTGGATTTTGATCTTTGCCAAGGCTAGCTACGTGCAGTATAGTTCTCTTTTGTACAGATGATGCTCTCGGCTAGCCCCAGGGAGACTCAACACTCTGCAGTATGCTGTGTTGTTAATCTAGGGTAACCAGTGGGTTGCCTGTAGTAGAAACCTCCATCTTGTGATATTGTCGTGTTGCAATGAGCTTACTGGGATGTGAGGCCACTGTAAACCCAGGGGCATCTGTGCTGCTTCTACCTACCATGGCTTGAACGGCAATGGCCAGAGTCATTCACTGGAAATGGAAGTGCACTAGCCTGGGTTCCTACATGACTGCATGGACTAGAGCACCACTTCCCACCCCAAAAGAACACCCTGGAATAGCTGCTCCAAATTAAGGAAGACACGAACTTCATTGTGTTTTACCCAACACGTTTTTTAGAATCTATTTGTTGCAACAACTCAGATAATCCAGTTCCCAGTGTCCCTGGCCCGGTAGGCAGGCACCATCCACACTGGGGCATAGCACCATGAGGAAGGCCATGCCGGTTAGACAAACTCCAGTATGGGCAGGTGGTGGGCTCTGGGTCATGTTTGTGATGTGAACAGTCCTCTTCAGCTCTTGTGTGTAGCTGAAGTCTTTCTGTGTTCCGCCTGGTCCTGCAGCTGCTCAGACCCAAGTAAACACACAGAGATTTATATTAATTAAAACTGCTCAGCCATTAGCTCAGGCTTCCTACTGACTAGCTCTTACACTTAAACTCAGCCCATTTCTGTTAATCTATGTGTCGCCACATTTTTCGTGGCTTTACCTGTGTGCCATTACATGCTGCTCCCTGGACGGTGGGCTGGCATCTCCTGACTCAGCCTTCCTCTTCCCAGATGTCTGCAACTCCAATTCTGAGGGGTCTGACACCGTCACACAGACATACATGCAGGCAAAGCACCAATGCGCATAAAATAAGGAAATAAATCATTTTCTTCAAAAAGAAAGAGAATGAGGCTATGATGGAGGCTTTGTTGCTCCAGAAAGTGAATAGATAGAGCCATGCTCTGTTATTCTCAAGTCTGGCTTGAGAGACACTTATTTGAACCTACTGTCTTTGAGCTGCTGAGACTTTAAAATGTGTTTGGAAAACAAAACAAAACAAACAAACAACAACCCCACCCCCGCCAATTAGACAGCTTAGTGGGTAATGGGTTTGCTGTGCACCCTGACAATCTTGAGTTCTATCCTTGCAACCTCATAAAGGTGGAAGGAGAGAACAGCCTCTCCAAACTGACCTCTGACCTCCGCACATGCGCCATGGGTTGTGCAGGCCCCACAGACATCATACATACATACAATGACACCAATTAATAAATAATTTGTCAAAACTCTGATAAAAAAGGGCATAATTGATAACTCCAAAAACCCAGTCTCTGGAAACACGGTGAAAAATTAGAGAAAATTATCATAACCAATTTTTTTTTTTTTTTGGTTTTTCGAGACAGGGTTTCTCTGTGTAGCTTTGCGCCTTTCCTGGTACTCGCTTTGGAGACCAGGCTGGCCTCGAACTCACAGAGATCCGCCTGCCTCTGCCTCCCGAGTGCTGGGATTAAAGGCGTGCGCCACCACCGCCCGGCCATAACCAATTTTTTTCTGAACTTTTTTTAATGCTAAAAGCACACAGCAACTGCAGGAACAGGTATTCTTAGTAACAACTTGTTCTGGTTACATCTCCCACTTACCCAGTGAGCAGTAGTCTTGAAAAGAAACAACCGACCTTTGAAGTCACAGTGCAGGAGGGAGCCGAATGCACCTCCATTGCAAAGCGTCTTTAGTTTGATCTGTCAGCCTCTTCCTGGAAACTCTGCTCTGAAGACTTGTCTTTTGGGTGCCCACTTGACTGGAACTTGTATGTGTCAAAGCCACTGTCAAGGCTTTTATTTACCAAAAACTTCCACAGGCAGATTGTTTTGGTTTCTGCTGTCTGAGGCCCTTGGATAACAATTAGGCAAACAACAGAAGAATCAAAAAACATGGGAAGAAAGGCTGGAGTGCTATGCTGTGGGGAATAAGGGTTTGTAAAGTTACAACATGTTCTTAGTAGCCTAGAAGACCCTGTATATGCCTAAGGCTCTATATACACCCAGAAAGCACCAGGAGGCTTTGGACTCTCAGCTTTGGTTGACTTAAGGTTCTGCAAAAGAACAACCTGAAGCCTGAAGCAGAATTACCAGATTTCTAGCTGAGTGTGGGAGAGACACTTCATAGGCACCCAGAATTCCTCTTCAAAGACACAATTTCCCAGTTCCAAGTGTTTAAGGAAATACCTGTCTCATCATTAGCTGACTTGTAAACTTAATTGAGCAGATTTCAATGGCAAGAATATAGACTTTACTCAATTAGTTTTAGCTCAGAAAGCTCACAAACCAAACAAACTGCAATTGTAACAGACAGAAAAGCCAGGGGACAATATCTGATGTCCAGGTTTGCTGCAGTGTAAGACTGCTCCATTTTCAACAACAACAAAATGTGAGGCATACAAAGAAACCATGTATGTTCCTGTTCTGGCTAGTTTTATGTCAACTTGATACAAGCTAGTGTCATCTGAGAGGAGGGAGCCCCAGTTGAGAAAATGCCTCCATAAGACTGAGCTGTAGGCAAACCTGTAGGGCATTTTCTTATCTAGTGATTGATTGTGGGTGGTGCCACTCCTGGGCTGATGGTGCTGGGTTCTATAAGAAAGTAGGCGGAGCAAGTCATGGGGAGCAAGCCAGTAAACAGTACCCTTCCACAGCCTCTGCATCAGCTCCTGCCTCCAGGATCCTGCTCTGTTTGAGTTCTAGTCCTGACTTCCTTCAGTGATGAACAGCAATATGGAAGTGTAAGCCAAATAAACCCTTTCCTCCCCAACTTGCTTTTTGGTCATGGTGTCTTGCTGTGGAACAATCCTTTCCTACACTATGAATATAGATTACTCTTTGTTTGCTAATAAAAAGCTAATTTGACAATAGCTGGGCAGAAATAGATTGAGTGCAAGAGCCAGACTAGGAGAATTCTGGGAAGAGGAAGGGCAGAATCAGAGAGTCATTGGCAAATGCAGAAAAACAAGAAGAGAATGGCGTACTGAGAAAAAGTACCAAGTCACATGGCTAACCATAAATAAGAATTATGGGTTAATTTAAGTGTAAGAGCTAGTTAGTAACAAGCCTGTGCTATCAGCCAAGCATTTATAAGTAACTTTAAGCCTCCAAGTCAGTTATTTGGGAAGCAGCTGCCATGTATTTGGGGACAGGCGGGCAGGAGAAAAACATCCAATTATAGTGTTTCACCATAGCAACAGAAACCCTAAGAGAGTCCCATAAACAAGAAAATAGGGTCCACGGAAACTGTCCCTGAAGAGAGTCAGACACTGAACCTAGTTGGTAAGGACTTTGATATCAGCTCAAATAACTAAATAAAATGATGAAAAGTATTACAATGATGTATCACTGAACAGAAACCATCAGGAAAGAAACAGAAACTCTGAAAAGGACCTAGGCAGAAACTCTAAAGTTAAAAAGTACAGTGACTGAAATGCAAAATTCCCTAGAGGGGTGCTACAGAAGATCTGAGCTGGCATTTAAAAAAAAAATCGACAAGTTTGAAGATCAAGGCAATTGCTCATACCCAGGCTGAAAATCAAAACAAAACAAAAAAGAGGGGACTGAGCAGAACTTAGGAAAGCTGTGGGAAACCCTCAAGCACCCAATCAAGTCCCCGATAAATCTACATGTCCTGAGGCTATGTGCATGCCACATAGAAAAAAAATCGAGAGATGCGTGCTAAGATACATCATAACCAAAGGCACAAGAGACAGAGTGAGACATCAAGAGAGGAGGAGCATGGCATGTCTAGACCGAAGGACCACAAGAAGGATTAGTAAGTAGGAAAGTGGCCCTTGAGCTGAAGGAAAGGGATGCATGTAACCCCCCTGAGATTCTGTATCGGACAACATTATCCTTCAAGAATGCAGAGGAAACCGAGATGTTCCCAGATGCAGTGAATTACGATAGCAAAGAAGAGCTTCTGTTTTAAAGTGAAGTGTTTTCCAAAGCCATGACTCTCTTCTCAATCCTTGTCGAGGGTCAATGGTACTATCTGTAGCAACCAGTTAGCACTTACTCCTCCTCTTTTCTAAACAATTCATTTCTAAACAAAATAAAAACAAAAACGAGGCCAAAATTGAGAGACACTGATTTCCAGGCTCTTTCCCAGAGTCTTGAAGGGCCCTGCAAGGACCCTGAAAAAAAATCTGTATTATTCATCTCTTTATTTTCCAGTTGAGAATGCTGTTTCAGATAAGTGAGGTATCTTCTGAGCTCACTTTGGGGTATAATTGTCCTGGACATCCTGTATTTGTGGACGCTTTTTTTTTTTGTTCACACTTGATAATCATTAACTTTGTCAAGATCAAATTTGTAGGGAAAGAAAAGTCCAAAGTCCAAATAATTTTTATTTAGTAATTAAATAATCTCAGTCAGTTTTCAATTTTGTTCATAAAGACGCACATCAAATACCAGAAGGGAGGAAAATGATAAAGAAAAAAAAAAGAATATGGGAACAGATTTGGGGGGGAGAGAATATAAGGACTTGAAGGGACTAGAACAAAAGATAAAAGGAAATTGAGAGCCAATGGGAAGAGGAAGCTAGAAGACCAGCCAATGGATCCAGCCAATGGAACCAGCCAATGGAACCAGCCAATGGAACCAGCCAATGGAGTGAAAGGGATAAAAGACTGTGAGAAAAAAGGATGCATTAGAGGTTTGGAAGCCCGGGAAAGCCTGCACACATCTCCAAGCAACTCTCAGTTTCCCCAAATTGAGAGGTGCCACATTCCCCACACCTTGGAGAAGTTGTGAGGAAATGGTATTTTCTTTTGCACTGTCAAGTGTGGAGTTTGACATTAGAGGTCTATTCTCATAGTGGGGTGAGGTCCTGGCCCTCAGAGCCCCAACTTTACTCCTCTGTACTCTTCGTTGCTGTTAACACTACCCCGAGAGCTTTAGAGACAAATTCATTGGCCCCATAACAAATGCTACCCTTGTTCTCATAACATAGCTAAACCTTCACTAGAACTTCTAAAAGGTTTTTGCTCAGATTTGCTCCTTCTGGTAGTCTCTGCTCTGTCTCTGGTTCTGAGCCCATCTGGTTCCATCACTTAATCGGGATCCCTGCAACTGACCAGGCCGCTGTCTTGGTTTAATATGTCCCTCTTGGCTTCTACTCGCCCCTATTGAAGTCCCTTGACTTGGGAAGAAGCCAGGTCCACATCCTTCCAGGAGTGTTTACAGCAAACACTGTCTTTGTCCCCTGTCTCTTCTTAAGAGAGTCTAGAGTTTCCTTCTTGAGAGCAGTGATGTTACCAGCTTCACAGACAGATTTTATGGCTGCCATCAATGCAGTAACGCCTCTTTTGTCACAGTTATGGTTAAAACGGTGGTTGTGTAACACCCACTTTACACCTATAGGGTTTATAGGGTTGTGGTTTAGGATCCTTGTCTCACAGAGAAAGTGTGGGACTAATACACCTAAGTCCAGTAACAAAGACAAGATGGCTGTCTCCCTCTGCTTTGACTGAGCAGTGAGGCTATGATCTGGAAGTGCTATGGCCACTGGCCACTTAGCCACCATGTAGGAGAGTGTCTCGGGGGGCAGGGACAGTACTCAGAGAGAAAGACACTGGGGAATCCCACAGAAACTGAGCTGGAACCTTGGTCAGCTGTTCTCAAAGGTCACCCTACTTCTGTACATATTTATTTCTGTGACAAAGAATTTCTTCATTGTTGGAAATTGTGTTGCTTGGCACCAAAAGCATCCTTTGAACACTTGGTTCCACAGGCTTTCAGTCTGGTTGGATTCTGTCGAGGTTTGAACCTGATCCCTAACTGTTGTCACTGTTTGGGAAGGTTGTGAACCTTTGTCTATCACATCCCACTTAACAGGGATGAGTTGTTGGGGGAGGGCTTTTGAAGGATTTAGTTGTTTCTGGTCTGTCTGGGGCCCTCTGTTTCCTGGTCCAGGCCATGTAAAGTACCATGTAAAGTCATTGGTACAAGCTAAAGCCACCTCTTAACACAACACCAACGTCACCAGGTCTCCTGGCCTGTACTGAAACTGTGAACCAAAATCAAATGTCCCTTCCTGAAGTTATCACTGCCAGTGTTATGGCACAGCAATGAGAAAGTCACTACTACAGACCCTACAGGCCTTTAACGCATGCCCCCTTCCATTAAAGAGACGAGTTCATTGGACCCAGGCTGCCCATCTGCAGAGCTCCAGGTATGATGCTCCATAAAAATCCCAATGGCAAGCAGTGAGTATTGTCCTAGAATAAATGCGTTTCCAGCTCTGATCCCTGTCGGTTTCCCAAGACTGAAATTTTCCTACTGAGTGTTCCTGCAGCCACAGCCACTATTTATAAAAATGCCTCTCACTTCTGGAATGTGCTGTCATCAGACACCGTATGACAAGTAATCCTACCAGGGAGAAGTGGGGCCAGTGCTTCTCAGGGAAGATTTTGACAGCCTAAACATGTATGTGTTTTGTGTCTGAAGCAGAAAGGGCAATTTTCCGAATTAGGAACATGTGACTAGGTGTTTGGTGAGATAGGTGTGATAGAGGCAGGAAGTGCTCCACAATGCAACTGGAATGAGCAGCAGTCAGACGTACGCCCTTCAAGGCTAAACTGGGAAAGATGGCCTTCGTCCTCAGTACCGGATATTAACTGACAGCTGAGGCCAAAGGCCAAGAGGAAGAAGAATTGATGCTTAGAAAGTAAAAAGATGAAGAGGTCCAAAGTAACTGGGAAGGAAGAGAATAAAAGAAATAAACCCACTGGGCATGGTGGCATACATCTTTAATCCCAGCATTGCAGGTGGAGTTCAAGGATAGCCTGGTCTACAGAAGGAGTTCCAGGACAGTCAAGGCTGTTACACAGAGAAACCCTGTCTCAAAAACAAAATGAAACAACCACATGTCCACATGCGAAGAACATAGTCTTTCCTCCTGGACCCCTGCAGCCCTCTAACGTGTGTGATTGACACTGCTTTTTTCAACATTTACCTGGCCTGCATCATTAAGGCTGAGTACTCCCATGTCACAGAAGTACTAAAACATTAGATTTTGGAGTTCAAAGTGCTGCTTAAGGCAATGGAGCGACTTAGCTGAAAATGGTGTCTCTCCTAGCTCTCTGCCCTGGTTTTGTGTCAACTTGAAACAAGCTAGAGTCATCAGAGAGGAAGGAGCCTCACTCTGCTGAGGAAATGCCTCCTTGAGATTCAAATGTAAGGCATTTTCTCAATTAGTGATCAATAGGGGAGGGCCCATCCAGTGGTGAGTGGTGCTATCCCTAGGCTGCTGGTTCTGGGTTCTATAACAAAGCAGGTTGAGCCAGCCAGGGGAAGTAAACCAGTAAGCAGCACTCCTCCACGGTCTCTGCATCAGTTCCTGCCTCCAGATTCCTGCCCTGTTTGAGTTCCTGTCTTGACTTCCTTCAATAATTGCACCGCAATGTGGAAGTGTAAGCCAAATAAACCCTTTCCTCCCTAACTTGCTTTTAGGTAATGGTGTTTCATTGCAGCAATAGAAACCCTAACTAAGTCACTCCCCACGAGACTTTATCAGGAAAAAGGAAATCACTGCGTAAGTAGTCTGTGCATCGGAAAGAGGACCGCTTCCAACCACATAAACACCTAGATGGATTTGTTTGGATGCAGGCTTCCAGATCTGTTCCCACTTTTAGCTCAGGCTTTTCTTTGGCTGAACTACCGGGAGCAGACTGACTCCACCCTCATTCCAGCTGGCTGATGCTGTCCAGAACTATTGTGTCTAATTTTCATAAGTGACCTGGAAGTCAGTGCTCAGATCACTAGCTTTGTGAATGACATTATGCTATGGGGGATCAAGAGAATGACACAAGCCAGGCATAGTAACACATGACAGAAATTCTAGCACTCTGGAGGCTGAGGCTGAAGGATTGAGAGTTCAAGACCAGCCTGGTCTGCACAGCAAGTACCGGGTTAACCCAGGCTACATGTCAAGACTCCCTCCATTACCCCACAGGAAAAGATGGGGACATATTCAAGAAGTTCTTCCCACATCCCGTGACCACAAATTCAAACAAATGAGGGTGGATGGTAACCTAGGTTACTGGCCTAAGAGCGAATCGTGAAGGCTTATAGCCAGCTGTGTTTTGAAGACACTGACTAGTCAAGATGCTCAGTTATCAAGACACTCAGTCTGATTCGACTGCATGAAACTAATAGAGTCTATATAATGGATGTACCAGGTATCAAGCCCAATACCACTTAGCAAGTGTGTGTGTGTGTGTGTGTGTGTGTGTGTGTGTGTGTGTGTGTGTGTGTGTGAGAGAGAGACAGAGAGAGAGAGAGAGAGAGAGAGAGAGAGAGAGAGAGACAGAGAGAGAGAGAGACAGAGAGAGACAGAGAGTGATATGTGTGTGATGTGGATCTGGCTTGAGTAGCAGGAAGGGCTTTGGAAAGAGTCTCCTTCCCTGCTCTGTGGGACACTGTAAGCAAAAGGAAGCAGTCTGCTTGGAGAGCAGGCCATCACAGGACCAGAGAAAGTGTCCAAGCAACAGGGAACAAGAGGGAGAGTACCTCCTGCCTCCATGCACAGGTCTCATGCTGACACTGGTTCAAATGTCAGGATGAAGCCTTGATTGACTCCAGGGAAAACTGGAGCATTCTCCCTTGAGCATTCCATGGTACTTGATAAATAATTCTACATTTTTTTTCAAGCTGAGGTCTCACTATGTAGCTCAGGTTGTTCTGGAACTCACTATGTAGACTAGGCTGGCCTCAAACTTACCTGACTCTGCCTCCCAAGTGCTGGGATTAAAGGCGCATGTACCACTATGCCCTGCTCAATTCTCCTTTTTAAACGTGTCTATCTTTCCTACAATACATGAAGTAAAAAAAAAAAAAACCTTATTTACTGTTTATATCTTCAGTGTTAGGCATAACATGTATGTATAAATAGCACATGCTCAATAAATATTAATCAATAAATATCTACGCATGTAGATGCCATTGGTCTCCAAAGGTTTTTGTTCATATGCTGCATTAGGGGAAATTTTTACTATGTTCCATATGCCTGTTGGTGTTATAAAAATCTATGTGTGTGAGCACTCAGGCAAATTTGCATGCTTGTGTGCAGGCAAGCACATGCCATGGTGCCCTAGTGGAGGTCAGAAGACAACCTCTAGGGTCGGTCCCCAACTTCTACTTTATTTTCAATAGCATCTTTGCAGCTAATGTGTGTGTGTACACCATGCTAGCTGGCCCACAAGCTTCTGGAGACCCTCATGTCTCTGCCTCCCACCCAACCACAGCGCTGCTCAGGTTACAGGTGAGTACTACCACGGAAGGCTTTATGTGGGTTCCCACCATGGGTTCTGGGCTCCAAATCCGTGTTCTCGAACTTGCATAGCAAGTACCTTACTCTCTGAGCCCTCTCGCCCCTGTATTGCTTTTTTCTATTGAGATAAGATTTCACCATGTAGCTTGGGCAGTAGTGGAGCACGCCTTTAATCCCAGCACTTGGGAGGCAGAGGCAGGAGGATCTTCTGAGTTCAAGGCCAGCCTGATCTACAGAGCTAGTTCCAGGACAGCCAGAGCTACACAAAGAAACCCTGTCTTGAAAAACAAACGAACAAAAAGAATTTATCAGAGCTGGAGCAATGGCCTAGTGGTTAAGAGCGTTTGCTGATTTTCTAAAGTACCCACATCATGTGGCTCTGACCAGCTCTAGGAGATCTGACACCTCTGGCCTCTGAGAGCACCTGCATATAAACTCACCCAGGCATACACACATGCATCAATAAAAATAATAATAGACTTTTTTAATGTTCAAAGCAAAATGTAAACATTCGTGGAAGATGTTTTATTTTTGTCATTGCTGTTGTGGTTTGATGAGGCAAGGCTGGCTTTGTAGCCCAGGCTGCAGCTTGGCTATGTCGCTTATTAACCCAAAGTTTGTTCTGTAGCTTGAGTCTTGGTTCTTAGGTATTTAGGGAGGCTGCCAATGAGCTGGACAAAGAGTGTAGTTTCATTTTGTCTTGTGGCCACACTGGTGATGGAGCCCCGGGCCTCACACGACCTGTCCACCCAGACTAACAAAGAGAGTTGAACAGATAAGAGAAACTGGAGTTAGTAAATGTACAGCTTCAAGCAGATATGGAAACTATAATTTCAATTAAATGGCATGGCTTCAAAACACAGTGGCGGTTGTCCCCTTGTCCCCTCAGGAGATGGAATTTATCTTCCTTCCCCGCCAGTCTGGGCAGGGCTTTGAGTATTTGGACCAATACATTACAGTGATAACGGTGCTACAGAACTTCTAAGGGTAGATCATGAAGGGCCATGCGACTTTCACTTATTTCCTGGTATGCTCACTGAAGGAGCTAAGTCATCCCACAAGCCTCCAGGCTACCCTGAAGTCTCAATGCTGGGGAGCCGGAGTGGAGCTGATCTCGGGTCCCATTCAGCTTTCCAGCCCTCCACCAAGGTGACAGGCAAGCAAGTGTAGGCAGACTTTTCTGTCCCACCAGCCGCTCCCCCAAAAAACAGCACAGAGACTTGATATTAACTATAAATGCTCGGCTGATAGCTTAGGCTCGTTTTTAGCCAGCTCTTACAACTTACATTAACCCATTTCTATTCATTTATGTGCCGCCCTGAGGCTTGTTTACCTCATGTATGAACTTCCCATGTTGCTTCTTCTGTTGTCCACAACTCTGAGACCCCTCCTCCTTCTTCTTCCCAGCATTCTCTTAGTCTGGGTCTCCTACCTGACCTTATCCTGCCTAGCTGTAGGCCCGCTTCTTTATTACACTAATCACAGTGGCATATATTCACACAGGACAAAGGAATGTTCCACAAGCAAGAAACATCATCTTGAACCCTCTGTCAGTCCACTAGCCAACTAAATGCTACCACATGACCTCTGTGGGTGCTACATGGAGCAGAAGACTCAACCAGGCAAGAGTCCTCTGAGGGGCTGGAGAGATGGCTCAGTGGTTAGGACCACTGACTGCTCTTCCAGAGGACCTGGGTTCAATTCCCAGCACCCACAGGGCAGCTCACAACTGTCTGTAACTCCAAGATCTGACACCCTCACACAGGCATACATGCAGGCAAAACACCAATGTACATAAAATAAGAATAAATAAATTACTTTAAAAAAAAAAAGAGTACCCTGAATTCCTATTGCACAACATGTGAGCTGGAGGTCTGCAGGTGTTTAAAGTCACTGAACTAGGGTAGCTTGTCCTACTCAGCTGTGGATAGACAGACAAAAGCATCATATTCTTTAAAATCAGAGGTTGCAGAAGGTGGAACAGGCATGAGCCAGGAACCTCAGCACTTGGACTGCTAAGGCAAGCGGATTTCTAGGAGTTCAAGGACAATTTGGCTGCACAGTGAGTTCCAGACTAGCCTGAGCCACAGTGTGAGACCCTGTTTCAAACAACAACCAGAAAGGATTGTATCCACGAAGTCATAGTTTTTTGTCCCATTGTGTTTTGGGTAGGTTTTGGGGGTGCTGGAGATCAAACCTGGAACCCTGGGCTATGTGTGTAACCACTGTGCTATATAGCCCTGATACTTCACTGTGCCAATATTGTTGGGAGGCAGGCACAGTGTGGGGTTATAGGAATGCTGAGAGGCTGAGTGCAGCTCAGGGGTAGAGTGAGTGCCCAACACAGACCAATTCCTTCCTCAGCACCAGAAAAAAGAAGGAAGGAAGGGAGGGAGGGAAGGAGAGAAGAAGGAGGAGGGAGGGAAGAGGAGAGGGAGGGAGGGAGGGGAGAGGGAGGGAGGGAGGGGAGAGGGAGGGAGGAGGGGAGAGGGAGGGAAGAGGAGAGGAGAGGGAGGGAGGGGAGAGGGAGGGAGGGAGGGGAGAGGGAGGGAGGGAGGGGAGAGGGAGGGAGGAGGGGAGAGGGAGGGAGGGAGGGGAGAGGGAGGGAGGGGAGAGGGAAGGAGGGAGGGAGGAGGGAGGGAGGGAGGGGAGCGAGTGGTTTTTTTTTTAAGAAATTCATAAAAATATTCATTTACTCAACATGGGCTTAAAATGGCAGTCATTATATATACAGTGTACAGCCTTAGCAAAATATCAAATCAATGACAAGAACAAAAGAAATAGCAACAAAACCTCAAATCAAAATGAACCAAAAATCCAAAGCAACCAAAATCCAAGCAGAAACCAGACAAAAAAAATTAAGCTGAGCAGTATTGTCTTGCTGCAGATTTAGTGCCACTGATGTCCATGTGGCTGGCCTTAGATACTGGGTAGGAAGGCAGTCATGGATTGTAATAGACTTTCCAAGGAGGAGTGAGGGAGGAGGGAGGGGGGAAGGGAATGGAGTGAGTGTGTGAGCTCGGGGTCAGCCACTCTGAGACCCTCCTTCAGTGAGTGCAAGTCACAGAGTTCTTGTGTCCATTAAAATGGATCTGAATGTCAGCAAACTGGAAGGGTCTCTGCAGAGTCCTGTCTTGGATGGGCAGTTGATTTGGGTGAATTATCTCTGCGAGTCTGGAGAACGAGGGGCTGCCCTATTTCACGCAGTAAGGCATGAGTAATTAATGTATGTAATAATGTTTGCTCCGGGTGTTATTAGCGGTTCATCTTCCCAAAGACCACTCAGAGGTGCAGTCCGGTGTCTGCTGCTTCTGCAGGCCTCTCACGTTGAGAGTCAGCCAGACAGGCCAATCTCAAGAGATTTTAGAAGCAGATCACTGTAAAGAGGCGGAAGGATCAAGGATCGGGGATCCCTGACAGTTAGGGGAGGCAGCAGCCATCGAGGCCACAATTATTTATGACTTGCCTGAATTTTTTCTGGCTGTTCGAATCTAGAAAAGCAAATCAGTTTTTCTGGACAAGCTTGTAGGGGTTCTTTGTGATGCTCGCATAAAGATATAGAAATAACGAGGGTCTTGGGAGAGTACTGTAGGGAAAGTGACTTAGGAGTCCCAGATAGACACCTCACATCCTGGGTTTGCTAAACACCATCTCCCGTCTCCCGCGAGGCGGCACGGAAGGTAAAGTGATGGCGCCACCTGCTGGAAAAACAGAGGCTTGGCCTCGCTCCTTTTGGAAGTCCTGTTCCTCAAACAGCCCCAAACTCAACCCTCCAAAAATCTGCAGGTGAGTCGAAATCTGCGTGAGGGTGCGACCAGACCCAGTGGGAAACCACTGTCCTGCTTACCCATATCCCTAAACTCTTGCAAGCCTATGCTTTGTTGCTGTTGTTGTTTTGCTTTTTTTTTGGGGGGGGGGCTGGGGTTGGGGGTGGGCTGGTAGATTTCAATTCTTTCCCAGCGGACTGGGATCCTTTGAGTACCGACCCTCCAAGGCTCTGACAAAGACCGGAGAGGAGAAGAGGTGGCGTACTTCCCCACTTCCCCCTCCCCGAAGGAAGAGGCACGTTGACAGAGATGGACCGACCCTTCTGTCCCAGACCGACACTGACGAATCCCTTACGGGCCCCACTCCGTGCGGAACGCCTCTGAAAGCCTCCGTAATAACCCAATAATGGGGCAGACACTCTAAAATGGCTCCCTCCTCTAGGGATCGTTAGGGAGCTATTAAGGTGTCTTAATTATTTCCTAGTGCTAATAAAGGTGCCAATAAGCAGACCAAGTTTTCTCATTTTTATGGAGGTAATTAGAAGGCCAATTATTTTTTGTGTACACAAAGGAGAGAAACCTTACCCGCTGCCTTCTGCAGCTGTATCCGACCCTGCCCTTTTGACAGGAGCAACAGCCTAACGGGCCATTATTTAAGGAGGATTGGGATTGAATCACAGTCTACCTCAGGTCTGGGGAGCAGAAGGGGACAGACGGTTGACCTTCCTGGATACAGACCTTCCTGGTTAAGTGGCCATGAACCCTCCTACAGAACTTGTATCTCATTTGCCTCTAAGGTGAGCTACACAGCAGAATCCCAGGAGGCTGAGTCACAGCCAGTTTCCTGAATTGAGTATTTGGGAGATGACTTTCATTTCCAGTAGATGATACTGACCCACCTGGTTCTGGTACCTCGCTTTGAGAAGCACTGTTCTGAAACAGGTGCACACTAAACTTGAAGCTGCCAGGTGCCATCTGCCCCACCAACAGAGACCCCCAAATAATTCCAAAGGTGCTTTCCTTGGGGGCAAAGGGAACTTACATCTTTATATTCACTGGCTCCCAACTGAAATGTAGCTTTTCTTACATTGTGAATGCCAGCCACGGATCATAATAATATTTAGCAGGGATAACGGGTACTTTAAAATCCTGCACAGCTGTGGCAGGTATCTGCAATGTTATCTATGCCCGTCCTTGTTTCAAAACCCTTATGGGCTATTAGTCCTGCCAGGGGATTTTATTCTTTAATCCATTAATGGAGGAGCACATATTACTATATCGCACCTTAAAAAAAAAATTGTGATCACTGTATTTCGAAATGATTGGTTCCCTTGAGGACGTGTGTCTATTCTTTTGTGCATTTGAAAATGTTATCCAGACTGCCCAGGGAGAAGGGAGGAAGATTAGTCCTGTGGAATAAAAAGGAGGCAGGGGAGAGTAAACATTTTGCTTTTGTGTTTTAGGGCTGGGATGATGGTTCACTCCATAAAGCTCTTGCCCCACAAGCATGAGGACCTGAGTTCGACTCTTCTGGCATCTATTAGAAACCAGGCTGATGAGGTGGGTGGTATGCACCTGTAATCCTAACACATGAGGTGGAGACAGGACCATCCCTGGGGCTTGCTGACCAGTCAGTCTAGACAAAGCAGTGAACTCAAAGTCCCAAAAGAAATCACACCAAACACTGATAAAGCCCAGCCCAAGCTGGCTGTGGTGGGTGGTACACACCTTTAACCCCAGTATTTGGGGAGGAAGAGGCAAACAGATCTCTGTAGGTTCAAGGCCAGCCTGGTCTATATAGCAAGTTCCAGATCAACCAGGCTACATAGTGTGACCTTGTTTCCAAATGAATAAATAAGGAGGCTACAGAGATGGCTCAGTGATTTTAAATTCCCAGCAACCACATGGTGGCTCACGACCACCTACAGTGGGATCTGATACCCTCTTCTGTCATGCAGGCATATGTGCACATAGAGCACTCATTTACATATAAATAAATAAATCTGAAAATAAATAATTAAGTAGGAATGGAGGTTGATTTCGAAGGACACTTAACATGTATCTCTGATCTCCATCCTGGCGTGTGTGTGTGTGTGTGTGTGTGTGTGTGTGTGTGTGTGTGCGCGCATGCACGCGCACCCACACATACTTGCTTTAAAGGTGTGAAATTAATCAAGAGGAATTTAAAAGTTCCTTTTAAGGGTAAGTTGGTAAGAAGTGATAATACCTGGGTGGGTGAGGAGAGGATGGACCAGAAGGAACCCAGAGGCAAGACTGGACATGATGGGCAGTCGTTGGCACCCAAAATGTGATAGGAGACCTTGAAAAGTCATGGGGCTGCCATCTGTGGTATTCACACTGGCTTGAGGAGCACCACCCAGTACAGCGCCCTCCTCAAGAGGGAATGGAGAGAGTCAGCACAGAATATGGGGAGCCAGGGGTTCACTAAGAACCACAGTGCACGGGGAGCTCTCTATGGGAGAGCTAAAGAGAATGGGAATTTTCAACTATGGAAATATAGAGCCATCCATTCAAATAAGAAGATGAACCCAGTCTTTACACCCTTAAACTTATACTTTTCAGCCCACTGGAGGGCGATGTGTGTGTGCGTGCGTGCGTGCGTGCGTGCGTGCGTGTGTGTGTGTGTGTGTGTGTGTGTGTGTGTGTGGAAACTGGGAGGTAGCATCTCTTTGTATCTTTTCTTAATACCTAAGTCCTGTCACTGTGGTTCCCTGGCCCCAAGCCCTAAGTCCCTCTTTGTGTGGCATAGAGAAGAGCATGGGATCTGGGGACCAAGACCTTGGATTCAATGCTGCCACCACCGTGTCTACCATAAGCACAGTGCCTACCCACCGTGGCAGGTGGCACACATTGGCTAAGTAATTGTGGGGGCCCACAGAGACCCCAGCTTGCGGCTTGTTTTCATTTTGACTCAAGCTCAGAGAGTCCGAACTTGTTTCTCCCTGCAAGGCTGCATAATAGGATGTTTTGGGCAAAGGCATGGTTACCAGGTGTCTTATACTTCAAGGCCTATTTATAGAATGCTTTGCCATAAGGCGTGGTCACCAGATGTCTTGAGTACTAAGGAGGTGTTTACACTTGATTGTACTTTGTACCTTGAATGCTGATGTCCTTGAAGAGGGGAGGTCTTCTGCCCCCCTTGCTTTGGGTATATAAAGGCTGTGATTAGAATACGCAGTTGTCTGTGGTATTGACCCAGAACCCTCTTGAAGCTATCCCATGTCTCTGTCTTTTTCTTCATCTACGTCTTTATTTCATAACTATCATTTCCCAGTTCCACACAATCCCCTCTTCAGAACCATCCAACAGGTCGGGCGGGACACGACAAGTAATAAATAAGTTACCAGAGCACTGACATTCCCCTTGCTCCTGTGCCCATGCCCAGCCCTTTTTTCTGCTCCCCTGCCAGTCCTTGTACCTGCATGGCCAGTCTTCTTTAATTGTACCCCAACTTTGCCAACCCCTCCCGAATCCCTCAGACCTGGGGCAACTCATGTCAGGCCTTCCGCATGGGTCCCCCTTAAAGGTTGCAGAAGGTCACTGCCTGGCCAGAGTGACAGAGGGTTCCACACACTGCTATTAAGATCATTCCAGCCTGGTTCTTCCTAGAACCCACCTGGGACCTGCTAAGACCCCGGTTTTTCTTCTTTTTCTCTCTTGCGTGACTTGAGACAAGTCTCCCAAACCTGTGACTTTGAGTGCAACCCCCAGAGCTCTGCACCTCCTACCCCACATCCACTTCTCTGTCTATACTTTCTTTTGGATGGTGCAGAGAAGTGCGTGGAAGTCTGTGCAAGAACTGGGAGGAACTGGCTGGGTCAGTAGCAGCACACCCCTCCCCCACCCCTCAAGAGCTTGTATTCAGAGATACTAATCCTTTTGTTTGCTCCGTGTCCTTTCTGGCTGTAGAATAACATCCTGGTGTATGGGATGGGTTTGTGGGGGTGCAGCTGGTTTCCTGGGTGCCTAGAAGAGGTGAAGGGAGATTTGGTTGCATCCAGGGTTGGCTGTGGCCTTGTTGCCAGGGCAGACTGTCTGACAGAAGTGACTCAGGGGAGGATGGTTCATTTCTGTTGACAGTTCGAGGTCACTGAGCTCCATGTGGAGAGGAGCTTGTGGCAGCTGGTTACAGTGGCCACAATCATGAAGCCACCTCAGGAGGGCTCGTGCCTAGCCAGTCCTCTCTTTCTTTATGCAGTCCCAGATGCCACCCCAGTGGGTCTCACCATCTCAATTTATTTGATGTTATGTCATTTTGTTTGTGTTCTGACAAATAAAGCTTGCTTGGAGTCAGAGGGCGGAGCTAGCCGCTAGTTATCCATAGAGGTCTGGAGGTCTGTACAGAGAGGAGACAGGAAGTGATAAGGTGGGTGGAGACAGGATCTCGCCCCTTTTGGTAGGAGGAATGGAAGAGGTAAGAAGTCACTGGTGTGGCTGCTCTCCTGCTTCTTTGATCGTTCAGGGTTTTATCCCAATATCTGACTCCTGGTTTTTATTGATACGATTAATTAGAATTACACATCAATTTGATTTGGACAATCTCTCACAGATAGGCCCAGAGGCTTGCCTTTTTTTTTGGCTACTCTAGATCCCTTCGCATTGACAGTATTAGCCATCATATACCCGAGGGAAGGATGGTTAAAATTTAAAGAGGACACTGGCTACATTGATACACCCAAGAGTGTCACAAAGCTTTTCTGTTTGGAATCTCCATCTCAGGCCTCATTCTAAACTCCGCCCAGATTTTTGGCAGGAAACTCAGTGCCACTCCCCCCATTGCAGACCCCGCCCAAAGAAAGCCTGCCAAGCAGTGGATCCTTTCCCAAAGCTGCTCAAAGACCACGCCTACAGGGTATTTAAGGCCCCCTCTTTGGGAGCAACCTTAATTTCTTCTCTTGCCCAGAGAACATATGAGGATGATTGGCTCATTAAACCTGGACTTTTAATTTGGTTTGATTTGGCCTATTGCATGGGCAGAGTTACCCACTGCCAGGGGATTTTAAAAACACTATCATTTTTCACATCCTCTTTTCTGTCTGTCCATTCTTGATGCTGACTTTAAAGAAAGAGATGATATAAAGCTAGTCCTCTCAGCACAGAAGAGGCATGCAGAAACAATTAATGCAATTACGGCTGGATCTGCCCTGGACTTACATGAACACTGTACACATAGGGGAGGGAGTGGCCAGTTCCTCCTGCAACAGAGAAGTGGGCTCGGATCCGGATTGTACCTGGCATGAGGGAGACGAAAGGCACCACAGAGGCAACAGCACATATCCAGGGTACAACCTGGATATTATTACACACGCGTCTGTGTAGTAATGATAATCAGCGACACACTGAGCAATCTGGGGCTTGCTAGAGGAGATGCAGCTTTGCCTCAAAAGGTAAGGCTAACAATAATCTATGGCTGGGTGCACGCCTTTAATCCTAGCACTTGGGATGCAGAGGTAAGGGAATCTCTCAGTTTAAGGATGGCCTGGTCTACAGAGTGAGTTTTGGGATGGTCAGAGCTACACAGAGAAACCCTGTCTCAATAAACAAACAAACAAATAAATAATGAATAATAAATAAATAAATGAATAAATAAATAAATAAATATGTCTGGATGTAGACAGGTCATATGTTATAAACTGGAATCTAATACTTAAGGACCACAACTTAAGAATGTCTGAATCCCAGGTGTTCCCAAGGCATTCCCAAGGGGAATCATGTACCCAGAACAGACGGATGCAGCCATATCCTTATAATATAACTATATATATTATAACAATAATGGCAATGGCAAGTAGCATTTATTGAACTTGTACTATGCGCCCGGAGCCCGCTAAGGAGCTTTACTACTATTTGGTCCTCGTAGCAAACCCACAAGGTCGGTACCATGCCCCGGTTTTAAGGCTAAGAAAACTGAATCTTCAAGTGCTTGTATCACAAACTCCTAAGTGCATCCAGTATGTGCCAGCACTCTGCTGTGGTACCCCGATGAGCCAGATGGGACCTCACAGGAGGTTCGTCTAAGTTCCACTAGTGGTCACAAGGACAGGAGCCATCCTGGATGAAATGGCCCCTGAGTTGGTCCCCTTTCACATGGGCAATGAGCTTTAGTGGCTGCACTCGTGGAAAATAGTCCATCTTATAAGAAATGGGGTCCACAGCTGAGCCAGCCTGACTGTAGGCCCAGGCCCACCTTCCCTGACCACAGGTGTGTAAGCCTCACGTGAGCAGGAGGCAAAGGAGGAGGCCAGAGAGAGGGAAGAGCTCTCCTCCAGAACTGACCTGGCTTCTAATCTTACCGGGAGAGTCCTTGTCCTCACCCAGGGTCCTGATCGCTTACTGAGGGGGATGGGATGCCAGGATATGGGGCAGAGAGGAGCCCCCAGCATCTCTTCTTTTTTGCTCTTCTACTAACTTACTGGACTTAACAGCCGCGCCTCACAGGCTGACATCCGCCCCATGGCCACTCCGTGGAGGCGGAGTTCTGCAGGGTGTGTGTTGCGGGGCACGATGTTAGAAGTTGGTCTCCACTATACTCATCTCTGACCTTCCCTGATTGCCCCTGGCCGCAGACTAGGTCAGACGAGCAAGTCAAACAGCCTGGAGAGCCAGACCAGAGCTCCCAAGAAGCAGGACAGGGGGGCTTTGTGCCTTCCAGCTCCTGGGAATCCCAGGGAGACCAGGGATGGCGGATACTGGTGTACATCTTTGCATTAGGATCTTTCCCACAGCCCAGGAGCTCCTCTCTGAGAACAGGGATTCACACACACACACACACACACACACACACACACACACACACACACACACACATCTCATCTCATCTCAAAAAGCCCCTTAGGTAGCTCTGGCACTGGGAGGATCACCTCTCTCCACCAGTACCTCTCAATTTGGAGGAATAAGGAAGCTATGAAAAACTTCCTTCTAGTGCAGCTGTTAGAAGACTGGATCTTGCCGGGTGTGGCAGTGCAAGACTTTAATCCCAGCACTCAGGAGGCAAAGGCAGATGGAGTTCGAGACCAGCCTGGTCTGCAAATCGAATTCCAGGCCAGCCAGAGCTGTTACACAGAGAAACCTTGTCTGGAAAAACAAAACAAAACAAAACAAAACAAAACAAAACAAAACAAAAAAAAGACTAGATTTCAGTGACTCTTACCCTAAATTTTTATTAGGGGCCAAGAATATGAGCATGACTGTCCTCATCAGTAAAGCAGGATCAGTCACATGTGATAACATGCGTTAATAACTCCCAGTCTGTTTGAGCTACTATAGCAAAATACCCCAAATCAGGAAATGTTTCAAAGCCAGGGGTCCTTGCCCTGCACAGGAATGCCCAGGAGTTAGCTGACCACCGCCTTCCCATAATTAAAAAGATGCTGCACTTGGAGAAGCGGTAGCTAGGGGATCCTTAAGAATGCCAAGGGGGGATAATGGGTCCTCAGAAGGCCCTTCAGTGAGATGGTGAAACATTCAGCCAGGAGGGACTCCCCAACGCCAGACCGGAAGGGGTGGTGTAGGTGGTCATGAGCTCTCTGCTACTGTAGGAGCTCAGGCAGAGACTGGGCAAGGTCAGAGGGACTGGATTATGTGGCCTTACACCTCCCAAATCTGAGGCTCCCCAGTCTGTTAAAACAGATGACTGCTAAGGGGTATGTTTTGAGGGCTCTTCACCCCAAATCTCTCTTCCATTCATACTAATGCCTGAGTAGTTCTTACAGAGTGGCTGCTTTGTGTCTCCTACAATGTTGTCTCCCTGAGTGGTGTCACACTGGATCTTGGAGCCCCAGTGACACTTCTGATCAGGATGAGGGAGAGTGAAGACGGGCTACCCTGGGGGAAGGGCACCAGAGGGGAAGGTGGGAAAAGGCAGCTCATGTGTGTTACTGAGGCAGCGGAGCCAGCTCCTAGTCTTAGCGCTCAGATCCCAGATACTCAGGGACCCAAGTTGAATTAAACATTGGTCCAAGAGTAGCCCAGGCTTGAGCACACTTCCCAAGGGTCTTGGGGAGATTTGGGTTGTAGCAGGCCTCCTACTGACATGCACCTGCATTCTTGTAGACCAATCTAAAAAAGCTGGGCCTCTGCTCCTCAAGAAGCAGAGAACAGGGTCAGGAACCACAGAAAACTCCCACACCAATAATCCCCACACGTGTGTGCTAGGTCACAATCACGAGAAAGAGGGCTGGCTGCGACAATAGTCTTCAGGACTTTTCTTCAGTGATCAGAACCACTTGGAAAAGTGGGCATTGTCTTCCTTTTGCAAATGGCAGGCTCCTGCACTGAGTGAGACAGGTGATGCAGGGTGAGGGTCGTGTTCTGTGTGTTGTCCTAACAATCGTCTTGAGCAGCAATTCTTACATTGGCCCCAGCCTTGGGACCCAGAGTACTAGGATGCACGGCCTAGATCACTGAAACATGGCATCCATCCGTTTCCCGGGTCGTAAGCGGGTACCACAAGTACTCATTATTGTGCCAGGCTGTGTTAAACTTGGGGACAGATACAAAGAGACCCAAGACCGAGGTTTCTACCATATCCTAGGGCAGGGGTTGCATATCAGATACCCTGCACATCAGATATTTACATTACAATTCATAACAGTAGCAAAATTACAGTTAGGAAGTGGTGGTGATATTTTTATTTGTGCTGAAATGCGATATTTTATTTGTATTTATTTGTATGTCAATAAATAAAGTTTTCCTGGAGATCAGAGATCATAGCCAGCCATAAACAAAAGTCAGGCGGTGGTAGCCCACGCCCTTAATCCGATCACATGGCAGGCCGAGTCTCTGTGTGTTCAAGGACACAGCCAAGCGTGGTGACACATGTCTTTAATCCCAGTACCAACCATAGAGACCTGGAGGTCTGTACAGACAGGCAGTGATGAGGAAGTGATGTGGCTGGGCTTAGAGCCAATGAGAAGGCAGAACAGGAAGGCAATAAAGGCACAGGTTAGACAGGAAGAGGCTCTCTTGGGAAGCTACAGCAATGTGGTAAGCTAAGGTTAGTTGGCGGCTATTGCTCTGATCTCTACAGCTTGCTCCCCTGTATTTGGCTCTGTGTTTCTCATTTAATAAGGCTGTTTAGAAATTCATCTACAGGAAGTAGTAAAGAAAACAATTTTATGGTTGAGGGGTCACCACAACCTGAGGAACTGTATTTAAGGGTCACAGCATGAGGAAAGTTGAGAACCACTGTCCTAGGGGAACTTTCTGGCAGAGAGCTATGATGTATTATGGAAGAAGAATGAGAAACTATTGTAACAACTTGTGAAATACACACTGATTGAGCAGACACTTGTTTACCCATGCTCACAGCGGCATCACACTCAATACTCAACAGTCAAAAGGTAGAAACTACCCAAGGGCGGTCATCTGAATGCATGGACTCCACAGATTCGTGAGTTGAGATCTGATCACCAACAATACGGCATCAAGAGGAGAGTCCTTTGAGAGGTGACTGGATCAGAAGGGTTGAGCCCTCATGAATGGGACTAGTCCCCTCACGAAAGAATCTTGAAGACACTGTTAGCCCTGTTTACCCTTCCTCAAAGGAAGTGTCACCTATGAGAAGCAGGCCCTCGCCACACCAAATCCCCTGATGCCCTGATCTTGGATGTGTTTTCTAGGCTCCAGAGCTGTGAATTATAAATTTCTATTGTTTATAATTGACCTAGCTCGAGAAATTTTTACAAAAGCTTAAATAGACCAGGACGACAGATGTCCACCAGTGTATGAAGAGATAGCAAAACATGGTGTTAGTCAGCCCTACAAGGGAATGGAATTTCCACATGACTAGGGATACAACACTAAGTGAAATAAGCCAAATGCAAATAGCCAGGTACGTTTTTATCAAACACCTGTGCATGAGGAACCTGAACTGGTTACATTCATGGAGACAGAAAGGGGCTGGGAGGGAAGGGACATGGGATGCTAGAGTTGGATGGGTACAGAGTTTCAGTTATGAAGATGGTTCTGGAGATGATGGAGGTGATGGATGCACAATAGCAGAAATGTTCTTAGTGCCACTCAAGTAGATACCTAAAAATGACTAGTATTAAAAACTTTATGCCTTATGTATTTCATCACAAGGAAAAAAATGTACAGTGGAAGTTGGGGGTTTCATGAATCTTGAACTTTGGCAAGTTTCCAAATATGAAGCCTATTAGCGTTTTGCAATGTGTGCCTACCTATGCACAGACCCCTAGGACTTCAAATGTGGTGGCTGAGACCACGCCTTGAGTCCATGAGGAAAGATGTACTAGGAATGTGTGTTAGCTGCTTTTCCTATTAATATGATCAAACACCCCAACAAAAGCAGTTTAAGGAAAGAGGGATTTATTTGGGTTCACAGTCCAAGGGCACAAATCAGTTCATGGTAAGAACGTCACAGTGGCAGGAGCTTCAGGCAGCTGGTCACTTTGCATCCACAATCTGAACGCAGAGAGTAATGGAGGCTGGTTGTCAGCTAGCTTTCTCTTTTTTTATGTAGAGCAGGGTCTCAGCCAAGGGAATAGAGGTAGCTTTTCCCACCTCAATTAACTTCATCAACATAATCCCTCATGGACATCCCCAGAGGCTAGGCTAGATAATCCCTCACAAGTATGCCCAAAGGCTCTGTTCATATGGGATTCTAGGTCCTGTCAACTTGAAAACCAATAGAAACCGTCACAGAAAATGTAAGAGAAGGGGCTTCGGGACAGGCCCTTGCTGTGTGCGAGGTTTCAGAGACAGCATCCAGCCCCTGGATTAGTGAAGAGTGGGGACCAGAGCCACTTGTTACGGATGTTAGCTAGGCTACAGTGATGGCTTGGATTGTGGAGCTGACGGGTCCTGAGGTCATGGGAGGGGGCTGCAGAAACAGGAGAGGACACTAGATGGGGCACGGTTTCCGAAGTATCTTCCCATTAGGTAGGCCATCTTCGTCACCCCAGGTTTCCCATACAGTGGCAGTACTAGCTCCAGGATTCCTATGGAGGAAGAACTTGGAGTGTGCACCCTCTTGCTACTTCAACAATAGGGTTTTTGTGACCTCAGTGTCTCAGAAAGTAGCATCAGGTGACAGGTGAAATACTCTGGTTCTCGGCGCTTTTGCCCCAAGTGGGAGGGTGAGCAGGCAACAGATGGAAGATGAGGGTGAAGAGGGGAGGGGAGAGAGAGATGTCAGTCTTACCCAATCAAAATACTCGTATAAAACCTAAAAGTAGGTGGTCTGGGCTAGAAAGTAAGAACCTTGGGATCCCAGACTGTGGTAGATACGGGGATGCTGTCCATGGCACAGTCAGGATCAGCTCTGGGCACTGAGATGAGATTTTTCCCCCTTCGAAGCCTCTAGAAGGGGACTCTCCAGAGCAGTGGTATTTTAAGAGGCTCTGAAGGGGACCACACATGATCCAAAGGCGTGATTGGCATGCCACAGTGTGACTGAAGTTAGGCAAATGTGGGGAAAGATGGACTTTTTCACTTCAACCTTCTGCTCAGCCCACCTTAGGCCTATTTGGCCCACAAATCAATGACTGGGCCTACAAGTCAACGCTTCACTGTGTGTCCTTGAGGGCCCCAGATCTGCTATGCATCAGAACTGTCTGCAAGGCATGCTAAGATATAGACTCTGTCAAGATCTTTTGCCTTGATCTCAGGGATGAAAAAACACAGGGCTTCGCAGCAGATGGATGGACCCAGGAATGAGAGCAGAAATGGGAAATCTCCATGGCTGGAGTCTTCACCTTGTGTGGTTAAGGATGAGGTAGCTATAGAAGGCATGTGTTCACAGGTTCATGAGTGTCCTTCACAGTGCATTTACTGAGCATGTGTTAGCTACTGAGGACATGTGGATGTGAGGCAGAGGTCAGCCCCATGAGACAGCCAGCGAGGCTGATTTACCCAAGGATCTGGGTCCTAGCACTCCAGGGCCCAGCAGACAACCACACACTAGCCAGTCTCGAGCAGTAGCCTCAGTTTGGACCCAGCATCTCTCTAGCAGTTCTTTCCTAGACTCTGCTGGAGGGGTCACCATGTCACCAGGACTCATTTCAACTGTTCTTCTGGGTCAGACTGGGTCACCCCAAGCTCATGAGTGTTTAGAGAACCCAGCAGGAGCTGTTGCTCCTGGAGCTAAAGGGAGTGATCACATCAAAGGATATGTGTTGATGTAACCAACCGTCTTATTAAATAAGAAACACAGAACCAATGCAAAGAAGAAAGCCAAGAGATCAGAGCTAAGAGCCTTACCCTGCAGCTAGCCTCTGCAGGGTAAGAGAGAGAGAGCTGCTTCCTGTGTGTTTGTCTTTATATAGTCTTTCTGTTCTGCCTTCTCATTGGTTGTAAACCCAAACACATGACTGCCTCGTCACTGCCTGTCTGTAGAGACTTCCAGGTCTTCTATGGTTGGTATTGAGATTAAAGGTGTGTGTCTCCAATGCTGGCTGTATCCCTGAACACACAGAGATCTACCTAGCTCTGCCTACCAAGTGCTGGGATTAAAGGTGTGCACCACCACCGCCATGCTCTTGCTATGGCTCTGATAGCTCTGACCCCCAGGCAGCTTTATTTATTAACATACAATTAAAATCACATTTCAGTACAAATAAAATACCACCATAGATATGCAAGCCTGCTTCTGTCTGTGGCGAGCTTGCCAGAGCATCTGATTCCTGGATCATGGGTGGAGGTCAAAAGTGGTCCAAGGAGTCTTTGGAGAACCCACACTAGGAGGCCAGGGGAGGGGGGCACCACAAGCCCAACATTATCAGAACTGTGTCCTGACTACAGTCCCCTTGTGGAGAGTGTCCAAAGCCTGGAGATCTAGTATAGAATTACCCCTGTCTCTAGACCTGAGGCTGATATGAGAGGCAGAGTTGCTTTATTCTCGTGGTGGATAAGTGAGAATTGCCCTCCATTAGATTGTGATTAATTGTAGATTCGTAGGCATGATGATCCAACAGCCAGGACCTTTCTTCTTTCCCCAGAGCTCACACACCATCATCCCGATAAGTGTCTTGGTTTCTGGTCTGTTATTATGATGAAATACTAAAGAGACGGAAGGGAAAGTGTTTGGCTTATAGTTCCAGATGGGAAGGGATAACAGGGAAGGCAAGGCACTGGGAGAAGGCGGCCAGCCTGTCTTTGCATTGGTGCCCCAGAAGCAGGCAACAGGAAGTGAGGCCAGACTATACAACCTCGAAGTTTGCCCCCAGTGAATCACTTCTGTGGGGTCCAGCCTCGGCTCAGGTTTGGGTCATGAGGCAAGTGGGTAGCACATAAGTGGCCCTGAATAGCTTGAGCCATCTTTATTTATACTTGAACAGAGTTTTTCTTACCAGGGTTACATGAAGAGTTTTATTATTGGCTCCTATTTTTGAATTTAAGAAATACATCACAACTTAAGGAATACATCGTGATCATTATGAAAGCCCCCATTGTTCCCCTTCATGCTTCCCCAAATACATCTTCCCACCTCCTGCATAACCTTATTCTAGACACAGAGTTCAGCATTCTTGCAGCTTAACTAAATATCGAGCCACACACATCCTGCTCTCTCAGCACTTAGGTCAGCTGGCAGCTACTTGTGGTTACGGAGTTAAAAAGTTAGAGACTTGGGCACAATGCTTTAAGGACAATATTCAAACTCAAACAGTTCTGTCATGTCTGCAAGATATACTTTTATTAGTTCCTTTTTTTACAAGAGGGTCTCATGTCTCAATCGCTCTGTAAAAGTCAAACTTTGATAAGGCCCTCTTTTCCCATTCCACTATACTGTACATTATAAGCTCCTGTGTATGGTAAAGATGAATCTATCCATCCCGTATTTTACATCACATTTTTCCCCATGAGATCACACTAGATCTTATCATTGATTCTATGTGCTTGGTATCCAGGGAACTTACTCTCAACAGCTGACACTGTGTGTATTCCTGAGACTTTTCCTTATTCTGTGTATACATGCCTTAACTTGGCTTAACTGTAAGACATGGTTAATGTTTCAAGTGTTGTTTTCTCATATGTACCTGTCTCTATTGAGTCAGGAAAGTGCCCAGGATTAGGAATTGTAGTTAGTAATTCCAGATAAGAGATTTGAGAAGCATTAGCCCCCTGCTGAAACTTAGGGGAAAATATTTGAGAAAGAAGAGAATTTCCAGGGGAAATTACAGCTATTGTGTGTGTGACTGACAAAGTAAAACTAAAAATCGCCCAAAGAATCAACAATATAATGAGAGAGAAAAGAGCCTGCAAGGTGCATGAATTTTACAAATTCCTACAGTGTCCCATGGACTACTGGTCCTTGCCAAGTGAGAGTCTGTTTCCATAGGTACCTTGCCCCGAGGAAGCCCATTGGACAGGTGAAGTCATATGCTGATATGAGACTAGGCTGCATAGCTCCCAATACACTTCCTCCAGCAAAGTGCCACCTTCTGAAGGTTCCATAACCTTTGGAAACATTGTCACCAGCAGGGGACCAAGTAATCCAACACATGAACCTATGGAGGACATTTAACATTCAAATCACAATGAACAGTAATTCAAAAGTCTGCCATTTGCTGAGTTCTCACTAGGTGCCATGGTTCATTACACTCTGCACCACTATGGGCCTTGTTATAATTCGGTTGTGAAATGTCCCCTGTGGGCTCCCGTGTTCAAATACTTGGTCCCTAGCTGATGGCATTATTTTAGGAAGATGTGGTCTAGTTAGTAGGCGTCAATCGCTGCAGCAAGCCTTGAAGGAGACGACTACTTCCCATTGTAGCCTGAGCTCTCTGTTCCTGAGCTGCTGGGATGTGACTAAGCCTTGCCACATGCTCCCATCTCCATGGATCGGGGCACCGCAGCCTCCATGGATCGGGGCACCGCAGCCTCCATGCCTGCCCCAGCCCCATGATGGGCCGATATTCCCTGAACTGTAAGTCAGGATAAATCTTCCCTCACTCACATTAGTCATGTATTCTTGTACTCTGTGAGGGAAGTTAACTGCTACAGACCTCTGCCTCAGACACGTCTCTGACACCAGGGTAGCCATCTTAGCTGCTCTCCCGTGTTCCTGGTCACTCCTCAGCCTCTTACCTAGTCTGCCTATTCTCGCTGGAGTTGGAGTTCTCAGAGCCTCACCCTGTTCCTTTCCTCTTCTCCATCTACCCCCTCCCCAGTGATGTCATAGCAGCGAGAGCAGGTCAACAACTCTAATGGCCCTCCCTACCCCCCAGATCTTTTCCAGGCTCCTACTTATATATCCAGCTACCCACTCAACTTCTTGCCTGGTGTTTTACAGACATTCAAACTCAACATGTCCAAACTGAACTCCTAATGATTCCTGCTTTCACTCTATCCCCCAAAACACCCTTCACCTGAAGGCTTCCCAGCCCTGAGCATGGCTGCTCCAACCCTGTAGTCTCTCAGAATGACCAAGGGTTCCCATTTTCTTCCAGAGCAAGACAGCTCTTCACAAGCATGAATACTCCCATCATTTTGGAAAACCGGCACTCAGGCCCTACATCACATTTATAATGTGCTGCTCCTGAGTTCACACTGGTCTCCTTGCTGCCTCTCAAACACAACAAGTAGATCTCCAGGCCTAGATGGAACTCTTTCTGGAACACAGGCTTCCTTTGAGGCTTACACATCTCCCTTTGTCACTAAGGCACAAGCTGACACCTGTGTGTGTGTGTGTGTGTGTGTGTGTGTGTGTGTGTGTGTGTGTGTGTTCTTACCACAATTTGCCCAACCATCCTGTTCCCTTCCTCATGCCACTTTTACTCTCATTATTTTTTTAATTGCATATCTTAAGTCCTGAATGTTGTGCTCAGGAGCTTGCAGAGGTCAGAAGAGGTTATCAGATCCCCTGGAACAGTCAGTTGTGAGTCACCCTGTGGGTGCTGGGAACCGAACCCAGGTCCTCTGTAAAAGCAGCAGTCCCTCTTAACCACTTAGCCCTCTCCCCAGCCCTTTTCATTGTTCTTTATAATCTTCAAGATCACAATGCATTTCTCTCTTCGCTGCCCATTTGCCTGGACAGGAAGACACAGATCCTTCACTGTTTGTGGCCACTAATGTCATTCAAGTTCTTGGAACAACGTCTAGCCGTAGTAGATTCTCAGTACACAGCATTGAATTGCCTGGCTGACTCTCTTTTGGGCCAATCTTAAGTACTTCAAAGGTTGAATATGAAACAAACAAGTGTCAGCACATTAAATTTCCTGCTTAGAATTCCCCATCTATGTGATCTTGATACATTTCATTTATGTGGTTTTGATGTCTTGATTACTGGACATATTTCAGAAATCTTGAGAAACCTAAGTCTTTAACCTCAAAATCTGATTTCAAATCATTTATGAATATTGAATCAATGAACTTTAGATATATTAAGAAAATATGTGTCTATTAAAATCTTTACAGTTGTCCTTTCAGATTTTGGAAATAAAATGTATTTGCAAGATCTTAAACATCTGTTGCAGGTCCTAGGTCTGGTAACCCTGGCCACTAAAAATAAAAATATTCTGGGATGTTAGTGGAGCAGCATGGACCATTCACACCTATTAGGGAACAGTCACATGACTAGGAAATGCCTTGAAACATGAATGACCAACCTCTTCATTTCTAAGCAATGTATCCGGTCTCTGTGAAGCCTGCCCAGACAGCTTCCCACAGTCCCCAGAAGTCAGCCTCAGGACTGAGATCTACTTGTTTTCTTGTCCACATAACATGAAGTCGGCTTTCTGAGGACATGATACAACTCTCTCTTCCAAGAAGTTAAAAGAATCTGCCATCTTCTTCATATTTCAGGTCCTGCTTCCCATTCATTTCACAGATGAGATTGCTGGATGGGGTCCTCGCTACCATGAGCTATGCACACACTGAGCAGAACATACATACACACACACACACACACACACACACACACACACACACACACACATGCTCATATTGCTTGCACAAGGCTCCTCAAAGTTTATTCGAGGAGTTTGTATGTGTTCTGTCTCCCAATTGTGTATAGGTTGGCAGCCTAACAGTGTTATCAGGTTTCAGGAGTAGGAGAACTACATCTCCCCGACCCTCACCATGTGCTCCCATCCTTTGTCTACGATGCATGTGTCTGCTGAACCCCTGGAATACTGGCCACCAATCAGTCCCCCACCTGTAGAATGGTCTTTTGGCTTTGGCCCTGACCATGCACCTTCAATATCAGGATATCCTTCATTCATCCTTTAAATGTCCTTGTCCTCTTGGGCAGCTGGCTGATGCTCATCTTTAATGAGGTTATTTCTCCTACACTTCCGGATTTGTCTAGCTGCGCACCAGGCATTTGTTAGTGCCCCTTGCAAGAACAACACTGCTACACCATGATGTCCCCTGCCTCTGGCCTTCAGAAAGTCCCACCCTTTCTCTGCATGGTGATTTTCCCCACCCTGACCCTTGGCATCAAGGCTACATGCTGCGTATGGGGGGGGGCACAAATCTTGAAGATATATAAATTTAGGTTCTGGTTATGAATGTGCTACTCGGTGACACTGGATGTGTTATTTGGCATATCGCTTAGTCTGCCAGAGTCTCAGTTCTCTCCTAAGTTTAGTGGGTTTAATAATACTTATACATCAGGCTCTGAAAGAAATACTTTGGGTGGAGTACCTTGGACAGCTCTGGGTTTGGCTTGGGAACTTAGCTGCCATCTTCATGTTTATCCCCTGTTCTGACTACAAAGGCTCACTGAAGAGAAGGCATTCATCTCTGAAGACTGTGGCAATGCTTCTCCAGCTGACTTGGGATGTGGATGGCCCTGTGTGTAAGTGAGGGATGGATGAAATCAGTGTCTTCCACTTTCCACAGCCCAGTTTCCTTCATCCTACCTCATTTGCTCACTACATGATACCATTCCAACTGCCACGATGGCCTTCATCAGAGGGCCAGGTACCACTAGCCTGGTTGCCAGCATCAGGACCAACATCAGGAACATCCTCAGTTATACTCCTCTTGGTCCCAGAAATAACCTCAAGGCTTGAGAGTCACCCACAGTGTCCCTCATCAGCAGCGTGAGTCCTGGTTTTGAAGGTTCTGGACTCCCCTCTTCACATCCTGACCCTGGACAGGAATCAAATTTAACTAAACAGCTTCAAAGGGTGCAGTCACGAGGAGTCTGAAGGAAAAATTAGAAGCAGTCCCCATTCTGAGTTAGGGACAAGGACAAAAGGCAAGAAGACAGCTAGAGTCCTACAACTCTCCAGTCTTTGGGGACCCACCTCCTGGAGATACTCAGGGGTCCCTAGATCTCTGAGATAACCTGTTTCAGGATTCATGACAGACATTCTTCTTTCCTCAGTATAGAAACTTCTCAGCTCCTTAGGGACCCTGCCAATATTCCTGTCAATCAACATCTCCTGTCAATCAACCTTGTTTTATTCTGGGAGAAACAGAAGTACAACACAAATGTGTTTTGTTGTTGTGTTGTTGTTATTGTTTTAACAACCGTTAGAAATCGAGGTTTTATTCCTGGATATGATCTGTTTTCTTCTAAAGTTTGGGACTTGAATACAGGACCTCACACAAGCTAGGCAAGGTCTTACGCTAGCTAGCCTGCCTCCCTGGCTCTTTACTAATTTTATGACGGAGTCTTGCCTTGAACTCTGCAGCTCAGGCAGGCTGTTTACCCCTCACTCTCCTTCATCCTTGGGAAGAACTGGAATTAGAAGCCGGAGCCACACACCTCACTTCCCCCCAAGTCTTCTTGCAGAAGAGGCAGTCTGTAGGCACTGAGCCAGGCCGATGCAGAGGGTACAGGAGTTCCCCAGCACCAAAGACGCAGATCTCACTGGATCCTACTTTTCCCTCTCAGTCTACGGCAAAGGCACATGTTAACAAGAGGCTCCTTGTTCACTCTTCGAGGTGCTACCACCCTATGTTCTACAGACGAAGCCATCACCTAGGCAGCATGCAACTCCTTGGACTTTGCCCACAGGGTGTGAGTGCTGGGACCAAGTGGGAAGCAAGATGGAGGATAAACGGAGGAGGAGCAGAGGCCAGGCCAGTGGGTATCGCTGCCTCCAAGGCAACTGGGGAGGAGGTATTTCATTTCCTGAGCTGCGCTTGTCCCATTTCAGTTTGAACAGATGGAAATATAGTTCAATGTTTCAACATCATTTGCCTTTCTCGTGCTAAAATATTGATAAGTGCTGCCCGCGCCGATGCCCCCGCGGTGGCGAGCAGTAACTGGAGCATGATGTGTGCTGAAGTGAGACACGGCAAAGCCTTTAACGAGTGTTTAAAATTCCTGGAATAATGCGCAACACTGGCTCCTGAAAACCTCCCTCCTGGGCGGCCTCCTAATCGGCGGGAGGAGGGTGAGCTGCAGCGCGGCCCCCCTGCTGGTGGCAATTAACGCCGCAGCTGCTCGGCTTCAGGACCGAACAATGCGGGAGGTGCTGCGTCCGCCCGGGCAGGGGGGCGGCCGCACTCACGGGGGGCAGGACACCCAGCGTTGCCTCCTGCGCCCGCCAGGAGCCTGTCACTCCGTACCCAGCCCCTTGAAAGAGGGAATGCTGCGCCCCGGACTCTTTAGAAAAGCAATCAGCAGACACAGAAAGGAAAGGGAGGAAAAGGAAATTAGGAGGGTGGGGCACAGAAGAGGAAGAAGAAGAAAGGGAGAAAAGCAAAGAGATAGGAAGAACTCAGGGACGGCAGATTCTTTCTAGGAAGAGCTTACCGGCCCCCGAAGGTTGGGTCATCTCACTCCCAAGCTGGAGCGCCCTGGACCGTCGCTGGTGGCATCCCAGTCCTACACCACTGTCTCTCAAATCGCAGCTGGGACAAAGGTTCCCAAGTCTCAGCTGAAAGAAAACCCACAGCGTGGACCTGAAATATCACTGCCAAAATTTACAGCAGCCCAGTTTGCCCAGACAAGGATCTGCCTGGATGACAGCATCCCCACATGTCTCTCAGGTGGAGAGTCCCCACCGTGGTTCATTTCTCCCATACTCCAGGCTTCTGGGTTTGGATTCGTGACTTTGGAAAATTCTTTATAGATCTTTGCGGAATCATCCTGAGGACTGTTCCCCAAGAGGCCTGTTCACATCAGGTTACAGAAGATAAAGCCTGCATTTTCCAGGGGTGACCTGGAAAAGTACTCACATAGGAGGAAGCAGGGCTGCACCCCAGAAAGCTGTGGGGTACCAACCTGGAAGAAATCCCGGCCTATGGTTTTATGACACACACCCATACAGTGGTTTAAGAATCAGGAGGCTGGGACTAGAGAGACAGTTCGTGCTTAAGAAGACGGTTAACTGCTGCTCTTGCAGAGGGCCAGGACTCAGTTCTCAGCACCCACAAGGCTGTAACTCCAGTTCTAGGAAATTCCATGCCCTCTTCTGGCCTTAGAGGGCACTGCACACACATGGTGCACATATACACATACATGCAGGCTACACACAGACACACAGACACGTAGACACACACACTAAAAACAAATAAAATTGTATGGCAGTCCTGATAGCACATGCCTTTAATCCCAGCACTCAGGAGGCAGTCAAGCAGATCTCTCTGAGTTCAAGGTCAGCCTGATCTACAGAGAGTTCTAAGCAAGTGTGGTGGTTTGAACAGGAATGTGCCCCATAGATGCATGTGTTTGAATCCTTGGCCATAGGTAGTGGCATTACTGGGAGGCGTGGCCTTGTTGGAGTAGGTGTGGCCTTGTTGGAGGAAGTGTGTCACGGTGGAGGCAGGTTTTGAGGTCTTATAAGCTTAAATTACACCTAGTGTGACACACAGTCTCCTCTCCTTCTGCTGCCTGTGGGTCAAGATTTAGAACTCACAGCTACCTCTCCAGCACCATATAGCAATGCTTCCCGCCATGATGGTAATGGACTGAACCTCTGAACTGTAAGCCAGCCCCAATTCAATGTTTTCCTTTATAAGAGTTGCTGTGGTCAGGATGTCTCTTTACAGCAATAGAAACCCAAGTAAGACAGCAATCAAGGGATACACAGCAAGATCTTGCTGTTTTCTCACTCCTTAAAAAAAAAAATCAGGAGGCTGGAGGTGTAACTCAGTTGGTAGAGTGTTTGCCTACCATGGAAAAGGCCTTGGTTTTGACTCCTATGCCATAGCATAAACCACATGTGGTAGCCTACGCCTGTAATTCCAGCACTTGAGAGGTGGAGGCAGGAATATCAGGTGTTCAAGGTTATCCTTGGCTACATATCAAGGTCAAGGTCAGCTTGGACTACAAGATACTCTGTCCCAAAAAGAAAGAAGAATCAGTGTAACTCAAAACCCTTGGTTGAAAACATGGATGCTATGTGCCGTAGAACAGGTGATATTCACAATTGGTAAGACAGAAGTGGAGATCCACCAGCTTAGAAGAAAGATCTGGCCACTTGTGCTCATGTCTTCCACAAAATAAAACTCAACCACTTTACAAATAAAATGGTTAGTGAGATAAAGGGTGGAGGTGATGAGTGGTTATATATAGCACAGGAGGCTAATTTGGGGAACAAATAGTGTATAACATAAAATAGATGGGACAAGCCAGGAAAGTCTAGAACATGCAGCTGTCATGAATCAGTGACAGGGGCAGACCAAAGGGCTCCTAAGACCCACCTGTGGCAGTTCCTCTGGAGAGATCTTTGTTTGTTTGTTTATTCATTCTTTTGTTTGTTTGTTTGAGACAAAGTTTCCCTGTGTATCCCTGGCTATCTGGAACTTACTGTAGACCAAGCTGGCCTCTAACTCAGAGACCTGCCTGACTCTGCCACCTGAGTGCTGGCATTAAAGATGTGTACCACCACAGAACAGCCTGGAGAAATCTTAATAGCGGAGGAAGCGCATAAAGCCAAAGCATCCTGTGGCTTCTAGAAGGTTGCCAGGAATGCCATATTATTCTTGATTCACATTCAGGCCATCCATGCTCAGGGAATAACTTGTCTGGTGGTTCAACAGTGCTTCCATTCACACATATCTGCTCCAGGCACCCTTCTTCACCCCGGGGGTGCTCCAGGTGTGGCTCCAGTCACATCTTGAGCACAGCCTCAGCAGTAGGTCTGTCCCCCTGTCTGGGGTTGCCCTTCACATTTCCCTGTAGCATCTGTGCACTAAGGGATGCCCTGTCTGGTTTCTCTGACCAGAGGTAGAGTTGGGAAGGAAGAGCTGTGTGCATGACCAAGGTGAGGTCCTTCCCGATGCCAACTGCCTCCCCCTCCTCTGGAGTTTATCTGGAGAACCCGAGGAGCCCCGCCTCGGGCAGCTAGCCTGGGCACCGAGTTAGAGCGGCAAGAGCAGGACCAGTGAGAAGACAGACAGGATGAGGTATCCCCAAGGGCCAGAAAGAAAGACTAACAGCCAAGGAAGTATAAAAACTTTTGAGCAGGGTTTCCCCTCCAGACCAACTCCTAGGAGACACTGGGAACCCCTGGAAGTTCGGATCCACTAAGAACTCAGTAGTGTGACTCAAAAGATTCTCACGGGTCTGGCATGGTCAGATGAATTTGGGAGATGATACCCTGGAAGTATGAGGCAGATGTGGCCACAACTGAGCTCTTTCATCAGGGTCCTAAGGTGACCCTTTCTTCCCGGGTCTCTTCCGTGTAGTGGACTCCAGCACAGAAAGGCTGCCTTGGCTCTGACCTCACTTAGAAGTTATCCTGCAGCAGACTGTTGGAGCTGCCAGGGTCACCGAGGTAATATCAGTCCCATAAGCAGCAGGCAGATAAAACAGAAAGGAAGCGGGCCTGGGAGGAACTGGGCTGCTATAGCTGCGCTTGGAGCACAGGGACAGAATTAGAGTGCCACAGAACGAACTACACCTTGGCCTCACCCCTTGGCATTAAAAAGTGCAATCCAGGAAGGGCAGTGGTGGCACATGCCTTTAATCCCAGCACTTGGGAGACAGAGCCAGGTTGATCCCTATGAGTTCGAGGTCAGCCTGGTCTACAGAGCGAGATCCAAGAAAGACTCCAAAGCTACACAGAAAAACCCTGTCTCAAAAAACCAAAAATAAAGAAAAGTGCAATCGAACAACCAAGAGATTGATTGGCTAGAAGCAACAGTGATGAGAGGCCATTTCAGTGTGAGACCCAGATTGTGTCCACTACAAGTCAGCCTGGCTCTCCATGGCCAATCAGAGTAGAGAAACAAGACTTGAGGACTTGGCCTAGTGCCTGGAGTGGGATGGAGGGAAGGACCAAAAGACTGACTCTGGAATCAAGATGCTGCTGGTCCCAAAGTCTACTACACTGCTAGATATGTAAGACAGAGCCATGCTCTCCCAGCTTCCCACTCACTGGCTCTCCTCCACTCCTAGACAACATCATCCCACTTAAGAGCAGCCACCACCACACCTGGGGCCTCTTGGCAGCACCTTATGATGCATTTACTGGAAGCTTACATTTCTTCATGAATAATCCATCCACTCCGGAAAGGTAAGTTCCACCATCCCTGTTTTACAGACGAAAGAAGCGGACTTGGAGCACTGAAAATTGCAGAGCTCTTATGCAGAATTGGAACCAAACCCCATGCCTCCTGCTCTAAACCGTCTGGCCTCTGCAGGTCCATCTCTCGTTGGGTATTTACACACGCAGTACAAACGGAAATGAACCAAAGTACATAGGTACTCTCCTCCTAAAATCAAGTTGAAAGTATACTAGGGTTGAGTGTGACATTCCCACCTATAATTCAAGCCTTGAGAGGCTGAGGCAGAAGGATGGCTGAGAGTTCAACACCAGCCTGGGCTATTGTAGTTAAATTGCAGGCCAACCTGAGCTATATATTGAGACTCTGTCTCAAAAAAGAAAAAAAAAAAGTCTATGAGAGTGATCATTGCGGCAGAGTGGTGGAGACATTGATAAAAAGACATGTTGACTCACAACAAAATGATTAGTTTATGTGCCCGAAAATGGCAGTTTAGGTGAAGGCACTTGTCACCAAGCCTAATGACCTGAATTCAGTCCCTGGGATCCACATGGTAGAAAGAGAAAACAGACCCCCCTGAGAATTGTCCTCTGGCCTCCACAAAAACACTGTGGCCTGTCACATGCATGTGTACATGCACACAAACAAAATGTTAAAGTTTTTAAAAAGAAATTAGCTGGGTATGACGATACCCACCTTTAATCCCAGCACTCTGGAGACAGAGCTCTAGACCAGCCAGGGTCTCAAAATGAATAACTAAATGAAACAATAAGAATAAAAGTTAAATAAATTATTAGTGCCGGTTCTGTTTATTTTCTGGAAATGGAGTTGCCATCTACTGAAGTGGATGAGCCAAGATTAGTTCTGTCTTAGTGAAAATCAAGGCATGGTGAGTTCTGTTTCCCTTTTCTCTTCATGAAACACACCACCTACTACTGTAGGGTACAATCATTAATCAGAAATGACCCTGCAAAGCCAGCTCAGCCCACGTGTCTACGTGGGAAAGTAGGAATGTCAATCTGATCACATATGTCTTACTACTTTTACAAAAGACAAGTGGACCTGAAGACTTGTGCTCAAGTGATTGACTGTTTGCACTTGTGGGGGTTCTGGGATTGAACCCAAGGCCTCCTACCTGCTAAGCAAATGCCCTACCATTAAGCCACATACCTGGTCCATGTCGTGTATTCAAGTGTTGGTATGTGTTTCAAATGGCTGGATTTGTTTTCAGATTTATTTCTTTTTATTTTGTGCATGAGCATTTTTTGCCTGCATGGATGTCTGGGCACTACATGTATGCAGTGCCCAATGGAGGTCAGAAGAGGACTTTGGGACCCCTGGAATGGGAATTGTGAGCTGCCATGTGGGTGCTGGGAAGGGCAAAAGCCGCAAGTACTCTTAATCACCGAGCCACCTCCCTAGCCCAAGTGGCTGGATTTTAAATTTAGTAACCAGGGAGACCCACAAGAGTTATGCTGAAGTTTGTCAAAATACGTAGGATGGAGCTGATATCCGAACTTCCATACTCATGTTCAAATGGACCCCAAAGAAGAAAGCTCCAGCCTTGGATTCCAGGCACTTCCACCGCCTCCCCAAGACTACCATCCTCTCTGGCTCCCCCATCGCATTCACCCAGAACTTCTGTAACTGTGCTTTCAAGGATGCCCACCCGTAGTTTTCACCCTGTGCTCCCCAAAGGTCCAAGTGGTAAAGGCTTGGTCTCCAGAGAGGCACTCTGAGAAGGCAGTGGAGCCCTAAGAGAGCCAGGAGGAGCCTGGTCTCCAGGTCTCTAAGGACGTGCTCTGGAAGGGGACTGTGAGACCCCACTCCCCTCTTTCCTCTGTTTCAATTCCTTGACTATGAGGTGGGTGGCTTTGCTATACTGTAAAATTCAGTCCTGAATTTGGAAAGGTCACCCATCATGGGCTGAGACCTTTAGTATTGTGATCCAAATACGTTATTTTTCTCTTTACAAATTGACTGTATTTTTGGCGATGGTGGAAAATTGATGAATGTGCCACCTTTACTCCCCTGGCCTTGCCTAGGTAGTGCTTACTCCTGGAAAGTTCATCTTATTCCTCACATCTGATGCCAGAGAGTCCTGTCAGCTCCGGAGGGTCCCAGTCATTCAGGCAACCCTCAGTTCCTCACATTTAGTGGCCTTCATGGCTCCAATTCTGCCTGTTCCTTCTGGGTTCCAAGCTCACTTCTCTAGGTATATGCTGTAGCAGGCTAGTAATGCCTGGCTCCCTCGTCTATGACTCTGGGTAGATACTTATTGGTTTACTCATTCATTAATCCAATAATACGCACCTGGATTTGTAATAGGTGCCAGGGGCAGTACAGAAGTGCAGCCAATGCAGCCCCGTCTCCAACTCAGCAGGAGAAACAAGCATCTGTACTACTCACTATCAGGCCAGAAAGAAAGTGGTCCTAGGCTCCATGAGAGCCGGGATATCTGGATGAGGAGACCATGTTAGCTTGGTACATTCTGCCCTGAGCTGTAACCTCTGTGTGGTCAACAGTTGAGACCTTACTTCTACTGTTTGAAAATCCCAGCTCCTTCATGCCCACTTGCCGGTTTCCTGCTTGCTCTGCTCTGGATAGCCAGAATGACTCAGAGAGTTCCTCATCACCCTTCCCCACCCTGTCTCTAAGTAATTTCAAAGTGACTCAGGGGCCCCCGATGTTCCAGGGCAGTGCACTTCCAGACTCCCGGCATACAAGTTTCAAGCGTCACAATACATTAAATAAACAGCAAAGACAATACATCTAAAGTTCTCACAGAGGAATGAGGGAGGAGTCTGACCAGAAGGAAGGGCTGAAGAGCTGTAGGTGCGTGCTGATGGGGAGGAGGTAGCCTTACTGGAAGGATCAGGGGATGTACCATCATCATTCTGGTTGGAGACAGAGCCTCATAAGGAGATCCACAGGGTTATCCTCAAGCCAAGCCTTCCTGAATCATCCCCAGACCTCAGTCTCCAGCTACTTCTCTCTCTGTCTCTGTCTCTGTCTCTGTCTCTGTCTCTGTGTCTCTGTGTCTCTCTGTCTGTCTGTCTGTCTCTCTCTCTCTCTCTCTCTCTCTCTCTCTCTCTCTCTCTCTCTCTCTCACACACACACACACACACACACACACACACACACACAACCAGAGTTCCAACTTAGCGCCTTCCTAAAAGAAGGTAGAGAAGACAGTCTGTGTTGGAATCCTTCTCTCTACTGCAGAGTAAAGACAACAGAAATGACTATCGAGCACCTTGCAACTTCCCAGACCCTCAATTTCCTCACCTGAAAAAAATGGGACAAAAGTGCTCTCTTCCCAGGAGAGCGTGTGGGTAAGAAGATGGGTAGTGTACCCTGACACCCAGAAGTGTCATATATGTCCAGGTTCCTCTTCCTTTGGGGACTGACTCTTCCACGTAAAGGTTTCACATCTTACACAGTTGCCTGAGGCTTTGTTAGAGGATTTTCCTCTAAGGCATCCAGTGAGGGGAAGGACCTCTTGACTATGCCCACCTGGCACACCTAGAGCATGGGTGGTGTCCAGTGTTTCCCTGGATCTAGAGAAGGGGTAAGTTTTTGTCGGCAAAGAAGAAGCCTCAGTCTGGGAAGGAACAGCCGTGACCAATGAGAGCCACCTCATGGTATGTGACATTTTGTTTGTGTTCTGACAAATAAAGCTTGCCTGGAGACCAGAGGGCGGAGCTAGCCACCAGTTAACCATAGAGGTCTGGAGGTTTATACAGAGAGGAGACAGGAAGTGACAAGGCAGGGTAGAGACAGGATCTGGGCCCCTTCGGTTGGAGGATCCGGAGAAGTAGGAAGTCACTGGCGGCTGCTCCTTTGGGCCTCTGATCTTTCAGGTTTTACCCCAATACCTGACTCCTGGTTTTTATTGATAAGATTAATTAGATGTACGCTTCAACCTCCAGCTGAGATGCTGTGGTAGGAATTTAGTTTGAGATGTGGAAGTTGAACCACTGACTTTCTTGAGAGGAACCCATTTTGTTTTCTCAACTTTGAAGCTTTTTTTTGCACAAACTCTCTTCTCTTTTCCATTGATGGCTAAGGCTGCATTCTTTCCTGGGCTCTGCAGAAAACGACATCAACCTGGCCGGAGGGCACAGGCTGGGATGTCCACAGAGAAGAGAGGACATTCACGCCTGAGCTTTCTGAAGTTGTTCTCCCAGGAATCTTCCCTCACCTCCAGATAAGTCTCTGTCGCCAACTTTGCTCCTGGCTTCAAATGTCCTGGGGGCCACTCTGACATTCCCATCTCTTCTTTTTCCACCCAGGGCCAAGGGAGAAATGTTCTATATGAATACGTCTTGGGAACAGTGGGGTATGTAAGCAAAGCTGTCGGAAAACCCAACTGCCAATGGTCTTACCATGTGTGTGGTCCAGTATGTTCTCCTCTGCCTCCGGCCAACTCTGAGAAGGAGAAAAAAAAAAGTCCTTTTCATGGAGAGGTTGATAGGGGCTGGAGAGATGGCTCCGCCAATGAGGGCACTTGCTGCTCTTGCAGAGGGTCAGGGTTTGGTTTCCAACACTCACATGACAACTCAAATAGTCTGTAACATCAGTTCCACAGGATCCAGTGCCCTACTCTGGCCTCTGTGGCCACTGCATGCACAAGGTGCATAGATATCCTTGCAAGAAAACTCACTTTGCACATAGCATAAAGATAAATAAATCTTTTTAAAAAATTAGTGATAAACAATAGGGTTTCAAAGCACACATCCATAAGTTTGTGTATTAAAGGATTGAGTCCCAGGGAGGTGCTATTGGTAAATGCTGTGGCTCTTTTGGAGGCAGGGACTAGGGAAAAGCTCTTAGGGTTAGAAGCCATCCTTGAAGAGGATTATGGGACCCTACCTGTTTGGCCCCTCCATATAGTTTTAAGTTGCTATGTGAGTCCTTGCTCTGTCACAATTTCTCACCGTGACTCTGATCCCATCCAAGCAATGGGGACACCCAAATCTTGGATTTGAACCTCCAGAACCATGGGCCAAAGTAAGCTTTTCTTGGCTCCACAAACAGCTGGTGTCGGACATTTCATTGTAGTGATGTGAGGCTCACTGAACACGTCCATATAATGGGATGATATTTAGCCATAAAATGGAATGACACATGCTAGGAATGAATGGGACCTTGTGAAAAAGCCAGATACTAAAGGCCAAATACAGCATGATCCAATTAGAGCAAACGTCTACCGTGGTGACAGAGATGGATGGTTGCTGGGGTCTGGGCAGGAGAAGGGGGTGTACAGGCAGTGGCTATTGAAGTTATTTGGGTTTCCTTTGGGGATGGCGAGACTAACTAGGTAGCTCTGACAGACAGACAACCCCACTGATTGGACACCTAACAATGACTAAAATGGTGACTTTGTTATGAGTGCTTTGCCACAACTCTGAAACATAAAAAGCAAAAGGGAAAACAAGCCTTGAGTATTTTTTTCCCTCCACTTTCATCCTCCCAATCCCTGCCCTATTAGAAGTGTTCTAGAGCCCCCTTCACTAAAAGGGACGTTTCTATTTCTTTTGTTGAGAAGATAGTGTCCAAAGGGTAAAGCTCACCCAAGATGGCTCCCAAAGGCCTTGGCTGAGACTGTATACCTAAAGTCTGTGGCCAAATAATGAAACACACCAGACTCCTCCCCAGCCTTTGTTCCTAGCCTCTCAGCCACCCTGGCATGGAACTTCCAAGCTGGCCACCAGCAGAGGATGTATCTTCTTTGCCTTGAGAGACTGGAGGTCCCAGTTCCAGAACAGGTAGGATGGAACCCATGCTCACAGGGTCTAAGGACCGTTTGGAGGGAGACCCGGTGACCAGACCACACTCAGAGGGCCTGGCACTTTGTTTGGTCAGATCGGTAATGAAGCAGAGGTAGGCACAGCTGGCCACAGGGAGCCTGGGCCATCTCCCCCTGCATCCTGGCGTTAAAGCAGAGAGAAGGAGCCATTATTCTCTGGGAAAATTTATTGCCTTCCTTGGAGGCAATCTGGGACCTGGAACTTTACCTGAGATGTCATTCCACTGGTGGTGACAATACTTAGGCACCTCGACTCACCATGAAATATCCAGTAGAGAGTGATTCTGGGGGCTGGCCGTGGTGCTACACACCTTTAATCCCAGCACTTGGGAGGCAGAGGCAAATGGATCTCTGTGAGTTCAAGACCAGCCTGGGCTATGTAGAGAGTTCCAGGACAGCCAGACAAGGTGAGACTTTGTCTCAAAATAAAACAAACAAACAAACAAACAAACAAAAGGCCCTGAGCTTGGATGTGTTAGTGTTTAGAAACAGGATTAGGCCTAGACAAATCCTCCAACAACTGGGTAGTAGAATACACCCAGAAACACCGATTTATTGCTGGCAGCCAGGATTTATCTGCTTTCCCTAGCTTGTGTAGAAATCAAACTCCCAACTCCTGGAGTCTCCCACAATGCCACCAGTTTGCTCACGGGCTCTGTGGCCCTGACCCACAGAGGCCAATCTGACCTCCCTTTCCTGCGGACTCTGCCTTTCATGGTTTATCACCGTGATCTAAATTCTAGGCCTTCCAATTCTCTGTCCCACCTGGCCTCTCTCTATCCACGGACAACATAAGCTCCCTTCAGTGGAACACCATCCCTTGGCTCAAAGCTCTGCAAATCCAGAAGTTTGGAGATGTTCAGGAAGGCACCAGTGGGGTTGAGATATCGCTTGGTGTTAGAGTGTCTAGCTTGTGTGAGGCCCTGGGTTTGATCTCAAGAGGGGCCGTGAAGGAAAGGAGGAGGGAAGGGCAGGGCACATATATACCCCTGGCAGGTCCGGAGCAGTACCTGTAGTCAGCATGCCGATCCTTCTGCAGGGAAACATCTAATACCCATGCCAAGTGGATAAATAGACTCTAAATAGCTTCGTACAGTTCAGGTCAGGTTCTGCTTGCCAAGTCATTTTGGCAGCAACCATACCCAACACACAATAAGAAACCAAAGCCTTTTGAATTTTAGACGTGTAGAAAAGAGAGTTTGGATCTGTGTGTGTGTGTGTGTGTGTGTGTGTGTGTGTGTGTGTGTGTGTGTGTGTGTGTGTGTCATAAGAGAAAGCCCAGCAAAGTGGGGGAGGGAGGGGGGAAGGAGGAAGGAGGAGAAAGAGGAAGAGGAAGGAAGGAGGAAAGGGAGGAGGAGGAAGAGGAGAAAAAGAAGACAGCCTTGTGCCCCACAATCCTCTCACCTCAGACCACCTGGCTGTGGAGGCCAGGCTTCCTTGGGCATTGTTTTGTACTCTGTAGAGTTAAGGGCCACCTTACTCGCTGTGTGCTTAAGGACAGAAACTTCACTATCGACATCAGCAGTTTCCTTACGTATTTAGACAGGGATCAGAGGGCTTCCGAAGGTTCCTTTGTCTGTAATATTTAATGAACCCACTCAGTTCATTAGCCAAGAGGTGACTTTATTATCAGAGTGGGGTGTTGGCTTCACCATCAGGTCATGGGGTACCCCTAAGAAACAATGATTCCACACAACACACAATGCCTTTTACTTCTGGGTGTTCAAGCTCGCTGTTCCCAGCCTTGGTGTTATCTGTTCCTCTCACAGTCTGGAAAATAAATTCATATATCCCAACCGAGGTCTGCTTCCAATGCCCCCCTTTGGGCTCCCTCTGTATCCACAGTTCATCACAGCAGTTTAAGTGATATCTCACATGTTGTTGCTTTTCCTTTGCTTCCTTTAAACTATGACCGCCACAGGGCTAGGGGTCTGGGCTGCCAATAGCTGTCCCCTCCTGTGTACCTCTGAGCTCAGCACTCAGCAGGCAGGGATGGCTTCCTGCCAGTCAGTCACTGAGGAAAAGAGCCACGTGTCACGTCTATAGGGTGCCCTGGAGGCGTGGGCAGAAGTTAATAGTTTTGGAGAAGGAAGCCTCAGCCCGAGGCTTGCAGGTTCAGGTAAGCGATACAAAGCTGCATGCGCCAGGGCAGAAAGTCTCTATAAGACAGAGCCCAGTGTATCACAGAGTTCTTTTACCCTCGTTAAAAAAAAACTATAGGAAAGTAAAACAGTTTTCAGGAAGCTAGGTGAAGGGAGATGCTTCCAAACTCCCAGACTAAAAGGCATCAACTGCAGAGCCCTGCATCCCCTCACCCCAGCAACCAGCTCGGATACTGCGCGCCACTGCCGCGAGGTGGCAGCAAAAACCCGCCAATGTTCCCTGCGCGCTCTGCTGTCTGCCTGGGGCCTCAGTGTGTGTTTGTCCCCCAAATGCCAAATACCAGAGCAGAGGGGCATCCAGCCCCGGAGAAGGACCGAGCGTCCTAGAGAACTTTGTGGTTGCTCCTTAAGACTCAAGAAAGACTAATGTCTTCTGACCTCTAGCTAATAAAGATTCAAATGTTATCTGGAAACTTCTCGAGGGTGTCATGGAGTCTATCCAACCTGTGCCCCTGTGGGCTCTCCCTGCCCTCCCACTTCTGGGAAGCCAATCTAGTGGTCTCCTGCCTCCTCTGTTCCCTTTAAGTGTCAGGTCTTGGACTCTGGATACAACCGGACCTGCTTCCGCCCTCCCCGGTTGCCTCTTTCTGTTCCTATTACTGCTAGGCCCTAGAATGACCCTGAAAGGTGAGCCTCCTCTGTAACTGCTCCTAAGATATCTCTCTCTCTCTCTCTCTCTCTCTCTCTCTCTCTCTCTCTAACTGAGTGTGGGACCAGCAGACCCTGGAGTGCAATTGAAATCACAAGATAAAACTGACTTCTCTTCGCTCTGGATCTCAGAACCCGCCCTTATTTGATAACATGTTCTCCAAGCTGTGTGGTGGCTCTGAAACCCACGCCTCCTGCGAAGGGCCACCGCTTTCTACAAAGCCTTTCTGAAAGTCTAGTGGCAACAAAGCGGGAGACTGTGCGCTGGGCTGTCTCTGTCCCTGGAGCCAGCCAGCCAGGAGGCTGAGAAACAGTTTGCAGGAGTCTGGGTGCACAGAAGTTGGGCAGAGCTCAGACCTAGATTCCCCTAGGGCCATGAGGGTCCGGTAAGACCTGGGTTTCCTGCCCTACCTCTGACCCTCCAGCCCTTCCTTGGTGGTGGCCATGCTCCCAACTGCCTAGTGTACTTACTGGCCTACTGTACAGCCACTTCAGCTACTCCCCACACACCCCTCAGGGAGCCTGGCAGTCAAGATTTCACTGTCCTCAGACTAGCCCCCTCCCCAGGGTGTTTCTGCATGGTGGAATTAAGGCAGAAGGGGGAGCATGGGAATAGAGCCAATGAGGATTCTCACTCTGGGTAAGGGGCGGCTTTTCCAACAATACTCACAGAATTTGATTGGCTGACTAGACTCCTCTAAGGCCAACTTGGGAGTGGAAAGCTGAAGGGCTCCATGTTTCTTGAAGTCACAGGGAGTGGGGATCCAAGACCATTCAGTAATAAGTCCACAAAACAGCGGCAAGTTCTGAGGCTGGCCCCTTAAGCTTTTCCTAGGGATGTGTTGGCTGCCCATTGGGTATGGGGTCAAGACCACATGGCTTGCTGGAACCTTGTACCTCATAGCTTGTACCTCACCTCAGTCTCGGTTCCTCTGACTCAACTGACAGCTTCTCCACACCCCATGGGCAACACCCTAGAGTAAGGAACCAGTCCTGCCACGCTGCTGCCCCTGGAGTAAATTCTGCCTCCACACCCTGACTCTACTCTGCCCGCCTGGAATCCCCTCCTCCACTGAAGCCAATCCATTTGTCTGGGTCAATGTTACCCTTTCCTGTCTCCACTCCCAGACATCCTGTGTGCATTTGTCTTCAACTGATGGTCCCAAATGTCCCTTCCAGTCGACTGTAAGCAACCTGAAGGTAAGCCTGAGTTACACTTGACCCTCCGTTCTCACAAAACTTATGTGGTATTTTTGGACTAAGTGGGATGCCCAGCCTACATTCGGATGAATAAAAACCCTAGGCTCATCCGTATGTGGGTGTGTCTCCTGAGTAAAATGAATATTTACCTTATACACCCAACAAAGGTCAAGATCACACATATCCACATCACACACTACTGAGTCCAGCCCACCGTGACACTCTGGGAGTGGAGCTACCTTCATTGATCGCAGGGCTTTGGTAGGAATGCCTGCTTTTAGCCCCTGGCTAGGGGTTTTCCAAGTGTCCGGTCCTAAGCAGGCTCTTAGTAGCCTTGGAATGTCAAGTGTCAAGCGCCTGAGGCAGGCACTCCCTGACCTACCCAGCTCCCTGCCTGGTCTTGAGCACCAATAAGGATCTTAGAAATCTGTTTACTCAGGTACCAGAAACTCACGGTGAGAAAGACTGGGGGTGGGACATTGAGTGTGCAAGGGTAGCCTCATGACAGTGTCCAAGTCATTGTCCTTTCTGAGCTTTGCTTCTTCTTAGTTTCTGATCAAAGCCTCTTAGGTTTGTGGCTGCGATTCTTGGATCAAGGTTTTCCACACCCTTGCTCATTCTCAGCTGGACCTGGCCAGGGTGCGGAGGAGGTGAGGGCAGACAGGGTGACCATGGGACTCCAAGGATACAGAGGCATGCACGCTGCCGGTAATTAGCCACACTTACTCATTAGAGGGCCTTGCTAAGAATCTTTGTTGAACAATAGTCTGAAATTAATTACGATGGTAAACATTCATCTCAAAATCCAACAAACCAAAGCCTGCATGGGCCTGGAAGGGCTCCAGGAAGCCCTCGGGCACAGGCTGGACCTTCGCCTGGGGTGGCCCAGGCTGTGTGGGGGGGGTAAGAGTAAAGGCTCCATGATGCTGTGACTGCAGCTTTCCCAGAAGAGAGTCCTGGAGCCGCCAGAGCTGGACCACAGCGACCCCCCAGCAGACTGAAAGAAGAAAGGCAGTCTGAGTCGAGAATGGGGAGGGGCGTGGAGAGGGGGGAGGCACAAAGGCCCAGCTAGCAAGAGCTCTGAGAAGGCCAGGAGGCGGGCCACTGACAGCACATCCGGGTTCCAGGGGACTCATTGGCTCCCTCACACCTCCCGCCTTTCTTGTAGATTCTGGACCCCACACAGTCACTTCATATCCAGGGATCTGAAAGGTCTCAGGGCGCTCACCCCTGATCCCAAGCCCCACTTGTCCCTTTAGACACCAATGCTTTATATAGAATGTGCTGGCAAGAAAGGAAAACCCAGGTAAATCCTCGGGCAAGCACTCAGCTAGTGGCCTGGTATGCAGCTCCTCCTGTGCTCAGAAAAGTCCATCTACCCACAGAGGGGGCCTCTCTCCTCCCCGACCAGCCAGGGTTTGCCTGGCTGCTGCCAGGTGGACACAGCCAGAAGAGATAGAAACACATGTGGACAGGTCTGGTCTGTAATTCCTCTTTGCCAACACCTTCGGTAAAATCCCGAGGGTCTGAATCAGCCTCCTTTGGGTTTAAGCTCCTCCCCCTTTTTCTTAAAGACCGTGTTTATATCAATGGGAGGGAGGCCTATTTTCAAAATGTGGAGAGCACAAAGGTGTTTCTGTGTGGTACCGGTGGGCCACTCATCCCTGTGCCAAGAGAGTGGAATGCAACTGCCCATCATAGGAGACATCTGTACGTACACACACACACACACACACACACACACACACACACACACACACACGCGTGTGCTCACTTGCAGGACAGAGTGGGTAGGGGGAGCTCAGTGGAGAGGCCACTGCCTAGGGCAGGAAGGGACGGGGGGGGGGGGGGGGGTTGTGCTTTCTTGAGCGGAGTCTTCGGGATAGAGGAGGATGTCTAAACTCCAACCACCCTCCAAGGGAATGGGCACGTTAGGACTCCAGGCTGGCCCGCACCCCGCACACAAGCAGCAAGTTCTCAGTTCACTTACTAAGTCACGCTGACCATGAGGCAGATGTTCCCTCAGGTGCTCTCGGGGACACTACCCTGTTCCCTACCACAGCAGCACATTTTCTCTAACCCAGCTCGGCCCGTGCCTGAGTCCAGCTGGCTTTTCTAGAGTTCTCTGAATTACTCTGTTCCTTTTCTCCTCTTCTCTCCTTACTCCTCTTCCTCTTCCCCTCACTTCTTTCTTTCCGTCTTCCTTCTGTCTTTCTTTCCTTTCTTTCTCTTTTCTTTCTTTCTCTTTCTTTCTTTCTTTCTTTCTTTCTTCCTTCCTTTCTTTCTTCCTTCCTTCCTTCCTTCCTTCCTTCCTTCCTTCCTTCCTTTCTTTCTTTCTTTCTTTCTTTCTTTCTTTCTTTCTTTCCTTTTTTGAGACAGTGTCACTCTATAGCCAAGCTGGCCTTGAACTTGTGATAATCCTCCTGCCTCTGCCTGAGTTACAGGCATGTGTCCGGCTCCCCTCTTTTTGTCTCCGTTCACCTCTCTTCACTCTTTCTTTTCACTCTGTGATGTCCATCCATTCTGCTGCCCTTGTTCTGCAGAACAGCATACCTAGGCACTTGGGGGAGGGGAGTTTCAAAACAGAGACTTCTGTTCCACTCTCAATAGTAAGCATGTTCAGCCGATGGTATTTATAGCACACTGGCTGTCTTCTCTAATCTCTAGCCACCTAGTGTGGGGTTTGGGTGGGGGGGGTCATCTCTGGAAGTGGATGAGGTTGAGAGAAGTGGTCTCTGAGGTGCCCAGACAGGCTGTGTAGCGGAGGGCAAGTGACCTGAGGGACAAGGTAATGTCTTTGGGTTGGCTCCTCTGTCGGCAGGTGTCTGAAGGTTCCTCAAACATCCTGTCTTCGTGAATATGCCATGGCTGTGTTCTTCAAATGAATCAATCACTCTTCTGAAGCCTCTCCCGTGTACGAACTTCCGGTGAGTCCCAGCCCTCTCCGTGCAACAGACTGTGTTTTACCGGTCTGTGGGTGCTAATGGTGCTTTACACGAGTGTGCAGTTCTATTGTGGTGTGAGTCTGGATAGCTCTGTGGGAGGAAGATTGTAAGACCGGGCGTGTTTGTGTGTGCATCCATGCAGGTTTGGAGCATGTGCGTCCCGGAGAGAGTACCTGCAGGGAGGAGAGATGTCGAGGATGCTTGCATTGGTGTTTTGAGTACTGATGTGGACTCTATAAGGGGTAAAGCAGAAAGATCGGCTGTGTGTTGTGTAGGGTAGACCTATGGGTGCTGGGAAATTGTTCTGGTAGCAGGGGTGTGTGTGTGTGTGTGTGTGTGTGTAAGCTGTATTTCTGCAGAAATGGCTGGAAGCAAGGTGTGTATACATGTGACTAGGGTATATTTGTATAAGTGTGTGTGTGTGTGTGTGTGTGTGTGTGTGTGTGTGTGTGTGTGTGTGTGTGTGGTGTAGCCTCTGTCAGCCTGGCTGTGCCTGCCCCCTCCCGCCGAGTCCTTCCTGACACTGTAGAGCTCAATCAGCAACCGCATGAATACACTCGAATGGAAAGTTGTGCTCAGCTGACCGGAGAAATTGGAGCTGGGCATGTACTACTACCCTCCTCCCAGACTCCCTCACCCCCCCCCCTCCCCCTTAGGCCAGACAGCCGTCCCAGCCGGCTGGCTGGGACCAGGAAGGCTCAGTTTAGCTCAGCTGCCCCCCACCCCCCCCCCCGGAAAAAGACCTGGCAGTGGGAGGCGAGGGGGCCCATGCTCGAGGACTTGCAGCTCAATGGTCTTCATAGGCTGGAGGACTCCGCCTCAGTGTCCAGGGAGGACATCGAAATCCTCAGAGGTGGCAGCCAGTACTCCAGGTGACAGCCACACCAGGCAGTACAGGAAGGTCGGACGGACGGACGGATGGGTGGTAAAGGAAGACAAGGACGGGGAGAAGAGTCTGAGGCAATCCCTGCTCTGGAGGAACTAGAGCATGGCCAATGCTCCACAAGCTCGGCAATAGGCTGTAGGCTTAGTGATCCTTGCAAGGTTCAAAATGTACCAGATAGTTCCATTCCATTTTTGAAGCACATGGGTGTCCGTGACAAACTGGTAGTGAGCTATGGGGAGTCAGATCTTCAGCCACTCTAAGTGAGCCTCTCTGAACCCCAAACTACAGTGTGCTGAATGAAATACAAGATGGGGCCACTACTCTGCCTCCACACTCCCTCCCACTTGGCCTGCCTAGGCCTTAGACTGGCCTTCCCAGCACTGCACTGGAACCAGCTCTGGGGACAAAGTTGGGCCACTAGTCCCAACCATCCCCAATCCCAGCCCTGCCACCAGGCTCCTGTGCCTCCATCCAGCTCCACTATTGATCACTGTGGTACTGTGGCAGCTTCCGGGTCATTTCTTTTAAATCAGTTGTGCATCTCACCAGGGATAATCAACTTCACTGGCACTGGGCAGTTACTTTGGCAGGATTCAGAGGGCAAGAAGAGGGCCTGAATAGGAGCTCTGGGATGGGGCTAGGAAGGGAAGTGGGTTAAGAAGTGAACAAGCCAAAAGGAGTACATAGGTGGATTCTAAGTGTGAGGTCTTTGATACAGATTTTCCCAGCTTCACAGTCCAATCTGCTGTTTGGGTTTCCGATACAAATCCTAGATAACTATGGTTTTTGTTTGGAGGGAGAAAATTGGATTGTTACTCCTCAAGCTGTAGACCCCAGAGCAGTGGTCCTCAACCTTCCTAATGCCGCGACCCTTTAATACAGTTCCTCATGTTGTGGTGACCCTCCCCCAACCATAACATTATCTTCGTTGCCACTTCCTAATTGTAGTTTTGCTACCGCTATGAATTGTAATATAAACATCCAATACGCGACCCTAGGGGTAGCAGCCCACAGGTTGAGAAACACTGCCCTAGAACCAGTACCTAGATCTAGGGAGGTCTTGCGTTGGGAACATTCTCAGCCAAATGCACTCAAGGAGAGGTCAGAAGAAATGCACAGTACACAGAGAAGGGGTCTCAACCCTCTGATGCTCAGGGGAGCCAGCCCGTTAGCTGCTGTGTGGCCCACATAGAGGGGCCCTGTGGTTAACAGGGCCACAGAGGCCCTCACTCCCCTGGCTCAGGCACAGTTTGCTTTGCTTCCGGGAGGTTAGGTACTGTACAAAGAGAACCTCAGCACTGTTCCTCCATCCAGCTCTGCCCCAGCAGTCCCTGTGCGACCTTGACTGCTTTGGCCATAGTTCTGGGGGCTGGAAAGAGAATGAACAGGCTCTGGGTAAAAGAGAGATCTGGCCAGAAATGGGCCCCCCTTTCCCTCTGCCCTGTGTTTGAAAGGGCAAGGGTTAAATCCTCCGTAATAACTGATGTATCAAGGGCAAAGGTGAATGGAGGAAACAACCAACCCACACTAGCCAATGAACATCTGTTGTGGGTTCTCACACCTGCACATGCACACACACACGCACACACGCACACGCACACACACACATCCCATTTCTTAGAGGGGTAGGAAGATTCTTAGGGATGGGGACTGAGGTTCACGGTTCAGGTTCACTGTTCAGGTTCACGGACTGACGAGAATAAGTCAACATAGATGTCTATAAAAAAAAAAAAACCTGAAATGCATGAGACACATATTCTCTAGACAGAACCCCTTCTCACAGTACCCTCCTGTAGGTGTCTCGGAGCCACTGTGATATTCCTTGCAAGACTAGAAATTTGCAAGCCGCTCATTCTGTACATAAGTACTACACCTAAGCTATGCAGCATATATGAAAATCCACGCTAGGCACATGCCAAGGAAGTATGCATGCATTTATATCTAGCACACGCATACATCCTTTTTGTATGCAGAATTTGACGAAATGGCGAGAGCCCAGCTTTAGGACGGCACACACATAGGCACTCACACCAAGCACACAGGAGACCTGTAGGTAAAGTCAGAAAAATGCAAGGAACATGGCATTGGTATTTGCGGCAGACCTATGCAGAAATATAGGCGTGATTGACAGGGGCCACAGGCTGGTGACACCCAACGGGGCACAGACCCTCCAAAGTGAAGGCTGCTTGCTGGTGAAGTCCAGTGGCTGTTTTCTTCGGCGGAGGAAGAGGCAAGGAGTTGACCCAAACTTGCTTTTTCTGCTGGCCATGATGAGAGAAAGAAGTGTAACTCTCAAGTTTTCCCCTTTGTCCTCACACAAAAAGCCCCCTGCTCCTGATGTCACTGGGTCTAGTCTGTTCCAGAAGTCACTCTGAAGCAGCGACAGCCCCTTTCCTTCCACACCCCTCAGTTTGGGTTCCTTGGCTGCTCTGGGTCCATCCACATTGTCTACTCCGAGGCAGCCATTTCTTTTGGGTTGAAAGGCCCAAGTTCTGGGTCAAGTATGTGAGGAGCAGGCTACAGAATGGAGGTCCAAGCCTGGTGGGTTTTAGATTGCCTCTTTCCAATCTCCTGGCGACGTCAGAAATATGGCTGCACTGGACTGTTTCTATGGGCAGTGGGCACACACGGAGATTCTGACATTGTGTGCCAGGCCGGCTGGGGAGTCGGCTGGATGCCCTGATTCTAAGAAGGGACCCCCTAAGGAACCCTCCGCCCAGTGTAAGCGCATGCGCTCTCGTGCACCTAGGGCACCTCCAGGCCAGTCAGACCCTCTGCCCAAGCCGGCCCACGTAAACCCCCCTGGTGCTGTGGGGACTAAAGACAAAAGGAAATCGGAAGTCAAAATTAGTTTGGAAGCGGGAGCGAAATTCCAGGCCCTTTTCTCCCTAATCCTCCTAGCTTGGAAATTGAACTTTCAAGTGAAGGCAAGTTTTCTGAAATTACCTCTTTGGCCCCTCCTCGAGCAGCGCAGGCCGCCCTGGCCCAGAGCCGCAGAACCGCTTCCTGCCAGGCAGCCATCCTTGGGAACTGGGTAGCCCCAGCCGGCCAAGGAAGCTTGGGGCCAGCAGAGGAACGTGGTTAGTAAGGGATGATGTTTTTGTTTTGTTTCAGGCTTTCATTTAACCATACAAACCCACCAAAATCCCACAGAAGCTGAAGGGAGTCTGGGTGACTCCAAAAGACAAGGGGGGGAAAAAAATCAAACAGATAGGTCCAGACTATAAAGGCAAGTGACCCAGTCAGACAAGGGTGGTGAGGAAGGCAGGCGGGAGGCAAGAGCATCCTGATTTTAGGCCCTGAAGTCAGAAAACTACCCACTTCTTCTTCCCTGTCCCTATCCCCCCCACCCGGGCCATAGTTAACTATTTTACGCCTCCTCCATAAAGGGGGGGGGGGGCAACGAAGACAAAATTTCAGCTGTGTCCAGGGCGGATGCTTGGGTTAGGGGACCGTGTGTGTTTCTATTTTTAAAAAAAGCAAAGTAACAACCAGAGACTACCAAAACATCCCAAGGACCCACCAGGGCCGCGGACGCTGCAATCTCAGGGCCAAGCGCTTCGGGGAAGAGTTCAGGCCTGACACCTTGTCGTGGTCGAAACTAGTTGTGACCCCCATCCCTCGGGCCCTCTCGGCCTTCCTCTCAGGATGCTGCTGGAGCTCTCTTGCCCAGCAAGTGTTTGTTCTCAGTTTTTCGACTCAGCTTCTAGAAAAATCTCGGACCCAGCTTTGACATCCTTCTTCAGGCTCTGGAGGGCCGCAGAGCTAGAGAAAGCAAGCCCGAGGCTGGGCCGCTGCACCCGGGAACTGTCGGCCTGAGCGGACACAAACACCAGTCTCTGGGAGTGATAAGAAAATGGAGAATACTGTATTTGCTTTAGAAAGTTTTTTACATATAGATAAACACGCAGTTAAGATAACAGTAAAAGCGCCCTACGGGAGTGAATGAGGCCTCCGAAGCGGCTAGGAAAAACTTGAATAGCTTTTGCATAAGAATACTACGGCCTCACTCAGCTTTCGCTAGCGGGAGGGTCCCTCTCTCGCCCTAACCCTGGCCACCTCGCCAAGCCTCGACTGCCAAGTCGTCGCCTGGGACCCCGAGTGGGAGGAGGAACCCCCAAAAGGAAAGAGGTGAGTGAGCAGGGAAGGAGGGAGGAGAGAGGAGGAAGAAAAGGCAGGTATCATATACAAGCAATTTCTACACATATATTACAAACTGGGAAAATGACCGATCATTAAGATATACATAATTCATATAAAATTTTGAAATAAAAATAAAAATCTGTTACAGTCATAACTATTCTTTTTCCACATTTATAACCAGTACCCACACAGGCAGTGACAGAGTGGAGAGAAAAAGGTGCTTACGAAGAAAATGATTGTCTGTTGAACAAAAAACAAAAGATTCTATCTTGTTTGACCAATACTTGGACTTAAAAACAGAGAGAGAGAGAGAGAGAAAGAGAGAAAGAGAAAGAGCTAGAGGAGAAAAGAGAACAGAAGGAAGAAACATTTGCTATTTCTCTCGAGGAGTTCTTTCTTTCCTTTTTAAAAAACAAATTCAGAACGGAGATGTCAGATTTTTTTTTTCCTTTTTTTGTCTGTTTGCTTTTGTCGTCTTGTCGCGGCGGCGGCGGTGGTTTTTGTATGGTCGACTCCTTAAATCATTTTAAACTAGAGAGAATATTTTCCCAGATACAAATAAATCGTCATGCAGGTGGGGTGCCGGGTCCGTGGGAACCGAAAGGAGAAACCGTGCTTGTCCTGGAAAGTATACAATTGTCACCTCTTTTACGTTTTCTGCCCGCAACATTAGCGTTTGTGACTGTCTGTTGGCGTCGCGGTCCTTTGGGGTGGCCGTGGTGGTAGGTAGTGGTGGGGGGATTGTTGATGGTTTGAGGTTAATTTATTTTTCTTGTTTTATATATATATATATATAATTTTTGGCTGGGGTGGGAGTGTGTATGGACTTGTGTGTGTGTATGTGTGTGTGGCTGTGTATCCTGATTTCGGTTTGTTCTAGGGATGGAGCAGAAGGATGAGGAGCTGGGCTAGGAGGAGGAGGAGGAGGGGAGAGTGGAGGGGGGGAGGAGGGGAAGGAGGAGGGCGGCCTTGGCTATCATACATCACATTCCGAGTCGCTGGAGGTTACCGAGAGGATGGAAGTGCCGGTGTCCGCGCGCTCCGTCAGGCTGGACACACTGGTGGTCGGGCTGGCCGCCGTGGACGGCGACTCTGCCGAGCCGTGCGTGGGGCAGCCGGGCTCGGCCAGAGAGCGCATGCCGCTCGGTCCGATGGCCTGGTGCTGGAGCCTGCGGGAAAGAGAGAGCGGTGCCTGCCCTCACTCAAAGGCCCGCCACCCTGCTCCCCCTCACTTGCACCGCGGGGAGCCTGGCCCGGCTGGGTCCCGCACTCCCCTGCCTCTGCGGCCTCCCGCGTCGCTAGCCCGGAGCGATCTGCCCCCGACTGTGCTTTGTGTTCTTCGGGGCACCCAACTGCTTGCTCCCGGAGCAGCGCAGAGCCTTCTTAACCTAAGTCTTGGCTCCCTGGCTCCTTGGCTTAGGGAAGCGTTCCAGATAGGGACGGCCTTAGAGAAAGGGTTGAACCCCAAGCCAGCCGCCTGCGGAGAACTGAGCAGGCGGCTAGGAACGCTGAGCCCGGGACCAGCAGACAGTGAAGAAGAGCTCCGCTCTTCCTCTGCAACCTCGGAGGCTCTTGTAACTGGGTCCGCCGCCTGGAGACCCAGAAATTCCACAGAGCCTCCAGCCACGGCTTTCCCAAACACACATCCAGAGCCGCGGGGGGCTCTCCCAAGAGTATCCACCGTTTTACTTTCTGAGTCCCTATGCGGAGGGCGCAGGATCCGGGGAAGAGAAAATAGGGAAGGTGGGAGCTAAAAGATGCAGGACGAGAAAGCAGCCAGAAAAGGGAACGAAGAGAAGGCAGGAGGGACGGACAGACTGTCTCTTTTCCGAGCGAAGAACCAGTTACCTGAACCCAGTGTCTCCCCACACGGAAGCCTTTCCCTGGTCCTGGGTGTTCCCCCCATCTGGCGAAAAGTGGCCTCCACAGGCCGAGATGAGAGAGAAGTGGCCTCAGGCCTGGACCACCTAAACCCACACATCCTACTCCAGGTACTCTCGCTAAATCTCCAGCCACCAGCAGCTGTCAGCAGCTGGGGCTTCTGCTCCCTGCAGCGTCCCGGGCCTAGTGCCTTTCAAGCCGAGTGAGGCTCTGCATCCGAGCTTCTGCTCTGTCCCCCCCACCCCCACCCCTTCTTTCTCCCTTTCCTTTGGACTCATTTGCTCTAGCCCCTCTCCTTTTCCTACTCACTTCTCCCAGCCCAGCTTTAAAGATGGACAAGAACCCAAACAACTTTGTAACTTTGTAACCAACTTGCTGGCAACAGGGCTGCACCTGCTGGTGTTTGCTTCCCAGCTAAGTGGACCGAAGGGATGGATGCTCCTTAACGGAGGACACAGGGAGACTTCATGCTTGAGGGACACCAGGAGCGGACACACTTGTGTGAACACATTTATTAAAACACACTAGGCCTCTTCGCACCCAGCCTGTCTCTCCTGTTCAGGGTCCGAGAAAGAAGCTCGCTGGATGGTGGCCACGGGCCGCCTTCCCTTTGTGGCAGGGTCCCTGGTCCACTTTCTCCTCTTGAACGCTTCTGGACCTCTCTAAGGTTTCCCACTCCTCTTTTGCGATGCGTGGATATAATCAGATAGCAAATAGAGTTTGCCTGTCCTCCCAGCCTTCTAGCTGGAGCCAGGGCTGAGGAAACCTGCCAGGGGACCAAGGCTTCCAAGGACGGGCACCGTGGGTTGAGGACACAAGAGGCTCACTTTCACAGTTCCGGCCCTGATAGAAGCCCCTCTTGGGGAGAGCAGTCTATAAACCCACAGCCTGTCGTCCCCTGTTCCAGGACAACCAAAAACTTTCCCTAACTACCCAGAGAGTCCCGGCTTCTCCAGCTCTGGGTCAGCTGCCCCTACCATGCCGGGATCGCCTGCATTTCAACCCGTCGCCCCTTCCCCAGCCCCGGAGGCTGTGGCCCGGCCGCGGTCCCCGCCACTGACCTGTTCTTGGCCGCCGCGGCGCGGTCACGCTGTCGCCGGTTCTTAAACCAGTTGCCTACTTGTGTGGGAGTGAGGCCGGTGGCCTGCGCCAGTTCGCGTTTCTTGCTGGGGTTGGGGTAGGGATCCTGCAGGTACCACTCCCGCAGCAGGCTCCGAGTCCGCTCCTTGAAGCAATGAGTCTTCTGCTCGCCATCCCAGATGGTGCGCGGCAGCGGGAACTTCTTGCGCACGCGGTACTTGTCCACCGGGCCGAGCGGGCGGCCGCGCAGCTTCTCGGCCTCCTGGTAGTGCGCCTCGAGCCACATGGCCTGCAGCTTGCCGTGAGACTCCTTGGTGAACTTGTGGTTCTCCAGGATGTGGTAGAGGTCGCGGAAGTTGCCGGTGTGGAAGGCAACGACGGCGCGCGCGCGCAGGATCGACTCGTGTTTGTTGATGGCCTCGCACGCCCCGGGGGCCACGGGCAGCGACCAGAGGAAGCGGCCCAGCCGCTCGATGTCGCCCGTCTCCTCCAGCGTCTCGCAGACGCTGGCCACCTGCTCCGGCGAGAAGTTGAGGGTGGGCAGCTGGAACATGGACAACTCTTCCGGGGGGGCCCTGGAGCCGCCGCCGCCGCCGCCGCCGCCGCCGCCTGCTCCGCCAGCACCGCCGCCTCCCGCACGGTTCCCGCCGCCGCCGCCGCCTCCTCCCGCGCCGCCGCCGCCGCCGCCGCCGCCGCCCGCACTGCTCCCGCCGCCGCTACTCGCCAGAAGTAGGGAGCAGTGGTGAGAATCGGCGAAGTTTGGCAACAAGAAGTGGGAGGAATAGAGGTCTAGGGGGGAGCGGAATACCATGGACTGACCTGAGAGGAGAGGAGAAAATTCAGGGAGAGGAAGAGAGAGGGGAGGAAGAGGAGGAGAGGGGCGATGAGGACCAGGAGGAGGGAGAGGAGAGGGGGGAGGAGGAGATGGAAAGGAGGGGGGAGCAGAAGGAGAAGGAGGGGGAGGAGGAAGGACGTAAGGGACACCCACACCCCACACACATCCACATACACACACACCCGCGCAGCCACATAGAGAGGGAGGAAGGAGAGCGACCCGGTGCGCGCGCGCAGAGAGAGAACCCGAGGCAGGGAGAGGGAGAGGGAGAGGGAGAGAGAGGAGAGCGAGAGGAGAGCGAGAGCCAACCACCGCCGAGTCAAGATTCAGCGATTCCACAGCAATCGCCCTAATGACAACAGCCTCATAATATCTCCCCTAAATCCACAGTGAGTGCAGCATTGAAACATTTTGTTTCGCTTTTCTATTGGTCTGCGGCGTGTCGTTGTGGCGTTGCCACGGCAACCACTGCCAATCACTGTCAGCCCTGCCAATCAATACCGAGAACGTAAGGACGGTTTTACCACTTAGCCGGAGGGGGGGGGGGGAGGAGGAGGGAGAAGAAGGCGAAACAGAATTAAAAAAAAAATCTTTGCAACTCTTAATATTCTCTCTCTCTCTCTCTCTCTCTCTCTCTCTCTCTCTCTCTCCTTGCTCAAAGAAGTTGATCGAAAAAAAATTCGAAAAGGAATAGCCATAGAGTAGTTGGATGAGACAAGCAATTAGTCACAAGGAGTGTTTTGGGGAAGCGAAGGGGCTCCCAGCCTCAGGAGCACCAGGCAGCTTGTCTGTGGAGAGGCTGAGGACCAGGTGGCCCGGCCAGGTTTGCACACCGTGTCTCAGTCACCTCTTTCTGTCTATGTGAGCGCTAATACTTGTCTGGAAGTAAGAAGAGAGGAGATTATAAGGCCTTTTGCACAGTCACCCTAGCAAGACGCCGGGTGAGCCTAGATTTGGGAGATGATGTCTGGTGCCCAGGAGGTTGAACCCAGGACAGTGCCACTGAACTAACTGCATTTAACGCGCCTCCTTCCGTGCTGACTGTACAGTTCTTCACTCTGCTCTCAGACAAGGATCGGTGAATTTTTCCATCACCATGTATTTAAAATTGTGGAAACAACACTACACTTTCTCCATCTTCAAAAGCAATCCCGTTCTTTGTTTCCCCACCCCCAGACTTCAGCTGCCTCCCCCAGTTGTAGAGTAGAAACAGAAACCTAGGGACTCTCTGGACCATGGGGAGTCTGGAGGATGCCCACTTTTTCTGCATTCATGGGAACAACTACTGGGCCTGCCCAACATCCTCAGAAAGATGCTGGAACTGTAGAGGGCACCCTGAGTAAACACCCAAGGCCTGAAAGCTCCTTATTTGCTCATAATGTAAATAATTATAATAACAAATAATAAAAGTCTGATTTCTCCATAGGTAAGATAATATCACAAACCTGAAACAGACTCCTGCCTCTTCTAAAGAACGTAGAGGGCCTTCCTTGCCTAGGGGCTACTACAGCCCCCAAGGCAGCCGTGAGCATTTATTTATTCTTAGGCACGTTGCTTGTGAGAAGTTGTAATCTGCATCTTGGGTCCAGCCTCCCTTTGTAAAGCTTCTGTAACTATGGAAGTGTGATTTACGCAGATTTGTCCGGGTCAGAGACATCTTTTCCCTACGCACTGTGTATATTTAGACAGGATTCGGTTTGGTGTTAAAAAGTGTATATGTTGAATGGATTCACACACAGTGGCCAACAATGCCCACATTGTCGGCCCATGTACAACGCGTATTGAAACTCAGCGCCCAGACTTCAACTAATCTGCTCTCAATAAAGCTGAAATAATTATCCTAAGCTGCCTTTCTAGAAGAAAAATCATTGAGGAATTCAAAACTTTTTTTTTTTAAAGATCTTTTCTACATTCCGATGCAGATCTGGGGGCGCGGCGCCGGGTACACACCACTCGGGAGATCTCAGTGAGGGAGTGAAAAAGAGTGTGGGAGAATTTAAATGTGGACCTAACTGGAGCCTGGAGCTAAAACGGTCGCAGGCCTTAAATCTCAAGCTCGGGTCTTTCTTAGGCCTTGATCCAGCAGCGCCAGGTCCCAAAGGGCCGGTTTGAGGGTGACTCGGAGTGTTTAGGTTGGACTATACTGGCTCTCTAGCTGGAGGCAGGTGGGGGAACCTAAATTCGCTGACTAGGGGGGGAAGAATGTTTCCCCCAAAAGGTGGGTCCGTCGAGCCCCACTTTGGCGGTCTCTCTCTCTCCGTACATCTATCTTCCTGTGGACCAGGAGTCCCTTTCCTCTCAGCTGCCAGGCTCTGGGCGGTCGCTCAATGCGGGCCCAAAAAGAGCCCAAAGGTTGGGACACAAAAACAGACACTTCGTCTTTTCTTCCCCGACCCCTTTCTCTTGTAAGGGAAGGATTATAGGCTGAAAGGTGGGAGGGAGAAGGGGCAGGAGGAGGAAGCGGGGGGAGGAAGGAATGAAAAAGGGGAGGAGAGTGGGTATTGTGCCGCGTGTGGGGGGGAGAATTCCTACGGGTGGGTTTCCGAATATTGTGTTCAACTTTTTGAAAGCAGCTCGTGACCCCGAAACTGCATCCCCCGGAGCCGGGGACCCAGGCGCCAGGCGGGCGGGTGAACCCGGCCAGTCCCTCCCAATCCCCGCAACCCCCCGCCTCCGAGTTGGGGGGGAACCCAGGCCTGGAGGGAGGTTGGGCAGGTGCCGCGGGCTGTGCCGAAAGCGCTGAAATCGAAAACCCTCGCCACTCGGGAAGAATTGAGGCAAAAGGATTGCAGACTCTGCTCGGGAACAGCCCTGCACTCCAGCCACTGCCTGGTCGCTCGTGGGCCCGCTGGGCTCGGCAGTTCGGTGGCGGCCGCGCCTTTTCGAGCGCTCAGCCGGGTGGAGGGCGCAGGCAAGGCGCACAGTTCTGAGTGCGCCCCTACCCGGTCCGGGCCTGCTGCAGCCCCGACTGTCGGAGAGCCTCTCCGCAGAAGAGGGTTGTGCGCAGCCCTCTGAGCCCACCTCCTGGCCACACTGCCGCCAGCGCTTCTCCGGCTCAGGCCGGAAGCAATACGCTGCTTCCAAAGCCGGTAAGTTGAGAGTCCTGAGAGCTGGGCAGGGAGGCGGGGCGGATGGTCCCGGATGCTTATTGCAGGTCTGGATCCCCCCTGGTGATCCGTGGGGTCTTGACCTAAAAGGTTTGGGTGTGCGCATTTTTGGGGGGGATTGCTGTGGACCTCTGGAGTTTTTCCAAATTCTCATGCACTGAGCTCTGGGGAGAGGGGCCGGTGCAAAGGACCCAGGCCGGTGCAAAGGACCCAGGCTGCCTTCTTCGCTAGTCTGGTGTGGGAAGAACCCAGGGCACTTTCCAGAGTAAGTGGTACTCTGAGGATCTCCTGCATCCCAATACTCTCAGAGCCGCAAGACCGGGGTGAATTAGCCGGTGCCGGTAGGGCCTCTAGATCTCTCTTTCTTTCTGGCCTCCGAGACTCAAGGATCTGGGACTTGGCGGATCTATGGCTTTGGTACCCACAGAGGTCACCTGCACACACAAAATTGCCATCACCTTCAACCCTGGCCTACCGAATCTTTGATTCAGAGTTCAGTTGGTGCGGGGAGAAATGGGGGCATTTGAACAGTGGAATGTTCTATGGTGCTCTGCCAGGCACTTATTTACAATGTCAGCTCCAACCACAGCGCTGAGAAAGGCTCAGGGGACTTTGCAGGAGCCCCACTCCCTCCTTGTTTGGTATGCCAAGGGTTCCGCAGGTCTGCGGGAGAGATTGCCCCAGAAGGCCCGGGACAGCTACACCCAGTTCTCCTTGCTTAATCCGGAACTGCCGACCCAAATGGTCAGGAAGGTTGGTCCTGAAGGGGCAACGCCTCTTCCGGGCTGTAGGACGTTGGAAGATGGAGATTGCTGGGCAGCGGGTGGTCTGGGCCTCCCCGCAAGCTGCCAACGAAGGAGCTTGGCGCAGGCCGCCAGGGAGGGCGCAGGGGAGCGCAGTCCTCGGGCGGGGAGGCCTCGAAGCCCTTGAAGGACCCCCGATTACTTTCCTTTGAACAACAATAACAACAACAACAACTGCTCCCCCCCCTTCCCAGCTCCCTCCCTTCCTTAGCCTCCGGGGACCCGGGTTTCAAGCAATTGTGGCTCAGGACAGTAAACACAGCTCAGTTGCCGCAACTTTCCTGGTGCATAAAAGTTCCCGGCGTGAGGGGAAATTTGAATATTTGATCAGCCCCTTTGAGTGACCCTCATTAGCCTGGCGCCCTGCTAAGGCCCCAGCATTGCAAGAAAGCTGCTGGGCCCGGCATTTGTACGCCTTGTTAACGCTGCTTAATGAAGCCGCCCCGACGGCTCAAAGGCGGCCTCTGGGGCCGGCAGCGCGCACCTCTCGGCACCCCGCTCCGCCTAATGAGCCCCGCCGCCCGCTAAAGGCCCTTCCACCCCCCACATCCTCAAACAAGAGAGGTTTGGCTCTGTCTAGGACCTGAACACCTCCCACCGCCAGGCCCTGGAGGGTGGGCACAAACCCAGTCTAGCTGGCTGCACAGTGATCTAGCCCCAGGAGAAAGGAGCTAGACACTCGGGGGACGAGAACTACAAATGGTTATGTGTCCGGGGAAGTAAGGAGGTGGATTTTTACAGCTTTTGGATCTAGCACATCCCTGTCTACCTCGAACTTTTCCCCATAGGGCCAGCTGTAAATCAATTAGCCACCCCAGTTCCTTAAAAGTACATCTGGACCAGTGTTGGCGTGTCAGAAGGAGGGATTCACAGGGGAGGGTCAGCTATCCACCTCCCTTCCTCAAATTCCTTTGGTCTCATTTCCCCAGGAGGCCTCACACTTCTTCCCACCAATCTCCTGACAACTGGAACCCTGGGCCTGCATTTGAGAAAGGGTGGGCAGGGTCAGCTCCCCAAACCGACACTGTTGGCACCACCACGGAGCCCAAACAGAGACATGATGTAACCTGTCGGCACTGATGTAACCTGGACACCACAGCCTGACTTGACGGTTCACACTGTCCCTCTTCTAATCTCTCTTCAATCATGTTTCTAGCCCTGGAGAGGCCTGAAGAAGGCACCCCAGGCAAGGCCACTCTCCTTGGGCACGACTGGGCCCAATACAAACCTGGAGGAGAAAAGAGGGAGAATTCTGGAAGAAAGGGGGTGGACACAGCCATCCGCTATGACAATCATCTGCTTCTCTTCTTGGGCCAAGGGGCATGATTGAGTAGTCAATATAAGCAATCTTTAGAAATTGTACTTCACTCCTCGGAAAGAATTGACTTTTCCCCTGACCCCTCTTTCCTCCATCGTCCTTTCCCCGGGACATTTGGAACTCAGAGTCCCCTCCCACTCCTTTCTTGTGCACCTAGCTCTTGGGTCTTTATTAAACAGGGTTTAGAAGCAGGGAACGCTCAGTTCTCCACTCGGGACCTTCTGGACTCTCTAGTCTCCATATGATCACAAACCCTCCCCTTCCATTGAGCAGGCCGAGACTGCTGACCCCAGGTCCTCATTCAAGGCCAGTTTTCAAGGACTGCTGAAGGCCAGTGTAGGTCCTGGGGTAGCAGAGCCTCAGAGTCTATCTGACCGGCCCCTCCTCTCTTCCCTCCTTCCATTCAGCTCCACTCCCGTGCCCAGCCCCTTTTCCATTCCACGACCCCCTAAACCAAACCCGGGCAGACATTCTAGGATCATCTCTGAGCTGGGCAAAGGTAGTGCCCAGGTCATGATCCATTCAAAGGGCAAAAGCAGGGGCGGGTGCTCTTGGAGTGAAGAGAGACCTAAACCGGAGGGTGGAATTCAGCTCGCGGCCCCACCGGCTGCTCAGGGGAGGAGGCGAAAGGAGGGGGCTGTGAGTCCATGGGCATTGGGTCGGGGCAGCAGGGACCTCAGGCGTCGGTGTGGGGGGCTAGATCCGGAGGAGAGGGGAGGGGTGGCGGGGGTCGGAGGAGCACGCGGGGCGGAGGGGTGTGGGGCTCTTTAAGAGCCACACGGGCAGCTAGCAGGAGAGGCGTGCGGCCCTGTGCTGGTAGCGCACTGACCCCGAAGGGGATTTAGCGCGAAGGGAGCGGCCGGGCTCTGGGGGCTTTGTCCCGGGGCGCCCAGAGAGGCCGAGACACAAGAATAAGAAGCGGCTGCTGCATGAAAGGCAGCGAGGAGCGGCGGCGCTGCTGCTCTTGACTTCTGAGCAGGGCTTAGAAGGCCTGCCCCGGCTTAAGCTGAACTGAGGGTGCTGAGCTCTGAGCGCCGAGTTCACGGGCTCAGAGTCCCTGGCCTCTGAGCTGAGGAGGTATGGGGCTGGGGACGGACGCCGAGTCCTGGGTCTTGTAGCAAAGCCCCCTCTTGGATCTTAACCGCCTTGCAACCCTAGCGCAGGGCTGTGAGCCTAACCTGCCTAGCCTAGCCTAGCCAAAGAAATTTATTTTCCCAACTTGGCTTTTTGTTTTTGTGTGTCCACCTGGAGCAGATCCGGAGCTGGCCGACCCCAGACTGATTCTCAACAGGTGGCTGGGTAAGTCTGTTTAAAGAATTCTGTGTAAATCATCAGCTCCTCCCCGACCCCTTCCCTTTCCCCTCCCTCTTTCCCCCTAGGCGGGTCCGAGTTCGCCGGGCTCCTCCCGCCAATGGTGGAGGGGGTGGGTGGGGTACTAGCGCCCTACCATGGGAGGGGGTTCTGGCTCTCAGTTCCTGGTAGTAGACCCCTCGTGAAGTTCAACCCAGTACTCGGGAGTCCCAGTCATCGACCATCACCCTCATCTCTCATCTCCTTGCACTGAGCCCCTGCGCCCCAAGAGGGGGAAAGAGGGAGAGCGGGCGGCAGACTCTCAGGAGCAGAACTCGCAGGAAGGGGGTCGAGGGATCCCTTGACCAGCGGTCTCGGTGTAGGGGTTACAGCGGAAAATGAGCTCTTCATCCTCTTTGTGAGAGATGCCAGAGCCTGCCTGGAGGGATGCGCGCCGGCCGCACAAAGCCGTGCAGATGAGCGGTTTTGCAAGCAAGGGGACCGGAGGGGTGGGGGAGGAGGAAGAAGAGGCCAAAAGAGGGAGGGAGGAGAACCGAAGAAAGGCAAAGGCAGGAGATTCAGGGCGTCCGAGAGAAAAGTCCGAAAATATGTCCTTAGTGCGCGCCTGGAGCAGACGCGCGCTCGGGGGCGCACAATTCTCTCTCTCTCTCTCTCTCTCTCTCTCTCTCTCTCTCTCTCTCTCTCTCTCTCTCTCTCTCTCTCTCTCTCTCTCTCTCTCTCTCTCTCTCTCTCTCCCTCCTCTCCCTCTCCCCACATAGGGAGCCCCCACACTCCGTTGGCCGTGCGGGCCCATCGCACACACGGCGGCGAAGCCACCTTACCCCACACCCCACACTTCACCCCGCCGGCCCAAAAATTGACCACCCGCGCCCGAGTCGGGGGAGCCAGGAGGATCCCCCAGGGTAGGGGAGCAGGGGGGATCTTACCTGCCGTAAGGTAAGAGAAGCCGGGAGCGTGTAGTAGCGGCGGATAAATATTCATTAGGAAGTGTAAGTCCTTTCAAAGGGCTCTGCGCGCGCGCTCTCGCTCCTATCTCTTTCTCTCCCTCCCTCTGTCCTCCAGGAAGGCTCTCCCCTCCGCGAGCTATCTCACACCCCCCCCCCCTTCCTGCGAAATACCGGGTGGATCCTAGGCTAGCTAACCTGTTGGGAAGTGTGAACTGCGGCAGCGCCTCTACAGCTAGCTGTTTGCTTTCGCTCTTGGGGCGCGCGTTCTCTCCCCCCCCCAATCCTCTCCCCTCCCTCCTTTCGCCCAGCCCCTCACCCCTCCTAAATTACTACATCATTAGCTTTATTGGGGGGGGGGGAGTAACGGAGCAGCCAGACGCACCTCTCCATAGAAGGGTGAATAATTGGTGCCCTGCGATGCAACCCCAACTCCTTCTCCACATCATTCTCACCCATCTGCACATCTTCACCCGGTCTTGCTTATTTTCTTCCCCCCTTTCCATTTCCACCTCCATCCTGTGTCAACCCATCTCCCCCACCAGCCCTCCCGCCCCGCTGCTGCCGCCAGTCCAGATCACAGATTGGGTCGGGAGTGAGATGGCAAGGCAGTAGGTCCGAAGGTCCTGTGTGTCAAAGTTAGAACTCCTCCCTGAAGTGGATATGGGGTGGTTATGAAGATCTCCTTTTCCCACGTAGGGTTTCCCTCCTGACCCTGCAAAGGTACGAAATAGCTTGGACCTTTGAGTCAGATCTTTAGAGTAAGCATTAAGAACTTCAGCCTTACAGATCTCAGGGCGGGGGTGGGGGCAGAGGCTGGCCCTTTCACTGGGCCAGCCAAGCCGCTTTGGGGTGGGGTGGGGATAAGTGGGTTCACTCAGTGCGAACGCGTAGGCAACATTCCCAGGCCGACAGTCGGACTGATATTCGTCCTTTAGGAATACACTACCTGAAGTTAGTCGCAAGTCAGCTTCAATCACGGAAAAATCACGTCTAGAAGATTCCATGAAGCCGCTTCCAATCGCACGAGAACACGTGCGCAACACCCTTCAAGGTGCACGCCCCATGCCTGCTCTCTCGCGGGAGGATGAGAGCACCAGCTGGCCAGGCCCTAGACGTGAAGTAGGCGGAGGAATACATCGCCTATGGTTGTTTAGTGATCACTGCTTTCAGTACTCTGGCCTCTGCTTTTCAGGCCCTCAGGTCCCTCTAGGGACCTTAAAAAAGTGGCTTGGTCCCTAAGTGCCTAGGGGGAGAAAGTGACTCCAGCTCTGGCCCTCCTGCTGGGCGCTTAGAGTTGGGGTGTGGGCTAGAGGAGGAGCCGAGGGGGCGGGCCCTCATAGTTTGTAGTTCTAAGTGCTGCAGCTGCTCCACGGATGCTATGAAGGAGGGTCTCCTCACTCTTAGAGAGCTCGCTTGGAAGCTCCCTGACATTGACCACTGAGCCTCTGTTTTCTCCAGAGCCCCAGGGCGTCACGGGGCGAACGTGGCTAGGATGCCGGGCGGCTAAAGTCTAAAGTCGAAAGACTTCACTCTGCCTTTCCTTTTTTTGGCTGTTCGGAGCTACTGTCTACCAGGGGGAGGTTCTAGAGGCTGGTCGCACCTTTCCTGAATCCATGCTGTGGGATGGCAGAGGGTCGCTCCTGCTTGAAAAAGGTCACTACTCATTAGGATAGATGAAGGTGCGGGGGCGGGGGGGGGGGGAGCGTAGGGTACCCGGAACTGGGAAACTTACCAACCTTTACAGCCCACCCAAAGTCGGCAACCTACCCTTACACACACATCCTCTCACCAACACAGATCTCTGGGATCACGCCCTCAACTGGTATTCACAGAAGGTGTTTGCACTGCAATTGTGCCAGAACACTCTTAAGGAGGATTAAGGAGCCCTAGCAACAGAGCTGGAGGAATAAAGTGTCCACATGCATGGGTCGAATGCATGGGTACACACCCAGTTGTCCAGATGCAGACAAAGCTGCAGTGCCCACATGAAGACAGACACACAGGCACCCATGTGCAGGAAGCCAAGGAGAGTAGGCTCAACTGGAATGCAGTACTTCCTGCAGGAGGTATGTTGTCCGTGGAGGAAGAAACTTTGCCGAATCTTCTGGAAGTAAAGTTTCAGGCCACGTTCTGAAGAAAGAGCCAAGGAATCATCTACCCAGAGCCTGCCTTTGGACTCTCCTACCTGCTCTGTTGGAGACACCCAGAAGAGGGCAATACAGGAAAGATTCCTTTTGACTCAGTTATTTCTCTTGGTTGGTGTCTTTTTCATCCTCTGCCTGGGAGATTGTGCTCCAGAGTAGGGCTTGAGTACCCAGCACAGACAGCCTTCGCCAGGTGATAGGGGAGTCTCAATTTCCAATGGGAACATTCAGTTCTAAAGAAGCTTCCAGATGTGGAAAGGCCTTTCGTTTTTTCTTTTTCTCTTCTGAGATCTGAAGAGAACAGTAGCTCTCCCCAACCCCAAGGGTATCAACTATCTGCAAGGAATGTGCTAGTGCAAGCTAAATTCTTTATTTAACTAAGATTCTTTTGTAGAATATTGAGAAGTTTTCAACCATGGCTCCTCTATTCTAGGCAGAGATTGAGGTCCTGGCCTGGCTGTGAGTCTACCAACAGGGTTTCCCACAGTGGTTTGGGGGCTAGATTTAATAAGTGTGCAAACTTCTTTTTACTGTCACCTCCTTTGCCTGCCCTGGACCATACTGCCCCAGTTCCCGATAGAAGAGTCAGAGACTGTTCCAAGCAATGGTGCCCTTCCCCACATCGCCTTTTCCAACTTGCTCTCTCCAGCTCATTTTCTGAGCCTCCCTCTTTGAAAGTAGTAGGAGTGAAGTCTTGGACCATTTCTTGAAAAGGATGGCAAGGAAGAGGGAGGAAGGGAAGGAGGAAAAGGGGTGGTAGGGGGTGCTAGCTCCTAGGCCAACAAGCCCAGGAACTGCTCTCTAAGGGGCAAAAGAGAGCTGCTGTCGTAAAGAGGAAATGACCCCCAAACACTGTTGCAGGGCACACTGCAACAGATGTAACCGTCCCCTGAAGTGCCCGAGGGGTGTGACTAGAGAAGGTTTTCTGCCCTTTGGGGAGCAGTTCTTTTCACTTTTCCGAGACACACTTAGTTCCTGGCCACATTAGTGAATTTGTTCTTGTTTGCGTCTTGAACAATAAATTGTGAAAATCGCCCCTAGAGTCCATGTAATCTTCCTCTTCATCGGCAGGGCAGTTGCTGCCAAAGCTTTTTTCTCCAGTCGGGTTTTTTTTTCCCCCCTCACGCCCAAATTTGAATCACCTGCTGATGCACCTCAGGAAGAGGCTGCGATCAAAAGAGTGAACTGAATAAGGAGGCATCCCCCTCAGAGCCAAAGTGTAACTCTCCTTCCTTCTTCTAGCTAAGATTCGGAACACAAAGAAATGAACTGGTTGCCTTTGAACATTCTCTACCTCTTTGGGTAGTTTAGAGCCTTCCTCACAACGCATCCCAGCGCTTGAGAATTGGAAATGTTTGCTCTGACTCTTCCGTCTCACAATAATTTTCTAACTGAAAAAATGTGTTTATGTGGGTTTAGGTGGAAGACTGGAACAGTCACCTCTCAAGCAAAGATCTGTATTCTCACAACCCCGAAGGCTCCACATACTTCACTGGACATAATTTATTTTTCTTTCTTACCCTTGTGCCTTCTGTCACAGAACTAGGAGCAAAACTTGGGAGGTTTGTGACCTTTTGCTAGCACCCACAGTTGTTAGGTTTGTGTTGTGCAGTGATAACCTGTCTCACACAGGTCAATGCATATATGTGTATGCATGTATGCGTTCCTATTGGGTTGCCCACACTTTCTCAACACACTCGTGCTGCCTAGATGAAGCAAACTATTTCCGCTGCCCAAGGCAAAGGGCTAACCGCCCTTGTGGGTCTAGAGTTGGCATAGGATATTACCGGGGTGTGTGTGATAGGGCAGTCATTACCTTCAACAATAAATTAAAATAACCAGATACCCCTTTAATCCTTTCCACAACAGTGTCAACGCTCTGGAGACGGCGGCGTCTCACCTCCCAAGGTGTCTTCACTCCCAGAGGGCCGGGGCTCCGCCGCAGCCCGACACTGGGCTCGCGCTTAGAGAGGAGGTACTCCGACGGAAAAAAAATCCCATACATTTTTAACTACAGTGATTACTAAATTAATAGCAGGCACCAAGACAGATGTCAAAACGTCTTGAAAATGTTTATCTGTGAATAATTGAGAAGGTAGTGGGACGCATTATCTGATTGTGTAATGAAATATGTATGAGGAACAGCTGTTTGCAACAGCCCCGTCCCGCTGCCGCCTTAGCCAGGGCCCGTCTCTGGCAGGCTGGAGTGAAGTTGCTCGCCCACTTTCTTCCACCTGGGAGTTCACTCGCCTCTTCCCTGGCTGCTCTGCACCGCTGTGGCTATTTAGCGAACCCCAGAGTCGCCTGGTTCTCTGATGGAGGGTATCTACACCGTTTCCCCTCAGCCTTGGTCGGTTAGTGTTCGTGGAGGGGTGCGGCGGCTTCTCTTGTCTGCTGCTCTGGCCATCGCGCCTTCCGGCCCGGCTGCCCGCTGGGTCTCCATGGATGCAGGAGTGCGGACGATGGAACGGCGGCAGCGGCCGGCCGCCGTGGCCCGGAGTCCCCGGAGCACCTGGCGTCGTGGGCTGGTGGAGCTGCGCGACCGGGTCAGAGTAAAGGCCCAGGAGCCCCGCGACTCAGCGGGGCGGGTCTGGGGTCACTGCGGGGTGACGGGGCTGGGGATCTGGCTTTGTTTCCCTCTCTAGTCACACTGCACACTTCCTTCCAGCCCCCAGCCAGCCTCCAAGACGCTGAGCCCTGGTCCTGTTTGTTTTTCCAGCCCCGAGCCCTCCACCCAGACGCACAAATAGCCCTCGAGGCTGCCCCAGGCCGTGGCCCAGCTCAGGCCGCAGTCCAGCCTCCGCCTCGCCACGAGTTCTGGCCCCGCAGGAAGCAGAGGGGACAGGAGGGCTTCAGGGTCTTCCTGGAGCCAGAGGGCACAAGGGACATCGGGGAGGGGGAGGGGGGGCGGGAACAGTTCAGGGCTTCAGCGGGCTGTGAAGGCCCAAGATCTGGGCTCAGAGGGGCGCATGTGACTTGAGTGGCGGCTTCTGGGCCTCGGACGTGGCCAAAGAGTGGGGATAACGGTGGAGCTAACCGAAGGACTCCATGTAGGACCCCATCAAGCTTGGGCCTTGAACGCCACGTCAGTCATACCTACAAAACCAATGGCCCTTTGTGGGTCTGCTGTCCCCCCCTCACCTCTTGCAGGATACCTCGCGAGGCAGTGGAGCCGTGTCCCCGGTGTCGCGCTGCCTGTCTCCCCCAGCCGGATCACAGGCCTGCCTGCGGTGTCCACTTGGATAGTCTCCCTGGCCCTTGGCCTATCCCATCCTCGGGAGCCCAGTGTCTCCTCCCTGGTGCTCCAGAAGCCTTACCCCTCACCCTCTAACCGCGATGGCCCTACCAGAACCACCACTCCAGACCGCTCGCGGAACCAGGGTCCAGCTTTGTGCGCCGCGGCGGCATCCCAACGCCCAGCGTCGTCTCAGGCTCTCTCTGCGGACTCGCAGTAGAGACGCGCTCGGGCGTTATTTCTCAAGCATCGCCCATTTTACCTAATCCCTTATGTTTTTATTTTAATCCTACACATTACAGTTAATCTGTAATGATACCGCTTCGGATGAACCTGTTGCATCCGAGGCACTGCAATTTGTAACCTTGGAAACTGTTTTAAATAAAGATTATAACAGTGGTGTCAACTGTGTTTATTCTCTGCGCAGGGGGGCTGCCTAGAGGATTCCGCAGCTCCTCGGCCACCACGACGGAGTTTCCTAAGAAGGGAGAAAAGAGCAGAGGGATCCCAGGGGCGCAGGAGCGGCCTGAGGAAGCTCGAGCGGCTCCACTCCCACGCCTCGGTATCTTTGGAATTCTGGGGAGAGTGGAAGGGCTTACAAACTGCACAAAACTCGGCGAACTTGAGCCTCTGTGTATCCCGATTTTGCATTCAACCGGGCCCTGCGCACTCGGAATTCTGAAGCGGCCAAGGGTAGAGAAGGGGCGTGCTGCAGCTCCTGGTTTCTTCTGTTAAACAAGCCCGCAGCCGCAGCAACAACAACAAAAACTGCGGCCACGGGGAAGCAAACTCAAACATAATGCCTTTTATTTATCTGTTGCTTTTATATCATTAAAATATTTTTGGTTACGTTGTATAAAACAGCATCCACTCTGATTATCACCTGCCATATCGGCTGTATTCAGCACAGCAAAATTAACAATTAAGGGGAAAAGAATCACATCTTATATATTGTATCTGTCAAGATATGTTACAATTTCCATTAACAAAAAAAAATTATTCTTGTTGAAGAAGCTATGAAGTATATCTTTCATGAGCTCTTTATTAATAATCATGGTTGTCAAAAAGAATTAGATATGCACAGATTGTAGCTGCAAAGGAAATATTAGATGCATAGAATAAAATGTACAGTGGGATTGAGGCATAACTATTTTTCCTTTTAAAATAAAATTTTTACTGAGATAAAAAAAAACCTGAGCTATTAAGCTTCCTTAAAAGATGCTTTGTTGGTTTAATTATACTGTAGTTATTTTATAAATATGTTTCAAAGGAAGCTTGCCATATTGCATGTCAATGAGGGCTGTAAAGAAAAGCTCGCAAAAGCTAATGCATACCAAATACCAAATTTTAGTCATTAGCATTCCTATTTATTACAAACTAAAGGAACCTATTAGCAGATGAGAATTTCTATTTAGCTAGCATTACAATGTTTGGCCATTAAAATAAAAAGGGCAAAGTATATACATTATTTTTTTCCCCTTGAGACTATACATTCTGTTTGCCTAGAAGCTCACGGGGGAGACTGGGAGATATTTCTGATTGGGGAACAGGATTCTACAGTGGGAATAGGCCAGAGGCCCCACAACCCCTATTTTTGGTTATGGAGCTTAATGCTATTCATTTGGAGCTAGAGCAGTGCAGGGCTAAAACCTTGCATCACGCTGAGATCTGCGTAGTAACCACAGCCCTTGAGGGGTCTTTTGTCTTTAATTTGTGTCATGAGCATATGCAAATCATTAATTGTTTCTCCTCCGGGTGAGAGAATGGGTAGTAATGGGAATACTGCTTTTGTTTGGGTATTGAACTTTCCTTCCGTGATCCCTGGACTTCAGTACTTCTCTCCACGCAGATTTCCTTGGGAGGAAATCCCACTGCTTCTGCTGCGTAATAATTCTAGAAATGCTCACTTACAGATTTGTGCCATTTCAAAAAAAAAGTGTTTGAGCATGCACATGCATGGTAGTTGTGCTCTCTGGAAGGACGTGGGGGGGGGTTACATGTGTTTTTGAACAGCTATCTGAAGAGAAAAATCTTTCCAACCATTCTTGTTTTTAAAACTACAAAGATCATTCTCTTAAAATTGAGGCAATTTTTTTTTTAATCTCCTGATTGGGCAGGAAAATAAGTACATTTTACAAAACTGAAATGAAATATTCAAAAATAACAAGAAAGGGCTATTTTGAATTTGGTTAGGTGAAGTTTTTGTTTTTGTTTGTTTGTTTGTTTCTGTTTTTACGTAAACACAGTAAGAGTTGTCCAAGCTTTTTAAATGCCGCAGTTATCAAGGGAGGTAAATCATGGTTTCCTCTGGATTACAATTCAACTTGGGCACAAGTCTTTTGCTTGCCTCGGAGACTCATTCCATTGAAAAGAGTGAGAATTTGCAGTAAAGACATTTCTCTGAAAAACAACAGGTATCAGAAGGAAGGGAGGGAATTCCCAGTCCTTGATTTAAAAAGGAAGAATGGAAGAGAGGAACATTATCAAAAGCCACCATTATTTTTGGTCAACCTCTTACAACACCTTTGTTTTCCACAGAGAAACCAGCGGTGTGTGATTGGTGAGGTGGCCATGCTTCCCCTGTGACCACCTAAGCAGAGATAGAAGAGAGAGAGGCTACTTCCTACCCACACTTTCCCTACAGAAACAGTGAAGGTCGCTCACTGTTTTGAGGAACACTGGCTGCTGTCGATGCTGGGAGATCCCAACCAAGGGGAACTCTCTCTCGTCTCTACTCTGTTCTCTTTGCATGAGAAGTCAGCCCCTAAGTCTCTCAAGCCTACTTGATACAGAGGTTGTCGAGAGATGGCTTCAAATACCAAAGTGTAACATGGAGAGTGACACTTGACAGCAAAGGCCAGTTTGGCTAATTCAGCCCCCCCCTCCCACATACACCCAAGTTCACTTCCTGATTTCTCCCCTACTACAGAGTATACCCAAATAATCCAGATGGCTACCCATATGCTTCTCCCCCAACTGCATTTTCCTATTATACGCTGAATGTAAATATCACCAACAGCCGAGAAGACTGTTTTCCATATATTTAAACCCAAATGGCTTAAATCTCAGTGTGTGTGGAAGATAACCCAGTTTACAGTAGCCTTAAATCCCATTTCAAAGTCCTGACTAAGAGAGACCAGCTCAGTGATGAAGAGATAGCCTGGATTCTTTTTTCAGGGCACTGGCTTTTTATTTTATTATTTTTTCTTTGTAAAGAGGACATGAGTAGTGGAAGACAGCAGGTGTCCCGCTGGGAACAAACAGGAGTCTAATCTCAGATGGCTTCCGGGAAGAGGTGGGGTTTGAACCGGGCATTGAAGGTCCAGTCTGAATCTAAATGGTAAGGAGTACAGTTATTATGGTATCCAGTGAAGCTATAGCATCTCATCTGACCTAAGGTGGACAAATGAGTGCTTATGCAAACAACAGAGTAAATGAGCCCATGGTAAAACAAAAAACAAAACACACACACACACACACACACACACACACACACACACACACACACACAAACCTTATGAATTCCTCTGAACGTTTTGCCCTGGGATGGCCTGCCTGCTCTATCACTCTGACATTCCCTTAGTTCTCTCCAACTCTATAATGTCAGTGTTCTATTCCCCTCCCTGGAGGCCAACCAGAGAGGTCAGCATGAGGCTGCTGTTGATGTCTGGGGCTGACAAATTCCGTTTGCTGGTATCATCTGGTGAGTGTGTGTTCTTGTTCTGAGACCTCTAAGGATGGACATTGCCACCGTCACTGCCCCGTGCCCATCCTTGCAAGAGTGAGGGCATACTTCAAATTCTAATTTTGCGTTTTGAACACCCTTCCTCATACGGCACCAGTTTACCCTCTCAGAAGGCAAAGTGCCTAATGGGTTAGGTTTGTAGGAAAGGAACCCGCTCTGCTGGACACGGCCTCTGGATGAGACTCAAGGAAAGCTGGGCCAGTGACTGAGTGTAGATAGAGGTTCGAACTCAAAGTAGCTCTGCCTTTTCTCACCTGAGAGACAGAGATGATGCTGGACAATTCTTGTCTGTTTTGGTTCCTTAAGCATTAAAAACCATTATGAAGATAGATTATTTATTTATTTCTCTATCTATCTGTAGATGTAATTCTAAACGGTCTTATTAAATAAGAAACACAGAGTCAAATGCAGAGTTAAAAGTCCAGAGATCAGAGAGCAGTAGCCAAGAGCTAAGACCACCTTCTTACCACTCCAGATTATTCATTTCTCTATCTATTTATTTATTTATTTTTACCTAGCTCTTGTCGCCAGCAATGGCAGCAAGATTTGGGTGATATTAACCAATTATGAACATTTTTTCCCTCTTCTCGAAATAGATGCTCATTAGTTTGAACTCTAAGACATAAATTCACTCTGTGTGTATATACTTGTCATCCCCATGCCTCGGAGGTAGAAGCAGGAGGGTTAGCAGTTCAAGGTCAACCTTGGCTATATAGCAAGTTCAAGGCCAGCCTGGATTGCAGGGGACCATGTCTCAAAAAAAAAAAGAAAAAAGAAAAATACAAGTTGAAAAAGTGGAAGCAGAAAAATGAATAATCCTGGCACGATGTGACGTCTACACCTCCCCTGATTTCCCTTCAGAATGTGTTTATACGCTATAGTGGGTCTTTGAATCTGAGATAGGAACCCCACGCTGGGACACAGCAGGCATGGGCTCTTCAGAAAAGCATTTTACTTGAGTAAAGTGGGTCCCAGACTGTACAATGAATCCCTCCCTAAGCAGGGCATTTCATCTGTCATTCCTCTAGTAAGTATCACCTCCTGTTGATTATCACCCTCACCTCCAGAGACCTCTCTTCTCCCGTCTTCCCTCTCTACTCCCTCATTTTTCTCTTCTTACTAAACATGCCACTGTCCTTTCCCAAACTAAGCATGAGAGACAGCAAGTTGAGAGCAATCCAATTTCAATATTAAACAGACGTCTTTTGAGCTTCCAGGACTGAGGCAAAAGCCCTTCCATGGGAAGTACCTAATTCAACAGCAGGGTAATGAAGGCCTCTACATGGATTGTGAAAGAGAAATGCCCCCAGCCACTCCTCCAGGTACCAACCCTCAGAGTTCATCCAGGAGAAGCCGATTTCCCAGGAGCCCGTCTGTTCCTGGTTGTAAACTGTGTTCAGAGGACACGGTCAGAATGTAGACTGTAACAGTGTGAGGAGAAAAGTCCATCCATCGCCACATTCAGGGACAGCGTCCAGGAAGGGCTCTATTCCAAAGCATTGCTCCGATGCTTGCCTAACTGACCTCAATTTATGTGGGCATTGACCAGGCATGTATGTGTGTGTGCAGAACATTTACAAGGTTAGCTAATTTAGGCTAGTCTGGGAGTCTTAGTACAAAGGAGGAAGTAAGTATTGGATGACCTTGTGTGTGGGTGTTGAGGGGAGGGAGGAGTCTCCAGAGATTAGGAAATGGAGAGAGGCTGTGATTTCATTTCAATGACTCTCCTATTTCCCTGGAGAGTTGTTCTGAGTCCACGATCTTCTTTCTCTCCCATTTCTTTGCAGTGATCTGTGGAGAAGCACCGAGCTGAGGAGGCGGGGAGGAACATGGGGGCCCAAGCAGAATTCTGAAGGAAGTCTGCTCCCAGCTTCCAGAAATCCCAAGTCACATGAGAACAAAGTATTGACCAATCGCCAGGAATGACACAGAAACTGATGCCATCACTCAATTCCTTTTTCTGTATGAGGGATGAAAACACTGGGTCAATAGTGGTTGATGCTGAGACATCTCTTGATATGAGAACTGCATTCCTGAGTCCCACCTGGTCCCTCCTTCAAGGGAAGCTAGATTAGAAGGGGGTGGGGCTCTTAGAATCTGCAAAAGCAGCATGCTGGGCAGAAGAAGCCAGAAAACGTGCCTCAGAGGCAGCTAGTCTGTCCACACACAAAAGGAAGGCACCCACGGGACTGAAGGGGCTATTACGTCTTGTCCCCCAGTCACAGCCCCAGTGTCCTCAGAAGGTCTCCAGCCCTCTGCAGCAATCTAGACATGTGTCAGGATGGTTGAAAAACCCATTCTATCAAGTTTAACAACTTTCTGGTGTAACTTCTGAGAGGCCTGATTGCTTATTCATGCGGAAGCAAGACGCCCAGTTCATTTTGCCTGGTTTTGGTACTCTTTGTTGGTTTGGGGAGTGCTATGGTAGCTGTAAATGGCTTCTCAAGTGACATTTGCTGACATTCAGTGAAGTACATTTATCAGCATTCACTAGCTCACCTCTACACATGCAATCCATTTTGTTTTGTTCTTTGTGGCAACCTCCTTCCCGACACCCGTGCCCTGAAAATGATAAATGGCAAGGTGGCGTATTTCTCAAGCTGCACTCAAATGTCACTGTGAAAAATCTTTAATGGACTAAGTGTAGCTTTTCACGTTACAACTTGTCAGGTACTGAGAAATTCTAGAGTTTCTCCTTAATCCACAAGTCATTGGAACCACATATCTGCAGGCAGAGACTAATTATAAGTTGTACCAGTCAGACCTGGGCAAGCAGAGACCAAGGGGAAAACATTTGGTATCAGTTAATTCTTTATTACTATCATTATTATTATTATTATTCTCACTCCATTTTTGCTACTTCTTTTTCTACTGAGAGAATGTGCCAGGTATGAGCAATCTGTTATTCTAATTAATTGAGTGACAGCCCCCAACTAGCTCTCCACGCAGGCTCACAATCTCCACATACACTCAGCTTTCTCCATAATGCTTTTCATCTTTTCCTCCAAGACTCAAAATCCCCTAGACTTCTCCCCTCCAAATATATGACTCTGAATCATAATCCAGGTCCCTAAGGGTTGGTTCTAATGCAGGAGTTGAGAGGTATCTGGGATACATCCCTTCTCCTGTCTGCACTCATCAGAGTGCATGGCCATACAGCCATCTAGCAGAGCCAAGAGACTCACATCACCAATGAATAATCCTGCGTTTTCCTCTCCTGCTGCACACCTGGTCATCACCATGCCACTTTCACGATGGTGGCCTACACTAAGTCTTGCACAGGGCTTGCTCAAGCTGGTTTTACCTCTTCGAAAAGAATCAGTTCACTGGCTTTGCTCCATGGACAAGCCAGCCTCGTCTATTGGCCGTGGTTTCAATGTTTTGGGCCCTGCTTCCCAATTCACATGTTGAAACCTCATCGCCAATGTGATAGGTTAGGGCGTGGGTTTTTCTGGATCGTTACTAAATCATTCAGGTGGAATCTTCTGAGGGAGCTTCAGAGACACATCTGGCCCCCTCCACCAGGTAAACCAGAAAGCACAACCTCACCAACATCAACTGCCAGGGACCTTGGCCTTCCATTTCCTAACTTCTAGAACTCTTCAGAATAGTTTATAAACTATCCAGATTGCATTTTTATTTATTTTAATTTTATTTTAACTTGCTATGTGGCCAAGGATGACTTTGTGCTTCTGATCTTCCTACTTCTACCTCTCCATCACCCAGGGGAATTACAAGTGTATGCCCAGTGCTGGGGATTGAACCCAGGCTGCTGTGCATGTTGGGTAAGCGTTCCACTGACTGAACTATATCCCTAGCCCTTGGTTTCTGAAATTTTGTTATAGCAGCCAGAACGGACTGAGACATCACCGTAGATGGAAGAACTGACTGATTTGCACGTGTCTGTATTGTATGCTAATGAATGCACCATAATCAATTAATATTGATTCTGTAGTTCAGTTTAGAGGTCAAAGAGTGGGGGAGGGAGAATTCTAAATCCAAGCAAAAGACTATTACTAAACACTGTGCCACCACGGTTGTTATGGGCTAGATGCTAAAGACTGGAAGATTTTGCTAGGCCCTACCTAGCTGTGGGTCCCTTTTCCCACAAGACATTCTCCACCTCCACCCCGACTCTTTATGTGAGTTATTGTCTCCTCTGTCTTTAGCTCTTTGGGACCTCTCTAACAAGTACAGAGCTTTGGTCATGTAGAGTCTTAGCAGCTGAATAGTTTTAACCATCTAAAATCCATAGACCCTACCACTTCAATGCTGTTGTTACACACACACACACACACACACACAGCTTTGTTTCTGCTTGTCATATTTGTCCTATTTGTTTTCAGGTCCTTCTGAAATGCAGTTTTTCAGAACGGGGCTAAACCTTTTACCTCAACTCACATACGTAGCTAGAAGATTTCCTGTGTCCCAGCCTGCCGGTGGTCAGGACAAATCTCTCTCACCCGCTAATCCTGCAGCCACTCAGACCCAAGTAAACACACAGAGGCTAATATTAATTAAAACTGTTTGGCCATTTGCTCAGGCTTATTACTGACTAGCTCTTACACTTAAATCAACCCATTTCTATAAATCTATACCTTGCCACATGGCTTGTGGCTTACCAGTATCTTAACATCTTGCTTCCTCTGTGTCTGGCTGGCGACTCCTGACTCAGCCTTCCTGTTCCCAGAATTCTCTCTCTTTGTCCTGCCTATACTTCCTGCCTGTCTACTGGCCAATCAGCACTTTATTTATTAACCAATCAGAGCAGCACATTCACAGCATAGAGAGCAATATCCACAGAACACATACTAGTTAGAATGAAGAAAGAAAGTCATGTGTACCCTCAATGGACAGGCACAACAGGGCAGAACAAGTGTCACGCATGTTAAACCCCTGTGCCACATGTGCAGAAGGTAGAGAGCCAAGGCTAGTCCCCTGAAGAGGGGTTGTATATGAAACTATGTCAAGCCCAGTAACGTCTGGAGCCATAGCTCCTAGAAGGCCAGGACATCATGGAAGAAAAAAAAATCCAGTGTCCATATAGTTTTGACAGGGTAGATGATCAAACCAGATTACCAAAAGGGCAGGGATCCTGTATCACTTTGGAACCCACTAAACACAAAGCTCAGACCAGATTGGGGAGACTTTAATTTTTTATTTGAAGTGCTGGGAATTAAACTCAGGGTTTCACACATGCTAGATAAGCACCACACTCAGGGGTGACTTTTTTTCCCCCTTTTTGAGGGGAGGGATCAGAAGCAGGGGTGGAGTGAGGGCCTTACCATGTGGCCTGGTTGGCCTGAAATTCTCTGTGTAGATCAGGCTGGCCTAGAGTTCATAGAGATCCACCTGCCTCTGCTTCCTGAGTGCTGCTCTTAAAGGCGTGCGCCACCACACCCAGTGCCGAGGGATGAGTTTTAAAGGCAATGGTTATATCTTTATTTACCTGGCTGCTTTATTATTTGGCCTATAAGGTGTATGAGGTGAGGTCAAAAGATAAGCAGCGGGCAGAGTGGCACCCTACTTTAATCCCTTTCTCTTTAGTACACAGAGAAATCCTGTCTCAAAAAACAAACAACAAACAAAGAAGATAGGAGATGTACACATAAAACTTTCATTATAGGTTTGCTTTCTTTTTTTTCCCCATGATTTCTGCAAAACTAGTCTAAACAAGCCACTACCACCACCACCACTCTCCCCAGATCAATGAAGTACCTCTTCCCCCTCTGTTGATGAACATAATGGTTAGGCTTTGTTAAGGGTAGGACCCTAGATGAGATCTCTGAAATGATGTCTCCTGGGTGTGTGTGTGTGTGTGTGTGTGTGTGTGTGTGTGTGTGTGTGTGTGTGTATGTGGTGTCTGTGTGAGAGTGTGTGCTGAAGGAAGGGCTGGGAGCAGAAGTGAGTGAAACATTTTTGGAAACAAGAAAATGTAAGGATGCCCTGCATTCAGTTTTCCTACCTGACAAATCCACCTTCATCTGTAATTACAGGGCACATGTACTAATTAATGTGAGCTTGCTTTTCAGACTTTCTCATATGTTCCAGAAGGTTTTCCTTTGATTTAACTGTTTCAAAGCACAGGCAAGTGTTGTGGGATATTTGTACACTGTGTGAAGTTATATTGCTGTGATTGGTGTAACAAAAAACAAACAAACAAAACAAAAAAAAAAAACGGTGAATGGCCAATAGCTAGGTAGGTGGATAGGTGAGACTTCCTGTCAGAGAGTGAACACTGGGAAGAAGAAGGCAGTCACAGAGGAAGCAGCATGGGCAGTATGGAAAGATGAGGTTAGGAGCCAGGTAACAGAATGTAGATTAAAGTAAATGGGTTAAGTTATAAGACCTAGTGGGACAAGCCTAACAAAGGCCAAGCTTTCATAAGTAATAAGTCTCCATGTCATTATTTGTGAGCTGGCTGGTGGGACGGAGAAAGACTTGCTCTATTTGGCACCCAACGTGGGGCACATATGTAGAGCCCACTGCTTGAAATGTACAGAGGCACTGACTCATTTAAGAGGTCCCACTATGAGCAGCTGATGTGCTACTCTGCACCAGGAGACTTGATAGAAACACCTGTCACAGCATAGACACAGCAGCTTCCCAGAGCTGGGACAGGTAGGTGGACCCGAAGGGGGCGGAGCCAGTCACCAGTATCATAAGCTGAAGCCACATGACAGAGGACCTAGCCAAATAGTTTAAGATTTGTCTCAAGTGGTCAAAAATGCTGTAGGTGCTTAGTACGGTTAGATCCAGACCAAAGAAACCTCTAAACAGATACAATATGTCTGAATAGTTTTAGGTGCTGAAGAAAAGAAAAAGAAAGAAAGATAATGGATATATATATAGACATAGAAAAAAATAGTTTAAAAATAATAAGTTAAGTCTTTAAATAAAAATAAAGTAATATAAAAACAATAAGCCATATAAAGATGGGAAATACACAGGGTGTCTGGATCCTGTATGGTATGGTGTTTTGTTGGCTTTGAATTCTTTTAAATGCTAGTGAACAAAAAACAATAGATGCTGAGAGACATTGGATTATGGAAACTGCTAAATTAAACCAACCTATATATTTTAAGAATGTCTTAACTTCAAAATGGAAGTCAGAAAATATGTCACATTGGGTGAGAGATTTTGCTTTTGTTTCCACAGGAGTAAAAAGCTATGGATTCATTCAAAGTTAATGGAGATCAGATTTGACAGGGGAGACCTCTTGAGGATCTTGGCTACAGAAAAAGCCAAGAAAGGCTGTAGGACAGGTGGTGTCTGTACTGATCCATCGACATGGAAACATCTCTGAGATTAGATGAGACATGATAAATCTTGTTGGCTATAGAGTCTTCATGACTTATTATTACATGCTATCATTTCATATGGCATGGATAGAGCTTTTAGTTATACAGTCCAAAGAAACTTATAAACTTAACAGATGCCTTTTACCTGCTGAAACATTAAAAAAAAATTATCTTTAACTGACTTTTACATACTGGACATTCCAAACCTGTGTTAATGCAGATATATATGTTATCTTTAAAAGTTTGTGTGTGTGTGTGTGTGTGTGTGTGTGTGTGTGTGTGTGTGTGTGTGTTTTTAAAAAGTAGACACCGGCCGGGCGGTGGTGGCGCACGCCTTTAATCCCAGCACTCGGGAGGCAGAGGCAGGTGGATCTCTGTGAGTTCGAGGCCAGCATGGTCTACAAAGCAAGTTCCAGGAAAGGCGCAAAGCTACACAGAGAAACCCTGTCTCGAAAAACCAAAAAAAAAAAAAAAAAAAAAAAGTAGACACCAAATGAAGGCAAGCAGCCCAAGTGATCCATTCTCTCAGAATGCCTCTGTTGCAGTTTCCTCAAAATTCTGCATCCAGAACAACTTCAAAGCTGCTAGCTGAGATGGTCCAGCCTCACAGACTATCCAGCCAAGACTTCAAATAAGCTCTACACTTTCCCATCACACAGAGACTAAACAAAAAATAATACAGCTAGCTCTCCTAGGACTTGACCATTATCCCAATTTTCCCAGGGTCCCCTAAAGATGCTGTCACCTCCAGACAACAGAAAGCCATCTAGAGAACATGATGCCCACATTCCCAAGAGGTGGGATGGGTGATTTTTCTTCATTTGGAGGATTATGGATATTTGTCATCATTTGTGGGGGGGGGGGACAAGTTGTTATTGGTCATGGTCAGGAAAAAACCTGAACAAAGGAGATTAGATTCAGGGATCTCTTTCTCAAGGGAAAAAGGGGGATATAGTATAGAAATGATGAGATAATAAGGTAGATTGCTGAGTCTACTTTTGAACAACCACTAGTCTTAAATATTTTACATTAGTATGGATTTTTGTATATTGACACAAATTTAAAGTTGTTTTTGTTTTACTATATATATGAATCTACTCTTCCTTAAGGTGTTTTACCTATGCACCCCACTTAACAATCTAATGTAAATTCTAGTCCTTAAAAGCTATTTAGAATAATAAAGAAATACAGGTTAGTAGTTAGTTGTCTATAATAATCAAACTGGTAGTCATGTTAGATATATTTTCAAGGTTAAACAGATAAATATTTTAAATAGATAGATGGTCTTCAAACATTTAAAGACCTACAGAATGTGGCATTTAAAATGTTCTGATAACATAAGGCATGACAGTGAGACATGTCTGTTTGCTCCTGGCAGCATCCATTTACTTCAAATAAGGATGATGGTCATTGAGGTCCTTATGGGGTTTACTTTCTATGTGGAAAAGCTAGCCATATGGGCAAGAAACTGCCCTTGCCTCAACTGCTGACAGAATGCTGTCCAAACTGGGCAAACAAGACACACAAAAGAAGGCAACTGCTGAACTTTGCCAAGACAAGGTAGGATAGTCCTTCAAAATTCCTGCTTCACAGAATGGTCTGTCAGATGTTCAAGGCCTGTAGGCTGAAGATGGATGCCCCAACATTGCAAAGCAACCTTGGGTGACTGTCCAGACAGTCAGATGTCTCTGTCATTTCTATAGTTTTGGAAGTTGTTTGTTCTGCACTTCCTGTTTACTCGGGTAATATTAAATCCTTCTCAGGTCTCTGATGTAATTGAAGATGAGATAGTTATAGTTGCAGTTTTCCTTGTTACCAAATTAAAAAAAACTCACAAAGAGGTATAAAGCATATAAGATTGAGAGACATAAAAGCTTAAATTGTTTATCTAAGAAAATGTTTTGAAGTGTAAAAGGATAGTTTTATGGTATGGCAATACAAGTTATGATAGAAAATGCTTTAGGTATAAAACTTTAAATTCATCATGATAAGATAGATAATAGAGTAATTTCTCTGAATATGCCAAATATAAATGAATTGGACATTGTGAATGTAATTCTTACCTGATAATTTTTCTCACTGTATATAGTTTTACTATATTAGAGTTAAAAATCTTTCCTTTTTATTTAGATGATAAAGGAGAAATGTTGTGGATATTTGCACACTGTGTGAAAATATACCGCTGTGATTGGTTTAATAGAGAGCTGAATGGGCAATAGCTAGGCAGGAGGTATAGGCAGGATTTCCAGGGAGAGAGAAAAGAAGAGGAGGAGGAATTGAGGACTAGGAGACACCAGGAGTCACAGAGAGGAAACAGGAGTTGAAAGATGGAAGAGAGGTAACACCATGTGATAGAATGTAGATTAATATAAATGGATTAACTTAAGTTATAAGAGCTAGTAGGTGGTAGAGTGCTTACCTAGCAAGAGCAAGGCCCTGGGTTCCATCCTCAGCTCAGGGGAAAAAAAGTGGCAGTGGGATAAGCCTAAGCTAAGGCCAAGTTTTCATAATTAATAAATCTCTGTGTCATTATTTGTGAGGTGGTGGCCCTCCAAAAAAAATCTGACTACATATGGCACCCAACATGGGGTTCAAACCCACAACCCTGAGATTAAGAGTCTCACGCTCTACCAACTGAGCTTGCCAAGCCTCTTAAATGAGTCACGCCTCTGTACACTGCAAGCAGCAGCTCTGTGTACGTGTTCCATGTTCCATGTTGGGTACCAAATGTAATAACTCTTTCTCTGTCCCACCAGCCAGCTTCCAAATAATGACATAGAAACTTCTTATTAATTATGAAAGCCCAGCCTATAGCTTTTTAAGGGGGAAATGTTGTAGGATATTTGTACACTGTGTGAAGATATATTGCTGTGATTTGGTGTAATAAAAAGCTGAACGGCCAATAGCTAGGCAGGAAGTATAGGTAGGACTTCCTGGCAGAGAGAGAACTCTGGGAAGAAGAAGACAGGTCACAAGCCAGACACAGGGGAAGCAGTATGGGCAGTACAGAGAGCTGAGGTAGCAAGTCACATGACAGAATGTAGATTAAAATGGGTTAATTTAAGTTATAAGACCTAGAGGGACAAGCCTAAGCTAAGGGAGAGCTTTCATAATTAATAAATCTCCATGTCATTACTTGTGAGCTGGTGTTCCTCCTGCCCCCCACCCCACCATCCTACTACAGGCAAGGAAGAACTCTCCTGAAGTCATTCAGGGGGGTTGTTCTCTCCTCTGTGAAATCATAGCTGGCACAATGCTAGGACATGGATTGCCACCTCCAGGGAGCTCTCCAGGACTGAACCCCTCCTTTGGAGAGGAACTGGAATGCACCTCCTTCAGACATCGTCACACCCTAGCCTTTTCATGCACTGGTCTCTGGGCAAACACTTTCCAAACCTTTCCCTCTGACCCTCACCCCCTTCTTGGGCACCCTTCACCTTTGTCCAGGCTCTGGGAGGCATCTACTCCTCCGGGAATTCCTTCTTTGTTCCACAGTCAGCAACATCATTTCCCTCCATCCAGTACTCCACCACCTCTGTGCTTCCAGGTAGCAAGCTCCTTGTGTTCAGGGCGATGGCTCAGTTGTAGCTGTGCAGTAAGTTTACTACTCTGTTTACAGGGCAGGACAGGCACTACAGCAGCAGAGCCAAGAGAAGGAAGCAGGCAGCAGGATCTTGAGCACAAGGAAAGGAATTCTTTGTTACTCCCCCCCCCCCCCCCCCGCCCAATACTGGAAATGACATCCAGTTGGGTTCCACACATCCTGAGGGAAAGGTTGAGGATGGATGCAGTGCAGCTGCTTGGGAATAATAGGGACAAAGAGAGGACACACAGAGTTCATGCATATAGTGGGGACAAGTAGTGCAACCCAAATCCATTCACCCAAATTTCAAGCCCTCTCTGGTTATCGTCCTATGTTCTCAGCTCTCGGAAAACCTTTCCTTCCTCCCCCTCCCAATTTCTCCCATGCTACATTTCTAGAATTGGGTGTCTGGTCTGAAAGTCTGCTGTCAGTCAAATAGCATCTCACATACTGAATAGCTTAACTCTCTCCTGAGGCTCTGTCTTCAAGACTCCTGCTCACTCTGCTGTCCCCTCTGGTTCTATTTTATGTCATTTTTTTTTTCTGCCTATCTACCATCATACCTCTTGCTTCATCTCTGAAGCTCCACTGTCATGGCATTGTTATAACAAACCTTGTTTACACCAGCAAGGGGTGATGCAAACTCTGAGTCATGGGCCAACTCTAGAGGCCACCTGGAGTTATAAACTGCCTTTTGGGGGGGGGGGGGTAAAGCCATGCCACTCATTTACATAGGCTTGTGGCTGCTTTCTTGCTACCACAAGGCAGGCTGGGTAAAGTCTAAAACATTTACTATCTGGCCCTTTATGAGAGAGCTTATGTGCGCCTCTTTTAGATTCTAGAGTATGTGTGTGCTGAGGATGTGACGGCATACAGATGAAGAACTCACTGGTGGTACTGGAGCTAGAGAGGCCAGGAAAGGAACTACAAGAGCAAAAACCATGTGAAGGAAACAGATGAAATGTTTCAGAGTGCAGGTGAAGAGATGTTATTGCTTATTCTTTCAGTTCAGAGGCTAAAACCCAGGGCTGTGAACATGCAAGGTGAATGTGCTTTACCACTGAGTTTCCAGGAGTGGGCTTTGAGAAGAGAGAGAACCCTTATCCTTTCTGGCAGGCAGGAAGGCAGAGCACAGTATAGGTACAGGCAGCATGCAGAGGAGGGCTAGGTCAGCAGGAGCAGAAAGTGTCATACAGGTCCATCTGTGCTGACTAGCTCATCCTCAGTGTGGGAGGGCTCACCTGTAGCTACTACTGCTTGTTCCTATCCACGTTCAACGGCTTTCATAAAAACCACCTAAGCAGCCGGGCGGTGGTGGCGCACGCCTTTAATCCCAGCACTCGGGAGGCAGAGCCAGGCGGATCTCTGTGAGTTCGAGGCCAGCCTGGACTACCAAGTGAGTTCCAGGAAAGGCGCAAAGCTACACAGAGAAACCCTGTCTCGAAAAACCAAAAAAAAAAAAAAAAAAAAAAAAAAACCACCTAAGCAACCACTGTAACTGATAGCTCCTGTGACCCTGATGTCTCCTCCGTGTCTCACCTACCAGCTTCCCTTGACCATAAAACAGATCTAGAGATCTATGATACTCTTGTCACAGTCTGCATCACTCCAACTCCTGCACGTGGGTTATTGATCTCAACAACATGGTGTGCCAGCCTGTCAGGCCTTCTGTCTACCTCTGGACACACGGAGTCCACCCTGCCCTAAGACCTTGGAGCACTTTCACTCTGCTTTGGACGCTCTTTCCTCACATCTCCATAGCTGGATCTTTCCCATTGAGTGCATCTTACTTCTGAACTTCTGTCAGGAGCCTGCCTCTCTTGGCCCCTAAAGGTACTTCACCCCATTCCTCTGGTGTCTCACCGTCTCCAAAACTCTTTGCATCCTTTGAAGTTATCAGTTGACCTGTTTCTATCTCCTTGGTCTAGCATGTAAGTCTACAGGAACAGGGGCGCCACTGCCAGAAGAAGTCTACAGGAGCAGGGGTGCCACTGCCATAAGAAGTCTATAGGAGCAGGGATAAGAAGTCTACAGGAGCAGGGGTGCCACTGTCATAAGAAGTCTAAAGGAGCAGGGGCGCCACTGACATAAGAAGTCTACGGGAGCAGGGGCACCACTGCCATGGTTTTCTTCACTATGGTATCCCTGGCATCGAGAACACTGCCTTGCTCCTCGTTGGTGACTGACCATCATTTGTTAGTAAAATAAGCCTTTACATTCAAATTCTTTAACTCGGGAACACATGGGGTGACAATTTGTCTGCTAGGATGGCTGGAAGCCTTTTCAGATCTCCATGGGGGAAGCCCCAGGAAGCATCCTAAAAGCACTAATGTACAAGCCTAACTTGTTTAAGTCAGATTCTCCAGGGGTGGGGGAGTCTGGACTCTGCTGAACAAGCACATAGGCCATGTGCTACAGGCAGCAGGGCTTGGCGAGAGGATTGGCATTCAGAAAGTTCTGGACTCAACTGGGTTTTACAGAAATCATTAGACACCTCTGTGGTGCCAAGCTCTGAAAGGAATTCAGGGAACGTCCTGGTTGTAAGAAAGAAAAACCAGGCCAACAGCAGCATTAGAAATAAGACTTGACGTGGACATGGTGGCTCATGCTAGCCCTCAGGAGGGTTACACAGTGAGTTTAAGGCCAGCCTGGGCTATGTAGTGAGACTTTGTTTCAAAAATCTGAGCACTGGGGATGCAGCTCAGGGATACAGGACTAGTGTAGCACATACAAATCCTTGGGTTTGATTCACTACATCTCAAAAAGAATACAAAATGAGGCTAAAAATACAAGAGAACCCCAAGGAGTACAAGGCAGAGCAGCAGCTGCTTTTTGTTTGTGTTTGTGGTTTTTGTGTGTGTGTGTGTTTTTTTTTTTTTTTTTTTTAGTTTCTCCATCTAGCCCCGGCTGTCCTGGATCTCGCTCTGTAGACCAGGCTGGCCTCGAACTCACAGAGATCCGCCTGCCTCTGCCTCCCGAGTGCTGGGATTAAAGGTGTTCACCACCACTGCCCGGCCTGTCTGTAACTTCAATCCCAGTGAATTCCCTATCCTCTTCTGACCTCCATGGGCACCTGGCACACATTCGGTGTATACACACACACACACACACACACACACACACACACACACGAGAGAGAGAGAGAGAGAGAGAGAGAGAGAGAGAGAGAGAGAGAGAGAGGTAAAATAAACAAAATACATCTTTTAAAAAGTATGCAGACGTTAGTGGCACCTCTTAAGTGACTTTAAGGGGGCAGGTCTCAGAGAAACATGGAGGGGGGCCAAGTCAGCCTTGGGGGATATGCCAAGCATTGGAACTCTGGTTGCAGGCTCTGAAAGAGCAGAGGAAGGGACTTGGGGAGCTGTGTCATGAAGCCATGAACTCAGGGTTGTAGTAACAAAAGTTCCCAAATGGCTGAACCACAGCGTTGCTGGTTCCTTTAGTTGCCTAGTTCATAGAGGAATTGAGCAGAATTTGGCTCCTAAGAACTTTCTCTGGAGAGTCTCTTGTTTGTTTGAAAGCCGTGGGTACCATTTGCTCTTCTCCTTCTTTCCATTTCCTAGAAGGCGAGCAGGACTGTGGGGAGGAAGCCAAGGAGACTGGACTCAGGTCCAGGCAGCAAGGCTCCATTGAGTCTGCAGTGGATCCCTCTCTCTCTCTCTCTCTCTCTCTCTCTCTCTCTCTCCCCTTCTCGACCGGACCCATCTTTCTTTTTGGTTTTTCAAGACAGGGTTTCACTGTGTAGCCCTGGCTGTCCTGGTCTCGAACTCGGAGATTCGCCAACCTCCACCTCCTGAGTGCTGAGATTAAAGGCATGCACCACCACTGCCCAGCTCTGACCCACCTTTCTAGCAATTTCTCTTCAAATTTCCCTCTTACTCATAAATCAGAGTTAAGCTCCGGTCTCCCCATCTAGTCCCGGAGCTAAGGCCAAACAGAGGCTTAGTCAGTGTCGGGATCCGAGAGCAACAGAAACAATTCTTAGTGGGATTGGGACCTGGTCAAACCACTGCACTGTAGACAGGGAACCAGACCTGCCCGTGGCTTGGGAGCAAGACAGGGAAGGGGCTGCCATCTTCCCAAAGGCCAGGCCTCAGCGAGTGCTTTGATTATCAACTGTGTTCTGACTCACCAGCCAGAAACGCCTATTTTTTTTGATTTTTTATTTTTTTTTATTTTTTATACCTGTCTCCACAACAAAAGGACATTCTCAGGGAGTGAAGTGGAATTCCAGGACTTCCATTCCTCCCATTAGTCACTCAGTCAGCAGCAGAGCCTCACTGATGGCTGAGCTCAGCATGACCTTGTGTATGCAAATGAGGATGCAAATGAGGGAAACAGGCTCAGTCCTTGCGTTGACCGGAAGTGTAGACTTCTTCCAGGCCTCATTCTCCTCAGCTGTAAAATGGGAGGACTGAATCACATCAGTTTACCATGAGTGAGAATCTCCTGAAGGGCTTGTTAAGGAACCTGCTGGTCCCATCGTAAAGTTCCTGATTCAGGAAGCCCAAAGGTGCCATCTTTCTAGCAGGTTCTCAGACAGGGCTAAAGTTGCTGGTCCAGGGGATTCGCTTTGAGAGCTGCTGCATCAGGTAACCTCTCAGGTCCCTGCTAGCTGTGACTATCTATGATGCGGATCATCTGGTAGAGGCTGGAGTAGCTGAAGCAGAAAGAGCTGGTGGGGAGCTGGCCTGGAAAATGGAAAAGTCCTGTGAGTTTCGCAAGCTTAAGGGGTAAGTGGATCAGAGATATAAACCCCAACAGAGGCACGAAAGCCTTTGCCTCATAATTTTTTAAAAAATGATTAAAAAATAATTCTCTAACATGAAAGTTCAATCAGATGCTGGAGAAATTATTTCAACTTTCATAGGGGGGAAAGGCGCCACTAAAAAGCTACAAGGGTATTGATGTCTATTAAATATTTGCTTTTCTCTCTAGCCCACACTAGACTGAGTAATTTGTATTTGGCAGAGACCAGCTGCAATTACATTAGTCAATCCAAAAGCCCAACTTGCTCATACAAAATGCAAACAAATTAGTTAAAATGGCCTAATTAGTGGACTGTAAAATACCAACTGAGGCTGGCAGCCTGATGTGTGTTAGTCAAGAGCACTGTCTCCCTGCACAGGAGGCCCAGAGCTCAGCTGTCTTCTGAGTCAACCCCCATTGGATGGAGGTCTTCTCTGAGGATCTCCATAGCCTGTGATCCAATAGCGCATTTGCCTTGGGCAACCTTTAATCTTCTCCTTGCTGGGGACCCAGCCCTCCCTGGAGCCAAGTGGCTCTGATGGATACAAAGTGACTGAGATAGATACAAAGTGGCTGAGATAGATACAATGTGGCTGAGATAGATACAAAGTGGCTGAGATAGATACAACGTGGCTGAGATTTACTCTCAACCCCACAACTCACTAGCCTGTCTGTTTAGCCTTCCAGGCACTTTGGGATTCTTTTGTTTTTATAGCAATTCTTTTTCTTGTTTGGGGTACTGGGGATTTACCTAGGGCCTAGTGCATGCTAAGCAAGTACTCCACCACTGAATTACACTCACAGTTCTATTCTTTTTGAAAATAGAAATAAGGGCTGGAGAGACGGCTCAGGGGTTGGGAGCACTGACTGCTCTTCCCGAAGACCCAGGTTCAATTCCCAGCACCCACATGGCAGCTCACAACTGTCTGTAACTCCAGTTCCAGGGGATCCAGCACCCTCACACAGACATACATGCAGGTAAACACCAATGCACGTAAAAAAATACTGGAAAAAAATAAATAAAAAAGGAAATAATACATCCTGAGAATTATAATGTTGTATCTCAGTATCTGATACATGGGCTTATTAGTTTTGGTCTAGTTTCCCCTTTAAAATACCAGAATGTTCTCAGAGGCCTACATTCCTCCTCTGATTTGGGACACCACGAGGCAGTTTTGTAGTGAGTGGGGCAGTCTGGCGTAATGGCCATCATAGGACTTTGGCTGAGGTCAGTGTGCTGTATTCTGGGTATTCATGGTGTGACTCACAAAATACATCTGTGCTGGCCTCCGAAGCTGTGTGCAGTCTTTCAATCTGGGCAACACAGATTTGCAGACCTGGAAGAGGCTTAGAGTTCAAGTCTTCATCGTGCAACAAGGTCTTTGGAGGGAGCTCATAAGGGTGCTGCAGCCAGGACCTCATGCTAGACATCCCGATTCCATCGACCTTGGCGAGACACAAAATTTTTCCATGTACAGAGTAACTGAGGAAAGGAAAAATCAATAAAATAACTAAATAAATTGAAGAGACCGATATTGGCACAAGACACCCCAAGACCAAATTCTCAGCACAAAGGAGACTTATTTACCCCAGATCACACACAATTATATTTCTTTAAGTTCACTCTTACGCAGAAGGTTGCTTCAGGCTACTGACTGAGACAGCCATGTTTGCAGGATGCAACTGGACAATGGAGGCTTTCCCCCAGGCCCTCGGAGGGTAGGAGGGTAGTCTTTGATGACAATCGGCATCCTGCATTTCACAAGCCCTTCCCACCAAAGCACATTCCCAGCTCATTTACAGCCACCCCATCAGCCAGTTTGAGAATACAAGGTCCAAGGATGTGCTACAATTTAAGCCCAGGTGATCAATTACATAAAATCTGAAGTACCCAGGCAATGGGTGTGGGACACATGGAGAGTCCCTGTTACCTTGATGAATCACGTCAGGATAGCTCCCACACACCGGTGGTTTCCATCCAAAGGCAGAAAGGCATTCACAGGAACATTCATTGCAGAGGACCGAAGAGAAGTTTTTTTTCCAAATGCTGTAGAACGATGTTGGGTATGACAAAGTACCCTGACAAAGCAGCTTGAGGAAGAAAGGGTTAATTTTGACTCAGGGGTTGAGGTTATGGTTGGTCATCGCGGTGGGGAAGCCAGGACAGCAGATGTTTGTGTCTGCTGAGCCCATTGCAATCATAGTCAGGAAGTTTAGATCAACAAATGAATGTTTGTGCTCCACTCACTTTCCCTTTTTATACAGTTTAGGATCTCAGCCTGGGGAATGGTGTCACCCACAGTGGTCTTCCCAGGTCAGTTAACCTAGTCAAGATAATCCCTGCTAGGCATCACCCAGAGACCAGTCTCCTAGGTAACTCTAGATATTGTCAAGTTGACGGTTGAGACTGGCCACCACAGTTCCCTTGACTAATAATTATCTTAAATGAGGATCTAACCCTTAGGAAACTGTGCCTCATTTTTTTTTTATTACATGCTGCCTTTAATGTGTTCCCTCCCTCTCTCTCTCCCTCTCTCTCTCTTTCTTTCCAGTGCTGGGGATTCAGCCCAGAGCCTTTTGTATACTATGGAAGCACTCTATCATTGAGCTGCCTCTCAGCCCCTGCTTTATTTATCTAAACAACACAGAGAAAAATCATCACAGTGAGAACAGACAGCAGAAAATGCTCTTCCCTTTAGGCCCTCTCCAACCTCTGGCTCTTATAATATTTCTGTCCCTTTTTCTGCCATGGTCCCTGAGCTTTGGGGTGGGAGGGCTGATATACACGTCCCATTTGTGGCTGGACACTCCGCTGACATTTATTCTCTGCACTTTGGCAGGTTGCGAGCATCTGCATTAACCACCATCTATTGTGCACTAATCCATGGGTAAAGAGGTACAGCTATGTATTTAGAGAGCAGGGTGATACTATGTCCATTTAGTGGATTCATGGTAGTTGATGAACTTCTGGGTCCTGTGAGTTCCCCAACCATGGGCTCTTCACCAGGTTTGGCCAGGTTTACAGATGCAGGAATATGTTTTCTCCAGTGGAGAAAGCCTTAAACCTGATCAGAAGACAGACCGTTACCCTCCCTCCCATGTTATTGTACTCATCTTGCTACGCTGGTCATTGTTGGGGTTCACGGCTGGGTAAGACTACTAATGACTGCCCCCCCCCCCCCAGCAGCCTACATCAAACTTTCTGGTCCTGTGAAAGCTAGCCAGCAAGGAGGAAGTACCAGCTTAATTTCTCCATCCTGTGACTCAAGTATTTTCAGAAACAGGATCTTACCATTACGTTCTGGTGGACAACCAAGATCGATAACCTGTATTGTTTGGGGGATCTTCCAGGACATCCCTGACCCAAAAAATTGAGGGAAGTATCTCACCCCTGTCACTGGGCTTTTTATTCGCCAACCTATGGCTTCTGGGAGGAGAATTGTCCTCTGTGTAAGACAACCCTAATTAAACTCTTTTCTATAAGATATATCTCTCTTATAAAATGCTCTACGCTTTGGGGAAGCCAAAGTTTACCTGATTTAGCAAATGCCCCCAAGACCAAAGTGTATGCCAATGCCCCCAGTTATTTCCCCAGAGTTCCCCCTTTCCTCCAGTTGTTTGAATCTGAACATTGCTTAGTTTCTTTCTAATTCATTAATACATTAAAAAATGTTCTTTCAAAGCCAGGTATGATGCTGGGTACATGGCACAGCCTGTGTTTCCAGCACTTTGTGGGTAGAGGCAGGAGGACCAGAAATCCAAAGTGAGGCTGCACTGCAAAGTAAATTCTGGGTTACATAATGAAACTAGTTGGAGTTATATGAGATCCAATCTCAACCAAACAAATGACACCCCTTTTAAAAAACAACTAAACACACACACACACACACACACACACACACACACACACACACACACACACACACCACACACACCACACACACATACACACAGACACACACACACACACCACACACACATACATACAGAGTGGATGATGCCTATAAAACTACCTGAGACAGGAGGATTATTTTTACTCTTACAGTTTAAGTCCAAGCCAGGCATGTTGGCACACACCTTTAATCCTAGCACTGGGGAGACAGAGGCAGGTGGATCTCTAAGTTTGAGGCCATCCTGGTCTACAGAAGGGATTCCAGGACAGCCAGGGCTACACAGAGAAAGAGAAACCCTGTCTTAAGTCCAGCCTATTGACAACATAACAAGACCACATCTCTAAAACAGAACTAGAGATGTCCTCAACTACCCTACCATCTTCCTGCAATTCTAGTCTCGTGGGCAAACCATCCATATCTACGAATCCCAGTCTCCCCAATTACAAAATTACCTATTTCCTAGAGTTATTTGAAGACATTGCACAATAAAAATCCTTTTAATGAAAAAGTGGAGGATTGTAACAATATTAGAGCACTTTGTGGTTTTGTAGCTGACAGTTAAGGTGAGTAAAGAAACTACCTCAGGACATCTGTTGGCCCAAGTCAGTATTCATCTGGTCATTCAACAAGCCTTTGCCGGGCCCCTCTGGGGGGCAATAGATAGCCTGAGGCTCACCTGATGTGTTTATTTCCCGAGGGACTGAACTCGAAACAAAATTACGGATATACAACTGAAATACATTCTGCAGCGTATTTCATTTTCTTAATTAAAATTTTATCTATTTATTTCTTTTTCTGGCAAAGGTTTTGTTTTTTTTTTTAATTCTTTAAGGTAATTTTTTTTCAATACTGGGATCAGCCCCAGGGCCTCACTAGTCCTAGACAAGTGCTCTGTCTCCCCCTATCAGACCTCTAACCCTAACAGTGCTCTTAGGCTCCATTGGGAAAGCAATTGCCCTGAAAACATGAGGACCTGAGTTCAGATTCTCGGAGCCCCAGTAAAAAGCAGGACATGGGGGTGCAAGCTTATAACTCCAGCAGTGGTGAGATGCTAGGACAAGGCTGGTGGGCCCCTGGAAGCCTGCTGGCCAACTAGCCTAGCCTGCCAAGTTCCAGGTCAGTGAGAGACCCGAGGGACAATACCTACAAGATATTCCTCTGACCCAAGTATACATGGTTAGAATCCCCCCCTCTGTCTCTCTCTTTGTCTCTGTCTGTCTGTCTGTCTGTCTCTCTCTCTCTCTCTCTCTCTCTCTCTCTCTCTCTCTCTCTCACACACACACACACACACACACACACACACACACACACACACACGACAAATGCTCTTAAAGCCTAGATTGAAGCTAGTTTGAATTTAATAGCCAGGCTTGGCCCTGTAAGGATTGTGGCTGTTTGTGTGATCCAGGAGAGTTGGGGGAAGTGGCTGTAGTTCCTCTCTCTACCATTTCAACGTTTGAACATGAAACAATCAGCTATTAATTAATTATGACTGTCGCCCAGTACATCAAGTGCTTGTTCTCACTCCTTATACCCAGGCCGGAAGAAGTTTGCAAGGAATATTCTAGTGGGTGTCGGGGTCCAAGGCGCCTAATTGCTATGTCCTCACAGACATTCCTCTGCTTGATGCAGGCCCTGGCTCAGGGAGATAGTGGCATTTCCTGGGCCTTTGTCTGCTGCGGCGGTGAGCACTGGGCTCTGGCTTCTCCCTACCCAGTGGGTACTTGTGCTCACTGCCAAAAGGAAAACATCCTCTCGCATCCCAGGAGATTTGCCCCTCGGTCCTGGGTGAAGCATGCTGGGCTGGCTGCACGCAGAGGGTTGTGGCATCAGGGGTTGGTGTCAGGGTGTGCTGACTGTAGAGGACACAGTGACAGGCTGAGCTGGGCAGTAATTAGACAGAGAGAGCTTCCTCCAGCCAAGCCACAATCAATAGGTCCGCTCACCGAGGGAGAAGATTAGAGTCAGGCAGATGGCGGAAGATAATAACATCTCCCACTTAACTCTCGTTCTCACTTGTCAAAAGTACCTTCACCACGTTTTTCTCACTGGGTTCTCGGCACCTTTTCCCACAAAACAAGGTCCTTTTGTGGGTGTGGTTCTCTGAGTCCACAGAGGAGAAACTGAGGCCTGAAGCCTTGGTGTGGGAGCTATAACTTCTTTCTCTTTGAACTGCTATTCTCCCAGTCACTCCCTTCCTCTGTGTATCAGAGAGGATGGCTTTATCTATTCATTATTCAGATTAGTTTCAGTTGAGCACCTACTATGTGCCAGTCACGATTCTAGGCAGAGCAGGTAGAGTTGTGAATGAGGTGTGGCCATATTTTTTCTAGAAGTTCTGTTTAAATAGAAGAAATAAGGAAGTGGTGATTTGTACTGTGGTAATCATAACTCAGAAAGATTGGATGGTGGGAGTTGGGGGTGGGTGGGTAAGGGAGCCTAGAAGGGCTTCCTGAGCAGGTGACTGCTGAGCTGAGACCTGAATATCAAAAACCTTCCTGAATGCCTAGAACGGGCAGCGGGGGGGTGAAGGGACACATGGATGTGAAATGGTAGCTAATCTATGGTTCTGGTCTCTGGGGTCTGTAAACAGAAAGGGAAAGGGAAAGGACGGTCTCTTGGGAAGCCTGGATTTGCCAGCCTGGGAAGTTGCAGTATCCTCTGGAACTTTCTTCTCGGGCTTCTACCTTTCCTTTACTCTTTGGCTTAGATGACCTATCTACAAAACAGACACAATGGTGTCACTCATTGGCGTAGACACTTTCAGTGGCATGCCCCATGCATGTGATGCGGTCAACACATGCTATTCAACTATATTAGCAAGGGGTTGCATAACCAATTAATTAATTTTTTTGAGACAGGATCTCACTATGTAGCTCTGGCTGGCCTAGAACTCCCTAGGTAGACCGGGCTGACTCCAGACTCACAGTGACCTGTCTGCCTCTGCCTCTCAAGTGTTAGGCTTGGGGGTGTGCATGACTACTTTATGGTCACAGAATTTTCAGAAGCTGTAAACATTATTTCCTAGGGGTTTTCTTTTTTTCTTGAGACAAGAGTTTCTTTCCTCAAAGCCCTGACTGTCCTGGAATTCGATTTGTAGACCAGGCTAGCTCTAATTCACAGAGATCGGCCTGCCTCTGCCTCTGGAGTGCTGGGATCAAAGGTGTGCGCCACTACTGCTTGGCTTATTTCCTAGGTTTTTTTTTTTTTAATAATTCTTATATGAACGTGTGAGCACGGGTGTGCATGTATCATGGTGCACGTGTGAAAATCAGAGGACGACCTCAAGCATTGACCTTCACTGTCCACTTTGAGTCCAGCTCTTTTGAAGTTCATCACTGTGTGTGCCAGGCTCGCTGGCGTGTGAACTTGCCAGGATTCTCCTGTCTCTGTCTCCCACCTCACTGTAGGAGCACTGGAATCACAGATGTGTGCCACTGTGAAACTATCCAGCTTCATATGAGTTCTGGGGATATAAACCCAGGTCTTCAAGCTTGCATACCAAATACATTTCCTACCGACAGAGCCATCTCCCCAGTCCTGTTTCCTATTTTGGATGGTGTAACCAAAACAGTTAAGGGGCCTGGCACTCTAATCTAGTCATCTGGGTCAATTCACATGGTCCAGCGGCCACATGACGTCAGCTTCATAAAAGTGCCTTTCAATAACACCAGTGGGTCTCAGCTTAAACAGAAATTTTGCAATGTGTATGGGTATGTTGTCTGCATGTATGACTGTGTGCCACATGTCTGACTGAGTGTCTGGCATCTATGGAAGCCAGAAGAGGTGTCGGACCCCCTGGAACTGGAGTTACAGACAATTGTGTGCTGACATGTGGGTGCTGGGACTCTAACTGTGGTCCTCTGTAAGAGCAGACAGTGCTCTTAACCTCTGAACCCTCTCTCCAAGCAACTGGGTCTCAACTATCCAGAGCACCCTTCACTGCACAGTCATCCGATAGATCTTTCTAGACCCCTGTTAGACTGCAAGCCTCTTGAAGGCTAGAAACATTTCTCACTCATATCGTTCTATGTATAGTAAATCTTTATGGGATTAATATGTGAAAGAGGAAGCTTTGTTCCCTCGTACCTCTTCTCCACATAGTTTTCATGTGGGTGGGGTCACTATGAGAACCATAGCGTATCAGGTGAGGAAACCAGAGACTGAGAAGTTGGGTAGATTGCAGTCTCTGCCCAGATTCACGTGACTTGATTGGAAGCTCTTGTCCTCTCCACTATGGCAGGAGCCTCCATCAGAGAGAGGTATAACGTTAGACGTTTCTCAGTTTAAAAAGGTGAGGTCAGGTTCCCACAGCCTAGGATCTCTGTGGGGTCCTGGCCAGGAAGGGACTGGTAAGGTCATTTATTTCGCTATGGCAGAGGCTTCGTGGTTGGGCGACCAGGTTAGAGAGCTGGATAAGCTGGTCAAGCTCCTCCAGGGCATTAATTCAGTGCAGCCACCTCCCTTTATCAGAGTGCCCTGGTGGCAAGGCCTTAGGATTGTGTTTCCTTTGTATTTGGGGATGTTAAGATGTCAGTCAGTTCTAGCCACCTGCCAAGAAAATTAAAATTCTATATGTTTTTTTTTCTTTTCTTTAAAGGAGAAAGGGAGCAATAAAAGTAAGTTTGTTATTTTAACAAGACTGGAAAAACCCCGGCCAGCAGCTTTGGAGAGACAGCACAAGGTTGGGCATGCAGTTCAGTTGGTAGAGAGCTTGCCCACCATGCATGAAGCACTGGGTGTAACTCCAGTACTACAGAAACTGGGTATAGTGGTGCCTGCTGGCATTCCAAGTTCTGAAAGCAGGAGAATCGGAGCAAAAAGTCATCCTTGGCTAATGGGGGCCTTGATGCCAGCCTGGGTTATGTGAGACCTTCCCTCAAAACAAGAAAACACACACACACACACACACACACACACACACACACACACACACACACCACAGGTGCATGCACACACACATACACTACACACACAGGTGCACACACTCACCACACACAGGTGCATACACGCACGCACATACACACACACACCACACAGGTGCATGCACACACACAAGTGCACGCACACACACAGGTGCACACACACACACACACACACACACACACACACACACACACACACACATTTTGACATTATTCATTTCACCGAAACAGATTCAGTTAGAGGCTTCTGCGACATCCCAGGCTGCTGGATGGACAGCCTAACCTTAAGGTCGTCTTGTGACCCTTGCTCTCCTGCTGTGGTTGTCTAGCCCTCTGCCTGCAACTGCGCTACTTGGCAACCTTAGTAAGCTCTGTTGCCCAAGTCCTACCCTATGGTTCCTGAGTCAGTTATCACGAGTTAAGACCTGGCTATGGAAATGTCTGCAATTGCTCAGTAACATCTCGGAGGCAGCCTGGGTTGAGAACAATGATCTGGAAGGACCCTGCTAGATGAGTAAGAGAGGAAGACCCTGATAATGAGGAGAAAAAGGCCATCTCCTTTGTAGTGTGGAACAGTCCCTCTCACGTGACCCACTTCCCAGTCCACTGTCTCATTTCAGCACCGAGAGCTGGACACACCTTGGAAAACCCTCTCTCCTGGCCGAGTAGGGAAGATCTGCCACTGCTTTCTCCCCAGAGATTTGACTCAGGTCTTCTGCAGAGTGCAGGGAGGGGAGCTGAGAGACCCTACATTCAGGATGATGGGAGAGAGAGCCAAGCAGGGCAGGGTTGGACCAGGCGTCCTCTTGGTGTACACATTTCATTTCACAGCCCTCAGATTCTGTGAACGTCTACCCATTTAAAATGACTGCGCAGGAGAGCTGGGGAGATGGTTCAGTGGATAAAGCTCTTGCCGTCTAGGCATGAGGACCCAAGTCTGAATCTTGAGAACCCACATAAAAGCTGGCACAGTAGCACATGAGTGCAATCTCCTTGATTCTGCAGTGAGAAAGCCCCGTGGTCCAGACCAACAACAAGATGACGAGATCCTGTCTCAAAAGAGGTGAAAGGTTGATACCTGAGTTTGTTCTTTGACCTCACACAACACGGTGAGCACACATATCCATTACGCATCGTACACGCGCAAACACACAAACAAACTACTGCCCATGGGTAGCTTTTCTTTGAAAAACTGAGACGGTGACTGAATTTCATGCCAAGGCTGAAAAAGATACAGGATGTCACCAAGCCCCTTGAGGATGATATGGCCTTGAAATGGCAAACTCATTCTGTAGAGGGCTTTGGACTGGGTGAGACCGGTATGGTTTAATGCCATTTTTATCTAGACCTTGGAGCACGGCAGCCCCCAGGTGACAGCTGAGTCATACTGGCATCCGTCCTACCTTCAGTCACTCATCGGATACCATGCCGGCACCCATGCCAAGGGGCAACGATGGAGGGTTGGGTGAGAGAGGAATCTCCTAACAGTGTTTGCTGAGCGAGCTGCTCTCTGGGGTGCTGGGGTGGGGCACCAAGGCTGGCCTGGACAAGGCATCTGGAGGAAGGGAGCGAGCGCTGCCAGGTTTACAGAGGGCAGGACTCTGTTCTGTATCTTATTATGAAGGAGAGCTCACGCCAGCTTGAAAAGTGGCCATTGGCCAGGAACCTGACACAATTAAACACGCAGAAAGCACCTCATCAAACGACCCCGCAGGCAGGCCCGGCACCCAGCCCCCAGACTTATACCTGGGGACTGTTTCATTTGCTTTTCTTCGGCTTTCTAGCTTCCGTTGCGTGTCACCCCTGCGACCCCGGGAGGACCCATTTTGAAAAGTTTCCGAGCGGCCTTTAGCGCGCTGATGGTTCCCAGGCAAGGAAAACACCTATTAAAAATGTTCGTTCCAGGCGGATGACTGCTTCCAGCAGCCTCCGGTGCCAGAGTAATGAGTCTAGAATCCCTAGCTCTTGCCCAAATCTCAATGGCTAGTAATTAAATTTCCACTAACAGTTTGTTTTATCACCTCAGTTAGCTTGTTGACATATAATAGGTGCCGCTGAGAGTTACATCTAGTTAATGGTTTTCTTTTACATATTGATATTAGTTCCTGGAGTGGGGACGTGTCCTCTTCAGAATATGATTACTATTTTGAAATCTCAAGCACAGGAGGGAAATCCGTTGCTATAAATTAAACAAGAAGTTCGGAGAACTTCTATCTTCGGCTCCATCCGGACACTATGCATCTCATTTATGTGGCACGGCTGCCCCGAGTTATCTGTGTCACACAGGCGACTCTTGCGTGTCACACTGACTATCTTTGGAGAAAGCTCAGAGTGGGCCGGTAACCGTGGCCTGAGCCAGGGGGGTGAGGCAGAGCTCAGAACGGGAAGAATTGCTCATCCACGTCAAGTCGCTCAGATACTTTAATTTGAAGAGGAAAGAACCCGTGTCAGCTAAAGATGGAGCCATAATTAAACTGATAGGTGTTCATAATAGCCTCCCACCTGCTCGGGTGGCCAATTGTCCCTTTCAACTACGTGAACTCCATTATCTCTGCAAACCCATGGGTAAGGGTTGCGTGCCAGCCGCTGACTTCTGAGGAGAGCCACCAACAGATGGAAATCAGTGTCCTGTATTTGGGTGGGGACTCTGGCCCTGTCTCTGATGCCCATGGCAAGGACTTCCTGTTAAGAATGCTGGGAGGAGGGCCGTACAAAGTGACTTCACCTCTGGAGCGATCTCCCCTTAGCGTGTGTCGCTTACGCATAGTGACAACGTCCCCAGCATACCCCAGAGTGACAGCTCCGGGTCAAGGGGGGCCGACATCCTGGTTTGAAAATACCTCTTGTGTGTCGAGGGTGCTAGCCACCTGGAGCAGTGATAGGCACTGGTGTGGACAGGATCTGAAACGGAATTGATGCGATGTCATTTTGACTCTCCTAGACCCTGGTTATCTCTTGCCAAGACTTCACGTCTGATTAGTCTGCTTGGAGGGGACCGAGGACTTTATCAGCCTCATGTCCCGACACTCCGTCAACTTCAGAAATGCGGAGAAGGAATTTAAAACGAGGTGTCACATCTTCCTATCAGATTCCTTTGTGAGCCACCCCTGAGTCGGACGCCTGGTCTGGAAACATTAATGAAGGGGGAAATGGAAGTTTTGTCTGCCTTTAACCCGATGATGAACTCTGCAGGTATGTCTTCCTGGGGTTTCCTGTCCTTGACAGTGAGGAGACAGCCCTGTGAATATCAGCCATGCTGTGGGTTGACAGCCAAGTGCAGGTGTGGGACTGTGTGAATCCTGCTGGAGACAGCAGGGCCACGCCTGTGGATGTCCCTGTCCGAGGATGAGGAGTCACCAGGGGAACCTGGTGACAAGGAACCCTCCCTAGCTGTCACCTCGTTACCCAGGCTGGATACTCTGTTGCTCCAGCTCGGGGTCCCTGGCAAACCCCAGGCCACATAGGGTGTTCTAGGCTGGCTCCCATGCCCGTGTCCTCCTCTCTACCCACCCCACCTCCTTCCTGCAGCGGCTGTCCCCAGAACAGATCTGTGACCTTCTCCCCAGCGCAAAGTCAGGTGACAGCACGGTTTGTCCTTTGGGAAAGTTAGGCTGGGGAAAAAGTGACTTCTTTAACTCATGTGTGTGCTTTTGTGAGAAGTCGTGTAGTGCTCCTACAATGCTGTGTATGTATGCTTATGTGCATGTGTGTATGCACATGTGTATGCATGTATATATGCATATATGTGTGCATATGTGTTTGTATGCATTGTGTGTGCATGTGTGTGCATATGTGTTTGTATGCATATGTATGTGCGTGTGTGTGCATATGTGTAAGCCAGAGGACCACATTAGGTATCCTCACTAATTGTTCTTGATCTTATAATTTTGAGTCTCTAGAAAAACCTGGAGCTCACAGAATGGCTAGATCAGTGGATGGCACCTGAGGAAAGACACCAGAGAGGTTGTCCTACCTGCAAACAAACAAACACACATGAACCGGCCTGGACACATACACACACACACACACACACACACACACACACACACACACACACACACGAAACCTTTCCCACTAGGTAGCCCTGCTTCTTACCAATAAAAAATTCTAAATCCTGGAGGCTGGAGAGATGACTCAGCAGTTAAGAGCACTGGCTGCTCTTCCAGGGGACCCACGTTCAATTCCCAGCACCCACAGGGCAGCTCACAACTGTCTGTAGCTCCAGTTCCAGGGGACCAGACACCCTCACACAGACATACATTAAAAATAAATAAATCACTGAAAGAAAAGAAAGTGAAAGAGACATTAAATAAAAATCTAAATCTTGTTTGCTCGTTAGGTTACCAACGCCAGTTCTGGTCTATTGTTTTAGCAAACTTGGCAGTAACATTGACATCTTTCGGAGGAAAAGTTGGGAAACTCTTTTGTGGTGACAGCCAGTAGTACAACTATGTCACCCTGAATAAAAGTGACCTCAGGTTCCACAAGGAATCAGCAGGGAGGTGTGGCTAGGGTGCAGGCAGGCTCTGAGGACCTCTGCAGAACAATGTCCCAGCATTCCTCCAGGGAGAAGTCACTATGTAAGTGGCAGTCTAGTGGGACAGAATTCTCAAGAGTTCACACTCAGAAATGAGCCTCGCAATAACGTCTGTCTTATTTGCTAGTTGATTTTAAGCAGACAAATGTACTTATTTACTTATTCATTAGAGACATGGTCCCGCTATAGCCCAGGCTGGTCTAGGTCTTGGGATCATCTTCTCCAAGTGCTTGGATTCTAGACACCATCATGCCCGGCTCCTGGGTGGTCCCCCACCTCCTCCTCTTGAGGCAGGATCTCACTGCATTGGGGCAGTAGCCCCCATGACCTGGAACTCCCTATGTCGATCAGGCTGGCCTTGAACCCATAGAGATCTGACTGACTCAGGCTGCTGGGATTCCAGGCAGGGGCTACCGTGCCTGGCTTCTGGGTGACTCTTTTTTTTTTTTAATCTCAAATTTGCACCGTTCCCACCTCTTCTACCTTCCTGGCAAGGCTCTGGGCAGATGCTGGCAGAGGCGGGAGCCTTGGAAGCCTGTCCGCCTGCACACTACCTCCTTCTAAGCTGACCACGCCTCGTCTTTCTCCGTCAACATTTTAAAACACTCAACTTCTTCCAGGGCAGCTCACCAGCCAGCCCTCGCTCTCTCATGCAGGCATGATCCTGGGAGCTTCTCTTTGCTATTTTTAGGGACGAATTGATTTCTTTTTGAATCATTCTGCCTGCATTATTCCTGATGTCTTCAGACAATACTTCTGGTCCGACTTGACTATCGACACCTAACCGAGGCACCCCATGGATCAGTTAGCAGACGCCATAGGAGGGAAGGGGCTGGGGAAGGAACCTCAGCTTCTCTGGCCCCTCTTCTTCCTCCCCTGCAGAAATAATCACAATAACAACCACGAAGCTGTCACCCTGCATTTATACAGAACATTGTACATTTCAAAGAGCATGCTCTTCTCAATGAGTAACACATAATATCTTTCTAAGGAGAGAAACAGAATGATACGCCAGAAGAACAAGTTTTCATTGGGGAAAGGAGGGGGTGTAGCAGTGAGCATATCCTAGAGTTTTTTGTTTTGTTTTTTAAAGTCAGTTTCATATCTCTCTAGAGGAAGGGAAGTCTATTTATTCTGTTGATCACCTCATTAACCAGACCTTTTGATTATTCCCCAAAGACACTTCAATCTGGTGAAATTAAGATTGAGTATGTGTCTGACATAAATGAGTAGGGACGTGCACAAGAAGAAGACACACAGGACTTTATTCAGAATGGTTTCCAAAGCGGAACTGACCTCAGTGTCCACCCAAAGCTGAGCGGGGGAACGACAATCTGTCGCAGCCACTCAATGGAATATTTCACAGCCGTGAAAAGGAACCGTAATAACACTACAAGACATTGCTGAGGAAATGAAGCAGATGTACCGGAGCATCCAAGGTGTGCTACTTATGCATAGGGTACAAGCAGGCAAAATGTGTCTTAGGTGACAGAAGCCACCTTTGGGGAAAGGGGACAATATTGACTGGAGAAAGGTTGAGGGAATCTTTCTTTGTGATGCTCAATATTATTAACTTTTTTTTTTTTTTTTTTTTTTTTTTTTTTTTTTTGGTTTTTCGAGACAGGGTTTCTCTGTGTAGCTTTGCGCCTTTCCTGGAATTCACTCTGTAGACCAGGCTGGCCTTGAACTCACAGAGATCCACCTGCCTCTGCCTCCCGAGTGCTGGGATTAAAGGCGTGCGCCACCACCGCCCGGCAACTTTTTTTTTTTAAGATAGAGTCTCACTGTGTTGCTTTGACTGGCCTGGAGCTTAATCTGTAAACTAGGCTGGCCTCAAACTCATCGAGATCCACTTCGCTCCTCCTCCCGAGTGCTGGGATTAAAAGGTGTGGTCCACCACCACCGCCCAGCTGCTCTTTCTGATTTGATTGACATCATCGTCAACCAAAATATTCTTGTTCCAGAGTCCGCAGGTAAGGTGTAGGACAAGTCTTCTCAGAGTGAAGGCTTCTGGGAGAGCCTCACGGCCTGGGGCTAGGCTACCAGGACTCTCACAGGCCTGACTCTCCACTGCAGCTGAACCCCTGTTCTTTGGACGTGAGCCCTTTGAACTAAGCCGTGCCCAGGCAGCATTTCCTGGCTTCCTTGTTTGTACTGGAGAGGGATGGGAAACTCCATTCTCAGGGTATTTCAGGATCTGGCCTTCCTGTCCAGTCCCTGAAGAAGGAAGTTCAGAGAGAGGCAAAGGTTCAGTCCCATCTCACCATTTTGCAGACCATCCGGCCCCCTCCGCCCTCAGCCCGTCTCTCTGCAGTTACTCCTTCCACCCACCTGATGGTTGTTTATGTTGGTTCTCAGCACCCACTGGGGCAGGAGGCCTTCTCTCTGTGGGTGGAAGGCTCTCCAAAAGGTTTCCTATTACTGCTTGAAAGCTTACCACCTTTTTGAGAGCCAATAAATTACCACGAGAATGATTGCCCTGGACGCAGGAGTGGACCCCCTATTTTCAAAACTTTCCTTGGGAACCTATGAAATCAGTGCCGGTGGGCCCCAGGTTCCTCCGTTGGGAAGGTGTGAACCTGGGACTTGGAGGGGAAGAGGAATTATTGCCAAGTCTCTCAGGGCTTCCACGTGAGAGCCCAGGAAAGAATCGAGATTTCACAGCACCAGCATCTGCCCTTCTCCATGGCATCCTCTGTGTGACAGTCAGTGCACACCTTGTCCCCCTCTTCAAACAGTGAGCCCTGCCTTGGCAGTGAGAAAGCCCAATGTCATCACAGAGACTGAGGCTAACAGTGGCTTTGAGACAATGAAAGTCTTGACGGGGGAACTCTAGGGCACTCTCTGTTGGGGTTGTCTGTGCCTGGAGGGCCAGGACAGCAAACCCAGTGCTCAGTGCTCCTCAGTGGCAGGTAAATCTGCAGCACACAGAGAACAGGATAGAGATCCATGAGCCTGCCTGGCGCGTCTCAGGAATTACTTGTTATCATTAGTCAGTGACAGTATACTTTGTGTTCCAAACTTGACTTTTTTTCATTGTTTATTTCAATAATACACTGATTTGTTTTTGTTATTGTTTGTTTTTTGAAGCAGGGTTCCTCTATGTAATGCTGGATGTCCTGGAACTCACTCTGTAGACCAGGCTGGTCTCAAACTCACAGAGATCCTCCTGCCTCTGCCTCCCAAGTGCTGGGATTAAAGGCGTGCACCACCACCGCCTGGCGATACGATGATTTTACGGAGTCCTTTTTCTATTTTGCCTCTCAAATCAGATTTATAGGTGAGAAAAACCGAGGCTCAGGTTAGTGGCTTGCTCAAGGTTATTTGGGAGGTAGGGAGACAGATTCAAGTCCAGGCAGTTCCAGGTTCAGATGGCAGCTTAGTGGAGAAGCAGATCTCTCTTCAGACACTGCTCAGGACCAAGGGCATTTCCAGGCAGCCCCAGAATGATGCTCCCCGCTCCGTCAATGTCCATCTGCCGGTCCATCTTTAGTAACTGTTTTTGCATCTCTTCCCCAACTAATTTTTAAAATGCATGCGTGTGTGTATATGTGTGTGTGGGTATATTCTGGTACATGTGTGTGTGTGCATGCCCATGTGTGTACATGCAAGGGGGCCAGAAGACTATCTCAGATATCCTCAGAAATGCCATCCATGGGCATAGAGTCTCTTGTTAGCTTGGAGCTCACCAATTCAGCTAGACTGGCTGTCTGGTGAGTCCTCTGGATCCTCCTGCCTCTGACTTCATAATGCCAGATTACAAATGCATGCCACTATGGCCAATATCGTTATGTGGGTTCCGGGGTTTCAACGCAGGTTCTCACACTTACAATGCAAGAGCTTTACCAGCTGAGTACCTCTCTCACCCTCCCCAAACTAATCTAATTTTATCTAAACCCCACATTTTATTTTTTTAATGTGATTTTATTGACAAGTCTCATGTAGACCAGGTTGACTTTGAACTCCCTATGTGCCTAAGGGTGATTTTGAACTTCTGATCTTGTTGTTTCTTCTTCTCAAGTGCTGGGATGGCAGGTGTGCACCACCACAGCCAGCTTAAGTGGCGCTGGGGATCAAACCTAAGACCTTGTTCATGATAGGCCAGTACTCTACCAACCGAGCTGCGTCCTCAGCCAGCCCTGTCTCTGTCTCCGGTTCCTTTCTCTGTGTCCTTGCTTTCTCCTCTCCTTTCCCCAAGCTATTCCCCCGCTCCTGTTTGCATTGCCTTCATCTCTTCCTCTTACACCAGTGGTTGGCACAGCCAGTGTTAGGGAGGAAATATGGAGCAGGAAGTGGGTGTTCCCAGAAGCCAAAGGTGTTTCGTCTATGAAGATGAGTCAACTGTCCAGGGAGTCACACATTTTTTTAACACCCGAGCACCAGGTACCAGTCACAGAATGGACACAGAATGCTGAGTAAACACAAATAGTGATCCAATATCAATGTCAGAAAGGGAAGACACCTGAGTTAGCATAACTGGGGGGCGGGGGGGGCGGGGCTCTGCCCAAAGGACAACAGGAACACTGGAGTGGATCTGCAAATGATAACGACCAGTTAAATGTTTGTGGCGTGGGATGTCAGTGTCTCAACTCAACATTTACACTATTTATTGAGGCATGGTACTGTTGCTGGGCCCACTTTACGAAGAGGAAACTATGCCATAAAGAAATCAAGTGAACCGGGGAAATACGCTCAGTATGTAACATCTACATACAGGAACGCTTAAAATAAAATGAAATCAAAGAAAACTGGAGAGAAAAAAAGAGCAGCTAAATGATGTGATCAAGCTCAGGAAGCCAATACATAGTAAGGTGCCTGTGTATTTTACTATAACAAAATACCTGATGCTAGGCACACTAGAGACAAGAGAGGGCTGTTTGGACCTTAATTGGAGTGGCTGTGGCTGGGCCAGGTTTTCAGCCCTGTCACAGCATGACAGAGAGTTGACAAAGAAGCAGAAGGGCCTGTGAGGAAGCAAGGAAGCAAGAGAGCAGAAGAGGCCAGGCTTGCTCAACAAACCCGCTTTTAGGAGAACTACGGTAAAAGAGGCCAGGCTTGCTCATTTTAAACAAACCCACTTTTAGGTGAACTACGGTAACCGCTCCTGAGGCAGGTGTTCTTCTGACTTAATTGACCTGATTATCTTCCTCAACCCCCCCCCCCCCCCACACACACACACACCTCTTAAAGGCTTGACTACCTCAGTGCCTTCACTCTGGGCACCAAACTTCCAGAACATGAGACTGTATGTGTTTGGGGTGGGGGTGGGGAGTGGGAAGTGTGGCACCTAAGCCCAGTATGTCTAAACCACAGTTCAAAGTCAGACCTTGACAGCAGAGCCCAGAGCCTAAGCTGTCAACTTGGAGGCCAGGTGGCTGAAGGTAGGGTGGGCTTTCTCTGTCAAATTTCATTTATTTCGTGTGTGTGTGTGTGTGTGTGTGTGTGTGTGTGTGTGTGTGTCTGTGTCTGTGTCTGTGTGTGTGTGTGTGCATGTGCGCACATGCTCACAGTCAGATATGTTCTTTCCTCCCACCTTCACGTGCAGTATGACAACTGCCTTCACTTGCGGATCGTCCCACTGAACCCTGTGCCAGGCTTTGTTGAGGAAGGACAAGTACAGTCAGATCTAGGATATTAAGAGCAAGATTCAAAAATCTGTACCAAAACATGTCTGTTTCCCTCATGTCTGTCCCTGGCAGACATCACTAATTGATCACAGTACCTTTTTCTTCCCTCAGGATTCAATTTCAGATTCCTCAGAAAGAATGGTCCAGCTGTCCCTCCTGGTTGACAGGAAATGGTCCAAGTGTCAAGGCCTATTGAGAAACCTGGGTTTGCTAATACTCAACCAGCAAGACAACAAAATCCACTGTTTGGTTTTTCAAACGGGGTTTTGTTATCTATCTCTGCCTGGCTTGGAACTCACCGTGCAGACCAGGCTGACCTTAAACTTGGCAACAACCCACTTACTTCGACCTCCTGAGTGCTTGAATCACAGGCTTCAGACGCTATATACCTGACCAAAATCCACTTTAATATAAACCTCAGCGCCGCCTCCTCTGTGACAGGGATAGCAGCCACTGCTTAGTCACCTACTGTTTAGATCAGTTTGGTTTGCCCATATGCCAGTTCCTTGAGCTGTCAGGACTAGGTTTTTCTTTTCCAAGCACAAGGCAACCAGAAGAGATAGGCAGGGGACCTGGAAGACATGTTGACTTCATGGGGAGTCGGGGTGGGGGGTATATATGGGAAGGGAAAATCAGCTGTGCCTGGTGTAGCGATCAGATGATGCCTATCTCTGAGTCACAGCCAAATAGACACCATGCCAGCAGTGGCAGTCAGGCCTGATCTAGGCAGGGAATTCAAAACATCTGCCCAAATGCTGACCCCCCCCATCCCTCCTCATGGTCCCTGCCCTGCCCAGCTGTTTGTGGGCAGCAGAGTCCAGCTCCCTGGCAAGAACAGAGCAGAGGGACAGGTGATGGCAGGCAGTGGCCAAAACAAGGCTCTAAATCTCGTTCACACCTTAAAAAGGTCCTCCATGTTTCTTAAGCCCTGCACTCCCATGACACATTGTCCTTAAAACATATATATATGCTCAACACAATAATGCCTGTATGAATAGATCAGTATGATATGAGTGATATTTAGTAACCGATAATTACTACATGTTAGCCATCTGCTATTCCCGGGGTTTCACCAAACCCTTTCATAAAAGCAAAATGATACTCCACAGCCAAATTACATAACATTAACAGAATATTTTATATGCGAAATGCTGTATTTCTTTACTTTTCATTCAGCTGAAAATGTACACAGTCAGTAACGAGTCATTTCAGCTGCATATTTATCCAAAACATTTCATAGGGGGAAAAAAAAGTCAGGGGAGGAAAAATAACAGTTCAGCCACATGAGGGCTAGGAAAACACATTAGAGAAGGGATCCTCATTACAATAATAAATGAGGGTCCAATTAAGGCTGCCACATGCGGGGTGGGGCCATGCTTGGCTGGGAATGCAGAGCTCTGGAGGCTTTACCCTTGACTTTGAGAGCATCCCCAATACCTTACAAGCACAGTCAGGCTGGGGTTGCTGCAGCTGCTGTGGGCACAGCCATATAGCTCCAGCCTCACGTTTGGGGCTGTAAGCAAACACCACTTTCCAGATAGGTCTGGACCCCTGGCTGGCTGCCCCAAGCTCTGACTATCTCTGAGTATGAAAGGAAGGACAGGGGCAGAGGATGCTGCAGCCCCACCCACCAGGACAGGAGCAGGGAGGCAGACCTGGGAAGCTGAGCTCAGAGCTTCTGGGACCCAGGCCACAGGAGTATGACCTGGGAGTCTTGGGGGAGGCAGGAAGAAGGCTCAGACACCTCTCCTGTGGGCACTGTCAAGAGTGCAGTGGGAGTGTTGGGGTGGTAGGTGATATGACTATGATTCCAGCACTTGGGAAGTTGAGGCAAGAGGATCAGGAGTTCAAGGTCATCCTTGGCTATCTAGTGACTTTGAGGACAGTCTGGGCTACAGGAGACCTTGTCGGCCGGGCGGTGGTGGCGCACGCCTTTAATCCCAGCACTCGGGAGGCAGAGCCAGGCGGATCTCTGTGAGTTCGAGGCCAGCCTGGGCTACCAAGTGAGTTCCAGGAAAGGCGCAAAGCTACACAGAGAAACCCTGTCTCGAAAAAAACAAACAAACAAACAAAAAAAAAACAAAAAAACAAAACAAAACAAAACAAAAACAGGAGACCTTGTCTCAACAGAAAAACAAAAAATAAAAACCAGCTTAAAATGAGGTTGGGAATATAGCTCAGTTGGTAGAACACTTTCCCAGCACACACAAAACCTTGAGTTTGATGCTCAGTGCTGTATAAAGCAGGCAAGGTGGTAGACAGCTATAATACCAGCACTTAGGACATGGAGGCAGAAAGGTCACAAGTGCAAGGTTAGCTGTGACCATAGCAAAAGGAGTTGGAGGCCAGTCTGGGCTACATGTGGCTGTCTTGAAGATGTAGGAAGAAAAAAAAGAAAAGAAGAGAAGAGAAAAGAAAGAAAGAAAGGAGCGGTGGGGGGGAGGGAGGGAGGGAGGGAGGGAAGGAAGGAAGGAAGGAAGGAAGGAAGGAAGGAAGGAAGGAAGGAAGGAAGACTAGAGCCCACATGAAATGGTAGGCTCTAATTATGGAATAACACCTCACGATGTGAAGGACGGTGAGCAGAGGGAGGGTACATGGGGGGATACGCAGAGGGAAGGAGGGACAATTAAGGAAGGCTGCCTGGAAGAGGCAGCTGTACCCAGCGCCTCAGAAATGCTAATGACTAATCTCTCAACCTTTGCCAGATTACTTAACCTTCCCCAGGAAGGGTCTTCTCATCTGTGGAATGGGACAGTGGTAGTACTCACCAAACAGGTTTGTTGGGCAGCTAAGTGAGATAATAAAGTATGCCCACCGTTTAGTACAGTGTGGGGTGAACACCTACTGCATGTCCAGACACAGTCAATGTGTGTGTATGTGTGTGTGTGTGTGTGTGTGTGTGTGTGTGTGTGTGTGTGTGTGTGTAGGGGGGGCGGAATCTCTGAGAGGCGGCTAGAGAGGACTTGGGGGTGGAGGAAAGAGATCTGGCACCAAGGCCTAGCTCCACCCAGCTATATTTGCAAAACAACAATTGCCTTCTATGTCACATCAGCCTCAGTCCCAAGACCTGAAGAGCTTTGCTGACAGCTTCCGGATAGTGGGCCTCTGGCTACATTTAAAAAAAGTTCACGTCGCTGGCGGCGGTGGTGGGGTACGCCTTTAATCCCAGCACTCGGGAGACAGAGGCAGGCAGATCTCTGTGAGTTCGAGGCCAGCCTGGGCTACAGAGTGAGTTCCAGGACAGGCTCCAAAGCTACACAGAGAAACCCTGTCTCGAAAAACCAAAAAAAAGGAAGAAGTTCATGTCACACGGCACATTGTAGTTTGGGCTCTATCGTCACTGACAAGGGCACACATCTATTGAGCTGTCTCTATCAACAGGGGACAGGGGGTCCAACCTTCCTAGAGTTTCTGAAGCTGTCCCCAGACCATGATGCTAAAAGGCAGAGCACTTGCCTAGATGGCTGGAGGGATTGCTCAGTGGTTAAGGTACTTTCTGTGCCTAGGGAAGAGTGGAGTTCAGTTCCCAGCACCCATGTTGGGCAACTCACAATTGCCTTTAACTCCATCTCCAGAGGCTCTTTTGACACCAGCACTTACTTGCACATATCTGCACACCGACACACGGAGACACATAGTTAAAAATAAAACAAACTTGCCTAGGGCTGTCGAGATGGCTCAGCAGGTACAGGTGCTTGCTGCCAAACGTGATGACGTGTGTTCAAGTCCTCGAACCCACGCGATGGAAGGAGAGAACTGACTCCCACAAGATGTCCTCTGGCCTCTGTACTTGTGCCATGGTGCACACACACACATACACACACACCCCACATAAACAAATATAATAAATTTTGAAAAAGAACTTGCCTGGTCTAACACCATCCACTCTTCATTTATTTATTTGTTTGCTTTCCCAGACAGGATTTCTCTGTGTGGCTCTGACTGGCTTGGAACTCTTTCTGTAGACCAGACTGGCCTCGAACTCAGCGATCTGTCTGCTTCTGCCTCCCGAGTGCTGGGATTAAAGGTGTGTGCCACCACCGCTTGACTTATTATTTCTGTTTTATAGACAAGGAAATGGAGACAGACCCAGAGAGGTCAAGTAACTTGCCTGAAGTCACCCAGGCAGCAAGTGTCAAAACTAGAACTTAAGTCCAGGATTGATTCCCAGTAAGGAAAGAGAGGGGGATGGGAGTCACCCCCACCGGGAAAACTTCTCTATGGAAGCTCGGGACAGATAAAGGGAGCACACAGTGCTGCAGATCCGCATCCCACCCCCACACCTGACTGTGTAGAGAGTGTTGGAGGCACATGGGCCCGAGCAGGAGATGCCCTGTGCTTTGACAAGAAGTCATCATGGATGGATCTCACAGCGGGCGATCCTGGCGTTCAGGTGCCTGAGGGATGGAGACAGGTCAATATACCCGGCTTTGCCGCCCTAAGCATCTGCGTTCTTTGCGTTCTTGGGGGTAAGGTGGGGAACACTGACTCAAAGAAAGTCAGGTCGACTGTAGTGAAGGGAGGCAGCTGCCGACGCCGAATGGGAAGCACAGGACCAGTGGGCATCATCTAGTGCAAAGCAAAGCAAATTTACAAGCACATTATGGAAGCCCCAGGGAAGAGAAGGCACAGAAAGGTTGTAGTGAACAAGGAAATTGGAAGTGGAAATTGGAAGCTGCCGGTCTGGGGCTGGTTATTATTCATGTGCACTGTGGAGAATGTTACTGATCATGTGGTTGCCTTTGCTTCCTCTCTGATTTATCGATCACACAAACATTCAAAAGGCTCCCAGGGGCCCCTTTTCCTCACTCCGTGCTCCAATCTTATTTCCATGTAACATCTTAAATTCCTTAAATCCCGGTCTTTCTGTGTCGGGGGTCATCTTCATAACCCCAAAGCACCTACGGCGTATTTGGTGGTTCCCGGTGGGTTACAACGGCACTTTCCATCTCTGGAACTCCACTCAGGCTAAGCCTGGAACACGCAAACACGAAGTGCTCAATAAATACCTGCTGTGTGATGAACACTTCTCTGTCTCCCCTCCCAAGGATGTGCGACAATTTGGCAATTCGCATTGGAAAGCAGCAGGACAAGGCAGTTAGTTCTGGCTTTTGCCAAATTGGGGCTCTGAGTGAAAACTGGTCCCCACGTGGTGGAGACTGGCACCTGAGAAGAGCTTGCCAGGGAGTCTGAAGCCTGTGCGTTTTCTCTGGGTGGTTCCTGTTGGAAGTAGATCTAGACGAGAGCAAAGAAGCCAACCAGTACAGCCAGGAAAGACAGAAGGAAGGCACAGAGCACAGGTTTTGGACCACACTGATCCCCTGTGAGATACAAAGATGGCCCAGCGCCTGCTTGGGAACAAGTCCCTGGGTGCAGACCCCAAACCTGGAGGAGAATTGAAGAACAGAACAATTTCCATTCATGAAGAAAATGAGGAGGCCGAGTGTCTTTTCAATGAGTCAGCTGTAGGCGAGGGGATTTATTTATAATATTATTATTTGATAGAAAAGAACTTACTATGGCCAAATGTAAAAAGTCTTTTTTTTTTTTTTTTTGATAAGTTAAAGAGATTAAGAAAAATCAGGCCGATTTTGACAGAGAATAGTGTGTAAGCGAGAGGCGTTATCAGGGAGAATCTGGCACCAGCTCCATTTTGTTATGCTGGAAAATATCAGTATTATTTACTAAGAAGATTAAGGTTGAATTGGAAGAGAGGCTGGCTGTTCCATGCAGATGGAGATAAGATACGGATTTTACCTTCTCTGCTGAGCCGAACGCAGTGCACACAGCACTGTTATCTCGGGCTTGGCAAGCAGGGGGATATTAAGATGTACGTTGTAATTACCAGTGGCAGGAACAAATTTCATAGCGACTATTTTAAACCCTAATAAAATGCCGGCCTTTAATTATACAGCTTTGAAATATTTTTTCTCAGTTAATTGCAACGGAGGAAAATAAAATCAACCTCACATTTGAAACTGACTCTCCCAGGAAAAAAAGCCCTCAGCCCGGGCGCTCCAGCTGCCTGAGAGTTCCATGGCCAAGCCCGGGGGCTGCCTAGTTTCTGTGTTTTCTAGGTTCTGGAGACACCTCTCCCTCAATTCCATCATAAAAGAAGAAAGAATGAAGTGTCTCTGTGTAAAATTTGGTCCCTTTAAGAAGCTATGTGTTCCTGTGAGTGAAGCCTGTTTGGGGGTCCTGGGGGACCGGGGCTTCTGTTCTGCAGAGGCACCCCAAGGACTCCAGCCCATAGAACATTCATCACACCTCAGCTGCTCTTAGGTACATGGAGACTGTTGCTGTCTGTCTCCAGCCAATAGGCCCACATATATCCTTACTCCTTGGGCGCACAGCCTCTTGGGACATCAATTCTCCTCTCCCAACCAAAATTCATAGAAAGGCAGGTTGAGTACTCCTAATATAAATCTGTCTCAGATTAATTTTTTTTTTAAATTTTGAGATATCTGCACACATATAATGAAATGTCTGGGAGAGGGGTCATAAGTCAGGATGAAATGTTCCCCGTATTCCTTGTGCACATGGTCCAGAAGCAATGTGCACTGTATCTTCCCTGCAGCCTAGTACAGGAGGCCAATTGTGGGCTTTCCTACCTTGGATTTCATATCCATGCTCAAAAAGTTTTAGATTTGGGGGCTCTTTGGATACTGGATTTTCAGGTGAGGGATGTTCAACCCGTGCTTGTAAGAACAGGTGGTAAGTGTTCTAATACTAGATCTTCATTGCAGACACAGTCTAGTGACCTTAGGTGACTTCTGCTGTGTGAACCCCCCTGGCAGCCAAGCGCGGCAGTCAAGCACCTGGTTCCGACAGCATAAGTCACTTGACTACGGTCATACTCGGGGTTGTCACTTAGGTCTCTCTGACCACTAGGTGTCAACTAACATTTCCTTTGTCTTGCCTGCCCCCATCAATGGCCAAGTCCCCATCAATTCCTGCTCATGGAGATGACCTCACAGCTGGTCTTCCATTACCTTCCAAGCACTTCCCTTGTCAGTAGATACCAAGGCCACCTCCACAGGCTGGCCCTGGTGGCCTGTCCTTACATATCATCCACCTTGTCCTCACAGGAACCTTCTAGGATGCTGAACCTGGTGCTCATCAGCCTCCGAAAGCAATTGTGCTCTCATCTTCTCCAAGCTTGGACCCTCAGAAGCATCTCGTAGTGATGTTTACCACGGTCCACGTCAAATCTGGCTGCCCGCTGAAGCTGAATCTTGCCAGCCCTGGCACACTCCAGCTGCATCCCATGCATCCACTGGGGACCTTTTTTTTTTTTTTTTTTTTTTTTAACCAGCTTGTGTTTGTGGCGACTCTGACAGGCAATGTAAAATGGGAGCTCCTGAGGGCAGAGAAGTGTCCCCTGCAACACAGCTCCCAGCTGAGGTTTGATCACCAGTCTCTGAGTAATAATTGGCTCCTTATCCTCTAACGCGTATGTGCTTTATCCTACTCGGGGAACAGAAGCTGCTTCATAGAGTGAACTATCAAATGCCAATTCATGGCACAACCATAGCCCAGGTCTGCCAGCCATGCCTGGGATGGGAAAGCAGCTCCTTAGGTCCCCTGGTCCTGAACAGCAGAGCGCCTTTGGGCAAGAGGCTGAGGGGCTCATTGATCATAAGGGATCGGTGACGTTGGGGAATACCTCCTCTCCCTGGCCTCCAGATTCTAAAGCCTGTCTTGTTGGCTGGCACCAAAAAGAACACCTCTCACCCTACGCCCTGACCCCTGAGCTCTGACCTTATGTCACGCAGAGGGACGGCAAAAAGAGCATTATTCCCCCAACTCCCCATCACCAATGAAACTTGGATTATTTTTAGACTCAGGGCTTCAGGGTTCCATCTAATCCTCATAAAACCTTCTGGGGTGACCACTATTACTGTCTCCCCTTTTTTCTGATGAGAAAATACCTAAGAGGAATGACTTAACCGGGGTTTGACAACGATCTTCCTCTAAAATTCTGTGCCTCTGTCTCTTTCTGTCTGTATCTCTGTCTGTCTCTGTTTCTCTTCCTCCTTATATCTACCAAGTGAGTGTTCTACCATGGAGCTACACTGCTTAAAGCCTCACACAGCACTAGGTGTGGGTGCATCATTTCCATTGCCCCCCTAGAGGGGTGTCTGATTGTATATTTTCCTATACATTAGTACACTGGCTGGTATTTGCAGCAAGCCCACATGGCCATTCCCAGACCTCTCAATAGTCGGCAATGGCCAAAGGTTTGTGCCTCTCTGATTTGGGGAAGTATTGTCCCTTCCAGCCTTCAGGAGCCAGGAGGCACATGGCGCTCTTGGTCATAGAGTTCTGAGACTGCCTCTGCAGCTGCAGCCCTGAGGCTGCAGTCTTTGTGGATGCTGGCTGGTGTTGGGGTTCTCACTGCTGTAGAAATGATTAACAGCCTGACACTATCTTGATGATTTTGGGAGACACATCTCGGCAGACTGGGATGCTATGGGTGGATACGAAATGATATATATTTTTCAATCTAGTTCAAGGTGGCAATAATTCAGAGACGGAAATATCTTTGCCTTCTACTGGAGCTTTGTGCTACTTAGGAAGGACAAACTGACAGAAAACCACACAGAGAATTTCGTTCACCAGGGAACTTAATACAATTGTAACTGGGTGCTCAGAAAACATCTTCTAAATTTATGCTATTGAACAAATGGTCTTCCCTACCTCATGAACAGCAACAACAACAAAAGGCAGGAGGTCCAGTAGAAGTCTAGTCACACAGAACACAACCAGAGGAAGATTTAAAATTGTGACTGCCTTCCAGCCCTCCCCGCCAGAAGCGGCACATTTACTGATTTCCTTGAGCAATCACTCTGTTTGGAAAGGCAAATGTGGAATGTGAAGTCAGAGACTCATACGGATTTTTAGATGGCATTGTGTCTTTGTTCCTATCGTCTTTAGAATGCTTTGTCTTGTCACTGGCTAGAACGTACCAGGTCCAGGGCAGTTCTCCAGGAGAAGTTCTGCAGGCACCATGGGCTCTCTCCATGACCAGGCCCAGGACAGTTCTCCAGGAGATGTTCTCTAGGTACCATGGACTCGCTCCCCGCCATCTGGTCATTCCTCCTTGCTCATGACAAGCCGAACCATTGGCAGTGGTACACTTTCCTGAGCTTTCTGAAGCTCCTGATTTTGCAACCGACACAGAATTCAACAATTGAACAAAATCAATTGAGCCGCCCCTTGGCCAGTTAGAGGCTCTGGCTTCATGTAAATAGTATTTAGTGCACAGAAGTATCTCAGAACTTGTAGAGATTTGGGGACAGAAAATCTATCAGAATCAAGTTTGAGTATTTACTGTAAACTAGTGGTTCTCAACCTTCCTGGTGCTGTGACCCTTTAATACAGTTCTTCATGTTGTGGAGACCCCCAACCATAACATTATTTTCTTTGCTACTTCATAACCTCAACTTGGCTACTGTTACGAATCATAATGTAAATATTTTTGGAGGTAGAGATTTTCCAGAAGGGTCATGACCCACAGGTTGAGAACCTCTGCTGTAAACCTTCGTAAAACATCATTCTCGCCAGGCACACAAGCACAGAGTTGAAACGTAACTCTATGAGGCTTGTTCTCAACTCCCTTTTCGCATTCCCAAGAGGTTTCTATCATTTATTCTCATACGTCTAAATGTTATTTCTAGATTTTTCCAGTTTTAGAAGCTATTTTATAACTTTCTGTTAAGATTTAGCTTTAATTTTTTTTAATTAAAAGAGACTTTTTCACAGCAGACTTCCTGGTTATTCTGGCTCTGACTATGGGAGAAGGAGAATTACTATCTCCCAGGGATGAGTTCCTTATTGGTGGTCTAGTACACAGTGGTCAGCCTTGAAACCTTGTACACACCACCAACAGAAATGGACTCAGCAGGTTGTATTTACATGCACATACATACATAAGCATATACATGTATGTAACAACAATAATCAAAGAAAAAGAGGCTATCCACTTGGAAGTGGGGAGTACATGGGAATAGTTTGAGAGAGGGTCTCTGGGAGGGGTTGATGGGAGGAAAGGAAGGGGGAAATGATATAACTCTGTTTCAATTAAAAATTGCATTTTTAAGAAAAAGAATTTTTTTATTATTAATTTTGTTGTTGTTGTTGTTGTTTTCGAGACAGGGTTTCTCTGTGTTATTTTGGTGCCTGTCCTGGATCTCACTCTGTAGACCAAGCTGGCCTTGAACTCGCAGAGATCCGCCTGGCTCTGCCTCCCGAGTGCTGGGATTAAAGGCATGGGCAACCATCGCCTGGCTTGGTTTATTGTTTTTAATCATATGTAGGTGTGTGTGTGTGTGTGTGTGTGTGTGTGTGTCTGAAAATGGGTATGCTCATGTGAGTGCAGATGCCTGAGGAGGCCAGAGGTGTTGGATCCTGTGGAATTGTAGTTACAGATGATTGTATGCCACCTACCATGGCTGCTGGAAACTGAACTTAGGTCCTCTGTAAGAGCAGCAAGTCCTCTTAATGGCTGAATCATCTCTCCAGGCCCTGAATTACAGTGTCAGAGGACAACACGTAGGAGTCAGATATCTCCTTCCACCGTGTGAGTTCTGGGGATCAAACTCATCATGCTTTGAGGCAATCATCTTTACCTGCTGAGTCATCTTGCCAGCCCTGGGATTTAGCTTTCAAATCTCCCTACCCCTTGTCCCATACATGCCCCTTCCCTCTCCACCAACATTTCCTTTGTCCCACACTCACAATATAGTTACATCATAGTTTTCCATATGGCTGGTATTTGGTGTTTATATGACTATGGTTGTGAACACATTATTTACAGTGGGTCTACGGGTACTTTCTTGTAGTCATTTTTCTGTTTTGAGTAGATTTACTATCATTCTTTTGCACAGTTTCAGTGGGCTTGTCAGAGATTCCTAAATACTGCAATCATGTCTCAAAATGCTCAAAACATTATGAATTTGATTCATCTTATTTTTGCCTAGAGACTGCCACTGCATAGCTACCTACCCCCTACTTCAGTTTGAACCAGTTAACCCTTAGGCTATGTATAGTTACCATTCTGGGATCTTTCCTAAGACGACTTTGGTGATCTTGTCAGCTTTTCTTTTACGTTGAATTCCCTTTTTCTAGAATCTAAGAACTTCCAATCTCATGGAAGAAGCTTTATCATGGGAGGATATATAAGACAGCATAGAAATGATCTTTTTTACAAAGTTTATTAAGAAGTAAAGAAACCATTTTTTGAAGCTTGGGGTGGGGTAAGGGGACAGACTCAAAAGTGAGTTGCCCAAAGAACAGACTAGAAGAAAACTTTTTGAGCTCTGCTATGAATGAAGATGTCATTATTTTACACACCTTTTTTTCCCCTGTTGATATCTTAGCTAGGTATAGAATTCAAGGGCAGACATGATTTTTCCTCTAGTTTTAAAAATTTATTTCTCAGGATTGCATACTAAGGTCAGAAACAAGTCAGTAAAATTATATCAGCAGTTATCATAGATAACAACAAGTAGATTTTAACTGGAGGGCAGTTGGAGTGTGGACCAGCACTTCATAGATACATACTGATTATGCAAGAAGAACAAGAAGTTTTCTTCCATTCTTTAAAATGCTTGTTTATGCTGGTCGGTGGTGGCGCACGCCTTTAATCCCAGCACTCGGGAGGCAGAGACAGGGGGATCTCTGTGAGTTCAAGGACAGCCTGGTGTATAGAGTGAGATCCAGGACAGACACCAAAACTACACAGAGAAACCCTGTCTTAAAAAACCAAATAAATAAATAAATAAATAAATAAATAAATAAATAAATAAATAAATAAACAAAATGCTTGTTTAAATTAACTATTTCCTTCACTCTCCTGACCATATGATGAAGTTTGGATTCCACTAAATATCGTTCTAATTCCTGCTCACTCCATACCATCCTAGCATACCCCTCTAGTCCAGTTCAAATGAGCCATTCTTCTTCTTGTCCTCTGATTAGTGTTCCTCTCCATCAGCCAGGAATTCTTTCTCCTGGAAGATCCCTCTGAAAACAGGCTCCACACATCTTTGAAGACTGTTTCCAAACCCAACTCTTCATTGGCTCACTTCACCTTTCGTGTATCCTCTTTGTAACTGGACTCATTTGAAAGCTAAAAAGTGAGCTTCTCAAATTTTCTCGAATCTTGGACTCTGAACTTGAATTTAGTCCTGCCTAACTAGATATACCTACAGTAGATTTAAGATCAAACTGATTTGCGGATTTAAAATCCAGTTACTCACCATAGCTTTGGAAGGAAAAAAAATGGATAAGGCCCCAAAATGGGGGGAAATGTTTCCAAACTCTCACAGAATCAGACAGCCTTATTGGTTGAACCAGAATCTACTTCTCTATTCATTGGTTACTCAACACATGTGTGCTGATTGAAGAATTAATAATCTCCAGAAAACTGCTAGAGATTTCAAAGGTGGAGGCCCCCATTAATCCCACACCAAGTAAAACAAACAGGAAAGAAGCAAAACGGACAAGAAAGGGAAAAGAGAAAAAAGTCCCAGGAAGCCAAGCTTGTCCAGGGCAGTTCAGAGTCCTCTATGGTGGTAGGCAAGGGGAGGGACGGTGGAAGTGGACAGTGATGTTTGATCAGCCTTGTGTAGCACAGCGAAGAATCATCTCCCCAGATCTGCCTGGCTGCGACTCTTCTGTTTTGCTAACTTTGAAAATGAGATTCTCTCTCCCATTTCTCCTTCCCTTGCCACACCTCGCATCCAGTTCACTTACTACATGCAAGTGTCATGAGTCACTCCTTAACATTTGTACATTATCCCAAATTGAGCTCTGGAAAGCCCCATGGCTCTCCAGGGAACTCAGACACATCTGCCTTGCCTCACTTCTGACATAAAGAGAGATTGGCATGTTCTCCCGTCAGACAAATTAATCTTCCAGACCAGGTGGTCTTTGGAAAATAGCATAAATCTAAATACCACCTCGAATCCTCTGTGATCAAGTTGGATTCCTCCTCAGCCCTCTCAGTGTCTGCTCACCTCCTGCCTCCCTCGCATGGCCACTCCACTTCAGTTCAAGTAAGGCGTTCTTTTACATATGACAAAATAGATAACTCATGGGCTCCAAACAACATTCTTGAAGTGACTGCCAACTAACAACGTTCTCAGCAAGACTCATGAGGAGGCAAAAGGGGCAGCCAGAAGCAGAACCAGAAGCAGCAGCAGTAACTAATATCAGGACATCCAAGCACTGTTTGGCATCTACTGTGCTAAGTGGTTCTGAGTAAACTATTTTGTTTAATCTACACTGTGTGAGGCACTGTGAGAAAGGTACATCAATTTGTCCAAGTCAGTCATTGCTGGTGACGGAGCAGGTTTGAAGTCAAAGCACATGATTCCAAGACATGGTCTCGAGTTCTGTCTTTCTTTGAACTTACGCAGAACTCAGAGTATAAACATGAAAAAAAAAACCCGCGAGAAATCACGTCCAGTAATGGTTTCATTGTTGTTATTTGTTTTAGCTTCATTTAGCTTTAGGTTTTTCAGCCAGAGTCTCATGTAACTCAGACTGGCCTTGACTTTGCTTTGTGACTGAGGCTGGCCTTGAGTTCTTGGTCCTCCTTCTGTCTTCCAAGTGTCGATATTATAGGTGTGAGTCACCACACTTCAATAACTGTTTTAGGGTGAGTATGGTGGTGGAGGTAACTGGCTGGGAATTGTTTGTCTTAAGAAAATAGCTCATGGCATGTGATCAACTCTTTGCTACAGGGACAGAGACAGAAACTAGACAGGCAGAGACATTCTGCAGCCAAGGACAGTCATGTGCATTGCTCAGGGTGACTTTGATAACTAGACGACGTTTCATTGTCTGGAATGATTTATCAAAGCTCATATCTCTCCATACCCTTTCATCCTGCATGTCTACCATAACCAGTCAGGTACAATGACTTCCTCAACAAAACCCAGAGTTTGAAAACCAGTGTGGCACTGCATAGCTTTGAATCAAGTGTCTCGTGAAGATGTGAAGATTTCTGTCTGTTACTAACAGATTCATCCACTCAGGGAATACATTTTGAGTTCCCATTAAATACTCAGCCCTGTTTTAAGACTTGTAACTCTTGAAAGAAAACAAGCTACTTATTGTGCCTTACAAAGCTTGCTATGTTAGGGCAAAGACTAGAAAGACTTAAATAAACTATGGATCCATTCAGAACAAACAATCAAGAGCCTTAAAAAGTATAGGGACTTCCATCAGTCATTGGATGAGAGTTCTAGCACAACAGTTAGGGTGTTCAGCCATCTGATCACCAGAGTAGGTCAGTTCGGGCTTTCTCTCAACCATTGCCAGTAGTCTTTGTGGATTTCTGGGGACCTCTCTAGCACTCTACTTCTTCCTATTCCCATGGGGTCTTCATTTATGATGGTATCTCTTTCCTTGTTCTCCCTCGCTGTTCTTGATCCAGCTGGGATCTCCTGATCCCCTAAGCTCTCTTTCCCCCTAACCCTTGTCTTTCATTACCCCTCTTGCTCAGCCTAGGTGCAGGGAGGAGGGGACTGGACCTGCCTCAACTGAATCTACCAGACTGAGCTGAATTCCCAGGGGAGTCCTTGCCTTGGAGGAGGTGGGAATGGGGGGTGGATTGGGGGGAGGGCGAGGGGATAGGTGGGAGGAGGGAAGACAGGGGAATCCATGGCTGATATGTAAAATTAAATTAATTATAAAATTTTAAAAAATGATAGGGACTGAAATAAAAGATGAGACAAAAAATACCATTTTATATTTTTGAAAAATGAATGGAAGGGTAAAATTACGTGTGTGTGCTGTGGGGTGTTCTGTATGCTCTGAATGTGTTGCTCTGATTAGTTAATAAATAAAGTGCTAATTGGCCAGTAGCCAGGAAGGAAGTATAGGTGGGACAAATAGAGAGAGGAGAATTCTGGGAAGTGGAAGGCTGAGTCTGGAGACGCTACCAGTCACTGCCATGAGAAGCAGCATGTAAGATACTGGTAAGTCACAAGCCAATAAGCAAGGTATAGATTTATAGAAATGGGTTAATTTAAGATGTAGGATCTAGCTAGCAAGAAGCCTGAGCCATTAGGTCAAACAGTTTAAATAATATAAATATCTGTGTGTTTATTTGGATCTGAGTGACTGCGAGCCTGGGCAGGACTGGAGATAACCCCAGCTACGTGTATGTGTGTGTGTGTGTGTGTGTGTGTGTGTGTGTGTGTGTGCACATGCTCACCTGCACATATATAGAGAGCAAAGGTTGACTTTGGGTATTTTTCTCTTCTGCTCTCCACCTTATTTTTTTGAGACAGTGTCTCTCCCTGAACCTGGATTTCCTAGTTTAGCTGGTTGGCCAGTGAGACCCCAGGATCCACCTATCTCTGCCCTTCACAGCCGGAGTTACAGGTGTGCACCCACACTCCACACTCCCAGCTTTTGACATGGATCCAAAGGATCCAAACTCAGATCTTCATGCTCCTGCAGAGAGGACTTTATCCATTCCATTTAATACATAGTGCTAAGTAAATGTGTATTCTGTGTGTGGTAATTTTTCACGAATGCTTTCATGCTTCAAAATTGTTGCTCTTAAAATTCTTTGTCTAGGAGTAATTAATTTAATTTATGTCTGACCATTGTGTTCTGGCAGTGGTGCTGTGTTGGTTGGCTTCTTTGTCCACTCAACACAAGCTAAAGTCATTTGAAAAGAGAAAATCTCAGTGAAAATAATGTCTCCATTAGATTGGCCTGCAGCAAGCCCGAGGGGGCATTTTCTTGATTGATGGTTGATGTGGGAGGGTTTAGTCCACTGTGGGCAGTGCCATCCCTGGGCAGGTGGTCCTGGATACATAATAAAGCAAACTGGGCAAACCACCAGAGCAAGCCAGTAAATAGCATTCCTCCATGGCTTCTGCTCCAGTTCCTGTCTCCAGGATCTTACCTTCAGTTCCTGCCCTAATTCCCTTCAAAGATGGGCTATGATGTGAAAATATGTCAAATAAACCCTTTCTTCCCAAAGTTGATCTTGTTAGTGCTGTTTTATCACAACAACAGAAACCTAACTAAGGCAAAAGTTGGTACCAGGAGTGGGGACTCTGGAACTCATTATGTAGACCAGGCTGACATCAAACTCTCACTGCCTCTCAAGAGTTGTAATTAAAGGTGTGCACCACCATGATTTTCATGAATAATAAACATAATAATAACAGGAATATGACATATATATATATATATAATCTAGCAGATACCAATTCTGATTTGTGATTTTCTTCTACAATTATGAGACAATAAATATTTTGCATTTGTTTGTTGAAAAAATATGATAGGATTGGGCTGGAGAGATGGCTCCACTGTTAAGAGCACTGGCTGCTCTTCCAGAGGACCCAGTTCAATTCCCAGTACCCACATGACAGCTCACAACCATCTGTAACTCCAGTTACAAGGATCCAGTACCCTCACACAGACTCACATGAAGGCAAGACACCAATGCACATAAAAATAAATCTTAAAAAAAATAAATATGATAGGATTGTATACAGGTGCCTATAGACAAAAATGATCTAACTGGGTATGGTGGTGCATGTCTTTAATCCTGGCACTCAGGAGGCAGAGGCAGGCTGATCTCTGAGTTCCAGGCCAGCCTGGTCTACAGAGCGAATTCCAGGACAGCTAGGGCTACATAGAGAAGCCTGATGGCTGCTGGGGAGTCCTGTCAAGATGAGGTGGTACCCATCCAAGTGAGGTTTCTAGAACTAAGCCTTGCTTGGTCACTATCAGGGAGCTTACAGCTTCCAACACATGACCAGGGGCCCTTCCCCCCCACACACACACGTCCAGTTCTCCACCAGTTTTGATCCCCATTGTAATCAAACCCATCGCTTCTAGACACAAATCTTAGATGTCCTTCAGTAGTACTTGCCAGCTGAAGTGTTTTATATTGAATTCTCACTACCTCACTGTCTTGGAACTAAATCCAAAACGAATGTCTGGTACTCATCTCTATATGGGGAGACAACAGAGCTGCTCCCCACCATGGATATTTGGAAGATGGTCTCAAAATTCTTTCATCTATTGGACGCAGAAACGCAGATGGAAAGAAAAGGTATGTCCCAAGGCTGACGGCTATTGTATGGACCAGTCTGGGCTGGGTTTGCAGGCCGGCAGGTAAGATGACCTAGGAGAGAGAGAGAGCATATTTTCTCTCTCAACAGACTGCATTTCAGTTGGGAAGACATGGGGCACGACTGGACATGAGGTGAAGGCTAGGGATGCACAGAGCAGTTCAGAGAGGAGAGGTCAGAGACTCGGTGAGAATCATGGCAGCCGCAGCAGGCAAGGCTTCCTCCTCCCCAGCATGCTTGAAGCTGTTTGCCCTCCCTGGAGAAACACTCAACTTCTCCGAGTTCCCGTCCCATATAGACTCTTCCCTCTCCTCCCCCTCCCAGGACTATTGGCAAGCCTCTCTAGTCATTTGTGTTTCTTTACATTATCAAGGCCAGAGGTATATCTTCTCTGATAGATAATGGCCCTCAGTTAAGACTAGCAAAAGCTATTTTGCTTGATGTATTAGCGCCCTATTTTAGAATAATCCTATTCCCTTGATTCTTTAGTATTTACAATTTTTCTAAGTACCGATTATATTTTCGAAGTCAAAGTGGGGTAAAATTAGTGCATTGTACCCTGTTGTCACTGCTTTCTGGAGTAGTCAGTCTTACATATTTGAACAATACCACCCCAGTGTAATTTTAAAAGGTAAGAGCTCAATTCTTTAAAAAACACTTAGATGGGCAGTGTGAGCTCTCTCCGAGGATTCTCACATTAGCCGTGCTTTACATATACCACACAAAAGGAAAATGCATTCTGCGGGGATTGGGCTCATCCCGAGCTGAGAGCTGGACCTGATGAATGGTGCCAAATGGGCCCGTGTCTGCCAGCTGCACACTGCCGGCCAGGTGACGCTCGAGGCTGCCTTCCATTAATGGACTTACGGTCTGGGGAGCGGTAGAGAGGCCCTGGGCATCCTCACTGATGGTGGACTCCATAAAGGAAGGCCCCATCAAAAATAAGACCATTTCCCAGGGTTCCCAGCTAAGCCTCTGTGTTGGGGATGCAGTCCCTACCCATCTGTAGTAGTTCCCATGGGCTTTGGACCCCATTGTCTTGAACTGTCTAAAACTCCCAGGGGCTTGTCTAGCATGCGTGAGGCTCCGAGTTCCACACCCAGCATCGAAATAAAAGGACAAACAAAATGCTTTTAGTTTTTTTTTTTTAATAAAGAATAAAGACTAAAAGGTAATACACTAAAGAGTGGTAGCTTCCAGGGTTGAGTAGCTCAGTAAAGGGAGAGAATGTGAGCTGGAACAGTCAGGGAAGGCTTCCTGGAGGAGTGGGGCTTCAGCAAGGCATGAAACGGTGACTGAGATTTAGATGGGCAGAGCAGAGGACAGAGACAGAATTTGGTCATGAGCTGGGTGTGTTCCCATCCTAAGCACAGTCTTCACTTGGTTCTTGGAGACCATCCCTGTGGGAACGTCTTAGCTACCAAGCTCCTTACAGAGCAGATTGATCACTCGGCTGACTTTTCACTTACAGGCTCTGCCTCACCCATGTAAACCTGGCTGTCTTGGAACTCTATGTAGACCAGGCTGGTCTTAAACTCACAGAGCTCTGCCTGCTTCTGCCTCCTGTTGAATGCTGGGATTAAAGGTGTGCGCCACCATCACCAGGCCATCCTTAACATCTTAAAAAATACCTAAAGGAAGGCATGGAGGATAATATAACAAATGCCCATGCTATCCCAAACAGGAAGAGATTTTACTACATGTATTCAGATGTTTATATAGCAAGATTAAGTTGACATATAATGGAGTCCCCATCATCCTGCCCAGTCCCACCCTCCTCATAGGCTATCTGGTTAATCTCTTTGTCTCTGTCTCTGTCTGTCTCTGTCTCTGTCTCTGTCTCTGTCTCTCTCTCTCTCTCTCTCTCTCTCTCTCTCTCTCTCTCTCTCTCTCTCTCTCTCTGTGTGTGTGTCTACATTCTCCTGTATCCCAGGCTGACCTTGAACTTCTACATTAACCAAGGATGAGCTTGAATTTATAATTTCCTTCCTCTACATTCACCGTTGATGGTGCATGCTGGGAGTTTTTGTTTTTGTAATCTTATTTTAGGTGGTTTTGAAGAGGGATGATATAGTTTACCCCCTGTCACTGGACCAGAAACCTCCGCCATACTCACAAATGCCTGAGACACAGACACAGTGCAGTTATTACCACCTGCGCAAATATCTTTCGGTATTCCCCACATCCGTTACTCGCACACAGCAGACACTGGACCATGGCATCTCCACAACCTTGCTTGCCAGGAAAAAAGAGCCAAAACTAGCTTGGAAGACAGATTCTACCACACTATCTTCCCACACTGATTGCGTATAATTGGTAGAACTTAATTTCACCCAATGCTATCTGCAAAAGAGGCCAGGCAGTTTATATTGGCAGGACATGAAGGTAAGCCAGAAAGAGCTGGGAAAGAACGCAGTGGATCTGCCGACTAGTCCTTCAGAAGACGAAATAGTGTTTACTGTGGCCACTCATCTGTCGACTCAAAAATAGCCGAGAATCTCCCTCAGTTGGTCCCCATAGGCAGGTCCAGGGTCTCTAGACAATCCAAATTACTGCCAATCAAGTGCCAGCATGGTGGGCCAGCTGTTACTAAGGAAGGAGAATTGAAAGACATTTGCAGGGGCTTGGGAAATGGTTCACTGGGTCAAACATTGTCTGGACAAGCATGAGCACATGAGTTTGGGTGCTCAAAATCCATGCAAAAGCCAGACATCAGTCATGTGTGTTTGTAATTCCAATGCTTCTATAGTGACATGGGAGATAGACTGAAGAATCCCCGGGTGTTTTTTGGCCAGTTAACTCCTGATGTACACAGTGGCAAACAACAGAGAGACCCTGTCTCAATACTAGGTAGGAGGTGAGAATGGACATTGAGCTTGTCCTCTGGCCTCCACACACACTCGATGGTGTGCATGTGCCTATGCTCATACACAGATATGCAGCATATAAATGCACCCACACAGACTTTTTTTTTTTTTTTTAAAAAGACATTTGCAAAGATGGCCTCTTCACTCCGATGCCCTGACACTTAAACTACTTCAGTGGCTCCTAGTCGTAAGGTCCCTGATTTCTGGATCACAGCGCTGACAGTGACCTTGAACTTGATGTCTCTTTGGTGGTCTCCTGATATCTTTTCTTCTTTTTTGTGCTACAGATGGCATTAACTGGACAATGACATTCTAGACGTTATCTTTGGAGCTTCAGTCAGCCTGCCAAAGTTTCAAAGGCACCTTCTTTTCTGTGTTAAGTACCTATTTCATAATCCCTGGCTATCATGAATGCCTGTAGCTCAGACATTTACCCTTCATCTGTGCAGAGTCCCAGTTCTGTCCTGTCATTCAACTTCCTCCAGCCAAGCCAATGATCTAAACCAATCCTGGTGACTCCATGTCCTTTGTAACTTGGGAAGAACACTGGCACCTCTCTGGACTTCTTAGTGGAGGTCTCTTGTGTGGCCAGGCTAAGGGATCTCCACTTGGAGAGAGACGGGGTTAAGAAAGAAATGGTCCACGAGGCGGTGGTGGCACATGCCTTTAATCCGAGCACTCAGGAGGCAGAGACAGGCAGATCTCTGTGAGTTTGAGGCCAGCCTGGTCTACAAAGTGAGTTCCAGGACAGCCTGGGCTACACAGCTGAACTTTGTCTTGAGCAATGCCCCCCCCTCAAAAAAAGAGAAAGAAATGGTCCTTTCTCAAGCGACTGAACGCTTCTGTGTCTGCATGTGAAGCTGGGAATTGTGGAAACCATGTGATGGTCAAAATAGGAGAACACATTTCAAATCCATGAGTGAAAATACAGAGAAACTTAAGTCATGGGTAACAGATTAAACAGCTGAACAAAATACCTTAAAATTATCCTGCTTTTGAATTTCTGAGTGAGACAATGTCTTACTTACTATTCTATTGCTGTGAAGAGACACCATGACCAAGGCAACTTTAATTGGTTGCTTGCTTACAGTTTCAAGGAGTTAGTCCATAAACATCATGGCAGGAAGTGTGGTAGAAGGCTGGCCAGCATGGTGCTGGAGCAGTAGCTGAGAGCTTTACATCCTGATCTACAGGAAGCAGGCAGAGAGAGACTGAGCTCATGTGAGCTTTTGAAAAACTGGAAGCCCACGCCCAGTGACACGCCTCCTCCAACAAGGCCACACCTCCTAATCCTTCTCAGACAATTCCACTAACTGGGAACCAAGCAGTCAAATACATGAGCCTATGGGAGCCATTCTCTTTCAAACCACCACAGACAATAAATACCTCATTTATGGAACCTCCTGAGCTTGGATTTCTTTCATCTGCTCTGAAAAGATCCTGAGGCTGAATATGGCGATGCACACCTTTCATCCAAGCACTGTCGGAGCAGAGGCAGACAGACCTCTATGAGTTCAAGGCCAGCTAGGACTATATAGTGAGACTCTGCCTCAAAAACAAAAGCTCTCCAGGATCTTAATGTACAGGTTATCTGTAGATTTCATTACATACATGTGCTCATAAACAGTATCAGATTGTTTTGTGGTTTTTTAATGTGCTGAAGTGAAAGTCATAGTAGTCTTCTAGTTCTGTTCTTGGCCTTTTGGTGTTGTTGTTACTGTGCGAACAGCTTTAAACACAAGTCCACTCATGTGAATCCACACAGTGGTTTCAGAACCACTGCAGCCTTTTCCCTTGTTTTTTGCAGTTTGATTTACTGTGGTGGTTCTTGTAACATCTCCCTCAACAACACGTGCAAAGGATGCCTTGAGTATTTAACTAGAGATAGATCTGTCAAGGCATAAGGCACACTTGATTCACAGTGTGCTGGATTTTGCCAAGTCCATCACCAAAATGCTTGTGCCAATTTGCATTTCCCCCAGTGTGTGTCTGAATTCCCAGGGCCCCTGTCTCCTTTCCAACAGTCAGAATTTATTTCCTGCTCATCTGATATATGTGATTTTAATTACTGCAGCCTTTGATTATTCTGTGACTGAGCCTCTTGGAATGTGGTTTTAGGTTACACAGGTTTCTTCTTACATGAATTACACATATTTCTGTTTGGTGGTTTAGAAGTCTTCATTCAAAATAGTAATCTCTCCACCCCCTCCCCTACTCTCTTCTGAGTTTTTGAGACAGGGTTTCACTGTGTAGCCCTGGCTGTCCTGACACCCCTCTGTAGACCAGGCTGGCCTCAAACTCAGAGACCCACCTGCCTCTGCCTCCCAAACGTTGAGATAAAAGGTGTGCACCACCACTGCCTGGCCATGAATCTGTAATCTCTTGCTTGTTATATATGATATGCATACCTTCCTCTGTGTACCATGTGACCACTAATTTTCTTTGTAGTTTCTTCATGCCACAAAGCTTTTCATCTTCATGTCATTTTTCAGTCTTTTCATTTATGTGCATATGTGTGCATGTGTGTGCCCTTCAAACAAACAAACAAAATCCAATCACCATTACAGTGGGCACATTGTGCACCTTTAACTCTGCTATTTAGGAGGCTAGGGCAGATGGATTATGAGTTCAAAACCAGCCTTGTCTATATAGTGAGTTCAAGCCCAACATGGGCAATATAGTGAGACCTTGTGTCAATAAAATAGGATGAAATGAAATAAAATAAATTTAAAAGTCTCAGTGAAATAACATAAGTTTTAAAAATTAAAAATCACTCCTTGCCTTGGGGTCCATAAAGGTGCTTTCCTATACTTTGTCAGGGTATAGGAAAACTTTTATTTTAAAACAGCTCTTGTTCGTGGTGAAAAGCAGACACTGTTTATGTCCACATTTATGTTTTAGAAGTATAGGCCTACCCAAGGTCATCTGGGTTTGCACTTAGGTCATCTTTTAGAAATTTCATAATTTGGGGGTTTAATTGGGGTCATTTTGAGTTAACTTTTGCTTCAGAATTATTATTATTATTATTATTATTATTATTATTATTATTATTATTATTATTATTATTATTAATTTGCCCCTCTGTAGATCAAGCCTGGGGCCTTGTACATGTTAGACAGTGCCCTGCCACTGAGCTACATTTGAGCTTTTTGACTTAGTTTTCGTGGTGGGTCTTTTATCTTTTTTCTTTTTGTCTTTTTACTTGTGGCCATCCCCTTATCGCAGCAGCATCTGCTGAAAGAAAATGTTCCTCCTTGTATCCCCTCTGTTTGTTCACTACGTAGCCCAAGTGGACCTGGAACTTGCCACTTCGCCCAGGCTAGCCTCAAACGTATTCTGCCTCGGTTACCCAAGTTCTGAGCTTACAGGCGCATGCCGCAACCCCAGCCCTCTGTGGTTTACCTCTGTACCCTGGGTGTGTTCTAGTCGCCTGTCTTTTCCTGTGTCTTCTTTGTCCCACCACCATTTCCCACTGTCTTGGTTACTGTAACTTTATGCAAGTCTGTTCTCCTTGGTAACATATGGGTCTACTCACAAATACAGTTAGCAACCATTTTTCCAGGCAGAATACACAGCTCTAGGTTAGCACCCTCCTTTCTGCTCCCCTCCCCACCCATATCCCTTTCTCTTCCTCCTCTTTTTTTTCTCTCTCTGTTTTCTTGCATGGTGTCTGAGGAAAAGTTGATTTCATTCTTATCTTTTTCTCCCTCTGTTGATAAGTACTTCACACTATGGCTTCCTTCATGATTTCTACGTTTATTCTTACATTTCTTTTGTTTAGGGGTGGGTGGCTGGGTGGGTATGCACTCCATCATGATACTTGAATGGAGATCAGAGGCCAACTTGTAGGGATGGGGTCCTTCCTTCTCCCACGTGAGGTCCTGGATTGAACTCAGACCATCAGACTTGGCGGCAAGCGCCTTTAAACCACCGAACCGTCTCAGTGGCCCCCGATTTTCTAAAGTTAGAACACAGCTAGGTATGGAGCCTTCTGGAATTGCGTTATTCAGGGGGCCGGGGCTGCAGACTGCCCCGAGCTCCAGGTCAGCCTAGACTACATAGTGAGGCCCTGTCTAAAGAAGAAAGTTAGAAGGTGCCTCGTCTGGTCTGGGTGCGAGAGGCCGTCTTTCTTTTGCCGCGTTTGACCTGAGGGACCTTGATCTTGCCTTTGCTTCTCTGAGCTTTCCAGAATTACAGTTGTTGCAACAGTTGTTGCTTCAGAATATTTTTTTTTCTTTTCTTTCTCCTTCCTATAATTCTGGGGGTTTCCCCAGAGTTCATGGGACTTGGGTAGGGTTTCTGTTTTCTTTTTTTGGGTCTTTTCTCTTTGCCTTTTAATTCTGGATGTTTGCCCTGCCACAGTCCTAAGCTGAGAGATCCCTCTGGCCTCCAGGTACCAGGCACACAAGTGGTATACAGGCACACATGCAGGCAAACAGCCATACACAAAAATAATTTTTTAAGAAAAAGATAAGCATTTGAAATACATCTCGAATATGTATTTGACTATATCCATTATGCTGTATATATTCCTTTTAAAAATTTTATTACATTTATTTATTGTTGGCATGTAGGAGTATGGAAGGGTGTGTAAATGCCATAGTGTGGAAGTGGAGGTCAGGGCTGGCAGGAGTTAGTTCTCTCCGATTATTGCTTAGTGTTTAACTGAAGGTCAAGAATGTTTCTTAAAACATTTTCTGTGAGTCAGTCATCTGCAATTAATCCTTCAGTACATTGGCTTTGGGGAAGCGTGGCCTTTGGCAAACTCTGTAGTCGCTGAATTGGCTGTTTCACAGGCTGGCGTTTGGGGAGCGTGTCGGCCACATAGCATGTCCTGATAGCTTGCAGATCAAACCTTTATTTTTCTCCTTTTAGAGATTTACCCTAGACACTTGCATACTTACGAATCTTTTGTTTGGTTTTTCCAGACAGGGTTTCTCTGTATGGCCCTGGCTGTCCTGGAACTCACGCTGTAAACCGGGCTGGCCTCGAACTTAGAGATCAGTCTGCCTCTGCCTCCTGAGTGCTGGGATTAAAGGTGTGCGTCATCACTGCCCAGCCGTACTTATGAATCTTAGAATCAGATTAGTATTGTGAAAAAAAACCTGTGGGAACTTTGGAATTATATTAAGTATAAAGTTTCCACTAACAAATTTTACTATGTGTAGAAGAGCTAATACTTTTGTATATTGGTACTATACCCAGCAGCCTTGCCAAATGCTTTGAGTTTTACTTGAGTTGATTGTTAGACTTTTATGTAGATGCTTAAAATTATAGTGTATAAGTAATATGTTTGTCTTTCTTTTGTTCATTCTTGTACTCACACTGCTGCATTCTCTGGGACCCACAGTACAATCCTGTGTAAGAGCAGAAGTAGTGGGAACTCAGTTCTCACTTATTTTTTGGAGGAAAGGGAAACAAGATATTGCTGTATAGTCCAGGCTGTCCTGGAAATTGTAATGCCCCTGCTTCATCTTCCTAAGCATAGGATTACTGATATATATTACCATGTCTTTTTTGTTTCTTTCTTCTTATTTTTACTTTGTGTGTGTGTGTGTGTGTGTGTGTGTGTGTGTGTGTGTGTATGTGCATGTGTATGCATGTGTGTATGCATGTGTGTGTGCATGTGTGGTGTATGCACACATGTGTGTATGGCTGTTCAAGTGCTTGCACGTGTATAGAGGCCAGAGGAGAAGGCTGAGTGTCCAGCTTCATTTACCATCTCTACTTTATTCCTTTGACACAGGGTCTCTCACAGAACTGAAAACAAGGGTGGTAGTTAACAATTCCAGCCAAGTCTCACGTCCATACCCCACATAGCACAGAGGTTGCAGGCATGTACCACCATGCCTAGATTTTAAAATATGGATGCTTATGCCTTAAACTCAGGTCTTCATGCCTGTGCAGCAAGTGCTCCCAGCTCCACTTTTTTTTTCCTGGTGATTATGAAATGGAACCCAAGATCTTGCATATGCCAAGAACACTACTGCTGAGCTACATCTCTAGCCCCCCTTACCTTGTCCTTGACTTTTAAAAATCCGGCAAAATAAGATGTCAGGGGTAGTAGATAGGGCTCGGTGAATAAAATACTTGCTGTGCAAACTTGAGCACTGGAGTTCAGATCCCCAGAACCCACAAAATGTCAGATGAGATAGTGTATATCCCTAATCCTGGTATTCCTATGGCAAGATAGGCAGTAGAGAATGGAGAAACCCTTGAAGCTCCCAGACCAGCTAGCTTGGTATATACAACAGCAAACCAGAAAGGATCCTGTGGTAGTACTTTCCCTTTTGGGACAGGGAGCCCACAAATGATGACACAGAGACTTATTATTAATTATGAAAGCTTGGCCTTAGCTTGGACCTTTTCTCAACTAGCTCTTCTAACTTAAAACCATATGTTTTAATCTATGTTCTGCTACACACTCATGACCTCATGTCCGTACTGCACAGCCTGCCTCCCTTCCATCATGCTGGTGAATCCCCACCTCTTTTCTTCCCAGAGTTCTCTCTCTCCCCCGAAATCCCACCTATTCTCTTCTGCCAAGCTATTGACCATTCAGCTCTTTATTAAACCAATCACAGTGACAGATCTTCACACAGTGTAAACAAATATTCTGCAACATTTTCCCTTTTTTGTCTAAATAAAAAGGAAAGGGTTTAATTCTAACACAGTAAAACTATATATAATAATAACAACTATCAGGTAAGAATTGCATTTACAATGTCCAGTCCATTTGTATTTGGCAATTTCAGAGAAAACATTCTATCATCTCTTCTATCTTGATGAGTCCAAAGTTTAATACCGTCACCATTTTCTATCATAATTTTTATTACCAATATAAAACTATCTTTTTAGAACTTAAAACATTGTCTTAGATAAACAACTTAAGTTTTTATGTTTATCAACCTTATACACTTTACATCTCCTTTGTGTTTTTTTTTCTAAAATCTCTATCCATCCACATGAAAGGATGGCATGTAATAATAAGTCATGAGGACTCTGTAGCCAACAAGATTTATCACATCTCATCCAGTATCAGAGCTGTTCTCATGTGGAGGAATCAGCATGCATGTCACCTGTCCTGTCGTCTTTCCTGGTTTCCTCCCTCAAGTTGCAGCTAAGATCCTCATTAGGTTGTAGCTGGAAGTTTCTCTGGTCCTGTCCAGTTCCTTGGTTGGAATGAATCTCTCCCACCTGCGTCCCATAGCTGCTAGGTCCCAAGTAAACACACAGAGGCTTATATTACTTACAAACTGTATGGCCTATGGGTCAGGCTTCTTGTTAGCTAGCTCTTACAACTTAACTCAACCTATTTCTATTAGTCTATATGTGTCCATGTGGCCATGGTGTTACCAGTCTGCTGGCATCTTGTTGCTGCTTGTGTGGCAGTGGTGTCTGCATCCACTCTCCTTCCTTTTCCTCTCTTTCCAGTTGGAATGTCCCACCTAACCTTATTCTGCCTCTGCCTCACCATTGGCCAAACAACTTTATTTATCAACCAGACAGAGCAACACACATTCACAGCATACAGAAAGACATCCCACAGCAGGTCTCTCTCGATCAAATCTGATCTTTATTAATTTGAAGCTTTTTGTTTCCTGTGGAAACAGAAGCACGACCTCCCCCCCAGCACAACATATTTCCTGACTTCCATTTTGAAGCCAAGACATCGCTAAAGTATATTTTAGGTTTAATTCAGCAGTCCCTTCCACAATCCAATGTCTCTCAGCAGCTACTGTTCTCTGTTCATTAGTCTTTAAAAACTCAAAATTAACAAAGCACCCTACAAGGTCCAAACTTCCTGTGTTATATTTCCCATCCTTACATGGCTTTTTTTTAAATATTGCTTTACTCTCTCTTTAAAGATTGTGCTTTATTGTTTTTAAATTATTTATTTTTTCTACGACTGTCTATACCCATTTTCTTTTCCTTGTTCAGTACCTTTTTAGGCATACTGTACCTTTTAGAGGTTTATTGTGCCTGGACCTGGCTTTCTGTGTGACTGCAGCATTCTCTGACCATGTAAGACAAGCTTTAAAGGGTCAGTCCATGAAGCCATGTCCAGCTCCTTATTCAGAACTTTTCTTAACTTTCTCAGGCCTTATGTTTAGATATTCAAGTCACCATGTTAGACACCACATGTAGTCGGATTTTCTTATTGGGACTGCCAGACTGCAAACAATGATCTGGAGAGTTATATTATAAAAGCTCAGCCTTAGCTTAGGCTTGTTCCTAACTAGTTCTTATAACTTAAATTAACCCATTTTTTTTTTTTTGTTATCTATATTCTTCCAAGAGGCTTGGTACCTTATCTCTCTACTGCCCATGCTGCTTCCTCCACCAGACTCCATCTTTCTTCTTCCCAGAGTTCTCTCTCTCTCTCCAGAAATCCTGCTTATTCTCTCCTGCCTAGGTATTGGCCATTCAGCTACTTATTAAAGCAATCACAGTGACACATCTTCACACAGTGTGAACAAATATTCCTCAACAAGATCCTGCCTGAAGCAAGGTGGAAGGTGAGGACCAAGAACTGAGGTTGTCATGTGACCTCTACACCCATGCATGTGAGCACACGCACATGTGCGCGGGCGCACACACACAGACACACACAGACACACACACACACACACACACACACACACACACACACACACACACACCAAAGGGGTTGAAAAAACGGCTGCTCTTACAGAAGACCTAGGTTTGGATCTCAGCATTCACAAGGAGGCTAACAACAGTCTGAAATTCCAGTTTCAAGGGGAATCTGACTCTCTTTTGGACACTGCATGCACATGGTGCACACAGACATTCATTCACTCATATAAAATAAAAATAAATACATAAATAGGAATATGGTATTGTAGACTTTTTCTTTTCTTTTTGAGATTATAATATAATTATATCATTTCTCCTTTCCCTTTTTTCCCTCCAAGTACTGTAGATAAGATTTTTAGATGGCATTGTTTAGTAGCTCAAAAGAGGTCCTTTTTATTTCTAGTTAAGCATTTTATTTCACTTACTAAAGAAAACTGTATTTGTTAAGTATGCTCTACACCTACAGGAGTGATAATGTTTTTCTCCCTTAATGGAGTCAATGATCAACTACACGGATGTATCTATCAGTGAGTGAGGTCCAGCGTGAATGCTGATGGAACATAGTACTGATTTTAAAGAATTATGAGTGTAACTTGATTTAGTATTTTACTTCTCTTCTGTGTTCACGTGTAGCTAGAGTTTTCCTGCCTGGCCCACAGTCAGGACAAATCTCTCTCACCTGCCAGTCCCACAGCCGCTCAAACCCGACCAAGTAAACACAGAGACTTATATTGGTTACAAACTGTATGGCCATGGCAGGCTTCTTGCTAACTGTTCTTACAGCTTAAATTAATCCATTTCCATTAATCTATACCTTGCCACATGGCTCGTGGCTTACCGGCATCTTCACATGCTGTTTCTCATCATGGCGGCTGACAGTGTCTCTCTGACTCAGCCTTCCACTTCCCAGCTTTATTCTCCTCCTTGTCCTGCCTACACTTCCTGCCTAGCCAATGGCCAATCAGTGTTTTATTTATTGACTAATCAGCAACACATTTGCCATACAGAACATCCCACAGCATTCACGAGCAATGTATGTGTTTGATTTTCTGTTTCCTTCCTAGTTTTGATGTAGGTTTATTCAACACCAAGGTGAAACTAACTTTGTGTAATAAGTTAGGTAGCTTTCTCTAATTTTCTGTCCTCTAATATAGTTTCATGGAATGTTAGCCATATTAAGTTTGATTTCATTGATTTTTTTCATGATTACAGATCCCTTAAAATTATCAATTTTCCTCAAGGCAGAGAGAATATATGGAAGGAGAAATCTGGGAGGAAAAGAAGAAAGAGCAAGAGAACCAGGAGACGAGGATGCTAGGGGCCAGTCACATTTCTATCTATCTGACACGTCTCCCTAACAAATATACAGCGTTAGTTTGTATTTTAATATTTTTATATGAATGCTAAATGGATAAGTGTGATTTATTTTCTCATCAATGGCTCTCTTGTGTAATGTTAATGGTTGTGTTGTGTCAATTGAATGAAAACAATGTTGTAGTCTACTATACTGATAATTGTTTTCAACTGCCAAATACATTTTCGTTCTTTCCTCTTCTGCCTTCGCCTCTTCCTTCTTAGTTTTGATTTGATTTGGTTTTGGTTTATGGTTTAATTAAAACAGGGTCTCACCATGTAGCCCTGGCGGGCCTAGAACTCACCATATATAGCAGGCTGCCTTAGACACGTGATGATCCTCCTGCCTCTGCCTCCTGATTGTTGGGATTATAGGTGTGCACCACCATGCCTGCAGGTCTTTAGGAATAACTTTCATGCTTATAGTTCTGTGGATGGTGTGAGAGAGTTTCCTCAGAATGTTAGTTACTCTAAAGCAGAATTTTTCTGTCCTGGGGTAAGTGCAATTTCAATTCAACAGGCTGACATTTCTGTATCCAGTGTTAGTGCTGACTTGCATGCATTTGATGCGTTTTCAGATTCGTTTGTGCCCAGGTTTCCAAACATGATCTGTTCCTTCCAATGAGATGTGCGTGTGTGAGACCTGGAAAGCAGAGTGAGGCTGAGACCATGCCTTGAACGTGTTTGCAAGTTAGCACAGCTGTGGAAAACTGTAACTTCTGTGGCAAGAACAGCAGAGACCCAGGGACTAGTCCACTGTCTGTGGTACATGACATCCTATTTCCAGTGGCAGCGTCCTGATTATGATGGCTCCGGAGCCGTATGAGAGGCTGCTTTGGGAATGATACTGAAACTCTACTGAGTGTCTGCTTTCTTAGGGCAAGGGTTCTCTGCACCATTTAATAGACTGAAAATAACTACACTCTGCTAAACGTCGTAGTGCAGACTCTGTTCTCTGCAAAGCCCTAACCCTTAGAGTATTTGCTTTTAGCTATTTCCATAGACTCGGGTGCATTATACTTTGTGTCCTTTGTATAAAAGTTCACTTAAAATTTTTAAACTTACCTTTATTATGATCATCATGTTAGCTTATTCAGTGTAACTTTTTAAAAAAGGTAATAGATGCCTGTGGTAAGTGGCACTAATGGGTAAAGCAGGCCTTACTACTTTCTGTGAGGGGATCTCTGTTTCCAAGCAGCCCGGGTCCCCAGCAGCAATCGCAGCATCCAGTCTGTGCCAGTCCTTTGTGAGCTATTCCCAAGCATGCGCAGTCATTGATGCGTGTCCTGGCTTTCCGTTGAACACTGCCATCCTATGTATGTGGTGGTGCATCTGCCTTTTGTGCAAAAAAATTATCAGAGAAAATTACAGACATACAAAATACAAAAACAAAAACCCCTTATATGCAAGAGGTTAGAGCCGTGGCTTAAGCCTGAAATGACCTCCCACAAGTTCATGTTTCTATCATGCTTCGTCCTCAGCTTCTGATAGTTTGAAGGCTGTGGGGCCTTGAGGCGGTGCAGCCTGGTAGGTGGGCGGAACTTTGAAAGGTTACACCGACTTCCAGTCCAGGCCTGAGCACCCTGTGCCCTGCCCCTTCATCATGTGAAGAAGCAGCCACAAGCTCCCGCTGCCATAAACTGAGCCACCCCTGTCATACCGTGCCTTCCTCAACACAAAGGACTGAGACATTCTGAAACTGTAAACCAAGATAAATCCTTCCTCTTTTATGTCCCCTGGGTCAGATTATTTCATCACATTGATGCAAACTTACCTAGCACAGTTAATAACTAGAAAGTATACCCCCCACCCTGGGGCTGGAGTGACCGCTCAGTGGTTAAGAGCACTGGCTGCTCTCCCAGAGGACCTGGGTTCAATCCCTACCACCCATATGGCAGCTTGAAACTGTCCATAACTCCAATTCCAGGGGATCTGACACAGCAAAATACCAATGCACATAAAAAAATAAATAAATAAATAAAACTTAAAAAAAAGTATACTCCTCCTGTTTAGAGGGATCTAAATAACACCACAATTAAACCACACACTGCCTGTACCCCGGAATCGTCAGTTGGCTTCTCACCCATCACCCACTCCCCAACACCTTGTGGAAGGGGCAATTTTCTGTGATTTTTGTTTTCTTCCTTTTCTCTTCAGTTTTGTCCCCTCTGAATGCAACTCCAAGCCATAAAGTTGACTCTGCGTATTTTGAAGCATCGTGCTTAGGAAACCGTATGGTATGTAGCTGGGTGGCTGATGTAGGACACCTCCTTTCTTTCACTAACAAGTAGATCTTGGAGACTGTTCCACAGTGCCACGTGTCAAACCATAACATACACAGCTGATGTCGTGGGGGTAACCATTTGGGTTGTCTCCCATTTTCTCCTTGTTATTAGAAGCATGTTTCCAGAATTATCCATGAACATACTTCTGCAAACAAATCTATTCATGCTCCAGTACTACACTGCTTTGCTTTTGTGGATTTATAGTATGTTTGAATATTTGGCTGGCCAAGTTTGCCATCGTGATTATTATTTTTCTGGCTATTTTAAAAATTAAATTAAAATATAATTACATCATTTTCCCCTTCCTCTCCCCCCTCTTACCCTCCTCTTTCCTTCCTCCCTTCTGCTCTCTCTCAAATTTGTGTCTTCTTTTAAAATTTTTATTGTCTCACACACACATGAATAAACATATAATTCTAACTAACCTCCTGAGTCCATTCAGTGTTGCTTGTATGTGTATGTTTCTGGGGCCGACCACCCTCTTAGTGGCTACTTACTGCTTATAGCTCCTCCTCTAGCTTCCATGGGATTTCCCACAGCTTCATTGGGATGTCAACTGGTGTTGGCATTGTTCCGGTCTTATTTAGGCCGCCATATTGATGGGATTTCATGGGTGTAGCTTCCTTGTTATAGCAGACTTCCTTGTCCAATGCCTCCTATAATCTTTCCGCCTCCTCCTCCTGGATGTCTTCTGAGCTCTATGTGTAGGAGCTGTGTTGTAGATGTATCACTTGGGCTGGGCACCCCATGGTCCACTGTTCTCTGTGTTTTGACCAGTTGTGGCTTTCTGTAACAGAATCCTCATGCTGCAAAAAGGAGTTTGTTTGGTGAGGGGTCACGAGCCGCCCTGTCAGGCTGGACAGGGGCACAGGCTCTTTCTGTCTGTTCTTGTTTACTTTTCCATGTGAAATCTGAGGCCAGGTGTCTGATACTTTTCCCTCTGCTGAAATGGTTTTATTGGGATGTACATATAGTTTTAAGAAACATTAACATCTTTTCGTATTAAATCTCTCCTTATAAAAGTATGATTACTTTGGGTTTGGGATGTAGCTTAATGGCAGTGATTGCCTAGCGTGTCAAAAGTCCTGGGTTTGAGTCCCACTGGGTAAAAAAGAATATGAAGAATGTGGCGTGCTCTCTTTCTCCCTCTCTCTCTCTCTCCTCTTTTCTCTCTTCTCCCTTTTCTGTGTGTGTGTGTGTGTGTGTGTGTCTGTGTGTGTGTGTGTGTGTATATGTGTGTGTGTGTTTTACTTTCTTTTTATTTAATGTGTGTTGTCTTTAATTGAGATTTTTTTTCTTTTACCTACTAGTCAGGATTAAACCCAGGACCTTGTACACACTAGATAAGGATTTTACCACTGAGCTAAACAGCCAATTTCTTGATGTTATTTTATACTCTGCTATGTTCCTACTGATATAGCAGTTTTACAGATGGTTCCCTTTTATTTCCCCTTTCTAGTGAGAAAAAAATAATCACACAATGCTCGAATGCTGCTCGTTTATTTCTTGCCCTATTTTATGGAGTAGCTCTTTCAGGCAATATTAATTGTGACTTTAAACGGTCAACTGTGATTTGTTTGATTTAATCAGACTATCTCCACTGTTCTATCTAGTCACTTAAGGTTTTGATTCAATAATATGGACAACACGGAGGCTATGGGGGAAGAATGGTGGCGAGTCCATGACCTTACTTAGGAACCCATGGTTTTTCTTCTTGGCTGGGTTGGCTTGTAGCAATGGCCCTGCTTTGCTCAGCCGCCCATTTCACCCTCCTCCTCAGTAAGGGTCTTAGGGAATCGTGTGAAAGATGTAGACCAGAGGCATGATTTATAGATCCCCTCCAAAACTCATGTTGAAATTTCATTGCTACTGTGCTAGTATAGCGGGTGGGATTAATGACATTATCTTGGGAGTGGGTTAGCTATCACAGCGGTGGCTTTAGCAAGCTCTCTGTCCCGAGTGTCTTCTTTTCCAACGGTACATTTCATCTCATCATTACACACAAGAAACCACTCACCAGCTGCAGCACCTCCATCATGGGTGGCCCAGTCTCCAGAACTATGAGCTAAGTGAGCTATTGTTAGTCATTCACCTTCTGTCACGGTATCAGAAGAACAGCAAGACAGTGGGTGAGGGAGTAGATGGAGATTCCAGAGAATTCTACCCATTCCTCTTACTGACCAGAGCTGGTGTGGACAGCTCTGGACAGAGGCACTAGATAGCTGTCTTTCCCCTTCCTTTCCATGCTGGGGCTTGACTGGGCTTAGCTTGGCTAACAGAGACAAGGAGGAGTAGGTGTTGTGGGGCGGGGGATGGGGGACACACACAAATGGACAGACAGACGGACTTGCCGCTCGTTTTAGTGTAGAGTAAGTTTGGGCTGTTTTTATTTCCTCCCCGTTAAAAGCATCACCACCGATTTGTATTTATTACCCCTTCTCCTGCATTACCGAGCCCCCGCCTCCTCTTGCTTCCCATCGCGGGAGCACTCGAGTAATACTCTTCCCTGTTAACCTTTCCTTCCCGGATAGTTTATTTTCAAGAGGAAACATTTGATAAAGCTCGGAGTAATTTTAAATACATGATTTGCCGTGCTCACACTTGTCACTTATCATATGCACTTCGGGCCGACCTCGCTGCCTGTCTGTTAACCTTCCGCGGCGCTGTTCAAGCAAGCCATTTGCAGTTACCCTGTGAAAAGTCTGCATTTAAATTGCTTTTCTGTCCTTCCCCCAAAGTTTCCATAACTATAAATAAATTTAATTACCGTTCCGAGAACTGTAAGCAAATCTTCTATTACATTTTTAATCTTCTATCTCCCCCCGTGTCCCTCCACCAAATATTCGGTTTATCAGGCGGCTACCCTGTGTCTCATGACACACGCCGTTCTCTTTCCCACATATAAAACCCCGAGTCTATTTTCTCTTCTGTCCAGCCTGGGTATCTAAGGACTTCAGTCCGCCCCAGACCCCAGTTCCTCCCCTGCAGACCGGAGTATTTCTGTGAAGCAGACACTGGAGAATTGGTTCCCAAGGACGCTTCTCTGTGCTTGCTGCACATCCAAGGCAGTGTTACACATCCAAGACAGTGTCCTCACACCCAAGTGTGAACTTCCAACTGTGAGGGGCTGGGTCCCAATACCGCCTTGAAGAGGGCAAACCAGCTACACCCTGCTTTAAAAATGGTTTTTCCCAGGCAGGCTGTGTTTTGTTTTTGTTTTGCTTTGCTTTGTTTTTTTGAGACAGGCGTCCACACGGTCGCCCAAGCTGTCCTTGAATTCATGGTGATCCTCCTGCTTCAGTTTCCTGAGTGTTTCAGATTGCAGCCATGAGCCACAGTGTTCTCCAAAGCAGTTTCTAATGTAGTTTTTCATTTGTCTTTGACAAAATATTAGTGACATAAGAAGGGCAGATGTTTTTCTTGCTTTCTCGATAAAAACATAGAAATTGAGTCACATTCTGGATACACAGACAGACAGACACACACAGAGACACACACAGACACACACAGACACACACACACACACACACACACACACACACACACGCTTTTCCAGTTGTCTCTGATTTCCACCTTCCACCTTCTTTTTTTTTTTTTTTTTTTTTTGGAGCTGAGGAGATCGAACCCAGGGCCTTGCAAGCGCTCTACCACTGAGCTAAATCTCCAAGCCTCTACCTTCCACCTTCTCAAGCAACTCTCCTCTGCCTTCCTTCCAAACTCACCAGTGAGGACAACAACCGGCTTAGAGTGATTCGCTGGACTTCCTTCTACAACAGGGAGGGGTGAGGGGGTGAGAGGTGGGGGAGGTGGTTGCAAAGCAAGTGGGTCTGGGCCTTCACCTTGGCCTCTTGAGTCATGTGTACCTGCTGGTCTCTTCCTCAGTTTACCTGCAGGTCCTAGTTGCACCTCAGCTCAGATTTCTGGGGGAAGTTGGATCGAGGCTTGGGCCATCCCTTCTGTGGTGGTTATACCCTGTGCCTCAAGTACCTCCCCTTGATCTAGTACATGGAGGGATGGGCTGTCTGCCCACCTGGACTTCTGGTCCACAGCATCACCTGCACACGAGTCTTGGGGTCCTGGGACCTTAAGGGGTTGATCCTTCTGGAATTGAACAGGAATTAGAGGAAAACTGGACATGTCTCTCAGACAGAAGCAGAAGGTCTCAAGTAGGAGAAAGCTGGAGAATCTTCGATCTCAGACAGCAGCAATGGAGGTGCTGGAGAATCGTTCTAACGCTCCTTCCTATATACAAAGGGCTGCGGATGGCAGGAAAAAGTCGCACATAGCTTTCTGGGAAAGCTGTAAAAACTCCTGCCTGTTCATGGACAATTATAACAATTATAGTTATGATGAAAAGAATTACTGTGTGCCAGGTACTCTCTGAAGCGATATGCATATGTTTCTCTGCAGTAACTCATCTTGTTCTCCAGCAACCCCACACAGCTATCCTTTACAGCTAGAAAAACTGAGGCAAAGAGAAGAAAGCAGTTGGTTTCCGATCACCCAGCTCCTAAGCGGTAGAGCGAGGGCTTACACCTGGGGATTGTGCATCAGGCTTGTGCCCTTAGCCACGACACTTGCCAGTCAATGATGACAAGACAAAATTGAAACCTAGTTTTGGACTTGAGATACCTTCAACTGCAAGTTTCAGAATGGCTTAGATATATAGCATGGTTAAACCTTGAAGATATCACGCGAGGGGCTGGAGAAGTGGCTCAGTGGTTAAGAGCACTTACTGCTTTTGCAGAGGACCCAGGTTCAATTCCCAGCACTCACACCAGATGGCTCACAACTGCCTGTAACTTCAGTTCCAGGGGATCCTGAATGAAGCCCTCTGATCACCTTGGGCATCTCCATGCATGTACTGCACATAAACTCATGCAGGCACACACATGCATGCATAATAAATAAATAAATCTCTTTTTTTAAAAATATATTATGCTAAATAAATTGAGGCAATCACAAAGGACAAAGTCTATATAATTCCTTATTTCTTATATACTCAGAATAGTCAGATTCATAATCAGTAAGTGGACTGGGGGCCTGGAGAGATGGCTCAGAAGTTAAGAGCACTAACTGAGACTGGAGCTGGAGAGATGGATCAGTGGTTAAGATCTGCTCTTCCAGAGGACCTGGGTTCAATTCCCAGCACCCACATGGCAGCTCACAGCTGTCTTTAACTCCAGTTCCAGGGAATCTGACACCCTCACACAGAAATACATACAAGCAAAACACCAATGCACATAAAATAAAAATAAATCAGAACACTGGCTGCTCTCTCAGAGACCAAAGTTCTGTTCCCAGCACCCATGTGGTGGCTTACAACCATCTGCAATTCCAGTTCTAGAGAATCTGATGCCCTCTTCTGGCTTCTTCGGGCACCAGGAATACAAGCGGTGCACAGACATATATACAAGCAAAACACTCATACAAATCAAATAAATCAATAAATCTTTTAAAAAGTGGAATAACGGTTGCCAAGGGCTGGGGGAGGGGAGCTGAGGAGGTACTGTTTATTAAGAAGAGAGCTACAGTTTTGAAGCATTAAACTCCTGAAGAGAAGAGGGATGGCAGTAACAGTTGTATATGAATGTGTTGAATGCTATGCAAATATACATAAATGGCTAAAATGGCAAACTTCACGTTATGTGCATTTTGTCACAATTTCAAAAAACAACTTACTAAGACATGGAACATAATCACGTATCATAGGAGATCCAGAGGAACCCTACAGTTGGCATTCAGTTCCTACGCCATTGACGACCCAGGTCACTCCATCTTTCCCTTAGGCCACTGCTGGGGATATATTCTGCTCAGCTGGTGCTCACAGGGAGGTTGCTGCAGCTAGAGACATCACATCCCAGCAGGACATAATCACAGAGGAAGAAGGGTGGTATTGGGTGACTTTTTGTGTGTGTGACTCCTCTCCAACTGATAAACTGAAACTTAATGTGTAATGATGATTTAGAACATAAGGCCATAGACAGGCAATTAGGTGATGGATATAGGACCTTTGTGAGTAGGACGGATGGGCTCCTGCAGTTGTCTTGAGAGAGCGCCTTTTGCCTTCCTTCCATTTAAGAACCTATAGAGCAGTGGTTCTCAACCCTGCTGGTGCTGCGACCCTTTAATACAGCTCCTCATGTTGTGGTGACACCCCCCCCACCGTAAAATTATTTTTTGTTGTTACTTCATAACAGTTTTGCTACTGTTATAAGTCTTAATGAGAATACCTGTGTTTTCTAATGGTCTTAAGAGACTTCTGTGAAAGAGTCGAATGACCCACAGGTTGAGAACCTCTGTTATAGAAGTATTCCGTGTGAGGACCAAGAGCGGAAGAGCTGGCACCCTGGTCTGAACTTCCCAGCCTCCAGAACGTGTAGGCAGTAGATATCTACTGTCTATCAATTACTCACTATCAAGTTAGAGCAGTCCAAACTGACAGGCAGAGGGACTGCATTAGAAGGGAGGAAACTTCCCACAAGGCCTCCAGCGTATCTACACACATTCCATTGACCGTTTCATTTGCCACCTGCTCGTGTCTGTGGGGGTCATAATGAGTAGCTCGGACCCATCAGGACTTGTCCTTTGGGGCTGAGCTCAGAGCTCCCTTCCCGTGAAACAGAAAGCCACATGAAGTAGGAGACAACCCTGAACAAATTCCTCTCTGTTAGGGAGGTTGAGAGTGGGAGACAGGATGCTGAGGAGATACCCAAAAGTGTCTGCAACAGGTTGCAAAGGAGTACTTAACAAACTAGTTTGTGTTATACTGTTGTCATGGCAACCACGGTAGCCTGTGCCATCAACACTTGTCGGTTTAAGCTGGCTAAAGTTCCTCCTAAAATATATCTCAATATGATCACTTTCTCTTTTTTTGTAGTTCATTTGGCACAACTACCTGCTCATATGGCTTAAAAGTGTAAGAGCAGATGATGGGTTACCGCTGACATTTTGATAACGCATCACTGAGATTTTTCAATAGAGAGAGTTTCAGGAAAGGGAAGGGGGTGAGAGGAACAGAGAAGGGCAGGTGGACGTGGGTTAAAGTGTCTAAGGAGTGATTTGATGTTCCTTATCTACACTTACGTGAACACACACATGTGCTACTCACATGTACACTCGCAAGCACGTTCACAGGCATACCTACACACACATTCCCTCCACACACCCACACCCACACATGCACAGGGAGAGAACTGGTTCCAGCCTTGGCCAGAGACTCAGTTCCAAGCCATTTGCTCACTTGGACACACCATGAGCCTTATGCCTGGGGTGACTCAATTTCACCATTTTTCCGAGTGTCTGTTTCTTATACCATGAGAAGATGCAAGCAGGGTCCCCCATAAGACAACCAAGGGGCTATGGAGGAACTCTGTCACCCAGACTCTTTGCCATCATAGCCCTAGGCTGCCAGCCTCTTCTGGCACCTCTTGGAGGTATCCCGCCTTGCCTCTCCACTCCTGTCTTACATCACCATCTGTACTCCACCTAGGAGCAAAGCTCTCTAGCTAGCAGTTTCAAATCTTTAATGCCTCAACTCATCTCCCCAGTGACCCTGAAAGGACCCTCTCAGAGACAGGAGGCTTTCTGATTGTACCATCCTCGGTGGCCACCAGGCTGAGAGGTCTGTCCACCTCTTGGGCATACTAGCCAGTCACACATGTCCTGCATGACTCTGGCTTCCACTGTCCCTCTACTTTTGGTGTGTATCATGCTTTTGTACCCCAGGTGCCATTCCCCTGGGGCAGGCTAACACATCCTCCTTTGAGTAGAGTTTGGTTCTGCTGGATCCAGATTCTAATCTCAGCATTACTACGAACCAGCTGGGAGGCATCAGGCAAGCTCCATCCTGTGACTCGTAAGCTCCTGATGGGTCTAATGCCGTTGTGAGAATCAGACAAAATATCCCAGGAAAGTGCCTGGGACCGTGTCCTGACTCTAGTGAGTTCTCAAAAAACATAGTTATTCTCAGTGCGTGTGGTCCAGCTCAAGCATCATTGCCTCACAGGAAACTGTCCAAGCCTCTTTGCTAGCTCAGTCCCTTCCTCATTTCTACCCACTCTTTATGTAGGCCTGGTCCTCTAGCTAGGACATGATGTGATTTGAAGTCTATTTAAGCCTTCCCCATCCTCCTCATAGAGGATGAGCTCTTGGACAGCAGGACCCCTGTGTGTTCGTTTTTGAATTGGCAGAGCCTTGTCGGGGTATTTCACAGGGCAGGCATTTTCCTAAATGCCTATGCATCTTGGGGCAGTGAGTAATCCATCAAAGGACTTCATAGGAAATCACCCTGTGTCCAGTCTGGTGCCAACCTTTATGAACTTCACAGAATCAGGCCTGCCCATGGAAACAAAATGTCACTGAGTATATAAGAATCCTTATTTTCAGTTCTTGTCCCCTGGATAACCTCACTGGGTTCACCTGACTGCCTGGGTGACCCATGGTCCTTCCTCCCCACTCATACCCAAGACTCCAGGGGGGGGGGGACTTATTTACCAAATACTGAGACTGTCTTCTTGTCTCTCTTCCTCTCAGATGAACAGAGACTAGAATGGCAAGATCACAAAGTGTCTGTGATAGCTCCCAGGTCATTTGTTTAGTCTCATTTTCAGGTGTGGCAGGTGCTTAGCCACATGAGGAGGCCCATGGAAAGGTCTCCATCAAGGAGGGGTGCGTAGGGGGCAGACGGTTGGTCAAGTTCCTAAAAACAGTCTTCGTGTCCAGAACTTTCTATTCTCTGAGCCTATGACACAGGGAGAGATAGAAAGCCTAGTTTACCTCACTCCCCAATGCACCCCCCCAGCCCACTCCATTTTTATATTGCTCCGAGGTTAATAGCCATGTCGTGTGGGGTCATAGAAGACATCTGTGTCTCAGATAATATGCTTACGGTGATTACCACACGTAATTGACTGACCTTCTCCCATTCATTCTCCACTGCAGGCAGGGGCTGATAGGATGAAGCCAGCCACAAGAGTTTATTTTCCATCACACGCCATTGTGCGGCTGAGCAAATATTTTAGCAAGCTTTGAATGAACTACCTTTTCAAGCTCCAGGTTTCCCGAGTTAAAATGGGAAGCCATGACAAACCTAATATTAGATTTTAAATCAACGTTGGGCCATCCTGCTTATGGTACTATTGTAGACATCATGGAAAATCAAGTTCAGGGGATGAAAGTGGAGGGATCCTTGTTCCATCGACTTCACCCTTTTTTGCTTGGCCTCGTGAGCGGAAGCAGCATTCTTGATGCATTGTTGTTGTTGTTGTTGTTTCTTCACAGTGTCTGTCTGTTCAGAGGAAGGGAAACATTGGCCCCTGAGTGCCCAGATGATACCCCACAAGGAAAAGGGAGTCTAGCATTTTGTAGTCAAGTCTATCCCATCATGACACTGGCGACATGAGGTCCAGTCACCACCTCCTGCATCCACCTGCCTTTACGTGACCTTAACAAAGACGAGGCTGCCAAGCTACCAGCAAGTGGGGTCCCTTCCCCCAAGACAACTGAAACACTCGATCCCAGAGAGAGTGAAAAAAGGAGACACAAATGAAAGAAATTCTCCAAAGCAAACTTCAAAATGTTACATTAAGATTTTAAAACTTTTTAATAATGTTTTACCTTAGCTCTATTCCATCTATCTAGCAATTAATCCGTCAGCCTTCCCATAATACACACCTACAGGCAACAGGATTGCGTGTCTCTGGCTGAATTCCACTGTGAATTACTAATGTGTTAACACTGGGGAACTCCAAGCTCCCTTGACTTTCAGCATCCCCTCTTCCATCCCTTCCAAATTAGCCCCGTGTATCATAACAGGTGAGGCTGGGTCTCAGCAGCTCCACTGGCTTGGTGTCCAAGTCCCAGGGAAACAACCGGGGTCAACAGCACACGGCTTATGACTTTGCCCGGGTCTGACGTCCCAATGTCTGTCCTCTAAAACTCACATCGCCTCATCAAACTTCCACAGGGTGCATCTCAAGATGATGAACCAGAGGAGGGTGTCAATAAGAAGTTTTCAGTCAAATGCTAGCCCACAGTGCTGCTGCTTCAGAGTCATTTTTAAGGGCCACAGCCTCAATCGAGTTCTAGTTACTATTTTAGAGAGATCTACCTGGAATTGTCAGCTCACCAATATTTCATAGAAGTTGTCCATGCCCTTCTGTTGATAAGGGGAAAAACAAGAAAAAGGGGGGTGGAGGGAGGAGGCTGCCACTGCTTAACAGAAAAATTATACATATTCTAAACATATGGGTGATCTTTAGAACGCCTCAGCATCACTTCATAATTATATACTACAAGTTTTAATTAACTAAAGCTCTGCAAATCATAATGCCTTATTAAAATGCAATTAATCCTTTGATTAAAAAACAAAAAGCACAAGTATTTACAACAAAAACACAAGTAGAATAATTACAAATATCATGTACCCATTTCTTTTATTTGGGTGTCACTTATGATGTTGCCCGCTCCCTTCATTAATTCAAACACACACATTATCTCGCATCCGCAGCAGCGTGAGTGGCAGTGGCCACCAAACACACAGCACTATATCCTATTGATTTCGGCAAATCCTGAACAATGCCATTTGCATGCTTGTTTCTGTAATAATAAAGATATGCCATTCAGAATTAAAGCCCGGCCAGGCTAGTGGCAACTAATTGTGTTGTATGTAATGAGTGCAATTTCAATTTGATATCACCCTCAGCTTTTCTTGCCGCACTCGCTAAGTACTTTCAAGTCTTTGTGGGGAAATAATTGATTTTTTTGTGCTGTGGGCACAAGAAAATTATTATGATCTTTTGAATAATGCCAAAGAAAAGACCATGAATGATTTAAATTGGTATATGAAGAAGGCTTCACCGTGGACGGCAGCTTGACTGACATCCTGCTAATGCCGTATCTAGATTAGCAGTTCTTAAGGAGGTAGCTGATACGAAACTGGTAAAGCAGAAAAGGTTGCTCCGACATTGGGTGGTGGTAAGGATTGCTGCTCCTTCTTATGTGCTATCCAGGGAGGACCGACAATTTGGGGATTTACGGCACGCCACGATTACATAATTGCCTGGCCTTCATCCACTGAGGGTAGGCTTCTAGATAGGAGAGAGAGGGGCTGAACCCGGATGGCTAGCCCGGCTGCAGTTCACTTGGGTAGACCCATGTGTGGTGGGCAGACCCCTGGGTCTGGAACATGAAAGCTAGTCAGCACCTTTTTCTGACATTGGACTCCAGGAAGAACTGGGGAGTGAGAGAGCTACTTTATTCTTTAATCTTCCCGTTAGGAGCAACTATTTACTCCTGCTGTGAGTGACATTGGCTTGGATCTGGCAGAAGAGCTAAAGTTTATTTATTTATTTATTTATTTATTTATTTATTTATCTATCTATCTATCTATCTATCTATCATTTATTTATTGCAAGGCATTGAACCCAGGGCCTTTTGCTCATAAAGTTTGTTTGTTTGTTTGTTTGTTTGTTTGTTTGTTTGTTTGTTTAAAGAGCAAGGAAACCTAAACCCAGACAGGTTTCCTTTGTGTCCATGAAACCCTTGCATCTGCAAACCCAACCAGGACGACTGGTTCCTCCTCCCTTGCTATCCACCTCCCCACCCTGCCTCCCCAGCTTTCCATTCCCAGGGTGGCAGCTTGGACTTTGAGGGACCGGGAAATAAACACCTTAGAAGGATGGGATCACCAATTCAAAACACATTTCCACCTTAAAATGCATCCACCTTCCGAATCTCATTCTTTAGAGGTGGGGGGTGGGGGTGGGCGGCAGGACTGTTGTTAATTTAGTTGGTCATAACTAAATAGTTTCTAATCTGGAGCAGGAGGCTGCTGGGAATATTGGACAGTTTAAAGGTTAATCACCATCGCCTGGTTACACAAGTGAGGCAGAACTAATTCCTCCAAAGGCAAATGGCTTGGAGTTTTATCAGCAGTGCAGATTAGAAGTGTTAATATACAGAACAGAATGGACGCTTAAGGGCCGGTTTCCCCCTTATCGGCAAACTTTGCAGCAGAACTGAGTTTCTGCACAACCTCTGCACTTGTATAATAAGGCCCCTTATTTTGCCTCTCGAGCAGAACTATCAAACAATCCTGTCCAAACCACTGCCACCAAAATCAGGGTATTACAGACCACGGCTAATTGGAAGATCACTATAATGAAGGAAAAGATAAAATACTTTGGCTGTTGGCCTAAAATGTGGATCAGCACAACATAGGAAGCTATCTTGCTATGTCACATTCTGAGAGATTTACATAAACAATAAACTCAATCCAACAGCAACCCCCCCCCCCAATACATCTTTGTTTACAGTCAATGCAACCTAAAGCCACACTGGAGGAGGCGGGAGAGGCTCTTTACATGAGGCAATATGATTAGGCTAGCAGTTTTGCAACCGCGCAGGAGAGCAGGGGCTGTGCATATTTCCTCTCTTGCAATCAGCAGGGAGAAAATGGTTTTTAATGTTCTCCGTGCTTCCTATATCATAGATATTTAAATATTTGGACCACTCAATATGCTAAAACGCTCGCACTAGCGGCACAAATTGACTTCAGTGATTCTGCGAGGGCTGCAGGTGCCTTTCCGGGGGAAGAGAAAATAGAGTGTGTGGAAAGGGGAGGTTAAAAGGCTGCTGGAAGCTGGTACCCCAGTGACTCAGTGGGTATGGCTCTGGGGACTGAGAGGAGGAGGGCACAGGCAGGTGTCAGAGTCTGCTGCTTTAGGATATACCAAAATCAGAGAGAGCCAATCTAATGGGCAGGGTCTCTTTGGTAGGGAATATACTGTCATACCCAAACCAAACATTGTAAGAGGAAGAGATAGATGGGGGGGGGGCACTGAGAGCAGGTCCACTCCATCCTCCTCTGTCTTTCCTGTAAGTGTGAGGCCGCCTGGAGGGGGTCATCGCCAAGCACTGGACAATGTCATCACTTCCACCTTTCCCTGAGTGGCCTAAAGCCCATCTTTCCAGAATCTCTAGGCAGGTAAGAAAGAGTGGGACTGTCTGAGGTAAAAATGGACTTTCCTCTTTCTTTTATAGAGTAAGATTCTATAAGGAGCCATGTCTTTCTTGTGTCTGGCCCACAGACCATGGAAGAAAACGTTCCAGTCAGGGACTTCATCATTTCTACCCATTGACTAATACATTCAGTATGGATTTATTGAATGCTGTGGATGCTGTGGAGGGTACAGGCTGCTCCTGAAGAAACAGAGAGTTCTATGTAGAGGACCAACTCTGAGGCTGAGCTACCAGAGGTAAATTGTCACATAACAACAGAGAATCGAGACATAGTAGTAGAGCTAAGTGTTAAATACTTAGCCAAGGCAAGAAGTGATTTGGTTTCCAGTAACTACAACCACCACTTTACTAAATCAGCGTAATTCCTAACTACATTCTAAATATTTGTCTTTATACCACTGATTCTCAACCTGTGGGTTGCAGCCCTTTTGGGGGGTCAAACATCCCTTTCACAAGGACCACCTAAGACTATCAGAAAACACGGATATTTACATTGTGATTCATAACAGTAGCAAAATTACAGTTATGAAGAAGCAACAAGAATTTATGGTTGGGGGGGGTCACCACAACATGAGGAACTGTATTAAAGGGTCGCAGCATTAGGAGGGTTGAGAACCCCTGCCTTGGAGCCACAGATAAATGTAGTCCCACACCTCTTCAAGGAAACGTCTCTCTGCATAGATGGGCACTATTACAGAAAACCACAACCAATCCAAATGCAGAGTTGTGAGCCGGGTAGAGGCAGTATACACCTTTAATCCCAGCACTCAGGAGGCAGAGATAGGTGGATCTCTGTGAGTTCGAGGCCAGCCTGGTTTGCAAAGAGAGTTTCAGGACAGCCAGGGCTGTTACACAAGAAACCCTATCTCAGGGGAAAAAAAGGCAGGGTTGTGGATCCCCCCAGTCCTAATAGACACATGTATAAAACAACTCCAGAACCTAAGGCTCAGAGAACATTCTGGAAGAGGGGGCAGAAAGACTGTAAGATGCAGAGGATCAAGGAGTTTGCTGTGAGAGTCTGTTTCCCAGTCATGTCAGAAGTTACATCCATAAAATCTCACCAGTGTGATTGTCCAAACATAGGCCAAACAAGAACTACAACAATTAAAAAATAAAAGAGCTGGGCAGTAATGATGCACACTTTTTTTTTTTTTTTTTTGATGCACACTTTTAATCCCAGCACTCAGGAGGCAGAGACAGGCAGAGTTTGAGGCCAGCCCGGTCTACAGAGCAAATTCCAGGACAACCAGGGCTACACAGAGAAACCCTGTCTTGGAAAAAAAAAAAAAGGAAGGAAGGAAGGAAGGAAGGAAGGAAGGAAGGAAGGAAGGAAGGAAGGAAGGTACTGGTCTGAAGCTAGGCGGTGGTGGCTCACGCCTTTAATTGCAGCATTCTGGAGGCAGAGGCAATAAGAATTCTGAGTTCAAAGCCAGTCTGGTCTACATAGTGAGTTCCAGGATAGCCAGGGCTACACAGAGAAACCTTGTCTTGAAAAAACAAAACAAAAGATACTGGTCTGGAATTGGCAAAAGGGGGCAAGGCAGAGAAGACTGTGAGGACTTCCAGACAGTTCTCAGAGCCCACTTGAGACTCACAATAAGAAGGTCACATGCATCTCTCCAGCTGGCTTCCAGGACCACATAGAAAGGGACTGTATTTGTCCAGATGAAACTACCTGGGAGGGGAGCCCGAGGCCTCAGAGACAAGCAGGCTTCAGGAGTGTGCAGATCGGTTTATGTAGGAGCTGAAGCAATCCTTGGGTTGCTGCTGCCAAGAATCAACACTTGGGTCTCACTAGGCCCTGGGCCAATGTGCTTCCATCCAACTGGAGAAGCCAACAGGCTGTCTTGGGTAGCAGGAAGAGTAAAGCCTAGGAGCAGAGAAGACATGCAGGCCATCGGCATATCTGACCACAAGGCAAGAAGCTCTCCAGAACTTCTCACTGCTGTCAAGGGATGTAACAGACAGAGCTGATATCATCGTGAGCAAATTATTGCTCTACATTTTTATTTTTTTGGCTTTTTGAGACAGCGTTTCTCTGTGTAGCTTTGGTGCTTGTCCTGGATCTTGCTCTGTAGACCAGGGTGGCCTGGAACTCATAGAGATCCACCTGGTTCTGCCTCCCAAGTGCTGGGATTAAAGGTGTGCACTACCACTGCCCAGCTTCTCTACATTTTTATGTAAGTGCACATGGGCACCTTCTCTGTCTTCAGAGGGGATGTTTTCCACTCAGTTCAGCTTAACCACCTGAGGTCCAGAACTTGGCTGTCCATGTTGGAAGTAGATATGGATGCTCCTTTCAGGTAGGTACCTGTATTTCATGTCCGGCAAGAACGAAGCTTCCAGACCCTATGCCATTCTTCTAAGTGGTTCCCTTCCTGTGAGCCTAGACTCCGATAAGACCAAGTCTGATCGATGGCAGGTAAACTTACGGAGAGGCAGATAAAAGTCCCCAGCTAATAAAAGTCCAGTGCTGATTGCTGTATCCGGGTGTTCCTTCTGCATCTGTGGTTCCTGCGTTGGATATTTATAGAGTTATATTATACTGGGCATCAGATAATATGCTGACAGTATTTCTACTTTTCTATTACTATGATAAAACAGCATGATCAAATCAACTTATAAAAGAAATCACTTATGGTTCCAGAGGGTTAGAGTCCATAATGACTGATGGCATGAAGGCAGAAACAGCAGAGGGCTCATATCTCAAACCACAAGGAGGAGACAGGGCTAACTCAAAATGTCCCAGGCTTCTGAAACCTCAAAATCTGCCCTGAATGACGTGCCTCTCCAACTAGGCCACACCTTCTAATCCTTCCCAAACAGTTCCACCAACTGGGAACCAAGTATCCAAACAGAAACCTATGGGGGTTCAAAGCACCACATTATGGCTACAAGAATTAATAATAATAATAATGATAATAATAATAATAATAACTCTCTTCCTCCCAAAAGCTCTCATTGTTGTGGGTGGAGCAGGGATGAGGACACCAGCATAAGTGCTAATAGTTTTTAGTGCAGAGTGCAGAAAGAACTTCTGAGGGAGAGTTGAGATCCCCCTAGGTTTTCAGCAGAGCAGATGATGCTGGAACCAAGCTCAAAACATCCATAGCCAGTCCCTGGGTATTGAGGCATTTAGGGGAGAGCAAGTTCTATAAGGAGTGCAAGGAGGAAGAGTTGAAACCAATACTCAGAGAAGAAGAAATAAAAGCAAGACGCAGAAACATAGGCCAGGATGGAAAACTTCATGCGTTAGCTAGAGGTGGGTATAATCCATGTTCATGAGTCAACATTATATATTAAATCAGCCATGAGGAAGAAACATGCATAGATCAGGGTTATGACTTGATGATGACCGGAGGCTTGCAGAAGATTAAGCCTGTGCCTCTATGTTGAAGTGTGAATGTCCCCGGCAGTCTGCTGTGTTTAGACGCTTGGTGGGGAGCTGGTCGGGCTGTCCTGGGAGGTTATGAAATCCTTATGAAGCAGACTCTGGTATAGAAATGTCACTGGGGGCAGGCCTTTGAGGGTTAGAGCCCAGCCATGCTTCCGGTCATGTCTCTGTTTCCTGCTACTGTGTTCACGATATATTGACATCTCTAAGAAGCCACCAGCTAAAATATACTGTTCTGTTTGTGTCTGGTATTATATCACAAAAATGTAAAAAGTAATTAATAGATTCTCCTAGGAGCAATGATTCAGAATTTGCTAGTTCAGTGTGCAAAACATCTTTACAGCATGCAATCTCTAAATAATAGAACTGACTGAGAAAGGGAAGACATTTGGGAGGTTAGAGTTCCCAGGCATTTGGGAGTTGAAGCCGCTCAAAACATAGGAAACTCCTCAGCAAGAGCTACTTTCACGTATATGAAGAATCAAGGTATGTGGGACCTTTGAACACACAAAGGTGCTTTTTGTTGTTAAGTGTCTTTTAAAACAACACACCTTTTCCTGCATAAACACTTAAAGAATGAGTCCTTTAAGACCTTGGGATCTTGGCCCCAAATTCTGGTGGCAGGCTCCAGAAATCCCTACCAAGTATCATGAGAACCAAAGCCTGCCTTGACCAGGCCAGCTCCTCTCTCTGTTCCCATCCTTTCTTACCCCCTAGCCCCCTGCCAGCTCCTTTCAGATGGCAATCGCCCCTCCTCCCAGGCTTCCATGGTGTATTACATACGTCTGAGTTTTAACCCCTGTACCTGGCTCCATCCCTCAATGCCTGTTTCACTCCATACAGCTCACCCAGTGACAGATCCCAGCCCTTCCAAACGACCCATCCTGCACAAACTACCATCTACCTACCTGTACAAACTACCCATCCTGCACAAACGACCCATCCTGCACAAACTACCATCTACCTGCACAAACTACCCATGCTGCCCATGTGGGTCAGAACTCAGTGGTTGGGAAACCAAAACCCTCCATCAAAGGAGTGTGGAAGCCGGTCACAGACATGGAAATGAAGGCTCTTGGGAAGTGAGGCTGGCACTTAAGAGCACAAAGGGGGCTTGGAAAGTCTCCCTAGCTCTTCATCTCCCCTCCCCCTCACTCTTCTGTCCCTCCATATCTCTCCTCCTCTGTTTTCGCCTTCCTCTCTTCCGATTCTCTCAGCCTTTCTCTCTCTGTCTACCCTACTGCATTTGCCGGCGGTCATGGCTTGCCTCCCCTGGCCAGCCTCTCCCCTCTAGTTTGGCCTGGCATGAGGCTTAGAGTTCACCTGGCATTTACTCTACCTTCCATTCTCCAAGGCCTTGGTCTCAAATACCCACAACCAAACACTCAGAGTTTTCCTATCTATGCAAGAAAGGACCTGATGGGCTCTGCTTTTAAAAGCTTCTCTCAAATCAGGCGCCCTGGTCCCACCAGCCAGCTGGAGGGTGGAGGGGAAGAAGGGAGGTCATTTCGTGGTCCTCTAAGCCCTCTCCAGAAGAGTGGTAGGCAGAATTCAGTTCCATGAAGTGGATCTAGACACACCCCCACCCCCACCCCCGCCAATGTATTATCTATAATCATTTCACAACCAAGGTCATACTCTGAAATAAGAAGAAACCCTCTGGCTGAATTAGGGACCCATATTCAGCCTTCCATGTTGCTTCATTGTCTACAGGAGAGAACAGGAAAGCCACTCATGATACTTCACCTTGCAGTTTAGAACTAACTGTCTCCTGGGGACACTTTAGCCCTCAGGCCCAAATTCTTCCTCTTCTGCCTGAGCTTGGCTCTGCCTTTCATCAGCATTCCAGGAAGAGTGACAGGATGGTAATCATGGACAACATCTCCCTGAGGGAAGCTTCAACTGGGCTGAGGGCAGGAAGCCACCACCTCAGAGCTTATGCTGCTCAGAAGGGTCCCCGTAAGAAGATGGAGAGATGGGCTGAGCTGAGTAACAGGCAGGAGGAAGAAATGGAAGGGGGTCTCTCAGCCAGTATAGATGAGTGGAGGAGAGCAGGGTTGGTCTCAAACCAAGGTGGACAGAAGGAGGTGATGTCATCAGCCCGATTTCAGTCATCTCTCTTCATAAGGCGGCATTGCTGGTGAGAACCATATTGTTTTTCCCCCATTTCTGCCTTTGTCTAGAGAGAGAACAGACCTTATCCAGCCTGTTCCCCGGTGTTGGGGGAACTTCCCTGCTCTTTTGTCTGGGTTCTCCACAGAAGGAGAGCAGCTTCCAGAGTGAATGAAAGTGAAGCCATGACCGCTCCTAGGCATGGTTGAGGAGATTTTTACTGTGAGAGGAAGGAGAGAACAACCAGAGGCATCTGGAAGGATGGAGACTGAACATGGCCAGCAGAATAGACCAGACTGTGAGGGGCGGGGAGCAAGAGAGTGAGAGGAGAGAGAGGGAGACCAAAGAAGACTAAGAGGCCAAGAGTGTACGAGGCTGAAATGGTTGGATTGTATAGGAAAGAGAAGCTGAGGGGAGGGAACAGAAGCTCAGGGGTTGGAGACCTTTAGGGCAGGGACCAGGGGTGAGAAGTGCTGGGAGAAGCCAAGACTCTGTAACGGGTACTTAAGATGCTGATGCTGAGGGAGCCTTCGAGTCCAGCATCTGCAGTGATACATTAATAGGTACCTTAGTTAACCATCTGTCCTGAGTTTCTTTGGGACCCAACACAGAGCTTATTGGCCACTACACACGGAAGGCTCATGACCATTGGGCCATTTCCTTGACCACTTCCTGCCTTGCATGTACCTGGCCAGGGGGCCGGGTAGCCCAAGTAGTTTATTAGCCAGATTTTGCAGGTATCCTGCTTACATGGATCTTTTTTCTCTAGTGCACACACTTCAGACTGGCCTTTCCTGGCACTGCATTCATAAATGTTGGGCATGAAAAAGACATAGATTTTGGGAAAAAGAATAGCAGCTGCCAGGTGTGTTCTCTAGTCACACATTTGGAGTCAACTGGTTTTGTTCAAAGGCCTGCTATGAGAGGATTTGGTATTAGTCCAGAGCTTTTTGGGGTTTTTTTGGTTTTTCGAGACAGGGTTTCTCTGTGTAGCTTTGCACCTTTCCTGAAACTCACTCTGTAGCCCAGGCTGGCCTCGAGCTCACAGAGATCCGCCTGCTTCTGCCTCCCGAGTGCTGGGATTAAAGGCGTGCGCCACCACCGCTCAGCTTCCAAAGCTTCTTAAAGGTAGACTTTGACAAGTGACCACAGATTGGGCGGGAGAGACGGCTCCGCTGTGAAAGGTGCACAACCAAAAAGACAATTGACCACAGATCCCTGGGCTTGACATTCAGCATGTCACAGTCTCAGAGAGGGAGGGTCCTTCATCCTAAGATACTCCTAAAACCAGAACTCTAAATATGCAACAAGGGGTAAGGGAGCTCTAAGTTTCTTTCACCTTGGCTTCTGTTGAGAGATATTTGATTACGCTGTGTAAAGATATGTCATTGTGATTGATTTAATTAAAAGCTAAACAGCCAATAGCTAGGCAGGAGGTATAGGCGGGACTTCCACCAGCAAGATGCACAGGAAGCAGGACATGCAGGAGGAGAGGTAAAAGCCACGCGCCACGTGACAGCATGTAGATTAATAGAAATGGGTTAATTTGGGGCTAGAGAGATGGCTCAGCGGTTAAGGGCGCTGACTGTTCTTACAGAAGTCCTGGGTTCAATTCCCAGCACCCATATGGCAGCTCACACCTGTCTGTAACTCCAAGATCTGAGAGCCTCACACAGACACATGTGCAGACAACACCAATGCACATAAAATAAAAATAAATAAATTATTAAAAAAAAGAAATGGATTAATTTAAGTTATGGGAGCTAGTTAGAAACAAGCCTAAGCTAAGGCTGAGCTTTCATAATTAATAAGACGTTTCTCTGTGTCATTATTTGGGAGCTGGCTGATGGGACAGAGAAAGACTCATTACAGGCTTCACTCTACCCTCTCTCTAAATTCTCATAACTAAAGAGTGGGATACTTTAGGGACTTCTGGCTTGGTTATTTCTTGATGGAGGAGGGAGGGTTATCAAGAGAGCTTTGGGGAGTGAAACACTTTCTTTTCACATGCAAGAAGTTGGTTTTAACACCTGTTAGCTTCCACTTGAAATTATTCGCCACTATAACATCAGAGCCACATAAGCAGTTATACTGTTTTTCCATCTGCCTTTATCATGGGCAGCAGGGTGAGAACCTCAGAGTAACTCACCCTGAAGGCCATGGTATAACTGATCTTAGAGGCCCTTGTCTTGGTGGACATTTTCTTTCTTTTGGGAAAAGATGGGGTGGGTTCCAAGACCCTGTGTACCCTGAGGGCTTTCTAGAATTGAACCAGGTCCCCCAGAAGAGCCATGTGTCATCTGTGTTCAATTGTGTCTCCCAGTGACCCACTGAAAGGTGAGCCAGGCTGCCTTGTGCTCAATGGTGAGAATCAGTCCCAGTGGGACTCACCTGACTTCAGACCCACCTGTGGGTCACTTGTAGCAACATTCCTACATCTCCCCAGGGAGCCCTTTAGGAATATTACTTGCATAAGTAGACATCCGTCCCACAAAAGTAAAAATCGGCCCAAAGAAAATCACCCCCAATTCCCATCATGCTGAAGGATCACTGTTAATATGATTGACACATGTCTTTTCATGCATATGTATGATGTTTATTTTCAAAAACAAAGGAATCATACAATGCGATACTCTTTTGTAAAACGCTATTTACGATCAAAGAATAAGCTGGGTGTGGCTGTGCATGCTATGGTCTGTGAGTCTACAGCATCATTTTACATGGTTTCATATTGCTGCAAGGCCTGCCCATAATTTCATTGATTCGCCAACCGTCAGTTGATGACCAAGGCTTTCCCAGAGTTCAGACGCCAATGGATGTTCATTTCCAAGTGCTATTTGACGATAACGCGTGGGTGATGTAGTTGCTGGGACAAAGCATGCACAGTTATTGAGGGTCTTTATTGCATTGTCACCACCAAATTCACCTCACTGGAGTTTACCACTTCACACCTCCACAGCAGTACAAGAGAAGGCCTGTTTCCCATTCCATGACCACTTCTGGCTTCTTCTCTGCTGTCAAGGAACAGTGGCTGAAGAATCATGCATGAGGAGGTAATTGGCTCCATCTCCAGCAGCTACGGCTCTCCTTGGGCCCAAAACCCCTTTGCAAAAATAATCATTTGGTTCCAATACCAAGCCTCCCAGCAGCATGGGCCAGTGCAGTGGCATAACATAGCCTGGTCCCGGTTTAGGCTCCTATTAATGACCAAGGCTCAAACCATTGCTCCTGTTTGGATTAGATGACATACTCAACTCCACCCCTGCCTCCTTCCCAGACTCCTCTGACCCAAGTCCCACTGTCCTGTGGGGTAAGTCAAGGCCAGCCAGCTTGTAGCAGGAAATATTCAGAAAGAATTACTACCACACTAAACCCAAGGCCTCCCTAGAGGACTGAGCATTCACAAACCCCCCACCCCCACCCCCATGGCTCCCTCCTCACCCACCCGCCACCCCCACCTCGCTTTCAGTAGCAGGTTCAGTGGAAGTTTGAAGGCTCCCTGTCAGTAAGTTTAGGACTGGAAATCTGTTAAATCACCCAGCATGCCACAGGGGGGGGGGGGGCGGCGGCGGGGGGCACAACTCAGTGTCTCTCTCCAACCTGTGAGGAGGATGGTGTCCCCTCAGTCTCCACAGCACTGTCCGCTGACTTGAGCCTCTGACAAGAAAGGGGTTGGTTTGCAGGGAACAGCTTTCCAGTGAGCCTCGTCCCAGCCTTGAGGGCTCTCCACGCCAGCCCACTTCGCTTCCAGCTCATTTTTTGTCTCCTGCTCCGCCCGCCCGATCTGATGATTCTTAGACAGATTCCTTTGCTCTTTTGTGAACCGCTGGTGTATTTGCTAACATTCTGGTACTTTGTACCAGGAGGTGCAAAGGGGTCTGTCTACATGGAAGCTTCCCTTTGCCTGGGGCTTTGTGCCTGACTCTTGGAATGCCGGGATGGAGCCTCAAGAGCAGAAATGGCAGGGCAGTAGTACTCTCCAGGGGAAGAAGACATCATTTTCACTTGTTCACCATCGAGAACTATGCAGACTTCTCCAGGTCTCATCTTGGGAGACCATTTTGAACTGTAACAGCATCTCACGGGTCTTTGTTCTAGAATGTGGTGGATAATGCAGTGGATGACTAATAAAGCTGATTGCCTGTGCTGTAGAACATGCAGCATATACCTCGGTGAATATGAGACAACCAAAGACTTTTTCAGAGTCTCAGCACACCATGCACGAGACTTGCCAAAGTACAGCAATTTATAGATTGTCCTTCTCCAAATGTCCCATAAATACCTTCTTCCCTTCTTCCCTTCCTTTTCTCCTTCTATCCATCTCTCCCTTTCTTTTTCAAAGCCACCCATGTCACATAGGTCCACTCTCATTTTTCCTCAAAAAAATCAAGATGAGATTTAAAAACCACCAAAGAAAACTAAGCTGTGAAATCTCAATCCTAGACATCCATATTTACAAATTAGACACGTCAGAAACTGAGCACAGACCTACTTCACCAAAAGTTCTTCCACATCTCCCAGTGATGCGATTAGAGTCGGTTTGATCCCTTTAAATCACACACTGGGACGGTGAACAGAAACCTTTGATACCATCCGATTCTGTAGCCCTGGCTAGGTGTAATATCCTGGACAACCATGTGAGTTAGCTTCCCAGGTCCCAGGACAAAGCTGGTAGTCCATATCTTCTAAGAACTGATTCTGTTGAGACTCATCGGTCATAGGGCTGGCACTAGGGTTACAGCCTCCCTCAGGTTACACGTGACTAAGCTGAGACCCAGAGAAGTTGAGAGCTCGCCTGGATCAGATGGGGGAGGGGCAGGCAGGGAGCGGCACCTGCTGCTCAATTGTCAGGGGTCTAGTCAATGGTGAGAGGCATCATGGAAAGAACTCCATGACCAAAATTTCCATTATTTGCAAGAATTTAAGAACTTGTGCTCTGTGGCCCTATGGCAGCCTGTGCCTTTCTCTGTTCCTCCCATGTTTTACACCACCCTTCCCCATCATCAACAACACAAAGGAGGGACAAGAAGACTTCGCAAACTAGATCAGAGAAGGAGGTAGGAGTCTTAGGTAGGACCTTGAGGGCATGTACCTCCTGGAACTCAGGAATGGGTCACTCAGACTCATTCTTAAGTCACACACACACACACACACACACACACACACACATACACACACACTGAATTTTTTGTTTTTTTTGTGTGTGTGTGTGTGTGTGGTTTTTCCAGACAGGGTTTCTCCAAGTCACAGCCCTGGTTGTCCTGGAACTCACTTTGTAGACCAGGCTGACCTTGAACTCACAGAGATCTGCCTGCCTCTGCCTCCTGAGTATTGGGATTAAAGGGGTGCATCACCACTGCCCAGCTACTAAATGAAAATTAAAATAAATAAATAAATAAATAAATAAATAAATGTTGGGGATATAACTCCAAGATAGAGCACTTGTCTAGCACACACAAGGCCCTGGTTCAGTCCCAGTGCCACACACATGTACATGTGAAAGGGTGTGGAGACCTCCAGGATCAACCAGGTGCTGCTGGAGGCTCTGAGGTCAAACTTATTTCCTTATCAGGACTAAGATGCAATTTGCCTTTTCACCCTCACCCTCGCAGGAAGAAGACACACTGGCATTTTCCAGATACTACGGAACTGTGATCTCTCTGGAGACCCATTTCAGAAGCAGACACCAGCACCCGGCTGTCCCTAAACCACATACAGAAGAAATGTGCAAAACCACAAAACAATGCCCACGCTGTCTGCCCTGTTCCCATTGAATTTTACTCCCTGTGGAAAATAATACAGGTTTGTTTGTAAATAACAACATACTATTTATGCCACCATGTGGTAGGTTTCTTTTGTTATTTTTAGAGTCAATTAACAAATGTAACATTTCTCTCTCTTAGTTTCTATTGCAATAAATATCCACAGAGGTAGCCCATGTTACCAAAGTTAGCCAAAGTTATTTGGGGCACTCAGTACTTTGTAAACGTTTTTCTGACACAAAAAACACGGAGGAGCTTGTCACAGGGATGGGGATAGTGTCTGCCGGGCTGGTAGTCGGAGTCCCATCCCCCTACTAGCCCAATTTCCATCTCTCTTTATTCCCGGAGCCTGTGCTCATGAATTTTGGGATTACTCTTAGCTCCAGATAATCCATAAGTGTGGTTCCCAGAGGCCCTCCTTGCCTGCATGCTAATGAGGGCTGAGCAGCTGTGAGGGGAAGGGAGCTTAGTGGGTCGCTGGAACATCTCCTGCCATGGTGAGCAAGGCTTTCCCTTTTCTTCTTTAGAGACCCATGAATCTCTCTCATCACCTCAGAAATGACTTGTCTCATTCCACAGTTTGACCAGCCCAACAACCAGCCCAGCTCAGCTCAGAGCACCTTCTTCCGAAGCGAGAAACGAGGGAAGGTCCCAAGACGGATCCCTCCTTCAGTATTAGCTGACCCCAGTTCTCACTCTTCCTTGGAGACGGCAGCGAGTTGAGAGGAAAGGAAGGAGATGCCATTTAAGTTATTGGCCTCCTAAGAAGTGGTGGGGCATGGAGGCTAGAGAGATGGCTCTGTGGTTAAGAGCGCTGACGGCTCTTCTGGATGGACCCAGGTTCGATCCCCAGCATCCACATGGCAGCTAACAACTGTCTGTAACTCCAACATATGAGATATACATGCAGGCAAAGCACCGATGCAAATGAGATAAAAATACACAGATTACTTTTTTAAAAAAAGGAAGTGGTGGGGCTGCACTCTGGCTCTGGAAGTCTTGCTCCCAGCGTTGGGGGTGGGGAGGATGTTTCGGGAGCAGCCAGTGCAGGCGGATTGGCTCGCATTGCTAGTTATTGCCATGAGTAAGCGAAGTAGAGCGGATCTTCTGAAATCCACACGAGCTGATTATAAAACCTCTTCTTCACATGCCACAGGCTTACAGTGGTATCCATTTCCCACGCGGTACATCCAGAGGGCACACCAGGAAGTGTGGGCAGTCTGGGCAAACATTCTCCAATCCTGTCTTGGTAGGGTGTGGGAATGCAGATCTGGTTACACCTGCCCTAAATATCCTTTAGGCTAGACAGTCTGGCTCGACTCCAGAAGGAGACCCCGGGAATCCCCACTACAGTACCACGTGCTCCGTCCCAAGAGCAGTGGGTCCCCTGGACTCCTCTGGAGAGGATGTGGGTGGAAATCAATAGGTGATCCCTTGATCACCTCAGCTTTTGTGGGAGCAACTCAACCTGGCTCCGCCTCACTGCCTTGTCACCCTCATGAGATTGGTGACCCTCCCAATTTCCTGACAGGCACCACGCTCCTCAGCAACTCACTCCTTCTATATTTGTTTGTCTCAGGCTCAGTCACAGGGAGAAATATCCTGAAGACTCGCTGTCCCCTGTCGAGGGAGACATCTGGAGTCACAACACACATGTAGAGGTCAGAGGGTAACCTAGATGCCCGTCTTCCACTCCCACCTTGCTCCAGACAGTCTCTCCTCCTTCTTCTCTTCCTCCTCCTCCTCCTCCTCCTCCTTCTCCTCTTCCTCCTCCTCCTCTTCCTTCTTCTTCTTTTTTTTAATGGTTTTTCAAGACAAGGTTTCTCTATGTAGCCTTGGTTGTCCTAGAACTCATTCTGTAGACCAGGCTGGCCTCGAACTCACAGAGATCCACTTGCCTTGGCCTCCTGAGTGCTAGGACTGAATTAAGGCATGTGCCACTACTGGCCATCAGGGTCTCTCTCCTCTACTGCTGTTTATGAAGGCTCGCTGGCCCACAGGTTTCCAGAAGTTCTCCGGTCTCCATCCCCCACGCTGTAGGAATGCTGGGATTACAGATACAAGCCATGGCAACTGGCTTTATGTGGGGCTGGGGACCCGAACTCCAATCATCCAGTTTGCATGACAAGTACTCTACCCACGGAGTGGCCTCCTAGCGCTCTGAATTTATTTAAGAAGGATATGGTTCTCCTTTCCTTCCAGGAACCGGAAAATTCACTTGTGCCTGGCTAAGCTAGGTCAGCAGAGCCTGGGGCCCTTGCAATACCACAGGTTCTGGACCTATCCCATAGTACACCAAAATAGATTTGTCGTGGGAGGGTGGTAATGTTGTCACAGGAGGCTGTTCATTATATCACAGAGCAGGTCCAAGGGTGGCCCCCACCAGATTTTCTCACCAACAAGTTTAGGTGAATAGATACCTTTGTGTCAATTGGTGGTGCATAGCCCTGCCCTCCAGCATACACAGTCCTGAGCTCCCAAGACTTTGCGTCACCCCTTCCTGTCCCAACATCCCAGGTCAGCTGACGGGCATCTCCCAGAGCCTGAACCTGCCTTATCTTGAAACCTCTGTGGTTATATAAGTGGTCTGCTTCCTTCATTATGTCATAGGCTGTTAGAAGGATCATGGATCAATCAGCGGTTCCCCACAGCAAGGAAATACAATTCTGAGGCGTGTGTCCAAATCCTTCTCTCTCCCCATCCCCTCTTTTTTTTTAATATAGGATTAGGTGAGAATTGAATGTATAAATATATGTAAAGATAGGAACATTGCCTTTGTGAGCCCTGTGTGACATAGGATGAAAGTGAATGGTATTGGAACAGTATGGACCACAAGCTAGAACTAAGAGATAACATCAAGCTGGAGGTGATTGACGATGCTTCACATAGCAGGTTGAGAGCCTATGACCAAGGGCATGAGTAATTCCGATTTTCTACCTGAGATTTAATATCAGATTTTGTACTTGTTCACCAAAACTTGCCAGAGAGAGAGAGAGAGAGAGAGAGAGAGAGAGAGAGAGAGAGAGAACAAGATGTGGGGTTTTGCATTGAGCAAAATCCATCATGAAACATACAAAAAGAACAGTAGACTCTAGGGTGGATGGGTGGGACACTCGATATCAGGACTGAACTTCAGGATTTATCTTACAAGAGCTAGGGAGCCAGGGAAAGTTCTGTGGTCAGGGACATGTTGTAAGGCTTGTGTCAGTCAGGACAAGTGGTATAACAAACATTCCAAATTTCACAGTAGCTTAATAGAAAATAATTGGTTTTCATAAGGGAGTGGGAGTTTTGAGCTGGAACAGGGACAGAGTGGGAGAGCAAGGAAAGAGATACCATGATAAATGAAGACATCATGGGAATAGGGAGAAACAGAGTGCTAGGGAGGTTCCCAGGAATCCGAAAGGATGACCCCACCTTAGTCTACTGGCAATAGTTGAGAGGGTGCCTGAGCTGGCCTAATCTGGTGATCAGAAGGGTGAATACCCTAACTGTCATCAGAGCCTTCATCCAGTGACTGATGGAAGCAGATGCAGAGATCCACAGCCAGGCGCCAGGCAGAGCTCCAGGAGTCCAATCAATGAGAGAGAGGAGGGATTCTATGAGCAAGGGACTTCGAGACCATGATGGGAAAAAATACAGAGACAACTAGCCAAACTAGTGGAAATGTATGTACTGTGGACCAATAGCTGAGGAGCCCCCATGGTACTGGAGTAGGCCCTCTGGATAAGCGAGACAGTTGTTTAGCTTGAACTGTTTAGGGGGCCCCCAGGGAGTGGGATCAGGGTCCATCCCTGGTGCATGAGCCGGCTTTTTGGAACCCAGTGGCTATGGTGAGACACTTTGCGCAGCCTTGGTGCAGGGAGGAGGGGCTTGGACCTGCCTCAACTGAATGTACCAGGCTCTGGTACATTCCCATGAGAGACCTTGCCTTGGAGGAGGTGGGAATGGGAAGTGGGTTGTGGGGGAAGGCTGGGGGGGGGGGGGTGGGAGGAGGGAGGAGAGGGGGATTTGTGGTTGGTATATAAAATAAGTAGAAAACTTAACTAATTAATTAAATAAATAAAAATAATTGGTTTTCACTCGAGACCCTGTCAGCAGCACCTGTGTCCCATCTTGGTTTTGAACTATGGCATCTACCTGGAACATTCTTTTCTGCTGTTGTTACAAATCATGTTTTCCTGGCTCTTCAAGCTTCTGTCCAGAAATGATAGATGTCACATTGGCCAAAACAAGTTCTACTACCACACCACCTATCAATGGGCAGGAATGGGTGGTTCTCCCAGGAAGGGATCACAAATATTTGTAAACAATAATAGAACGACCCCAGAGGGATTTAGGATTCTTCCTAAGCCTGTGATCTCATGGCTTTCCTGGAAACGGGGCTCATCATCCATTATTACACGTTTTTTTCTTTAGACCATGGCGCTCCAGAATTTGCTTTGAAATCTCTGTGGCTCCTCCCCTGGTGTCAGGACGTCTCCATCAGCTGCTCAGAAGGGAAGGGTTCCTCTGAGAACGATCAGAAAAGAACTCACTGCTCCTGACGTTGAGTTTCTCAGGCCTCTTGGATGAGGTGAGCCTGGGTGGTTCTCCGTGCTGCCTAGTTTTATAATTTTGTCGCCTGCTGTGATTTCCGGCCTATTGATTAATGGGTCTCTCTCCCTCCACCACCAGCGACCTTAATCTTTTCTTAATTGCTTTAATGGCTGTTTGGCTTCCCTCTCGTACCTCCCCCCACAATGTTGTGGTGGCAGAGCTTTTGTATCCTAACTTCATCCTCCACCCGGGCCTTGCAAATCAACGAGAGGCGCATTCTGTCTTGGTTTGCTCTCTCTCCTCATTTCCCTCTTTGGATTGGTCTCTCCCTTGGCTGTTTTCACAGTTCACAGCTGCTGTAGTTAGTTATCTCTTGTCTGAGATAATGGAGAAAAACCAGAAAAAAAAAATTAACAAAATATAATGAAGGGAGCTCAGTGCCAAGGTCCCCCGACCCAACTTGACCACAGCATACTCCATTCACATCGAGTCTGAATGCTGGACTGCCCTCTCTGTTTCTGGCCCTACAACTTCAGCAGCCAGGCAAGCAGACCCTCTTCCATGCTGAAAATGTAAGGGGAATCTTCTGGAAGCCAGACTCAAGTAGGCTGACTTCCACCTGCCTCGTTTGTGATCTTGTCCCTTCTTGGGATTGTCACTTGAGGCGTTTCTTCAAATATGCATCATTTCTTCACTCATGTATGGATTATTCACCAGTGCTTACTGAACACCCACTCTTAGGTACCACAAGATGCGATCACTTGCTGATCACAGTGATGGGGGCCACAGAGTACACAGCAAAGCAACGCACTTGGATCTATGAGAGTGCAGGACGATGCACAAACACCGTGCTTCCTGTGATGAGAGGCAGCAGGAGGGTGGATAGGAAAGACAAAGAAGATGAAAGGGGAGTTTCTTGAGGTGACCGGAGCAGGGGAGTGAGAAGAGCAAGGGCACAGAGGTGCAAACCCTGACTTCTAAGTGCCCAGGCTTCGTTACCACGACTTCCAAGATGAGATGGGGTACACAACCACTTTGCCTTGTATGCCAGGCCCAAGGCCTTCCTCCAGATTTTAGACCCCCCTTTTTATTTGGTCCTTCAAAATTCCGAAAGGGTCTAGAGGACAGGAATTGTCAGCAGGTGCAATTTGGAGGTAGAAGCCACTACACTCATCAACAAACGCCTACAGGAAGCATAAAGAGAGGGGCCGTGTAGTAAGCATTTGTGTCAATAAATTAAGGTGTACAGAGTTTGAATGAAGATTTTACATCTGCGCTCTGAAAGAGGCAAGCTCAAATTCAGTCTCTTTGAAACTGCCTCATCCAGACTCTGCTGTGGGATGTTCTGTATGCTGTGAAAATGTGTCGCTATGATTGATTGATAAATAAAAGGCTGATTTGGCCAGTAGCCAGGCAGGAAGTATAGTATAGGTGGGACAAGCGGAGAGGAGAATTCTGGGAAGTGGAAGGCTGAGTCAGGAGACGCAGCCAGTAGCATTGAGGAGAAACAAGATGTAAGGATACCAGTAAGCCACGAGCCACATGGCAAGGTATAGATTTATAGAAATAGGTTAATTTAAGATAAAAGAACTAGATAGCAAGAAGCCTGCCATGGCCATACAGTTTATAAGTAATATAAGCTTCTGAGTGATTATTTTATAAGTGGGCTGTGGGACTGCGGGGGCTTGGTAGGACCTGGAGAGAAACTCTCCAGCTACAAGGCTCCCCTCGAGTGAGTTGTTTTAGTCTCTTTTTACACCCCTCTAAATGTATTAGTATATGTATGATACTTCAGAAAATATTTTACATACAGACTTCACATTTTTATGTAAAAGTACTCAAGTATTTATCACTAGCATAAAAGCCCAAAAGGGTAACATAGTTACCTCACCTACTCTGTTTAAAAGCAGTGACTGCTAACTCTTAGGTGAAACTACCCTCTGTCTCCCTCCCTTCCACCCCAATGATGACCAGGATCGTGAAGTTGGTGTTTCTCATCCTAGTAAAGAAATTTTACTGTGTATCTTTCTATAAATAATACACGATACTGTCATGGGCTACAACTGTCCATGACGAGGTGAGCAAGAGACAAGAGCACTTTCTGACTTGCCTAATAACCCAAGCTCAACACACTGAACCCACACAATGGAAAGAGAGAATCAGTTCCCACAAGCTGCTCTCTGAGTTTCACATGCGCGCGCACACGCACACACACACACACACACACACACACACACACACACACACACACACAATGAATAAATTAAATGTAAAAAAAAATTGTATTATGGGTTCCATATTTTTGGAGAAGATGTCAGAAGTCTTTTTCTGTCAAGGCCCAGAGAGTAGCATTTTAGATCTTATAGCCAGTCACAAAACTTGATCTCTATCTACCACTTGACTGTAGACAGAAAGCACACTTAGAGTTAGTATGTCAACTAGTAGAGTGTGGTTGTGTTCCTGCAAAGAAAAACTGCTACACCATGGGATGTCATGTATCACAAAAACCTGCTTTATTTCCCCCTCAACCTGTCTTAACCCACACCCCACGCAACAGTTGGCCAGAAACTGGTGGCTTTATGCCATTCTCCACCCGTCACAAACAGCGCAGCTGTGGCAGTCTTAGTCTTCGGGTAGCATCTGAACTCAGGTATCCTTGAGTGTCATCTGGACCTTTTTTTTTTTTTTTTGGTTTTTCGAGACAGGGTTTCTCTGTGTAGCTTTGCGCCTTTTCCTGGAACTCACTTGGTAGCCCAGGCTGGCCTCAAACTCACAGAGATCCACCTGGCTCTGCCTCCCGAGTGCTGGGATTAAAGGCGTGTGCCACCACCGCCCGGCTATCATCTGGACCTTTATTCCTCACTCTTCACGGCCCTCTGGTGTCATAGGATGTAGGCTTCAACTGGATGAAGGATGGCTAAATTTCTCTCCAGTATTCCATACTCTGGGAATCTTTTTGGACCACTTCCCTGTCACTCTTGTCTGTCTTCATTTGGCCAACAGAGGAGTGTGGTGAGTGATCTCTCGCTTTTGTTCAACTTGCACTTCCCTAAGAGGTAGGATGTTTTCTGAATGTGTATTGTCCAGATATCTTTTATGACAAATTCCCTGTTTCTATCTGCTGCCCATTTTTCTATGAGATTGCCATTTTCTTATTAGTTTGTAAAGGTCCCTTAGATAGACCTTCCTGTTGCTTTATTTTAATTTTAAGTAGGTGTCTCACGTGTGGAGATCAGAGGTTGAAATTGGGGAGTCAGTTCTCTCCTTCCACCATGTAGGTCCTGAGGGTAAATTCGAGTCATCAAGCTTGGCAGCAAGAGTCTTTATCCATGGGATCATCTTGCCAGCTCCAAAAAAAAAAAAAAAAAAAAAAAAAAAAAGCCTTTCTCAGCCCCATTTTTCTCATCTGCAAACAGAAATCCTAATAGTCCCTGCATGACCAGGTGGATGTAATGCTCCGTGAGAATGGGGTTCATCGTGCCTAAATTCAGACAGAGAAGTTGTGTTCCCAGAATTCCTCTTCAGGAGCCTGTTGTACCTGCTTGGAGGAAATAATGTACCAGACAACATAGAAAGGAGGCTTCGACATGGTTGCAAATAATGAAGGACTGATAGGCTTCCCCACCGCGTGCACAAAGGGACATAAAAAACAAAACAAACAAACCAAAAAAGAAACCAAAGCTGGAAAACACCTAACAGAGGTGTTGGAGGTTGGTTGTGAATCACGTGATATATGCACTTCCTCTAAAGTCTCACAAATGTAGGAGAGAACTCTTGGCCCTAAAAGAAGTGCCAGGGCGTTGGCTTGGGTAGGAATGGACAAGGAAAACAGTGCTCATGCCCATGAACGACAATGACAGTGTCCAACCAGGCTTGGAAGAAGTGATTCAACTCAAGAGCTGTTTGCACCTGTCATGTACCATACTTGGTCCTTTCTACAGAGGTCTCCGTTTCACTCTTGTGGCAGCCTCTGAGGCCTTAATAGAATCTCCATGTGACTTGAAAGACTTTAGGATCAGAGAGCTACAAAGTTTCTAGGATCACACAGCCAGGAAACCGTAGAGCAGGGATTGCAGGCAGATGTGTCTGACCAAAGAGCTCCCATTTTTTTTTTTTTTTTTTTTTTTTTTTTTTTTTTTGGTTTTTCGAGACAGGGTTTCTCTGTGTAGCTTTGCGCCTTTCCTGGAACTCACTTGGTAGCCCAGGCTGGCCTCGAACTCACAGAGATCCGCCTGGCTCTGCCTCCCGAGTGCTGGGATTAAAGGCGTGCGCCACCACCGCCCGGCATAAATTTTACCTTTGCTTTCTTTTTTTTTTTTTTTTTTTTTTTTTTGGTTTTTCGAGACAGGGTTTCTCTGTGTAGCTTTGCGCCTTTTCCTGGAACTCACTTGGTAGCCCAGGCTGGCCTCGAACTCACAGAGATCCGCCTGGCTCTGCCTCCCGAGTGCTGGGATTAAAGGCGTGCGCCACCACCGCCCGGAGCTCCCATTTTTAAAAAGGGGAGAGAGGGGCAGGGCAGGAAGGGGAGGGGTGGAGGAGCCACACCACAAAGCAGCAGGAGGCAGAGGTGGAGAGGGACAGAGATGAAAGATATAGGGGGTCTTTCCTGGAGCCCTGTGTATAGGGAAGGGAAGGCAAAGCCATGGAATCCCCAGGTGCTCCCAGCTGTCATTGCCAAATTCAGCAAATAATTATACAGGACCACCCAGCTAAATTCGAATTTTTGATTAACAGCGAATAATAATAATAATTATGCCCCATGCAATACATGGGACATACTTACACGAAAGAAAATCACTCGGTGTTGATCTGAAATTCAAGTTTAGCTGATTTTCCATATTTAATCAGAACCCCCTCCCCTCCTAGCGGGATATCTGGGGGGGTCTAGCACAGGGCTGCAGTCTCTGGAGAGAAGGAGCAGCTTCTTTCCTTTATAGTTTGTGCCTGGGATCTTAGAGCCGATACGCCATCCTTTCGGTGCACGTGCCTCTCAGCTTCCGGAGGTTCCGAGCTGCGCATGGCAGGAAAGGGCAGAAGAACCTCTGTAAACGCCAAGTGCCTGGTACCCAGGAGGGGCTGCACAGCCCAGCAACGATGAGAAAGTTTACTTTCCGAACATCCTTCTCCAGTTCTCCCCTCCTTTCCCACCCAACTTCCCAGAGGCTCCGGGGCTTCTCGAGCTGGGAGCATTGGATATGTTTGTCCTCACCAAGTGACTCAATGTGGCATTTTCCCAGGAGAACTTGCAATGGATCTGAAAGAGTCGGCAAGAGGGGGGGGGGGGGGGCATGCTTCACAAAGGCAGAGCGCTAGGATGGTGGAGTCCTAGACCTCGTGGCAAGGGTTAGAGGCACATCTGGCAACAGAGGGTCTTTTTGGACCTTCTCCCAGATGTATTCACTATGCGGCCACGTAGGCCACCGGCCCTATGAATCCTGAAGAAATACTGATTGAATACACTAAATACAATATCCCCGCCTGCAGCAAACCTCTCTGAGATCTTCCTGCTTCAGGCTGCTTCCTCCTATCCTGGGGAGCCCTTGAGGACCTGACAAGCTTCTGTTGTGCAGAAATCACCCGTACTGAAGAGCCCTGAGAGTCTCTCAGCTCTTCCGACTCTAGCCTTTCTCCAGCCTCTCCTTGAATGATCTCCCACCCAGAGCTGACAGGTCTAAGCAGTGTTCAGAGGCCAGCCCCTAGCAAGGGTCGGGGGGTGGGGTGGGGGGCTCCAAACCAGGCTCTCCACACACATCCCTGTCCTTGGCTCAAAGTAGCTCCATCCCAGGAGTATCAGGCCTCCCACCCCGACCCTCCCACATCTGAACAGCCTCCCTGTGCCGTTTCCATGACAACTGGAAGCATTGCTGTAGTTTCACACCTTTAATACAATTCTCTTGCCCCACCCCAAGACATTTCACCCCCACACCCTGGATTCTTAAGACTCTCCTCCAATCACATTGAGGACGCTCATGCTGTGCTTAGCAGACCTCCTTTCTGCCAGCTTCTAAGAATTTTACAGCCACCTGAACTTGAGGGCATCCGTGAAGGGCCTTTCCTTTGGATTTGGATTTTTAAAATTACGTATGGTGAGTGAAAAGGCGACAGTGTGTGGCAATTGCAGAAGTCTTTGCTGGAGCAGAGAAGCTGCAGTAGGGCACTCAGAGACGGGAGGGAGAACTTGGCCGAAAGGCCTGTATGTGGAGATGTGATTATTCTTCAAGTAGGAGTTAATGAGGAGGCAGATCTCCAAATATTTCATATGCGGATTACAGCCAATTATTGGATTATACCAGAGGCCAGCGGGCTGGCTCCCCTCTGGCCATCCCCACATCATGAACACGCAAATGGCAAGAAAGAAGGGACAGGAGAGGGAGGCCCAGCTGAGTGGAAGCTTGGGAAGGAGGGGCCCCTCTCCTTCAGCTCCTCAGCTTCCTTGACTCATAGTACCAGTCTGGGGTTCCCTCCATGTCTCTCCCGGGAGGCTCCCCAAACACAGATGTGGCTAGTTCAGAGTTCCCCTCAATGCCAATCCAGCAGTTCTGCTCTGTATGTCATGATCAAAGAACCCCCACCCCTACACACACACACACACACACACACACACACACACACACACACACACACACACACTGTCACAATGTGAAAGGAACATAACTTCTCACACAGTGGGGGTTAAAAAAAAAAACAGACAAAGGGTTGTAAAATCCTAACATTTCGCGTTTTTAGAGGTTGGCAAAATAATCATGTGTTATTGATCTAGAAAGAGAAAGTCCCATCCGAGTTGAATTCTAAATCCAGGAACAGGATAGATGATTTTTTTTTTTTTTTTTGGATGTAGGTTCCTGGATGTTTGGAACTTGGTCTGTTCTTTGACCTTCCTAGAGGTTCAGAAATTACTAGCTAATCTCCCTGTGCCCACCCAGAGGCCTCGAGTGATTGGCCAAGGGCTGCAGGGATAAATGAGTATTCTCCACCAATCCTAGCCTGTCCTTTCTCCTCTACATTGTCCCGCACACACCTCTCAGCTCCTTCCTTGACTGTGAGGCCAGAGGGTAGCTCACATGTCAAGTCGTCCATCTAATCCTGTAAGTGGCTGTAATCAGAGAAGAAAATCTCCAGCAGTCTGCTCTCGGTGTCCTCGGATTGAAAAAGAAATATTTGTTTCAGTCATAGATTCTAAAATGCAACCTAGGGCTACTGCTCCCCATAAGATGGCCCCTGTGGTAAAAAAAGGCGTTGGGTGCTAATGTTCCTGTGGGGTATCCTGTTTGGAGATTCAGTGGCAGGTCCCTCAGGGCAGGATGATTTCCCCGGGCTACTAGTCCTGGATCATCCAATTTCTATCGGGTGCCCTCAGATGAGTAGTGTGGAAATGAACTGAGACCTTTAAGCTACGAGACAAAGTCCAGCTCCTTTTCCAGAGGAGGGCAGAGCTTTCAAAGAATGACTGAACTCCAACCTTCATGGCTCTATTATTCATTCCAGCCTCCCTCCAAACACCACAGCACACACCACACACACAAACACACACCACACACATACACACCACACATCACACACACATATACACATACCATACACCACATACACATACACACACATACCACACACACAAACACACACCACACACACATATCACACCACACACACGCATACACAACACATACACCACACACACCACACACACACCAAACACACATCACATACACATCCTCCAACCCGCTCACTTTGGACCTACTTCACCTGGACTTTTTTTAGATGATGCCTGCCTCCTAACTGTACCTAACTGGGTCCTTTTGCTCCTTCAAGTTCCTGTCTCCATGGTAGATGTCCCTTTACCCTAAAGGAAATCAAGGTCCTGCAAAAACATGGACATGTCAGCCCTTTAGCCCAGTAACTTTCCGAACTGAAGGCGCCAAGTTTGGCTATCGGGTTACTTCGATGTTTCTGGATCGTGTGGCTCTACCGCCTTTCTTCTCTTCCACTCTGAGTGGAACTCAGCACCGTTGAAAGTGACTTTGAGCTGCTTAGCCACACCACCTCCCCTGGGTCTTTAATCTTGGTCTCTCTTCACATGGCTCTTGCTAACAACACCCTGTATGTTCCACACAACCTTCCATCAGACATTTCCTGTAGTCCGCGTTTGCTGCCCTTCATCCTCCTGACTGCTTCTGAGATACAAAAGTCATTGTATCCTGGCAATGACGAAATTGAGTGAGTTAGGAAAGCTGTTGGGGGTGTTATGAATCAGTACCTCAGAAGGGTAATCGCGAAGTAAGCACCAACCACCAGTCCATACCTCATGTCATTTCTTGGTTCATTCTGGTAGCTGTTATAATCCGTGACACCCCGGACTCAGGCCCAGAGTTTCCCAGTACCAGAAGACATCAACCCGGCCAGAGGCAGTGACTCTGCCCCCACCGGGACCCTGCCACCTTCATTTTGTGCAGTCTGAAGTGCAGAGAACTGATCTAAGCCCCCAGTCAAGCTCAAGAGGGGCCTCAGCTCAGAGATATTAGGCAGTGGCACCATCAGACACCGACCTGGAGAAACCAAGTCAGGTTCCAAATTAGGTCTGGAGCAGGAAGTTCTGAATTTTGGACCAGTCAAAGCTAGAAGGATTTTGAGAAATGGAGTGTGATAAACTCTACACATTTGGATAATGAGCCTGCTAGTGAGCAGGGCTTCTGTGTGTCAGCCTTCAGGAACGTTCTCCCCAACCACAAAGTGGGCACCTGAAGAAGTGAGCAGCCAGGGCTAGGCACAGCCATAGTAGACGTATCAGAGGAAAGCCACGAGCAAGGAGCCAAGCTGGTACTACAGATGGGAATTAAGTTGCTGCAGGAGGAAGACTATTTTTCATATAGAAGAAAATGCCCCTGCCTTTGGTATTTTTTAAATTAAAATGTAGTTACCAAACCAGCTATGGGAAATCAGTTTCCTGTGCTTTCCTTGGCATTTCTGAGGATTCAGTGGACATGGCTGCAATACTTGATCAGGGTTGCCAATGTAGCAAATGAAAATACAGGACACTCAGTCAAATTTGAACCTCGGAGAAAGAATGCATACTTTTTAGCTTAATAAGTGTTTATATTCCAAATTATTTCTTGTTTATCTAGAACCCAAATTGAACAGAGCTCATTGCTGAGGAGTGTGCAAGGAAAGAAAGACAACTTCCAGAGGCCTGTTCACCCCAAAGTTCATTCCCCTGGTACCAGCGGGAGGCCAGTGGGTAAGAGCATTTGCAGCGTGGGCACTTGAGTTTAAATTAATCCAGGCCTATGCTAAAAAGCCAGGAGCGGCCATGCATGCACCTGTAACCCCAGAGTTATGGAGAGCAGAGACGGAAGCATTTCTGGGGCTTGCTGACTGACAGCCTAGTTCCAGTTCCAACAAGAGACCCTATCTCAAGGGAATACGGCACGAAGTAATAGAGCAGGATGTTTGATATCCTTCCCTGTCCTCCAAGCTTAGGAGCATGTGTGTGTGAGCACACACACACACACACACACACACACACACACACACACACACCAGAAGAAGAACAACAACAACGTTTCACTACTCTGTGCCTGGTATCATGTTTGGTGCTGATGACTGACCTCAATGAACTCACTGGGGAGGCAGAGGAGCAAATCAATGATCGAAATAGAAGGTGGCCCAGGCATGAGCAATAATAAGTGAGAAAGGATCCAGGGAAATCAGCAAGAAATGCTATTTCAGAAAGGGAAGCAGGCAGAGGTCACCCCCAACTTAAAAATGCCATCTTTCTTTGTGTTTGAGTCAGAGGGCTCCATGAGGCCCTCTCAGTCCATGCTCTGTTGTGGTACCTTCTGTCCATCAACAGCCCACCAAGATACTACATTTATCAGTACCAGTCACTCACAGGATGGGACGACAAGGATCATCTGTCCTTGACGTTGATGTATTCATAGTCGTGGTGACCACAGTCACTCTAGCACTGGTGATATTGCAAAGAGGCCAGGTGGGAGGGGATCATGCTGCATCCCAGAGTCTATTATGAAGGCCGATTGTTACACACCATTTTATTTTGAGGCCAAAGTCTCCATTAGTGTATTGAGTAACTTTGATCAAGTCACCAAACCTCTGAGTCTCATATTCTTCACCTGAAGAGAAGTGACATTAATAACAAGACTTGTCTCACAGGCTTGTTTTGAGACACTAATGGAGCAGCCAGCACTTGGTAACCCATGAAGTGTCATGTAAATGTGAATTATCATTCACTATAAAGTGATTATTGTTTGGCAGTTCCTCAAAAGTTAAACATAGAATTACCATATGATCGAGTAATTTCACTCTTGATATATACCCGAAAGAAACTGAAAATGTATTTTTCACAGATACTTGTACATCAGTGTTCGTAACAGCATCACTCACAATAGGCAAAAGTGAAAACAACCCCCTGTCTACTACAGGCAAATGAATGAATCCACGGTATGTACATGGACATACGTTTGAGGCAATGGTATTAAATTTTAATGCCATTAAGTTTTAAGCAAGAATAAAAGTTTGGTATATGGCATACATGGCTGAACCTTGCAGATACAGTGCTAAGTGAAATACTCTAGGCACAAAAGGGAAAATGTGTTGATTACACTTATATGAGGTACCTAGAATAGACCAATTCCTAGCAGCAAAGAGTAGAGGTTACTAGGAGCTGTGGGGGAAAGGAGTTAGTGTTTAATGGGCATAGGGTCCGGCTTGGGATGATGACAGTTATGGAGCTGTATGCTGGGGATGATGTCACACCATTGTGAATAAGACCAACTCTTTCCTTAAGATTGTTAAAATGGTCAACTTTGTTATGCCTTATTACTTTAATTTTAAACATGTATCTAACTGGCCATGTGACCAGGCAAGACTTCAAGTGGAGGGAGTGGGAAACAAACCCAGCCACATAACCTTTGACCTATAGTCTGTCCTGCCTATGGGATATGCTGGGATAAGGGTAGCCTAGATATTGAGGGAGTGACCAACCAGTGACTAGTATAGCCTAAAACCCAGGCCAAGAGAGTAAGCCCTCCCCTGACACTGCCTGGAGCACCAGGACCCACAGGCTGGATGACCCAGAGACCTAGGATAGAACCAAACATAACTGGAGTGGGGAAAATGTCACTGTAAAGATATCTAACGATATTCTGTTATACTCATAGATTGGTGCCTAGCCCAACTGTCATCCAGCAACTGATAGAAACAGATACAGACCCACAGACAAAGATTAGGCAGAGGTCAGGAAATCCGGTAGAAGAGGAGGAGTGGATTAGGGGGGCGGGATACAGAGTGGGGGTTCCAGTGAGGGACTGGGAGGAGAGAAGGGAGGGGAAACTCTGGCCAGGGTGTAAAATAAATAAATAAATTTATTAAAAACAAACATGTATCTAGAGGAGGCTGGAGTGGTTAGGAAAGGTTTCATAGGGGAAACATTACTCAAACAGGATTTGGCTGTGGAGGTGGAAGAAGTCCTAAGCAGAGCCAGCAAGTGCAGGAAGGGGAAGGGTCTCTCACAGGACAAGTAACTCCAGCAAGTATCTAAAGACTTGAAGTTGAGGCGCTTCAATGCCCACTGGGATGGAGCTTGCCTGAGAGTCAGGCAAGGTGGTATTGATGACTCAAGAGGAGTGGGGAAAAGGCTAAAGGAGGAAGTGGGTGGAGAGTGCCCATCACTTGAACAGGCTCTGAGCTAGGAAGGAAGGTGAAGCCATTGGAGGAAGCAGATCCAGATGGCAGAGTCAGAGGATCTGTTCACTAGTAGATGGAGAAAAAGAATCAGAACTCCACCAACAAAGGTGTGGAGGGGATGATGGTCAGGGTCAATGGGACTAGAGATACGGGTAAGCGAAGTATTCAGAAAACATCCCCCAGACCCTGGCTAAGTCATATGGGAAGGTTGAAGAGGCAGAGGAACCTTGACCTGAATCCTATAGGTGCAGTATCTCTGTGTCCCACCAGCCAGCTCCCAAATAACCACGCTGAGATGAGATTTATTATTAATTTTAAATGCTCAGTTGATAGCTTAGGCTTGTTACTAACTAGTTCTTTCAACTTAAATTCACCCATATTTCTTATCTACACTCTACCACGTGGTGGTACCTCTTTTCACCACAGCATGTTCATCTCCTGCATCCTCTGCTTCTGTCTGGTGACTCTGTAATTCCACCCTTCTTCCTGGTGACCTCTCTGCCCTGAAAACTATGTCTAGCTATTGGCCAGTCAGCTCTTTATTGACAATGAGAGCAGCACAGTGTATGGAATGATGATTCCACAGCAGAATCCAATCTAAGAGGGCAGCCACTCCAAACTCAGGCTGGCACAGTGATTCCAAGCTCTTTCTAAAGACCCAAAATGTACTTCCTGGAATCTGTTCTTCTAACCTCAGTGATACTGTTCTCATACTCAGTCATCTCTGGCTACATTAGTCAGCTTTCTGTTGCCATGACAACATACTAGCCAAAATCATTTAAAGGAAGAAAGGCTATTTTGGCTCACAGCTTCAGAGATCTCAGTCCATGGTCAACTGGCTCCGTTGCTTTTGAGTTGGGGCAGGAAAACAAGGGAGTCAGCAGAAGAAGCTACTCACCCCATGAAAGCCTGAAAACAGGAGGAGAGAAAGCAAGGAACCCGGGACAACATTTAAGAGTGCACCCTGTTCATCTATGTCCTCCAACTAAGCCAAATCTACAGTTTTTACCACTTCCCGGTAGTCACTCATTATGAATTCATCAAGGAGTCAACCCACTGCTAAGATCAATGCCCTCGCAATCCAGTCACTTCCCAAATGCCCAACCTCTGAACATTGCTGCATGTGGGGACCACGCCTTTATCACTTGAGTTCCGAGGACATTCCAAGTTCAAACTACCACTTTCCATCCAAGTGCCCCCCAGGCTCCTATCTTCTTCCTAGTGAAAACTGCATGAGTCCCTTGTGAAGAGTATTCAAAGTCTCAATAGTTCTAGCATTGCTCAAAAGTCCAAGGCCAGTGTCTCCTCTGAGATGAGAGGCAAGCTCTTAGCTGGGAGTTCTTGCAAAAATTAAGAGACAATTTATATATGCCCAACATACAATACAGAAGGATGGCTATTCTCAGTCTAAAAGAGAGGATTAAGGTATAAGTGGAAAAATGGGGGGAAGGAAAAGTGAAACCTAGTGGGGTAAATGTTAATTCCCATAGTTCCTTGTCTGACATATGCAACATATGGTGTGATATGAATTCCACAGGGCTTGGGAATCCCTACTTCCACTGGCTTCCTAGCCACAGTCACAGTGACACTCTTGTGGGCTGGCTCTGATCATTGCCTGAAACTTTCTTGACAGATGTTTTTGCTTGCTTGCTTACTTGCTTGTTTGAGAGAGGATTTTTCTGTTTAACAGCCCTGGCTGTCCTAGAACTCACTCTGTAAACTAGGCTGACCTCAACCTCAGAGATCCACCTGTCTCTGCCTCCCAAGTGCTGGGATTAAAGGAGTGTGCCACCACCGCCTGGCTGGCACATGTTCTACATTCCTGGCATATGCAACTTCCTGAGATGTCCTCTGTATCATCTCTTCCACTCTTACGCATTACCATTCAAGGGGATACCTACAGGACTTATATTTCACATGTTTCAAACCCAGTATTGTAGACGAATTTCTAAACAGTCTTATTAAATAAGAAACACAGAGCCAAATACAGGGGTGAAAGCTGTAGAGATCAGAGAAACAGTGAGAGCCACCAGCTAACCTTAGCTCACCACACCACTGTTGCTTCCCAAGAGAGAGAGCTTCTTCCTGTCTAACCTACACCTTTATTGCCTTGCTGTTCTGCCTTCTCATTGGCTCTTAGCCCAGCTACCTCACTTCCTTGTCACTGCCTGTCTATACAGACCTCCAGGTCTCTATGGTTGGTACTGGAATTAAAAGCCTGTGTCACCACACTTGGCTGTTCCCTAGTGTGTCCTTGACCACACAGAGACTCTGCTTGCATGTGATTGGATTAAGGGTGTGTGCTACCACTGCCTGACTTTTGTTTATGGCTGACTCTGTCCTCTGATCTCCAGGCAAACTTTATTAACATACAAATAAAATATCACCACATTTCAGCACAAATAATATATCACCACACAGTATCGTATGGATGATGCCAAGCAAGCAAGAGCAGTAGGCAGCCGCTCCCCCCCCCCCCCCCCCCCCCCCCCCCCGCCCCAGATCACAGCAACAAATGATACGTGAGAGCCTAGATAGCTGAGCACGGTATAATAAACTGGAGAGAAACAACTTCCTAGGTGTGAGCACCATGGCCTGGTGTATACCCTGGAGCATACGATGGATCTGATCTGGCCAAGTTCTAAGATTTTCATGAGTTAGTGGATTATCTAGAAGAGGTTAGTGGATTATCTTAGATTCTGCCATAGTTTTCATTCATAAGTGCCCAAAAAGTCCAGCCTGAACTGGCTTGAGGGGAAGTCACCCAGCTGCACGTCCAGAAGTAGGGCTGGCCCTTGTTTGGTTTGATTCCAAGCTTCGATGTCCCTGGGGCTTCTCCTTTGCTTCTCTGGCTGCCTCCTCCTTTCAACTTGGGGGTTTTGTTTGTTTGTTTGTTTTGTTTTTTTGAGACAGGGTTTCTATGTGTAGTTTTGGTGCCTGTCTTGGATCTCACTTTTTTTTTCTGTTATCAGTTTGATAAAGTACAAATTCTTATCCTAATAGTGAACTGTCCACTAACCCACTGCTTAGAACTAACACTTGCCACTAGAAGAAACAGGAAACTCCAAACAAACAAATGGATTTTCACGGCAGCTAGACCAGCTTCTACTCTCTACATCTTCCCCTAACGGTGGGTGTCTCCTCCGTGGCTCCCTGACTCCAGTAGCCCGAAGTCTGCATCCCCACTACCATGCAGCTCTGCACTGCTGGCTGACAGAATGCTGGTTTCTTTCTTTTTTTTTTAATTTATTTTATTTATTATGTATACAGTGTTGTGTCTCCATGTATGCCTGCAGGCCAGAAGAGGGCGCCAGATCTCATTACAGATGGCTGCGAGCCACCACATGGTTGCTGGGAATTGAACTCAGGACCTCTGGAAGAGCAGCCAGTGCTCTTAACCACTGAGCCATCTCTCCAGCCCAGAATGCTGGTTTCTTGTCTCTATTATTAAACTTCAAATCCACAGCACACACACACACACACACACACACACACACACACACACACACACACACACACAAGATTTTCATGAGTCATCTTTCCTGCACTTAGCTCACTTCATTCCAAAACTCCTAATCTCCTAACCCCCTAGGCCAACCACATCTTCCCTTGCCCTATCTTTTCAAGCCAAACTACAAGTTTTCCAGGTCTTTCTGTTCTGCTTTTGGCTCCTGACGGTCACTGTAAACCTGGCTAAAAGCAGTAACCAATTATCATGCTATGGTCGGAAGGCCACGCTGTCTTGAAATTTTCTCTCCCGGGTGAGTGAATCTGAAACCTTGGGATTCAGCCTGATGCAAAGTCTTAGGGGGTGAAAAGCAGCAACAGCAAGGTGCCTGTAAGCAAGTTACAGGCCAAAAGAAACATGAGTGACCCCTAGCCCAACAACTCCTACAGACTTTAGTTCTAGCTGAAATGTCATGCTGATGGCATTCCTGCCAACCTGTGCTCTCCTGAGCTCCCACCAAGTGACAGGTGAGATTCTATTTGTCATGTGTGGCTCTTTTTCTCCTCCTTCAAATAATTCCCAAAGGTTTCTAAGCCACATCAGGTGCTGTCACACCCCACTTTCTATAGCTGTGACCAAATATCGGAAGAAGTCCATGGAAGGAGGGAAGACTTATTCTGGCTTACAGCTTCAGGCCATGGTCACTCAGTTCCATTGCTTCTGGGCCTGCGGGAAGGAAAATGGCATGCAGTGGAGCAAAGATACTCACCTCATGAATGCAGGGAAGGAGAGAGAAGCAGGGGGGCCTGGGAACAAACCCTCTCCTAGAGCATTCCCTAGTAATCTACTTCCTCCAACTGGAAAGCATCTACTGGTTCCCAGGAATGCCATCGAATTATGAATTTCATCATTATCGATGAGTCTGAACCCTCATGAGCCAATCACCTTCCCCAAATTCCATCTCAGCACCAACACACTGAGGATCAAGCCTTCAACATGTGAATTCGGGTGAAGAGTTCAGATCCGAATTACTACCCTGGGCAAGGAAACAAAGGCACTATTGGTTCCTTAGGGCCACATTTCAGGCTCCCCTGCCACAGAGAAAAACCAGTTTCCCTTGAATTCGAGGTCAATTTCAGAATATTATAAATTCCGCAAAGCCAGCTTTCCTTCATGTGGTGTTGAGAACTTCAAGCCTCTCCCTCCTGCTCTCAGGACAGGGGCAGCTCCCAGGCAGTTCGCTCCTTCCGTGACTTGAAACTCCTGTGTCCTTTTTTCCAAAGGCATTTGTATTTCAGCCAGATCTGCTGCTAAAATAGCCTGAAGATTGGGAAACAGGCTGAGGAGGGTTTTTAGAGACAAGGGTGGTCCCTCCGACTCCCTTGTATCTACTCCTTCCTCAACCTATAAGACCCGTCTCCTGATAGCAGATGCACCTCTTTCCACTCCCAGCAATTGTTGCCTCTCCCTTTACTATCAGACATTGGCTATACAGGAGGCTTTTCACTTAATAATAAGACATCTTAATAGCAAATAGAAAATTTCCTACACACAGAGATCAAGCGAGATGACAGTGGATTAACATTTTAATTAAACACGGCAATTCTAATCAGTTTTTATCATTATAGAAATACCCAACATTTTGACATATTTCAGGTATAAATTGATAGTTCCAGTCTGATGGCAAATTGAAATAATTTTTTTCTGGCGATATTTGTAAGCGTTCCGTGGCAGCCAGAGATGGTATTCCACAGCAGAGTTACCGATTCTAGACAGTCCCATTCACGATAGTAATTCTGCAGTCTTCCGTCCTCTCCAGGCAGGCTTCAAAATGAGCCCTCCAGAAGTTATATACATACACTATGAAAGATTAATAGGATGTTTTCTGATTTACAAAACTCACACTAAAGGCAGTTTGTCTTCCCTGGCAGAATGTCATACTTCGTTCTCTGGCTGAAAGGTACAGCAAGCAGGAGGGACCCGGCTTTGATGACCTTCTTTGCCTCCGGAATTACCAGTTCACTGAGCTTGGAGGACAGTTCTTAGCATCACATGACCGCTGGTCCTTATGGGCACCATTCAAGGAAGTTGTTCCTTCCCGATGAGGGAATTAGGGCTCAGAGCAGTCAAGGAGTTTGCCAAAGGCATGCAGCTGTAACTGAAGAATCAGAACTGGAACCCACGACGGTCAAGCTCTTCCCTCACAACGTTCCTGACAGGGGCTACTAAATAGGCATTTACTGATTCTTTGTTTTCCCCCTATATGCTAGGCCTTCATTAGTGGTCATCAAAAGCAGTAGGAACTCACCTAACAGAGGCAAGTCTATGTCACCTTCTCTCTGTCCCGGCTCTCTCAGCCCCAAATCACTGTCCCCACCACCATCATGAGCGTCATCAAAACACACATTTGACTTGAAGGATGTTTTTAAAGAAAATGGCAAATGTATCAATGGATCATGCTTTCTTTTTGTTTGTTTTCTTTTTGTTGTTGTTGTTGTTTTGTTTTGTTTTGTTTTGTTTTGCTTTTTTCGAGACAGAGTTTCTTTGTGTAGCTTTGTGCCTTTCCTGGAACTCACTCTTTAGCCCAGGCTGGCCCAGAACTCACAGGGATCCTCCTGCCTCTGCCTCCAGAGTACAGGGATCAAAGGTGTGTGCCACCACCGCCCGGCTCATTTTATTTTTCTTATTGTTAATATTACTATTGGTTTTCTGAGGCAAGGTCTCACACACCTGAGGCTGGCCTTGGCCTCCTGATGCTCCTAAATCTACTTTCTCTTATGTCTGGGAGCATAGACTTGTACCACTCACTGCACCCAGCATGCCCATCCCCACTGCCTCCCCTGCCCCCTCCACACACAGACAATGTTATTCCTTAAAGTCTATTTTAAGCTAAGTATACTCTTGGTCCCAGTACCTTAATAGTTCACCTTAATGTTTAACTATCTGCCTTAAAGTCCCTTGAGAATCATGAATAACTTTTAAACCAAGTTAAGCAATTTGTACCACCTCCCTCCAGGAGCCTTCCCTGTCTTTTATAGCCGCATAAACTAAAATTTTCAGAAAAAGTAATAGAGAAAATGTCACACTGAAATGATACACCCACCCCAACACAGTAAATGGCCATCAAAGAAAGCGTGTTGAACAAAGTTCAGCTCAGAGGCTCTAAGTTTTGAAAACTTTGGAACGCATCAGAGGAAATAAAATCACCCTGAGAAAACTGGCCCAGTAAATATTCCAAGCCCTTTGTAGTCTAATTATACTGCTATTGTTGCTGAGAAATATTTAGCAATACCATGATGTTTCAGGATGCTCAAACTCTGTGAGGTTGAATGATGTTTATGGCTAAAAATCAAGAAATACTCCCTGACTAAAGTTGTTTGATGCCTTTATTTAGCACATGTTTTATCTTTCAAAAAAAATTTTTTTTGTTGTTTATTTTCTTTTCTGGAGAGTTTGACCATCTATTTTTATTTTTTTAAACTCCCAACAGGACTTAGCTTCGTGCTATCCTTGTAACACTGCTCAATAAATGTTTGTTGAGTGAATACCAGTATTTTTTTCCCTGCAAAGACCTGTTCGTGATTCTGAAAACATGAGAAATTCTGACTAAAAGGTAAAGCATATGCACAATTTTGTGCATATACTAAACACCACTGAATCATATACTTGAAAATGGTTAATTTTGTGCTATATAAATTTTGCTTCAATTAAGAAAAAATCCTTCACGTAGAGAATAACAACCTGTCCATAAAATTCCACATGATACCTTCTTACAGTTTCATATCAACTATAAAGTACAAAAGAGTGCATAAATATTTTTATGAATAGTTTCTTTTGAAAACCGTTATTAAATAGATAATTAAAAGCTGCAACAGAATCATGAGGCAATTGCTTGAAATATTTATAGTCTTCAGGGCATATAGAGAACCGTTTTCCAGGGTTCTTCTGGACTCTGCCTCCTTCCTGTTCCTTGTTGGAGTTCCCCAGCCCCCCTGTGGAGACCAGGGCAAGGATGGAGCCCAGACTGAGTGAAGGCTCTGTCTATTTCCCCATCTAGAAATGCTCAAAGCTTCAGAAGACAGCAGTTCCATCTCAACACTTCCATACTGTCACCAACTTTAATCAGAGTTGAAAATTCAAGGTGGCATTTCTAAGGACCACAAACTTAGAATTTTCAAAACAAGATCCCTCCCCACCCCTTTTATGACTGTGTGATGGCAAGCTCTTTTTTTAAGCAATAAAGAAAAAGTTTCTTCATTAAGTATCATTAAAATATATTTGTAATTTCTTCAGTTTCGAGACCTTTACTTTCTTCTCTGATAACCGGCAGCCCTTGAGCCCTCCATTGAGAGGCCGTCTGTGGAGATGGACGTTCTGAGAACACTGTGCTGTGGTTTTCAAGCGAGGGATATTTTAAATTGTAAAAGCCCAGTGATCGCACAATTGTTCTCAAAAGTTAACGCATTCTGAGGAAGCTGTAGCTTGGAGTTGGTCTGTATCAGACTTTCTGCTTTCTGATAAAATCCCAGTGCGGTGGCCTCCACGCTCTGTTTTACTTGCTCATTAGGTCTTTAAAAAAAAATGCAAATCCTCAGCTCTTCATTAACCCATCTTAGAAAGTAACTCAGATGTTCCTAATTTCTCCTCCGATTTATCAGAGCGCTCTCTGATAAGTTTTGAAAGCATTCCGTGCAAGAGGCTCAAAGACAAAGGATGCTGGACAGAAATAAAGAAAGAGGAGTCCTGACGTGAGCAGACAAGGAGAAACAGAGACGTTTGCTAACTGTTGCTTCGGAATTACTTCAAGTTCTGTTCCAACCGATGGACACATTACACACTGAAAGTGTTTTATTCACAGAGTTCTCTGATGTAATCTAAGAAAATAACCAAAGGGCCCTCTGTTACAGTTCAGACACCGGGCAAGCTAAAGGAAATCAACAGTCTTATGGAAACGTTCCTTCAAAAGACACCAAGTGGGAGGAAGATTGAGGCACAATTCAATCTGAATAAATCAAACATGGTCATTCTCAGCTCTGCAGAATCTTCTCACTGTGGGACTAGATCTCTCCCTGTGTATTTTAAAATTTCTCCAACAGTAAGTTTTTTGGGTTTTTTTCCACATCAATATTAACTAAATCCTGGGATTGTCTCAGAATGTCCCCCCATGACTGAGTGATTTCAAAAAGAATTCTATTTCTCCAAGTCATTATATTGTGTTTATTTTTTTTCCTCAAGGGAGCTAGAGGGAGGGCAGGAGGGGACAGAAAGGTAGGTGAATTTTTGTGTAATACATGACACTAGCCTATAAATAAAAAAGTTTCCCCGCCCTCAGGACATCTGCTATTAAATAAGGCATCTCCAAGGCTTAACTGAGTTTCTCACTTCTTCGGTAGAAACAGAAAAAATAAATAAATAAAAATAAAAATAAATAAATAAATAAAAAGAAAGAAAAACAAAAAATCCTCCCATAAAATGGATGCATCAGAAATAACTACAAACTCAATCAAAAGTGAATGTTTTTGCCTAGGGCATAGGGCATGTGGGGGCAGCTGACACGGAAGTCATGTTCTTGAACACTGCCTAGATACATTCTTAGCCATTGGGCCACAATTTGGGCATTACAAGTCACCTCCTGCCTTCAGAGAGATTGTAAAGGTGACCCCCCATGTGCCCCAGAATTCCCCCCACACACCCTAGAATTCTCCCATGCACCCCAGAATTCCACCACACTGTCTTTTTTTCCTTCTCCTTCTTCAAGTTTTCAAGATAGATCTCAAAATTAGGGAGGACACAGGAGGAGCTCTTTTCCCAACAAAGACAATTACAGTTTACAATAAGGACCCACAGGGGGTAGATCTGTATGTCGGATGGGGGTGTATATTTAGTTTGTTTTTCTCGGGGGGGGGGGGGGCCTGAAAGATAAGCAGCCCAGATCTTCTAGAAGGGCAATTTCTGGGGAGGGCAGTGTCCCTGGGGGAAAGCATTTGAGCAGTTCCTTGATTGGAGATTCAGACACAGGGTCGACTGAGAAGCCAGCTCCAGGCTCTCCTAAAAGGGCAGCCCCTGGGTTTCTGCATAAATGTTTCCTATCAGCGTCCAGAAAGGTCCAGAGGCACCTCGGGTGGGAGAACATCGTCCCCTCTACCTGGCCGGAACTGGGCTGGTCCTCTAAGATGGGCATGGAAAGGAACTCAGGTGTAGGGACAAGGCTCTTGTAAGGGAAGACGGGTCTGCCCCCGGCCCCCAGGACCGGCTCTTTGCTTTCTGGAGCCGCCTTTGCGCTCCTTTCCACCTGGTTCCCCGCAGGAAGTCCTGGCACTCCTTTGGGGGTCTGTTGACTAATGAAACAGTGAAAGAAAGCATAGGTCAGCCATCAAGCAAATAATAAACATAGTTGCGTGGCACGTCTGTTAAGCCTGTTTAATGGGTCGTCCCTACATGTAAATGGGCTTCCTACCCCAGCCCCCATCGCTCCACCTGTATCAACAACAATGCCTCCGCACAATTATCTTACCTTAATGAACTTAATCTTTAATTTCCCAGCTTGGCCCTGGTCCTCAGCCTCCTAACAAAGGAAGTAGAACTGTTTGAGTCCCTGTGAGCCGCCTTCTTCCAACAGCTAGGGAAACTTTAGCCACGACAAGGATTTTTGCCCCTTGTGGAACTGTCAAAAGCAATAAATATTTTTCTTTTTATTCCATCATTAGACTCTCCTAAGAATGCCTCCCCATTGTCCACTGTAATTCCCAGAGCTCTCTGGGCAGGGGCGTTATTGTGGAAAATGAATCCTGAAGTGCTAACAATCCCTACCAAAGCGGCTACACTTTTTTTTTCCCCCTGAGGGCGGAACCGTGAGGAATGTGTCGCCTCACCATAGCCTGCTCAGCGAAAAGAGCACTTGTGTTTTTTAACACTGGTCTTTGAGGAGGATGCTCAAGTTAAAGCATTGTGGCCACTGTAAATAGATGCACTCCGCAGAATAGAGCTTCTTCATTCTTAATTAGGGAAGTAACTCTGGAAAGACAGGATGTCACTTGCTAGGCTGTGCACATTGTCGCGTTTGTGCTGGCCTCCAACAATGTGAGGTAATTGGAGTTGTACCTTTTAGAAAGCTGCTAATTTCACATAGGAAGTGCTAACAAGACCTTTCTGGGCCATGTTTTCCTTCTTCGTTTTTTAAGGAAGTTACAGGCCTTCAGGAGTGGGCATGGCTGAGCCCTGGCCCAGCGAGGAAACAGCAGTAATGAACCACTTCAGCCCACAGTTAGAAAAAGAAGGCCTCATTTTGGAGTCCTGAGAATACTAGGCGCAACAAAAGGTTCTGTTTAAGCTTGTTACCCAGGACATTCTTAGGGGCTGCACGGTTCTCCCTGCAATGACCCTCTTGAAACAAGTGCACCAAGTTTGAGCAAATAGAAACACCCAACTTTCAAGGCTCAGAGTTATAGTTTTCTTTACAAAGCCATTTATATAATGTAAGCTGCAATTAGCATGGGACAGAGCAAGGAGATTTAGGCTGGGCAGTTCTTTAACAAAAGATAGAAATTAGTGGAATAAGTAACAGTTAAATATCGGCTTCAGATAACTAGTTGAAAAGACCTTTTAAATCATTTACTAATAAAAAAAATAAAATAAAATAAAACGATTTTGAGTCAGACCTTGTTCAGCCCGAAGTATGGTCTTTTAAATCACTGAACTGATTAATCTTACTAATTTTAAATTATCCAGCAAGAATGGATCAGAGGGGGGAAAAGTCCCCACACCCCCCAATGAAAAGCACCACAGCCTTTAAGCCTGACAATTTCATCAAAATGTCCATAGGACTTACATAAAAAATTCAAACCATAATGAAATAAATTGCTACCTACATTATGAAAAGTCAGCAGACGCTTTTTATAGACTTGAAATGCAGAAGTTATATAAACTGCGCAGTAAAAAGAATTAGAAATTGACCTTTACAGATCAAGGGCTAAAATTAACAGTCTTCAGGGGAAAAAAAAATTCCCAGTTCACAATGGCTTTTAATGCCATTTTTCCTCCCCACACTCATTTATCTAATAACCATGGCAAGGTTAGGATAAACAATGAACAGTATGTTTTCACATTTTCCACCTTTGTGTCCTCCATATGAATTTCTAAAACACTTAAGAGAATAGATACATAAACCTGTGACCTTCAAATGAGCTTTTTGATACTCTCAACATTTTGAATAAAAAGATCAGAAAATGGAACCACTTTTACACAGTAATGAATTCCAATCTGTTGGGTAAACAAAGCTAAATTTTAAAACAGAGACCTGACATTTGTATAGCTCAAGAAGCCATTCTGTTCTTTTGGGGGTGGGCAGAGGAGAGAGGGGACATTGTTAGTACTTTACTACCGTAGGCTAAATAATGACCAAATCTACAATCCACATAAAAGAGAGAGAGAGAGAGAGAGAGAGAGAGAGAGAGAGAGAGAGAGAGAGAGAGAGAGACCATTTGCCCTCGTTCAACAGAGAGCCACCGTTTCCGAGACAAGGACAACAAAAATGCCCAATTTTTATGACAATTTTCCCCCACCTCTCCAACAATTGATCCACCTCACAAAAAAAGGTGGTGAAGGAGGGCTGGTGGAGGAGGCCCAGGCCGCCATTATGGAGCTACCGCTTATTGACGGGAGCTCCAAGGGCCTCCAAAAGTTACTCCAATTTCCGTCGAGCTTTTGTGCATCCCTTGTCCTGCCTGAAAGGCTCAGTTAGGTATTGTTGCAAAAAAAGTCTGCATCCACATTTGTCCCCCTCTAATTCATACTCGGCATTGTGAAGTTTTGCTATTCAGGGGCTGATTGGACAACAGCCCTGACAATGGCCAAGCGATTAGTCGCTCAGCGTGGGCTGGGGTTGTGGGTATAAACCTAGGGATGGGGCTGGAATTCACTGGGGCATTCAGCTTCCTCTGGGGCCTTCCTGAGAGGCCAGGCCTGCTTTGCTGCAGGTAATGCATTCCTTCAGAGCCGGGAAACCGAATCCTTGTAATTAGCGTGTCCAGGACGGGGCAAGTCGCCCCCTCCCTTGCACGTCGGCCCTTGGGGGGCCCCCGAAGCTTTCTAAGGAGCTCAGCCCCTGAAACGCGCCAGCCTCGTCGAATTGAAAACTTTCTCGGGCGGCTCGGTGGGCCTGAAAATCAGGACACAGGGGAGGGGAGCCGGGAGAGCCGCGATCGGCACACTTAACCCTTGGCACGCCGGATGCCCGCCGAGGCCCGGACCGCTGGTCTCCCCCCAACCACCACCACCACCCCTCCGCCCTCCCCGCCCCCCCCCCCGCCGGACCGCGCGCCCCGGCGGGCGTCTTCACAGAGGGACGCCGGCGTCCTGGGCTCCTCCACCGCGCCTGATCATCGCGTTAAGTGTACAGATGTCAGTCTGGTGTTTCACATGTCAGTAACTTGAATTCATTTACATCTATTTTCCTATTGTTTTATATCATTTTATGACAATGTGCTGCATAATATCATTTAAATCTTTAATGTACAACTAATTCTCTGCCATTAATTTGTCAACATGATTACTAGATATGGCACCCAGAAAAGCAGGCTGCCTTGAAATACGGATAAGACATTTATGGATGTTTTTGTTGTTGTTGTTGTTTTGGTTTGGTTTTCAAGAAGGTTTACTCATGAAATAACAAGGATTTAACTTGCCCATGATCTTCTCAAAACTGTAATTTCAGTACGATTCCCACTTACTTTTAGGAATTCCAGCTATCAGTTGAGAAAGAGACCCACAGAGAGCTTCCTTCTAGAATTAATTAGGCAGAGCTGTGGCCTCTCTGTAGCAGCCGGAAATGAGCCAGGGTCCAACCCTAGCAGGACAAGGATACCCCAAGATGGTCGGGACAGCGGGTTCAGGCTGGCTAGGGCGCGGCCTGGTACCTGCTGGGCGCTCCAGGACAAGGAGAGAAAGCAAGGCGCCGGGCCAGGGCTGTGACCCAGGGCGCCTGTGGGCATCAACCGTCCTTTGGTGGGGGGCGGGGGGGCGGGGAGAGGGAGAGCAAAGGGTGGTGCCTGTAGACCAAACCTTTCTGGACAACCTGATTTCGGGGTTCCCCATCCCCAGCAGCCGCGTCCTCCGTCTGGCGCAGGCTGTCCAACCTGGAAAAGCTGGTCCTTCCCTCCACGCCCAGGAAAGACTTGGTGCCCTGCAGCTACCATTCAAGCAGGCACCCTAACGCCTGCACCATGGCAATTAAAAAAAGAAGGGGCGCCCCAAACCTTATTAAACATTCAAATAGAAAAATTAAGATATGCTGGGCAAAAGAAGTGTTTAGACAAAGGCTGTCTGCTTCAATTTCCCCGTTAAGCGGGGAGCTGGCTGCTTGGAGAGAGAGTGACGGTGGGTTCCATAAATTAGCTGAAAATCCCTCTTCTCGGGAGCCCAAGTTATCTCCCCGTTGCCTGCAGCTCTGATTTAGAATGGGAGCCGGCTTGTTTACCGCTTTAATTAATGCTCCTTTTCAAGCGGGGAGGAGGGGAAGGGAAGGGAAGAGAAGGGAAGGGAAGGGATCCAGCGATAAACAGGTGTAGCGGGCCGGTGGCTTGCTCGCTCGCTGGGGCGGTGGCAGCCTCATCAGGCTTGACTGGGCTTGACCCCGCCGGCGAAAAAGGTAGATGGCCCGGTTGGAAGCGCAGTGGGCGAGCATTATTTTAACGACGAGCCTGTGATTGGAATGGCTTAAAGGGACAATCAGCGCTTGGGCTGCTTTTTTTTTTTTTTTTTTTTCCTCTCTTTTTTCTTCTTCTCCGTCCAGAATGCATCTGATTCTTCCCTGTTGCTGAACGAAGAAACAGACCTTGACGATACAGGGCGAAAGCCTTTCCTTCCTCTTCCTCAGCCTGCACCTCTCCGTGGAAGGAGTGAACCACTCAGGGAGGAAGTGTAGTCCCGAACGCAAGCAGGGGACCAGCTTTCCTCATTCGGCAGGGGAAAATCCCCCGGCATTCTCTCTGTATTTACTTACTTGGGCTTTTAATTCCGAGAGCCTAATAATATCTGGGATTGGACTGTCCGCGGCCTACGTGTTTCTGTGACCTTAAAGATAACAGAGAAGCTTAGATGGAAAATGGAATTCAAGCGCCAGCTAATTTTCAAAACATAACTAAAAACTCATTCCCGAGGGGGGAAAAGGCAGTTTCTGTAAGCACAGGCTGAACAGGTTTTTAAAATTAATAACTAGCCTTGGTATTTGCTAAATGATGGTTATGTGAGGATGGGTGCCCAGTTATTAAAAACAGCAGGTGCCCAAGGTGAGACTATGTGTTTCATGGTTTGAAGTCACCTGTCAGCCCTGCCCTATGCCTTTCTGCCCTCCGGGGTCTCCAGAGTCCAAAGACAGTCAGAAGCTGGCCCAGGTAGCCACACTGGCCTTGTAGAGAAAGGGGATTAAAAGCACCCTTGATGCCAACACCCGGGTTCTGCCTAATTCTGACCACTTCCCTACTTGGTCGTTAAGGCCATCTATCTGTCTTTGAGAGAGACTTCAGTGATTTATTCAAACCACAAAGTGTCAGGGTAGGGACAGAACTGAGGTTCTCTAACCCTTGGTGGAGTGGTGGTGATCCAGGTTGCTACAGTCCTGTAGAGAAGGGGTTCCATTCTGCATAAAGACTGTCTGCAACAGGGTTTTGGTTGCAGAGCAGGGGCCTTTTGCTCCTGGAAAAATCCCAGATTTATCTCCACAGACCTTCATGCTCAACTCTATGGAGATAGCCCCACCCTCACCTATCAGCACAAAATATTTTGCAAGTACAGAGAAAGTGTACTTGCCAGGAAAGTGACGGGTCACTCCTGTGATCTCATCATTGGAGGGCTGGAGCAGGAGGATGGCTCTCAGGAGATCACAGCCTGTGAGCACTCTAGATTAGGCTCGGCTTCATACTGAAACCTGGCAAAATCGTTTTTCTTTTTCCTTTCAGAATTTTCCAGATTATAAGTCAGGAGCTTGCATCTGGGTCCTATGTATGATGTATGTCACTGAGCATGCTACCAAACCTCCTTCTTCTCTGAATGCAACTGATACCTCTCCTGTTTGTCTCACAGAGTAGGGTGGGGCCCAAAGGATTTAAATGAAGAGCTCTTCAAACACACAGCTGTATTAGCAATCTCCCAGGGTTATGAGGTACTGCTATAACCTCAAAAAAATAAAAGAAGTAATTTGTAGCTGAAGTCTTCCTGCAGTAATTGGTAATAATAATAATAATAATAATAACAATAATAAACCGTTGTATAGATTTTGAGGGGGGGCTCTTATGAGTAAGATATGAGCTTATAACTCTGTTTCTAAACCTGAAAATCCTGGCTACATTAACAATAGTACTGAAACATGCTGATGTGTCTAGTGATTTTATCATAGCAATATGACGGACAAGATTGCTAGATATAGTACTAAAAAAAAACGATAAGGGCAATGGCACACCAGATTGGTGCTAAGCCCTTGAAACACACTTCGGCTCTCACACTAACTCTGACAGATAAGCACTGTTGTTACCAGGCCCGCTGTACAAATGAGATGCAAGGCCATTTGGTTACATCAGTCACGGGCAGCACCACTTTACACTCAGGGGAGCTGGCACTGGACTCCTATGTGTGTCACTTCCTAATTCTCTCCCTCTTGCCATGCTACATCTTCAAACCCATGAACGTGAAGCTCTGAAAGGTACCGTGATATGTGCGTCACGTCACTATGCGTTCATCTCACGGCAAAGTGGAACTGGAGCTTGGGTCTCCTTACACTCAAAGCGGTTCTATGGATACACAACTGTTACCCATTTCACCAGGCCTTCAGCCTCCTCTGGACACAGGCTGCCTGGGCTTACATATTGATTGTGCCACATCAGACATGTTCCTTTAACCTCATTGAGCTGGAGGATCCCTGAACGAAGATGGAATGGAGTCCACCAGTAAAGATCTTGGGCAGCAAATACTGGGGAGATGGGCATGGAAATCCACAACTGGCTTGTGGGTCAGAAGGAGGCAGGTGATGAAGGGGAACAGAAGAGAGAAAGTGGGGACAGGTTAGAAAAAGGGGGTCCTTAAGCATTCAACCCATAATGAGATCATCATTGTGATCGTCCCTAGAGATCTCAGTGATGGTTCTGATGCCCCGGAGAAAACGAGGAAGGCATATCATATGATAGAATGTTGAGAGGAAACCCCAAAATGCCTGATAGACAGGGGGTGTCCAAAGAGGAGACACATCTGGACCAATACACACCTCACCAAGGGAGAGAAAGGTCACAATCCCTGGGAAAGGGGAATGGCTGAGGAGGACATAGACATGACTGTGAGGGAGCTGCATGTCAGGGTGCAGAACTCCAGGCCCATTTTCCTGCCCATGGTGATAACACCCCAAAAGACATGGTGGCAGATTTATAGGGTACTCAGGCTCTGGGTTTGTCATCCCTGGCAAAGACCACAGGAAGCATGTTCTCATGCCTGGTATAAGTCCTCCGTCCCGTTGGCTTTTTCCTCCAAGAGAAAAGCACAACTACATTGTCATGAGCCATTGGGGACCCAGTTCCTGGATTTGGTCTCTAGTGATGAGCTTGAGTTCTTGGGTATTTGGTGGTGGCAGGTAGTGTCATGTATCACTTCCCTGTGGTCTCTGGGGAATTTTCTTTTCTTTTTCTTTCTTTCTTTCTTTCTTTCTTTCTTTCTTTCTTTCTTTCTTTCTTTCTATCTTTCTTTTTTTCTATCTTTCTTTCTTTCTTTCTTTCTTTCTTTATTTATTTATTTATTTATTTTTTCCAAGACAGGGTTTCTCTGTGTAGTTTTTGGTACCTGTTTTGGATCTCACTCTGTAGACCAGACTGGCCTCGAACTCACAGAGATCCACCTAGCTCTGCCTCCCAAGTGCTGGGATTAAAGGTGTGCGCCACCACCGCCCAGGCTGTTTGGAGGAATTTTCAGCTAAAGAGTATTGAGATTTAGGGCAAAAACATCCATTTAAGTAACTAGAAATTGGTAAAAGGTCCTGGTGTCTATCCCTGTCGACCCTCAAGATGGGAAAACTTATAGTGGCTACATGCAGAATTAATAAACAACAGAGGTCTAAAGGGGTAGCCTGCAAAATGCCTCACCTCCTGGGAGAGGAGGCAAGGACCTCTATCCATGTCAAGGTCTTCATGGACTTCTGTTTTCGTTTCCTCATCAGTAAAATGCTTGACTCGAGTTCAGGGATCAAAAGATTCATTTGACATCAGTACAATACGTGTTAAGTGAGACCTAGGGGCTGTTAGTGCATGTGTAGAAAGCATTAGGAATAATAAGCGAGGAATTTCATGGTTCACAATTTCAAACACCAAAGTAGAAGAATTTAGAGCCAATTCTCCCATCCCACTCCCAAGGCCATACCGGGTTATATTGGAACAATGCACAGAGATATCCTTTCAGTTATTTAAAAAATTCAGAATGGTTAAGAGTTAAAAGAAAGGTAATCATAATTCCATTCTCACCTACAGAAATTGACAATAGTCAGTCATGGTGGTACATGCTGTAGTCCAGGTCAGCCTGGGCTACATAGTGAGACCCTGTCTCAAAAAAACAAAAAAACAAAAAAACAATCAACCAAACGAAAGTTGGCAGTAGTTTAATATTGTCAGATACCAAGCCAGGGTTTTAATTCCCTCATTTGCCTTCCAAATGGGCTTTTACAGGTGTTTTTTCAGATCAGGGTCCAAACAAGCTCTAACACCGTGCGTTTTGTTGCTCAGGTAAGAACTTAACCTGTCTGCCAAGCCTGGGAGCTCAGCCAACCCAACTAGAACCGTGGTTCCCCAGAACCTTTTGAGCATTGTATCACCGTTATAGACAGGCTCTTAGACACTTAGTAATTGTTGGAGTTCCCTACTCGGAGTGTGAAGTCCACACAGATGGGATGCTTCGGGGACATACACGGGGTAAAAGACTGGGTATCGCCGTTGTTGAGTTCTAGTTTACTATTAACGCAGGCACTGATCACACATGTGAAGCGCTTACTCTTCCACAGAACTGCATCCCCAGCCCTAAGGTGGATGAATCAATAGTTTCTCCCACTTTTCTCTCAGGGATCAGAGAGGATGCCTTGGGTCTGTTTGACTTTTAGGTCTTCCAGAGGATCTAGGGTTGCCAGGTTTAGGGTGGGAACTCTGCTCCAATACTGCATTTAATACTGATTTTAATCTATCACTCCCAGATGGACCACCCCTACACTGGAAACTGCATAGATACATTACATTGTGCCTCAAAGGTGCTCAACTTATTATATTATTATTACTCTTTTCCAGACAGTCATTGGTGTAATTCAGAATATGAATAACAACCCCCCCCCCAAAAAAAAACAAACAACTTTGGTGCTCAAGATTTATATTTGCCGGGCGGTGGTGGCGCACGCCTTTAATCCCAGCACTCGGGAGGCAGAGCCAGGCGGATCTCTGTGAGTTCGAGGCCAGCCTGGTCTACAGAGTGAGATCCAGGAAAAGCGCAAAGCTACACAGAGAAACCCTGTCTCGGAAAAAAAAAAAAAAAAAGATTTGGGCTGGAGAGATGGCTCAGAGGTTAAGAGCACTGACTGCTCTTCCAGAGGTCCTGAGTTCAATTCCCAGCAACCACATGGTGGCTCACAGCCACTTAATGAGATCTGGCTCCCTCTTCTGGTCATACATGCTGTATACATAATAAATAAATAAATCTTTAAAAAAAAAAAAAAAAAAAAAAAAAAAAAAAAAAAGATTTATATTTGCTAAGCATAGACACAAAAAATTTTAAAAATCAAGTCTTTAAAAAAACAAACAGGCAGGTGGTAGTGGCACATACCTTTAATCCTAGCCCCCCAAAAACCCCATGCACTAAGAGGAATAGGGCAACATGAAATGCTATTACCACAACCATATGCTTCTCCCTAAATATTCAAAGTTAGAGAGACTGATTCCTACATGAACCCAGATTGGGTATGGGACTTTATTTATATCTGTGATGCTAATTTTTGGGAGGCTGAGGAAGAAAAATCACCACAAGTTTGAGCCAACCTAAGCTACAAGTTTGAAACGTTGCCTCAAAAAAAGCCAAAACCCAAACCAAACAAACAGAAAAGATTTATGCATTCCAGTCTTCTGTGCTTTTCCTTTGTAATTAAAATTTCATTTATTAATTTATTATTTATTTTGCATGCATCTATGCTATAGCATGTGGGGGGGGGGTCAGAAGAGATAAGTAGTGGGAGATGGTTCTCTCCTTCCACCATGTGGGTACCAGGGATTGAACTCAGGTCGCCAGGCTCGGCAGCTGGCACCTTAACCTGCTGTGACAACCAGCCGAGCCAGGACTTGATGCAACTTTAACGAAACATTCAGACCTGTATTTACTGAGCCATTGACTTTTCGTAGCGCCCCTAGACTATGCATGGTAAGTAGAGAATTTTGTTGCCGATATCCCTCCTTGCCTCTAACTTTTCTCCCTTCCCGTGTTCCACTGTACTCGTACCACTACATAATTAGGGTGTAGTCTGTCTTCATACTCCATGCTTCTTTCCCAAACTGCCTGAAGGCTGACTGTTTTCTTTTTCTTATAGCATTTCATGTAGGCCCAAGCTGACCTCACTGTGTAGCTGAGGCTGACCTTGAACTCCTAGCTTTCTTAGTGATGCCCAGTTTCTGCAGTCCTAGGGAATGAACTCAGGGCCTCTTGGATGGTCCCAAGCTCTCTACTGATTGAGCTACATCCCCAGCCCTGAAAGTTGACTCTTGGAATTGGAAACTGATCTATTTACTTTGTTGTTAGTATGTAGTTTTACTTTAATGCTGCTATTAATAATGTTAAGATCACCTCCTTACTAATCAAGTCCAGGGTCATGACCCCTAGGCCTCTCAAAAGAGAATATTTCCAGTGCCAAGTCAGATGGATTTCTATTACTTATACTTAACATTAATTGTCATTGTTCAATCTTACGTCACTTTTAGTTTGCTTTATATTTAGATCTTGGATGGTTTTCTTTCTTCTTCCTTCTCTCCCTCCCTTTGTTCCCTCCTCCCTCCCTCCCTCCCTTCCTTCCTTCCTTCCTTCTTTTGAGACAGGTCTCACTGTGTATCCCTGACTGGCCTGCAACTTGCTATGTAGACCAGGCTGGTGTCAAACTCACAGAGATCTCTGCCTGCCTCCGCTTCCTGAGCACTGAGTGCTCATCTTGTTGCTATTTATTTAGAGACGGGGGTCTCACTGTGTAGCCCCAGCTGGCCTGGAACTCACTGTGTAGACCAGGCTAGCCTTGAACTTGCAGAGATCCACTTGATTCTGTTGGAATTAAAATGATGTGCCACCGTACCTGGCAGATCTTGGATTTTTAAAAACCAATTCGTCCCCTAGTTTCCAGTCACCTTTATTTTCTATTACGTTACTTGCTATTACATTTCTTTTTTTTTTTTGGTTTTTGGAGACAGGGTTTCTCTGTGTAGCCCAGGTTGTCCTGGAACTTGCTTTGTAGACTAGGCTGGCCTCAAACTCACAGAGATCTGCCTCCCGAGTGCTGGGATTAAAGGCGTGCACCACCACTGCATTCTTATTTTCAGCCTATGAATTGTATTATCTAATTCACAGAGACTTGCCCTAACCCTTCTTCCTCAGACTCTTCTGTGACTTGTTCCAGTGTGGGCTGGTTGTGTTCAGGCTGTGCCCATCAGTCACCCGAGACTTCCTATTCTCTTACGTTAGAACCTAGACAGTCTTTCTCCCTCCATCTTTGTTTTGCTGGAGTATACCCTGGAGTGATTTCTTAAGAAAGGACATGCAACTGTTTGAACCCTTTCCTTTCTGAAAACCCTTATGTTGTCTGTCGGAACAGGGTCCAAGAATGGAGTCCTGTGAGGAGAACTCTGAGTGCTTGTGAGAAACTCCAATAAAACAGCAGTCTTGTGACCTCAGTTGCTTCAAAACCTTGGAATGTCCTTCCATGCCCCTCCCAGGTGGAGCAGAGAGGAGTGAGTTTACTTCGGATTATTCATTACAACTGGCTATTGTTATTTGTTTATATGTCTCTATGGAAAACATGTTTTTGCCCCGTTTGGCTTGTCCGCGTGATTGCGCACTTTACTGGTGTGATTCTCCTTAACCTACAGAGGATAAATTGTCCGATGCTCTGAATAAAATTGGCTGTTGCATGAGGCTTTAGTTCACCTCAATCACTGGCTCCATCCTCCCAGGTCCCACAGCCTCTAGAGTAGTGACAACTGTCCACTGTTTCACAGACAGTCTGTGCACTGACTCCTGCTATCTGTAGGTGAGCTGCTTTGTCTCTTCAGACTCTTTTACCAGCTACACTTTCTACTTGGTATTTTGAACTTTTCCCAGGACATGTCTAGTGGAGGGTCTTTGTCATTCATTACCAACTGCTCGCTCGGCAGTCTTTCTGATATTAAGACAACCCTTTGTTTCACTCTAGGAGACTTTCTTTGTGTTTCTTGGATAATTTATTTATTTTAATTAATCTGTTTTTTTCCCCCTGTATTTCTAAGATTGCTCTTAGTTAAATATTGGCTTATCCCCTATATCTTTTTTATTATTTTCTTCCCATATTTTCTCTTTTTTGACCATCTACCTTAAAGGATTTTAATTGTTTTTAAATTTGTTTTTGAGACAAGTTCTTCCTCTGTAGTGCTGGATGGCCTGGAACTTGCTGTGTAGACCAGGCTGGCCTTGAACTCATAGATATTTGGCGTCCTCTGCTTCCCCAGTGCTGAGATTAAAGGTGTGCACCACCATGTCATGAAGGATTTCAAGTTTTTTTTTTTTTTTTGGTTTTTCGAGACAGGGTTTTCTGTGTAGCTTTGCGCCTTTCCTGGAACTCGCTTTGGAGACCAGGCTGGCCTCGAACTCACAGAGATCCGCCTGGCTCTGCCTCCCAAGTGCTGGGATTAAAGGCGTGCGCCACCACCGCCCGGCGATTTCAAGTTTTTAATCCTTGTGTTTTATTTCACCAACTGTATTTTTTAATTTCCAAGAACTTTGTCTTCCTAAAATCCTGTTTTTTAGAATGTATTGTGTTAGGCAAGGTCCTCTAAGTGGAACAGAATGATACAATGTGTGTATGTATATACATATATGTATATATGTATATACATATATATATTTTTAAATAAGGTTTACTATAATGGTTTCCAGAGTGTCCAGTCTTTTGACATTGGACATGGAATTGTCCTCTACAAAGTTCATATGGAGAACTGTACATCAAGTTACAAAAAAATGGCAAAAATCTCGTAATGTTAAATAAGTGAGTTTATAATTTTGTGTTTGAAGAGACATTCATAGCTATCCTTGGTGCATGAAGCCGAGGACCATTGGATACCTGCTAGGGGCTGGGTAGCTTGTCCACATCTGCAAACTAGTTAGGGTGAGAACCTGAACTGCTCAGTCACTCACAGAGCAGCGGAGCACTGAAAGCATGGAGAGTTCCTGGAGAGTTGCTGGTCTTCAGTTCGCGTTAGAAGGCTGAAGAAACTGGTGTCTAGTGTCAGCAGAGGCTGTTTGGGGAGGCAACAGCGTCATCAACTGCAGGATGGAGGCCCTCACCAGCAAGAAGCCAAGGGAAGCAGGCAAGCAGAACTGCTTTTTTTCTCCAAGACCTCTTCGTATCTGTGCCCTTTTGTAAAGGGCGTGGCCCACTCTGGAAAAGGGTCTTCTCCCCTTAGTCAATCCTTCCCAGAATGCCCTTCCAGAGCCACCAAGTAGACACTCAAAATTAACCATCCCAGTTATCTTCCCAACCCTGAGAATCTTCGGGAGATTTACAAGCTATTTGTTTCCTAAATTCTTGCTTATTTACTTTCTTTCTTATCTTTTGAGTTGCAGGGGGTGGAGCCCAGGGTCTTACACACACATGCCAGCACCGAGTAACGAGTTACGTGCCCAAGCCTGGTCTGTTTTTGTTTTTTCATGCTCTTTGCAATTTTGCACCAATGATGTCCTCTTTGGTCGGGTCTTGATGTGGATGGAGTGGATTGGCTGTGTAATGGTGCAGACACCGTGCCTGCACGGACTTCCTTGAAGCCCTGAGGTCTTCTGGGCTGGATGCCTTCCATCCCCTTCAGAGTCTCCTGTCTTTCTTCCGTCCTTTCAAGCATCTCTTGACACATTCTAGAAACTTGCTGACACATCTTAGTTGGTGGCCCTCGCTCTTTACCATTATGAGTACTTTTTGAATTCTACAATTCATGTTTTTCACACATTTATTATTATTATTATTATTATTGGCTGTGATTGCTTTATCTTTCAATGCTTTGATGCCATGGAACCAGGAGATCTGCCCCAAATCCCAGGAGCTTGTTATTCAGATATCCAGTATGGCACTGTCTTCTAAGGGGCATGCGTAAACCAAGGCTTAGTTTTCTCCAGTTTCTCCTTTTCAGGTCTGTAATCCCATGGGACAGAATAAAAGTGGCTGCTTCCTTGAATATGCCCTCTTACCCTTTCCCAGGGGGACTGAGGTACTCTGTAACATCTGTACTCTTCATCTTCTGCTGCTGCCACCCCAGCCGGGTTCAGTCCTCAGGTGCCCTTCATATCTGCCCTCTAGCATCCCGACTCAGAGAAGCCTTTGCTTTTATCCTCTTTCGTAGGGACTCATGGAACAATTTCTCTCTCCTTTCACTGCACTCACCTCGGCCTGTAATCCCTAGAAAGCAGGATCAGGTCTGGCTCTGCTCCCTTTGACGTCCTAAGCACTTGAGCCCAATCCTGCCATACACCGGGTACCCAGTCAACACCTGTGGAATGAATGAGTAGCGTCAAGATGGCGAGAAACATTCCTTCGGCTCTGGACAGCTTGTGCAGTAACCCGGCGTGCACCCACATACATGCTCCACCTCAGACGCCTTCCCTTGTCTTCAGCTTTGGCCTCGTTCTTCGGCCTGTATTACACCTTCCCAAAGCTCTTGCCTACAACTCCAGCTCCACCCGTTGGAAGCCTGGTGGTCCCAGAAGGAGGTCACGGAGGCAGCCTGCAGGGTGTGAAACCCATGTGGCTTCTGCCCACCCACATCTTCTGTTGGGCCCTTTAGAGTAAGCAGACTTGTCTCTCTCTGGACAAGGCCCTTGAAGCCTGGAAGGATGGACACAAGACTCACCCAAGGGGCCAGAGAGGATTTTCTTAGCCTCGGCTACAGACACTCCCTCACCCCGGGGATGGGCGCCCAGGCTACCCAGACAACCAATGGTTGCTGAGAACAATAGAGCCCCACACCTCAGCTACCTTTGGGTTTGAGGCGGCGTCCTAGTGGCCGAGGCTCTTATTAAGTTTGGGATTACCATGTGTAAAGCACAGTCTGGATTTTGTTTGCTCTGCCCTGTAACCTGCCTTTCTCAATACCCAGTCAGAGCTGCAGTTAATCCACTGACCCTGGGCTTAACCGGCAGGTGGCCAGGAGGCCCCACCAAATTCCTCTTGGCCCCTTTGTTACCTGGCCGTGGAGAGAGAGAGTTCTTGTTTGGGAAGTGTTTCTCCTCCCGCCGAACATTTTCGGTATTAAGAGTCTTTTGTCACCATAAATCTGAAGCAGGGGGATTATGACAGGCAGGTTGTCACCAGATTATTTCCTCCAGAGGATAATGGGGACAGTTTGGGAGCTGCGCTAATGAAACCTTTATTCTGGGGGACAATGCCATTTCCATTAAATTACAGCTCAAGTCTTCACAATACCCCAGAACAAACCCAATTTGAATATTTAATTTAGGATGGAAGGGACTGAGTAAACACCCTCGCCTTCAGCTCCTCTCCCAGCTCACCCGAGAGTGCCCGGGTTGTGAATATCAGCTCAGCAACTTCACAGGTGGGAAGATTCCAGTCGTTAGTAGCCGGGTGTTTACAGAGTGTTACAGTTCTAATTTGTTAAACTTCTAGGAAGTGAATACCGATCAGATAAGCAACGGACTAAAGTCCTCTTCCAGCTTTTGGTAGGCAACGCTGCCTTTAGCACAAGGTCTTTCCACCTGCTCCTGACCCAGCACTGGGGGGGCAAGGGGAGGGGGACGACAGTCCTCTGGGAGCTGTGCTCTGTGTCACCCAACACACACAGCACCCCCCCCCCCTTGGAGACGTTCCTTAGAGATGCTCTAAAAGAAATGTCTGATGATGCCTGGTGGGGGGGAGGGGGGGAGAGGCAGGCTGCAGTGACGTCGTCGAATGCCCTGAAAGGGAACAGAATTTTCTGTACCTTCCTTCCTTGTCTACTTGGCAACCAGGCAGCCAGGCGACAGGCTGTGAGATGGAGTTGTGTGTGGGCTCTTGTGCAGAGGTTCTGTCACTCTCCTGGATCATCTGCAGGGCTCCCTTCCTCTCCTCACAGCACCTTAGCTAGGATGCCTTTGGTTCCCCGTGAAGCCCCATCTTTGCTCGGTCCCCCACCCCAGAGGCAGTGGCCAGACACACCCACTGCTGCGTCCCTGTCCGGGACACTTAGCTCAGTCTTTCTTTTCCCCCCCGGGTCTCCACACACAGCAGAGCTGAACAGCAGTCCGCTTAATCGCTCTGGAAGCCGGTGACTCATACCGGCACACCTCATTTCTCTGTCAAACGTTTGCTTCCTATCTACCCAGAGAAGAAAAGGAAGGGAACATGGAAAAGAAATACCTTTTGGTTTTGCTGCCCTGGTGAACCTTCTGCCTAGGCTCTGCCCAGTTGAGCAAGACACAAATGACCCCATGCCCAGCAGCAGCTGCTGGCACCCCGGTGCTCAGCATTACTGCAGCCGTGGTAGCCTGGCTTCTGGCACCCTCCCAGAGGCTAGTGATCAGGCCCCAAGACAAAGGCAACATGGATACTCACTCTAGGGGTTGGGGATCCAACTTAGTTGGAATGCTTGCCTAGCATGCCGGGGAAGCCCTGGGTTTGATAGGGAACACCACAAAAACACCTGGTGGGGTAGTGCATGCCTATAATCCCAGAACTCTAGAGGCAGAGGCAGGAGGACCAGAAGATCAGGTCATCCTCAGCTGCATAATGAGTTTGAGGCTAGCCTGTGCTGCAGGAGACCCTGGCTTGTTTTTGTTTTGTTTAAAGAAAAAAAAAAAAAAAAAGGCTGATTTTAAGCCAGGTAGTGGGGCTGCACACCTTTAATCCCAGCACTGGGGAGGCAGAGGCAAGGGGATCTCTGAGTTTGAGACCAGCCTGGTCTACAGAGCAAATTCTAGGACAGCTAGAGCTACACAGAGAAACCCTGTTTCAAAAAACCAAAAAAAAAAAAGCTGATTTTAGGAACCAGCCAGCTGGGCTACCCCAACCATTGACTACTCGAGGTGCTGGGGGAACAGAAGGAAAGTACAGCCAAAGGTCCTTTCTGAGCAAGGTGTGTGTGTGTGTGTGTGTGTGTGTGTGTGTGTGTGTGTGTGTGTGTGTGTGTGTTTTACACATGCACTCAGTGTGTGGCAGGGAATGAAGTTCTGGCACTGCTTGAGAAAGCAGCCAGCCCCCAGTATATGTATGGTTAGATCAAGCAGTACCCGGAGGTGGGCCACAGCTTTAGAATCCTTCACTCAGTGTTAAGCTGTCTGCTTGCTTCAGTGAGGTTTCCAGCCTACCACCAGAGCACAGGTTTGCTTTGCTTAGATTCAGCCAGAGGCCTACTTTCCCAGGCAGCCCTCCTCTGAGCCAAAGGATCACAGACAGAGTAGCCAGGTTTCATTATGGCACAGGGTGTCCTCCACTGAATTGGTATGAGGGCAGAAACGGTCAGTCCACTGGGCCTCTCTGTGGGCAGAACATTCACTTCTCTGAACTCCAAGTGACTCGGGGATCAGATCCTCAGTGTCACTGGGCTTCGGAGGAAGTAACAGGTAGGAACATAATAGTGTGCCACAGTGTGTATCAGCCTACCTTCTGGTTTCTTCCCATGTTCACTTGCAGTTTAGGGTCCTTGGAATCGGCTCCCATTAGCCAATGGGATCTCCAAAGACAGGTTTTAAGGTTGCTGTGGGGAGGCATGTGATGTTTCCATCAGTTTTTTTTAATGCATTTCAGGAAAGAATGTAGAGTCCACCCCTCTGGATGTCCTGGCCATAAACCACTGTGGATAGAGTGTCTCCCACAAGCCAGGTATTAGGAGGCCTCAGTGGCTTGGGAAGGGCCCTGTCCTCATAGGGTGAGCACTCAGGAGTTCATGAATCCAGGGGAAGGTCCAGCCTCTGGCACTCAGGGGACTTTGCTTCCACATGTACCTCTGCCTGCCCAGAAGCATAGTCACACAGAGGCCCCGACTCTTCCTGATGAAGACTGTCTCTGTCCAGTGAATGTTCCTTTCTCACCCTCCCAGCCTCCACCTGCTGTGTCTCCCTGTCATCAGTCACCCACCAGAACCACTCTGGGAGCCTCTTCCCAAGCCCTTCTAGTTTCTCCCCTGCCTGTCCACTTCCCTCACAGTAGACAGAGGGAGTTTTTACACATAAACATCAGACCATGTCATCCCTCTTGAGATCCTCCCAGGAACTTCCCATTCAAAATAAAATCTAACGTCTCCACCATGGTCTGAATACTCTTTCACATACTCTTTCCTCATACCATACTCCTATCACTCATTGCTCTTTGCCTGTGGGGCTCTGCTGCTGTGGGCCTGTCTCAGGGCCCTTGCACTTGCTAGAGGTACAGCCTGAGATGCTCCTCTCTTTGATTTTTTTTTTGTTTTGTTTTTTGAGACAGGGTTTCTCTGTCACTTCCCTAAGGGTCAGCTCTGTATTTCTGGTCCTCACTGAACCCACCTAAGACACGCTGGTTTTACTTGTTGACAAATCAGTGATTTCTCGTTTACTGCTGGAACGGAGCTCGTAGCAATCCTGGCTGCAGCTGTCATGTCCCCTGCTCCCCCCGACCCGCCAGTCATGCCATGTCTGTGGGATGACTGAATGCATGGATCTTTTCCTCACTTGAACCATCTCTGCTGCTGCATCACTCTCTGAACCTGTCCCTGAGCCTTAGCTCCTCAGCTTTGTGTCCTTGGTATGGCTCCTGTCCCTGTGCTGGGACTCCCCAGATTCAAGTCTTCCTCCTCTGAATAATGTAATCTCTCTAACCACCAAGGGCCACACCTTTCACAGGATCTTTAAAAAGCATGTATGAAAGGATATATATATATATATATATATATATATATATATATATATATATTATGTGCATTGGTGTTTTGCTACATGTATGTCTGTGTGAGGGTGTCAGATCCCCAGGAATGAAGTTACAGACAGTTGTGAGCTGCCATGTGGGTGCTGGGAATTGAACCAGGGTCCTCTGGGAGAGCAGCCAGTGTTCTTAACTGCTGAACTATCTCTCCAGCCCCTTAAAATACATGTTTTTATTAATTTTTTTGAGAATTTCATACCATTTGTTTTGATCATCTTAACTCCTTCCTCCCCCTAACTCCTCTTCATGCCACCCCCATCTCCCAACAACAAAGATGTTTTTTATATGTATAGGGGTTTTGTCTGCATATATGTATGTGTACCAGGTGTGTGCAGTGCCCCTGAAGGCCAGAAGAGGGCATCAGATATCTGAAACTAGAGTTATAGACAGTGGCAATCTGCTATCTGGGTACTAAGAATTGAACCTGGGTCCTTTGGTAGAGCAGTCAGTACCCTCCACACTAGACTGTCGACTGGCTTGATCTTGTACAGGTCTGGTGCAGGCAACCTCAGTTACCAATTTGAGTGCACAAGTCCTGTCCAGAAGACAGTTTCCCACCTGTCCCCCTGTTCTACCTCTGGCTCTTACAATCTCCCCACCTCCTCTTCTGCAATGGTTCCTGAGACCCCGAGGCTTTTTCCTGGGGATATTTGAGGCCATGTTCTGTGGGAGCCTATTTTCAGGTTTCCTAGTAGCTTTACTCAGCAGATCTGCATGGAGAGGATGATTGGACCACGGGCCTGAGTGCAGGTGTCTGAGATGGTCTGCACTAGGCTGTGCTGAGGGGAGGTCCTTTGCTCTACCCTGGGCATTTCTATAAATACCCTAGGGCAGAGACAGTCAGGGCTAGCCCAGTGGAATAGGTTCCAGGCCCTCTCAAGGCTATCCTGTATTTTCTATCTTTATCTGCCCCTTCTAAATCCTTCTATCTAATATTTCCTGCGGTTCCTACTCAAGAGCACTCTGGAAAAATGTGGGAGTGGTGGGTAACCCCTCCACAATGTTCTGCCTGCTCTACTAAACTGTAAGCATGATGTGGGAGGGACCTGGAGCCATCTCATTTCTGGACCCTTATGTAGCTACAGGCACCCTGTTGAATGAGGACAGTCACTTGACTCCAGGGAACACTGAGATGGATGAATGGCTTTTTGACACTTGGCTCCTTCCATATCTGCTCCTGTCCCTACTTCTTAGGGCACCTTTACTTCTTCCAGATTTCCAGTGTCCCCCTCCTGTCTCATTCCCAAACACTATGACAGCCTATTGTAAGGTCTTGCGCACCTAGACCTTAAGAGGATGCCCTCTCCCAAGGGTGCTTCTTCAAACAAATGTCCTTGGGTGAAGGGCCATATGGTCAGTCTCCCGGGAGAATTTTACTACTGATGACCTTGCATCTCTTGGGTTCTTTTCCTGAGTGCTCTCAGAGTGGATGTTCCTGTGTATCGCTGATGTCTTGGAACAGTGTGGGAGAGACTCTAGGGGCTTCAGGAAGAGAACAGATATGGACTCCACCCACTCCTAACACTGCCACAACCTCCTCTCTGTGAGAGTATAAGAGGATTTGACAAGGCATCAGGATCTGAAGACCCCATTTCCACGTTCCACCATCTTGACCACTGAAGTTCAGGTGGCAGAGTACCCACTGCCCTGGGTTTGTCCTCCCCTGCCTCTGCACAGTCCAGGCCTTGAGAGCACGGTTGGAAAAGGCAGATCAGGCCTTGAGGGTGGGGTGGAAGAGGCCAAAGGACTGAAATTCCCACAGCAGGGAACTCAGACTTTCCCACTGACCCACCATAGTTTCACCTGAAATTTTATGCGGAAGCCACAAGAATCCTGTTAGTTCCTGACTAACAGCACACGTGGGGTTGATTTGCTCCCTCACTCTGATGTCATCCTCAGGACTGCCATTTGCTTGCACCAGGACACCTATATTAGGGGAGTCTTTTCCTTTTCCTCCTCCTCCTCCTCCTCCTCCTCCTCCTCCTCCTCCTCCTTTTATTTTCCTGTGTTTTAGAGATCAGGTTTCTCTGTGTAACAGCTCTGGCTGTCCGAGAACTTGATCTATAGACCAGGCTGGCCTCGAACTCACAGATATCTACCTGCCTTTGCCTCCCGAGTCCTGGGATTAAAGGCATGTGCCACCACGACCAGCTTTGGACTCTCCGCTTCTAATATGCTATCAGCATTCAGAGTGACATTTGACAAGTGGACATTTGGGCTGGAGGTGGAGCTGAGTGGTAGTACACTTGACTCAAGGCCCTGGGTTCAATCTCCTTGCCTACTTACCTCTTTAGGAGGCCAAGCCACACTGACCTTCTTACCCTCCCTCAGAGATGGCCTTTGGGTTCCCCGTGGGCACTCAGTCCCCTACCGTTATCCCTTGCATGACCAGCCCCTTCTCACAATGGCAAGCCCCCATCAAGGAGGTTTTCACTGACCATTCTGCTTGAGGTTGGGCCCCTCTCTAGTTATCCCTACCAACTGGACCTTACCTGTTCTTCGTAGGTTTTATTGCAATGCATAATTATTTTGCAATGCACTGGCACATTGGTTTAACTGCTCCGAGTTAAACCATTTTACCTTTCTCCCTAGGCCCCCATACGTAAGAGAGTCTTGAGTTCACCTTTAGATCTTGGACCTGTGCCACGATACCCAGCACACAGTGGGGCTAAGTGGATAAAGATGGAGATGCTCGGGTACCATCCTCCTATCTCTTCTACAGTGGGATCTGAGACTGCCTCCCCTCCCCCGCAGCCTTCAGCTTGGGGAAGAGGAAGGTGATACCTCGAGCAGTACTAATTAGTTACTCTCTGGGGCAAGCTGATGCCTGACAGCATCTTGATGGTACCAGAGACTAATTCCCGAAGGAGCCCCGAATCTCTGGCACTAACAGGAGGGGTTTTTTCCTTTTTCTTTTTTTGTCTTGAATACTTCAGAAGTTAGCCTGGAATGAGACTTCAAAGCATTTAGTTCATCCCCCTTGTGTTCCAGAAGAGAGAACAGATGCTCCAGAAAGCTTGCCTGGAATGACCAGTTTGCTACTGGTCTAGTCCAAGAGTTCTTCTGATTCCCTTCTCTTCCTTTTCTCATCTCCTCTGGAGTCTTTCTCTTCCAGCAGCTTTAGAGTAATTTGCTTCTACAGTGGGCTGGTTTCTAAAGGTGGGTGAGATCTGCAGCACCTACCTCCTCTTTTGGGGTTTCCTAAATGTAATTCAACCCCTTTAGGCTAAAGGTAACAAAAGCTTTGGTATCTAAATCCACAGTTAGAGATGCAGGGAAGTCTCTCAGAGAGACTGGAGTAACTGATTGTATTAGTTATCTATTGCTGTGTAACAAACTACCCCTCAAAGCCTAGTGGCTTAAAAACACCACTTTAAGTTCGGGACGTTGTGAGGAGGCAGGTTTGGTTGATTCCAGTTGCTCTGCTGGCTCCCTTTACTCTCACTCAGCTAGTCAGCTAGGTCCTGCCCTGCCCCACCCCAGCCTGTTTGCTCATGGACATCATTGCTTGTTGATGAATAGTGTGTCAACTGGGTCACACATCTTCAGAGAGTGACAAGACACTGCAAGCGTCTTGTGGTGTCACAGGTCCCCAGACCTTAGCACAACTGTCACCATGATGGAAGTACCATCCAGGTCATAAAACTCAGCACTTAGATAGTGCCACCTGCCAAAATGAAAACAAAGACCTAACCTATTCAAGTGCATAGTTCTGGGAAAGTCTCTAAATGAATTAACCTTGCTTTTTGGCTTGTGCAGTTCCACTGCTGGCTAACTGAAGTGTGGTCAACCCAGGATGTGGTTTTTGTGCTTAAAAGCTCATCCTGAGAAAGGCCCAGGGCTACACTGAGATCCCAAACACCTAGAATAGTCACCGGCTGGCTAATAAGGACTTTCTATTGGCATAGTCTTCCCTGGCAGACGCCCCACAGCAGTAGCTGGGTTCCAGGAGCATGAAGAGATGGCAAACCTATGCACAGACGATTTTCAAGCCCCTGATTGTTCTAATGCTCACTAATGTCTGGTTGGCCCAAGCAAGCAAAATTCACAATCAAGGGACCAAATGAACATTGTCTTCTTGGTCGGATGAGTTGGGCTATGTTGTTGCCATTTTCCTGCCTGTCTGCCAAAGTTCAGGGCCATACTTTTGTATCCTGTGGAGAATTACTGCAACCATCCTTTCATATAGCTCAACTGTTGGGGTGCTAAGAAGGCCAGAGCAGCCAGCACCTGGCTGTGAGATGAGGTCCATGAGGTTGCAAGCTAGAGACCCTGAACATTGTCACCCCCATCCCTCCGAGTGAGTACCAGTATGAAGGGAAAACTGGCTGGACAGAGAACCAAGACCTGCAAAAAGCCAGGAAGTGCAAGCGGCTTCGTTTCCCTCCCTCTGCATCAGGGTCTGCTGCTGGAGAGACCAGAGATGAGAGCTGTGCTCAAAAGAGGTCAGGGCTGCAGCCTCTGCTCCTAAAAATAAAGCTTGTGAAGGAAGTGAAGGCTAATGCACCTGGAGGTGGAGCCACAGGTCAGGTGGGCAAAGCTTTTAAATGCACTATCTTCTATGGTCCTCCGTGGGGGATGGCCTGGTGACATTCCCCCCCCAAGCTCAAGGAGAGCGCCACCACGAGCAGTCCGGTGGCAAATCAAGACAGCGGTGGTCTGAACAGCCCTTTCTAACCCTGTCTGACAGAAACGTCAGGTCAAGCCTCTACATTTCTCACATTGGGAGGTTTGGAGCAACAAACGAGGCTTTAACGAAGCCAAGTCCTTGTTCTAGAAGGCAGAGGTGACTTTGCACACAGCGCTCCAACATTTTCTGACTCCCTCAGCCCAGTCATCATCATAAACCTGGCCTAGGTTCGCGAGGTGATGGCGCCCACCAGGAAGGCAGGGGGGCTCTGAGCCCTACACCGAGGCGTTGCCAAGCCTGCTGAGGACTTGGGGGGACGCGGCCCGGAGGCCTTTTCCTTGTGGCTCCAGCCGAATTAAAAACCTCCTTACCAGCCATTCACTCGGAGGAGGCCTCTTCCTTGCTCCCCGGGGGTCGGGGGGGGGGGAGGCTGTGTTGCAGGGGATCTGGTTGGGGGGAGGCTGGGCCTCCTGGGGCTGGCGAGGAGGGGGAGCCTCAAGAATGGAAAGGGGCCCTACCCAGAAGAGATTGGCAGGCAGGGAGCGGGGGGGGGGGGGGGGGGGGGGGGGGGGGCAAAGTGCAGCCGGGTCACTGGGGAGCGGGGGTGGGGGGGAAGTGGGGGGATCGGCAAGTAAGGGAGTGAGGGAAAGTTCCACTTCTAGCCTCATTATGGAAGAGGCCTGAGCAGAGAGAGGCGGGAGCACCCGGAGCCAAGAGAAAAGGGAGGTGGGACGATGCAGAGCCCAGAAAGAGAGGTTTTTAGGGTGCGCAGGCAGGACAAGGCGGCCCCTCCTCCGTCGGGATCCCCATTCCCAGACCAGGAAGCACATCTGCCCAGCGACTCCCGAAGAGGGGGAGCAAAATGCCCTATTAAGGGTGGGACGAATTGATTTTCCAAAGAAGCACGGCACCATTTCCTCCCAATGCCCTCTCTAGGCCTCCTTAATCTGCCCCGGAGGCAGCAGGTGACCTCTGCGCAGGCCCCCGAGGTGCCTTTGTTCCCGGCCTTCTGCGCCCGCCCGCCGCTGCCTGCACCTGCGCGGCCCGGGCTCGGGTCCACCCTCGGCCGCTCGCTCGCGGGGTGCACCGGGCATACCTTTGTACCCTGAAAGCCACCGCTTCTCCGCCTGTTTGCTCAGGGCTCGACAGTCACTAAGGGTTCCACTCTGGCAGCGCTGGAAACCTACTCCCAAGAGGGATGGGGAGAGTGTACCCCACAAACTTCATCTGGAAAGACCAGTTTGGGAGGGAGGCTACCAGGGCGGGCTAGAGCCTCTGTCCCTTTGGGCCCTGGGTCCTCAGATGCGTCCTGCTGACTTTTAATCCAATCCCTCTGAGGTTTGCTAATTTAATTGTGTAATGGGCACACCTGAGACATTCCCTTCCCTCTCATTAGGACATTTCTTAGCTAAAACGCAAGACAAATGAGAATATTAACACAGGGAATTCATTGAAAGCGTTTTGCCATCGTTAGAACATCTGAGCGAGCAGAAGGAAACAGAACGGAGGCGTGGCGGGGCCTCCAAGTTGGAGACAGGCAAGAAGATCTCAAGTTCTTGCTAAGTGAGCCTGAGTTAGGCATTTAGCCTTCGTACATTAAATACCTCGTTTTTTAAGGAGTGGGTCTCCAAACATTTATTATTCATAGTAGCAGGACAGCCGGTAAGCCACTGTGTGGAAACTGAAAGACTTCCCGTGCTAAAGGTTAATGAAAGTGTAATTTGAATCATGAAATCTTTATGTGTCCGCTCAATTTACACCGAAGGTTCATTAAAGATGCGGTTGGTACCAGGGGCTGCGGGTGACGTCACAACGGGCATTTAAATGGGCGGGGCCAGGCCGCTCTGCATGTAATCCTTTAAAAATATAAAAGCCTTCCTCTTTCCTTCTCTGTCTCTCCAGCTGTAACAACTTCACCAACTGTCTGGGTTCCACCCCAAGGATTTCACAGAGAGAACACGTTAGAGGGAATCAGGAAGCAGAGAAAAGGTCACAAATAAGCGCCTCAGGAACAATGGGAGCTTTTCTCTATGCAGCAGTGGGAGAGTTGCTAGAAAAAACGGGAAAGGTATTAATCAGAAGTGGCTATAAATCCTCTGGAGTTTTGCTCTTATAAAACTCCTCAGAAAAAGTCTTGAAGGAAATGCAGGTCAAAGCCCAAAAAAGCTCTTGATCAGAGAGATTGCTGGAGGAAAAAATCTTCCCAGACGCCGTTTAATAGGCAGCAATCACCCCGGGAGAGGGAAAGCCAAGTACGCTTGAAACATGGTTGCAATTCCTAATAGGTCTTGTCACACTTAAGGCTCTGCAAGCTCCATCCAACGAACAGCTGAAGCTAGCTGGCGATTCATAAAGCCAACAGTTTAAAGTTTATTATGATGAAAGCCCTTAATGACAGCCATCGCTAGGGGCCCATCATTTATAAAGCTGTGCTGAGTATTAGACATGTAGCATGACCACCAATTTTATGTCACAATTGCTACCATAAAATGACCTTTGGTGATTTTTGCTGCATGTGGTGGACAGCTCTTCCTTCACATTAGTGCTCTGTGGCTTTCTTTGCAGACTATTATGCTGTCTAAAGCTTATTTGGCACTGTCGTGAGCCTCAACCCTGGTTATTACCCCGAAGGCCTGTCTAAAAAAAAAAAACAACAAAAAAAAAAACTCATGCTCTATTACGCCACTCCAATAATTTGCAGTTCTTACCAGCCTTGGGTCGTGTAATATTTTAATGCAAATATGCTTTACCATTGCATTTTATTTATTTATTTTTCAAGTTTCCCATGTGTGATGCTGGCTGGTGAAACATTCTCTTGTAGTTAGTTCACTGAAATCAGTCATATTCCCTGATCAGGTCTACTGACGGGGTACTGTTTATTCTGACCAGTTAAAACAGTGCCAGAAGAAAAAAAAAAAAAAAAAGGTTAATTAAACTTGAGGTTTTTTTTTTTAACCCCACGTGTGGTGAGCCCACCCTAAGCAAAAGCTCAAGTTCTTATTTCCCTGCATCCAAGCCCAATGCAAATTTACATCTGAGTAACATTATTTAATTAGGCTGCCATTTGTCACCCTGCTTTGTGTAGTTAGAGAGTGTTTGAATACATGGCCACTTTACTGCTCCTATGTAAACTGCCGTTGAGAAAGTGGCCTGTCCATGCTACCTTTAAATTGTGTATATAATTTTATAAATGATATAAAATCTGCTTCTAGTCTCTGGGGAAAAAAAAAACCACGAGCATGGCACACTGCAATTTTGGAAGGATTTAAAATATGTGATTTCTGCTGGTACCTACTGTATTGGGTTTTATATAAAGCTTTTTCAATAAGGTAAATTGTTACATGACAAACTCATCTCCACCATTATCATCTGCTGTTTGTGTTTAACAACAGGAGTCCCGCTCTAACAAAACTGTTGTAATGGCTGCACAAATTACTCAGCTGAAAGCTTTTCACCAAACAAAACAGTATTAATCAGCAGTTCTTATGAAGGTGCTAATTAAAAACAATTTTCTTCCTCAGTTTGCAATACTAAAACCATCTTCACTTGCACTTTCCACTATACGGCTACTGTATTTGCTCACACTTCAGGCCTTCCATTAACTATTGAATCTCCTATTAGCCATTTTATTACATTTCTGTTTACAAGCTTGTTGACATTTTAAAAGTCACATTATGATCTGTTTTATCTATTAGAAAATGTATTAATTGAAAAGTCAGGGAGACAAAAAAATAAATAAATACAGATTCCAAATGCACAGACTTCCTAAGCAGGATACACAGAAAGCCTTCAGCCCCAGCCTGGGGAGCAAGCAATCTGGATAAAATGGAATCTGAAAAGTCCAAGTGGCATTTCAAGCTTGATGGTTTGTCAGACATCCGTGGGCTGGGCTCCTTTATAATTTGGAAATAGTCCACTCCGGAAAACAGATTTGCTGTGGCTAAAGTCAGTCTGCCTTTCAAACTACTTTTCTTTTGTGAGACATACTCAATGTGATTATGATGTTTCCGCAGTCTGAAGACAGGACAGTTTGATCCATGGAGGAGAATGCTACAGCCACAACCTGGGGCCACACAGCCTCATCCTCCCAGTGAGTGTGGTACATATGCACATGTTCAGTGGGACTCTCTTGACCATGTGGACATCCTGCCCCTCCCCCAAAGTCCACTGAAAGGGTTTGCCAGACAATGCTTCCCAATTGTCTGGCATTGATGGAACCAAATCAAGTGCTGACTTAGCACAAAGCCAAAAAACCTACGGAAGCTGAGTTGAAGGAAGGAGACAGTCCATTCTTATCAAAACAAAAACAATAATGCCCATCTCTTAGGAAAAGGTGTGCCCTACTTTGGTAGTGGGAAGAAGAAAAAGAAGAGGAAGAAGAAGAAGAAGAAGAAGAAGAAGAAGAAGAAGAAGAAGAAGAAGAAGAAGAAGAAGAAAACTCCCCCCTCCCACCTATTGCATTAACCAGGTTCTTCAACTGTCAAAGGCACTTAACTAGTTAGGACAGACACCTGGCTGCTGGAACAGGGCTCCAGAGAGGCCACTAATCCTCCCTTCACTCAGTTAACTGCTGGATCCCCCAAACTGATTCAACAGGTATGCAGTGGTAAATTCAGCCTAGACTGAAGCCAAGGGGAAAAACCAGCAAGGGGCGGGCAGCTCTTCTCTGAAAACACCCGAGGAACCAGCCAGAAAAGCTTTTACGGCCCGACAAGTTTTCTGCTGAATACTGAGCACCTAAATTACCCTTCCCTAATGGAAGTTACATTTTCATGCTCAGTCAAAAAGCCAACAAAATACACAATTTATACAAAATAGCAGCAACCTCTGAGGCAGTCTTTCCGAGCACTTTTATCCCAATTCACGGCATATGTCTTGCTATAAAATAAAATATATTTCTCATAACCAACTTGGACGTGGTTGTTCATATCACTGCTTTACAACTGCCCATGGACAATATTAGATGCATTCTTACACCCAACCAAATCTACAAAAGAAAATCATGAGTTTTATCAGAAGATTAAAAAAAAAACCTATAAAAAAGAATGTACTAATTCTTAATGTCGTTTTTTTTGTGTGTTTGTTTTTACTTTTTTTATTTTATTGTAGTATGTGTGTGTTGTCATAGTGTGCACATGGAGGTCAGAGGATAGCTTTTGGAAGTCAGTTTTTTTTTTTTTTCTTCCACCATCTGGGTCTTGGGGATTGGGCTCAGAGAGTCTGGTTTGGCTGTAAGCACCTTTACCTGCTGAGCTACCTCACTGGCCCAGAATCCCCTAATTCTTATGGCTTCCCAGGCAGACAGGCTCCTTTTGGAAACAAACACATGCATAATTATGCAGACAATTGTAGAATGGGTCACATTATTGCAGCTATATAATCTAATACTAATGCATAAAGTTTAGCTATATAATCTAATACTAATACATAGAGATACTCATAAAGTTCATGAAGAAATATAAATGGGCAAACTTTTTAGAGTTGCCTTAGTTTTCCTTCTCAATACCTGCATTCTATTAAAAATGTAGAAACTAATTAAAAAACACTTTTCATGCATTCAATAATATAACATCAGTTTCTTATAAATGTTGAGAGAGCCCAGCACAGGGATCCTTCCAGGTAAAGATTCCATAAAGAACATATCATGAACCCCTGAACATATGACAGGGGATCTAGGAGTCATAATCACACCATGATAAATATATTCTTACTGTGCTCTTAGTAGGAATAGCTCAACTTTGACACACTGTTCTCAGATATTTCTAGAAAACACACTGCTAGTTTGCTTTAAAAAAATTTAAAAAATACTTCTCCCAAAGAACTGAGCAGTACACTTGTGTATCTGCCACACACAAATGCAAACTGCATTTCTGCCAGTTCTTGTAGTTTTTTGATTGAAAAGAAAGGAAATATTCTCATGGTCCTGCTGTTCTATACTTAAAGGGGGGGTGGGGTGGGGATAGATCATCTTAGGTGCCACTAGAGAGAGGCTTCCTTTGTCTGAGATTTAGTTGTAGGTTTTACCTAAGAAATAATTCTCCCTGAATCTTCCTATGAGTGAGATGATCATGTTGCTTTAAAAAAAACCATCCCAAATTCTAATTTTTTTTAAACAAGAAAATATGAAGCCAGTGTGCAACCCACACAGTCACCAAAGGAGAGCTGCCACCAGCTGAACTACTCAGCTAAATGGTTGGTTTGCATTGCCCTGGTCTTTATCTAGCACTGAGAATAGACTGCTGTTTTATCCAAAGAGGAATAAATTGCTGTTATTGTGATGTTAGCCCATCACTTGGCATTGCAATTCAAGTTTTTGTGAGAAAGAAATGTATGATCTAAGTGCGACTTGACCTATGCCTTCTGAGATCTGTCTAGGTGCTTTAATGGAGCAGAAAAAGTGGCGAATACAGGGACATGCAAACTGATGGTAAGATTTTTGTTTGATGATAGAACTGGGCAGAGAAGTCACTATTTTTATGACATCTAAGTTTGCTTAACATGCAAAAAGATGAGCCTCCCCAGGTCCCCCCTCCCTCTCCCCCCCCCACCTATCACTTTAATTGTATCACACTGAATATACACTTTTCTTCTGCTAAAGATATGAGAATACACAGCTAACCCACCTAATGACATTCCTGCCAAAGTGGGCACAGATGATTCCTTGCAGATAAACATCTGAATTTCCACAAAAGGCATTAAAGCCCTTCCATGGAAGCACCAGGCAGGTTGGGCTGGGGGTCCTTGCAGAAAGGCATCATCCTGGGTATCGCCTACTCAATGTTTACTGTACACTCAAGTCTCTGAAACTAACAATATATACTTATTTTAAATAAGATAATTGTGTGATTGAGTTTTGGTTTTTTTTTTTAAACTCCCCCTGGTTGCAATCTAGTTTATCTACCACTTATTCAAAATTTCTCTGGAAGAGACCTATTTTGAAAGAGACTCGGAGAACAGCAGCAGTTAAGATTTAAGCCCGGATAAAGGCTCACTTTTCATTCATAGTCAGAGCCTAAATGTGCTCTTCTTGTACCTAAACAGATAATAAGCACTGAGCACACTCCCCCTCCTTGACACAGCACACTGAGACTAATCACACATAATTGGAGAGGAGGAGCCGAGGGCTGGGCACGCTATTGTGTCCAGAGGACAAACGGTCAGTTTATGAGGCTTTGGGCTGATGTAGTCATTTCTTATACATCTATAGGGAAAAAAAACATTCTGTTCAAAAAGAAAAAAATAATGAGAGAGAGAGAGAGAGAGAGAGAGAGAGACAGAGACAGAGATGATAGACTGAAGCAATGAATTGGGACATCAGAAAGATGGGGTTTATTTATTTATTTACTTAACCAGAAAAGAAGGGTGACGTTTTCTGTGTTTACAGATTTAGACTACCATTACCAAACGGAACAAAGACAATTTAAAAAGGGGGGGGGAGGTGGGAACCATCAAAAGAAAATCTGCTTTAGAGAGAAAAATATTTAGATTGCTCACAAGTCCAATTCTGATCTCAGATAGGCTGCTGACACACGGAAACACACAAAGGTTTGGTGCAGAAGAGCAACAAGCTGCTTAGAAGACGAAAAGGTTTAGGAGCTGGCGGGGCCGCCCAGGAGTGATGTGTGTGTGTGTGTGTGTGTGTGTGTGTGTGTGTGTGTGTGTGTGTGTGTCTAGTCCCAGAACCAAGATTTGGAATGTGAAAAAGTAGGTGGGGCTCTGAGTCTCAGGGGACCCGTGGCAGACTTCTCTTCTTGTGAAAATAATTTTCCGTACATCTGATTTTTTTTCTCTGTCTTCTATCTCGTTTTGGTTAAAATAAGCAGAAGGGGGTAATGGAGATTTTCTTCATATATGTCCGAGTTTTCTTTTTTCAACTGAAAATAAGAGAAATACAAGGTAAGAGGAGTCAAGTGAGGAATTTTTATAAATTGATAATGCTAATTCAAACATGATGATGATTTTAACCTAAATATATAATTCTTGAAAAATCAATCACATAAGAGCAACTCAACATGGTTGGTGATAGTACTGCCATGATGACGATATTAGAATAGGAATCTGAGGTTTTGTTTAATTTTGTTTTAGGAAAGGATTGGGTGATGTTTTCATAAGTACCCAAACTACACCGTGCCTGAGGGAAAGGTGCGGGTACCTTCATCTTTCCTAGAATAGCACTGGGCAGGTGTCTACATCAGCCTGGTTCTCGATACACTAGTCAGTGCTACATCACTCTAGGCAGGCAAGAACGTTGGATGGACTGGAGACCATGGTAACATCTGGGCACTGGGACAGGTTTGTGGGGCCTCAGACATTTCAAAGGCTGTCGGGGTCCTCCTTGGGGGTGGGGTGGGGGCGATAACAGCAATGAGTAATTCAGGATACTACCGTCATTCCCAGGAACATATTCCAACAGAACACCAACCCCTGATGGTGCTAAGATGAATTTCTGAGGATCTTTTGTGATACAATTTTAAATTCCAACCAATCTCCGTACTAAAGCACACATTCTGGTAAATGAGGGGGAGCACACTTTATCCCCTCATTTGGCTAAAATAAATCTGACAGCCACATTTATATTTGTTCTAGCAAATAGCAGTTTGTTTCCTCCTCCTCCTTTGTGTGTGTGTGTGTGGGGGGGGCAGGGTTTCTCTGTGTAGCCCTGGCTGTCCTGAAACTTGTTCTGTAGACCAGGCTGGCCTGGAATTCAGAGATCCACCTGCCTCTGCCTCCTGAGTGCTGGGATCAAAGGTACACCACCATCCCTGGCTAGTTTGTTACTTCTAAACACAATAGATTATGAGTTGGTATTTTTGAGCCAATTGTTATTTTATTTTTAATTTATAAAGAATCAGAAATCTCTCTTTTCACTATACTGGAAAGCAATTCTTTTATTACCTCAAATCAATCACCACTACCTACCTTAAAACATCCCATGAACGGCTCTACTATTACATTCTGCTGGGTTGGTCTGTTAGGGATATGTTCACTTGTACCTCCCTTCTAAATCCTACTCCAAAATGGTGACACGTCTTCACTATTAAGGACAAGAGCCACCTTCTCTGCTGGAACCTAAAGCTAATCTCATCTCCTTTCTAAGCTAAGAACAGGTGGTGGGGTGCTCACTGATGTGACTTCCTTTTGCTTTCTTAGATGCCGACTCACAAATGACTAGTTGTCCCCTTAGAAGGGAGCTTGAAGAACTGTTTGTCACCAATGTATCAACGGTGTTCATCACTCTCTGGTCTGATCATCACCACCATCATCACGATTTGTGAAACTGGCTTCACCAACTCCGATGCCCATGCCCTCTCACTGTACATACCTTAGCCACGCATCGCCCTAGCAACAGAACGCACACATGGAAACATTGCACCGAGAGGAGAGGGGGCCATGATAGCTAAATCTTTCCTCAGGGACTGGGGATAAGGGAAAGTTGAGTACTCCGAGCAAGTCAGCTGACCTCCTCACTGACAAGGCACTAATATACACAGCCTCAAATGAGCTCTTTATAAAGTCCCTGAGGTAATATATGGGATAAATAATTCTTCTGTAAATATGGTCTAGGAATCACTTTTAACTTGAATTCTGTGCTGACCTCTGGAGGCCAAAGCAGAGGTTTGGCTGCTAGAAGGGGCCAGGGGGCCAGCCTGGTCCTTCCTTTGAGTCTTTCTGGAAATTGGGGGTTGAGGGTGGGTGTGGGACTCCCCATCTCACAAACAGTACTGTAACACCCACCCTGTTATCCCTGAACCAAGTAAATCTGTTACAGGAGAGTCCTTGAACACACACAAAGCTGTTAGGAAATACTGGCTTGGATTGGGGGGAATGTTATAAGGCTGAAGAATAATTCCATTTACCCAGGCTGTACTTCTTTGCTCAATTAATAATTATAATTTTAAGGAGTAAGAAAGCACCTTGAAAAAAAAAGGAACAAAAAAGCAAATTGTGAATAAAACAATTTTTCAATTTCATAGGTTAAAACAGGGTCTTTGAGGACTGCACTAAATTATAGAGCTGTTATTAGCAGCATTGTGCACTACTTCATAATTGGATGTAACACACTCAGCCTTACCACAGCAGGTACAGCAGAGGGAGTGGAGTTCAGACTGTTTACCCTTTACAGTATCCACAATTATCCACAGCACACCACACAGATTACAAGCACCAGCCACTTGTGAATAGATAAGCGGAAGTGCAATATGGCCGTGCATTTCACACAATGTACCGACTTCACGGCGCAAGCTTTTTTTTTTTTTTTTTTTTTTTTCTTTCTTTTTCCTTTTTCTTCCTGGGCTAAGTACAGTACAAACATGTAGAGGATAAAATCTCCAGTGGTTTTGCCAAAGTCCAAAAACATGGCTCGCAACATTCAATTTCGAGAGCATATTCGAGCGGTTTCACCGGCTCATTTCAAGGCAGCGCTCGATCTGAAGGGAGGCTCTCCCTGGCTAAACCGCTCGCTCTCCCAGCAAGCTTGTGTCTTAGAGGGTTGCACCACACCATGGGGGTAGTATGTTTGAGTCTCAGCCTGAAGGGACCAGGACGAGGCTGAGGAGGAGAGAGAAGGGTTTTATCTTATTTATTTTTCCTTCCTGTTGCCCGGACAAACAGAAAGGCACGATTGTGGCCGCCTGGGTCCTGAGCACGCCGCCGGCTGCACCGTGTGGGCTTAACAAAAGCGCGGGCAGAAAGTGCAGAATGGCACCGTTTTGATTACAGGCTTGCTTTTTAACGGAAATAAAATTTCACAGTTAACAATGAGAGGTGAAAAGTTTAAGAGGCAAAAGCTGTTCCTCCTGATCGCTGACTGTTAATCAGCTTCATGGGTGGTTGCCTAAATCTGTAGATTTTTTTTTTTTTTAACCTCGCACTACTGCCAAGATTGTAACTAATTTTTCCCCCTGTTGTAAGAGGAGGGGTGAAAAACTCGGCATAGAAGGCAGCTGTGTATGAGTGACGTGAGGTACTAACGCAGAGGGCAAAATTAAAATTCATGAATCTCTTCACAACCATTTGTGTAACAAGATTAAGACGGGACAGCGGAAAAGAGCGGCATTATCAGGCGTCTTACAGTCCTCCAGCTGCTTACCGCTCTATTCCAACACAGTAGGGCTAAGAGGATAACACGCAGCCCGAAGGGAACCGCGGCTCCTCCGATGGGGAGCAGGCGCGGCCCGGGGACGGTGGGCTTTGGCCAGAGACGCAGGGGGAAGAAAGCTGATTGCCGCTCAGGATGGGAAACTTTTAAGCCCTGGCTATTAGCAGGGCGGCCAACAAAAGCCGCCAGGGAGGAGGTTTCCGCACCCGAGCCGGCCCTCAGCTTCCTGGAGCTGCGTGAAGGTGGCAGGCACAGGGCATTGCCTTTGGCCTCAAGGCTGGGGTTGAGATGCCTGGGCTCGGTGAGCCGGCACAGGGGCGTCCCCTACTCACTCCACCTGGCCGGCTGGTGTGTGTGTGTGTGTGTGTGTGTGTGTGTGTGTGTGTGTGTGTGTGTGTGTGTGTGTATCTGCTGAAAAAGGGACACAAGGGATGAGCATCCTTGTGCTAGAAGCAGGATGTCAAACTAATTGAATCAGCTCTCATTAAACACACACACACACACACACACACACACACACACACACACACACACACGGAGTCCTATTTATTTATTATACCTTTGACCCAGGACTGCATAGTACGGCCCCTGAGTTCTACTTCCTGCAAAAACATTCATGCAGGTTCACCCCACAGCCACAAGGAAGACTATTTGTGAGCCCATTGTTAGCAAGGGGAGGGATTTGACTTGTAAGGAAACCTAAGGCCACTTAATTATTTAAAGGGATGTATTTATGTTTGGGCCAGTTAGTCAGTCAGTGGTGCCCTCCCGAGGACTACCTGGGCACAGTACACAATAGAGATGCTAGAAACATGTTCAGAGGTTTTTCTGAATGTGCTGTGCTTAGCAGCATAGGGCGCAGCCCTGGAAACCAGAGGAGGGGCTGCCATCCACTAGAGTCTGGCACTCAGGTTCTAGACAAAGGAGAGGTACCAAGGACTCAGGGGCCTTGCTTGTCCCATCGTACTTCAGATGTTTCAGAGAGGAGACAAGGGGTCTCAGGGGACAGTGCCAAACATCTCTGCTGGTGGAAAGACCCACACCTTCGATCTCCTAAGCTGTCACTGAGAAACTAAAAGCATCTCTGGTTCTAAGGGGCAAGTTGATGTCACGACATCAAAGCGGCGTCAGCTGATCCTTGTAGCTCCAACCTGACCCTGGAGAGAAGGCCACCCCATTCCTTTGGTTGAAGGCACTCAGGAGGCCAGGAGAGACACTCTCCCCATTGGGTACCCCCCCCCCAGAGCTCTTCCTTTTGTTCTGGGGACAGGGTAAGGGAGGAGACATCATTCTGGAGAAGCAGGTAAGATGTGAATAACTTGTCACTGGGTTCCTATTTTCTGATTGCAAGCCATGGGTCTGATTCTGCCAGTGAGAGGATGCCATTAACTTTCAGTTGTCCAAGCATCGTCCACTCCCACCCCCACCCATAGGCTACAGGGAGCCCTAGAGACACAGAGAAGGCAACCCATTTCAGGGAAGTGAGAATAAGGGGCCGTTCTCTTGCTTGGAAGATCGGACCCGTTTTGCATATAAGTTTTCAGGAGCCAACCCATTTCGACAATATATCACCAGTCTGAGCAATAAAGAATGCTATTCACATTGTCTCGGGAGAAAATTAAGGTCAGGTTTTTCCTTTTCTGCAGTCACGGCTTGTGAAAGCATGCCAAGTCAGGGTCTCTCACCATGGGCAGATGAGCTCAGCAAAGGGAGATTTCTGCAAGCCACAAAATTACCCAAGAAATCTGCATTAGGCTAGTCCCTGTGACAGGCACCAGCCCACATGAGAATCCTAAAAACTTTTCCATGAAATACTCGCCTCTTGGTGTCCTATATTGCCCTATGCCCATAAATAATAAAAAGGCTGATAACACTGCTTTATGTAAGCAGGCTTAGAAATCACTCTCAGATAAGTGCTTTTGACCTAAATCTTGTAGCGCCTCATCCTGACATCTAACCTCACAACTGTGAAATTCTGTATGAGATTTAACAGTCTCAAACTGTCAACTGACCCAGCCATAAAGCAAGCAGAGATAAAGATTTACAGTCCAACATGATACAATTAGACATTCACCTTCTATTTATTTCAGCACAGCTAAGCGTTTAACCTACTTAAAAGCCGAAGGTTTTTCATTAGAACACAAATGCATTTTGTCATTCATTCTAAGCCGCCTCCTCTTGCATCTTGCAAATTAGTCCATTATGAATGAAAAAGATTAGTTTGTTTCAGAGAAAGGGGTAAACAGGCATGGTTTCTGTAAAATCCTCCTAGACACGCAAAGATAAAAGATGACTTTACCACACAAAATAATCAGATTCAAATAGCTGTGCGGGCGCAACTCACCTAAAGAGTACTTTAATCAAATATTTAGGTTACCTGCCAAAACGACCATGATCTCTTCAAAAATGCAAGGCGGATTAAAGTGTTATCTAGCACAAGCAGAAAACTAACCTTGGAGTGGAAGTTTGAAATGTGTTCATCATAATTTTCATGTCTTTGGAGAGAGAAACCGGCTTTCTCAGCTAGATTGCAAAACTGGTTGAATGTATTCCCTCGGCGTGGGGCAAATACCATTGCTTTCCCCTAGAACGTTAGAAAAAGGAATTCACACAGTTTAAAACTGGAAGGCAACCAAACACAGCAGACATGAAGTCAAAGCATTCATCTCCTCTAAGGTACAGAAACTTAACTGTTCTGGAAACATTTAAGCAGGCAGGAAGGACACTCATAGGGAGAATCATTCAAGGGCAGATAAAGAAAAGAATATCTCACACTCAAATGGCCGTGCTATATTGTATTATTTCCAAATAATGCATTTGTAATAAACATAACGTGGTTGGGAGCTGCCATTCTAGACAATGTATCCTGTATCAGGTCTAGAAGTTTATGACATGGAAATTAGAGTCTGGGGTGGTTCCCATCGCCTGTGACTTCTTCATACCTACCAACACAGTTCCAGAGCGCATGATAACCGATGTCTCTACAGTTAGTTTATTACACCCTGAAGATTAGGTGCCAAGCTACTCTCCATAGATGAGTGGCCACAATACATGCTGGAGCGTTCTTAAATTTCAGCCCTGTCCCTAGCCTTTTTCTGTGACTTTCCTGGTCTGGGACAAGGTTCCAAAATTTAGGTTCCCATCTTCAATGAATCCCTCAGAAAGGTCCACTGTAACAGGGCAACTCTACAGTAATCAAATGAAAGTGGTACCACGTACGTAGTAGGAAGGCATTTCTAAACAGCCACACAATCTGAAGACAACTGGGGCCCTGAGGAGGACCTGAGTAAAATGTCCACTGGACTTCAGAAGGCCAGTGTGACAAGACATTTCACAATGACCCTTCACTAATAACTGGGTGCGTGTGGACTCCCTCTTCCCCTGACATGTATACAGAATGACCAGGTTTCCCAATCTTATTTTTCTCCCCATTAAACAAAAACAGATACCTATATGCTTCTGTTAATTCCATGCTTATAGCTGTCATCGAAATGCCACCCTGAGGGAATTATGAGATATATTCCAGTTCCTTTTGTTGTTGTTTGTTTGCTTGTAGCAGGATCTTGTTATGTAGCCCAGGCTAGCCCCGAATTTGCGTCCCTCCTGCCTCCACTTTCTGAGGTTTGCGGTTGCAGGCATGAGTTACCATGCCTAACTTATTCAGGTTTATTATGACAGAAAGTTTTCACTCATACCTACCAGATATTTATTGGTACGGAAGTGTGTCAGACAATGGGCTCATCATCTACACAGACATCATCTCTAGTCTCCGACCTGTAAAAGCATCCTCAGGTCCGTTTTACAGGGATGCTCAGAAAGTTGGATAACTGGCCAAGAGGACACAAGCCAGACTTGATTAGAAGCCCATCATCCTGACTTCAACATGGGTGCCCTTCTCTTTATCCCTCTGTCTCCCTATTAGCCACGGTGATGGCAGTGACCACTACCACTGAACTGGTTGCTTCACGAATGCTCTTTAGTCCCTTGGATGCTGTTCTCCACTACCTTGTAGATGAGACATTGCACTTTACAGAGGAGTAAACCGGCAGGGGAAGGTTTGAAAAACAGTAGGAACCATGGGGCGGAAAGAATCCTGAACTTAAACACGGATCCTCACCATCAAACGGCTGCGGCATCTTAGGACGACCAGAACCACACCATCCAACCAAGGGCTGGAAGGGATGTTGGCGATGGTGTCGTCTGATCCCCTGATTCTGCACACAAGGACCTGCAGCCCCCACCCCCCGCCCAGCTGACCCGCTGAGTTTACTGGTCCATCTGATGGGAAGAACCAAGCCGCATGGCTTTGTTTGTTTGTTTGTTTGTTTGTTTGTTTGTTTGTTTGTTTTCCTTCCAGCAAGCTGTGAGGCTCAAGTGGAGTGAATGTAAAAACATGATTTGAAAAGCAAGGTGATTGATATGTAAGATCAGAAAAACTCTGTGTTACTCAACCGTGCTGCAAGAATCCTCACCCCCACCCCGTCCACCTGTAAGAGAACACACCGATCCATTGCTCTGGGCACAAGTGTGTTTCACACTGTGTTTACACAGACATACATACACACCCCCAGGCACATAATTACAGTGGCACCAATCACGCCACTATACTTAAGGTTCTGTCAGCTTTTCCAATATTAATTGCTATTTTCAGGCAGTTTTCAAACTTAGCAGCAAAAATTCATTTTTATGTGAAACGAGATATAATACACGGTCTCAGCGGGAGAACATGAGTCTTCTTTTTTTTTTTTAAGAAAAAAAAAAAGAAGGAAATATCAGTAGGGTCATTTCAGTCATTTCAAAGGACTGGTTGCCATTCTGGAGTTTTGAATAATGGAAGTTGTTTGCACCTACAAAGATTGCCACACAGTTACAATTGAGGAGTTGATTCTTTACAGCTATTATCCAAGCTATATATCATAGCGTTTCAGGGTGACAGGATTCTTGGTTGGGCTGATGTTTGCATTCACAAAGTGCATGCTTCCCACATCCCACTCACTAGTGGGCTGGGAGTGGGTGGTTAGGCTAAGAAGCGTTTTCTGACTAAACATCGTCCCTCTGCTTAGGGCTCAGTTTACCATCTATCACTAACAAATATATCCAGAATAGTAGCAAGCACGCCCCCTTCCCCTCGCAAGTCTCTCCACTACTGTTACAGCCCCCGTTGGTTCTCAGTACTTATCATCACAGACACACGCTACATCCTTGTTTGCTATTGCCTGGCTCCCCTGGCTAGATTGCACACTCCATGACAACAGGGTCTTCCAATCCAATGCTCTATGCACCGCACTTCCTCCATGCCTAGCAGGTAGTAGGGACTCAGTCAATATTTGTAGAGAGAATAAACTAAATCCAGGTGCTGAATAATCCAAAAAAAACACCGGTCTTTGAGAATTTGAAAGCCACATTCTATCGCTTATTCTTTTGAAGAGATTTTCTGCAAGGGGCTTTTACAGAAGCCAGTTCTAGGGAGGGATTGCAGAGGGCACCCATCTGCCCAACCCAGCACCCCCAGCAAGAGCAGGAGGGAATAGCAGTGTTGGTACAGAATTAGTTATGAGCTTTAAACTGTGTTTCATTTTGTTGAATATCGATATTTTGAGACGTGAATTAATGTTTTGGAGGGTGATAGTACACCACCCATCCATTCAAAGACAGATACAGAGCCCCATCGGGTTGCCAGTCTCTGCCCCATGCCGTAATGGGTGGTTTTCCAGGCACCCTGCCTCCCAGTGTCCCCAGAGGAGCAGAGCATGTCTGTGGAGGAGGACAACAACAGCCTTACAATTTAGGCTGCAAAAGAAAAAAAATCAAAACAAGAAAAACAATATAGATTTCAAATTAGCACATTACCTTAGGAAAATTATTTTCAATTTACCAAAGTGCAACTTTCTAAGCATTCAGCCACAGAGTCATTTTTAAAACTCAGAATGAACACTCAATTGAATGTAAAATTGGGCTGATGGGCAGAAATCCGAGGGAATTCACTTATCCCTGGAGAGACAGGGAGAGAAGTTCCATTCAGCAACAAAGCCACTGTTTACAGTGTGAGCACCACTGTTGTTACTTTGCTAGGCTGCTCCATACTCAGGTATTAAAGGGTCATACTTGTGGGAAAATAAGGGTGCTTCAGCTTTATTTAGGAAAGGAATGTGCCATGCCGCTGAAATGCCTTCGCCTCCTCCCTCTTCCAGGCAACCAATTATTAAATACCGATTACATGTTCAAGCTTATGCTTATTTTTGGTTTGTTTACCTGGCTTCTGAGATGCAGCCTTCACCCACTTCTTCTCCGGCCTCTCTCTCTCTCACTCTCTCTCTCCTCCTCCTCCGTTCCCGGCTTCTCCTCCTCCACTAGCTCTTTGTCAGAGGCTCCCCGGCTTCTGTCTACTTTTTCTTCGTGTTCTGTATAATTCTAGGCAATTGAGCCAAAGTCCACAGCTTCAACTATCACTTAAGTGTCAATAATTTCCGAGTATGTAAGTGTGGCATTCCCCTTTGCGAAGGGTCCACACCCATCGTTCCGGGTGCCCACTCAACTCAGCATGTGGGTATTCTGAAAATATCCTTAACCCATTCTGTCTGAAGGGGAACGTAACCCTTGGCTCCAAACCTGACCATTCTCAGAGCACTAGCCATCACAGCCCACCCTCTCACATTCATGCCCAGATACACAGAGCCGAAGACCTGTGTGGTGCGGTTTGTTCCCAAACTCGTTCCCAGCTGGAAACCTGGGAGCCAGAGCATCACCACTGGTTTCTTTTCTTTTCTCTTTTTCTTCCACTTTCCCTCTCTTCTCTTCTCCTCCCTTTTCTTCACAGGGTCTCACACAGCTCATGTTGGTTTCAACCCCCACCTCATCCCCTTGTGTTCACTTTCCAGAGGCCTGTGCCACCACACCTGGTAAGGCGCTGTCTTTCAGAACCTCAAAGCTCCGTCCCCCGACCTTCAAGTGTGTTCTGAACTGCTTGAGGGGGACCTGAAGGGATAAAAGGAGGCCAGGGCTGGGAGCACAGTGTTTTCACAACCTAGTTTACACTTGGTTGTTTCATTTTGGTGCTCGCTCTGGAACCCAGGGCTTTGTGAACGGCGTGTGCTCTGGCACTGAGCTACACCTGACCTTACTTTTGTCTCTTTAACTGGGATGCCGGCTAGACAGTTTGACCAAAAAGTCTCTCCAACTAAACAGGGATTGGAAACTCCCGAGATGGGTCCTGACTTCTTGGGATGGCAGACAAAGCCCCCATATGACCTGACTCACAGCATATCTACAAGTGTCTCTCCCCTACTCACCTGGTCCTCTAGTCAAACTGACCTAATTACAGCTGATGTGTTCTTTCACGCATCCCCTTGCCATTAAACTTGCAAACACTCCCCCGGGCTACAGTGCCTCTCCTACCTCACTTTTTCTGTCTGCCTGGTAAACTCTTACTCATCCCTCGACACCCAGGTCAGACACCCTTGATGCCTTTTCTGACGTTCTCTGTCCCTCCCCAAGCGGTCATTTCCACTCCCTTCCTCCGTGGGTCGCCACAGCTTTGCTCCCTCTTCACATACCATCTTGCAGCAGCTTGCTTCCTTGGGGTAGGGTTATATTGTTTTTTACTCCATCCTCTGTTCCCAGCTCCATGATGAGCATCCAAGAGACATGAAGAAAGTGAGCATCCATTCCATACTTTCTTCTTCAGTGTCATTAGCACTTAGATAGATGATTCCAGGTAGAACTTGGTCCATGCTAGACCCTGAGGAACTTGGCTTTTCTCAAACAGTCCTTGACTGCAATCAGGCCCCTTGGCAGTATCTGAGTGGCCTTGCCACTGTGCATTAAACACTCAGTGGCTCTTGATAAGGCCCTGTTTCTTCATCACAAAATGGTACCCCAAAGCAACTCTTTAGCTTCATTTCCGGCCTCTGCCTGAGCTCCAAAGTAGACAGACACACTCAAGGCAGAGCACAGTGTAGACAAACAGCATGCTTTCCCATACTTCCTGTGTGAGCATCCTTGTTCCCTCCATAGACGCTACTTCTCTCCCTCCCTTTGAGGTACAGCGCATCCTTCTGATACCTCTGGAGTTGCATACAAATGCCTCTTAGGTGAATCTTCCAAGGCCTCCAGTCACCCTGTGCTTTCTCCTGGCATCTCTCTCCTGGCCATGCTGTGTTATAATTGCCAGAGGCTCCTGTGTGACTCTGCTCTGTTATCGTGCCTTACAGGGTTCCTCACTCTCTGTCACATCTCCACGCTCCGGAGCTCAGTGCCAGGCAGACCACGGTTACTTAGCAAGTATCTGATGAAATGAAACCATCTGTCCAACCTGTGGCCCATGGTCTGCATTCGGCAGCTTGTGGCCCAGGATGGCTTTGAATGCAGCCCATCACAAAAACCCATAAACTTAAGGAAAATATTATGAGGCTTTTTTGAGGTGGAGGACTTGATGGTGCAGCTTGTTAGTGTAAATTTTGTAGAAGAATACTTCATGTTGCAATGTCAAAAGATATCAAGTAAGCATTTTTGGGTAGAACAATAGAAAAGGTCAGCCACCATTATGGAGTATTTCCTGTATACTAGTGTTTTGTTATATAGTCTAGACAGGCCTTGAACTTACCAGCTGTCCAGGCTACCTGGATATACCTGTATTCTATTGAAGACAGAAATTCAAAAGCTTCATACAACTGTTAAGAACCACACCAGGCTGTATTTTGCACGGACCTCTGTGGGTGCAGTACATCTCTACAAATAGATCTTCAATTCTTGGGTGCCCCAGAATCTATCTACCTCATATCTTGGTTCTCCTCAAAGAGCACACAGTACTGCATACGTACTTGGGTACTGAAACAGTACCCAAAGCCCTTAGAAAAGAACTTCCCAGGGCTGGATTTGTGTTCCGAGGGCCTTAAAACCTTCTAGAAGCTTCTAGAAGCTCTCTATTGCTACATTCCATTTCTACCAGCAGGTCAGCAAGGGATGGCTGAACAGCTTTTCACCAAGAGCTGCTGGGCCTTGGACCTGGCCAGCAGGCAGGAACCCAAGTGGTTTTCACCACGGCTTCAGTCACTCAGACATAGCAATTTCCCTGAGGTAAACAAACAAACAAACAAACAAACAAACAAGAGCGGTTTGTTCCGATGTAAACAGAGGTGTTAGATTGAACAAAAAGATGAGGAAGTCACTCAATAAAAAGAAATTGCTCTTCTAAAATGGGGACTGGTGGTTTTCAACTGCAGCGCTTCCTGGACATAGGCAGGGCTTCCAGGATCTCGTGACTGCGAGGGCCTGGTTTTGAAGGAGGTTATATTAATTTCACAGCGACAGGTAAAGGATTATTTTTCATTATTATTTTTATTATTATTACTATTACTGTTGTTATTGTGTGTGCACTCCAGCACATTTGTGCGAGTGCACGTGTTGGAGTCAGGAGATGGCGTTCTGGTGTTCTCTTTCCATGGTGGTTCCAGGGGTTTGAACTCAGGTCAGTAGGCTTGCACGGCAGGGCCCTTTACTCCACGGGCTACTGTGATGTTTCTGAGCTGTGGACGATTGGCAGGTGGTGATAATCAGCTGGAGCGCTGTCTGTACGACAGTCCCGCCTGCCTCCTTGCAGTCCTGTGTGAGCCCCCACTGCCTCACAGGCCTGGCTCCCCTCTGGGACACACGGCCACTTTAGAGGAATATTAGCAGATGTCATTTGCTGTTTGTCATTGCTGTTCAACTTGCAGGCTGCTCTGGCCAGATTTGAAATTGCTTTCGGGTCTTCTGATATAGGACATTGCTGTTGTCAAGACTTTAGAGAACATGGCCATGAGCAGTCACCCCATCAATCATTAGCAACGAGAAACCACTTATCAGCAGGGCAAAGAGAAGTGGGGATGCTGCTTCTTGGGATGAGTAAAATTTATTGATTTCAGGGTTCTTTTTGGGGGGGGGGTTCAAGACAGGGTTTTTTTTTTTTATATCTCTCTTTTCTAGAGAGTTCCTAATAGTACTCTGACAGAAGCCAACTGTGTATATAGTTTTCCTAGAGTTGAAGAAAATGTCCGTTTCAGGCTGGTGGCATTTTTTTTTTTTTTTTTTTTTTAATTCTTTGATAGAAGCCCCGGGCTTGGTATGGTGACTCTCCAGGTTTTGGGGCTATTTAGCTGAGGACTTGAGGTCAGCCTTAGGATCTGACATTGCTGTTGGGACAAGCCAGGGCCCACCTGAGAGGCTAGACTCTATTTCCCCTCATCTGTGACTCCTCCAGCATAAAAACAGAGCAGCAGGGACAGACGCCCTCTTTGTCTGTCTTACTTGTTTTTAGACCCTCTGACCCCCAGATGCTGATTTGGTCGAATTAGAAATCAAGTAAAGATACACCTCAAAAGTACAGAGTTTGCTCCTTTCCGGGCCTGACACCCAAACACTCATGTTGCAATGATTTAACTCCCACTGATGTAGCCTATTGGCTCTCTTCCTACCTAGAGGGGCTGTATGTATAAAAAGTGTCCTCTTCACTCAGTAGGCGCTCCCCTGGGACTAGTCAGTTTCTGCTGTACTGGGGGCCACAGAGGAAAGCAGCAGGTGCTGATGGTTATGTGCAGAAATCCCCGAAGTCTGCATCAGGAAAACAGCCTTTCCTTCCTGCCAGCCTTTCTCAATGTGCTCAGAAAGCGCCTCCTCTACCTTGTCCCTGCTGCTGTCTGAAAGTCTCCAGGTCATCCGTCCTTCAACAAGGAGAGGAGCACTCACATGCACCACACAGAAGAACTGGCTCCTCTCATTCTTCAGGAAGAGACTGGGGAGAAACAGAGGTTTCTAGAGGACGAAACCACCAGCCATAGAGGCCGGATGTGAGCCTACGCTTTCCATTTCCAGAGCCTAACTATGCCAACCCTGGTAAGTAGGACTTAGGGTCCCGGAGCTGAGTGTGGGTGAACTTGCATTTTCCCCTCACTGGGGGCAAAAAGGCCATGGCAGGAGGTTTCAGAGCCTGGTACTGCTGAGCTGGACCTGCAGCTGGGCCTACCGTCAGCCGGCCTGCCATTTCTTCTTAGGACCACTGTCTCCTAGATTAACTTCAACAGGCTGGTAGAGCAACGACTGGCTGCCGTTTCAGAGACTTACTGTCTTGTTATGTGGTCTAGGCAGGCCTTGAACTTGCCATAGAGTCCAGGCTGCCCTCAAACTCATAATCCCTCAGCCCCCTGAATAATGGAATTATAGGCATGTGCCACCACATCCCCTAGCTGCCTTGGTGAGGATTATCAATCTGGGTGGCAAGTAAGCTCCATTTTTTTTTTTTTTTAATGCCTTCCAGCATTCTGGGAACTTGAAGCATTTGGTGACTCTTGCTCAGACCCTGAGAACTTGCAGTATCCTACACAAGACCACCAAACACTTGGGATCCACCAGTGTAGCACTGGTGTTATTTCCTTGGGGGACACTTGAAGTATCTTCATACCGTGGGCCACAGAACCATGGAGGAATTGTCTAGGCTTAAAAGGAGCCTATAGCTAGCTTTAATTGTAATGCAGCCATTGCACGCGATCTTAGTCTTGAACTATGACTGTCCACTCAGTGGGGGAAGTCCTTTGGAAGTATAAGAACCAGCCATGAGAGGTAGAAGATTCACCACTACTAGGTGGGAACCCTCAGGCCCACCAGCACAAGTTGTGACCAGGATTCTTTTTTTTTTTTGGTTTTTCGAGACAGGGTTTCTCTGTGTAGCTTTGCGCCTTTCCTGGGACTCACTTGGCAGTCCAGGCTGGCCTCAAACTCACAGAGATCCGCCTGGCTCTGCCTCCCGAGTGCTGGGATTAAAGGCATGCGCCACCACGCCCAGCGTGACCAGGATTCTTGATTGCCTAGTCCACATGACCTTTCCGGGATTCTTGATTGCCTAGTCCACGTGACCTTTCTAGGATCCACAGGGTGGAGGCCCAGGGTGCAAGTCCCCAGCCCCCACAGACCTGAGATTCTGAGTGGCAGTTTCAATACGTCCATATTGCTATTCATTGCTATTCAGACTTCCTCTCTGATAGTGGCCCCCCTGAACTTTAAACTAGAACAGTCCATGGCCTTGAGTGCCAGCAATCCTGTGAGGAGCCTAAGTCAGGTATCCTACTCCTGGCTTTAATGCTGCAGGCTGGGTTTGGCCTCAGCCTCAGTATGTAGCATGTGGAAGTGTCACCTGCTCCAGGGCTTGGCCCTATCCTTCTCTTCCAGGAGGTTAAGAACTGGCTGTCCGTCAGTGGGTAGCTGTCCTGGCTCAGAGAGGGCTGCTGTGTGGAACCACACTTCAGGAAGGGAAGAGCATGGTTCAGGGTTTAACAGCCGGTACAGAGAGCCTCGAGAGATTCCAGTCCAATCTGCATTTAGGTCTATTCATAGCTTGGGCAGTTTCCTATTGTAAATCATGCAAATCTGCTGCAAAATGGAGTATTTGCCACAAATAGGCTTTGAAGGGGTGTTGGTGATGAGTGAAGTGCTGTTTGTGCAGTGTGAGATCCGGGAGTCCTTGAAAGCATTGTGCTTATGTATGAGACATTTTCATAGTGTCTTTGCATCCGAGCATCTCAGTGCCCTCCCTGAGAATCCCGGTCTTGCAAATGCTTGCAAGCGTCCTCCAAGGCTAACAGGGGAGATGAAGAGGCCCAGAAGAGGCCCGGCATTCCTCCTGCTGCCCTCAACTTGGGCGGCCTCCTCCATGTGGCAGCAGCCAGCAGCGGCTTGGCACATGCCCCTTCCTTGCCTCAAGACCTACTCCCCACTTCACAAGCAGAATCGAGAAGGCCAATTTAATTGAATTGATTGCCACTTACAAAGCTGCGGTTACTCCTCCGAGAGGCCTATTTAAAGTTTCTGAACTACAGAGAGATAACAAAATAAAAAGCAATAGTGTAAGGCAATGGATGATTATCAAATTGCTCTGGGAGCCTTCAGACTGAGAAAGATATAAAAGGAAGATTGAAAGGTATTAGTCTATAAGTCTCACTGAGGTCACAAGGCTAGAGTCTTTCACAAAAGACTTCAGAAACAAAACTTTAGAAAATACACACACACACACACACACACACACACACACACACACACGCACACACACATACACACACACACACACACACACAGAGAGAGAGAGAGAGAGAGAGAGAACAGTCATATCAGATAACTGTGAGTTCTTATCTTCGATTACACTAAGACCATTAACCTGTTTTAAATTCCTGTGGCACAGCAAAGAGTCTTACATACTTACAAGTTTTTTTTTTTTTTTTTAATGCATGAGCTTTAAACTCGTTTTCTGACTTTAAATAGATGTATATTAACTCTCCGTTTAGTCTCCAGGACCTCCTAGCCTAGTACTACAGTTCAACCAAAATACGAGTGGATACAAACTCTGTAATTTACTCACAGGCATAAATGGATATATAAATGTAAAAATGTGCACAATATTTTATGCCATGCTTGGCTTCATTGTGACCTAATATTTATAATATGTAAATAATGGCTTCCTTTTAAAGCAAAGAACTTTTAATATACAGATTCATCTGGAAGTCCTTTTTTCTTTGATATAAACAGAAATAAAAAGAAAAAAGTATTCTTATGCTACAAATAAATACCCCACGACAAAGGTTACCACTGAAGGGATTTAAAATGACAGAAGTCAACAGAAAAATTTCAATATCATAATTCTACTTTAATATGAAGATATTGTTATCAAAGGGAAAGGCTCCAGAAATTCTTTGATAAAAATAATCTCACACTATCTTTGAAGCAGTTTCATTTATTTTACTACCCACAGTGTCCCTTATCAGAAGGCCAAGGGTAAGAAGTTTCCTAGTTATGATTAGGAAAGAATCTGGTAGATCAGAAGACCCAATTGAAGTTGGACATAATAAGTATTAAAGTATTACATGACATTAATCCTGCCATTCCATTACTCCTGCCATCTTTGTGCACAGACTAATTATTCTGTAGCCAGTACGCAGGAGAAAATAGAAACATACTTACTGTGGGCTGGAGTAATCTCTTTATTGCATCAACAAGGCTGACTCTGTACTGGTCCAGAAACAGGCTGACATTGAGAAGAGAGCAGAATCCAGATTAAACTGGGCCTCCAAGCTTAATGATACCAACGGTGATAAGCACAAGGCTAATTACACATTTTACACAACACTAAAGAAAGATTGTTCCCTTCCATTCAAGGGTCTTGCTGGGGGAAATTTTAAAAGGAGATACTGGGAACAGAGTCATCCAGTGAATGTCAAGCTGTCCACGTCAGGGTTCATACCTGACTCTGCTGTGTGAATGTCACAGGGACAGGCCCCAAGATGTTCTTTTCATGAGTGTCGTCTGGTGGAGACGGAACACTTGGTACATTCTCTTGGTAAAGCTCCGTTTCCAGTAGACCTGGACCCTCTACCCACCAGGACCACTGCAGGCTGCACTCTGAAAGCAGACCACCAGTCCCATGTACCCAAACCACCGCGGCAATGTTGGTGGTGAAGCAGGGTGGACCTTCGTGATTTCCAACAGTTCGAAGGTAAGACCCAAGTAACGCCCCAGGAGCCAACAACCTCCAAAGTGAAGCTCAGGTGATGTGAGAGGATGTAGTAACTCGAGGTTTTCTTCCCTTGACCTCCACATTGTTCCTTTCCTATCCACTGGGATTTCTCTTTTTGCTCCTTGGATCTTTCGAGTATTTCTGTGTGGGTTTTTGTCTTGTCATCTCTATGGTTGAGTTATGTTGGCCCTATTTGCACTACATCTCCTCTAACAAGTTTGTCACACAGCTTCTTCATCTGAACAGATGCATCGAAGACTCAAGTTTGGGTCACCTAGCAGTTGGTGGCAAGTTAACTTACACAGTTCTATGTTCGAATGCAACCCTCTACATGCCTGGGCTGCAGATCTGACCTAGGATGTAACTGGGTGAGTGCTACTTTGTCCTTCTGCCATAGAAGACACAGGGTCCCTCCCTGCTAGAAGACTCAACATTCAAGGCACCAGGAGAAAAGATTAGGCTCTCATCCGACTCCAAACCTACCAGCACTTTGATCTTGGATTTCCTAGAGTCTAAAGCCGTGAGCCGTATGTTTCTGTTCTTTACAATTTTTCAGTCTGTGAATTCCCTTTAACAACATAGACTGCACCGAGATACCTGAGTGCTTATGAGAAGGTTCCCCCTGGTGCTGTGGTATGGAGGTGTGGAGCACCCAGTGGGAGAGACACAAGAACAGAGTTCCCTGTCACACACTGTGTGATCCTCATAACACAGCTAAAGCACTCTGCCAAGATGAAGCCTCTGGACCATGTCACCACTCCCGACTGGTGGGGTGGGGGTGGGGGCACTTCTTTCTGAACTCCATATTAGCATCTCTGAAATGTGTATAGTTCTGGCATGCCTGGGATGCCTTTTGGGTACCAATGAGCACTGCCTGTTGGTAGGAGGGCTGCTGTCCTCCTTCAGATAACAGGGCTCGTGAAGTTCTGGCTTTGACCTTTCTATGTGACCTTGGGTAACTCACTTCACAGAAGACCTCAGTTTTTTTGTCAATAAAGGTCCACCTGTGTGGCTGTGGTGGACATCAAATTAACATGTTAATTCACAATTGTATACTTACAACCTATGAGGGGTGATAGGCATTGGGACTAAGCTCCACTCCTGAGGAACTTTCATTCAGCTTCCATTTCTGCTTCATGGCTCGAAGCATGTGTACACGGTATTGTTTCTTTACTGCCTGAGGCAGCTCATTGTGGTCCTTGAAATGGAGGATGTTTACATCCAATGTGCATCTCAGTGACCCTAAAGAGCTCGCTCACAGGCCTTGCCCAGTGTTGTTGGGCTGTGCCAATATTTAGGTAAGATGTTTGTCCACACGGGTGCTCTCCAATTTGATGAGTCGAATTTTGAGAAGGGGGAGCGTGAGTTGAGCAGCGTGGTCCATTCCTGTCATCTCAGCCCTTGGGAGGCTGAGGTCAAAGGGCTATCATGAGACCAGTCTGGGCTACCCTGTGTGAAGAAGGAGGAGTACAAGAGGGGAGGAAGGGAGGTTGATGGCTTGATTCTGACTTAGTCAACCCTGAGGACTGGACCCAGGGCCTCACACATGCTAGGCAGGCACTAAGCCTGTCTCCCCCTCTAAAAAGGTGCTTTGAGCAATGGAAACAGGATCCTCTTCTGACGAGCTACTGACTATGCATAAACCTCATTTCCACCTAGCAACCAGGATAACCGAGGGAAAGCATTATCTTTCACGAAGTTGCATCCTTAAATCTAGAGCAAAGAATACATTTAATTTAAATGCTACAAAGATGTCCCACTCAGTCAAGTTAAGCAGTGATTCAAAATCATTAAAGATTGATGAGGGACACACCAGGTTGGAACTACGTCTGTTACAAATCGTGTTTTTCAGGACACTCCATCTCATTCTTTAGGGAGGTTAGATAGTATTTGCAGTTTGATATTGTTGATATATTGACTGTGGTGGTCATGGGGGCCTACAAGAGACCTCTGGCTGGTTGGATACGTAGAAGCTGAGCAAAGGACTCTTCTCGGTTTATTCCAGCGTTTTCTAAGAGCCTCAGCAGCTCTTAGAAAGAGACGAAGAGCAAGCACATTGCCAGCTGAGCCTCCAGCATGCCCTCACAGAACACTTTTTCCCCTGTGCGTTGGTAACGGCGACAAAGAGGTTAACATCACCGCAAACTGCAAAGTGCAGCTTAACACCCGGAACACATTCCAAACACAGTCATTTCAAAGGTAATGGCACCTACCCCATCGTTCCAAATCAAATTTCCCAAAAGTAATTCTTGTAGTCCTCTAAAAAGATCTTTATTCCAAGCAAGCTCACTTTTCTACTTAGCTTCGATGCAGAATTCATAACGCTTTGTAGGGTACGTTGTATGAGCAATTTCAATGTGCTTTAGTGGGAGTGATATGTAATCTCCTGAAAATTCACCCCTTAAATAAGTCCTAATGGCTCGGAGAACAGCAGTAGCTTAAGTGGATCTATTTAAAAAGGCTGAGTGGGTCAGTGATTGGGATGGAGATACCTTTCAACTCTCCCTTTAGTTAGGGATCAAAATACCTTGACAGTCCAGTTTGGCCATTAAAACACACACTCTCCCACACGCGTACACCTCCAGGTCATTGCCCGCGGCAGCAACAATTGCTTTGTTCCACTGATCCGAATCAGATCTTCTGACAAAGGGAAGGTGTTGAATCCTCGTGACCTCCTTAAGAATCCGCTGTCTGCAGAGCTAGGAGCACCTGTCATTCTTCTCCTGGAGAAAGTCATTCATTCCTCCAGAGCATCAGGAGATGGCTCTTTCTTGTCAATAGGCACAGAAAGGAAAAACCCCTGGGCAGTCTTCATGGTGGGATTCGCTGTTTTAGATTTCACTTTCAACAGAGGGACGGTCTCTGTCTGCATTCCCGAACCTGTTTTGGAGGCAGCGCCCAGTGATGTTCGAACCTCACTTGGCTTTGCCCCTTCAGTTGTGAGATTCTGGGCTCTTTGGGGAATTTCACAGAGGCTGAGTCCTCCCAGGTGAAGTGAAAGGGCTGATTACACCGGAGCTAAAGACCTTTTCAGGGGCCAGGGACTGTGAGATGTGATTAGGCTGGCCATCATCACAGTAGCTGGAAGACAAGGGACCTTTCAAAGCCTATGGCATTTCCATTTTGAGGGGGGGGGGAAACTTTTTCATAAAAACAACTTAAAAGCCAAACAGGTTTCTTTTTTTTTTTTTTTCATCATTTAGAAGAAAGTGTAAAAGAAATGGGAAAGGAACAACCTACAGAGTATGCAATCAGTGTAAAGATGCTGAAGGAGCAGGCAAGGTGGCCTGTGCAGGGAGGGAGGCAGGTCCGTGTACAAGCTCCTGCTCCTCTACCAAGCCCTCAGCTTCAGACTCAGAGATGTACTGACTGTCCTAGGCATCCAGTTCCACGGGTCAGGCAGTGGGTAGCCTTTCAGACACGCTTTCTAAGCCTTGTGAGATTCAAATGCACCAAGTCATTTCTGTATTTGCAGAACTACAATAAACTGGAGAGCCATCAAATGGTAAGATAAACGGAAGCATTCGTTGGATGGGAAAAAAGAAAACCTTACTTCCAGACTCTCAGATTGTGAGTGTGATTGAACCAGAGTCTGGAAAGGCGGGCTAAGAATTAGCAAGGCTTGCTCTTCATAACGCGGCGAGGACGGGCCCCACTGCATTCCTGCAGAAAGGAATGCTTCTATTAAACTCAACATTGAGTAAATCAATGGAAGCACTTAATAGGCAGGTTTTTTCCTCCCTATCCCTGGGCTTAAATATTCTAATATTTTGATACTTGTCAACAGCCCTCCACTTTTTTTTATAGGTGTGACTGTACCTCCATGTTTCTTTCTGTTTATTTCAAAGTTGACATTTTACAAGTTCTTTAGGAACTATTGAACCATGAAACTATTTTCCATTGTCAAAAATGCTGAATGGCGAAATAATGACTAGCTTTCACAGTTTGCTCTTTATTTTATCATCAAGTTGAGAGACTAAAAATTTGGATCTGGAGTAAGGGACGGACTGTCTCTTGTGGGAAATGAGTCATTGCCCCCCTCCACCCACCCATCCACACACACACACACACACACACACACACACACACACACACACACACACTACCCACAGGTTTATGAACATTTGAATGTAAATATAGGAATACATGAATGATTTAAGAACATAAACATATCACCACTTGCCATAATCGTGTGCATTTTACTGGAACCACAATGTGGGTTTGGGCTAGGTGAGCGAATGGAGCTTATTTTCATGTAAATGGGATCAAGAAGTACTACTGACTGGGGTTAGCCAGTCAACGAATCAAACAAGGCCACCCTTGCTGGAAATGCTTCCGTAAGAATTTAATTCATGTACCTAATATCCAGACTTCAACTTGTGCCTCACATGGCCCACTCCAGAGTTCACTAACTGACAGTGACAAAGAGTGGCGTGAGATTGAACGCGAGCTATTAAAGTGTGGCCCCTCTTGCTCGCATTGAATATTTTGGGTTTCATCATGGAGGTGGCGTCTACAGGCAGCCTTCTTTCGATGCTCTGTAGCATCCTAAATAATTCAGGGTGGTCTGCCTGCCCCATAGAAGCAGCATCCATGCAGTAACTCCTGAGGAGCAACACCCAGCCAACTGACTGTGAGGGCCACGTGGAACCCTACACTTCACCACCAGATGTACAACAGCATGGATATTACACATCACCGTACTTTCGAAGTTTCTAAGCAGCTTAGCCATCTCCGTGAATATGAAGAGAGACCATTACCAAAGCATTTCTTTTGGAAATAATATCAGCATCACCGTAAAGAGTAGCTTAATGTTTTACATTTACAAATGGGAAATTACAGACAGGCTGACATTCGGGCACTTATAACACCAGGGGGAAAAAAACCTTAACCATCGATTCATGCATAGAAAAGCCATTTATAAAATGAAGCCTCGGGTATTTAGTTCATTTGAATCCATAAATAATTCTTACATACCCACCAGATGTGTGTGTATAAGATTGCATTGTGTTATGTATCTGTAATGAAAGCCTTAAGCTGAATATGCACCGTGTTTATCAATTCTCTAAGACCCTGTTGTCGGTTAGGAGGGGACAAAAAGACTATTTTTCAAACACGTTGTGCAGCTATTTTTAACCTAACTGAGAACATTATTCAGAAAGAGCTTAACTCTTATTTTCTCTGCTAGTTCCTCTGGGACAAATAGGATGACATGGTGTGAGTGTCCGAGACACAAGCATGGCAAAGCGAGGCCGTGCTGATATTTGTGCGAAGGACAATTTAACTGTAAATCTCTTGGCCATTCCTGCCTTTCCCACATCATCAGAGCACATCGGGTGTGACCCTCATCTGAACCTTCAAGAAGACACCATTCCTGTCAGTCTTGCTGCTTAATCTCTCCTGCTTAATCTTATCTAATCCTGCCCGAATTATCTTCATCTGTAAAATGAAACCTGGAGGATCCTTTCTCATGTTCAGTGAGGAAAGGCATTTACTAAATTACTTGGTAAACCACGTGGCTTGGTTTGAGCTCCTTTTTGATTCGATGGGGGAGCGCAGCATGGAGGCATGTTGTCACTGATCAGCCGGAAATCTAGGCTTCTCCCGTATTTGGAAAAAGGGGTGTAGCAGTCAGTGCAAGGAGACCAAAACGGTCCTGGAAAACTGGGAATTCTTAGCTAAAAGCAGGACAAAATATTTACTGTTTACTGCAAAGTCCAAAAAAAAAAAAATAGTAGCAGTAGTAATAGGAGAAGGAGGAGAGGGAATTAAAAAGTCATTTAAGGGTGGTGGTGGTGGTGGCGGCGGCGGCGGCGGCGGCGGCGGCGGCGGCGGCGCACGCCTTTGATCCCAGCACTCGGGAGGCAGAGGCAGGCAGATCGCTCTGAGTTCGAGGCTAGCCTGGTCTACAGAGAAGGTTCCAGGACAGCCAGGGCTACACACACAGAGAAACTCTGTCTCAAAACAAAAACAAAAACAAAAACAAAACCCAACGAAACAAAACAAACCCTAATCTCATTGACTTGGTGGGAAAGTTGGACACTGGAACTTGTCTTTAAATAGTGATAAAGTTACTTCCTGAAAAACGTGTCTACCTTCCTCTGACTGAGATCCACTCAGGGTTCTCATCAGTGTAACAGCAAGTCCGAACCTGAATTCCCTATTTTCAAATCTAACGGAATCATGATCATGCGGAAACTCCAAGTAAGACCTTACCCTGAACAGGGAGAACACTCGCTTATGGCTCACTCACGTGTTCCATATGCAGAAATAGCTACCCAGACTGAATGAAGAAAGGCACAAAATCAGTTGAAATAATTACGAAGGTCTATGGGGTTCAGGCTCCCATTAACAAATAAGCAGATTGGGCTAAGGTGGAAGACAGAATGTCTAGGGTAAATTTATTTAAAAAGATTAGACACCTGACAAATTTGGATGTTATTTGCATAAGAATAAAATGTGATTGTGTAATCGTGGTGTTCCGTATAACTAAGAATCAGCTCCGAAAACATCAGATATCAAGTACACTTTAAGAAAGGCTATTTCCCACAAGATATTTCACAGATATGTTTATTTACCAAAGAGTCTATATGTGTGTACACATGTATATCCCTTATATCAGATCTCTCCCAAGAAGGAAGCTAATTGAGCTGTTTGTGTTGATAAACTCCTTTTTCTCCAGACTGTTCCTCTCCGAGCCATAATTATTTGCAATTTGCCTAAGTCGTCCATTTACTGATACGTCAAGCATGAAACAGAGGCAATTCCAGAAAATGGAAATGCTTCTGAAAATCAATCTTTGGGAAATAATGTGGTAGAAGTTACTGTGTGATAGAAGACTACCTCCTAACTGTCACATGGAGATGAATATTAATTTGTTGAGGTTAAGGTGGCTTTGTGCTTCATTTGTTGACTTTCCTTAGCCATCAGCAAAGCAGTGCAGCCCAATTACTCCAGAGAAGCTATTTTTTTCCCCCTAACAGGAGTTTTATGATTTTTATGTACTTACCAGTCAGCGCACATAACAATGTCAAAATGTCCTTCCAGTTGAGAGACATCTGTCTCATTATCCCATCGTAAAACGCTTGAGGAGAAAAAGATTTTAAAAATTATACTTAGGGCTTTTTTTTTTAAACTTTTGATTTTGTACGATTAACATTATTTTTTGTGGCACACAGAATTATATAAAAGGTATATACAAATTATTTCAAAAGATATAATAAAAAACCTAGGATGTAACTGTCTTCTGTATTTTATTTTGTCTTTAAATGTAGAAGAGGACGAATTCTCTACTGAGACAGGAGAGTTGAGTTTTTGCTAGGTTTATAGGTTTTTGTAGACAAAGTAGACCCTTACCTCGGTCGTTAGACTATGATTCCTGACCCTTCCCAACAACGAGGAAAAAACTGAAATCAAAACATTCTCCATCCAACCAGAATATGAACTTATAGAGAAATATGAATTTAGAAAAAGAAGTCACGTGAAATTTTCTGCATATCCCTCTTGCCTGCCATGCCAGCCACATTTCTTATTGACGAAACAAACAATGTGGCAAGATGGAAGGAAAGAACAGGCCCCTTTTTGTGGACGTTCTCAGGCCTCTAAGCACACTTTCTCTACCGACATGTGCCCCAAAAGAGGCTCGGGTGTTAAACCTCACACTAATAACAACGGTTAATAGCAGGCATTGGAAAACTTTAGCAACACTTATGAAGCCAACCAGGGGCTCTATATTCCCCTCAGATGACAGCTGTGATGATTAATGGTTTATTATAATAAATATTTTTAAGGATGTTTCCCCCCACACACACCAAAAGTGTTATTTGCAGTACTATTTTTTTTTTTTAAGTAAAATTCTGCGGCTATTTTTTACTTTGATTCTTTCGAGATGAACTGAGGGGTCATACCTGACCTCGCCAATTGTATTTGCTTATTTGGGTGGGGTTTGCATTTCTTCTGTAATCCCAGAGACAAAGTCATGCTTGAGTGCAAAAATGATCCTTAACCCTGGTGGGTCCAAATATCCTTCTCATACACTTTTATAGACATAAATGGTAGTGACATTCTTAAGGTGGAGAAGACTACACCCATCACCTCATCACCAAGGAGGAGTTGGTCACTCATTTTTTTTTATTCACACTTATTGAGCATCTACTGTATACTGTGTGTCCGGCCCTGTCTATGCATTAGCCTTGCCATTACAGAGGCTGCCTGGAGAGCCATCCAGACACACCAGGGAAGGCTTTTGAGGAAAAGGGTACCTCGAGCAAGTGGCGTGGGGACAAGCTTTAGCTCATATTATTTTACTTCCTAAGCCCACAGGAGAGCCAAGTGACAAAGGAGCCCAGCAAGTCCCTAAAAATAAAAAGGCTTACATTGTTTTTGGTACCTGGCAACACCAGCTTTTCCTGGACTTGGACATGGAGGAGGGTAAAAGCCTTCGCAGCCCATATCAGAAACTGGAGAGTTCCCAAGAGTTTATAAGTTTATAAACAAACAAGATGGTTTGACACAGTAGCTGGGAGTAGTGTGCACGTAATCCCAGCATTTAGTAGGCAGAGGAAGGAGGATTGTGAGTGTGAGGCTAACCTGGGCTACATAGCAAGGCCTTGTTTCCAAAAACAAAAACCAAAAACCCAAACAGTAGCAACAAACAAACAAAAAGTATAGATCTCTAATAGACCTTCACAGACCGTAAACGTCACATAGCCATACACGTTTTGACAGAAAGCATTAAAATCATCTGCAATTTCCCCTTTTGCCAATGACTATCAGATGCTTCTAATTCATATGTGACTGCTAAGGCACAAGAAGACAAATGGCGGGAACCCCGCAGTGATATTGGATATTGGATTCCTGGGGCGCTTCAGACTCCTGGTTGAACAAAGGCTAACTGGAGGGATCAGGTCTAGCAGCAAAGGGCTATGGATCAACAGAGCTGCTGTGATGAGTTGTGTCTCTAAAGAAACCCAAACACCCTCCATGGCCACACAGCCCACAAAACATTTCCAAAAGGCATTTTCCTTGGGTTTCAAGAAATTTAGCCCAGGCTGACCCTCTAACTGTAACCATGAGCGGAGAGTGTGGTGGTGTAGTTAGAATTCAGCTTTGGTACAAGAGACACACGCAGGCTCCGACCTTGATCCTGACCTTTAGCGGCTGTGAGTCTACACAATTACTCAACCACTCTGAGTCTGTTTTCTGTAAAATGGGGAGGAGAATGGCTACTTCCCTGGACTCTCAGATGGCCACTTCCCTGAATCCTTGAATAGCCACTTTCCTGAACCCTCAAAGAGCACCTGAAGTTGTACTGTTTGCATAGCACATATTGAGAATGGCCTCCCATAGATCTGCTTAGCTGACCTTCTCATATATATAACGGATAACTTCATTATTTAAGGATATGGTCCTTCCAATTCTTCTCTGCCAATGCCCTTTTTCTCCATGCAGAGACTACCATACACAGCCACACACACACACACACACACACACACACACACACACACACACACACACACACTGTGCTTCTGCTATGGGAGAAGAACCAGATTTTTTAATGTTTGTGTCCAACTTGCTGCAGACCCATGACTTTGTAAAAGTCAGTACAAGTTAATAGGTAAATGAGATAATGAAACAAAAACCAGGCAGTCCACTGCAGGAAACGGGGATGAGAGCCTTGATCCCAGCTACCTGGAGGGTGAGGCAGGAGGATCACAAATTCAAGTCAAGTCTGGGCAAATTCGTAAGACTCTGTGTCAAGTTTACAGGGGTGAAGGTGGGACTTCAGATGTTAACTCCATGGTAGAGTCCTTGCCATGCCTTGGACCTGGGTTCAGAACTCATTCCCAAAACTCAAAGGCATTCCAAGTCCAAGTCCATGGACTGTTACACTCATATTTCTAAATGTTTACTTTCAAGTCCTATGTCTCCCCTGCGCCCCCCCCCCCCCCGCCTTCTCTGTGTAGCCCTGGCTGCCCTGGAATTCACTCTGTAGACCAGGTTGGCCTCGAACTCACAGAGATTGCCTGCCTCTGCTTCCCAGGTGCTGGGATTAAAGGCGTGCGCCACCACTGCCTAGATCAATTCTTAAACACAGCCTGTTGCACATGCAATTTACAACCAGGTTGCCATCCTTGCACTACTCACTGAGTAGCCCTGCTCTCGACCTTGTCTTTATCAATAAACCCTCATTCACTCTCAGACCAGCCCTGCTTATCTTTCCCAGCTTATTTCTAGGAGTTTTTCTGACCCATCTCTTGTTATGAATTATCTACTGTGCATGCAGGGAAACATGCTGGCATGCTGGGCAGATGCAGCAGCAGGTGACTGGCGACCCACTCCATTAGGGCATGGCAGCCGGGCGGCAGGTAGACATTCACAATCCAGACACTACATCCACGCAAAAATGGTTTATTTTAATAGGATGAAGAGAAGATAGGAAAGAAGGGGGGGAGAAAAAAAGAGAGGGGGGTCGAGGGGTGCACACCTCGTGGAAGTGGAGGGAGAGGAGAGAGAGAGGGGGCGGAGCTTTTCCTTATGAAGAGACTTTCATGTCAGGACATAGGGTGGCGCCAAGGGGCGGGATCAGAATATTAACCCCACTCCTCAGTCCCTCTGTCTACTGTCTCCTGACCCTGTCCCCTTCTCTAATGCTTACCTTCCTCTCTTGTCCAGTCGGTCTCTTGGGCACATCCTCCACTCCCTTGTCTCTGTCCTCACAGCTGCTGAACCCAGCTCACTGACTGGTCCAGTCAGTGCCCAGGGACCTGAGTGTGGCTGCTTCTGCTTTAAATTCATGGCCAGGAACTCCAAGGGGCTCAGTGGTGTAGGGACCTGTGCCCATTTGCTCTTCCGTTCTCTCGGGGCGTTGTTACTTTATACCATTGTTCTTTCTCAGCATTCTAGCACTTTCTCCTTCATTTTAGTCTCCACCGATGACCTGCTTTTTACTTTACCCTCAAGATTGCCAGTCAGACAAGAATGTCCCTAATCTCTCACTGCAGCACATAATGAACTCCCTACGCTGTCTTCTGCCTATTAACTCATTCCTATCTCCCTCGCCAGAACCTTCTTACAGAGATCCACCCCTGCTCACTGAGATCCACCCCTGCTCACTGAGATCCACCTCTGCTCACTGAGATCCACCCCTGCTCACTGAGACCCACCCCTGCTCACTGAGATCCACCTTTCCTCACTAAGATCCACCCCTGCTCACTGAGATCCACCCCTGCTCACTGAGATCCACCCCTGCTCACTGAGATCCACCCCTCCTCACTGAAATCCACCCCTGCTCACTGAGATCCACCCCTGCTCACTGAGAGTCATTAGTCCTTGAAAGAGGATGAGCAAACCAAATAAGCCCCACAGTTACCCCAGTGTGATGCCTTGGGGGAGATCCTGGGTTGCAGCAGAGAGGAAAGAAATGAGAGAGGAGCCAGTAGTTTAGAAGCTAAACAGATGGGATCCAGGGATTGGAGAAACCAAGGTGACCGGTACAGAGGACCATAAAGAAGAAAGCTGTGCAGAAATGACTCACATCTCCCAAAGATGGCTCTCATAGATCACTCAGCAAGGAGCTAACTCTGTGTGTGTGTGTGTGTGTGTGTGTGTGTGTGTGCACTACTTGAGGTTGGGAAAGAACCATATGAGAATGTTGGGGGTCTGGACCAGAGGTCACAGGACAGGGCCAGTGCTCACAGGGCAGGAGTGGTGCCTGCTCTTAGCAGGTGCCCCTCCCCCCAAAAAAACCTCGGAATGATCTTGGCTCAGAAGTGGGAAACAGTTAGCCCTAGAGAAACTGCTGAACTGCTGGAATGAGGCAAATTTTAAGAGCCAGATCCTAAAATAAGGAATGATTACAACCTAACACAGCTGTACCCCAGAGCAAAATGCAAAAGTATTTTCAGGAACAGAAAAACCCTCAGATCCCAACAAGTTAAAACTCAAAATGCTCACCATATTATCAAAGACTGCCAGAGAGACGAAGAACATTGGAATTCAATCTAAAACTGACACAGATGTCGGACTTTCAAGAAGGGAACTGATCTCTGTATCATAATAGTGCTTAATGTATTTCAAATGTGGTTTAGAGACATAATAGTTTTTTTAAAAAAAAAAAATCTAAAATTTTATAAACTGAAAATACAATATCTGAGGAAAACTGAAGTAGACTCAATAGATTAGAAATTTCAGAGGAAAGGATTAGAGAATTTGAAGACAGAGCAGTAAAAACTACCTCAAATGAAGCAGACAAGATGACCTGGCAGAAAAGGCGCCTGCTGCCAACCCTGACAATCTGAGTTTGGTTCCCAGAACCCACGTGGTAGGAGAGGAGGACCAGCTTCCCCAAGGTGTCGTCTAACCTCTGAGTAGGCAAGTGCGCACATGAGCACACACTAATAAATAAACAACTGTGAAAAACTTAAAATCTATCCAAAATAAAAAAAATAGAGAAAAAGGTTTTTTTAATGCAATGTAAGTAAACTGGGAGACAAATTTAAGTGATCTGATATTTGAGTTCCTAAAAAGCAGGAAAAAGGAGAAGGCTGGAAAAAAAAAACTAGAAGAAATATTGACTGAAGACTTTACTAATTTAATGGAAACCATTAATACAAAGATGGAGACATTTCAACAAAGCTCAGACATATGAAACGTGAGGAAAAATACAAGCCACACACTAACCAAAGCGACTGAAAGAAGTGCTAATTAAAAAGTTTGCAGAGGACGAAGAAGATAAGGTCAGCAGAGGGCACTGTACCAGTGGCCTGGGAGGGCTGAGACAGCAACCTGTCTACCTGGAATCCCGCAACCAATGGAAATAGGTCTCAGAGAAAGAGGGAAGACGTGCTTTTGGACATTTAAAACACACACACAAAGGCTGAAGGAACTGATCACCATCAGACCTGCATTCCTCCAAAAATGTCAGAGAGAGTCCTTTAGAAAGAAGGGAAATGGTACATGGAGATGTGTAGCTATACAAAGAATGGAGAGAATCAAGAATAGTAACTCTATAGGTAAATATATGTGTCTTAAAAATCATTTAAACTTCAAATGGGACAAGCTAACCAAACACTAAGTATTGTGGGGTCTATAACATGCTTGAACAGGTACATTGTAACACAACAAGAGCATCAGGGTGGAGGAAGGGAATGATGACATACTCCTATGAGGGTTTCACATCAACACGAGGCGGTGTATCGTTTGAGGATAGATTCTGATGAGTTGAAGATGTATACTCCAGGGCCTGGGAAGATGGCTCAGAGGATGAAGTGATTGCTGGATAAACATAAAGACCAGAGTTTGAATCCCCAGCACATATATAAAAATCAGAAGTGGCGGCAGCATTTGCCTGTAACCTCAGCACTGTGGGTAGGGCGGAGACAGGTGGATCTCAGAAGCTCACCAGGCAGCCAGTGACGCCCAAATGATGAGTTCCAGGTTCAGTGAGAGACCTTGTCTCAAAAACTCAGGCAGGAGGATAATGGAGGGTAGTATGCTGTCGTCAACTGCTGGCCTCCACGTATGTCTTCAGGGGCGAGTACCCTCTCCCCTAGAATCTATACTATAAAATCTAAAGCAAGAATAAGAGTAATAAATAACAGAAGTACAGAACAAACTAAATCCAATAGGAGGCAGAAAAAGACGAAAAGGAACAAAGAATAGCTGAGACACACATTAAAAAGCAAGATCACAAGTTCAAAACTAACCATGTCAGTGATTGTATTAGATGAAAATGGCCTGGACACTTCGATTAGAAAGTGGAGTATCAGACTAAATATAAATCTGGCCAGGCATGGTAGTGCATGGCTGTAATCCTACTCAGGAGGTTGAGGCAGGAAGATCACAAGTTTGAGGCTAGCCTGGGCAACCTAAAAAAGGTCCTATCTTAAAAATCAAAATGACAAGGGGCTGGGAGATAGAGTTGCAGAGCATTGGGTCCTGGATCAAGCTCCAATCACCAAAAAAAAGATAAGAAACAAACAAATCTAGGTCCAAGTACATGTGGCTTACATCAAAAGCATTTTATACATAAAACCACGGAAAAAGACATGTGAACGCTAGTCAAAAGACAGACTAGATATTTTAACCTCAGACAGAGATTTTGGAGTAAAACTATTACTAGGGTTGAAGGAGATGGTTTCATCACACTGAAGGGCCAGTTAAGGAGGCTGGCATAGCATACCTCAAGTTCATGCTCTGGGTAACACTGCATAGTGCTGAAGGAAAGAGACAAAACCCAGTTACAGCTGGAGATTCTAACATCCTTCTCTCTTTAATTGGACAGGAGATGGAAAATTAACAAAGGTAGAGGCAGACAGCTTTAAACGCAATCAATCAGATAAGTTAATTGATATTTATAGAACACTCCATTAATATAGAATTCATATTTTCTATTTTCAAATAGATCTATTATGAATCATAATGTAAGTCTCAATAAACTTAGCAGGATCAAGGCCATACAAAAATATGACCCTTGCTTACAATGGAATTAAAGTGGCTACCAATGAGAAATTAGAAATCAATATGCTACAAAATCTCAAATACTGAGAAAATAATTATTAGACTTATAAATATTCCAGAGCCCAAATAAGAAACCAAAGCAGAAATTGACAAACATTTTGAGCTGAATAAAACTGAAAACACAACATATGAAAATTTACAAGATGTCACAAAGTACTTAGAAGGCAATTGAGAGCAATAAATATCTACATTAGAAAAGAAATTTCTCTAATTAGTGAACTCAGTTTCTAGCCAAATAAGATTTAAAAAAAAAGAGTAAATTAAACTCAACATGATCAAAAAAAGGAACAAATAAAGATTAGAAGAGAAATGAATAAAACAGAAACAAAAATAATAGGGAAAAAAATCAATGAAACCAAACGGGTTCTTTGAGATCAATAAAACTGATAACCCTCTAGTCAGACTGATCAGAGGAGCAAAAAGAGGGAATACACATATCACTGATGTCGTGGATGCTGGAAGTGGCATCACTCCAGATTCTGGAGATAAAGGCAACACATATTTCTGTGTATATATTTCTATATGTATACTACACAGCTGCCCATCACATACAATATAAACACGCATACAGAAATTCACATTAAGTGACGTTTATCACGAGGATGTAAGAAAGTTGTTTTGATATTTAAAAATTGATAAATACAATGCATGGTGCCAACAAACTAAAAAGGAAAAACACATGACCATCTCGGAACAGTGCATTTAATATATATAGTCTGACATTTGTTTCTCATTAAAAAACAAAAACAAAAAAACAAAAACTCAGCAATATAAGACTAGAAATGATTTCCTCACAGGCCAGCAAAATGGTTCCGTGTGTAAAGAAATAAATACTTTCCTCAACCTGAAAAGCATGATCCATGAGATATCTACAGCTAACATCACACTTAATGGTGACCGGCTGCATTCCTTCTCCTTAACTTCAGGAGCAAGAAAGGGGACATTCCTCTCACCTTTCCCTAATTCACTGAAGGATGTAGCCAGCCCAGGAAGACAGGAAATGAAAAGGCTTCTAGAAGGGAGGAAGAAGTCAAATTGTACTTCTTAATAGATAGCGCGATAATCTATATGGAATACGCTGTGGGAGAGTCAACAAAGTACGAGTACGGGTGTAGCCAGCTTGTGGGATACAAGATCAATACAAGAATCAATTGTATTTCTTTATACAAGCAACACATAACTGGAAATTGGAATTTCCAATTCCATACCATTTATAATAGCATAAAATTTCATAATAGCTTAAACATATAAAAGAGAAGTAATTCTGACAAAAGATGAAAGAAATTAAATGAGACCTAAATAAACGGAGGCAATTCAAATGGGAAAAGAATAAAATGTGTTTTGACAATTGGTTATTCATATTTTCAAAAAAAATAATTTAAATCTATATCTTGCACCACATGCAGAAATTAACTGAAAATAGATCATAAGTCCAAACGTAAAACCTATCATTATAAAGCTTGCCGATGGAAATATGGGAGAAAAATCTTTGTAACCTTGCATTAAACAAGGCTTCCTTAGAGACACACAAGATACATGACCCATCGAAGAACAAATTGGTAAATTGGATTAAAATTAAAATTAAAAACTTCTGCTCTCCGAAACACAGTGTAAGGAGACTGAAAAGACAAGCCGCAGGCCTAGAGAAAATGTTTGTGAATCATGTCTGATAAAGAGTTTATATCCAGAACACAGTAAGGGCTCTCAGAATTTGTCAATAATAAGAAAATAAGCAACGTGATATATATATATATATATATATATATATATATATATATAAACACAGCAAAGCCTTTGAACAGACACTTCAATGAAGACAAAGACACGAAATTAAAAGTAAGACCCCATGAATTCTGTTACACTCTTGGGATAGTTGTACTTCAAAAGATCAATCACACGGCGGCGAGCTGGACAGAACTCCGAGGGAATGCGAGCCCTCCAGCACTGTCATGGAAATGCAAAACAGCCAGCACTTTTGCAAATAGCTTGCACATCCCTTAAAATGTCAAATGGATGCCGCTATATGGTTTATTTGTTTCTCTGATAGGTATGTACTCCAGAGAAAGTTTGTATTCAAGCTTGTACACAGGACAGTCTCAGAGACTTCACACAGTCTCACACCGGTAACAAACCAGGGGGGTCCCTCAAAGGATGAAGGATATGTAAGTCCCACACAATGGGGTTCAAATGAGGAGGGAAGAGGAAAGGAGGATTGGCAGGGGCGGTGACTGGTGTTCATGGAAGGGGTAGCCAGGTGCCTGACCATTGGTTTTACGGCCTAAAGTATAGATGCATTTGTAAAGACGGCTTGGACCAAGCCTCTGAGTTATGGCCACATCCTTCAGGTGATTCTCTCGAAACTAAAGTAAAATTTTTGTTGTCTCTATTTTCCTGTATCACAATGTCAAAGTCTTATGTTTGTTTGAATTTTGTTACAGTCTTACAGATAGACATATTTGAAAACCCACCTTTCCGGAACTTTCTGCACTTTAGAAAAATCGCAGAAGCTACAGGTGTGGTAGCCTGGTAGGTCTCACTAAGATAAGAGAGCAGAAAGAGTGCATGGGTTTCGTAGTTAGAGAAGCTGTGAATACATGCACCAGCATCCTCCTACACGCCAGTGAGGCCGGAGATGCTCTGAGCATCACTGCCTTCATCTGTGAAACTGACATGGTAGTTTATACACCGTAGGATCCACTAAACTCTGAATGAGGGCTGGGATGTAGCTGAATGGTAGAGAACTTGTCTAATGTTTAGGAGGAGACTCTGGGTTCAATCCGTAGACTCAACGCAAAACAACACAGCCTCCCAGCAAAAGCACGTAATGAGATGATAGATTACTAGCACACATGAAAGCATCATTTATGAAAAACTTACTGTTGTGGGTGCTCAAAAATATTAATTTTCCATTCTTTACTCTTGCACTGATGTGCTGTCTCTTTCATTCTGGTTTTGAGTTTAAGGTTGAAACATAAAACGAAGTCAGCTTCTAGAAAGATTCCTACCCTGTGAGGCAAAACTCACAATGAAAAGAATTCCACAGAAAGTCCTTCTTGCTTGGGATAAACTCCATGTGGACCGGGCTCACCCTACTTTGCATAGCATGGCCACGAGAGAATCTTGCCTGTGGGCATGCAAAGCATCCCTTTTCTTGTTTTCATGGTTAATATATTGTTTGTTTGTTTGCCTTTGTAGTGAGTGAGTGAGTGAGTGATGGCCTGACATTTTCGACGCTAAAAAACAGGGCAGTTCTTGTGAGGTGTGGTGGCACATACATTTCATCCCATTATTAGGGAGGCAGAGCCAGGAGGACTGCTGCAAGTCTGATGCCAGCCTGGGCTATAGAGTAAGTTGAGGCTAGCCTGGGCTACACATAAGACCTTGTCTCAAAATGAAAAAACAAAAAACAAAAAAACAGTACCTTGTGTATTTGCAAAAGTAGTGTTCTAACACAATTCTTTTTCTAAAAACATCTAAAAAATATCTTTAATTATGTGTAGGTATGTGTGTGCATGTGGGTCTGTGCACATGAGTGCAGGTGCCCGTGGAGACCAGAGGCGTCAGATCCCCCAGAGCTAGTTACAGATGGTTGTGAGCTGTCAGATGTGGGTGCTGGGAACTGAAGCCAGGTCCTCTGCAAGAGGAGCAAGTGCTCAGTGCTCTTAACTGCTGAGCATCTCACACAATTCTTGACAGCGTCTGCTAGTGCAGTGAGCCCTGAGCTCCCTCCCAGCAGCAGGAAAGGCAGCAGCATTCCCTTCGCTGCTTCAAGCCACAGGAAATTGTAGTAGAATTCAGCTCCTATCACAAAAGCTACTCCTCGGAAAGGTCAAGGACTTTCCCGAAGGTCAAGCCATGGCTTAAGAAGTCTTGGTGATATTTTAGCTTTTGTATATATATTAGCTGGTTCCTTACAGTGATTTCCTTATATGCTACGTATGCTTCTGAGAACTGATAACAGTGTATTTTATCTGAAATACCTATTAAGCATCCAAGGCCAAATGATCTCCTGAATTAAGGTAAATTAAGCTCAGACCATCCTTTCTTATACGGCCTTAGTGGTATTTATACTAACATTATAGACTCCTAACATTTACCTAACCACCTCTAGGAATGTAGTTTGAGCACATAAATTCTCTTTTTCTGACATATTAACCGATTTTAGCTCTCAATTGACCTCCTCCTTTACCACTCCCCTTTGGGATTGTAAAAGAAAGCCTGAGGGTCACTACCTGAGGAAAACTCTTGTCTGCCTTTATGACCCTGTAAAAATTCAAGCCTGGCGACCTTGCTTTAGTTAGAGCACTGCTATTGTATGGGTACATAACTGTAAACCTCAGAGACTGAGAGAGGATTTTGACTGGAGAACTAGATGGAGATCTAGAAGAATGAGATGGAAGATGAGGAAGAGCCAGATGAGGAAGAACAAGATGAGAAAGACCAAGATGGGGCAGAACTAGGATGAGAGAATTAAGATAGAACTTAGAGGGGACAGCGGATAAAGGTAGAGAGAAATCAGTCAAGAAAGGAGCTAGGCACGAGAACAGAACTGAAGCTGTGTAGATAGGATTTTATCCCAGAGGAATAAAGTAGACGGACTAAGAGCTCGGTGTACTTAGATTCTTTTCCCGAAAATAATTCATGCCATTTGTAGCTTCTCTTCTGGGCCCCTGGGAAGAAGATTATTAAGGCTGGTCCCTAATAATTTACGAAACTTCATGAAGGAATCTGCAGAGCCTTCCAACAGTTTCATTCACCTCACCTCTCCACGTCTCTGTTGTCAGAGTTTGCCCATACAGAGGGCTCATTCAAGTCATGTACATGGTCACCTAAACTACTGAATCACTGCTATTTCTTCAACAACTCCCTATTTGCACTGCACTCCCTCTGCACCTGCAGGCCGGCGGACGACCCTCTCCTTAGACTTAGTCCCTCCCTCCAGCCCCTCCCCTTCTTTATAGACGTTAAACCACCACGAGGTAAAGGGTTTATAATAATGTCTTTTAGAGACTTAGGGAAAAGGACACCATCTGAATCTAGACTGTGTAAATCATTCTAGAACGTTAGTGGAGCCTACCCAAATGCCGAGAACAGGAGCAGAACGAGGAACCATTTTAGAACAACAAAATGATAACTGCTCCACAGAACACAGGGTCCATTTGGAAGATAAGACACTTGAAGAAGTTGGGTAGAGATGGCTAGAAGGATCTAAACTGTGTCTAACCCCAGGTCCTTGGGTGTGTAAGGGGCAGTGACCAGAGGGGAGGATTGCATGGGATCCTGCAGCTAGGACTTGGACAGAGAGGGAGGAGGGAGGATCCATTAGACATACCAAGAGACAAGGGTCGGGAAGGTGGGGTAGCATCCATGCCTGGACTTCCCAGGATATCCCAGATGTTCATCCTTAGCAGACAGGTTTGCTGGAAGCCTGATAGCCAGTCCCATCTTTCCCCTCTTTTTCATCTGCTTCTCCGTCCCTACTGTCTAAAAGAAAGTCGTCTCTCCCTTCCTGTGTCCAGGACACTAATCGCTCTTCTTCCCTCTACATCAATGGCTTTCCAATTGACCAGGTTTAAGAATCTTCAGCTTGTTAAAATAGTTCTCGAGGCTTCAAGCCCAGAGTTTCTGCTTGTGTTTCTTTGGGTAGGGCCTATAACTGCATTTCTGACATGTTTCCTGGAGACACAGATGATCTGGGGAACATACTTTGAGAAGCTCTAAGTGAAGTCATTGTCCCAACAAAGGTCCCCCCTCTCTTCTGTATATTCACTTATCCCTTCTTCCTTGGCCGAACTGGCTCGCGGTGTACAGGCTTGCCTCTCCCCTCGAGGTGCTCCCTCTCTGCACACAATCCGCCTTTCTTTTTGTCTCCCACATTCTTGTGGGGACAGCCCCTCACTGTTTTACCGCGTGTGACGTCACCTTACCCACAATGACCACAGAGACTGCTTCGCCACTGATTTCCCCCTCTGCACCTGCAGGCCGGCGGATGACCCTCTCCTTAGACTCCCTCCCTGGCTTTGCATTCCTCAAATGGAACACTTCCACCTGGAGTCCTCTCTCCTGCTCCACCCCGCCCCCCACACCACCACTTTCAGCACCCCTCACTAGACCCCCTAACTGCTCCAGAACAGATATTTCCCAAGACTCTGCCTGGGCCATCTTTTTTTAACATTTCAACTCTCAGGCAGGTTCCTACCTCTTGATTTTGATCCCCCAATCTCCCAGCGTGACGTTTTCCTGTCCCTAACCTGGAGCTCTCACCACACAGGGGTTTGAAAACCACAGGGGAACTGCTCTCAGTCTTCTTGCAATCCACACACAATCGTGTCTCTTCGTGTCTCTGGTAGGCCCCAGGTTTGCTTATTCGGGCCTGGACCACCCCCTTCTCTCCCCCTGGAATTGCTGCAATGGCCTCAGAAACAGTAAGATAAAAAAAAAAGGAGACCTTTTATTCCCAAATAAAACACAGACACACACAGGAAGCAAATGTATGTCTTACTTCATTCTGACGAGGCAAACGCCCCATGACCACCACCCAGACCAGCACACCCGCCTAATGCCTGACACCTCCCACCACGTGCTTTGGGCCACCCCTAATCTAGTGTCTTCTCTTATATTTTTGGTTGTGAGCCTAGGCTTTAATGGCTGAGCCATCTCTCCAGCCCTCCAGTGTCTTCCCTTCCTTCCTTCCTTCCTTCCTTCCTTCCTTCCTTCCTTCCTTCCTCCTTCCCTCCCTCCCTCCCTCCCTCTCTCCCTTCCTTCCTTTTGTTGATATTTATTTTGATTTTCTGAGAGAGTCTTGATATATAACCCAGGCTGGACTCCAACTCACTTTGTAGCCAAAATTGACCTTGAAACCATGATTTTTCTGCTCATCCACCCCAATGCTGGGATTATATGCAGCCATCTCTTCTCCAGGCTATATAACGACATTTTACTCCCGTGCGTGAGTGCCTGCATGGACGTCTGTGTACCACGTGCATAACTGGTGCATGGGGAGGCCAGAAGAGGGTACTGGGTTCCCTGAAACTGGTTGTGAGCTGCCTTGCGGGTGCTGGGAATGAAACCCAGGTCTTCTGTAAGAGCATCAAGTGCTCTTAACTGCTGAGCCATCTCTCTAGTTCCATATAATGACCTTTCAGCTGATTTGTCTGCCGTTAGCTTTTCTAATTCGCCACACATTTTTTTTCTACCCCTACATCTTCAATTATTTCCTTCTTAGTTTTATACCTTTTAAAACTGTTTCAACTGTTTTTCTTCCTTTGCTTTTTACTTGCAAAAGCATAGCTCAGTAGCTGCCTCCTCCTTGAAGCATTCTACCCCCCCCCCCCCATTTGATCTCTTTATACTCACTCAGACTTACATCTTGGGAGCTGGTCTGTTTCCTGTTATCTTGAGTTTTGGAAAGGTAGAAGCTTTGCCTTATTCATCTTCATATCCCCTATGAGGTCAAAGTGACTAGGGAAAGCACTAAATTATATATTATATAAATATATATAATAATACACACACACACACACACACACACACGCACACGCACACACACACACACACACACACACACAGAAAGCAAGATAATGCTATAAAAGAAAGGTGAGCAATATTTCTGGATTTCCATTTTCTCACCTGGTCTGCCATTAGTATTCTTTACCAAGACAGTGTTAGCAGTTGAGACAGTAAGACAGGACAATTCATTGCTGTAGACTGTCATTTATGTCAAGAGATGTTGGCCACCCCATTCCCCTAGTACTAATAATAACCTTCAGTTACTATGACAACCAAACAAAAATGTCTCATGCAATTATAAGCAGGGTGCAGAGGTAGACATCTGGTCTACCTCTGCTTGGCAACTACTGCTGGGTTATCCTATGGTCTTTTCTACCTCCAATGTGTGCTTTTTATTAAACCTCGCCAACTAAGGCAAGATGCAGACAAGCTAATCAGAATTATTCTCCTATCTATACTGTTTTCCTGTGTCCACTGTGGAGAGCACAGGCTTCCAGCCAAAGGTCCTAAAGACAAGCAGAGGAAAGTCACAGATTTGCCTCTGTGTTTCAGTTTATTAATCTGAGCAATAATCTAGGGATAAAAATGGGCTTATTCAAGTATCTGTGCTCCAGATACATGAGAATCAACTGAGGACATTGTTTAGATGTCATATTCACGAGTCTGGACTCTATGGCATTATTCAGCTAGGTTTTTGTGAGGCCTGGGAACCTGCACATTAATAAATAAGTTCCCTGAAGAAATTCCAAGAGGATGGGTCAGAGACTACTTTGGGAAGCAGTGTCCCAGAAGTCCTCTATCTATACAGTTTTAGATTTAGAATGTTCTTTAGCTACAAGTCTTGGCTTTAGTTCCAAGTATCAGCTGTATTTCCAAAGGGGAATTTTAAAGAACATGTCATTTCATGGAAGTAAATGTGCAACAAAAGATAGAGTTGACTTTGAGTACTAGGGATCAAACCTAGGACCACACACACACACACACACACACACACACACACACACACACACACACTAAATCCTCACTCTGCCATCAAGACACACCATCCAGCTTCAAGGTTTTATTGAAAACCATTTCACTTAGCTAAAAGGAGGAAGCATTATCATAGAAAATTAAAGCAGGGTGCCATGTAAACCAATTCCTCGTGAGATTACTTAACCAGCTTAATTTTTATCATGATATGAAATTAACTTATATTTGTAGACAAGGAATAAGCCTCAGGGAAAGGGCAAAGGAAAGTAAAATTAGGTCTTGATGAAATTTCTATTACGGAAAAAGAACAAACCACAGACATTAGAGAGTGGCCAGTAAGGTCTCAATTCTCTAAAAAATATATGACATCTATAACTTTCAGGAGAATACAGCAGATAGTACATATGCATGTATGTGTATACATGATTGTCTGAGTAGCACATGCACATGTCTGTAAAGGCCAGAGGACAACTTTAAGGTTTTTTTGTTTGGCTGGTTTGGTTTGGTTTTTGAGACAGGGTCTTTCACTGGCCTTGAACTCACTAGAGGTAGGCTAGGCTGGCTAGCCAGTGAGCCCCAGACATCTGCCCATTTCTGCCTCTGAAGCATTGGGATTATGAGTTCTGGATATCAAATTCTAGTCCTGGTGCTCACAAGGTCGACAGTTTATGAATGAGCCATGTCCCTTGCCTGGAACTAGCTTTAATGAATGGAAGCCTTCAAAGCAGTGAAGCACATAACATAACAAAGTGAGAGAGAACCTTCGATGCACAGTTTTCAGGAGAGTTTCCAGAGCAGCAGCAGCAGGGCTGTCTGTCGCTCAGGGTGTGTGGCCCAGGAAGAGCTATGGAGGATCCTGGTTCCAGTGTTTGGGATCTTGTTCCAACTTAATGCTTTAATGTTCCTGGACTGATTTAAGACACCATCCCAGCTGTGTTTGCCTGGAATTTAGCTGAAATAAACTCACTTCAGTCCAAAAGAGAGACCGACTTTTCTACCATTCAGACGCCCATGTTGGTGACAAGTATATTCTACAGTAGTTAAAGAAGGCAGATACTCGGATAAAAGGTACTAATGAATTAATTATATTTTCTATCTCAAACATCTATGATTCCATGAATATGACAGCAAGTAAGCAAGAGACAAGAAACTACTACAACTAATAAATTGGAAATTACAAGCATGTGCCATTTGCTATACCAATTATTGCGATTGAATGGTTTAATTTCTTTTTCATATTTATATACTCTCATGCACACTGTTTTATTATTGTAGGAATTTTGTTATTTCTTGACACTGTAACTCACACTATCATGTACAAAATGATAGAGTAAAAGGTGTTCTGATCTAGAACTGTGGAAGCACTATAGGGGATTCACAAAGGAGTGGTTCAGGACTGGTAAGGCAGCTCAGTGGTTATAAGCACCTATTGTACAAGCCTGAGCACCTGAGTTCAATCCCTGGAACACATGTAAACAAGTGAGATTCAGTGGTACCCATCTACAGCCACAGCATTCCTACTGTGAGATGGGATGCAGTGGTACCCATCTACAGTCACAGCATTCCTACTGTGAGATGGGATGCAGTGGTACCCATCTACAGTCACAGCATTCCTACTGTGAGATGGGATGCAGTGGTACCCATCTATAGCCACAGCATTCCTACTGTGAGATGGGATGCAGTGGTACCCATCTACAGCCACAGCATTCCTACTGTGAGATGGGATGCAGTGGTACTCATTTACAGTCACAGCATTCCTACTGTGAGATGGGATGCAGTGGTACCCATCTATAGCCACAGCATTCCTACTGTGAGATGGGATGCAGTGGTACCCATCTATAGCCACAGCATTCCTACTGTGAGATGGGATGCAGTGGTACTCATTTACAGTCACAGCATTCCTACTGTGAGATGGGATGCAGTGGTACCCATCTACAGTCACAGCATTCCTACTGTGAGATGGGATGCAGTGGTACCCATCTACAGTCACAGCATTCCTACTGTGAGATGGGATGCAGTGGTACCCATCTACAGTCACAGCATTCCTACTGTGAGATGGGATGCAGTGGTACCCATCTACAGTCACAGCATTCCTACTGTGAGATGGGATGTAGAGACAGATGAACTACCCAGAAATATGTATGCAGCTCAAGAGAACCAATTCCCAAGACTTGTTCTCTGACCTTCACATGCACGCATGGCACACGCACACACATACATACATACATACACACACATACACACACACACACACACACACACACACATACACACACACACCCATACACACACACACACACATACATACATACATACACACACATACACACACACACACACACACACACACACACACACACATACACACACACACACACACACGCAGCAACAGCAGCACATTAAAACAACTAGACACATGATCAAGGAACTAGAAATGCAGATACATTTTACTGCTAAAACCCTGTTAACAGTCTTAAGTGTAGGAGAAATGTGAAAAGCAGTTTGATTATCTCCACAGATGCTGCAGAGACATCTTCTAAAGTTCCACATTTCTTTATGATAAAAATCTGAAAAACAGGAATCGGTGAATAAATACCCCAATTCAATGGCTGAAGCATGCTCAATGGCGAACTATTAGAGGCTTCCCAACTATGCGAGGTTTCCCACACTCAGTGGTCATCACGGAGGGTATTTTCACCAAATTAAATTATACAAGAGAAAAAAGTAAAAGAATCAGAAAACCGCAAGTGTCATCCCTGGAAGATGATGCCTGTGCCTATCTGGAAGACTGCAGGACATCTACTGAGAACTACAGTGACAAGGCCTCTTTAATGGGACTGAACACACGTACCACATGGAACTCTAGAACCTTTATGTCTATACATGCAAATGAATATGACTAGTTAGGAAACGCAATGTCGAATGAAACAAAGAATTCATAAACTGGGTATAGAATGCACACTAGAGTCTCAGCACTTGGGAGGTGGAGGCAGAAAGTCAGAAGCTCAAGGTCATGGCTGGCTATATAGTGAATTTAAGGGCTACTTGATGCTCTGTCTTAAATGAATAAACAGAAAGAAAGGGGGAGAGAGAGAGAGGGAGGGAAGAAGGAAGGAAGGAAGGAAGGGAGAAAGAAAGGGGGGAGGAAGGAAAATACAATACAATACAATGGAAGCAGAGATTCTATTTAAAAGCCCAACAAAAGTTTCCAGAAATAAAATGAGCAAGCAAAATGAAAATGCCAGTGAAACATCTTAGGAAGAAAGCACCTCATTCTTGAACAGGAAGATTCAGAGTTTTTAAAATGTCAGGGTTTAGCAAATTGTTTCATAAATTTTTCCAACCACAATGAAAGTGCCAATATCATAAAATTACCAACAAAATTCTGAAAAGAAATAAATAAAGCAAGGGATTGGTCTTAATAGATACAAAAATACATGACTAGGTTACAGTAAGTCACACAGAATCCAATTCTGGAAATGTGGCTCACAGATACATGCATGGTGTATGAACAGATGTGCCTCATTGTAGCATCATTTGTAAGAGCAAAACCCTGGGCATTAATATCCATTGTTCAGGTGGGAGTTAGGTTAGTATTTCACAACAGATTGTGATATAGTCATTTTCCAGCATCGTGAAGATGGCTTCTTTCCCTTTAAAGTGACCTCCTTTGAAAATAAAGACATTTTCATTGACATGTGTTTATTTTGTGTGGCCATGAAGATGTGCATGGTATGTGTACATGTGCATGAGGAAGCCACAGGACAGCCTGCCCATCATTCCTCAAGCCTTATTCACCTGGTTTCGTGAGACAAACTCACTCACATGAAGTGCCCAGATGTGATTAGGGCTGGCTGGCTAGTAAGCCCCAGAAGTCCTCCTGCCTCCATTTCCCCAGTGCTGGAATTGTAAGAGCACGCCTCCATGCCCAGCCTTTTTCACATGGGTTCCAGAGATCAAATCCAGTCCCTCATGCCTATTAACTAAACACTTTACCAACTGAGCTATGTACACAGGGCTTGATATATTATTTTTATGATACTGAAGTTTAAGAATGAAGAAAGAGCTCTAGGACGTAGGCCGTGGGACACAACCAGTCCCTAGAACCCCCACCTATTGCTGCTCCAGTTGCCCCAGTAGCCTGCCAGCAGGGAAGATTCCTGTGGGCAGGCTCCCCACCAAAACCCCCCATTAGACCCTGTAATCTACAACACCCACACCCTACCTCAAACCTACCCATCCCACTGCAACCCCAGTGGCTTCCTGAGACACAGAATCTGCCAGCTCTCATTGGACCAAGAGCTCTCATTGGACTAAGAGAGGCTTCTTGAGACACAGAATCTGCCAGTTCTGATTGCACCAAGAGCCCTGATAGGACCAAGAGCGGTTCTCTGAGACACAGAATCAGCCAGCTTGGATTGGACCAAGAGCAGCTTCCTGAGACACAGACACAGCAAGCACAAATTGGACCAAGAGCAGCTCACTTAGACACTGGCACCTCTTGCATCTATTGGAGGAAGAGATGGGTAGGCGCCAGTGCAAAAATACATACAACAACATAAAGAGCAATATGCCTTCACCAGAACCTAGCAGTTCTACAACAGCAAGACCTGAACATCACAATGTAGAAGCAGAAGAAAGAGACCTTAAAATAACTTTATGAAGATGATAGAGGCCTTTAAAGAGGAAATGAAAAATTCCCTTAAAGAAATTGAGGAAAAGACAAATAAAAAATTGGAAGAAATCAATAAACCCTTAAAGAAAGCCAAGAAAACCATGAAAAAGCAATTAAACAAGTGAAGGAAACAGTTCAAGATTTGAAAATTGAAACAGCAACAATGAAGAAGACACAAACCGAGGGAATGCTGGAAATAGAAAATCTGAGTAAATGAACAGGAACTACAGGTGCAAACATAACCAACAGAATACAAGAGATGGAAGACAGAATCTCTGGTGTAGAGGATACAATAGAGGAAATAGATTCGTCAGTCAAAAAAAATACCGAAGCCAAAAAAGTCATAACACAAAATGTCCAGGAAATCTGGGACACCATGAAAAGGCCAAAACTAAAGAATAATAGGGATAGAAGAAGGAGAAGAATACCAACTCAAAGGCACAGAAAATATATTCAACAAAATCATGGAAGAAAATTTTCCCAACTTAAAGAAGGAAATACCTATGAAGATAACAAGAAGCTTATAGAACACCAAATAGACTAGACCCCCCAAAAAAGTCCCCTCAACACATAATAATTAAACCACTAAACCTACTGAATAAAGAAAGAATATTAAGAGCAGCAAAGGAAAAAGGCCAAGTGACTTATAAAGGCAGACCCATCAGAATAACATCTGACTTCTCAATAGCGACTTTGAAAACCAGAAGGTCCTGGACAGATGTAATGCAGACACTAAGAGACCATGGATGCCAGCCTAGACTAATATACCCAGCAAAACTTTCAATCACCATTGATGGAGCAAACAAGACATTCCAAGACAAAACCAGATTTAAACAATACCTAACCACAAATTCAGCCCTACAGAAAGCACCAGAAGGAAAACTTTAACCTAAGAAGTCAGATGCACCCATGAAAACACAGGCAATAGATATCCCCACAGCAGCACATTCCAAAGAATGTGAATGGCATTCCAAAGAAGGGAAATACACACACACTACCACCAAAAGACAACAGAAGTTAACAATCACTGGTCATTAATATCCCTTAATATCAATGGACTCAAGTCGCCTATAAAAAGACACTAACAGAATGCATATGAAATCAGGATCCATTGTAGACGAATTCTAAACAGTCTTATTAAATAAGAAACACAGAACCAAATACAGAGGTATAAGCCGTAGAGATCTGAGCAATAGCTGCCAACTAACCTTAGCTTACCACCTCCCTGTAGCTTCCCAAGAGAACCTCTTCTTGTCTAACCTGTGCCTTTATTGCCTTCCTGTTTCATCTTCTCATTGGCTCTAAGCCCAGCCACATCACTTCCTCGTCACTGTCTGTCTATACAGACCTCCAGGTCTCTACAGTTGGTACTGGGATTAAAGGCATGTGTCCTAGAATACACAGAGACTCTGCCTGCCATGTGATCGGATTAAGGGTGTGTGTTACCATGCCTGACTTCTGTTTATGGCTGACTATGACCTCTGATCTCCAGACAAACTTTATTTATTAACATACAAATAAATATCACATTTCAACACAAATAAAATATCACCCCAATCCATCCTTCTGCTGCATACAAAAAACACACCTCCACTTCAAAGACAAACACTACCTCAGAGTAAAAGGCTGGGGAAAGACTTTCCAATCAAATGGACTTAAGAAACAAGCTGGTGTAGCTGTCCTAATATCTAACAAAATAGACTTCAAACTAAAATCAATCAAAAGAGAGTGGGACATTATATATTCATCACAGGAAAGATCCACCAAGATGAAGTCTCAATTCTGAACAGTTATGCCCCAAATACAAGGGTAACCACATATGTAAAAGAAACATTACTAAAGCTTAAATCGCACATCAAACTCCACACATTAATAGTGGGAGGCTTCAACACCTCACTCTCACCATTGGACAGATCTGCCAGACAGAAACTTAACAGAGAAATAAGGGATCTAACAGATGTTATGACTCAAATGGACTTAATAGATATCTACAAAACATTCCACCCTAACAAAAAAGAATACACCTTCTTCTCAGCACCCCATGGAACCTTCTCTAAAATCAACCACATACTCGAGTGGTCACAAAGCAAATCTCAATGGATACCAAAAACTTGGAATAACCTCCTGTATTTTATCAGATCACCATGGCTTAAAGTTAGATTTCGACAACAACAAAAATTACAGAAAGTCTACAATCTCATGGAAACTGAATGAAGCTCAACTGAATCACCAAAGGGTCAAGGAAGAAATAAAGAAAGAAATTAAAGACTTCCTAGAATTCAATGAAAATGAATGTATTACATACCCAAACTTATGGGACACTATGAAAGTAGTGCTAAGAGGAAAATTCATAGCACTAAATGCCCACATAAAGAAGTTGGAGAAATCTCACACTAGTGACTTAACAGCACACCTGAAAGCTCTAAACAAAAAGAAGCAAAGTCACCCAGGAAGAATAGAAGTCCAGGAAATAATCAAAGTGAGAGCTGAAATGAGTAAAATAGAAACAAAGAGAACAATACAAAGAATCAATGAAACGAAGAGTTGGTTCTTTAAGAAAATAAACAAGATAGACAAACTCTTATCCAAAACTAACCAAAAGGCAGAGAGAGAATATCCAAATTAACAAAATCAGAAATGAAAAGGAAGATATAACAACAGACAATGAGGAAATTCAGAGAATCATCAGGACATAGTTAAAAAATGTATACTCCACAAAATTGGAAAATCTAAAAAGAAATGGACAATTTTCTGGATAGGTAGCACATACCAAAATTAAATCAAGACCATATAAACAATTTAAATAAACCAATAACCCCTCAGGAAATAGAAACAGTCATTAAAAGTCTCCCAAACCCCCCCCCCAAAAAAAAGCCCAGGACCAGATGGTTTAAGTGCAGAGTTCTACCAGAATTTCAAAGAAGAGCTAACACCAATACTCTTCAAATTGTTCCATACAATAGAAACAGAAGGAACATTACCAAACTCCTTTTATGAGGCTACAGTTACCCTGATACCAAAACTACACAAAGATACAACAAAGAAAGAGAATTACAGACCAATTTCCCTCATGAACATTGATGCAAAAAATACTCAATAAAATATTGGCAAACCAAATCCAAGAACACATCAAAAAATTATCCACCATGACCAAATAGGCTTCATCCCAGAGATGCAAGGATGGTTCAACATATGAAAATCTGTCAATGTAATTCACCATATAAACAAACTGAAAGAAAAAAAACCACATGATCATCTCATTAGATGCTGAAAAGCCTTTGACAAAATCCAACACCTCTTCATGATAAAGGTCTTGAAGAGATCAGGAACACAAGGAACATACCTTAACATAATAAAGGCAATTTACAGCAAGCCAACAGTCAACATCAAATTAAATGGAGAGAAACCCAAAGCGATTCTACTAAAATCAAGAACAAGACAAGGCTGTCCACTCGCCCCATATTCATTCAATATAGTACTTGAAGTTCTAGCTAGAGCAATAAGACAACAAAAGGAAATAAAGGGGATACAAATTAGAAAGTAAGAAGTCAAACTTTCACTATTTGCAGATGATAATGATAGTATACATAAGTGACCCCAAAAATTCTATCAGAGAACTTCTACAGCTGATAAACACCTTCAGTAATGTGTTAGGACACAAGATTAACTCGAAAAAATCACCAGCCCTCCTATATACAAATGATAAACCGGCTGAGAAAGAAATCAGAGAAATATCACCCTTTACAATAGCCACAAATAATATAAAATACCTTAGTGTAACTCTATCTAAGCAAGTGAAAGACCTATATTACAAGAACTTTAAGTCTCTGAAGAAAGAAACTGAAGAAGATATCAGAAAATGGAAAGATCTCCCATGCTCATGGATAGGTAGGATTAACATAGTAAAATGGCAATCTTACCAAAAGCAATCTACAGATTCAATGTAATCTCCATCAAAATACCAACACAATTCTTCACAGACCTGGAAAGAACAATACTCAGCTTCATATGGAAAAACAAAAAACCCAGGATAGCTAAAACAATCCTGTACAATAAAGCCACCTTTGGAGACATCACCATACCTGACCTCAAGCTCTACTATAGAGCTATAGTAATAAAAACAGCTTGGTATTGGCAAAAAAAACCTGACATGTGAACCAATGGAATCGAACTGAAGACCCTGACATTAACCCACACACCTATGAACACCTGATTTTTGACAAAGGAGCCAAAACTGTATATTGGAAAAAGAGAGCATCTTTAACAAATGGTGCTGGCATAACTAGATATCAACATGTAGAAGATTGCAAATAGATCCATATCTATCACCATGTACAAAACTCAAGTCAAGAGGATCAAAGACCTCAATATAAAACCAGTTATACTGAATCTGATAGACAAGAAAGTAGGAAGTAGTCTTGAATGCATTGGCACAGGAGACTACTTCCTAAATATAACACCAGTAGCATAGACACTGAGAGCAACAATTAATAGATGGGATCTCCTGAAACTGAGAAGCTTCTGTAAGGCAAAGGACACAGTAAATAAGACAAAACAACATCCTACAGAATGGAAAAAGATCTTTACCAACCCCACATTAGACAGAGGGCCAATCTCCAAAATATATAAAGAATCCAAGAAACTAGACATCAAAATAACAAACAATCTAATTTAAAAAATGGACTACAGAGCTAAACAGAGAATTCTCAACGGAAGAATCTCAAATGGCCAAAAGACATTCAAGGAATTGCTCAACATCCTTAGTCATCAGGGAAATGCAAATCAAAACGATTCTGAGATACCATCTTACACCTGTCAGAATGGCTAAGATCAAAAACACTGAAGACAGCTTTTGTTGGAAAGGATGTGGAGCAAGGGGAACACTCCTCCACTGTTGGTGGGAGTGCAAACTTGTACAGCCACTGTGGAAATCAGTATGGAGGTTTCTTAGAAAACTGGGAATCAATCTTCCTCAAGACCCAGCTATATCACTCTTGGGTATATAACCAAGGAATGCTCAATCATATCACAAGGACACATGCTCAACTATGTTCATAGCAGCAATATCCAGAACCTGGAAACAACCTAGATGCCCCCAACCAAAGAATGGATTAGGAAAATGTGGTACATATATACAATGGAGTACTATTCAGCAGTAAAAAACAATGACATCATGAAATTTGCAGGCAAATGGATGGAACTAGAAAATATCATCCTGAGTGAGGTAACCCAGACTCAGAAGGACAAACATGGTATGTACTCACTCATAAGTAGATGCTAGATGTAAAGCAAAAGATAACCAGACAACAACCCACAACTCCAGAGAAGCTAGTTAACAAGGAAGACCCAAAGAGGGGTGCATAGATCACCCTGGGAAGGGGAAATAGATGAGATCTCCATGAGTAAACTGGGGGTGAAGGTGGGGCAATGGAGGGTGGGGGATGGGTGATGAGAACATAAGGGAATGGGATGATGGAGCTGGAACAGGGATGGAGTGGAAGAGCAATGAAAGAGATACCATGATAGAGGGAGATATGGGGATAGGGAGAAACTGGATGCTAGAGAACTTCCTAGGAATCCCCAAGGATGACCCCAGCTTAGACTACTAGCAATAGTGGAGAGTGTGCCTGAACTGGCCTACCCCAGTAATCAGATCGGTGAATACCCTAACTGTCATCATAGAGCCTTTCTCCAGTAACTGATGGAAGCAGATGCAGAGATCCATAGCCAAATACCAGGCCAAGCTCCAGGAGTCCAGTTGAAAAGAGAGAAAAGGGATTCTATGAGCAAGGGCATCAAGATCATGATGGGGAAACCTACAGAGACAACCAAACCAAACTAGTGGGAACTCATGAAATTTAGATCAATAGCTGTGGAGCCTGCATGGGATTGGACTAGGACCTCTGTATAGCGAGACAGTTGTATAGCTTGATCTGCTTAAGGGGTCCCCTGGCAGTAGGATCAAAATCCATCCCTGGTGCATGAGGAGGCTTTTTGAAGCCCACTACCTATGATGGGACATCTCGCACAGCCTTGAGGCAGGGGGAGGGGCTTGTACCTGCCTCTACTAAATGTACCAGGCTCTGCTGACTCCCTATGGGAGGCCTTGTCTTCTTGTAGGAGGGAATGGAGTGGGGGTGTTGTGGGGGGAAAGCTGGGGGGGCAGGAGGAAGGAAGAGGGGGATCTTTGAATGGTATGTAAAATGAATAAAAAAATTTCTTAATAAAAGAAAAAAAATGAAGACAGAGTTGTCTCTTCAAACAGGAAGACATTTCCTCAGGGAATGCAAGAGTTCTTGGTATGAGACTCTGACCTTAGTAAACAGTAGGGCAGAAAGCTCAAAGAATCAATGCAATGTTATTCTGGAAGAAAAGGCCTGGCCTTTTAATTTACTGCAATTTAGGAGTGCCCCCTAAAAATCCCCAAATGTTAAATTCTGGCTCCTTTTCATTAAAAAAAAAAAAAAGGACTGCTTCAAAATACGTAACACTGGGTAACCTTCCTGGAGGATGCTTTTGTCAAGGTAAAACTGAAGAGTAAGGACCAGGGTTCTCTCGCAAACTTGGCAAGCGAGCCAAAGTGCTAATTGAGCAGAAGCAACTGCACACGGTAATTTCATTTTCTTGTATGCCAGACAGCAAAGGAAGGAAGAGCAGCATTTCATTTCTCGAATTCTCTGCCCCTCTCAAGATTCCGTTACCCTAGTTTTAGCCAAACTCACTAACAGGTATATTTTATCAGGAAATTCCTTAAAGAGCCCTCAGCCGGCTTATCTCGGTTACCTTCTACTAACCTTCCTCTTCAACCTGACAAAGAGCAGATAAATGCCTGCTCACACTGTCAGCCTGTCTACAGACGCTGCACACGCCCGCCTGAGAAGCCATCCTGAAATGGAAGTCGCTATCTGATGGAGAAGCGGCTGTCTGAATGACTCTCTGGAGCCTGACTTCTCTCTCCCACCGAAAATTGTCCGGATCCACGTCTTTCGAACACAAACTCTAAAAGCTCTCGCACTCTGGGGAGCACATACACTAATTGCTTCAGGGAATGGAAAAAAAAAAACAAAACCCATACTAAACAGAATCCTTGTCTTCAAGGAAAATCAGTCGCCTCCCTCCCTAGAATGTCAACTCCAAGAAGGCAGGGAGTTCCTGGGTGCCGTTTTCCCTCTGCGTCGTCACTGGCGCCTAGACCAGCGTTTGGAAAACAGAAAGTGATCAAAATACCTGTCAGCAAAGGAAGGGACCAACGAGCATGGAGAGAGCTGGCACACCTTAGCACTAACAGCCTGTGCTTCACTCCCCTGACGTATGAGTTCGAGACCAAGATCAGGTAAAAAGAACAGAGTGGAGTGAAGCACTGAGCTCAGAAATGACAAAGCCTGCTGGGAATGATAAGATGCCATGGCCTGGGTGGTATCCTCTGAAGCCTGTGTGCTCATGTTTGGTCCCCACCATGGTACAGGTGGTGGGGCCTGTGGGGAGTGGGGTCTAGCAAGAGGCCTTAGGTCACTGAGGCGTGCCTTTGAGGCAAAGTGTGGGACCCTGGGTCTCCCTCTTTTTCTTCTTCCTTACCACGAGGTGAGCAGTGGGCGCTGCGATACACTTTCGGCCATTGCCAACCCTCAGGGACCCAAAGCAATGTAACCGCTCAGTACTGGATGGACCCTCCCAAAAGGTACACCAAGGGGAAACCTTTTTCTCTGTGTAAGTTAAGCGTCTCGGGTCTTTTGTGATAGTGACAGAAAACAAAGCCAGGAGGTGTGGGCACCTGAAGGAGAAGGCAGAAGCTGGGCAAGAGTGGGTGAGATGGGGAGAATCAGGGCAGAGGCTCAGAACAGGTAACAACTGGATCCTAATTTAACCTCTAAAGGAAACGGACTAGAAGGTAGCCAGGAATCTTGGAGAGTAACGGTGATGGGCCAACCACTGGCTGGCCCTGGTGTCCCTCACCCCGACCCCGCACAGGTAAAAAAATTAAGGGCTTCCAAAACCTCTAACAAGTTGGACAGTTTACAAATCCGTGTGGTTAAATGGAGAATAATAAAAAGCCACTGCTTAAATTCAGTCACAACTTTCAAACAAATACAAACGGTTGTTTTTTTTTTTTTTTTTTTTAAGTGAAATCTACTCTTACCACCACGGCAGGGCTTAATATTTTTAAAAGTGTAACTGTTAACTAATGTTAGCCAGAGAGTGATGCTATTCACCAATTCTGGAAGACCCAGAAACGCACAGACGTCAAACGCTCCAAGTGGTTCTTTGTTCGAGTCACAGTTTTGAAGACAGCTCTAGATAAACCCAACAATTGAGCTGCTGTAAATAGCCTTCCTCTTTCATAAATTTCTCCCTACATTTAGAAGTACAGTTCCTTTGTTCACAAACTACTCGCAACTGTTCCATATTTAGATTCCCAAAGGCGTACCTTGGACTCATTGGATAAATGAATGAATAGCTGCATGGATGGATGAACAGGGGAGCGATCAGATGGCTTTGCTGAGATCCTGGAGATGAGATGTACAGAATGCTTCATGTATGTGGATCCCTGACTGGCCAGCATTAATGTTTCCCATGACTTTCGTATTTGACACAGAGAGACTGGATTAAAATGTATCAGAGGAAGCAAAATGGTTTGGTATATAACAGCTGTTCTCCCCCTCCAGCCCCCCGACCCCGAGACAAGGTTTCTCTGAGTACCCCTGGCTGTCTGTCCAGGACCAGCTGAGTAGCCCTGGAACTCACTCTGTAGACCAAGCTGGCCTCAAACTCAGAGATCTGCCTGCCTCTGACTCCTAAGTGCTGGGATTAAAGCAGGGAGGTGGTGGCGCACGCCTTTAATCCCAGCACTCGGGAGGCAGAGGCAGGCGGATCTCTGTGAGTTCGAGGCCAGCCTGGGCTACAGCGCGAGATCTAGGAAAGGCGCAAAGCTACACAGAGAAACCCTGTCTCGAAAAAACCAAAAAAAAAAAAAAAAAAGGTGTGTGCCACCACCGCCCGGCTACATTACAATTCATAACAGTAGCAAGATAGCAGTTATGAAGCAGCAAGGAAAATAAATTCTATGGTTGGGGGGTCCCCACAACATGAGGAACTGTATTAAAGGCTGAGAACCACTGCTCTAAAGTAAGGTATACTAATTCACACTCCTAAAGAGGGGCTTCAGAGTCCAGAGAGCCCTGGTCTGCCCCTGTGTCAGAGGCAGAAGTGACAGTTAAATGCTGTCAGCTCTCTGATACAGTGACAGCATACCTGAGACTATCATAAAGAGGAAGGACTTTGGTTCATTGCTTTGTCTGTCCATGGTCAGTTGGCCATTGCTTTTGGAAGCTGTGGTGAGGTATTCTCTAGTATTAGAGTATGCGGTAGAGGAAGCAGCTCATCAGGAAGCCGGAGGGTTGGGGTGGATCTGAATCCTACCTAATACCTCCTCAAAGGGCACACCTCCAAAGACTGCATTTCTTGGCCACACCTCTTAAAGGTTCCGACAACCTTCCAACAGTACCACAGACCGGGCCCAAGCCTTTGTCAGATGGGCCGCTGAAGGACACTTATTCAAACCACGGTGGTATTTACTAAGGACACTGAGTGGGGGACTCAAAACATGGGATGCCAGTCAAATTTCTGGGCAGCTTCTCGCTCCTTTCGAAAAGCCCTGTTTCACAGGCTCACGGTTCTCATATCACGACTCCCCTTTCAGCTTTTACATCTCCTGTGCAAATGAAGTCACAAGAGACATTCAGCTGTTACAAACTTCATGTCAAGCTTTGAAGTGCTTTTTAATAGCAGAAATATTTGGCTCACGTGTGGGCTTTGTAGCTATGGTAAATACCTCTTAGTTATCTGTCGCTACTGTTATTCCACACCTCCAATTTGGAGGAGAAATTCTGCATATGCATTGAGGCACTAGAAAAGAATATTGAACTATATCTGAGCTCTTTTGTGAATGGTTTCCTTTTATTTCTTCTCTCACGGAACTAATACTTTCACCCGCATTGTGCTGGTTATGGGTGGGAAAGCAGTGGGCAGAGAAAAGAAGGCTGATACTGTGGCAGTAGCTGGTGGCTTCACAGCCTTAGCTGCTGAAAGTTAAGTGGTCAAGCAGCTCCCTACTATAAGATCACACTTATTGAGTCATTCACCTGCCCTCCTCCACCCCACCCCTCTGCGTGCGTGCGTGCGTGCGTGCGTGTGTGTGTGTGTGTGTGTGTGTGTGTGTGTGTTGGGGTGTGTGTATGAGTGTATACATGTAGAAACTACAGGTCAATGTTGAGTGTCTTCCTCAATCACTTATCTACCTTATTTTATGAGACAGAATCTCTTACTGAGCCTGAGGCTCACCTGATTGGCTAGACTGGCTAGTCATCCAGACCTAAGGACATTCCTGTCCCCACCTCCCCAGTGCTAGGGTGACAGGCACATACCATGGAGCCATCTTCGTTTGTTTGTTTGTTTTAACATGGGTGCTAGGGATTTGAACTCAGGTCCTAAAGCTTGCACGACAAGCCCTTTACCAACTGAGCCATCTCTCAGCCCCTCCCTGCGTCCTGCGATGATGCTTTAGAAGACTTTGGATAAAATGCTCTTAGTTTTTACAAAAGAGGAAACTGATCCCAATTAGTCTGTGATAAAGGCAGAAAAGGAAAAACAACAACAACAACAACAACAACAACAACAACAAGCTTCTCATTAGGAAATTCCGCATGATGATTGAAACACAGTCTGCATGTCTTAATGTTCCGCCATGTATCAGAAGAATACATTTAGAAATAGCATTTTTGAGAGCAGACACATTTAAACAAAGGCCAGGCACTGAGCATTTGGGATCTGCCCTGTGCTGAACAGCAACATCTTACTTCTTTATGTCACTTAATTATTTTATGAAGAGATAACAGAAAATTGTATTGCATGCCCCAAGTTAAACACTTGACGTTTTTATTCCTTAAAATGCAACATTTGAGAAGTCTAGATATGTTTATTAATTAGTGATTATTAACACTCAGTAAACAACATTATGCCTTGTAAAAACACAATCTCACTGCACAGCATGAGGCTGAAGTCTATTATTCCCTGATTCCATATGCTGAAATACACTCAAATGGTCCCAAATGACCTTAAGCATTAAATAAATGTAAATGAGAACAACATAGAAAATGCACTTTTGATTGATAACTAAAAGACCAGGTTGAAAAGCATGTCCCCAGATGAAGTCCTTTCCAGAAGGAGATGGCTGTGTGAGCCATGGAGGAAGGGCTCTGCTAAGTCTCCCTCCCGAGTTGAGATTACAGATCCATGCCACCGCGCTCAGCATCACTTCGGTTTTTTATCTATTGTGTCTGTTCATCCAACTGTTTTTCTCAAACTACACAGTCAGGGTAGGCAAGCGTCCTCTATAGAAAACTTAAAACACCCAAGGATGCCAGAGTAATAGTGAAAGATAAAATAATTCCAAAATGGAACCGCTACTGTAACAAAATCTGTAGCAAGATGTACAAAGGGAAAATGCACAGACACAGCCATTTCATGTGTACCCAACGGGTGATATTCTCCTTCTAGGTCAACTGGCCACAGGGCGGGGCATCACACAACACACACTTGTTCTGCTAGGGGAAAGCAGTTCTCCTAGCCTGGAAAAGGACGAACAAAACCAAAGGGACTGGACTCCTGGACTGGTAAAACCATCAATAGATCAAGATGTCTTAGCACTACTGATGCCCTGGGCCAGATGCTTCTTATTGCTGTGTTTTGAAAGCTCACTATGAATGATCTCCACCATTAGACATCAGGACCAGTAGAAACCAGTAGTGACAATGTCTGCTCTGATCCCAAGACATGACAAAAATAATAATTAAAAAAAAATGTTCCCAGGGACTGCCAGAATTTCCTAGGGGTGCAAGACTGCCCATGCTGGGGGCCACTGGAATAAAGCCACTTAAGAAGGCCCCAAGCTGGGCTTTTCTCAACCTCACACTGCATAATCTTGGGCACCAACTGAGCTGGAAAGATGGCTCAGTGGTTAAGAGCACTGGCTGGTCCCTAAAGGACTGGGGTTCGATCCCAGCACCCACATGGCAGCTCACAACTGTCTCAAACTCCAGTTCTAGAGGATCCTACACCCTCACACAGACATACATGCAGGCAAAATATCCATGTACATAAAAAATAAAATGAAAACAAAACTCTCCTGAGCTACAAAGTGATCTTAACTCAGTGGATAACACATAATTTGAGTGTTCTATAACATATGTAGTTTTAGTGTTCTCATCTATTGAATGGAGTGTCTGCCTGACTCATGAGAGGCTCACACGATTCAATGAGGTGATACATGTGACATGCTTAGAGCAGTGCCAGGCACACAGTAAGTGCTCAGTTAACACTATCTGTTATTATTGTATTCATGCATAGCATCAAGAAAGCAGTTTCCACTGAGATGTTTTAATTCAGACAGGATGCAGAAAGGTATCTTACCAGCTTGATATTTTCTGAGCCTTAAACACGCCCGTCTTCTGATTGCTTGCGATGATGCTGTCCACATCTACAGGGCAGAGTTAAGAAAAACTTCTGCAGAGACTATCAACTGACTGAAAAAGAACTTATTAACACGCTGGCTTCTTATCACAATGGGATCCACACAAGAAAAAGAAAGGAGCGGTCAATGCTGTGCCACGAAATGCTGACTCACCACTGCAAGATCTTTTCATTCCCTAGCTTGCAATTTTACCACCCATGGGAGGACCATCTAGTTAGCCTCATGGCAGGGCCCAGAGGAGAGGTACTGGAGGCCACTGCTGGGGAACAGGAGCTGCTACGTCACTTCCTCAGGGCAACCAGGCATCCAAAGACAGATGTCCATCCGTCAGTAAGGAGGGCAATGGCTGCCTCTGTTGACTTTTCCAAATTGAAGTGGTTTCAATCTCCCAAACGCTTGTAGGGGGAGGGGAGGGGAGCAGCGGGGACAGGGTTGGGAGGAGGCAAAGAGAGAGGTGGAGAAAAACTTGGAGCCTCTTTGGGAGAAAATGCAACATTTAAGAAGAAAGTCATTCTAGTGAAAGGTCCCCGGAAGAAGTTCTGCTTTGGCCTCTGGCCTCTGGCTGGCACAGAAGGACTCATGCAGAAGAGCCGTGTTTGAATCAGAGAAACTTTGCATGACATTCAATGACCCTTGGGAAAATCACATCTAGTTCATCATCAGGAAAAGCTGGACTTAGATCCACAATGGCAGCATAGGTGTTTGTGAGTGCTGCAATTTCTCTCTTTGCTCTGGCCCCAGGACTGACAGAGGCCAATGAATATACTAATTCCTACACCCAGACACTCCCGTGGTCTTATTCTCCATGCTGACCTCTGTCCCTGGCTTCCGCACAGTCCTCTGGCTTCCTAATTTCTGAATACCCCCACCTTCTCATTTATTTGACTTGGACACATTTCCTGTAAGACGTCTCCCAATCCCTCTTCTGGAGTAAGGCAAGTTTAAAAATAAGCAAGGACTCAAATAATTCTAGTAAAGGCTGCAAGCTGCACGAAATTGGGCCCATGGGGAGGACACCAGGCTGACAACGATGTTCCCCTATTGCTTGGAAAAAAACAGATTTCCTGAATGTTCAAAGCACACACTGGCCAAGATCTCCCTGCCAGAACAGAACCACAGGATTCTGAAACCCAAGTCTCAGCTTGAACCACCAGGCACACCCATTCTTCTCTGAGTGAATAAGCAGGTACTGTGTGATAGCTTTCCTCCCTCAGGAGTAGGGAGGAAAAATCAATTAGCTCTCCTAATGATGGGCTTTGTAGAGGTTTACAAAAGTGCCATAATGCAGACTTCTTTCTTTCTTTTTTTTTTTTTTTTCCCTGGGTGAACTTTCCTGTATGCAAATTAAATACCGTTAAATTACATTCATTAAAAAAATAAAGGAGACTAATTTGCCTACTTGTTTTGATTAACTAAAATGACACATCGGCCTACGGTTTCTGTCTATTTCAGGAGCGTTCTAGATGAAATAATCTTGCAGGAAAGGACGGCTGACATCTTCATTCTGAGAAGCCCAAAATTAGTAGAACCAACTGACAACTGTTTTTTATTAAGTCCCCTCCCCTAGCCACACCCTACCCTGCGTTTCCATGGTATCCAACTGCCTGCCATAATGTGCCCGGCACACCTGTAGCGTCCTATGAGTACATGGCTAATCTATCAAGCAAAACATATTATTTTGTTAGTCGAGGTAATACTTTTTTATAAAATAGTCACAGTGAAGTTAAATTATATAACTCAGAAAACCTATTAATAATTTTTAGTAAACATCTTAACACTATATACTTTATACAATTTATAAACCTGTGACTCTGGGTGGCGAGGCTGGAGCAAGCACGGATATTTATATTCTAGAGGTTATTTTTTTTTTTAATGAAAAATTCACAGCGGTATTTAGGCTGCTTTATTTTTAGAACTGGACGGGAAATATATTTTGTGGTTTAGAAGGGCTTTTAAAAAATATATTAAAAGAATCACAGAGAAAAGATGGCAGTGTTAATGTTAAGACATTACCTTAAGAGATAGACTCTGCTATTCTGTCCCCCACCCTATAGGTCAGATTTTGATGGTCTTTCTGGATAGCACTGTGTCCAATAATAGATTTTATCATCTCCCTGTGTCACCTCAGGGTAATAAAGGAAATCCAATCAAATTGAGTCAATATGACCAGGATAATGTTCAACACAACAGACCCAATCATGCTCTGTGAGCTGCATCCACCTACCAGAAGATCTCAGTGGGAGGGGCTGGGTGCCAGGAAAGCTTTCCTGCAGTTTCCCGGATGAGATGGAGCAGTCCCCTTGTTAAAACAACTGCATGTGGCTCAAATGGAGCCAGATTTCTGCCTCTAGCTTCCTTCTTGAGTAAAGCACATGTCAGGAGTGACGCTCCATTTTAGTTATCAGTTTATATTCATTCTTAAAATGTATACTCATATACAATAGCAACAAAAGTCTTTTAGGTTAATTGCATATATTATAGATATGTAAAATACTGTTGAAAATATTAGTCTCATTGTGTCATCAGTAATTGTATTTATCAGTTATACATATATTTTTAATCAGGTTGTTATTTTTTAAATTATTTATTTATTTAATGGGTATGGGTGTTTTGCCTATGTATATGCATATGTACCATGTGTGTGCCTAATGTATTTGGAGATCAAAAGAGGGCATCAGATCTCCTGAGACTGGAGTTACAGACAGCTGTGAACCATTGTGTGAGTGCTGGGAATCGAATCTGGGTCCTAGTACTGTTCTTTACAAAAAGATTTCTTTTTAAATTATGTATGCATATGTGTCTGTATGTGGGTATGTGGATGCATGTGTGTATATTACCAAGACCAGAGGTATTGGTCACCCCTGGAGCTAGGAACCAAACTGGATCCTCTGGAAAAGCAGTACACACTCCTAACTGCTGAGACATCTCTGCAGCCAAAGAACATTATTGTTCTTTGAACCAAAAATATTAAAAAAAAAAACAACACTGTAATTCATGATGTATTGTCTTTTGGTTCATATTATCTTCGATTTCATTGGGGGTTTTAAAGGGAGGGAAGAACACTATGGGTTTTTTTTTTTAACTTTCTTTTCTTTAAGATTTTATTTATTTTTATGTGCATTGGTATTTTGTCAGCATGTATGTCTGTGTGAGGGTGCGAGATTCACTGGAACTGGAGTTACAGACAGTTGTGAGTTGTCATGTGGGTGCTGGGAATTAAACCTAGGTCCTCGGGAAGACCAGCCAGTGCTCTTAACCTCTGAGCCATCTCTCCAGCCCAATATAAATCCTATTAATTTTTATTTAAATGACTTTTTAAATGTTCAAAAGTGGCATTTTTTCCCCTGATTTAAGGCTACATACTACTCTTTTTTTTATTTGTTTTTTTTTTTTTTTGAGACAGGGTTTCTCTGTGTAGCTCTGGCTGTCCTAGAACTCACTCTGTAGACCAGGCTGGCCTCAAACTCACAGAGATCTGCCTGCCTCAGCCTCCCAAGTGCTGGGATTAAAGGCATGCATCACCACTGCCCAATTTTACACTACTCTTAAATCTATTTCTTACTCCAACAAATTGAGAGATGACACCCAGGAGCCACCAAAGCTGTTAGGAATGCCACATGTTACCTTTACACGACAGGCCTTTTTTCTTTTCTTTTTTCTTTTTTTTTTAATCATCTGGTGCTGAGGAAATACAAGACAACCCTCAATCAAGTGTTCTCACATGTGGTGAAACAGAGTAGCTTGTCGGGCTGGCAACAGACCTGTAATAAGGAGGAAGCCCAGCTTCTTATGCTGGTTTGGAAACTTACTGCTGTGTGACCACGGGTAGATTAACGTCTCCGAGCTCCCAAAACTAAGTAGAAACAACGACATCTATTTTATAGGCTTCCTGGTGTCCCATGGGAGAGGTCCAAGACATGGTGGGTGCATAACTCAGGCCAAACTTTATCATTTTGGAATAATCCAACACAAAACTTGGGTGGAATGAAAAGACTGGTGAATGGACCTAAAATGAAGATTCACATTTCAGTCTCTCCTCTGGATGCTCAGAATGAATTCTGTGGCTATTTACCTTAGATTGGAAAGACCAACTTTTGCCCAGCACGCTTTGCGTGCCCTTTATATATGGAAATGCATTCTCAATGTGGCAAAAGCTGTGTCCCCAAAGGGTGGGGACCGGGACTGTCTTACTCAGGCCACATCTTTACCACTTGAAAAGCCAGTGGCTGAAGGGTGGAGTGCTTACCTCCTGTGCTGGTGGCCCCTAAGTTCAGCCCTCAGCCTGGGGGAGGGGAAGGGAGATGCCATCTGAAATGACGAGCCATAAATACTGACTGAATTCATTTCAATGTGACTTCCAAAAACACGTGTTGAGGCACAGTGGGGCACACAGGGCTCACGTGTGACTCACAGCAGACGGAAGGCTGGCATCACTATTGAAGGAAGTGTCTGGGCACAGGGCGATGGCCTGGGATTCTCAAGTCCTCAGCCATCCACAGCACAGGCTGCATCATACCCATGGTGCTTTATTTATTAATTATACAAGTCAGGGATTCTATTTAAAAAATGTTAAACCTGGGTACCTCCTGTGAAGAGCCATGGGATTTACCTGGCTTTGGAGACTCCTAAACCAACGTGGAGACTACGCACACAAGCCATAAGAACACCGAAGAGCACTGTTCCAAGTACTGGAATACTCTGCAGAAAACACTATGGACTTTTACAGGAGACGGGCCAAGGCTGCGTGTTTGAATCGGATCAATCAGTGACCTTGACCAACCAGGTTGTTCACCTGCACGTGTTTAACTTTTCTTTCTCTCCTATCCTCCTTCCTTTTTGCTTTGAGATATGGTTGCACATAACACAGGCTGGCCTTGAACTCCTAATCCTCTTGCCTCCACCGCCCAAGTGGAGATTATAGGTGAGTCCCCACACCCCAGTTCTACTTCTACTGACTAGGGTTTGCAGAGGGCTTTGCAGCAACCAGAATTTATCCCGCCATTCCCCTCCCATTTTCTTTTCTCACAGTCCTTACCAGCTACACACCTTACTGAGTAGTTATCATATGTGACTATTTGGGGATAGCTTTCTACACTGAACTAAAAGAGAAATATCAAAGGGCATTTTTTTTTACATTATTTTAAAACAAATTTGAGGGGCTGGAGAGATGGCTCAGTGGTTAAGAGCACTGGCTGCTTACTTTGATTGTCAGCACCCACACAGTGGCTTATAACCATCTGTAACTCTAGTTCCAGGGGATCTGATGCCCTCTTCTGGCCTCTGTGGGCACCAAATATTCACAAAAGGCACCCATATGCATGTAGGCCAAACACCTATACTTACAAAATAAAAAATAATAATTAAAACAAAACTGAGAACTGCATAAACCAGATGATCCCCTTTCCTACTTATCCTTTGTACTCTTGGGGGTACAGATGAGATGGTATCTTTAGGAAAGGTGGTTTTCAGGATGGGGACCCCTGGATTAAAGCCAGCGAGGCACCTTAAGGACTAAGGGAAACCTTAAGGAAAACTACTCATGAGTCTGAGAAAATATTCAAGATATAAAGTTCATTTTTTCAAGTTCATTTTTCCTCAAGTCTTGTTTTCTTTTTAGATAGATCTCTTTGCAGTAAGTCTCAGATCCACAGCTCTCCAGGGCCAAGATACAGAGGCTAGAGACACAGCCCACCCATGGTACGTTGACCCATGGTACACCGTAGAAAGACAAACAAACACAACTGGCTAACATGCTTTTGTGATATGTAAGTGCAGAACTAATCTCCCTGGAGCCTCGTATATTAAAAATAAAACAAGCTGAAATGAAATAACAGAACATGCTTTTTTTTTCCTACAAAAAAAAAATCAGAATGATAGAAGCTTCAAGAGAGCAGTAAATAAAACTAGTTGGATTCATTCCATTCAGAAGCTAAAAACAACAAAACAATTTTAAAATGATGAGACTAATACCCAGGCCCTGAGTGACTGCCAGGTTGATTTTTACCATTTCTCTGGTGTGTTCATTTGTTTCTTAATGTGCTCATCTTGCCCATTAAGAATAATTAGCAGCTCTGCTTAGAGATTTGCTGGCTTCTGGCGATGTTTCTCCCCCCCTTTTTTTGTTTTGTTTTGTTGTTGTTGTTACCGACTTCCACCTTTAACTTTTTAGAAAGTAATTTTTGGATAATATTCTACAACTGCTGTATAATTTGGACTTCCTCAAATTTTAAAGGGAAGACATAAACAGTGATTTCTAAATGAGCTGTTTGATCTCTATGCATCGACAGTGTGCTGGCGAATGAGTTGTTCTTACAGAGAGGGGTACACAAATGGGGGGGGGGGACTCACTCATGTTAACCTCACTCAGCAAAACAGATTACAAGGCATGCCTATTGTAAGCTGCTTGCAAATCACGAACAACATTAGTATTAAAAGCAGGAAGCCACATTGCCAATTTTAAGGCTTTTGCATGCTTTTTTCTGTTAATTAAAATAAATTAGATCTACTTACAACAGAAAAAGGCACACACACACACGGAAGGAGCCCATCATAACAACCAAACCCTAGCAGGAAGGTCCTGAGAGATGAAATAAAACACAGGGCCAGTTTGGGTCTGCATCCTGAAAGGACCTACTTCATCTACATTGTAAGGTTCTCCCTCCTGCCCTCTGGCACCCTGCTATATTAAACCCATTGTAAAACCCAGCACAATAAAGCACTCTCAGGGCTGAGCCTCTGAGGACCAAATGTTAAAAATCCATTTTCTTGGGAGGGGGCTGTACCAATCATTTCTTTGAAAGGCCGGCAGAGTGAATGGCAGAATCGGAGATTTCCTCTCCGATTTCAGGAACTGGCATGGCATCTCTACTTAGCGCGAAGGTGCGATCATAATGAATGAATGACATTAGCCTTGCTTCCCTTCTTTGGACACTCTGTAGTTTAGTTCAATAATAATTTTAGTACAATTAAATTTACATACTGATTCTAGATGCTCCCCCACAGTTTGATGATAAAAAGTTCTAATTGATTTCTGGCCCTATTAAATAAAGTCAGTTGGTGACTTCAGGGGGGAAAAGATCTCAGGGTACAGGGCCCAATCTGAAAGTTTCTGCACCCAAAACAGCTCTCTCTTGTTCAATATTCCGTCCTGTCTTTCTGGCCTCAGAAAGCACCTTGTGGGGCTGAGCTGGCGTACCTGAGAGCGCCCATGGCTCTCTGTGTTCCCTGACAAGGAGGAGCCCCGTGAAATGATACAGGCACCACGGAAGAAACCAGAGAGAATGGAACAGCAGCAGCTGTCTTCAGGAATATTTAGCAAAACTTGTCACAGTCTCAAGATCATGATTAAAATCCTGTTTAAGAAAAGGAAGCACCTTTTGTGATCTCTTTCCCTGGTGTGAAAGGCAAAGATTGTGATTGGCTGTTTTTCCTTCCTGAATTTTTTTTTTTTTTTTTTTTTGGGCTGTCAGGCAATTAGCTGGGTGGGGCTCTGCAGAGCTGCTGAACAATATTAGCTACCAAGCTTTCCGTTCCTCCTTCCTCCTATGTGAGCAGCTGATGGAGCTGCTGGGAATTTTTATTTTCGAAAAAAAAATTACAGAGCGGAGGAAGGAGGAAAGGAAATAAAAAATAGGCTTTATGTAAAAATGCCACAAAACTCAAAGCTGCTTCAAGCCTTTGAAGGGACTAAAAATTCAAATAAGGGTCCTGTCTTCCTCGCCATGTCAAAAAAAAAAAAAAAAAAACCCAAAGCAAACAGATCTTCCACCACTTTCTCCTCTCCATTTCTGACGGCTGCAACCTGCCCTGTGCACATCAGCTAGGCTGCGAAAGTCGCCGTAAATTATGCTTGCTTTCTTAGTTAAAGTACAGTTCAATTTTCTGAACTCTGTGTACATATTAGTAAAGCATAATCTAATGAGGTTTGAACTGTAATAGCATAGCAGGAAAAAAAAGAGATAGCTTTTTAATCCTAAATAAAAGGAGCTAATGAAGAAAAGATAGCTGTTTCCAGTGAGGGATACAGGCAACTCCTTAGCAATTAGCAGGTACCGTATGACTGGCGTGTGTAATATCACATGTATAGAAGCTAGGCATTCATATTTACAGGCAACATCAAAGAAAGCAAATAATAATTTTAATCTGTTTTGTGATGGAAGATCTTAATGAAAATAAAAGAGCAAGAATGCTTCGAAATTATGAAATAAGGTTTTGAATTGCCTCGAGAGGTGCACAAAACACAGGCACGCTTGCTCCTTCAGTGAGAAGTGTCTTGTAAGCCCTATGAAAAGAAACATACAGTCAACCGCAGTGAATCCAGATATTTCTAGTTTTTCTTAATTACTGATCATGTGTATGGGGAGCTCTTTTTTAATACCTCGTGCTGTCTTTCTTTATATCAATTGTTACTCAGCCCAGGGTGGGGTGGGGGTAGTTGGGGAGGGGGCGTTGGGAATGAGCACAACCAACCGGCTTTCTATCTGAATAAGGATACTTCTGATGGCCTTTTCATTTCCATCAGTTAACAGAACTTCTTTGACATCTGCAGAAATAGCAACCTGGAAAAAAAAGAGAGAGAGAGAGAGAGAGAGAGAGACAGTACAGCAAACAATGAGCAAATATGCTTGTCTGTGTGGAAGGGAAGACAGGGTGACAAGCCTTCAGTATCATGCCTCCTCACCTAGTCCTCTGTAACAATCTTCAATCTTTTTTCATTTTATGTCTGCATTATTTTAATCATTCAATCAAATCAGTCAATACTTTTATCATTCCATTTGCGGGAGCCTCTATCTTGCTATCATTCTGTTCGGTAATTGCATTGTGACAGCGGATGATGGCATTCTGAGAGGCTTTCATTTGTGGGCTCCTGTTTATCTAGTGGAGCCATCATACAAGGCTGTCACTCTGCCTTTCAGCCTGCTTCTGTCTGGCTGCCTGATGCCCTTCATATAACTTTGCATTGCAGGCAGATGGCTTTGTGAGGGTAATTTTTTTGTGAGCTTTGACATGCTCGCACATTGGGCTGTAACCTCGACACATTGTATAAGAGCGACAGGTTTGTCAAATGCCAATCAGTGTAACAATATGCTTTTATTTGTAGAGACATAAAAACTTGTCTAATGCACTGTGCTGCTACATAATATCTCCCGAATACATGACTCAGAACCCAGAGAATGGGGGAGCGACGTTCCTGAATGGCCAATCTAATTCAAAAGAATCTAATTACTGAGCGCTCTGGATCATGTTTGTTGGCGTAATAATGCAGGCAAAACATTAGCAGCTATCTCATGGTGCTCCAACTGTGATTCGCCGGGCTATTCCTGTATCTTAGCAAATGGGACTATAATCTGAAAAAAAAAAAAATGCTTTCGCTATGGCAAAGAAAGACTGTGCGAGGCCTGGAATGTCACAACAAGCGATATTGACTACACTGAGGTAAAATGTTTCTGCTCATCGAGGCAACCATAAAATCAATATGATCCGAAAGTAAGTCAATCTAGAAGGTCTCTCAAGACCCCAGCAGCTTGATCGCGGCTGATGCTGTTGACGGTTCTCTGACCCAGCAGTTGGAGGCCCTGGAACATTTTTTCTTTTGTTCCTCCCTCTGAATGGGATTGGAATTGAGAAAAGACCTACCATGAGCCCAGCCAAGCATGTCATGCCACCCCCGAGCTCACACACAGCAAGGTCCCTGAAAGAGAGAAAGAAATGGTAGAACCCATACAAATTAGATGGAAATGGTCAGAGCCATATATATGTTACAAGAACAAATTGCCATCTGCAGTAAGAGCGACACTACCAGGGAGATGTGGAGACACGACTGGGCTACCTCATGTCGTTTTGCGTTTTAAAAATAATTATGAAATAGAAAAGTCACAAAGCAGGCAGCCAGTGGGGGGTTCCCTCATTAGTGTTCACTGCAACATTACCACCGCTGAGCTGAAAAATCCGAGAAGGTCCCCTTTCTTTCCCCTTGTCAATGGTGCTGTCTTTTAGAACTAAACTAGCTAGAGTAGCGAAAGATAATTGTTAGGAAAGGATAACATTGTTAATCCACATTCATGCCTTCAAAACCAGTCAGACAGTAAACGAAGAATAGATATGAGTGTGTGTGAACTTATGTTAGAGTCACATACAACATACAAATAAATGCAATCCTGGTTTTTTTTTTTTAATTCTTAAAAAAAAAAAAAAAAGAAGCTGAAACAGTTTGGAAAGCTGAACCACCCCCGTAAAGCACAATTACACAAAGAGCATTTAGCAATTAACACTTAGATCACAATTGACCCCAGCACAAGGCAGCAAATAAACAATGCAGGGACATAACACGTAAGCCAGCAAACCCAGGCTGAAGTCACGCCCGGGCTCAGAGTTGAGGCTGAGTGTGCCATTCATTCCACACTTACCTTCCCCCTTTGTGCCTAAATATCAGCCCTCAATGTGTGACATTCTCGCCCTGGCCCAGTGCTTGCTGACTGGCGGTTAAGCACAGCGAGCTTAGGAAATGCCAGCCTTCAGGTCAGTTTTGTAGCCCTGATTCAGAACTGCCCTCTTTAGATGTTATATGCCGAGAGTCTTAACATCGGTTCCTCCTCCCAGTTTGAAAAGTTGATTATCCCAAGAGGAGAAGAAAAGCAAAATTAGAGGGGGGTGGAAGGGGCAAAAGAAGACATTCATATTAAGAAATGTTTTCATGTGTATTTAGTTATTCAAAGCCATCACAGACTGCTTGGTAAGCATGGAGCCACAGAGCCTCAAAAATTACACGGTATCAACCCAGTCCTGTAAGAACATACGGTTAAAACACATCATGACCACTAAAGGCTTGTTATGAAATATAATGGACTCTTCAGGAAGTATATGTAAGATGTTCATAAAATGATAATTAAAATGGAAAAAAAAAACAACCAAACCTCTACTTTCTGGTTGTATCAAAGATCTCCAGAATTTTTAAATAAAGGACCTTTTTTTCCCCTTTCCTAAGTCTCATCCATGGTTTGATACATAACACATATTAACAGCTAAGAGTATTGATTTCTTTAGTACAGTAATTTATGTTATACATATTGTCAAGGACACAAGAAATACCTTTAAAACTAGACCATCTTCAAGTAATAGCTGTGAGGAGGCATTTCTCAAATGTGCCAGTGACTTCCCTGGCAGAAGTTAAAGAATGTGTTTATTGTGGGGCCTTTTTTTTCTTTTTCTTTTTCTGACCTTCACAATCAGCAAGGATTGATTGCGCCCCCCTTTTGTTTCCCCCAAATCAAAGCGAAATAAAATGCCTTGAGTAAAAATCAAAAGCCTTTGACACACAGCAAAAAGCTTGCTGTGCGTGCTCGCTTGCACCCGAAGGCAGTGCAGACCCCTTTTCAGAAGCAACATGTGTTCATGGGGAACTTTTTCTTTTTCCTTTTTTTTTTTTCTCTCTTTCTTCCTTTCGACAATTTACAGCTTCAAGGCTGTAGAGTGGGCCACTTTTTCATACGCAGATTCAATAACCATGATGGGCTAAACAAATATCTCTTAAGTGCGGCTCTTACCTGAATATATTACTGTGCTTGAGGCAGTAGTAAGCTAAAACCTCCTCAGACGGCCAGATGCCTGGAAACACAGGAGGGGAGATGTTAGGATTGCACAGTCTTTTTCTTCCAGACTAGCTTTTAAAAGGAAGGCTCAGCACAGGCCATCGCAGCTCAAACCACACTTAACATGGTGGCTCCTTGCCGTGAGCCAGACCATGAGTTTCCTTGGCTGTTGTTTCTACGGTGGCCAGTGTTAGTACCTGTCCCCAGAGTGACAAAGAGCAGCCTCAATAAACTTTGCTAAATTTCAACCACAACAACCAACATTACAGATATCAAAATTAAATGTTGACTTGGTTCAAGCGGATCTTAATCTTATTTATACAAAATTAACACACATAAGTCGAAGGCTTGCTATATATATATGTATATATGTGTATGTATATATATATACACACACATACACACACACACACACACACACACACACACACACACACACACATATATATATTTCCTGTTGGGAAAAGGAAAAAGAATGGGGAAATATTCACTTTAAGGGGCAAATAAATATTCACTTTAAGGGGCAAATAAAACTGCTGAGGTCATTCTCTTTTTTTAGGGGGTGGGGCAGAGTTTAAGACAGGGTTTCTCTGTGTAGCCCTGGCTGTCCTCGAACTCACTCTGTAGACTGGCTGGCCTAAAACTCACAGATCTGCCTGCCTCTGCCTCCCGCTGGGATTAAAGGTGTGCACCACCACCACCCGGCTTCATGCTATCTTTCTACACCTTTTCATAATAAGGTCTTAAAATATCCATAATTCCTCCATTTCTTTAATTAAAACATCAAACTGCAGTATAAGATTAAGAGACATTAATTTCACCAACTTTGGCATGCCTTTACACTAAACTGCATGGACAGACATTTCCTAAAATCATCACTTACACATTTATTGAGAAGACCTAAAGTTCAAGAATGGATAAGAACTCCTTCCAGGTAAATATGCTGGAAGTCGTAGTTACCAGTGGTTGACACAGGATGGTCAGATTATGTGTGCTTTAAAATTTTTCTCTATACTTTTTTAAATTTTCCAAAATTTTTATAATGAGCCTATATCATCTTAGATATGATTAGAATAAATTATAACCTCATAAAAATTATGGTTTCCTCCAAAGAAATCAGCCTTAGCCATCAGTTGGGGACTCCCCCCCCTCCCCCTTCCTACCAGCCTTCCTGTGTGAGGTTAAGGATGCCCCATGGCCCTGGGAAACAGCAGCCATGTCTCAGCACTCAGCACAAAGTTAAAGACATTAAAAAGACTTGATTTTTCTCCCGAGATAGATCTCTTACTTTGAAGAGTTAAGAAATCTAAACATTTCAGAGAAGAATATGTAAAAGAAGCGAACGTCACCAAAGACAGCGGGTGGTGGGTGGTGAATGAAGAGGTGGCTCCAGTGAGCACCTGCTACTCCAGCCTCCTGGCATTACCAGTGGAAAGGACAACATGGGGAAAAAACAAGGAGCAGCAACAAGAAGTATTTGGAAACACATTTAGAAGGAAGGCATACAGGTAGTTGAGTGTAGCAGTTAAGCCCACAGGTACTTTGAAACCAGACTGAATAGGCTCTGGTCCCTGCTCTGCTGTTTGCTAGCTCGGAGACTTTGGATAGGTTACCTAATCTCTGTGCCTTGGGCTTTTCATCTGTAAAGCATAATCATTGCAACATCTACTTCATAGGATGCAGAACAGGTGAGTCAAACACAAGCAATGTGCTTAGAACAGTTCCGAGCTCATAATAAGCACAAAGGAAAAACAGGGGGGCACTGTTGGCCTCTTGCAAAGGAGGGTAGAATAGTAGGTAGAAGAGAGAATTTGTGCAGACCACAGCCATTATCCCCAGAGTCAGGACAGACAGAGAACCATTTTTACCTTTGCTTTGTCAGGATCCCAAAGTCCTAAGACCTCGTACACCTCCACACAAAAAGAACTCCATAAAGACCAAAGTACATAATGAAATTCGCCGAAGGAAGAGCCAAGACAGTGTTCTCACTAAGTGGGTATAATCACCACAAGAATGAATTTCTTTATGCCCTGAGTACATGGCTGTGAGGGTTTTAAAAAAGTAATGATAGGGGAAAGGTATTTAACTAAAGCTCAAGCCCCACTGAAGAAAGAATGTGACTTCTAAAACGCATAGTCTTTTCAACTCGTTTTATATTTTTTTCAAGAAATTACAGAGTGGTTTTTTAAAAACTAAGTTAAATACAAAGATCAAAAGGCTAAATTTCTACCATTAGCAATATAATCACTGTTAATGTTTTAGACATCATTCCAAAAACCCTTTCTAGTCATAAAGGTATCTCACCCAGTTGGGATCTTCTCATGCAGGGATTCAGTAACTTGATTTTGCCCCCATTCAATAAGGTGTAGGAGGAATCCATGACACTGAGTTCACAATCTAGTTGTATCAATTGTACTGACTGCCTAGATATTCTCATGTGCATCATCATTCAATTAACTCATGCCCTCTTACTAGACAGTTAAGTTGGGTTCGAAGTTTGTAATATTATAAGACTATAAGTAGCAGTAGAAGGGTATACCTTCTCCTAACATATTTTCCCCCTATACTTAGAGATGGGATATCTGATCAAAAGTCAAGTACAGGTTTGGGAGAAATGGCTCAGTAGTTAAGAGTACTTGCTGCTCTTGCAGAGTACTGGGGTTCAACTCTTAGCACCCACATGATGGCTTACAACCATCTCTAACTCCAGTTCCAGTGTGTGTAACCTCTTCTGGCCTCCAAGGGCACCAGGCACGTATACTGCACATACATATACATTGATAAAATATTCATACATAGAAAATAAAAATAAAAAAATCCTTAAAAACTTGAGTGTAGTCCATAATCTGATAAACAAGTTGAGTAGCCCTAATCTGAAATTCAAAATACTCCAAAATTTAAAACTTCCTGAGTGGTTGCATGATGACAAATTCCACACACACTCTTAGGTGACATCAGTCAAAACAAAGCTACATTAAAAGCATTATATAAAACCAACCATCAAGTGACTTGTATGAAATACATACGAAGCAGAGGAACTTCATGTTTACACTTTGACTCTATTCTTAAGATACTATGTACATGTTGATATCCCCCAATTTAAAATGATCCCAAATCTATGCCTTTGGTGCCAAGCTTTTAGGATAAGGGACATTGGATGTATATGTAACTGTCCCACGTGAAATTTGTACACTCCATACATCCCCAGGAAGAATGTTTGTTCTGGGCTGGCTCTCATGACCTAAGTCCTGGGTCATATGTGAAAATGAAAGGGGTTGGGAAATGACTCCACAGAATTGTCCTCTGACCTCCACACATGAACTCAGGTGTACCTGCTCTCCATCATATACACATACAGTAATAAACCACTTTTGAAGACTATTTGTTTCTTCAATGTCTCCCCAAGACAAGGCCTTATCAATCTATTTTAAATCACAAATTTTATTAGCATAAGTTAACTATATACATAATGGGTTTCATTAGAGCATTTTCACACATATATACAAGTTTTTTTTTTCATACCGACCCTCCATCCCTTTCTGCTGCTGCTGATTCTATTTCTCGACCCTTATCTACTTTCATTTTATTTCAGCACTTGACGACTCAGTGAGTTTCATTAGGGTTCCTTACAGGATCTCAGGTGAGGGATTGCTCACCGGAACATGGATGGGCTCCCCACCAGTGGCTACACCGCTGAAGAAAATGTCCCCTTCTCCCTCAGCATCATTAAATCCCCATAGATACACCTCCCGACTACTGCTATTAACTGCCTATAGGTTCCTGCAGGCCTCTTCGGTCCCTCTTCCCCATACGGCAGGATGCCCACAGGCCCAGTCTTGCATGGGCATCCTGCCACTAATCCCACCTGCTGTGAGATCAAGGGTGCAATGTCAAGTTCTGAAGACAACACACCTTGCCACACACCTTCCTTCATCCCTTACATCCTTCTTGCCCAGCTTCTGCAGTGTTCTGCAGGGGTCCTTAGAGGCACACGTAGAAAAGTCCTACTCATGGCTGAGCATCCCAAGTGGCCAGCACTTTGGCTAGAAATGAGTCATGCAGTTACCGCTGTCTACTGTAGAAAGGGGCTTTTCTGGCCAAAGGCAATGGCTCACTAATCTACGGTATGAGCATATTCATTTAGAAGCTATTCTGATGGGCATATTGTGTTCTTTTAGCAAAACGATAGTCATAGCTTCCCTAACTAGGACCTATGGCCTCCACAGCCATGAGCTTTTGACCAGGATGTAGTTCAGGATGTGGAATCCCTCCTGAGGAGCAGGCTTCAGATCTCACCCTTGTCACCAATTGCTACTATTGCCCCAGTGGGCACCTCTTGCTCTGTTAGTCAGTAGTGGAGCTACAGGATCCACAGCTGAGGAAGACTGGTGAAGACACCCTCCACCCGACCCCCACCCCAGCCTCTATAACACCCTCTGGCACTAGGAGAGCGAGTTAGCAGGATTCCAGCCTGGTTCCGGCTGGATTTCTCTATACCCTACAATCAGAGTGTGTGGATGGTGTGTTTAGCAATTAGGTCTTGTCTTGTCTCTTTCTGGTGGGCAAGCAACAGCCAGGGCAAACATGCCTATTTTATTTTAAATAATGTTAAAAATTTAAAAGTATCCTTACAAATCAAGACTAAGACAAGATACTTCAGGCCCACCAGGGTGACTATAGTTTCTGTCAGATAACAACAGTGTGGGCAAGGTTACGGCAGAAATGTAAAGTGATGTAATTCTGCAAAACCGTCTTGCAGTTGCTCAGAACCTTAAAGAGTTAAATTTAGATGACTGCATGAGTTCAGAATTCCACTTCCAAAAAAAGAAAAAAAAATCCCTATACAAAAAAAAGTGTGTAAAATATTTCTAGTGGCATGCCAACACACGCTGCAACACGGGATGAACTCAAAAGCACCCTATGTAAGGGAGGCCATTTACAAAGGACCGTGTGCTGTGTGTTCGCATCCCTAACAAGGTATTTACCAAAAGTAGGATGGAGAGACAAGTAAATTTATATAGATCGAATGCTAAACCCTTCCCCCAGCAGCTCACCCCCACACTCAGCTTCCCCCACCTTCAATCAGCATTTTCTAGTCCTACATTACATTTAATTAGAAATGAATTACCAGATATCTGAAGAAATGTGACAGATATCAAAACCTTTCCCATTTGTTAGCTTAATGACTTCTCAACCATTTACCTCCCAGTTTCAAAACCAATACTGTTGCTACATGCTCTCAAATTCTATTGCCTTTGTGAATTTATACCTAAAAATAGAACTTTAAAATGTTCTTAAGTGGGTTTCTTTTCAAGATTTTTCTGCAGATTTATTTTCATTTTTTAAATTCATATGTATAAGTATGTGTCTGTGTGCAGCATGTGTGTGTAGTTGCCCTCAGAGGCCACAGAGGGACTGGGCTCCTCAGGGCCTGATGTTGCAGGTGGTTGTGAGCTGCCTCCCTTGGGTGCTGAGACTGGAACTCGGGTCCTCTAGAAGAGGAGGAAGTGCTCTTAACCGCCCAGCCATCTCTTAGCCCCTCAAAGGAATTTATTTTAATTAATGCTTATCTGAAACCCTGAAATATATTCTCGTTTGCATATAACTTTGCAGGATTGTGCTACTACCAAGACACACAGCAAACACTCTTATTGTCTGTTGGGGAATATTATTTTAAAATGTGTTACTTTTGTTTATGTTGCATTTGTTTAATTCTGTGAAGCTGTGTTACTGTGCCTGTCTAAAACACCTGATGGTCTTAATAAAGAACTGAACGGCCAATATTGAGGCAGGAGAGAGAGATAGGTGGGGCTGGCAGGCAGAGAGGATAAACAGAAGGAGAAATCTGGGAGGAAGGAGGAGGAGCAAGAAAAGGAGAAGAGGACATCAAGGGCCAGCCACCCAGTTACACAACAAGCCATGGAGTAAGAAATAATGAAGGTATACAGAAATAGAGAAAGGTAAAAGCCCAGAGGCAAAAGCTAGACGGGATAAGTTAGTAGAGCTGCCTAGCCACAAGCCAAGCTAAGGCCAGACATTTATAAGTAATAATAAGGCAGTGTGTGGGATTTATTTGGGAGCTGGGTGGTGGGCCCCTCAAAAGAGTAAAAACCCCCAACAACAATTACCTCCTTTAAACTCTTTGTGGTGGGGCTTTGGTGACCATTTTGGAAGAGTAGTAAGTGGCAGGGCTTCACGGAAGAGCAACAAGCTCATCAGAGAACTGATGAAGCACCTTTAGAAGCACATGCAAGCTGAGAACATTAAAAAGATAATGTCTCAAGACCTTACTATTTCATTAATATTGCAGAGATTTATTAATCGATGATTGGCATTTCTGCTATATTCCTGACATCTGCTACCAAGGGAGAGCAGCACCCATAGCGACATTTAAGTAGCTGAATTATTGATCTAAAAAAATGCATCACAACATTTTAATTAACAGTTTATTCAAGAAAGCACCTTCTCCAAAACCCATGTCACAGAAGAAGACAGTCCCTTAAATCAGCAATTCTCAACCCATGGGTCGTGACCCCCTTGGGAGTCGCACATCAGATATCCTGCATATTAGATATTTCCATTATGATTCATAGCAGTAGAAATTACAGTTATAAAGAAGCAATGAAATAATTTTATGGTTGGGGGTCACTACAACATGAGGAACTGTATTCAAGGGTTGCAGCAACAGGAAGGTTGAGAACCACTACCTTAAATGTTACTCAGGTACAAGAAATATCTTATTTCTTAGTGGTCTCTGTTTAAGCCAGAAGAGTCTACCTCACAGAAGAAAAGGCCTCCTTTACCCACCGGGGCTCCATAAAAGCACTAGCTAAACAAGAGTGATATTTTTAAAATATTCATTTATTTATTTGAGATGAGGGTCTCACTCTGCAGCCCAAGCCTATGTGGAACTCACTATGTGGTCCAGGCTGGTGTCAGATTCGCAGCAACCCTCTTGCTTTAGCATCCTGACTGAGATGATAGGTAGGAGTCACCTCTGCCCAACTGCAAGGATGCTGTTTTGAAAAAGTCTCAGAATCCCACACTACTCTTAGATTTCTGTGGTCATTTGGGTTCATCACATCACACGATCCTTCCAGTAAAGGCTTGGCTCCCTATCGATGTGTCTATCAGAATTGGACCTATTGAACTTGACAGCCTGCAGACAGTCTATAGCCAGATGACACCACACACACACACACACACACACACACACACACACACACACACACAGAGCTGTCTGCATAGAGACAATGACAGGCAAGCTGACAACAGGGTAGATTTAAAGTAGGCAACTACTTTTTGTTGTTCCTGTTAGTGAGGAAGCTAGTTTAGAATTGTTTCAAATGCCAAGTGTTGTGGTTAACCTAGAATCAAACACATCCGTCATTGAGCCGATGGTTGCACATATCCTAAAGTTAGATTACATGAGTATCCAGGGAGTATCCAGGGAGATGTGTGACCCTCTAGATCACTCCCATTTGGGGGCTTTTTGTTTCTTCATAGTTTTTCACATAAGAAGGAAATCTAAAGGCTTTGACAGACAGCATCCAACGAGGCATCTCTGCTGGCTGTCTTGACCCATCCTAACGGCAGCTACTAACTGTGGTAACAACATGGCCAGCTCCCACAGCAGACACCTGGCTTTGCTGGAATCCGCTGATGTCTACTGAAACAGCACCAATCTCTACCTCCTCAAACAAAATGACTATGTGTATTATGCCAGAGTCAAAAGTAAGGGAGACTGGAGCATCAGAGCCTAGAGCCTTAGCAAGGCCGTTAAAAGCTCTGGAGGACACACACGGGTAGATGTGACCAGAATGAAAAGCTGCTCGAGTGGGCATGGGTAGTGCGGTTTCTTAGGCCATTGTCAGTGTTTGTACTCTTTCCTTTAATCCAACTCACATTTTTGTCACTGATCAGTCAACTCACAATAGGAACCAAGAAGAGGACTACTGTATTTCAGATCTTGGGGAGCAATGGGGGAAGACAGAGGATGGTACTGGGGCCTCCTACTAGTTGGAGAAGGAAACCCAATGTGCCAGTTATAACTGTAACAAACGCTACGCAGGAAAAGCAGGGGGTGACTATAAGAGCATGTCACGGGGCACCCAGCCTAGCTGGGAAGAGGTTGGAAAGAGCACCCCCCCACACACACACAAAAGGATGCTTCCCCACACAATTAGCCGTGGAAGCTAAGATTCCAGAGGACATGGAGCAAAACAGAGGAAGAAGAGGGAAACAAGGATGGGTGGATTGGTCCTTCAAAGGAGAGCCTTGTGAAATAAACTTTTGAAGAGGGGACAGTCTTGATGCTCTAGGAGCAAGACTCTCTCATGAAGAGAAAGACAGAGAGTGGGACAAGATGAGGCTGGAGGGGTGGTTAGGGACCAGATCACCCAGGCTCCAAGGGCAATGCTAACATCTTAAACATCCTTAAAAATCCATGGAATGGGTTAAGCAACAGTGTTGGATCTGACTTAGAAGATCATTCTGGATACTCTAAAGGAAATGGATCGACAAGGGGCAAGAGGAGGCAGGAGGAAACATGGTAGAAAGCTACCGTGGGTATCCAGGTAAGAATTGACAGTTGGATAATGGTCAGTGATGATGCTTTGAGAGGTATTTTAAAAGCATGCTGACAAGACCTACTGGATAGCTAGAGGTAGGGAGCATTACGGAAGCCTTAGGGACTCCAGTCTAGGTTGTGAATAAGAGGGTAGATGATAGACAGACACATATAGGATTTCCTTCCCATTTTCCATGAACTGAGGTGGCTGATTTCATGGTGTATTAAACACCAGACAGCAGAGGCCTGGACTGTGACATCAACAAACCAAGAAATACTGGGACTTACATAATATCACCTTTTTGAGATTCTGAATCCTCATTGGCAAAATGATAGGCTTCAGTCAGATGATATCCAGGGGGCCTTTACCCTATAAAAACTACAATCGAAAAAGAGGCTTCATGCTCTGGAGTTATACGGAGTTCAGCTTGAATACCCACTCTTATGGATCTGTGACCTTGGCAAGGTGCTTAACCTTTTTTTAAAGCCTCTTCATTCATTCATGGAACATACAGTTATTAACAGCCATGTCTGCACCAGAAGCCGGGCTATCATGGTAATTAAAACACAGCCCTTCCCTAAATAGCTTTAATAGAGGCAGTAGACAATAAATATAATTTCAGGTATTGACTGATGCTGCAAGGAAAAGAGAACATGGCAATCAAACAGAAAACAACTGTCGGATGGAGCTGCCGCTTCCTCAGCCGGCATTGTGGGGCAATGCCTCGGATCTCTCACTGTTAAATACAAGCAATACATACCTCTTCCAGGATGCGGAGAGGTCTAAGTGAGTATGTACACACGGCACTTAGAACGAGGTCAGGAACACACCAAATTCATTATAGATGGCAAAAGCCAAGGTCACTGGCTCTTGTGCTGTTAATGATTTGAAATGTTTCTATACAATCTTGAGGGCATCTATATGGAACTTTCATGGAGTCTCACCTTTAATTAATAACGCAAGAAATTAAGTCAGAATTGAATTTGGAAAAATGTGCCCTGATTCTGGGACTCTGAAACTTGTCTGGAACAGGAATTCCAAATGTACATATATGTACAGATACACACACACACATACACATACATATGTATGTATATGTATATACCCATGTGTGTATGTATATATGTATTTAATGTGTTTCTATGTATCTATGTATATCTATGCATATGATGTGTGTGTGTAATACTTGCTCTACAGTTATTGTCCTGCTCTGTGACATTGATAGGCTCATGCTGTACGGTAAAGGGTTAAACAGGAGCCATCCTACATTTGTGAATGCAGATCACGGAGAGCACCGGTAGATCTGGGTGGGAGGGAATGCCTGTGCAGTCCAGAACAGCAGGCAGGTGGACGCATGCCTGGTGATGCTCTAACATTTATTTAATGCTAACATGATCTAAACTATCATGTATAGGGGAACATCAAGGCACACGTCAGACAGATACTCTGTCACAGAGTTGGGATGTGGCCTCAGGTGACTCTAGAACTGCCGTGGAACAATCTTTGTACACTGTAAATATGTATTACTCTCATTGGTTAATAAAGAGCTGATTGGCCTATAGCTGGGCAGGAGAAATTGGGCGGAAGAGCCAGCCAGACTAGGAGAATTCTGGAAAGAAAGGCAGAGTCAGCGGAGTGGCGAGCAGACGTAGAGAGAAGCAAGATGGGCATGCTGTACTGAGAAAAGGCACCAAGCCACATGGCAAAGCATAGGTAAGAAATGTGGGTTAATGTAAATGTAAGGCTTAGCTAGTAACAAGCCTGAGCCATTGGCCGAGCATTTATAATTATAAGCCTCTGTGTGGTTACTCGGGAGAGGTTTGCAGGACAGAAACTGCTCCCTATGTAGAACCATTATTCTTAACATCTAGAATCTGCTGCCTTCCACTGGGTGATGAGCCAAGGGCAAACTGGTCTGCGATTTTGCTGCTTGTGTTCCTGGAAGAGCCATTAGAACTGTACGAAAGGACCAATAATGAGTACATGGAAGGAGACATCATGAGGATTTCAATCCTGAATGTTTCTCAGACTGCAAGACAGATTTACAGCTACAGCCCCAAGTTTAAGAAGCAATACGACTTGAACTATGCATTTTGATTAGATTCCCACTGAGGTGTGGACTAGGAGGGGAAAGAAGATGGAAGGAACCAGGCAGAAAGGCAGAAAAGGGAAGGCAGTCTTCCAAGAACATTCCCAGGGGCTCTGGCCTTTGGGTCTGATGGTCAGTTTGGGGACAGGTGCCAGGGACTGATGATGAGACGCACTTCTGAGAGACGGAAACACAGCTGCAGCTGCTCAGTCTGTACGGATGTGAACTTGAAAGATATCCTTGACATGTTAGCCCTGTGACCTTAGCGGGCCACTTACATCTTGTTGCCTTGATTCCTTATCTGAAAATAAGAATACTGACCTCTCCATAATACAGACCGAGGATTAAATAAATGTGATGAGAACTCAGTAAGCACTCAATTCATGGTTTCTATTACTGCTAGTTGCTAACATGTTTACCACTGGAGAGCAGAGGCAGCGCTCATTGAACACTTACTACTTGCCAAATAGTGGGCTGCGCACTTTGTATGGATTGTCTTACTTAATCCTAAGTCGTGTACCATCATTATGACAAGCAAAAGGGCACAATGAAGCTTGTAGATAGACAGACAGTGAGCCTATGCAGTCTGGCTGGGATTTGGGGCCACACTCTCCAGCTCTAGAAGAGCTGTTCCTATGTGCTATTCCTTCCAACAGTGGCTGGTCCAGGAATGAAAGAGAACAAGTTTTTAATCCTCATGGCTTCCGGTGACTAACTTTAGGACTTTGGAAAATCACAGCTTGGTTCTAGTTTCAAGAATAAAATGGACAGGTTGAATTCAGTTCTAAAGCTCTTCCAAGTCTAAGCCCCAGGATGAAGGTATTGCATTTGTGCACACCCTCAGATAAAAGTTTCAAAGACTGTCTAGCCTGTGACATCTTAAAGAAATAAGATGGATTAAAATATTTTATTTGTACCAGCACTCAAATGCAAATCTCTATCTGGAACTCTTTTAGATAGATGTAAATATTTCTATAAGTCAATCTTGAATACATGTCAGTTTTAACTGAGTCAGAAGTGTTTCATTTAATTAAACCCCCAGCTTCAGAGAAGAACTGACGTACAGCCATATACACTAGTTGTAAGAGTTTTTTTCTTGGTCAATTTTTAATGGACATCTGATGATAGTGGTATCGTTATGGGCTACAAAAGTGATATTTTGACTTTGAAAATGGAACATGTTAAAAATAGAACTCTTCTTACAGCAAAACATTCTTTCTCCCAAACGGAAATCAGTCCTCTGATAGATGTTTTTCTCAAGGAGATTTCCTCCTTGGTGGTGTAATAAGAATCCCCTTGGGGCAGAAAAGATAAGCAGAGGGGAGACCTCCCTCCAGTGTGAGCTGTCTGGGCCTCCAGGAGAACAGCTCAGCTCCATTGCTCCTGGTCAGAGGGTATGAGAAGAATCTGTTCTAGGAGAAAACAGGCCCTAGAAAATGAGACCAAAGAGCTCCTAGCAGGGGGGAAGAGGGAAGGTGGATGCTCAGAAGCAGTGCATCCCTCCTGCGGTCAAGAGAGGAGGAACAGGGCTTTTCTTGCCAAGTTGTTCTCAAAATAACACCTTTCCCCAATGCCCTGCTGGGCTGAGTGTCCTGAGGATGGAATGGGCAGGGCCCCTTTGGGTAGCATTGCCCTGTTCCCCTTGAAAAGCCATAAGAACAGTTAGTCAAGTAGAAAGAAAAGAAGTATTGTGGTTTCTTATTTTGGCTTCCTGGCCACTTAGCCAACATGGACGCACCACGGCAAACCAAAATACCAAGAGTGGGTTTCCTCTTTGGTGTCACCAATGATCTATGCTTGACTCGTAAAGCAGATTCCTATTGCGGAGTCTAGCTTTAGACTCCAGGCAAACACCGTGGCTCCATTCCAAGCACACGAGAAGCTGCGTGTTTCAGTGAGGAATGGGGGCTCTACACGTACGCAAGCCTTCCAGGAGAGAAAATGGTACTAAGGTGATACATGCTGTGGGTGGAAAATTCCTGAGCACTTACTGGGCAGCCCTGAGGTCAGACCCACTGTGCAACAGAGCTTTCTTTTAGCATGTTGTGTGGAAGGTGGGTATCCTAGTATATCAACACTGCCTTATTCCAAGTTCCTCCTCTTACGGCCTTGGGGAAGAATACTTTCCTTGTGGGGAAGGGGAGAGAGGGATGAGTGTCTCTCCACTCTCTCTTTTTGACATAGGGTCTCATGTAGCCCAGGCTGGCCTTTTATGTGTGTAGCTAAGGATGATCTTGAATTTCTGAACCTCCTGCCTTTACATGCCAAGTGCACCTACCGATTTATATGATGCTGGGGATTGGACCCAGGGACTGGATCCGTGCATGCTAAGCAAACACTGTGTCAACTGCCCTCTATCCCTAGTCCTTGTCTCCCCTTCTCAATGAAGAAATTGCTATTAGCCACTTCCAAAATCCCGAGACACCACTCAGCAAATTGATTTGGTAAATAAGGCCACATCTTATTGAGGTTCAGGATAACCCCACTTTAAACAAAGCCTAAAATGCCATTTCATTTGAAAGTACATTTGTGAGGTTCAGATTGAAAAAGGAGGGAGGGAGAGAGGGGAAGAGGTGAGAGAGAGAGAGAGAGAGAGAGAGAGAGAGAGAGAGAGAGAGAGAGAGAGAGAGATGTAAAAAGTACATGTAAGAGCTAGCTGACAATATCAGCTGTATAAAATGGCCAGGGTTATGGCGTCCCTGCTTCCCCATTTACCATTATTCATTGATATGAAGGAAACATGATGATCTGCTCCAGAAATTCCTGCTGCTAAACAAACTTGGGCGTCTCACCACAAACTAATGCGGAAATATAGTGCTAAGCACGTCCCGGCTGTAAACACAGCAGTGTCGCTCAGTCAGGGACTTCCACGAACATCTCCAACCAACTTGCATGATTGTCTTTAACACTTTTTTTTTTTGTGGTTGAAGAAATGAATTTGATTTCATTTCCCTTCCCTAGTTTTCAAATAGTCATTAAAAATTAAACAACACCCGGAAAAACCTTTTGTGATTATAGCCTTCGTTCTCCTGCAACAAACTAGATCTATAAATTTATGTACCATTGTAGATGTAAATTACAAAATTTATATTCAACTATATTAAAACATCTATTCCAAAAATGATTACCAGTCGTGAAAAGCAGACATGCTTATCACTTGCTGTCAGTTGTTCGTGTCTAGTTAAGCAATAATGTGCTAAAACTGCTCTTTTGTTTTGAGTAAGAATTTTGGCAATAGAAGAAATGAACACTCGGTTAATAAAAACTCAGGCTGCCTTTTTGCTTTGATGGAGGAAGCAGCTGCCTGTTTTCATTTGCTGCAGAGCAGCAAAACCCATCAATATAATAAGCAGCTTAGATGCATCCATCCACAGCGCCTGTAAGGATATAGGGCTATTCGCTCAAAACCAATCCCTGGTTTAATTTTAACAAAGATGTGTCTGACATATTTGAAAATGCATTAGAATAGGTTTTGAGACACGAACAATTTCTCCTTCTTTTAAATACTTTTCACAGATTTGAAAGGTGTGTGTGAGAGTGCAGCTGGATGATAGCAACGATAAGAACCAGACCAAACTGAGAGGCTATCCTAAAACAAGGGTCATGAAGAAAGCAAGCCAAGAGGCTATTTCTTGTCAAAGTGGAAGCAATTCATTTGAATGTGAGTTCATTTATTTATTCCATCAGATGAATACTTATTCCATGTGTAGATAGGTACACACACACACACACACACATGCTATCACTGGGCTTAGACAGGTACTGAGCACACACTCCCTCTCAAGACTCTTCTGGAGAAAAGGCGAACACAAAAACTTTAAGGAAAATAAGGTTACAAGCACAGTTCTACGATGCATATTTTAACATTCGCCTTTTATTTGAGAAAATTCAAATGGGCATGCAACACAGTGGAAGCTATTTAACATAAAAATTAAAAATCAAATGCTGTCTCCGCTATTATACAGTCACACACTTCATTAGACATCCCTTTAAGAAAAGATGAATCTGATTGAAAAAAAAATTGAATCATGTTGAAACACATGTCAGACTGTTTACTCGGCTAGCCAAGAATTACCACACTTTGGAGAGAAAGTTTTAGGATTTTAACTTTTGTTTGGACAGCCTCTAATTTTATAGTAACCATTAGATAGATACTCTTACAGAACAGGAACACACCATGCAGCAAGTGTAACACCAAATACAAACTTCAAAGCAATGTGCACTGTAATACAGCGAGCCTTGAAGAGACAACACACTGGGGATCATTTTATTTTAGTGTTGGGTGCCATTCCAAGCAGTCGGATAACTCTCAATCCTCCCTTTTCTGATCGAACACTGGATAAGTGAGCTGTGTGATGGTAAACATCACTGTGAGGTTAGCCAGCGGCTTCTCGGGATATCAACTTAAACAAGCGTCCTCTGCACAAACGTCAAGAAAACCTTTCCATAAGTGGGGACCAGAAATCTTCCTGATTGCTGTGTTAGTTGGGAAACACATCCACATGCTGTTTTTTCCCATATGTGTGTGTGTGTGTGTGTGTGTGTGTGTGTGTGTGTGTGTGTGTGTTAATTTTTAATACATTTCAGCTTTACAGAAATGCTGCAAGATGGTAGGGAGTACCTCGGTTTTTCGTTTCTACCACTGTTAATATCTTACTTCTCAAATCTCAGAACTGCCTAAACTCAAGTGCTTGCTTTTGAAGAGGGCCTTTCTGCTGAGAGTTGAAGGCTACCTGCCAAAAGCCACCAGATTCGAACTAAAGGACAATAGTAGCATCTACCAACCTGCACGTCCCTAAATTGTTCTTAAGTTAACTGAAGAAATTCACATCAGATGGAAGAGTTAAAACAGGACCCAAAATACATATACCTCAAGGATTAGGAGAAAAAAAACAAAAAACAAAAACGACCTCTTAAAGAACAATTTGGAGGCAAGTGAAGCCTTAGTTTCCCATTCCATTGTTGAACCGGGAAGAATATGACTTAAGTAATTATTCACAAAGAAATTTGGATGGCCTTATTCAATGAATACTTTCATATCACGGTGTGACAGGGACCCTGTTACCAATCTTGCGGCGGCATGAGTTAAGATCCAAAAGAGAAGTCAGAGGTCAGTATTTTTCACCCGTGTAGAGTGTTTGTAAAGCATTCATTTGAATCCTCTCTTCCTGCTCCTGTGTCTGTCCTTCCTCTGCCCACCGCTCAATGGCTGGGCCCATTGCTTCCAGAAGCCTGCAGAGATTCATAGGCTAGCTACGGCCACATGTAGCACCTCCAATAGAAAAAAGAAAAAGCTCTAGAGAGAGAGTCTCATTGGCTATGCCAGTGGCCAAGCTTGGTGCCTGATATTTGGGTACATGCTTCCTCTCCTTACCTAAAATACAGACAAGACCCAGGGAGCGGATAGCACAGTCCCAGGACCCATGGAACACCCACGTTCTCTTCCCTTCCTCCTTTCCCTTCATTCTTTGTACCACCTTCTCTCCTTTTCACTACAATCTTCATCCCAGTTATAATGTAAACCTTCCTTTCCAAAGTAAAAACAGATCCTCTTTTGACGAAGAAACGTAGTCAGACCTTCAGTGCTTTATAAACAAAGTTAATTTGACCTGTTTCTTCCATCTGCATTGCCTTTGAACATAAACTTCTTGAGGGGAGAGAGCTCAGGCCTTCCTTCTTAGAACCAGTTTGCAAGCTCTAAGCAAAGTCACGTATTTACGTAGAGCCATAGCCAACAGTTCTAAACCCTGCAACTCACAACAATGAGAACTGAATTCCTCTCCTGCCGCAAGACCGATCTGCTGAGTTTTATATGCTGTATTTACTCAGGACCCGACGTTACCTGGGGATGCAGTCACAGGTCAGTTCCTGTACGGCTGTGTCTCACTGCACTCGATCCGTGTTCACTGGCCTTTTAACCTAGTCACACAAGCTGTAGACCTGGAAGGACAATTATCACAAGAAGGCAGGACAGAGGCTCCGGGGAGCAAGGTTGCCCCGGGCCAGAAAGGTGCATGCTAACACATTCCCAGGTCAGCAACAGATGCCACATTCAATAGACGATCTTTCTTTAAGTCAATCCTTTTCCTTTGTTCGGCAAAGCCTATGTCAGGCTTTCATATCTGGGCTTATCTGTCGTTAACTAGCAGGCAGGATTCTAATCACAGGAGCCTGGAAGGAGTCTCAGAGTGAGTGAGTCCTTTAAGTGACTTGAGAGAGTCTGACTCTCTGGCTATTTTTCTTGTCCTCTTCCCTTCACCACGGCAAAACTTGTAACTGTAGCCAACACAGCTTTCTTTGAGAATTGTGACTCCTGGAGAAGCACCTTCAAAACAATACCATTTAAACCAAAAGCTGGTTTTGAACCGATACCACAATTACCTTTCTGTTGGGAGAGATACAAAACTTCTGGAGTTTTTTATAGTGTCACTGGCCTTTTCACACCAGGACACATGAGTGTTTGCACGTCGAGGTCAAAGTGCGCGGGCTGAGTTGTTGAGAGTGGAGAAGCCATCAGGGTCCCCATGGGCTCACACCAGACATCTCTGGACACGAAACAGATTTCCCTCTCTCTCCAGCCGCAGAGTTCATGTTAGCGTGAACTCCATCATCTCTCCACCCTCGACGGATGATTGAAACAATGGCGGCTTTGGGCCCATGGTGCTGCATTTCAGCTACAATGTATTTCTCATCTACTTCTGCTACCCAATAGCATCGAGGTGATTTTTGCGGAGCAAAAACCATGGTAGTAATCTAAATTTTTCTTTTTTACCATTATTGACCAGAAAAACTACCTTGTAGAATATGAGATACTGTTTGAATCTCATAACTGCTTACTACTTTTCATGGGCACTTCAGAGAAATCCCCATTTATGAAGGAAAGCCTTGAAAAATTAAGGGTTTTGCTCAGCACACAGTACAGCTCATTAGTAGTTGAGTTGATGCTGGGACCTCAGTAGCTAAATAGTTTGCCTCAATTTTCTTTTAGGAGTAAGTGACTTGAGCAACTGTATAAAGAAGAATTGTGATTTCAGCTTGCATCTTGTAGAGAGAATTATTATTATTATTTTCAACCTTGGAGGTGAAAGGTCAGAGTTTACAGAAAAGGACACGACTCATTACTCATTCCTATTCCCACATGGTCACAGATACTTAGTTATTCAGTGAAGTGATTGTTGGCTTCTGCTTCTATTTCCTACCTGGGCACATGGCTGGAGGAAGTGGCTATAGATAAACTCTGCTGCATCTCACGCAATACCAGGATCTCTGAATTGAGGCCAGGAAACAACATACAATCTTCAAAAATAGAGACATGCGCTCCTCTTCAAAAATAGAGACATGCGCTCCCCGTCGCACGCATCCCGGCTCTGGAATTACAGTGATTGTGTGCCTCGCTTTCTGTAACTGAGCCTCTGTTTGTTTTCAGGAAATGTATCTTCTAAACGGTCATTAGTCTTACTTATTCAAATATCTACATGTCATTTGTCTTGCAATTAAGAGTTCCTAGCAGCTCCCAACAATTCTTTTGATTACCAGCATTCCAAACATAATAAAAGAGTAATTCTCCTTTACATGGCTGTGTCTGGGGAGGGAGAATCATGTAATATATACAATTTTCACCCACACCACAGTGTTGAGAAATGTAATTTTCTGTGTATTCTCTTCTAAGGATATTTTCAATATTTCTGGATTGTCTCTGCTCTCAGGAACAGGATTGAAATCTCCACTTTGGTATTTATCTGGGACTGTGATAGCTCAGTCGTCTGCCGCCAAATGCCAAGATAGGGGAATCTCATCATCCAGAGACCAGCTGCATGATGGGCAGTTAATAGATATATCAAACCTTGGGATATATGCTAAGCTGAAGGGATGATTGGCTGGTGATACACTGATTGATTAGCATGGGGAGAATGGGTTTCTTCTTGACAACCTAAGATTATGCTCAGCTAAGCTCAAATTGCTTACACCTCTTCTATTGGGTTTAAAATTACAGTCCTGTCATCTAAAATCTCTCTTCAATGAAATTTTTACCATATATAAAAATTAAAGGGAAAAAGAAAGTAGGTGCGCTGGATAAGAGCAAATGGAGTAGATACATTTCATGCTACTGTTGTTGATTCCACTGCGAAGAGTTGATATGTAAATCCACCTGAGAAATGTTACACATTCCATAAACGACTCCTGAATATTATACAATAATGCCAGAGAAAAAGTTCTATATGCTTAAGTCGGCGAACACTGTATTTTCAAATACATTAAGGTTCCACCTCACCTAGGGAAAACTGGGAATTCCAGGACACCCTCCATTAACCAGCTTTACTCATTAAGGCACATAGCCCCCCTCCCCCTCTCTGGACTTTAGTGTTTTTTTAACTGCTGGCATGCTTTGCAGGGGCAGGGCAAGAAAGGCCAGATTTATGGAGAGTGTGGATTAGCTTTGTATTTGAAGCAGCTCAACCTGAGGAGTGGCTCCTTTAATTAGCAGTAACGATGCTAAAGGCAGTCACATGCACACACTGAAATATTTTAATGTTCTGCCTGTTTCCCATGCACGTGGGAATCACATATGCTTTAAAACACAACAAGACCAGATGAACAGAGGGATGCTAATCTTGTTCTATCAATCATACACCCACACGCACACACACACACACACACACACACACACACACACACACACACACACACTCTACACACACACAATCAAGACTTTGCACAAAAGGGTAACATGTACAGCTTTACCAACACCTGGTATCCTTAGTTTCCAATAAATTCATTAAACATAAGCTTTGTTTCTGATGTCCCATTTAAAGAATCCATCTGATTGTAGTCTGAATTATCAGACTGGCTAGAAAAAAAGGACCTTGCTCTGGATCTGATCCTTCCTTCCCATTCCCCTTTTATGCCCCCCCCCCCCAAAAAAAAGAAGAGGAGGAGGAAGAAGAAGCTGGTAAGCTTTAACTCAGCACATGGAGGAGCACCCTCTCCTCTGTCTGAGCAAATAAGGATTTGGTTGCTGAATCACACTGGATAAGTGGTTCATTGAGAATGTTAAAATCTGCATTAATAAATAGGACTGGGCTCCTCGGATTTTCCCCTTCCTATCAGCCATCAGCGGTAGGGGATCAGCTGGGACAAAAATCCCCAGCTGAACAACCCACATACAACTCAGTGAGCAGACTTAAAACAAGGCCATTTATTGGCTGCTGTTATGCAAACAAAGCGTCCGAGTCTTAGAAACAGATGTCAACTGAAGCATATGCTTACCGTAAACTGGAATTTGATTCTCTTTATAAAAATAGACATAAATGGGCCTTCGGAAAGTAGACTGCCTCTTGTTGTCTACCACTGCCTAACTTGATTCAGCCTAAAGCTTTTAAAGAGATGAATAGACTGATGTTGCCAGGGCAAAAAGAATAAAAGTTAAAAAAAAAATTAAATTGGAAATAAATGATAACATGTTGGAGCAGTTCCCAGAAGCAATTTTATGGATTTTTCTCTAAAAACACAAGACAGGAAGTTAAAAGCTTACTGCGGGTCACCCATGGCATGTCGAGTTATCATTTCCTACCACTTAGGGTGGAAAGGAACTGCGCATTCCGGTGGTCGTTTTAGGCGCGCGCGCTTTCCTCTCTTTGCCCTTCCTCTCTCTCTCCCTTGCCTCTTCTCACATCTTGATGTCTTTTAAATGTCACTTATTTTACATGAGGCAGTTGGTAGAGACATGAGTCAACAGCAATCAGAACCATTATCCCCTGCAGCGGGTCCTGGTCTTAATGCATTGTGACACCTTCGCCGGCCGGCCGGCCACCGATTTACCTTTCTGCTTCTTAGGGAATGAAGTGGCATCACGGGAAAATGGCTGTGATGGGAACAGCGTGCGCATAACTGGTATTAAATTTACCTCTCAGCCTAAGTGAATTTTCCTCACATGTGCCTAATCAAAACGAAAGCTCACGGACCCAGGCTGAGCTGGCCAGCACTTCCCCACCCCTGGGACCAGGGCTATTTTGTTTTATCTCTTTGTACAAGCTGGCAGAAGTTTAAAGTGAAGGGGATAATCCAGGACTGGTGTCTTTATGAAATAGCATCCTTACATGAAGAGGCTTTTAACTGTCTGTCGCTGTCCTCAGGAAAGAAGGAAAAAAAAAAAACTGTGACAATCTCATTTTGTTGAGCACCCTCCCATGAAAAGGGAAAATAATAGCCATGGCTGCCATGGCTAGTAGTGACCTTACACAATCCATTATCCACCAAACACTTTAAAAGTCAGTTTTACATACACGGTGGGGGGAAATGAAGGAACTATCACAATCATTTTCACTTTAGTGAATTTGCCATCCGTTTGAAGTCAGACACTTGATATCCCAACACGTCCAGCCAGCGTCACAGTGCATGCAAAAGGAAAGGCGAGTGATTAGAAGATGTCCGGTGCAGATACGACGGCGGCACCCTACGACGTAAGACGTTAGCTAGGGCCGGCGTCGGTGGTGCGACGGCGTTGTGCGAACTTTCCCCCAACTTGAAGGTGAGAAAAAGAACAGTCGAGAACTGAGTCCTTCAAATTTTTAGAAGGGCTTGACATTCCTTCAAAAGTATGTTTTACCAACCACTTCTCGGAGATCAGTAGGTGCCAAAGGAGGTGCAGGCAGAGCAATTACCGTCTTGCACAGTCAGCCTGATGCTTATTCACAGACAGGAGTGGCTTGCTTTCTGCCGTGAAGCAACTGTGCATGTTGCTGATAATAGAGCAGAGGTATTGCTAAATTGGTACTGAAATAGCACACCTCGTTTACTTCCAGCAGCTTATTTGTGGAAGGCAATGAAGGCTGGAATATTTTCTCATAACGACAAGAATAGCCAACTCATTGTTAACATTAAAATTAGTTTTCTGACATGGTACATGCTATGCATTTACTTTTCCTTAAATAGGAACTTCCGTGCCTGGAGAAGAACACTGACGGCATTTCTTTCCTCTTGAGGATAAAGCATTTTTTTTTCTCCTCTAATAAACCATCTAGCAGTGACTGGGAATCAAAGAGCTCATCACTCTATGGTTCTTCTTTCAGAACTTCAAAGACCAGTGCCCTTGGTTTGGGCAGCGCATTGTTCTTGAACTGTCTTCTTCGAGTCAAATACTAGGAGTGAGCCCCAAGGCAGAGGTGGCTGAGAATGTGGCCATAGTCACACCATCACAGTCTTGTGACGAGTGCCAAAACCTTGAGCCACATTTATAGAATGTAACTTTCCTACGAGCAGTTGTTGGGACAGGGGCAAAGAGAGGGTTATAATATGCTCTTTTAAAGAAAGATTTATTTTTAAAACATTTTTGTTTCTGTGTTTGTGCCTGTGTGAGTTCATGTATCCCACCTGTGTTCAGGTCCCCACGGGAGCCTGAGGGTGTCTAATCTCCTGGAACAGGAACTGCAGGGGATTATAAGCCACCTGATGTGGCTCTGGGAACCAAACCCAGGTTTTCTGCCAGAGCAGTGCGTGATTTAACTGTTGAGCCATCTCTCCAGCTCGTTACAACAGTCTTTCTGAGTTTGTTTACCCACATTCCTCCAAATCCTTGAGTTCAACGTTTAGAGTCCATACTTTCGTCTTGAGCTCCGGGCTCCCGCTCCAACAGTCAGTCAAACTAGCTTGGGGCATCAGTATCCTACAGGAGTGGTAGCAGATGCTGTCAACAGTTCCGGTACCACATCAGCTCCATCACAACTCTGCCTCTGCATTTCTGGGGACTTACTACTAAATGTAGAGACGAGAGAATCAAAACTATCAAGTACAAGGATACCACAAAGAGGCAGGTGCTGTTGTTGAGGTCACGACAGCTAATTAGAGGAAGGAAAAGTGAGCAGAAAGAGTCGCCATTTTCAAAACCTTGTGCAAGAACACCAGAGGTTGCCACTTTCAGGATCAGTGAGAGACCAAGAAGGGATGGGAAGGTAGGCCATCCGAAGAAAACACGCGGAGGATATTCCGAACGCATCTACACTTATATTCTCAGCCAGAGAGAAAAGACAAAACAGGCACCAAGCATCAGCTAAGTCAGCCATTGAGTGGTATCATCTGCTTTTCCTGAGTGAGCCCCGCTGTGGGAAAGAAAAGTCACCCTGAAGCACCAGGTCTCCAGGTGATTACGCAACTCAAGGATGAGTCAAGAGTAATGACTCCAACTCAAGTGTTTGGGCAGATTGGCCACTCGGTAGACATGCCTGAACTAGCTTGAAATTGGAGTGTAGTAACAAGGGTCATCTCACTGGCCACTGCTGAGAGGGCAGTCACATGATCTCAGGCAGGCTCTGCAGCAAGCTCAGGGAGAGCCCAGTAGTGACGAGGGCATCATGTGCACAGCTGTGCCTGGGTGTCTACTCTGAAATGAGCATCCAATGCTGTCCCTGGTTTCCAAATGTTATAGGTGAGAAGACACGGGAAGAGCATCGTCACAAGGTGGCTTCTCCCTAGCTGGTTGTTATGGAGGTCCTTCTCCAAGCCACTTAAAGACGGTTTGGGTTTTGTGGTTGTCAATGGGTTTCCTGAGTCCCAGCAAACCAGCTAGGAGAAGAACACAGCTAGCTCAGAATCTGTATGGGGAATTTCTACCTTTGATGCCCCTTGATGTGGCCTGGCTACTCTGGACAGCTCCCGGGAGCGCAGGCTGCTGCAGAGCTCTTGTTCTTATTACAAGAAATGAAGACAATCCCTACCAGGTGTCCCTGCAGCTGAAATCATACAGCTCTGCCCCTTCCTTCCTTCCTTCCTCTTCCTCCTCCTCCTCTTCCTCCAGCTCCTTTTTTTTTTCTTTTCCAGAACAGTAGTTTGGAAAGAGGTGAAGTAGTGGTATTCCCCTCCAAGATCGTTTTGGGAATTCTGAGTCAGATCAGATCCCAAAACTCAAATATGTCAACAATCGGTGTCCTTTGCTTAGTATCTAGGATCAAGAGCACTGCAAAATAAAACAATTGTAAAATACGGTAGTTTGTTTCCTAAAGATGAAAAGACTTAGAGAGCAAATGAATCCTCATGAGGGGAAAAGGCTGATGGACTAGAAGTCGGAAGACAGAAATTAAGGAGAGAAAAGAAATAGTTACCATTGACTTGGCACCTACTAAAATGATTAGAGAACCCTATAAATTAGGCTCTCTGCTACAGATGAGGAAACAAAGTCCAGTGAGGTCGGAAAACTAGTCCAACACATCCCCTCCTCCCAGGGCCAGTGAGTGGGCAGGCAGGACTTGAACCCAGCCTAAGATCTTTGATCTACCTGATGTTAGGGCCACTTATACTGAGTCAGCAAGGATGGAGAGCTAAGAGAAGCAGCGAGCCACAACTGACAGACTTCATGACTTATTGAATTTGGGGCATCTGGAGAAAGGGTGGGGTACAACTCAGAGAGTAAGGGTCCAAGTGACGTGTCAGGGTCATGAGCCTGTTTTGAGGATCAAAGGTATTTTAGGTGGAAGGAGGGCAAACTGGTACAGCCGTTACGGAAATCAGTACATGGCTTCCTCAGAACACCAGCACTAGCTCTTCCATATGGCCTAGCCACACCACTCCTGGGCACAGAGCCCAAGGACTCTAGTTCCTACTACAGAGACACGGGCTCATGTCCATAGCTGCTCTAGTCACAATATCTAGGACACAGACACGGCCTGGTTGTCTGTCAACCGATGAATGGATAATAAAAATCGTGGTACCTATACACAATGGAATTTGAGTCACTTGTCAAGAAAACGGAAATTTCCAGGTAAATGTGTGGTGCCGAGAAACATTACACTAAGCTGAGTAACCCAGACCCAGAGAGACAAATGTCACACGTTTCACTCACAGTGGATCTTAGTTTTGAGCCTTTATATTTGTGTATTTAACTTGGAGTACCCGTAGAATCCAGAAAACTGGAAAGGGTTCATGCTAGTTTGCCTTTTATTGCTAGTTGCCTTTGGCAACTTGGGGAGGAAAGGGTTTATTTCAACTTACAGCTTATAGTCTCCCATGCAGCGAAGTCAGGGCTGGGACTCAAGGAAGGAACTGAAGTCCAGAAGCCTTGAGAACAATGCTCACTGGCTTGTTCTCTGAACTTGCTTTCTCCTCCCTCCCTCCCTCCCTCCCTCCCTCCCTCCCTCCCTCCCTTCCTCCCCTCCCCCTAGTCTTTTGAGACAAGCCTTGCTGTCTTGGCGCTTGCTATGTAGACAGGCTGGCCTTGAACTCACAGAGACCTTCCTGCCTCTGCCTCTGCTTTCAGAGTGTTGGGATGAAAGGCGTGTGACCCTACATCCCACTCAGCTACCTTTTTTTTTTTTTTTATATCTCCCACAAAAACCTGCCCCGGGGTGGCACTGTCCACAGTGGGCCGAGCTGTACCACACAGACTACAGACCTGTCTTATGGAGGCCTTTTTCTCAATGAAGTTTCCTCCTCCTGGATGACCCCAGCTTGCATCCCAATGAACAGCAACAACAAGGAGAAGGAATCAAACGCTTAAGGAAGTGACAGAAGAACGTGATGCTTTGCAGGGGGAAGTGGGAATAATGGGGAGGGAGATTTAAGTGGAGAGAGGGATGAGAAAGTAGGGTAGAAGAGAGGGTGGGAGATGCTAACTAACACAGAGCATTTGAAAAAGCCATAGAAAGCTACTATTTTATAACACACACATACACACACACACACACACACACACACATCCACATACAGGTAATGTCACTGCCACAAGCCCTATGATGTCAAATAAAAAAACCCAGAACTGGATATGTGGTACCTCCCTGTAGTGGGTAGCCATTTCAGCTTTGATCTGGAAGTTCCAACCCCCACTGAGACTTCAGCAACTGTCATGCCTACAAGGCCGGGCCAAGGGAGGCGCCTGGAGACTGGAGAGCTGGATCAGCGGGCTCGGGCTCGGGCTCGGTTCCGGGACCCTGGACGGGAGAGGTGGACCAAGCAGAGCTCCAGAGAACACCGCTGGACTGCGATACACCTTCCCCAGACCCCGCGACCTACCTATCCCTTAATTTGTAAGTTACGCCATTAAATAAATCTCCTTTTAACTACGTGGAGTAGCCTTAATAATTTCACCAATACCTCCCTCTGAATTTTTGGTCAGGAGTGTCCTGGAGCCCCTTCTCCAAACAACATAGGCTATGGACATTGCTCTTGGATACACATCGGAACTTGATGGTAAGACACCCCTGTTGAAGACACACACTTTGGACACAGGACAGGAAGAATCAAGTTGGTGCTGCCCAGAAAGCTTCCTCTCTGCTGGCTAGCTGTTGGAGTACTGGAAGGTATTCTGTAGGATGCTGTGGGGGAAAGCTTCCTCTCTGCTGGCTAGCTGTTGGAGTACTGGAAGGTATTCTGTAGGATGCTGTGGGGGAAAGCTTCCTCTCTGCTGGCTAGCTGTTGGAGTACTGGAAGGTATTCTGTAGGATGCTGTGGGGGAAAGCTTCCTCTCTGCTGGCTAGCTGTTGGAGTACTGGAAGGTATTCTGTAGGATGCTGTGGGGGAAAGCTTCCTCTCTGCTGGCTAGCTGTTGGAGTACTGGAAGGTATTCTGTAGGATGCTGCGGGGGGGAAAGGTCATCAACAGTCTTAACCAGTTGTGTGCCTTGAGAACTACATTAATGACCAGCATGGCAACGTATGCCATGGGTACCACAGGGACAATGTGATGGGGGATAACCAGCCACTTTCTGACTAGGTTGAAGGCATGCTCCACAGGGGCAACATAGGCACAATGCTAGAAATCTGGCCAAGAACCCATAGTTGGGAAGTTCACAGGTTCTGGGGATTGAACTACTATACCATGTTGTTAACTGGGCATAGTAAGCTGCTCTCTAAATTAGCATCTCTAACCCAGAGACTAGTGCAACTCTTAGACCTAACCAGGGAGGTTTCTTCCTATCGTGGCCAGAGGTCAGTGCAGAAACTCACAACTGGCCAAAGTGCAGAGGCTAAGTGTCTGTGGTGTGCTAGGCACCAATGGAACATGCATTTCACACTCTTTCCCTCCAAAGCTCAGGGCCCAGGGAGGAAGAGGGGGGATAGAATAAGAGCCAGAGGTCAGAGGGGACAGCAGTGAAAGAATGTCTTCCGGACCTTGCAGGACTACAGCAATCATGGACTCACAATAATTATGGTGGTCTGCATAAGGCCTGCTCAAGATCAAACCAGACAAGTTGAGCTATTGGCAGTTCATGACTTCTGAGAGGAGGAGAGTCAGTTTTCCTTAAAGGTGTGACCCCGCCCCCCCCACCAGTAAGTGGGTCATGCCCATAAGTATATGGACAGTGCAAACTAGATTGGATGGGATATATATATATGTATATGATATGAGTATTATATATTATATGATATATACACACATATATATCAAAGATATAAAGTTGGGAGGAGTAGGGAGTTAGAGGGAATTATATATGATATATATACACACACATATATATCAAAGACAAAGTTGGGGGAGTAGGGAGTTAGAGGGAATTATATATGATACACACACACACACATATATATATCAATCAAAGACAAAGTTGGGGGAGTAGGGAGTTAGAGAGAAGACTGGGAGTGGATATAAAAAATACATTGTATGCTTCTCAAAGAATTAAGAAAATATTATGCTATATTTACTAAGAATGTATGTAAAGGGGCTGGAGAGATGGTGCTGAGTTAAAAACATTTGCTGCTGTCTTTGAGGACCTAAGTTCAGTTCTCAGCACTCACATCAAGTGGCTCACAACCATCTATGTGACTCCAGCTCCAGGGGAACCTGACGCCCTCTTCTGACCTCTGAGGACATTGTGCACACAAGACATACAGTCAGATACACACACACATACACCTAGATCAAGATAAAAATGAAATCTTTTAAATGAGACTATAAGTGTATATATACATAATACACATATATTCAATAAATTTTAAATTATCAGAATTATACCTCTATCTATCTAACATCTTTCTACTTATCTATCTATCATCTATCTAGCTATCTATTTATCTATCATCTATCTATCATCTATCTTTTATCTATCTATATCTATCCATCTATCTATCTATCTATCTATCTATCTATCTATCTATCTATCTATCTATCCATCTATCTATCTATCTATCTATCTATTTATCTAATTACTGAAAACTTATGGCAGAACTCTGTTAGAGTGACAAACCCAATGAGAGTTTAAGGCAGTGGCTCTGAACCTGTGGGTCACAAACCCTTTGACAAACCGCTATCTCCAAAAGCATTGACATTACGATTCATAATGGTAGCAAAATTACAGTTATGAAGTAGCACTGAAAACAATTGTATGGTTGGGGGTCAGCACAACATGAGGAACTGTACTGGGTTAAGGACTAAGTGAGCCAATAAACAGAAGAGGCGGAGACTGCAGATTCATTTCTTAGGAGTTTAGGAAACACAGAAGACAGAGTGGGGATTAAGGAAATGGAGGGTCGGAGGGCCTCCCACGAGCGCCTGCTGGCTTTTTTTCTTTTTTTAAGGTGGCAAATCTTAATCATGTTTGTAAACAGACCAGGTGGAGAGGGATGGGGAAGAGGTCCCACAGACAGAACAGAGTGAACTTAGTGGAGGAAGAGGGGGTCACCCCTTGGGATGGCAGAGGGGTGGAGAAGACCGATGGTTGAGGTTTCCTCTTTCTTCCTTCCTTTCTTTTCTCCCCCTCCCCCTTGGGGAAGAAATCATTACAAGACAAGAATGAGAGGCTAGTAGCAGGGCAGAGAAACAACAAAGCCCTATAATCGACTCTGAATTATCAGCATTTTGGTTTATCAGCTTCCCATCTTGCTTTCAAGTAAGTTAGCCCTCACTCAGCTTAATTACTTGCTTTGTTAGCATCTCAAACTCCAGCGGTAATACAACTTTGTATGTGGCCTGCAGCCCAGCGGGGTGACATTCGAACACCTGAACACTCAACTGCCTCTGTGGCTAGGGAAGGACTTACAGTCCCGACAATCTGGTTGAGCTTGGGGACCGTGCAGCAGCCTGAGACACAAGCGGTTACACTCTCCCAGGTGGTGCTGAGTGGCCTTCTACAGTGTGGCGTAGGTACTTTGGTCGCAGTGATTCCTCACATCATATATAGATGTTCTTTAGTCCCTTAGTCAGCTAACAATGATTAACCCCAGTTACGTGCCAGAAACTGTGCTCCAGCGTGGGAGTGCTACGATGGTCCCGGAAGCCAAGACAGGATATTGGAGGAGACGGGAAGCAGATTCTGGTCCTAAAAGAAGGCAGTTTGCAATGTTAACATCCAGCTGCGGACAGCCAAGAGTAAGTCGCAACGGGCTGAGGTCCGTCTTTGGTGACAACTTCCCTTCTTCGGTAGCTGGAACAATAACACATTGTGATCTGGTTGATTTACATACAGTAGAGTGGAGAGCGGGGGTGTGTCTCTCTTCAGATCCAGCAGGCCCTGTCAGACGAGGCATGGTGCCATACAGGTTTCCATTTCTGAGATGAGGCAGTGTGTTCTTTTATATTTCAGGGCTGCTGGAAGTCTCGGTGCATGAGAGGCAGCACACAAGACTCAAACTTTTAGCCAGGCCTGGTGGCACAGGCCTTTGACCCCAGCACTTGGGAGGCAGAGGCACGTGGATCTCTGAGTTCGAGGCCAGCCTGGGCTACGAAACGAGCTCTAGGACAGCCGGGACTACACAGAGAAAGCCTGTCTGGAAAAACAACATTATGAGGGATTTGCTGAGAAGCGCAGTTGTACGGCTGACCTGGTGCAACCGGAAGAGCCTGGAGCTTGATTGCAGCCTTGGCACCCCCAGGGCTGTGGGTCCTAAAAAGCTGCTCAGTGAGACGGGCCCTGGAAGAAGATGACGTCACTGCCCTCTCTTCCGGTGTAACCCAAACTCTCCTTTCCTCACAGCAGCGGTTCACATTTTGCTGGTTTTCTAACGACCCTCCTCCTTTGTCCTCCGGTCTCTGCCTTCTCTTTTCTCTCGCTCTCATTTTACCTCCTTCATTTATCTGCACTCCTGGAGATAGTGTTTCTAGGTTCGGCAGCAAATGTCTCGCTTTACTTGGCTTCTATTACCAAATCAGAACAGGTCTTTTTCCCATTGAGTGCTAAACCAGCCAATCACGTTGGCCGGGGGATGCGCTGGGGAGTTTACATAGATAAATTAAATATATACATTTTATTTATTTATTTTGAATATGTGTGTAGTGGTATGTGTATGCACACGTGGGGGGAGAGTGGCACGCGTGCATACAGGTGCCCAAGCACTTGTGTGAGTGTGTGTGTGTGTGTGTGTGTGTGTGTGTGTGTGTGTGTGTGTGTGTGTTTGCATGGGGCCAAAGGGTGATGATGTCTGGTGTTTCCCTCAATTGCTCTACACTCTAGTTTTTGAGACAGGGTCCCTGAGCTCACTGATCTACTAGACTGGAGGGGGCTCACCAGTCCCTGCTCCCCAGTGCTGGGGTCACAGCTGGGGTTACAGCTGTGTACAACCACACCTGGCTTGGATGCTCAGGATCTGAACTCAGGTTCTCAGCTTAATTTCCTACCTGGGCCATCTCTCTAGCTCCCTGTTTTTAACTATTCACTGCCCCAGGGCTATTTCTTTGCCCAAATGGAAATTTTCACCATATATATATATTCTGAAACCTGTCAAGTACACAGTTGATTGAGATCATTACTCCTTGTTTCAGAACTATTCCAGGGTCTAAAGTTGCTCTAGGAGAAAATTACAGATAACCAAGGCATTGATTTATTTTGATTGGTGGTTATGAAATATCTATTTACAAGAACTGTTACTAAAAGAAGGTGGGGGGAGGCCACAAATAGAATTCACCTAGCCCTCACACTATACAAGAACACCAGGACCGTTGAGTTGTGGTAGCCCTCACAGTGTTTCAGGCTTGTTACTTCAACTCAGAGCTGTACATGTACAGAGTCTCTGATAACCCAGGAAAAGCTTCACTGCTTCTGAAATGGGATAGCAGATACAACCTCTTCTGCACCCCAAAGCCTAGTCTCCCACCGTGTCATGGTGGTCCCTTCTAATGATAGATACTCTCTCTGCTCATGTTGAAAGACACTAAATTAAAGAAGGCCCTAGAACTCAGCCAAAATGGGGCAGTGGCCTAATGGTCCAAATGTTTGTCTGATACTGCAAAAAGAGACTCCCAAGGGGCCCAGGGAATGTTGGGGCCAAGAGTAGATAGGAGGAAAATAAAATCTTAACCCTATAAACACTGACCGTGTTAGGCATACAAACTGAAACAAGACATTTCAAAATCAAAGTGGAAAAAGCTCTCCCCACTCCGGAGACTCGGGAGCGGCAGGCAGGCAGGCAGGCAGGCAGGCAGGCAGGCTGTTCTGAGAGCGGGCTGTGCTCTTCCCAGTGAGTGTGTATTGCTGCCAGTCAGTAGACATCCTTGCCAGCCTGCAAGCAGCTATCTCACCATTATCCATCCAAAGAGTAATCGGGGTGAAAAGGACAGTCAGTGTGAGAGGAAATAATTGCAGCCTAAACTCCTCTTACTCATTAAGAAGCAAGACTATTTGGGGAGCGTGGGGGTGGGGAGGGTCAGGGAGAATGCTATTGAGTTTTCATCACTCTGTCAGGGCAGGTCAAGTTTTAGCTCTAGCAATTTTGGCATGATTTCCTATAATCACATTATGGTTAAAAGTATATTAATCACAGTAAGTACCACCATCCTATGGTGAGAGTAATACTTGCAGAAGGGCAGAGACAGAATGTGAAGTCTGTCCCCGGGTGGGTCTGCCTCTGCGGCGGTCAGCGGCAGGACGCTAGCTGCCTTTTGTCACGGCAAAAGTGATTGAGAATCGGTCACCAAAAAAACAATTCTGAAAATGCAATCCCTTCCTTTCCTGGAAGACAAAAGCAAATACACGACAGGAAAGAAAGGGAGAAGATGAACACGGTTGGGGCTCGAGATTGCCAGAGGTCAAACACAACAACTCAGAAGAAGTACCAGCTAAGCATGAGGGGAAATCAGCAGTTCTTAGCTTTGCCTTCAGGGAACACGGGGCGCTGTCCGGGGACATCTTGGTTGACCACACTGGGCAGGGAGCAGAGTGCTGCTGGCAGGGTGAGCAGAAGCCACCTGAAAGTCGTCAATGTCACTGCTGGGAAGCTTGGCTCTCAATAACTGAGGGAGCAGACTTAAATATGTTGATTTAATTTTTACACTGTATTCCTTTTACTCTCCTAAGTCTTTATTATTGAGATGTCTGACTATTATTATTATTTCTGTGCATGCCCTAGAAGAATACATGGTTATCCACAAACAAGGTCAGAGATGTAGGGAACTCGCTGATGTCAGGAAACGGTTCTGACTTTAAGTGAAAATTTGAAAAGATTAAAACTGGTAGAATTTTTTGGTGCTGGGACAGAACAAGGTGATGAGTTTGGTTTGTGGTTTAAAATTGTGTCAAAATAAATTCATCACACAATATACTATAAAGCAGACTACACAGTCAGTTAATCAATACCACTGGGCGTTTGAAGAGCTTCGTGTTAACCGTGAACAGAAGGCAATGCTTATTAATACTGCAAGCATTTTCTAGACAGCTGACTGCAGTTGGCCTTGGGAGGGAGGTGAAGGCTGGGTTTGGGTGACCCAGACCTAGCAGAGATGAGGAGGGGAGCTGGGCTTTGTTTTAGGCATTGGCGTATAATCCCTGAAGAGCCACATGGAGAGGACGGTGCAGCTTCTGAAAACATGGCTCCTGGGAACCTACTGGAATTACAAACGACCAAGGTTCTGCCCCAGACCCAGGAAACCTGAAGCTCTAGAGGCGAACAATAGCAATCTGTGTTTTAACGAACACTCTAAAAGTACACGGAGCTATTTTTTTGTAAGTCAAAACTTCAACTTAGTAGCTAAACATTAGCCGCATCTGTGCATTAAGTCACTGGGACATTGGTAAGAAAAAGCTGAAAGTTTGGACAGCTGTAACACATCACTGACCAAGGATTAGTATTCCAAATACGTGAGGGATTCTTAAGTCAGTAAGAAAAAGACAATTAAGCTATGAAAGAAATGGGCCAAAAATATGAGTATGCCTGCATTTCGCAGAAGAGACAATGAAAGCCTATAATTATTGAAAAGTGGCTGATTAGCAAATGGAGAAATACAGATTAAAACCACAAGATGCCATTACCTAAGTACAATGCTACAAAAAAAAAAAAAAATTAAAAGTCAGAGCCAAGTTTTGGCAGACACGGTGGAACAGAAACCTTCATCAAGTGTCCATATCCATGTAATTTCATAGCACTCTAGAAAACTATATCTAGTAAAATTAACCCAATAATTCCAGTCCTGCCTATACAACCTTGCTTGCACACACACATAAGGTGTCAAGTTAAAATAACCACAAGAACTCCACTAGGAGTAGCAGAATGTTCAGAAGTAACCTGTGTCCATCAACAGCAAAATGGGAAAAATACACCATGGTATGATCGCACATTGCAGCGTAGTGAAACATGGATAAGCCATACGATACGGGGTTTTCATTAATCTGAAGATGGGTGACAAAAGCGGCCACAGAAAAGTATATAATAACCTTCCAGGGGCTGAGGAGATGGCTCAGTGGCCAAGAGTGCTTGCTGAGCAAGCAAGAGGATATGAGTTCAAATCCTCGGAACCCATATAAAAAGCCTGGTATGGCCATGTGTGAGCCCAGCATTGGGCGAAGCAGGCAGATCACAAATTGCAGATCAGATCCTTGATTAATTCGTTCATTCATCTATCAAACCTGTGTGTGTGTGTGTGTGTGTGTGTGTGTGTGTGTGTGTGTGTGAGAGAGAGAGAGAGAGAGAGAGAGAATATATTTGGTACCAAGAAAGTCAAAAGGATTCTCTGTCTTTCACCTTCAAGATGATTTATGGTGCAAATAAGAAATGTAACTAAATCACAAGAATCCAATAAAGACAGGAGCAGTAAAGGACATTTGTGTCAAAAGTCTAAGCTACCAAGGAGGCCCAGAAGTAAGCAGGCTATCATTGTCTGTTGATAACTTGCTATATTAAAAGCAAACTCCTTAATCTGAAATGTAGGCTCCACAGTACAGCCTTAACATACTGTCGTCGCCTGGCCTTAAAACTCCCTCCTCTATTCACTCTGGCTTAGCAGTTCTCAGCTATGGCTACACATTATGTTACCAGCGGTTAGGTCTTATGCTAGAACCACTGATTTGGAACCCCTGGAGGTCAGCCTGGATGTCCGTATTCCCTAGAGGATACCCGGTAATTCTACTCTATAGCTATGGCTGGGAATCACTGTGACTTTCCCTGTAGGCCTCTAAGTTCCAAAGGCCATTCTCCATCTAAGTCTCTGTGTGTGCTCTTCTCCTCCCTTAGAAATGTCCACTGGGAATTCAGGGTACATCCCCACATTGTCCTTTGTAGTTGGAAGTTTTCCTGTGTTCTACCCAGTCTGCAGCTGCTCAGACCCAAATAAACACACAGAGGCTTATATTAATTAGGAATTAATAAGCTCAGGCTTATTACTGATCTCCTCTTACACTTAAATTAACCCATAATTCTTATCTATGTTTAGCCACGTGGCTTGGTACCTTTTCTCAGTTCTGCCTTGTCATCTTGCTTCCTCTGTGTCTGGCTGGTGACTCCTGACTCAGCCTTCCTCTTCCCAGAATCCTCCTTCTCTGTTTATCCCACCTATACTTCCTGCCTGGCTACTGGCCAATCAGCATGTTATTTATCAACCTATCAGAGCAACACACATTCACAGCATACAGAACAACATTCCACAGCAGTCCTTAAACTCCTCTTCCTCTGAGGGGCAGCCTTGTTTGAATGCCAATACACTCTGTGTTCCTCTTCTTCATCTAGTTTAGTTGATGGATATGTCTTTATCTCTTTGGGTGAATTATCAATACCATAGGGTCATAATGATATTCACAGCACTTTATGTATAATATGTGATTAGTAAATATTACATGAATAACTTAATGAAATGAAAATTAAGCCAATAAAGAACAGTGATGAATCCACATGCTTATTACATATCTATTCTAGGCCTGCCACTGAATTAGCACCCGCAGGTTCAGACCGGAGTGTTGTCCACATTGCTACATTTGTGGATGACCTATAAGCCCAGCAAAGTAAGATGCTTCTCATTTACTATTTCACTGAATCTTTCAACACTGACGTATTGTGAGCTTCATTCTACACAACACAGAATTTTAGTCTTAAGGAACTTATGTAATCTATCCAAATTCACAAGCAACTAAACCTATGTTGAAAATTATGTGTGATTTCCAAGAGACTTCTAATTTTAATAAGTGGATTATCATAAAGTGAAACCTAGTTGTTTAATCAAAATAAAGTACCATATGGGCCGAAGGGGTTTGAGAAAGTAGAATATGAAGGTTTTGATGCAATAATGACCCACCATGGAGTTTCCTTGGTGGTTAAAGACAAAGAGGATGTGAACTTGGGATCCATGGGGTTTCCTTGGTGGTTAAAGACAAAGAGGATGTGAACTTGGGAAGGAGTGGGGGGTGGATATAGGAAAGATAAGTAGGGAGGGGAAATTATGTAACTATGTTTGAATTAAATAAAAAAAACTCTCCCTTTCAAATTTCTTCAGACTTGAAGGGATTGAGGTTTTTGTTTATTTTCCTTTGTTTTGGGACACTCATCATGTAGCCAAGGCTGGCATCAGAATTGTAATCCTCTGGCCTCTGCTCACAAGTGCAACAACAACAGGTTTGTGCCATCACAGGCAGCTTGGGTTGACTATTTAAGGTTCATAGTTTTGTTTTTTTCTTTTTTCCAATATAAGAAAAGGAAAGTAAGGCCTGGAGAGATGGCTCAGCGGTTAAGAGCACTGGCTTCTCTTCCAGAGGACCTGGGTTCAATTCCCAGCACCCACATGCAGCTCATACCTGTCTGTAACTCCAGCTCCAAGGGATCTGACTCCCTCACATAGACATGCAGGTAGCATACCAATGCACATAAAATAAAAAGAAATAAATTTAAAAAAAAGGCAAGTCTATCATAACAGAATTCCACTTGACTGAGCTACAATGACCATTAATAGTAAGTACAGTGCAAAGTCATGTCACACAACAGCCACAGAAGCCAGATCATCAGCCCATGGCAGATTGTAGAGACCAGGCGCTTACAGCTTCACAGTCCTCTGTAAGGGCCGTTCAGCATCGGAAGCATGCTGTGTTCTTCTGGGTACCACACTTTTAAGATGGAACCATCAAACTAAGGTAAGACAGCACAAGTTAGAATGAAGGGTGAAAAAAGTCTTCAGATTAAAGAATAGAAGGTGTAAGAAGATAGGCGTGAACCGGGGCTGGAGAGATGGCTCAGCGGTTAAGAGCACTGGCTGTTCTTCCAGAGGTCCTGAGTTCAATTCCCAGCAACCATATGGTGGCTCACAACCATCCGTAATGAGATCTGGCGCCCTCTTCTGGCCTGCAAGCATTCATGTAGGCAGAACATTGTATACATAATAAATAAATAAATCTTTAAAAAAAAAAAAAAAAAAAAAAAAAAAAAAAAGAAGATAGGCGTGAACCACGAGGTGGGGGGTTGTCTTCGAACTTCTAAAGTACAATAGTGTGGAAAACAGTATTGCTTTTGATTTCAGGTCAAATGCGGGGGGGGTGGGGGGGCTTCTCCAATAATCAGAGCTCTCTAAAACCATGATTGTGCCTTAGAAATCATGAGATTCCTATGAAAGCATTCCAGCAGGCAAGGGAGGGGGCAGTGGGGGATGGGCTTGGTCATGTTTATGAGTCCTTTCTAATTTTACAAGCCTATGCCACTTAATCTCTGAAAACTCTTGGCAAAGTATAAAGAGACAGGTAACAATCTATATGTAATAATGTAACTCAAACATATATAAAGCTATTGTGTGTGTGTGTATGTGTGTGTGTGTGTGTGTGTGTGTGTGTGTGAGAGAGAGAGAGAGAGAGAGAGAGAGAGAGAGAGAGAGAGAGAGAGAGAGAGAGCAAGCATGTGCTACTTTTTAGTGGAAGGCACAATCTTATCTGTGGAGAATATGATAGCATGATATAAAGAAGATCCAAGGGGCTTTTTTACTTTACCATCACCCACCTGAAAACCAAAAGAAACCTGGGATATTCCTCATAAGCAAATATAGCTGTTTCTCATTCCTAGTACTTCAAAATATTCTTTATTACGACTGCGTCTCTGCCACCTCTCTGTCTGCCTCACTTCAAAATATCCTAAATCTAACTTTAATGATCCTGTTGGGCAAGCTGTACATTGGAAGCCTCCATTTTCTTCCTTTTAAGTGTTTGAGAGTTTGAGATTGTTCTTTCACAGAAAAAATATAGAAAACCCTTTATTCTTTTTTAAATACTTATTTTTTATTTTATTTTTGATTGTGTGTGTGTGTGTGTGTGTGTGTGTGTGTGTCTATGTGTCTGTGTGGGTTTGTGCATATGAATGCAGGTGCCCATGGAGGCCAGAAGAGGGCGTTGGGTTCCCTGCAGCTGGAGTTACAGGAAGTTGAAGCACCCACCAAGAGTTCGGACGAGACTTGGGTCCTCTGCAAGAGCAGCAAGTGCTGGCACGCACTTGAACTAGCAGAGTCCCCCTAAGATGGAGAGTCCACCACACTGGTCTCCTTAGCACAACTTGATAGAACACTAAGCTCCAAGGCTGTCACCGCCACTCTTGTTATTACATAAGGGAAAGTAGAGCGAGATAGAATGTGCTCTTTTCCTGCGTTAACTCATTCGCAACCCAACACCACTCTGTAAAATACACAGGCCATCTACCTGTCCCTCACAGCAGGAGTGACAGAGAGCAATTGGCTCTCCTTTCATTACTGAATGTTGGATGCCACAAGAAGCAACGTATACAAATAAAAATACAGGCTTATTAAAATGAGCTTTTCCACTACAGATTGGGAGGCTTTCAAAAAGCTATGTGTCACATGAAACAATCATCTTTTTTAAAACATGCAAACACACACCAAAAACAGAGCATTGATTGCATATATCTCCAGTAGCTTTAAAAATACATTGGCCAGGTCATTAAAGAAAAAAATATCTAAATATTCCTGTTTACCATAATTTGACTTTGACTGGGAGAAAGGTGGAGGAGAATAAGTTTAGAAAACAGTAGCTCATTGAAGTCACTCAAAATTTCAATGTGGGTAAAATAGTATTTCTATTTCCTACATTGCTTATTTTCATTGACAGTAATTCTCATAGTAAGGTCTCTGAACACCTCCAAGCCCCTTAGTGAGGTCCATGGGAGCTGACACAATTTAATAAATAATAATAATAATGGTAATACACAGCTCAGTCTCATTTTCTCCTAAGACTACACTTCCTCTGACACAGTGACAGACTGGCTACAGAAGCAGATATGAGACTCTAGTCACAGTCCTTTAATGACAGTAAGTCACCTTACAAAAGAAAACCAATACCATCTCTTCTCACAGAAATGTTATTGCCACTGTCTGGAAATCAATGTTTACCTATGGACCTACCTCAGAAATCCTTACACCTCCATGTTTATTACTACAACATTCAGAAGTAGAACTAGCCTCAGTGTTCATCAATATCCAATGACTGATAAAGAAAATGCAACTGGACATACTGCAGAGAGTGAGAGATTTTGGACAGTCAGTCCTAAATGGGATGTCTTCATCAAACCAATGACTGATAAAGAAAATGCAATTGGACATACTGCAGAGAGTGAGAGATTTTGGACACTCAGTCCTAAATGGGATGTCTTCATCAAACCCTTTCTCTCAGGGCTCGGGGAGTAGGAGCCAGAGGGGCTGGATGTCCCCAAGGAAACAGTGTCTTCCAGACATAACTGGACTTACGAAATGGACTGTGGCAGCATGCCCAGGGCCTGCAAAGGTTCAAGCCAGACTGGGTCCCAGCGTTGAGAAGGAAAGTGGCTGTGAGCTCTTATTCCTAACCGAGAAGCTATTTCCAATTGACAATAGCTTGCAAAAGAAAAATGAGTTTTCTCCAATGAGTCTCACTGGGCAGATTAACCCCATTTGAGGGCAGGCCCTGTGCCCAGCAGCAGATGGACACAAAATGAACTCAATGGTGTTTTTGTGGATTTTTTGTCCCATGTTGCTTTGTTTGGGTAGTTTTTGTCTTACTGTTCTTTCTCTTGTATATTATGGCTTCCAATTTTGTGTGTAAAAGAGAAAGAGAGAGAGAGAGAGAGACAGAGAGAGAGAGAGACAGAGAGAGAGAGAGAGAGAGAGACAGAGACAGAGTGTTTATACAGCCACAGAGAAATATTGACATGTTCAGTAAATCATGTTAAGTGAAACAAGGTATACTCAGGAAGACAAGCCAGATGTGTCTTCTTTTATATACAGATCCTAGATTTGTGTGTGTGTGTACACGCGTGCACACGCATGAACGTGTATGTGCACATGTGTGCACATGTGTATGCATGTGTGTATGTGTGTGTGTGCGTGCATTGGTATGTACAAGTGTGAGTGTGCATGTGCATTGCGTGTTCGTGTGCATGTGTGTGTGTGTGTGCCATGAAACTACAAAGGAAATCACGACAAGGACATGGCAGGGGAAGAAGAGCTCTTACGAGGTGGGAGGGATGGAGGGTAATGGAACACATGTGACAGAAAGGGGGCTTCTGGGAGAAGAGGAATGGGGACCAGGGGAGGGGACATGCCATAGCGAAGCCCATCATTGTATATGCTAACATTTTAAGATTTATCTTTAAACTATTATTTATTTATTTATTTGATTTTCAAGACAGGGTTTCTCTGTGTAGCCCTAGCTGTCCTGGATCTTGCTCTGTAGACCAGGCTGGTCTCAAACTCACAGAGATCCTCCTGCTTCTGCCACCTGAGTGCTAGGGTTAAAGGCGTGCGCCACCACATCCAGCCAGCCATATATGCTTAGTTTTAAAGTGAATTTAAAGGAAAAACCTAATACTACTCTTCTCACTGAAATATGTTACTCTTAATATCTGGAAATATTATTTTTACAAATATTTGTTATTTATATTAACATATAAGTGTTTAATAATATTTTAAATAGTTTTTAAGCAAATATTTAAAATTTTTCTACTGATTTAAAAAATACGATAGTGAGGCAAATATAAATCATAAAACAAAAGCTTGATCTTTAATAATTTTTATTAAAGTACAAAAGTATAAAAAGTACAAAAGGATCCTGAAACCAAACATCTCAAGAATCACTATTTAGTAATAATAATTATAATGTAATAATAATTAATATTAAGCCACAGTAATGTGTGTTATTCTTCAGATTTTTTTTTTTTTTTTTTTTTGCTAGAAAATAGAGCTAGCTCATTTATATTGAGCTAACATTCTAGGTGGGTAGTTTGGGCAAAATGTCATCTTGTTATGTCCCCATTTTCCCAAGGAAGGGGTGGCACAGTAAAGATCCAAAAGTGAGATGAGAAACATGAGGAGAAAGGAGGTGGACCCCACAGAAATAAGTCCTATGGAGTAAAGGAGCGTGGACCCTACAGAAATAAGTCCTATGGAGTAAAGGAGCGTGGACCCTACAGAAATAAGTCCTATGGAGTAAAGGAGCGTGGACCCCACAGAAATAAGTCCTATGGAGTAAAGTGAGCGTGGACCCCACAGAAATAAGTCCTATGGAGTAAAGGAGCGTGGACCCCACAGAAATAAGTCCTATGGAGTAAAGGAGCGTGGACCCCACAGAAATAAGTCCTATGGAGTAAAGGAGCGTGGACCCCACAGAAATAAGTCCTATGGAGTAAAGGAGCGTGGACCCTACAGAAATAAGTCCTATGGAGTAAAGGAGCGTGGACCCCACAGAAATAAGTCCTATGGAGTAAAGTGAGCGTGGACCCCACAGAAATAAGTCCTATGGAGTAAAGGAGCGTGGACCCCACAGAAATAAGTCCTATGGAGTAAAGGAGCGTGGACCCTACAGAAATAAGTCCTATGGAGTAAAGTGAGCGTGGACCCCACAGAAATAAGTCCTATGGAGTAAAGTGAGCGTGGACCCCACAGAAATAAGTCCTATGGAGTAAAGGAGCGTGGACCCTACAGAAATAAGTCCTATGGAGTAAAGGAGCGTGGACCCCACAGAAATAAGTCCTATGGAGTACCTGAGGGAAGTCTCAGTACTTCTCTCTCCACCAACATTCACAATGATGGGCAACAACTTAGCATCGAGCCACACGGAACAGTGAGGTCAACAAACCACACCACAGGGGGGAGCCCCAAACTTAGCAGCCGGGAAGGTGGATGGAGGAGTGGGGGCATGAAGCCCCCTTGGAGGTAAGCCGTGGCGGTGAAGCACCAGCACTTAGCTCCATTTTTGCTAGCAGGCAGACTGATTAAAAAAAAAAAAAAAAAAAAAAAAAAAAAGCTGCTTCAATCAACTGGCTCCCAGGGTCTGGAAGGAAGCAGACTCGCATCATTTTTCTGGGGAATGAACTCTGAGGACCATCAGTCATGGGACTCCTCGTTGAGCGTAATGAGGAGAAGAAAAGCCCACAGCAACCTTGTGGAAGGAATTTCACAAGTCGTTTTTATTTTATAATTGAGGAAACAGAGTCGGACGGAGGGCAAATAGGTTGCTCAAGGTCAAGCAGCTAGCTCTGAGTATCAAAGTCAAGATGAGAATTAAAGTCTGTCTGGCTCAGAAGTGTGTGTCTCAACCACTTTGCTAATTCTGTCAAGGTCTTCACATTAAATGACATTTTATTAAAAAAAAATTCTCTGGAAGGTCAGCAAGCAACTAACTGCAAGGGCAGCTCCACTAACCAGGCAGCCACACTGCTGCACAGTCACAGCCATCTGCCCTATCGCGCCCAACGCTCTCCCTCTGATGAGGCGTTAACACAGGAAAATAATTCACGCTGCCGCTCCCTGAGCATTAAAATAGGAAAATAATTCATAATAAACAATATAAATGTGTAAAAACCCAAATGAGACAATTTCAGAAGACATGAAAACAGTCGGGCAGACTCACCCAGGTCACAGTGAGGACAGTTACAAAATGATGTCATTGTTTCCATTCCAAAGGCGGCATTACCATCAGTGAACACAACTTTCTCCAATAGCAAAGTTCAAGACAAAACACAGTCTTCCTTTGATTTAACAGTAGTTATGTTCCAGAGCTAGAGAGGTGGCTCAGTGGTTAAGAGCATTGACTGCTCTTCCAGAGGACTGGGGTCTAATTCCCAGCACCCGGACTCAAGGCTCATCACGATCCCTGACTCCAGTTTCAGGGATCTGGTGCCCTCTTCTGGCCTCTGTGGGCACTGCAGTGGAAGACAAAACAAAATAAAAATAAATCTTGAAAAACATTTTTAATGTAGCTATGTTTTTGGAAAAGTCATCAGAGTAAAACTATGAAAAATAATTGGAGAAGAGAGATAGATATTATTTTCTATAAAACAGTATGGGGGAAGAAAGCAACATTTATAGGAGTTTTAAAACTAGAAACTGAGATTTTAAAAAGATGTTGAGAATGTTGCATTATTTTGGAGTCCAGTTCATTTTCTTTCTTGGGTTAGCAGAAATGTGTGAAAATCTATCATCAATTATTCTATGTTATTGAAATATATTTTTATCCTAAAAATCTATAAAGTAGAATGCATGCAGCTGGTAAAGACATATTTTATCATGGAATTGCCTTGCTTCCCTGTTTACACGAAGTAGTGACCTCTTTTCAGAAATCATCTCTTGGCAGCTGTAGTCAAGCCCATGGTTTGCTTGGAGAAAAGTTCCATATGCATCTATTCATGAACTTAGTTCAATCCCAAACACATGCACCAAAACCATGGGAGGCACGGCCTTGGCTAGAAATATCTTGATGGTACATGTAGACAAATTTCTGATCTGCCACATTGTTTTATGGGAAGGAGAGTCATTTTGTGCTCAACTTCAAAATTATGATATTCTTGAGTGGTCTCAATTTTAAGACTTTTTAAAAGCCCTACAAATGAGTTAGGTTAGACATACTGGTCATTGTATTTGGTGTGCATAAGTTTCAATCATTCATTTGTCATATGTAAATATATAAAGCCAATCAGTAACTTCTATAACTCTGTTCTTAGCTCCTTCATATACCAGAAACCTCAAAACATAGATGTCTTTTTGAATTTTCTTCTAAACTTTTCTTCTCAAGACTTTCACATGCCCCTCATAAGCTGGATTGGGGGGTCACCTGATCAGAACACGAGAACAAATTAGCCCCAAATACCACAAACACACCTAAAAGAGTTAACCAGTCAGGCACATTACGGGACCTATCTGTGTGTCATATGTCCCCATCAGAAATCAGTCATTTTAGTGCTGCGATTCTTAGTGAATGAAAACAACTAGCCAAAAGGTCTCCTATGCTTCTCAAGAAGGCACAGGTCCGGTACGTGAGAGGGTGCTCGCCATCCTGCTTGCTGGGACAGAAAGGAATTTATTCACTACCTATGCAAGCTATCCAGTCATTTGAATGTAAGTGTGCTATCCCAATTAAAATAGGCCTTTCTGTCCGAAGTGCGTCTCTACCCACTTTCATTCTTAATATATTTTTCCTTAAGATTTCATTATTAGACTTACTCATTTTACTCTGTTTAAGTGCTTTGCCTGCAGGTCTGTATGCATATATACTGCCACTGTGCTTGGTGACCACGGAGGTCAGAAAAGGGCACCAGATCCCCTGGCACTGGAGTTATGGGTGGCTGTGAACCACCAATGTGAATGCTGGAATTCGCACCCAGGTCCTCCACACAAGCAGCGAGTGCTCTTAGTCACTGAGCCATCGATCTGGTCTCCATTTTTTTCTTCTTATTTTGAGTGTAATAGTGGTGAGGATATATTACACACACACACACACACACACACACACACACACACACACACACACACACACACAAAGAGGACTTCCTAGACATGTTCTATGTAATAACTAGAGGGCATCCCAGCATCCCAGGCTTCAAGGTTCTCAGTGAAACTCAGAGACTGCCACAGCAGAAAGGAGATGAGAGAGAGCTCTCCAAGCATTTCAACAGCTATTGTGTCCCGGACATTTGTTCCCGTCCCGCACCCATGGTCTTAGCCTGTCCTATGCCAACTTTAACACAACAATGGAGGAAGGGACTTCACAAATGAAAGAGGTTTGTTTAGACTACAATCCCGGAAGTCTAAGACACTGACACCTGCTTGGCTCTGGTGAGGTCCTTCTGGCTACATCACAGCATGGTGAATGACAACATCGTGGAGGGATAACCAAGAGACCGTTGGATTAAATGGAGAGATAGAAATCAAGATACAAGGAATTTTTTTAATCCACCCTGATAAGACCAGCATTAATTTCTTTGTGAGGGCAGGACCCCCTTGACCCGACAAGCTTCTGCTGGGAACAGCTTATGGGTTCCTCCACATCAACACTGGCACATAGATCTTCCAGTACAGGCCATTTTGAGGGATACACTGAACCGCATCCACACCACATCAGGTGGGCAATAATGTCCCAGGGTCCCAGTTACTGACCATTTCTGTAGTCAAACACAAGCCCTAAAGAGAAGATATTTGTTTTGTTTAGCTTATATACCCCACACCAGAAAAGAAATTATTTTTCTCTCTCTCTTTTTTTTTTTTTTTTTTGAGAGAAGTTGCAATTTCTTGAATCATCCACTCTTACTATTAAGCCAGGCCCTTCTAAACATACTTTTGGAAGAATACCATTCACTTTTGTTCATCTATTTTTTTTTTAAAGAAAAAATCCATCTAAGAACAAATTCTCACAGGATTTAAATTGTTGTCTTACAAATGGCAACACACACATCCATCTCTTCTGCAACGGCCTTTTACAAAGACAATGGAAGTGTCTAAACAAACAGCATTCTCCTATTCCAAGAAAAACCCACTTGTACACAACTCGAAATAACTTTGCTAATTTAGTACTTCTCTGGTGCTTTAGAAAGAACTCACTGGAGGAGACTCGGTCTTCTCGTCTCAGAGCTTGAGACTTGGTGTTGTTCACTGACCAAGTCTCCAAATACCACATAAGAAGAACTGTTTTGCCCATCCTCTGTCCCAGCCAGAGGTGGGATGAGATGCTTTCTGATCTATTTTGAATTTTGTCTTTTTCAGACAGTATTAAAATTATATTGGGAGAGGCTGAGGTTTGCCACCCGACAAATGAGGTTCTGTTTGCGTCTCCAGATTCCAGGGACGTTGAGTCCAACAGGCAAGACAAAGGTTGCTGGAGACTTCATGCTGTCATGATGATCTGTAAGCAGGTGTCTCTCCCCGGCCCTGCCTCCCTTCCTCCCAGCTGGACAACACTTCTCTCCCACCCCATCACGTGCAAAGCTTGAGGGGACTCTGGACCCCATGCTTTAAGTATTCTTCTAGAAAGGCCTCACTGGAATAATCCTGTTCTCACTGGGGTATAGATAATGTGAGATCTATTGGGAGATAAGTTCAGATGATGGGAAAGTACCTGTAATGAGTCACTCCCATTTAATTGAAGAGACGATACCTTATTGTTTCAATAATCAGCCTAGAAATGGGCAAAACCGGGGGTTGGGGGAAGATTAGCACACGGTCCAGTGACGTTTTGCCTCCAGCAAGAAACCGCCTCATGTTAAGCACATACAAAGCATCCTCGCTTAAAGAGCGGTAAGGAAACTGGTCAGCATAATTCATTATTATCATCATTAGATAACACCACCATTTAACAGATTTAGATATCTGGAGACCATCTAAAACAATGCATTTGGGAGCTTATTGACTGTCAAATATAATGGTATTAATACATAATAAGAAAGTGTTTATTTCTGCCACAAAGAACCAAAAACAAGCACTGGGTCTCTCTATAGCTAACAGCTCAAACTCTCCAGGAAAGTCCTATCTCTGACTGAAACGTTCACATTTTAGAGCCTTACACGATCTGTATTTTCAATGCAGCGCTGGCACACTTCAGAAATCCTTCTAAGAATACCACTGGATATTGTCTAGTATAATGACAGTTGTGTGAAAAAATTGTAGACAGGGGACTAGGCAAGTTGTGATACATCTGCAGAAACCACTGCAACCATTAAAAATGGTTTCCAGAAGTGTCTACTGATGTCGAGTAATGTTTGTGACATGAGGAAAGCTGGGCCAACTAGTGTGTTAGCTGTGCTAACTACTATGAACGGATGAGTGCCACACAAATAAGGTCGAGCCAGAGACAAATGCGAACAGCCTTTGTCTCCCGGGACTCAGCAGTTTTATTCTTCTTAATGATTGCTGTTCGTTTCCAATTTTCCCGTAATGGACATGCATTATTTGAGGAGTCTTAAAAAAAAAGGTTTAAAGGAAGCAATATAATAAAAATTTGGTTTTCATGGAAGGTCTGTAAATTAGAGAATTTTAAACTGAAATTCTATGTAAAGCTACGTGAGTCCCCCACCCCATATGGACATTTGGTCAATGGACATTTACTTGTAATGTAAGAGCATTAACTTGCTTCTCTGGTAACTTCTGATATCCCCAAACAGGAAATTAATGCATTCATTGTAACTTGTGGCAGAATTATTTGTCTAGAGCCAATTAAAAACCCATGGAAAAAGTTGTTTCAAAAGTGGGTTTGATTGCATCAGGACTAGGGAGTCCTCCCAGTTCCTAGAAATGAGAAAAAAAACTGCATTCGCTCCTTCATTCAACAGACACTGACTGGTACCTACTATGTGTCAGTAGCGTTCTAGACATTGGGTGAAATCTTTTTGGTTCTTGTCTTAGATTAATCTTTAAAGTAAATAAAGATAACTCTAAATAATTGCTATGATATCTATATCCCTAAAAATGTAACAGAAATGGCCACAGAGATATGAATTCTAGTCCTGACTCTGCTACAAATTCCTGGGTAACCAAAGACAAGTGACTTTTCAATTGATAGATGAAATTTTTCTATCTCAACTTCTTTATCAACACTATAAAATTTTTCCAATTTCCTTCTAATTGTAAAAGTCTGCATTTGCTTTTTTTTTTTAAAAAATAGCATTTCAGCTTGTCGTTCCTTATGGCTGTGACTTTGTCATGAAATATGTGTCTGAAATAAGGATGAATGGTACTTAGCCTACAAATACTTGTCCCCATTGGCCTTGTGAAGAAGAGCTCTCTGGGCCAGTTGAAGAGGGTATTAAAGGCAGAGGAGATGTCCATTGCTTTAAAGGAGCTCACTAGCTAGCTGAAGTGATAAATAATAAACACAAGAGATAGAAAGGGACTCTTGCCAAGCTAGGTTCAACAAGCAGAGGCCTGTACACTAGAAACTCACCTGTGTGTCCTGTGAGGGATCCGAATATGCCAAGCAACCGGGCTTGGCCAGGTCATAGAAATGGCTTGGCAGACATGAACTGAGGTATTATGAGTATTTTCTATGTTAACAGGAAGAGAAGCAGGCAACCAGCCAGATGGCAAAGTAAGAGAAGCATATGGCTTGGATAATCTACACCCTGGATGATCTGGTCCCTGAATAATGGAGGGCGGGCTGCATTTCACTAGGGAGTCAGCGGATGTCAACTGTCCACTGCTGTTCTGCATGGATCCCCATTGTCTAGCCTTTATTTTGGAGACATGGATTAACTCCTTTCCACCATCGCTCTCACCCCTACCCCATCAGACCCTTCTTTTCTCTTAAAAGGCACATGCTGTTTTAGTCACAGGAAGTTGGTGTGAAGAATATCGCACGTACATGTGTGCATGAGTGCACGACTTTGGGAGCTGGAGGGTGGTGAGATGTACTACCACCCAAAATTAGTCTTCAGGTAGCGATCTAGACTAGTGAATTCGAAGCCTAGTCAACCACAGAGGCATAATCGAATCAAGCCCGAGCAGCAGAGAGCCCAGAGGGGCTATCATTCTTGGTTACTTCTCACACCCTGAAAAGAGTCGGCACCTGTGTTCCCAGAGGGACAGGGAGCTGTCCAACCATTCCAGGAAACCCTTGCCAGGAAAAAGCAGCAGGCCAAAAGGGTATGGCGCTGAGTCCTTACATTCTGTCTGAGGAGGCGAGGAGGGGTGGGGAGGGTGGGGGGGCATCTTCTTTATAACAATGCACATGACGAGATTGCTATGATACTCAACAACATTGATTATCTGGCATCAAACCCACACCACCATGACGACAAAGTCAGAAGAGATCATTTGCCAGGGTGCAAGGAAGCCCATTTCTCTCTAGCCTATGGATAAGTTCTTTTCTTTGAAAACAGCTTTCAAGTCCAAGCCGTAAACCCAAACTGAAGTGAATAATGAAGACGGGATTAAAATAATTACTTTGCCAGTCAAAGACATCACCGTTAATTATAGAATGCACATATACCATACTGAAACGCTTTCATCAAATGTCGCTTTTTCAGATCAGGATAATCCGACCACTTAGTACAAGACTTATTTATGAAAGAGAGAGCCTGGTGGGATTTATACTACTCCTGTAAGCAAATATTTGGTTTCCCAAAAGTTGACGAGATTGCCCCCAAAGTTTCGCTCATGTTCTAGAAGGACGGGAGGTATTGAAGTCAATAGAAAGTTGAGTGTGTTGAGGCTTTTTCAATTATGAGAAACTTTCAACAATGATGGGAAAATGATTCATAATCATATCACTTTGAAACAATTTCATGTTCCCGACAACTCTTACCCACTTCATCTCATTGCTACTGACATTTTTCCATAGGCATACTTTAGAGGTTTACACAACGGCAAACATATATACTACTTTTCAAGTCATTCAACTGTAGGGCGGAGATGGCACCATCAGGAAAGTGCTTGTCACATAAAAGGATAAGCATCTGAGTGTGGATCCTTGGCACACATGTAAAAACCCAGGCATGGCTGGCTATACCCCATGTCATCCTGATGTTGGGGAGAAGGAGACAGGCAGACCCCTGGAGCTCACTGGTTGGCCAGCCTAGCCAAATTGGAGAGCCCCAGGTTCAGTGAGAGACCCTGCTTCATGAAAAAAAAGAAAAGGTGGAGAGTAATTGAGGACACCCAGTGATGACCTCTGGCCTCCACACAGACACTCACACAGGCCCATGTGCACCCACAGACACTTGTGAGCATATACACCCACATATGTGATAAACACGTGTGTGCACACAAACCACACAAGCTCAAAGACTATGTATTTCTTCAAGTTACCACAGGTCTTCATAATTATACCTTTTGATGGCTGCATATTCCAACAAAAGCATGATGCACATCATAATCCTGCCAACTATTCCTTTAACCATTAGTCTAGATTGCTCACAAGTTCTCATTCTTACAAATGATCTGCGATTAGCAGCTTCTGCGACACAATTCTTTTTCATCTTTAGCCTATCTATTTAGGGTAGAAGTTTCTAGAGATATTAATTGTACTTTTTTCTTCATTTTTTTTTATTCTTGAAATTATAGCATAATTATAATTTCATTTCTCCCTTTTTTGGCCTCCCTTCAAGCCCTCCCACAGATCCCTCCTTTCTTGCCTTCAAATTCATGGCCTCTTTTTATTATTGTTACATGCATACATATGTATTCCTAAATATAACCCACTCAGTCTGTATAGTGTTACCTGTGTATATATGTTCAGGGATAACCATTAGGTATTTATTAGACAGCAATCTGGAGACTCTTCCCTGGGGAGGCCTGGTTCTCCGATCCTGAGCATTTCTACGCTGCCTGTAGTTTTGTCTAGGGTTGACGCCTTGTGGGTTTTCCCCAGTCCACTCTGGCATGTCTATTCCTACCGTCCTTGTTCAGTTCCTGTTTAGGCAGTCATGGTGGCGAGACTCCATGGGTGCAGCTTCTCACATTCCTAGGAGACACGACCTCACAGCAAATCCCCTGATCCTCAGGTACTTTCAACCCTTCCATCTTAGAACCCCAGACAGATTTGTCAAATGCTCTTCCAGAGGACTGATCAACTCATATCACCATAAACAAGGTCATAATCTGTCATTTCCTTTGCGATTTGTGTTTCTAATGATTACTGAGCATTGTCGCCATAAACCCATTGAACAGAGTGCTCTAGCTCCTGGAAGGCCCAATGCCTGCCTGAATTATTTGTGTCTCTTTTATAGTTTTTATTGTTTACAGTTACTCAAAAAATAGCCAGAAGAGCAGGTTCTTTCCAGAAGTTCTATGAAATCTTTAGCCCTTTACAGTTGTACATTTTCTGATAAGAAATGGAATAGAACTCGGCCCCCCCCGTACTTTGAAAACAAAATCTCCCATAGTCTCTCTCTTTTCTGTCACAGTTTTGTAATTGAAACAAATGTTTCTCAAACAAGCACTAAAATAAGGCTTGTAAAAACGTGTTCAAAACCTAACAAAGAAAGGCAGGGTGGAAGCAGACCGCTCCTGATTTACACACTGAGTGCAAAGAAGTGAGGCTCTGGACTGGAGGCTAGCTGCCTCCTTGCCCAGGACAACTGAGTGTTGAGGATCTAATTCGGTCACAGAGGTTACACCGGGGCGGGCCCTCAATCCAGAATGACTTGCCATGTGAGGACAGACAGACACAGGGGAGGCACAGTGGTGACGGGAACAGGGACTGTAGTCATACAGCTGCAAGCCGAGCGGAGCAGCAGAAAAAGCCAAGGAAGGGGATTCACCCAGGCGTGTCAGAAGGAGCACAGGGTCCCCAGAACCGCTAGACAATACATTTCTACCGTTTTCTGTTCCTTGCTTTGTGGTACTTGATTACAGCAGCTCTAAGAAATTAATCTGAATGGTTAGGAGGAAGTAGAATACCTATGGTTCCTGCTACGGTTGCTAGAGCTTGAATTAATGTCATCCAAAGCTGTCTTCTCTTTACCTTCTACCAAGAGAATGTTCAACCTCCCTCACAGCTCAGGAGGACTGTAGGACAGCATTCTGTCTAACGAGATACGTTCGATTTTGAGGAAGGGTTTCTGCTCCCCCATAAAATCACAAAAGCTTACAAGGGGGGAGGCCTTGCCTGAAGGAGCCGTGGCCCATTTGGTCCTGAGAATGAAAGCCAGGCGGTAAGGTGAGGGGGGCGGGTTGCACTCTGTACCATCGGATGCGGCCACGTATCTCTAACTTGGACCATCACTTTTTTGATTTTCTGTCACTATAGTCAAATGTTGGGAACAAAAAACAATGAAAGAACCCAAACTTATTGCCCTCTCAGTCTGGTAAACAGTCAGTCCTGGGAAATTTCATACCAAATATGAAACAGCATCATCTGCTTATGTCCCGTGACGGGATTTCTACCACACAGAGTCCAGTTGAGATGCTTTCTCCGTCACAGAGGTTCCTTGAGCTCTGTCTCTCCCGGACTTCTGTACAATTTTCCGCTTGCTTTATTTGTATCATTTAGACACTATTGTTTTTAACCTGAATCACATCATATTGCAATTACCTGAATTCCTTTATCTTCTTGATTTGAAAGACCTAAGCACGGAGCCTCTACCCCCCCACCCCCACCCCCACCCCACCCCGAGTACTCCCAGCACCTTAGCACTGAACCTGGAACTCAGCAGGGGTTCAATAAATGATTGTGGAATGAACAATGTGATGAGAAAAGCCGTTGAACCTGAAAACTGAAAGAAAATAGAGTCCAAGGACACAAGAGTGAGGGGGGTATTTTATTTTACCAAGTCATTCTATACACACACCCTCACTGAATGGAAAACTTGACACATATCATCACCTTAAATAAAATCATGATTCACTGGGATTCATGTGCATGCTTAATTTTTATTTACTAAGTGCTAGGAATTGTGGTAAAAGTCAGTAATTGTTTCATTTAATCTCAATGACCTGCCATCAAACTCACTATGGAGCCTAGGCTAGTCTTGAACTCAGGACCCTCCAGCTCCACCTCCCATGTGCTGACATTACAGGTGTGGGCCACACCCCTGGCTCTTCCCAGTGACTCTAAAGAAAGAATTTACATAATAATTTGGTTAGAGGCAGACAACTGAAATGCTTGTCTGAAGCTGTGTTTGCTCTAGCTGGTCCACATTTTCAAACCTAGATTTTGTGTCTATGTGGGGTGCCTAGAGGAACAAGCTGATGGAAGCTATGTGAGGAGACGGCATGAAGGCAGGCATGTCATCTCCAAGGTGCCGCTGCTCTCAAAGGTATTTATTAGTTTGTTTGCTCCATTTTACAGAGAAAAAAGCTGAGGGCTAGAAACTACTTGCTAGTACATCTTACCTATATACTAGTAAGATGGTGGACGGATTAGACTGACTCAGAATCCTCTTTCTAAATCCTACACAGACAGGAAGTAGGTGACTCCAAACTCTTACAAGTGTGGTTAAACCATCCTTTCTTCATAGAGGGGTTGAGTTGTTGGCATCAATACCAACACACACACACACATACACACACACACACACACACACACACACACACACACACACACTCACACACAGAGTTAAGAATCTTTGAACCAAGTGTCCCCTAAAGTGATTCCGAGCCTGCTGCATCTAATCTTTATAACAATTTTAAGCTTTTTTTAATCTCATCATTGTACCCATTTCTATTCCTTTCAGGACAAAAGTAGTGACCCTTCCCACGGCAGCCCTGCAAATGCTTAAGGGAGTCCACCCTACTCTTCATCGCACATCTGTGTAGTGGGGAGCTGTTCTAGCTGTGACCTTGAAGCACCGCCCCTAGTGAGGTAGCAGGTAACTGTTACACCTGCCTATAACCTTTAAGTATATGCCCCTGGGGCGTGGCCGTTGGGGACCCTTAAGACCTGGGATGCACATATGTGGCTCGTTCTTTGCTCCCTCGTGGTTTTGGATGCTGGAGACAGAGCAGGCAAAAGAACAGCATGGGACTGTGCTTCAGCCTTCCAGAACCCTGCAATAATTCTTCTGTTCTATATAGTGAGTTTTCCTTCTCTGATAAATTCCTTTGCCCTTTAAGCAGACTCTGTGGATTGCTAGCAACATCTGGACCCGATAATACATCTGTTAGTCAGTTTATGCACAGACAATAAAGTATAAGTGTGCTGTTTTTCTGCTTCTCAGTTAAAACCCATATGACCCTTGACAAAAATTCAAGTGTAACGAAGAAACAAGAGGCAATAACAGCAGAGGTGAAACTGAAATTGAATACCAAGGGAGGTACCAAGGAGGGGCTGACGGTGGGAACCTGAAGAACTGCTGCCCTAAGAGAGGCTCTGGGTGGGAATGTGGCTAGGAGAAGCCGGTAAAGGCATATTGACAGAAATGAGGAAGGTAGTTTCAGAAAGAATGAAGATGCCCCAGAGGAAGTAACGTCTGCCAAAAACTTCACATTAAAAGAATTTTCGAAGATATTTTACAACATTGAAAGTGCAAAGAACAAAATGTTGGAAGCTTATCCAAACTTAGAAATGAATATGACAATTTGTCAGGTGTAGAGAAGGTGCCTGCTTCAGATGGTAAGTTATCTGATGAGACTATGAAAGTTCTGATCAAATTACTCTTGATAAGCTATTTGCAAAGAAATAAAACCCAGTTTTGAATGTTTCTCATGTTTCAAGTTAGAGTGAACTAGTGTATTAGTTTTACAGTTCTCTCCTCCTTCTTATGTATTTGAAGCCAGTTGAAAAAGTTTTAAATGTTTTGACAACTTAAAAAAGTTTTTTTAAAGATCAAGAAACAATTTTCTGTTGATTAGTAACATTATTTTATGCTATAGTTTTTATAGTCCCACACCACTGTGGAAAATGAAGACCCTTATATTTATATCCATACCTACTTTGAATAGTTCAGTTGCATAGATTCATAAAGGGGGAATGTTGGGTCAAAGAGTTCATACATGATTATCATTTTGATAAGTACTGGTAGATAAAAAAGTCATAATCTCATCCAAGGGGAATACAAATAACTTTTTATCCACATCATTAAGAACTAAAGCTGGACACATCTGTAATCCTAGCATAGGGGAGGCTGAGGCAGGAAGACTGCAAGGTTAAGAGCTATGCTGCAAGATCCTGTCTCTAAAAACAAAACAACAAAACCAAACCCTATAGCTCGAAAACCACAGGTAGCTAGAAGAATGCGTTGTGGTGTTGTTACATATAATTGCGGTGTTGTTACATAGAACAGTTTCCTCTGAACTGAGGTTTTCTCTCTAGCAGATGGGAGCTCATGACACTCAGGAGACCAAAGCTCTTCATAAAGGTGAAATTTACTGGGTTCAAAAGGCCCCTCCCCAAGGGTACAGTAAACAACACTGAGGGATACCTGCCCACTTGACCCCGCCCACTTGCTGATGAAGAGACAATGACCCGCCCACTTGCTGATGAAGGGACAACGACCCGCCCACTTGACCCCGCCCATCTGCTGACTTGCTGTTCTCCACCCCTCTGCTTTAGAGTGCTCCGTTTGAGTTTCTTGATTGAGTGTTGACTGGGCTTTTAGGTGATGTGGCTGCTTTTGAGTCTTCCCTGCTCCTGTAAGTGACCCTGTACCCACACCTTCTGTTCGTAACTCCAATAAAAACTCATTATTCATCAAGTTGAACTCTGATGCAATCATTATTTTGGCCGGTTACCATGGGTTCCCTTTCTGGGGCGAGTAGACGTGTGTGCTGCGTCTTTCCAGGAAAAGTCTCCCACACAACAGCTGTGACTAGACCGAAAAATACCTGTACAGCTCAAAACAAATTTTGAATGTTTCCAAAACAAACACCATAAGTGTTCGGTGTGATGCATACACAAACTATTGATCTAATCATACTTTGTGTATCAAACATGTTACACTCCACAAGGACATAATTATTATGTGTTGATTGAAAATAAAACTAAATGATAAACACTACTAACAAAAGAATTGTGCTGTTGTCTTGTTTTTACCAAATGGCATGGAATGGAGTCAGTTTACTGCGGTGGTCAAGCAACTTTGAAAGTAGTACTTTATCTCCCTTAAGACATGCTCCTTAGAGGGAAGAAAGACTATGCCCTGAGAATGAGCTAGCCAGGACAAACAGCAAAGAAGAACTTCTTTTCCCTTTCCCCTTCCTTCCCTTTTTCTACCTTTCTCTCTTCCCTTATCAATGCTGAGGTTTTAATGCAGGGCCTGCATAGGTCAGATGAAAGCTCTTCCTCGGAGCCACATCCTCAACGCAGAGGAGGGCTTTGATAGACACTTCTATTGATACAGTAAGAATAGTATTACTTTCTGTCTTGTTATGCCCAGCCTCTCGTTTTTTTTTTTCCATGTGTATGTGTGTGGTATGCATGCACTATATATGCATGCTCATACCCGTGTGCCACACATGGTTATCTTTCTTAATCTCAGCATTTCTTTTCTGTATGGCCGTCCTAAGACCTCCCCTAAACTTCCTGGAACCTAGGGAGGAATAGCTTTTACTTTACACGGTGCCCCCTACCAAACCCTTGACCCGTGTGGCCTGAATTCCTGCAGGCTGAATTTTATTACAGGAAGATTAAGAAGACTTGGAGCTTTTGGGGGTGCCCGAGGCCATGAAGACTGGACAGGGAGGCAGCTCAGGTCTCCACCTCTTCTGCTTTTACCCCTGGCCTGATCACCATCCCCCACCACCTTCTACTCCCAGCCTTCAAGCCTTCCACTCCCCAGCCAAATCTGAACGGGCTTTGGCTCTTGGCTTAGACTCACCAGGACAGTGCGCAAAACGTCAAAATAACACTAACAGTCAGACTCGAACTATTCCTATTGATGGGGTAGAAATGCTGGGGGAAAGGCAAGCTTTTCGTATCTTTCAATACAAGTGTTTGCAAGAATGACAGAACCCTTGCTTCTCCACCTCAAGGTTGAGCTGGTAATTATATATTTCAGAAGAATACTGCATACAATCTAAAAAAATAATTTAAAAACCCCACCAGCATAAAAATATGACATGGCACGAAGCTCCATATAAAGTTGTTCAATGCACATACAGTAATTGCACCAATTACATTTAAAATATTTATTTGCTTACCCCAAACTCCAAGATATAAAAGGCTAATTATCAAAAATGACACCAGTGAACAGTTTTTACCCAAGCTAACCAAAAAAACCAGAATAATATTAATAATGCAAAGAAATGAAAAGAAACTTCAGCTTACTACTTGAATTGGAATGTCAACTAAATAAAAAGGCAAATTCATCAGCCTTGTTGTTCACATACATGGCTGTATCATTTGAAGAAAACACAAAAAGCCCTTTCAGCCTCCATAATCACTTTTGACTCTTTGGAACTGACTGAGAGATGAACTATATAAAAACTTGTAAGTGTTGAGCTTTGTTAAATTAAACGCGTAATTTGAAAATGTGATGCTTTTTTTTGAAGAGTACACAGGCCTAGTTAATGGTTACCATCCCATCTAAGTATGTTGGTAAAATTGACTTACAGGTGTATGTGTTTTTATATCTATGCACAATATAAAACGGACCACACAGGGCAGTTCTTTGGGGTATATTTCACACAATATTTCTTACATTGGTTTTCTGGCCTAAAATTAAAGAACTACACAGGATGACACTAAAGGGGACGATTTGGTAAAATGACTGACATTCTGCTGTGCTGACAGCTCTATTGGATTCAGATTCCTCTGCTCTAGTACAATTTGATCTCTACGAACAATTAAATCAAAGCACAGAGACTATCATAGTCATGTTAGCTAAAAACATCTCTGCCTATTTTTATGCTTTGACTCAAAATGAAAAAAAAAAATGAAGACAGTGTCTTCTGTCACAAACGGGTAATGGTAACATGAGAGGATTGCTGTACCTCTCCTGCAGGGGGCAGAGATAACGGAGCATCGATACCTCCATATCAACACTCCATCTCTATCTCCTGTTAGTCTATTTTATCATAATGCATTGACATCAATCACATCTGTACACTATGGAAGTGCTGAAGGATCTCAGCTATGGCACTGGCATCTCATCTTTCCAGGTTCACAGCGGGGAGGGAGGAGGAGATCCAGAGCCACCATGATAGTCCCAGTGATGCCCAATACATTGCTGAATCATGACAAAGAGTTAAAGGTTATTTTAGTACCCTCCTCCTCCTCCTCCTCCTCCTCCTCCTCCTCCTCCTCCTCCTCCTCCTTCTCTCAGCACTGGGGACTGAACTTACACACAGCCTCATGCATAAGAAATACATGACCTAGGGCTCAGCTACAGCCCCAGCCTAAAGATTTTTGTTTGTTTGTTTGTTTGTTTGTTTGTTTTTATGATTCGTTTTGACACAGGGGCTCACTAATATCCCAGGCTGGCCTGGAACTTGCTCTGTAGACCAGGCTGGCCTCAAGCTCACAGAGATCTGATGGCCTCTGTCTCCTAAGTGCTGGGATTAAGGGCGTGTGATATCACACCTGGCTCCAAGGGTTGCTTTTAATAAATGGATTTTATTTTCTGAGAAAAATACAGAACATTGTTGTGATTTAAAAACTGCTAAATTCTTTTGGAAATATTTTTTTTTCTTCCCACCAGGCAAAATTAAGAGTATGTTTCTTATTTACTATTTTCGTTTTTAAAGATTTATTTATTTTATTTTTCATGTATGCCTGGTTTTATCTGCATGTATGTACCACATATGTGCCTGGTATCCAAAGAAGTCAGAGGAGAGTGCTGGAGTTCTTAGAACTAAAGTTACAGATGGTTATGAACCACCACGTGGTGCCAGGAATCAAAACCCAGTCCTCTTCAAAAGCAGCAAGTGTTCTTAACCACTCCATCTCTCCAGCCTTGGTTTGGGTTTTGTTTTTAAACCTTCCCATAACCTTCTCTCTGTCTCTCTCTTCCTCCTTCTCCTCTCCCTCTCTCTCTCTCTCTCTCTCTCTCTCTCTCTCTCTCTCTCTCTCTCTCTCTCTCTCTCTCTGTATGTTTACACACACAGGGAGGTTGTTAGGATCTTGCCCTCACTCCAGCACATTCGAAGCTTGGGGTCTTTCGTCTTACATCATCACGGAGCGCTGATGGCTACATTCACGCCTTAAAAAGCCAGACCCTCTCTCTCTGTTCTCTGTTTCCTCTCTGCTCCCTGCTCTCCGCTCTGCTCCCTCCATCTTTCTTTCTCTCCAGGCCTGGCTCTCCTCCTTCCTATCCCCTCCTTCTTTCTAATAAAGCTCTTTGTAACTCGGGTAGTCGTGGCTGTGGCCCATGACTTTTCGGCCAGTAACCAGCGCCGCCACCAGCGCCATTTCTCATAACCATCAGAGGTCGCAGGACAGCCACTGGGAGTTGATTTTCTCCTTCCATAGGTTGTTCTGAAAACCAAACTTGGGTTGGCGGGCTTGCTGAAAGAGCCTTTGCCCACTGAGTTAGATTGCTAACCACACGAATACGGTGCGTTTTTATTGTTGTTATTGTTGTTTTGGTTTAATTTTAGACAGGGTTTCTTCGTATAGTCCTTGCTGTCCTAGAACTTAGAACTTAGACCAGACTGGCCTTGAACTCACAGAGATCCGCCTGCCTCTGCCTACCCAGTGCTGAGATTAAAGGTGTGCACCAGCACCAGCACCAGCACCAGCACCAACACCACCAGCACCACCACCACCACCACCTCCCCATCCCCACCCTACCCATGGGTTTATTTATTTTTAGTTTTTTGTTTTTACATCCCAGTCAAAGTTTCTCCTCCAATTCCTCCCAGTTTTCCCCTCCCAGTTCCTCCCCACACCCTTCCCCACACCCTACCCCAATCCACTCCTCCTCTGTCTCTCTTCAGATAGTCCCACAGATATCAGCCAGCCATGGTATATCAAGTTGCAGTGAGGTTGGGCACCTCCTCTTCTATTAAGGCTGGATGAGGCAATCCCATAGGAGGAATGGGCCCAAAGGCAGGCAACAGAGTCAGAGACAGTCCCCGCTCTCATTACAACTATGGTTCCTTTTCAACTTTTCAACAACTTTGCAACTTCGTTATCATTTCCTTCTGCCAGGCAATCTCTAATCTCATTGGTATCCATCAGCTTTTTTTTTTTAAATCTCTTGATTTTTTAGAAGATTTATTTATTTATTATGTATACAGTGTTCTGTCTGCATGTATGCCTGCACGCCAGAAGAGGGCACCAGATCTCATTACAGATCGTTGTGAGTCACCATGTGGTTGCTGGGAACTGAACTCAGGACCTCTGGAAGAGCAGTCAGTGCTCTTAACCACTGAGCCATCTTTCTATCGCCCAGTATCCATCAGCTTTCATCTGCCTTTCAAGACCTAGCTTACCCTTGCCTTCATCCTGCTTTTCTTCATCTCTCCAAACCATCATCATACTCCTCTCCTTCAAATAACTGCAATACAGTCTATTCACACTGATAACTGTATACCTTCTCATATCCCCTAGCTGTTTTATAATGTGCTGTTGACATTATGGTACCAAATCTACTTGTCTGATCGAAATATCTTATATTCACTAGTAATCTTTAAGGAATATGAAATAGCATCAGTTTTGCAAATGAAATTAAATATAATCAAAGGAACTAATTGAATTGGAAGTCTTTAGAAAAATATTATGGGTACTGAACAAAGGAAGTAAGACATGTTGCTGATATTAATACTCATTTATAGGGTTCAGTACATGTTTTTTCTGCCTGTTCATCTCTCCACCCATTTTACCATGACTGCCCTCAGGGTAAAGATCAGGCATCCTGTCTTAAGACCCATTATGCTTACAGCCATGCCACATGCACAGGAGACACCCAACACGAGTCTTCAGTTTGAGATCATCTGTGGGCAATTGTATGTGCTCTGTTTATTCCTACAGAGAAAGATTAACTGTTGCATGCAAAGTCTCTCAGGAAGTCCTACCAGAGCTTCCACACAGCTGGGTCCTGGGTGTCATTTCCTTTTGTGCTCTGGAAAGATGGGGCCCAAGGGCATCCCTCCTCACAACTCTCCCCCAGAAGTCCTTCAGACACACTCACCAGGCTTGCCAACACCCTGGCCAGGTGGCAATTTAGCCCACACAGTAAGGCTCCAACAGAGAAAAAGGTCAGGGATTGTCACAAACTCACACATAGTCACCCACACAGTGCAGGGAAGCAGGAAGGGTATTTTCAGACCATGTCCTCAGTCACAGCATTCCCCAAGTCAGAATAAATGGGCATGAAGGACCCGCAGCACCCCTTTCAGCCCCAGCAAACAGTGGCGCTCAGAAGACACTCGCTGAGACTCCACACAGCTGCCTTATGCCATCAGTACAACTAGGAAGCACTTGAGACGCTTTTCCAGGGCACTTTAATCCCTTCCACCAGATGAGCCTCTATTTCCTCTAGCCTCTTTATTTTCTCTTCGCCCATTCTTCGTTTATCCTTCAGGCTTGTTCGTTCTCATCCCGAGGCCCTCCCACACCAACTGCAGCTTTATTCAGATGGCAATGAAGAGGAGTTTTAGCCAACAAAGGTAAGAGTATCTTCTCTACCAACGTTTTCCATTAACGTTGTTGAACGGAGGCAGCAGAGACACAGGAGCTCGTCACGACTGTGACATGCATCCTTACGAGAGAGCACAAACTATTAAAGTCAGCAGTCTAGAAAGAACGCAGCCGTTAAGAGAATAATGTCAGAGAAACCTTCCCATCGTCTTTCAGGAGTCCAGGTGGCAACAAAGGTGAGGTGTAGCTCAGAGGATGCTGGGAAATGCGATTGTCAACATCAGTGCAAGGACAATGTGCCTCTTCTGAATCCCTGGCTCGTGTTTGGGATCAGAAACAAACATACTCGCCCAACTACTCTCAACAGTGGGACTTGACCCTGTACCTGCAATGACAAATGATTATCTGCTATGTGAGTCTACTGGCTTAGGTTTGGGGTTGTTCGACTACCCCAGCATCTCAGCCGGGAGAGTTGCTACTCCCCATCCAGAGAAAGGTGCATTTGCCCAAGTCAGGGGTCAGCCTGAATGAGCTCCTGAGATCTTCCTCCGTGCCTGTCTGGAAGTAGCTTAGAAGAGGAACGTTAGACAAAGAACAGGCAACAGGAGTTGCCTGTGAAGTCAGAAAGGAACACAAGAGCTCCCACCTGCCTTACTCTTGAATGTGGCTCACTCACCATGAGCGACATTGACATTTCATTTTTATACAATGACTTCAAAGACTCTTTAGGCTTAAAGACCACAAGTGAGAGAAGCAGGGTATAAGGATTCATGTCCAAAAAAAGAAAACTGTTTGAAGGTCAACAGTGATGTATTTACCAAATCTATAACAAAAACCAAAACAAAACAAAACCAAAAAACAGGAGGAGGCCCCTCTCTGGAATTAGAACAGATGCCCCAGTCACTCAGGTTCACACAGAGCAGGGTGACTACATGGAATACATTGCTTATCACATGACACTGGCTAGACATGCTCAGAGGTTCAAAGAGGCTTTGGGGAAATTCATGGCTGGCGGGTTTTTAAAAGGATTTGAAAGACAATTTGGGACTACCTCAAGCTTTCCAATATTAACGTATCACGGGACCAGCACCCCCACTACACCCATTTTTTTCCCCCTGTGACTGTGTTAGAAACAAAACCTTGGGTTGAATAGGGGCATTAGCAATAGAGACAAGTCCCAGGAGTACAGCAGCTAACTTCCGCTCAGACGGAGGCAGTGTGTGGTGCGCTGTATTTATACCAATGGTTCATTTCTCCCCCTTGTAGGGGGCAAACATCCCTGTTTTATATATAAGGTAACTGAGGTCTGCAGAGGTTGGATAACTGGCCCAAATCATAGCGCTCGTGATGAGTAAAGCCAGGATATGAAGCCAGTAGCTCTGATCTGTGCAGCCCAGGGCGCAGGCACTGACATCCTTGGGCTTGGTAGCTGAAGGTAAACAGACTTCAGGCTCCCTCCCAGACACTCAGATGTCACCTTGACAAACCAAGCTCCCCACAGAAGGGGAACAAATATATACAGACAAACACTCATACCCATAAAATAAAAACTAAAATCTTTAGGGCTGGAGAGATGACTCAGCAGTTAACAGCGCTGGCTGCTCTACTAGAGATCCCGAGTTCAATTCCCAGCACCCACCTGGCAGTCCCCAACCTTCTAAAACTGTAGTCCTATGGGATGTGATGCCATCTTCTGGGGTGCAGATGTACATGTAGACAAAACACCCACGTACATCAACAAAATAAAATAAAAATTATTTTTAAAAAAAATCTGAAATTGGAAATGTACCCCCTGAGGTTTTACAAAATAGCTTTTAAAAATGCCCCTGACTCCATGTTGTTGCTGTCAAATCCAGGGTCTTGTACACGCTAGGCTGGTTCTCTGTGAATAAGCTACATACTCAGACCTTTTAACGGGCTTTTGTGTTACACAGTTTTCAACTTACCATTGGTTTAGTAAGACACAAATCCACAGCAAATCAAGGAGCATCTATGTTGTTTGTTCCACGTCAAAGAGCCACTAGAAGCGTAATGCAGGATGCTCTCAAGAGATCAACGCTACTGAGAGCAAAGCGTGGACACTAAGCTGGCAGTTCGGACAGCCCAGAGAAAATTTCCTTGAGGGCTTGGGCTTGCCAGTAGCTACGAACGTCTGTCTGACCTATGAAAAGCAGAGTCAGCAGTCCGTGGCCTCTGTCACTGACCACATGTGCCGGAGCAGGCAAAGGTCAGACACTGTCCGAGGCAATTCATCAGATGAAATCTCACTTACTTGTCTGTTTTCTGTGTGGACCAAACAACAGCCTTCATGGCCGGAACTATACGGTTAATGGGCACGTAGACTAGATGCTGTGTGATTTCTTCATAAAAGAGCACTAACCTCAAATTTGATTGTGCCCTACAATTTTACTTCAGAGGGTGCTTCCTTCTCTCTGAGAAGACTTGGTTCCATGTGAAAGGCGACAGGTGTTTGTGAGGTCTGAGGAGAGACACCCAGTTTTGGGGACCCTCGGATATTTTCTGAGGATTTCATAGTTCTCGGTCCTTTCTCTGAATCAGAAGTAACTTCTGTTTATAACCTGCCCCGGGGGCTGCCACAGGGAAAAGGTAGCTTTTGATTTTAGGGGAGGGTAGCTCTGTGTATACCCTCAGATCTGGGGGAGAACACCCCGATTCCCAATACAAATGGAGCACCGTTGAGTGATGGCTTGACTTTCGTGACTTCGAGTTCTAGATTTGAAAGCAACAAAAGAGATGGCCAGGGGGTCACTGACATGATTTCTCTCTTCTTAGGGACAAAATCACAGTTGAAAAGAAAGTATTGACAGCTGCACGGGCAAAGCATAAATACGGAACTCACTTGGAAGGACACATTGAGCCGGTGCCCTCTTCAAAGGCAAAAGACACCGCGAATATGCGGGAGACATTATTTCAAATAACCATGGCCACCTGGGGTGTTCTAGTTTGCCTTCTGTTACTATGATAAATAGACACCACGACCAAAGGCCAGTTCGGGGAGGACAGGGTTCATTTTAACTTACAAGTGACAGTCTGTCATAAAGGAAAGCCCGGGTAGGAGCTCAGAGCAGGAAGTGAAGCAGTCCGTGGAGGGTGCTCCTCCTGGCTTGCTCCTCCTGGCTTGCTCCACCTGGCTTGCTCCACCTGGCTTGCTCCTCCTGGCTTGCTCAGCTACCTCTCATACACAGTCCAGGGACAGCACCACCCACAGTGAGCTCCTACATCAATTAACAATCAAGAAAATGCCCCATCAGACATGCCCCCAGGGCAGTCTAGTGGAGGCAATTCTTCATTTTAGATCCCCTCTTCCAAGACGTGTTTTGGCATATGACAAAAGACTATGACACTGTGTTTAGTATTACTAAGACATCCTAATACTACAGTCAAATCGGAAAGAAGGGGATAGTCTTTTCTTTTCTTTTTTTTTTTTTGAGACAGGGTTTCTCTGTGTAGCTTTGCGCCTTTCCTGGATCTCACTCTGTAGTCCAGGCTGGCCTCGAACTCACAGAGATCCCCCTGCCTCTGCCTCCCAAGTGCTGGGATTAAAGGGGTGCGCCACCACCACCCGGCTGGGATTGTCTTTTCTAATGCAGGCATTTGGATGGCTGGGGGGGGGGGGAGAAATGAAAGTAATACATACCTTTAAAAATTAAAAGGAACTTTTGCTATTCGGGGCTGAGGTAGTGTAGAGGGAGGAGGAAAGAGTAGCTCCCTGATAAAAATGTAGGCATGAACAATTTCTCTAAAACATTGGGATAGTTCCTGATTTTTTTCTTTAAAAATAACAAAATAAAAAGCATTCGGTCCCCCGCCCAAAAAAGTGCGCAACATTCTTCTGACAGACTAATAAGGACTTTAAATTAATATGATAATCTGGTGTTTATCTGAGCTTTGCCTGTGCAATGCCAGCTTTCTCAGCGATTATTCAAGAGCTGCAAAATGAAGAACACCTAATTGCCTCCTGGAGAAGTGTATTACTACCCGAATGGCTTACTTAAGCAAACAGATTCCGAACTAACAAAGTATTTTACAATAATTTGAACCGAGGAATGACTGACAGCTAAATGACCGCCATTAACTGTTCTCCAGGTGCCCCTGGCCATGGCCTATTTTGGTCTCACGGAACACCTACCAGCCTCCGGACAGCTTCCAGCAGCCCTGTCAGGCCTCTGTAACGACGTCTGCTTCCTACTTGCTACAATGCCCGTCAGCTTAGAGGACTGCTCTATCTACTGCTTGGTCAACTCAGAATGTTCTAGGCCTTTGATGGGATGCTGTCTCGGCTGTTTCAGATTGGTTAGGTACAAAGGAGCCAGAAAGACGTGTGTTTATTAAATACGGCTATTTAGGCAGAGGACAAAAAGCTGGAAAAAGCCAGCTGAACTCTATCCCACCTGACAGAAGTTTTCTTGGCATCAGAGAAACCCCATTGGCAAAGTATATGGAAAGATGCTGTTACTACATCCTCATATACTTTGGGAAGGAGTCTCTAATTTACTCCTTTGAAAAAAAATTATTTAAAAAACCATAAATAGATCTGGTGAGAGTTCAGAAATACGTGATAGCAATGTTTCTCTAAGAGGATAAATCGGCGGCACACTGACTACTTGTAAACCATTTTTCTCTCAGCCTTTTTATGCCTCGTTTCAGTCAGGTTCCCAGCTGCACCCAAGTTACCCTGCTAAGTTCTTAGCTGCACCTAAGTTACCCTGGTAACAGCCTCAGTGTTTGCAGAGACTGCTGAGCTGAAGCAAGCCGCCTCTTCAATCTCTGAGGTTTTCCTCCGAGCTGTTTCTTTAGATCCACTCCCCAGGCATCTGCACATCTGGATCCCAACTCTCCTCACTGCTAGCCTTCTACACACCTGGCTTCGCACCTGTCTGGTACCTTCAGCTGGCCCCACTGCGGCTTGTCTGCCTATTGGTATCACTGATTTCTGGGGCTTTCAACACTACGATGTTCTACTTCCTTGGTCCATTGCCACGTGCAGCGTGCTCAGCCTTTATTTTTCCACTTCTGGACATAACACATGCAATGAAGCAGAAAGTAATTAGTCCAAGTTTACTTAGGAAAAGACAGTGTCAGGTTCTTCCCAAATAGAAGTAGTGACATATAATCTCTCTGTGTTTGTGTGTCTCTGTCTGTACATCTCTACGACTCTGTCTCTAACCCATCCCAGCGCCCCAGCTATGAAAACAGACATATCCCACCCAAGGACCTGCGTAGGAAACTAGAGTTGGTTTGCTTGTGTCTGCTGTAACTCTTGCTTAGAAATGGTGGCTTGCATGTAACAAAGTCATTTTCACTTCGGGGAAATGCTGAGTTGCCTCTAGGCGATTTGCTTGAGGCCGTGTGGACAGTCTAAATGTCTTGTATCTTAATCACGCAATGAATGCCAATACTAGGTTAGATTTCGAGGCCCTTCCAAGGAGCAGCCCCTGCTAGTTAACCCCGGAACTGGAGGGAAGCATATCAGTGTGGTAGCTTCTCCCCTACTTCTAAAAGCGTTATTCAGCCTGACTAGAATAAGTCATGTTCAGAATCTGAAACAGAATTCTCATCATTTTTTTTCCCTACGCAAGACTCTTTCTACTGCCGAATGGTCTACAAAGTAAGAATAAGCCTGAGATATGCAAGACAAGGTATGGAATGCAAGAAGAAACATATTAGAATTGTATTCCTCAATTTGGCAGGAAATGCATTTTAGAGTATATATTAGTCTAGCAGTATAAACACATAGTTTAATAATAAAAAAATGTACGGACATCATAAATATGAAATAAGAGTCCAGGTGAGATGACAATCACACTGGTTTGGAAGCCAGTGGCTTCTGACACAATCAATAACCCCTTAGCACACGCAGTGTACAAGGTGACTTGTTCCTGCTACCCTGCTCACAATCCAGCCTTATTTAGGCATCCCATTTTCCATTCACACCACAACAAGCCACTAAATTACACGCTGTCTAAAGGCAGGAGACCTTGACTCTTACCCTTTGCATGTATAATACTCAATTGTATTACAAGACATGCAGCAAATACTAAATATAAATTATTAAATGAATGAAGCTAGTTTTATAAAGATACTACTTCATATTTCTATAGAAGACCACTTACTAATCTCTCTGACTGGAATTCCCTTTATGCCACCTCCCAACCTCAGAGAAATGTATAAAACTAAGTTAATGTCTTCATCTGTATCTCCACATTACACCATAAAGTTACCTATACATTCTCCTGGGTTCTTTGTTTTAAATTAATTATTTTTTATTTTATGTATGAATGTTTCACCTGCATGTATTTATGTGCTCTGTGTTCATTGTTGGTGCCCACAAAGGTCAGGAAAGGGCATCAGATCTCCTGCGACTGGACTTATGGATGATTGTGAACCACCATGTAGGTGCTGGGAATTGTACCTGGGTCCTCTGCAAGAACCACACGTGATCTTAACCACTGAGCCGTCTCTGCAGCCCCTCTCCTGGGTTCTTACACATCCAATCTTTTATATTACACATTTGTCTTCTTCAATAGAGTGGATTGTTTAAAGAAAGGAGGCAAGAAGTCACAATGAGATATAAGTGAACTTGCAGATAACAAATTATTAATCTGAAGACATTAGCATGCTTCTGATTTTACCAACAACTCACAACTAATACCAGACCTTAAATCATCATAAACTAGAAAAGTGGACAAAATGATACAAGGCCATTGATTTCTGTTTCTGGACAACAGGCAGCACAGGGCTGGGCTCTATGAGCAAAGGGACCAAAGGAAGGGAGCTTTAAGCACCCTATGACGAAGATATGGAGCTGGACTTAGGGGAAGCTGGCATGCTGGAATCTGTGGGCAGACTATCAGAGAGGAGGGAATTTAGACTAACTACAGAGGCAGAGCTCCAGAACTCTGAGTAAGATTTCCTCCGAGGCTTTGCTCACCTACTAAGTTCTAAATCCATAGGTTTAGACTCTATCAGGCTTGAGGTTAGCCAGGGTCACACAGGGAGACCCATTCACATCTCAAAAGGAAGAAAAGATCTTTCGTAGAGCTCTTGCTTACTAAGGAGGAGGACTTGCATCCGTCCCCATCTCCACAAACAACAACACAAAACCAGGCCTATAAATAATCCCTAGGTCAATGGTTATTAAAATAGAGCATACCAAAATCTGTTGAGTCCGTACTGCCATGGGAGGAAACTGTTGTCTTTGAATGGGTGGATTAGAAAAGCAAGAGGGTTGGTGTCAACTTTGTGAAGTTAGAAAAAGAAGAGCTTGTTAAATCAAAGAAAAAAGAAAAAAGATAGAGAAGGCATTGAAATATAAAACAGGTACTAGAAAAAAAATCAATGAAATCAAAAGTGAGTTCTTCGAAAAGATCAATGAAATCAATAAACCCCTAGCTTGCTGCGTAAGATAAAACAGAGCTGAAAACATTATCATCGGGGTTCTGAGTGAAATAGAGGGTATAGCTATACATCCTACAGATGTTAAAGGATAATGAGGGCTGTTATAAATAAATGCATGCTAGGAAGTTTGAAAATGTACAAGAAATAGACAGATTCTTTGAAAGTCACATAACTTTCAAAATGAACACAAGATAAATAAAAGTTTGAAACATCCTATCTGTATTTTATTGAATACAAATAGAGATTTTTGTAAATAGAGAGATTTTTCCACAATAAAATTCCAGGTTCGGATGACCTTGCTGCCAATTTACTCTATAAATCCAACAATATCCTAATACCCAAACTAGACAAAGACCCTATCACAAAACTTAAAGAAAAACACACGTGGTTATGACTAATATTAACATAGATAACAAATGCTTAAGAAAATAATAACAAATCAAATATAGCAACATGTAAACAATAATAACCTATGGCAAAATAGGATTATTTCTTTTCCAGGGTTAACTTTGAAAAATCAATGCAACCTATTATATTAAAAATAAGAGAATGGGGCTAGAGGCTCAGTGGTAGATTGCTTACCTAGCATGTGGGAGTCCCTGTGTTCAATCTCCAGGCCACAAATAAATAAAAGAAAAAAGAAAATGATATAATCATCTCAGAAGATGTAGGAATGTAATTCAACAAAGTTCAAAATACTCATGACAGAAATTATCAGTGATCCAGCAATTCAACCTTGGATACATAAGCAGAGGAACTAAATCAATATGTCAAATGGTATCTGTGCTTCCAGTTTGATGGCACCATTATTCACAATGGCTAAGATATGGAAACAGCTGAAGTGGCCATCCACAGACGAATCGCTAAGAGGATGCACTGAGAAGTGACCAGGAGGACCGGGCCTTTGATAGACTGAATCTGTTCATACCTTGATCTTGGATTTTCCAGCCACCAGAAATGAGAAATATATTCCTGTTGTTTTTAAGCTACCCGGCTTATAGTATTTTAATCTAGCAACTCAATGAGTGAAGCTATTCTTGCATATGAAAAATCTTATGAAATCCTTAAAAGGGCTATTAGATCTAACAAGAGAAACCAGCAGTGTCACAACATGCAAGGCGGATATACAAAGTCAATTTCATATTCCATCAATGAGCAGGTAGAAAATGAGATGAAAATATAGTACTACTAACAATGGCATTTTTCAGAGTGACAGAAACATGATACAACTTGAGTATGTCAGACAAGTAGTGGTTAGACAAGCTACACCTTTGTTAAAACTCCTGAAGTGAATTTAAAATGGCAGTATTGATAGCAAGCAAATGGTACCTCCATAAAATTGATTTGGGGGTTTTAAATTTTTCATTTTTTTTTTTTTTTATAATGTATGGGTGTTTTGTCTGCATTCAAAACTGGAGTTACAGCTGGCTGTGAGCCACCATGTGACCATTCAGAATTGAACCTGGGTCCTCTGGAAGAGCAGTCAGGGCTCTGAATAACTGGGCCATCTCTCCAGCCCCATTTATTCTTCCTTTCTTTCTTTTTTCCTTTCTTTCTTTCTTTCTTTCTTTCTTTCTTTCTTTCTTTCTTTTGATCTATCTATCTATCTATCTATCTATCTATCTATCTATCTATCTTGAGACAGGGCCTCACTGTGTAGCTCTTGCTGGCATCGAACTTGCTATGTAGACTAGGCTGGCCTCAAACTCACAGAGATCCCATTGTCTCTGACTCCTAAAAAGTTGATTTTGTTTGTTTAAAAAGTCACCAGACCTAAATAAAAGGATGTTTCCTTTACCATCCTATGAGAATTGAGAAATCAAGGACATTTGAAACACAATTGAATAGCTTTGTAGCTGTCCTTCGTAGTTTGGATCCTGAGTCTCTCCAAACACTCTACACTGAAGGCTCCATCACCAGCCCCTGCTGCTACTGGAAAGTAATGAAATCTTCGGAAGATAGAGGAGGAAGTTAAAGTCACTTGAGATATGGCCTTGAAGGGGATATTGGGACCTAGCTCCTTTCTTTTTGCTTCTCATAAACCACCAGGTAAGCAATTGCCCCCACTCTACATTCCTACATAATAATACCATGCACAAAGGGATGAAAGACAACAAGGTCATGTGACTCTGGATGGAAACCACTGAAACCGGGAGCCCAAATCATTCTTAGTTTTAAGTTGATTACCAAATGTATTTTGTCATAGTGATACAAAGATAAGGGAAATATACTTGGATTCTTTTTTTTTTTTTTTGATACTACTAGAGAATGACATAAATTACCCCACCATCCATCTTATTTTTCCAACCAAACTTAGACGTTATGTTTGATTCTTACTTGGATTGTTCTGTTTTTATCTGTTACTATTGATAGCAAGCTCTTCACAAGGGACTTCCACACTGTAGGTCACCCAAGAGCTAGTCACAAAATGTTGAGTATGAGTCAGCAAAAATAATCTCTAAAGTATATTTTTTCTGTGTGGATTATTTAAAAAAAATTTTTCTGCTTTTGAGGGGTTGGCAATTGATAAGTAATAGCACCAGACAGTAACTATAGAAAAAACAGAACTTGGTTACCAAACATGACTATTTATGTGTCTATCCACTCCCTAGACACATACATAAACATGCATGTTTATGTATGCATATCTTCATACCTTCACAAGTCATTCTTACTTACAAAAGTTTAAAGGAGTTCAGAGCAGCAAATTACAAGTCATATTAAATGGATTATATGCCAGGTAGTCTGCTAAATATTGGAAACTAGGCTTGGGGATGTGGCTCAGTGGTAGAGCTCTTGCCTAGCATGCAGAAGGCCTGGGGTTCAATTCCGTGCACTATAAAAAAAGAGAATGATTATGAAAAACTTTAAATTGGACCATTTGAAAAAAATCTACTATTGCCAGGTATGGTAGTAATCCAAGCTCTCAGAGACAGAGACAGGAGAATCTCTGTGAGTTGGAGGCCAGCCTGATCTACACAGGGAGATGCTGGCCAGCCAGAGCTACATAGTAAGATACAATCTTACACAAACACACACACAAATTAATAAAAACACATCCTCTACTATCCATATAAAATAGAAGTACACTTGTAATAATTTTCTGAGGCTAATGAATATGAGGAGTGTTGAGTATGAAGATAGACATCAATATTTTTAAATGCATTTTATTATTTACTTATGTATATGTGTGAGTGGAGAACATTCACAGGTGCCTAAGAGGGCCAGAAGAGGGTCTCAGATCCCCTGGAGCTAGAGTTACAGGCAGTTGTGAGCTGGGAACTGAACACTGGTCTTCTGAAGGAGCAGCAAGTGCTCTTAGTCACTGAGCTATGTCTCCAGGCCCAGCAATAATATTTCCAACACCTTGGATAAGTATCCTGTATAACTTTTCTAAAGTAAAAAATAAAATTTCTTCAAGATACCCTTTTTTGCATCATTTAATTTTAATGGCATTAATACAACATCCATGCTTCTAGCATTCTGTTTACGTCTCTTCCATCAAATGCTGCCTCGGCGTTCTAGGATCACAGAATGAAAACAGGGCCCTTCCTAATCCCCAGTGGGTCCCAAACTATTATGAGACGTAGACCAGGCATTACAGTAGAAGAGAAGCATGATGTCAAAGACTTTAAATTGATTACCAATGTAGCTATCAAGAATTATGTGAAACACCACTATCAATTAAATAGGAAATAGAATAAAAGGTAGTTGTACAAAACAACTGCTCAGAGAAGAAAAGAAATGAAAGAAAGAAAGAAAAAAAGAAATAGAAAGTAGGCAGAAACACGGGGAACCTTCCTGCTGAACTCTGCGAAGGCGCCTTCAAATAAATATTTCAAACCTCCATATGAATATTTTAAGCATGACAACCACACATAAACACACAGCCAAAGTGCTCAAATCTACTCAAGAAAGACTATTAAGTCATCAACGGGCTCCTGACAGGATCCACTGAATATGGCAACAGCGAGAAGTCAGGAGACAGTTGGAATCATTTCAAGACTGCTAATTTAACTTGTCTTAAAACCAACCAATGCTCAACGTGTCATCATCAATGTCATCTCATCGCAGTCTGAAAAGCCTTCGACCTAAAGCAGAAAGGTCCCCAAGTGCCACCCTTCTTGTCTACTGGTTGAAAATCTAATTGGTTCTGCTGACAGGCTTGGGAATTGGTAGGAAGGCTGTTCAGTTAATCTCCGAGGGCCAGCAAAGAGCTCAGTATCCATCGCCGAGCTCTGCTCCCTGGCTGTCGTGAAATGACTCTGATGGCCGCGCGGGCTCTTATGCTTCAGCTGTCTCCTGACTTCTGTTAAGTCAAATTCAATAAAGTTTGTCACTCAATAATCTGAGAGCTACCCAACAAAACCTCTTTGATCAATAACAGCTTGCCGCTTTGCACTGGGGAAGGTGACCTAGGAAAGATTAAAAACACACCTGCTGCTCGAATCAGACAACATCGCCTTTTCACTTTTAAATGAAAATTTACCCATTAAAAATCGGGCCGGCTAGGAGAAATATACATGGAGCTTTGCATAGGGGAGGTGGGAAGGAGATGGAAACAGCATCTCAGATGGGATGCTCTCTCCATGCCTGAATACAGTGTGATGGTTGCAGGCTTCCACTGCGTTCAGTTCTTGCATGGGCTGCATTTCTTCCAAGCTTGCATTTCAGGATCACACACACTCAGGCACTTGTTGCCTGTGTGTACAGTCAAAGCCTGGGTATCGCAACAATCATTTAACTCTCAATCAAAACAAAGCAATCTGCTGTCTTATGTCATTTACTTTCCGGCAGAAAATGGTTAGTGCTTATTTGCGGAGAAAGCACTGTCTTGTTTAAAGCTGTCGACTCTTTATTTAAGTGGTTTCCCTGAACTGTTCACGTCAGGGAAGGCTACAACCAGGTGGAACCTCAGGGAACTTCAACCTCACTAAACGAAGCTCAGTAAATCCAGAGAAAGGTGTAAGTAATGAGGCAAAAGTAGAGAGCCATTTATTTCTGTCTCACACTCAAGCCTCCCTTCTGGAAGACTATAATCTTAGAGAAACGAAGAATTCAAAAATAACTTCAAATTGAATCCACATAATGAGAGTCCTGGGATTTTTTTTTTTTCTCTTTAAGAAAAAGAAAGTTGGATAGAGCAGAGCTTCCTTTACCTTTTGCCAGATTTTTGTCAAAATTCAACTTACAAAGTGCATTATCACGTGACAAAGGACATCACATACGTAGGAAGAGATAAAACCTTCTAGAGAGCAACACTTACGGGTCAGCATTAATAGAGTCATGCCAGCGTGTGCCTCGTGTGATGGCCTCCCTGATGGCTTTCATCATCAGGAAGCACACGCATTTCCTCACAGAGACAAGCATGTCCACCTCAAAACGCATGTGACTCTGCCCTGCGTGTGTGTGAGGGGGGGGGCGCGGGGGGGGGGGGGGGGCTTTTCCATACACTTTCAGCATGCTTATTTTCTAAGGCAGTTTCCTCCCGGACATTGCCAGCACGATCACATAGGACACGTGTGACGAGGAGATATGGATTACATCGCCAACAGCCCCTAATAATTTCATCACCGTCTCTTTGAACTCTGAAGCCTTTCCTGAATTAATCACTTCTCCCCTTCATTGACTATTATCTCCTTGGTTTCGTGGCTTCTGGTTTCTATTTGCGGTGCCTTCATCAAAGGGGCCTGCACACAGAAGCAGAAGTTCACTCCTGCTTTCGCTCATTTTCTCTTGATTGGTGTGATACACACAGAGCACGGTTTTTAACTCCTGGATGTAGCAACACACGAAGTTCAGAAAGGCCAACCTAATCTAATTAAGGCTTTCTGACAAAAATAATAATAATAATTCTTCATGTCAGTTGAGCTCGGGGATGAGGCGACTCATTTCAGAGGGGATCTGAGTGTGCTCAAATGTACAGTTATAATGAGGTTGAGCTGAGGACAAGATATATGACTGCTCTGACTAGGAAATATTCGCTTTTTCCAGTGAATTAAAAAAATATTATTGAAGGTTGTTCAATTAGTATGTATGTGACTTGACTTGTAATTTTTTTAAAAAAGCGCTTTTAAATCATCTAAAGCAAACACTGGTTAAAACACACACACACACACACACATACATACACACACACACACACACACACACACACACACACACACACACACGTGTTACGAAATTTCAGAATTAGAGTCAAGCAAGTGAGCAGAATTCTCACTAGAGCCTGTCTTCCATGGGGGACAATTAGCCAGCAGATGAATGCAAAAAACCTTAAAGGTCTGAAATAAGTTGGTATGTAACTAAGTATCTTTGAGCATCTTTATAAAAATAAACTTGTGGGGCGGAGGGCAAATTTGCCTTTTTCCAAGGCCGCTGAGTTGGATACAGAGATTGGCTTGGAAGGACCCAAGGATGCAGCAGAGCCCTGGGGGCTTGCTCCTGCATGCTTCACGGCCTGCAGGGCAAGATGGCGGTGCAATGGTAGCTGTACCACAAAGACATCCACAGGGCTGGAGACTGGAGGTCAGAGGACAAAGGGTGTGCTGCTCCAAAGTGGCTAGCAGATGGGTCCCTCGTTGGTCTCGGATCCTTTAGGGAGCCTCGGGGCAGCGCACAGCTCTAAATTCAAATATGAGCACTGGACTCTTTGGAGACAAGAGTGAGTGGGTGGTCATGTACCCGCTGGGCCCTGCCTCAAGTCCTTTCTAATCGCACAGTGGGGGCCTCTCCTCCTTGGCAGGGGCTATTCTAATGACTTCCTTCAAAAGCTCTCATGGCCCATGTTTCTCTGTCCCCTCAGCTAAAACCAATGCTCAGATGCAAATCCTCTCTTGCCTTCATAGTGGCTCTTCTACCATGCGGAACTGTCTCTCCAGCTTTGGGCCACCATTTTCCCAACTCCCTCTTTATATGGTGCCCGGATCTGTCACTTCTTCAAGTTTTTTCAATAGTTCCCCAGTGCCATAAAGATGATAAGTAAGGTCCTTAGAATGACTTACACAACCCTTCGAGTCCTGCTCTCAGTATCCTCAGAGTGCTGCTCCAGAATGCCTCTCTCAGAGCAACAGATTGCTCCCCTTTCCTTCACCCCTCCCCCCCATCTTCACCAGTGACCCCAACTCACTCCGGCCTGCCATTCTGTCTCCCTCCTGTTGTTGGAACATGCAGGTGACTTTCACCTCCAGAATTTGCATTCAGTGCTCTTTTTGCTCTGAACATTAGGGTCGGATCCCTATGTGGCTTTCTACACTTTGTGTCTCTTCAACGAGGCTTTTCTTCATCCACATACTGAAAATGGCAGCCCTGTCCTCCCAGCTCCAGCACACCTCATCCCCATCCTCCCAGCTCCAGCACACCTCATCCCCATCCTCCCAGCTCAAGCACACCTCATCCCCATCCTCCCAGCTCCAGCACACCTCTTCCCACTCTCCTTCGTCTCCCATGCACGTACCGCCATCTGTCATATTCCATAATTGATTTATCTACTGTCCACTTCCCTGACTCATAAGACTATAGCCTTTGTGAGAGCAGAGAAACAGGTCTGCCTGCGCTGTCCTCTGGTGCATCTCGAGCATCTCCCAAGTGCCTGGAAAATAGGCACGTTCAGTAACTATGTGCCTCCATAGATACGGAGACTGCAATGGCCCTTCCCGCAGTCACAATGTCACGACTGCTAACTGACCTTTCTGTTTCCCTCATTAGACAGGAGGTGAATTTGGGCAGCTTTACTTCCCTCAGCACTAACACACCTCCTGCCACAGAGGAGATACACAAATCCCCATGACCCACCTCACCTTCCTCAGGGAAACACTTATTGATTCATTTTGTGTACTTTCCCCCCGTTTTTACACCTTCAAATGCCACCTTTAAAAGGAAGATGTAGGATTCCTTCTCTCTGGGAATTGTTTCGCTTGAACAGGAGGTATGAGACAAAGAAGAGCATAACGGATTTTCTGGAAATAAACTATGTATAACCCCTACCATAATTCGCATTTAGCGGTTTTACAAGGTTTTCAATATTCTACCTTGAAGTGTGATTGTTTACATTTGTCTTAATCCTTCTAGGGAACCACAGATTTTCCAGACTGTTCAACAGTTGTAGCCTACCCCCCTCATTCCACAGATGATGGACCTAAAAATCAGGCATTACCCAACCGGTGCCAAGTTAGAACACAGCATGCACCCGGCAATGCCCTTTACAGAGTCTGACTGCTTGCTCAGTGTGCACTGTGGCCATTCCGATCATTGTTTGGATGACCTTAGAAATAGGACTTAATCTCTCCATCTCAGCTTTGTCATCTAGGAAAGAGAAGAAGCCACTGCCCATGCTCTCATGAGAGCTAATGAAATGACACAGGACAAGAGTTGAGAATGTGTCAGGGGGTGGTGGTGCACACCTTTAATCCCAGCACTCAGGAGGCAGAGGCAGACAGATCTGCGTTCGAGGCCAGCCTGGTCTACAGAGCGAGTTCCAGGACAGTCAGGACCACACAGAGAAAACCTGTCTCAAAAAAACAAAAGGAAAAAACAAACAAACAAGAAAGGAGCTGAGAATAAGGTCAGGAAGTGCTTCTAGGAAGTGCTCAGTAAATCCCAGGCAATGCTGTGATTGCTACTGATCCATCTGTGAGCTCCTTAAGAGGCAGGACTTGATTTAGAAGTTCTGATTCCCCGGTGAGGTAAGCAAAGCTTTGCACACGGCCAAAGGCAGTACCAAACATCCGATAACAAGTAAGTGGTACTGCATGGAGTCATTGATACCATGTGCTAGATTAGGGCCCCGGGAACCCTCTGCTGTGCTGTTCATGTTCCTCCTATTCATTGGCTCACAGGGAGATCTTGGGATTTGGAGGAGGATCTGGATGCAGAGGTAGACAGCTAGAACAGAGGAGCCAGGAGATGGCATCCAGAGGAGTGCTACTGCCCAATCATCAGAGGTCTAGTTGACAATTGAAAACCCAGCCATGCTTGTTGCATTTTCTATTGTGAACCAGCTGCCAGTGTTAACACTAGCCACTCTGATGCTAACTGAGAAGTAAAAACCAATTGACTGAGTTAAAATTTTGTGCCAATGATACCTCCACATTATCAAAATAATGTCAAAGATAGAAATCTTACCTGGTTCCCCCCCAAAAAGGCATCAAGAGTTGGAGAGATGGTTAAGAACACTGGCGGTTCTTCAAAGGACCTGGGTTCAATTCCCAAAGCCCACATGGCAGGTCACAACAGGCTGTTAACTCCAATTCAAGGGATCCAATATCTTCTTCTGGTCTCTGAGCGCACCAGGCACTCGAGTGGTGCACAGACATACATGCAGGCAAAACTCTCATATGCATAAAAATATAAATGGAGCACAAAAAAAAGAAATCTTTAAGTGTTACGTAAATATAAAAGGAGAACTGTGGGTTTTAAAATATTCTCTCCTTTTTCACCATTATCTTTATTCGTCATGTATGTGTCTGGGAGAATTTTTCATGCAGGTATCAGACACAGTAGCTTGGTAAAGACGTAGACATACAGAAAATCTTGATCTGGGCTTTAAATTCAATGACATGGATGACGGGAGAGGGATGAAGAGTGAGTTCAGAAACAAGCAGTCTTGCTCATTATCAATTAAATGGGCTTAAGTACCACTGTTGAGTCTGTATGACTTTGGCAAGTGGGCGCTAATCAATTCATTTGAACTGTTGAATGTGCCTTTCATTGGCACTGGGCCTGTGTTTTTCTTGATGTTGTGTCACTTTCTACTGAGGAAACTTATTATAACAGGAACTAGGAAAGTATCGTGCTACACTTCAAAGCTGAGTAACAGCTAAACACACATTTAGTCATAAGAGTGGGGATGTGTTCACAACCAGATTGCTACTCTGTGAAAAAGAAAATACTACAAACAAAATTCCATTATCAATACTTTCTCAAAGTTAACTCTTCTTTTTACTTTTCAAAGTACTGAATTTAGTGGCTGGGGATATGGATGGCTCACTGGATAAAGCACTTGACATTCATCATCAGGACCAGAGTTCAGATTCCAGAACCCACATAAAAAAGTTGGCTGGGAAAAAAAAAAAAAAAAAAAAAAAAAGCCGGGCAGTGGTGGCGCACGCCTTTAATCCCAGCACTTGGGAGGCAGAGCCAGGCGGATCTCTGTGAGTTCGAGGCCAGCCTGGGCTACCAAGTGAGTTCCAGGACAGGCGCAAAGCTACACAGAGAAACCCTGTCTCGAAAAACAACAACAACAACAACAACAAAAAAAAAAAGTTGGTTGGATACAGAGGCATCTGTAATCCAGTTTTCAACAGGTAGAAATGGGATTCCTGGGGCAAGCTGGCTGGCTAGACTACCTGGAATCACTGAGTTCCGGGTGCTGCAAGAGAACCTGCCTCAATAGAACAACCGAGAAAGATCTTCAACATCAGCCTCTGGCCTACATGTGAACACACACCTACACACAGGTGAACATGCATACACATACCTTCCCATACACACCACACCCTAGGAGCCAAAAAAAATCAAAGTACTGGATTTTATCAATAATATACCTTTTTTTTGTTTGTTTGTTTGGTTGGTTGTTTTTTGAGACGAGATTTTTCTGTGTAATAGGCCTGACTGTTCTGGAACTCTCATTGTAGAGCAGGCTGGCCTCGAACTTACAGAGATCTGTCTGCCTCTACCTCCCAAGTTCTGGGATCAAAGGCGTGCACCACCACTCCAGGCTATTTTTTAATAGCTAGAGCTACAGTGGTAAATATGATGCTATCTTTATTACTTGGCAGAGGTACATTAGAAATTCATTAGATATTGCTCTGGGTAACACATCCTTACAGCCATTCCCCTTTAAAAGCAACAACGGTATGCATGAGGATTATTCTGTTCCCTGCGTAAATGTCTATGAAACGTTACTTTTTTTTGTTATAATAACATGAAGTTTTGATCATTTTAATGACAACTGCTTCTGTTAGACTTAAAGCATAACTCCAGATCACAAAAGTTGAGTACAGGGTTTTTAAACTGATGTATGATGTTACTCAAACACTGCATCACAATTTATTTGAATGGTATCCAGGCACTGTGGGCTGAAGAAGAGAAATTACTTGAAGCGTCCTTTCTGTGAGTTCTTCGGGGCACAGGATTTTGAGATCAAGCTGCTGGGGCTACTGTAACATACTTTGCACTTTTACTTTGTAGTTTTACTATTAAACTAGAGATGCTCTATATTCTCCTTAAAGTACCCGGAGATATACTCTTTATATGTGTCCCACCTGACACAGATACGCCTTCAAGAACTTCTTTTTCTTAAGTTATTATTTTGTTTTACACATGTGGGAGTTTGCCTTCCCATATGCCTGTGTGCCACATGATGCCTGCTGCCCACAGAGAGGCCAGAAGAGGGCATCAGATCCCCTGGTAGTGGAGTTATTGGTGGTTGTGAGCTGCCACATGGGTGCTGGAATCACATCTGGCTACTCTTTCAGAGGAATGGTCTTTGCCACAGAGCTGTCTCTCCAGACGCCTTAAGAACTTCTGAAATCTCAGTTTGAAATGAGATCCTGGGACCATCCATCTCCCCAGATCTCCTGCCCCTTTGTCCTGTTAAACTTGTCTACACCCTTGTCTTCCCACTGGCCCAGTTTATGGAACTCAGTAGTTAACTGTCTGCAGCTTGAGCCTATTCCTACCCTCATTTCTACTTAAAGGGATTGGAAAGCTTGCTTCTGTTTTATTCTTCTCTCTGAAAAGACTCAAAAACACTCTCAATGTTCCTTGTGGAAATAACAGTATTTTTCTAGGGTGGGGCTCTGTGGCTCTCATCAATTCTCCCAACACAAAGACGTTCAGAACTACTAAGTGCCTCTTCCACCCTCACACAAGTAACAGAACACAATTGAAGCTAACAGGGCACACCCTATTTTTACCTTGAGATATTTCATTTTCGTGTATTTTTAGCAAATATATTGCAAATGTAGCTTGTCAGTTTAATTGAAAGAGTTACATTATTTTGGTTGTACTGACAGTTTTTGTTCATTGGAACTGTAGATTTTAGTAATTTGGGTAATTTTCTACTGTGAATCACAAATATGGAGGAAACTTAGAAGCTGGGAATTATCAATTTCACTTTATACGATAAAATTACCATTTTCCCCATAACAGAGACCCCGAACTTTCTCACAGGTCTTCTGCCCCTCACATCCACCCTAGACCCTACTATCACAAGTATTAATGCTTCATCATCTATTATCTTTCATTTTAGGTTCCTTAGTTTATTTTTATGTCTTTCTTTTCAACTGAACTATAAGCTCTCTGGAGATCGAGTATTTACTTCCTTTGGTCCTCAGAGACTTGTACAATTTCCTAGCAAGTAGATGCTCAATAAACCCCCACTGACTGAACAAACACATTTCTCTAGGCAGGAATGTATTGGTACCTCTAATCTACGTATGTAAAATAAGTTTCTTTTATTGGTGGGGAGCGAAAGGTCACCATTTCCAGGGACATTCCTGTTTTCCTGATAACTCAGGCCTTAGGATGGGATGCCTTGAAGAGTCTACTAGCCAATCTATAGCTTTACGTGGTCGCTTTCCTGTAAAACTTAGACAAGCCCACTGCTGACAGCGGTTTTCAACATTCCCGCCTCCCAGCACATCAGAAGGGCGTGAAGAGTCTCTCACTAGCAATGGGTTCTACACCAGTACTTCTCAGCTCAACAGAGATCATACGGTGACAATCAAGAAGGCATTTTCAGGCCTGTGGATGATGCTAGTCCATCCTTTTGGGAATATGCCTTTGCCTGCATTCCTTATAAGAGAAGATAACTGACCCATCAGGGCAAATTTATAACTTCAGAAACTGAACCCTATGAAAAAAACAATGGCCACATAACAGCCTTAGTGGTAGGAATTTGCTACCACATTTGGGGGTTCTTTGGAACCTAATGGTTTAAGCCTAATGATTTAAAATGGCTCTTTTACTCTCCACCACACAAAGCTGTATTTTTGTATGCCAGTGTTTTTCATTGATTAATCTCCTTTTGAGGTCTAGGGCCAGGTGGGAAAACATTATTTTTATATATGATTTTCTCTTCTAAATACGTGCATCTGTGACTGATAAGAACAAAATTTAGATTGAACTTCACTTTAATAGAGAAGTGAGAGCGGGTTGAGAATCACATTCAAAGCAAAACCTAGAAAACGCTCTTAGAACAAGACAGGAAAACTAACTGTAAACTTTAGAGGCACCCAAAAGAAGTAATTTAGTAAAATCCAAATTGTGGGAGTTTTGTATGACAAATAGTTCAATTTTATTCCCAAATGATTGGTGAGAAAATAAAGGAGGAGGAAGAAACTTAAATTTAAGTGGTTAATCAGCTAAATACAATGTGTGGAATCTAGATGCAGATTCAAACAAATGGTAAAAATGATACTGTGAGATAATCAAAAGGTAGAGAAACTTGAATTTTGTGAATTTGATATGACTAAGAAAATACATACACAATTTATGAATGAATATACAATTCAAGAATGAAATGATATCTGGCATTTGACTTTTTTAAATAAACCAATGATGGGACAAGGGGGACGAGACATAAAATAAGACTGACCATGCTTTGATTACTGAGGTAGGTAACGAATATCTTGTTTTCATTGTACATTTTCATTACTTTATGGAGTTGGAAATTTCATAATAAAAAGCTAAAAATCTCATTTCTATAATTCATTTGGAAAAACAGATGATTAAAAAATCAGAATATTTTCAAATTATAATTATATATGCACAAGTAGGGGGAATTCTTTTAAAATGCCAAGGAGACATATATAATTGCATCAGTCACACATTTCTTCACATAAGTCATGTCACGGGTTTACCCATGTTGATTCTCATAAAATGCTAGCTTTCACTAAAAGTGTATCAGTAATTTATAACATTTTCTATTCTTTTAATTCCTTATTGGTCAAATTTAAAATACATCAAATTCTTGTTTGTATGTCTTGTAAACCATGGGAGGCTTTGAATGCTCATGCATAGTACCCACAGTATATGCAAATATGTACATGCAAGAGCAGCTGAGTGTTCAGTTAAGAAATAAACATAGATGCTGCTAATTGTAAAAAAAAAAATTAAAAGATTCATATATAAGCCTTCCTTCCCCAAATTAGCTTCCCAATGAGAAAAAGAAGAGAATCCTCTACCATTTCCACTGTGAGTTAAGCCTTTATATGTTATTGGAAATGATGGAAACATCAGCAAAAAATGTTTTTAAGACTTAGAATGATCTCATCAGCATTACTGGGACATTCTGAATATAATCAAAGAGGTAAATGAGAATAAAAATGTTCTTTCACAGATGAGCCTGCCCTGCCATGGGAATTTACAGCCAGTGTGCACAGAATGAGTTTCCTACCCAGGCAAAATGTTGTTCTGATCATAAAGGAGCCACCACCAGAATGATGTTTGAGACCACAGAGCTGTACCGCAAGAGTCCTGCACACACATCAGTTCATTACGAGCCAGTAATGCTGACAATCAAGTCTACAGGAGCAGCCCAAGCTTGAAAGGAGGACTTGGGGTGCTCACAGAAGAAAGAGAAGGAGGGGGCAAGCCACTGCTTGGAAACAGCCATTGGTGAACTTTTAAAGATAAACTTTAGAAGCCCCAACTCTCAGAGTAATCCCGAGGGGTCATAATGTAAAAAACTTGAAAATGTTATCCCATTTCAATAAAAGCTTTCAAATTCTGTAATGAGTACTTTGCATTCGAAAAGGATGGAGCATTGAACTGGGTGACTTTTAAAGTCTGAGAACCAAACTTGGCTATGTAAGAAACTTTAAAAACAACAGTGACAATCTATTGTCATTACTTCAAGGACGGCATGTTACACAGGGCGGAGAGCTGGTTCTGTGGTTAACAGTTTCTACCGCTCTAGCAGAGGACCTGGGTTGGTTTCCAGCACCCACGTCAGGCAGCTCACAACCACCTTTAACTTCGGCTCCAGGAAGCTTGACATCTCCGACCTCCAAGGGCATCTGCATTTACACACACACACACACACACACACACACACACACACACACACACACACACACACACACACGCACACATACACACATACACACACACACACACACACACACACACACACACACACACACACACACACACACGCATGCACGCACGCACGCACAGAATTCAAAACAAAATAAATCTTTAAAAACGGCACTTTAGTAACAAAAGCCTGGATGTACTGAGCTTAATAATATACTCAGTTCACCTCTTCTATTCTCTCAGCTAAAATATCGCCACTGCCTGCTTGTCCCAGGCTGGTACTGTGTGGGCACTGACATTTGGATACCATTACTCCATCATCTCAATACTGAATGAAAACCAACTGCAAACTTTCTACTCTCCATTAGATCTTCAAGGTCATTTAAATGGAAAAAGACATTTGCAATTTTGAGAGCCTCCCACCCCCATCCAGTCTGGTTCTCCAAACTATTATTTAATTTCCTCACCTGTGGTTTTTCTTTTCTAAATACTTCACAGAATATGTATTTTAGGTACAGGATGTATGATAGCAACTGGGTTCACTTATTTCTAATACTTTGGTAACTTCTTTAAAGTTCAGATTTGGGAAAGTAAGTAGACAGGTGATTTTGTAAAAGAAATGTACTTGAAAGGTGGATCCGAACACAGAGGATGAGGACATTTGCCTGATGCTTCCACAGGCCTTCATTTCGGAAGGTATTCTCATGAACTGTTGAGTGTAGCCTCAATTGTCCAAATGGCTCAAAAGATATGTCAAATTTTTACTTCTTTTTGAATGTGTTTCTAATTAGAAGAAAAATTAGCCTACAGATATAATTCACCAACAGAATTTGGAGTTAATCAAGGATTTAAGAAGCGTCATGCATGAAAACGTTTTCTCTGACTTTCTTAACACTTTCTGAAGAAGCTGCGCACACAAGACTGAACTCGACCATCAGAGCTCACTCCATGGATGAGGACAAACAGGCATGATCACAGAAAAAGAAATTTGTTTCTCAGGACCTCCCGACTGCTCTCAACCACTAATCATGAGCACTCAATGAGTCGGTTCATCTTTCTGTCTTAACCTCACCAGGGTATTGAAATACATAACTTCCAAGGCTTTTTCATAAAAGGTCCCAGGCTTTCTTTTCAGCTTTTTCAGTTTCTTTCAATTATCTAAAATATTGTTCCTCCAAACACTTAAGGAAATCATTTGTTCAGTGATTGTGTGTGTGTGTGTGTGTGTGTGTGTGTGTGTGTGTGTGTGTGTAAAACAAGGGATTGAACTCAGGGTTACTCACATGCTAGGCAAGTGCTCTATCACTGAGCTACATCCCCAGTCCCAAATCACAATTATTCTCAATATATATGCATGACTGTACACCTATGTCTAGGTGAATATGCATATTAAGGTATGTTTGCTTCTTATAATTTTATCCACAGAAATCACCAAAATCAGTTACAAATAACCTGAATTTTTTCCCAAAATAAAGCCTATAACTAAGAAAGATCCACTGCCACCCAATGTAATCAGGACAAAATGCTACAGTCTGGAGAGACCACAAGAATTGCTGTAGCTGTAACACTAGAGCTGGGCTAATATCAATCATGTGAATGGTACAAAAGTCATTTGGAAAGATAAGTGCTCTTATAGTATATGATAATCATCTCACTTCAATGGAATTCTATTTTAATTATGGCGTCTTCATCTTCAGGTGTTTTTGTCTTCTTATCCTAAAAATGCTTAAGAAGGGAAGAATTGTAGGAAAAGGAGCATGGCACAGGGTAGAATGATCACCACGGTTTTCTTAGGAGAGAGACAAGGAGGTGAGAAAAGGTCTGAGGGCCCTGGAATTGCATTTCCTCAACACTCAGCTGAGTCTGTTAGTGGCTGAAGACCTCACACTGGGACCCAAGCAATCTAACACTCAGACTGAGATGAACAGAAAGAAATACTTGTCCAGGTTGGTTAAACAGGGTAAGTCACCAATACACTATTTGTTTAGTTTTCTCTTAAGACCATGATGGATCAGATAACGAAAGTAAATGACGTTATCATAAAACCTACTGGAGCACTAACGTTTCTATTTAGGAGAAGGAAGAAAAAATAACAACAATAACAACAGTACAAGCACCCTCAGCTGCACAGCACATTCAATTTATAAGACTATGGAAATCTTGGAAGATCCAGGACTTGAGAAGTTTATGGTAATCAAAGGATAGCAAATGAAGAGCAATTCCTCTGACTGTCTTTATCACTATTATAATACACGCCAAAATTAACTGTATTATTTACTACTCAAACTTGAATTTGGGATATGGCAGAATCCCAATAACTGGGAGCAGAAAAGAGTATTACAGGAGGATTGTACTGAAGATCTCTAACCTTCATTAGGTTAAGAACTCGTTAGCCGAACCTTATGGAAATCCCTGAGTCTATTCTAAGTTGTGTTATAAGCAGGTTCTTTCGATCCCCATTTGATAGAAAGAAATCTCTCCAAATCACCGTGAAACCTTCTAGAAAAAGATTTTAAGAACAACTCTGATGCCTTCCACCCAAAATAGAACTACCACTTCCATCCAACCTGTTTGTGCACACCTGCTGGTTCTTTCCACCCCTCTGTGCATGTGTGTGTGTGTGTGTGTGTGTGTGTGTGTGTGTGTGTGTGTGTGTGTGTGTGTCTGTGTGTCTGTGTGTGTGTCTGTCTGTCTCTCTGTCTCTCTCTCTGCTGTGAATATCGCCATATGTAAATAAACACTGATTGGCCAATAGCCAGACAGGAAGTACAGGCGGGACTAACAGAGAGGAGAATTGAGGAAGAAGGAAGGATAGGGAGGGGAGACTGCCTGGAGCCGCGGCCAGGACAAGGAAGATGTAAAGTACCGGTAAGCCACGAGTCATGTGGCAAAGTAAAGATTAATAGAAATGGGCTAAATATAAGAGTAAGAGCTAGACAATGATAGGACTGAGCTAATGGCCAAACAGTTTAAATAATGTAAGCGTCTGTGTGTTTATTTTATAAGTGGGCTCCAGGACTGGCGGGACTTGGTGGGACCGGGAGAGAAAAGCTCTCCAGCTACACACTCTCTCTTTCTCTCTATGGTATGTTATTGAGCAGCAAGAAGGAAGACTTGATCAAGTCCAAATTTCTAAACACAAAAGGCCAACCATTTAGGAAAAGGGAGTTTCTGTGAAAAACTTGGTCTCATGATAGTAGCCAGCGAAGCTGAGGACTGGCGAACAGTTTTAAACTGTGAACTGTGAGTTTGAAAGAATCAATAGTTTTTGACATTTTAATCTGACAATAAGCGTAGACTTCACAGTATGGAAGTAACATACGGCTTCCTCACCAAATTCCTCAACCACAGTGGGTTTATCACCAAGTAAAAGAGGTTAAAATGAGAACATGATGATTTCACAAATTGCAAAATAAAGCATTTGAAGCCACTAGTTCATAAAGTATCCATTTCTTAAAAAGGAAATTCACAAACCCCCATCTCAGGATAAATCTCCTCCTAGCTCCCCAAGTCAAAAACCAAGGGACACCCTGAGATGTCCTCATTAGCCTTGTTGAAGCACCAACTGTAATTAGCGTGAACTCTTCCTCAGGGCTATAGCCCAACCCAAGCTTGGTCACTGCACAATTTCAGAACCCAAACTGGAAAATAATTTCTAAAACGTATGTGAAACTTAAGTCCAAAATTCCCATTTTTTGAGATTCTTAATGAGTAAGCTTGAAATTAAAAAAAAAAGGTATGGTTTCTTTTATTTTAAAAAATTTACATGGATTAATCTTCAGATTTTAAGAAATGATTCTGACAAATTACTTTTCATCCTCACAGAAGATAATTTCCCTATTAAACGAAATACTAACAGGGCATGGATTAAATGGGCTCTAAAAGAATATGATATTGATGTATCCACCCTTTCCAGCTCACTCATTGAAAGGATTAGTGTAACCAGTGCAGTCACTGTCAAACTTTGAGAGAGATTGGCTCCTAAGAACGGCCAGATGGTCAGGAGAAAGCATCTCACTCACAATAGTGTTATAAAGCCCTTCAGACAAGGACAGATATAATCTACTCTTGAAGGCTGCCAGGTATTATGAAGTGTTACTTTCCATGTGTAAATAAGCTGTGGGCTACTGTCACAGTCTCTGAGAAACAGAGGACAACAGACTTTCCAACGAAGTCCCAAAGTCCAGCCCTCCCAATCTTCCGTAATTCTCACTAGGACCTTGAAAGTATTTTCCCGCTCTACCCTAAGGATTAAAGCTGACTTTTAGTAAACAATAATGGAGAAGTCACATGTGTCAAGATCCCCAGGAAATACAACGTTTCATTCTCCAAGATGCTAATAGATTTATAATTGATCAAAATTTAAAAGACATACTAAATGGAGGAGCCCTACACAGATAAAATGCATACATTTTTTCTTGGGTAATTAGGGCTTTTTACCGACATGTGCAATTACTCAATCTAATCATGCATTCCAGTTAGCAACTCCCAGATATGAGGTTTGGCATATGTACGGAACACCTGTGATGGGTATGGCTCTTTTAAACCTTGTGTTTTAAGAACCTGATTTTATTCCGTGTTTTCATTTTCTTATATCTTTCCACCACCCATAGCCTTTGACAAATTTTTAAGATAACTCAAAGGGGACCTGATGTGAAGTGTCCAAACTTGCCGCCAGCTAGGTCCTTATGAATTGGGATTTCATTGTGGTGTATAGCTGTCCCCTTACGTTGCAGTGTTTCTGTCGTGGTTGCTGTTGATAACACTGGAAATGGGTTTCATGAGCTTGGAGCCACATGGTCAAGTCATGCTTGTCTTTTTCATTAATGGCTCTTTGAAGAGGACAGTGAGAACTCAGCAGAGAATAATGCAGCATAAAGGATGAATATCACAATGCTTAGCAAAGCCTCTCACCTAGCACCATGAGAAAATGAGAACTTCATTTCCTCCTCTCAGATTCCTCCAAATTTTATTTTTGCCTAGTGTACTCTTTTGTGATTCGGAACTAAGCTCTCACTAAAACTCACGAAAGTTGGAAATGTTCTTAGAATTCATGGAGTCCATGAGTTTCTTCTTTTTTTTTTGATTAAAACTTTATTGTAAAGGTCAAAATGGATTTAGCAGCTTATTCAAGATAAAAATTATAGTTATCAGAGCTTATCAGACCTTTTTATTTTATTATGTTAATAAGGAAGCATTTATGTTATGATATTACAGCTGGATTTTAAACATATGCATTTTAACATGCATATTCCTAGGTATGTGTGTGCATTTTTACGTGTGGGTGCATGTGTGTACATTTGTGTGTGTGCATGTGTGTTCACATGTGTGTGCATGTGTAGGCCAGAGGCTGATGTTTAGGTGTCTTCCTGGATACCTCTCTATTTTATTTTTTATTATTTATTTATTTTATGTGCATTGATGTTTTGCCTGCATATATGTCTGTGTGAGGGTGTCGGCCCCTGGAACTGGAGTTACAGATAGCTGTGTGCTGCCATGTGGGTGCTGGGAATTGAACTCACAGACACCTGCCTGCCTCTGCCTCCCAAGTGTTGGGATCAAAGGCCTGTGCCACCATGCCTGGCTAACACATATTTTTGTTAAAGGTACAGTTTGACCTTGTCTTGTCTCATCATCAAGACAGATTATTTTCTTTAATTATCTATTTTTATTTTACGTGCATAGGTGTTTTGCCTCCACGTATGTCTGGGTGAGGGTGTCAGATCTCCTGGAACTGGAGTTACAGACAGTGGTGAGCTGCCATGTGGGTGCTGGGAATTGAACTCAGGACCTCTAGAAGAGCAGCCAGTGCTCTTAACCACTGAGCCATCTCTCTAGATCCTCTATTTTAGATTTTGAGGCAGGGTCTTTCACAGAAAGTTCACAACTCGCAGAGGCTGGCTGGCCAAGGAGCAGTAAGGACCTCATGCGCCTGCCTTCCAGCACTAGGATTGTAGGCACGCTCTGGCTCGCCCAGCTTTGACATCAGCTCCGAGGCTCTAACTCAGATCCTCACACCTCCTAGGTAAGCTGCACTGACTGAACCATCTCCCCAGCCCATTTTAACATATTTTTATGATTATGTTTTGATGCAATTTTTGGTACTACTGCCAAATTGAATACATTTGAAACATTATTTTGAGAAAAAAAATCATAAACAGTAGCATCAAATACAAAAGGGATTTATGGCCCCTTAATGAGATTTATGGCCCCTCTCTGTCTCTATCTCTCTCTCTCTGTCTGTCTGTCTCTCTCACACATACCTATGATGCATTACATTCTTGTTTTTATTAGAATATAAATTACAATCAACAAAGAGCCCAGAAGGTGTCATTCTAGGTAAGGTGGTGCCCTCACTAGCTAGTGAGCTACTGATCATAGAAACATTGCAAATAATTATTAGATAACAGATTTTAAAATATTTCATCTTAGCTAACCAAAACAGATGTGTGTGGCAGTTAAGGGAAACTGACTTCTCACAATTCAGTCCCACCTTCCTAAGAGCAGAATTTAGCTACACACCTCACCAGTCCGTGAGGAACTTGAACCCCAGTGAAAAGTCACACCACAGCTCGTCAAAGCATTGTAGATAAATTCTCCACTCAATGTGCACTCTGGGGACTGCCACCCTGACAGCCCCAAACAGAGACATCTGCGTGATAAACTCCCAAATGTCATTTTTGGAGGAGATATGTGGGATTTGAGTGAGCTATGTCCCCCCTAGTTTTGAGTAGTTGGTCACTTGGTCCCCGGTTGATGGTGATGTCCAGGGAGTTTGAGGGGGTGAGGAATTAAAACACTAGGAGCAGGCTCTGAGATTAAAAGCGTTGCCTACTTCCAGTTTGTTCTCTGCTTCCTGCTTGCGGTCCAAGACGTATGCTCTGAGTTCCCACTCTGGCTCACGTGCCTGCCTGCTGCCATGCCTCCTGTATGTGATGGTGTTAGATTCTCACCCCCTGGAACCATACACCCTCCTCTTTACAAGTTCCCTTGGTTATTGTGTTTTATTACAGCAACAGAAAATAAACTAATACAGGATACTGTATTGGTGAAATTATTAAGGCCACTCCACGTAGTTAAAAGGAGATTTATTTAATGGCGTAACTTACAAATTAAGGAATAGGTAGGTCGCGGAGTCTGGGGAAGGTGTATCACAGTCCAGCGGTGTTCTCTGGAGCTCTGCTCGGTCCACCTCTCCAGTCCAGGGTCCCGCAACAGAGAGCGCGCCCGCCGATCCAGATCTCGGGTCCCCCGGCGCCTCCCTTGGCCCCGCCTTGTAGGCATGACAGTTGCCGAAGTCTCAATGGGGGTTGGAACTTCCAGATCAAAGCTGGAATGGCTACCCACTACAATACTGTGCAACTATTGGGAAGAATTTTAATCATTCTAAACTTTACCACATAAGAGCTATGGATAACAGACTTGTGTTCCTTATAAAAATATGATTTAAAAAAAAAGTTTTGTTTTGTGGCAGGGTAAGGCAAATGTTCGATTTTCTATTGGTTATAAAGATAGAATGGGCTCAATCTGCATAATTCAAATGACCATGTAGACATCAGAATTTGAGAACCATGGCTCAACTGGTAAAGTGCTTACCATGGAAGCATGGGGACCTGAGTTCAGGACCCCAGCAACCCTGTGAGAGCCAGGCATAAGAGCACCTGTCTGGAACCTCAGCACTCGTAGGGAACAGAGGCAGAAGGATCCTTGTAGTTTATTGGCCAGCTAGCCTAGCCAAATTGAAGAGATCCATGTTCAATGAAAGACACCATCTCAGGAAGGGCTTGGTGGTGCAGGCCTTTTTTTTTTTTTTAACTCTAGCACTTGTGAGGGAGAGGCAGGTGAAGCTTTGTGAGTGCAGAGCTAATCTGGTCTACAATACAAGTTTCAGACCAGTCAGAGCTACATAGTGACAGGGAGGAAGGGAGGGAGGGAGGGAGGGAGAGAGGGAGGGAGGGAGGGACAGAGAGAAGGAAACAGAGACAGAGACACAGATAGACAGAAAGACAGAGAGAGCAACTGAGAAGACATCTGAAAGCACCTTCTGGCCACAGCATTCACAAGCACACATATAAGTATGTACCTTCACACGCATGTGTACAGACACATAGACACATAACAATAGAATCAGAGGCTTCCTGCCAGCGTGCTTGGCATAAGATGTTCTGGAGTGGGAATCCTACAGTTCAGTTATGCAGGTATGTGATGATGTGAGCAAAGTTAAAACAGAACCCCATAGGCTGATAATGACATCACTGGTTCATGAGAAACCTCCATGACTAGGTTAAACTTGACAAGGTCGTGTTTTATCAAATGCAGCCCTAAAGACTGGATGGACTAGAGTCAGATGGGGAGCACATTATAACAGATATCTGTTGAATTCTATGCAGGGCAGACACAGAACTAGGGACTATTTGTTTCTGTTAGCTGTGTAGACAGATCTTCACAATTCTGAGTGTTAAGTTGAGTATGCACAAGATTTTTGTCAGGGGTTTGAAAAATTAGCCTTGTACAAACACTTCCCTGCTCCCACTGAACAAATCTGAAAACACCATGAAAAGGATCAAGCTGTGTCTAAGCAGCATATCTACTACTAAAACTAGAAAGCAATGTCCGTCATCAGTTAGTCAGGGACTTCAACTCATAACTGATGTAACATGTAGATAGGAACCAGTAAGGACATCATATTCATCCATTTGTTGCTACTATATCAAACACTAGGCTGAGTACTTATAAACAACAATAACAACAAGATTGACCTATCTCAGAAGTCTGGACGATTCAAAGGCATGGTGCCAGCATGAGCCCAGAGCTGGTGAGGACTCCACACCAGATACCAGGGCAATGATAGTAGAGCAGGTGCCAGTCAAAGGTCATGCCACAAGCCAGGATGCCAGGTTGAGGCCGACTTAGCTGGAATCCCATGAGAACTGTGTTCATCCCTGTGGCAGGGAAACCCCGGATGACCTAAGGACCTCTCACCTCACTAATCCCTGAAAGATGCCAGCACCTGTTACTATCATTATACTAGGGACCAACCTTCTAACAACACGAGTTGGAGGAACACACTAAATCATAGCCAAACCAATGCAAATACAGAGGCTGAACACCACTGCTGTACAATTTTAACTGATATTTATCAAAGGTGACACTCAACCAGAGATGAAATTACATATATAGTCTTTTGAAATTATATATATAGTCTTTTGAAATAACAATAGAAGCCTCACCTTTCCGGACCATATTCTGGAACATGAAGCAAGTCTCATTATTGTCAAAAAGATCTAAGTCACACAAAGTATTTTCTCTGACCACAAAGTAATTACATTGAAAACCAATACTGGAAAAGATCTCTATAAAGCCCAACAAATACTTAAGAGACTAAATCATAGTTTTCAAAATAGCCCATGGGTCAAAGAAGAAACAAAAACTGAATATATATTAAAATACAACATATAAAAATATGTAGGATGCTTTTAGATCAAGATCTAAAATAATTTTTTTTGATTGTTCAAGACAGGGTTTCTCTGTGTAGCTTTGGTGCCTGTCCTGAAACTCACTCTGTAGACCAGGCTGGCCTCAAACTCACAGATATCTGCCTGCCTCTGCCTCCTAAGTGCTGGGATTAAAGGCATGTGCTACCACCTACCCGCTCTAAAATAAAATTTATGGCATTAAGTTCTAACAACAACAAAAGCCAGGTAAGGTGGTGGACATTTGGTAATCTGAGCACTTGGGAGATTGAAACAGGATTGTGGGCTTGTGGCTTGGACAATATAATAAGACCCTACCCACTTCCTTTTCCAGAAGGAGATAGGCCTTGGCTTCATTAAAAAGAAACCCAAAAAGAACAAACAAAACTCAAACAGAAGACAAAACCCTAAACATTACAGCAGAAATAAATGAAATTTTTAATGGAGGAATTAAAAAAAAATCAATGAAATTAAAAGCTGATTGTTTGAGAAAATAAAGAAGAGTAATAGTATCTAGCCAGGCTGATTAGGAAAAAAAAAGAGAAGATAAAAATGACCAATTGTAAGAACAAGAAAGGAGTCATCACTACAGAGTCTACGGGTATTTGTGGTTGTATCTTAATTAAGGGAAATTATATGTAGCTTCAAGTTAGTAAATTTACAATGTAGATGACTGAGATACATCCCTTGAAAGACACAATACCAAAGGTTGCTAAAAAGAAATAGATTCATCAAGTTTCCCAATATCTGTTAAAGAAAGAAAAACTATGTGACTAAAGCTTCTGCACAAAGAAAATTCTGGATCAACCTGGCTTACTGGTAACTTCTACCAGTGAAATAATCTACCAGAAAATAATCTAATTCTTCTCAGACTTCTACAGAAAACTCCAGTTCCAGCAGATCCAATGCCCTTTTCTGTCCTCCAAAGACACCAGGCATGCATGTGGTGCACAGAGAGGCATGCAGGCAAAGCACTCATACACATAAAAATTTCTGTAATTAAAAAAAGGAAACATTAAGAAAACAACTCAATTTTAAACTGGGGCATAGAACTAAACAGAGGGTTCTCAAAAGATGAAACGTGAATGGCGAGAAACATTTGTAAAATGTCCAGCAGCCTTAGACCTCAGGGAAATGCAAATTCAACCTACTCTGAGTGTTCATCTTACCCCTGCCAATCCCAGGGATTGACCTCAGGCTGTCAGGGTTGGAGGCAGCCCGATTTGCTTGACGAGTTATCTCTCTGGTCCTACACTGGGGTTCTGACAGAACTCTCACACACTACTAGGAAGAATGGAAAACAGAGCCAGTGCTTTGGAAAACCACTTAGCAAGTTTTTTTTAAACAAGTAAAGCATATATTCGCTGTATTACTCAAGCATTCTACATCTAAGTATTTACTCCACAGAAATGAGAGCACATGTCTATATACATATCACTACAGCTTTATTTGTAATGAATAGAACCAGGAAAAATAGTGAAGAACTACTAATGGATAAATGGAGCGCACACACACACACACACACACACACACACACACACACACACACATCCAAACAATGGAACACTGCTTGGCAAGAGAGAGAGAGAGAGAGAGAGAGAGAGAGAGAGAGAGAGAGAGAGAGAGAGAGAGAGAGAGAGAGAGAGAACGGAGGGAGGGAGGGAGGGAGGGAGGGGGGAGGGAAGGGGAAACGAACTACTGAGATACAACAACGAAGCCATGAAGTCAGATGAAGTATTACAGGTCACAGAGTGGTCTACTTAGATAAAGTTCTAGAAATATACATACATGTGTACTGACAGAAAGCAGAGGATATCTGCCTAGAGAATGGTGAAAAGGAACACTATGAAGGCTGGAAATGTTTCGGGTGGTGACAAAGATACTTAGCGTCACTTTGCTGATGACTTCATGGGTGCACACACGGGGCAGACAGCACTTGGTCCTTGTTTAACCAAGTATTCTGTTGTTGGTGAGCTCTCCAAGTGACCCTGCCACTGCCAGATCTGGGATCCACCAGACTAAATGAAAAGCTTCAACGTGTACGCCGCTTTGGGCAGAGGGTGCCATTCGGTCTTCAAACAGCTTCCGAGAAGAAGGCATTTCAGAAACGCTTTGATGACAGGTGGCAGCGATTTGTGACTGCAGTAGTGAGAGTTCTGCCTTCATTTAACTGAATCTTTCTTAGTCGCTTGATATTCTCCATGAGAATGAAAACAAAACAGTTGCTCTGTAAGCGCTCCATGCTGAGGTAACACGGGAGCTCTCCATGCTAAGGTGACATGCAAGCTCTCCATGCTGAGGTGACATGCAAGCTCCCCATGCTGAGGTGACATGCAAGCTCTCCATGCTGAGGTGACACAGGAGCTCTCCATGCTGAGGTGACATGCAAGCTCTCCATGCTGAGGTGACATGCAAGCTCTCCATGCTGAGGTGACATGCAAGCTCTCCATGCTGAGGTGACATGCAAGCTCCCCATGCTGAGGTGACATGGGAGCTCTCCATGCTGAGGTGACATGCAAGCGCTCAATGCTGAGGTGACATGCAAGCTCTCCATGCTGAGGTGACACAGGAGCTCTCCATGCTGAGGTGACATGGGAGCTCTCCATGCTGAGGTGACACACAAGCTCTCCATGCTGAGGTGACATGCAAGCGTTCCATGCTGAGGTGACATGGGAGCTCTCCATGTTGAGGTGACATGCAAGTGTTCCACTCTGAGGTGACATGCAAGCGCTCCATGCTGAGGTGGTATGCACCTGTCTGGTCAGTAAATTACTATAAAACACAACAGTGCCCCCATTTAAAGAGTGGAACTCTTTTCTCTAGGCTTACCTTTAAAAATCCATCCATCTTCTTACATACTTAGAACATTTCCTCTGGACCCTCTAACTTCCCCAAAGTGTGCAAGTTGAAGAGTCTGTTGTGATTGACTAAATATTGCAGGTATTACTTCTCCACTTCCTGTGCTCACGAATCATATCCCTCTTCACACATCCTGCGATTATGTGTTGCTCTTAACTAACAACAGCTTTGCTCTGTGATGTGCATATGAAGTTCCACTGTGGCTCTCAGCCTTTCTCTGGCAAATGGAGGGCCCAGTATCTCCCCTCTTGCATCTCTCCTTGCTATTGCTGATGGTAACCACAGCATGTTATTTTGACTGTGGGCCTCTTGCCCTTTAAAAAGCACACAATGGCTTATTTTTTATAGTGTAAAGCTCATTCAGTCTAACAATTGAACAGCCTGCCAACATCAGGTGTCCTTCTCAGTCACTCTCCAGCTTATCTTTTGAGACAGGGCTTCTCACTAAATCTGGAGCTCATTAATTCAGCTACACTGACCAACCAACAAGCTCCAGGATCTGCCAGTCTCCGTCCCACAGCACTACTGTGCCTGGCCTTTACATGGGTGCTGAGGATCTGAACCCAGGTCCTCATGCATGTGTGGTCAGCACTTTCCTGAGGTCTTCCCAGTTCATTTATTTCTTTTCAATTATTTATCTGTGACGCAGATGGAAACTGCAGAGTTACAACACACCCTGAGGAGACAGGAGACCCTGTTGCCCCTGATAACGCTTTAGAACTGTGACTGCCTGGTGAAGTGGGGCGCTTGCTGCCGGATGGCCTGGACAGCTTGGGATCATTTGAGTGCCTGCTAAAACGTCGTGCGTGGCTGAGGCAAAAATCTTCTCTGAAGTTCAGATAAATTACATATCCTGCTTCCTAAACGTCTGTATAAACTGCCAATCTCTTGAAGAGGAAATTAAATCGATCTGGTACAATTTGCTCTTTGCAAAGCCAAGATAGTGAATACTCAATGCTGTGTGCTCTCCTATGTGGTGACTAATTGATTGTTCAATGATTTCATCTAGTGCAGAATCTTTAAAAGTATCAAAATTAACCCAGCTAGCTTATAGGAGGTAAAATTTGCTGGCTTTAGAAGGCTGGACACTAACACTGCTCTGACTCAGTCACCAAGCCTTTTACTGGTTTACATCCTTTCATGCAGAGGCCGGATTTCTTAAACTGCAGCATCTCCAGAGAAGGGATTCTGTCTTGTCCTTCAGTGCACAGAACAACACACTGTGCTCTGTGTGTAACAAAGATAGTTTTCCTTGACTTTGACTCCAACACACTGTTGCTACATTACCTAACTAACCCATAGGGTCATAATAACAATTCTTGTGTCTGCATTTTTTATGAACAACTTAAAGGGCGTTTAATGCTATTCATAAGCTATCAATAAAGTGGTTTCTATAGGTGAGGCATGTCTTTCTAACAGACTTCAATTTGAAGATAAAAATTATTTTAGCCAGGCAATGGTGGCACACATCTTTAAACCCAGCACTCAGGAGGCAGAGCCAGGTGGATCTCTGAGCTCGAGGCCAGCCTGGTCTACAGAGTGAGTTCCAGGACAGGCACCAGAACTACACGGAGAAACCCTGTCTCAAAAAATCAAAAAAAAATTATTTTAATATGGGCCAACACTATTCATAAATGGCAAATGTAAGGCAATGTCCCTGATACTCTGGTGCGTTTCCCTAGTCAAAAGAAAGACACAGCGCCATGTCCACCTTACCTCATCAACAATAGGCAGAGGAAATGGTTAAAAAACTTGTGCTCCATCCGAAAAAGAGGAATATGAATCAGTAGCAGTAAGGATGATGCCACCAATACACACACAACGTAGATGAGCCTCAAAAATAGCAGACTGGGCTAAAGAAGTAGACACCAAGAGAGAATGCTGCATGATTTTGCCTGGAACTGAGACAAGGCGAGTCTAGCAGCCTGGAAAAGCTCAGGGTTGCACTCTGGGAAAGAGCACAAAAGAGTCTTTCTCCAGGGATATATAGTATATCTTGACTGAGGTGATGATGGGTATATACATAGTATCTATGTAGATATATATACATAAATATTTATAATAAATATATAAATATTCATAAATATTTCACTCTGCACTATTATGTGGGTGATGTATTTTATATACTTATATAAACTCACTGGAATAAGTACTTATAATGTGAGTATTTTCTTTTGAAGATGATAAATTTAGTCCTACAAATGATTTTCAAAGATTTTTGTTTTATAGAAGCATAAAGTAGTTTCTTATCCTCCTAGGTATGTGTTTGTGTGCAAGTGTGTGTGCATACTGGTATGTGTGCTCGTAATCAAACCTGGGGGCTAAAGCACGCAAGCATCCCTATTCCTTGATCTGATTTCTTATTGGAAAAGCCTGGAATGTCTTTTAAGCACATAACATTACAATGCAAACGCCATTAAAATGAATTATTTAATTAGTCACTTGCTGTCTGTCTGACTCCCTTCCCATCGTAAGAACTTGAGAGCCGAAACTGCATGTGATGCTTCCTAGCTGGCTTCACTAGAAACTTGTTAAATGAATGCCCAGCCCTTTGTAATTAATATTTCAGTTCCTTCTGCACACAAAGGATAATAGTAAGCAAGGCGGAAAAGGCTACAACAGGTCAGACAGAAAGCTATCCGTGCATAAGGACCAGCGCACAAAGAACTGACTATTTGAGAACTGTCTGTGTGTTAATTTAGGGAGAAGATAGAAGAACAGAGCTTCTGAAACAGATAACCATTTTCTTGAAAACAAACAAACAAACAAAAAACCCCACTGAGGCTGGAGAAATGGCTCGGTAGTAAAGAGCACTGGTTGTTCTTCCAGGGGATCTGGGTTCAATTCCCAGCACCCATATGGCAGCTCACAACTGTCTCTTACTCCAGTTCCAGAAGATCCAATTCCCTGACACAGACATACATGCAGGAAAAACATCAATGTAAATAAATTTAAAAAAAACTTCTGATAATATTTCAGCAGTAATAAGATAAAGGAAAGGATTGTGCACACGGATTTAGGATTCTTTTGGAAGCCTTTGTCAAAAATAACCTTAAGAATTTAGGTAATGATTCAATTGGTTTTTATATATGTGATCATGGTATCAGGGGAATTCAAAAGAGAATGAGAGCTCTCACTGGGCAGTGGCAGAGTAGTGGATTTTTAAAAAATAATTTATTTTTATTTTATGTGCATGAGTGTTTTGCCTGAATGTATGTCTGTGCACCACGTGTGTGTCTGGCGCCAGCAGAGGCCAAAAGAAGGCTTCAGATACCCTAGAACTGGAGTTACTTTACAGACAGTTGTGAGCTACCACATGGGTGCTGGGAACTGAACCCAGATCCTGTGTAAGAGCAGCAAGTGCTCTTAAACACTGAGCCATCTCTGCAGCCCCAGATCAGTGGATTTTTAAAGATGGAAACAAGGCATGGGAACAAAAGGAGGAGGAGGAGGAGGAGGAGGAGGAGGAGGAGGAGGAGGACCAAGAAAGGAAGAGAAGGAGGGGGAGGAGGAGGGGGAGGAGGAGAGGAAGGAAGGAAGGAAGGAAGGAAGGAAGGAAGGAAGGAAGGAAGGAAGGAAGGAAACTCCAAACCTCTGACTGCTAACATTTGCTTTTCTCTGGTTATTATTATATTTTTTTTTAAATTAAAGCAGGGAGTCCTTCATGATTATATTGGCTCAGATATCTGGAATCTCCTATCTATAAAGAAAAACTATCTTAATCCAGATAGATTAAGAAAACTAACTGCTTTCTTAAAGGTTCTGTTTGATTAGGTAATATTTAGCACAAGTGACTCCATTTTGGTTTGGTCTAGTCTGCCGGGACCTACTGCAAGAACTCACTTCAAAACAATGGTCTTCTCTATTTTTTTTTTAACAGCTTAAAATTCAAGAAATCTGGAGGGTTTTTTGTTTGTTGTTTTTTTTTTTAGTTATCTGTCTGGTATATGTTAGTAGTGTGTCGCAGGAGAACTCAAACAGCCATTTTCTCGGGCGCACACACAAAGACAAAGCAGTAAAGATGCCAGTGCCCAGTCAGCTCTGCACGATACTTCCACATTCTTCACCCATCTTCTTCTGCACTATTTGGGATCAGAATTCAGGTACTTGTTTTAAAAAAAAAAAAAAAAAGATTATAAAATGCTTTTCAAGGAATAAAAAAATAAATCATTGCCCAGTCACAATTCAATAGCTGTGGATTTTAAGCTCCAAGAGGAATGCGGTACCTCTAGACTTGCTTATGAGACTGCTCGCTGTGAGTGTGCCTTTAAAATACAATGAGCAGGTAAGCACTGACCTTTATGAAACAATGGGCAAGGGGTTGGCAGGAAGAATGAGACTGTTTCCCGGGCACAACCAAGTGCATTTAGAAACACGGGGACTGTGCGAAAGCGTCCCTTCATCTTTACTGCTATTCGGAAAGCCAAATGATCATTTCCAAAACATTAAGAGTTTCATGGCATTGCACTGTTGGTGAGGTGTGCCCTTTTCTTTTCACAGGGAAAGGGTGACTAGCTTTGGCAAACAATGTCAGCTCTAAAAATTGTATTGGTGGAGAGATTTGAACATCAAAAATAGGTTACTGATTTCATACCTCTGTGTGATGTCTGAAGAGACGGCCCATAGAAACCTACTCTGGGTAGAATGACCCCATGTGTGAGAAAAGATAACACCAGGAAGATCAAACATGGCTAAAGAAGAAAATCCACACTGACCTTTATATAAAATGTAATTCGAGCTGTAAATAAAATTTGCATTGCTCTCTCTATAAAACTAATTTATTTGTACATAATAGTCCAAAGCTAGACCTTGGCCTTTGGAATGTTACATTTAATAACCCAAATAGTCTCAAAATTATCCTACATAGTTATTTAAATAACATTGGGGTCTTTTTTAAATCAAAGAATAAAATCTTAGATCTTAGTTATATTTCATGGTTTGACTAGATAATCTAGTGAGGCAAACCAACAGAGGATAAAGGAAACTCACAGATGGAGAGAGGACAGAGACTTAATGCTTAGCCTCAGTGCTAAGTCGCCATGACCGTAGCCCACTCGCCTAGCTTCATCTACATCTTATTGGTAAAACAAAACTATCCACTGGTGTGTTGCCATGACCCTTACTTAGCACGCAACGCAGCGTTATATTTAGGAAATCTCATCGTTATCACAGGAGAGATAGAAACGGAAGTTTTCGTCACTAAATTCACATGGAGAAACAAATCCAGGAGAGGGGAAGTACTTAGAAGCATTTCTTTCTGATCTCTTCAGAGACAGACTTGGAGTTTGAGTGTTCAGGCCAGCCGTCTTCTGGCGTTTGTGTGGACAGTCACAAGCAGGATGGCATTTATCTTTCATAATAATACCAAGTGTTGTGTCACAAAGTAGGGTCACTGAAATGAGTAATAATCCCACCAGCCTCCAAGGTATAACCAGCGGGGTCCAGGTCAACAGGCAAGCAGCCAATAATTTGCCCAACAACAGTGAATTTCATCTGCCCACAGCCTCTATCTACTGATTATACAATCAATACACCTCAGATGAGGAGAGCTAACAACCGGCCGGGGCAGATCAATGCTGCCAAATAAGCGCTTCATGACAAAAAGTTTGATAATTACCATTCTGAAGCCGTGTAAATGTTGTTTCCATTGTGACCGCATCCATGATGATACGGCTATGATTGCGCTGTTATTACAGGTTTAATGTTAGGCAATCAAGCTACAGTGGTCTAGATATCAACAAACAGCATCAAAAGAAAACATCAAATTGTCCCTATTCTTTTGACACGGTAGCTGAGAAATTTTTCTATGTTAGTGGCCCTAAATGAACAATAATAAGTGACAATTTAGTGAAAAACACTATTTTCACATCTTACAGAAGTCATGCAATATAGATTGATACAAGTATGATTATTTCTAGGACCACTTGAACCAGGGGATTAAAATAAATTCAGTCCTGTGGCCATGGCTTTTCTTTCTTTCTTTTCCCCCCACATACATCATTTAAAGAGGATTTATGTAAATTTTCCACATACTCATAATTTTTTAAGCATTAGTGCAACTTGTAAGTATAGAGCACCTTAGCTTGATTTAATTATTATCGCTTCTAATACGGCACGCTTTGTTTTGTTTTATTTTATTTTTGCGCTCTGATTGCTAGTTCATTCTCAATCATTAGCATTTAGAAGAACTAGTCATTACTGGTTTTCAATAGCTGCTTGGGTTCCTATAAGCACTTGGAGTCTTGAAACACAGCAATGGGAAACAGACATTTTCAAAGGTAGAACACATCACGACTCTTAGTGGCAGGGAACAAGGATCCAGATGCGTGGGCAGTGAAGCATACCAATTCTCAACTTCCCTGCTTGCGTTTTAAAAACCACAAGGAATCGGTCAAACAAAAAGAAAGGAGGGGGAAAAAAAGACACCTCATTTCTCTAAGATGCTTGCTCATACAGAAGAGTGGGAACCTATTCCAAATGAAAGGCTTTTCCAAAGAATGGCAGTCACTTTGGGGCCACGGCACTCGTTCCCAGAAGAGCATGTCTGACTTTTTGTGTGACACCCATTTTTAATTGTCGCCTCCGTAAACAATGTCCCTCAGCTGCACCCTGATGGGAACCAAGTTTCCTGTCTAACACTGGGTCTTCACATCCCCAAGTGGACAAATCTCTCACTGTCTGGGGGTAAATCATCACCTTTTCGCAGAGATAAGCGATACAGACGGGAGAGGAAGGCAGCAAGGCTGAAGTTTGTCAATAGCTCGGGCGAGAAAGGGCAAACCGAAAACCTTTTTGTGGGCACCAGTGCGAGCAAGATTTTGAGCACGCTCAGGGGTTGCTGCTAAATGTCTTTTTCAGCGGCATTCTCTGTCTTTGCATGCAGTTTCTCCCTCGCAATAGAGTCAAAGAATGTGATGTATATTAAAATGCTCTGCCTCACAGACGGCGTTCATTTTTATTCAGGGACAATTTTGCTGACTGACAGGTAAGCGTTCGGTGCTGAAATTGGACCTGTACAAGAGCTTTGCCTTTCATTTGCTCCATTACACCAGTGCATGAATTACTGGGCTTCCACCTTGCCATCGTTCCATTACTTTCAAATATCTGACATGGGCAAAATGACTCATCTGACATTTCGTGTAACAAATTTGTTCCAAAAAGAATAGAACATTATTATACTATTTTATGTACGTAGGTACCACAACCTTCCACCCTAATCTGACCAGAAATTGGGAGTGTATAAATAGTAGTGGATATCAGTTTAAGAAAACACATGGCCAGTGACAGCCGGAAGCTATTGTGGCAAGAAATATGTCTGCTGTTCCGTCTTACCCACTACCACTGCTACTCACTCTGAAATGCCAGCAAATGCCAGTCAAAGACGAATCTTTACATCTGGCTTCATTTCTATCCATTAGTAAACTTGGAGCCATTATTTATTCCAACACACAGTACATCCACTCACTCCCCCCCCCTCCTTTTTCGGTAAAAGGGATTGAACCCAGGGCCTCCCATGAGCTAGGGGAAGTGCTCCACCACACAGCTGTATCCCCATTCCTAACCGCTTTACTTCTAATCAGTCCCTTTAATAGGAGATCATCTTTTTCTTGTGGAAATATACTTCTTCAAGCAGAACAGGAAACTACCAGAACCAAGGAGCTGGGAGGCGTGTGTCGAACAGTCAGTCCCTCGCAGCCCTCACACTACTGTTCGCTGAGGAGCACAGAATTAAATCTTCCCAGGCTTCAGCTCTCGCTCGCCCTTTAAACACTTGGTTGTTTAAGTGACGCAAGTACAAAGCCCGTGCCTTTCAGTTCACCTTCTCTTTCCAGGCCTAACGCCCCGACCTGAGGTCTCTTCTGATTCGTGGAACTAGGGATGTCTCTTCACCCTCCGCTGAAGGCCAGTGTGATCCTAGAGAGCCTTGCCCTGGCAGATCAAGGAGAGACACTTCTCAGCTCATGACTCAGCCAAGGAGTGTCTCCCACCTCTTCACTTAAAAATACCTCAGGAGCACATTACAACCTGCCATCTGAAGCTAAAGATCACGGATCTTCACTCAAAGAAGGGTTTTTGTAGGTGACAGTATAACATTTCACAAAGTAGCAGCATAATTATGTGACAGCCAAATTTTAAATATCATGTTCACTGTTAGTATGAATACATCAAATTAATACAGTATTATTTCCATAAGAAATTATGAGCCTCATTATTACATAATGGTATTTTCTTTAATAAATGGTCTCTTGCATTATAAATGTTAAATTACTTCATATTATGGTATATCCTTTCTTCACGATGTTAATTTACCTTCAAGCATTATTCATATGCTGAATTTATATCAAGCTATAATAAAAATGAGGCATTCCAAAAGTGTCATGACTTTTGTCATTATAGCTCGTCTGTATTTTAAAAGCATTTGGGAATCCATGGCATTTCCCTGGGACAATCAGTGCCAGGTGACCCCCCCCCACACACACACACACAGAGTCACATGACTAGAACACACATAGAAGTATTGTAAGCTTGAATAGCATACATTGAGGGAAAAATGACCCAGGAAAGCACATGTGTGTGGAACAAACACCTGAAATCAGGCTCAGCACTGAACAGGGGTGCACTTCCACAGAAACTGAGTGGCGGGGCCTACTTTGCCCTAGTTTGGATTCGCATTGAAGCGGTAGGGCCATTCCAGTGTTGGGTGACTCTCTTTAGGGACACATTAATGGTTAAGACTCTTTAGCCTCAGAGGTGCACTTAAGGTTATTTTTGAGCCCCCTCTCTCATGAATCCTACCCTTGAGGTTTGGATTATGTCACCAACCACATTCTCTTTACCACAGTTACTAAGTGCTGTCAGGGTAAATCAAAGAAGTCACATTGACTGGCTGTTGATCAAATTCATGCTGGACTCTCAGGTAATCCAAGAAGCTTACTAATTTTTTGTTTTTTCAAACTTTATTTTTAAAGATTTATTATTATTATTATTATTATTGTGTGTGTGTGTGTGTGTGTGTGTGTGTGTGTGTGTGTGTGTGTGTGTGTATGAGCATATGTGTGACAGTGCCAGCAGAGACCAGAAGAGGGCACCAAATCACCTGAAGCTGGAGTTACCGGTGGTTACATGTGGATGCTGGGAACCAAATTCCAGTTCTCTATAAGAATAACAAGCGTCCACTGCTGAGCCATCTCTCCAGCCTGGAGCTTTCTATTTTTATTAAAGTGAATGTTCTTTCTCCATCATTCAAACACACTAGCCCCTACCCCTTACTTTTAGCAGACGGCTGCATATCAAACTACTGAAATACACTGAAGTCTCTGTCTTCTTCAGACCCTGGATTCCTCTGCTTCTGCTCTCCTTTCTCCCATCTCTAGTCCCCTTTTTACACTGTACTTTACCAGGAGTCCTAACGGTATTTATGTTTATTGGATACATGAAAGCATAAAAACACACATATCAATTGGGTACCATGTGATACTCTGGTATACATATACATCATATAATCTTTAAATCAAGTTAAACATCTGTGTCCTCAAACATGTATTTCTTTATGGTAAAAACATTCTGTTGTGGGATATTTGTACACTGGGAAGGTGTGTTGCTGTGACTGGTGTAATAAAAAGCTGGATGGCCAAAAGGCAGGAGGTATAGATGGGAATTTCCAGGGAGAGAAAGGAAGAAGAGGAAGAATCTAGGTGCTTGGGAGATGTCAGGAGACTCAGGGAGGAAACAGAAGGTACAAGATGGAAGAGAGGTAACACCATGTGATAGAACACAGATTAATATAAATGGGTTAATTTAAGCTATAAGAGCTAGTTAGGAACAAGCCTAAGCTATATAGGCCAAGCATTTATAATGAATAAGTCTCTATGTTGTTATTTGTGAGCTGGTGGGCCCCCTCAAAAATTCATCTACAACATTCAAAATCATTTCTTCTAGTTTTTGGAAGTATACAGCACATAGTTGTTACTACCTACCACCCTCCTATAAAATGCCAGCACAAATTCTTCTCTAAACTCAAACTTTATACCCACTGATCAGCTTTTCCCATTTCCCCCTGCCTCTATTCTCTCAGTCTCTGGTAACTACTATTCCACTCTCCGCTTCTATTACACCAACTTTTTTTAATATTCCACGTGTTAGTGACATTAGGTAGCACCATTTCTTCTGTACCTGGCCCACTCTACTTAACATAATAATCTCCAGTTCCATCCTTGTTGTCATAAATAGCAGGATTTTGCTCGTTTTCGTGTGCGAATAGCTTAAGTCGCTGCCACGTCTTGGCAATCGTGACCAGTTCTACAATGAACGTGCGAGTGCACACGCCATATTGATTTCATTTTCTTTGGGCATAAACTATATGGCTAAAAGATTGAGGCTATTATGATTTAAAGATAATAAAGACCAATTGTTTAATGCATTTTATTTGTGCAAATGAATAACCACACAGAAAAATAAACTTGGGATTAATCACACCGGATGTCTCGTGCACATGAGCACACCTGCATATGGAGAGCAGAGGTCAACCTTGGATGTCATTCCTCAGGAGTCATCCACCCTAGTTTTTGAGATGGGGACTTTTACTGGACTGGAACTCAGTAATTAGGCTAGGCTGGCAGCAAGCCCCAATAACTCCTCCCATCATTGGGATAACAAATAAGAACCACTACACTTCTCTGAGGGTCTAGCACAGGTCCTCACGCTTGTACTTCAAGTACTTTACTAGCTAAGCCGTCTTCCCAGCCCTCAGAAAAAAAGTATATAGAGAGATATGTATACGTATATAGATATTAGTGTATATATATAGATATGTATATAGATATAGATATTAGTATATACAGATATGTATACGCATATAGATATAGACATTAGTATATATAGATATGTATACATATATAGATATAGATATTAGTATATATATGGATATGTATGCGTATGTAGATATAGATATTAGTATATATAGATATGTATGCGTATATAGATATAGATATTAGTATATATACATACTAATTTCCAAAAAAGATGTCTGTTTTATGTGTATGTGTATTGCCTGCATGTGTATCTGTGTACCACACGTGTGCCTGCTCCCTGCAGAAGCCAGAGAGGGCATCAGCTCTCCTGAAACTGGAGTTGTAAGCCATCACGTGGGTGCTGAGAATTGAAACTGGGTCCCCCGCCAGAGCAAGAAATGATCTTAACTGTTAAGCCATCTCTCCGGACCCCAGAAAAAAGCTTTTAAAAGGCCAAGTGGTGTGTTAGAATAATGTCCTAATCAATTACTTCATTTATTACTCTAAATGATAAGTTCTAGAGTTCATAACTTTTTTTTCTTCTTGTTTATACTCCAAACCCCACACAAAAGAAGTCTCTAGAACGATGCTAGATAGATAATACTGGCCGTGAATCATTATGCAAATAAAACAGTACACTGTGCATATAAAGACATAAAGTACTCATCTGTTATTCAGTCTTAGAAGAAGACAGTATATAATCACACACACACACACACACACACACACACACACACACACACACACACACACAAGCTTATGATGCCCAGCTACTCAGAATGAAAAGAACAGACTAGATTTAAGCTAAAACAATGTTTTAGGTTTATTTGCATAGTTCATACTTGAACATATTAAAACTTGAATCCAAATTCTTTTTTTCAAAGTGTGTGTGTGTTTTTAAGGAGACTCCTATTTATCCTTCCTATGAAGCAACTATAAATTATTTCTTCTAGTATCTGGGAAGGAACAAACCAAATAAAATCCTCTGCTCCAAACCACATTTTTCTAATCACTATGTGCATTAACCTTTTTATTCTGATCTTATTTTTTAAGTACTTAACATTGGTTTAAAAGAGAAAAGGACTGGTTTTAAAATATTGGCTCTAGTTCCCTCAAAGGAAAACAAATGCATTACCCACAGCTTTGTCATTTGATCTGAAGTCTCTGGAAGCCTCACCCCGCCCTGAACTGAGCATGCATAACCTTCAGATGACCAGTTCAAAACATGGGAAATTTAAGGCAGGGATGTTTTCACAATCAGTAAATACATACCTGTCTAAAAGTACAACATGAAAATGCAAGCAAGCTATCTTTTGAGACTCCAGACTGAAAGCTGCAGCAGTGTGGTGTCCTACTAGTCCTCAATGACATTAAAGCATGGTCCTCAATGCACACGGACTGTGTGTTCAGAACTGAAGTGGGGAACCACGCCATATAGCAGTTCAGATTGTCTTCAAAATAGCATTGAGTGTGTGTCTCTGTGGCTTGCTTTCCATCTCTCTTAAAACGTGGAATTATTCACAACAATCCAAGAAAATGGGCGACTTGGACAGAGTTTGAAGGGACAGATGCAGATCTGAACCCTACCCGAATCAGCAGTTCTGGCACACGCCACTCCGGCTGTGGTTTGCATCAGTAACAATAAACATTTAGGTCTGACCGCACAGAAGTAAATGAGTAGATAGATATCTCTCTGTGTTGTGATGAGATTCAGATAATGGTATTTTTGTTAGGTTCCCAGAAAGCAATTGTTTGAAAGATGATAAATCTATTCTTCTAACAGATTTAATATTCACAGGGATTTCATCATAATTCAGTCGTAGATTAATTGCATAGTAGATTTATTCATCTATCATTCGGCCATAACAAGTCTGATCATGATTGCTTTGTATGCCTCCATTTGGCACACCGGGCTTTATTCATATAACAGGATTATTTATTAATCAGGCATTTGTTAAATAGGGTTTAAAGGAACTCAATGGGTCTGATACAAAGTGCACTAGAACTGTCATGGGGATTATTTTTATTTCAGGTATTCATTTAAATGGACCTCATTATATTTGGAGAAACTATGACTTATAAGATGGATATTTTCTCTTAAATACATTTATCCTGGCTTTATGAAATACCTGATATGGGGATAATCTAGCTAAAAAGAAAAAAAATTACCCATGTAGCATCTCCACGACTTTGATAGGTAGAGTAAAAATACTTCCAAATTAATATCCGATAAAGAAATAATCCTAGTTAAGAAATAAAATCCCTCTTGATCCAAATGGGAACTTTAAAAAAAAAAAGCAACAAAGTACTGTAAAAATTCCCCACACAAATAAATCTGCCAACGCCATAAAATCCACACCAGACTGATATGTCGTTCTGCTTCGTCCTAGATAAAGAGAAGTCACAAAGAGCATTTTATTTGAGCACTAACTGAGTAATGACCGCACTTGAAGTGGACACACACAGAAACTGCAGGATGAGGGTTGCCATGTGAGGGACCGGCTCCCCTTGATAGCTCCACTCCCATCCATCAAGGCAGCCCCCGCAGAAAGGGAGGGAGCTGCAAACCCAAACAAGAGATGGGATTAGAGACAGGAAGGGGAGCGTCCAATGAAGGAGAGTCATGGAATTCTGAACGGGAAGAAGTGTTACACACTCCCTCAGAACCTTGACCTGCGGAGGCAGGTAGCAGCAGTTAACAGTGTACAGACAGGGAACGCCAGGTCATTAGACAAAACTCATTACCCAAGGAGGAGAAAGTGAAAATCACTCTCAGAGTCATTTGAAACGACTATATTCTAGTGGATTACATATGCAAATTTATCAAAATAATTCCCAGAAAATAGCCATCTCTATAATAAGCCGTAAGAAGCCTAAGATATTTGCATCTTGATTTCATAGACCTTTACCATGTAAGCAGAAATATTGCAAGTAACTGAACTTAGAACTTTTGAAAATGAAAAACATTTATTTTGAAGCAGTGAGATGATATTATCACCAGTTATTAATCGTTTTCCTATTGAGTTGTCTCTAGGTACAATTGTTCCATGAATAAAAAATCACGGGAGAGTGATTTTTATTCATGAGGTAGAGTCTCTCTGAGCACACACTTAGTTTGGGGCTCATTTGTCTAGCATTAACTCAAACAATTCAGAAATGGAGATAAGACGGTCAAGGCGAAATCCCAAGATGTCTAAGAGATGGGCATTTCAACCACTACCACTGCAGCTGAGCCAGGCTGACCACGGAACCTCATCAATAAGCCTTGCTTATATCGGTTCTTTCCAACCCCCGCTCTCTCTGCTGCCCAGTCCTCTGGCCTGGCCTCGTCCAAGGCATTTCCACCTGGTCCATCTGAATCCACACCTCACCCTGGCCCATTGTGGTTTCGTTTCTTTTGCTATCATAAAATACCTTGACAAAAACAAACAAACGAAAACCTCTGGGCTTATTTGGCTTACAATTCCTAGCTACAGTCCAGCATTTTGGGGATGTCGGGGCAGGAGCTCACGCAGGTAGTCACAGCACATCCACAATCAAGAGCTGAGAGGAACAAATCCCCCACGCTGTCTGGCTGCTTCCGCTCAACCAGCTTACTTCACTCACATACAGCTCAGGGTCCAGTCCAGGGGATGGTGCTGCACAGACTTATGACGGTCTTTCCCATCAATGTGAGTAGTCAAGACAACCCCCTATAGACAGGCCCACAAATCAATCCAATCTGGGCAACTCTTCATTAAGACCATCTTCCCAGATGATTCTAGGTTGTGTCAAATTGACACCTAAACATGGCCCCACTCTTACTGTGCGATCTGTAGCCACAGGATTCTTCAGAACTATCAAGCAGCCATATGATTTTCCTAGCTTTGCCTCTTCAGTGGCTTTTCATGCTTTTAGGATAAAGGCCCAAACCTCAGTCATGGCCCATGAGGCTCCGCATAGTTTGGCCTCTTCTTCTCTACTGCTCTGATGATGCCCCACCCACCCCCTCCCGCCCCCACACCTCCCCAAGACAGAGTAGTCTTTTAAACAATTCCTTTTAACACCAGCCTCCTTGCTGTCTCAAGCACATGCTCTTTCAGTTGTCTTAAGTACTATGCACCCCCTCTTTGCCCCTCTCTCCACTGAATCCTTTCACATTTAACTCTTACCTCCTCGGGGATGCACACTGATCACCCCAGCCCCAGCCCAGCAAAGCGAGGTCTCCTCATTATGTAGGATCTGCATGCACCTTTATCAATCTGCACATATTAACAACAGCCTGCTGGACTTACTTGGAAACTATACAGCAGGAACAGTACTCTGCCTCTGCAGCTTCCCTAGTGCTGAGTAAACACACTAAATCCCTGCTGGACAGATGGAGAGGAGGAACCGTCAACTATGAAGTCAGCTTCTATGGCCCACGCTGTTGGGGGAATATTGGCTTGGCTGTGCTGCCCCTATGTTAGCAGACAGCAACAGACGGCACTAATTGCTTTTCAGTCAGGATGACAAAGCACCATGACTAAGGCAACTTACAAAAGAAAGCATTTAATTGGGCTTATGATTTCAGAGGGTTCAAGTCCATGATGGCGGAGCAAAGGCATGGTAACAGAAGCAGCTGAGAGCTCACATTTTGATCCCTGCGCAGGAGGCAGAGAATGTGTACAGGGGATGGTGGCAGGCTTTTGAAATCTTAAGCCCACACCCAGTAACGCACCTTCTCCAACAAGGGCATACCTCCTAATCTCTCCCAAATAGCCACCAACTGAGAACCAAGTATTCAAATGCCCAAGACTTATGGGGAACACCTTTTTCAAACCACCACACAGAAATAACTGCAGAAAAAACCTGCTGTTAAAGAAAAACTCTCTTTTTCTTTTCAGCTCTCTTCCTTCCCGAGTCTGTCTCAGACAGCAACTGCTTGCTTCCAGAGCAACAAACTGTATTCTGAATTCGGGTTTCTCTGATGCGTGGAAACTGCCACTCAATAATGTAGGTGTGCTACCATCATTGCCCTGTTTACACAGGCAAGGAGGAAGGGGCGCGACACTCTCCTCAGTGAATGTACTATCTTCGTCTTGTGGTTGACAGCATCTGCTGTGGACTCATGGCAGAAGTGAGTGTCCCAATTTGGCAAACATTACTGTGTAGAGGCCACCCACAGCTCTGTGGTCTTGTGGAAAGAAAGCATTTTAATATGCCACAGCATGGCAGTTGGAAGGTATGTGTCGCATAAGCTGACAGGGCTGAGTCGGTGTTAATGAGGATGATCTGAGGGTTCTGGGAACAGCACCTACTAAAATAGTGGCAGGAAAAGGTCTGTTCTTCCGTGTCGCCTTAGGGATTCTTCACAGAGAACTAGGCTTGACATTCTTCACTAACTCAAGTTAACCTGTAGGTTAACCAACCAATCACTTAAGCAAAACCTGCCCTGGAATACGGGTTCCTAAGTATGTTGCATTTCTTCTGGCGTGTGGTTCTGCTTCTTCCTCTGGTGGTTGGCACATTGGTCCACAGGAGTGAAGGGAGCGGAAGTGGGGAGCAGGGTTCGGATGGCTGTGAGTACAATGGAGGAAGCCCTCCAGGAGATGACTTCAATGAATCAGCTCAGCTTTATTCCAGAGTATAGGAAATATATAGGATTGGGGAGCCTGGGGTCAAACCGTAATTTGCATTAAGAGGCATGCTCTGATCATAAGGCTTCATATGTGGCGGCAGGATCCTATAGCAGAGCTCCTACTATAAGTCTTAGTTATCATATGTGCAGCAGGGGGAAGGAAGGCTTCTGGCAGGATACTGTGCCAAGGGTCACCCTAGAGATAAATCAGGCACCCAGGCTTAGACACAGCTTTCAGATTAGGTCAGTCCTCCAGACCTAGAGACATTCTCCAGACAAGGGTAGGTAGAAAGCAGGAAGTCTCGCTGTGGGGCAGAGAGTCCCCACCCATGTTATCGGGCTTTGGAAAAAAGCTGCCAGGCCATAATAGATTGTAACTTCTGACCAGCAAGGCCTTCCAACATAGGCAGACAGACAATGGACCCCCCAATTCTGCTTTCTGCAGTCATGAGGTATTTTGTCCTAGAATCTTATTTCTCTGAGCAATACTTCCAGACCAGGGCCCAAATCTTAAAAGCACAATAACATTAATCCTTGTTACAGGCATAAGAGAATGTTAACTGAGATGTTTTTACACGTATATTTTCAGTTTATCTTTTTTTTTTTTAATGAAAAACATCTGAGTGTAACAGTTTTCTAAACCACATCCACTCATAAATGTCAAGTGGAGCTCTCAGATCCTTCGTTGAAAGACCTTGACTTGTCTCAAGTTTTGCCACAACGTCTAGACCTCCCGATCCATGGCTGGCTTTATTTGCTTGTGGATTTGTTTGTCTCGGTGACGTTAATGTCATGTTTCACTGATACAGTGAAGAAGGTTTTGATCTCTCTAGCATCAGCTAGAACTCCCTATGGTGGCCGTGTGGTTCACTGGTCTTTACGGCTACCCCCACCTGTATCAAACAATAGCTCACGCTGGACCCAACAGCCAGACTGAAAAGACATTCCAAATTCTGCCCAAAGGACTAATTGAATGTAACATTTTGTTCTCTTTAGTAAAAATAAAAATACTTGGAGTACCTTTTGTAACACGACAATAAGCTGCCGTGCGGATTTCTGCAGAACTCTGGAACATAGCCCAAGCAACAATAGCTCCTTTTCTTTGGGAATAAGACCTGCATGTCAAAATGTATCTAGAAGCTCAATTTGGCTTGCTGCTTCATCGTGCTAGGAGAATAACTACAAAATTATATTACTGTTCATTATGTCCAGGGGGATCCCAATTCACTGTGGTTCGTGCCATGGGAGTACAACAGGCCCAGCAATGGCCCATGCCTGGTGGGCGCATGTCAGTCTTTTAACAGTTACGAGTGCATCGCGGAATACTATACTTGGCTTTTACAACTGTTTATTCAGCACGAAATATTCAACAGCTAGCCGAGACAACTTGTAATCTTCGATTGCCCTTTAGCTCCACTGAATGTTTGCAACAGGTTTAAAGGCCACACCCACAAAGTGCACACAAACACAAACACAGGCTGTGGTAGTATGAATGGAATTGGCCCCCATAATCTCATAGGGAGTGGCACTATTAGGAGGTGTGTTGCAACTACCTCGACCAGCAAGGAAGACACAACACCGAGCTCTTCTTCAAGCTGTTTATTCAGGCCTTTTTCAATCTGTTTCTTTTGTTCTTCTACCCCTAGGGAGAGCCCGTCCCAGCCTTATATAGGTCTCAGTCCATCAGCCACCATGTGCCACATGGGATTCCCAGATAGGTACACGTATGCCTTAGCAAGCCAAAATCTAAAGCCAAGCCAAATAAGGTGTTGTTTAACACAGAGAGCGCTCGCCATCGGGAGGGCGGGGGGCGGAAGCCAGCGCCATCTTAAGGGTGCAGCTCCACGCAGCTCTCTATAGAGGTGTGGCTTTGTTGGTGTGGGTGTGGCCTTGTTGGAGGAAGTGTGTCACTGTGGGGGCGGGCTTTGAGGTTTCCCATGTTCAAGATACTGCTGAGTGTGTCAGTCCACTTCCTGTTGCCTGCAAAATGTAGCAGGCATTCCTCCAGCACCATGTCTGCCTGCATGCCGCAATGTTCCCTGCCATGATGATAATGGAATGAACCTCTGAAACCGTCAGGGAGCCCCTTCAATTAAATGCTTTCCTTATAAGAGTTGCTATGGTCATGATGTCTCTTCACAATAAAAACCCTAACTAAGACACAGGTTGTCACATGACAGAGCACTTCTCTATGGCAGACAGAGCCAAAATGGTGTCGCCAACTTTGGAGAATGCAGCCTTCTCAGTTATTTTGGGGGCTAGAATAGTACCTCCTGGGCATGATCAGGAATTGATCACTTATGTGTCAGTAAGAAACACTTGTAAACAGTGTTTTGGGCTGTACTCATGGTCACTGGGGAGTTAAATATAAATTTCCAGGCTTGGTACACATACTAGCTCACTTGGATCAAATTCCCTGGTGTTATATCTCAACATCAGTTTTTGTTTTATTGTTAAAGCTTCCCAGGGGAATTCCTAGAGCAACCAAATTTTAGAACTGCTTTAGAATATGCCAATTCTCGGAGTCTTAGAAAAAGACAGAGGACAAGTTTAAGCCATATTAAAGAGCTCCCACAGGGCCCTTTTGGGAGGGATCTAAAAGTCATCTGATGGGAACTTCTCTGTACTAGAAGAGAGATGGAAAACAGGGCAGTTGAATGGCTGAGCCCTCACCAAATCAGTACCAAAGTTGTGCAGACACACTTTCTTACTCAATTCACTTCTTTCCAAGATGACACACAGCTTCCATATTGTCCTAGTCTCCTTCCCTGCCACTGTGACAGAATACTCTGACAAAAGCAACTTAAGAAAGGGCTCCTCCCAGCTCAGGGTTGGAGAATACAGTCCATCAGGGTAGGAAAGTGACAACAGCAAGAGCATGGAGCAGCTGGTCACATGACATCCACAATCAAGAAGCAAAAAGGGGTTGGGGGGCAGGCCACTTCTCAGTTCCCTTTCACCACATACGCAGTCTAGGATCCCAGCCAAGGACTGGGGCCACACATAGTGGGCTGGTCTTTATGCTTCAGTGAATGCAGTCAAGGTCATTTCTTCCAGGCATGCCCAGAAGCCCATTCCCTAAGTGGTTCCAGAATCTTCCACAAACCGCCACAAACACCTTCATGTATTTTTCAAAGTCTTACTTATTTTCATAATTCTTGGTGTGTTTGTGCGCATTCACGTGGGCATGTGTGTGTGAGGGTGTGTGTGTGCATATGTGGGGAGGCCAGAGGTAGATGTTGGGTGTCTTGCTCAATTGCTCTCCACCTTATTTTTTGAGACAGGGTCTCTCACTGAACCTGGAGCTTGCCAAGTCAGCTTGACTGTCTGGCCGGTGAGTCCCAAGGATCCTCCCGTCTCCTCCGCCCCAGTGCTGGGATTACAAGTGCATACAACCACGGCCATCTTTTAAAATGTGAGTTCTGGAGGATTGCTCTCAGGCCGTGATACTTGTACAACAAGCAGTTTACCAACTGAGCCATCTCCTTGGCCTTTTTTTCTGAGTATTCTTGATCCAACTTATGGATAAAACATTTATCAGTAAAGTATTTGGAGAGGTTGCCCCTAAGCCATATTAAGTGAATGTAAGTTGAAGTTAGACCACATGGAGGAAGGGCCCTGTGACCAGCACTGTGCTAGGAAATAGGACAGGTGTAAAAATGTAAAAGACGATGTCTTTTCCAAAGAATTCTCAACCTAGCATGAAAAACATTAACAAAAGAGCAGAAATGACTCTGACTCCAGCTGACCAAGTGAGGAAAACCAAGTTAGTCCTGAGTGGCTCCTGGGACTGATTCTGCATGTCACTGCCCTAATCAGTGGGGCAGTCTAGTTTCTGAGCTTCCTTTACAGATAATGGTGGATACCTACACAGGGGAACGGATACCGCAAAGTCCAACTGAAAATTAAAGTGTTAGCAGCTTGGGTCTTTTTTCACTCTGAAGAAAGCCTAATCAACACAGTGCTTTGAGTCTCATCTCTGGGAATAATGAGAAACCACTGAATCTGTACTCTCCATTTGTATAATCTTCATTATCCTTCCCCACCCCAAGAAGGTATCACAAGCAGAGTACATAATATCTATATGATAAGACCAATATATATGTTATGACAGTGCTGTAGAAGAATATTCAATTGCACTGATATGGTCCCAGCATATCCTGAAGTTAAGAAGTTATATTATGAGGCTGGAAAGATGGCTTAATGGATAAGAGTCCTTCTTGCTCTTTCAGAGGACCTGCATTTGGTTCTCAGAACCTACACTGGGCAGTTCACAACCACCTGGAACTCCAGCTCCACGGGATCTGACGCCCTCTTCTGGCCTTCTCAGGCATCTTCATACATGTGGTATACACACACACACACACACACACACACACACACACACACACACACACGAATAAAAAGAGATACAAATCCTCAACAAATAAATTACATTATAGCATTAATAAACTTACACAGCCCTTTAGGGAAGACTTCTAAAAGTCATTTCATATAATGCCTTCATAGTCTGAAATAGTTTATAAAATGTACTATTTATTTTAAATACACATTTTATACATACCTATGGGAAGTATGTCCCCAAGTGTTAGGAATGGATACCTCTTAAGAGTAGGATTATAGGATTATTTTTATTGACACATAATGACTATACATATTTATAGAGTACAAGGTGGATTTTTCATACATGCATACATTGTGTAATAATCAAATCAGGGTAATTAGCATATCCATCACCTCATGCAGTTAACATTTCTTTGTAGTGAGATAAAAAAATCTCTCTTCTGGTGATTTAGAACTATATAATACATTATTGTTAATTATAGTCACACTGCTGGGCAATAGGACACCAAAGGGTTATTTTTATAAGAAAAAAATGTAATTCAGTAGCAGTGGGGTTTAATTTAATATTTCAGTCCTACTTCTTCTTCTGTAAAATAGGAATAACACTAGTTACAACGCTCGCATTTAGATCGAATGATGCTCAAAAGAAAAAAAAGTATGTATTTTACAATGTATTCATCTTGACCATGTTGTCAACATCTTACCATTGCCCCTAGCCCTACCAGCTCTGCTTGGTTCAGGTTCTCTGACACGGGGCTGGTGTGGTGGCGGCAATTATAGTATTTATAGCATGGGTTTGGATACAGACGGAATACCTGGCTTACTAGCTACGTACCCTTGAGCAAATTACTCAGCCTTTCTATACCTCAGCTTCCTCACCTGTCCAGTGGCAAAAACAAGACCTAGCTGAGAGCCACTGTGAGGGTTAAGTGAGTTAATATAGTTGGCAGCTGCAGAGACACGCGGCATCTGCCGAATATCAAATGTATCTGCAGTGCGACGGAAGTTTCTAAAATGCTGGCTATTGTCACGGTCCACAGTCTGTGCTACCATTGCAATGATAATTTACATTACTAAGCACATAGGTTAGAGAAGAAAGCAAACTCAAGACAGGATAGTAGCAAACAAACAGAATTGGTCGATGGTAAAAACTACTTCCGCTCTAAAACTGTGATGTAAAACACAAAGCAAAGAGGGAACAGAGGGGATTTTACCCTGTCACTACATTTGCTCAACACATTGGGGGTATCTACCCAATGGATACAGTAGGTGACAAGCTAAAAAGCCCTTGACTAAACACCCTAGGAAGGCCCCTGCCCAGGCCCCAAGCATCAGAGTGACCGGGCATATAGCAAACAATGTGACCAGCATGACCACTCAGAGTAGGGCTCCAGTTTCTCTCCCTTTTAGTCTCCAACCCCGCCCAGGGTTCGTTCCCCTGCTGGTCCACTATCTCTTGATTTGCCGATTGTCTTCACCAGTCCACACACTCACCCCCTCTCACAGCACCTCACCTCTACGTCCTTGTTTATTTAACAGCATCGACTTGAGTTCCTCTGCCACAGATATGGGGGATTCCAAAGAAACTCAAAGTCACAGTACACCATCCGTGTCTCAGCTGTCACACAGCACTGCTTTCCGCGTGTGACTTAAGTTTACAGGTCAAAAGAACTCCTGATGAGACATCTCACTCACCTCCTCAAAGGGAGGCTGCTGGGAGAACAGGTTTGATAAAAACCGGCTCAGCTGATTGAGAGAAAAATGTGACTACTGATAAATAGGAATGTTCGTGGAAAGATCTATACCGATGACTTGGAAGAATTTTATCGGGCAAAGTAACCAGTTCATCCCAGAAGGCAGCAAGGGAAAATAAGCCAAACGCTTATCTTCCAATTGACAGGGAAGAAGAAGTAAGTTTTGTTAAAATGTACTCATGTACACGAGTTTAATGCAAAGGAGGAAGTACAGATTAAGAAAGAAAAATCGGGCTGGAGCGATGGTTTGGTGGTTAACATACTTACCACACAACTAAGGAACCAGAGTTTGGATCCGCATTACCCATATACATGGCAGATGGATGTGGCAGCCCATCTGTAATTCCAATCTTGGAAGGTGAAGATACCCCTGCCCCAGCAGGCTGGCTAGTAACTAGCCATTCTGGTGCATTCTGGATTGATTCGGACACCCTGCCTCAATGAATAAGGAGGGCAGTAATTGAGGATGATTCCTGATATCAAACTCTAGTCTGCACAGGGGCGGGCGTATGCACACGCACACACACATGTGAGGTCAAAGGGCAACTTTGCAGGAATTGGTTTTCTGCCTTTACCACAGGGGACAGAGGTTCCAGAGATTCAACTGAGGTCCTTAGGCAGGGTGGCAAGTGACTTTACCCACCAAGGTACCTCACTTGACCTGACATTGAATTTCTGACTTGTCTGCGTCTACCTCCTAGGTGCTGGGGAATTCAGGCACATGCTACCACACCCAGTGGGACTGGGGCTTGAACTCAGGGCTCTGTACATGTTAAGCAGGCACTCCACCCAACTGAGCTACGAGAATGTTCTATTTCTAAATCTATATACAAAATTGGCATTCTGTTGAGGTGTGTGTGTGTGTGTGTGTGTGTGTGTGTGTGTGTGTGTGTAGATAGATGTGTATATATATATATTTGGGAAGAGCTTTATTTCACCAGGCTAGGGCTACAGAGCTGGAAGGAGCCCACAGAAGAATGTCAGAAAGGCGAGATTCCAGGATGCTGAGCACTGCATAAAAGAAATAAAGCGATGGCTATTCTAAGTAGGCTGTTTGGACAAGCAGATAACGGCGCTGCCGAGACTCGGTGATGTAATAATAAAGGATGACAGGAGGAAGGCAGTACTCATGAAGTCCTTTTCTGCTCGGATTTAATTTTCTCTCAGGAAAGGTTAGAACAAGAATCCGAGAGGACTCAAAGCCCCATCTCTGATGTAAGATGATAAGGAAACAGCAAGAAGTCACTTCAAGTGGATTCAAGTTTGCAAGCTTAGACAAATGACATCCTAGGATGCTGAAAGGACCTGAGAGGAAAAGGCACAATCAGTATCAGCAACCGTGAGACATCCAGAAGAACAGGGGGTTTGCCCAGAGAATGGAGGTGAGCATAGGCTTCGCTCGGATTTTCTTCTTCTTTTTTAAAGATGAAGTAGCCAGCTGTGTGGCATATACCTGTAGTCCCAGCCATCAGGGAGGCAAAGGCAGGAGGATGGCTTGACTAAGACATTCAGTGAAACTCGACCTCAAGCAAACAAATATATTAAAAGTAAATTAGATATAACTATGTCCCCCAAGAGTTTACTTATCCCGCCCTCTAAGCTACAGATACTAATATACAAAGGTATATTAGCTCACTCCTTTATGTGTGTACGCATACATTTGCATGTCATTGTGTGTGCAGGGAGGCTAGGGGACAATCTGTGGGAGTCAGCTCTCTTCTACCATGTGAGTTTCAGGAACAGAACTCAGGTTGGTGGCAAGCACCTTTAACCACTGAGCCACTTTATCATCGTGCAAATTCATTGTTTTTGTTTTAAAGACAGATCAAACAGGTTATCATTAGAAAAATATTTCAGAATATCTGCTCATTTCAAATAGGCATTTTGCTAAAGCTCAAGAAAACCATTAAGGACAAGATCAGAAACAACAGCCATATTAGCTGGTAGCTGTTGCCTTTGTTTTAGCAGAAATTTATTGCACATTCAAAAATTTCACTCATAACTTGGAAAGAGACTTCAAAGGCAAACATCACATTTTCCCATGGCCAAAGCAAATAAACTAGTTAATAATCTGGATGCAACTTGCATGGTTTTGACTAGCACAAAAATGAGTTTGAAACTAGGATTATTCAAATTCTAATGAAATTTAGCAGGCAAAATATAGAGCTTATTTCCTGTTGCTATGACAAAATATTCTTACAAAAGCAACTTAGGGAAGAAAGGGTTTATTTTAGGTTCCAGGTAGGTACAGTCCATCATAGCAAGGAAAACAAGACAGCAGCAGCTTGAAGCATCAAGTCATACCCACGGTCAAAAGCAGAGAAAGAATGGATTCGTGTATGTGTGCTCATACTCACCTTGCTGAATTCCAATGTAGGGAATGGTGCCGCCCACAGTGGGCAGGTCTTCAGACCTCAATATAATCAAGATAATCCCCTATACATAGCCCACAGGCCATCCTGAGGTAGAAAGTCTTCTTTGAGACTCTCTTCCCAGGTGATTCAAGATCATGTCAAATTGATAATTATAAGGGACCATCACAACTAAACCCCTTGTCAAACTAACACTCAAATGTTGATTTTAAATCATAATCTCCTACCCCAGTCCCCCAAATTTTGTGTTTATCTCATAATATAAAATCATCTAACTTTTAAAAGTCTCCAAATTTCCTAAAAATTCCAACAGTTTATGAGTCCATCTTATGAACTCTCTTAACTGTGAGTTCCTATAAAATCAAAAACACGTGACATACTTTCAATAGACCATGACATGGAGTAAACATTCTTATTCCAAAACAGAAGAACAGGGGCATAGCAAATGAACAACCACACTAAAGTAAATCCAAATCCTGCAGCTCCATGCCTAGCAATGTGGAGGTTGTAATGTAATCAGCTGGTCCCCAAAAGGGTTGACCAGTACTCCCTTAGCTCTACTAGAATCTACAGCACATTTAGCTTCTCACTTAGATTTAGATTGCCTCCACTCCATATCTGCTGCTCTTCTTGGCAAATGTCCCACCGTCCTGGCATCTCCAGTATCCTAGAGTTTCCATTGCAACTGACTCATCCCCATGAGTTTCAGGCAGTGACCTCCCATGGCCTCTTTGCGACGACTCTGCCCCTGCTAACACAACATGGCCTCAGGTGCTCTCCATGACTCCGTCAATCTTGTATCTTCATCTTCAAAACTAATACCATTTGAACAACACTTATGATGACACTACCAAATTCTGTTGCCAGCTTGGGATGTAGCCCAGCCTCCTTGGACCACAGCTGCATATGCTTCTCTGTGCTTCAGAAGATGCCCTTCCTAGGCAGCGGCACTGGAGGAGCCAGGAACCCCTTAGGCTTAAGCTGTTTTCATTTAAATCAATTTGGATACTCCACAAGATGGAGTCGCCTCCAAGGGAAGAGTTTTGTCATCGGGATACCTCTCCCAATGCAGTGCCAGAGTTTTGTCTATAATGGTACTGATTTCTTTATTAGTCACAGTTGCTCTTTGCACAATTTGAATACCACCCTGTCATGAGATTGCCTCTACCAAATGAATCAGTCCATTCCTCTCCAACTAAACTCAACCAAGCTCTCAAGACACAGGTAGAATGCATGGGAAGTCTTAGCCAAAATGTCACACAATGCCTGTCTTCTAGTTCCTGATAGAGTCCTTGTTACCCTCTGAAACCTCATGAGTACCAAAAATTAAACAATAGAAACTTCTAGTATGAAGAAATGAAGATCTTAAAAGCCACAGTATTATCATCAAATCTTCAGAGAACTCTCAAGAAAATAGGGATGTACTCTATCCATCAGAACAAAGGCTAGCTTTTAGTCACACCTGGACATTTAACTATGCATCACCGTAGAAATAATGCACTTCCTGTTGGTGAAGATGCTCACAATTCTGCTGGAGATGCTACCAGAGAGGTTCAGCCACTGCCATGAAGCTAGAGTAGATGACTGCACAGCACCTTCCAACATTACCATCCCCACTTCCGGGAACAAATATTCCAATTAAAATAATGCCACCATTAGGCCATGCCTCTACTCTAATCCAACAGTGCTCCAGTGGACGGTTTTAGTGCTTCTCAATCTTTGAAGACTCATCTATGGTAGATACTGAGAATTAATTAATGAATCTCTCTGAACCCTGTCTATTGAAGAAGGACACCTGCCTTAGGAAGCATCCTTTGAGGCTAACAGGAGATGAAAGCGTTCTCTGTATTCTCCCATATATGTAAATCGACCCATCCCAAGATCTAAACTTAGCAAGCACCAAGGAAGCCGTGATCGTGCAACCGGAGCTCTTTAAAGAGCTGACAGAAGTACTGTGGCTGATCACCCCAAGGGAAACGCATTACCTAAGTTTTCTTTTAATGCTCGCCGACATTTCTAATTGACTGACATGTGGGGAGGCAAGGGGGAGCAACCTAAATTAATAGAGAGCTTCCGTCTCTATATCATTTTTCTCCGGCAACGGCTAATCTAATTCTTAAAGTTCTTCCTTTGTCTATCTCTTATATCCTAAAAATAGCACCATGAAGTGGAAGAAGCTAGAAAACTGTTCAATGTGCTTTGGAGAAATCATCTATCTAAAAATGATCACATGTTGGTAATAAGCAAATAGGTGATGATGACTCAGAGATACGGTACTGGAGGGTATTAGTGCTTGGTCGACATGCAGGGGACTCTGAGTGCTGGACCCAGTACCCCTTCCCCCCAAAGAAAGAAAGTAATAGCACCATTTAATTTTTTAGAAGCTTTCCCCCCTCACACTTCTCCTAAAAGAGATTGCTGCTGCTGTTATTAGTTCTGTAAACACATGGAAAGAAGGAGGGGAGGGAGGGAAAGAGGAGAGAGAAGATGGGAAGGAGAGGAAGAGGAGGAAGGAGAAAAGAAAGATGATTTCCTCAGTATATTCTAACAGGTCAGAAAGGAGGGAGGGAGGAAGGGAGGGAGGGAGAGAAAGAGAGAGAGAGAGAGAGAGAGAGAAGCTACAAACCCCAGGCAATGCTCCCAGTGCCTACTTTTCAATGTCAGCCTCCCAAAGAACTAGAATTAAAATTATTCCAGAAAAAGGACGAGTTATATATTACCACGCTCATTTGTTCTAGGCCTTTCTGTGGTAGACAGTGCTTGCACAACAGATTCTTGTCAATTATGAGTGAACCTTCATCTACATAAACCAGTAAACCTCAGTGAGAAGAGCTGAAGGTAAACGCAGAAGAGAGAGTCAAAACTCTTCAAGCTGTCACACTCGGCGTGAAAAGGGACATTTGCTGTAAGATTTCTCCCTGAGGACCTCGGCCCCGCCCACGTTGCGTGTGCTTTCTGGGGACCTTTTGCCACAAAGATGCCACCCACGACACAGGCAGGAACCAGCCGGCAGCCCCCTTCCGCTTGATCCTCCCTTGTAGAGAAGCCCCACTTGGCCCCACCACTTACTCCCTCTTCAGCCTCCGGCAATCCGGCCGCCACTCCTCATTCCGCTGGAAGCCTCTCTGGCCAAAATCAATAATGACCTCATTGTTGCTAAATTCAATGGACACTTTTCTGTCCTCCTCGTACCCAACAGCTCTGCAGGATTTGACATGGTTGACCACTCTTTTGCTCTTGAAAGTTTTTCCTCCCTCAGTTTCTATGACAACACCTTATGGTTTTTCCCCCTCCCTGGGCACTGCTTTTCAGGACATTTGTCGTAGCGCCTCCCGCCCCCCTCCTGCCCCCGCCCCCGCCCCCGCCCTCACTACTATCCACCTTACAAAGTCCTGATGACTAGGATTCCATCCTAACGTCTATTTCTTTCCTTATTCCTCACTCTTAAAGTCTTATCTACTCTCTCAGCTTTACTTTGCATTCATCAGGAGAGAATCAAATCCAGCCGAGAACTCTGTCCTGACGCCTGAGATCTTCCCACAGTCAGAGACCTATGAGGGCAGCTGGACTCCCTCGAATTCACAATACCCAAAGCCAGCCTCGCCTTTCTCCACCTGTTTCTGCTTCCTCGTGGTCTGTGAAAGAACCAGAGGCCAGCAAATCACACTCGATTCCTGTTTGTCCCTTAGCCTGTCCTTTCAGTACCAAATCTGAACCACTCTGCTTCCATAACAGCCATCTAATCCAGTGGCTCTCAACCCCTTTGGGTCAACCGACCCTTTCACAGGGGTTGCCTAAGACCATCTGTATATTGGATATTTACACTACAATTCGTAATAGTAGCAAAATTACAGTTATGAAGTAGCCACAGAAGGAACTGTATTAAACTGTATTAAGGGGTCGCAGCGTTAGGAAAGTTGAGAACCATGGTTCTAATACATTTCCTTCTTCTTTATTTTTAAGCTGAACTGTGGTGATATATTGTGTACTCTAATAAACTTGCCTGGGGATCAGAGGACAGAGACAGCCACTAGATTAGAATCACTGCCATGCCTTCATGCAAGATGTGGAAGATGGCTCCTGCTTACATCCAAAGTCTCTTTCTCACGACTTCCCTCTTCCCATTCTTTGCTGGATCTCCAAGATCCTTCTCTGTCTGTCTCCTCTGTTGGAACTGTCCCACCTCCCTCCCTCCCATCTTTAACTGATGCTGCTCATCTGGCTGATTCCCACCCCTCCACTCTGTTTTAACACCATTTTTAACAGTCCGCAAGGCGGCATTTACTCGCGTCTACTTATTACTATTCTAAGGGCTCTATAAATATTAACTCATTGTTTCACATAACAACCCACCAGGTAGGTATTATTTCCTTTATTTTGTAAATTTAAAAAAAAATGAAGCATCAAAAAGTCACGGGACTTGTCCAAGGCCACACAGCGGAGGAGCAAACGGCAAAGACTAGATTGGAGCTTAGGTGATGTGGTCCACTCTACCACTAAGAATTCAGGCACTCTCAGGTATCCAAATGCACACTTGCAGCCTAACACTGGACAGCTGGCTTTTCTTACATTCTTTCTCCCCATCTCCCCCATGAAATGCTCAGCTCCTTGAAGACAGAAAATATATTTTATTAAATGCCCAATACTTGCTCCAGTCACGGCTCCTGAGAAAATGGACATTAAAGAAGGAATTAATGAGACAACAAAAAAGGTCAAGAGGAATAACAGTTCTAAAATTACGCTATTGGAAGAAATAAACAAGCATTCATTTCCAGAGATTCTCTATAATTATCCACAAATAACTTAATAGTAATGGTGAGTACTTTGAAAAGAATGGGTTTTTAGAACCAGAATACTCAATCAAATACCCAAAGTAACCTATATGCACTTAAATCAAGAAGCTTTATGAGTGACATGCTAAATTTTAAACGCATTAATATACGTCTTTGGTAAATTATTCTTCATATTTTAGCATAAAACACAGTTAGAAATTCTACTTTAGCCATGAGAATAACTGTAACGTTTAGGAGAACAAAACAAAGAAGGATTTGACTGTTGGGTAGCTTATCATAGACACTGAGAAGTCACAGAGAGGAACTGCCATTCTCAAAGCACACTTCTAACTTCAAAGTGGGGGGAGGGCATCATGTCTCCTCTGAACAAAAGGATGCTGCGTCTTTTCAATGGAAGGATCCACACATCACACAGGTTAAAAGTCAACTTCTCTTTTCTTAACTATATTTATAGGTAGTGTGGTAGTCTGAATGAGAACAGCCACCATAGGCTTATACATTTGACAGTTTATTTCCCAGTAGGTGGAACTGTTTGGGAAGGATTAGGTGTGTCACTGGGGGGTAGGCTTTGAGGTCTCAAAAGCCCACACCATTCCCTGTTAGCTCTCTCTCTCTCTGCCTCATGACTGTCTCACATGTAAACTCTTAGCTACTGCTCCAGTGCCATGCCTGCCTGTCTACTATCAGGCTCCCTGCCATGATGATAACGACTAACCCTCTGAAACTAAGCAAGCCCCCAATTAAATGCTTCCTTTGATAAGTTGCCTTGGTCATGGTGTCACTTCACAGCAATAGGAAAGTAACTGAGACAGGTGGTTACCCCCAAGCCACAGCCAATGAAAATCATGTGTGTCCTATCTACACACATGGTCAACAGACTGCCCATGGTATAGATGGCATTATACAGGTCAATTACAGGTATTTTCGTAGTGTGTGCTACTTGCTAGAGACATCACAGATCTGTCAACAAAAGACTGGGATGTGCCATGAAACTTTACCTCGTAGCATCTGTCTGGTGTTCCCTTTCTGGGACAATGGAACATTCACACTTTGAACTCTTCGGCTAAAGCTATCCCCTTGTGCACACTCAGGTCAAGGAGAATTTGACATGACGGTGTTGGCTAGCAAATGTATGTCAAAAAGACTCACTGAACTTTAAGGAATACTCAAAAGAGCTTGAATATTTAGGCTAAATGTCTAGGAATTTCTGCCCTATCAGCTAAAGTAAAAATTGAAAACCTACTCTTCAAAGTCCAGGGCCAGCTGTGCCCGGAAAAGCCCTGCTTTAAGGCTGTTGTACTGGCCCAGTCATTGATAGGTTCCTCTTGTTTTCTTTGTAATTCTCCTGTTCCTTTCCTCTAAAACGTTGTCACTTTATTCTAAAATCATTGTTAATTCATCTGATGACTGTCAGGAAAAAAATTCTCCCTAAATAACACGTACACACACACACATACACACACACACACACACACACACACACACACACACACACACACACACACACACACGTTCCTCTACAGTTAAATAATAAAAGGCAAATAGCTGGTGGTAAGAGGTCCACATTGTAGTCACACAGACCATTTTCATATGTCAACTCTAATATCACCTACTGAGAAAACTAAGACAAATTACTTAACCTTTCTGTGCCTCAGTTTCCTCCTCTGTAAAATACCTGAATAACATTAGCGGGACCCGTTGTAAAAATTAAATGAAGTGACGTCTATAAATTATTTGGCATGGTTCTTGGAACACGAAAGGTTGTCAATAAATAGAAAAACTGAAAGTGAGAAGTTATCTCAGCCGCCCAATTCTAGCCACTGCCAGAGCATACTTAGCTTTCCAGTCTGGTGGGTTCTCCATGTGTGAACTAACTAACCACAGGTCAAAAATATTCGGGAAAAAAAAAACTGCACTTGTACTCAAAACATGACATTTTTCCTTGTCACTGTTCTCTAAACAATACAGTTAACAGCTATTCACATAGCACTTACATACATTGTGTTAGGTATTATGGGTAACTTACAGATAATTTAAAGTATCCAGGAAGAGCCAGGCATGGTGGCACACACCGCAAATCTCAGCACTTGGGAGGCAGAGGCAAGAGGATCAAGACCATCCCTGGAGAGCTGGGGATGGAGCTCCGTTGATGGACTGCTTGCCTAGCATGCACAAGGCCCTGGGTTCGATCCTCAGCACAGCATAAAACTGAGAGTTATGCCGCACACCTGTCATCCCAGAGTTTGGTAAATATAGGCAAGAGGATCAGAAGCTCAAGGTCATCCACGGCTACACAGAAAGTTGGAGGCCAGCCTGGGCTACACGAGCACCTGTCTCAAAGAAACAACAATAAAGAGTATAGAGAGAGATGTGCATAAGTTATAAACAAATATGCAATTGTGCGTAAGAGACCGGAACACCTGTAGGTTTTGGAATGCATAGAGGTTCTAGAACCAATACCAAGACAAATTCTGTTCTGTGTGAAGGGAAAAACTCCCAAATTTTGGAGTTGTTATGAACTATAAATGCTACCAAGTAGAAGTTTCTAGAGGGGGAAATTAAACCCTAAATAGGAAAGTGATTTAGCTCAGTTTACATGGCTTATTCACAAAGCAGTCAGAGTAAAGGGGACTTGATTTTTTTCTTCTCTTCTGAGTTTTATTGACAAGATTCAGAAGCAACAATGACTCTAAACAAAATATCATCACATACCACTGTGAATGTATTTCCAAACACTATGTTGGGAACCCACAATTACACTTTGCCCTGAGGAAACCAAGCTGGTTCTTAAACATTAGGGGAAGTTCTTCTGGATACACTGCACAGAGGTAGGTCATCTTAGGCCTCAATTTTCACTAGTGTAAAATGGAAATAATACACGATTCCTTCCCAGGGCTGGTGTGAAGACTCAATGAAGTAACACACATAAAAACCCTCAGCCAGAGCCTCACTGTGATGTCCCAAAGTTTACTGGACTGATAATGATCTCTATTCTTCCATGTAAATGCATGTATAGTGACATGCATTCCCCACTAATCTTTCTATTGCTCGCCTTTAAAAAGCATTCTTTGGTTTTGAGCCCAGCCAGGATATTTTGAAGAAAGCATGTTCTCAATGCTAATGGACTGGCTGGCTTCCAGAAACTTTTTGTTGGAAACTCTCTCTTGCAACTGAATGCTAAATACGGATCTCAGGTGACCCTGATAAAACTACTCAAGAAGGCCAATTTGACATCTTTCTTTCTCATGCCTGAAACTCCAGGGAGCTTCAAGGCCCCTTGGTAATGCCTAATAGTACACAAAGGACAACATGTACAATTCCCTCCAGGACTTCCAACCTTTCCAATATTATGCACAAGCCATCTGCTGAGAGTCACCTGGACAATGAGAATTTAAGGTCTCCAGGCTCCGGTTTCTGGAGTAGATTTGTGAATTTGATGAATGTGATCTATAAGGCATGCCCACCCGTTGCATGGAAACTTGCTAAGCCCTGCTTCCAGAGCTTTGTCTCAGCCATGCAAGAGAGAGAATAAAGCTCTTACAAATGTGGGTTTCTGTCACAATTAAACAAGATTACATAATCTTGTGGTTAGATTATTGCCATATACTTTATTCTGATTGCTGCAGAACCACCTGGAATTGTGTAGATAAATAAAATGGGTGTGGAATTTTTTTTTTTTTTTACTAAACTATAAAAAAATATTTTATAAGCTATTGGCTTTCAGGTCTTTGAAGTTGTTATAGACAGTGTATAGGAATCTAGCTGGGTGGTGGTGGTGCATGCCTTTAATCCCAGCTCTCAGGAGGCAGAGGCAGGCAAGATCCCTGTGAGTTTGAGGCCAGCCTAGGCTACAGAATGAGTTCCAGGATAGGTACCAAAGCTACACAGAAAAAAACCCTGCCTTGGGGGGGGGGGGGGAAGGAATCCACCTAGACAGACATTTGTGGACAGATAATTGAAAACTTTAGCCTCAAGTCATGCCCTTGGCTGTCTCTGTTAGTGTACAGAGAGGATATATAGAATACCCACATTTCCTTTGATAACTTGTAACAGTCCTCATTTTAATAAAGTGTTGAATGTCTCTCAATCAATGCAAAACATCATTAGCATAATCCAAAATCATATAATAACTGGAAAAGAGGGAACAATAAAATTTGATTCACCCAGAAAACTACATGTCCTCAAGAATTCCTTAGGTTCAAAAATCACTAGGTGGATTATCAACAGACATTTGGTAACTGCCTTTGCTCATATGTAACAGAGAAAACAATATGAAGAGTCTATAAATTCCAATGGTCAGTATCTCCCCAAGAACTTAGTGTTAACTTTATGGGAGACATCCCATAATTAACTTCTCATCACCTCCATATAGGCATTTTACATGTAAACTTTACATGTGCAGCTTTACAAGGTTCTTGGTGCTGGTTTGGGAGCCAGGCGTTTCTGTGACTATGACCCCCTGACCTTCCCACCCACCTCCACCCTCCTTTTCTTCCTCTTCCTACCAGCTTTCTTCCTGTTTCCTACTCACTATCTAAAGTTACTTCTAATTCAGATCGCAATGAATCACTTGTATTGTAAGAGTTCTAAAGATAATGAGAACAATATGCTAAGTGACAGAGAATAGAACAAACTTGTTTTTCATAAACATCATGACTTCCAACATGACGGAGCAGGCCTGAGATAAAAATATAAGACAGAGCTCAAGCATTATCTGTATTAGTCACCATCTAGAGCAAAAATCTGGTGAGAGATGTGTCAGATCTAAAGAGGACTCCAATTCCCCAACCTGGCGGATTTCTGATGGTTAGAAAAAAGCCAATGTTCCTCGGGAACTCTTAAGGTTGTTCTCCTCTACCAAAAGAAGTCATCTCCCTTGTCATTGGCTGGCAGAAGGGACAAATGACTGCCTGTGGTGCCTCTTAGCATACCAAAGCTCACATTGGCCCCCAGGCTCCTTTGGTATCACAAGTACTTGTTACACACTTCAAAATCAATGCTAACATCCCAGCTTTTCTCACCTCCTTCTCTACCCTAAACTCCCTCTAGCTCACGGGCTTCCCTCCCCCAAGCCACTCACTCTTCTTCTAGCCCTGCAATTTTTGCTGTTTTCTCGCATATTCTCTCTCTCTCTCTCTCTCTCTCTCTCTCTCTCTCTCTCTCTCTCTCTCTCTCTCTGTTCTGCTTCTCTCATGGCCATGTCCAGTCTGCTGGCTGAGTTCAGTCTACGTTTTCTCTCTCTGTTCTGGACTCTTCCAGATGCTTCTGTCTTTTTGTCTTTAATACCTACAATTAAAAACAAACAAACAAACAAAACCTTCCCCTTAACCATACTATGGAGCAGTCATGTCAATTTATACAGAATGAAACATGCACTAATCTATGGGTATAAAGATAAGAATTTACGGAGTAGTTTAACATGATGTCCATTTAGCAGAATAATGGCATTATGTTCTCCCCCTCAGACCTATCGCATAGCTAGTCCCAGGGTTTGGGTTCAGTTAACAGTACCAGGTATGAGTTCTGTCAGGAAGAGTAGTTTTAAATCCAATTGTAAAAACATCCATTGGTTACTCCCTTAACATCTGAGCCACTGTTGCACCAGTGATTATATCTTACCAGACCAGTCATTATTATAATTTGCAGGGCTCACAGCTAGATAACATGACTGAATACTTTTCTACCCCAGTAGCATGCATAGCACACCCCAGCCCAGTGAAAGCTAGCCAGTAAGGATAAAACTTCTAGGCCAGTACCAGTTAGATTTCTCCATGTCCTATGATTCAAATATATAGCATCCTCAGTAATAGGATCTTATCATTAAGATCCAGATAATAACCAAGAGTAATGGTAGTACCCTGTAATGTTTGTGGAGGGTCTACAGAATCCTACTGACCAACACCTCAAAGAAAGGCAACCTATACCCCGTACTGGGCTTTTAACTTAATAGCATTGCACCACCACCACCCCCATTACAGGATAATTCCAACCGGTCAATACATAGAGAAAAAGAGACTTTGGAGTTCTCAGCATGAAATGGGACATCTATATGACACCTCCTCTCACCAAAGTTCAAGGATCATCATGGAAAAGGAGGCAAAAAGATTGTAAGAGCTAGGGGTAGTGGATGTCAGCAGTGACACAGTATTTGCTGGACATGACAGAGCTGTTGTTCACATCAGCTCACAGTGGCTGTGAGTACACGCAAAAGCCCTGTGTAAGATCAAGTCATGCAAAACCCAGCATGGATGAGGAGGGGCTCATGAGTCCCACTCCTAGTTGAGAAGCTATTGGCAAGTGATGGCTTCTGTGGAAAGGAGAGGAGGTTTTCTTCAGGGATGTGGCCCCTGGCTGAGGGAACACTTTCAAAACACACTCAATGCAAGAGGAAGAAGGTAAAAGAGAGCTAGCTCATAAACTTAGCAGGGCGAAGTGATGGAGAGGATACATACGTCCTCCAGAGGTTGGAGCAGGCGGCAGGATCGGAAAAACTGAGCCTTCCTGCCACGAGAGAAAGACTTTTCTCTTTCCTTGGAGTAAATTATGTTCACCATTCAATGTATGTTATCAGACTTTTTAGGGTTATACAACTATAATCATAGTACCCTGGCAAAGAATTCCTCCAAGATAGGGGACTGGGATGCTTGAGTAATTAGTTACCAAGGAGAACCCAAAGAAGTAGGCAGATCTGTTTAACTAGAGAAAAAGTCACTTCCATTTGAAGATGGCAATCATGGCTTGTGCAAACGAGCTGAAAATAATTTCCTGTAAGAGGAAGAAAATCTTAGAGGATCCAGAGGAGGACACAAGAGTAAACACAGAAAAAGAGATCACAGTGGTTTTGTCTGCTGGCTGGCTTCCTCTCATAAGGAACAGGCAGGACACAAATCAAAGCTATGTACTGTTTCTGTTGATAGATAACAAATTCCCACAAATACGGCAGCATAAACCAATGTCCACTTAAGTTCACAGTTCAGCAAGGCAGAAGTCTGGCCTGGCCTGGCTAGTGCTCCATATATGGAATCATATGACTGATACTGAGATGGTGACCAATCTGAGTTTTCATCTGAAGACTCCGGAGAAAAACCTACAACCTGCTTCCACGATCACTCTTGCTGGCAGAATCCAGCTCCTCACAGCTGTAGGATAGGCCTGCATTGCCTCGCTATCATCCAGGGGCCACTCTCGGTTCCTAGACACCTCCATAGCTTGCCATGAGGCTCCCGCCATCTTTAAGACAGCAGGTCCTTCACCTGCTTCTAAGCTCTGACCTCCTCCATGTCTGATCTCTTGATCTCTTATCAAGAGTTCCCAGCTTTAGGTCAGGTCTATCTGGGTAATTTCCATCTCAAGCCAACTGATGTGGAAACTAAGCTGCATCTGAAAAATCCTTCCACAGAACATAAGCAACATTTGGCTGAATACCTGGGAGGAAATGTGTATTCAGAAATCCACGTGGAAAACCTGTAACCAGGGCTTGTGGTCTCACGCACAGCCACGGCTTGTTGCCTCAGAAACACAGGTGCAAAAAACCAAAGCACTTAGAGAGAAATGGATCTTGGGCAAAGGTAGAACTCTAAAGTTCTAGATACATAGGAAAGAAAAGGGGAGGGATATATCTTTGTCTTCCACTCCATCATACCCAAGAATCAAGGGGGAGTTGAATGTCCCCATAAACCACACCAATATACAGAAAGCATACAGTAAAAATGTCTCCCATAGTCTCAGGAATTTGAATACTTGGTCCCCAGTTCATGGCACTGTTTCGGGAGGCTAAGGAGGTATGGCCTTGTTGGAGGGGGGCGTGTTACTGGAAGCGGGCTTTGAGAGTTCAAAGCCTCCCAGCATTTCAAGTTCGTTCTCTGCTCAGTGTTTTTGGTTGAAGACGTGAGCCGTTCACTCCTGTCAAGCCTTTGCTCTGTCCTCATGGGCTCTAAGGATCCAGAACTACAAGTTCAAAGAAACTCTTCATTCCTTAAATTTCTTTGGTCATGGTGTTTTATCGCAGCAATCGAAAAGTAACTAATACAGATGCTGAGTGGTAACTGTTGAATAAAGGGATTTGCTGAGTAAATATTAGTTAAGTAAAAGAACTAAGGCCATTTCAAGGCAAACATTAGTAAATGCTAGATTCATAAATCTCCAGTCAGCATATTCTATGTGTCTTCTGCTTTCCTAAACTGTCAGGACAATGGTCTCCTCTAAGGCTTCCCGCTGTTTCCCATCACAACACACAATTCCCATCAGTGTGTTTCAGTGATCAGCTTGCAGCCTGTAGCAGGGATGGCAACACAGGAAAGGAGGGACAGCTGCTGTGTGGTCACCTTCTACCTTCCCTCCTGCATCATAATCAACCAGGTTGAGGCCCTCGGAGATAAGGAGAGGGAGACCTCATATCATGTGAGCATCTCCCATACGACGGATCTGACATCAAAGCTCTTATTTAATTCTCAAAATAAACCCAGGAAATGAGGGAGGATTGTGTCGCAGGAGGACACTTCAGTACAAGGATGGGATTTGACCCTGGATAGTCCTGATTGCAAACTCTAGACTCTAACCTGCAATGATTTCGTCTTTCATGCACTGTTTCTTAACAGGCTCTGGGTGAATCCCGAGGTTACAGCTTCGCCGGTCCCTGCTAAGACACAGTGCCTCCAGCCACCAGCCCAGAACACTTTCATTCTTACTGTTGTCAAATTAATTTCCATCCACAGAATAAAGACCCAGTGAGACTATGGATGATGTTCTGGGGAGGCTTTTGTATCTGCGCAATGCCCTCTGAATTCCAAGACATTCTCATTTGCTTTGAGACACAGCCTTGGCTTGGGCCTCCCCTGCCCAGTTACATCGCTCTCTACCCCAGACTCCTCAACGCCAGACACACTGTTCGGAGCCAGGCAGGCCAACCCCACGGATTTATCCTCACTTATCCTTGGGTGTTTACAGCCAGTTGTTTAAAGGGGGGAAATCCATAAAGAAGACAACTTTGCTGAGGGAGAAATCACACCCGTACAAAGTCGTATGTCACTTGGTTGCAGGCTCTGTCTTCAGCGCGCACGACACTGTACGGGCGTTAGGGAAAATTAAGTGCGAAAAACGTTACAACAGCCCAGGGACACTTCTACCTAAATTTTGTGATTACATTTTAAGTGCTCTCTGTCACAGATATCATAAACTGATTAAATCATTTCATGCCTGACCCCTACCGACTATGCTAAGTGAAGAGAGAGGGCTATTAATAACTCCCCATTTCTGACAGCTGCCCAGGGGCAAGGCAGCCTTTTGCAGCAGGGGAATGACTCCCCAGCTCACTTACTGAATGCTGAATATTGATTCATATTATGAGTGTTGTCAAACACGGAGTGCAGTGCTGGAGATCCGTGGTGGCAGGTCATCAGGAATAGCATTAGCGAATGTCAGGTCAGGAATCAAAGGCCTGCTGGACTCTTTAGGGATGAGATTTATCGATTCCATCAAACGTGAAAGAGATCAAGTGCATGTGGTGATGGAAATGGTCATGGCAGAATGAGGCTGAGCCCGCGCGGATGGGGACCTCTGGAGAGACGCATCACACAGGTGACCACGGAAGAAAACGCTGAAAATTGGAAAGCTCGGGACAAGGACAACAGCAGCTTTGGGCTAGGATGGAGTTTAGGGCTAAATGTCAGATCTTAGATGTGAAGGTGGTCAAAAGGGTGAGCATACATACGTGGGTGCTGGCAGTCTACAGTTTTTCAAATATCCTAATGCAAAAGGATAGGGCTGTAACACAAATTGCTAAACAGTCTTATTAATTAAAAAACAAAAAAAACAAACCCGGAGCCAGACATTGGGGTGAAAGCTGAACGATCAGAGAAACAGAGCAAGCCACAGCCAACCTCACCTCGCCAACTCCTCAGCCGATCCTGTTTCCACGAATCCTCAGACTGAAAGCCTCTGAGTCCTCATCCCTGGGGGTCTCAGTTGAACTGCAGTTTAGCTCCTGTCTCCTCACGCCTTATACACCGTTCTCCACCCAGCCTTGTCTCTTCCTGGGATTAAAGGTGTGTGTGTGTGTGTGTGTGTGTGTGTGTGTGTGTGTGTGTGTGTGTGTGCGCGCGCGCGCACGCTTCCCAAGCAAAGACATGAGATCTCAAGTGCTGGGATTAAAGGCGTGTGCCACTACTGCCTGACTCTGTTCCCAGTGTGGCCTTGAACTCACAGAGATCCAGACTGATCTCTGCCTCCCAAGTGACAGGATTAAGGGTGTGTGCCACCACTGTCTGGCCTCCATGTCTAATCTAGTGGCTGGCTCTGTCCTCTGATCCCCAGGTAAGTTTATTAGGGTACACAATATATTGGGGTACACATAGGGCCAGATGCTAATGAATGTTACAGACAAGAGATAACTCTAGAAAAGATGCAGTTGGTCACCTTAGTGACACTTTCCTCGGAAGGCCACCGGGATTATACCTTGTTTCTGGATTTTCATTATTTGAATTAATTTTTGAATCAAATATAATCATGCCAATCTAATTAACCTGTAAGGTCTCCATTACAAGTATGACTTCATAAGCTCCTCTTCCTCTGCCATTGTCACAGTTAACAACAAAGACGGCCCTGACTAGAAGTGGGACTCTGGGTTCCTTCCCATCCTTATTCCGCCACTTACGTTGTGACCTTTAGAAAAGTCACAACCTCCCTAAACTACGTCTGTACACTAGCTCTGCAAGCCGGTTTCACACAGAGGACCAGTAAGAGACGCCAAGTTCCAAGAGGCGGATTTATTACGACTCATTTTGATGCTTTTAATATCTAATAAAGCTCGAGATAGCCGCTGGCTTTTTAATTTAACTGAATAAGAGATGAAACATGCGTCGAGGCTGTAAAATGACTACAAAGTGGATGCCGCTTTTAGCGATAGCTGGTATTTGCGAAGCTACCCGGGGAACTTGGTTCAGCACTGCTGGGGATGTCTGGGGACTCACCTTGCTAATGGAAGACTGCAGCGGCCCTTTCTTTCCTCTCCCTTTCGCAGAGCGGGCCACAATGCCTTCTTTAATTTTGCCTATACTGTGATGGAGCCTCGCATACTTCGCAAGGGAAAGCCAGTAGCCACTAAGTCCTAATTCTGTTTATTATGTGTGGATAGGTAAATGTAAGCTGGTTGTGATTGAACACTTGAGTTTTTACTTTCCATAGAAAATTCACTCTTTGCCCATGCCGGCATGTCCTCATTGATTGCCTTTTATTCGCAAAGTGAATGGCAGAAAGGTAAACAAAACTATCTTCTAAAACAAAAACAAAACCACAGCTCTTATTACATAGTCCTAGCAGACTTTAGAACTTCCTATGTACACCAGGCTAGCCTTGAACTCACAGAGATCCTCCTGCCTCTGCCTCCTGAGACATAAGCCACCACATCCAGCACACAATTATTCTTTTAAACATCACGAATAACCTAGGCTTGGATTACTTCAGATCCTCCTACCCTTTAAATAAAAATGTTAAGGGAAGTATACCTTTTTTCTTCTTTCCTCCAGTCTTTCTGCATTTCCCTTTGTGGTGTGGGGAATTGGTATTGGAAACTTACAGCCCGCCCATCAAAGGGTCTCTGCAGCCTTGCTCTAAGTGGGCTGATGAGAGAAAATGAACAGGTTACTCAGCTGTTCTAAAATTAAAGATTGATATTTTTCCTCTGGTTCTATTAGCAGACCTTTAGGGACACGTTAGCACTGGATAATGGTTGCAGCAGTGTAAGCCACATGCTGAGATTTTTAACAGCAAGCCTGGCCATGGCAGCAAACAATGGCATCTCCCTGTAGCCAGTAACCTAATAAGGAAGCAGTCGCAGCCTTAGGCAGTTTGACTGAACAGCAAGAGAAATCTGACTTCCAATGTACTGACTCCACTTTAAAGACAATGGCCTGCCTTAATTAACACTGTATTCATTTGTAACTCAATCAATTTAGAATTTCATCCTCTAAGCATGGGCTCCACCAGCTTAAAAAGAAAAGGAAAAAGGAGGTTCTAGCAGCTGGAAACCCCCTTCCATTTGTATAAACAGGCACCTGGGAGCCAGCAACAGAGCAAATAACCCTTGACATTAATGGCTGAGTTGCCCAAACATTCAGGTAACCATTAAAACCAGCCTATGAGATCATTTCTTCGACCACTTTTAGGCATAAGCCTAAGTATTTAATGTAATACTAAAATTAATTTTTTTTCTTATATCCCTCTTATTTGGAGGAGGCATTAAACTGGAAACATTACCTCTGTTACAAGCATATCTGTTCCAAATGAATACTTCCACCAACGACCTGGCAGATTTTGTCTGAGAAGCTCATGGGATACCATAAAGTTCATTGACATCTTCCTCCCCTCAATCTTCGCTTTGCCCACTACACGTCATCTTCGGAACAGAAAAGACAATATCGCAAGTTCTAACTCCACTCAACATGGATTTTCATTTTTAAATATCAGTCAACAAATAATGAAAATTAAGCTGGGGGGTGGCAGCGGCGGCGGCGGTGGCAGCGGCACATGCCTTTCTTTAATCCCAGCACTTAGGAGGCAGAGGCAGGCAGATCTCTGAGTCTACAGAGTAAGTTCCAGGACAGCCAGGGCTACACAGAGAAACCCTGTCTTGAAACAAAAACAAAACCAACCAACCAAACAAAAAAATCAAAACAAACAAATAATGAAAATTAATGTGATAAGTCACTACATTAAAGCAGTATTCTGAATTCTCACAAATGATGCTATAACCTCATGAGAAATATATGATTTGCATTTAACCAACTATATTGTATAAATATTTTTAACTATATGAAATACTTAACCCAGTAGTCTGCCCTGAAACTGTATTCTGAAATTTTATGCACCAAAAATAACAGGCCTTATAAGAAAAATAGGATTGGGTCAGACCATCCAAAAGTTCCTCACCACTGAGACTAGAGAAGTGGTTCAGTAGTTAAGGGTACTTGTTGGTCTTGCAGAGGACCCAGGTTCTAGTCCCAGCACCTACATAGAGGCTCACAACCATCTGTAATTCCAATTCACCCTCTTCTGGACTCCACGGGCACTGCACACACATGCTCCACAGACATTCATGCAGGCAAAAGCATCCATTCACATAAAAATAATAATAAATAAAGATTTTTTTAACAAGTTTTTCAACAGAACACTAATTTTAAAAAGTTCTATTGAGAATACTAGCATAAGCATCTCTACTGGTACCTACACTAGGCCTCCCATCTCTACTGACACCTAAGCCAAGCCTCACATCTCTACTGGTACTTAAACAAGCCTCGAATCTTTACTGGTACCTACACTGAGCCTTGCATCTCCACTGGTACCTACATTGGGCCTCCACATTTCCACTGGTACCTGCATCTCTGCTGGTGTTGGTACTTACACTGGGCCTCACATCTCCACTGGTACTTACACCTCCACCTCAGTTCTGTCAGCCTTGGACCCTGAGCTCAAACTTCCTCCTGGACGTGTGCAGGTCCTGAAAGGCCTTTGCCTCCTTACTAAAGCTAAAAGCATAAGTCATCAGAGCACAGCTTTCTTCATGAATCCATTGTTTTGATTCAGAAAAATGTCTCTGCAGCCTCTTCATCTGCACTCTCAGATACACAAGAGGGCTTATTATACTAGGAGCAACAGAGGCTCTTAAAGCCATTAAATGAGCCACTGCTTCCAGCAGAAGAATACACTTGAACAAACATTCACCTTTTCCCTCGGAGTCTTCAAAAGTTTAAGGTTTAAACCGGGAAACGTTTGCCCCAATTGCTTCTGAGTATTTATCAGAAAATCACTTGTAAGCAGCAAACAGCATTTCGACATGTTAAGATAGACACAGTAGTGTGCTGCTGTAGTACCAGTTACCCAGAGGCCAAAGCAGGAGGATTGCTTGAGCCCAGCAGTTCACTGGACGACAGTGAGATGTTCATCTTACATATATCCATGCATACATATATACATACGCATGTATAAGTATAAGCCACACATGTCATTCTTATCTACTTCCCAATAATTTACTAACTAATAAAAACTGGTTTCTCTGTTGCAGATAGAAAGCTTGGTTTTGAAGTGCTGGATGAGGTCAGGGAATGCAGGAGGCAGGTCCATAGTCTCAACTGACTGATGGTTTTCTGTCCCATACCTGCTCACCAGATGAAGCCAGGCAGGGATTCCTTCTGCTGGGTCCTTACCTGATGTCTCTCTTAACTGCTCCCTAGAGACAACAGTCTCTCTGGTCTATCTCAACACCAACCCTCTCTCCAGGCCTCATGACTGATCCTCCCTCTGCCAGAGACTTCCTCCTACTTTCTTGCACCTTCCTCTGACCTTGACATACAACAAATGCATTTAGTTTTTATGAAATGCTTTCAGTGCTAGTCTAGATCTGTGTGTGCTGGTGAGGGTAGGGAGTAGGAGGTGGGACTTTAAACAACTTGAAGGGAGGTCTCTGTTGTCATTTTATTCTGTTATTTTTCTCTGTAACCGACAAATACCTAGTAGTATTTATGCCTGGCAATAGTTTAGTAAACACCAGTTTGGGATTTTTCTAGTTGTTTTTTTTTTTTTCCTTTTTTTTTTTTTTTTTGGTTTTTCGAGACAGGGTTTCTCTGTGGAGCTTTGTGCCTTTCCTGGAACTCACTTGGTAGCCCAGGCTGGCCTCGAACTCACAGAGATCCGCCTGGCTCTGCCTCCCGAGTGCTGGGATTAAAGGCGTGCGCCACCACCGCCCGGCTGTTTTTTTAAACTAATTAAACTACTACCTCAAATATAAAGTTGCACACAATCATAAGGCACCATATGATGTTTTGATACATGTGTATGCTGTATAATATTTTTCTTTTTTTTAAGATTAAAAATCTTTTTGAATCATGTACATGTGCATGTCTGTCTGTGCTACGGCATGTGAAATGAACGCTGGTGTCTGCAGGCCAGACTGGTTGGCTCTCCCTGGACCTGTAGTTAGTTACAGGCGGTTGTGAGCTGCCTGACTCAGATCCCTGGAAGAGCCGTATGTGCTCCTCATCACTGGACCATCTCTCGGCTCCTGCCCCTCCCCATCTCTGCCTCTGCCGCCCTTCCTTCCTCCTTGATTTGTTTAGTTTTGTTTTTAGTGATGTTAGGGACTGAACCCAGGGCCTTGAGCCTGGTAGGCAGGCACTCGACCACTGAGTCAAATCCCTAGCCTTTGTATACTATTTAAATCAGGTTGAATGTACCTGTTCCCTCATCTTATCTTTACGATGAAAACACTTAAACTCTATTCTTATAGCTTTCGAAACACATAATACATGACCATAATGCATAATTATTCTACTGTTCAATAGCACACCAGAACTTCTGATTCTGTTCAAGCTATAACTTAGTTATAATATAGTATTGATTAACTTCTCCTCACTCTTCCCTAGCCACAAATATACTTATTTTAGATTTTCCAGTTGATTTTAAGAGACTCATATGAAAAACTAATGTTCATAATGACCACACTGTACTTGATGAATAACTCCAAACAATTAGGAAGAAATCAGGGGTCTCTTTAATGCAGAAGACTGATTGCAACGACCTCTGCACTCAGGACAGGTTTGAACAAGTTGTACTTATATGCCTACTTTGAGTAGCTTTTTTGAAGCAATAGTCTTGGTTTAAAAATACAGATTTGAAATCTGCAGTACGTTATCATTATAGTACATTATGGTTAAACAGTAAAAATTTAGTTGTGTAGCAAGATATTAAATTACATACAGAGGTTGGCCGTATTCAAATGGTAAGTTCAAGGATATAATGACAGAGAAAAACCTTTTTATTGTAACAAAGGAGAAAAAATAGAGATGAATTTTACAAGAAATGCAAGAAATGTGCAAAACCGGTATGAGGAATGCGTTTGCTTTTCCAATGGTCCTGGCAACCTCCAGAGTCGGGCAGGACAAATGGAAAGACCTTTCTATCTACAGTAAAATGGTTCCATATCATAGCGATGTTCGTTCTCCCCAGTTAATTTACAAATCCAGTACAATCTTAAAAAGCACAAGAATAGCTTCTTTAGAAATTACAGCTTTCATTTTTTGAGATTATAATTACATCATTTACCCCTTCTCTTTCCTCGATCCAAACTCTCCCATGTACCTCTCTGCCCCTTGCTCTTTCAAATTCATGGTTATCATGCTCTGTTGGCCATTGTTGTGGTTCATATGTGTCTTAGCTGAGTAGAACTATTGGTTGCCCCCTTCCTTTGGAAGCTTGCATGGTGTCTCTGGTACTGTAGGAGCTAGTCCTCAGGGAAGATCCAGCTTGGGTCCTCTAGGCCCTGTGTCCAAAGTGCCATCATCAAGTTAACCATTGTCAACATCACCAATAACAGAATAAACCAATATTATGAATCTCCTGATATAATGTACTGATGAGGACATCATCACTTCTGCTAAACCTGCTAACAGGGCATGACTTGAATTCAACCATGTGTGTGCAGGTACCTACAGGGGACAGGAGAGGGTGTTGGATCCCCTGGAACTAGAGTTGGGAGCCATTGGATGTGTGCTGAGAACTAAATCCAGATCCTCTGCAAATCCCCTTCACTGTTGGGCCATTTCTCCAGCCATCTCTATGTTATTTTCAATTAATATTTTACTAATCATTAAATATTAAGTGAACAAAATAATGGTTTTAATGACTTTCATATATGCACATCATTATATTTTGTACTTCTATCACCTTATCCTGCCCCCTTTCCTCAATAGTTACCCCTTATGATTTCATGTTTTACACACACACACACACACACACTCACACCTAGATTCAATTATCCTCTTTTGATCCCCACCCCTCCCTTTAGACCCTTTTTTCTTCTCACAATGTTCTATTACTTTCCTATCACATATATGTGTACACAGACAAATCTGTTTTAAATCCAGATGTTACATATGCTGAGAAGATATGACATGTATCATTCTAAGTCTGGCTTCTTTCACTTAACATGATGATCTCCAGTTCCTGCCAATGACAGGATTTATTTTATTTTTGCAGTGGAATAAAACTCCATTATGTATACACACAAAATTTTCTTTATCCATCTGTTGATGGACATCTAAGTTCACTCCATACCTTAGCTCTTATGAACAACACTGCAATAAACATGTCTGCTCAGATGCCTCTGTGATGTGCTAACATAGACTGTTTTGAGCATATACTTGGAATGTATTTAGTTCTATTTTTACTTGTCTGAGGAATCTCTATACTGATTTTTATAGTGACTGGACGGGTTTACATTCCTATCTGCACTGGGAATGTAAACATCTTTGCCAGCAGTTCATCAACACATCTTATTATTCCAGGATGTTGATATTGAAAAATCAAATAGTCTGTCTCCACACACTACAAGTAGTATTTTGAAATGACTAATTAATCAAAATGTTGTTAAGATGGCATTAGATCAGCAGAGAATTGTAGTCAGAAGATGTGTGAACATACACACTGTCCACAGGCCTTAAGGACAGCTCTCTAAGGAACAGAAATATTTCTGATCTACAATAGGACATTCAACTTGGTTGGATAGTTTCTCAAAATGCCTTTTCCTCCTGTCTTGGTTTCCTTTCCAGTTGCCTGGCAACATCCCCTGACAAAAGCAACCTCAAGGAGAAAGGGTTTGTTTGGCCGACAGGTCCAGGTTACAGACCATGATGGCAGGGAAGTCACAGCTGGTCACATGACATCCACAATCCAAAGCAGCTAGCACAGAGGGCATGCAGTGCCCAGCTCAGCTCAGCTCACTTTCTCCTCTGCATTCAAGCCAGGGCTGAGCTCGTGAAATGGTACCACCCACATTCAGGATGGGTCTTCCCACCTCACAAGCAACCCCCGCCAAAGCCTCATTGAGACCCCTTCCCGGGTGATTCTGCACTGCGTCCAGTTCTTTCTAGTGTTTAAATTCCTCTAGAAGATAACTTAGAACAATGCCATGGCATTATACACAAGGCAAATCAACAAGGGTGTTACGATTGGTTTTTGCATGTACTCATTTTCCTAAAAAGAACCTACATGTAACATAGGAAATATAAAGGTAGACAGCACCATGAAACTCCAAGGCTTTGCAAAACTGCTACAACGCGGGATATCTGAAATGAGAGATTCGGATTTTCGTTAAAGTGTTTTGCAATGTTACTATTTTATTTTGTATCCCCTCATGAGGAGGGGAAAGTCCTGTGTTAAAAGGGCAGAGCACTCGAACCAAAATATTGGCTCATGTGAGCAAGAAGGCTACAGGCTCTGATAAAGCTCTCAATCAATTTCAGCTCTCTTTCCCACTCAAATGACGTTTCCCAAATCCACATCAGAACAGCAGTGGTAGCTGTGGGCTGCCAGCCAGGACATTTAAAGATCCCGAGAACAGCTGGATTTTACAAAGAAACCCTTTCTAGCTGAGTGTGCAGTCTCAAATTATTCCATGGCACATTAAACGGGGCAATTAAAAAAGAAAAAGGAAAACCACATAACACTCTGTGTAGGTAGAGACATCCATCTCTATCCCTACAGCATATTTCTGTTCAGAGTTCGCTACGACCCTATTGTATTGGAACCAAATATTTAAAGGAGATGTTCAGAATTGCCCTTAATTCTTTTTTTTGTTTTTTTGGTTTTTCGAGACAGGGTTTCTCTGTGTAGCTTTGCGCCTTTCCTGGAACTCACTTGGTAGTCCAGGCTTGCCTCGAACTCACAGAGATCCGCCTGGCTCTGCCTCCCGAGTGCTGGGATTAAAGGCGTGCGCCACCACCGCCCGGCTCTTAATTCTTAACTGTAGAGACACAGTGGGACAAAAACTATTAAAATTTTTTGAAATAATCTTTGGAAGAACAGACCTGTTCTAAGAGTATCCTCCAGAGAGAAAAGAATTCTCATCAGAGTTTCCTGTGATGAGAAAATGAGATTTCCATAGGACATATACTTTAAAAAAAAAAAGTCTCTTTTCTTCATACTAATACAGAAAGATGTATTTGGCTCCTAGCAAGTTCGTATGAGCAGTGAAGAAGAGCTTGTCATCATTTCCTGCTCTAATGCTGACACACTAGTGCCACCATAATAATTCTTTTTACAATTAACTTAGATTTTATTCACTTATTGTGTATGTGAGTCGAATGCACACACGTGTGTGTAGGACCGTGGCACACGTGTGGAGGACAGAGCACAACGATCAAGAGGGAACCAGTTCTTTCATTCCACCAAATGGGTGGACGCGAGGCACCAAACTCCAGTTCTCAGCCTTGCCGGCAAGGGCCATCCCCAGCAAAGCCTTCTCACCAACCCAGAGACAATTACTAAAAAGAACCTTGGAGAAACGGAAAAATTATTATAGGTTAATAAATAATGGGCACATTTAATACTTCTCACTCACTAAAATGTCATACTAATTTGAAAAACAGAATTTAAATAATTTCTTAAAATGTACCAGATAATGTTTTTCTTTCCTTTTTCCTAATATCTAAGGCAGGAGGCTGGAAGAGACATGCCCACCATGACCACAAAAAATACGAAATCATCTATCAAGTACTCAGCTTTAGCTATCATGGTACTTACTATATGTGCTTTGTCCCTTTAAGGACCTTAAAATCTGTACCTAGCTGAAGAAACCACGTGACTGAGTGCGGACAAGGTATCGGGCTGTTGGAATCGCTCACATCAACACATCATCCGTGATTTTTTTTTTAGATAAGATGTCAACAATGTAGCTAATCTTCACGGTTAAACAATGCTTTTAGATGTGCTTTAAGAGCTAAAAGGAGTATCTAAAAATTATTTCAAATGCTGAGGCCATTAGTAGACTAACACATTTGTCAACAATATAATTAAATATTTCTAAGTCGTCTCAAAGTCACATAGTGGTAGATCTTTGTGTTTTGTTTTCAAAGCGTCCTGTTTGTTACTGATATGCTAGCTAACAGATAATACAGTCTGGATTTGTCTTTGTTTATTAACAAGCCCTTGTAATTAACTTGCTTTTAAATCATAAGTATGATACTATTTTAATTTCCCTCACACTCTCTACCCTATCATTTGAAATCACATTAAGCTGACTCGGAGAAGGCCACCTGGTGTAATACCATGACATTGAAGTGAGCTGTTCTGGTATGCAGGAAATACTGACAGTCCTCTGTGCTAAAATCCATTTCTCCAACTGATGACAGAACCGGGGGAAATTAATTTTTGCTATTCATAAATAGCTGACAGGTTTAATGTAAATGTTTTGAAAAAGGCCTCTGCCTATGCTGCACATACATTACACATGCCATACTGCACTGGAGTCTCGCGTGTGAAGCCCATTTGGATTTCGAGATCGCTACAGCTCAAACTGTTGAAATTTCTCAAACTACTCACAGATTGCCATTTTCACCACGTACATGTAAATAGCAACAGAGGTCCCCATGAAACCTTTCAGTCGCTGGGGGGAAAAACCAGCAATTTGACACTTAGGACAAATTTCATGGCTAAGAATACTACAAAAAGACTGGTAAACCTGACTAGTCACTAGCCAGCTGTCTCCTGTGGTCAGAGCTGAAGAGTTTACCCCAAGCGGCCTTGCTGTATGTAATGGCCAGGAGATTGCTGCAGAATGGCCGCCACCCCAGCCCCTACAAATAACTGGAGTTCTTTTCAAAGCTGAACATGGATTCATCCCTAGAGCAGCATTCACTGTCTTGGAAATGCATGTGAACACATTCGTTCAGGTAAAAATGCGTAAATAAAACCCCTACTCAGGTTCAACCCACTTTACGCAATAGACATATTAATAAAACACAGAGTATATTAATAAATAGATAAATAGATATATTAATAAACACAGGGTAGTGCACGCCTTCTTTAATCCCAGCACTCAGGAGGCAGAGGCAGGCAGATCTCTGGGAGTTCGAGGTCAAGCCTGGTCTACAGAGCGAGTTCCAGGACAGGTCCCAGAGCTACACAGAGAAACCTGTCTCAAACAATTAAATAAATAAATAAACAAACAAATAAATAAATAAAAGTTAAAAAACATGGGAGATTTTTCATTTAATCAGTTCTCTAAGAACATCAAGATTTGGGGCTGACTGTTCTGGGACTGAGGGTTGGAAGGAAATGGGCAGGATAAACAGGTATGAGGCTGCTTCTTGGGCAATAAAATGTTCCAAAATTGCTCCTAAAGTTGTTCTGAAATGGGTTGTTCCACCCTATGAACATATTAAGAATGACTGAATTATATACTCTAAAGAGATGAATTGTATGGCTTATGAGTTATACCGTAACAACACTTTTAAAAAGATGTGGGAGCATTCAAGAGGATCAACTTTCTGCATCATTTTCATTGGGTTAAGGGATGCCCAGACAGCTAGGAAGATTTTATTTCTGGGTATGTCTGTGAGGCTGTTTCCAGAAGGGATCAGCATCTGAACTGGGGGATTGAGGGAGGTTGCCCTCACATGTGTGGATGGGCATCATCCCATCCCACCTGAACAACAACAAACACGGAGAAAGGGAACAGTCGTGCTCTGAGCTGGGACACCCGTCCTCTCTTCCTCCCCACCAGCGGAGCGCTCCTAGTTCTCACACCTTCATATTCAACTGGGACTTAGAGCACTCCCCCCCCCCCACCCCGCCACTCCCAGATCTGGGGCCTGAGAAGTGAGGCTGAAACGGAACTACTGGGTTTCCTGAGCCTCCAGCTCATAGACAGCAGATCTGAAGGGTGTTAGCCAACCCTTTGTAACTAATCTCTTTCCATCCATATATCTATATCCACATTATATACTATATAGAGATAGGTAGGTACATAGATGATAGATTGATAGAAGATAGATAGATAGATAGATAGATAGATAGATAGATAGATAGAAGATAGATAGATAGAAGATAGATAGATAGATAGAAGATAGATAGATAGATAGATTGATAGATAGATAGATAGATAGATAGAAGATAGATAGATAGATAGATAGAAGATAGATAGATAGATAGATAGATAGATAGATAGATAGATAGATAGAATACTACCTGGGAATGGACTTGGCATTACACATTTTCAAAAGCAGTAATTACTAAAGTTAGAAGACTATTTGCATTTATATTTAATGTACCGAGTCAAAATTTCACTTTGAAACGCTGAGGTGAGCCATCTCATTTCAAACAACAGACATGGAGGTTTGAAAGAGCCAGGTTTGAACCTGAACTCTCCTCACCTCAGACAAGTGAATTTTCTTTTCTCAACCTTAGTACCTCATTTATAAAATGAATAAATTATTCTCACCTAATAAGATGACAATGATTGCATGACATAGGAAGGGCGAAAGCACCTTTACTCAAAAAGTGGGAACAATTAGAATTTCTTCCATGAATGTATGTAGCAATCTTTCCAAAAGGAGAGAATTATTCTGTTTATTTGGGAGAACACTCTAATGATTTCAATTGGATTTCCATCATCAGCAAGCTAAATATGGACAGTTTTAAAATAATAATCTTTTGGGTCATCTAACCTGCACTTTAACTATCTGTATAAGTGTCTGAAAATGCTCCCAACATTACTAGGATTTCTATATTAAAGTATGCTAAATATCATAATCTCACTTATACTCACATAAAGTAAAAGGGTTTAAATGAATATTTAATGAAAATAACACAAAGGGATTCTTAATAAGCTAAATTGGTTATTTTATTATGATACTTTGTACTCATGCAGAGGCTCTTAAACTGCTTAAATTAAAAATATCTTGGGAGACATAATGTCTATTGTCTAAAAGACAGGTGTGAAAAAAACCATTCACTCATTGAACCATTCCAGACATTGCTGGATTCCAAGCATTGTGCTGACCTGAGGGACTGATGCTGACTAGGACTCGGTCTTAGCCCATCAGGAGTCCCAGTCTGTTGTAACACACAGATAAGGAGGCAAACAATTACAACAAGATGAGAAAAGTGTTCATGGGGATATACATGCTATTCCCGGAGTGTAAAGTAAAGGAGGGCTAACTGCAAAAGTAAAGAATTCTTTTGTTCTACGGAAAGTGGGTGACAGAAGAGTAGAATTGTCAAGCCCTGGTGTCTAGTTCATTTCTTTCAACATACACACACACACACACAGCCAGACATGGAATAAGAAGGAAAGAAAAGATATGCAGAAATAGAGAAAGGTAAAAGCCCAGAGACAAAAAGTAGATGGGATAATTTAAGAAAAGCTGGCTAGAAACAAGCCAAGCTAAGGCCAGGCATTTATAAGAAGGAATAAGCCTCTGTGTGACTTATTTGGGAGCTGGATGGTGGGCCCCCAAAGAGCAAAGAGCCAAAAGAGTAAAACAACAACATATCTCTGTCTTTTAAATCTTCATGCTTAAGTCTACCTTAAAATCACTTTAATAGGATTTCCAATTCACCTTCATGAACAGCCTAGTCCTGAACTTCATAGACAAAAGCCATGAATCCTGGTTTGGCCTGAGCCATAGTCCCTGTCTTAGCTATATTTCTAATGTTGTAACAAAACACCATGATCAAGGCAACTTATAAAAGAAAACATTTAATTTGGGGCTCACAGTTGCAGAGGGTTAGAGTCCATGGCCGTCATGGTAAGGAGCATGGCAGCAGGTGGCATAATACTGGAGTAGTAGCTAAGAGCTCACATCTTGATCCACAAGCATGAGGAAGAGAGAGACTGGGAATGGTGTAGGCTTTTGAAACCTCAAAGCCTGGCCCCAGTGACACACTTCCTCCAACAAGGTCACACTTCCTAACCCTTCCCAAACCATTCCCCCAACTGGGAACCAAGTATTCAAACATATGAGCCCAGGGGCCATTCTCATTCAAACCACCAGTATCTAAAAGTTTAGGATGAGTCTTCAGGTTGTGAGCATGACAATGAGAGATTTGTATCTCCTTCCTCTGCCCCCTCAAAACACTGACAAGTCCACACATAGACGCTATAGTCCCAATCAAGCTTCCTTTAAGTCATCTCAGTTTAGGTACCAGAGATGTGAACAAGAAAGCCAACCTAGACCTGTTCTATTAGCAGAGGCCTCAGTAACCAATCATTTGGCAGTGAAGAGTCATCTGTGCATGGCTTGCTTCAAATCTGAATGTACAGAATCGAGCCAAAGCCAATCTTTGTGCTTTTATACCTCTCTAGTTGATGTGGCTTGTTTTAACTCCAGCATACTTAACGAGAACAGATTCCATTACCAAGAGTGTGGTGCCATTCGAACAAAATCTAAAGCACTGCCATTGGTGAAAGAACGGGACATCAAGGGCTTAAACCAAGAAGGTAGGGCTACTAGTGGAGTGCTGGCACGTATGGGGCCCTGAGTTCAATTCCCCACTACTGCAAAGTGGCATGCAGATGTTTCTGGAACTGAGAAGGAAGGTCCTTCTGTGGTGCCTGAAAATGTGACAGTATTGTGGCCTGTCTATGACAGAATAGAGAACAAGAAAAAAAAGTGCTTAATAGATTTGTGATCTACTTAAGGAAATCCCCAGGCAGAACACTGGAAGTGTTAATTGACGTCTTGATGCATATGATGAAGTGTAAAGTGGAGGGCTGGGGAGAAAGCTCCATTGGTAAAATTTTTGCTACGCAAGCATGAGACCCGAGTTTGATCCCTAGACCCCATGTGAAAAGGCTATGTGTATGGAACAAGCTTGTAATGCCAGCACTGGGGAGGCGGAGGTAGGGTGATCCCCGTAGCCCTGGTCAGGTAGGCTAAGCTCCACACCAAGCAAGCTCCATACCTTCTCTCAAAATACAATGTGGATGGCGTCTGACAAACAGCACCCGAGGTTGACCTCTGGCCTACACATCCTCACACACGCAGAGTACAGTTGCGCCCGCGGACGTGTGCGTGCGTGCACACATACAGACGTAAGAGAGAGGAGCCTGGAGAACAAACCGTCAGGTTTCCAGGTAAAATGCAGAGGAATTATAAAGACTCTAGAACTTGTTGGGTTGAAAAATTGCTCCTTATTCTCAGAACTTCTTGACAGGAAATACTTTTCAAATTAAGACATGCCTTCACGGTAGAGATTAAATCTAAGGTTGTCAAGAAGGCATCTCATAACAAAGGCATCTCTTCTGAATGTGAATGAAAACCCTTTAAGAATTCAGAATGACTTAATGATCATAAACCCTCTCCGAGAGACAAAAACTTCTGAAGGTTTGAGACCATGCCTAGAATAACTTCCCCGATAAACAGAGCTTCCGGGTACTGAAACAGCTTGTCCTGCATGCAGCAGTATCTCAAGGAGCCAGAGGAGAAAGGGACTCATCACCCTAATGTAATGAATTATACCACACAGTAAACCTACAAGGTTTTTTTTTTTTAAAGGAAATGCATCAGTTCAGTCTGAAAGAGACCAAGTACAACATGAGAGAAGTTGCGTGTCAACGTGAAGACTGACTGTTGCCCAAAGAGTAAATAAAGCACTTGAGATGGCACACCTTGGTACTGTATTTTACCACATACTTCCTTTTAAAATGAAGACACCTTCAGACCCCTGAGTCTTTCTAAGTAGAAGGCTGGAAAACAAAGTTACTCAGTTGTGAACACAGACATTCCTTATAGGAAATTAAGAGATATCTTTGAGAGTAGAAGCAAGAACTCCAAAGGTATTGACAGTCACAAGAGGCAACTCCAAGTGAGTAGAACCAAGAACTCCAAGGGTACCAATAGCCAAAAGAGTCAAATGGGAGTAGAATCAGGCCTCTATCTTAGATCCATCAACACATACCAGATTGACTAGCTCCGTGGACCTAGGAGCAATCATAAGGTCTCTTACTGATGTCATTTTTTAAATAGGACCATCATTAGCAATTACCCAGTGATTCCCATATTATACATATATGCGTGCATGCATACATGCATGTGTAAGTTCTCTAAATGGTTCATAGGTTTTCACATTGGGAGAACCCATACTCAAGGAACCTATACTTAAGGAGTCACATCTGCATCTGGATCTGACTTGGATGAGGAGTTCCTAGTATTAAAATAGAGAGGTTCTTCTAAGCACAGAAATGAAGCATGAAAGCACTTTGCTTAAAGGGACTTGATACCTTTCTTCAGTTGGAATCCCTGAAGAGATGCATATCAAGGTTCTCCAGAATGTGGGAAGAAACTAGGAAGTCAAGCATATCTTCAGGCCTGTGGTAGTTTGAATGTATTTGGCCCCCATAATCACATAGGGAGTGGCACTATTAGGATGCATGGCTTTGTTGGAGTGGGTATGGCTTTGTTAGAGGAAGTGTGTCACTGTGGGGGCGGGCTTTGAGGTTTCTTATGCTCAGGATACTTCCCAGTGTGTTTGTTAGCTGGACTTCCTGTATCTGCAAGATGTAGGATGCTGAGCTCCTCCTCCAGCACCACATCTGCTTGCATGCCCCAAAGCTACCCACCATGATGATAATGGACTGGACATCTGAAACTGTAAGCGGGTCCCCTCAATTGAATGTCTCCCTTATAAGAGTTGACATGGTCACGGTGTCTCCTCACAGTGATAAAAACCTAACTAAGATAAAGCCCCTCTAGTTCTCCTACTCAACCTCCTAACTCACTAAGGATCATGGGCCTATACCAATTGAGAAGAATCTGTAGCTAGAGTTTTCCTGCCTTGTCCACAGTCAGGACAAATCTCTGTCACCCGCCAGTCCCACAGCCGCTCAGACCCAACCAAGTAAACACAGAGACTTACACTGCTTACAAACTGTATGGCCGTGGCAGGCTTCTTGCTAACTGTTCTTATAGCTTAAATTAATCCATTTCCATAAATCTATACCTTGCCACGTGGCTCATGGCTTACCGGCATCTTCACATGCTGCTTGTCATGGCGGCGGCTGGCAGTGTCTCTCCCTGTCTTCCTGTTCCCCCAATTCTCCTCTCTGTTAGTCCCGCCTATACTTCCTGCCTGGCCACTGGCCAATCAGTGTTTTATTTATTGACCAATCAGAGCAATTTAACATACAGACCATCCCACAGCAGGAATCCTACTATAGAACCACTGAATTGGCTTTTTCTCACTTTCCTTTGCCCCTGATGCTTGCTTCTTCCATCAGGAGACACAGTCCTACATTCCTCTGCATACTCTCATAAATACAAACAATCTTCCTAACCAATGTGTCCTTATGGAAAGTTGAGAGCACTGGTTCTGGAAGCAGATCTACTGCATTCAAATCAATCTGCTTTGCCACTTATTATGTAATCCTAGGCAAGTTGCCCAGCTGCCCTGTGCCCTACTATTCGCATCTACAAGGTTGGGATAACAATGGTACCTACTACATAAGACATTGTGGAAAACACAAGAGACGAAGTATAAAGTGCTTTTTATAGTATTTGCCTTGGATAAACATTTAACAAATGCAGGTTCATATGGTTTACCACAATGCATATTCACTTCATTATTTCTCAGACAACTCCATGAAGCTAGAAGGAATTCCTATTCCCATGGCGCACACTATGGAAACAAGTTCAGATGTATTAGAGGCATAACCTGGACTCACATAACAAAGAGAATCAGTCTTTAAATCCATATTTGGAATCTAATCCCAGTGCTCTTTTCACTGTCCCGTGCTGCATATGAAATAAGGGGAGCAGTATGATGGCCACCACTGGATGAACAAAGAAACAGCTCTTCAAATCTTCAAGTAAAACCAAGTGTGTCAGTGTGTGTGAGCAGCTCCAGTGACTTAGGAAGCTGAGGGAGGAAGATCACTTCAGGATTTGGGAGTCAACCTGGGTAACACAGAGAGATCCCTGTCTACACACACACACACCAGGTGTGATGCTTTCATGATGACATCACTAGTTAATAGTCATGAGGAGACACAATGTATCATGACTAAAAATGGTTTCCTCATGCACAACGTGAAGATTAATTGTCATCACTGAGTTGTTTGGGGCTCATGTTGGATTCTATAGGCACAGTGTCAGCACCATCAAAAAAAAATTAAGTAAACATGCCTCTCCTGTGCCCAAGGTCAAGTTTTGGTTGGTTTGATGTTATTATTTTTTTTAACACCTATTTCATTTCTGAAATATTTGCGATAAAAGGAAAATCACTCAAGGCTTACATTTAATTATCTTCATGAAAGTATATTTAATCCTTTGCTATGCATGAGTTAAGGAATCTTCAGGCAGAGAGGGATGGAGGACTTCATAAAAATGGATATAGGCCTGGGGATGGAGTAGAGAAGGCAAAAAAAAAAAAACCCATTATGAAAACTGTACAGGTTCAAAATCACTAATTGGAAAACAGTTTTAGAAAAAGAAGCTTTTACATGATACACATCAAACACTCCACAAACACACACATCTTCGCTTCAAAATATGTGCCAAAGGGATGGTTTGTGTCCTGCTTATTTACAAACACACATCCGGGGGGGAAAATGTTCAATTTCCAGCAGAGGAAGGAAGCAATTTCTTTCACCATGGTTCCAGGACAGCTTTAACCAGTCTGAGACACACAATAGCAGCCATTTCAACTTTGCTAGATCTCTATTATGCTGAAGCATCTTGTGGTGCTTTGTGATAGCATTAAAAACAAAGTATCCATTCTAGAGGCTACATAGTGAAATTTGGCTTCATATCACTTTCATCATTATTTGTCCCTAAAATGACACAGTAAATTGGTGATACCTGTTTTATGTCTTAGATGCCATTATGAAATAAGATCAGGCCAGGCAGTGGTGGTGCACGCCTTTAATCCCAGCGCTCAGGAGGCAGAGGCAGGCGGATCTCTGTGAGCTCGAGGCCAGCCTGGGCTGCAGAGTGAGTTCCAGGAAAGGCACAAAGCTACACAGAGAAACCCTGTCTCAAAAGAAAAAAAGAAAGAAAGAAAGAAAGAAAAAAGATCAGACAATGAGGGAGGTGGCGTCATCTGGGAGATTTACAGTGGTCTGTCTGTCTCCTCAAAGCTGGAGCCTGTACTTTCCTTTTTAAAAGTCACCTTGAACACTTAGGGTTGTCTCTTCAGCATGTTCTAAGACGTTCTTCCCACACACGTTTGTCACAAATGTACACTCAACTGAGTTCACCTGGGAATGTCTACCATCCCTGAGAAACCCATCTCCTTGTCAGTTAAGGACATGTACTCTGGAATGCACAGACTATCGTCTCTCCTCATGTCCCACAGGTTGATGCTTTCCTGTATGTCTTTGGCTATTTAGCAATCTTTTTGCAAAGGGGAGTGGTTTCAGGTAGGGGACTAGGGTTTTTTTATAGAGCAATTAGGAGTAAATAATTTAATTGAATTGATGGAATTTAATAAGAGTCTATTTCTGTTTGCAGAAATACAGAGCAGACTCGTGCTTTCTATGGCCGTGTTGGATTATTCCTCCTACCTTCACAGCGGCTGTTTAGAAGTGACCTTTAGCAATCATTGTGTGTTTTCTTTTCAAAACTAACACTGCCTATGTCGCATTAATACAAAACATCTCTTGAAGGTGTAGAGAAACCACTAAAAGGGTGATATATGAAAAATAGTGTATATAGTTATATCACAAAGCAGGCAAGGGTGCACATAATTGCCCTTCAAGATCCCCCAGAACTTGGGTGACCAGGCACACAACGCCTGAAATTTGGTTTGATAGTAACAACAAAAAGCATTGCATTTCTAAAACAAAGCAAAGCTGTATCTCCCCTTTTCCTCATCCATACTCCTTCATGGGCTCTCTTCAAAGATCCCAGATGGGAGAGCATGACCTGCTAAGTGAAAAGGAAGAGGAGCTAGCAACCCCCAAGGAAAACCAAAGAAAAACAACTCAAGTGTATAGAGATGGCACGCTGAAACTCCACGGTGTAAAACATCATTCATTTTGGGCAACAAATTAATTAAACTGTTAAATGTCAAACAAGACCCCTCATTATTCATGTCAGGGAAATTTCAACTCAGTAATAGGTGTGATAGAGATGTCATCTAATTGTTGATGATCTTTCTAACTGAATTGTTCTCACCCAGTAGCATCAGGGCTTTGGGAGATGAAATATTTACGGTTGTCAAACTCTTTCTCTTTGGGGTTACCCATTTGGCCTGCAACTTTGGATACTGCCATGTTCTACTTTGTTCCCACTGCACTTCTCCAAACTTTCTGATTACCTGGGGATTGCAGAAAGGCTGGATGAGCTTCACAACGGGTCTCAAGTTAAAATGAGGAGCATCGCTCCCGTTGAGATAGCAACAGAGGTATTGGAGAGTTCCGGACAAAGAGAAAATCGTCTTCCCTTTTTCTTTCCCTTCCTTCAAAACAAACTCCCAAGCTGTTACGCAGCACAGCCCTGGAAAATCACAAGACCCTGCCAAACAATTTGGCGATGCAAAAGTCTTGCTGTAATTTACCCAGCTCTGTAATTTGTTAATTCTAAAGTTGCTAAGAAGAGTGAGTTCATCAAAACGTGAATTTTCCCCCCAAATAGCCAGTTCCTGGCCACAATGCATCTTCTCTGTACTTCCACATTGTCTTCACTCAAAAATATCTATCTTTTTGAAAAATTTATTTTTGGTGTCTTTCGCAGACCAAGGTTACTGGTTTTTGTTTTGTTTTAAAAGGAAATCTATTAATAATCAGAATCTCAGTTAACAAATACCATGTATGTTTCTGATAAATCATTTAATTCTCTAAGTGACTCAAAGTCTTCCAAGAATGCAAGTTAGTCTCTTAACTATAATGATTAAATTATATTTAATTTAAAAACAGTTTAAGATCGTTTTCTTGAAAGGCAAAATAATTAAACATATAGGATTTTCACAAGCATTCAAGGGTAAGAGTGAACACTCCATCTCTTCTGTTCTCCAAGACACAGCTCTTCTGCTGCTAATTGACAATTCCTGACTAAACTTTATAACCTTTGGGGAAAAGGGTTTCACTTGGTTACACTCACTAGACGTCAAAACCAAATCTCTTCTGTCCCCTGAACCACACTATCGGGCTAAGACTCCAACACAGATCAAAAGAAACCAACAAAAATTAAACTGGAAATGCATGCTAAAAATAATCCAATAGTACGGCTCCCCTCTGGCCTAACACTGTGGCATTTACTTCATTAAGTGTTTCTAAAAAAACTCCCAGTGGGAAAGGTACTTAATTTATTTACTGCATGAGTCGAACGAGAACTGTGAAAGAAATTTGAGGTAAATTGGCTTGGTTTGGAACAGGATTACTGGGACATTGGGTGTTTCGCATGAGGCCCTCTTGCCTGACCTAAGCAATGAGACATCTCTGGGTTTGAGCGTGTATTTTTCTGATAGAACCTTAGCAACAAAAAGAAGTTTTCAAGGGAAAAAAAAAAGGCAAAGAAAATTGCTTCCTTGCCACTCTTGCTCTTTCTAATAAATAGAAGCCACTACTTTGTACTGTCACCCTGTCATCTGTCACAGCAACACTCTAGTGCTCCGTGACTACAAATTGCTGAAACCCAAGTGGCCACAGGCTACAGCATTGTTTTCCGAGAAGAGCTGGACAATGAAGGAAACACAGGGCAAACCCTATCCCCAACTTGTATTCCCACCTAAGCTTCCTGCCCTTCTTCACTAGCTGCTCCACACTCCACGGTGTGCCATAGCTTTAAACTCAGAATTTCTACACCTAAATATCCTCCTTTCCTACCGGTTGCCCCTCCCAAACCACAGGCTCACTCAGCGGCGCCATTATTACGCCAACTTTTCAAAGATGTAGCTTTGATTTATGGAATACAGTAAGTCCACTCATTTTGGATTTCCCTAGGGATGGGTAGGTAGGCCTGTGGGTGACATGTGAATGAATTTCCAATTTCCTCGACAACTTCCTTCCCTTTGTCCTTCCAGAACATTCTGTTGAAGCTGTAGATTTCTCACCAGAGCCTTCAGCCTCTCCATAATAGTCTGACCTAGTGTCACAAGTACTGTCTTAACCTAAATTGAAAGCTGATCCCTGAAAAGCCTTTACTAGTAACCAGACCTACTCACCTTTTTGGACAAGAAGGCCAGCACCCAAAGAATGGCCATGGCAGAGAATCAAACTTCCCCTTATGGAGGAGCAAACCACAAGTGAGATCCCAACTTACTCTTCCACATGAGCTTTGTGGGTGATCGTGTGATGTTAATCCTACTGCTTCGGTCCCCTGCCCTCAGCCACTCCCCCTCCAGCACCGTAGAGATGCACAGAGAATAAGCTACTGAGTTGCCTTCATTTGCCACTAACCTGGCACACACGCATGATCGACACGGGACCATCCAACTTCCTAGAGGCTGTGTAGATTTATAAGTAACAGTTCCCTCCTATGTAAATAGTCTAAGCCATCCCTTCCCAGCCCACAAATCATAACACTACAACCTTTATCTATGAATATCCAACATATTCCTTATTTTAAAATATTCTAAAATGATCTAGAGAATATGAATATCATTGCAACAGCAATAACCCTTGCATCTATTGACCTTATACTCCATTGTAAGTTTCTCGCATTGATGTGGTCAATCCAACCCACTTCTTGAGTATCTCTCGTGCATCAGGACCTCGTGGAGGCACTGAAATCGGGGCAGTGACTGAGACAGGAAAAATCACTGTTGTTTGTGCATGGATGGACTCAGGTCTTCTTTGCCTTTCTCATCACCTCAACAGTCTTTGCTCTGGAGTCAGACGCCCGGGTTTACTCTGCACAGCGTTCCTTGCTCTGCTTCCTGACCTAGCACATCCTATCAACCACAAACGATGCTCCCTGGTGTCAGAGGAGCACAGCACCGGCTTGGGCCACCCTCAGAAGAGACACTTTGGATTGGGTACAATCGGACATCCTGGGCCATCGACGGCATGCTATCCTGAAAAGTCCCCATTGCCACCTGGCTCGCCTCTCTACTAACCTATCTAGTCAGTCACCCAAGTCCGGATGAAGGTATTTTTGGTAGGTCACCTGGTGCCAACATTAAGTAAAAATTTTCTTCCTCCTAAACACATTTTCCCTTCCTGGATATAGATCTCAGCATGTGCGGCTGTCTTAGTCCATGTTTCTATTGCTGTGATAAAGCACCATGAACAAAACCAACTCAGGAAAGGTCTCTCTCAGCTGACAACTCTCAGGCCACACTCCATCACGGAAGGAAGTCAGGGCAGGAGCTCGAGGCAGGAACTGAAGCAGAGGCTGTGGAAGAAGGCTGCTTCCTGGCTTCCTCTGCCTGCTTTCTCGGGGCACTCAGGACCACCTGTGCAGAGAAGGGACCATCCACAGGGGGCTGGCCCCTTTCACGTCAACCATCAATCAAGAAAATGCTCTACAGACTTGCCTATAGCCATTTTCTCAGTTGAGAGTCCCTCTTTCCAAATGATTCTAGCTTGTGTTGAGCTGACAAAACACTCCCCAGGATAGTAGCCAACTCACTGGTGTTTTTCCTCTTTCCCTACATCACCATCCACCACGATTCTACTAAGGGCTAAGGGACTATGTTGTCAACCCTGTGCACTGGATCGAAGGGCGTGTCTGTACTAGCTTTGATGGTGCTCTGGTCTACATTGTCAGAGAAAGTCAAGATGGCCAGGGTCCTTTCACATGCTCCCACCCTTGAAGGGAAAGAGGATGAAGTGCCTTGGGCTCTGATCAAAGGAAGACACATTTGCACTGGCCTCTAGTCCCGAGAGGAACTCTACTCAAATGTGTAACACACACTTGAAATCAGTACTTCTAAAGTCTGTGATATTTTATTTGTACTGAAATGTGATTTTATTTGTATGTTAATAAATAAAGTTGCCCGGGGTCAGAGCTAATAGTAAGCCATCGCAGAAGCTGGGCGATGGTGGCGCATGCCTTTAATCCCAGCTCTTGGGAGGCAGAGCTAGGCAGATCTCTGTGTGTTCAAGGATACAGCCAGCATGGAGACACATGCCTTTAATCTCAATACCAACCATAGAAGACCTGGAGGTCTGTACAGACAGGCAGTGATGAGGCGGTCATGTGGTTGGGTTTACAACCAATGAGAAGGCAGAACAGAAAGTCTTTATAAAGACAAACACACAGGAAGCAGGTCTCTTTCGGAGAGGTAGGACCACCGCGATAGTGAAGGGCAAGGTTTTTAGTTCTTAGCTATTGCTCTGACCTCTTGGCTTTTATCTCTGTATTGGCTCTGTGTTTCTCATTTAATAAGACGGTTGGTTACTTCTACAAAAGTCTCATTTTCTGAATGTCTGAGGGTGCTCCTCTGGCCCTCATCTAACTCTGTGTGAAAAAAATCACAAAGCGTTTAGAGGGTACAGGCCTAGGCTTGGAAGCGGCATGGGCTGGCTATCTACAGTGGGCTATTCAAAAGGGCTGCCCAAGAGCATCTCTTCCACTGTATGGCCTGGAAGTTATAATAAATGGCCAGCACCGATCTTGAGTATAAATAAATACAGCAGGCTACCAAAGCCCTCACTTAAATTCCCCGCCCCCCTCCCCCCATAAAAAGCATGACCTCTCGTGAAGAATTGACCAACATCCAAAGTCACTCAATAGGTTTTTGTTTTGCTTTGCTTTTCTAGCTGCTTCACATACAGAGATGGAGAAAAACATGCGACAGACTAGGCCCAGGCTCTCGGGCAGTCCTAGCAATACTACCGCTTATTTTTTTGTGTGTGTGTGTTCATCTTATTTTCAGGAAAAAAAAAAGATTAAATTATAAAACAAATAAAATTTACTTGTAAGCTGGCCGGTGGTGGCGAATTCCTATAATATCAGGATTCAGGAGGCAGAGGCAGGCAGATTTCTAAGAGAGAGGCCAGCCTGGTCTACAGAGTGTGTTCCAGGACAGCCAGGGCCACATAGAGAAACCCTGTCTCAAGAAACAACAACAAAAAATGCTTTTACGCCTGCTATAGATCAGGCCTTTCAAAAATGCACACAGATATAGTTTGGTGGGAAAACTCCAATGTCGTCCTTAACTAGCTGGCCTCCCAATACAGCAGAACTGCTAGCCTCATTTTATTGTAGTTTAAGTTTAGCGGCATCGTGTCCCAGGAATTGAGACAGAGCAAAAAGGTAGGAGAGATTTTTGAAAGGCGAGCAATAATGAAAGGGTACGGAAAACGTTCTTGAAATTTAGGTACGTGTAGGTCAGAAGATGAGGTATCCTGTCAAAATGAGACAGATGAAAGGACTGCTTTGCGCCATGTTTAAAATACATCCCTAAAAGCTAGATAATAACCATAACAGCTGCCACTCATGGGATGCTTACGACATGTTGGTGCCTTGCTAAGTGCTTTATGCGTGTTTTCTGATTTTATCCCTACAGCAAACCTATGATTTATTAGTCTTAGTTTATAAAGAAAATGAGTCACAGAAAGGTGAAGGTATTAGTCCAAAGTCAAAGTGTTGTCTATGAGGAGGTGGGAGCTTCATGTTGAAACACTGCACTGCAACTCCCCAAAGAGAAGGTGAAAAAAAAAAAACCAACTCAGAAAAGACGACAGGAAAAGAACTGCTCGATGTACAAAACTACATAAAAACAAACATCAGGTGATTTCTGTTCTGATCAACTTGGTCAGTGGCAGAAGCCATAAAAGCGCTACAGCTCGCTGAAGGATGATGGAGCCAGAAGAACACCTTCACTGGGCTCCTTCCTCCACCCACCTGCAGAGGAAGTTCTTGGAATGTTGCTGTGTGGTGGTATTGTGTTCCCCAAAATATTGTGCACGCTAATAAACTTATCTGGGGTCAGAGAAGAGAACAGCCACAATATTAACATAGAGGATAGGCTCAAAGACTCATCTAGACTAGTTGGCCAATAAGCCCTTCTCATCTCTACCCAACCTCTGTTTCCAAGCCTATGGTTACAGATAGTTGTTGCTGGTCCCAGCTTTTATGTGAGCTCCAGGGATTCGAACTTGGGTCCTCATGCTTACATGGCAAGCATTTCCAACTGAGCCATTTTTCCAGATCCAGAGACTTTTGACATTACTGTGTTCCGTTGTATTTTTATTAAAGTTTCAGCCCATAAGTGTTGAACATTTAAAAAGAAACATATGCACTGTGGTGGTTTGAATAAAAATGGTCCCCATAGGCTCATAGGGAGTGGCACTATTAGGAGGTGTGGTCTTGTTGGAGTAAGTGTGTCGCTGGGGTGGGCTTTGAGGTTTCAGATGTTCAAGCCAGACCCAGTGTCACTCTCTCTTCCTGCTGCCTGAGGATCCAGATGTAGAACTCTCAACTGCTTCTCCAGCACCATGTCTGCCTGCATGCTGCCATGCTTCCTGCCATGACGATAATGATCTAAACCTCTGAACTGTAAGCCAGCCCCAATTAAATGTTTTCCTTTATAAGAGTTGCCGTGGTCATGGTGTCTCTTCACAGCAATAGAAACCCTGACTAAGACACATGCTAAGAGCCTTCCCTTGGCTAACTTGTACAGCACTCTGGAACAATGCTACTCAAAGTTTGATCCAGACTGGCAACTAGCTGTCTGCTACCAGTCTGTGACTAGTTAAGTTTCCTACATCACAACAGCCAACAACTGTGTAATTACACATGCCACTTGGGTCACCTGATCATTTTTTCATACCAGAGCTTCCTAGATGAAGAAATCGGTAATGTTGGTTTAGTTCTGGAACAAGGTCCCACACTAACTGCACATCGTCTTGGACTTAACCTACATTTCATCAGTAAAATGGGGTGAGTGAGAGAACCTATCTCCGTGGGATGTTAGGCTTTCAACGAGACGCAATATGTAGAAAACATGACGAGGAATGAACACCTGTAAAAAATTATTATCTGTGATAGTATTACAAAATTTCTAGAATTTGGCAGGAAATCAGAACAAACAAAAATAAGAAGAAAAAAAAAATGATATGAAATCAGGCCTGGTACAGAAAGACAATACTATATATCCTGCTCCAAAGGAGAGTGGACCAAAAATTTTGCTCTGTGCCATTTTTTTTCCCTCCAGTCAATAAAAAGAAAATGTGATGTTGTGTGATCCACAATAGTGCAAACGATTGAAAACAGAATGTGCCCCAAAGAAATGTAACCAGTTTTGGTTGTGAGTGAAGGTCACTAAGAATCTCCTGTTGGGGTCTCGATTTAAATTGAAATTAAAACCGCCTTGCTTTTAGCCTTCAGTTCGTAATGACAAAAAGGATTTCCTGAAGCAAGCTAGAAGTTTCAACAGACATGGAGTAGAAGAAAATTTAGCCATTAATCTGTCATTTCAGTCAAAGCTAAGCTCACTAATAACTTCTATTCAGCTCCAAACTGCCTTCAATTTTTCTATTCCTTTCTGATGATAAGGACTCAGATATTCAAATTTCCCCCCAAAAAAGAATTTTTACAAATTCCAAAATGAACAGGTAAATAATACCGATGACAACGCTCCTCTCAAAGGTGGTGCCTTCCTTGGAGCCTGTGAGCTTTCAGAATCACAACCTTAAAGAGTGTGTTTGCCACACTATCACACCGTCACTTTTATAAACATTTCAAATTGGAAGATTTTTTGATCAGCATAAATTTGCAAGATAAAAATGATACCTTGATTATTGAAAGTAGTATTAGCTAACACATTTTGAAATGTGACAAAAAGCAAGGATGGTTTAAACGGAGTTAATTTCGGGAGAAAATCAGTCAGTATGCACACTCATTACAGAACGTCCATTTGGTATGCACGCTTAAACTATGGAAAATTCCTAGTGTTAGCACTAAGATTCTGGACTCACAGGTATTTTTATTTCAAGTCCACTGCAATGAGAATTACAATTTATCATAGGCAAGGTTTTTTAAAAATTTTTATTGGTTCTTTGTGACTTTCATATCATGCACCCCAACCCCACTCATATCCCTCCATATCTGCCCTTGCAACCTCCTTCCAAAAGAAAACAAAAAAGTAAATTTAATAATAAAAAATTATACAATAAAAATGCAAATTAAAGAAAATAAACAAAAAAACTAAAAACGCAAAAACATCTCGAAATGGAAGCTGAGGTGTGTCATGGTGTGTCTCCCAGTCTACCTTTTGCCCAAACAGTTTAAGCAATATTTTAACATAACGTTCATTCCAAGAGAAAAACAAAGAATAAGCTATAGAGATATTAACAAAAACCATTAATTACCATCTCCAAGGTCTATAAGCAAATATAATAAAAAGCAAGTAAGAAACATTATCTACTGTGTTTCAGTGAAAATCACAGTCCTTATATACAAGGAAAAGATTTGTTGTTTTATATCATAAAATTTGTGTGTGTGGGTAGGGGGAAATTGGGAGTGGATAGAGTTGGGAATCAACCCCAGGACCTTGAACATGTAAAGCATAGGCTCTACTTTGAACCATAGCCAAGCAGGAAACACTTTTGAACAGACATATTCTGCAAAAAAGCTGAGGTTCACACATCTTCAACTCTTTCCCTTCAAATGTGAGCTTTCCTATTCCATCCTCCTACTTCTGCAGCCCTACCTCTTGGTGATGAGTTATGTGATGCTTCCTCTTTGCTTGGAAGGGCACGGGGAGAAACTCTTCGCTTCTCCTTCATTGAACCCAGACAAGCTGACATCTTAAAGAGTAACTCTATTTAAAACTTAAATAATAGAGGAATTGGACATCCATCCACAGAAAGATGTCTCTCACCAAAACCTTACACCTTACATAAAATTAGCTCAAGCTAGATAACAGACTCAACGGGAAACATGAAACTATAACTTTGAGGCAAGAACACGGGGTGGGAGGAGCCACAGTGTCTCAGGTTAAAGGCTAGAACACGGAGTGGGAGGAGCCACAGTGTCTCAGGTTAAAGGCTAGAACACGGAGTGGGAGGAGCTACAGCATCTCAGGCTGATATCTAGTATCTAGTAGCTAAGAACTAGAAGAGTTCTTAGACATAATCCAAAATTATAGTCCACAGATTTTGCATTTTAATTTGGAGTTACCGAATTAAACAAAAGACCCTACAAAGAAGATGAAAGATTAGCTGTGGCCTGAGAGAATCTATTTGCAAACTATACATCCAACAATGAACTACAAGGTAGAATATATGGAAAGATTAAAAAACAATTGTAAAAAAAAAAAAAATCCAATCCAATTAGAATGGGCAAGAGACATGAAAACAGATACCAAAAAGATATACAGTTGATAAAAAAGAATGTGAAAAAGATTTTCCTTATTTAGCCATCAAGGAAAAGCAGATCTAAAGCATAATAAAATCTCATGCACGCCTGTCCAATGGCTCCAATGAAGACAGTGGCAGCAGCAAACACCAAGAGGATGCATGGAAACTAGATCACTCATACCCTGGAAAAATACAATGGCGGAGTCCTCGAAACAGCTCGGCACTTTCTCACAAACTACAATTCTAGCATACCACATTTATCTCTGAGAAATAAAAGCTCATATTAAGGGGGAAATTATAACTTAATATTCACAGTAGCCTTATTCATAAAAGCCCCAAACTAGAAAACTATTGACGTCTTTCAATAGGTAACTGACTAAACAAACTGTACCCATCCATAACACAGCCCAATAATCAGCAATAAAAAGAAACAGTGTTGATCCACACCACAATGGAGATGAACCTGAAAGAAACTATACCGAATAGAAAAAGCCAATACTGTAGTTCTATGATAACACACAATTTCTTTTCTTTCTTTCCCTTTTTCTCTTCTCTTCTTCCTCCTCCTCCTTCTCTTCTTCTTCTTTTTGAGACAGGGTTTCTCTGTGTAGCCCTGGCTGTCCTGGAACTCACTCTGTAGACCAAGTTGGCCTCAAACCCAGAGATCAGCCTGCCTCTGCCTCCCAAGTGCTGGGATCAAAGGTGTGCGCCGCCACCGCCCGGCTTTCGTAACTTCATAATTTCTATAACATCCTTGAAATATTATAAAAATTATATCTATGGAAAACTAGTTCAGGCATGGGATGAGTGGGCTCGGGTTGTAACAGGACACCAGGCGGGACCCTTGTGGTGGTAGAAGTCTCTGTATCTTAACTATGCTGCTCACTATACATACCTCCGAGGTGAGTCTGCGTGAGCTCACTTCTCCCTCCCTTCTCCTACGCAGCTCTTTAGAACAGTTAGTATGTGAAGGGAGTGCGCCACTGTGAAAGGAGAAGACTGCCCACAGGAGCCTGGGCTCTGCTCCAGTCTCCACAGGTGACCCCGAGCACCGACTGGTCAAAGCGGAGTACATACAATGGAGGCTCCATCTGCCCTGGATGGTGTTCTGATGTGGTAGACTGGTTAGCAACACATCCCAGGCTTCTTCTGTCCCTTGCTGCCTAGCTGGATGGGATAAATCTGCTTTATCTGACTTGCTCCACAGGGTGCTCCTTCTCCTTGGACTCACAAATTGAAGACCAGAGTGTGGGGAAACTGGTGGTTCATAATAAGCACATGTGAACGGGTCCTAAACACCTGAATACACACACAGCCTGGATAAGATTGGGGCTTCTCAGTTCCCATTTCCTGGTTGTAATACTATATTAAGACTGTACAGCACAAGGCCTCTCTGTATTATGTCTTATGCTGTGTGTGAATCTATAATTAGCTCAAAAGTTGGATGAGAATGAGTGAAAAGAACTAAATTTTTTTAAAGTTAAATTAACTGAATAAGGTAATTTTTTAAAATCTTAATAACTTCAACAAAAGGGGAGGGGAGAACGTTACCATACTTTTGAAAGTCAGGCTCAGCCATCCAGAATAATCACCATAAACTAAGTATGGTAGTATATTAAAGAAAGCTTCAAGTTCTTTGACATTGATTCCATCAAGAAGTGAGATTTATGTCCCTCCAACCAAGAATCTCTGTGGCTTCTGTGATTCCTCTGACAAGGAGAGAACATGGAAGGAGCGATACTGGGGATTTCTGGACCCTAACATCCTAGCAGCTCTCCTTTCTCGTAGCTAAATGCCACGTAACCCCTGAAATGACTAGAAGTCACCCACGCTCTCAGAAGGAAAGACCAAACCACCTGGAGTGACCCCGGAGGAGGACAGTAAATGTGGCTTCTGGGGGGACTTAGGCCTTGACTGGCCAGCTGGGGTCTTCTGATTCTCGACACAAGAGCACAGTGAAATGTTTGCTTTCTTCCACCCAGTTTTGGAACAGTTTGTTGCACAAGTCAAAAAGCAACAAATCGCTTTGCCTACGTGTCTTCTCTCAAATAGGCCGGCCTCCAGATAACCCGGAGAACAGTTCGAGAAACTCCTATCCTTGGATCCTAGCAATACAATCTTTTTTAGTGCATGACTCACAATAAAAAAAAAAAGTGTGTTATGTATAACAAACTCCTAAACATACATACCTCTAAAAATACATTTATTACATTCATAGGTTGAGGACATCCTTGGAGATTACACATTTAAACCTGTTTTATAAGAGGAAAAGATAGCTGTTTGGCAATCTAAATTATTGACCCCTAAGAAAAATTGATCCAGGAGTTGCTTCCCATGATCTCAGCAGAAAACACATCCTCATTTCAGCAGAAAGAAAACGCTTGTTTCGTCTTTCTTCTGCTCATAAAATTCCTTCTTGATGGAACAGAAAGGTTACATCACAGAAAAAAACAGAGGCACTTGATAGAGGAAATTAATTTGGGAAGATGAAATGCTCCGGAGTTTCCTTCTAAATGAAAAAGAAATTGAGGTTTCCCATTTGGAGACAGGAATAGTTCCAGAGACATCACCGGTGCCCTGACATGGAACACCCTCACATTCCTGAACACGTCCTTTCTTCTGTGGTGATCGGGCCGAACTGCCCACCGGCTGTCTTCACTTGCAGATGAGACAGAGACCCCAGCATTCCACCGCATTCCAGCCTCTCTGGTGTTCAGATGGCACTGTGTATCTAGCAAAGTTTCAGGCAGTATCGGCAGGACAGCAAAGACCCGGCTGTCCCTGGCTCATCTCTCTCTCCTCTGCCAGGGTTGCCATGGCAAACTTGAAGCCTCTAAGTCCAGATGTTATGAAGAACGGACACGACCAGTCAGGCCTTTTTCCTCCCCATTGAGATCTCAGGGCTTTAGACTTGTGATTTCAGTTGCTCTGTCCTCTAGCTTCACTGAGCCCTAAGCAATGTTTTGGCTGCCATCAGGATTGTCAATAATTCTCTCCCCTTTCTCATTCCTCCTTGGGCTTGCCTTCCCCTCCCCCTCTCTGGAACACGGCGATATATACTACAATGCAGAGTTGTGTAAGTCCAACAGAGAGCCTGTAGCCTACAAAGCCTAAAAGATTTGCCTTCTGCTCTTTGAAGAAGTTTGTAAACCCTAACCTTGCACGATACTTTGCATATAATATCTGTACAATAAAAAAAAAGAAAGGATAAAAAGTATAAAAAATCCTTTGAAAACATCCATCAGTCATAATTGTAACATTTCCACAGTTAAGTGCTTTTATGCTTCACTTCAATTCTGCCCTTGTAAGAAGTACAGGGACAGGAAACCACCAATGCCTGGACCAAAATCAGAAAGAAGCACACAATAGCCATCCATTAAGTAGTTGTTAAATAAGTAAACTACATTTATCTAAAGCCAAATATTCACTATTATAGAGTCATAAGGTGAGCCAATTTCCAAGAAGCTGATCCCGAGAAAACAGTCCACATAAATCCAAAAACATTTCTAAATACCTGAAATCTGAATGAATACAACTCTGCAGTACTCAAGGAAGGAGCACAAGGTTAAGTCCACATTGAGTCCTATGGGCATCCAAGCAATGTCTCTCATCCCCCAGGCACTCCACGCAAGGGTGGGACAGACCCTGATCCTTGCCAGCTCTCGACGCTGACCATTGGTCTGTCATCTGATGAGCTTTACCTCCCGAGGCTCATGGGTTTAAATCCTAACCCTCAATGTGATGATATTACCCACCCGGATGGGACCCCTCAGGGTCCTTAGGAACTGATAAGGTTTACACGGGGTCATGAGGATGAGGCTTCATCATGGGAGCAAGCAAGGCTCCTAAGAAGAGGAAGACACCTAAGATGTCTTTCTTTCCAGGTACCTGCGTCAAGACATGAGAAGACAGAATCCAGAAGGTGAGCTCCTGCCGGAAAAACTGAGCCTGCTGACACCTTAACCTCAGATGTCCGACCTCCAGAACTGTGAGGAATAAATGCCTGGTGTTGAAGTCACAGAGCTGACTAAGAATAGACTATCTTAAAAATGGGAGGAGCTTCCAACTGGGTGTAGACAGGTTTCCAATGAGGAAGATAGGAGTTAATCTTTTTTTCTTTTTCTCAGTTTGTTGCATGTGTTAACTTTGAGTCTCAGGCTCCCCTACCCCCTCTCTCTCCCTCCCTCCCTCCTTCTCCCCTCCCTCTACCATGCCCTCTTCCTGAATGAGATGTGGTTACTGTGTTGCCAAGCTGTCCCCAAATTCCTAAGTCCAAGTGAATCCCCTGCCTCAGCCTCCCTTCCCCCAAAGAGCTGGGACTACAGACACACCACAGTGTACTGCGGATCTGAGAATTTCGATGGGAGCTTTGTTAATATTTCCATCTGAAGATCTCTTACCTTTTTTTTTTTTGGTTTCCATTTTGTTTTTTTTTAATTTTTCTTTATTAAGAAATTTTCTACTCACTCCTCATGCTATCCACAGACCCCCTCCTCCCTCCTCCTACCCCCCAGCCCTCTTTCCCAAGCCACCCTGCATCCCCACATCCCCCAAACTGAGGTCTCCCATGCAGAGCCCAGCACACTGAGCCTAGGCAGGTCCAAGCCCCTTCCCACTACACCAAAGCTATGCAAGGTGTCACACCACAGGCACCGGATTCCAAAAGCCTGCCCATGCACCAGGGACAGATCCCGATCCCCCTGCCTGGGTGCCCCGCAAACAGTTCAAGCCAAACAACTGTCTTCCGTGTCCAGAGGGCCTAGTCTAGTCCCATGGGGCCTCCACAGCCACCAGTCCACAATTCATGGGCTTCCACTAGTATGGCCAGTCATCTCTGCACGTCCTCCCATCATGATCTCAACGCCCCTCACCTGCAGAATCCCTCCTCTCTCTCATCAATTGGATTCCCAGAACTCAGCCTGGTGCCTGGCCATGGATCTCTGATCTCTTACCTTTTATCTGTCCATCAAAGTTAAGCCTAAAACTTCTTTGACATCTCCAGCATGCCGTAATTTCTCTTTTCTCCCTAAAGCCCTGGATGGTTAGCTCTTTCCCATATCTTAGAATTTAAGATTATCCTTGCATGCTAATAGGTTGCATATATGTGTGTATATGCAAATATATGCTAATAGGCTGTGCATATATGCAAATATATAGAGAGAGTTATATATATATATATACATATATATATATATATAGAGAGAGAGAGTTATATATAGTTATATAGTTATTTGATCTGCCAACAGGCCATAAAGGTCCTAGCAAGAAGCACTCTATCTTACTTTTCTTTGCTCCTGCTTTCCCACACCTTCCCGGAAGAGTTGATTTTGATATGCAGAATTTCTAACAAGAATAAGCTAAAAGTACTTCCACTGTTTGCTCTTGTACCAAACTTGAATGGCACATGCAGAAGAGGTAATAATTACTAAAAAATGGAGGTCATTATAACAACAAAAGAAATATGGAATATGAGGAAGATATTTTTTAAATAATTAAATCACATTTTTGAATAGACTTTTGTTCTTTCTTTGCTGCATTATTTTGTAAGAAAAAGAACGTGAAGAGAATAAGAAGGTCGCTCTAAAATTTAACAAACCAAAGTTTACCTATAATATATGCTTTACAAACCTGACAGAATTACAGCATACAACCGTCATCTCAAACATACTAAAAGTAATTACTGAAGGAAAAACAGAAACTCTCACTATCCCTCAAAATTATTTCTATTAACACATATTATTTCCATTTAAATGTTTTCATTTATCAGTAGGAATATGAAGGTTGAGTATAACTTATCAGTTGAAATGTCGTATTTAAACCAATGAATATTGAAAGTGGGTAGGCACGCTAGCCATTTGGTATTCATTTCCCTTTTAATATAAACACCTTTTCAGGAGCGGTGGTGTACATCTATGCTCTCTAATCACTCAAGATGCTAAGACAGGAAGATCAGCACAAGTTGGAGGCCAGCCTGTGCAATGTAATGAGACCCTATCTGAAAACAAACAAGAAAAAATGATAAAATATTTTGATGAACATGCATTGAGGTAGTATAAAACATTCTGTACCACAAAGCTGAGTAAGTCGGTGTTCTAACTGACACAGCAAATCCAACAGGGTAGCACACTGTCAGTTAAACGTGATTAATGTACTAGATTGATTTCTATAATGGACTACAGAGGGATTGGAATAAGGTACTGACATTTATTAGTGTGTGCGTGTGTGTGCGTGTGTGTGTGTGTGTGTGTGTGTGTGTGTGTGTGTGTGTGTGTGTACAAGTGAGAGGGTAGAGGATCTGGGTATCAAACTTGGGTAGTGTGTGTGTGTGTGTGTGTGTGTGTGTACACAAGTGAGAGGGCAGAGGATCTGGGTATCAAACTTGGGTAGTGTGTGTGTGTGTGTGTGTGTGTGTGTGTGTGTGTGTGTGTGTGTGTACAAGTGAGAGAGCAGAGGATCTGGGTATCAAACTTGGGTTGTCAGGTTTGCACAGCACACACCCTTTTCTATTGAGCCATCCTCCCAACCCAGGACTGACAAGTTTTCAAGGAAGTGGAGAGGGTGTCATAGAATGGGAGGTGAGTAGGCCTGCAGTGCAGAAAGGACCAGGAAGTGGAGAGCAGGCCATGGGTGTGATGGAGCTGGAGGATGCCCAGGACATGATGGAACTGGAGGGTGCCCAGGACAGGGTTTATGAGAGGTGAACCAGTTCAAACAATGGTTCTGCCTGATAAATTAGGAAACACCAAAGATCAAGGTTGCTATCTATTTGAAAATTTTTGCCTAAGAAAAGGCCTTGATAGCCTCTACATTTTCTGTTGTATATGTTAATTCAGACATCTGAACTGAACTACAGAACAGTAAAAATACTCCCCCAAAATAGTGTTCCAACTTGGCACAGCCTCTGATGGAGTTAAAGTATAAATGGAGGTCATGCTGCCAGTTGGAGAAAGTATCAAGAAAATGGAGTAAGACAGGTCATACAGACCAGGAAACAGAAAGTTTAGACTCTGCAAGTCCCTTTCCTCACTTCTACTTGACATTACAGCTCTTGATTCCACCAGAATCATTTGCATCTGAAGCCGACTCTTTCAGCCTTGTACGGATCATTCACTTACGTTCCTTTACACTCTCTTGTGCAGGTACCACACAAATCCACAGTTATCTCTCACCCGATGAAAGTGTCTCACCAGAGAGTGTCAATGCTTTCTGAAAAGAGACCAAAACACACAAAATGCTGACAAAAAAAAACTCCATAACAGAAAGAAGAAAAATATAAGTCTATGTAAGGATAAGGCTTGTGGCAAAGCATACTTTAAAAGCCACTGGACCCATACTGGTCACTGGCTATATAGAAATTTATTGAGAAAATTGGAATTTAGAACTAAGTACAGATTCTCAGGGGGAAAGCAGATATAGATGGCTGGGGAGGTGGCTGGTGGTAAAACTCAGCAGGACTGGAGTTCAAATCCCTAGCACCCACATAAGTTCTGGAAGAGTGTGGAAGCCCACTGATAACCCAGCATTCAGAAGGCACAGACAGAGGGTTACCAGAGCGACCTGGCTAGCTATATTAGCCAGTTTGGCAAGGTCCAGTTCAAGTGAGAGATCTTGTCTCCATAGGTAAGGTGAAAAGTGACATAAGAGAACACCTGGTGTCAACTTCTGGCCTCCATGTGCTCATACATGTACCTAAACACACGTGCCCACACACATGAACACACACGTGCACTAGCACGTAAACCACACACACACACACACACACACACACACACACAAATTGAAGAATGACAGACAGCAAACAGAGCTAAAAATAAATAAAACGCTGGCCAAAAAAAAATCTAGATTGAAATTGGAAAAAAATCATCACAGAAAGAAAGAGTATTGTCATATAACTGTGTACAAAGATATGATTTCTAATATGTCTATTTAAAAATCCACGAAGTATACAACAGTTATTGAAATGTATGATGAAAATTGAAAAATTAGCACTAAGTACTGGTCTTCAGAAAAAATAAATAGATATACAATTTTTAAAACAAAGTGAAGAAAAATGCTAACCAGTGTCTTCTCTACATCTTTGATTTTTTTCAATGAATTTGAGAAAATGGTGACTCATGCTTTTGTTTCAAAATGGTCACGTGACAAAGCAGACCTAGGTTTTATATGCACAGAACTCAGCATATGCTAAATTGGTGAAATTTTATTATCTAAACAATACAGAAATGAATTCTGATTGTAGATTTTTTTCTTCTGTACTGGGAACTGAATACATGGCTGTATGGGTGCTAGGCAAGTGTTCTGCTGACCTATACCCTATATAATTTTCTAAAAAGTTAGCTTTTACTACAATAGCCCTGGAATCGCATAGATTGGACTGCTGAAACTAAACCTCTGGAATATTTCTAAGTACAAAATTGCAAAAGAACACAAACACAGTTTTCATGGAACTATGATAGGTCTGCCCTGATCAGATTTTAAGTAAGATCTAAGGTCATCAGAGCGTTTAAAAAGAGACAAACTTAAAATGTATCACACACTTGACTTCAAGCTTATAATGTAGTCTGAGATGGAGTAGCTTCAGCAACACTGAAAAACATGCTCTTTAAAGAAGAAAGAAGCCGACAGCAGTGGTGCGTGCCTTTAATCCCAGAACCCTGGGGGTAGAGGCAGGTGGATCTCTGTGAGTTCGAGGCCAGCCTGGTCTACAGAGCGAGATCCAGGACAGCCACCAAAACTACACAGAGAAACCCTATCTCGAAAAACAAAACAAACAAAAGAAGAAGAAGGAGGAGGAGGAGGAGGAGGAAACAGAAATGAAAAGCCACCCAGGGAGACTAGGCTGGCCATACTGAAGAGAGGATCAGGACAACGCCACCTCGAGCTCCACTCTGGTTTCCACTTCTGCTCTAGTCAACAGTGTTGGAGGCTATTGTCCCCGTTCATGTATTTTAATATTTTCATCAAGTGAATCTTATCTGTATTTACTTCTTCAAGCTATTTAAAATGAAAAGTGAAATGCCGCGAGTCTAGAATAGATAATAAATATGTGCAGGAATCAAACTCAAGTGTTCTGATACATAATACAGAGCTTTGTATATTCAATTCAACCCAAGGTGTAAAGCCATTGTCATCCCCATGAATGAAACGTGGAAAGACTAATCCAAAGGAAGCATGTTAACGACCCAAAGGTATCGCAGAACAGACTACACAGAGCTTCGGGGACAAAGCCTCTTGTGTGACGCTCCTGAAAACCACATGCTTCCACAGATACCAGAGTGTCACATTTCGAGACCCTGTGTTCACCTCCCTGGAAGATGTGGGATACCCTGGGTAACACTAGAAGAATTTCATCAGGTTCTACCCAGTCAGAGGACAAGGACCAAAGAACAAAAGCCCCCATTTTGTTGTAAGGACAGGGGATAATGTGTGCTCGCTATGACCCACAGTAAGTATTTCACTGTTAAAATTATAAAGACGAACTCCTGTTTCCTCAGGATTGTACTGGTTTCTTAGTGTTCCCTTCACACTAAAGGGGAATGGTACGAGGTATGAGGTATGATATGGGAACACTAGACCTTGAGCTTTGGCTACATTAAAGCTTCACTTAATTTTAAATGATCAAACAACCGTACTGCCAAGAGACAAGGAACCATAGGTCTTTTACATGATCCTACAAAGTAATAGGCAGAAAGAGGTCACTCTCTAAAGGTCAGTGTATGCACCAGGAGAAACAGTTAAGAAAAGAATTTCACACAAATGGCTGCAGACAGCTCTGAAGACGGTCCTTGTTAGCATAATTACTAAAATAGTACTTACAAACGCGTAATATCAGCCTACTCCTGAGGATAAAAGACCGATTAGACATATTATATTTTCTTACAGACATCAAAGAATTCAATTTAAAAAAAAAAAAAAAGATTGAGCATAGGTCATTAATCTTAGCACCGCAACTGATCTTAAGTAGTGAGGTCCCTTACAATGAAGGGGATTTGGCAAATGCCATGTGGTTACCTATATTTTTGCAGCCACAAGCAAGGCTCCCTTCACTATGCCAGCACAAACAAAAGGTATCTGATTATAGATTTGAAATAAATTCTCTTCACATTCCCCACCATCACACTGAATTCAAGACTTGAAAATGTTCAGGATAATTTGGTTATTTCCAACTATCAAAAGAGACCAATCTCATATGGGAATATTGGCCAACAATTAAGGAGATATCAGTTGCCTTAGCAACAGATTCCTTCCCAAATAAGCACTGTTTTCATTCAGCTGCCTTTAGCCAAAAGGGGAATTAAATCACTGAAATCAACAATTCCTTTGTTTAGCAAACAGAACAGCTTTCCAGGTCTCAAGAAAACAGACCCCTCACAGTTGGTCCAGCACTGCCCAAGGTAGCAGTTTGGTTGAATAAGCCAGGCTCTTGAATTACGGGATTTCATCATCAAAACCACTGCTAACAAAATGGCTAGCTTTTGCCAAAGAAATCTAACAAAAGAGGAGCATCTCCTAAGTGATGCTAATGGCTAAATTTAGCTGTATAGATCTTAACCCTACACAGAAAACATATGGATGTGTATACCACTGTTGTCCTGGATGTCTAACTTGGCAAAGGACTAATTAACCTGCTTGGTTAATTAACGGATAGCCTCTTTCTCGCTTTTTTGGTATAAGAAACTAACCTTACATGACACAATTTCAAAAAATATCTTGCATGGGTCAACACCAAAACAATTACTGTTTCTACCTGTTAGCACAAGCTGCCCCCTCTGCAAGCTGAGGTCCTGTCACTGTCTTGAAGGGACCGAATTTTGTTCCTTTCTTGTAGCAATCATAATAGAAGCTCACGGTGATGTCTCTCTCAATAGACATATACCTGAATTACAAGAGGTTCCTCAGAATCAGAGTTTTCTTTAAAAAGTCAAGCATAAAACTCTTGTCCCAAGAAGCTCGTTGCCTAACTATACCCCATGATCATTGACATATTTATTTCATCATGGCAAAGACTGACCTAGCTTTTCAACCACTCTGTAGTACTACACCTTTCCCATCCAGAGTCCCAGTTCACAGAGAGCCTGGGATCCAGATTCCTCTTCTGACACAAAGAGTCCATCCTTGCATTCACTGTAGATAAGTCTGAGCTGGGTGGTGGTGGCGCACACCTTTAATCCCAGTACTCAAGTGCCAGAGGCAGGTGGGACTCTGTGAGTTCGAGGCCAGCCTGGTCTACAGAGCGAGATCCAGGACAGGCACCAAAACTACACAGAGAAACCCTGTCTTGAAAAAAACAAAACAAAAAAAAGAATCTGAATGGATGGTCTATACCCTCGGTCCAAACCCGATGCCCACAGCCTACCTTCTCAGCCTCTATGGCAACTTACAGTCTTTCACACCTGCCCTCCCTACTTTCCTAACTTTTTTCTTATATACGAATAATACAAGGTCCTCAAAATAAATGCAATACTCTCACGTAAAAAGGAGGTATGCAAAATAAAAATCAGAGCATGCCATAAACTGATACACAGTTTTCATGTCTATCTTCTTCGTTTCTACAAGGCCTTTTTTTTTTTTTTCATGAATGGGACTTTTTTAAAAAGTTGTCTGTCTGTCTGTCTTTGTCATATCTATATGAAGAAAAACTATCTTTAAAAAGTAAAAATGGCTGGGGAATGGTTGGTATAGACTTGTAACCTCAGCACATCCGGGCGTGGAAGCAAAAGACATCAAGGCCAACCTCAGCTACACAGTGAGTTTAAAGCCAGCTTGAGAGAGGCGAGTGAGATTTAAAAGCCAAATCCTTCCCACCTGTCCTCGCTTGCGTCTTCATCTTGTGGTGACTTCGGGGGAGAAAGGGCTTATTTGGCTTATAGGTCATAGTCCATCATCAAGAAGTCAAGGCAGGAACTTAGGAAGAGGCCATGGATGAACGCTGCTTACCAGCTTGTTCGCCCTGGCCTGCTCAGATCCCTTTCTTTTTTTTTTTTTTTTTTTTTTTTGGTTTTTCGAGACAGGGTTTCTCTGTGTAGCTTTGCGCCTTTCCTGGAACTCGCTTTGGAGACCAGGCTGGCCTCGAACTCACAGAGATCCGCCTGGCTCTGCCTCCCAAGTGCTGGGATTAAAGACGTGCGCCACCACCGCCCGGCCCAGATCCCTTTCTTATACAGCCCAGAACCACTTGCAAGGGGGGGGGGGGGGGGGTGTTAGCACCGCCCACAGTGGGCAGGGCCCTCCCACATCAATCAATCACCAATCTGAGACCTCAAGCATGCTCACAGGCCAATCTAATGTCGGCAATTCCTCAACTGAGGTTCCCTCTTCTCAGGTGACCCTAGCTTGTGTCAGGGTGACCAAAACTAACTACACCCATCCACTGAACTCTATGCACCCTCTTTTGTTTCTTAGTCTAAGGACTTTGCCCCGCTCTTACTAATTCTTATATCATTTCCTTTTTCATTTATGAAAAATAAGCACTGTCTAGTGTTATATGATTTATTTTTCTGATACGGAAAACCAAAGTATTTTCAATGAAACTAAGATGTGCTGTTATTGCCAGCATTCTCGAAACACCAGCTGGAGTGAAATAATCAGCTAACAAAGTTTAAAGTCGTAATAATGAGAGATGTATAGAATCAATATCACAATTTCTGCTGCAGTCCTTAAAGCTATATTTGGCTTTAATTTATATTTCGTCTCATTCTAAGCAAAGCGATTGTTGATAGCAAATATACTCCAAATAGGAATACTAAATGAGGACAGTCCCCCTTTCCTATACCGGCAATAGGCTGAGGTCTCTGCAGATAATTTCAGCCAAAGGCTAACACTTCCAAGTCCACTATTGAACTAATAATGTAACAACTGGTGCTAACAACACCAGCAGGCTTCTCCACTGGATTTAAACAGCCAGTGGGGGAAAGCATTTTATGTAGCATGAATCTTAGAGGGTCTTATTAGTAAAAACAAACCCGGAGCCAGGTATTGGGGTGAATGCTAGAAGATCAGAGAGACAGAACAAGCCACAGCTAACCTCACCTGGCCAACTTCTCTGCTGATCTTGTTTCCTCAGACTGGAGGCCTCTGTGTCCTCATATCGGAACGGCTCTCAGCTGAACTGTGCTGCTCAAAACCTAAAAGCTTAACCAGCCAAATGCTTAACCAGGCCAAATGCTTCTAGTTCCTGGTCCTCATGCCTTATATATCTTTCTGCCTTCTGCCATCACTCCCTGGGATTAAAGGCGTGAGTCACCATGCCTGGCTGTTTCCAATGTGGCCTTGAACTCATAGAGATCCCAGATGGATTTCTGCCTCTGGAATGCTAAAGGCATGAGTGCCAATATTTTCTAGCCTAAGTATCTAGTGGCTTTTCTGTTCTCTGACCCCAGATAAGTTTATTAAGGTACACAATATTTTGGGGAACACAATACCACCACAGTTTTACATTAGCACAGGCTACCATCATTTACGCAAATGTCATCTCCCAAGCGCCAAACTGAAACTCTCTTCAACTGTATTGATGATGAAGAGAGAAAATTCAAAGTCGTATTCCCTTAGGGATATAGAAGACCACCCGTTATTAGCTCTTCTATTAGAAGGCTTGGTTATCTCGTGCACAGGACTGAGAAGGATGGCTACCCATCTCAGCAGCAGCTAATCTTGATGGCGACCCAAAAGGGCCTGTGGTCGACGACAGGTAGAAGGGTGGTGTCAATGGCTGTTTCGGTTCAAACCGGAAGATGTTTGCTGTTGAAATACACATGAAGCCCAACCATAGTTTGTACTGAGCCAAACTTACTCGTCTATAAACCAAGCAAGGTAGCCTTGCTTCTCTGAGCCGGTGGGGAGTAGTTACCTTTCACCTCACTCACTAGACAACAGCTGTTCCTCTCTGCAAGTATTGACAATACAGCACGATGGTATCTGAAAACTATGGCTGGTGAATATGTTGCATTGTTATAGGACAGTAAGGGATCAATTCCCTCTAAAAGCCTCGATTTAGTCTACAGGAAAAGTGTAATAATGCTGGTTAAATTAATAGTTAAATCTTTAGCTCAGTCGATACAAGAGACAGCATAAAACTGTACTGAGGACTCTTGCAGCAGAAATCTGGAAAGCCTCAGATGTTTTGGATATTAAAAGCAATTAGAGCTCAGTGATGGTTCAGTGTGATCACGGCCTTCCCTGAACACAGGAGGAGAGGGCTTGGCTGAACTTAAGGGCAGGGGTACTTACCGTTCTTTATGTTACTAGATATTAAATTTCACAAGTAAAGAGATCTGCCTAAGACAGGCCATGATGCGTGGAAGGACACTAACTTCATTATTGAAGAAAACGAAGCTAGACCCACTCAAGAGCGGACGGACAGAAAGGGAGTAGTAAAACCGTAGGCAGGTGCTATCCAGTGGTGGCTTTCTTTGTGGCATCACAATTAATGGGGGACAATAATGTACACACCCCTGCTTGAAGAACACTGTGATAGCAGAGAGAGAGAGAGAGAGAGAGAGAGAGAGAGAGAGAGAGAGAGAGAGAGAGAGAGAGGGGCTAGATACTTCAGCCTAGCTCCAAATCTCTCTTGTTCATGTAACTGCCAATAATTAACAGTGAGCATGAACTGTTCCTGACCGAATTCCTTGCACACCAGTTAAGGACAATATTGAAATTAACACAGACCTTTTAAAAATGTAAAGCAAACTCAAGTTACATGAATTAAGTGGCAATATATTAATAAACTTTAACACTTTTTACATATTCTAAAACTATTTTTATTTTAAAACTTTATATTATACACACTTTCCTAATCAGTCTTCCAAAATAACAAATACCAATTCTTCACATTTGTGTGTGTGTGTGTGTGTGTGTGTGTGTGTGTGTGTGTGTGTGTGTGTGTTCACATACATGCTATGGCACGTGTATAAAGTCAGAGACTAACCCAAAGGAACTGGTTCTCTCCTTCTACCAAGTGGGTTTCTGGGACTGAATGCTGGTCTGGGGCGACAGTGCCTTTACCCACTAAAGGTAAAGAAAGAGGACCTCCCCCTTGCCAGATAGGAGTCTGCTCCACAGACTCTAGAAAAAAAGCTTTAATACTTCCTCAACAAAACTTTCAAAGCATAGGAAAATAAACTACCATAAAAAAAATATAGTGGTATATCCTCTAGTAAAAGTCAGCCACACACTGACTCTTACAGAAGAACTCAGAGGCATCACCTGAGTAAGGAGACCGTGGTAACATTTTCAGGGCTAAGCTGTACCGTTCATTTTGATTCTACCTGGCATGGCCATGATCTATCCACCGTGATTCCACACCTGCCTCTCTTTCCTCCGGTGATCTCTTGGGCATCGACTCCAGTAAGACATGGATAAGAAAACCAAAGAAAAGAAGACAGCCTCCGACCCCCACCCCGCCTCAACTTCAAAAACCCAAGGCCTCGTGAGGAAGTGCTGAATAAAGACAAGAGGAGTCATAGTCCTGATCATAAGAGCCTCAGAGCTGAAAGTAGCCCAGCCCGGGTGAGGGAACGTTTCCTGGGGACGTTTTCCAATTTTCCACTACACTAATTATAACTTGATTTCAATCTTCCTTGCATAATAGAGCCTCCTTTTCTGTAAGCAATTAGTACTATGTCTTAAGTAACCCTAAGCTCTCTTCTTTCAAATAACACATTCCCTTGTACAACTTCAAATGCTACAGGACACAGACTTCTCAAAACACTTCTCTTTTTCAAGAAGTGATCTTTTCTAAGCTTTTTGGGGTACGCTGTTGTCTTAGACCATAAAGATGCTCCAGGAGACTTCTCTGTCAGTCCCTGGTGTGGTCCTGTGATCCAGGCACCTTGATACAGGAGAGAGGAAGGCAGGCAGTGTGGACCATGAGCCCACTCACTAGCCACTCAGATGGCAGAGGACCTCCCCCTTGCCAGATAGGAGTCTGCTCCACAGACTCCAGAAAAAAAGCTTTAATAATTCCTCAACAAAACTTTCAAAGCATAGGAAAATAAACGACCATAAAAAAATATAGTGGTATATCCTCTAGGAAAACAGTTATCTTTTGCTGAGGAAAATTATTAACCAACCTTTTATTGATGGTTATGAAATTGACCTTATAGTCCAATGTAGAAAAAAAAGATGAAGCATCCATATAATTATCTATTTTTAATAACCCGAGTTAGTACCTCCATATGCCATGCCGACTTGTTAGCATTCTGAACTGCCCCTTGGGGACCTGCTCAGAGTCCTGATGTCACCTTATATAAAGCCCCCTTTAAGAAAAAAACCTGCGAGCAGAAGAATGTATACATAATAAATAAAACTTAAAAAAAGAAAGAAAGAAAGAGAGAGAGAAAGAGAGAAAGAAAGACAAACCCTCTCCCTTCTTCCTCCTTTCTTCTGTGTTTTCTCGCCAGGAGGCAGTGCACACCTCCCTTTCCCTCTGTCCCTCCCTCTCTCTCTCTTCCCCCCCTTCTCTCTATTCCCTCTCCCCTCCCCCATTTAATAATAAAACTTTCTACGTGAATGCCATGCCTGCATGGTATGAGTAGATTTGCAGGGCGCCCCCCCACACCGCCTGCCCCCCCACCGCCTGCCCCCCCACCGCCTGCCTCTGCACGGCGTCCATGGGTCCGTGGGCCAGTTCACACCAGCACTGGCCCACCACCGCCTGCCTCTGCACGGGGTCCCTGGTCCGGTTCACACCAGCACTTGCCCATCACCCCCTGCCTCTGCACGGCGTCTCTGGGCCAGTTCACACCAGCACTAGCATTCCGAGCTCACACACACTACCTTGGAGTGGTGTGGCTGGCTTCGCTCTCACGTCCAAACTGAAACTTGGTGGTTGCAGAAAAGCTGGGGCCCAGATACATAAGTCACTCACCCAAAATTACGTAGTTAATTAGAGACAAAATACATACAGTGCCCACGTCTGCTGAGTCCTTCCTTCCTCAGAGTGGTCAACCAAAAAGAACTCTCCCTGCACCCCAAAGCACAAAAACACAACACATTCTGCTGCTCTGAAATCCTCCAATACGTTTACTACTTCAGAACAACCCATCACTTCCAGCTGCCTCTTGACATTGAAAAGCTTCTATTTTCCTGACCTGGTCTTCAACGTTATCGACACTTCACATGCTACACGGCCGCGATCCTTTAGTAATACATAATTTAGAATTTCGAAGGGAAGTTTCTGGAGAGATGGCTCAACAGTTAAGTACCTCAGAGGACTGGGGTTCGAGTCCCAGCACCCACATGACGGCTTACAACTGTCTGTAACTCCAGTCCCATAGATGTGACAACCTCTTCTGTCCTCTTTGGGTACTTCACATACCTGGGCTACATACATACAGACAAAACATTTTTTCTAAAATAAAAATTTTAGAAAAAAATATTGATCCATGGGCGGGTAAAATGGCTCAGCAGATAAAGGCACTTGCCACAAAAGCTTGGAAAACTGAGTTCGATTCCCAGAACCCACATAAAGGTGAGGAAAAGAAATAACCCACAAAGTTATCCTCTGATAAGCACATGTCTATGTGTACATATCATACACATTGGTCAATGATACATACATACACACACACACACACACACACACACACACACACACACACACACATCAATAGTATATTTTCAATTTGGACCAAATCCTAGAGACTGGCATGTTTAAAATTTTACATAAAAGAGGAAAGGAAAAAAGTGAAGTGTTCTCTCCCTCTCCCCACCCCCCCACCCCCGCCCCCGCCAGCTATGCATAAAAGAAACATAATCAAATACTCCTCACAGAATTTCAGGCAGATACAATTCAAAGGACAACACTACATGCAAGTCACCAAGACTTGGCATTTCCATGACCTGAGCCTGGGGTATATTGTACCTCCCCCTGGTGCCTACTGACACCCAGGAGTAAACCCTAAGGGAGTTGTTTTGAGTGAGGGTTTCTGTATGTCTCTTTGAATAGGAATACAAAGTGACAGAAAAATGACTCAAAATTGCTATAAAATGAATGGTATTTCCAAATGCGCAAGCAAACAACATGCACTTTAATGTAACACATTTCTTCTTATTTGGCAGTAAGTTAAAACATATGTTGTTTGAAGTTTATATAAAATGGATGAAAAGGTGTTATTTGTGTTAAAAATGAAACCAAATTACTAAGTGGTTTAAAATCTGTGGCTTTTATTATCCAAATGTAGCCAGTTAAAAGTAATGTCACTTGAAGAGTAAAAATAAATTAGGGTTAAAAGTTACTGGTTTGCTTGATTTTTGTTGTTGTTGTTGGGGTTTTTGTTTTGTTTTGTTTTTTATGAAGGAAATAAACAAAGTAAAAACCTTCAGAAATATGCGCTTAGTCATTACAGTTTCACAATTTTCTTTAATACAAGTCCAAAAAACAAACAGCAAAGAAATTTAGTTGCCTCTTAACATCAAGCACAATTTTTTTTTCTCCCTGAAGCTTTTTTCCTCTGTGAATTAGTGAAAGCAGAGTTGTCAAAAGCTTGGTCACACTTCAAAAGCACGAAGTCAATGGGAGCAGGTAAATCAAGCAATCAAAAATGTCCCCATCAACTCCCCCTGTGGTGGTGGTGTGGGGGGGTCACCTCCAGAACAACAGAAGGCAGCCGCTGTCCTAACACACTCCCCTTCCATCGACCAGCACAGTGAAAACCAAAGAGAACGAGACTCCACACTCTCAGGTTGTTTAGACTCCAGAGAGAGTTTTTCCAATGGGTTGGGAGTGGAGATGCTGAGAACTAAAACCTCAGAACCAAAGTTTTGAAGAGTATGTCCAAGGTATTTGTTTCATAGTTAAGGAGAGTCTGGCGTAGAAGGCTTTCTACTCAGAGAATTATGAATTATTAGGACTCAAAACTCAATCCCCTTTTTTTTCCCCTGTTGACCATTGTTTACAAGCACAAAACTACAAAGCTGTCCTCTGATCAACACAAGGCCATGCACACATATCTTGCCATACATACATATAGTACGCACACACACACACACACACACACACATATATATTATTTTGGACCGAATCCTAGAAAATGAGTATGTCTCAACTTTTATATAAAAAGAGGAAAGAAATGAAAAGGTATAAAAGCAGAGTTGCAGTGTTCTTTAATATTTTGAAAGTTTTAATTGTTTGTTTGTATCTTCTCAGACTTGCCATCTCTATAACAGCAATCTCTTAACCATAAGAAATAAAATCAACAAATCATGCTGTGGCACAGTAAATCCTTAAAGGGGTGACTAATGCCTTGGAGCAAAGCTTCTGTCTTGATGTACTCTTTAGAGCACTGTCCCCTACTCCCAGTACTGAGTATTAAATATATTTTTCATGAACTGCATCCTTATCACGGGTGCAGAAGATGGACCGACCCACGAGGAAACGTCAGTGATAAGAGGTCCAGGAAAGATTCAGAAGGGAAGTCACCACAGTAGTGTTCAATGAGGCTGGCCAAATACACTCTAGGAGGCACCTTGTTTACATCATTATCACAATTGTTAAAAGAGTTCTAGAACATACTATCTAGAAGTGAGACTACTTTAAAAACTTGGAATTCTTTAGAATCTCTATAGCCTAATAGTGTCCAAGTTGGACCAATTATTAGCCATCAAGAAACAGAAAAACCAATGATTCATGTTTATGGAAGTTGGTAAAAATTTTAACAGTAGATAAACTACTAATCATGGGCTGAAGTTCATTTCCAAACACAATTTGCCTCTGTAAACTTTTTGTTTGTTTGTTTTTTGTTTTTTGTTTTTCAAGACAGGGTTTCTCTGTGTAGCTTTGCGCCTTTCCTGGAACTCGCTCCGTAGACCAGGCTGGCCTCGAACTCACAGGAATCCGCCTGGCTCTGCCTCCCCAGTGCTGGGATTAAAGGCGTGCGCCACCACCCAGCAGCCTCTGTAAACTTTTATATTTCTCACATGTCTGCCCCGTACATTAAAATGAAACTTAAATGCTCCATAAGCAACAGAATTTCATCCTCAAACAGTTGCTCTGAAGTCATGTTCACTCTTCTCCCTCTTTCCCTCTGTCCTTCAAAATTAAATGAACAAATCATATTTAAGATCTAGATGGAGCAGCCACCAAATCCAAACTAATATAGTACATTTCAAAAACTTAGTCAGCTAGAATCTGGATTTAAGGTAGATCAATAATGTTACCAGCACTCCAACGACTTAATTTAAAAGACAGGTAAGCCGGGCGGTGGTGGCGCACGCCTTTAATCCCAGCACTCGGGAGGCAGAGCCAGGCGGATCTCTGTGAGTTCGAGGCCAGCCTGGACTACCAAGTGAGTTCCAGGAAAGGCACAAAGCTACACAGAGAAACCCTGTCTCGAAAAACCATAAAAAAAAAAAAAAAAAAAAAAAAAAAGACAGGTAGAGAGAGAATTTCGAGATGTCATGCCGTAAAAAGCTCAAGCTTTGGTTATAAATTTAGTGATGATCTCAGGAAATGTTTTCTTCTCACAAACTCTAAGGCAACTAGCTACCAATTAAACAGGGTAAAATATCAAGGGGCGGGGGTGGGGGGGGTGGGGGGGGTGGGTAACCAGTGAGTGTGCAGGAGATAAAACAGCAGTGGGAGGGGGGACTAGCCCAGTTATCACAGTCACAGAGGACATCAGAAAGAGTGTGCAGCCACAAGAGAAACACCAGCAAGGCTGCGACCCTTGTCACCTGTCCCGGAGCTCTGCGAATTCATAATTTTATAAACTGCAATTACACAATTAATAGCTCAATCTTATTGCTTTTTGGACTAAAAGAAACAATTTATCAAACTTCGCACTCAGTGCTGAGTATAGGAACGCAAGGCTGTAATCCTAGCATGTTGGAGGAAGCAGGGGGATGGTGAGTCCGAAGCTACCCGGGGCTGCAGAGAGTCACTGAGTTCTCAAAAATACAAAAGAGGCAAAGCATTCAAAATATTTAAAAACTTTCATAGCTCTGCTTTTTACAACTTTTTCATTTAAAAAATAGGCTAGAAATTAAGTGGAATACCCAAACTCAAGGCATGGTGGGAGTGTCCTACTGGTCTACCCGAAGGACAGAGTATTTTACCGTTCGCATTTAAAAGTTTCTAGCACATGATGATAATTAAAAAACACATCCATTTTCAACTGTACTGGTTTTGCTTGGTTTGAATTTTCCCCCATTCTCTAACATACCTTTTATGACCTTGACTGGTCCACCCTTGACATCTCCGCCAGCGGCCGGCATGCTCCTGCCAGAACATAGCAACAGTCTCAGGCCTCGTCCCAACCGCCAGCACACTCCTATCTTATTTACCGTTCTTAGCAACATCTTCACCATTTTCTTCTGCTCACTCACTCTTTGTGACTGTCCGCTGCTAACAGTTTATAGAGAAGACAGGGTTGGGGCGGGAAGCTCAGCTAGTAGAGTGTTTGCTTAGCATGCACGGGGCAGTGAGTTCGATTCCCCGGCACTGCACAGACCTGCTGTGCTGGTCTACACCTGAAATCCTAGCACATCAGAGGAAGAGGCAGAGAGGAGTCAGAAGTTCAAAGTCAGCCTTGGCTACATAGCAAGTTCAAGGACGGCCTTGGATACATGAAACCCTGTCTCAAAAGGAGGGGGAAGAGAGAAGAGAAAATAAGGAGGGGATGGGGAGAGGAGAAGGGAAGGAGGGGGCGAGAAAGAGGGAGCAAAAAGAGGAGGAAGAGGAAAAGGGAGGGGAAAAGAAGGAAGGGGGTGGAGGAGGAAGAGGAGAAAAAGGAGGATGAAGAGGAGAAGGAGGAGGAGGAAGAGGAGAGGGAGGAGGAGGAAGAAGAGAGGAAGGAGGAGGAGGAAGAGGAGAGGAAGGAGGAGGAGGAAGAGGAGAGGAAGGAGGAGGAAGAGGAGAGGAAGGAGGAGGAGGAAGAGGAGAGGAAGGAGGAGGAGAAAGGGGAAAAGAAGAAGGAAGAGAAGGAGGAGACAAGAAGGAACAGGAAGACAATGACAACACTGACCACAGTGAAGCCGAATTTGGGGTTCACTGGAACTGAGGCTGCAGTGGGGAGCAATTAAACTAAGGTCCTACCAACCTAGGAAAACAACACACTCAGAACCCAGGCGGCAATACTCATGTACTCGAAATTAGAAGTACTTCAACATGAAGATACATTTTCAGAGCTTTTAGTTTCTAGAAAAAAGTCAGTAAGCTATTAATGCCCAAAATTAAAGAAATGGGGGGTGGAGAGATGGCTCAGTGGTGAAGAGCACTGACTGCTTTTCTAGAGGACCCAGGTTTGATTCCCCGCACCCACATGGCGACTCCAGTTGCATGAGGGACCTAACACCCTCACACAGACATACATGAAGGCAAAACACTAATGCTCATAAAATAAAAATAAACTTTTTTAAAAAATTAAAGAAATGGTTTTGGAACAGTCTGGCTGAGAGTACTAGCCTGAAGACTTTGCCTTTTCACTCACCATTATTTGCATGAAGTAGAAATCTGCATATTTCTCTGCACTGAAAACAAACTACAGTGTTACAACTGGCTGTTGTAACTAGTATGAAGAGCTAACTATGAAATGCTGACCTAGTCTCCTAGTCTCCGTGCACAGGCAACGAGATAGAATTGTAACTAGTATGAAGAGCTAACTATGAAATGCTGACCTAGTCTCCTAGTCTCCGTGCACAGGCAACGAGATAGAATTGTAACTAGTATGAAGAGCTAACTATGAAATGCTGACCTAGTCTCCTAGTCTCCGTGCACAGGCAACAAGACAGAATTGTAACTAGTATGAAGAGCTAACTATGAAATGCTGACCTAGTCTCCGTGCACAGGCAACGAGACAGAAATCCACCGATAGCCTTGAGAGGCTTTTGAATCTTCTTTTTCAATTGGGTTTTTCTTGTTCTTTTCACAGTAACCCAATTTGTCTAATATTTTACCTTTTTACCCTGTTCTGTTCTTCAGTTTTCAAAGCATAGACGCCACAATTGCAGCTTCTCATGGTGAGTCGTTTTTAAAGTTTTCTTTCCCTGTCAGCTTTAATCAGAGTATTACAACCCACTGCTGCATCTCATGAATTCATTTTGGAGGTCTGCCACAATGTCAGAAAGCGAAAAGTCTTCCAGGGATGAATAACTCTCAAAACCCGAAGACTAGGGGAAGAATAAAAAACCTTCCCGGGCCTGAGAAGACAACTCAGTCAGGAAGGGCCTTGTACTGTGAGGACCTGAGTTCAATGCCCAGAACCCATATCAAAAAAAAAAAAAACCTGATGTGGTGGTGCTCAGTGTCATCCCAGCCGTGGGGAGACACAGACAGGCGGATGCCTGGGGCTCACTGGCCAGCCGACCTAGCCTCTTTGAGGGATGTATGTCAGTGAGAGACCCATCTCAAAAATCAGGGTGGATGGCTCCTAAGTAATAGCACGCAAGGTTTGGCTTCCAGCCTCCACAAATGCAAGTATACTTGCACATAGAAGCACACACATATACATGCATGCATGTATACACACAACACACACACACACACACACACACACACACACACACACACACACACATACAACCTTTCAAAATTAAAATAGTACAGAAAAAAGGCATGCCTGTTGACAGCTGTTTACATTTGAAAAAATAAACCCAAATTATGTGACTTTAAAAATATTTAAAATTTGCTCAATAAAACTAATAACTTTCTAATTTATATCTTGAGTTGGAAAAATGAGTCTAGATTTCATAAGCAACACAGATATCACACGTAAGTTATTAATAATACACTCAAATATTTCTGAATGACATACTGGCAATTTACATACTTTACAGCCCTCAAGGGAGACATTAACACATGACTTATGGCTAGGGGACACCTGCTACCAGTAAGACTGGTATGAGAGCTGTGTTTCATGCCATCCTTCCATGTGTGTAAGATACTGCTCACACAATTGAGGAAGCTCAATCTCAGGACTCTCTTACATGCTAAAGAACCCCTACAAACCTGTGGGACTGTGGAGCAGAACTAAAGTCAAGAGAGCCAGGGCATGAAGAAAACACAGAAGAGCATTTGGACTCTGGCCTGCAGGCAGACATGAAAATACTCCTGTGGAAAGAGAAGCCCTTCACTGAGGAAGACATGGCACCGGAGTCTTTAGGAAAAGGGACTCTGGTAGCCAGAGGAGCGTCGCTGTCCTGGGAACAGTGAACAGTGAGGTTCCCAGATTAAGGGGCCTTGTGGTCTCTGCCCTCTCACTGGAAAGCATGGGGTGGTGAAATCTGAGGACTTACATCCATTTCACACGCTTCGTTCCAGGATGCAGATTGTATCTGTGATGGCCTTCACACAATAGCCAAGACAACAGTAGGAGCTGCATTTGTCTCCACTCTGGCCGTCTGGGTTGGGCACTGCCATTAAATTAAACACCTATCTGGGGTAGGATAAAGACATCGGTTCATACAAATCCAATGTCAAACCTTCATTTTTGAAAACAGTTAATTTGACAGAAGACATACCAATGTAAAAATACGACATTTAAGCCTGGCTTCTCTATTTGATTATAATTATTGCTATCGTCCAGATTCAACTTTGTATAATAAGGAAATATCAAAAGCCTCAAAACATTTGATAAACTATTATCTATAATGACTTTGCTCTAAAGTTCTTTCTTAGTTGTAAATGGCTCGAGAGCAATTTCAAATTACTGCTAAGCCCCACGCTATCAGGAAAGGGAACTGACTTCACATTTCCACATGGTAACCTCAAGACAAGCACACCCTTACTTTGATAAAAGTGACTAATTCTGCTCTCAGGGATGCTGGGCCTTTCACATTTCCACTGTAAACTTAACTGCAGCAATGGATGGCAAGCGCCTATGAGAGCACTGCACATCCCTCATCTGCACCCCCAGAAAAAACAAGAATTCTGCATTTTGAAATGACTAACACAAGTATCCCATGTGGTTTTGAACATCTGACTTAGGGACATTTATCCATATCCTTATTCCATTCAGTACCAGACATTATTCCAGACACTGGAGTTTGAGTTATAAATAAAACAATGGCTTCCTGTTAAGAGATTATAGTGACTGAGGGAATACATCGAGGATCACCAGTAAAAGCTCCTGGTCCAAAGATGGCTCAGGAATGGCTTTCTGGAAGAAGCGGCATTTGTCATCAGCAAAATTAGATCAGAGTTCAACACCTTTCAGCTGCCTGGCCAAAACTCCCACCCTTTAACTGAGATCAGATTCCTACACACTAGCCCACATAAATGCAGAACCGTAGTCCATAGTCCGTGAAGCATGGAGGCATCCTACAATGTCAGAAACTATGATGGGGTTGGAGCTAAGTTACAAATATCTATCTCATCTTCGAGCCACTTTTTCCAAATCAGAAAAAGTCTCGTACAGCCCCTTCTCACACTCTGACCAATTTCCTCTGGTCTACTTGAAAGACTCAGGAGCTAGGGGTGCAGGGTGGGGATTCCCATAACCTTTCTTTTTAAAAAATCGTTTTACATTTCTTTCTTTATTTATTATGTTGTATGTGTACGGGTGTTTGTCCTACATTTTGTATATGCACCACATGTATGCAGGGCCTTCAGAGGCCAGAAGAGGGAGGGCGTCAGATCACCTTGGAACTGGGGTTCCAGACAGTTGTGAGCTGTTCTGTGGATGCTGGGAAACTAATTTGGATCCTCTCCAAGAACAATCAGTGCTCTTAACCACTGAGCCATCTCTCCAATCCTACCTTTCTTTCATGTTGTTGTTGTTACGGTGGTGGTGGTAGTGGTGGTGGTGGTGGTGGTGGTGGTGGTGGTGGTGGTGGTGGTGGTGGTGGTGGTGGTGGTGGTGGTGGTGGAGGCGGAGGTCGTGGAGGTGGTGGTGGTGGTGGTGGTGGTGGTGGAGGCGGAGGCGGTGGCGGTGGCGGTGGCGGCGGTGGCGGTGGCAGTGGCAATGGTGGTGGTGGCATGTGTACATGTATGCCCACACATGGCACAGTATATAGAGGTCAGAGGATATCTTGTAGGAGTTGATTCTCTCCATCCATCATGTAAGTCCTGTTATAGAATATTATTTTAACTAGGCAGAGATGTGTTACATTTGTTTATGCTGTGGAATATCACTCTAACCATGTGAAGGTTTCTGCTGCCTTTGTGAATGATGTAAGGATGTGTTACATTTGTTTATGCTGCATTTGTTTCATTGTGTAAAGATATGTTGCTGTTTCACCTTGCCTGCCTGAGGCACCTGGTTGGTCTAATAAAAAGCTGAAGGGCCAATAGGTAGGCAGGAGAGGGGTAGTCAGGGCTGGCAGGCAGAGAGAATACATAGGAGGAGAAATCTAGGCTCAAGAGAAAAGAAAGCGAAGAGAAGAAGGGAGAAAGAGAGGGACACACCTGTGGCCAGCAGCCAGACATGGAGACAGCAGGAAAGTAAGACATACAGAAAGAAAGAAGTGGAAAAAAAAAAAAAACCCAAGGCAAAACATGGATGAGAGAAACAGATTAAAATAAGAGCTAAGGTAAGCCAAGCATTCAAAACTAATAAGTCTCCTTGTCATGATTTGGGAGCTGGTTGATGGCATAAAAGAAAGCCTGCTACAGAGTCCCAGGTTTGAAACCCAGGGAGCCATGCCTAGGGGCAAACATCTTTAAACATTTTTGCCTACTGGAGCTATCTAGGCAGCCCAACATCTTTCTTCTTCTCCTCCTCCTTTTTGTTTTTTGTTTTGACTAGACTTTCTGCTGAAGTACCCCATGGAAGAGTGAAGAAATACGATCATGGCTGAGTGTACCATCACACAGTAAGCCTTACCACAGTCCAGCTTAAGAAATGAAATGTGACCAGCCCGTCTAAAGCCTCCCATAAGCACTTTGTCTCATCCCCAGATTTTTACACCACAGGTTAGTTTTGCTAACCTTAGAATTTGATATGAATGGAATCATAAATAATGATTTATTTGGGGTCTGTTCTCTACTATTCAATAAAACATTTGTAAGATTTATCCAGGATGTAGTGTATAGACAGTTAGTTCTCTCTTTCTCTCTCTCTCTCTCTCTCTCTCTCTCTCTCTCTCTCTCTCTCTCTCTCTCTCTCTGTGTGTATGTATGTGTACTATTGTATAAAAAAACCATAATGTGTCTATTCTAGTGCTTCTGGTCATTTGAGTTATTTCTACTGGCCAGGTATTATGAATATTATGAATACTCTTGCATAAGTCTTTTGCTGCACACACACACACACACACACACACACACACACACACACACACACACACACACACATACATTTCTATAGGGCTCCTATACCTGATAATGAAATTGCTAGAGTACATACATATGTAGCTTTAGCAGACCTGCTTCATCAATTTTCAAAACTGGTTTTACCACTTACAAAATAGTTCATATGGGTTTTAGTTGCTGGGCATCTTCATCAACATTTGATTCTGTCGATCTTTTTAATTTTAGCTATCTGTTGGGAATGTACTGGTATCTCTTCGTGGTTTTAGTGTGCATTTCCCTGGTGCCTTTTACTTTACAGTCACTTGTATATCCTAACTCTTACTGAAGCGGAGCGTGGTTGCACACACTTCTATTCTAAGTACTCAGGAAGGAGTCAGGTGGAGGCGCACGCCGTTAATTCCAGCACTCAGGAGGCAGAGGCAGGCAGATCTCTGTGAGTTGGAGGCCAACCTGGTCTACAGAGTGAGTTCCAGGACAGTCAGAGCTGTTACACAGAGACACCCTGTCTTGAAAAACCAACAACCAAAACCAAAAAATAAAAAATAACAAATTTAAAAAATAGTAGGAATCTAAGGCAAGAGGATCACAATGTCAAGACCAGCGTGGGCTTCATAGTGAGACATTGTCTCAAAAAGAAAATAAAAACAAAACAAACAAAAACCAGTGTCTTGTTCCAAAACCCCTCAACTTATTGCTCTACACTGAAACCTATATTACAAAATAAGTTTGCAAATATACACAAGGCTGTTTGGGGAACTCCATACTATGTTTTTTGAGTCTCAACAACTCTCTTAATTACTGTAGCTCTGTAATAAACCTTGGTATCTAATAGTGTAAATCTAAGTTTCTTCAAGATTATCTTTACTGATTTTGGTCCTTAGCATTTTCATGTAATTTTTAGGATCATGAATCAATTTTCAGACGTTTAAAAACCCCCTTTGGTACTATCCAGCTCAATCCATTTCTGCTTTGCTGATGGCACCTCATTCATCTCCTTTGCAATGCCCACAGACCGCAGACCAGGGTTCTCCACACAGAATCATTTCTCAGAGGAAATGAGGCATTCCATACGAGATGTTTCTGAGAGAGAAACTCTAGCCCTCGGAAAATATACTTCTTTTTTTCCTTTTTCTCTGTGTAGCCCTGGAACTCACTTTGTAGACCAGGCTGGCCTTGAACTCAGAGATCCACCTGCCTCTGCCTCCTGAGTGCTGGGATTAAAGGTGAAAATATACTTTTTAAAACAGCAAGTACCCAGACTTCTGAAAAGAATTATTGTAATTATGAGTATCATATACTCCCAAAATATCAGGGGATACTAACAAATTCTGTTCATATCATCTTTTAAAATCAATGGGACAGCAGGTGAGACGGCCCAGTGGGAGGGGTGGGGGTAGGGCATGTGGGGATGCTTACCACCAAACCCAATAACCTGAGTTTGACCCCTGGGATCCACATAGAAGGAGAAAAAAGACTTCCACAAGTTATGCTCTGATAACTTTTAACATGGTATGCAGACACACAATAAATCAATCGATCATCAATTTAATTAAAATCAATGGGAATCATGCCATTGCTAATATTTCATAATGCATATGTTTTTAAGGGTTACTCCTGCTTTGATTAAACCCAGTATCTATAGAACAGAGAAATTTCTAATGACATTGACTTGACTCATGGTTCCGGAGGCTGAAGAGCCCAGAACCAGGAGGCTGCATCCGGTGAAGGACTTTCTTGCTGGCTTATAACACAGCAGAGGAAGCACATGGAAGAGAGAGCAAGTGGGCAAGGGGCAGCTTCAGCTCCTTTAGAAAGGGCATTAATCTATTGGCGGGGTTAGCGCCCTCAGTCCCTTAGGCGCCCTCAGACCTAAGCCCCTACCACTAGGTCCCACCTCCTGCTGTTGCGCTGAAACCAATGTTCCTAACATGTGAGGCTGGGGGAAATATATTCAAACCATAGCACCCAGCTTTCCGTAAATATCATTTTAAATTAATCAACTGTCATGTGGCTTTTGTTGTTAGAGTATGACAAATACGACAATGGCCTTTTCCCTTAGAATTTCAGGCATGTATATAACAGCTTTCATGTATGTTCTTATACTCTGGAGTCTCCAACTTACAACCAAATTTTAGAATTACAGTAATAAATCAGAAATCAGAAATTAGGGGTTCCAGATGAACTATACCATCAAGAATTTATAGTTACTCATAAACCAACTTTTTATTTTGTTTTGTTTTTAGAGACAGGGTTTCTCTGTGTAGCTTTGCGCCTTCCCTGGAACTTGCTTTGTAGACCAGGCTAGCCTCGAACTCACAGAGATCCGCCTGCCTCTGCCTCCCGAGTGCTGGGATTAAAGGCATGCACCACCACCGCCTGGCATAAACCAACTTTCTAAAGATAAGCAGTGATGTTGCCTCTGTTTAATATAGAACATTAATTAGACAATGAGTTAGAGGCTAATACAGTTCCTTCAGAACAGAAGTTGCTGAATCCCTCATATCTTAAAGATAACAAAGCTGGGCATTCAAGATGGCAAGCTTGGCTGTCTGGGTTCAACCACCAGAGCCCACAGTGCAAGAAGAGAACAGGCTGTCCTCTAACCTGTACCTGCATAGCGCAGCACAAGTACACCCACGTTCACACACACACCGCAAATGTGCACACACACACACACACACACACACACACCATGCACATCACAATCATAACAAAATTTAAACATAATTTTAAAAGAAATGGCAATGCTTAGGGTTGGGGAGATGGCTCAGTCAGCCAGGTGCTCGCTGTGCAAGCATGAAGACCTGAATTCAGATCCCCAACACCTTGGAGCTCACTGGCCAGGCAGTGTAGCTAATGGGTGAGCTCCAGATTCAGTGAGAGATGCTGTCTCCAAAAAAAAAAAAAAAAAAATTCAGAGGACCTCTGGTCTCCAAATTCATGTGCACAGAAGTACACATACACTCTCACATACATGTATATACACACAAACACATGCATGCACTACACAGCATAAACACATAGAGAAGTAATGCTCAGAAGTAACTGGCTGGATTCATGAGTAATCAATACATTTTGATTTTGTCTTTGTTTCTTCTGAAAGTAGTTAGGCATGATGGCACATGCCTATAGTGCCAACTACCTGGGAAATAGTGATAGGAATCACTTAGCCCAGGAATCTGAGACCAGTCTAGAAGACACAGCAAGACTTGAAAGAAAAGAAACTGGAAAGGAAGGGGGGATTTATTGTTTCTCTAAAAGGCCATAAGAGAGACTAAAGGAAAATACTTGAGTAGACTGGAAAATTGGCCTTGAGTGCTAACCAAAAACCCCACAGATTGCATATCAGCGTTCTCGCCACGCTAACTGAGGGCGGCATCATTTTAGGCAAGCGAGTCAACGGGGCTGGTCAGGAGCAGTCGCTGTGTTCTCACACTGCCCTTAGCACATGCCTTGCTGACCATTACGTGTATGCACCTGACTAGAGGATACAAAGCTACAGCATTGGCCACCACAGTTCTTTGTGACACAGTTGGCGACTTTGTTGGAAATGCTAAATTGAAACAGACCTGGGTTTGATGTGCCCACAGCTCAAAAGGCCAATTTGATGGGTCATGTGACCAGATGAATACAAAGATGATATGCATTTACTTTTCCAATCTTCACTCCCCTCTCTAAAAAAAGATACCTACTCATTAGTAAAACCCGATGTAGACTCTACAAAGTTCGGGGCTTATGCAAAGAGGGCTCTTTTAGGATGAACTATTTCTTTTCTTTCTTTCTTTCTTTCTTTTTTTTTTTTTTTTTTTTTTTTTTTTGGTTTTTCGAGACAGGGTTTCTTTCTGTGTAGTTTTGCACCTTTCCTGGATCTCTCTCTGTAGACCAGGATGGCCTCGAACTCACAAAGATCCACCTGCCTCTACCTCTCGAGTGCTAGGATTAAAGGCGTGCGCCACCACCGCCCGGCCGGATGAACTATTTCTAAAGCTCAAAAATTTGGAGAAGGCCATTCAGAGTAAAACACAGTTGAGGCATTGGTGTTTCACATTGTACCACTCAGAAAGGAAATATGTTTACAAAATAATATTTTAGCTAAATGTTTGTAAATATGCTTACTTAAATATGCACATTAAATATGCAGAATTAATATTTTAAAGATGAATTTATTCATGCATTTTGTGTATATGAGTGTTCTATACCTGCATGACAGAAGAGGGCATCAGAGAGAAGAGATGGTCAGATTCCATGATAAACGGTTGTGAGCCACCATGTGGTTGCTGGGAATTGAACTCAGGACCTCTGGAAAAGCAGCCAGTGCTCTTAACCACTGAGCCATCTCTCCAGCCCTAGAATTAATATTAACAAACTCTCACTTATCTGGAACCCAAATAATCGGAAAGCTCAGTCATGACTGAGTCCATTACCCATAAGCAGGATTCTAAAACTGCAATAGAATCCTTTGATGTTTTGAAGCGACTGTTTTCAGTGTACTGTCGGCTGAATCTTTGCATTCCACATAAAGAAAATATTCAGAGGAAACACTGTCTGTGTTGGACACACAGACTGTTTTTCTTGTCATTATTCCCTAAACAATATTATCTAACAAATACATTAGGCAAGATTGAGCTCATTCAGGGTAATATAGTCCCAGGCTACTCATGTTAAGTACCATAAGCAATCTAGAAATGACTTGGAGCACATGAAAGGATGTGTACAAATACTGTGCTATCAATCAGAGACTTGAGCATCTAGGGTTTGGCATAGAGCGGGGGTGGGATTCAGAACCAATCCCACATTGATCCCCCGGGACCACTGCACACTCAAAACACCTATTTGACTATATACTGTAAGGCTCGAAAAGATGTTCACATGCCCAATATCCATATACACATTGGATAAAGTCAAACAGAAAATTCAATTAGCGAGAAAATTCCATTCACTACCCATCCCATAGAATCACAGGTTTATTACGTCTGCTGCTTCCTCAGATTCGGGATATCAGATACCAAGCTTCTCCTTCACTCTCTTCCTAATCAGTCTGCTACACATTCTCTCAGCTTCCTGATTCTCCTCAGAATAGCTCATCCTAACCTGGCCTCGCAAACACCAGCAACCTCTGTGAACATCGTTTACATAATACTTTACTGAGGCTAAAGTTGAGGATTGCTAAATTTGAGGAAATTAAATGCAAACTCATTTTTAAATAGATCAGCAGAAATTTTAATGACAAAGAACTACAATTTCTAAAATGGGTTTAAATAAGGCTAAATTAGTCAAATATCTCTATTTCTTATCCTATCTCTATGTGCTGTACTTTCATTTTTAAATGTCCATACAAGTGTTGAGATCAACTCCAAGCTTTCAGAGGTTATGAGACTCATTAAAAGCCTTTCATTCATCAAAATGATTTTTACTTTCCAAATAAACATCAGCCTAACCATTACAGAATAGCTGTTAAAAAAGTCATGTAAGTTCACTGAAGGACATTTAGCTAAAATAATTTCTAAAATTAACATACTAGAACAAGATGATCACCTGAATATGTTCACAATTTAACATATAATAAAATTATTTTAACATAATGTTCTAAAAGAGCATTGAAAAAAGAAGTCATGGGGTTTATATTGTGGTATGTTGGCATTCAATTGATTGAAATATTTTAAATGGAGATGCATAGCTGCAGATAATCTAAAGAGCCTTGTTTCAGAGGATGAGCTTGGTGTTTACTATTCAAACATGCCAAAAAAAATCCAGCAAGGACAAAAAATTGCATATTATTAAATTGTCATTATCCCCGCAAAAACATTTTGTGAATATTTAACATGAAAAGTATTCAAAAAGAAATTTACTTGTATTTTTGCTCACAGTAGTTACTTTAAAAAAAACTATTTTTAAGTAGCATACAGTGCTACTTAATAACTATTTAGATATAACTGCTCAGAGCATATGAAATTGTGCTACTTAATAACTATTTAGAGATAACTGTTGAGAGCATATAAAATTCGTAGAAACCATCTCTGCTTTTATTACCCTGCTTCCTTTCATATACACCAGGTGGACAAAGAGGTACACAGGATTAATTAAGCCATCGCTAATTAATTAAGTACAAGCCATTCTGACCAGTTCAATAATTGCTATGGTCTTTAGATGATAGGCAAGTTTAGGCATGCACCTTGCTCTGAAGGGATACAAATATTTTACAGCCTAAAAACCTACATTTCCTTTATCTACAAGAACTATACATATGCATCTCTGTGTATCATATGTACAGAGCATATGAATATGCATGCTTGCATTTGAAATAGTCTGATGCTATATTTACTTAATAGAAATAGACTAGTTCTAAAACCTAAAATTCGGAAGAGTTCAAAAATGTATGTGGCTGATAAAAATACATTAGCTCCAAAGAATAACAGGTCAAGACATCCCCTTCAAAATATATAAGAATGCTTGTATATTTCCAGCATGTTGCTCCTTCTGCTATCCCAACATGACAAACAAACAAACAAACAAACAAATAAATAAACAGAGCCTAGTCTTTTCTAAATTTAAAAAAACCAGGATTCTCAGATTTTCATATTAATTTGAATAAATTATCATGTTAAGGTTTCTGGATGATTAATTTGAATAATAAGACAGTGGCTGCTACTGAATTTTTGGAAAAAAAAAGCATTTTCGAAGGTAGGCTTAACTCTATTTTGACTTGAATTAAAAAAAAAGGTTCACTTAAGAATGCAACTCTCTGAATTAAAACAATTACCAGGGAATACATTTTCAGCAATCACTTTTACCGTTAAAACGAACCACCAGCCCACACTCACTACACTGACAACATATTTTGAATAGGGGAAGGGTTTGCGTGTACGCACATGGAAGAGACCAAGAGGTACGCCTGCTCCAAGAGCGATGCTGCCTCCGTTCTGAATCCACGATCAGAAGCCACGGCATTATTCAAAACCCCTTCTTATTAAAGACAGTTGCAAAATCACTCTTTTATAGGTGCTACAATTTGGTTCAAAGCCTCCTAGAAGGTGAATGGCGCTGTTAAACCATTAACCACTCAGCTACTAAGCATGGGGGAAATTAGGCTCGTACAGACGGCAGCGGCAGTCAAAATTAACAATGGATTATTCTTGTAATTAGGGCACCGGGAGGGGGAAAGAAAAGAGGAGAAAGAAGTTAGCAGCATAGCTTTCCCTCAGATAACCCAAAGACTCGACTTTATAATACAACACCACAAAATGATGGCTGTTAACACTTGTTTGGGGGCACCATTTCAAACACAAAATGGAACTTACAAAAAAAAGATAAGCTACTTAAATCTTAAAAAGGAAAATAAAAACTAATGGTAATTTTCTCATGTATCACATTTCAAAGAAGAGCCCTTACTGTATAAAGATCCCATGAGTTCATGACAGCTTTATTCTTGGAGCCACAGACCCAGCTATTGTTATGCTCCGAAACTGTGGGAACTGCTGCCACCTATCGGACGGGAGCTGCAATGGCCGCGTTTTACTCGGCAATCTCCATTGGGGACAGAAATGTCCTGAATGTGTAAGCATTTTTCTTAACAGCAGGTGGCCTCACTTTGGCTACAGATTTACCTCAAAGACGTTGGTTTAAAAGCTTTTTCATGTTTTGTAAAATAAACTCCAACTTCTGCTTGAATGTAGTTGCTAGGTGATTTGTGATAGGGAAAAAAAAGAAAAGCTCCTTGAACTCTGCAAAATTCATGACCATAAACAGTTTCACAAAGTGTATCCCAAGTTGCTAATCTGATCTTGCTCAGAGCCATTCTGCACCAACCCGACCAGAAAAGACAGATGTATTCTGCTGAGACTCACTATACAGGGATGGGGGGTGGGGTGGGACTTGGGGAAGTATGTTTATTGGGTGTGAAACGCCAGTTATCACAATTACTCCTTTTTTCTACAATTCATTTTTCTGTGATAGTGAAGACAGAGCTGACCTTTTCATGAGGCTTCCTTAGGTAACATAAAGCAAGTTTATACATCCTAAGAACAAAAGCATATATATTTGACCGCAAGGAACCATAAACTCAAACCTGTCATGGTAGCAACACGTGTTAAAGATGCCGGCATAATTTTCTTTAAAAAGAAAAGAGAGGCAGTTCACTTCTTTATCTTTTCACTGTAACCACCAAATGACACAATGACACTCTCCCTTTGCCTGCCTCCTGCATCTATTAAAATAGTGACAGTTTCATAATTGTCAAAGATATAAAGCATTTTAAATGTTAGCTGTGCAAGGGCTGCAATTGATGAGGGGTTTTACCGTCTCCAGAAGACGACATAATCAAGCCTATAAACGAAGCAGAGACCCTTGAAACAGGTAGCCATTCAGTCCGAGTTGGAAATAAATAGTGTCCATTGTGCGGTTATGAACACACCATCTACGCTGAATCCTAAGCCACTTACCCCTAACTACAGCCAATGACAAAAGCAAGTAACAAGCAAACAACACACACACACACACACACACACACACACACACACACACACACACACAAAACACAAAAACATCTATAGATTTAGGACAGATAGGAAAGAAAATAATACCCCATCCTAATTATGAAAATGCAAATACAATTATTCTGAAATGTTCACTATTGCTGAAATATCAGGTGAAGACGGAAAAATTTGCTGGACATGGTGGTTTACATCTATAATGTTAGCATTCAGAGGAGGTTGAGGCAGGAGGATAGCTGTGGGTTTGAGGCCAGCGGGGATACACAGTCAGTTGCAAGCTAGCCAGGGCTAATGTATGAGGCACTGTTTTGGTGGGGGTGGTGGTGAGAGATTTAGCCAACAACCCAAATGTTCATCATCTTTCTATAGAAGAAATTTAAGGTATGTTTATTCAAGTAGTATTCAGATCTTTGAGAAATCACAGGTTCCTAGAAAATATTTAACCACAGTTTCTAATTTTACATGTTAAATCTATTGTGTATATATGTATACTTTTAAGGCCATTGTCACTGAAATCAGTTGTCACTACAACCTTATAGAGGTTGTTTGTTATCAAGGACGGTGTATGGAGGAAACACCATTGGTCCCTATGTGTGAGGTAACTGGTGTGACCAGGCTTAGCTCGTACCTCATGTCAATATAGCACTAAATTTTAGATCTATCATCCTAAATTTTTGTCTTTACAAGTCTGGCCCACAACATCTTCAAGTGACTCTTCTGTACTCTAGTGGACTTTAAACACCTTTTATTGTTAAGAGATGGCAGCTAGGGGCCAGCATGGCTCAGTGGGTACGGAGCTCACTGTCAAGGCTGACTACCTGAATTCATTACCCAGAATCCACATGGTAGAGAGAGAGAACCAAATCTTGCAGGTTGTCCTCCGACCTCCACACGTGTGCCATGGCATGCACATGTGTGTGCACATGCACACACACATACACACAATGATTAATTATTTGTTTAATTATTTTATTAATTTACTAATTACTTAAAGGCAGCTAGGCAAGGTAGAAGTCAAAGATGCTCAACCAGAAATCCAGCAGCACCTGAAACGCCTGGCCTTCTGCTCGCATCTCTGCCTGTACACTTCTGTACTTTTCCCAGTTACCTATACAAGTTATTTCTAGATGGTTCCTTGGATCATTGAAGTTCAGGGGTTTCAGCTTTAAATTATTTGTATCAATTTCCAAACCAAGGTGAAGACACACAGTGTTGAAACTTTTATCAACAGGGCGAGGCATAGTTATCTGATGTATCTGGGTAAGTGGAGGCACTGTACTGATGCATCAGCACATGTCTACACAGCAAGGCTAGGTGTCACCAGACTTCACAGTGGCTTGGTGGGATCACCTGCACTCTGTTAGATCAGATCTTCAAGCCGCTATTAATAATTACATTACAACAGACTGGACTTTCCTTAAGTGTTTTAATAGGAAGTAATTTAATAGACAGCATGAACAATATACTTCTATGTTTTTTCATGTTTTGCTTCTCCTAGCTACTCCGCATACTCACTATAATGATTTCCCAGAGTCCCTGACTTAGACTACCTTTGATATAGCTGCATAAAAGAACGTGCTTTCATTACTTCAGGTAGCAGGTCCATTGGACTGTAATCGCTGTACTATTGTTAGTACCATCCTACGTCACATGCTAGGTGCTTTCTATTCATAAGCATTGATCCCTTACACACTGTGTGAAACATTACCTCCATTTTGCAGATGAAGGAAAGGTTAGGGGAATTACATGCCATTCCCAAAGCCACCAGTTCTGCGGATTACAAATTGAGAGCTCTAGTAAGCAAGCATGGAAATAATTTAATTTAAAAGAAAACATTGGATCGGTGAGCTGGCTCAGTGGGAGAAGGTGCCTGCTGCCAAGCCAGACGACCTCAATTCAATCCCTGGAACCCACACAGTAGGAAAGAGAACCAGTTCCCTCAAGTCATCTTCGGAGTTCCATGCACCTTCCATTGCACACACACACACACACACACACACACACACACACACACACGCACGCACGCACACGCACATGCACACACAAGCACACACACACAAAGTAAGTAAACAAAATGCTTTTAAAAACCAAAGAAGCCATTGATGAACTGCTACGTGGAACACATGCTTTTAAGCATCTTTTCACAAATAATTTGTTTTTAAAATTGTTACTGAAAGTCTCTAAAATGGACTAGGTGCTTTTAAAACCTGAATGAAACATGATTTAACATTTCATTTATAGTCTTTGTATGCATTCATATTATCACAATAAAATGAACATATTTCACAGCAAGAAAGGGATTCAGCAGCTAGGAAATATAAATAGTTGATCTACAAAGTCATTATGTATCCCATTTTAAGAACATATTATAATATGCAAACCTGTAGAGGGACCCCATGTTGATAATGAGTGGGATCATTTGAATTTGCAATATTCTTGATCTTTAAAGAATTAATAATCTTCTACTTCATTTTTTTCAACAGCACACTTTCACGATTTTTGTAGTGTCTTCATTTTGAAAGCACTTCGAATAAACAGTTTAAAAACTGTAATTTTCTTTGTAGGTGCAGTATTAAATTACAATATCGACTCAAGCACCAAAGAACTACCGTGCTACCCTGAGGACAAAAGGCATCTTAGATGTCTTAAATATATTATGAAGAAGTCTTTTCTTTAAATCATCAAACAAGGTAACCCCGTTCTTTTCTTTGAAATAGTGAGTCAGTCTTGCTTCACATCCCAATCAAAAGCACTGACATTGCAGGTACGACAAGCTATAGAGTCAGAAACAAAAGAGAGGTTTCCAGGGACACGCTAGCTTGGATTTGAAGGGACACACAGGAAAATAAGCAGGTAGATCTGTAGTGACAGTCATGCATTATCTTTCTCCAGAACACTCCTAAGTGATGGGCCAGTGAGATCAGACATTGGGCTGCTTTTTTTAATGAGGTTCCCTTTTATAATGGTATCTGGCTGTTCTCTTCCTTGCGGGGAGGCATGCTTACAATATACACTGTCACTAGCTTTGCTTTGGGTATACCAGTTGTTTCCTTTCAAATTTCTACCTACCCTTACCTATATGTAAAACTGCTACTTTTTCAAATAAGGCCCATTCTGTACTTTTTTCCTCAGGATGATATGTTCTAATATTTACTAAGAGTTACCTTTTAAGCCTTTGTTTACTTTAAAATTTAAATAATATAGTAATAAGATTTATTAACTGTTCAAGTGAATACCACATGACAAAGTTAAGCTAATTGCTGTATGCTATAAAAAGGTTACATTTTTGATCAACTATAATATTTTGGTAAATTCTAAAACAAAATTTGTTAAAATCACAATTATATATTCCTGAAATGCATCCATTATCATACCTCAGGTCTTTTTTAAATTTTTTAAATATTTAAACTAGCATTCCCAGTGTTAGGTTTCATTACACAGTCACCAAAGAAATACATTCCAGTTGGTTCTCCACCTCTCCTCCTCCATCCGCCACCCCCTTGCACCCTTCCCCAAACCCACCACCATCACCACACTCCTCCAGGGGCCCCAGAACCTGCCTTCTGTTTTCATGCTATATGCATCCCATCATTTCACTCTCAGGGCTCTTCCTATTATTCTTGTGCCTAACCAGTCTTTTCATGTGGGGTAGCACAAGCACGACTTGTTACTAAATGTGTGAAGTCACTTGTATGTAAGCAGGCACAAGAAAGAGTTGTTGGTGTGAGGCCCTTACACTTTAGCAGAGTAGGGTGCAAACAGAAAAGCACTTTAGCACTTCCACACTTCCACAGCAGTGTGATTAACTGACCAACGTTGTTTGGACTTAGAGGTTAAGACTTTGAGTCAACACCGGGGGGTGGGGAGGGGGGGTGCTTTGAATGGCCTGCATAGGCTCATAGGGAGTGGCATTATTAGAAGATGTGGCCTTGTTGGAGTAGGTGTGGCTTTGTTGGAGGAAGTGCATTGAAGGGCGGGCTTGGAGGTCTCAAACATTCAAGCCAGGTCTAGTGTGACAGTCACTTCCCGCTGCCTGCTGATCGGGATGTAGAGCTCTCAGCTCCTTCTCCAGCACCATGTCTGCCTGCATGCCACCATGCTTCCAGCCATACAGATAATGGACTAAGCCTCTGAAACCATAAGCCAGCCCCAATTAAATGTTTTCCTTTATAAGAGTTGCTGTGGCCATGGTGTCTCTTCACAGCAACAGAAATCCTGACACAGAGCGTGGCAAGAAAGACACCAGAATAGTTGTTTGCAGAAAGAAAGCAGTCACGGCTTCAGAGGGCTGAGTCCTATTTATGTTGACAAACTCCTGGGAATTAAACAGCAACAATGACTTCCCCCTTTGACTTGGTTGTATTTTCTTTGAAAAAGCTACTCTAACATGTGACTAGTTATATACACCTGCCCTTCCCTCTCTCCCCAGCTCCCCGAGTTTTCTCTTAAAGTCGAGGTCAATCACAACTCTAACACCCTGTGATATTTACTTGAGCATCCATACCACATGTTTGTGAGGCAGACTCCCCATTGGACTCTTACCCTTTTGCAGTTTGTGCTGCAAGAGGTGGGGTGGACTGTGCTAGAACTATCAGCCACTCTGTAACACCGCTGCCTAGAGGGTCCACGGGTCATCTCTAAGGACTCCTCAAGGATAGAAGACTGTTTTATATCTTTCATAAGACTTAGGTATCCACTAAAAAACTTCCACAAAGAGCAGACAAAGCTGCTGATGTTCATATAACTTATATTGGGGTCTATATAATTTTGCTAAATCTACACTTTAAAATCTTAAACAGTTTAAAGGGGTCGAAATATACTACGTGCAATGATCTCTTATAAAATGCCCTGGGCCAGCTGGGTGCAGTACCTATACACTATAGTCTAGCTACTTGGGTTGGTGAAGAGTAGGGCGGGTCACTTGGGCCCAGGTGTCCGATATGAACCGGTGTGAAACAAAAACCCATATCAAAAGCATGCTTTGGGTATACCAGTTGTTCCTTTCAAATTTCGACCTACCCTTACCTATATGTAAGACAGCTACTCTTTGGTTTCACACTGATATGAAACAAAAACCCATATCAAAAGCATCAGAAGTTACAGTACTAAATCTTCCACTATGATCCTTCACCAACAACAGAATTTTTAAAAACTTTTTTTGGGACCATGCCATGTCACATATGTGGGGGTCAGAGGCCAGCTTGGGTAGACTCAGTTCTCTTCTTCCACCATACGTGTTCCGGTAATTGAACTCAAGCTGTGTGGCTTGGCAGCAGGCACTTGCTAAACCATCTCACTGGCCCAATGATAGAATTATTTATCAGTGTTTTGATGTTTAAGTTTTAAAATATGGATTATTCACATTTCGGTAAATAAAACAGTAGTAAGGTTCTAATTATTAGTTATTATCATTTATTTTCATAATACAATGTATATCATTTTCATAAAACATACAAAAAAACAAAAGGCCCACCTAAAACATGAGTTGACCAATAATAATAAGCCATGTCTCTGTTTTTATTGGCAGTGGGGCGCCGCACTTGGCAGTTCAACCATTTCATCACAAAAACATTGCCTCTGCCCCTCCCCAAATGCAGGAGTGGATGAAAGGAAGATGCAGGACAGCCACCCACTTACACTCCCTGGAAGAGAAGACTGTCAGCAGCTTTCCCTTTTCTCCATTGCTAGTGGAGATCTCAGCAGAATTAGGAACTCTGCAGATTTAACTGTATCTAATGAAAAAGTATAGCTTGACAATTGCCTCTGCTGTTAAAATTCATATAAATACACTTTATAATTGACTTGAACATCTAGTTTCATCAATACAGAACCTCTGTTTTGCTATCTGAAGAAGAATCAAAGTCTTTTTTGTTTGTTTATTTGTTTGTTTTAAGGCATCAGAAAGCCATTTCTGCCTAGTGTAATTACAAAAATGCACTGCCTACCCTCTCTCCCAACTGTGGGCCCCTACAAGGCAGGCACTAAGACTTTTTGGTATCCTCGGAGCCTGGCTTACACTGTGTGGTCTCTGATTATTGGTTCATATGAAAGAGGAGACAGAGTGAGGCCCTGACCTCAGGTACCCCTCCAGCAACTTCACTTTCCTATCATTTTAAACAATATATTTTTGTATAAACAATTTTGTACAATATATCAAATTGTACAAGACAAACACCAAGCCAACTTTGAGAAATGATTTGGAGACCTCCATGAGTATATATTCACAGCAGCTTGTTTATAACTTTAGAAGTACAAGAAAGAAAATGGCATCTATTATCATGAGGCCAGTAATCAATAATAAATCAAAACATAATGTCGAGCCATTACAATTACAATGATGCTCATAGAATTTTCATTAGAATAAAAAAAAACTCCAAGTCAAATTGTCAAGTGAAAACTGCATTCAATGATAATGCATACTATAAGCTCATATATTAAATCATAAACATGCAATGTATATAGAGAATTGTCTGGAAGAATCTTTATCAAAACATTAATTTAAAATGTATACTTATAAGTGAAGAGAACATCACTTACTTGGGGTGATAAAAGTTGGCTTATTTTTATTATCCTTGTTTGATGGCTCAAATTTTTGCTCAAATTTTTCAAATGAGTTTGTATATGCATTTATTTAGAAAATCAGTTCAAAATTGTTTTACTACATTTTACTGGGGGACAGGGGTAGGCGTCCCACCAAGTGCAAATGAAGATCAAAGACAACTTGTAGGAGTCTGCTCACCTCTCTCTAGCATGTGGGGCCTAGGGATGGAGTTCAGGTCATCAGGCTTGGCTGCAAGCCCCTTTAACAACTGAGCCATCTTGCCAGGCCAGAAAATTTAGTTTTTAAATTTTTATCTTCTAAGAATAAACCATAGAATATGAGAAATTTTCTCCTCCACCCATTCAACCATTGAATATCGAATTGATACTTATAAAACAATGGTATAATCATACCCTAAAAAAGTACTGTTGGAAGTAAAATCTTATAAGTCCTTGCTACGCCATACCAGGGCTTCTTCAACTTTTCTACTCAACCCCTTTGACGAAGAAATTGTGTGTGTGTGTGTGTGTGTGTGTGTGTGTGTGTGTGTGTGTGTGTGTTTTCCATGTGAGTGTATAGGTACCCATGCCAGAGCTCTTGTGCACGAATGAGTAGGATATCAGATAAGGAGGCTATTAGATGAGAAGGATATATACTTTATATATCATATATATGTATATGTCCTTTATATGTATGTATGTGTGTGTGTGTGTATACATATATATATCTCCTCTATACTTTACATATTATCTATCCTCTATACTTTCCACCTTATTACCTTGAGACAGAGCCTGTCACTGAACCAGTAGCTTGCCATTTAAACTGTGTTAACTGGCGCTCCCAGGATCCTCCTGTCTCTATCCCCCAATGCTGCAGTTACAGGCACGTACAGCCAGGCCTACAAGTGTTTTGGATTGTTTTAACGTGTGTGCTGGAGATCCGAACTCAAGTGCTCACGCCTGCACAGCAAGTACTCTTTGCAGAGGAGTCATCTTCCCAGCCCTACCCAACAGACTAAGATAGATGACGTGCTCGTACACCCTTCCTAAGGATCGCAGCTTTCCTTCTTGCTGCTGAGTGTCACACAGCAGGTGGGCGCATGCCCGTTGAGGACACCAGGTAAAGCCGGAGTAGAGCTCTGGATTTCAAAATGAACATTGTATAATGCATCGCTCTGAGTTAGCATAGATAATACTGGTTTATACTTACTCAACAAACATTGACTGGGCACCCTCCGTAGTCCTGCTTTGGTGTTTAACACAGAGACAGATGTGAACAAGACAGGTGTGTTTCCTGACCTCCCGGCATTTGCACCTCCAAGTAGCAACACATCTTTCAACTATCCAAGTTTCTTCCTGTTCCCATGAAGTCAGTGATGAACCACACTGACCTGGAGCCAAACAGCCAAGTGTTAGCCCCACTTCACTTGGTCACTAGCTGCACAACTCTGAATATCACTTGCCACACTTTCCTTACCTCCTTTAGAGAATTTTTTAAAAGGGCCCACTAAATGAAGAAAGGCTGAGAGGAGAGCTGGCATTCAATACATATCCAGAAACCTCCGTACACAGAAACTTGATTGGATTTTGTTTTTCATCAAGACATCAGTATGGATTCCAACAAGATACACAAAAGCACTTAACACTATTTTTCTTCAACAAAAAAGGTACAGAGCTGGGTAAATGACTCAGTAGGTCAGAGTACTTTGCAACCATGAAGAGCTGGGTCCAAATCCCCAGTACCCATGTAAAAAAGTAGGCATGACTACCCTTGCCTGTAAGTCCAATATTATTGAGACAGGCAGATTCCAGTTTTCCAGGTAGTCATTGGCAAGTTTAGGATCAGTGAGAGACCCTGTCCCAAGGCAATAAAGTAGAAAGCAATACAGGAAAACACCCAACATGCTGTTCTGGCCACAGCACGGGGGGAGTACAGTGCAGTCACACAAGTGTACCACATACACAACACATTCACACATATATACACACACACAATATAATTTCCTTTACAATCAGACTTTTACACAAAACTCTTGCTATGAAGCCCAGGCTGACCTCAAACCTGTTATCACCTGCCTCGGGTTACAAGTGTGAATGACCATACTCAATTGCCCGTAAGACCTTTCAATCACTCCAGGAACTCTTTTATACGTGAGGAAGAAGTAAGGACCCGGAGGACAATGCCGTCAGCCATGTTCAAGACCAGGCTGGAAATAGAGTGCTCAGGAGAGGTCTCCTTAAGGGTGAAAAAAAAAGAGTTCACAAAATATGAAATAAATATAGTAGTTTTAATAAGCTTGGGGAAGCCAAGTAAAAAGTTTGAAACTTTGAAAATTACATAAGAAAGTACACAGCTGTAGTGTACTTAAATACAAAGGGCAGGGGGTGACAGTGGTATAAGGGGCACCCACCACTCTGATGCCAGACCCCTGTGGGTGATCGCACTCTGTAAGGGTAAATCTTGTTCCTGGATTGTTTTCATTTTGTTATGAACTAAATTATTTCAATTTCTCTGCTTTGAGAGAAAAATAAATGATCCGGCTCTTTGTCATTTTGGTCATGTTCGTTAACTTATGTCTTTTCTTCAAAACCCATACATGAAAAGACATCTGGCTTAACCCAGCCAAGTTTTGCATTTCAGTCAAATCACTAAAAACATTCAGACTTCAAAAAAGAAGAAAAACTTAGTTTCATTTCACAGCCTTCAAGATCCTTATTACCTGACCCCTATAACTGTCTCTACAATTTAATTCCAAAGAAACAACACAAAAAAAAAAAACTTTCAATTATCCTCTCTCTTTTGAAACAAGTTATTTACATTTTTATGAAAATTATTTGCTGCGATCCAAGATTAACAACATAATGGAAGTCGTCGCTGTTCCCCCCCTCCTTATGTTATCTATAGGTGGAGAAATGAAAGGCTTTGATTATGCAAATTAAAGCCGAATCTATTATCTTCTTCCTGATCTATGTCCTGATCATGGAGAATTTTTAAGCAGCGTTATTCCTGTACATTAGGAATCACAGTCGGTTAACTACTGCTGCTAAATGAGGAGCCGTATTTGCCGACTCTATCAGTTTGACCCAGCTTCCAGGGCTTAATGGTCCTCCAGGCTAAAAGAGAAAGCTGATCCATCAGGCCTGCATTAACATAGAATCACACTCGAGCTTATTGATGTGGCTCGGCGTAACTACCATCCCCAGTACCCAGCTCAGTTCATTATTTTCATTTTATCTCGAGTCTGGTTGTCTGCTCCAGTTAAAGCTGCAGCAAGACTGGTGCTTAAATGAATTCACGAGAAAGGAAACAAATGCTCCCTGAACTTTCAGCGCTTTGCACGGAGGCTTGCTAACATAAAATATACGAGTACACTCAGACCCACTTAGCGGGCGTATCAAGAATGGCCTATTGCAAGAGAAAAAAAGTCACTTACTACCCTATTAGCCAACAAGAAGTGTGATGATTAAATGATTTTTTTAACTGTAATTTTAAAGCACTGCTCTGATTTTTGCTGAAAGCTATTTATAAAAATAAATTTCATAACAGCTACGTCTTTGCTGCTTAAATACCTTTCTCTTTTAAAATACAGAATGCACACTCAAATAAATGTTCCCAATAATAACACATTTCATCACCTAGGAAAATGTTACATTTAATGGTAACAAGAAAAACAACAATCTACAACAACCAGGCATTTAATGTGCACAAAACCCCATAATAAGAAGGGATTTAATATGTGCATAAACCCAGTAATGGGTTTGTATATAATCAAGCATTTGAGGTATACCTAAATCACTTTAATTGTAAATCTTTAAAATGAAAATAGAGTGCTTCTGTGGCTGTTTTGAATATACAATAACTATTGAAATTCTAAAGCTAGGCTCAAAACTATTTTTCTGAATTTACCTAGTGCTTACTGCTATGATGCCGAGGCAATCTGAGGAGGGCACCGTTCTTAAGCCTGGCGTGAGTTTTTATTTCTTCTCCGGTCCAAGAAATCTAAGGCATGCATGCAAAGCATAGCAACTAGCCAGACACTACAATGTAACTAAACCTCAAAAAGTTGATGATGAATCTTTGATTGTTTATCTGTCACTCAACATTCGGAATGCGACATTTTTGCCTGTCTTGTTTTTATACTGAGTAAATTAGGCTCCAACCTAAGCAGCCGTCTGCCAAAGACTTCCTCGCTACTCCATTTTGAGAAACCTCAGATTATTACTCCACCTTCAGCTGGGGAGAAGAAAGGAAACTTTTGGGGGGGGTGCTAGAAATTGAGCCCAATACTTCACAGAGCTCCACACACAAAGCAAGCGCTCTATCGCTGAGCCGTATCCCCAGCCTCGGCAACACTTTTAAATAATTTCATCTACCGACATTGTTTCCGAAGTGTTCATCTCTAATTGCCTCTCATCCATTTTCTCCTCTCCCTTGCCGAGAGAATGGAAAGTTAACTTTTGTATACTGTGAAAGCGTTACACAAAAGCTAGGTGTTGGTGAGAAAACGATTCCGACACCGGCATCCCACGAGATGAATGGGTTGCATGAAAATCTCCAAATGCTGCTTTCTATTTGAACAGCACGTGAGACCCAAGACACCACAACCTTCTGAAAGCAGACTTTTTCCATTTGAAGTTTTAAAGCCTGAACAGGTCAAGGAGGAAGCTAACATTTACTGAGGACCTGCATCATGCCAGACATTATTCACGTATGTGAATTCATTTCATCTTCTGACGAGGCATAAGGTTTGGTTTGATGGTTTCCACTTGACAGACTCTCATGAGGTGACTCAGACAGGCTAAAGGTCACAGGGCTGGTCTCCAGACCCAGATCAATCTGACCCCAAATGGAGCATACTTCCTTTACATCCCTGTGACAGGCTGTATAGGCTTCCAGGGGACCCTGGGATTCACAGACAGTTTCCAGGAAGACGTGGGAAGCTTCAGCCAGCTTTGGAGGAACTACTCAGTATCTCAGCTTTGGAGTATTTGTATAATATGCCTAATAAGAGTATTTTCAAAACAGGAAGGGAGTTGTTGAGACTTACTAACACATCAATGTTTTCTCTCATTTCTATTTTCAAAAATCCTTATACAGCAGCAACTTTTAAAAAGCCTGACTAAGGCCAGTTGGTACCTTCAGAAGCTTATCATCCATATCCTTCTAGAAAGTGGTATAAGAGGCAACTTATCTTCATTTTCTAAGCATACAGAAATTCATCTAACTATTTATTTTTGTGCGCACAAATGACTTCAGAAGAGCACAAAAGAAACTTACCACTGTGACTACCTACAGAGTGGGGGACTAGATTAATGAAAAACAAGGGATTCATATTCTTTAAGGCATGCTGAACTTTGAACCGTGTGAGTAAATCATCGATTTGAAACATACAGACATACAAATAGACATGAGTCATATTTAACTGTCTTTCTGATGCATGCCAATCAATGGCACTACAACCTGAGCGAGTGCTGCCTCAGGAATACTATATGTCACTGTTTTCAATAGAATCGGTTCTACTGATAGAGCAGAGAAGCTTGCTTGAATGCACTCAAGAGTTAGTATCCCAGATGCTAGCTTTGTAGAAAATGCACATCTTTAAAAGAGTGAGGCAGGCTAACAGATCACTGATCTCACAGAGAAGGTAAAGAGAAAAACATTCGGTATGAGATGCCTGCTGGAATCGTGCCGTCAACACAAAGGCATGTAGCTAGCATCCTGGCCCTTCTGTGTACCATCTCCCCAGGCATATTTACCACTTAAGCACAAAAGGGCAGTGGTGGTGTTGGTGGTGGTATCTTTCGTTTCCCCTAATTGCTTCTCCCTCTTCAGAGATAGCACAATGAACAGTCAACTAGGATCTAGCTAAATCTTTTCCTTCCGCCATCTTTTTCTGGTTCTTCTTTCACAAGAATGTATATACTATGCAACACATTTGAGAACTGGATGGAAAGAACGCTGAAAAGGGGAAGGATGATCTCAATTTACGGCAAACCAAAACAGTGAATGATCAACTGATAACCCATTCTTTACAGTTCATAGAATCTGATTTGTTTGTTCTTGTTTGTGTGTGTGTGTGTGTGTGTGTGTGTGTGTGTGTGTGTGTGTGTGTGTGTGGTGTGTGTGTGTAAAGTTTCTGGCACTATAGTCAGGATACTTCTAATGATAACTCAGGAGCATGTTTACAGAGCCTGGGCAAATATTATCCATCCACATAAGTTACATTTCCTAACCAGGTGTGCTGGAACATAGCAGCACTCAGGAGACTGAGGCTGGAGGATCACTCAAAGTTCTAAGCCAGCCCAAACTATAAGGTGAGTTCAAGACCAGCCTTGACTACAATAGGGAGGCCCTGTTTAAAAAAAAAAACAAAACAGGGGTTATTATTAACCACAATAACAAAATGAAGGACTTGAAGCTGGGAGGGAGAGAGGGTAGGGGCACTAGGGGGAGCTGGAAGAAGGTGATGGTGCATGGATATGATCAAAATACATTATTATACATGCACAATTTTTCCAGAGGATAAATAAAAGTATTATTAAAAAAACAACCCAGCAGCTGGGGAGATGGTACAGTTGATAAGATACCTGCTAGACAGGCATGGAGACCTAAATTCAGTCCCCAGCATCCATGTAAAACGCTGAATGCAGGCTTGTGATTCCAGAAGCAGGGAGACAGAGGTGGGCAGGTCCCTGGGGTTTGCTGACCACCCAGCCTGGCCTAATCATTAGTGAGCCCATGTCCCAATGAGACACCCTGTCTCAAAAAACAAGGTAGACAGCTCCTGAGGCTTGACACCCAAGCCCAAGACCACAGCACTGAGATTTCGTGTGTGCAATGACTGTATCATGTCTAGCAAAGAATGTTGTGCAGCCATCATCCACTAACTAGCTCAGGCTTTTACAAACTTCCCAGCCACTCTCTTTCATGGCGACCCGTGAAGGCGGAAAACAAAAAACAAACCAAAAAAAAAAAAAAAAACCCACAAAGCATTACAGTTCCAGTAAATTCTGAAAATATTGCATGCCAGGCATTATTCTAATAATATAAAATGTTATAATAATATAAAACTCACTTGATCCTGTATTAATCCTGGCAATTCAATGTAATTTGGGGGGGGGGTCCTTTTATAAATAAAGAGATTGAAGAAAAAAACAGTTAAATGATTTGGTCAAATGGCATAGTTAGGAATTCATAAGGCTCAAGGCCGAGCAGTCAGGCTCAGTACCACGGGTCCTAACCATCCATCACACAACACAAGCTCATGAGATGCTGGGTTAAAGACTTTCAATGAGAGCATCCTGGACCACATCACTTTGAATTATGCCCCCTGCCACGGATGATGCCTGGGTTGGAAACCTCCTCAGTATCTTGCGATCCATGTCCACATCAAGCTCATTATAGCATGTCATGGAAAGACCATTTTCTCTCCTTTTCCTGAATTACTCAAACCTTAAAATACAGTTTGCAAAATGAAAAGAAAAAATGGAGTCTGGGCATATAGAGAGTCCCTATCGCAATCACCACAACTTCATCTAGTTTGTTCGTCCTCAGAACTGAGCCCTAAAACACCCCTCACCTTGGTTTGGAATCATGAGTCCTGCTCTCACTTTGCCAATGGCTTCTCTCTCCGTGAGAAATACCACCTAACGTGGCACTATCTTATTAAAGGAATTCCTTTAGGATTTAAAGGGACTTAAAATCCTTTAGGAATTAAAGGGATTCCCTCTCAAATTTTTTAGAGTGAAAACACCGTTGAGAAATTCGCCTTAACATTCCATGATGTACAGAGAAGCAGCCAGAAGCAGCTAGAGGCCCTTCTGCCTCAGACGAGGTCTTCTATCAGTGGGTAAACCAAGATTCGAGAGGGTCACAACACTACAAAGCTGAGAGCTCAGAGGTCAGGTTACACACTCACAGCACTGTTAGAAGAAATATTTTAGACTGTGTCAGGTGAACAATAGCATCTCTCGGTTTAAATAAAATCCTTACAGAGGCACAACAATTCTTTCATGTCAAGAAATCCCTCCAACGCGGTGATAAAATACAAGTCGAAAGAGTACAGGATTGACCTAACATGACAGCCTCTCCAAAAACCCTTGACTCGTATACCGCTCCATTGCTACATTATGTTCGGGGCCACGATGTCTTCCAAGAGACAAGTGAAATAGAGAAAGAGATCAGGAGCAGAACTGTCTACTATCTAGTAAATGTGACTTGCTCTGCCGCCCTATTTAGAGTATCACTAAAAAGCTATCACTCAACGGGCCAGTCCGTAGGGAACTCAGGGAAGGTACCCTAGAAGGAAGGCAGGGTGCTGATGACCCCAAGATGGAGGTGTCTGGCGAGGTCTTCGGAAGGATGAATCTGATGGCCTTTATGTTCCTAGCACCACAGGTGGATACAAGGAATAACTTCAAATGTTCCACAGCACAGTGGGATAATACGACTGGCAAAAACTAACCAGATATTGTAAAGTAGCTAATAGGATTTTGATGGTCCCAACATGAATAAATGATAGGTGTCTGACAGATATAACAACTGACAACTAGGAATTAACATTGTATCCTTGCATCAAAATGTCATACAGTAATCATGTGCATAGATACCATTATTGTGTGTTGACTGAAAAAAATACATACTAGTCAGGCATTGTGGTGTACGCTTTTAATTCCAGCACTTGGGATGCAGAGATGGGCAGTCTTTGTGAGTTCTAGGCCAGCCTGGTCTATGTAGTGAGTTCCAGGCCAGCCGGGTCTACATAGTGAGTTCCAGGCCAGCCTGAGATATTCATAGTGAGACCCTGTCTTAAAACAAAAACAGCTTGGTACTGGCATAAAAACTGACATACAGACCAATGGAATCGAATTGAAGACCCTGACATTAATCCACACACATATGAACACCTGATTTTTGACAAAGAAGCCAAAACTATACAATGGAAAAAGAAAGTATCTTCAACAAATGGTGCTGGCATAACTGGATGTCAATATGTAAAAGATTACAAATAGATCCATATCTGTCACCATGCACAAAACTCAAGTCCAAGTGGATCAAAGACCTCAACATAAATCCAGTTACACTAAACTTGATAGTAGAGAAAGTAGGAAGTACTCTTGAGTGTATTGGCACAAGAGATCATTTCCTAAATATAACACCAGCACCACGGACACTGAGAACAACAATTAATAAATGGGACCTCTTGAAACTGAGAAGCTTTTGTAGGGCAAAAGACACGGTCAATAAGACAAAATGACAGCCTACAGAATGGGAAAAGACCTTCACCAACCCCACATCTGACAGAGGACTGATCTCCACAGTATATGAAGAACTCAAGAAACTAGACATCAAAATACTGAACAACCCAATTAAAAAATGGGCTAAAGAGCTAAACAGAATTCTCAAAAGAAGAATATCAAATGGCTGAAAGACATTTAAAGAAATGCTCAACATCCTTAATCATCAGAGAAATGAAAATCAAAACGACTCTCAGACACCACCTTACACCTGTCAGAATGGCTAAGATCAAAAACACTAATGACAGTCTATGTTGGAGAGGATGAGGAGCAAAGGGAACGCTCCTCCACTGTTGGTGGGAGTGCAAACTTGTACAACCACTGTGGAAACCAGTATGGCAGTTTCTCAGAAAATTGGGAATCAATCTACCTCAAGACCCAAGCCATACCTTGGGCATATACCTAAGGAATGCTCAATCATACCACAGAGATACATGCTCAACTATATTCATAACAGCACTATTCATAATAGCCAGAACCTGGAAACAACCTAGATGCCCGTCAACTGAAGAATGGATTAAGAAAATGTGGTACATATATATATATACACAATGGAGTACTACTCAGCAGAGAAAAACAATGACAGCATGAAATTTGCAGGCAAATGGATGGAACTAGAAAATATCCTGAGTGAGGTAACCCAGACCTCAAACCCAGAAGGACAAACAAGGTATGTACTCACTCATAAGTGGATACTGATATAAAGCAAAGAACAATCAGACTGCAACCCACAGAACCGGGAGGCTACATAGCAGGGGGGACCCGAGGATTACTGTGGCTTATAATAAGTTTTAGTTTTACTTAATCACTGGGCAAGCCTCAATGAAACATTTCACTATTAGGATAAGAATTTGTACTGTATCAAGCTGATAATAGGAATTAATTAATTAATTTTAAAAACTAATGAAATTTCTGCCATCAGGTATCTTCTTAGTTTTATTGGTTGAATCAGAAACATGGTTAGATATTGAGTAAAACACTCAAAGCATTCAATAATTTACTTGTATGACGTGCCCACATATCATTTAGTAAATTGCATTAGTGCTTTTTCAAACCACATTGAGCAAAATCCTCAGTGATGAACTTAAAATCTCTTTAAAGCCCATGAAACTAATCCAGACTAGAAAAACAAAGTTCTTACACAATTTACAATATAAACAAAACATTCACGTTGACCTGCCCTATTAGTTTTGTTATGTTTAATATGTATTTCATTTTTCACTAGGAATTGTGGAACATGTTTTTACAAAATTAACACAATCAGATGGTGTAATCTCATTATTCCTGATGGACTTCGAAAGGAGCCAGGCAGAGTCTTTCCTTCCTCCCTGCACACAATTTTAATCCTCACTGTCATTAAGACAATATGCCTCAGACTTCATCCATATCCATTGATTTCCTAAAACCTCCTTATTTTAAACTCTGAAAGACTGAAAAGCATTATGGGATACCACCTCCAGTGGTTAGGTTTCTCTCATAGCCGTTTTATTAGATTATCTCACCTATAGAAGAAACAAAAAATAAGGAATTCCATTTGGAACCTGAGTTTTAGAGAAATTTCCATCACGGACTAAAAGCTGGTTCCATTCTTTGCCAGTACACCTGCCCCTCAAAATGGACAACAAGAATTTTCTTTTAATAAAAATGCTTTCCGTATAAACTACAGGATATAAATCTCCTTAAACCAAACTGAATCCATTCTCTATACTAAAGATGACAAAAATTATCCCACTAGCTGAATTTCACTGCCAAGCTGTCAACTTGGATTTCTTCTGTTTAAAAGTAGCTGTTCATTACATTCCATAATGGGCTGTCAAAGCAGCACCACAATGAACCTGTATCATACACAGCAGCAATTGGGCAATGTGCATTATGTTTAGATTACTTCATTCTTTACAAGACCCTGGGCTAATTTTAAACGAGATGGTTAACTTGAAATAAATCAAAGCCCATTTTGTTTTTACCTTAAAACTAATAGCTATTTTCCATTTATGTCTCTCTACTGCAAGCATTAATGACAAATAAAACAAAACTCATTGACTATATACATGAGAGTAAGTAAAGAAGCACATATGTATGTCTATAATCATATGTGTGTGTTTGCTCCCAATAGTCTAAGCTATTGTTAATGGCTGATTGAATTATACGGGGCACAGCAAATTAGATAATATTGCCAATGTGTGAGCAAGGGCTGCTGTAGTCATGAATATGTGATAGGTTGTTACCCGAAAGAATCACTCCAGAAGCATACAGCCTTTGATGGTTAAGCATAATGTGTCAATTAGGTATCTTTTACCTATCTACTGCATGACTGACCCTATACTTTAGCATGGGATATTGTGAGCAATGATAAAAAAAAAAAAAAAGTGCATGGGACCTGCCGCTGAGCCACTCTTCCCCAGCATGATATCCTAACCACAAAGGCATGTGATAAAAGACATGGTAACTGTACTGATCACAGATGACTTCTAAATACATCTAATGAATGCAAGGACCAAGGTGATGCTTTTTTTTCACTTGACATTCTTTTCTGTAACACCGCTAGTAGTGGAGTAACCTAAGAGGGCATAACACTAAGGTTAAAAGTAAATCCTACTTCAAAAATTCCTACCTGAGACCATCAACTGTAAACTGATTTGTAAATTCATGGATTCTGATGATGCTAGCATGTGAAATACGTGTCAGTCACAGAGCCAGGCCGCAACTCAGCCAAATCTGCCAAGGAATGTTTTGGGGTAGATACACAAGTTACGCTGAATTTGTATCTGTGTAAAGTACGTCTCAAAGATGAAATGAGAGCATACATACATCACTTATCGATATCATATCTTGGTCAATAACACATTAGGTGCACATGCTCCAAAGGAATGTAATAAGAAAAACACCGTGAAGGCAGCTGTTGTCTTCAGAACAAAGAGTCTCCTCTCTGATAGATAAGATCGTCAGCAGTGTGCTCTAGCCTATAAGCATGCTTTATAGATGTGTATCACGCTCCAAAGTGCACCCAAGTATAACTGGAAAGAAAATGGACTCTGTGTTACATGAGCTCAGGTCTTTATATGCACATACATTTTATTCCAAAAGCTTACCAAACACTTCATCATAGCCCCTTCAAGAAAACTGAAAAAGAGTCTGTTTTAAAATTAATTCATGTAGCCAGGCGGTGGTGGTGCACGCCTTTAATCCCAGAACAGGGGAGGCAGAGGCAGGTGAATCTCTGAGTTTGAAGCCAGCCTGGTCTACAGAGCTAGTTCCAGGACAGTTAGGGCCCCTTGAAACCACCCCCCCCCCCAAAAAAAATATGTAATTGCCTCAATTGGATTTTTTAAAAAATAACTAAACTAGCTTTTGGAATCACCATCAACCAAATAATCTTGGTAAACAGTATACAAATTTACAATTTAAAGTTAGTTTTATCTTTTACTAACTGGTTAAGTATGTGATACTATCAATAAACAAATTCTATTATATCTTCATATTATGCTTACATAATTAAAAAATCTATTTTGATTTTTTAAAAGCCAAACATGTTCTTTTGTTCAAATATATAGTCATACTGAAAGCATTTTATGGAGACATCCATACATACCCACCACCTCGATTCTATCGTTAACATTTTACCATACTTGTTTTATCACATATCTATTCATCGAAAATAGAAAGCTTTAATGAAGGATAAACACATTTCATAAGAACAAATGAAATAAAGAATAGTGCAAAGATGATAATGCTCTCCTTAATAATGAACCTATAATGCTAATAGTTAAGCTTTTGATTGCAGGCAGAGTCTCATAAATGATCGTTTCCATCCTTAGAAACTATGATACCTCTTTGTCTTAATAGAGACAATTGAATCTAAATTAACTCTATATTAGATTCGGAGTGATTATTAAATCTTAATTTGGAAGGCAGGATTATGACAGTAACAGTAGAACATACTTCATCAGCCATGTGGAAAAAACATAGACTTGCAAGACACAAAAACAGTTGGTTTTGTATTAGAGTCATACAACGGGATTTTTCTAATCATTAATGTAGCAGACAGTTCAACTCTTCTAATTTGACGTTGTATCTACTATAATACATACATTATGAATAACAACTGTCCTATTTCAAATCTGTACTTCAACAAAAGGATGCCATCCATGTGACCCTTTCTAGGGACTGAATGTATTTGCTTTGGTACAGTGTCAAAAAAAAATTTAATAAACACAATTATTATTTTCAGAGATTTAGGAAGTTTACATCCACTCTGCTTTTCATTTTATTTAAAGGAGAAATGAGTTCTGAAATCTGTGTCATAAGGAAGAATACTGGCTTCACATCCCTAACTTCCATCTCACATGAACATGTGAAGAACTGTCCAACCCTGTGGCTGGGTACTTCCTGCAAAACCTCAACAGGTCAGAGAGCACGGGGACTGCAAACAATAGGAAAAGAACTTTTGAAATACTCAAGGGACCTCCGGTAAGTGAAAGGCCTGAGTGAGAGAAATCCTCAAATTTCAAAGCCCACTATAATACTTCAATAATTTTTGAAGTACCTCTGAGAGCTATCCATTGCAGTTTTGTTTCGGTGAAATGTTTTTCACATCGCTCTGGATTCCACAAAGCAATAATGAATTGTGCTTTTTATTCTTCTTAATTCAACTGATAAGAAAGCACACATTAATTAAAAGTAAGCTTTTTAATACTCCAAAATAGAAATGAGCTTTTAATGTGAATTTTCCATTTTGAAACAATGCATGAAAATGCATGGGTGGCAATGTACCTCAAAAATGTTAGTGTATACAAGACATTCTTAATTACCACCAAGTATGTTTAAGCAGGTCTGGAACTGCCTGGTACCCCTTTTTAACATTTTTATTTGCTGATGAACCAACAATGTTTGGCATAATTAACACTAAGATCTTCAAAACTCAATGACTGAAAATAATTGCCGCTCTTTTTTCTTTCCTGGGTACTCAGAAGCCCAACCTAAAGATTTAGAGCTGACTGGGCAAACATAAAGGATGTCAGAGGCAGTGACCACTGACATGCCATTCAAGGCACAGGGAAGAGAGTTCAGGCTTGAATGCCTCTAAACTGCTCATTGGTAAGATCAGCTATCAGTGAGACGCAGCGTAAGTCAGCATTATTCACTGAGCCTGTTATGACCTTAAAATCACTGCTCCTGGGGCATGTTCAACCACCAATTAGTTTCTGTGCTCACTGGACATCCGCTGCTCGGTAAATGCACTGGTCCTTCATTCCACAGTGTTGATGAAGTGTGTGTGATGACTTTCTCTTCCCGGCTGCCCTCCTGAAGCTGCCCCATCTTGAGCTAATGCATTCAGGTCACTTGAACACCCCTCAGTTATCACGGAATTTGATACTTTACTTAAAAACTACCATAATTTAATCTGAACAACATGAATGTTATTGTGACCATAAAACTGCATGTGTAGACCAAGGTAAAAAATAAATCAGAATTCAATTTTCTAGTATATTAACTATAGTCTAAGATAGCTAAATATAAAACATCAGATTCACTTTTGCTCAAAATGGTTATTTTATCAGCTATTTATTATTTTATCAGCTATTACCATTCTTGAGAGACAAGATTTCTTTGCAGTTTTTAAGTAAACATCATTAATTAGCACAAATGTACTGTTCCTACTGTTTCTAAAAAATTTTTTAAAAAGAATTTTTTTCTCCTTGGACAGAAAAGAATATTACATAGAAGGAAGCATACTTGAAAAATAACTAAGATAATATAGCACCATGATTAAAAAAAAAAAATGAAAAAAGATGTCCACAGTTTCTACTCGGGGAGACACAAAAAGCCAAAGGCAGAGCTAAAATTGGATATTTGGGAGGGAAATTGCTGACAGTTATATAAGTAAAACTATCCTGAAGAGAACTGTAAAGAGAGGATCTGGAGACAGGATAGAGGTGTGTCAGCTGAAATAACCGGCATGGCTTCTCTCCAAGCGCCCGCAGGAGAGTGCTTGAGACTGGCACTCTGAGTCTCCCCCACAGTGATTACGAAGGTAGAAAACTCCCCCTCAGCTGAGGGGTCAGCCTTTGCCTCATGCCCAGCCTCCTTGCAAAATGATGTGATGAAGATTTGGTTTGACCCTTTCCAAAGAGCTTTCTTAAGATGGAATTCTCATCACCCATTGAAAGAGAACAGCAAGCCGACAGTTCCTCACATATTTAGAGTTCTGCAGCAACCATTTCAATCAAGTTTTGAACAATGTCATATGAGGGGGCAGAACTCACTCTCTACATCCTCTGTAGTTCCCTTCCTAGAGTAACTGCTTGTCTACTTTTCGTCTCTATAGATTTATCTGCTCTGGACAGTTCATACAGATGGATTTTTAAGTGTTGTGCTTTGTGATTGATTCCTTATATTCACTATGATGTTTTATGAGATATATTCACGTTTTAGTGTGTATTAATAACTCATTCCTTCTTATTGGTGAAATGTTATTGGGTGAATTAACGTTGTTTACCCACTCCCTGACTTTTACAACAACACAAAATAATGCCTGAGAACAATAGTTCATAGCCTATGCTTAGATGAACTGGTGAAAAGAAAATCTCCTTCCAGATGTGAATTATATGTCACATTAGTTACAGGTGTGTTTTGTAAATGGGGTAAATGTGGTGATTTCAATGAGAATATGTTTGAATGCTTGGTCCCTAGTTGGTGAACTGTTTGGGAAGGATTAGGAGGTGTGGCCTTGTTGAAGGAGGTGTGTCACTGGGGGTGGGCTTTGAGGTTTCAAAAGTCCACACCAGGTCCAGTCTTTCTCTTTTTCTGCCTCTTGCCTGTGGATCAGGATGTAAGGTCTCCTTTACTGCTCCAGCACCGTGCCCGCCTGCTGCCACCATGCTTCCTGACATTGAAGATCATGGACCAACCCTCTGAAACTGTGAGTAAGCCCTCAGTTAAATACTTCCTTTTATAAGTTGTTTTGGTCACAGTGTTTCTTCACAGCAATAGAATAGTAACTAAGACAGTGAACTGATTTGCAGAGTCTATAACTTATATTTATAATTACTAAATTATACATATAATTACTAAATTTGAATAACAGCAAGAATCAATAGTCCTGTAGCAATAACAGAATTCATAGAAGAGTACTTGAACATATCCTCATAATCTTACACTTAAATGTCCAACCCCCAAATTCTCATACAGCATCATTCACTGTGGTGGAGAACTGACAGTAATCCAGAGGAGTTAATAAAATACAGGGGATGTTCATCATGAGATATTATGTGTTCAACAGATACAACAAACAGAAGTATGCAACAAAATGAATAATCTTGCAATAAAACATTGAGTGGCAAGAAAGGAATCTGGAAATAATACAATCTCTATCATAATAGTATAATATAACCTTAAAGTATCTACCTCAAACAGTAGCATATATTTTAGATGAACACATTAAAACAGAGGAATTTGAAACATTAACTCAATACTAGGCAGAGATTTGAAAATGGGGGCATATTATTTTTCAGAATTCTCTGTTTCCTCCACCTGGAGAAAGATTATACTTTGCTGCCCTATTGGCAACAACCTGGGACATGAATACTGCTCTGGCCAATAAAAAACTACTCCATGGCACTAATGTTATATATATTTGATGGAAGGGTGTGCAGAATATACAGTTCCTACCTTTAGGAATACCAGGAAAGAATTACACAAAATGAGGAAAGAATAAAAAGAATCAATCAATAAATAGAGATGCCCAGAACGGCAGCTCTAATGAAGACTGATAGAAAACAGACTTTAGATAGACTGTTGATGGAAATCCTCAGTGCTGGGCAGACATGTGATCTGACGCTGTATAACCTGGTAAACATGCTGAAAGGTAGGTGGTAAGAGGATGCTGAACTCAGTCCGAATTACTGAAGTAGATGAGACTAGGAGAGGGGACTTGCAAGATGGCTCAGAAGGAAACGGCGCTTCCTGTCAACCCTGAAGACCCGAGTTTGATCCTTGGGATGCACATGATGGAAGGAGAGAAGTGACTACCAGGGACTGTCCTCTCACATCTACATGGGCACCACAGTCCAAGTGTATACATACACATATATACAAAAAAATAAAAACTAAGAAGAGAACAGATGAGGACGACCACATCTAGAAAGCCCTGATAATTACTGATAGCACAAAATCTAGTACTTACTGACATTTAACAGATACCTCCTGAGCTAAATTTAGATCCCGCTTTAACTGTGACATTTTACTTTCCCCAAATATCCACAAGTCAATCATGGAGATCAACTTATCATTGAACCATATAGTCAAAACTGTTTCATCAGGTAAACAGCTCACACAAGATGAAGAACTCCAAGGCTGTTTTGTTTTAGGCTTTTTCCACCAGCTGACAAATAGAATGTACTCAGGAATAAGCTACATGACAGTTGGGACCTCACATGCTTCTATGCCCCCTTACTGGTGACACACACCATCTTCAGTCATAGTCCATTGCCGGAGACCATGTCAGAGGAGGAGAAGGTGGCAATTGACTTCAGGAGACTGGCCCACCAGAATGCAAGGCACTAATGGGTGAATCTCGGGTAGGCAAGGCCCCTGAGGGCTTCAGCTCCAGAATATCTCTTGCTACTGCTGTGCCTTTACATGTTTGCTGCTGCCATATTTCTCTGGTATCTGGTACGGTGTGAATGAGTGTCGGGGAGATCCCCACTGCCTTTAATATAGTGTGATTAGCTCATGGAACTTCCCTGTACTACTGGGCATTTTTTTACCTGTAGATTATTATGAAGATGATTTCCTCTTAAGTTGTACTGTTTAACTGAAGCAATGATTTTATACAGTAATAGTGTTAGTTTAAATAGAATTTTGATGATTAAGGTTTGTAATGAATATAGTAAGGGATTATGATAGAGGTTAGTTTAGTAGGAAAATTAATATAAGTAAAGGCAGGATATTGTGTTGCCCCCACCCCTGATAAAGCAGGGGCTGCAGAAGATAGAAAATAAGAACAAAGAAGTGTCACGCAGCTAGGACTTATGAGTTTCTCTTGAGGAGTCCTATCGACTGTGGCTTAGGTTAATTATTGAGGAAAACAACTGAGTCCCAGAAGCTAGGCTAGCTCAAGTTCTTTTAATCTTAATGTTGGGAGATGTGCTCACGGGTTTCAGTGTGCATCATAGCTGAAACAAAGCTTTAAATATGACTTAAGGTTAGGTTAAGATTGTTTTTGTTAATGGCTTTGAGGTAGAAAATCTTGGGGAACAATTTAAAGTTTAGAAAGGCACATTTTCAACAGTTGAGTGAGGGACTCATTGAGGTCACAGAACAGAACAATGGCAGCCTGGCTATTGCTGGCTGACGTACCCTTCTTGCTAGGATGGGTTGCTGATCAAAGGTGATAATTACTTCCTTATACTCATTTCTACCCTCAGCTTCCTGATATAAAAAACTGTTGATGGAGGGGTATGCACCCTGAGGATTTAAAATAGAGCTGATTGTTTTTCATATATAAGTTTAGATTTGTGATTCTTTTAAAGGTTTTTTTTAAAGATTACCTTTTGAGATAAATAATAAAGTGATTGATCCTTTCTTTGTAACCACAAAATGTAGCCTGCCAGTAATAGAACTAGCTGAGAAAAAATACCTTGCTTGTTTACACTCTGTTAATCTATAACAAGTTGCTTGGACATGAATGTCTGTTGGTTCTTGGGAATAATTTGTTTTTTACCTGTAATATGTAAAATGTTTAAATCATGTAAGGGATATGGAAAACATGTTGTTTTACTTGTATTCATTGTAGTCATTCACTTAAAAAACAGAATGTAACCATGTAATTTTTATATTGCTTGAGAGATTCTGCTGTATGGGTATATAAGCTGTAAGAGAAAAAATAAGACACAGAAGGGATGCATCTGGATAGAAGTAAGAAAAGAAATAAAAAGACGAGAGAGGGAAGGTAGAAAGACCCTAAAGGTGTGTATGCTTCCCTTTTCACCAGCCCCAGAGAGTTAAGTTTGGCCCCCTTTGGTAGGAAAATCAAATTGAGTGATTAGTTCGCCAACTCCATGGCTTCCCCTCAATTCCTGAGCTGCTGAAGGCTGGTTCTCACAGTAGCAGTCCATAGGTACAGAGCTGATTACTTGTCATGGCTAGTGTCCTCTTGGTAGCTTTATTTGTTTAGATGCCTGTGTGTAATGGGAAATATTGTTTGAATAGAAGGAATTTATGATATTAAGGACTTATATGTAATTCAGCAACATGAATTCTTCTCTAAAAGCTACATGCTAGTACACACTACGATACCTTCAATTCTTTATGATCCAGGTGGTGTCTCTTGTTTGGGTATTAGCCATGTTTTTTGAATCATGGCTAATGATTTTTTTTATTTCTTTCAAATAATGTATCCCTCCCCACCTCTAGCATTGACATCTCCCATTCCTGACCTACGCAGCCCTTGCTTAGATGGTTTTATGTGTGAGGACAGTCAATGTAGAACTTAATTTTGTATTACCTGTACTGTTTTCGTTTTTTAAGATTTTTGTTTATGTCTGTTTTGTCTACATATGCAATGCCTGTGCAGGCCAGAAGAGGGCGTGAGATCCTCTGGAACTGTAGTTACAGGCAGTTGATGCCACCATGCGGGCCATGGGAATCCAACCCTGGTCCTTTGAAAGACCAGGCTGTTTGGTCAGAGACTAGAATGTTTTCTTAGGCAGACCTCTCTCTCTCTCTTTCTCTCTCTCTCTCTCTCTCTCTCTCTCTCTCTCTCTCTCTCTCTCTCTCTCTCTCTCTCTCACACACACACACACACACACACACACACACACACACACACACACGCACACGCACGCACGCACACACGCACGAACGCATGCATACATCCACACAATGTTTTTATTCATTTTTTGTAAATTTCATGTATGGACACAGTGTATTTGAATAGTATTAGACCCCTACTTCTGGTATAGCTCCTCCCAGATTTCCCTACCGTGTCCCCATCCAAATTCCATGTCCTCTTTTCATAACCCCCGCAGTCCAGAGCTGTCTAAATGTGCACAAGTGTAGGACCATCCATGGGTGCATAGCTAACCTATCAGGGGACACACCAAGGAAGAAAACCATCTCTTCCAACCCCGGAAGCCTTCCCCTGCCAAAGCTCCTCAGCTAGGGGGGGGTGCAGCTTTATGAGCCCCTCCCCCACCAGCGCTGGAATTTTGGCTGGCTTTTTTAGGCATCTCTCCAGCAGACAACCAGGTGAGTTCACGAGTGCAACTGCTCTTGGTTCACAGCAGTCACCCCCAGGCTGTCTCTCACACGCTTTCCATCCCTTCCTCAGCAATATTCCCCTAGCCGTGGGGTAAGGAGGTAATCACAAACGTTTTTATAAAAGAAAGCAAGTTATAAGAGTGACGGCGAGTTCAAAGTATCCCAAAGTTCTTTTTAATGAAGAAACACATGAATGACGCCATGAATGTGGACTAGATTCTACTCAGCATCTTGAAGTTCACAGTGGCAGAAAACCCGTAATGGTGTTCTGCACACGACAGTTGTACCTGCCCAGGGAACCTATTACCATTACTACCGGGACACTTACTAGAGGGTGACACCAACAGGTCATGTTTAAAAGATTCTCCTCGTGAATTCTTAAGATAACTACGAGGCCTCCTAACATCTTCACAGTGACCCCATGAGAGAGCCAGAGCCCCAAACCACACAGTTCAGTTTGTTTGAGTTACTAACCCAAAATTGTGTGGTGTTTATTGTTTTAAGATACTAGGTTTTGTGATATTTTATTATACATCACCAGATAACTGATAGACTCCACCTAGAAACTTTCCCTGGTACCTCATTGGCCAAAATGAGTCATGAGGCCACCCACAGCTACGAGAGAGTCTGGAGAGTATTTTCAGTGGGTGTGCTCTTCCTGCAAATAAAACCTAAGTTCTAGCTCTTCTGTTAAGGAAGAGCCATGAGGAAATGGTCGGCAGGTAGGCTACTGCTCCATTTCTATCTAATTCAATTTTCATCAGAAAGCAAAGAGGCCCTCAGACGAGAAGACAAAGACACCAATATAAAGAGCGTGCAGCCCACAGTACATAAGGAAACAACCCAGGACCTAGCAGTTGTTCTAAGAGGGGTTCACTCTGCAGACAGGCAATTTGCACCCCACCATGCCATTTAAATGACTTATATCTACGGTCTCTTGTCTGTAGTTACCCTGAGAAATCATGCTAACTAGAGAAAAGAGAAACAGAAATGTGGAAATGCTTTTTTGAGGTCTTAGAAAACGAAACTAAGTATAGAAAAAGCTTGAATGGTAACATCCACGATGGAACTGTGTGGCAGGGCACTGGGTGCTTAATCCACGTCTAGAAATTGAGGCGGTGTTCGGGAACAGACAAAAGGCCCGTGCTAGAAAGTATGGGAGGTGCCAGGAGGCTCCTTCTTGCCTTCAGCCTCGGCCTCGCCTTGTCAATGTTTTTAGCAGTGACTTAAAGACATAAAGGGTATGCCTATCAAATGCTCATGTGACACATCGGGGCATGATACATATAATAACAGAATCAGATTTTCAATGATCTTGACAGCTCACACGACTGTCATTCACACAGCTAACACTTCTAAGGAATCATTTCGTGGGTTTCATTTCTGTCTCTACCAGGATGCTAAGTTCCTCTCATTCCTTTAAAACCTCCGACAGTACCCAACAAAGTCCTGGGAACCCAGGCAGCATTGCCGTTAACATTCAAGGAACTGAACTAAACCATATTGAGTGTAGAGGAGTTCTGAATAAATCACTCACCTGGGCATCATAATATCTTTTAACTTTCCCATTAGGATATGTCACTGTTTCCTTCCAAGAAGGTATAAATGAAAATTTCTAGCACATCATACTTCCTGAGCTACCCCCAGGCCCTTTGAAGACAGATTAGAATAAGTAAAATTTTAGAGGGTGCTTGAAAAGCTTCACACTTTTTACTTATGTATCTCATTTCGGTATTATGCCCAGTTCTATGACTCTAGACTGAGCCCACTAGGCAGCTTACAGCGTGTTTTAGAGCTCCCGCCACCCACACAGAGTGAGAACAGACACACACACCCCATTGCAGGGCTGCACAATGTTAACATTTTCTCGTTACAATTCAATATCATTGCGGGAAGATAAGCACACCCCACAGTCTAACTTAATAGACACGAAGAAGTCAAGCTCTATTGTTCAACGTCGCAGGCTGCCACCCCACATGATCAACCTTTATTCTTTTCCGGCTTCATTATGAGGATGATGCCTTTCAACTGTGGTGACTAAACCAGTTAAACTGCAAAGCAAGAAATGTATAGAACCTTTATAAGAGTAATACTGAACAGCTTAAACGTAAAACCTACAATTAAATTCCCAAACTACGTACTTCACCCTCAAGAAAATGCTAAATAGTTCCTCGGCAACATCCCTAATTTACATACCCCAAAGATGATAGGACTTATATCCGCATGTGCTGCGGTGACATTAATAGGAATTTCTCAAGTACTGTCCGAGAGGAAACATGGTCATATTAACCCATGCATTTCAAAACTAACAAATGTCACCTTAGCATGCTGGGGACAGGAGCTATGCTCAGCGTGCCGGGGAAGGAGCTTTTTCATTTTCAAAAAGCCGTCTTTTGTCAGATGAAAAGCCCCGAGAGTAAAATATTTCAGTATAGTTCAGCGTTAACAATGGATATGCCATTAGATTACCATACAAGTGAATAAAGCTCCAAATGATACGAACCTTTTTTCACACTTTAGATTTTGATGTGAAATGAGTCTAATTATTTATTCATAGACTTTCCCTCTGAGGAGTTCAAAGCACTATATTTTAAATCTTCAAACGCACATTCCCTGAGCTCTAATGTCTACTAGAGAGGACAGAGGAACCTGTGACAGGAAAGAAGAAGACAGACAAAGGAGAGGGGTGGCTGGAAGAACCCAAGCACATTTCAAACGTGAGGTGGGATGTTTTATTCATTCATTTATTCCTTCTGGCATTCAAACATTTAGTAAGCATCTATTAGAAGGTGAGATCCATGCTAGATGTTAGTGAAGACAACCCCAGTTCCAGCAGCTCTTCAGACAGAGGCATGACAGACATAGAGAATGGTAATTACATGTGCCAAGTGCTATGATACAAGGAACCACTGGATTTGGGAAGACTTCAACAAGAAGGGAAGGCTTCAGCTATATTTAGAAGCACTAACAGAAGTTTGTCAGAGACTCCTAAGACAGCTCGGAGACAGAGGGCAACCTTCTGCTGTAATGCAAGGAACTGTCTGAAGCTCTGACCTGTTTGAGGAGTGTAAGACGTCAGCGTGGCTTCAAAGCAAGAGATTCTAATTAGTGTCCAGAAACCGTGGTTTCCGAGTCTGTTTTGTGAAAAGACTTCAAAGTTGTCAAAATCATGAAAACCTTGGACCAATCAACACACAATAAGCAGATATAAAAATAATACACATAATTTTGTTTTATATGTACATGGTTTTATGTATGTAGTTTTGCTTCACATACATACACACACACACACACACACACACACACACACACACACACACACACACACACACACCTCCATGGGAAACTACAACTGATGTCCCTGAGCCCCATTAGACCTCTTACTAGGGCCTCGGATGATTTTTAGAAGACAGTTGGAAGGGCTCAGCCACACACAGCTTTCTCTTTCTCGTGTCCCCTTCTCTCAGGTGGAATCTCACTTAGGTAAAGTCAAAGACTTGGGCCAGATTGCTTGATGCTAACTATCCCCAAGCTGCTACAGGCACACCCACTCAACAAGGGAGCAGGTTTCTCCGAAGGACTACATATGGGACAACCTCTTTGGCATAAATCTGCATGTAGCTGCATACAACAGATGTTGAAAGAAAGAAAATATGTAGCTTAAATCTCAGAAGTGCAGATGAAAGAGAATGTTTTCCTTGCTTTTATATTATTTCAAGTATAAAAGCTCCTATGTCAAAATACTCAGAAAATTGTGGCTCAAAATAGAAAAGACAAAATCTGATCATCAGACTGATTTGTTGTTCCAAGGCTTCAAATCGCCTTCTACAGAGGCACTAATTGATATCGACAGAGTGATATGGCTGAAAACCAAAACCTTTCTCACCTTGATATATATGGGGGCAGGAGGCAAGCAATTCACCAAACTAAAAGACTGTGCTTATTCTGTGTTGGGTTAAAGAAATTATAGCTGCTGTTTATATATAGCTAAACATGTGTATTTACCGACTACATAAAATGCTACACTTGATACTCTGCCCCAGTACTTGCTGGAACACAGCATAGTACCTAGTGCATTAAGATCCACAGTCCTTGACGATAATGGTGAGGATTCAGAGCCGAGAGTCAGCATTCTGATCTGATAGCTCACTCGTGATGTGGCCCGGATCTTATCACCTAGCAGCACTGATTTCAGCAGATCATGTGTCATGATTTAAAGGTCAAAGAGTTTTATAACCCTGAAAACTCAGAATGTGGGAAAAGGATAACTATTTTCTAGCAAGTCAAATCAAAAGACACGAACAGCATGAAGACGCGTCACCCAGAAAAAGGGACTTGGATATAAATACGTACTGAGTCACAAGGAAAGTGTTCTGACATTTAAACAGAGAGCAGGTGAGCAGGAAAAAGTCACTAAGGAAGTATAACCCAGGGACAGATGACAGGGTAGGCTCTAACCTGGGGGGCGATGAAGCACAGCATTAAACGCTAACATCCCTCTTGTGATCTGGAATTCATGGAGCAAGGCTGATGTAACACAAGCCATTTTGAGAAAAAGCAGAAATATAAATACAGAGATAAAAGGAGAATTCTGACTATTCTAACTTTATAAAAAAAGAGCTCATTGGAGAAATAATGCTAAATATTTTTAATAGTTTATTTAATTTTATTTTATGTGCATTGGTGTGAAGGTGTCAGATCTTCTGCAACAGGAGTTACAGACAGTTGTGAGCTGCCATGTAGGTGCCAGGAATTGAACCTGGATCATCTGGAAGAGCATCCAGTGCTCCTAACATCTGAGCCATCTCTTCAGCCCCAGCCAAATATTTTTTTAATGGTTAATGAGAAAAAATAAGAGACCAAGTTCTACGATTAGGATCAGTGCCCATAAGCATGGAACTGTGAGAGTACTGGGCAATCTTATGGAAAATGAATGTGTTGGCTGAGCTTGGGAAGTGGAGGCAAGAGGCCCAATTATTCGAGGACAGTGTCTGCTGCAGAGCAAGTTCAAAGCCAGCCTGGGCCATTACATATCCTGCCTCAAAAAACAATGAAGAAAAAAGGGGGTAAGGGAGGGGAAGGGAGGGGAAGGGAGAGGAGGGGAGGGGACAGAAAGGGAGAAGAGGGAAGGGGAGGGGAGGGGACAGGAAGGGAGAAGAGGGAAGGGGAGGGGAGGGGACAGGAAGGGAGGAGAGGGAAGGGGAGGGGACAGAAAGGGAGGAGAGGGGAGGGAAGGAGATGGAAGGGGAAGGGAACGGGAGTGGAGGGGAGGGGAGGGGAATGAATGTGGCACACAATTATAGTCTCAGCTATTCAGGAGGTTGAGGCAGAGGGATCACATGACTCCACGCACTTGAGACCAGTTCAAACAAACACGGTGAGATGGTACCTCAAGAAAAAACAAAGGAAAAAGGAAATGGGCACTGTTTCAGTGCCCCTCTCTGACAGAGATGCCCTATGCCCTAGAACATAGAGAACTGACATAAAAAGAAAGGTCCAGAAGCTGGCAAAACTAGAAAGGGGAAGGGTGGTGGAATATTATTTTAATTAGGCAAAGACGTGCTACATTTCTTTAAGCTGTGGAATATTACTTGAACTGTGTATGTGAAGGTGCGTTACATTTGTGTCTGCTGCCTTCGTTAACGACGTAAAGATGTGCTACATTTGTTTGCGACGCACGTGTTTAATTATGTGAAGATGTGTTGCCAGGGCTGGAGAGATGGCTCAGCAGTTAAGAGCACTGACTGCTCTTCTAGAGGACCCGAGTTCAATTCCCGGCACCCACATGGCAGCTCACAACTGTCTCTAGCTCCAGTTCCAGGGGATCCAAGACCCATGGCAAAACATCAATGCACATTAAAATTGCTTTAAAAAGGATGTGCTGCATTTGTTTCACCTTGCCTGCCTAAGGCACCTGATTGGTCTAATAAAAAGTTGAACGGCCAATAGCTAGGCAGGAGAGGGAGAGGTGGAGCTGGCGGGCAGAGAGAATAAGGAGGAGGAGAGAGAGAGAGAAGAAAGGAGAGTGATCAAGGGAGAAAGAGAGGGACGCGCCTGGGGCCAGAAGCCAGGCAGCCGCCAGCCAGCCAGACACAAGAAGCAGTGAAAGTAAGATACACAGAAGGAAAGAGAGGGAAAAAGCTCCAAGGCAAAACATGGATGAAGAGAAAAAGGTTAAGTTATAAGAGCTAGTGGGACAAGCATAAGATAAGGCCGAGCATTTGTAATAAGAAGTCTCCATGTCATGAATTGAAAGCTGGTTGGTGGCCTAAAAGAAAAAGCCTGGTACAGAGAAGGTATAGCTCTCCGAGTCTTACTTAATCACACCACATAACTGCATCATCTGGCCATGGGATGGTGGGAAAATCCTAGAGACAATTTAAGTAGGCCATTCTTCAGAGTTGTAGGGCATGTACTGAGCTACATACACACTGTCATCATTTGGACATTTCCAACCATCGTGTCATTTTCCTGGAGAGACAAAATGCAAAAACGATGAATGATCTTTAAAATTCCAAATGGCAGTCTCTTCTTGGAAATTTTTTAAATTTACTGGTAAACAGAAGCTATAAAATAAATGTTAAAATGTTCCAAAAGATTAAAAGTTTTCAAAAAATCAACACCATAAAAATTCATTGGGTTCCAGAGAACACTGGAAACAATAGCCAGTGAGTGGATGCTACCAAGAATTCTACAACAGCAAGCACAGACCTTGTGACAGCCTACAGGGAATTAAACTGCTACTAATCAATCAACATCTCTTTCTTCTATCTGTCTGTCTATCATCTATTGAGCTGTCAATCTATCTATCATCTCTCTCTCTCTCTCTCTCTCTCTCTCTCTCTCTCTCTCTCTCTCTCTCTCTCTCTCTCTCTCCATCTAGCTTCCCTTTTGCGGTGTTGGCCATTGAACCCACGACCTTCCACGTGTTAGACAAACGCATTGCTGCTGAGCTGCAGCCCCAGCCCCTACACAGCTCAAGTCTGCAGAGGGGTCTTCTTCAGTCCCCCTTTGGTTCCACCTCTGTGTCCCAGGCCGACAGCTGCATTCCACTCATCACCCTGCAACCGGAGTGCAAACATTTCTAAAGACAGACTTGATCATATTTCCATTAGCTACTATGGCTTTGGGGAGTGGGTACAAAAGGCCTTTCGCAGCCTGGGCCTTCTGACCCCTGCAGCCTCACCTCATTTTCTGCCCCAAATGCTCTAACACAAGCCTCACTAAGCAGCAGATGTAAGGTCAGTCTGGAGCCTTAGCTCAGCGGTAGAACATACGCAATAACTTGGGTTCAGTCTCCAGTACTACCAAAAGACCAGGGACAGAACAGTAGGCTCTCAAACACCAAGGAGGAAGAATTTTAACACAATGCTAACCAAGCTCTCTTCTTCCCAGGCTTTGACTGGTGATGGTGCCTCCAACTGAACCATACCTTCTCCATCCTTGGGTTAATTTCTGCCTTAACAGACTTAGATTGCTCTTCTTTACAAGGCCCTCTCTGGGTCCTGTGAGGTGACCCAGAAGGGGGGAGAGAAGGGCAGCAACACTTGCGGGCAGGCCTGATGACCTAGGATCCCACAGGGTGGCAAGAAAGAACCAGTCATTTCCTGACCTCCACATCCACACATGCTATGGCACAAGCACATGCAAACACAGACCACAGATAGATAGACAGACAGAAAGATGATAGATAGATAGATAGATAGATAGATAGATAGATAGATAGATAGATAGATAGATAGGTGATAGATGATGATAGATGGATGGATAGATGGATAGATAGATAGATAGATAGATAGATAGATAGATAGATAGATAGATAGATAGATAGATAGATAGATAGATTTAAGAGAAAATTTAAGCTTCCCACAGGACATACTGGATGAGCCTTGTGAATACTTCCAATATAATATGAACTTGCCGCTCACCTTCTATTCCCCATCACTCTCATTTGACCATAAGTTACCCACAGGCAGGACTGTGTTTCACTTGCCATTAGGTGCTCGGAACTTACACAACTCCTTTCACACAACATACACTCAAGCAACTACAAATTAAACTAATTGATTTCGCACTTGGCTAACGCTTTCTAAAATGTGATTTTCATACGAACAAAACGCATTACATGTAAATGAAAGGAGCCCAGGTCATACCAAACATAATTCGCTTAGGTCACAGCCTCTGTTGCTTTCACGTCAGAAACCTTGTGGGGGCAGCGCCAAGAAATGGATCAAGTACTAAGCCATGTGCGTGCTTAGGCAACTGCTCTACCCCTGACCTATAGCTGCAGCTTCCAAAGTCAGAGACTTCCATTTAATTCCATTTTGCTATTACTGAAATAATCCACAGAATTTCCCCTTTATTCAGGTTCACAGACTCCTTGTGTAGCTATAATGTCCTCTTTACAGCTCTATTCTACCCAAATGCTTTACGGAAGGATAAAACATTTTATTTATTTTTTAAAGGTTTCTTTATATTACTCTGGGGGGGGGGGTTGCCTGCATGCATCTCTGTACACCACCAGTGCCAGGTGTCCATGGAGGCCAGAAGAGGGCATTAGATTCAATGAGATTGGAGTTACAGACAGTGGCCAACTGCCATGTGGGTGCTCGGAATTGAACCTGGTCCTCTGAAAGAGCAGCCAGTGCTTTTTAACCTCTCCAATCCCAGAAACACATTTTAAAATCCATAAAAAAAATTGTTATTCCATTTAAGAGAATGGGTTTCGTGGCAAATTGCCTAGGTTTTGACTCCATAGCTTTTTCTAATTGCATCATTGTGAGTGGTTGACCAATCAGTCAAAGGGCTTGGCTTTTTCCTTGAGGCAGCTGTAAAAACTAAGGAAAATGGTTAAGGTGCTTTAGATAGACCATAGCACATAATTAACACCTCCACGTCACCTAAAAACTGCCTGTATATAGGACTTTGGTGGTTTGCTTTGGCAACTGAACTAGAGGACTGGTTTCCCACCCTTACAGAACTATGAGATTGATATGATATGAAAGTACAGAGAAAGCCATAAGAGGCGTTGCTACCTAAATAATGACCCTGATTCACATCACAAGCAATAGATTTACCTCATTTCATTTATGTGCGGGTTTCACAAAGTCATTTTGAGGCTCAATGGGACTTAGTTTTGCCCTTGCATCCCCCTGAGGAAGAAGGATTTGGGGAAGGGTATCCTCCAGGAAAGGACTGGCAGCCCTCTGCTGTGCTCCTGGTTAGCAGCACCCTCGCCCCAAAGCATGCCTCTCACATGTGACCAGAAAAGAGACACTTCCTGACCAAAATTACAGTGAGTTTCGCAGAGGAGATATTATTAACAGCTTGAAGACAATAAAGATATTAGAAACGTACGGACAGGGAGAGCTGAAAGTTTTTAACTATTAGCATGACAGCAAGGTCCCTACCATGCCTGTGCCCCATCAGGAGATCAACCACCCCCAGTGATCCTACTTAGGAATTCTAAGGGTAGAACTTGAAGCAGCACAATGATTCTCTTTAGCCTCTTGTAAAAAGTGATGAGTTGAAAGGGTGGAGAAGAAGCATTTACCTGGGTAAATATTAACCTATGGACAGAAACTTCAGGGACCAGTCATCGACTATTACCAAATGCTATTTTTCTTTTATGCTGGGGATTGAGCCAGGGATTCATGTACGTTAAGTGCATACTCCACCATGAGGTACACTCACCTTCAATTAAATTTTTTATTAAAGATTCAGCTTCTTAGTATATTCTTCAATAAAATACATACAGTGGCTGAAAGGAACCAGCGGCTGCTCTTGCAAAGGACCTACATTTGATTCCCAGCATGCACTGCACACACACACACACACACACACACACACACAGAGCTGCTCACAACCATCTCTAACTCCAGTTCCAGGGGATCTGCTGCCCTCTCCTGGCCTCTTCCAGCACCAGCATACATGCAGTACACATTCATGCAGACGAAACACCCGTACAACTAAAATAAATATATATATATTTTTTAAATTAGAGTCAGCCTGGAGATTTGGCTCAGTGGAACAAGGTGTGCTTGAGATGTGTAAGGTCTTGAGTTCAATCCTCAGCACCATCAGCAGACTAAAGACAGAAGAGTAAGCACTAAAATATCAAAAGGGTAAGATTGTTTTAAACCAATAATAGCATCAAACAGATATAAAAATAAAATGGCTTATAAGTTTTGTGACTGTCCAAATCCACTTATAATATGACCTTTCATTTTATCTATTATGAAATGAAGTGTTTCAAAAATTGGATTTTACAGGTGTCACAAACAGAACACCACTATAAATATCCAAACTTTATGTTGATTTATTTGTTAAAAACCTAAGACCATGATATTTTTATGCCTTCTGAACATAACATCATTTATTGTTTTCTGGATGCTTAAAAGTCATTATTATGGGAGCCAGGCACAGTGGCGCACGCCTTTAATCCCAGCACTTGGGAGGCAGAGGCAGATGGATCTCCATGAGTTCGAGGCCAGCCTGGTCTACAGAGCAAGTTCCAGGACAACCAGGGCTGTTACACAGAGAAACCCTGTCTCAAAACACAAAACAAACAAAATGTCATTATTATTGGTATAAATAAATTATTGTCATGTTTATTACAATGACATAGTCCAGAGACTTACTGTTACTATCCACCCCTCAGCCTGTTCTTATGTTGATCTCAAGCTCAGAAGGGTTTTTAATACTTTTTAAGATTTGTTAAAAATCAGATTGTGTGGTGGCACATGCCTGTACCCCCCCCCCCAGCATTTGAGAGACAGAAGGAGGGAAAAAAAAACCTCAAGTTTAAGGCCAGCCTAGTCTACATCATGAAAACCAGGCCATCCAGGGCTACCTAATAACACTAATATATGGTGATATTTTATTTGTATTAAAATGTTATTTGTAGGTTAATAAATAAAGTTGCCTGGGGGTCAGAGCTATTAGCAAGCCATAGGAAAGCAGGGCAGTGGTGGTGTACTCTTGTAATCTCAGCACTTGGTAGGCAGAGCTGGGTAAGTCTCTGTGTGTTCAGGGATACAGCCATTATTGGATACACATGCCTTTAATCAATACCAATCATGGAAAACCTGGAGGCCTATACAGACAGGCCGTGAGGAGGCGGTCATGTGGTTGGGTTTACAACCAATGAGAAGGCAGAACAGGAACTCTATATAAAGACTTTAACAGAGGGGTAGCTCTGGTTCGGAGAGGTAGGACCACCGCAGGAGGAAGGGTAAGGTTTTAGCTCTTAGCTCTGACCTCTTGGCTTTTTTCTTTGCATTGGTTCTGTGTTTCTTATTTAATAAGAATGTTGGTTACATCTACACTAATATCTTAAAAACTAAAATTTTAATTAGAGACAAGACTATAAAATAAATATTTTATGTGGTCCTTGGAGCCTTTAATATTTACTCTCTGACCTTTTATAGTAAAAAATTGCCAGTCCCTCTCCAAAATGATCCTGAGCTAGCAAGTCCCTTTCTGTCTCTTCCCCTGTCTACGGAGGTGGAGGCTTCGGGGTGAGAACTCACTTTGGTTCCTAGAGTAGGTAGCTACATAACCTCTCTGAATCTCTGTTTAGTTACCTATCAAGTGGGAACAAACAAACCACCTACACAGAACAGGTGAATGACTGAGGTGCCACGGCAGACATGCAGGAAAGAAAAGCATTATGGGATCCTGCTTCATTGACAAAATCTACCTCTGTGAACTGTGAACTATGTCAGCAGAATTCTGATCATTTTGTTTCAACTTTTCTTTAAAAGGCCCATCTGCTCAATGAATAAAACATTTCTTTAACCTTAATATTTAATATTTTTTAGTTCTTTTTTTTTAAGATTTATTTATTTATTATGTATACAGTGTTCTGCCTGCATGTGTCCCTGCAGGCCAGAAGAGGGCACCAGATCTCATTACAAGTGGTTGTGAGCCACCATGTGGTTGCTGAGAATTGAACTCAGGACCTCTGGAAGAGCAGTCGGTGCTCTTAACCACTGAGCCATCTCTCCAGCCCCTATTTTTTTTAGTTCTTAAGTAGTAAATCTGTCTAAAAGCAAAAGACATACCAAATAATAACCATGACAGTAAAGCAACTTGGGAATGGCGATTGTCACCATCAGGTCACGACAACAAAGCTGGACAGACTCTCCTTTGGCTTCCCTTGAACCACCTGTATTCAACCACACATCTATAGGATCAAAGCACAACGTGGCATAATTTCAGGCACTGTGCCACCATCAGACTGAGTTGCAATTAAGGGTGAGGGCGTCATTAAGTTTGGGGTGATGCTTGCAATTGAAAGCAAGCAGAGCCTTCCGTTCCTCTGGAAAACGTCATTTAGGAGGTTTCAACTATTCTCCTAAACCTAGGCTCTAGTGCCATGCTTGAATTTTTTTTTGGAAGCATGCCCAACAATAAATGATCCACAATGATCTGAGGACAGCACTCCCATCCAAGAACTTAATCAGATTAATGATGTATTTGTTTGATAAAAATGAAGTACATTAAGCCCGAGAATGCCTAATTTACATACTAAATGGTTGCTAGGGACCAAAAATACCAGTGGTTTTTACAAAACGGAGGTTACAAAATTGACTATTGTCTTGAAATCTGGTAGTAAATAGCAGTGAAATGCAAAATAATAAACAAATGTTAATTAGAAGTATTTATGTATGTAAATTCATTAGATGGTGTACAGTTGTTCAAAAGAACATAACGATGCTCACATCCCAAACACATGAGCCCCAGAGACAACACGGTGTCATTATTGAAGTTGGAAACGACAGTAAACTTATTTATCATGTTTTCTGGTTGATTTGACCTCAAATCATGGCTCACATTCCACTGTTCTATTTTCACTGTGGATGCTAGGTTAAAATATGCAAATACAAAGAGGAAATTAGCAGTTTAGGTAGCTGCCATTTTCGCTGGAAACAGCTTTAAATGAAAAGAGGAAGGAGAGGTTTCACGGAGCCACTGAATTTTACCACATCCTTCAAGGAGAACTAACAGCAATTCAGGATATCCTCTTGAATTTTCATTCACACACTGGACTGCTACACTCATTCAACAAACTTTCGTTTCTTGATCTCCATGAGGAAACAGTAGAAAATACAAAGTCACTGCTCTGTCTGCTAAAACACTGGCGAGCAAGCAGATAATTACAATTCAAAGGAACAGCTTTACAATTCAAGTATTAAAAAGGAGCTCTGGAAACAAGAGAGCCAGCCACCAACTTAGCTCGGGGTTAGCCTTAAACCTCACAGAGGTAGCAGCCTTATAATCCTCATCATAACACCTGCAAGGGGTAATATGAGAATGGAGAGAACTGGGAGGGACTGAGATTTGGGTCTGTCTGTAGATAACTTTGTATTCATCTGGTTTCAAAAGGTGGAGTCAAATTTCATTTCAAAACTTAAGGTTACCTTGAATTAGTTAAATACTTTTCCACAGCTCAATTTTATTAAGTTGCATTTGTATTCAGTGACTAGAGCAGACGGAGAGTTTTTAAAAATTGAATAAAAATAACTAAATGAAAACTTCCTTTCATTAAACATGGAATTTTACATTTTTAAAATAATTGAGTTCAGTTTTGGATACAGACTTATGTACAGGCCTTGGAAATATGTATGGAAAAGCAAAATTTTGGATCTCTCTAGACAAACATGAATGAATCCAGAAATGTCAAATAAAGAACTTAAGCATGATTGATGTTTTTGGTTTTAAAATTTTGGAGAAATGTCCATACTTTAATTAAATCATTATACCCTACGTCATGAAATATATGCCAATCAAAAATGATTTGAATTTATTAAAAATGAGACGAACTATGATGGCAGAAATAAGGACGGGAAGGAATTAAACTATACACTTAAAAATTTGTCCACTAAGTACAGCAACAATGGCTCAGAAGCAGTCATGACATCACCATCAAAAGGCCTCGTTCACTGACCAGCCAGCCAGGAGTGTGGGAGGCTGAGGAGAGGGCTCACACTTTGTCACAGGGTTTGAAATGCTGGCCAGCCATGTCACGACATCATACTTACCACAGAGCATGAGGCCCAGTGTTGTGGGGGAAAATGTTCCCATGTCTGGACCTGAACTAGTTATTTCAAGAAAAGAGTCTTCTGACCCCAATCCAGTGGGTCACATGACCGTCAGTCAGCCATGACTGTTCTCCCTTTCTATTGCCTAGGATAAGCGTCTCTCACACAGGGAAGGAGATTCAGAGAGAGCATTCTAGTATCTTTCTCTTCTTGTGTATGTTACAAATTCTATCTTGTATGTATTCCTACAACAGTAATAGGGGCACTCTTGGGGACAAGCAACAGTTGGCTTCCACACCCTTAACCCATAAGTCTGAGACTCACCATACTGGTTAACAATATGAAATATGGATGTCCCTTTTTCCTTAGTATCACAAGAGAAAAATCCTAGCAGGTGAAGGATAATGTCAGAAGTCTCCAGGGACAAACTGGAGGCTGACCTGTAGATTACATGGGAAAATCCCCTTAAAGCAAACCCCCAAATCATTCAAGAACCAAAACCAAAACAAAGACAAACACATACACACAAAACACCTGTTCTTTTATCGGTAGACTGCCTGGATTTCCCACAATCCAGTGCTGTCTCCTAACCCCTTTTGTTTCTCTCCCACGAAAGCTTTCTTTCTGTACTCACTGTGGCGCGCTCTCATGCACCTATCTCACACAGGAACAACATGGTGACGTAGCTTTCCAGCGAGAAACGGGGACAAGCAGGGCACCAGCCTGAGGGTCCTCACCTCACAAGAGCAAACCCAGCTGAAAGACCCCATAAGAACTACGGAAAACTTAGGACAACTGGCGTAAGCCGAGTCACATACACAATAATAAATAAAGGACAATAATCTAGTGTTTTTGCTTGGGTTTCTGGTTGTTGTTCCTGTTGGTTTGGTTTGGTCTTGAGACATGGTCTCATCAAGAAACCCTGGCTGGCTTCAAGCTCACAGAGATCTGCCTGCTTCTGCTTCATGAGTGCTGGGATTAAAGGCGTGTGCCACTGCACCCAGCAAATAATTTCATTTTATAAGTAGTCCACATCATCATTAAGATAGAAAGTAAACCAATACAGCCAACCTTCAGATTTGCCGAAGTCTTTGGCATTTACTATTTTCTAAGAAGTCTGGAAAAGACTGGGGCTAGGTGCATGGTTCCTGAGGAAAGGGCTTTCCATGCAAGCTAGAGGAGTTGGTTTGAATCCCCAGAACCCTGTGAAAGCTGGGTGCACCCCAGCACCTCTAGGTAGGGACAGGTAGATCCCAGGGACTTGTTGACCAGTCAGTATAGCTCAAACAGCAAGCTCCAGGTCCAAACAAAGACCCTGTCTCAAAAAGTAGAGGGGGTGGGAAAGAGGGGAGACACCCATCATCAACCTCTGGCTTCAGCACACACATAGATAAGCACACCCACACATACATGTATACACACACATGAATACACCCCACACACATAGATAAGCACACCCACACATACATGTATACACACACATGAATACACCCAACACACATAGATAAGCACACCCACACATACATGTATACACACACATGAATACACCCCACACACATAGATAAGCACACCCACACATACATGTATACACACACATGAATACACCCCACACACACATAGATAAGCACACCCACACATACATGTATACACACATGAATACACCCCACACACACATAGATAAGCACACCCACACATACATGTATACACACACGAATACACCCCACACACATAGATAAGCACACCCATACATACATGTATACACACATGAATACACCCCACACACAGATAAGCACACCACACATACATGAATACACCCCACACACACATAGATAAGCACACCCACACATACATGTATACACACACATGAATACACCCTACACACAGATAAGCACACCACACATACATGTATACACACATGAATACACCCACCCACACACAAAAATTCTTGAAAATATAGAACACATCCAACTGGAGTTTGAGACACAGGAGAGCCAGAGATTCAAGGCAACAGAGGTTTAGAAGGCTACCGAAAGATTTGTAGATCAGACGGCCAATGAGAGCATTAGTTTAGAACGAGATTAAACCTCACTCAAAATGCTGTAAGAATGTGTAAATATTGAAAGACAAATATTTGTTAAGTTTCGAAGCAACAAATTCCTACGGCAGGGCAAACGTACTGCTAAAGCCATCTGCTGTTCGCAACACACATAATACACTGAACAGATGAGGATGCCCTGTGCTCCTCTAAACAGATGGGAAGGTTTTTTAAGTCTAAAATAGCCTATCAATGGAGGCCTCAACCAACACCAAAAAAAAAGGAGGGGGAGGGAGAAAAAAAATCCCTCCCACCATGCGACCCATGGCTGAGTACTTGGTTTTTGTTCATTCGGCATCCACATAATGAACACCGCACCACCAAACTAGACTACCATCCTCCTGTTACCATGAGAGCAACATCTTTTCTTCCTGAAACACGTGTAGAGACAAAGGAGGGCTATTCAGTCGAATCGGTTAAACATCTTTTGTATCTTGAATGTTGATGATATATCTAGTTGGCAGGCAGAGAAGTACCACAGATAAATAGCTCGCCTACTTCACCTATTTACAAACTGCACACACACACACACACACACACACACACACACACACACACACACACACACACACTCATGCACACACACACATGCACACACACACACACACAGCCCACAAATCCACCAGCACACAAATGAAGGCATTCCTTAGGCAAATGGATAGGACTCGTCCCTTTTTTGGCAAGATACTTGATTCTACAGTAGTTCTGTTAAACTTATGAAAAACTAATACTTTTGAATTAGATGCATTTAAAACTTTTAAAATACAAGTCTTCCTCAAAGCAGCTAGAGTTATGAACATATTTTTTAAATTAATCCAATATTAGTACTTATGGCATACTAAGTTCTTCATGTAATATTCTAATAGTTTTTTGTTTTTGTGAGCCTACAGATCCTAGAATTTAATTTTTTTCTTTTTTAGTGAATGCTCTGGATCATTCACTAAATGGAAATTATTTTATAAGCAAATTATTTTATAATTTTTTAAATTATTTTATAAACGAAAACAAAAGGAAACCTAAAATCTTTTTTGGTTCTATTTAGGTTAAAATCAAAATGTCATCAGTCCTCTTATGTTTTTCATAAAAGAAACATCCTGCCTACAAAACATCTTTTAGTATAAAATTCAACAAAAACTCCAAGATCACCAAGCACTTTCACGCCATTGACCATTTTGATATAAAAGAAAAAATACATTTAAAATTTATAAACTCGGTAAAACAATAAAGGTTCCACTGTATTTATTACTATGTCAACTAATCTGTCTTAGCTTCTATTTAACCAGTAAGGTGTGTCCAGATCTTGACTTACCTGAATAAATTATTTGCTTAGAACCAATGAATACAGACATTTATATATATAATATGCCCCAGAAAACAATATATAATTAGAAATATATTTCAAATGCATTATATTTAAGTATCCTCAACCATTTTATATACAACTAAAATTAATAAAAAAGATACATAAGGCGACAGTTGGCCGGTTTGAGTAAAATATAATTGCTGAAGCAAACAGGCAGGGTATGCGATTCCTCCATGGCAACTGGACCACAGCATTATTGAGACCGCAGAAGAGGAAATAAATACCCTCCCCAAGTTGAATGACTACTGTTATGCTTTCATATAGCTGGCATTTATCATTTGCCAAGTATTAGCACTTTTCCTGATTTAACTCATTTTAATTCTCACAACAGCCATGGAAATAACAGAAACATCTTAGAATTAGTATTTTTGGAAAGACCAGGATTTTTTTTCCCCTTTGGATCTACTTGAAAGGGGGCTGCCCAGACACAGCCTCCATTAGCCACCAGAACACTCTCGTAGGAAATCATCCATTACAAAGGGAGAGACGAGGTTAAAATTCGATGCGAATTTGCTCAGCTCATCTAAATAAAAACTTGGTCCGACCTCTAGCTAAAGTATCAAAGTTTCTGAGAGCCATAAAATAATACGCATCAATTAATCATCATCATCTGCTGAGGCAAACATTGGAAAATAATGTCAAGAAGTTACCCTGTAATTACTTTGTGGCTCCTTGAAAACCCATTTGACATAATCACTCTTTGACAGCTGCAAGAGGGAAGATGTTCTATTTCTTCTCCCACCAGTATCCTCTTCTGAGAGCCAGGGGCATCGCTTCTCAGCACTTCCTGATCTGCCAAATGTTTATGAGCGAGTGTGTGGGGTGCCCACCTAATCAGCGCTCCGGAGACCTGTGGGGGCTTGAGAGTTTCCAATCAAAGCCATGGATTCAGGAGAGTCACAGGCAGGGGACGGGCAATGGGCTTATTATTACCAGTGTGCTGGGGTGGAAAATTACTCGAGTACAAGAGAAGAGGACCTGGTTTTATCTAAAAGACCACTGGAACATTTCCCTCCCTTCTGCCTGACGTGACATTTCCATTTACAAGAGCAGCCCTTTGGTGTTCACCCCATTATAATATGTTCAGCATTCTCATGTGCCCGCATGTGGGGCAGGGGGTATTTTCACTTGACTCCTCCATGTAAACCAGGCATGGTGTTAAAATCCCACAGAACCCTACCGACAAACCAAGCATCTCATTTCCAGCCAAGGCTTGCCCTGCCCAGGACCACAGCTGGATTTTCTGCCTACACCTGAGCTGCCTGAGACTAGCCAGTTTTCTCTGACGGTGAGGAAAAGCAGGGCCGTTGAACAGCTCATTTCCAGGATGAGAATTTGGTTCTCAAATTCCTCCCGGATACTTACCGAGGCCCTGACATCCTAGAGCAGCTCCCCACTTCTCAAGAGGATGGTTTTCTAGTTTTATAACTGCTCTCTTGGTTTTTCTCAGGGGCATCCGCCAGAAGAAAGGCCTCATCGGTCAGCTCAGTATGTGAACCCCAAACCCCAGGGCCCCAGCAACAGAGTGTGGGGAATGCCTAGACAACATTTCTGCAAAATAATCCTATTGTGTGGAATTGAAGCTTTATATTGCACAGAGAACAGCTGTGTCTGTATCATGGATTTTTCCTTTTTCCCATCAGAAAAGATCCAAATGGGGCCTGTGATTCAGCATGATTTGGAAAGTCCGTGGCATTAATGAAAATGTCATTAATGCAGCATCTTATACCCTAGAAGGGAAAAAAAACAGAACTGGAAGTCTGCTTTGTCCCTCTGACAAGGACAAAAAGAGGAAAGAGCCATTTATATGCAAACTTTGGTATCTAGAACTAAATCAAAGTGCAAATGATATTTAATTTTCTGAGCTTCTGAGCTTTTCCTTAATAATTAATACAAAGTAATATATCCTACTTCTCAAATTAAGATGGAAACTTAAAGGAGAGGAAGACTCACTCAACCAAAAGATGATTTTTAAAGAGTGTGTGTGTGTGTGTGTGTGTGTGTGTGTGTGTGTGTGTGTGAGAGAGAGCGAGAGAGAGAGAGAGAGAGAGAGAGAGAGAGAGATTGCGTGCACATGAAGGACAAAGGTCAACTTCAGATGCCATTTCTCAGGAGCTGTCCACCTTGTGTTTTGAGGCAGCGTCTCTCACTGGCCTGAAGAGAGACTTCGCCAAGTAAGGCTAGACCAGCTGGCCAGCAAGCCTCAGAAAACAGGCTCTCTCCATCCCCCCAGGACTAGCATTACAACTGGGTAGCACCACACCTGGCCTTTATATGTGTCTTTTGGGGATTGCACTTAGGTCCTCAAAAATGATTTTAATGATCACTTCATATATATGTATACATACATATATATATATATATATATATATATATATAATTTCTAATTCATTATATATGTGGGGGGGGATTTTTCATTAAAAAGGAATAAGTAACTGTGCTAACTTAATTTATATCAATATCATTCTCATTCTTGTCCCCAACAACTCCACTACATTATTGAACAGTAAATTTGCGGGGTATTTCTAGTCTGGCATCTTAAAGCAACGTTTCAATAGCAATGTGCTACAGCATCGATGATACCACTAAACCTTATTCTTTTACTGGGGTGGTAGCCTGTACACTGCTTTTGCAAATCTTTACTATGTTAGCTTACAACTTCTGGTCTTCTGCTAATCTCATGTCATTTACCCTGTTTAATTCCTTGCTTCTGGACATGCTACATTTGCCACCCAATGAGTTTATTTCACTGGCCATTTACTTTTAACAGCAGAGCCAACGTATCTGAAGAATATAATCTCCCAGCAAATCCAGCACAGGAGGAAAAAAAAAAAGACTTATTTATCCAGCATTTTGTACCATGAATTCAAGCTTTATGGCAAAGAGTAAGCAATAAACAAAAACACCTCAGGGGCCTGGGAGGAGCGATGTAACCAATTACGTTTAATTAAATCAAAGGATGGGAGCCCCAGGGTTGAATGAGCTGGAGAACAAATTTGCATTAACACCTAGCAGCAGAACAAGCAGCTCTGGGTCTAGTCTGCAAGTCCGATTGTTCCCATCTATTCTCTGCACTGAAGGGGGGCCATTAGCTAAATTCTTGGGCATTGTTTGTCCACTGATGAGAGGCTGCCTTCTCAACATTTCACTCCATCACACAGGAAAATTGCCCACTAGAGTAAACAGCTCCTCTGAGAGCTGGGAAACAAACATTATTACCTGGCTCCAGTTTGCAATTGGGCAAACTTCAGGGCCTCCAAAGGAGACAAGAAAATGAAGGGTGTGATTCCAGGTCCCAACAACATTTGACGGGGATCCTGTTCGCACGGACTCTCTGGGAGCATCAGAGAGTACCCATAGGCTATTTCCTAGGAGCCTCTGAGTTCCTCTTCTGGATGGAATTACTTGGTTGGATCCTCATGAAGATTCACAGCAGAGAGTGTCGTCTCTTAGTCAGTGTCCACAATGTCTAGAACTTTCCCCTGGCAACTAGCTAATATTATTATTTAGGTAGTTTGCCTTAATATGTCTAAACATAAACATATTTCATATAGGGTACCTATTGTAAGACCTATTTAACAAAACCTTAATAACGAGAGGCTATCTAATTACAGTAAACTAATACTCTGATATTGATCATTGATAGACCTAATTCTTTGGTCTTGGGCATTCTTTTATGGATCTTGTTAAGAAATTCACAGTCATAACAAAAACAAAGAAATCTTTGGACGAGAGAGCCAATAAAACATCAAGGTCTCTACAATGATAAATAATGAGGAACTAACTCCATGCTATAAAGTATAGGCCAAGAAAGGGACAGAGATGCCAGGCTAGCTAAGACTACCTCAGACTGAAAATTTAAAACTATTGGTAGACTATAACATGTACCTAGAATTGTTATTGTTAATATGAATTAGCACTCTATGATCACAAGACATTGAAGAGTTTTTAGTCTTGTTCTTGTAGTTAAATTTCCTGATTCAACCAGGCATCCTGAAACACCCCTCTACGCTCAGCATGTGGGTGGCTAAGCCAAGAGCGTCTTGAGTTTGAGTTCAACCTTGGCTACCCAGTGTCAGCACAAAAACCACAGCTCTCGTCTTAAAAGAGTAGAGATAGTTTATTCTGAAGCCATTAAGTGCCCCTAGCCCTGGAACACAGATTTAGGTTACCCGGAATTCCATGTTCCAATGTGTGAGCCATTTTAAAGGGTTTTCTAGTTTTACAGAACAGAGGACGTCATAAATTGGGGCAAGTTTAAAATGCACTGGCGGGTGCATCAGAGAGTCGGGGACAGCGAACTGGGGGAAGCTTTTCTAGAGGCCCAGGGTCCTGCCTGACGGCGCTCTCAGCTTTGGGATCGGTCAATAGATTCTTTATATATATGTCACAAGATGTTAGTTCTGACACACAGGTGGGCAAGGCATGGCTGTCCGGGGGGCCCAGAACTTAGCCAAAAATCTAAGATGAGGTAGTTAGCCTCTGGACCTGCAATATCCCCGTCTCCACAATGCTGGCATTCTAATCAGCCAACGAGCCTCGCAAACAGACAGATTCCCTTCAGGAGTGTCCGTTCACAGCCAGATGCAGTCTCTTTTCAGAAGCTGTCATTCACACCAGCCAGTTTCAGGCCAGCCTGTGCTACATGGCTATACCCTACCTCAACACACACACCTACAGAGCCAACAAGCTAAGACATCCCTCAATGCCTCATAGTCAGCCACACAACTTATAGGCTAAGGATATCAGTTGTGTCAAAGTGGGATCAGACATTTCTGGACTGGTCAGATAGAGACTATTTTGGTGTCAGGGCACAGCTTTTAGGGGAGTTCACTCTAACTTGACTTTCCCAATGGAAGAGAACAAGAGGAGACCTGAAAGGCTAAGGGTAAGAATGGCACCCAACACTTGTACTGGTAGGAACTGAGTCACATGGCCACATCTAGCTACAAAGGAAATTGAAATTGGCAGTCTCCGAAAAAGAAAACAAGCATTTCTGTGTGCAACTTCTGCCACACTATACATGGACTACATCAGGATGTTTAAAAAAAAAAAAAAAAAAACCGTCATGGGGTGACCTCAAGAAACTAGGGCATCTGAGACCACATATAAAATGTGAAACATGCCGGGCGGTGGTGGCGCACGCCTTTAATCCCAGCACTCGGGAGGCAGAGCCAGGCAGATCTCTGTGAGTTCAAGGCCAGCCTGGTCTCCAAAGCGAGTTCCAGGAAAGGCGCAAAGCTACACAGAGAAACCCTGTCTCAAAAAACCATAAAAAAAAAAAAAAAAAAAAAATGTGAAACATAACTCTTTCATAGTGTTTTAGCTTTTATAGTATGGTGATATTTTATTTGTATTAAAATATTATTTGTATGTTAATAAATAAAGTTGCCCGGGGGTCAGAGCTATTAGCAAGCCATAGGAAAGCAGGGCAGTGGTGGCGTATGCTTGTAATTCCAGCACTTGGTAGGCAGAGCTGGGTAAGTCTCTGTGTGTTCAGGGATACAGCCATTATTGGATACACATGCCTTTAATCTTAATACCAATCATGGAAAACCTGGAGGCCTATACAGACAGGCCGTGAGGAGGCAGTCATGTGGTTGGGTTTACAACCAATGAGAAGGCAGGACAGGAACTCTATATAAAGACTTTAACACAGGGGTAGCTCTGGTTCGGAGAGGTAGGACCACCGCAGGAGGAAGGGTAAGGTTTTAGCTCTTAGCTCTGACCTCTTGGCTTTCTTCTTTGCATTGGTTCTGTGTTTCTTATTTAATAAGAAGGTTGGATACATCTACAAATGGCGTCCAACGTGGTGGCAAGAGTTTCCACCTAAAAACTGAGAAAAAAGATTCTAAAATGGAGCTAAAAACAGCTTCCTAATTGTCTCTCTCAAATGAGCAGCAGCTGCCAGTTTGAGCTACTTGTGGGTTCCTAGCGTGTGCGCTCGACCTGCAGTATGGTGGGAATGAGGCCTCTGCAAGTGGCACATTAAGCTGCATGGTAGATTTAGACTTTGCTAGCACAAAACAAAAAAGGTTTCTAGGCTACACGCTGTTTGGCTAAAAGCATAGACCCACGATAGCTCCCAGAGCTGGCGGTAAACCACCACCATGATGGGAGCTGAGGTGGGCGGAGCCAGCAGCCACAGCTGCTGCAGTTTAAGGCAATAAATTCACAATAAGACAGATTCAGATGTAATAGTTTACAATGTGTGTAAAAATGTATGTAGGCTTGAAAGAGACAAAAAAGGTGGTATATACAGTTATAGAAACAAATACATAGTTTTAAAAAATAAAGTCTTTAAAGAGAGAGTAAAATTAATATAAAAAATAAGCCACGTAAAGATGAACATTACACAGAGAATCTGGATTGTGTTGTCTTTGGGATTTTTAACTGCAGAAAAACATTTGATCATAAAAGATGTTGAGTTATGCCAAAATGTATATTTTAAAGGTACCTTGACTTCAAAATTTGGATATAAGGGTATGTTGCTTTGGAAAAGAGTCTCTTTTGTTTCCACAGAAAGCCAGAGGCTATGGATTTGTTCAAGATTAAGATATATCAGATTTGACGAGCCAAGACCCCCTGAAAGGTCTCCGATGACACCATGGCCCAGACGATCCAACATCCAGAATGGTTTCAAGGCAACTGGCTCAGAGGATACAGCCTCATGGACTATTTCATAATCCTCAAATTTTCTTTGTTTCCCCATAAGATACAGCGCCCCCCTCCAGCAGGAAGTAGTAAGAGAAGCTACGCCCAAATTCCCAAATTATATGTAATTTTACTTTGTTAAGGTTAAAACCTTCCTTTTTGAAAAAAAAATAAATGGGGGAAGTGCTGTGGGATGTTCTGTATGGCAAATGTGTTGCTGATTAGTCAATAAATAAAACACTGATTGGCCATTAGATAGGCAGGAAGTGTAGGCGGGACAAGGAGGAGAATAAAGCTGGGAAGTGGAAGGCTGAGTCAGAGAGACACTGCCAGCCGCCACGATGACAAATAGCATGTGAAGATGCTGGTAAGCCACGAGCCATGTGGCAAGGTATAGATTTATAGAAATGGATTAATTTAAGTTGTAAGAACAGTCAGCAAGAAGCCTGCCACGGCCATACAGTTTGTAACCAGTATAAGTCTCTGTGTTTACTTGGTCGGGTCTGAGTGTCTGTGGGACTGGCAGGTGAGAGAGATTTGTCCTGACTGTGGGCCAGGCAGGAAAACTCTAGCTACATTATAGTGTTCATACAGAAAGTGGGGTGGGGCGGGGGTGGGAAATAGGAAACAACAGAGCAGTCTAGAATTAATAGGAGCTCCAAAAGCCAGACTTGAGGAAAGTAAAAGTGAGGGCATTAGAGCAACACAAATTGTCATACTGAAGAATATAGGCCTTCAATTAAACAAGGCTGTCTGTGCACAGGAGACTCATTTATTAAAAATGCATAGCACCACTAAACACTGAGAGGTCAAAAGACCACCAGCAAAGAGAATCCTGACGGCTTCTTACAAATACTAAGACTTTTCACCAGCTATACTGGATTCTAGAAGGTAACACAGAGGGCCTCCAAGTAGTAAAGGACAAACCATTTTCTAACTAGAATCATACTCAAATAAGAAATAAAGCTTAAAGATAGACTTCTTCAAATATATGAAAACTCAGAACATCTCTTTTCCTTAGCAAGTTACTTGAAGACATTTTTCACAAGACAAGAAATATAGATATAGATTCAAAAGAGAAAACCAAAGGACTCCATCCTGAACGAGAAAAGGAGGTTTGAGTCATGTTGTAAACTTTAAGAAAAAATTCCAGTCCAGACTAGACAGGAAGTCAATGGGGCAAAGTCATTAAGGAACCAAGAACAGGAGCTAAAGAGAGGCTCCGTGGTTAAGAGCACACACTGCTCTTGCAGATGGCCAGAGTTCCATTCCAACATCCTCTCCCAACTGGTACACAACCACTTGTAACTCTAGGTCCCAGGGAATTTGATGCCTCTGGGCTCTTCCAGCATCTGCATTCACCTGTGAGTGGGTGTGGATGTATATATACAACCACACACATATATACACACACACAATTTTAATTTTTTTAATCTTTAAAAAAAACCTATCATGATGGAGGACTTGAAAAAATTAAGAAATATGTATAGTTTAGAAATTCTAAAAACAAGTCATATAAGAAAGAAAATATAATTATATATAGCAAATAATGCAAAGGAAATGGAAAATAAGGTAGTTGGTATAAGAGAAATGAAAGTAATTACATAATCTCACTTGGCTTTATAGTGAATATTCTTTACATGGTTAAACAGTTTATATGGTAATGATTCATTGAAATAATAATTTATTATTTATATATCTCAGATTCTGGATAGTAGTCATTATGTTAAAACTGATTAATCAAGAAATGACAGATAAGAATATTTTTTAAGAAATAGGAAAATAGCCGGGCGGTGGTGGCGCACGCCTTTAATCCCAGCACTCGGGAGGCAGAGCTAGGCGGATCTCTGTGATTCCGAGGCCAGGCTGGGCTACCAAGTGAGTTCCAGGAAAAGGCGCAAAGCTACACAGAGAAACCCTATCTCGAAAAACCAAAAAAAAAAAAAAAAAGAAATCGGAAAATAATCATCAAAATAAATCCTTAGAAAAGTCAAAAGTACTTTGACTTCTAAGAAGCAGAAAGAATAAGAAAGGAACCATTGACTTCATCATAAACCCTTCAGAATGTTTTATTTTAACTGGGGTGTATATTGCTTTTATTTATTTTTAAACTAGGCTATTACTGTTTCAAACATGGTGTTGGGTATAAGAAACACAAAGATGAACTCAAATGTTGCAGGGCAATAACTGTCACAGGAATTACAAGATGGTATCTCTGCAACAACAGAAAACAGAGGCAAAGAGGCAACTTGAAACTGGCATTTGAAATGCTATGCTAATTAGGTGTCTTGGGGGGCACATGTATGTGCATGTTCTTGTGGATAGCGTGTGGAGAGTAGAGGTTGGCATAGGATGTCCTTCTAAATTGCTCTCTACATTAAGAGACAGGGTCTCTCACTGATTGGTTAGGCTGACTAGCCAATGAGTTCCATGGATCCACTTATCTCCACCCCACAAAGACAAGGTTACAGACACATCACTCAGCTTGACGTTTCACATGGTGCTGGGGATCTAAACTGAGGTCCTCACATTTGCGCAGCAGGCATTTGACTGACGGAGCGATCTCCCAGCCCCTCGAGTCTTGATGTGTCGGTGAGTGTGTTTATATGTGTGTGTGTATATGTATATGATTACTTGTCCTCATGTACAGGTTTACTTTTAGGGGAATTCTGTTTAAACTATAATGGGCAGTTGAAGAACATTATTATTCCTCTTTGGAATACCCCAGAACTATCACTTATGGCATTTGTATTATTACTGCAGGTCAAGGATATAAAGAGGAGAAGGGAGCAAAGGCTAAGACTGAAGCTATAATGGACATTTGCACACCACTGCACACTGATTCTGAAAACAATGAATTCACTTTACCATGGGAAAAAAAAGCAAGCTATGGACTGATAATAGCCCAGGAGATGTAAGATCCAATGTATTCTCTCATCAAAAAAGCAGCTGGCCACTTATAAAGGCTGAATTGAAGACAGCGTCAGCTGGGGAAAGAATACTTTGTGAGAGTAAAGTACTGACTACAAGATAAAACGTATGCTTCAAACCAATAACCAACATACAACACTTGTTTCTCCCATGGCCAATATATATGACTCCGGTAAGCAAAATATGGATGGCAGGGTAGCTTCTTACGGTGGATTTAGTGACACCATCTCCCCCACTGCCAACCTACCACCAAAGCGAAGGCTAGAACTGCACACCATGTCTCAGCACCTCCCACCAAACAGACATTGGAATTGAGGACCTTGAATCTTGAGAAGGTCAAGTCTGAGCACAGACACAGTGACCAATTGTTACAGACACGGGAGCAAGAGGAACAAGGAGCTAGGGGTGATGGTGGCGGAGAGCAGCCGCTTAACTGGACTGATTCTGCAGGTAGACCTGGGCAGAGGTCCCAGAACCCAACCCACTTAGTCCCTGTTCATTAACTAGCCCCACCTCTGCTCTTCCCCATAGATTTGGGAATTGTCCCATGCCCAGTACATTCTGTTTTGACTGAAGTTAGTATCAGTTTCTATGGTTTTGTAATCAAGAACTTGACAAGGACTAGAAATGATGAAAAGTCAGAGATAAAGACCTTTAAGTCTAGAAAATATTCTTACTCACTGTTCTATAAACTCAGTCGGGTGCTTTATGTTTTAGCTGGTTTTGGTAGAAGAAAGAAATAAGAATTCCTTCAAAACAAAAAAAAACCCAAGTATTTTACCTTCAATAATAAGAATTTGATACATCTGTTATGAATACTAAACTAAAACACTTTAATTACAAACACCAGGGTCATGTTTCACCCACCTTCAGCACCCCTGATCTATGTTTCATTGTTTCTTTTTCTTTGTACTGTTTCTTTGAGTAGCAATGTCATCTTTTAATTTTTTTACACATCTTGTTCCCAAAAAATGAAGTTAGAGTTGTTAAATGCTAATTACATTTACGTTCTTCTAGAAAGGAATTCTTGATTGAGATAGCATTACTATTATTTCATAACTGCAATTTTCACTTTAAAAGGGTTTTGTTTTTCTCTGGAAAAAAAATCCCTGGATGTTCTTTGCAAACAGGTAAATACAGGGCTGGGCTACAGCGCCGTTGTGTGCTGTTTGAGCTAAGAGTGGTGATGTGTGGACATGTACATGATTGCTTGTTCTCTCTTGTGATTTTACTCTTGGGATACTTTCATTCAAACCAGAGCAACCAAGAGAGGAGATGCCCTTCCTGTTGAAGAATATGCATAGGAACCATGTATGGCACATCAATTATTCCAGAACAAAGCTGAGGGTGCTGGGGAGACATCTCAGAGGTTAAGAGCACTGACTGCTCTTCCAGAGGTCCTGAGTTCAATTCCCAGCCACCACATGGTGGCTCACAACCATCTATAATGAGATCTGGTGCCCTCTTCTGGCATGAAGGAATACATGCAGGCAGAACACTATATACATGATAAATAAATCTTAAAAAAAAAAAAAAAAAAAAAAAAAACAAAGCTGAACTTGTCTCGCATATATGACACCCTGAGTGTGTAACCTTTAGCACTGCAAAAATAAATAAAATTTCTTCACACTGTCATACAATCCAAAGTTTTTAAACAAGGGACTTTGAATAACTATATGAATAAGAGGCTGTTGCAAATCAATCTGTGGAGCATTACCTGTAAGTCGTAATTGCGTCTGCTCTCCTTCCTCTGGTTTTATTTCTTTCATAGTCAACCTCACAGTGACAGCAGACCTACCCCCACACTCTTCGGGAAATATTTCCTCAGGCCATTACTGCCCTGCAAGTGTTTATGGAGACAGACAGCAGATAAAAAAACAGGTGACAACTTCCTTTGTGAACAAAGGCTTACCACCGTCTTTGTGGTCCTCTGGACCACTGTGGTAGGCAGGAGCCAAAACCTCTGCAAGTGATGAACACAGATAATGAGGTGACAGTTAATCTCTTAGACAAGTAGAAAGAAAAGGAAAGAACAGAAGGGGGAAACTTTACACAAGGGGGGGGGGGAGGTAGAGAAAGCTTACCCCATGAGAAAGCTTATCCCAGCAGTATGCAAGCTAGACAGAAAATGAAACTCTATCCTGAATGACAAGCCAAGCATGGCCCCATCATGCCAATGTTTTTAAATATATCATTAAATGATTGGAGGTCCAAATTATGCATACTACCTTCAAAGATCTCCAGGGAATGTCCTCCATGTACTCAACGGCTAGGGGGTTTTATATATTCTTTCTACATAGTCCCTCTCTTACAACTAGGGAGAAAGGTTCTAAGGAGTCATGAGAGCAATAATAGATATTGACAGCAATAATAGATATTAAGTAGAAAACCATCTGAGGCTTTTCAATATAACTTATACAAGAATATATACATTCTACACAGGTCAACATGTCACCTTCATATAACTGGATATGGTCTTTGAAAATTTTCAAAACAGAAGCCAGATACTCAAGCAACAGTCTATCATTATCAGACTCATCTTAGACTTCCCATTAATACATCTTTATACATGTACTGGGCATGGTGGCACACGCCTTTAATCCCAGCACTTGAGAGGCAGAGGCAGGCAGATCTCTGTGAGTTCAAGTTCAGCCTGGTCTACAGAGTGAGTTCCAGGACAACCAAACTACATAGAGGGAGCATGTCTTGGAGAAAATTAAATTTAAAAAAAATAAATCTTTATATGTGATTCCTTAAAATAATTGTGTAGTTTCTTTTCATGAGTATTCTTCTAAATTTGAGTGAATAGTGGCTTTGACTATTTTCCACACAGCACAAAAAGCTCCAAATACTAAAATGCCATATTCTGAGGATTGTGGAACACAAACAGCTAATACCAAGGGTGTAAGGGGAGCTCAAGCTATTTCTTGAACCTCCTAAAACATGCATAACTCTAGAGATTTTTCTAATTTTTCTAGTTTTCTTGGTAAGAAAATTAGAATACAAACTGCAAGTTGTGTTTGTCCACAAAAGCATGGCTAGGTTTCATCATCAGATTGACAAAGTTCAGTGCTGACGATACTGTCACAGTAGATGAACAGGGTGAATCAAAGTCATGGAGTATAATAATTCTGTAGCTCTTGCTATCTATTTAGAAAGCCCTCTATTGACTTGATCCTGTGATAGATGAACATTTCACATATTTAGACATTCTCCTGTGGCATATTACATTTTAACTTCCCAGCTATGAAAGAAATTACAACTTCTAAACAAACCTTGGTTTCAAAAGCTAGCCAGTTCTGTGCTCCTGTGTTAATGCAGTACGTGTGCAGGTAACTTCCAATCCCATTCTAGTCTCCTCCTCCTGGGGAGGAATCTTATCACTCACTTTACCACTGTGGACATGACATGGTCTTGGTGATCTCTAGCCCTTGGTTCAAATATGGACAAGGTGTCATTTTCATGACAAACAGCATTAAAGTTGTTTGATGCATCAGGTGATATAGGATATATTCACACAATATATAATATATATATATATATATATATATATCATTGACCAATGTTATAAAAATATTTGAGAACCAAATACTGTACCAACATACAAAATAGAATGGCAGAAGTGAAATTAACAGAAGTTCAAACAAATGTCCACAAAATGTGGCATGTTTACACTTCCAATGGTCATCCTTAAATTGCATAAACACAACCTTAGGCATTGGTCCTCACTTCCCACTTTGTTTGGGACAGAGTCTCTTTTGTTCCCTGCTGCACATGCCAGGCTGGTCTGTCGACTGCTGAGCATCCTCCTGTCTCCACCTCTGGATCCGCCTGATCCACATGAGGAGCACTGGGATCACACAGGGAGTGCTCTTGCACCTGCTTTCAAATGTCAGTTTGGGAGTCGAACTCAAGCTTGTGTGGCAAGCGTGTTCCCTGCTGAACTGTCTCCCCAGCTCTCCTTACAGGCTTTACACGTTTGTTTTTCACGTTAAGTTACATTTATTTATTTAGGGTGTGTGTGTGTGTGTGTGTGTGTGTCCATGTCCTCACATGGGTTCAGACATGCAAGCATGTCTCAGCATGCATGTGCGAATCAGAGGACAACTTGTGAGAATCAGTTTTCTCTTTCTACCCCTGGGTACTGGGGATGGAACTCAGGTCTTCAGGCATGGTAGCAGGTGTCTTTATTCACTGAGCCATCTGGCCAGCTCCTCTGTAGACTTTCAAAATACACATAGAAACATAAAATTAAAAATTATAGTGGACCATACCCTGTATTTATTAGTCTGTGACTCGTTAGAACAAGGGATTGACTTGGAAACAACGCAAAGCAACTTGGAGGGAGTGATGGACTGTTCTAGTAAAATAGACGAGGATATAAAATTTTCAAAACTCTCTAAATTGGCACATTTTATTTATGCAATTGTGTATCAAGTTAACTCTAAACAAGTAACATTTAAAGCATATTTTAAAACCTATATCAGATATTACATGTGGAATTTTCAATGATGTATAATGTGTTCTATTAAGACAGTAAAGTCCCTCTTTCTTCAAACACATGGGCACTCAAGAGATATCCATTAGCATTTAATTATGTAGATACATGCTTATTATGTTTTAAATAATAAATGCACCAAACTCAACTATACTTCATGAATTGATATTATTTGGTAAAGCATTTAGTTAACTGAAACAATTATTCAATGTCTTTAAAAAGACTTCTGAATAATGTTAGTTCACATTGACTGACATGAGAAGAATCAAACCTGCAACCATTTCCTAAACTATTATGTGCAGCTTAGCCAACATTAGTAGCAATTTCCCTTTAAAAACAATATTTGAATTTAAAACATAAAACAGTATTATGAGGCTCAGCAGGATTCAATGTGTAGGGGTTAGAAATGAAGTACTGAATATATGTATAAGGAGATGCAAAATACTTTGAAAAGGAATACTATGGTTTCTAGCACACTTCCCACCCAGGGATTTCAATTTCCATTCTATGGCAGCCACTTGAAGAAATGTGGAATCATTGTTTTCGCAAAATTGAAGACTTTAAACATATAATTCCTCTTCTAAACTGTGATTTCATTATAGATTTCATACATATGCATACACACACAATTTGCTCCCTCTGTTTACATTAGAAATTCATAAAAGTCAGACAAAGTTACCAATTTAAAAGGCAAAGAAAAAGACTCAAAGGAAGTATAGCTACTAATTTATTCATGTGATGCTCTAATCTGTATTAACATCATAATCTGGAGACAGGAAATTAATTAATATAGGACTGGGAAGATTCATTTGTAAGTACAAATTACTATTTTTTTGAAATACAATGTGTAGTCTGAGTGTCTTTCAAAACAACAGATATATCTTCTTTATAGAGAATTAAATGTAAAGCTATAGAGAAGAAAATATAAAATAGAAATCTTAGGGGCTAAATAGATACTTCAGCAGTCAGGAGCACTTGCTGCCCTTGAAGAGGACCCAGGTTCAATTCCCACTACTCAACATGGCTGCTCACAACTAGTTCCAGGGGATCCGACGCCCTCTTCTGGCTCCAGACACGCACATGGTGCACATACATACATGCACACACATAAAGTAAAAATAGATCTTTAGAAAAGGGGGGAAGCTTTAAGCACACTTGGTTAATTTCATTTTTTGTCTCATAAAACATGAACTAGGCATAAGATGTATATTTCCTTAGATTCTAAGTTTTCAGAAACTTTCAAAATGAAATGTAATTTTAAAAATATTGAACTATGCCCTTTCCATTTTTAATCTTTGCACACAGAAATCATTCAAGCGTGTACTAAATAAAGGAATAAATGCAGTCTTAGCCAAAATACTGTAAATAAACCTACCGTAACCAATATGGATGCCCAGGAGTGTTACTTACAAAGTACATTATCTACAGATTTCAAATTCTAATTTTTAAAAAGAAATATTTTAAAAATTAAACAAACCAGTTTCATGCTTTTAGAAACTAATTAGTGAGTGAAACAGTAAAGGGCACCTCTGGGATTCAATAATCAGGGTTATGTATTCAAAAAATAAATTTCTGTAAGTTTTATGACAACAGGAAAATCTCAGCCATATTTTTACTATTTTAGAATTATCAATTCTTTTTAAAATTGTTTGATATTATAAGGAGCTGAAGTGATGGCTCAGAGGCTAAGAGCACATACTGCTCTTACACGAGGACTCAAGGACATTTTGAATTGTCATGGTACTCCCATTGCTTATGTAACTCCACCTTAGAGACGCAATACACCTACTTAGAAGACAAACTTAGATGCTCTTGGTCAGACAAATTTTGCAGCTTAGTTTTTTTTTAAATCTCAATTCTCACTGATTGAAGAATTGCTACAACGTCAAAATAATTTGGGGTGACTAAGAATCGAGTCACAGAAAAACACACGCGCCTTACTTCAGGCTGGAAGGACAGTAACTTCAGATCAAAACTAACATTATCCATGCCCATCCTTTCCATTTGTGGTGAACACGTTTCTCTTCTGCTTCTTAATGGGAGTTAAAATTATTTGCAGCCTTAAAGTGAAGCCAGTTGGCACTGAAAGGCGATTGAGTCGGGTCCCAATTTATTCAGTAATGACGCAATGGAGAAGCCGTATTCAGTCCAAGTCTTTCGGCACATCCAAGCAGTCCTGTAAGCTATTTTAGGTTATATTACATAATTCTATTTCTCGTCTTCTCCCTCTCTCCCTTTTTTCTTCCTTTCTATTTTTCCACCCCAATTATTATGTTTACCTCCTTTTCTCGTTAGATACTAATTTCCACAAAATTTAGAAACTGCCTTCTGGCCCAGCTCAGCGTGTCCAAATTGATTATGTGACCCAACATGGGAACTGTTACGGAATCAAATATGTACCGGGCATCAGGTACCACGGCAGACACTATTTTAAGGCTCAAGCTATGGCACAGAGAAGCCTACTACTCTAAGTTTCCTTTAAGGAAAGGAACCCAAGTTTTAAACAAAAAAGTAATCACAAGTAATAAATGTAATTAAATAGGACCACTCATCTGAAGAACCAAAAAAAACAGATAACAGCAAATTAGTATCCTTTAAAAAAATGTTTTTTTAAAAAAAGACTTTTATATAACTGTGGTTTAATTATGAAAATTTGGAAGTAAACAATGAATCAGTATTACCATCTAACCCACAAGTTCCATTCAAACTTCCGATTGCCCTTTATAGGTCCAAGATACACGATATCTTGAAGACCAGTAGGTCAGTTACTACTCCAAGCCTGACTGTCCTTGTGATTTATGCTTTGGAGCAGGAACATGACAAAAGCAGTGTTGCGTTCCCAGGACAGCATCTATAGAAAGCACAAGATGCTAGTTTGAACTACTTTGGAAGGTGCTATCTACTGTGTTTTCCTGTTGTAGAGTTAGTCATACGAACATTGCACTTAACCAGTAGTGAGTTGTTAACTGACATTTTGTGGGTACCTTGAAATTAAGATCCTGTTGTTTTCATCCAGTTTTTACCTCCTGTTTTAGGATCCATTGATGGTGCATTCCTCAATCAGCCATTAATATGATGGTGAGCAAATGTGCTTTTCTTGTTCTATTATTCCTTCTAGACCAATGGTTCTCCAATGGGGTACAGGCAGTTCTGTACCCACTCCTCTCCCAAAGGACATCTGGCAGTGTCTGAAGATATCGTTGCTTCTCACAGATGGAAGCGGGGTGGAAGATGGAGGCAGAAAGGCATGCTACTGGTGTTTGGTAGGTAGTGGCCAGGGATGTCACTACATTGTATAGGCTAGGTCCAGGACTACACACACACACACACACACACACACACACACACACACACACACACACACACACACACACACATTCTTACCCTATCCTCCCCAAAATATCACTAGTGCTGAGGTTCTATTACATAGAGCCTGTTCTTAATTAAATGACAGTTCAAGATATGAAGAATTTTATGTGTTCCAACATTTATATATGTATTAATAAATTTGCAGAGTATTATTTTACCCAAAAGATTACCATTTTTCTTATCATTTATTTTTACTCTCATTTTGTCTTAAATTTAGTCAAGAGTAATATCTTCAAGCCAGTTTCCTCTGTCTTTTGGGCATATATCAACCACTCGGAGTACCTTCCTTATTTTATGACATATAATGCCATATTTTAGTGGGAAATGAGATCAGAATCCAATATCCCAGTAGTAGTATATTCACCACAAAGAGACCAAGACAGCGATAGGACATATTCCATTACCATCCCATCTACAATCAGTCTATCTGTCCATCTGTCTATCTAAAGTGGCATATTGGTATCTTCATTTCCAATCCAACATCCCAGGGCTTATTTAAGCTTTTCCCCTGTCTATGTATGCAACTATCTTGGTTGACACTGAAACCCGTGACTCCCATTATCCTCAACACATTAATCTATTTGCTGGATCTCCCAATTTCTCCATAAATGAACAAATTCCCTACTGCAAAACAGAAAACTAAGCCCTGAATAGACACACCTCCCTTACCAGTTTCTTCACCCAGAGTCAAGCCCAAACCTTGTTGCAATAAAAGAGAAAGGATGGGAAGCTAGTGAGAAAGTTGGGGGGTATAGGATACAGCACTTGCTTAGCCTGTGAGTAGTCTCCAGGCCTTCAGCTGGAGCCCCAGCACAAGAGAAAAAAAAAAATTTAAAGATTTATTTATTTATTATGTATACAATGTTCTGCCTACATATATGCTTGCAGGTCAGAAGAGGGCACCAGATCTCATTCTGGATGGTTGTGAGCCACCACGTGGTTGCTGGGAATTGAACTCAGGACCTCTGGAAGAACAGCCAGTGCTCTTAACCGCTGAGCCATCTCTCCAGCCCCAAGAAAAAGAATTTTTAAAGTTCACCATGGATATGCCACTTACACCTGCCCTCACCCCTACTGCCAATTAAATGCTTTGCCTCAAAGCAGGAAAGGAGGAAATGAGCCAGATTCTATCTGACTCTGTATCCTACAAGTGTTGGTTTTGCCTATCTGTGAGGGAACGGTATCAACTCTTATATGAAAGACTTAAAACTAGCCTTTGTTTAAAAAAATAATTTATATGTAATAACAATGTACTAAATATAAATATACTTAAAACTGGATTCTACCTCTTAAGTCTACCATAAAACATGAGTAGCTATCTATTAAAATGTGCTCAAAATGGTCAATTTTCATATGCCTTTCAGTTGTAGGACATAGAGAAATCAGGCTAGAACTGAGATAGAAGGTTCCTCCCTGTCGACTAACTTGAGAAGGTGCTCTGCAGGCTGATGGGTGAGACAAGTCAATAGTCTCCCCCTGCTGCAGGCTACAATAATGACCTGCCCGGCCAGATGTGCAGCAGTGGCTGGCTCTGAAGGGATAATCTGTGAGTGGCTAACCTTGGCAGTCTACTTGACTACATTTGGAATCAACTAAAAGCCAAGCTTCTGGGCAAGCCTGGGAGGGACTTTCCTGATCAGATTATTAGAGGTGGGGAAAGGCACCCTAAATCTGGGCCCCGCCTTCCAGTGGCAGCCCACACTAAAAAAAAGACATACAGAAGGAAGCTTTCATGTTTTGCCCTCCCTCTCACTGTCAAGTTCATCTACCCTGTGGCTGAGGCATCCCTTCACGTGTATTAGAACCTACTTCCTTGGAATTCTAATGTAGGCTAAAGATCAGCAGCTTTCTAGGAATCCTCGAGGACCAACACCAGCTTGGGACTGCTGAGACATTCAGCCTTGTGCACTGAACTACTACTGGATTCTTAGCCTTTCCATTATGAGATAGCCATTGTCGGTCTACCCTGGCTACGCCACAAGCCTGTAAGCTAGTCTAACCAATTACACACAGACACAGACACACACACACACACACAAATCAGTTCTGTTCCTTTAGAAAACCCTGACTAACGGAGTAATCAATCACTTTCTCATTGGATTCATGAGTGCCACAGGAGAGAACTCATGTCTGATACTATAAACCTGGTCAAGAACTCATAACTGGGAGATCATAGGCCGTAGGAGCTTCAACCACAATTTTGTTTTTACTCAATGGACATGCTTCCAACTACCTTCTAAATATTTATATCCATCTCACAAATTAATGCTTCTCTTGGCTGTCATCAGGAGAAACTCTTTTTGCATTGGGTGATAACTGATAGAAAGCCAATTTATTAGTCTTCAACAAGTAATTTCTCCTTGAAGTTTGGGAACAATCACAGTTTCCAGAAGCATGAATTCTCAATTCACTTGCTTTCTTTCTGAAGGGAAATCATGATGTAATCCATCACTTGGTTCACTATACATATCTGCTTCTCTTGAAATTTTTAGCAAAGAGTTTTATTATCACAGATGAACTGACACTTGCTTTGTAAGTATTTTATTTTTACATTTAAAAATACTTATTTACATTTTTCCCCAAAGCAACACATATTTGGAAAATCAAACAACACAAAAATTAATAAATGAGAATGTAATTTCTCTTCTACCTTATCTTTTCAGGTGCCACTTTTTTGAAATAATTCATAATTTAATATATATATACTTTCACAGTGTTTTTCATATTTACAGCATCTTTTTATAAACATAAAATTACATTACACACATTACTCAATTCATCTAACAATAGTATCTTATGTGTTTCTCCAGCATACAACATAAACTCAAGTCATGCTTTTAATTGCTACTTAATAATCCATCAGTATGGATATACCATAATTTATTCACATTGGTGATGGAAATAAAGCATCCAACTGCTGCCAGCTTTTCCCTTACTAATCCACGTGATACTACAATTAGCATCTGTGTATGTTACGTACTGGAGGACAGATGCCAAAAAGTGGGACCACTGGGGTAACAGGAGTGTAAATGATAGCCAGATCTTCCTAAACCTTGTATTTGAAAAAATATCTTAGAGTATACAAAAATAACCAGGATAGAAAATAATGAGCCCTAATTTACTTATCATTCAATTGAACAGCTGCCAATCTTCAATACTCTCCTTTTCCTCCTAGTTAGGAAATTTAAAGAAATCTCATTTTAGTTCTGTCTCTATTAATGCCTCTAAAAGTTTCCCAAAGTCCTTTTTGGAACACTAGCTATGTGGTAACTGTCTTCATGTATATGCTCTTAATAGTTTATAGGAAAACTTTTTTAAAGTCACCCATAATATTCACTTCCACCTCCCACTAAGCTCTTTGCAATGGAGAAACAGAATCAACGGATCCAAAACAGTAGAAAAAACGACCAGGAGAAAAATCATCCTAAAAGCATAAAAACCTCGAGTGGGAACAATATCGGGCAGGCACAGAGGTAGATTAAGCGACCGTGGCAACAAAGAGAAGAAAAGAGGAACATTAAGTAGATTTTTAAAAGCTAGCATTAGCAGGTAGGGAAAGTACTTAAGGGATTGCTGGTGGTCTGAGTGGGAAATCTGAGCAAAGAAAGCAATTTCGTGAGGAATAGGGCACGCCATTTGAATGTAGTTTAGGACCAGTGGCTTAAAATACACCGCGCTCATCAAACCCTGGATGAATAACCTCTTAGTGCTCTTCCAGCAAGAGATGTTAGAGGGAGAGTATCCCCAATATATAAGAAAATGACAATTCTTTCTTTTTAAATATGGGTAAACTGCCACTTGAAGAATATAGAATATGTGTAATGTCCACATACATGCATAAGTGACACAAATAAGAATGTGTTCCTGGCAAAGGAACGCTGTGAAACGAAACTTCAAATTCACTGGAGACAAAGGCTAGCTAGTTAAAGGAATTATAAAGGAAACTATCATATAGGAACATGTTAGAGATATATTAAAGACATGGCCTATCACTTCTTGGCCATTTAACTAATATCAAGTATAGAATCATATAATTTAGTTATTTAAATTGTGGTTTCCTTTTTTGGCTATTAATTTCATTAACCCACAAAATACCTATAGAGTATTCTCTATATCCTAAGCAGGTATACATACACACACAAAGAAAACTGTAAGCCCCGTAGGGTTTACAGTCTGAGTGATTTATACATGATTACAGTATATTTTGATGAATTTTAATTTATTTACATTTGCTTACTTATTTTGTATGTATGTCTCTGTGCGCGCGCGCGCGCGCGCGCACGCACACACACACACACACACACACACACACACACACACACACGTGCCCTGGTGATGTGTGGAGGTCAGAGAACAACTTGCTAGAGTCGGTTCTCTCTTTCTGCCAGATGGGTTCCGGAGACTGAATTAGGCCATCAGTGCCTGGACTCCCTCCCCCATTTCAGCAGCCCCTATTTCAAGGAATTTTACATTTTTGAAGGTCTAACCTGATGGACTTCTGCTCAGTAGAGTCAGAAAAAGCTTGCTAGAGGAGGTGAATGACAACTGAACTGAATCTTGAGAGCTACAGAACTTAGAATTAAGAAACAATTTCTAAAGCCTATGAAAGCTTTATTAATACATTGAAATTGGAAGTAAATTTTTTCTAATATACACTTGACAAGAATACTATAGTCTTCTTAAAAGTAGTCTACTTAAAAGTAAATTTAAAGTGTCCAGTAAATAGCCAACCAAGTGTTTGAAAATAGAACCATGCCAGAATATATCATACAATTTTAGAACACCAGGAAGGAGACTATCAGGTCCCACAGGAGAATTAACAGGTTTCATTTAAAACAAAAGGTGGGAAAGAGAAAGATTAAAACAGCATTCAGCTTATTAATTTCTAGAAAATACAGTGCATTGTTGTGCAGTTCTAAAGAGAAAGTCATTTCAAATTTGATCATTTTATATCCGAACAAAGTGTCACTAAGCCTCAAAAAAAAAATTGCTTCCCCTACTATCTCATGAAGCTACTGAAATGTGTGATTGTACAAGGTGACAGATTAAACATAAGAGCGTAATTTATGATTGATACCCAACACAAAAGAGACGTAATGAATCCTGAGAAGACAGAAGAAAAATTCAAGACAAAAGGTTTATAGCAGACCTAGAGGCCAGTGGTCAGAGGCTCCAGGAAAAACTTCAGGACTGACTATGAAATTGATGCTCTATGTGGAGATATTTTAGCAGACAATGTATTAGGCTTTAAAAATATATACATAAAATCATGCCCTGAGATAACATGTGCATGCTGTTGAAGTTCTTACTGTCATGGGAGTAAACTGAACCATTTTGGCCAGCATTAGCAAGGTGAATTCACTGCTGAAGCAATGTGATTGATCTGACATTGTTTTTTAAAAGATGTTTGCTGGTGAGATTTAAAACAGTTCACAGAAATCATCCAAGTACCTGGATGCATCAAACACTGACATTGATCCAGATTTTAATACGGAAGTTTCTTCAGCACATGGAGAAAGAATGTTTTTATTCCTTTGTAGCAGTTCAGTCAAAGTTGAGAGATCATTTGAGAATTGAAAATGCAGGACAGCACATAAGAGGTACTTAACAAACATTTGCTGAGATTGCTCTTTCTTTTCCAATCTATAAATAAGATAAGAAAAGGTAAGTGAAGATCAAGGTAACTCTTTGATGAATTAATTAGATATGAAATATTTATATACATATTCACATACATGTAAACATGCACACGCATATATATACTCACCAATACTTAAATGTTCTTTTGTTGCTCTTCTGCAGCTCTATACTAGTTTTCAATTTTATTTTTAAAGTGTATTTCACAAATTTAGCTCAATCAAACAAGTTTTAAAACACATGTTTTCTTTAAAACACTCGGCTGTTGAAAAATATTTATAAGAATATTAGCTTAGATTTCTGTTAAATAGAATAATATAAATATTTGCTGATAGTGCTTGCTATTTTCAGATAATATGGGAGAATATTTTCAAAAGAATTAGGTATTAACCAGTTGAATTAAAAAAGGTATCACCAAAACTATTTGCAAATATTTTATTTCATTGACTTTAAAAAATAAAATGACTAATGAAAGTTGACTACTCTTAGGTAGATAATTAAATAATCTGAAAAATACACAAAATAAATGTGTATTCAATGCTTCCAAATCTATAGAGGATGAGGTTGCAAACTCAAATGTCCACGAGTTAGGGGAAGAGTAAAATCAAAGACATGGTCTCTCCAGATAATGTGTATCATGGATGTGAGCTCAGACTTGGGCCACTAGATTATATGATCTCTCTAAAAAAAAAAAAAACTGAAAACCTAGAGCATATGAATTCTCCCTACTTTAACATCTTGGTTATAATTTTTTAATTACTACATCAGTTATACAAAATATTTATATGTTCTAAATTCAGTTTCTATTCATTTAGGGGCCTATGGTATATTCTCTATAAAATTTAGATTAAACTTGCCTATTCTATAGAATAATAAATCAAATATAAAAAGAATGTGCAGAATGAATGGATTTATTTATGTGACTAGAGATTCAGATAAATCAATACATACTGAGTACCCCTTGGGCAGGTCCTATTCAAAGTACTATGGTGGAAAAAAGAGGTATGCCTCGATATAAAATATAAATGTAATCTTCTAATATTTCTTCCCTTGGCTTCTAAACACACCCAGAAAATTAACCATCCACAGTGAGCCCCTTTTTTAGAATGAGGCACTATTAATATTAGGCTAAGCCAATTATGACTGTGGCAGGTGAACAAGGCTGTGTAATCACCGAACTTAAAGAACCTGGCGGCCTCATCTCTGCCCCCCCCCCACTCCAGTTGGTCCACCCAGGCTCCACCCCCTCCACAGTGGAGCTTCCCTTGGCAGGCTCGTCTCATGGTTTATGACTGAAAATCAGAGGGAAAGAGAGTGAAATGAAAGAATTGGAATCATCGAGGGCTTTTCTGTGTGGTCATTTTATATTTAGTAGGTTCAGAACCTACAGCAATGTGAGATGGCAGGAGATGGGTGTGGCCTTTGTACCAATCACAAAAAGTAAAATACACAAGTTACTTGACAGGCTTTTCCCTGAATGGACACCCTCTGAGACCAAACCACGGGTTTTATAAACACTGCATAACCTCTCAGCAATCAAGGAAGTCAAATTTTATTTTTGGAGAAAAATAAGGACTATAGCTTATATACAGTACATAATTGAGGGCTAGTTTGTAATTGCAAACTACAAATCTGTACGACATAAAACCAGAAAGGTCAAAATGGGTACTATGACTCGAGGCCTTCCTTCCCTCTACACTTCTCATCATTCTAATATCTCTTCTTTTCTTTTTGTTTGTTTGTTTGTTTGTTTTTTGTTTTTTTGAGACAGGGTTTCTCTGTGTAGCTTTGCACCTTTCCTGGATCTCGCTCTGTAGCCCAGGCTGGCCTTGAACTCACAGAGATCCTCCTGGCTCTGCCTCCCGAGTGCTGGGATTAAAGGCGTGCACCACCACCGCCCGGCTCTAATTTCTCTTCAAAAGGAAGCCAGAGGAAAAGAGAACCTGCGGCTTTCCTAACCATTTTGCACTTCTCAGTTGTACATAATGACCATCCACCTACCCTCCGTTGTGTTCTAAATAAAACAGTCAATTAAAAACAACAAAGTCCAAGATTAAGCAAAATACTCTCCATCTCAGTTCTGCGTCGGAGGTCCACCACGCCTCTCAGTCAAAGATGAAGTCATGACAACTGTCAGAGGGTCCAAGAAATGGCAAGGACGTAAAAACCTGGCCTTCCACATCCCAGAAGGACAAAGGCTTCAAACACACCAGGTATTTACTGCCTACAGGGGACATTCCAACTACTCCGGCACACACAAGCAAACACGAGAATGAGCATGCGGACCGTTCCAATATACATAATTCATCCACATTTTCAGACTCCTGCACACGGACAGGATGATTTGAATCTTTTCTTCATTCCTTCCCACCTCCCCAGGACTCAACTCAAATATTCAGATTAAAGGTTGGGAGTGGAGGGAAGAAAGCCAGGCACATAGAACACAAACAATCAATGCATTCACCCATGAACTACTTTCTCCACATCAAGAATTCATAACATACTACAATGCACCCAGGCCATACAAATGTCCATATATCTACAACAATGCTCCCTGGAAACACTGCCCGTGACCAAAATAACTTTGCTGGAGACATGAGCATTCTTTTAGTTGCGCTTTCTGTGTGCTGTTTCTGTATGCAATTTCAAAATATCACTATGGCCACAGGCTTGAGGAGTACCTTGGAGGAAAGGCTAGGTCAGACCACAAATCATGACCACTGCTGTATTATTATCATCACAAAGAGCAGCACTTCTCAGGAAAAAGAAAGAAAGGAAACAAAGCGGACATTTGGTGGAAGACTATTCAAGAAGACTGCACTCCCTTTCCTTACTAACCTCACTCCTCAGATCCCCATCCATTAGAATGCCTGTCTACCTCTCAGAAACCCCAGAGAGCCCATTTTCCAGTGACCTTTAATCAGGCTCCTCGGCGACAATCCAACACTCACATTCTTTTCCCTTGGCCCAAGTTCCTTTCTGTCTCTCAAGTTAGTACTGCGGTTTTCAGTTCTCATCATGAACTTTAAAATCCATTTCTCACCATTACGGGGAGCTGAAATCTTCAAGAAATATAGTAGAAGGGTTCTAAATTCCTGGGTGGTCACTCACGAAGCCTTTAGGCAACTTGCTTCATTCTGCATATCCGCTCCCCCGCCTCTTAAGAAGTTAAGTTTATCCACTGGGGTAATATTTACAATGGAGCTGATAAACACCAGATGGGATGAAAAGAATCAAGGGATGCTACTTGAAAGAAGAGGAAGAAAGGAATATTATTCAGCATTTGCTGGGGAGAGTGCCACTCGCCCAGCATATCCTGGCACAGACATGACAAGTCACCTAAAGCAGACATGACAGCCACAGGCGGCCTTTCTGTAGGACTCACTGATGAATGTGCGTAGATCTAGACAGAATCACAGTGTCATTTCAGTCCTTTTTATAACACCGCCTTCCATTTTCAAAGAGGAACCTACCTCTTGTTTCAAATAAAAATGCAAAAACTACATTATTAAGAGACATCTAAATTCTTCTTCCAACTCCCTGGCACTTCAAATGAAAATGTAAAACATGCATTTAAAAAGAGCTATCTTTCTTCTGAATGTGCCTTGCCTGGTGGATCCTAAGACCAAATATGAAGAACTCGCATGGCTTGGGCCACATTTACCCAACACTGAGCCAAATTAAAACCATGCTCCCCCAACTATGTACTGGGAGCCACACAGTAAGACAGTCACCCCACGTCGTGTAACCTAATCTTGTCTACTGGCTTATATTATGGATTATGATTCCTAAAAGGGCCAGGAACCAAGACTGGTGCCACCACCAGCTCCCCTTTGGGGTCCCTCACATTTCATAGCTGCTGCCTACCCATACACCCTAAACAGAGGAAACAGAAAAGCTTGAGAATTCATTTCCCAAAAGAATTTACAAAGTTTGCCCCGAACGCATCGCTGAGTGACTCTGATCCTTTGTACTCCCCAACCCGAGTGTAAGAATATCTGATTGATTTGATTTTTGATTCTTGAGAATCTATTGGGAGATGTTGACATCTGACACACTGTGAGCTCCTCAGAGAGAAGCACTATTGAAAAACAAAGCCTTTTCTGTTCTTTGACTGGTAAAACGCACTGCTTCCTTATTCCTTAACAATGAGATTTATATCACAGCTTTGAAAGATACGTACTCCACTTGGATGTTAAAGAATGCTTTCTAAAAATTTATTTATTTTTTATTTGATGTGCATTGGTGTTTTGCCCTGGGTGTCCAGTCCCCTGGAACTGGAGTTATAGACAGTTGTGAGCTGCCATGTGGGTGCTGGGAACTGAACATGGGTCGTCTGGAAGAGCAGCCAGTGCTCTTAACCGCTGGGCCATCGCTCCAGCCCCATAAAGAACACTTTTAAAAAATGAAATCAATGGGTCTTTTTCATTGTTGCAAAAGTAATATATACCATAAAATTCAAACAATCCTGAAAAGCATAATGAAGAAAATGCAAATTACTCATAATCCCAACAAAGCACTGCGCACCGAAACACAGCTCTGTGCATAATCATAGTTATTCACATACGTTGTAGGTGTATGCATTTTATAGAAACAAGACCACATTTAGGCTAGGGAGATGCCTCCCAAGCATGAGTACATGAGTTTGATTACAGAACCCACGTTCAAATGGCGGGTGTGGGGGTACATACCTGTGGTCTTAGCACTGAAAAGGAGGAAACAGAAGGGTCACTCCCGAACTTGCCAGTCTAGCCTAACTGGTGAGCCCAAGTTGATGAGAGACACTGCTTCAAAAGAGGTGGATGGTTTTCCTGAGGGTGAGGATGACATCCAAAAATGGTCCTCTGGCCTTCTCTGCTTCCTTTTCTCTCTCCGTCTCCCTGTCTCCCTGTCTCCCTGTCTCCCTGTCTCCCTGTCTCTCTGTCTTTGTCTCCCTCTCCCTCCTCCTCTCCCTCTCCCTCTCTCCCTCTCATCTCTCTCTCCTCCCCTCCCCCCACACACACATAGAGGACACCAATGCATGTGTACCCAAACACACAAACTGTACACACACGTTATAAATAAATAAACTACATTCACTGTACTAAATTTTTTTTAAAGATCTATTTATTTTTATGAATGTTTTTGCTGCGTGCCAGAAGAGGGCATCAAATCCCATGGAACTACAGTTAAAGACAGTTGTAAGCTGCCATGTGGTTGCTGGAAATTGAACTCAGGACCTTTGGAAGAGCAGTCAGTGCTCTTAACCTCTGAGCCATCTCTCCAGCCTCTATTGTACTGATTTTAACACAATATGTTTTATAGATTCTCCATAGCTATATAGTACTCCACTGCATGGAGTAGTCATAACTAACAAGTCACCTAAAATTAAATATCTACATTCATTGTGCTTCTGTGAATCCCTTTACTTATAGCTTTATGTAATAGTTTCATTATTTTTCAGAAAGGAAATAATAAAAAACTAGATACTTAAAATTGTTAAACAAACTGCCAGACTGCTTCCGTAATGGCAAACTATTACTTGCCGGTTCGCAGATGGCCTTCTTTCTACTGCTGATCCAGAAAGCTCTCTCTAGAGAATACCCTTTGGTCTGCATATACTGATGCCAGCACATCATTTACATCCAACTTCTTGATGCTGCTCCCCCAACACCAGGACAGGGTGTCTCTGTGTAGCCCAGGCTGTCCTGGATCTTGCTCTGCAGATCAGGCTGGCCTCGAACTCAGAAATCCAACTGCCTCTGCCTCCCGAGTGCTGGGATTAAAGACGTGGGCCAAACCTGCACCGCTCACTGATGCTGCTTTTTTAATGAAGTGTCCTTAAACATCTAGTCAACCTATTTATTAATCTTTAAATCCCAGGGATTTGGATTACATTTAGAAGGGCATCCCTGTCTCAATATAACAAATGTATTCATCTGAAATATACAGGAATGTCAGTTTCCAGTTAAGCATTTTATCCAACTTATGTTTATTTTGATATAGAATAAAGGAAGGAGTTGGATTTGTTATTTTTTAATTCCTAGTTAAGTGTTCTCAAAAGCATTGATTTAAAAAAAAAATCTTGTCACTGAAATCTCATCTTGGTCACATGAGTCCCAGATGCTAAGGTCTGTGAGAATCCTCTACGCTATTCTAAAACATTGATTTGTAGTGTTGATACATGAATGCCATACTATTTTAGTTACAGATCATTCAACATTGTGTTTGCACATCACAAAGTAATGTGAAATCTTAGGACAAGAAAAGTACTTACTACCTTGTATTATTTTTTAATAATCAAAGAACTAAGAAAGTTAAGAATGAAGCAGATGATACCACACTACTACTAAAAATAGAGCATTTACAATCACATAGGCCTTAACAGCTGATATGTTCATCACATACAAAGTAGTCCATGCTCTTAGGAGTAAGAATTTGTTCCAAGACTCCCTGGCAATCACACAAGAAATGACTAACAGTGAAATCTTAATTTCACATATAATTCCCATGATGATACTTACTTTAAAATAGAACAGTGGGTCCTATAAAAGCCCAAATTTTCTCATTTCTTAATTAATCTACTTTACTAAAGTGTGTGTGTGTGTGTGTGTGTGTGTGTGTGTGTGTGTGTGTGTGTGTGTGTGTGTGTGTGTGCAGAAATATAAAGCATGGATGAATATAGGTATAGGTCACAGACATATCAGTTCACATTCTAGCTCCTCTCAAGGGCATGGTGTTTACTCTTGGGCTGTTTTCCTCTTCTCTTTCCTCCCTGTCACAGAGTTAGGGATCCAATCCACTCCAGGACAAGGAGCTTGGTTTGAAGCAGAGGGTCAGCTCAACACATGACAATTTACCAATGCGATGTACATCACACATGGATGCTTTGTAATCTGTAACAGGTATACAATGCATGTTTATGTCACGTATGCATTATATATCTGTATAGATGTCATGTTTATAAATATATATAACTATATAAAACATAACTTTGAAGGAGAAAACATTTTTAAATTCAACCTGGCATTCTGAAGCTTTGGTAATTCTGCAGAGTATACACTCCGTACAATAAAATAATAACATAACAGGAAAACTAAAGATTTAGGCTGTATTTCCATAATGTTCCCTTTGGTTTCTTAAAGGTAGGTAAAAATGAATAGATAAAAATCTTAATAAGAATCTTCTCTCTGGTAGTATTGATTACTAGTCTAAAAGAGATCAGTTTTAGTACATCCTAAACAGATGCAGGAAAAGGCTAGAGCTGTATGCATTAAAAGTTTAGGTGTGCCCTCTGAGGAAGAGGGTCTACAAACATGCTCAGGAAGCCAGGAGACATCTACCAACCACAGGGTCCTCTCAGAGTCCAAGCAGAAGAGGAGCAAACTGAAAGAATGCAGAACAGGTTTTACTACACATTCTCCAAAATGAAGCTGCAACATTTTTAACTGTTGCAAAAATTCTGACTGACGGGAAAATACTGCAATAATATATAACAACTATCAGCTTACATATGATATACATGTGATAATATACATATTAGATAAAAGTCTACATTTATAGAATTATTTCTGAATTCTCATTATTTCTATATTCCTAGTAAGCACAGTATTATTATTAAATTCTATATATTACTTATGTGTATATATGTTATGTGAACATGCAATAAATGGAAGGAGAGATATTGATCCATCTGTTCAGGCTATCAAAAGATAGTACACTTTAAGAATATGCAAGTGAGCCAGGTGGTGGCGGCACATGCCTTTAATCCCAGCACTCAGGAGGCAGAGGTAGGTGGATCTCTGTGAGTTCGAGGCCAGCCTGGTCTACAGAGTGAGTTCCAGGACAGTCCAGACTACAAAGAAAGACCCTGACCCAAAAAAAAAAAAAAAAATCATTTCAGTAGAAGAAAGAGACAAGTTTAGAGAAAAAGGCTTTTAGAGAAACAGAACGGAGGAGCTTCTCTGATGAGAGGTCATGGGGACTGGCAGGAAAGGAGATTCTGCCCACAGGGAACCAGAAGCAGGAAACAGGCTGCAATGCTCCCTGACAGATATTCCCTTAGCCAGGCACCTGAGCAAAGCGCAGAAGCAGCGCTCACTGGCCATGAGGGCCAGCCTTACACTTGTCCCTAGCTCACACCACGGGTCGGCACCGAGCACACTCTCTCTGCACGGCAGCTTGGGTGTCTCAGGACGGACGCTCTTGAGTACTGGGAACCAAAGAACGAAACAGAAATGCCTGTTCTTAGGAAGCTTGACTAACAGTTTGCTTTTCACAGCAGCAAAGAGAAATGCACAAAGACAATGCCGGGTCCTACGGCAACAAGTCAGCATGCAGAAATGAATTCTGCATGACACTTCTGTTTCCTTCTGGAGCTAAGAGTCAAACCCAGGTACTTACGATTGGGAGGCAAACACTCTACCACTAATCCATAGATAGCATATGCAGCCCACCACATCCATCTTAATTTCCTCTTACATCACTGAATCAAAGTCAATTAGTGAAAATATATCTCAGGATTATAAAGCATTTTAAGGCTGGATGTTTACAAACATAGCAAAAATAACAAAAGCAAGTACAAAGAATGTTTTCTTTTCCAATATACCAGGAAATAAAAAAAAATGAGATACTTCAATTATTTCCCAAAATCAAGAGAATTCTTTTCCATAACATTTTGGAAGGTCTGGAAATAATAGTCATTTTATCTCTAAAAACATACATTGAGCATAACCAGTAACTTATTTTTAAATCTAGGATGGACGGCTCTACTAGATGATGGGTGTGCTGTGTTTACTGTGTATACACATTAGAGTTTTATGATTCTAAAATATTTTAACTGTTTTTCTATTACTAAGTAATATTAACCTGCAGAACCTAAACTGTTGTGCCTATCAGTTCTACCATTAGAAGCTTCTTTCCTCATTGTGACTGTCCCTTGGCACACTTTCACACTGTTTCTATAGAAACTGGTATTCCTGTGCACAACTTCAAGTCCCTACCAGGGTTAAAAGATCAGAACTATTCCTTTACTTAAAGCTAGAAATATAAAAACTGCCATTTCAAACAACAACAAAATAAGTTCAAAGATAAGGGAAGTTTTTTATATCAATGATTGGCAAATGCATTAAATATACTAGAAATAAGTCCATGAACATATATAACTACATCTTCAAATGTTTATACAGTGAAAGCTTGGTTATTATTTGTGACGCGCTAATTATACTGTAATCTAAAACAGAATTATGCTTGCGGCGCCCTCTGCTGGGCTTTCCACTCACAAACTCAACCCAGCAACACTAACCAAATCAAACTTCTGTTTCAAGTGAAAAATTACTTTTTTGTCCATGAGCACTTTACGATGAAGATTATATGAAAGTTGTGGCTGGTATTTACTTCGCTGAAAAAGACTTGTGAAATTTCAGTAGCTGCTTCTCTTAAAGAGTCACTACATAGTCACATAAATTATAAATTATAAATTATAAATTATAGCTGCATATATAACGTCGAAGCAGAGCTGTCTAGGGGACAAAAGGAACTAACAGCAGAGATGAGGGTCGGGAAAGACGGGAGGGAAGGATGAGGGGCAAAATGCTCAACACATACGAACGCTCAAAAGTTCACTGTTGCATCAGGGCTGGGAGATGGCTCAGTGGAGAAAACGCTCGACACACACTCACAGGACCTCAGTTCATACCCCCAGAAGCCCTGGAAATGGCGGTGGGCGCGGTGGCCACCTCTAACTCTGGCACCAGCACTCAGGAGGGCCCCTAGAGGGAGCTGGGTAGCTAGGCTGGCTGCACGGACAGCTCTGGGCTCTGTTCAGAGACCCTGCTTCAGTGAATAGGAGAGGAACAACTGCTGAAGGTCCTGAGCCCAACCTCAGGCCTCCACACACATTCGTACACACGTACAGCCACTCCCATGAACGTGCATACACACACACACACACACACACACACACACACACACACACACACACACACCACATACCACACAGGCACTCACATGCCAAAAAAAGTCACATACAAAGAAGGTCTTAATATATCTTGTTTTTGTTACTGCATCTGTCACTTGACGATATTTTCAGGTTCTTAAGACTCTATTTTGATAAAACATTTTCATAAGCTATTTTGTTATTTTTATCCAATTTTTCTAGCTTTTTAGTTCAATAAAAATAGTTCATTTTAAAACATCAAAATAATTCTTAGTTTCTCTTTGCAATTTAAATTTATTTTAAATTAATCCTTAACAACATAAATTGTACATACTTGGAAACCCTTATAAGCAAGTTTGAAAAGTACCGATACCAGGAGCAATAAACAAATAAATAAATAGCTTCCACTTATTAAGTATCAACTGTGAGGAATAAAGTACTCTATGGTGTCTAGGAATTATATGTAGTCTTTAAAAATGAATAAAATACAAGTTCACAGAGACTATATAAATCGCTTAAGGTGAGACGTGTCTCAGTCATTCTGAAGTTTCCTAACAAACAATAGACAGCAGAAAAAAAAATCCTCAACATACAATTCCCCCATTTATCAGTGCAACAACATGGGGGTGTGGCGATGGAGAAAATGGTAAAGAAGAATAAGACATCATTTATATGTGAAATAATAATCTGGACCATTAGGAAACTGTTTGTATTGTGTGTAGTGCTGCCAGCTAGTGGCCCTATCCCATACTGAGTCAGGAAAACAATACTTGTTTTATGCTACTGAATTAGAATTTTTCTATTTCACAGTCCAGGGTCATGCTCTAACCTTGCATGTGCACAAAGCTGACTTAATAGTATTTAACATTACTCCAGTATAAAGAAGAATGTGTCCTCAACCACCATAGCGTCCCTTGACCAGTCCTTGCCTAGCTCCCAACAAAACTACAAGATACGCCTAAGTCAGAATTCAGTAAAGGCCAATACACATAAACTAACAGGTAACCTATTATTATCCATGCGAAAGAAACCTACATCATTTTAAATATTTTAGGGTAGTTTTAGAACATTTACAGGCTCCTTGGTGACAAAATATAACTTTTCTATAAAAGCAAGAGCTAGCCAAAATGTGGATATAGAATAAAATTAATGTCTCTTATTACACATTACTCAATTCAAATCTATCCATTTGATAAAAACAGTCCTATTAGCAAAGTTTTTATCATTTAACGTAGATAATAAGTAATTATATATTTACTCTGAGGAAAAAATTTGAGTTATTTTTAAATTTGAAATAGTCATATTTTACTATTGATTCATTATTTTGATAAACATCCTATGCAACAAGTTAGAAGACACACTTAGCTCTTATCACGATACGTTACTTAACTGTGACATGGTATATTCTTAGCTGATTTTTATCATCACATGGCATTATTTTAGAATTGCTTAAGTGAAGTTCTCAGCAGAGAAATAGAGCATCAATTAATCAGAGGCTTAGACAAAAATATAATATATCCTATAATAGTATATAAATAAAACCTTGGGTTTTAAGTATAAGAACATCATGAAGAACATGTTCTGTATTTAATCTGTACTAAAAGAGGAAAGCACCCAATAGAGAGCAAGGGAGAACAGACCAACAACTGAACTCATGGGAAAGTCACAATAGAAACAAGAAACAAAAAGAACAGTGCTGGAGAGTCCAGACTTCCTTCTGATCTCTATTCTGTCACACACGCAAACACACACATCGCTGTAAAGTTTCTGTAAAAACTGCCATACCCCATTTAGTATGTATCTCTTCTGAGGCATATTTTACAGTTTACAGCACCAAAGGTTTCTGATAGGTATGTCTATGTGTACACACATGTGTAAGAATATATGTGTATATGTGTGTGTGCATATATACACATAAATATATACACATAGTAGGTGTAATAAACATTAGGAAAAAACTAAAATTTGCTTTTTAAAACACTGAATATATTTTATAGTTAGCATATTACTTACAAACATTTCCTGTATTGTCAAAGCTGGTAAGAACGTCTTCTACATTCAAGGATCCACTATTATATCTGCAAAGGAATAGAGCATTTTATTTAACATTTCTGAAATAGTAGCATTTCTAATTCTTTTTTAAATCTGAAAGTATATTGTGATATACCAATACTAATGAACTAATGTTATAGTTTTAAACTAGTTTCTGCCCACCAGAGAAAGAAGGGGGAAAACTCAAATCATAGTCTTCAGAATATTTGATGCAATAAGCATGTCCTGATAATAATCAACATCTTAAATATGATCTTTAAAATCACTAACAGAAAATAATTTATAGTTACATACAAGCAAGTTCTTAAAGATGCAACTTTCTTTTTAAAAAAAGAAACACATTACACAGAGAATTTAGAATAAAAGAAAAAACAAATCACCTCCAGAACCACCCTCGGTAACATAAAAAGTTCTGCTGGAGCAGGGCACCAATTTGAAAACCAGTCCCAAGGGACCAGTCAGTAATGAGATTTGCACAGCCCACTTACAGGCTAAATGTTAGCAGACAAAAAAGACTCATTTATCCTAATCTCAATTCTATCTCTGTCAGTTCCAATCGCTCTCCACTCAGCCCTTCAAATATTGCATTTGATTATTTGAATGTTATTAAGGGATCCAACTGGCGATAGTTGGAGCTAGAGTACCACAGTCTTCTAACGCGCCCTCAGAATTACAGCTGTAGCTTCTTTAGGGCGTTGATTGGTTATAGTATAATCACTAAGTCATTGGTAATGTATTTCATCAATACTACTTTAACTTTGTCATTAAAACTTAGTACAAATGGGGGCTAGAATATGTGTGTCTATGTATATAAAATTATATATATATATATCAAGATATATATTAGTTTGCTAGAATACATGTAATTATATATATATCAAGAGAATACTAATCATATTACTTTTTTCAGAAAAAAAGCTTTTATTTCTTTTTTTTTTTTTTTTGCAATACAATTCAGTTCTACATATCAGCCATGGATTCCCTTGTTCTCCCCACTCCTGTCCCCCTCACCTTCCCCCCAGCCTCCCCCCTTCCCATCTCCTCCAGGGCAAAGCCTTCCCCACAGACTGAGATCAACCTGGTAGACTCAGTCCAGGTAGGTCCAGTCCCCTCCTCCCAGGCCAAGCCAAGCGATCCTGCATAGGCCCCAGGTTTCAAACAGCCAACTCATGCAATGAGCACAGGACCCGGTCCCACTGCCTGGATGCCTCCCAAACAGATCAGGCCAATCAACTGTCTCACCCACTCAGAGGGCCTGATCCAGTTGGTGACCCCTCAGCCATTGGTTCATAGTTCATGTGTTTCCATTCATTTGGCTATTTGTCCCTGTGCTTTATCCAACCTTGGTCTCAACAATTCTCGCTCATATAAACCCTCCTCATTCTCGCTAATTGGACTCCCAGAGATCCACCCAGGGCCTAGCCGTGGATCTCTGCATCCAGATCCCTCAGTAGTTGGATGAGGTTTCTAGCACAACAATTAGGGTGTTTGGCCATCCCATCACCAGAATAGGTCAGTTCGGGCTGTCTCTCAACCATTGCCAGCAGTCTGTTGTGTGGGTATCAAAAAGCTTTTATTTCTATCAGATATCATTTCTCTGACAGAATGATTGAGCTTGCATAAAGTCGTCTGCAATCATAACTAGCCAAATAAACACTGAAAACTATCACAATCCAAAGAAATGAAGTCATCCATCACAAATCAAAGCTTCCTTACCATAATATAATTCTATATCCCCTCTGTGAACGGGAGTCACTAACATTACTAAAAACTATAAAAAATGAAGCATTAACATCTCAGATGCAGGCTGCGGCATGACAGGGCACAGAACTCAGCGTGTTCCAAAATATGCGAGCAATCTATGATTCCTTTGAAGATAACAAAACATCAAAATCCTAACATGCAGAGATAATCAGTTAATATTTTGGTACACACTCTTCAAATTTGTTCTCTATACTTTGATAAAGACTGTTTTGCAATTCACGGTTTTTATAATGTATTATAAACAGTCTCAACATCCAGTAATCTCCTGTAACATGATCTTAATGACTGTTCAGGAGTTCAAAGAGCAATTGTGAATGACTCTGTCTGCACCACAATTACCAAACAGAAACTTCATGTTAGCTTTTATCATTGCACACAGTGTGGAGCTATTACACATACTACTGTAGTGATGGGATTTTTTTTCTTTTTTTACTGTCTAAAAAAAGAAAAAAAATGCTAAAAGTAGAATGACTGAATTTCTTTATGGCCTGATCCCCTCTCCCCTCCTCTCCTGTCCCTTTCCTCTTCCTCTTCTTCCTCCCTTTTACTCCCCCATCCCTTTGAACAGCACAATCAGGACAAGGCATTTGAAATTAAGGCTGAGGCAAGAGGAGGCTATGTATGTGGTTTGAAAGAAAATGGCCCCCATAGGCCCTTAGGGAGTGGCACTCTTAGGGGGTGTGGCCTTGTTGAAGTAGGTGTGGCCTTGTTGGAGGAAATCTGTCACTGGGGGTGGGCTTTGAGGTTTCAGATGCTCAAGTCAAGCCTAGTGCCACTCTTTCTTCCTGCTGCCTGCTGATCGGGATGTAGAACTCTCAGCTACCTCTCCAGCACCATGCCTGCCTGCATGCCGCCATGCTTCTCACCGTGCTGATAACAGACCAATAGACTGAACTGTAAGCCAGCCCTAGTTAAATGCTTTCCTTTGTAAGAGCTGCTGCCAATAAAACCCTAAGACATTGTGTAAGTTTCCTCCAAGACATTCCTTAAGCAGGAAGGCAAACAACTCAAAACAGCTTCCGGAAGTCCCTAAAACTGCCCAGAATCCCTAGGCCTCTACCTGCCAGAGGGGGAAAAAAAAACCCACTGAGCTTCAAAGAAGACTCCCAGACAAGGCCAGCTGCAAAGAAGTCTTGAGACCAGCCGCCTGGAAGAGGTTTAGACCAATTGAGGCACCTGGAAAGGACACTCTCCAACCTGTCAGCTGCCTGCTGACTATACAGTATGTTCCAGGTTCCCAGCTCTGTGAGCTGTCACCCATGCTGGGGTGGGTCTTGGTGACACAGCTGTCTTTGAGTCATTCCTGCTCCTCTAAGTGACCCCAATAAAACTCACTGGTTCACCAAGTTGGACCCTGGCAGTATCTGTACTTTGGTTTGTCATGGGCTCCCTATCTTGGGTGAGTAAACGTGTGTAACATCTCCCCAGGAAAAGTTTTGTCATATAACATAACTGGTGTGTGAACCGGGACACCACAGACCCAAAGATGAGCTGGAGAGGAGTGAGCGCGTGAATGAGTCCAATTATAGGTAGCAAGGCATGAGAAGTAAGTCCAAGTGGGGAGCATCCATGTTGGAAATGCCAGGAGAGTTGTCCTTTCCTATACAGCCTATGTTAGTGTGCCTTTGTACTATGAAAGAGGCTGCATGGTTCTTGCTCTGGGTAGCAATTAAGGCTGAGCCATCAGGATTAGGGCTGTCCGTTGGAGGACTCTCAGGATGTCAGTTGTCATCTATGTGGTATGGGGTAGCATGCCTGCTTGATGAGTGGGGGCCGTCACATGATTATAGAGTTGCCCTGACAACAGTTAAAGATTTAGAGGAAATCTTGCAGTCTTTGGGATTAGCACACAAGGGTCGAGATTATCGGTAAGCAGAGGCAGAGGTTGGCTGGCCTCTGTTGTGTACAGCTAGAAATGCACCTGAGGCTGAGATGTTTGTGTAAAGGAGCAATTGCAACAAAAAGGGGAGATGCTGCAGCGCCCTCCATGTTTGCCTCTGATCTGGCATGTAAATGAGATGAACAAGAGGATGAGATGGAGCGGTTGGCTTGGGGCTTCTTAAAGCTTGAGGGCGCCGGGAAGTGGTGGCACACGCCTTTAATCCCAGCACTCAGGAGGCAGAGCCAGGCAGATCTTTGTGAGTTCGAGGCCAGCCTGGGCTACAGAGCAAGATCCAGGACAGGCTCCAAAGCTACATGGAGAAACCCTGTCTCAAAAAAACAAAAAAATAAAATAAAATAAAAAGTCCACACTCTTCTAAGTTAGTACTACAATTTTCTTAGTGAATACTGAAACAGAGCCTGTCATTGTTGAAAGAACTGTCTTAGAGTGTACACTGTGATATTTTTAAATTGTGTAAGGGTGGGGAAACAGGAGACCAAATCTCACAATTGTACTTATAAAAACATGAACAATCAGCCGGACAGTGGTGGTGTACACCTTTAATTCCAGCACTCGGGAGGCAGAGGCAGGTGGATCTCTACGTTCAAGGCTAGCCTGGGCTACAGAGCAAGTTCCAAGACAGCTAGGGCAGAGAAACCCTGTCTCAGAAAACCAAAATAAAGAAAACTCTCTCAAAAGAACTGGTAGAGAGGATACTCAGTGTTCCCATCACAAAGAAGTGACTGATGTCTGAGGTACTGGGTGATCTGCATTACACACTGCATAAAGACATTAAAACATCACACTGTACTGCACAAATACACACAATTATTTATTAATTTTGAGTAAAAGAAAATTTAACCAAAATATACACAATCTAATTTACCATGGGTAAAACACTCAGATGCAAAGAAGATATATGATTAATACATAAGAGATGCTCAGCCGCTTTCATCTCCAACTGGAAAACGACAATGAAAACCATAGTAAGGTATCATTTCACATCACTTAGACACATAACTTTTTATAGAAACAAAATGGGCCAGCAGAGATGGCTCAGTGGTTCAGAGCAGTGGCTGCTCTTCCAGAGGTCCTGAGTTCAATTCCCAGCAACCACATGGTGGCTCACAACCATCTATAATGAGATCTGCTGCCCTCTTCTGGTATAAAGGTGTACATGCAGATAGAGCACTCATAACAATAAATAAATAAATCTTTGAAAAAAAAAGTACAGACAAACATGAAGAAAATTTTGAATTCTCATTCATTCCTAGTAAGAATGTAAAAAAAGCCACTATGAAAAAGAGTTTGGGGGTTGGGGATTTAGCTCAGTGGTAGAGTGCTTGCCTAGCAAGCACAAGGCCCTGGGTTCGGTCCTCAGCTCCAGGAAGAAAAAAAAAAGAGAGAGAGAGAAAGGGGTTGGGGATTTAGCTCAGTGGTAGAGTGCTTGCCTAGCAAGCACAAGGCCCTGGGTTCGGTCCTCAGCTCCAGGAAAAAAAGAAAAAGAAAAAGAGTTTGGCCATTCTGCAAAAAGTTACAAACATGTAACAACTACATTCTCTAGTCATTTCATTCCCAGCTACATGACAAGAAATTAAAAGAATATGTTCACAGACACACAAAACATGCACATGAATGTCCACAGTAGCATGGGCCAAAAGTAGAAACAACTCTAATTGTCCATTAGCTCATGAATGAGGATTAAAATGCATTATTGGGCTGGAGAGATGGTTCAGTGGTTAAGAGCACTGGCTCTTAACTCCAGAGGTCCTGAGTTCAATTCCCAGCAACCACATGGTGGCTCACAACCATCTATAATGGAATCCAATGCCCTCCTCTGGCATGCAGAGACCATGCAGACAGAGCACTCCTATACATAAATAAAAATAAATTTAAAAATGCACAACCATATAAATAATAAAAAATTATTAACCATATGATGATATATTAATTCAACCAGAGAAAAATGGATGACTTCCTTAAACATGGTAGAATTTGAATAAATGTTTAAAACATTTAAACAGTGTACTAAGTGAAAAAAGACAGACATGAAAGCCCACATATTGTAGTATTCTATATGAAATGTCTAGAACAGACAAACCAAAAAATAAAATAAAATATGAAAAGCAAATGAGAGGCTGCCAGCTATTGGGGGAGGGGAGCTGCTGACGATGGGTATGTTCTGAACTTTGGGATAATGATGAGGTTGCACAAGGGTGGCAGCCACAGGACACTGGGTATACTAAGAGGGGACAGGGGACTGCATTCAAACCCTCCTAGTGCGGTAAATGGGCATTGAATTTCACCTTGATTAACAAGAAAATCGGTTCTCAAAGGCAGAAAAAGTAAACCACAGAATGGAATGTACCCTAAAAAACTGTCAGAGAACTGCTGTGGGATGGTCTGTATGGCAAGTGTGTTGCTGATTGGTCAAAAAATAAAACACTGATTGGCCATTGGCTAGGCAGGAAGTGTAGGTGGGACAAGGAGGAGAATAAAGCTGGGAAGTGGAAGGCTGAGTCAGAGAGACACTGCCAGCCACCATGATGACAAACAGCATGTGAAGATGCCGGTAAGCCACAAGCCACGTGGCAAGGTATAGATTTATAGAAATGGATTAATTTAAGCTGTAAGAACAGATAGCAAGAAGCCTGCCACGGCCATACAGTTTGTAAGCAATATAAGTCTCTGTGTTTACTTGGTCGGGTCTGAGTAGCTATGGGACTGGCAGGTGAGAGAGATTTGTCCTGACTGTGGGCCAGGCAGGAAAACTCTAGCTACAGAGAACAAAAAAATGTACAGGTTTTCAGAGGGAAAATGTTTAACAACAGACTGTACAGGCAACTCGCTTTGAAGCTTTTTTTTTAATATATAAATCAATGGGTTTTAAAGTCTTATCTACATTGTAAGAAATTAGTAGATATCTACATGGAATGTAGATAAGTTTGAAAAACATTCTAGGCACCATTTCAATTTACTAAAACTGAGTGTATTTATATGTAAGCAAACTACATAAGCAATCATGAATGGAGTTTAAGATAAAGTAGAAAATTAAGTCATAACTAGCCAACATCTATGACATGTTACTTGAAAATATGACTCAATGAACTTGAATTTCCCATACACACTGGATATTTTAAAGGTCCTATAAATACTTCTTAAAATAAGAAACTAAAAGCTGTTTAATTCCTCTTATTAATTCCATTCCTAATATTAAAACTACAAAGTTAAATAAATTCAGTAATCATATTTATTCAGTAGCCAGCCTTGCCTTTTTTTCATTTCGTTGGTTCTTTGCTTTAAGATTTATTTGTTTATGTATTTTATGTATATGGGCGGCTTGTCCGCATGCATGTCTGCACACCAGAAGAGAGCATCAGATCCCATTTTAGAAGGTTGTGAGACACAATGTGGATGCTGGGACTTGAACTCAGGACCTCCGGAAGAGCAGCCAGTGCTCTTAACTGCTGAGCCATCACTCCAGGGCCTGGAGATTAATTTAAATTAATTTTTTAGTTCGTTCACAAAATGATGGGTTTCATTACGACAGTGCCACACATGCATATTGATATATATTGTTCATATTCACCGCCACCCCAACTTACTCATGCCTCTGCCCTCAGCACTGGGTAGGTAGTACCCCTGAAATCTACTGGGAAATGCAAATTATAACGACACTGAGATGTCACTTCACACCCACCAAAATACAATTTTTGAAAGGAAATGTTGGTTGAAATGGTACCCACAGTATGCCAGGTACGGAAGGATTACCTACCGTATACGTTTGCCTGAACAAATCATTCCTGGCACCAGCACTGCCTTGGCACTCAGAAGGCACGTACTAATTGCAGTAGTGTAATGGGTTCGATTGTCTTTTCCTTTCCCTGAGAGCAATGTATGATTTCATGGAGGTGCACTTAGCGCATTAAAAAAGCAACACAGTCAAGGCCACATTCTTGACTTCTTGCCCACTCTACACTTCTAGGGCAAGCCAAAAGTCAAGCACTGGCCTTCTAATTCAGCAATCACCATAGCAACAGTGGTCAAATTCAAAGACAGAAGGATGGGTCAGGCCTCTCGGCTTTTGTTTTTCTTAAGATACGCAAACATTTATAAATTAATAAAATAAATTAATAACTCTGGCATGTACAGTTCCACATATAGTGGGATATGTATACATTTATAAACTAATCATTCTGGCTGTATGATTCCATATATAATAGGATATGTATACATTTATAAACTAATAACTCTGGCATGTATGGTTCCACATATAATTGGACGCATTTTAAAACTTCCAAAGTATCTAAATTGGCCATGGGAAAATTAATTTAAAAAATAAGGTATGGAAACAATACCTACTATCTACATAGTAAGTTCTATGCAATAATGAATTACAGCTGATAACACAGGGTGGAGATGATTTTTAATAAGAATATTTTAGCAAAGGCATGTTCTGGTCTGCCATGGTTTTCTGTCTGCCACTAACTAATAGCAATAGTTGTGTCTGCAAAGTTCTAAGAAGCAAAGCACCCGAAAGACAAGACTAGGAGTAATACCCTCCTTCTCGTTCTCAGTCTCTACACTTCCAAAGAGTGGACCACTCTCAATGACACAGACGTGACAACAAACCCCGGGACTTCACACTCTAGCCTATTGTCTAACAGCCCAAAAGTTTGCGTTTCATGAAAAGTTTCAGCTGGGCCTTTAACTGTAGCACTCGGGAGGCAGACAGGTGGATCTCTGTGAGTTTAAGTCCAGCCTGGACTATAGAGTGAGTTCCAGGACAGCCTCAGCTACACAGAGAAACCTTGTCTCAAAAAAACAAAAACAAAAACAAAAAAAAAGAGGAAAGAAAAGTTACTATGACAATTTAATTATCCTTCATTTTAAGTACCATTATGTAAGGCTAAGAGAAAATAATGGTCAAAGTTTCAGTTTTACATAATTATAATTTTATAATTTTCATAACAGTAATATAAACAACTACTAGGTACTTTGAAATTCACAATTGTTTAGTTATTTACTCTCTTTGGGACATTTATATTGAGTCTAATAAAACTTCAAAGGGCTAGCTAGAAATCAAGGTATGAGGAGGTTTAATTAAGGTGGGAAGAGCAGATGCCAAGGACAATGAACGAGAAAGAGTCACCCTGTGCCCTCTGTTGAGCAGTGCCAGGGACTCTGGGTGACAGGGAGCGAGACCGAGAACGCGGGCTCACATTTATGGTCTGTGGGAGTGCGTAACAACCAAACACTCTGCCTACAGGACCCTCTCCCTAGGGTCCGAGATGGCCTGCTCAGGAGCCTGGATCATTCTGCCTTGCACATTTTCATCTTACCTATTTCATGACGCCCTTGTTCTCATCGGGAATGACTTCTCCCTTTTCCAGAACCTTCCATCACTTCTAGATCCAGTTCAAGCTCCCGCCCCTCAGTGCTTTCCAAAAACAGCACCTCTAAGGTGATACATGTTAAGTTTTTAATTATTTAGTCATCAATTGTGCACCACGTGGTGAGAGCTCTCGGGCTGCCTACCCAGCTGTCCTTCATTCTTGTTACTGTCTCAATTTTCAGATCGTTAGCTCCTTGAGGAAAGCATAGCTTATCTTTCTATTTATATACAAGCTACTAATAGACATTTGTTGTTTTGAATTTACCTAAAAGTATTCCTCTTTTTCCCTCTAATCATTCCATAATGTTGTAGTTAACAAATGTGAAACATGTAGAATGGGAGGCAGAAGCAGGTGGATCTCTGAGTTCCAGGCCAGCCAGGGCTACATAGTAAGACTCTGTCTCAAAAAAAATTACATGTAATTATGTGTGTGTGCGTGTGTGTCTGTGTGTCTGTGTGTCTGTGTATGTGTAGTACTTTATTTAAAATTACTTTTTAAAAAATCCATTCCGCCGGGCGGTGGTGGCGCACGCCTTTAATCCCAGCACTCGGGAGGCAGAGGCAGGCGGATCTCTGTGAGTTCGAGGCCAGCCTGGGTTACCAAGTGAGTTCCAGGAAAGGCGCAAAGCTATGCAGAGAAACCCTGTCTCCAAAAAGAAAAAAAAAAAAAATCCATTCCTTTTGGCTGTTGTATTAAAAAAAACTACTTCAGAATAGCCATCACTCAATACTAAATAAAGCAGATAATATTGTTAAGAAATCTTATAAAAAACAGGCTGAAAGTGCTAATATGAGATAGAAAAAAGTAAGAGTGGGATTCATATTTCAGATAAAAGAAAATGAACAAAAATAGTAACCAGGAGAGAACATGAACAAAGTTTGTAACGGGAAAGAATGAACTGCTGTAGGCACCTCGGTAACTCCAGTAAAGCTCTTTAGCATAGCAGGGTCACACATAAAGCAGCCAGTTGGTGATCACAAAGATCACTGAGGAAATCATTGTACCCGGGCTCCAATTCCTACGAGTCAGGATTATGGAGAAGCTAAAAGTAGGGAGGTATGTCCATTCCAGAGAGGTTATCTAGGGCTAGGGAGAGGAAAGTCACATGGAAGTCACTGTACCGTGTCTACAACTACTTGTGTAAAGTGCTTTGAAAGTAAAAACTGTCAAAACAGATTACCTGGTTTAAATACAGGCAACAAATTACTACATGACCAGCTGTGTGACCTCAACCAGATTATTCCTCATTTATGAAATGTAGATGTTGATACTATTCACCTAAATTGGCTATTGTATTCATTAAAGACACTAATACATAGAAACCGCTCCTAACATGGATATCACCAAGTAGACATCAATTGTCAGCCATTATTAGTGTTACTATGACTGTACTGAAGCCCATGTTCTACTGTGGATTCAGTGTACTTAAGGTATCATTATTTTTGCTTGCTAATGTAGAAGGACACTAAGAAGAATGCAAAAAGAGATAAAATTGGCAACCTTCAAGGTCAAAATTTTAGCTCAGTTAAAACTCCATGTCATAATTCTAGAGAGACATTTATATTTATTCTTTCAAAAATGAGTATTTTACAAAGAACCATGTTATTGGGAAAAGTTCAGTTCATACACTAGCCAAGAATATATTAGATTATCACCATGGGATAGATAACAAGGCCTTATGGGTAAAGATTCAAGAGAGGAAAATATCACATTCTCCGTGGCCAAAATTACTGGGCATTGAGAAGTCAGGAAATTATTCCTGCTCCAACTTACTCTGTCTTTTATAACAAGAAGATGCAAGAAAATAGCTTTTAAAGTTTATTTCTGAAGACTCTGAATCATTCTGGTTTTCTATCTATTTCATTTACACACACTAACTTTTAGGTGGTAATCATCTTTATTACTACTTCCCAGACTTATCATAAAGATTCCTGAAAACAGAAACTATCAAAGCACCTAGCTCATTATCAGGCACTTAGTAATATGTAATATACTTTCTTTTCTGAGCAAGGACTTATTTAGTAGATTATCTACATCAAAACACAAAGTAGTCAAGTGTGGTGACAGATGTCTTAATATCAGCACACACGGGAGACAGAGGCAAGTGGGTCTTTGTTGAGTTCAAAGCCAACCTTATCTGCATAGTGAGTTCTAGGCCAGCCAGGGGCTACATAGTGAGACCCTTTAAAAAAAAAATGACTGGTATACTCTAGTTAGAATTTCATAATGAATGTAAAGGCAAGCTCTCAAATCACTAACTTTGCTGGGTGATGGTGGCACACGCCTTTAATCCCAGCATCCGGGAGGCAGAGCCAGGCGGATCTCTGTGAGTTTGAGGCCAGCCTGGTCTACAGAGCAAGATCCAGGACAGGCACCAAAACTACACAGAGAAACACTGTCTGGAAAAACCAAAAATTAATTAATTAATTAATTAATTACATATCACTAACTTTGTGTCTTTTAATTCCTGCTGTCAATAAAACAAGTATTTAAAAACCAGATCCTTAAATCTGTTCTTTCACACCCATCCTAGTCAACTATCCGAATGTTTGACTATTGTGGCACCTTTGAAAATTTAGAAACCTTAACTAATGCGCTATAAACAGACATCCTTCATGACAATACCCTCACCACATCATTCCTGGCCTCACCTAGGCCACATTCAGTCACCCTTCCACTCAAGACGCTCTTGGCTCTTCTTACAGTTGATACCAAAGTGTACCCTCCACCCCCAAAATGTGAAATGTTACAAAAGGCAGATTTTTATACAAATCAAACAACTACAGTATTATTGCAAAACACCAGAATATAAACAGAAGGGAGAATTCATTCAGGAAAAGTGGCGTCTTATTACTTCAGTTAGCAAATCTCTTATCTCTGTTCAAATTATTTTAAAAACTACAACAGTCTGCATGCTTCTCAGAAGACCGGTATCTTCAGTCGAAGTTTCTGCTCCTATTTTTCTGGTTCTATTCAGAGAATAACAAAACATGAATGGGAAAAATACCAAAGCTTGATTTTCAGACAACTGCTACTTGAAGTATAGTCTGGAAAAATTCTGTTTTTACTCTCAATCTTCTTTGCCGCAAAGAACTTGGCTTTTTTGTCATCATCAAATGCTGAGAGAATAGCTGAATGAACCCCTTGTTTGCAACCCACTTTCTCCTTAAATGAATTATTTTTCTTGTCCGACAAAACAGCAAGACCCAGTAAAGGTAGTAACATTTCTTTTAAAGTTTTTTTTAATGTTTCTAAAAGTACTGAGTTTACTTAAAAGCATTGCATAAAGTTTGAACCTCAGATAGGTGTGGTGGTTTGAAAGAGAATGGCTCCCATAGGCTCATATATTTCAATGCTTGGTCCTGGGTCAGTGGAACTGTGTGAGAAGGATTGGGAGGTGTGGCTTTGTTGGAGGAGGTGTATTACTGGGTGTGGGCTTTGAGGCTTCAAAAGCCCGTGCCAGGCCCTGTCTCTCTCTCTCTCTCTCTCTCTCTCTCTCTCTCTCTCTCTCTCTCTCTCTCTCTCTCTCCCTCCCTCCCTCCCTCCCTCCCTCCCTCCCTCCCTCCCTCCCTCCCTCTCTCTCTCTCTCTCTCTCTCTCTCTCTCTCCTACTGCCTGTAGATCAGGATATAAAGCTACTGCTCCAGCACCATGCCTATCTGCTTCCCACCATGATGATTATGGACTAACCCTCTGAAACTGTAAGCAAGCCCCCAATTAAATGCTTTCTTTTATAGGAGTTGCCTTGGTCATAGTATCTTTTCACAGCAACAGAACACCAACAAGATAGTAAACAAACACATCCTTCATCAAATATTGATTTTTGCAAGAGTACAGACTTCCAAACAATATGATAAATGATATTTATGTACGATAAATATAAAATGTGTTTTTAGAAATAAAGTAGCAATGAGCTAAGGTACAATGAGACTATCTTCTAGTGAAGTGATTTGCACCAAATTGCTAATCTTTTTAGAAGGCTTCAAAAGTATTTTTTAAAGTTGTTGCTTTCATTTGATACTTGTGTATTGTTGTTGGTTTGGTTTTTTTTTTTTTTTTTATGAAATAGAAGCATCAGAGATTCTGTCTAAGGCAGCAGGATTTTCCAACATCAAGCTGCAAAGCTGAGTTCTAATAAAGATTGCTGCAAAGTCGCAGCAGGCACACGGGGCCGCTCAGTGCATGGGTTTTCGAGAAGAACTGCGCTCACCTTAAGGAGATACTGTATTCGGGATGAAGGATGCTTGTGTACTGGACCCACACACCAGCCTCTTCCTCAGTTTCCCTTTTTTGGGCTTCTGTGACTGAGAATAGCTTAAACGATTCAAATCTTCTCACAGATATATGTTTCAGACAGTCATCCAGCTGTTTCTGCTTCAGAACCTTTGAAATAAAAGCAAATGTTGGGGTTATAATATACAAGTAGTACAAATTGAGTTTCCAATAATACTGGGTTAGATTATTCAGACTAATGTCCTATTGAACATAAGGAGAAAGTCGGAAGGCACTGGAGAGCAGTGAGGATGGTAACAGTTTAACAATTCGGTATCTTAAAAAGGAGAAAAATCCTGAGTTAACAAGGTTTTTATATCCACTTTTTCTCCTGAGCATTTGTTAACTGGAGGAACTGAGAAGACAAGAAACACATTTAATAGCCAGAACTAGAGCAGGTATGTTATTATACGGCTCTGTGTGTGTGTGTGTGTGTGTACATGTATGTGCATGGCAGCATACGTATGTGCACATGCATGTATATGTATTTGTGTGCCTGTGTGTGCCTGTACAGCATATGTATGCGTGTGTGTGTGTGTGTGTGTGTGTGTGTGTGTGTGTGTGTGTGCATGTGTGTACATGTGTTTATTTGTTTTAGGATAAATCAAATGACTAGTTTTACTGGTGTTAGTTTTCCTTGTATGGAGAAAGAAGAGAGAGCTGTAAGATTAATGAGTTTTAGCAAAAACCCTACAGTTCTACATCCAAACAGAAGTATAATAGAAACTAAAAAAGCCTTATATTTTCTGTCTTACAATTAAATATATACATATATATACACATTTATATATACATATATCTGACCACCGTTGAAAAGTTCAATGATCAAACTTGTAGAAATTAGCATGCTCAGTGCCCAAATTGTTGTCTCTAAATATCATTTTCTACTAAAACAATGTGAGACCCTTGGAGAAATGGCAGGAATTGTATAAGATGAGGCTGGAATGGAATGTGTGTGTGTGTGTGTGTGTGTGTGTGTGTGTGTGTGTGTGTGTGTGTAGGACTCAGCAACCAAACTGAATATGAGACAATGTATTAATAGATGTAATGACTTCAATACAATCAAAACACAGTATTCCCAGTGCTCATAACCAAGGGCCTGGAGGTTCCATGACCACCGCCCCTGCATCGCCATGCTCATAACTGATGCAAGCCACAGGAAAATATAATGGAATTCAGCTACTATCACAAAAGCTACTCCTTGGAAAGGTCAAGGACTTTTCTGAAGGTCAAGCGATGGCTTAAGAAGTCTTGGTGACATTTTAGCTTTTGTATATATATTAGCTGGTTCCTACAGTGATTTCCTTATATGCTATGTATGCTTCCGAGAACTGATAACAGTGTATTTTATCTGAAATACCTATCAAGCATCCAAGGCCACATGATCTCCTGAATTAAGGTAAATTAAGCTCAGACCATCCTTTCTTATACAGCATTAGTGGTATTTATACTAACATTATAGACTCCTAACATTTACCTAACCACCTCTAGGAATGTAGTTGGAGCACATAAATTCCCTTTTTCTGATATAATAACCGATTTTGGCTCTCAGTTGACCTCCTCCTTTACCACTCCTCTTTTGGGTTGTAAAAGAAAGCCTGAGGGTCACTGCCTGAGGAAAACTCTTGTCTGCCTTTATGACCCTGTAAAAATTCAAGCCTGGAGACCTTGCTTTAGTTAGAGCACTGCTATTGCATGGGTACATAACTGTAAACCTCAGAGACTGAGAGAGGACTTTGACTGGAGAACTAGATGGAGATCTAGAAGAATGAGATGGAAGATGAGGAAGAGCCAGATGAGGAAGAACGAGATGAGAAAGACCAAGATGGGGCAGAACTAAGATGAGAGAATTAAGAATTTAGAGGGGACAGCGGATAAAGGTAGAGGAAATCAGGCAAGAAAGGAGCTAGGCATGAGAGCAGAATAGAAGCTGTGTAGATTCTTTTCCCACAGATTATTCTCGCCATTCGTAGTTTCTCTTCTGAGCCCCTTGGAAGAAGATTATTAAGGCTGGTCCATAATAATTTTTGAGACATAACCAAAAGCCTAGAGGTTCAACTGACCATTCTGCTACACTCCCAACGGTACAACCAAGAGCCTAGAAGTCTGGCTGACACTCTGACCTCCTGCACCTTCATCTCTCTGCATATAACCACAAGTCTCCAATTCTAGGGACCCAAAAGAAGGTGCTCCTACATCCTTTTACCTTCTCCTGCACCTTGTACTTCCTGCTTTCCCCCCACCCCAGACAAGGTTGGGTTGCTCTGTGTAGTTTTGGTGCCTGTCCTGAATCTCGCTCTGTAGCCCAGGCTGGCCTCGAACTCACAGAGATCCGCCTGGCTCTGCCTCCCGAGTGCTGGGACTAAAGGCGTGCGCCACCACCGCCCGGCCACTTCTTGCTTTTTCATCCCGCTCTTTGGCAATATTTTTACAATGAGTCCTTATTTCTTACTGTGCTTCATACAGTCATCTCACTTTTTTATTTCTGGAGGATCTTTTCATTTTTTTTTCTAATTTTTATTTTATGTGTATGGGTATTTTGCCTGCATGAATGTCTATGCACCGGGTGTATGCCTGGTGCCTGTGAAGGTCAGAAAAGGGTAACAGACCCCGTGGAACTGGAGTTACAGATGGTAGTGAGCAGTCATGTAGGTATTGGGAATCAAACCCACTTTTCTGGAAGAGCAGCCAGTGTTCTTAACAGCTAAGCGGTCTCTCTCTCCAGCCCCAAACCAAATCTTTTTTTTTTTTTAAGTCTTCTGTGTTCTCACCAACCTCTTTTTTACACTCTTTGAAGGGCATTTAGTAGTACTTTGACGTTGCTTTTTTTCCTCCCTAATATAGAAAACTTCTCAAATGTGTGTATCACCCTTATTCAGGGTCCACGCTAACCATCGCTGTATCATTCCAATGATATATGTGCTGCTGACTTCATCTAAAGGAATTTTTAAGTTCTTTATTTTTAAATTCATATTTTTATTCCCCTTCTTAAATTTTATTTTCCACTTTTCCCTCTATTGGGAATCTTTTTCATTGTTCCTGATACTTCCTTCCTCTTTTCTCCTCCGTAACTTTCTGCACACCCCTTTTCTTTCCTTCTGTTTATTGAACTTGGCTACTCTAGGTTTTCCTCTTTCCCTGCACTTTTCCTCCTTCCTTTTCCTAGTCACTTAGTATTTCCACATTTACCCTAAATGGAGCAGGGAGTGATGGCGCACGCCTTTAATCCCAGCACTCGGGAGGCAGAGGCAGGCGGATCTCTGTGAGTTCGAGGCTAGCCTGGTCTACAGAGCGAGTTCCAAGACAGGCTCCAAAGCTACACAGAGAAACCCTGTCTCAAAAAAACAAAACAGAAAAAAAAAACAGAACATTTGCCCTAAATGTATAACTTCATAGTAGTTTTCTTAGTTAACTTTGGCATATAGTCATTGTCAATGTATAGGTGGCCTCCTAATCAATTTTTATATCTTTGCAGTTTGCAGCTGTTATAATTTGTTTTCTCCTCACGGACAGAATGGAGATTGAGCTTCAGGAGTAGGCTGCTCAATAACAGCTCCAAACACAACTGGAAAAGACATTCAAAGCAATGTTCTACAAAGTACATCACAGAAACATCAAAAATATTCAAAGGCAAGGCAGCATGACTTCCACAAAAGATCACAATTCTTCGATGAATCCAAAGATACTGAAGTAGATAAAATGTTGGGTGAAGATTTCAAAAGTTTACTAGTAAAAATGATAGTGATATCAAAAAAGACACAAGCAGAAAAATTCAATCCAGGATCCGGAGGAGAAAGTCAGCAACACAAAAGGAAATGGACAATAAAAATCAGCAATGTGGTGAAAAGGTTACCAACACAGAAGACGAATTCTTCAGGAAAATATATATATTCGCTGTATATATATGTGTTGTATGTATGTTTATATATTGTAAATATATATATTGAATATATATACATATGCAAATATATTGGCTTTTCGAGAGAGGGTTTCTCTGTGTAGCCCTGGCTGTCCTGGAACTCACTACTGTAAACCAGGCTGGCCTCGAACTCAGAGATCCACCTGCCTCTGCCTCCCAAGCTCTATGATTAAAGGCATGCACTACCACTCATGGCTTGGAAATAGATATTTAAAAAAAAAAAAATAGAGCGGGGCAGTGGTGGTACACACCTTTAATCCCAGCACTCGGGAGGCAGAGTCAGGCGGATCTCTGTGAGTTCGAGGCCAGCCTGGACTACCAAGTGAGTTCCAGAAAAGGCGCAAAGCTACACAGAGAAACCCTGTCTCGAAAAACCAAAAAAAAAAAAAAAAAAAAAAAAGAAGAAGAAGAAATATTGGACATTAGAAATTCAATAAACCAAATAAAAACACAGTGGAAAATTACTTATTACTTAAACAGACTTAAAGATCAAAAAAATATTCTTGAATGATAGAGGGTCATTGAAGAAGTCTCAGTAGAAATCAAAATATTTTTCCAATTAAATCAAAATGAAATTGTAACTTCTAGAATCTTGGGATAAAGGTTAACCAGTTAGGAGTTACAGGAAAAAAAAAAGAGCAGAAATAACACACACCTTTAATCTCAGAACTTGGGAGGCAGAGGCTGTATCTCTCTTGAGTCTGAGGCCAGCCTGGTCTAGAGTGACCTCCAGGATAGCCAGAGCTAGAGTGAAACTCTGCCTCAAAACTTAAATTAAATTAAATAAATAAACTAATGATGCAACTCAAGGTTGTTATGGAATTGGCAAGTTTGAGTGGAGGAGATACACCATGCGGCCAGTGGCCAAGGGGGCAGGGCGGACAGTTACTCACACCATGCAGGCACAGCATCCACCGAGAAAGTTTATTAGTTTGACTCATATATATTATTAAAGGGGGAGGGGAGAGGGACTAGAAAGCGGGAGGGAGAGAGGGAAAGAGAGACAGAGGAAAGGACAGAAAGGAAAGCAGAGGTGGGCCCAGCCTCAGGAAGAGAAAGAGGACATCAGGACGCTGGGTGGGTCCCTAAGGGGCCGGCCTGAATGCCAACAATGGTCTTGTGTATGGTTCTAATTTCTCTATTTTAGTTAGTTTAATTATAAATGATGTAACTAATATGATTATAATGATTTTCCAGTTCTATGATAATTACTGAGTTTCGAGTATATACAGTTCAATAATTTCTTAAAGAACATTTTTAGGCTAACCAAGATAAGCATGCATTGCTATTTGAGGATTTCTTTTTTTTTTTTTTCAATTCTTTTTTATTTAAAATTTTTTCATACAGTATATTTTGATCATACTCTTTCCCCTTCCAAACTCCTCCCAGATCCTCCCCACCTCCCTACTCACCAAACTTCATGTTCTTTCTCTCTCAAGAAAAAAAATATATATGAGTCAAACTAATAAAACAAATAACAAAACAAAAAGCACACAAGAAAAGCATGGAGTCCGTTGTGTGTCGGCCAACTACTTCCGGGTGAGGTCTGGCCTACAGTGAGGTTGATATCCCAGTGACACTCCAGGTTATCAACTGCAAATAGCTTCTTTGTTAGGGTGTAATTTTTTTGTCCATTTTCCCTTCTCCATATTGGATTTTTGTAACTCAAGATCCTAAACAAGTACTAATAATCCAAGAAGAGCCAGAGGGCTGGCTCAGTGGTTAAGAACAGGAGAACCTGTGTTCAGTTCTCAGTTCCCAAGTGGTTCACAGTGACCTGGAACACAAGCTCCAAGGGATCCGATGCCCTCTTCTGGCCTCCACAGACACATGTACTCGTGTGTACACATGCCCCGCCCCCATATACAAATAATTAAAAATTAAACCTTAAAAAAAAAAAGCCTTGCTGGACGGTGGTAACCCACAGCTTTCATTCTTGCACTAAAGAGGCAGAGGCAGGTGGATCTCTGTGAGTTCCAAGCCAGCCTGGTCTACAGAGCGAGATCCAGAACAGTCAGGGCTACACAGAGAAACCCTGTCTCAAACAACAAAGCCAAGTCTAAAAGTACTAGGGAACAAGGAATAATGAAAATCAATATAGACATCAATGAAACAGACATTAAAAATATAAAAAGAATACAGAAAGAACCAATCAAACAAAAGTTGGTTCTTTGTAAAGATAAATAAGATGGGTAAAACCCTACCTAAACCAGCAAAAAAAAAAAAAAAGACTCAAATTATAAAAATTAGGGGTGAAAATGGAAAGTCACTACAGATTCCAATGAAATCTGAAGATTCCAATGAAAACTAGGATTAGAAGATAGAAAGATAATTTCATTTTAATCAGAAGTGGGACTGTCTGAAATGACTAACCTCATTCCTTCACTTTACAATGAAAAACTGACATCCAATAAAGTGTTCATCAAAGTCAAGGGCAAGCCTGAGCCTAAACTCCAGGGCCTCAGTTAACACTGGCAATCTAATCCATAGCATCCTGCTTAAACTGGACTATGAGATAGTCTACTGATCAGATTCTTCAGCCAAGTGTTCAGTAGGTACACGATTCCGTTCTGTAGGTGTTTGTGAGTTTGTGTTTCCTTCTTTTTGGCCACCTCCTCTTCTTTATGTAATTCTGACGGGATTGTTGGGTAGGCTGATGGCCCAGATGTGCCAAACAGCTCCATTCTAATTAGGCAGCAATTGGCTGAAATGTCAATTAGAAGAAACTCTTTGTTAGGGAAAACAGATCATTTCTTCAGGACCCCTAAATGGATGGACATTGAAAGCCTGAAGTTGGGGTTGGAGAGGTGGCTCAGAGGTTAAGAGCACTGGCTGCTCTTCCAGAGGTCATGAGTTCAATTCCCAGCAACCACATGGTGGCTCACAACCATCTGTAATGAGATCTGGTGCCCTCTTCTGATGTTCAGGTACATGCAAGCAAGCAGAATACTGTGTATAGATAATAAATAAATAAATCTTTAAAAAAAAGAAAGAAAGCCTGAAGTTATAAGTGATCATCACTGCTATCAGATGAGCCTCAACAAAAAAGGAAAATAAAATACTTGTAACTTTAGCAATTGATCATACACAGGCTTCCAGATCTCACCTAATTAGGGTAGGCACTAGAATCAGAAGTCAGCAATTCATCACAACACCTAGAAACAATAATGTACTGGGCAAACAGGTTTTCTCTCTAAAATGTGAATTCCAAAGTAAGCATTGAACAGCTAATATAAAAAGGACCTTAGGACATCATCGGAATCCTGAGGAGTCCCAAAAGACAAAATTGTGTGTGTGTGTGTGTGTGTGGTGGGGAGTAACAAGCACAAAAAAAAATCACAAAAGTGTGCCACAAAAGAAAGAACCCCCTCTGCCCCAGTGTTAGAGATCCAAACTAGGGGCTGTGCACATGCAAAGTCCTCTACCACTGAGTTACATTCCCAGCTTAAGAGTCACACATTTCGGGCCGGGCGGTGGTGGCGCACACCTTTATTCCCTCCCAGCACTCGGGAGACAGAGGCAGGTGGATCTCTGTGAGTTTGAGGCCAGCCTGGACTACAGAGTGAGTTCCAGGACAGGCACAAAGCTACATAGCGAAACCCTGTCTCAAAAAACCAAAAAAAAAAAAAAAAAAAAAAAGTCACACATTTGAAACCCTGATCAGATTCTTCAGGCTTTCTGCCTCCAAATACAGAGGAGACATGTGTGGTTTAGTCACTTGAAACACTCACTAAAAGCCCATATATGTTTAGGCTATTGTGACAGACTGAAGTACTATAGAAAAAATTTCACTTCTTCCATGTCACCTCAAAAAGGAGTATTTTTCCCTACCCTGTGACTTTTGGTTTAAATATGCATCTTCCTTTAGCCAAAAGTCTTGTGATGTGATGTGATGTGATTGATGTGATGTGATGTCTTACAGTGATCATCAGCTGGACAAGAACTTGAGGAACCTAAGAAGTCTCTGAGCATGTCTATGAGGGGTTATCTATATTAGGTTAACCTCTTGGCACGCTTGTAAAGGATTTTCTTGATTAGGGTTCACCAACGTGAGGAGACACACTCTAGTTGTGGTATCATCATTTCCCAGGCTGCATCTTGAACTAAATAAATGGAAGGAAGGAAGGAAGGAATTAAATAAATAGAAGAAAAGAAAAATATTTGCCCATTGCTTTCTCCTTCCTGAGTGCTAATACAACGTGAGCAGCTGCTTCAAAATCCTGCTGCTTTGGCTCTCCCTGCTGTGATGGACTGTGTGCCATCAAATTGTGCGCCACCAAGTGTGTGCCATCCAACTGTGCGCCACCAAACTGTAAGCCATCAAACTGTGTGCCATCAAACTGTGTGCCATCAAACTGTGAGCCATCAAACTGTGAGCTGTCAAACTGTGCGCTAGAATAAACCCTTCCTTTCTGAAATTGCTTTGTCTGGTACTTGGTCACTCTAATAATACATGTAAGTAATGCAGCATGTTAAGAGACATCATGTAAGCAGGAATTTCATTTTAATTTTTTTCTCTTATTTTTATTGATTCTTTGGGAATTTCACATCATGCACCCCAATCCCGCTCATCTCCCAGTCCCTCCATATCCACCCCTCACTCTAGTAGTGTCCCCCGCCAAAGGAAAGCTAAAAAAGAATAAGATAAAAATAAAAAGGGTAAGATAAAAATAATAATTAAAAAACAAAACTGTCTTTTCCTCCTATCCATCACCTCTCCATTCATTTTAGTGGCATTGGGAGCTGCTGTGTATCATGCTTTATACCTTTTTGTCCAAACAGCATTACTTGCAAATGTTCATTGTGTGGAGTGCTGTTGGTCAGGTTCGAGGCCTCTGGCTTTGGTACACCATCAATAGTGGACCTCCGCTAACATTCCTCTCTGATATCCCGCTGTTGCCCGAAGTCACAGAGATCCTGCAGCTATGGTTCCACAGGATCAGTCCCTTAAAACACTCCAGCAGATCATACACGGGGTAGATGCTGGGGTGTGCCAACTCCAAGCATGGGATGTGTAAGCAGGGATCTTAAATGTGCCTCTTGCTCTCTTATACTTCTATCATAACTGTGAGAGCATGCCAGCCAACTGATCTAAGAATTCTGAGTATTTGGCCCAAGTACACAACATTAAACCATGCAGGTGATCACAGCCTATATCAGTAAACTACCAGGTGGTTCAAAGAAGTTGTATGACATATGACATCGTGGCTGTTTGTGAATGGCAACAGCTAAGTAAAATAACACAGTAAGAACTCAGTGCTCTGAGCCACCGTCTTAGTTTCGTTTCTATCGCTGTGACACAACGACCGAGGAAACTTATAAACACAGCAGCCTTTCCTGGAAGTTACGAGGAGCCAACAACACACTTGGATTCATCGGTACATCTTGGGCAGCGAGTATCCCCACTAATGACTTCAAACTTAGAGGATAAACGTCAGTCGCTTCTCCCGCTCCCTTTACTCTCATCTATACATACGGACACGCGGGCAGTGTCACCCTTCCATCAGGACCAAAAGGTGCACCGTGGAGGTCGGTGACCACAACAAGGCTGGGAGTTAAACCCAACTGGAAAGTGGCAGGGAAGAAGAGCGCGCGGGTTGGAGGGGCGGTCCCAGCCATCAGGCGGGCCAGCGAAGCGATTTCCTACTGGGATGTGAGTTTCCCGGGACCTCAGCTACGGCTGTCCCGCTCTCACCCGCCCAACCCCGCCAGAGTTTCCCTTTTGAGGTGGAACGGTGTCGCGGAAGCAAGGGGAGGCTCCCCGATTGGCTCCCGGCGCACGGAGAAGTCATGCCCCGGGCTGAGCGCCGGGTACCTGGGAGGGGAGTGGCCAGAGGCAAAGGTGGCGAGCGGTCGCCCTTACCTGGCGCAGGAGCTTCCACCGGGCGGCCCCCTTGGGCACCGAGACCACCGACCCCTGCTTGGCACCTCCAATCATGGGACCCTCGCCCGCGTCTGCTTCAGGCCCTGCAGCCTCAGCGGCCGCGACCCGCGACTCCATCCCCGGAGCTACCGGGACCCGGAGGTGCCTCCGCCACAGCTCTCCCCAGTCAGGACCTGCCAACTTCTTCCCTGTCAGGACCTGGGACGCCGGGCGGCTGGCCCACAGCCCTTGCGTGCGCCCTCCCCGAATTCCGCATTTCCGGTATTCGCGTCTCCTTGGCAACCAGGACCGCGGCGTCACGTCATTGCACCAGTTTTCTGGTAGCCATCTTTAGTGAGGGCGAGCGGGAGCGGGAGGGAACTGTGAAATAGTGACCGGGAGGGCTCTCCTCATTGTTTTCGTCTTCCTCACTTCGTCACTTGCTCGACAGAATACCAAAAAGCCAAAAGACGGCTGTCTTTTAAGACTAGTGAATCCAAAAGAGAAAAATCACCCACCCCCACCACCATAATAAAGATGGCCAAATGTGCTTCGCCCCCCGGCTGGGTTGGTGTTACGTAGACCGGCGTGCTGCAAACTAGCTCTGGGCGGCGCGAGATAGGTTGTCTCTCTTGCTGGGTGCTGAACGCAGACTTCGGGGTGGACGAGGCTGAGGTGACTGCACCGCCTTCTTGAGAGCTTCGCGTTCTCGTGTTTGGCTCCTCTGCCTTCGCTCGTTTGTGTCCAGAGCCGGCCTGCCTTTCGATTTGCGTACGTATGGGAGGGTTGCCGGAGGGTCCCCTTTCCTGATTCCTCTCCCCACCACCTTCCAGCGTTCCTCAGTTCCCTGGTCCCCTTTCTGATCCCTGTCTCTTCTATGCGTGGTAACTGGTACCATTCCCTCATGCCCTGAGACCAACTACCACACCCCCGGGATGCACAGTTGCACAGGGAAACGAATAGGTTCTCCTGGGAGCAACCCATTTGTCTACCCCGCCCTTATCCCCATCCTTGCACATTCTCCATGCATGGTGGATAAATGGATTGGAAGATACGGGGACACATTAAGCGATTTAGGGGCATTTTTTCTTCTAGGCTGCTCCTCCACTGGTCCCTTATTTTGCTGCGACATAAAAGATTAAGGGGGAGGGGGCGTCATAGCTGATCGGATCTGTGGTTAAAAAAAAAAAAAAAAAACCTGACCGGGGTGTTTCTGTGCTACCAAGGAACGTGTTACAGAAGAATTCTCTCATTATACTCAACAGTGTTCAACATACCTAAATTATTCCTATGCTAATATAGAAAAAAACCTTTTGTTGAGTGGTTACCGTGTGCCAGATACTTGTACAAATTGTCTGGTTTTGTTACCAAACAACAACCCCAGGAAGTAAGTGGTGTGGTTATTTTTTGTTTTACGAGTGATGAAATTGAGGCCCAGATGCAAGGCCCAAAGCCTGAACCTGGGTCTCTGGTTATAGAAGTTATAATGAACTTACCTTTCAGCTTAAACCACAGATGACTCTGCGTTTTATTTGTGCATCTTGCAGGGTTTAATTTTTTTTTTATGCTTTTATGGTTAAGTCCAATAACTCACGTACAAGATGAGGCGCCAGATCAGTTGGACTTTTGCTGTAACAGGTGACGGGGAAATTTCTTAAACTTCCCAGAGCCACAGTTGGGTCACCTGTAAAATGAACAGCATTTTAGCGTCTTCATCAAGAATATATGAAGCTAAAGTTAGACGAATAGATGAAAAGTATCTGGCACCTGGCCAACACTCAACAAATATTTATTAATTAATTCAGGCTTTCCCGATTTATCTTTCACATACAAACCAATGATATGCCCAAAATTATGTAAGATAAAACCCATTTCGCTTTTGAACACCCTCAGGGTTCCTGAGCTTCCCATTAAGTCCATTTACTTATTTGTAAATTTTTATTTTGTTTCTTGTTTTCTGTTTTTTGTTTTAGTTTGCCCATATGTGCACCAGAATCACTGCTGCTTAGCCTGAACCTAGTAAAAATGACCTTACAGATGACATGTTTGAGTCAAACCTGCCAAGAAGTATGATTTGAATGAACTTTAACTTATACAAGTTTTTGAATTTATTTAACCTAACTTATCAGATGTCTGGAATTATTTATAACCTATGAGGCTCATGACCCCCAAAGGGGAGGGATAAGATGTGGTGATCTCAAATGCTCTGAGATCCCATTACTGTATGATTATACATATGAAATCATTCATGTGAAGGGAGAAAAAAAAAAAAACAGGGACTTTGCTACCATGCAGCAGACGACCAAATTATTTCTCCGAGCTTTGAAGTGTAGTATCCCTCACCTTGGGAAGTGCATGCAGAAAAAGAATTACTGTAACTTCGCTGGTCATTATTACAATAGAATAAGATTGGAAAAGTATCACCTGCAAAATAAACCCAAGATATCAGAATTAGCAAGAAACGTCCCAAGTCGGAGCTTCTCATGTAAGGTATGGACTATTTAAGTTAACCTATTTCTAGGTCATTAATATTAATTTTAGTTCATAAATAATGGGTAAGATATCCATTACTAATTTTCTCAGTAATTCTAATTTGGTTTTAAGATTCTTTTCAAACTCAAATATCTGTAGCCAATATGAGTACAAAAGAATGTATGTGACTCTGTCGAGCTATAATGAAGTATATAAAAATGTAGATTCATAAAAACTGATTGATCTTAAGACATTGTGCCTGCAAATGTGTTGTAAAATATAGCTTTCTAAAATTACTAGAATATACCTAAAACTACTACAAATTATACCTCTTAATAAAACCTATTATATGCTAATTCTTGTATGATTCGTAAACAATAAATGCCATGTAGTTGTATACTATTTCTTTATAAAAAGAATGAAAAACTATCGTGCACTTTTCACAACTTGTGTTCCTCAAGAAAATACTGTTATACTTCTGCCAGACCCCCAACTATGGACTTGAATTCAGCCTTGAGGAACTGATTGCACTTATATAGAGAATAGCATCACGTTCCCGTTGGCCTGAGACAGGCCCACTGTACACCCGTTGGCCTGCAATTATTAATAGTCCTCCGTCTTCCCAAAAGTGTCCTCCTTAAGATGTCACGTTACATGGTCATCATACTTGACTTGAAATTAGGTTGTTCACCCTGTTGCTTCTTGGACAGGTATCCTTTCCTTTATAATTATGCTCCTGAGGTTCCTTACACCACACTTGAAGGTGTTAACCTTACAATATGCTAGCGTTCTTTTATCATTTTCTTGCATGGTGATTTTTCTTGTAGTCTGTCTTGGCTTCCTCTCATTGTGGTAAATTATGTATTTTAAAAGTTACCATTCGTTAGTTACAGTCACGGTATTGCAACACAGCTATCACGACGTTTTCCAAAACCCTACCATACGACCCTCTCCCAAAATATCCCTCAACAGTTTATGTTTCCCTCAGCCCTGGGGCACCTAATCTCCTTCCTATATCTGTGAATTTACCTATTCTGATATTTTGGATGAGCAGAAGCACACAATGCTTACCTTTTCTTTATTTGGTTTGTTTGATTCTGCTAATGTTTTTAAGGATCCTCAAATGTATCCTAACTTCAACCCTCTTTATAGAGATAACATACCACTTATATAATCTACATTCTGTTTATCCGTCTGTTGGTGAGCACTCAGTGATTTATCTTCTAAATTAATCTTATTACCTAATTTTTTTTCTTTTAGCTTTTCCTCAGTTTTTGCTCTTAGCTTATAACTATTTGGTACACATACACTTCTGCCTTTCATTTTTAATGTTAGTCCCCTCCTCTTCCTGGACTTCTTACAGCTCAGTCTTTTAAACTGCTTTCCTTTAGCAATTTGGCTTGGCTCTATGATTCTTCACTTCGCACACTTAGAAACTGTCAACCCTCCTTTTCTGTTTGGTTTGGTTTTTAATGTAGACTTGCCGTACTTTATCCTCATAAAGTGTAAAATTTTACCTACTGCACTGTGCCTTTGGTTGCCTCGTTTTGCACCACGATTAGAACATTTTGTCATTTTGTCTTGTGCTGTGGGATGGTCTGTATGTCAAATGTGTTGCTGATTGGTCAATGAATAAATCACTGATTGGTTAGTGGCCAGGCAGGAAGTATAGGTGGGACAAGGAGGAGAATAGAGCTGGGAAGTGGAAGGCTGAGTCAGGGAGACACTGCCAGCCGCCATCAGGACAAGGAAGATGTAAAGTACCGGTAAGCCACAAGCCATGTGGCAAGGTATAGATTAATGGAAATGGATTAATTTAAGCTGTAAGAACAGTTAGCAAGAAGTCTGCCACGGCCATACAGTTTGTAACCAATATAAGTCTCTGTGTTTACTTGGTCGGGTCTGAGTGGCTGTGGGACTGGCAGGTGAGAGAGATTTGTCCTGACTGTGAGCCAGGCAGGAAAACTCTAGCTACAGTCTTGGTTTATAAATAGTAAGCAGGAGTTACCACCAGAGTAGCAGCTGCTAGATTAGCTCATACGCTAAGGTTGTCGCTGAAGCCATTTGTCTCTGAGGCAACTTTTAATTCTGTCATGCATTCCCGCTCCTCGAAACTGACCTGCCTGGCGGCAGCTCTGCAAACACTAGCTCTTTCAGGAGCTTCCTCCCCTGACAGAGTAGCTCTGCTTTCTTGCATTTTTGTATTTCAACCATTCCTTCCATGACAAACAAAATGATCCAAATGCTGGGGTGTTTATTCACAATGCTCCCTGAGACCTGAGGAAGTTCTTTAAACATAACCGCATAAAGGCTGGTTGGCAGTGGTGCGCGCTTTTAATCCCAGCCCTCGGAGGCAGAGCCAGGCGGATCTCTGTGAGTTCGAGGCCAGCCTGGGCTACAGAGCGAGATCTAGGACAGGCTCCAAAACTACACAGAGAAACCCTGTCTCGAAAAATAAAAAAATAAAAAAAAAAAAAAATAACCCCATAGGTGTGAAAATACTCTGGGGACAAAAATGCATATTTCTCTCTTTTGGCAGGTTCGTCTGAGTTCTGAATTTGTCCACTCTTACAGGTTATTGTAAAGTAGAAGGCCTTTAGCAGGTCTATTTAAAGACCCGCTGCTTATGTAAATTGACTAAAGAAGAAGAGGGGACAGACAGTATGTGTATAGAAACATGGAAAGGAAGAGAGCCAGGACTGCTGTGGCTGTGGACTCGTCAGGGTTCCTCACTTTCTTCACTCAGAAACAAGCAGAATCAACACACAAACCTCACTATGCCTTGTTACCTTGGCCACGAATTACCAGACAACTTTGGGATTCTTCAGTACCAACTTCTGCGATCTAGATGTGTGTCAGCAATCCTGGGAGCTTTTTAAAAGTGCAGATTTCTAGATCTCAAGCCATTTCTGTTGATTAGAATGTCTGTTGCTTGAGGCTTAAGGATCTGGTTTCTTCTTTATTTTTGAGGCACGGTCTGTGTTCACCAGAACTCTTGTTCATACAATCCTCTCGCCCCAGCCTCTCAAGTAACTGGGGTTATAGGCATCACTCAGCCAGAAGTCTGGTTGGTTTTTTGGTTTTTGGTTTTTTTTAAGTTCCTTAGGTAGCTGAAATGCAATGCCTGTCCACCACTGACCCTGTATCTATATTTAGAAACTGGAGGTCCTTGGTGATAAGTGTTGTTGCTCTAATGCTAATTCATTAGTTGTAACTTCCTTTTCTGGCCAGTGCCTGAAGTTTCCATAGCGCCGTCACCAGATGGTAAGATGTATCCCATTACACTCACATTTGCCGTGCTCAAAGGACAGTGTCAGAGCAGAGACCGGGTGTCCTTAGCTTCCATCCCTTCTTCTACTGTTCTTCCCTCAATAAATAACTTCAGGACAATTTGAACAAGTTATAAAAGATAAGAAAGAACTTAGCAGGGCTTGATGGCACATGCCTTTAAACCCAGATGCAGGCAGATCTCTGAGTTCCAGGACAGCCAGGGCTACACAGAGAAACCCTGTGTTGGGGGATGGGGGGGGGGGGAGAACTTAAATCCTTCCATTAAATGTGTCATTTGTCTATGTCTTTTGATTTCCAGGTACTTTGGGGCGGGGGGGGGGGGGGGGGGGGGGGTGTCTTTGTAAGGCTTGGTGTGGAGCTTAGCACCTCACTGTTGGTTAACAAATACTGTATTTTATCACTGAGCCACACCCCCAGCTCTGGCCTCTTGAATAGGTTAGCAGACAGCTTCTCACTGAAGCCATGATTTGCAGTTTCTAAGAATTGCTAGTGATAACTAATGGTTCAGATCGTCAGAAGAGAGCAGAAAAGAGAGCCGGTAAAGGAAATCTCAGGCTAGGGAAAAGTGTAGTCTGGCAATTTTGTGAGGATTGAGAGTGGGACTCCGTGACAGGGACGGCTTCACTTGGTCATTTCTCCACATTGTATTTTCTCTTCCATTTCCTCCGGTTCACAGGCCATTCCTTGGTCCACTGACACGATCCAACATCTGTCTGGATTCTAAATGCTAAAGTCCTTGCAAATGTTTTCTTAAAACAGAACTTGAACTAAATGGACACAAAGCTACTGGGACCCTTCTGTGGTCCACATGAGAAGTTTCACTCTAACACGGTGGTTCTCAACTGTCCTGGTGCTGCGACCCGTTAACATAGTCCTCACGTTGTGCTGACCACCAACCATAAGATTGCTTCGTTGCTACTTCATAACTATAATTTTGTTACTGTTATGAATTGTAATGTAGCTGGGCTGTGGTGGCGCACGCCTTTAATCTCAGGACGGGAGGCAGAGGCAGGCAGATCTCTCTGTGAGTTTGAGGCTAGCCTGGTCTACAAAGCAAGTTCCAGGACAGTCAGGGCTGTTACACAGAGAAGCCTTATCTCAAAAAAAAAAAAAAAGGAATCAGAATGTAAATATTTTTGGAGATAGAGCTTTGTCAAATGGGTCATGACCCCCAGTTTGAGAACCACTGCTCAAAAATCTCAGCATATTTGATTACAGAATATACCCTACAGTTTAAGGTATGTACCATACTAACTTACTCAAAATCACAAAATTCTAGCACACATCTGGACCAACTGTATGCCTCAAGTAGGCCTACTTTTTTATAGCTTTACTTATTTTTATACACATGAGTGTTTGCCTACATATGTGGATGTAACCAACGGTCTTATTAAATAAGAAACACAGAGCTGATTCAGAGAAGAAAGCCAAGAGGTCAGAGCTAAGAGCCTCACCCTTCCTGATTCAGGGATCCTCTTCAGCCAAGAGAGCTCTCCGAAAAAGGCCTACTTCCTGTGTGTATGTCTTTATATACTCTAGCTGTTCTGCCTTCTCATTGGTTGTAAACCCAAACATGTGACTGCCTCGTCACTGCCTGAATGTACCGCCCTCCAGGTCCTTAAAGGCGTGCGCCACCGCCGCCACGCACTAGCTATGGCTCTAATAGCTCTGACCCCCAGGCAACTTTATTTATTAACATACAATTAAAATCACATTTCAGTACAAGTAAAATACCACATACATACATGCCTGGTGTCCATGAGGCCACACGAGGGTTTGAGATCCCCTGGAACTGGATTTACAGACAGTTGTGAGCTGTCATGTGGATGCTAGAAATTGAACCCAGGTCTTCTGCAAGAGTAAGGAGTGTTCTTAATCGCTGAGCCATCTCTCAGCCCCTATAATTAGAATTTTAAAGCTTGATAGTAATTCACAAATGATAAAAACATTGTATTTTAATTTACATATATATATCTCAGGTATGTTAATTACAGATTTAATGTCTTACGTGAGACAACTACCAGAAACTGTAGAGGAAATTTCTTTTTAAGGTTTAAGTGCATTTTTCAAATTTATAAATTATTTTCTGTTTATTCAGAGGACCTCAAGATTTATCTTTTGGGGTTAAGTGAGGAGGCTCGGCAGCTAAGGGCATCCACTGCCAAACCCCAGGGCAAGGCCTGGGTTCAATCTCAAGAAGCCAGATGTGGAAAGAGAGAACTCACTTTTACACATTGCTGCCTGACTTCCACACATGTGCACACTCACAATAAACATATAAAAATCAACAAAGACTAAAGAATGGTTCATCATGACACTGGTTGGCTTTTTCAGTGATGGGTCACCCAGTCACTCTCACGGAGAACCCACTTGGTCACATAGCTGCTTGGAATGATTACTGTGAGTGTTTTTGTTTTGTGCATTTTAGAAATAATAGGTTGATCCCATTTTAAGATTGGTTTTTGTGTCGATGCTGATTTGAGGTGGTGGAGGCTGAACCAAGGGTCTGTTCAGTGTCAAGTAAAAGCTCTAATACCAAGCCCAAGATTGATTTTCTTTTCCCCTGTTTGGCAGCAGTGTGGGGGGGGGAGGGGGGGGTGAATGTTCTTTTCCTTCTGTCTTATAATAGTCTCATAATTTCTCACTAGTATTTTCCGAAAGCTCAGACTGTCCCCCTCACAAAAGTCTTGTCTTCTCCCTGCTTAGGTTTTGTGCCTAGTGCTATTCTAGCTAATCAGATCAGTGAAGTAAGACAAAGATCTCTGCCTTCATGGAGTTTGAATCTGTGTCTTCAATAGAAATGTCATTGTAAAATAAAGATAATCATCTAGTGAGGGCCAGGCATGTAGCTCTGTTGGTGTTTGCCTAGCGTGCATGGAGCCCTGGGTTCAACCAGCATAGCTGGGCATGGTCCCAACTCCTGCAGTCTCAGCCCTGAAGAGAGAGAGACAGGAGGGCTAATCCCACCAAACGAGAGTAAAGACCATTGCCTAGGTTCTTCAGTCAATTTAAGCAGGCTCTATTTTCAGACTCCCCTAAAGTGGGATTCGAAAATATAGCCTTGGGGGCTGGGGATTTAGCTCAGTGGTAGAGCATTTGCCTAGCAAGTGCAAGGCCCTGGGTTCGGTCCTCAGCTCCGGGGGGGGGGGGGGGGGGAGAAAATATAGCCTCAAACACAGGAAAGAGTAGGGCTTATATAGTCAAAAAAACTGCAAGACTAGGGGGTTTTCAAGAGTTGGGGGGGCGGAGTTCCAGAGAAATTTTGGTCACATAGGAACTTGGCTGAACCCTTAAGAGTTATTTGGCAGAACATCTTGTCTATCAGGATACATTCAAAGTGTAAGTCAAACTCCACAGGGTGGGGAGCTTGTCGAATTCCAGAAACAGGTTCAAGTACAATTGACTTGAATTTTGCAGCAAACAGATATGACCTTGTGACCCTATAACAAAATGGCTTTCATCCTTAAGATGGAGTCAGGCTGGTCCAACAATGGTCATCCTCAGCTACATAGCATAAGGGGACATTCAAGGCCAGCCTAGGCTAAATGAAACAAAAGGAATAGTGAGTTGTAAGAGATCAGTACAAGAGGGAACACAAAAAGAAAGAATGGGGTCAGAGACTGGAAGCAAGCACATTCTACCTTAATAAGACGGTAAGGGTTGGACTCCGGGATAGGATGGCATGTGAACTTGTACTTCAAGTAGGATGGAAGGAGGGACATCCTTTGCAGAGGGTTGTAGACAGTCGGAAGAGACTCCAATATGTGTTGTCACTGCGTCTTAGTATCACGATTACATTAGCCTAATAAAGTAAATTGAGTCATTCTGTCTGTTTTCCTGTTTTCTTAAACAGTTGAATAGGAGAATTTTTTTTTACCCTGTGACTATGGGGGGCTGAGGGAATAGCTGAGACAGGATTTCTCTGTATAGCCTAGACTTATCCCAAATTCAAAATCCTCCTGCTTCATCCTTCTGTGTGCTCAGATTATAGGCATATGCCACCATATCTAGTTCAAGAAAAGTATCTTTGAAAGCATCTGGCCTTGGCATCTTCTTTCGATTTTTTAAACACTGACTACCTTCTGTATGGTTATTTCCTTATGTAACTGTTTTATGTCCCGAGTCGATTTTGGGGACCACTGCACTGATGAACGCACAGTCACTATAGTGCCAGTCAGTATTATAACGTAGAGAGGCAAGGGACTCCCAGGCCCTCTCCCCAACTGAGGATCTATGAGAGTTAATGGCTTGCAGGGAGGGAGAGCCCATTTTCTTTAAGGGTGTGGCCCGTGTTAGGTGGAGCATGTTCCAGTGGATGGCCACCCGTACTAAGGAGTACGTGGGCCACAGAGATGTGGAGTCAATGGGTATCAAACAGGGGGTTGCACATGAACTTGGGAGGGACTGGAGAAGTGGAGGTGGATCTGATGGATAAATATGATCAAGATGACAGTTACGTGAATGTAGGAAGTTCTCAAATAATAAAGTATATTTAAAATGTTTTTACTATCTAGTATAACTAATTATACCATGGTTTTCATATCTAATATTCTTTGTCTTTTCCTTGACATTTACCATACATTTGTCTTTTTTAGGGAGTTTCTGGGGGTGGGGAATGATTTTTTTTTTTTAATCTTCTTGTTTCTCTCTTTGGTTTCTTTGTTAAGCAATTTTATTGAAACACTAAGTTTCTTCTGTTCTTGGGTTTCTCGGTCCTCTCTAATTGAGATACAGTGCCAGCTTGACCCACTGTTAATGATTGTTTTAGCTAAAACATTAGCTGCCAGTTGTCTCCGTCACTAAAGGGACATTATTCTTTCCGTAAGCAGTAACTGGTGCTGTGTGGCTGATGTGCATTATTCTGGCCCAGTGAGTTTAACTCTGTTGATGGTTCCAGCTCTGTTCATTTCACCAGAGCTCTTCAAATGATCAGTCTGTCACACTTTCCACGTTTATTAGCTAGTTTTAATCTGTAAAGGAAAGTTTCTTCGCCAGGCACTGATGGTGCACGCCTTTAATCCCAGCACTCAGGAGGCAGAGGCAGCTGGATCTCTGTAAGCTCAAGGCCAGCCTCGAGTTACACAGGGAAACTCTGTCTGAAAACAGACCCACAAAGAAAAAAAAAAATCAACTATACAGAATTGAGAGTAGAAGTTGAGAGGCCGAGGCGATGGTTCATTGGGTAAAGGCACTTGCTGCCAAGACACGCGCCCTGAGCTCAGTCCCATGCAGTGAAGGAGAGAACTGACTCCCACGAGTTACTCTCTGACCTCCACATGCCCCCAACACTAAATAAATAAATACACAATAATTTTTATAAGTTACCCTGAGAGTTGACATTACAATTCAAATCTAATCCAAACCATTAAAGCACCCCCCCCCGAATTTTTAAAGAACAACTTTGTGAAAATGATTGTTGTCCATTTAGTCTGTTTTGATAATTTTTCTGTTTTTGCTGTGTTTACTTTGAGGTTGTAAACTACTTACGATACAAACTCATGTGTGGCTTACGTTCCCGACATTATTGGTAGCTTGCCATGAATGTACTCAGGCAGTAAATATCTATCAGCTGCTGGTGTCCCCACCCACAGCTCAGTGCCTCTGGCTCCATCTCTGTTCAGTTGGCATCCCTGGCAGAGAGCTAAGAATCCGGCATCTTGACTGAAATTCTTTTGTTTAAACAAGGCAGAGCAGTAGAGTGTTGAATTCTTGAAGGTTTTTGTAATTGGGCAGTTTTAGCCTTTTCCAAGTGTTGATCCATCTAATCCTTCCCTGCTCACCAGGAGGCCCCCGAATGCCCACCTCACTGCCCTAACAAGGCACAGTGGGCAATTCTATGGTTTCTTCTCCATCTCTACTAAATGTCCCTACGTCCCCTTGCTTTTCCTTTCTTTTCTATAATCAACTGTGTCTTAAACAGGAAGGGAGGAGCTGGGCGGTGGTGGCACACGCCTTTGATCCCAGCACTTGGAGGCAGAGACAGGCGGATCTCTGAGTTCAAGGCCAGCTTGGTCTACACGAAAGTTCTAGGACAGCCAGGGCTACACAGAAAAACCCTGTCTCAAAAAACAAAACAAAACAAAAAAAAAGGAGGCCTTGTCTTATAAGCTGTTATTTAACTTTCTGATCTGATAAACAGTTCTATTAATATTTGTAGTTACTATCCAACAACATAAGAAAATGTAGTAATAAAGTAGAATAAATTCTGTAACTGTTCTATGAATAAATTGATAGCCAACACCTATTAGCTAAGAAGTATCTTCCTCTCTGATATCTTCTCCTTTTAGGGTGTGTTTCAGTACTTATGAAACTCAACAGGGTTTCCCCCCACCTCTCATCTTGATTAAATATGTAAAAGTTCAAAGCATTTTCTCTCCTCCTTAGCTGTATGTAATGTTTCTGATGTTGTCAGGGCCTCTTAGTGCTTTTAGAAGTATCTTAAGGACTCATACACTTGTTATAATGCATCAAGTGTCTTGTTCTTTTTTGATGCACTTAAGAAGGAACAAAATTTGTAAGAGCACATTTCATGTAATACCTGTGTGAAAAGTACAATTATAAGAAGCAAAGACTTTCCCCCTGAGTTTGAAAATTTTTGATCATACCACCAAAAATGTTCCTAGGATCTTCTGCCTATTAAGCCAGAAAACGAAAAATCCCTTTCTGAAAACATGGATGCATTTGAAAAAGTGAGAACAAAACTGGAAACCCAGCCACAAGAAGAATACGAAATCATCAATGCCGAGGTAAGCCGCGCTGCATCTCTTGTGAGAACCGGATGCGTTGTCGGTTCAGAGGCAAACAAGCTACCTTACAGTTCATAGACTTAACGTCACATCACAGTCTTGTTGCATTTAGCCTTTCCAGCGTGCTGAGCATTTTCAACTGTAAACAATAGACAAAATGCCCTTAAAATTAAAACTTAAGATAAAGCATGAAGTGTAATAGATGAATTCTGGGTAGATGTTGGAGAACAACAGCTCTAATGTAAATTTGTAGAGATTCCAAGAAGAGATACATATAAAACTATACATTTCTCTATTATTTCAAAAGTATTTACATGTTGTGTCTACATTTTTATAAAAGGAAATTCGCTTTAATAAAGCGAAGTATACAGTTAATCACTTTATAATTTTCAGTCATAAGTACTGAGTTGAAATAAATTGAACAGAGATCGAAGATCTTTAGTAAGACTGGAAAACAGAGATTAGAAGTGAAAATCACATGCATAGTCAAATACAAAGAGCAGTAACAATTCCAGATTCCAAATATGCCACTCATATAAGGTGTCTTAAGCCACCTGAAACCAAATAAGTCAATCCACTGGCATTCACGGTGTGTACACTTTGTCACAGCACAGTGTACTCTGTGTAAAATCAAATCAGTACTGCACAGTTGATGGCCGTGATTTCAAAAGAAAGGATACTGGAATGTTGATTGGCATATCAAGCCAGCCACAGTTTACTGATCTTTATCATTTTGGATTATCTTAAAGATGCCACTTGACATCGTTAATGGCATCTCACTGTACAGGCTTAAGGTGAATGAGCATAGATTTTGCTTTGCCCTTGCATTTGTATATTGGAAATCGCCAGCGATTCTGAACGTAGGGAAGCTGTTTCTTGCTATTTGTTGTAAATATGGTCCATTTCATATTCATTCATGTAGTTCAGTAGATCTGCCTCTTATGATATATCATAATAGGTCTCATCCCTTCATCTGAAGTAGCCATCCATTAAATAATTAAGTTATTATTAGTAAGTCACATTTCTTTTCATTGTCAGATTAAGCATGGCGGTTTTGTTTATTATCAAGAAGGTTGCTGCCTGGTTCGCTCCAAAGACGAAGAAGGTAATTTGGGGCAAACCACAATTCTCCTTTAATGATGACCTGGCTTTTCAGGTTTCACATTTTTAGCAGGAAACTTCATAGTAGTTGCTCAAAGCTATTAGAATAGATTTCTTAAAGATTATTTCTAAATTTTTTCAATGATTGGTTCTTAATGTCTGGGTTGACTTAAGATAGTGTTAAGAACCACGCTCTGAAGCATTAACAGGGAGAGTGAAGACAGAATCGAGCATGTTTTGTGTATGTTCTGTGTCTCAGTGCTGTGCTAGGCAGGCACCTCGCGTACACTATGTGTGTCTTTTATACTCTTTGTAAGTGCTGTAGTCTGTAAATACTAGACCAGCAGTTCTCAGCCTGTGGGTCACGACCCCTTTGGCAAACTTCTGTCTCCAAAAATATTTATATTATGATTCATAACATAGCAAAATTACAGTTATGACGCAGCAATGAAATAATGTTATGGTTGGGGGTCACCACAACATGAGTGACTGTATTAAAGGGTCACATCATTAGGAAGGTTAAGAACCACTGGACTAGACTATCACAGTAGCTCATAGGTTATAATAAAATAATATCGAGTAAACTATTTTTAAATAATGACTGTAGAAGGACATCAGTATTTGGCCTCGGAATATTAATGTAAAACATTAAGATACAATTTTAAATTCTTTACAAGTATATGTTGTGGAGTTCTCTTTTCCTACCTTCCTTTACACAGCAGACAGCGATAATTATGAAGTTTTATTCAATCTGGAGGAACTTAAGTTGGACCAGCCCTTCATTGACTCTATCAGAGTTGCTCCCGATGAGAAGTACGTGGCTGCCAAGATAAGGACCGAGGATTCTGAAACATCCACCTGCATAGTTGTGAAGCTCAGTGATCAGCCTGCCATGGAAGCTTCTTTCCAGAACGTATCCAGTTTTGGTAAGCCGCCAAGTCGAGTCCCTTGAAAAGGCAGCCATAGCAAGCACCTTGCACTTCTGAAACTCTTTGGCCCACCTGCAGTAGGGAAGGAGATGGTAATGATCAGGGCCTGGTCCATTTATCTCTGGACTCCACGTATTCCTATGGATTTTGTATTATGAAATACTCCCTTCTTCAGTTATCTATCTGAATGGGTCACTTTTAAATTGTGCTCATGGGGACGGGAGAGATGACTCAGTGGCTAGGAGCATGTATATTACTCTTGTAGGGGACCCAGGGTCAGTTTTCAGTGCCCATGTTGGGCAACCCACAACCACCTGTAATGCTAACTCTTAGAAGATTCAACGGACACACACATATACATAAACGAAAATTTAAAAGTAATAATTCATAAACTGACGAGAGGCTTTGTGGGTAAGAGCACTGGCCACACAGCCTGGCCTATGTTCATCCCCAGGACTCATGGTGAAAGGAGACAGCCAGTTCCCAAAAGTTGTCCTCTGGCCTTCACATCTGCATCCCAACCCACACATGCTTGTATTCACACACACTTCATACAGTCGCTGATAAATAACACACACTTTAAATAAAGTAGTGCTTATCTTTTTTAAGACACTTCTCATCTAAGTCCCATATGGATATGTAGTAATTCTTGACCAGTTTATGATGAAGACTAAGATGTTACAGTTGTTGCTTCTTGATATTTTATACCACTTTAAACTTGGCTGATTTTTTATTACATGTTATCATGGAGATCTATTATAGCGCGTTTCTCAGAGTCGCTCCTAGAAACTGGAACATGTTGAGCTGACGTCAGTGGAAACCGACAGTTTTAGTAGTAGATCTAGCTTTGAATGTTATCATTCACCATCTTGAACATGTTCACACTTTGTCTTCCCTTTACATTGCCATGGTTTTCTGAATGGTTTATTAGATGCTTTGGCATTGAATTGAAAAATTCCACCTAATGCATTCTTTCGTGTGTGTGAGCCATCCTCTCTGTCTCTCTGTCTCTGTCTCTGTCTCTCTCCCTCCCTCTCTCTCTTCTTCATGTCTGTGTGTCTGTATGTCTGTGTCTACATCTGTGTTGCATGCATGTGAGTGTGCAGCCAGCTGTAGGTGCCCATGCTTGTTCCTGCGACAGCCAGATAGGACATTGGTGTCTTCCTCCATATCCCCTGCCTTAGTGCTTTGAGACAGGATCTGTCACTGAGCCAGAAGCTCCCCATTTTAGCTAGGCTGACTGACCAGCCAGCAAGCCCTTGTGCTCCATCTCTCAGCCCCCCAATTCCTGGGGTTACAAGCATGCATGCACAGCTTTTTATGTGAGTGCTAGAGGTTCAGACTCAGATACCCCTGTTTCTCCCCAGGCCCTCCATAATGAAATAAGAAATATATAAGAAATATATTTGTGCATCCAACCCCTAAGATCAGAGTTCATATCCTATAGTCATGACTTCCCAATGACTGTCAGCCAGGTGGCAGTCAGGATGTGATTGTGTGCAAATCTCCATTGACAGGTTCTGGGAAAGGAAAGCCCCTGTTAAAATGTGTTTGGTAGCTTCAGCTGCCCTATTCCCTGGAAGCAGACACTGAACACAGTGGGAGAGAAAGGGATTAGTGATTCTTCAGTTAAGCAGCCATCTCCCAAAAGCAAATGCGACTTTATCAATATCTTTCTTTAACACTGAATATGAGTCCTTCTTTAGGTGCTTGAGTACACTAAGAAATGGAAACCTTGGAACAGTAGTGGTGTTTTATGTTCTCTGCTTATGTGTAAACACAGGTTTATGCTATACGCAGATTTCCAGGGACAGACTTCCACATTTCTCCACTTGGCATTCAACGTTTGGGTACTACACCCTTTCAAAAGCAGTATGCAGGTAGCTGTGTCTAATTCCTTTCGTCCATTCCTTTCAGAATGGGTGAAGGATGAAGAAGATGAAGATGTCTTGTTCTACACCTTCCAAAGGAACCTTCGCTGCCATGACGTGTATCGAGCCACATTCGGGGAAAACAGACGCAATGAGCGTTTCTACACAGAAAAGGACCCGAGGTACTGGAATACTGCAGTTACTCTCTTTTCTCCAGAATGGCTCCCCCATTATCTAAAGTACTGACCTGGTTGTCTTGAAGTGTCGAGAACTGGAGAAAATTAGTATTTTATTACTCTACCTTCTAGAACTAATCTATAGAGTTTGCCAAATTCTATCATTTTGGGATACCTGATTCTGAAAAAGTTATCAGTATGGCCCTGGAGAGCTCCCGTCAGCCAAGGTTTCCATCAGTTTTGTTCACAGTACTTCAGTTGTTGGTTATTTAAAAACAATTGGTCGTTTTGATGGGAGGATGTCTCCTAAACTCATGTTCAAGGAAGTGCCTGCTAATATATTCTTAAAGATCAATGCATTTTAAATATTCACTCCTTGTTTTCAAATATTTCTATTTCTAGAGCATAGAATCCATATATTCTGATGAAAACTGCATAATGTGGATTCTGAAGAGAAAGACCTATGCTAAATAAAGAAAATCTGATTTTTAAGTCATTGAATAGTCAGCATCCATCCCTCCCTAACGCGCCCCCCACACACACACACACACACCATCACACACATTTTTTTTTTTAACCTGGCAGAAATACTATTCACCAACAACAGAACTGAACTTTTAAAAAGCAGGGAAGATGCAAACCCAAGGATCCCGTGCAACAGACTCAGAGTAACCTTGACTGTATTGTATATGTCATATTGGTAGGTTGCTCATACCAGGCACTTGACAGTTTAGTAATTTTAGTTGTACATCTGTAATGTTTTACAAATCCATGTGTTGCCGGGCGGTGGTGGCGCACGCCTTTAATCCCAGCACTCGGGAGGCAGAGCCAGGCGGATCTCTGTGAGTTCAAGGCCAGCCTGGGCTACCAAGTGAGTTCCAGGAAAGGCGCAAAGCTACACAGAGAAACCCTGTCTCGAAAAACAAAACAAAACAAAAACAAATCCATGTGTTTTACACAGACAGTTAAAGATGTATGGGAAGTAAACAGCAAAATAGACAGTTCTTTAGCTCTTCACCCATGGCTTCTCTTTTATGTTGGAACCTAACTCTTCTAATAAGAGAATTAGAGTCTGGTATGGTGGTGCAGGCCTTTAATCCCAGCACTTGGGAGGCAGAGGCAAGAGGATCTCTGTGAGTTTGAGGCCAGGTTAGTCTACAGAGCAAGTTCCAGGATAGCCAGAGAAAATAGTGAGACCTTCCTTGTCTCAAAAGCCCAAAAGAAAACAAAAAAGAAGAAAGAAAAAGAATTAGCTAGAAGTAACCCCTGTTCCACTTGCAAGGCTTAGCCTGTGAAGAGTTCTAGTATTGCTTCACAGACGCTTGTAAAATCGACCTTGTATAAACCATTTCTTTCTTTGTTAAATTTTATTTTATTTTGTCGTATGGGTATTTTGCCCGCATGTGTGTCTGTGTAGCACAAGCATGCCCAGTAACCACGGAGGCAAAGAGAGGACATTGGAGTTAAGAGCCAGTTGTGAGCTGCCATGTGGTTGCTGGGAATTGAACCCAGGTCCTCTGGAAGAGCGGCCAGTGTTCTTAACGGCTGAGTCATCCATCTAGCCCTCCAAAAACATTTCTTGTTCAGTTTTTAGTATATTGTAACATTCCACCTGAGATGCTTAAGGATTGGACAGTGACAGCCATTCCAGATGACACCATTGATTCCAAATGTTTCCCAGGGTTTATAGCTCAGATCTTGTTCCTACTTTTTTGTTGTTGTTGTTGTTTTTGTTTTTCGAGACAGGGTTTCTCTGTGTAGCTTTACACCTTTCCTGGAACTCACTCTGTAGCACAGGCTGGCCTCGAACTCACAGAGATCCGCCTGCCTCTGCCTCGTGAGTGCTGGGATTAAAGGCATGCGTCATCCCCGCCCGGCCTCTCGTTCCCTACTTCTTTTTTTTTTGTTTTGTTTTGTTTTGTTTTGTTTTGTTTTTCGGGACAGGGTTTCTCTGTGTAGCTTTGCGCCTTTCCTGGAACTCACTTGGTAGCCCAGGCTGGCCTCGAACTCACAGAGATCCGCCTGCCTCTGCCTCCCTAGTGCTGGGATTAAAGGCGTGCGCCACCACCACCCGGCTCGTTCCTACTTCTAAACGTACCCTTTATGCAAATATATGTATGGAGATAAAATAGTTGGGTCATCTGAGGCTCACCTCTCACATAGCTGATAATATTCCAGAAGGGGAAAGTGGACTTTCCTGCCCAAACCCCACGTCTGCAGCCAGGGCAGTAGTGACTTAACGAAACCCTGTTTCTTTCCTTTCTAGCTATTTTGTTTTCCTCTACCTTACAAAAGACAGCCGTTTCCTCACCCTCAACATTATGAACAAGACGACTTCCGAGGTGTGGTTGATAGACGGCCTGAGCCCTTGGGACCCACCAGTACTGATTCAGAAGAGGATCCATGGGGTCCTTTACTATGTTGAACATCGAGATGATGAATTATACATCCTCACTAATGTTGGAGAACCTACAGAATTCAAGGTAGTTCTCCATTCTGCTCGTTCCCATTTGGGATCGCCAACCTTCCTTGCTACAAGGGAGAATGGGGGAGGAGTTTAAGCATGTGATTGACACTGCCTTCCTGTACCTTGTCAATCCCATTTCCCTTCCATTATTTCTCTTCCCTTAGAGCTAACATGTCTACCTACTATGCTTGTATTTAAAGCATGTAAATGAAACATTCTGTGCTGTTTGTGTTGTAAAAACCAAACTTGGTTGGCCTAACCGAGCACAGTTGAAGTCCTGATGGTGAGTTGGCAGTTGGATCAGTCTAGGCAGGCATACCAATGCATCCATTGTCCACTGGTTGATTGTCTCACCAGGTGCTAACCTGGCCTAAAGTGGTGACATTCACACTCTGTCCCCGATCCAGACTTCCTAGTGACAGCTAGTGTGGTCCCTTTTCAGTGATTTCATCCCTGAAGGCTGCAGCCTTAGTTAGTGTCTTGTCACCTAGATCTCTTCTAACCTTGTTCGTACAGCTGATGCGGACCGCAGCCGACGCCCCTGCTATCATGAACTGGGATCTGTTCTTCACAATGAAGAGAAATACCAAGGTCATAGACATGGACATGTTTAAGGATCACTGTGTCCTGTTCCTCAAGCACAGCAACCTCCTCTATGTTAATGTCATCGGGCTGGCGGATGACTCTGTTCGCTCTCTAAAGGTACGTCCACCCGCAACAGAAACACAGCTCAGCTTAACAGAGCATCGAAATTGGAATGCCATGTACTTCTCCTAAAAGAAATTTAATTTAAATGGATTTTAGCACTCTGACTGTTTATCAGGTCTAGATTTATATAATATAAATATAATTTATATTGTATTTATATTATATGCTTTGAGAGACCTTGTTTTTAATGCAGTCTTACTTAAACCAATGGACTTCAGAAATAGAGTCAAGGGTCATTGTGTTTTTCTTTTTACATAGCTCTGTGGTCAGGGATCTTATAGTCTGTGGAGCGGCAATAACCAAGACCTACTTGGTAGCTAGTACCCAGCCACTGACGGCTGCTTGCCCAGGCCAAACCCCAGAAGGGCAGTATCATATCTCTGTATTTCCAGCACATGCTTGTATCTGCATCGCCTCTCTTGGCTAGTTTTTTATCCGTGAGGTACATACTTGCTTCCTTTCAGTACATGGGTGTCAGTGGTCTCCATGACAATGGCATGTCTAACTAGTTAACACTGTCTGTGGCTGCCAAGGCATGAACAAATGCCTCCAGAAATGAACCTAATGAATGAATGAATGAATGAATGGCAGCCTTATTATCCATTGTGAAAGCAGCATTAAGTGAATTAAGGTTATAAGCCCTGAAGAGAAGAAGGTGCCAGACTCTGCCTGATAGGGAGAGAATTATTGAGTGGATCAGCCAGCAAGCAGCTTAAGCCTTTTTAAATAATGCTCCGGTATCGTCAGAATTCCTATTAAAATACTGTCCTGCAAACTCCATGGCTGTTTATTGAACTCCTGTGTGCAAAATGTCATATACAGCATCATGGAATAGTAAAACAGTAGAATAAAACATCTGGCCTTAATGAATTAAGTGTTTTATGGTGTTAGACAAACATCAAAATACAAAGCATAAGTATAAGTTAGTTTTTAATAAGAGATTTCAAAAATAAAATGTAGAACTTACAGGACCGGAAGAGTTTATGGCTCAGAAAAGCTTTTGTAGGATAGAGAAACTAGAATGGATAAATAGGAATTTAATGTGCAGTATTAAATAGAAATTTAATATGTCATATCCAAGAATGAGAAAGCCATGCAAACACAGCTCTAAGCTGAAGTCCATGTATCTTCAGGGAACCGATTCTTAAATCTGTTTTGTTAAAGCAGATTACATTTCTGGAGGAAGAAGTTAGGACGTGATGCTTTTTAAATGTGACCGGTGTGTATAAATTATAATGAAGGGAACAGTTAGTGTTTAGTTTGAGGTGCTGGAGTTATACTTCATGAGATTATTAGGCAACTGTATTAGTAAAGATTGGAGCAAACAGGACCCAGGGAGATGAATCTCAGGATTGTTACACGGATACAAATAAATAATGGGAGCCTGTAACCATTAGAATCGTGGAGCGGCTCCCTCAAAATCAGAATGCTAAGTTTAACATTGAGTCTCTTAGATGTCTGTGTAGGTGTCCTGAAATAAAAATGGTCATCGCTTCAGGACTTTGCTTACAGTCTCTGTTTGAGTGGGAGCTCCACCTCACACAGCTCCTCCCCAAACCCGCCCCTTCAGAGCCCGCCAAACACAGCTCCTCCCCCAGAGAGGCTCAAGACCACGCCCACAGGGGTTATATAAGCTGCATCCTAGAAAACAGATTCGTGGTTTTTCTGGTCTCCTCCCCTTCTCCTCTGGGGGGCTAGGGGGCGCGGGGCAGCAGGGGAATCTCCCCAGAGCGCTTTACACCTTAAACCTGGGCTTTTCCTGATTTGGTCTGATGCAACGCGGTGGAGAGGCCTTCAGGAGGCCTAAAACTTACCAGTCTCCATCTGCTCTGATTGGAAATCTGTCAGTATATCCTCATTGTGGTCTATAGAAATAGGGATGGGAAAAATATGTTATTTCTAGCAGTGTGTGTATTACAATTATATATATCAAGAAAATTGGGAATGCCGTGTAGAGATTTTCTGCTCTAAGATTAGACTTGAAGGGCTGGTATAGCCCAGGCTGACCTTGAACCTCTGTTCCTCCTGCCTCCCCCTCCTTGCGAGTGTTACAGCTCTGGAGGGAACAGTATCCTGACTTGTCAGGAAGTCAGGCTATACCTGAGGCTGAGATGTGGCAAGGGATGGTCTCCCTGCCGGGTGTAGGAATCCTGCTCCTCTCCTAGAGAGAGCTATTATCTAGAGCCCTTATATCTGAGCTCTACAAATCTATTGTTTCTTCTTCCGCTCCCCCCCACGGTGTTACTTCTTTTTGACTCTGCTAAGGGGAAGCCCCTGCAGAAATGTAGCAGTCTCCTCTGGCTCTGGCCACAAGTTACTACTTTTTTCTGCTCAGCACCCCCCCCCCCCCCAAGGGAACATCTCAGCAAGGTTCTTCTGCTTAGTGCAGGCAAAAGAAGATCTTCACCCAAAACTCTTTTAAGGAAGAGGTTTATTTGGAAAGGAGGAGTCCAGGAGAGTGGCTGCCTCCACCAGGGTGGAAAAGGAGAGCCACAACTGAACAGGCAGAGAGGCTTGTATAGGGTTTCTTAGGGGCGGAGTTTCTCCAGGGAGAGTGTTTTCTGATCAGGGATTGATTAGTTTTCCTGCTCAGGGATTGGTTGGTTTAGTTGGTCAGGGGCAGATTTGACTCTGGTTTCAGGGCCAAACTGTGTATCTTTCACTGGCCCTTTTTAGCCTTTTGGCTGTAGTTTCAGGGCCAGGGTGTATTTCTTTCCCTGGCTCTGATTCTAGGGCCAAAGTGTGTTTCTTTGGCTCTGGTTTCAGGGCCAGGGTGTGTTTCTTAGGTTCTGGTTTCAGGGCTAAAGTGTTTCTTTCACTGGCTCTGGTTTCAGGGCCAGGGTATGTTTCTTAGGTTCTGGTTTCAGGGCCAGGATGTGTTTCACTGGCTCTGGTTTCAGGGCCAGGGTGTGTTTCACTGGCTCTGGTCTCAGGGCCAGGGTGTGTTTCTTTCACTGGCTCTGGTTTCAGGGCCAGGGTGTGTTTCTTAGGTTCTGGTTTCAGGGCCAGGGTGTGTTTCTTAGGTTCTGGTTTCAGGGCTAAAGTGTTTCTTTCACTGGCTCTGGTTTCAGGGCCAGGGTGTGTTTCTTTCACTGGCTCTGGCTTCAGGGCCAGGGTGTGTTTCTTTCACTGGCTCTGGTCTCAGGGCCAGGGTGTGTTTCTTTCACTGGCTCTGGCTTCAGGGCCAGGGTAGGTTTCTTGGCTGACCCTTTTAACCAACAGTGCTGGGGTTACAGGCATGGCCCACCACACCGGGTTTTGTGTGGTGCCAGGCTTTGAGCCGAAGGCTTTGAGCTGCTAAGCAATCACTCTTCCAGTTGAGCTGTTATCCCAACCCCAAAGACTAAGTCAGACTTGGAAGTAAATATGACCTTTTCTTATTTTTAATAAGTATTCTCATTTAACGGTACACACACACACACACACACACACGCCATTTCACAACAGATGCTGACTTTGGTTTCTGCTGTATTGATTATCTCATCACCCTCTGGCCTGTTTCAAACTATAGGTACCTGCTATGCCCCGAATCTTCTTCTAGGTCCTCATCAAAGAGAGGACGTGCCATGTACTACTTAAACGTAATTTTATCATTGCATGATGCTGGATAACACTGATAAAGACCCGTAGACCATGCTTTAGATAAAGGACAAAATCTTTAGCCCCAGTGTGAGTAGTTAATAACATGTTTCCATGTAAAACATCAATGCCTAGTGGACACTTGACCAAAAGATCTTTCTAAACACAATCTCCAACGGTGGAAATGTTAAAGTTTTCATGTATTATTTCTTATCATTGGTCATCATGTCATCAGTATTTTCTGATTTTTTTATTTCAAAAAAAAAAAAAGAAAAATATTTGATTGTAATACCTGGAAGGTAAATTGAGAATGCTATATTGTAATACTACAGGGCAGAGCCAGGGCCTTGAACATACTGGACAAACTCAGCCACTAAGCCATACATCACCCCCACCCCCAAGCCCAAGCAATGTTTTGCTGGATGCTGTCATCAGCTTTATTTGTGGGAGAGTCTATTTCTGGGCCAAATTTCTTTCAGTCCATCACACAGCTCAGTGGGAACCATGGCTTAAGATGCCCTTGAGACAGCTAATACTTCTGTACTACCTGGACAGATTTCAGAGTCCATAGCCTAGCAACAGTTCTTGTTATGATTAAAGCTTTAACCTTAGTCTCTTAGTTTTAGAAAAGCCCAAACTTTGATCTGTTGGTACCAGTTGTCCTAAAGCTAAAACAACGTATTCCATGGTCATAGTTAAGTTTTACCGAAAGGTGGACAAAACCTTGTGCCCCTGTGGGCCAAGGGATCTCATACTTACACTGACAATTATGAGGCTTGCTCTTACAAGTAGAGATCCTTCACAAATGTGTGTCCTTGTTAGTTTCCCTGGAAATAGACCCTGGGTTCCCTGGGGGAATGTGCCTGTCCACGGTGCTCTCTGGCTGTGGTTTCTGCAATGAGAGTCTGTATCTCGATGCTCACAGCCCTTCTTCCCTTTTTCAGAAGTGCCCGCCAGTGAGGTTGCGCCGAGACCTCTGATTTTCGAAGGCATTTGCTTTCTACAATTACTCAGAAAAAGAAAGGCACTTTTCCATTCACATTCTTACTCTCAGTACCTTCCGGGCACTCTGTCCACCTCCTTACCAGGCTTGTTTAAAAGGTGTAAGTGGGATGTTAGTGGAAGGCTTGAGGCTGGACCCTGCTGCTCTAAGAAAAGGAATTTTGATTCCTTTCCTTTCTTCTTAAAGTTAAGGATCTTGAGCATAATAGCTACGAGTCTCTCTGAGTCATTGTGCCTGGAAAGGTTTTGTTCTGCACAATGGTTCGCCTCGAAGCTAAAGTTAGAAACAAATTGTAAATGCTTTAGTGCTGCTGAGCCCGTTTGTAGCCCTGGAATAATAACTCTCATCACTGGCTGTCCAGGCAGCGGGGTAAGGACTGGTGGGAAAATCATTGAAAACATTCACTCGAGGGGCTCTGTAAGAGCAGGACCGGAGGGCTGTTGCTGGGGTAGGACTGTTATTTCACTTGCTCTTATTCTTAGCCATTTGGTTATTTTATCATCCAGGTTTGTATTCCCAAATAAATATGAGCAATTTCATTTAAATCTAGAGTCATGATAAACCCATTTCCTGCATTTCTTTTTTTTTTTTTTTTTTTTTGCATTTTTTCTTTATTGGTAATTTATATAGGGTTTGATTTGTTCACTTGAAATCTATTTTGTCACAATGAAGTAATTCTCAAATGATGTATCGTGTGATAACAGAAAGTAGATATCCACGTGGTGTTGTTTGGAGCAGACTCAGAAACTTCAATATTAATTAGTGAAAATATTGCTTGTTCTTCAGCTCCCTCCTTGGGCCTGTGGATTCATAATGGACACCAATTCTGACCCAAAGAACTGCCCCTTTCAGCTCTGCTCCCCAATAAGACCTCCGAAATATTACACATATAAATTTGCAGAAGGCAAACTGTTCGAGGAAACGGGACACGAAGACCCGATTACAAAGACCAGTCGTGTTCTACGCATAGAAGCCAAAAGCAAGGTAGGTGTTGTGATCTCAGCTTTCTGCTCCCTGATACTGCAAGTGCACCGTGCCAGGGACTTCAGAGTCGGGGCCACATCAGCACTATTGTTGGAAAATCCTTTATACTATAAAAGATCCAGATGATTTTAGGATACATAGATTTTTTTTCCTCTTAATTTTAATACACGTTTTTACTTTAACGTGGACTTAAATTATCTCTGACTTGCATGCTAGGCTTCCTTTCACGTGCTTATGTTTGAGTTGCAAAGTTGAATTAATAAAAAGAGTCAAGAGTCAAAGTTGGCACACAGTGATGGTAATAATTTTGAGAGTGCGGTACGTAGCTGAGTGGAGTAGACCAGACGAATACAGTCCGAGCCTCCATGGCGCTTCACTGTGGCGGAGACAGTGCCAGGGGCTGAAGAAATCGTTGCTGATGATGCACCGACAGCCACAACAGGGAGCATGTTGAGTGCATCGGAAATGTTGTGAAGGGACCTTACCTAGTCTGGCGAGATCCAGGCAGTCTTTTCTGAAGCAGGGCTGTTTCAGGGAGCACATCTGTCTTAGTTAGGGCTTCTACTGCTGTGATAAAACATCGCAACCATAAACAAGTTAGAGAAGACAGGGTTTACTTCAGCGAGAAAACCATCTTCTCTTCCTAGTACCCACATGTTGGCTCACAGTCACCTGCACTCCAGCCCCAGGGACTATGACACCTGCCGGTCCCCAAGGGCACTGCACGCATGTAATGCAAGCATACACGCAGACAGAACACCCATACGTATAAAATAAATAAACAATTTTAATTAGATTCATAGTTAGATAGGCCTTTGAAGGATGCAGAGAGCCATCAGTGTGGTCTGAGCGAGAGTTCATGTACTAATGTTGAGTGCTGTGACATTTTCTGGGGTCAGAAAATAAAGCCGGTAGGACTTCGTAACCAGCTTATTTGTAACTATTCAAAGACAAGAACTGTCAATATCTAGCCTTAGGCACAGAGAGTATGTTATACCAAAATTTCCAACCTAAATAGGCATTTTGGCTTGACCTGCAAGAACTAATACTGGGCAATGAAGAGTGCTTTTCGAGTTATTTTCCTACTGGGAGAAACTGCCAGTGTTCAAGCCAGGCCTGCTGCTCTTTTCCGGCTCGTTATAGACCAGCGGGTAGCTGAAATCCAGAGCTATGTGTACAGATGTCATAGCCTCACAAAGCTGATGTCCTGTTCAGAAAGTAGCGTACTGGGGAATGCCCTTCATGATACTTGAAGCTGGGGTTAAGCATTTTAAAACTCTCCTTTCGTGGGGGGTTGGCTCCGTGGTAGAGCCTTTGCCCAGCAGATATCCCGATCCCCACCACGGCAAAGAAACAAACCGCAAAGATGTTTCCTTACGTGCTACTGATTCTTCCTCTCCAGGATGGAAAATTAGTGCCAATGACAATCTTTCACAAAATGGATTCTGAGGACTTGCAGAAGAAGCCTCTCTTGGTCCATGTATATGGAGCTTATGGGATGGATTTGAAAATGAACTTCAGGCCTGAGAGGCGGGTCTTGGTGGACGATGGATGGATCCTAGCGTACTGCCATGTTAGGTGAGTCAGCACGTTTCTCCTGGCAGATGGTGCTAGAACACTGTGATGACAGCTATAGTAATGATATGTTAGGGAATCCCAGCACTCAGGATGCAGAGACAGGCGGAGGACCTCTGTTGAGGGCTGTATAGTGAAACCCTCTCTTAAAAAACCAATAGATTCAGGGTCAAAAGCTCACTTTCCATTTGTGGATTTGGGGTTTATGTATCCCTAAGCCTGGTAGATCTTAATTCAGATAACAGGTTAGTTTGGCCCAAGAACAAAAGAATAGTTTTTAGGACCTCTGAGTAGATACAGCAGTGTCTGTACTTGATCAGTTACATTCTTATTTCCATGCAGTCTCCTGAATTCAGGTTTCTTTCTTTCAAGTTTTTGAGAACGGGGTCTGTCTTTGTAGCTGCAAACTCATGACCTTTCAAGTGCTGTGATTCAATGCATCTAATGTAGGCTTTTCTCACAGAGCCTCTCTAAACTGAACTTTTTTTCCATCTAATTCCCATTTTATTGTAGCTGTTTTCAGAACAGCATTATATTTTTATTTCTACTTAAAATCTTCTCTCTCTCTCCCTATCTCCAGAATGAAGTCCAGATTTCTCAGTAAAATTCTCATGATCTGGCTTCTCTCTGTAGGGTATCCACTGGCCGGGTGCCCTCAGATTACATGCTCTGCCCCTCCGTGTCCTGGTCTTAGTTCCCCCTTCCTTACCCTTCCAGAAACCCGCTTCCTTTACAGCTCAGTTCAGTGTCATTTCCAATGCATTTACGCTCCTGACCCATCCGCCCTCACCCCATTCCTCCGCTCAGGTAAAGCTTAAACACGTATGTTACAGCGGTGGCCATCATGCCTGGTGACTGTGATTTGCTTTCTCAGGCCACTCTGAGCCACTCCACGGGCAGTTCTGCCTGTGTGTATGTTTAAGGTCTGCCCTCGGACAGTCTGTAGTAAGAGGTCAAGAGGAACTCAGGCATAGCTGTTAAATCAGCTTTTGATTATCTTGACAGCTTTTTGTTTTGTTTCCTGTGATGGGCTACACCTTACTGGTTTAGGCTTGGCTTAGACAGTCTCTGTTGTATATTTCCTCTTGTTGTTTTCTCCCAGCCTTTAAACGCACAACAATTCTGAGCTCTAGTGCTACACACAAGCCTGTGATGTAGTTTGCTGACCTCTACTGTATGCTTTTTTTTTTTTAACTTCCACTACAGGGGTGGTGGCGAGTTGGGCCTCCAGTGGCATGCTGATGGCCGTCTAACTAAGAAACTCAATGGCCTTGCTGACTTAGAGGCTTGCATTAAGACGCTTCATAGCCAAGGCTTTTCTCAGCCAAGTCTAACCACTCTGAGTGCTTTCAGCGCTGGAGGGGTGCTGGTGGGAGCATTGTGCAATGCTAAGCCCGAGCTGCTGAGAGCCGTGACCCTGGAGGTGAGTACTCTCGGGTTGCAGCCCGGCCGCTGTGCCACCGTTCAGAGAGCGGAAAGCCATTAGTTTGAAGGCATAGCAAAGCTTTTAAGTTTAAACAGAACTGTGCTCTGGGAGAACTTGTGAAATTATCTGAACTCCACTCTCTATTCTCCCTGGACAATGATCTTTACAGGTTTTGCAGGATTTTCACTGAGGGACTAATGGCTGACCCCAGTGAGCCTTCGCTGTTGTTCAGAACATTTAGAAAGTCAAAGGGATATGTGTGTCATGGTTCCGGAAGTCTGGTGAAGTGTCCTGTGAGTCTGGATGCAGTGTGTCCTCTGACACCTTGTCCATGTGACAGTGTACTGCCCAGCCACATTTTATTTCTGGACTTAGATGCGATTTGTAGATGCCCCACTATTTTGTTTCTTTTATTTTCTGCTGTGTAGCTAGTCAGCCAGGCCTCATGCTCACAGTCGCTCCCTCAACCTCTTAAGTGCCAGGATTTGAAGTGTGTACAGTACATCTGGCCCTTCTTGGGGCTCTTTTGGGTGTAGTCCTGTGCTTTGACTGAACAATTCAGAAAATGCCCTGTAATCTTTTCCCAGTCTCCAAATTGTGAAGCATCAGGCTTCACATCCATCTTCTTCTATTTCCTACTTAGACAATCTGGACAATAATTACTGGAGCAGTACAGAGTAGTTCTTCTCAGGGTGTGTGTGTGTGTGTGTGTGTGTGTGTGTGTGTGTGTGTGTGTTTGGAGCAAGAAGTAGTAAGTTAAATAAGTATTAAATAATTTGACCTGGAAATCTGTTTTTAAAAAAATATCCATTATGGAGGAAATAAACTTAGCCATAACAATAGAATCATTTTCAATAGAAAATGCACAAAACTACACAGAGAAACCCTGTCTCGAAAAACCAAAAAAAGAAAAAGAAAAGAAAATGCAGCTAACCTTGAATTTTAGAAATTAGAAATAACCAGAAATGCATATGTAAGGATATTTATTTCAGTTACTTATTACAATGAAGAATTAGGGACAGCCTAAATATTCAACACAAAGTATTCATATATGAGTCAAAGTCATTGATTATAAGCACCCAAAGTTATGGCTAACTGAAGCAGAAAGGGTTTGCTGGAGTAGTAGGTAAGGGTAGGTGTGTCAGAGCCAGTGCTGGGGGGCTGCACACCCAGAAACAGAACTGGCCGGGGAGGCTGCCATTGGGGAGCAAAGAGCACCTCACACTACCATCGCTGCTTCTGAAAACTGGATAGTCGTCACACATGGCCTGGTAGATTCTCCACGATGGCCATCTGTGCGGTAGAGCTGGGTCCCTCCTAACAAGGCTGGCAGCTTTATGGGTGCAGAAGAGGCATCCTGCTGGGCAGCCTGAAGGGATCACAGCGCCCTGGACTCTATCAGTGGCACTGTGAGGGAAACTGGTAAGCAGCTGCTCTGGAAAATAGAGCTTTAGATGAAAAGAGCAACTTCCCTGTAATTAAATGTTTTTTATTTATTTCTATTTTATGTGTATGGGTGTTTTGCCTGCAAGTATGTCTGTGCATCACGTACATTCCTGGAAACCTCAGAGGCCAGAAAGGGTTTTGAATCCCCAGAAACTGAGTTATGGACAGTTGTAAGCCACCATGTGGGTCCTAGGAATTGAACCCAGGTCCTCTAGAAGACCAGCCAGTGCTCTTAACTGCTGAGCCATCTCTCTATCCCTTATAAATGTTCCAATAATAATTAAGGCCAGTAGATGTTTTTCATCTTCTTTTATCTTGGATATTTTCCAGATCTTCTATGTAAGTACTATTTAGGAACTTCCTTGTAAAATTCCAACAGGTGGAGCAGAGTTTGTAGGTTGTTGGTGCTTTTCTCACTGTTAAAACATTCTAGTTGGGTTGGGGATTTAGCTCAGTGGTAGAGCAAGCGCAAGGCCCTGGGTTCGATCCTCAGCTCAAAAAAAAAAAAGTTCTAGTCATGGTTGTAAAGTAACAAAATCTACTGTCATAACTATTTTTAGTGTATAGTTCAATAATGTTAAGACATTTACTGTATTATGCGGTCAGTCTCCAGATGTCAGTTTTTATCTTTCAAAACTGATACACATACCATTGAACAGCTCTGCCTCCCTCCCTCCCAGCCCCGGGACACCACCCTCTGCCCTCCGTCCGTCCGTCCGTCCGTCCGCACAGTCACCTCTTGTAAGTGGCGTCCTGTCAGGCTTACTCTTTGACGGTGCTTGTCCCGCTGAGCTGACCTGAGATTGCATTGCGAGAGGTTCCGTGACTAGTCGGCACGGTTGCACCCCGGTTTGCTTACCCACTGTCGAGTTCCACAGGAAGACCCTGTCTCCAGCTCTCCGGGGACGTGCTAGGAAGGGGTTGCCAGGTCAAACGGTCACTTTTGTTCTTTCGAGGAACCACCATGCTTTTTGCCACAGGGACCCAGCCATGTACACTCTAGCCCACAGAGCCCGAAGTGGTAGAGCTTCTTCTCTGCATCCTCGCCATCTTGACAAGCCCTGGCTGTTGTGGGGTTGTTTCCACTATAGTAGCCATGCTAATGAAAGCAGAGCTGCATGTGTTACTTTTGGATAATTAAAAATAGAACAGGCACCAGGCTGAAAACAAAACCTGTGAAATGGAAGGTAATTTCTTTGTGGTTCTATAAATGTCTGTTACGGAGTTGGAGTACTCTCCAGGCAGCTGTGAGTTAGCAGCTATAGTTCAGACTGAGCTGTCTTTAGCACACCGGGGTATGTGTTTATTATGCGGTAGCTTTGTGACGTTCATTTTAGCAACCTTGGGGACGATATACGATTCTGGCTTCTTTTTCTTTGACTAGGCACCTTTCTTGGATGTCCTCAACACCATGATGGACACCACACTTCCTCTGACACTGGAGGAGTTAGAAGAATGGGGGAATCCTTCCTCTGATGAAAAACACAAGAACTACATAAAACGCTACTGTCCCTGTCAAAACATTAAACCTCAGGTAGGAGCCGCAGTTGCGATCCACTGCCCTGAAGCCATCCAGACAACTGAAAGGCACTCTCTGAGCTGAGGCGAGCGAGAGTTAAGAGGCCTCTCAGACATTTCTGCTTCCGATACCTAAACATCTTTCGGTGTCTTGTCTGCTCGTACTCCACGTTTGCCTCAGTTCACGGCCCCTGATCCAGTATAACTCAGTGAGATGCAGTCCTGATCTCTCTGGACAGGAACCGGCTGCCCCAGGTAACAGGTAGCCTGGCACACAGGGCTGAGGCCTACTCACGAGTTTCAGATGAGAATACCCTCCTAGCACTTGGGGGCACAAACGAGAGGTAATTCTTTTCATGATCTGTAGGGTGGAAGGACGCACGGGTGATGTAAACACCATGTATCTGTTCTCTTCAGCATTACCCCTCAGTTCATATCACAGCCTATGAAAATGATGAGCGAGTGCCTCTGAAAGGAATTGTAAACTACACGGAGAAGCTCAAGGAAGCCGTTGCGGAGCACACGAAGGAAGCCGGGGAAGGTAGGACGCTGTCTGACCAGGGACCCTGGCTGACAGGACCGCCCTGTACAGACCAAACCGTCCGCCTGTCATGTAGGACAGACTCCTATGCTGACCACCCAGCTGACGTCCACATAGCCAGAACCACCTCAGCTCTTCAGGGATAGTGTTAAATAAAGCAGGCAGGACTCAAAGCAAACGGTAGATGTCCAGTGTAACTTGGAAATCTACACACAGACTCACTCAGGAAACAGTTACCGAGACAGCCTATCACTGCTTTTACGTCATTCATTTTCAGTGGGTCAGAATTCTTCTGGGGCTGGAGAGATGGCTCAGTGGTTAAGAGCACTCACTGTCTGCTCTTCGAGAGGACCCAGGTTCAGTTCCCAGCACCCACATGGCAGCTTACAACTGTCTGTAACTCCAGTTCCGAGGGATCTGGTGCCTTTTCTGCTTCAGAGGATCCTGCATGCCTGTGGGGTACATAAGCTCACACAATCACATACAAATAAAAATCAGAGATAAAAAAGTCAGTAAAAACAACGCCTCTTTTTACCTTAAAACTGCCCAATAAGACATTCTGAGTTTGGAATTGGGAGGGGCCCGCCTCTAAGTCTGCCTGTACCCAGCTCCAGTTCTCACTCTCCATTGCTATAGCTGGTGTTTCCAGGGTCCCAAACTCTCAGGTTCCACAGACCAGTGACCCCCTCCTGGGTCACAGCCACTGACCCCCCCCAGGTCACAGCCACTGACACCCCTACCCAGGTCACAGTCACTGACCCCCTCCTAGGTCACAGCCACTGACCCCCCCCCAGGTCACAGTCACTGACCCTCCTCCTCCTGGTCACAGCCACTGACACCCCTACCCAGGTCACAGCCACTGACACCCCTACCCAGGTCACAGTCACTGACCCGCCTCTTCCTGGTCACAGCCACTGACACCCTCCTAGGTCATAGCCACTGACCCCCTCCTCCTAGGTCACAGTCACTGACCCCCCTCCTAGGTCACAGTCACTGACCCCCTCCTCCTAGGTCACAGTCACTGACCCCCCTCCTAGGTCACAGTCACTGACCCCCTCCTAGGTCACAGTCACTGACCCTCCTCCTAGGTCACAGCCACTGACCCCCTCCTAGGTCACAGTCACTGACCCCCCTCCTAGGTCACAGTCACTGACCCCCTCCTAGGTCACAGTCACTGACCCCCTCCTAGGTCACAGTCACTGACCCTCCTCCTAGGTCACAGTCACTGACCCCCTCCTCCTAGGTCACAGGCACTGACCCCCTCCTAGGTCACAGGCACTGACCCCCCCTCCTAGGTCACAGTCACTGACCCCCTCCTAGGTCACAGTCACTGACCCCCTCCTAGGTCACAGTCACTGACCCCCCTCCTAGGTCACAGTCACTGACCCCCTCCTCCTAGGTCACAGTCACTGACCCCCTCCTCCTAGGTCACAGCCACTGATCCCTTCCTAGGTCACAGTCACTGACCCCCTCCTCCTAGGTCACAGTCACTGACCCCCTCCTCCTAGGTCACAGTCACTGACCCCCTCCTCCTAGGTCACAGTCACTGACCCCCCTCCTCCTAGGTCACAGTCACTGACCCCCCCTCCTAGGTCACAGCCACTGACCCCCTCCTCCTAGGTCACAGTCACTGACCCCCTCCTCCTAGGTCACAGTCACTGACCCCCTCCTCCTAGGTCACAGTCACTGACCCCCTCCTCCTAGGTCACAGCCACTGACCCCCTCCTCCTAGGTCACAGTCACTGACCCCCTCCTCCTAGGTCACAGTCACTGACCTCCTCCTCCTAGGTCACAGTCACTGACCCCCTCCTAGGTCACAGCCACTGACCCCCCTCCTAGGTCACAGCCACTGACACCCTCCTCCTAGGTCACAGTCACTGACCCCCCTCCTCCTAGGTCACAGTCACTGACCCCCTCCTCCTAGGTCACAGTCACTGACCCCCTCCTCCTAGGTCACAGGCACTGACCCCCTCCTAGGTCACAGTCACTGACACCCTCCTCCTAGGTCACAGTCACTGACCCCCTCCTAGGTCACAGTCACTGACCCCCTCCTCCTAGGTCACAGTCACTGACCCCCTCCTCCTAGGTCACAGTCACTGACCCCCTCCTAGGTCACAGTCACTGACCCCTTCCTCCTAGGTCACAGCCACTGATCCCTTCCTAGGTCACAGTCACTGACTCCCTCCTAGGTCACAGTCACTGACCCCCTCCTAGGTCACAGTCACTGACCCCCCCCCTCCTAGGTCACAGTCACTGACCCCCTCCTCCTAGGTCACAGTCACTGACCCCCCTCCTAGGTCACAGTCACTGACCCCCTCCTAGGTCACAGTCACTGACCCCCCTCCTAGGTCACAGTCACTGACCCCCCTCCTCCTAGGTCACAGTCACTGACCCCCTCCTAGGTCACAGTCACTGACCCCCCTCCTAGGTCACAGCCACTGACCCCCTCCTAGGTCACAGTCACTGACCCCCTCCTCCTAGGTCACAGTCACTGACCCCCCTCCTCCTAGGTCACAGTCACTGACCCCCCTCCTAGGTCACAGCCACTGACCCCCCTCCTAGGTCACAGGCACTGACCCCCCTCCTAGGTCACAGCCACTGACCCCCTCCTAGGTCACAGTCACTGACCCCCTCCTCCTAGGTCACAGGCACTGACCTCCTCCTCCTAGGTCACAGTCACTGACCCCCCTACCCAGGTCACAGTCACTGACCCCCTCCTAGGTCACAGTCACTGACCCCCTCCTAGGTCACAGTCACTGACCCCCCCTCCTAGGTCACAGGCACTGACCTCCTCCTCCTAGGTCACAGTCACTGACCCCCTCCTAGGTCACAGTCACTGACCTCCTCCTAGGTCACAGTCACTGACCCCCTCCTCCTAGGTCACAGTCACTGACCCCCCCTCCTAGGTCACAGGCACTGACCCCCCTCCTAGGTCACAGTCACTGACCTCCTCCTCCTAGGTCACAGTCACTGACCCTCCTCCTCCTAGGTCACAGTCACTGACCTCCTCCTCCTAGGTCACAGTCACTGACCCCCTCCTAGGTCACAGTCACTGACCCCCCTCCTAGGTCACAGTCACTGACCCCCTCCTAGGTCACAGCCACTGACCTCCTCCTCCTAGGTCACAGGCACTGACCCCCCTCCTAGGTCACAGTCACTGACCTCCTCCTCCTAGGTCACAGGCACTGACCCCCTCCTCCTAGGTCACAGTCACTGACCCCCTCCTCCTAGGTCACAGTCACTGACCCCCTCCTCCTAGGTCACAGTCACTGACACACACACACACCCCAGATCACAGCCACTGACCTCCCCCATTAGGTCACAGGTCACAGCCTTCTCTCTGTGTGCCAGTCCAGGCAGGACCCAGCTTCCTCGGCCATTAGGTGTCCTGCTTCCCCTGGTATAGAAATTGGCCTTCTGCCCCTCGCCGCCATCTCTTTGGTGGTAGTGATGATGGCTTTGTTCTTTGTCCCTTTGCTGTTTGAGTAAAGTACTCAAAAGGAGAGGGCAGTATGGGTGTCAGTTTTCTGACCATCTGATCGCTTTTCTGTTAATTCTTTCAGGCTATCAGCCTCCCAACATTATTTTAGATATTCAGCCTGGAGGGAACCACGTGATTGAGGATTCTCACAAAAAGGTATGCTATCCATCCCCTGTGCGTGGACAGAGTCCTCGGTGGTAGATGTATTGCGTTCGCAGTTTCCGGTGGTCAGGGCAGGGTTTCTGGCAGAGCTGCAGCACAGATGTCAGGCCAGGGGCATGGGAGAGTGGGAGGGGGCCTGCTCTAGGTCTCCGGGTACCAGTGAGGGAGCCTGCTAACAGATGGCTGGTCCCTGCTGTTAGCGAGTGCTTGCTCCGTCCTGGAGCAGACTCGGGTTAGCCTGGATGAAGACAGCCTGGGCAACCCTGGGATTCTGTCTAACCTCAGATGTTTCTTTTAGATCACAGCCCAGATGAAATTCCTGTATGAGGAGCTTGGACTTGACAGCACCAATGCATTCGAGGATCTTAAGAAATACCTAAAATTCTGAAATGCTGCCTTCAGCTGGGAACAGGAAACACATGGAAATAATAATTAGTCTTATTTCCAGTTGGGTTAGCAAAAGTGAGATTTTTTTTTTAAGTTATTACATAATTTTTTTTAAAGTTGTTTCTTCGTGTAAATTTTGCTTAATGTACTTCTCACTTGTACCATTCACACCAGCACATACCCCTAGCCTGGGAAAGTAGTTTTCGGTCGTGCTCCTTAGTAGGATGTGGAGAAGGAGCCAGAAGGCCTGGGCAGGAGACCGCCAGGCCTCCCTTCCAATCAGAACAGCTTCATGCCTATTAATAGAACTTTCTTTGACCAGTTTACAAATCAGTGTCCTAAATATTTTTAGACACTGGCAGTGAGTCGCCTGTCAACGCCCACAGCTCCGCTGTAAAGAAAAGAATAGCATTCTTCAGATTCAAATGCTTTAGAATTTGGGAATAATCTTTTCAACGCTTTATTGTTCTTTCAAACACTTGAGAATCTTCCCTAAAACAGTTGCATTTGTGCTACAGAAATGTAAGAATTGATGGCCACGCATGAGGCTTATTGAGCATCATGCTGTGTGTATTAATGTGTATATGTTAAGACATCCTGGAGGCAGGGTGGCCATCTCGTGAATGGAGATTCCTAACACAGGCTGTACAGAATGTCCAGTGTGCTCGAATAGCATGCGCGATTGGAAACAAAGCATTTGTCTCTGAAAGCTGCTTGGTGATGGAGGAGAGTCTTCATGCTGTGTTCCAAGATGAGTCCTTCTCCCTTCTCCAGAGAAATGGCATGTGTATCAACGTCACTGCCTTTGGAGGCCGAATTGGTACTTAATCTTATTCTCAGTTTTGTAGGAAGATCCGAAATGATTTCCTGTAGATTTAGCAGAGTTGATGATTCTCCAAAATTCAGGACCACAGTGAAGACTTTATCTATGCCATCCATCTCTCTTGTGTACACAACAGAGTGACTGTCATCCCTCAAAAGGCAAAACCAGCCCCTGCTGAGAAGCAGCTCTTTGGCATGTAGTAGACTTAAATCCTGATAAAGCCTCAAGGCTGAACTTGCCTGGGTCTTTTGGACCTGTTTTTTAAAAAGAATATTCACATAAATGTTTTATTTTAAGAATTATCCCCCCTCCAGAAAGAAACTTGCTTCCATTTGCCCTTTAAAATAACAGCCCAAATAAGTAAATCACTGCCAAATTATAAAGCACTTATAAATAGTTTATGTTTTCTGCTTGTCGGGGAGTCATTTCAGTATGCACAATGCTCCCACTTAGAGTTGCTGCAGAAGCCAAATTTGACTCCACTTTAGGACATTGAACCTGCTGGGATGAAGTCACTGTGCTGCGTTGTAACTGCCAGATGCCTGGAAGCAGAACCATCTGCGGGATAACAGGCAGGGCACTGTGGGTGCAGAGATCATGGGCCCCACAGACGTGGACTCTTAGATCCCTGGTGACAGGAAGGGCACTGCAAAACTGCAGAACCTAAGATACAGAAGCCTACACTTGCTTTCTTGCTGCCCCGCCCCACCCTGCCCTGCCCCACCCCGCCCTGCCCTGTCCCCGGCCATAAAAGGTTTTGTCCATTAAAGGTTTGGGGTTATTTTACAGTTACACAAAACATACCTAATTTTAATGCTGTTCTTTTCTTTTTTTTTTTCTCCTCATAAGCCTTTTTCTGTTACAGATGTCATTGTGATGGCTGGTAATATGCTGGCAGAATATTTTACCATAATTCCATTCCCTTTCCTTTTAAACATCTGCACTTCTAGTATTTCCTTACATTTTCAATCTCCTCCTCCCATGTTTTATATTATTTATTTAAGATAGATTATCAGACAGATAATTACTGTGTCAAAGAGTATGAACATTCAATACATAATGCCAAATTGTTCGGAGCCGTTGCCAAATCCACAATAATGTTCATTCGTTACACTCTAGCCAGCCACGTTTCCTGGGCCGGTGGTGGTGGTTGTTATTGTTGTTGTTTTCAGGTAGATGCTTAATAATGTGTATTTAATGACTATCTCATGGATGTTTAAAAGTGTCTGTTCTGTTTATCAGGTACAAAGTAATTGTGGTCTGTGTATACGACACACCGTGTTACTCATTCTCCATAGCTTTAGATAATGCATGAGAATCAGAGTTTAGTGCCACTCCCATGAGAGGCCCAGTGAGCTATTCTTTCCATCTCCTTTCATTTGAACTCTTTCACTGTAACCGTGGACCTGTCTGTTTCTCTTTACATCTCTCAAAGTACTTGTTTGATATATTTTGAAGCTTCTGTTAACATGCATAAAGATTAATGACTTTTGGTGGACTATTCACTGTCTGAAAATTGCATTTCTCTCATATAATGCTTTTCATATTGAATTCTATTTTGTCTGCTATTAAATATTTCCAAGCCTGCCTTTTGTAAGTCATTTTTTGGTCTAGGAGATGCATACACATACTATAAATTTGAGTTGCAATAAGAGTATCTACAAGGCCGAGGTTTCTTCAGGCACCCCCAGTTCCTTTCCATAGACAGACAGGACATGATGGCTGCTTGCATTCCTTCCTATAGGTCTCATGAAATGGGAACCCTGTGCCTCCGAGAGCATATTTGGGTGTGTGTACACAGATGGTGACAGACCATCCTCCGCGTGTTCTAACATGTTACAAGTGCTCTCTTACTGGTGTGGCTAACCTCTGTCTTAAGAGCCACATCTTAGTCCCGTGATCTAATGACCCGGCTTTCTGTTGGATAGACACGTCAGTTCTCACCCTCTGCTCTTGCCAACAGTGCTGCAGACAGACCCTTGCATATTTATCATTTGCATGTGCATGAATATTCAGAGATGCAGATATCTAAGAGTGAAAAATGTTTACACTTCAGAAAGTGTAAACATTCTTTTGATGGCTAAATTGCAAGATTCCTGTAGTATTGTTAGTTATTTATGCCATTTTAGCTGTCTCTCATATCTGCATTTTTGTCTTATCTAATCTGAATATTTTTGTTTTTTTTTTTTTTTTTTTTTTGGTTTTTCGAGACAGGGTTTCTCTGTGTAGCTTTGCGCCTTTCCTGGAACTCGCTTTGGAGACCAGGCTGGCCTCAAACTCACAGAGATCCGCCTGGCTCTGCCTCCCGAGTGCTGGGATTAAAGGCGTGCGCCACCACCGCCCGGCAATATTTTTGTTTTTTAACATGAATTCAACCCATTCGTATATATGACTACCTTCTTCAATATCCTTCTGAAACCTCATTTTATCTTTTATTCATAATAACATTATTCTTTTGTTTAGGGATTTCTCCTTTTTAAGAGATTTCTATTAGATCAATTAGTATGCAGTTCTCACCCTCTGGTGTTTTAGAAAGTTCACATTTATGTCTGTCTCCTAATCCCTTAAAACTTAGTGACCACTTTAAAATAAATTCCAGAGAAAGGGTAGCCAGGCTTGCTGTAAAGACTAGAATTTCCATCACAGCTGGGAACTCAGAGACAGGGATTTCTGTAAATGACTCTTCATATGGGGCCCTGTGTACTAGGTCATATTTTACCAAAAACATAATTTCCAAACTCCTTACTAATTGAAAATTACAGGACTAGTCTGTGATAGACTTCAAGAGTCTTAGTTGAGGTTTTACACATGCCCGGGATGTTGGTAATCCATGTGGAAACTCATTTCTTATTTCTAGACCCAACGTAACATTTTCATGGATACTTACTTCCACATTCACGGTGTGGTAATCAGAATTTGTGGGCAGCCAAGTGTGGTTGCCTTCAGAAAACCCAGCATTTGAGCTGTTGTCCCACTGCATCGGTGACTTTGACAGAAGGGTATTCTGTGTCACAGACCAAAAAGAGAAAGCAGTGATGAGGTCATTACAGGAAATCCGTCTGGACCCTTCCTTGACTACCGCCAGTGACCCCTTCAGTTCTGAGCTGACGTCGGCACACCCTGGCCTTCGTGATGAAAAAGCCTTAACATACACTATTGGTCAGCTTTGTGCTTTCAGTGGGAAAACAGCGAACAATCTCCTCGATGGAAACACACTTTTCCAAACTGAACTTTGATGTACTTAGAATCTGCTGCCTTTTTTAAGAAAACAGAAAAGGATTTCAGAATATCCCACTAGCAGTTCCTGACACCCCATGCTGCTGTAGACTGATGGCAGTAAAGAACCCTCGCTGCCAGACCTGGCCGGTCCTGACTTCCGCGTGCTCCTGCGCCCACCCTGGTCATTGCATGTGAGCACCCACACATGGTGAGCCGATGGGAGAAGACTCTCTCTCACACAGTGAAATGGAACTGCGCAGATTAAAGGGTCAGGATGCCATCTACCCAGCAACAAAAACAAAGTCACACATTGGTAACAGGACAAGGCAGTGCTGTGGTCTCATCGCTAGCAGGTCAAAAACCAGAGGTGAATTCTTCCTTGTGGGAGAGGACAGTGAATAATATGCAGAGTAAGTCACTGGTCCTCAGGTGTCGGTGTGCCTCAATCTGCAGGGTCCTTGGTTCTATCCAAGAAGCTCAGTCATGTGACTCAGAAGGCATCACTCCCATGAGCTCCTCAACCACCTAATCAGGAAAGGAGCTGATAACCCTTACTGTCAGCAGTGAAAAAAAAAAAAAAATGTGACCATGGGGCTAGGGAGATGGCTCAGGGGTTGAGAGCACTGGCTGCTCTTCCAGAGGACATGGGGTTCAATTCACAGCACCCACATGGTGACTCACAACCATCTACAATGAGATCTGGTGCCCTCTTCTGGCCTGCACTGCAGGCGTACATGCAGACAGAACACTTACACAAATAAATAGTTAAAAATTTTAAAATAGTTTTAAAAAATATGATCATGACATTCAGAACTGAAGTAGTAGTGGTAACTTGTCTGACAGTGTAGCCATGTAGCTAAAAATGTATCATACTTACAGTATCATAGCTTTCATTGAAATTTGTAATGGAAATATCTCTCATCCCTAATTCTTCGCCATAGTAAGTTATGGGTGTTCCTGGGAGTGTGAAAAGAAGCATATTCATGGAGTTGACGTACTGATTGCCCAAGCGAGAGGTCAGCCGGGTAGTCTCTGGTCCACCAGTCTGAAAGGCAGATAGTTTTAAGAGCACAGCTCCACACACAACTTCATGAAAGAGTTGCCCTGTTTGAAGTAGAAAGTCCCCCCAGCATGCACAGAGATGGGTCCCAAGCCCACCACCTGCTGTGTGACTGACTGTTCATCATGGCTCCTGTGCTGGCTCATTTTATGTCAACCTGATACACGCTAAAGTCATGAGAGGAGGGAGCCTCAGTTAAGAAAATGCCTCCATAAGATCTGGCTGTAGAACATTGTCTTAATTAGTGACCGATGGCAGAGGCCCCAGACCATGGTGGGTGGTGCCATCCCTGGGCTGGTGGCCCTGGGTTCTATAAGAAAATTGAATAAGCCATGGGGAGCAAGCCAGTAAACAGCACCCCTCCATGGCGTCTGCTCCAGTTCTTTACTCCAGGTTCCTGTCCTGACTTCCTTTGATGATGAACTGTGATGTGGAAGCTTAAGCAGAATAAGCCCTTTCCTCCCCGAGTTGCTTTGGTCATGGTTTTCATCACCATAGCAATAGAAACCCTAACTAAGACAGCTGCTGACCGACAGAGTGGTGGTCAGAGTTCTCAGAGTGCTCCTTGCAAATGGTAACTGCAAATCAGGAAGTTTAAAGGTTCGTTTTCATGTTTCTCCCCTGTGAATAATAAATACCAACAGCAAAGGAAACAAGTTTGTTTTCCTTAAAAGGCAAGACAAGGGCCAGTGAGAAGGCTTGGCTGTAGAAGGGCCTGCATGTGAGCCTGGTAACCTAAATTCAATGCCCAGATTCCACCTAAAGGTAGAAGGAGAAAACCAACCCCACAAAACTGTCCTCTGGCCTCCATGGGTGCACCAAGGCATGCACATGCTGGCCCCCACACACATCATGCACATGTAATTCATCGTAAAAGATGTGTCTCTATTGTTCTGACATCCAAACTACCCAAAACCAATTTCCAGGGGTAAATTGGGGGCCTGGGGAGATTGCTCCCGAGGTCAAGGGCTTGCCGCACAAGTGTGAAGATGTGAGTTTGATTCCCAGCACCCATGTGAACAAAGGCAGGGTTGGTGGCTCGCCCTAGTAATCCCATCCCTGGGGAGGTGGAGGAGTCTGGGGCACTGGCCAGACAACCTGGCCTAATTAGAGAGCCCTGGGTCCCAGTGAGAGACCTCAAAAATAAGGTGGACAGGTCCTAAGGAGCAACATCCAAGGTTGACCTCTGACCTCTTTGTACACACATACATACACACATGCAGGTATGAACATGCACACACACATATAAAGACAAAAGGGAAATTAGTTCTTACAAAGAAATTTACAAAACTGGGCATGGTGACCTGTACTTGTAATCCCAAAGTGTAGGAGGTGGCCCAGGCCCAGGTGGGGAGGTCATGAATCTGAGATCAGTCTGGGCTACACAACAAGACTGTCTCAAAAAAAAAAAAAAGTGCATAATCTAAGCAGAAATTGTCTGTGCTCTCTAATTATGTGTGGTTTCCACGTGGTAAACACTCTGGTTACATATCAGAATGTGTGCTGCTCATGAAAGCGCCTGAGAACTCTTCCCACAGCTGGATCCAATGGGCAGATGTTGATCACGGCGCTCTGCTGCGCAGAGAGCATGTTCACACCTCAGTCAGATCTTGTCCCCTCACACAGTAGTCTGCCAACAACTTCACAGACGAAGAAAGGAGCTTTGAGAAAGGGCAGCATTCAAGTTATAGTACAACAGACAGACAGCCTTTGACTATGAACTTGACTGCTACAACACAGGAAAGGGCCGTCTTTCTTTTCTCTTAGGTGTGCTAAAGTAACCCCCATAATCTTTGTGTATCTTTGTGAGTCATTATAAAGTGCTTTTCTAGTTTGTTGTTGTTTTGTTTGTTTTTTGAGACAGGGTTTCTCTGTGTAGCCCTGGCTGTCCTGGAACTCAGTCTGTAGACCAGGCTGGCCTCAAACTCAGAGATCTGCCTGCCTCTGCCTCCCAAGTGCTGGAATTAAAGGTGTGGGCTACTACCCCATGGCTCTGCTTTTCTAGTTTTATGACCAGAAAATTTAATCATACATTGTCTCCTTTTATTCTTTTCAAGTATCGTAAGCTATTGGGCAAACTTTCTCAGGTCAGCTGACACCCAGTAAATTCTTCCTTTGCAGAGTTGAAAGCAGAACATCTTTCCCTGAGTGGTTCAAAGCAGTGGGCACAGATGGCCTTGATCCCACAGACCGAGGACAATCCCAGTCACCCATGCCACTAGAAACTGTCAAAGTACTTTATGTAACTGCTCAAAGAACATCAGAAAAGCTGTGACATCAGGGCACATCCAGCTGGCAGCATTAGGATCTCAAAAGCTCTCAACAGCAGTGGTAGAGCACGTGCCTAGCATACATAAGGCCCTGGGTTCAATCTCCAGCACCACTGACAAACCAGTTTAAAAAAAAAAATCTCCCAAACAAGGAAAATATTGGCAAAAACTAAAATTCCACATTTTTCAGAGCATTTAAAATTAACAAAAGACAACGGCAATTCCAGATTAATTTATTCAGCAAAAACCAAAGTGAGCGCTTCATATCTGTAGTGTTTTAACTTTCCCTACTTTTCCTCTCTTCAAGCCCGTGATATGCTCAACAGCCCTACCACCAGCAACTAAAAAACAGATGCCTAAGAGCCCTGGGTAGGATTTATAGTTCAATGGACGATGTATCGTCCGGGACCTGCTACTGTGTAGAGGGTCTCAGTACACTTTCGGTTGAGAGTCATCTAATCTGACCCAGGACTGACTACGCAGACAATAGAGTCTCATTCCTATAACACTTGTGACAACATTTGGCCTTCCTATGGCGGTGGTATTACACCAACTGAGGCCAACCCAAGCCCTATTAGAAGAAGCAACTGGGGATTGAGATGCCCAAGAGAGGCCTGCAAATGTTCCTATGGAATCCTGGGGCTCTAGGAAGCTCTTGAAGGACAGGCTTGTGTGCATGAAGAGCTTCTACAGCGGTCCAGGGAAGGCTTTATCTAACCTCTCATCTCAGCTGACCTAAGGCTCTGCCTGCCCAAGTAGAATGGGAAGGGCTAAGGCAGGGTTGTAAGGTGGATTGCTAGGGGGTAGATGCTTGTCCCCGCACACGCACACATAGAACCCCTCAGCAATGGCAGGAAGACTCATCAGTTCAAGGCATCTAGAGAAGCACCCGCCCCCCCCAAGTCTGGAGAAACTGCCCCATGGTTAAAAGCAATACTGCTCTTGCAGAAGACCCGAATGTGGCAGCTCATGTCTCCCTGTAAACATAAACTCCATGGGATTCAACACCCTCTTCTGGCCTCCACCACACTCACTGTGCTCCTATCACACACAACCACAACAGACATATACACACAGACAGAATTAAAAATGTAAAGAAAAAGAAAATCTTTGAAAAGAATCTCCAGTGAATAACAAAGCAGAGGTGTCCTAACCACAAAACAAATGAGCAGGTTTTACAGAACTCATCTAAGAAAGGGACCAAAGAACAAGACAATAGACACTAAGGAAGAAAACAGGATTTCTAGAATTACCTTACCTACCACCAAAAACATCCAGGTCTAAACAACAGTAAATATATATATATATGTATATATGTATATATGTATATATGTATATATGTATATATGTATATATATATATATATACACACACACAACCCATAACATAAATATGAGGAAAGTTGACGGAAAATGTTGTTGAGATTAAGAAAAATTAAACTGAGCCAGGCAGCGGTGGCACACACCTTTAATCCCAGCACTCGGGAGGCAGAGGCAGGAGGATCTCTGAGTTCGAGGCCAGCCTGGTCTACAGACTGAGTTCCAGGACAGCCAGGGCTACACAGAGAAACCCTGTCTTGGAAAAAGAAAAAAGAAAAACTAAACAACCATCAAAGGTTATTTTAAAGAGTGTTATTGTCTTTAGTTTTATATACGAATTTTATAATATATAATATATAATAATAATATAATACAAAAAGAGAAACCTCAGCTGTATCTGCAGACTTGGCAAGCATGAGAACCATGTCTCACACATAGCAATATGGATAATTACGAAAAGAACCAAATAGGAAGTTTGGAGTTGAAAATCACAATAATAGAGACTGAAATATCCCTGGGAGTGCAAGAGATTTGAATTGCCAGAGGAACCAGAAAGCTGGCAGACAGGCCAGCTGAGTTGGTCTAAACTGAGGAAGAGAAGAATGGAGGAAGATGAACAAAGTCTGTGAGGCCCATGGGACACGTCATGCACCACACACGGGAGAGAAATCTCCAGAGGAAAAGACGCGCTGATCTTGTTTGAAAACAAGAACCAGGGCTGTGGCTGCAGCTGCTGCTAGAGCGCTTGCTGGCAGTGTGGGAGCTCTGCATTCCTTCCCTGCACCGGTAAAACAGGGCGTGGCAGCACACTCCTACACCCATACTTGGGGAGTGGAAGCGGAAGAATCAGAAGTTCAAAGTCATCTTAGCAACATAGAAAATTTGGGGCCAGCTGGAGTTACCTGACAGGAAAAGGGGGTTGGGCCTCAGGCAGGTCCTTCACAAGACGCCCTTATAAAAGGGAATAGAACTGTACCTCTTGTTGTCCCTGAAGACCCTTCTAGTGGACAAGACATGGAAGGTGGAAGATGGTGACCCTTATAGCCAGGATTGTGTGGATCTTCTTTATTGTTGTTTGTTTGTTTGTTTTGAGATAGGGTCTCACTATGTAATCTTGGCCAGCCCAGAAGTCTCTGTGTAGATCAGGCTGGCCTTGAATTCATAGAGATCTACTTACATCAGCCACCAGACTGCAGGGATTAAAGGCATGTGCCACCATGGCTAGCTGGGTCCTCACCCTTAAGATGAAATGTGATGTTATGGAATAGTCTTTTTGTACACTGTGAAGATGTGTTACGTTCATTGGTTTAATAAAGAGCTAAATGGCCAATAGCTAGGCAGGAAGAAGCTAGGTGGGGAATGAAAAAGGACAGAGTCACACCAGGAGTAAGGTCACCGAGGGACAAAGATGCACCTCATTTTAGAGGTGCCTGACTGTCCAGCAAGTACAACGGATTGCTGTGTGCTGTGCATGAGGGCTTACCATCCAATTGGGCCATTTTCCTTCTGGCATGTTTTCCATCCAGGATGTGATTACTTCATATACAGTGTGCCCAGAAAGACTGTCCAGTGTGGTGAAGTAATTGTTAAAAGGAAAATCAGCTTCCTTGACAAATGGCAAGCCGTAGTACATCATGGTCCTCTCGATGCTCTCTGCTGAGACTTCAGTCCCCATGAACCTGGAAGAGTTGGCAAACTTTCTTATCTTTGTTCAGTTGGAATCTCCAATTCACCCCTGCATGATCTGGAAAGCCCCATTCCTGTCTGTCTCGCCAAACCCTGGAGGCTCCAACAAAGACTCAGAAAGTCTCCAAACAAAGGAAAGGCACCAAAAAGCCCGGTTCCACATTCTTGGTGGCTACAGCAGCCTCCTCCCCTGAAGTAGCCAGCCACCCGAGTCCCTGCCTAAAGTGCTCAGCTTTTGACCATACTTGGGCACAAACCCAGCTTGTGATGGACACATCCTCACCCCTCACCTACCATCTATATAATCTCCCTGCTTTAGTTTGGGCATGCAGCTTCTCCAGCCTCTATCTCTAGGATGGCAGAACCCACCCAGGAGTTGTTTTGCTCAAATAAACCTGTTGTTATAGTTTTTCAGTTTGGCTTGATCTAGTTTACTGCATTGGCAGAGAAACCTATTATGAGGGTGGGAGGGGGGAGTGGGGGAGAAAACCTATTAGTCTTCAGCCTCTGACAAAAGAATGGGAACAGCTCTGCTTAGAGCTTGCCATGATCGTAGGTCATGGCAATCTCAGACCTCCTCAGCGTTTAGCTTCTTCATATAGTGGCAATCAGCACAGAAACAGCTGGTCAAAGTGTAGAGAATCAGAGTCCGTGGAGGTTCAACCACCAAGGGGACATGCACATCACACCTGTCTTTAAGGCTCGGGGATCTTTGCGGAAGAAGGGATGGGAAGACTGGAAGAGCCAGAAAGGCCTTGGAGGACTGAAGCAAAACAGCACCCTCTAGACATGACAGCTGTACTTACAGACTCCTAGCGGCTCTGGTTGCCTACACAAGATCAAGTCAGTCAACTCTCTAGCCTGGATAGCTAAAGGACTCATCATGAGTGCCCCTACCCCTAGCTGAGAAGTCACTGACAGATGGGCTAGTGAGAGAGGACTGGTCCATTTTCTTTAAGGGTGTGGTCCCTGGTAGGTTGACCACACTCCCGTAGATGGTCCCACACGTGTGAGTATGTGAGCAGCATACACTGGACTCAGTGGGTTATTTATTTTTAAAGAGGACATAGAGTTGGGGGTGGGGTACCAGGGTATCCTAGGGGGAGTTAAAAGGAAGAGTGTTGGTGAATATAATCACGCATCGTTAGATAGGGCTCTCCAGAGAGCAGGACACGAACACAGAACTCGGTTCGCCATCAATAGTATTCTCTGCTTTCTACACCCGACTAAAACTCTGACATCTTGAGGACCTTCTTTAGAGAGTTCCATCTGTCCACTTAGAATTTCCAGTCTATACCTTCATATAAAAGGTCTCCCCTTTTTATTGATATGCACTCTGAAAACCACTCAGGATAATACAGACACTTGACATGGCCCTATCAGCTGCCGCCAGCTGGTTGAGGGGGCACATTAACGGAAGTACGGTCTTATATGTGCCAATGAATTCCCCACCTCTGCCATGACTCTCTGAGTCCATTGCCTTCTCCAAGGGCGGGGAGGGTGGAGCTTCTTTAGCTGTTCTTGAGCATTCTGTTTCATGAGCTACTTAGAAATACAATGAATCCTTCATCCAAGATTCTTTTTTTGTTGTTTTTTGTTTGGTTGGGTTTTTTTTGTTGTTGTTGTTGTTTGTTTGTTTTTTTGGTTTTTCGAGACAGGGTTTCTCTGTGTAGCTTTGCACCTTTCCTGAACTCACTCTGTAGCCCAGGCTGGCCTCGAACTCACAGAGATCCTCCTGCTTCTGCCTCCTGACTACTGGGATTAAAGGCATGCACCACCACCACCCGGCCATCCAAGATTCTTAAGACCAGATGTATCTCAAATTTTGTAGGATTTTTACATTCTTAGAATATTTCTATAGAACTTTATTCACTAAGAGTTCCTGATCCAAACTTAGAAATTCAAAATGTGCCTGGGTGGTAGTGGTGCATGCCTTTAATCCCAGCACTCGGGAGGCAGAGGCAGACAGATCTCTGTGAGTTCTAGGCCAGCCTGGTCTACAGAGTGAGTTCCAGGACATACACAGAGAAACTGTTTCTCCAAAACAAAACAAAAAAAGAAAAGAAAAGAAAAAGAAATCCAAAATGCTCTAAAATGTTTAGATTTTCATGTTAGAGATGTTGAACTTATAACTTAACAGTGTTTCTAACATGCCAGACACTATTTTAAGTGATTTATGTGCATGATCTCATCTAACTTCACAATAGCCTTCCAAGGATTATGACTATTACTCTTCTTTTGATGAGAAAACCCATTTCTTCCAACTGACATCCCCAAGGTCACTGAGCTACAGAGCAGGACCCCACCTCGGCCCCTTGATCTCACAGCTGTGCTAACCCCTGGGATCTCCTGACAGTTCAGCTGGAATATTTGGGTTCACACTATTCAAACAACATAGCCCGAGTAATAATGATAAAAGTAACAGTTCACAGGGCTGGAGAAGTGGCTCAGCAGTTACAAATGAGTACTCTTGAAGAGGATCTGAGTTCAGTTTTCAGAACCCATGCCAGGTGATACTGTAACCTGCAACTCCACCTCCAAGGGGATGAGTGCCCCTATTAAGGCACCAGCACTCACTCACATGTACAAAACCCATCCACAGACACACATACAAAAGCAACATACATTGTATGAAATTCCCAAAGAATAAAAAATATTTTGGGGTTGGGGATTTAGCTCAGTGGTAGAGCGCTTGCCTAGCAAGCGCAAGGCCCTGGGTTCGGTCCTCAGCTCTGAAAAAAAATATCTTAAAGGTCACATCTAATACCTAAACAATATATTCTTTCAAATTATTTTCATCTCTAGCACTCTACAAAAGAAGAAACTGAAAATCAGCAAAGATAAGCAACATGAGAGATTGCTTCACACCTTGGCATAACCAAGCAGTAAATTATAATTATGTAGGTACATTTATTTTTTTTTTTAATTTTAAAAGGTGGGAGTGCAACATGGCTCAGCAAGTGCCATGCAAACTTGGTGATCTGAGTTCAATCCCTGGAACTCACATAAAGGGAGAGAGAAGACAACAAGGCCACTCTATGACCTCCATTTGTGTTCCATGACACCTATGCCCTTACACACATATCACACGCACACATACACACACACACACACACACACACATCAATAATAATAATAATAATAGAATTCAGTTATAGTTACGCAGGGCCTTTCAGAACAGAACTTGGGCCTGTGGTTACCGGTATCTGCCAGGCTCCCTGCTGTACTGGTCCATGATCTGCCGGAAGTCCCGGACAATGTCATGCATTCCCACCTGAGTAGTGGTGAAGTCGTGGTAAAGCTCCGAGTAGTGGGTGACAGTGTCCTGGGGAAAACAGACAGCACAGTTAGCACCGTTTCACACCCACAAGGGCTCCGTGTAAGTTCAGACGGTCTTACCAGATGGCTTGAAGCAAGGAGATATTTGCTCAGTGGTGGTCCTAGAAACCTTGGTACACAAGAGGCTTGTGGGTAGTGGACACTCACCACTCTTAGTACTATCACATGGGCTCTTAAGTCAGTAACTTTAAAAATCTAGTGAACAGTAAGCATTCCTAGATCACCCATTTTAGTAAACTAAATTTTACCAAATACCAAAACTTTAATTACAAAACACCTCTAAATATAAATGCCTAAATGCTTCAGATGTTTTTGATGAAGATAGAACTTGTAAACCAGGCAGTGGTGGCGCACGACTTTAATCCCAGTGCTCAGGAGGCAGAAGCAGGTGGATCTCTGTGAGTTCGAGGCCAGTCTGGTCTACACAGTGAGTTCCAGGACAGCCAGGGCTACACAGAGAAACCCTGTCTCAGAAAAAAATAACAGAGCTTGTTGTACATCTATACTGTGTCTGCTTACAAAATGTCAACATTTCTCTTTGCTTCTGTCTCCATTCTTCATGGTTACTGTTAACCTTCTTGGGGTTTCAGTGATGGCTTCTGATAGTCATTCCTATGGAGGATTAGAAAGCTCAAAAGACTACAGCTCACATGACTGTGGTCCTGGGTTGGACACAGACTGGCCAAGCTGTCCCAACCTGACGTGCGGCCTGTCGGCAAGTTCTCTTTGGTTAGGTCAGCTTCACCTATAAAATGAAAGGGTTTGACTTGGGGTGGGAGGTTTACCCCGGTGTTTTCCTAAAACTGCTTGTTCTTCAGATTGCGGAGTCGCTTTGCAGACATATGCTTTATCACATCACATTCTCATCAGCAAGGTGACTTCAAAATTTCCTCTCCAAGCAGAAGCTAGTATTCTTTTTTTTTTTTTTTGAGCCTGTCCTGGATCTTACTCTGTAGACCAAGCTGGCCTCGAACTCACAGAGATCCACCTGCCTCTGCCTCCCGAGTGCTGGGATTAAAGGTGTGCGCCACTGCCGCCCAGCTCAGAAGCTAGTATTCTTTGAGGAAATGGGCTAACACTGCCTGTTGTCTTCATTTTTCTGTCTTACCAGAAGTTATGAGCAAAAAAAACTTATAATAATAATAGTAATAATGATGTTGATAATAATGGGCTTAATTATAACCTTTGCTTCCTGACATAGTCTCACAATCAATTGCTCTTTAATTAGGTAGGTAAGTGAGTAGTTAATTAGGTAGGTAGGTGAGTAGTTAATTAGGTAGGTAGGTGAGTAGTTAATTAGGTAGGTAAGTGAGTAGTTAATTAGGTAGGTAAGTGAGTAGTTAATTAGGTAGGTAAGTGAGTAGTTAATTAGGTAGGTAAGTGAATAGTTAATTAGGTAGATAGGTGAGTAGTTAATTAGGTAGGTAAGTGAATAGTTAATTAGGTAGATAGGTGAGTAGTTAATTAGGTAGGTAGGTGAGTAGTTAATTAGGTAGGTAAGTGAATAGTTAATTAGGTAGGTAGGTGAGTAGTTAATTAGGTAGGTAAGTGAGTAGTTAGGTAGGTAGGTGAGTAGTTAGGTAGGTAGGTGAATAGTTAGGTAAGTAGTTAATTAGGTAGGTAGGTGAATAGTTAGGTAAGTAGTTAAGTAGGTAGGTAGGTAAGTAGTTAATTAGATAGGTAAGTGAGTAGTTAGGTAGATAGGTAAGTAGTTAGGTAAGTAGGTGAGTAGTTAATTAGGTAGGTAGGTGAGTAGTTAGGTAGGTAGGTGAGTAGTTAGGTAAGTAGTTAATTAGATTGGTAGGTGAGTAGTTAGGTAAGTAGTTAATTAGGTAGGTAGGTGAGTAGTTAGGTAAGTAGTTAGTTGCTTTATTTAATGAAGTTGAAAGAATGCATAAATTGGCTCAGGACAAAAGGTAGAAGCTTGAGAACAAAATATCGAAGTGAAATTCATCTTACATAATTGGCTTCATTAAGAGTATCATACTATACACAAAATTTTAGACTTCCTTTCAACCACACAAAGCACTGCTGAGATTGATCTAGACCGCTGCCTGTTGCTGTGATTTGCTTATTTGGTTCACGTAACATTCTATCCTGTAACACACGGTGCTCCACTATTTTGTAGTATGTGTTGGGACTACTGTCTACTTGACTGTAAAAACTGGGGTGACTCTAGCAGAGCGGTCAGCCAGAGGAATAGGGGAGCACGTGAACTCCACATGTCGGGGTGGGGTTGAGGTGACAGTCAATAGTGTAGAGCCCTAAAGAGCTCAGCTTCTGTAATGAGGCAGGCTTTGTCTGGGATTCCGTTATCAACCTCTGTAATCGTGACTCCTGAGGATCACTTAACAAAATCATGAAGCTCCTCTCATTAAAATGTTGAGAGACTTAGATGAAACATTCATCGTTAATTCCCTTCTGTTCTGACTGTGACCTGATCAATTGAAAAGTCCCAGGAAATTGAGGCCTCTACCTTTGAGTCTAAGCAAAATGAAAAAACAAAACAAAACTCAATGAACAACCGTCCTTCATTCAGTAGACCTTTGTTAGTCCATCCTGTGTCCCCAACACCCTCACTGAGGAAGGGTTCTCAAGCAAGCCCTTGCTCTGTAGAGAACCAGTGGAAAGGGCCACCCAGGTGCATGCATCAGAAAGAAAATACTCCCAAGGTCTTCCTGTGGGCAGGACTGGCTCATCCTAGACTGAACAGGGACAGCTCCCAGGGAAGACTGCTCCCACTTTTGCAGAGGACATGCTTGGTTCCTAGCACCCATGCAGTTAGCCCTAAGGGGACCCAACACCCTCTTCTAACTTTTGTGGGCACCTGCACTCAGGTGCACACACCCACACACAAACACAAACACGCATAAACACATACTTTTTAAAGTATCAAAAATTTTGAATGCCAAAAACAGAAAACAGTCTGATAACATTTTCAGATGAGGCAAAGGAAAAAAGTTTAAAAGAAGACTTACGGGAATTTGGGATGGATTTACTTGGATTTCATTCCTCAGGTCCTTCGCTTCCAAAAGAAATTTAACCGCATTGAAACTAAAGCCATCGACACCCTTGGAGAGCCAGAACTGTATTATTTCCTAAACACGGAGAAGCAGAGCACTTGGTTACATCAGCTACAGACTCTAGACAGAACATTAAGAGAGGCTCCATGTATAGGTGACTATCAGAATGGCTTCCACACACAAAACATGTTATCACACACACAACTTCACTCGCAATCCATAACTGGTTCTCTCAGTACCAGATGCTGGGTTTGGTGAAAGTATTCCAGGCAAGAACAGCTATGGAAATGCTGTTGGGTTCCCTGGGCAATTAAAAAAAAGGGGGGGAGGGAGTGGATAGCTGCCAGGCAGTAGTGGTGCATGCCTTTAAAACCAGCAGAGGCAGTTCGAGCCCAGCATGATCTACAGAGTGAGTTCCATGACAGTCAGGACTATACAGAGAAACCCTGTCTTGAAAAAAAATAAAAATAAATAAATAAAATAAAAGGAACAGCACTTCCAAAGGTGTGTAGATAAGAGGGAAGTAGCAGAAGTTGGACTTGCCAAGCCGGGCAGTGGTGGCGCACACCTTTGATCCCAGCGCTTGGGAGGCAGAGGCAGAGGCAGATGGATCTCTGTGAGTCAAAGCCAGCCTGGGCTACCGAGTAAGTCCCAGGAAAGGTGCAAAGCTACACAGAAAAGCCTGTCTCGAAAAACCAAAACAAAAAAAAAAAACAAGTTCGACTTCTCATGTCTAGCTTTGGAGGCAATGGCAAAAACTTGAAACTGGAAAGGATGAATGGAGAGTCCTGGAAGGTTTCAAGCAGAAAATGCTGTGATCTGATTAAAAGGTTAAGAATACAGTTGACATAGACTAGCAATTCCACACCTAGGTACATACCCAAAAGAAATGGAAACATATATCGAAACAAAAACTTGAATGTTCATGGTAGCAGGGTTCTTAAGCTGAAATTATCTCTGATGGTAAATCCATCCATGTGATGACTATTACCTGATCACAAAACAGAAGGAAGTACTGGTGCATGCTGGGACATGCCTGAATCTTAAAAGCGTTTTTGCTAAATACAGGGAATAAATATTGAATTATTTCCTTTCTATAAGTTGTCCATAATAGGCAGATCCATAGAGAGAGACAGGTTCAAAGACGATGGACAGAATGGAGTATGAGGGCAGACTCGGGCCAAGCTTCTTTGAGTGTGAGCACATCCAAACAGCGAAGCAGTCCCGTGGGTGCTCTGGCTTCCTGGAGTCTACAGACGAGGAGGACGCACAGAAGAGCTGGGGGTGCAGTCAGTTAGCTGGTGCCCGGGCTGAGGAACTCAATGGAGAGATGCCACACACACCAAACCTGCTGGGCACACCAAGTCCCCTGGTTTGAGGAAAGGGGTCTCAGAAGGTTCTGGACCGACTCACTAGGACTAAGCCGGAACGCCAGACCTGGTTCCTGCTGCACTGTCGCCCTGGGCCTTCCTCACTCCTCATTTGTATATACTCACTAAGAAGCCCCAGTTTTTACCAGCATCAGATGCCACCCCACCTAGGCTCAGCCCCGCATGGTCCTTTGTCTTACAAACAACAACACTGGTCAAGTCAGAGCGCCGCTGTCTGTAAACCTCCCAAGCCAATTTGACAAGGTGTGGGAAAGCATTATCTTGCATGCTACTGCAAACATTAAACATGTGCGTGCTGCTTTTCTAGAATACAGCTAACTTTCCTCATGAGCTCTTTACTCACTTCAGAATCTTGGCGTGGCTAAATATTAACCTCTATTAAAGAATGAGAAACGTGAGCTGGAGAGAGGGCTCAGCAGTGAAGAGCACGTGCTACTCTTGCCGAGGATCTGAGTTCGGTTTCCAGCGCCCATGTCAGGAGGATCACAGCTGCCTGTAACTCCAAAGGCTCTGATGCCTCTTGGCCTCCAGGGGCACCTGCCCTCGAGTGCGCATACCCACACAGAGACACAAGAAAAAAAAAAAAAATAAGTACTTTAAAAAAAAAAAAAAACAGAATGAAGAATGAGTGTCCTATACTCAGTGGCCTTGTTCCATTGAGTGTGTTTGTTTAAAATGCTGAGGATGAGACCCAAGACTCCAGGACTATCAGGAAAGGCCTTGGCCACTGAGCTACACACCCAGCCCTGATGAGACATTTTAAAAGCTGAACCCATACAACCCAGAGTTTGCTCTTAAGAAGCATTTCCTTCGTGTTACTTATTCTCTCCACCAGATGAGAGAAGAGGGCTCCAGATTTTAATTCTTAACCTCTTCTCGCTCCAGTTAAGCTCTCCAGGGTGTTGGGTATAAAAATGGGCACAGGGCCCGGTTTCACCTGGTCGGGTGACCCAGACTTAGGGACTCTGGGGACAATACACTGTGTCCTTGACTCTTAGCTATCATGATACCACACTGTCCTGACTTCCACTGGGAATGTTTTCTCTTCTAACACACTGCCACTGGTCACTGTGCCCTGCTCTGGTTCCTCACCCATCACAAAGGGGAGGGGGGGTGATTTGGAAGGCAGGTAGAAACCAGAGTGGCTGGACGTGTACAAAATACTACTATCTAATATAAATCACTACAATCCAATATAGGCACCTCTGGGGCCTTCTAACTTCTCCAGGGGAAAGCACTCAGACTCTGAGTTCCCAGCAGCCACCGGGAGGGGGAAGAGACGAGTAGGCACACCCTGTGTGTCAGTGCTGTCGGGGCAATAGCTGAGAGCTGATGGCCGCCAGGGGAGAAGGCTCGGGCTCCAGAAGTTCAAGTTACTATGCGAGCAGAAGTCCATCCAGATGCCTCCTCCCTGCTAACCACCTAAGCTGCAAATTATTAACCTGCTCAGCTCTACTGTACAGACAAGTACTGCGGGTAGGAAGGGCAGGAGGGCGTCTGACGAGCCCTCTGAGAACGGTCCGGTCCAGGAGCCTCCCTCATCTCAGCCTCTCAGCAACTCTTCTTTACCCCTCATAGTGAATCTTGACTCCCCTTCCAGACAATGTTTAACCTCTGGATAAGGTAGTAATGGCCCAGACGGGGCGGGGAGTGGGGAGGCTTTCATTCAAGGGGACTAGTTAGTAAGAATTCTATTCACAGACTCACTACCCGGATGCCTGCCAGAGAACAGCCAAGTTAATCAAAGAATCATTGATATTTTGACCCATTGATATTTTGACCCAGCACACTGGGTCAAAATATGCAACACTTGTTTAAATATCTGCAGACAATCCATCACTGTCACTACAAGGGCGTGGAGAGTCCAGCACCTGTTGAACTGACTGCTTGACATAGTTACCAATTCCTGACTGAAAACTGCAAGTAAAGAGAAGCACGCAGAGAGAAATGGTGCCTCCACACAGGACCCGGGTGTGGTTGGGATGGTGAACTCCAGTCCCCAAACCTAGGCTTGAATCCTACCCCAGTCTCCCAAGAAACACCACTTTACCTCCCAGAGGCTCCTTCTCTATACTGTCTTAAGAGCATCAGCAGAGCTCGGTAAATTACCTGTCATATAGTGAGTGACTAATGAGTATGGGTGGGGGAGAGGGATCTATCAGTGAACTTTGGTGATGGAAGACAATCTACCATACCAAGATGAAAGCCAACCCTTAGTCTGCTGACCTTAACTACCTCACTGAAATAAGAGTGCCCTGACTCAGGGTGCCTGTTTCTAGAACAGACTCCTAAGCAATCCATTGAAACCTCATACATGTTTCTATGGTCTTAAGCCTAAGGAGTCCACAGGAATAAATACCTAAACGGGAGTGCAGAAGGCTGGGGGTGGGGGTGTCGCTCAGTGGTAAAGGACTTGTCTAGAATGAGAAAAACTAGAAAAAAAATGAAGAAAGAAAAGGAAGAGAAAGGAAGGAAGGGAGAGAGGGAGGGGAGGAGACAACGGAGGAGGGAAGGGAAGGTGGAGAGGAAGGAAAACAGAAGGACCTTTTTGCTATAAAACACTGTAGAGAGAACTTGGAGAACACTTAAACAACGGAAAGGCATACCATGTTCATAGATGGGAAGGTTTAATATGAAGATGTCAGTACTCCTCGAAATGTGCTACAGACTTGATGTAGTTAAAATGCCAGCAAGCTTCTTTGCACAATTGAGACATTGCTACAAACATTCATATGGACATGCAAAGGACTCACAATAGTCATGCAATATCCAAAACAAAGTTGAACTCATGCTTATTTATTTGTTTATTAGACAGGGTCTCACTTTGTAGCCCTGGCTGTCCTGGAACTCACTATATAGTCCAGGCTGACTTAGAATTCACAGGGATATTCCTACCTCTGTCTCCTGCCTCTGTCTCTGTGCTGGGATTAAAGGCAGAGTGTCACCATGCCTAGCAGAATCATACTCTTGATTTTAAAACTTACTACAAAGCTACAGTAACCAGATAGGGATCCTGACATAGAAACGGATACATAGAAGAATGGACCAGAATTAAGGGTTCAGAAATAAACCCAAGCTTTCATGGACAGTTGCTTTTCTACTAGAGTTGCCCACAGCTCTCAAATCTGTCCTGTCTCTTCCCTACTTGCTTCCCCCTGGCACTACCCGGTTCCCCTAAATTCCCACCCACTCCACCCACAGCAGTGTCAAGAGTGGGAACATGGCTCTATTCCCTGAGTTGAGAATAAGGATCATGCCGGGCGGTGGTGGCACACGCCTTTAATCCCCCAGTACTCGGGAGGCAGAGCCAGGCAGATCTCTGTGAGTTCGAGGCCAGCCTGGGCTACCAAGTGAGTTCTAGGAAAGGTGCAAAGCTACACAGAGAAACCCTGTCTCGAAAAACCAAAAAAAAAAAAAAGAGAATAAGGATCACTCTGGTGGGAGTCCACTGAGGTGACAACAGGAACCTTTCCATCCTGGAGCCAGAGAGGACCTTCAGCGACTCAGCATGCGCTTGCAGATCTGACTAGCCCACATCTCCTACTTCTGGCTCCCTGCCTCTCACCCTGCAGCCTTGCCAGCTCACAAGTGGGGCTGCCACTTAACATACAAGACACCAAGTTAAATTTTAATTTCAATTAACCAACAGGTTTTTCTTTTAGTAGACATAGCCTCCAAATTGCATTACTCATTATCTGAAATTTAAAACTGAACTTGAGGTTTTTTGCACCCCCACCCCACCCCACCCTGCCTGGAACTCTCATTCCCTAGGCTCCATTTCTCATCTCAGCAGCATCTGTCCCAAGGGTTCCCCTTCTTTGGATGAGCAAGCTCTCCCTGGCACACCAATGCCCCTTCCCTGAGAGAACATTCAGCTCCGTCTCAAATGTCTTGCCTGCAGTAATGTCATTGTTCCCTTGGTGTTCCAGAGACTGATTGAGGGATGCGCTTTTTTTTTTTTTTTTTTTAACCCACTGTCAAATTCTCAATGCTCGAGACAGGGCCTGGCACAGAGCGAGCAATATGCCAGTATTTACTGAGTAAACACAGACGTACTACACATGGATGCATGGATTCTCTCTTCCTGTCTTCTGAACAAACGCAATATCGCCACCGACTGTGTTTCATAGGTTGAGGATCTGAGACCAGAAAGAGCCAAACAATTCACCCAGAGGCCTACTGCACATATAGGAACCAGCCCCCAAAGCCTGCGTTCTTAGCTCCCCCACAACACACCAGCCAATCACCTCAGGCCAAAGATCACCTCCAGCTTAGGTCTCTGTGTCCCTATTATTTACATTACTCTGGTTTAGATGAAGAAAGGAGCCACCAACACATGTCAATATTTGCATTTGACACCTTAGCCTGAGAATTTAATGATACACTTTGATTGATTTTGCCTACACAGCTGTTCAGTCAACACAGAGTTTTTCAAATAACCACTTAGGCCCCACTAGTGGAGAAGTCTGTGTGGGTGTCCACACTCACCTTTATTTCTTCTTGAACATCAGGATTTCGGAAATTTAAATCAGGTTGCTCTTTCAAAAACTGGTGAAAATAACATTGCTCTCGTACTTCGTCAAAGTGCCAACTGGAGTTCCCATACACACTCAGCTGGCAAATGGAAAAGAAGGCATCATTACCTCACTCATTCCTACACTGGCCTTGTCCACAAAGATGTGACCTGGCCATCCCAGCCCCATGAGGCGGTGCGTAAATCCCGGGAGCTGTCTACCCAGGGAGAGCACTAAGTTAAATCAACATCCCCACATTTTACCCTAATTCTCCACAAAAGTGCTTATGAAGTACTTAGCAAGTAGACACCATTCCTAACAACCACAACACCAGCTGACGCTCTCAAGTTCAGATCAAGACCAACTTAAGGAACAACCATTCCTCACATATTCCCTTGAATCTGCTGCTCAGGCTCAAGACTCCTGTATGTGAAGCAGCTTATGGAGAAAGATTGCCTATATTGTGTCTTAGAGCATGAAGCCAGAGATGACTCCCCAAAGAATCACTTGAAACTCTACTAGTCTTCTGGAATAAAAGTCTAGTGACTTCTGGCGCCAGTACTCAGATGTGTTTGACAGTATTGGTAATATCTTCTTGCTAGCAGGGATCAGGGGCACGACTGCATGTCCAGTTTCTCTGGCTGGTCCCTCATTATCTCTGGTCAATCTGTCTCAATCTACCCTTTAAACGTGAGAGTTTCTTGGGCTCTATTTCAGGACTTTTGTTCATGTCTTGATAAAGAGCAAATGGAAAAAATGTGGTGGCAGGGGAGTTACCCCATCTAAATCCTTTTCTTTTTAATTGGAAGACATAGTCACATGGGGTCTGTGTTTCCATGGCAACTGGCCACAGTGAGTAGCAGCTGCTGTCTTTTAAGGAAACTTATCATCATCCATTCGCTGTGTGGGCCACCTGGACATGAGTCAAGATGATGTACTTACATCATGCCTAACCAACAAAAGATTACAAATAAGCAACCCAAAAGAGAATTGAGAAAACCAGAAATAAGTGCTTCACGGAAATGGACACCCAAGGGACTAAATGTATAAGATGTTCAGTGTCATCCACAACCACACACTTACTACATTAGTTACATAACCACTAATAATTAGATAAGTGTAACATTAAAAACATGGGATTTTTATGTTCGCCTGAATGGCAAAAAATATAGTTTGACCAAGGGAGTAACGCAGCATACTGTATGGTGACATCATACCTATTTAACGCAAGAAAACTTTGCTCATAAACCTCAAAATAAGTTAATAAGCATGCACAGGACATGATTAATGATAAAGTTGGAAACAGTCCACTATTTGCTAACTGAAGAGTGATTAAGTTAACCATGGAATATTTACATATTTTATATATATATATAATATATATAATACATACAGCAATATGCAACAGGGAAAATATGTGAAGCATGACTAACCAAAACTACATGAATAGATCCTTCCAAAAATGAGTGATAAGCCGGGCAGTGGTGGCACACGCCTTTAATCCCAGCACTTGAGAGGCAGAGCCAGGCGGATCTCTGTAAGTTCAAGGTCAGCCTGGTCTACAAAGTGAGTTCCAGGAAAGGCACCAAAGCTACATAGAGAAACCCTGTCTCGAAAAACCAAAAAATTAAAAAATAAAAAATAAATAGATAAATGAGTGATAAAAACAAGCTATAGAAAGCTTTACTTTTCATGAAGTTCAAAGTAAAGACAAACTAAAAATTAACTGCTGATGGCATATTACATAAGCAAAGCGAATTCCTAGGACCCACATGGTAGAAAGAGACGACTGACTCCGACAAGTTGCCCTTTGACTTCTGTGTGTGCTCCATGGTACACGAACACCTGCTCCCCACCTTCCCATCCCCCACATACAAGATTAAATAAATCTAATAAAAAATGTATGTACGTTAAAAAAATAAGTCAACACTCATCAACTCCCTGACTTGATAAAGTAGCTTCTATTATCTAGAATTTCATATACATAGGGTTATATGAACCTCTTTAAAATATTTTTTAACTTATTTACTTTATGTATATGGGTGTTTCATCTACATGTATGTCCGTGCACTGCATGTGTGCCTGGTGTTCACAGAAACTGGAAGAGGGCATCAGATTCCCCAGGACAGGAGTTGTGAGCTGCCATGGGGTGCTGGGAATTGAACCCAGGTCCTCTGGAAGAGCAGCCAGTACTCTTGACAGCTGATCCATCTCTCCAGCCCCCGCAACTAGTAGTCCATTGCACTGCTGAGTAGTATTGCATCATATTCATCTATTTATATGTGCTAACATCTTAAGAGTTATTTTTATTTATATGGATTCATATGTATTTGTGTGTATGTTGTGTGTGTGGCCATGGAGGCCAGAGAGGATGTCAGATTCCCTAGGGCTGGAGTTACAGGCAGTTGTGAGCTATCCAGTGTAGGTGCTGGGAAGAGAACCTGGGTCCTCTGGAAGAGTGGCCAGTGCTCTTAACCACTGAGCCATCTCTCCAGGCATGTATTGACTTTTACATTGGAAAAAATCAGCCTTGCCTACAAGTGGAAAGCTGATGGACAGATGGAAAAGGTGGTGGTTAAAAAAAAAAAAAAAGCAGCTGTCACGTGCTGTAGTCAAGAGATCGTCTGGTCTGAGGAGTGAGTGGTGAGTTTTAGAAGCAGCACTGAATATATCCAGTCCTCAGCCCTTTCATTCACCAGCTCCGTGACCCCGCTCTGCCTATGTGCAAGACAAGTGCTAAAATCTATTTCGTAGAATTGGAGGGGTAGACTGGATGAATTAATGAACATAAGACCCTTAATAGACAGCCTGCACACAGAACGTTTAACAGATGTTTGCTAATAGTCTTTTTTTGTTTGTTTGTTTTGTTTTGTTTTGTTTTGTTTTTCGAGACAGGGTTTCTCTGTGTAGCTTTGCGCCTTTCCTGGAACTCACTTGGTAGCCCAGGCTGGCCTCGAACTCACAGAGATCCGCCTGGCTCTGCCTCCCGAGTGCTGGGATTAAAGGCGTGCGCCACCAACGTCCGGCACTAATAGCCTTTCAACAATGGTTAATTTGGAGATGGGTTGGTTAAGGCAATAAACATGCCAGGATGGGCTGATGACCTGCCATGGGCTGCATGGTGCCATCATGCACTGAGCTTGGCGGATGGGCAGTTACAGAGAGGTCACATAGTCAGTCATGAAGCACGCAGACTCTGTGTTTGGGTTGAAAGTTGGTTTCAAGGACCAGCAGAGAAGGTCAGGGTGAGAAGAGGGGGGGACTCCATGGGGCAAGAGAATCTGGAATAAATGACTTGGGAGAAAACAAGAGAGAAACAGGCCTGACCGGGATCATGCCTGAGACGAGAGACAGCTCGCTGCTGGACTATAGGGTGCCTAGCAAACCTGAATTTCAGGGACAGCCATAGTATCCTAGGAGAGCCAGGCTTCCAGGGCCCTGTCAGACATCAGATCGGCAGGTGCTCAAGTCTCTTGTGTAAAAATGGAGAGTTTACATACAACTCTCACACATCGTCTTTTATGTTTCATGAGATCTCTGTATTAATCTTACCACTTAATACAATGTACGGGTTAAGTTGTAGCTATGCTGCCGTATTTTCAGGAATAATGATCAGCTACTGGTCTGTAGCTAATTCAGTCCCTTTGCAATCTTTTTGAACATGCAAATCTAGAACCTGGCCTGTACAATATTCTTTTTTTTTTTTTTTTTTTTGGTTTTTTCGAGACAGGGTTTCTCTGTGTAGCTTTGCGCCTTTCCTGGAACTCACTTGGTAGTCCAGGCTGGCCTCGAACTCACAGAGATCCGCCTGGCTCTGCCTCCCGAGTGCTGGGATTAAAGGCGTGCGCCACCACCGCCCGGCGCCTGTACAATATTTTATGCTAAAAGTTCATTCACTACTTGTCTAAAACTCAGGTTTAAATGCATGTTTGGGGCTCTTATTTGCTAAATCTGGCCGCCTAGACAGAAAGGACCTGGAGCAAGTAGGAAGGACAATGGCTCCTATGCTGAGTAGCATTTGCTGCTAAGAATAGGGTGGGAAGGAGGCAGCAGGGAATTGGAAGACAAGGAGACCTCAGTCAACCCCCAAGACAAGATAAGGGCTCAGGTAGGGATGATGACAACAGATGTGTCCAGAGGCTCAGTACCAAGGTTTGGGAAAGGAGAAAGTGATGACTCTGTTTGCTTTTGATGTCCAGCAGGGGGGTTAAAAAGTCAAAAAGGCAAAGGACCCTGGAGAATGGTAAAAGACAGTAGAAAAAATAACTGTTATTTTCCTACCTCCATCCAGGAGCCCCAGAACCTATGCTGGATGAGGTGGGAGGTGAGAGCAAAATGGAAGAAGATGCTAGTGAGGAGGGTACCACATCCCAGAGCCCATCAGCTCAGCGATGAAGTTGGAAATCTAAAGGCCACTTGGGAAACGTTTTCTATTTCTAAACTACATCCTTCGAAGCTTTTGCTTGAAGGGCTCCACCCATCTCCCGCTCGGGTTAGTCTAGAGCTGCCCAGTGTCTGTCTGCTCCTCGGTCGCCCTTACCCAGTTGTTGGGAGGGATGGTTACACCATTCTCACGAGTACAGTTGTGCCAGATGTAATAATCGGTGTACTTCCCGCTCCGAGTCCTACTCGACTGAAACCAAGGATGTTTGTCACTGGTGTGGTTTGGGATGAAATCGAGGACTAATTTTAAACCTAACGAGTAAAAACATTTCAAATGTTAGGAACAGACCGTGGGAGAGGGACAACAGTTAAGGGGAAGCGGGGTAAACCTGAACTGGGAGTCATGATGCTCTCGACCTGCGTTTCTCTCCCCCACACTTCTCATTTCCTTTACCTTTGTCGTGGATGGCGGCGACCAAATCCTCAAAATCTTTCATTGTTCCAAAAATAGGATCAATTTCTTGGAAATCCTCAACGCCATATCTGAAATCTTTCAAAGATGATTTATAAAAGGAACTGATCCAAATAGTCTTTACGTGTAGAGAGGCGATGTAATCCAGCTTCTCTTGGATACCTGAGGAGAGAGGCAAAGGTGTGAGCAAACGCGGCTTTGGTTTTTTTATTTGAAGCATTAAAAATAAAATAAGATGGTGATAAAAAAAAAATGTCAGACGGTCAGTGGCATCAGAAAGGAAGCCTACCCCTCACAATCATTGCCTCAAAGGAATAGCACACTGGGGTTTTTTCAATGAAGAAAAAGATTCTTGCTATTTTCAATACTCAGTAGAATTTGACACCCACTATGAAGAGAGAAAAAGGGGTAATGGAGGTGAAGCTAAAAAAAACAAGTAGCTTTAGATTTTCTCTCATGCCCCATGTGTCTGTTTTCATCCATTCTTCCATGACACCTAACATTGCCTTATCTTGGTCTCCTTCCTCCCTCCCTTCCTTCCTCCTTTCCTTTATCCTTCCTTCCTCCTTTCCTTTATCCTTCCTTCCTCCTTTCCTTTATCCTTCCTTCCTTCCTTCCTCCTTCCTTCCTTCCTTCTTTCTTCCCTTCCTTCTTTCTTCTTTCCTTTCCTTCCTTCTCCTCCTCCTTTTTTTCTTGACACAGGGTCTCTCTGTGTAGCCCTGGCTGGACTGAAAGTCTCCATGTAGACCAGGCTGGCCTTGAACTCACAGAGACTCACCTGCTTCTGCCTCCCAGGTGCTGGGACTGGGAGTAAATGTGGGTGCTGCCACCCTACAACCTTTCTCAGGTGTAGACTGTACCCACACTTACACCTGTCTAAATATACAGACAGAAACTAGACATGATGCGGGGGGGGGGGGGGGGGGGGGGGGGGGGGGGGGGGGGGGGCGGGCGGGGGGGGGGGGGGGGGGGCCGCATGCCTTTAATTCCACCACCGGCAGAAGCAGGTGGATCTCTGTGAGCTCGAGGACAGCCAGAGCTGTTAAACAGAGAAATCCTGTCTAAAAAAAAAAAAAAAAAAAAAAAACCAACAACAACAAAAATTAGACATGATTAGTTACTGAACACATTTGTCTAAATGACCCTCTTAGGAAAAGTAAATTTTTTAAAACTTTGATTTGGGGGAAGGGATTTATAACCTGAAAAATTTCCACTTTTTTCTTCTATTAAAAACTGTATCAAGCCGGGCGGTGGTGGCGCACGCCTTTAATCCCAGCACTCGGGAGGCAGAGCCAGGCGGATCTCTGTGAGTTCGAGGCCAGCCTGGGCTACCAAGTGAGTCCCAAGAAAGGCGCAAAGCTACACAGAGAAACCCTGTCTCAAAAAACCAAAAAAAAAAAAAAAAAAAAAAAACTGTATCAAATTATTTTTATAGTGTTATTTAATATGCAAATTGTATTGCTATATATAAATTAAAGTTTTTAAAAATAAAAATAAAACAAAATATGTCTAAAATAATTTTTTTTTTTTTAGTTTTTCAAGACAGGGTTTCTCTGTGTAGTTTTGGTGCCTTTCCTGGAACTCACTCTGTAGACCAGACTGGCCTCGAACTCACAAAGATCCGCTTGCCTCTGCCTCCCGAGTGCTGGGATTAAAGGCGTGCGCCGCTGCCACCACCCAGCTAAAATAAAAATTTTTATATCAAAGGCTAAAATGTTAGCAATTTTATTGAATTTGAGTAAAATTCAGACAGCAATCTAGTCCTATGAATAACATCAATCTTCAGCATAACTTTTTACCTTTAATACAAATACATATTTTAAAATATGTCACATAATATATATACATAGTGTAGGCACACACACACACACACATATACATGCACGCACACGCACGCACTCATGAACATGCTCAGGACACACAATGCTGGGATTGCATACACGCATACACCATCAAGCCTAGCTTATTCAGTGATGCAGATCCAGTCCAGAGCTAGGCAAGCACCCTATAACTGAGCAACAGCCATTCTTAGCTCTTGATTTTCATGTTTTAAACCAATATTGTGGGTGAGCGAGGTGCCCGAGAACTAAGTGGCATTTGGCCCCAGATAGTCTGGAAAGCACTAGCTCATATGCCAAAGCAATTCGCCACTGTGGCTACTGGCTCCCGAGCAGTTGCGCTGTGGCTCATCTGGGTTGAGACGTGCTGCAGGAGAAGGCACAAACCAGGTTTTTAAGACACAGTACAAAAAGAAAGAACTTACAATACGTCAATAATATTTTTTGCTGATATATTGATACAGAAAATACATTGGATTAAACAAAATATATTACTAAAATCAATTTCACCTTGGGAAAAAAAAAAAACTTGCACGGTACTGCTCTAGCAATGTAAAGAGGCTGGAACGGGATGATGCCGGACTGGAGAAGAGATGTGCAAAGTGATTTATGGACCAGGGCGTGAGGCCTGACCATCTGGGGCAGAGGAGCTGCTAAGCTAGCAGGAGGTGAAGGAGACCACAGAGTCCCCTGAGCCCTGGCCCAAGTGAAGACATTCTAGAGACACCCTTTCATTATCAGACTACTGGAACAAAGGTCCCTGAAGAATTAGAATTTCCCCCGAGATCTCGCGCTGGGAGAAGGAAAAGCATTTGCCAGAGCACCAGGAAGGATGATGAATCTGTATAGTGATGAGTCAGTTACAGATGGGACCACACCTTTGGCCAACACTGCTTAGCTGTGCACACCTCTCGCCTTCTATTGGAACCTAAGCTTTGTGTCAGGAACCCTGAACGCGGACTTCCTCCCAGCCTATTGAATCAGTCTCTTCTCTGCTTTTCTCTATCCCTCTTTAATTGGCCTGTTGAGAGCAGTGGCTGAGCTGGGCCTGTTAGGGCTGCCCAGGTCCAGGCTCTGACTCCAGTAACGGAGGGATCTAGGCTGCTCCCTAAAGCAGCCTGCTTATTTGTGCTGTCTTTACAGGGGGCTGTCACACTTCAGAGTATCAACAGGCAACAGAAATACTTCCATTTAAGCCAGGCAGTGGTGGTGCACGCCTTTAATCCCAGCTCTCAGGAGGCAGAGCCAGGCGGATCTCTGTGAGTTCGAGGCCAGCCTGGTCTACAGAGCGAGTTCAGGACAGGCTCCAAAGCTACACAGAAAAACCCTGTCTCAAAAAAAAAGAAAAGAAAAGAAAAAAGAAATATTTTCATTTAAACTAGAAGCAAGCATAAGGCTGAGTGTATAGAAGTGGGGGCGGGAAGGATGGGGATTGGGGGTGGGGAGTTGTGGGGGTGCAAGGAAGGGAGGGAGGAAAAAGAGGAAGACTAAGGGATGGAGAGACACCAAGGGACTGGGGGGTCCCAGCCCACACTTGGGGAGACAGATGACAACCACTAAAACCAACCCCAGGGTGGTTTCTCCAGAAGAGCAGGGTCCTTGACCTTGAGGACCTGTACCTACTGGATAACAAGAAACAGCAGAGAGGAACACAGGAAAGCTGACGAGAAATTGCGTGTTTGTGGGAACTTGGGAACCACCTAGGAGCAGACTAGGAAGGCAGAGCCAGGAGGTAGGAAGGGTATCCCTGGTTCTGCATTGTCAAAATACAACTTTGCCAACACTTGCTGGCTGAGAGGCAGCTGGTGCTCACAGGAAGTGCCAATGGGGCCATACACGTCCAAAGCCCCCGGGGAATGATGAAGGCATAAGCGAAAGATGAATGAAGGCTCAGAGTTGCACCTCTGAGGACTAGTCTCCAGATAGTGACGATGCACGAAGATTATTTTAAGAGTGAAAAGGCTGCCGAAATAGGCCACTGGTAGAAAGCTTGCGTCGCTGGACGGGACAGAGCCCTGGGATTCACCCTCAGCACTGAGGGTGTGGGGAGAGAGGCAGGGAGGGAGGGGGCACACTGGAGACAGTGCAATGAAAGGACAAAACAAGTCTTTCATTAGTTATTCGGAAAAGCTGGGGATCTAGAACTTGTAACATTGTGAAGGCAGGCTGGAGCATCCCTTCTCGTGCTCTGCTGTATCATCTTCATGTTTTCTTCAGACAAACAATCACTGCAAACAACAAACCTCCTTGCTAGTTTTCTTCTTACTGAACCCCCTTTTCATCCATTCTCTCTCTCTCTCTCTCTCTCTCTCTCTCTCTCTCTCTCTCTCTCGATTTTTTTGGGGTGTGGGGGAGCCCAGTTTGTCCTTGAACTCATGGCAATCGTCCTTCCTCGGCCTCCTGAGGGCTGCTATTAGAGGCCAGCAGGACAGCACCCACTTTTTGCTTTTTTTTTTTTTTTTTTTGAGACAGGGTTTCTGTGTGTAGCTTTGGAGTCTGTCCTGGAACTTCCTCTGTGAGCGCATGCAGGTAGGATTTGCTGAAGGAGGCGGAGGCAGGAGGATCACGAGCACCCAGGTTTTTTTACTGTCCTAAACCATGTTGACTCTACCAACCAGTCCACAGCTTATACCCACTGTCGTCTGGTAGAGCTTCAATTTTATATGGCCTGAAGGAGCATTCAATTATAAGGATATGAAATTACATATGAAACATTATTAGCTTAATTTAAAAAATACAACATTTTGGTTTTATTTTTCTAATACGAGTATTGTTCTAGAGAACCCTTTATTTAGGTGACAGCTAACACCACAGCGTTAGTCCTTTTAGCCTTCTCTTATTCTCAGGATTGAAACTTGAAGGCAGTCTTTCCCTCCTGCAGACATCACATTTGTATAACGCGATGTGTTTATTAATAAACTCCCAGCCAGACAACAAGTTATGTCATATACCAGGAAAGCCAGTCTCTGCAGAAATATGCAGCCACAAAGACAGTGGTTTTAGGAGAATTAAGGAGCGAAAGAATATGTGCATTGGCTTAGTGGACAAGAGATTGAACCTTGTGGCTCCAAGGCCTTCAGCAAATAGCCTTACATCCAGGACAAGATTTGCCGGCTTCTGAGTGGCGCTTGGATAACGCCCAGGGGCACGGGTGCCAGCCATCCTGGAATGTGCTTACTGCACAACCCAGGCACTAAACGGTTTCGAGGAAGCTAGGTGTGGGAGGCACAAACAACCCTTCCCTGTTTGGTCCTGAGCTCCGAACACGCACCTTTCAGATCTCCATTCCCATCCTTGTCGCTGTCCTTAAAAGATCTCGGGTATATCTGGTACATAGGACCTGCCTGCCACCAGTCGAGGCATTTTGGAGAGATGACGATGATGGCTATGGTGGCCCCAATGAGCAGGAACACAGAAACCACGGTGAGCCAGAAGAGGATCTCCCGGGGCACCCGGTAGCGAGCCTGGCCGGAGAACTGGAAGAGCACCTCCTTGGGCATCCCCGCATAGGGCTGCACGGCTTTGTGGTGGGGCTCCTCTGGATCAGGGATACTCACACTGGCGTTGGGCTGTGGGGTGTCCCTGGAGCTTGGGTCCGAGTCCAGCTCTGGGATGTCTTCATTCTGGACAAACCCATTATTCGTCCGGCATCCCTTCATACTCATCCGGATGGAGTCTCTGCTTTTGTCCTCATCCATGTCTCTACCCTGTGTGCCTCTTCCCGGCGCTTTGCAGCAGGGACCGAGGTGGAAAAGTGGCTTGCTGAGTGCTGTGGTTTGCTAATGAGCTTTGAATGGTTTATAATAAACCTGGCTGGACTTTGCCCAGCCAAGGAAGAAAGGGCAAAGGGGGTCGGGGGTAAAAATTATCTTTACACCGGATGGCTGACTCAGCTACAGTAACAATATATGGAGGAGGAGACTGGGGAGAAGAGGCAGCGTTCCAAGCACTGTAAGATGCTACTTGTGTGAGTACCAACTGCCTACAGCAATGATGGTTTACAAGGCAGGTGTCCTTTACCACTGAGCCAGATATTTAAAAAATGGGTATAGTGGTAAATGTTAATTGCTTTACCGTGTTTGGAACGTAACATTTCCTTACTTTAGGTATAAAACTGATCCTGAACTTCACAAGGGGAAACTGGATGTTCTTTTTGTTTGTTTAAAGGTCTCTCTTCCTACAGATCCACACAGAAGAGGCTCTGGAGGCAGGGGACCTCGCAACGTTGTTGAAGCTCATTTCAGCTCAGGCTGACTCCAGAGAGCCCATGTGTATGCTAAGCTCCCTGTGTGTGCTCAGCTGGACCTCGGGTTCTTTGATCCCTGTGACCTAGCATTCTCTCAAGCACTTAAAGACCACGGTGGGGGAGAAAGGCTTCAGAGCCTTGCAAGTTCAAGTGTATTACTACAGGCAAACAGTCCTTAATGCTAGCACTACACAGTTGTTTAATCATTGACAAGTGTAGAACACATTCACATTCAGCTGAGGGGCTGAAGTGCTGCTTCCAGGATTCCCTAAGCCTCAAGGAATGAGACTATCAGCCGCACTTGAGTGCTTGTTTGATTAGATAGGAGACATTTTTCTTTTACATTTATTTTTAAAATTTTATTACTATTGTGTATATTGTATGTGTGGGGGTGTGCGCGCGCTCAGAGGATAGCAATGCTGTGGAGCTAGCTGTCTCCTTCCACCTTAACATGGGTTCTGGGATTGAACTCAACTGCAGCTCCCCGCCACCCCCCTCTCCCCCACCTCCCCCGTTGTTTCTTCGTTAGGGAAATTGCCTGGGTGCCTAACATTGCAGGGGTTTCTGCAGAACGATTTGATCCAGAGTAATGAACTACTAAATTTTGTCTAACTTTTTTTTTGTTTTTTGAGACAGGGTTTCTCTCTGTAGCTTTGGCTGTCCCTGGAACATAGATCCTCCTGAATGCTAGGATTAAAGGTGTGCACCATCACCACCCAGCTAAATATATTCTTAGAAATATGTAAATGCCAAATCCCTCCTCATAAACTACACCTAATAAATGCTGTTTCTCATTGTTTTAATTATACATGAAACTTCTTTGTAATGAAAGTTGTTTTGTGCTGTTGTCTGTTTTGACAAGCTGGCTTGGAAGTCACTATGAAGACCATGATGGCCTTGAACTCAAAGAGGTGGCTAATGAATTTAACATGCACGTTTTAATACTGCTTTATCTGTTAAATACATAATGACCATTTTCAATACAAATTAATCTTTTCTCAGAGGAAAGATATATTTGCCCCACCCCCGGCTGTGTGTGTGTGTGTGTGTGTGTGTGTGTGTGTGTGTGTGTGTAAGCACAGGTTCACAGGAGGATTACAGGAAGACCTCAGGTTGCCTGCTCGATCACACTCTTCCTATTCCTTTGCGGTATGGTCTCAAAGCTATGCTGGTGACCAGTGGCTAAGCAATCCCTGTCTCTGCCTTGCTGTGGTGCTAAGGTCACTGGCACCTTTAACCATGCCAAGGTCACTGGCACCTTTAACCATGCCTGGCCTCTTACAAGGGTGCTGTGTTAAAGAGCTTGCTCAGCATTCTGGCCCACTGAATCATCTCTACAGGCCCTTGACCCACAATTTTAAAGGTTCCAGTCAGTGCTGGCTAGTATTAGGGCAACTTGACACAAGCTAGAGTCATTTGGGAAGAGGTAACATTAACCGAGAAAATGCCCTCACCAGATTGGCCTGTTAGGGCATTTTCTTGACTGATGTGGGAGGGCTCAGCCCATGGTGGGTGGGGCCATCCTTAGGCTAGTGGTCTTGGGCTCTCTAAGAAAACAGGCTGAGGGAGTCATGTGGAGCAAGCCAGTAAGCAGCACTCCTCCATGACTTTTGCATCAGCTCCTGCCTCCAGATCCTGCTCAGACTTTCTCAGCAATGGAGTGTTATTGGAGTGTTAACAATGGAGTGTTAACCTGAGAGTTATAGGCTAAAATAAACCCTTTCCTTCCAAGCTTGTTTATGCTCACAGTGTTTAATCACAGCAACAGAAATCCTAAGACGCAGTCTGGAGCCAACCAGTTCACTGTGTTTGGGCCTCTGAGGAAACAGCACACCGTGCATCACTGATGAGACCTTGGCAAAAGACTGTTAACCTCTGGGCCAGAAACAAGAGACATGAGGGACCAGAGCCCAGTATCTCCAGAATGCAATTCTTGAAATTCAATTACTATTGGGGGTGGGGCAGGTGGGACTGTGAAGAAGTATGATACTTATCCTCCTGTCTCTGCCTCATAAGTAGTAGGACTGAAGGCATACATCACTACACCTAGCTTAAATAACTTAAATGATGAAAATGTTAATGGGACATCAGGGTACAATCACGAACAGAGAAAACTTTACAGCACTTGTTTCCATAACAGAAACAACCCTGCTCACCCCCTTGCTTGTAACTAACAGAGCAAGAGCCACAGACCTTGATTTTGCAGAATGGGTGCTTTTAACAATAAACCAAATCATGAGCACACCGCTTAGTCTGAGTAATGCCTCTGAATTTACTATATCACAAGGTACATTCACCGAGAGCAAAAGACAGTTGAGGGGTATGTTTTCAACAAGCACACCAGAGCCTTACCTTTAACACAAGACAGTTGAGGGGTATGTCTTCAACAAGCACACCAGAGCACTTCCCTTTAACACAAAAGGCATGTGATATGCTGGTAGATCTCATGTATATGTACATGTCATGGAGATTCATACTATTAGTTAAAACATTAAATGTCAGCAGAAAACTTGGAATAATTTAAATGGACATGTCACACTGAATGGTTCATTCTATCAAAGAATAGCACGTTCAATCACATTAATAAAAAATTATTTCAAAGAATAGTTGTTCAGACAGGGGTACAGTGTAATTTAACAAATGAAGTCCACAAAGTAAGCTGGCAATGTGTGTCAAGAGCTGTGACATTTTTCAGGGTAATAGAGGCTATTATTTTGAAACAAATGACACAAAAATAGAGTTGAGAATGAGACAAAAGAGGCAAAAAAATATTGAAATCATGATTATATGTGATACATGTATATGTGCATATATAAATGTATATAAAGTACAAAAGAGAGTTTAAAGCATAGAAAGGCGGCATTCCAGTCAGAGACAGAAAAAGATTGTTTAATAGGTAATGTTGGACACCACTGCCTATTTGGAAAAACTAATAAAGCCATATAGCTTACCTTATTCCTTAGACCAAAATAAGTTCTATGTACATCAATGTGAATGTACGTAATTTTAAAAATACATAAAAATAATCCTGGAGTTGAAAACCTTTCCTAAATGCAATGCAAAATATAAATCCTAGAGCCTATAAAGGGAAAACCCAGTAGGTTTTACTTCTTTAGAAGATGGGAACAGAAAAGCACACACACAGCTAGAGGAAAGCATCTGTTGTAAAACCTCTGACACATGACACTTCAGAGTGTACATAACTGCTTTACAAATTAACACAGCAAGCTAGAAAAAGGACCAAAGGCAATAAGCAGACAGAACAGGGAAAACGTTCTAAGTGGTTAAACATTTTACCCAGAACTAAAGAGCTGGAAACTGAAGTTAAAAGGTTCCATCACTCACATGCTATAGATGTCTGTCAGTAACATACCAGACAAGCACAAGGACCAGAGCCCAATTCCCAGCACCCACATTTTAATGTTTTCCCCCACTTGGTGTATGGATGTGGTTTTTTTTGTTTTTTGTTTTTTTTTTTTTTCTGGAGCTGAGGACCGAACCCAGGGCCTTGCGCTTGCTAGGCAAGCGCTCTACCACTGAGCTAAATCCCCAACCCTGGATTTACGTTTTGTCTGCATGTAAGTCTGTGCACCATGTGCATGTCTGGTACCCATGGAGGTCAGGAGGGCAACAGATCCTCTGGGACTGGAGTTATAAATGGCTGTAAGCCACCTTGGATGTTGGAAGAGCAAGCAGCTGGTGTTTTAACCATCTTGCAGGTCCTAAAATAATCTTAAAATCACATTTGTGTGTTGGGTATGTGCACATGCGTGCCACAGAATGCACTTAGAGGTCAGAGGACAACTTATGGGAATCAGGTCTCTTCCTTCCACCACTTGGGTCCCAGGGATCAAACACAGACCATCAGAATCGGTGACTAGCAACTCTGTGACTCATCTTGTGGACACTAAAATTTTTAATTGACAAACAGCACACATACAAAATCAGGCATCACACATGACATCTACAGCCTGTTTCCCTTTGTCTTTCTCACTGGTATTTTTTGAGTCCTGGTAGCTGAAGTCAATCATGAGTTTTTTACAAAGAATTCCTTTTCAAAAATTATTTTGCATACACAACTTGTCTTCATTTGGGTGGTGGCTTTATGATTTTGGTTACCTCTTCCATTCTGAAACATGAAAAGCAGGCAGCAAATTCTAACCAATTCTAATTCTACTTTACTTAAAAGAGATGTCTAGGCACACAAAAACCAGCTAAGTGCATAATCACTGTGGTGTTGCCAGTGAATGTATTTCAACATGCATGGCCACGCAGATTAAATATGCAGAAAGAAATCCACCACACTGAGGTTTGCTCTTCCATGTAACTGAAGTCCCTAGAGATCTGAAACGTCCAGGAAACCTTCCCATTATTTTTCCTAAAAGAGATGTCCACCCTCACAAAGTTTACCCCATGGTCCCTGGAAAGAGCAACATTAACCTTGGTGCACACAGCTTTGTGCTCAGAGACCAAAATGTGCTGCTGTTCATCCTGCCAGACTTTCCTGCACTTTCGATCTTGAGAATTCCATTGCTCAGAAAGGGATGTTTATGCTGTGGGTACAACTGTTCACCATTCCCTAACCATAAACACACTCGTTAATAAAGAGTTGTGACAAACAGTACAAGAGTATGGGTGTGCTCAGTGGTAGTGCTTGTCTAGCACATGTGAAGCTGCAGGTTTGAACCCTGATGAACTTATTTTAAAGAAAGGAGAAGAAAAACATTGCCCAGGTGATGTGCTATGTCAATGAACCATTGGAGGCCATTTGCAGGTGTACCTACCAGCAAATAATTTGCCTGAACAAGCAAATCTGTATTTCTTGCATTCCTCAACACAGATCTTGGAAGTCACTTGTATTAAACCAAAAAGGGTCTGAAGTGAAAATCTGTATCCATGTACAAACCTCTTGCTTTCACACTAAATGCAAACACTATCTCCTTTCAAGAGAGATCTAGGAATGACAAAAACTAGCCGCAGGATATTTCCACAGCACACAGAAATCCACTAAGTCCTGGTTTGAATGGTACATGGAGTGGGGAGATGAGGGAAGCAATGGGAATGACAGATTAAAGCTTTTACCACAACAGTCCTTGGAATAAAACCACAAGTGCTACCAAGAAGCCACAAATGTTTATTGCATGGACATGGAAAAGCAAGGTTTTAAAAGGCAAGGTGGAAGCTCTTCTCCACCCTCTCTGATGGGCTAGAAGATTAAAGCTCTTGGCAGAATAGATACTGTAACGATGTACTGCTGGACTCTCTTTTTCTTTCAAGTTTACAAAAACAAAACAAAACTTTTTGTTCTTCTTTGTACTTCTGGGCTCTTGGTAGGTCGATCAGCCACTGCTTTGTCACAAGAGTTCTCAGCTGGTTTTACAAAAGGACGTGCCCAAGACTGCCATCTGGTGGAAATGATAGACATTGAGACCATTTGTTTTTAGGTGACTAACCGCTAAGCCCTATTTTGGGGGTAAAGAGATAGTTCATTCATAACAGCACTAAGGAATATGAAATAAGAAATTAATTTAAAAAAGCAGCCCATATAAAGGAAACTGAAACTGTAGTGGGGGCAATATAAACACTTCTGTAATTAGAAAGATGTAGCATCTTCCTGAAATGGACCTAATCCCCACTCAAAATATCACCCGCCAGCAATTTAATCTATGCATTTAAAAACACAGCCAACAGGGAAATACTGCCCACATTATCCAAAGCTCATCCTGAGGAGTAAACACATTCAACTTTTGTTTTTGTAAAAGTAGAACGAGGGGCAGAAATAATCAAGTATATATTAAAGCTGACATTCCAGATGACATGATACATGTAGAGTGACATGGGATGTCCATAAAATACAACCAAAAGGAACAGCTGGAACCATGGGGTAATGGGAGAGTTATGGGAAAATGCTGTATTAGATTTTGATCCTTAAGTTCCAGTTGTATTAAATGTCTGTACCTGTATTTACTAAAAAGAACAAAGTCATAAAGGAAAAATTGCATTTACTTACTCATAATATGAAAACATTGTCAGTGTATGCAATTGAAGGTTGGTAAAACTGTTGAGAAAATGACAATATTCTAAAACTTTTGAATGTACATGACTCCGTAAAGTTCATCAGATTTAACATGCAAGATCTTTGCAGTTTATGCAAACTACTTCAAAAACTTCAGAGTGAACCGCCCCCCCCAAAAAAAACCTCACCAAATTTGAGTTAAAACTGGTACCTCGAGGGTAAAGGTGTTCTGATCTGTAAGAACTCTACAGTACTGTTCAGCCCTGGGCCTCTTAGCCCTCTCTAGGGCATCTCCCATCACAGCTGAAAGCCCTTACTCTGCTCGAGGGAAAACTATCCCAGGAGAAGAAAAACCACAACATGATCGCAGATTTAGAGGATGCTGCGACACTGTTTATTTTAGGAATTCAGTTATTCCTGAATGGTCAAGGAAACCTTTGCTCTTAGTCCTGCCCCTCAATATCCTGCACTGAGAAACAACAAACCATAAACAGTAGTACAGTTAGGTGGAGGAAATAATTCAAGAATATGTAAAACTAATGGTTAATTTGCTAATGGTAAAGAAAGATGACATTATATACGAGCAAACTTTAATTAAAGATATACTTAAATATGAAGACTAAAAGTTCACATGCTTTATAATAGAATTGGGAATTAAACCAGAAAAATACCATATGATATTCACCTACAAAACTGGAAATGTGCAAGATGAGAAAGGGGGGGGTCATTCTTGTATACTACAGGTATATAAATTGATACCATCATTGGAAGATAATTCGGAAGCGTTTTGGTTGATTTTGTTTATATATTTTGTTTTCATTCACATACTTACTTAAAAAAAATCCCAGTCCATGGCTAGAGAATTAGAGTAACTTTAAATGAATGGGGAATCTCTACCCCATAGGAACTTAGCACCAACAAAATACAACTCCTATTGATGAGCTTCCCAAGGATTTAGTGGTACTTGACTATAAAACAGACATCTGGCAACATCTGAATTGAATATACTGTCCCTGGAGTATAAAACCATGTAACAGCAACTTGGACTTTAATAAAAATGAGGTTGAACTAAAAAAAAAAAAAATTACAGAAAGCAACATTCACTCACTTTATAACTGATACACACATTTCACAGGTATTATTGTTCTGATGTCTTTTTCTTTAAGGGAAAAATGAAAACCTCACTTTCCCCAATGCCTCTCAAGGAGTAATCATTCTAGCTGGGCCAGCTGGCACATGCCTGTAATCCCAAAACACTGGAGGCTGAACCACACACGGGTTGACGATCTACAGCAAGTCCCTCTCTCTACAAAAGCAGCCAGTCTTCTCAAGTACACACGCACTGCTTTTGTACTTAGTCCACACACCATACCCACAGGCTGCACACACACACACACACACACACACACACACACACCAGCGCTAAGACTGCATGCATTCTTGTGCTGTATATCCTAAAGAGAAATGGCAATCCAGCTGTGGAACAAGGCTTTACTAATACTCGTTACACACTACTCTAAGTAGTGTCTAAGACTTTCATTATCTGCTAAATCAGAATGTTCTTCTGGAAATACTTTCAAACAAAGGTAGTCCAGCAGTACACAGCACTCAGTCAAGAACTAAACTAGTAACAAGTCTGACCAAGTGGGTGCGGCGCCACCAATGACAGTTAAGATGTTAGGACAGAGGAAGCCTCAAAATAGAGATTATAGAAGAAAGCAGCTTGTAATCAATTTAAGCTTCAAAAACAACACTGTTTAATAGCACATTCCCCTCGTGGGGTCATTCTTCCTTGGTAACATCTGCCTTAAATTAGGAGAGACAGTCATTTCAAAGAACTGACATGTATCAGTTGGGATTAGAGTGGGAACACTTGACCTGAAAGATAATTATGGAGTGGGAATTCAGTATTTTAAATGGGATAGCTTTTAAAATATAAAAATAAAAGGTCAAAATACGGGCTGGAGAGATGGCTCAGAGGTTAAGAGCACTGGATCTTCCAGAGATCCTGAGTTCAATTCCCAGCACCCATATGGTGGCTCACAACCATCTATAATAGGATCAGATGCCCTCTTCTGGCATGCCGGCATACATGCAGACAAAATACTGTATACATAGTAATTAAAAAAAAAAAGGTCAAAATACAAAACCATATAAATATCCCAACTTTGAATAACTATTACGACTGAATTTTCCTTTTTCCCCAGGTTGTAATACAGCCTGGCATGGCATGATTACTGGGCCTCCATCACAGTGGAAAGAAGGAATCCATGAGGCAGAGGAAATTGAAAAACACAACCGAGGGGCGGGCACGATGGTCAGCAGGTGAAGAAGCCCGCCGTCAAGACTGACATGAGTGTGATCCCTGGGACCCGAACGGTAAAAGGAGGTAACTCAGTCCCACGTTGTCCAGATTTCCATGTGTACTTTGTGGTATGCACGCCTACACACATAGACACACAAATAACATATACTGTAGCTAGAGTTTTCCAGCTGGCCCACAGTCAGGACAAATCTCTCCCACCCGCCAATGGCTACCCACTACAATATACAACAGAAATAGATAAAGTAATTATCATGAGAAGGTACCAAGTTTTGAATTCCAAAATGGACCTATTAAGAGAGAATATAAATTAATTGCATTTTTACTAAAGAGAACTAAATTCAAGTAAAATGAAGACAATACATGCCCACCAGGAATTGGTATTTGTATGAGTTTAGACAAAAGGCAACAAGGTCTAGGTGGTAGAAATGGACCATGCATGGTTGGGTACCCAGTACTTGACAGGAGGCATGGTGTCGACACACAGCTATGTGAAAACTATGGGTTAAAAAATCTAGAGATGCACACGGAGAAAGACAACACTTCAAACTGCAGGAAGAGGGCCTCTTCCTGTCTGCTGTTAAGGTTTCCTCTATAGCTCCAAGAGGTCCCCTCACTTTCTCCTTGTGACATCTGAGACTGAATGAATGCAGTGAGTGGGGGAAACATGGGAAGATCTAAGCAGTGGTGAATGACCTTGTCAACAGTGAGTAGTCTGCTTACTTCAGAAGGACTGCTGGCTACCCCCCTACTCTCATCACGGATGTTATCTCTAAGAGCTTACACGTTAAAACACAGCAAAAGGAAAAACAAAACAGAAAAACTCAAGAGCTGGACATGTACGCCAGCACTCGGGAGGCTGAGGAAGAAGGGCCATGAGCCTGAGGCCAGCCTGGATGCCACAAAGTCAAGTATGTCTCAACAACAAAAACCCAAGCAACTAAAAGCACAAAAAAAGTTAGCGATTATATATGGGATTTCATAGAAACCATCAAGAAAAATTAAGTAAGGCTCTATGTGCCAACAGGAGATGAAAATTACAAAGACAGGGAGAGTCTGAGCTCACAGAACAAAGACCAGAAACTATGTTAAAAAGACAAATGGGAAAGGGACCGACTCAAAAGAACAATGGTACGAAAGATGTGAGAACTGAAGTCAGAAGAAACTCAGGCGGCCATTAGACATTTTCACATGTAATGAGAGCTCTGGTTCGTGGAGGTACTGGAGAACTGCCAAAACCCAAGGTAGAAATACGGAGTACTGATGAGGACGGCGTGGGATGGAGACACTCGCGACTGTGGTACTACTCGTGCATCTTTATCATAATGCTTGGCAGCACCAACTCGGAGATATGATGCTCCATGACCCAGCTACCTTCCTCTAGAAGCACCAGTTTAGAGCAGTGTGCAAGATCCCTGCCGTAATACATTTTGAGATGTTGCAAATAACCAATACTTGAATGGTACAGTCACAAAATTGAATACTCTGTTTTTATTACTACTTAACAACTCTTTCTTGAAGAGGGATGTAGAAGAAATGTTAACAGGTTAAGTTTAAACTTGAAGGTAGGAAACACAATGTCCTCTCCATAATACACCCAAAAGGAAACATGGTGGGCGAATCTGTGGGGAAGGGGAGATGGTTTTGTGTTTGAGACAGGGTCTCAACTATATAGCTCCAGCTGGCTTCAAACTTGCCATCCTTTTGCCCCTGACTCTTGAACACGAGTGCGTGCTGCCAAGCCAAGCAGTGACAGTCATGATGATCTTTTAAGAACCCCACTTTGCCGGGCAGTGGTGGTGCACTTCGTTAATTCCAGCACTCAGGGAGTCAGAGGCAGGTGGAGCTCTCTGAGTTCGAGGCCAGCCAGGTCTATAGAGTGAGTTCCAAGACAGCCAGGGCTACCCAGCGAAACCCTGTCTAGAAAAACCAACCAACCAAAAAACACTTTTCTTTCCCCGGCTTCCATGGATCCCCAGACAGAGGTGGCCAACACCACTCACAACTTAGGCAAGGGCTTTTTCCAACAGTCCTTTCTCGTAAGAGGAACCATTTAGTTTCATCTGCCTCAACTACTTACGACAACCGACTTCCTAATTTCCGTCTTCTCAAAGTTAAATGTCTTTATTCACCTTTAAGTCACTTTTCAAGAGACAGAAAAAGGTGGACCTCTGAGTCTGAAGGCAGCCAGGGCTATGTAGTGAGACCCAAACATGAGAAAACAGAAGCACTCTGGAGTTGAGAATGAGTGGGCACGGAACAGCTTTTAGATAACACATTAAGGAGAGTTTAAGCTTTACATCTAGATCACATAGACATAAATCACCCAAAAAGGGGTAGGGGAGGGGACAAAAACAGACTGCAACTAAGCAGCACAACTCTTTCCTGTTACACTGAAGACCAAGGGTTCAATTCCCAGCAGAACAAAAGCAAATAAATACAAACCAAACCACTTACCTAGTCTTTTCTTTTGGGCTCAAATAAATACTCCCAGAGTTGGGGGTGGTGGTGGTGCAGAAACAATGAAATAAAATTACTTAGATTCTGGTCCTAATGATCACCACATCTGACTACCTTTTAAATACAATGCACACCAGGGATTCTTCAGCTTATGTATAAATCACAATGTAATTTTCACTGAACATTGTTTAGCTGCCTCTAGCAAACTTAGGGGATCCTAAATTTGAGGCCACTCAAGGCTGTATTTATCAAGACCACCTCAAAACGAAGTAACTTCCATCCTTAAGTGCACATCTTTTTCAAAATCCCTTGTGATGAAACGGTTAGTACTGGTTCTCAGGGACTATTATCTGAGCTGTGCACTGAACTAGCCACTTTTCATGAAAAAGCATTGTTAATGTCAAAGAATGACTGACAGGCTATGATTATTCAGGAGACATTTCCTCCACAATAAATGAATCAAGCATGTCACTCTAGGAAAACAACTGACAGTATTTGCTGCCAATAATAAAATTTCACCTTTCAAAAGAAAATTAAAATTCTGAAAACTCTTTCCAACACCATCAGCTCCATACCTTCTCAATACTTAAAATGTTTTTTAAAAAAACCAATTAGATTAGGAAATAAATTTAACTATTGCATAACGCAAAAGTCAGCATTCAATCAGTGAACTAGTATTTTCCAAAATGGCCAACATGCACAGGTAGAAATCTGACCAAAATGGAAGACTGACTCAAAGGACTTCACATTAACAGCACACAGAGTCTTCTCAAAGGAAGGCTTCGAACTTCACAATCTCTGTCCTAGCTCGGCATCTGCATGAGGTCAGATTTCAGCAAGCGCCCCAATGTGCCAGACTGCACACAAAAGGCAGAGGAAGAACCCAGTCCAATGCTGACAAGTGAAAACCGGTACCATATTTTATGTCACTTTCTCTGTTTACATTTGGACAATTATTTTTCATAAAACAATGTTATTTCTACTAACATGGGGCTTTACAGTTACATGCAAAAATGTCTGCTTAAAATTCCAATACAAAAATACCAATAGAATCCATAAAGCAAAAAGGTTTTGTGACATTTAAAATTTAAGATTACAAATGGGTCCAGTTTGCAAACAACTGGACTACAATACAAAGTCACAAGGTAAACATTAAACATGGATCCCTCACTGGGTTACACAGACACAGTGTTTCTACCACAGGACCACTAACCTCTCAAGAGCTGTTCTCCTCAAGTAGCAGTAACAGGTGGTTTGGAGCACAGAAGTTAACTAGTACTGCCCTGCCTGGTCTGGCCGATGTCATTCATCTATGTTCATATGAATATTTTCACAAATATGCCAATGATACATATTAAAAACCACAACCAAAGTTGCACTTTTATTTTTGAAAATCACACCAAAGAGTAGTATGTCACATTGTTTTAAAATCAAGTCTTTATTTAGGTAACAAGCTGGTTATGTTCACTGCATCGTATGAAACATCACAATACCATACTGGAAAGGTACTATCAGTACAGGGTCGGATCAGAGTGGTCAAGTTAAACATAAACCATTTTGCATTCTTCATTCCCCATCTTTTAACAACCCCCCAAACCCCAGTAAAGGGACAAGTAGTTTTTAACACCATCATGTAAAGCACTTTAACTTACAAGGCTAAAATCTAAAGAATAAATAAAAATATATCCTGGCAGTAATTCCTTTTAGAGCAAAAATCAGGTGCACAATAAATCAAGTGATCAGGAAAGCTGTCTGTATTCAAATGTGTGGCTCCCAGAAACAGCTTCAGGAAAACAATACAGAAATACCATGAATTCCATTTCACACAGGACCAGATGATGACTCACTTTTAACTACACACAAGGGCAACTACAACCTGCTGAAACACAATTAAAACAAAGAGGAAAATGTTTACAAAGCATCCACAACATGGAAACCATGTACAAATGGATACATTCAGTACTTCTCCCAACTCCATCAACTTCTTTTCATAAATATTTTACTCTTCACATTCAGAATTGAATTTCATACATGCAAAACTAAGGAAAAATATCCCAAGAATTCAACGTTATTGTAAAAATAGAACTAATTAATTTAAGTACCTTATGTGACAGCCACTCTGTACCGTGCCCAATGTTATAAAAGGAAAGGTTACTGAACCCATGAAAATATCTCTGTAGATTTCCTTAGATCTAAAATAGATACTTTTAAATGTATTTATAGTATTTCAATGTGATATTCTGAGCTTTTAAAATAACATAAACAGTTAAAAATTATACCAAATTACATAAAACTTGTATCTTAAAAGCTGAAAAATTAAAACTATAGGAACCCACATATAAAACAAAAAGAAAATCACAATTTACATTATAAAGGCAAATCTCATCAATTAAAAGAATTCGAAGCAGTAAGATGACAAAGCAAATTATAAATAGCCATAAATTAATTCATTTGGTTTCAAAAGATCTTCTAGTAAGAGTTGAAGGATGTAATAGACACATGCATAAAATTGTTAAGGGTTTATATTATTGCCAAACACCGTATCTTGAAGCAAGGCAACATTACAAAGTGAACATTATTGGAGAACTCAGTTTGGTAATACAAGGAAATTGGAAAAATTTAAATAACAATTAATAATAAATACATATCCTATAGTAATTGCTCAAATGAAATTCCAAGCCACAGAACTACAAAAGGCTTCCAACTTGGTGAACTGAAAAACTGGAACTTTTCTTACAATTCTTTACTCTTACATGCTTATATGTTGTGTTTTGTTTTGCTTTAAAAAAAAAAAACCCATAATGTATCTTCAGAGTATCGCTAACTATATTCCCAAGCACCTCAGGCACATTTGTTGATTTGTGGTAAATAATTCCATTTTTTTCTATGGCCAAAAATTCAATACAGTTGCAGGCAGATGCCTGAGGTTGGGAAAAATACTGTAGAGTCCGGGCAATGCTCTGAGAGGCGATTACCGGGAAACACAGGTGTGAACCATGATGGGAAATGCTAAGGGTTTTCTGCTCATGTCACAAAACAGTGGGAATCCACAAGAATATTTCCCCTTGTATTGAAGAAAATGTGATTAAAAGTTTTTCCCCCAATTTTCAGAAAAGTATTTTAGAAGGTTTATAAGGCTATCATGAGTCTTCTAGATCTCCAGCGCCCTACAAGAAGAGAAAAGGAAGAATATTGTTATTATGTACCCGTACCACTCAGGGTGGATTGACTTTCAAAAGAAAACAAATTAGGTGAACAAATTACCTTCCTTTCTTTGTTTGAAAAGGTCATTTGAACAGAGGTGTGTGTAATGTCTGATGTGTGCATACATGTGTATCTAATATAGACAACAGTTGGATTCCCCCCCCCCCCCCTCCACCTGATGGCCTTCCTTTCTCAAAATACTTTAAAAAAATATTCTGGCTTGGAAAAAAAATGTGTCAAACCATCAGCTACAACATCTGAAGATTCCAAACTTATAAATTATGGTACATTAAGTAACTTTAAACGCAGAATGTAGAATATAAAATAAGTTAATATATAGCCGAAAAAATTGTTTAAAACATTTTGAGTACTTACAGCACCCTTTATTTAAAATATCTATTTTAACCAAGGCAAAATTCAAATCTATTTTTAAGACAGTTAAGGATTCTTATGTTAATTAATGCCCGATGAATACTTATAATCAAACTGGAAAATGTTGCAACCTTTGAAATGCTCATGGGACGACAACTTTCTTAAACAGCTACACGTGCCAAATTATTTGAAAAGGAGTGGTAAAGAAAGGCAGTAGAACTGAGTCACTCTTGAGTAAGCAAGACATATATTTTTTTAATTAAAATGTTTTTCTCTTTTGTTTATAAAAAAACAGCTAAGCCAAAGTGTGCCGAATTTAATAGTTATAAATGAACTTAAATGAGTTTTCCAGTATCCCGAACCTGATTGTTAAATAAACAAAAATTAAAAAAAGTACAACATGCATAGATTATTCCACATCACATGCTTTATTTGGACTCAAACACTGATAATTTCATTCTAAACACTTAGTTGACATACATTTTTATATGTATAATAAGCTATACAGAATATACAAATGAAAACTATATGAGTAATACATAGTTCTTTTTTAAAATGTTTCATAAAGAATACAGAGAAAGGAAAAATACCACACATCCAGTATCTCAACAACTTCTAAGAAAATCAGACTACAAAGATGTAAATATAAACAAATCGAACAACACACAGATTATCAACTCTGGAAGAAAAGTTATAGGCCAGCAGCAGCTGTTCCTTGAAGAACTAAAATAGTAACTAAACACAAATGTATTCCAAAGCTAATTATGCATGTATGAGTATATAAAATAAGCAATGTAATTCTACAGTAACAAGGTTTTTCACAATGTACAATTGTCTTTCCAATCAGTAATCTCTAATCCTAGCTATTAAGAATTAACTACTGACTTTAATAACGGCAACCTAATTTCTGGCATACAATGTAAAATGACATATAACTTCATTAAATTCAAAATACTATAAATAGTCAATTTTAAACTATCATAAAGGTGTATGCAAAGGCCTTTAAAAAAACAAGGCTATAGGAATATAAGAAAACTAGTTTTCCAAGTTTCAAATAACAAAATGGTTATATAAATGCACACATTATACTTCCTAAGTAAAAACTGTCAAATCAAGATCACAAAAATATTACCCACAACAGGTCATATTTTTTCACCACTCATCTTTGTCCCTGCATCTTCATTACGGCTGTCTAATTCAGCAAGACCACTTTCTGATTCAGTGGGTCTCTCCTGCATTGGCACTGGGTGGCCAGCATCACTGTTCGAAGAAGTAGCTGCAGCAGCTGGGTCAGCCGGGCTCTCTTCTCCCTCTACTTTAGCTAGCCTGTAACTAGTCAGCATCTCCTCCAGAAGTTGTCGGTAGTTTCCCCTATGATTAATTCTCATTTGCCTGAGAGCTTCCACCAATTTCCCCTGTGATCCACTTTCCTCTGCTTCATCGGAGGCCTTTTTTTAAGATTTAAGACCCCAGTGTCAGTAGACAAACTAGGATATCACATGTATTTCATAACACATCACACAAAGCACTATTTTTTCTACCATAAGCAACATAGTTAAGCGAACATTTTCATTAAGTATCAGTTCTTACCTGTGCAGACTAATAAAAACTTTAACATCAAGTTATTTTTAGCCAATTACCATGAACTAGTTTATGTCTTATTCCAATTACCATTTGAAGATTAATCTGAAAAGGACTTTGCTTTTAGAATTCTTACACAAACATTTCCTAAAATAACTTACTTTTAAAAAAAATGCTGGCTACAACGATTTAGTTCAAAGAGAAAACAGCATTTTAAAGTGAGCAAAGGACAGAGGAGCAGCCATCAATGTTAGTTTCTTCATTTCTGCTAAGTGGTGAGTAGGAGAAGACACAAATGAACACTACAAAATCTAAACTGGATTCTTTTAGAGATTTAACAACTTCTGAAACTAAATGTTTTATTTTCGCCTTAAAATACAGTATTTTAATAAAGCCACCTCTAGATAAAATACATTATTTTAAACACTAAACATTGAAATTCCATGGGTTTTTAAAATTATGTCTACTTAAGCTTCTTAGCAGAGAAGGATCTCCTTATCTGTGCTGATGAATAAAGCTGATAACGTGAACTCGACAGCCATTCACACCCCTCATGTGCACCATCATGACAGCCACACATACCCCTCATGTGAACCATGACAGTCACACACACCCCTCATGTGCACCATCATGACAGTCACACACAACCCTCATGTGCACCATGACAGTCACACACACCCCTCATGTGCACCATCATGACAGCCACACACACCCCTCATGTGTACCATGACAGCCACACACACCCCTCATGTGCACCATCATGACAGCCACACACACCCCTCATGTGCACCATGACAGCCACACACACCCCTCATGTGCACCATCATGACAGCCACACACACCCCTCATGTGCACCATGACAGCCACACACACCCCTCATGTGCATCATGACAGCCACACACACCCCTCATGTGCACCATCATGACAGCCACACACACCCCTCATGTGCACCATCATGACAGCCACACACACCCCTCATGTGTACCATGACAGCCACACACACCCCTCATGTGCATCATCATGACAGCCACACACACACACCCCTCATGTGCACCATCATGACAGCCACACACACCCCTCATGTGCATCATCATGACAGCCACACACACACACACCCCTCATGTGCACCATGACAGCCACACACACACACCCCTCATGTGCACCATGACAGCCTCACAAACACGCCCCTCATGTGCACCATCATGACAGCCATGCACACACACCCCTCATGTGCACCATCATGACAGTCACACACACACCCATCATGTGCACCATCGTGACACACATACCCTCATGTGCACCATGACACACACACACACACACACACACACACACCCTTCACATGCACCATCATGACACACACACACACCCCTCACGTGCAACATCATGACACACACACACACCCTCATGTGCACCACCATGACAGCCACACATACACATGACCCTCATGTACATGACAGCCACACACACCCCTCATGTGCACCATGACACACACACACACACACACACACACACACACACACACACACACACGCTCATGTGCACCATCATGACAGCCTCACACATGTCCCTCATGTGCAACATCATGATAACCTCACACATGTCCCTCATGTGCAACATCATGATAGCCACACACACATGCCCCCTTTATGTATACCATCATGAATGAGTCATATCATGCATTCTTTCCAAAATGTGCAATAGGAACCTAATAGTGCTGGCTCCCTATGTTCCAGAAAACAGGAATGGAAAAATAAGCTAGTGGAACCACGAGAGAACAGTCATGCAAGTTCAGAAAATAGGCTGGGCTATAGGAAAGCTAGCTAAGGCTTGACAAAGTTGTCAAGCACAAAAAAAATGCGAGCTTTATTATGGTCATGACTTGATTGTTTGAAAACAACAGTAATAGTTATTTCAGGAACAAATAAGAAATCTTAGATATGGCATTTCATGGCATTATGACACCAATACCTGTTTCGAATGGGCAACTGACGTACATGCAGAGTAGCTACCCTGGTTTCACTGTACAATCACTCACGAAGCTTTTAAATTACATAGACACAAAGCTGTATTTGAAGATACCAAGCTCAGAGGCCCTAGGTATTTTATAATTTATTTTGTAACTCTGATATGCAGTCATGGCTTTCAAACCTACTTCAAGTTGGACTGGGGTAAGGCTGTTTGTTCTATTAAGAGTCCACTGTGGTGGGTTATAGGAAGTCCTTTATACTGAAAATACTCTGTCTGCTGCTACAGGAGCAGCAGCTTTGTAAGAATATGTTTGTTTTTTTTCTTTTAGTTTTTCCAGACAGGGTTTCTCTGTGTAGACCTGACTGTCTTGGAACTCAGTTTGTAGACCAGGGTGGTCTCAAACTCAGAGATCCACCTGCCTCTACCTTCCAAGTGTTGGAATTAAAGGCCTACACCAACCCTGCCTGGGGAAGGAGTATTCATCTTTTTAAAAATTCACTAAATCAAACTAGTAAATTTAAAAAAAAAAAAGGGGGGGGGACTATTTATAATGTCTGGCATCACAAAGTCACTACACTAAAATGATGACCAAATTTTAAAAATTTAACAAAAAAAAACCATTTAGCTTTATAGGAAATTGCATTTTCCACTGTTCTGAATACATGATGAGCAGTAACTAAAACATCTTCCCCAGCGAGTACAGCTCTCAAAGCACTATTATGTAACTCCCTCCCTATTTTGCTCATGTCACAAGAAGTGATTATCTAGGTTGTGCTTTCTTTACTTCAACTTTAAAAAGTTCATACAGTACACCTGTAGCTATTAGAATAATTAACCCCATCTTGCAGGCTTTCCAGTCTTCCTAATTAGAATGCACACTTTTTTCATACTCTTTCCTACATCCTTCACACCACTCAGGAGGGAAAACCAACATCTATGCTAAGAACTTTACAAGGTCATTCAATCTTCACAGGCACTCTCTGAAATAACACTCTGTCACTCTATAAATGAAGAGATTTGTCCTTTGTGTTAATAACGAAGGGCAGAGTTCAGATCTGTGACAAGTATAGCCAACATCAATCTGAACACTCCAGCAAACGCATTATCGTGAATTCAGTTTTACATGAGAAATGTTCCAAGTATCTAGACACTTATTTAAAATGGATGTTTAAGAGGCTGAAGAGATAGCTCAGCAGTTAAAGAGAAGTGGATGCCCTTCCAAAGGACTGGGTTCGATTCCTAGCATCCACATGGTGGCTCACAACCATGTGCATCCAGTCCCAGGAGATCCAATGTCATCTTTGGTCTCCTCAGATACCAGGCATGCATGTGGGCAAAGACATGCAGGTGAAACACCCATGATTTAAAAAAGAAAAATTGTTTACAGGAATCTGAAGGGATGGCTCAGCAGTTACAAGTGACTGCTGCTCCCAAAAAGGGCTGGAGTAAGGTCTGTAGCTCCAGTTTCAGAGGCTCTGACCCTCTCTTCTGTCCTCAGACACTGCATTTCCATGGTGCACTTAATATACATACAGACAAAACACTTACATACATAAGAGTCAATAAATCTTTATAAAAACTTTATTCTATGCAAAAAAAGACACTGTGAGACAACAATGAACTTTTCTTAACTGCTGTGTCATCTAGACAACACAGTTTAACAATCAAATAACTTATACAGAAACACCCTTGGCACTGGAGAGGGCCTAGCAGCTCAAGCCTGAGGACCTGAATTTGGAGCCCAGTATCCACAGAGGAGCCAGGTGTGGCAGTGTGCATGCCTGGAACTCCACTGCTGTGAGACAGGAGGATCACTGGGGCTTGCTGCCTGCCAACCTAGTGCTGAATTCATTAAGACACCCTGTTTCAAAGGAATAAAGTGGGAAGTGACAGAGCAGACCACCTGACAGTCTCCTCTAGAATTCCACACACACAACACGTTCATACACACCCCCCACACCAACACCCTTTTCCTACCAAATAAAACCTAAGACCCTAAGGAAGTTGGGTAAAGAGCAAATGGGGCAATGAAAGCTAAGCACACTGAAAAGACTAACTAGCAGGCTGCTGAGATGGCTCAGTGTTAGGTAAAGGCTCTTGCTGCAGAGCCTGCCATCCTGAATCATGATCCCCAGAAACCACAGAAAGCACAAGCCTATAGCAATACCAGTGTACCCAGGGAGATAGAAGGCCAAGACAGGACAACGACTGGAAGCTTACAGGCCGCCTAGCCTGGCAGACACAGCGGAGAAACAAAGAGACCTTGTCTCCAACACGGAAGGCAAGAATGGGCATCTGAGGTTGTCCTGACTTCTACATGCCTACATTCTCACTGATTCATAACCTCAAAAACTAAAAGGTGGAGAGCAACTGAGGAAAATTACCTAACCTGCAGCATGTACATACATGCATGCCTAACTGCACACCCCCACAGTAACAGCACACACAGCACACACCAATACACAGGAAATACAGACTATCACATAATTAGCAACCTTTGACCTTTTGAGTGTGAACCTCACCTATAAGAGCTGAACTCTCTCTCCAGTCCAGCAATCTTTTTATTGTAGGTGTGTGTCACTCCTCAGATGCCATCACTTTATTGGAGAAAGTATCTGCTACTTGGACCCGAGGCTCACCGATTATGCTAGGCTGGTTGGCCAGTGAGCCCCAGTCACCTTATCTCCAGCTCTCCGGTGCTGGGAATACAAGTCAAGTACCACATGCCTGGATTTTTACATGGGAGCTGGGGGTTGAACTCAGGTCCTCATGCTTCTGTGACAAGCACTTTACCAACTAAGCTACCCACCCTGCACCTACTATCTCACTATTTTATAGTCTTTGTGTTTGTTTCTATCTGTGCATGCATGTGACTGAGGAAGACATTAGACACTGACCTCCACCTGCATATGCATGCCTGCCTTTTCATGCCTCAGTGAACATGAAGCTGACTGGCTAGCAAGCTCCAGGGATCCTCCGGTCTCCACCTCCACTCAGACTCCCTTTTAAGGTTATTTTAAAGAACACTAGATCAACTATTTGAAATGCACAAGACCCTGCCCTAGTCAAAAAGGGGTTTTGCTGCTGTTTATTAGTTACACTGGGGACAGAGCTTAGGGGTTTGCATCTACCATGGAGCTACATCCATCCCTCCCAGCAAGCTTGTACTGAGCTTTCCTTACTGATTGCTGCGGGTGCTGGGGTTAGTCAAAATAAACCAGACTAAGCCCCGGGACTCACAATCAACTGTAGCATGAATCTTAAAAATTCTTATTAATAAAATCAAACCTGAGGCCAGTTATTGGGGTGAACACTGGATGATCAGAGAGACAGAACAAGCCACAGCTATCTCACCTTGCCAATTCCTCAGTTGGTCCTGTTTCCTCAGACTGGAAGCTTCTGTGTCCTCATCCCAATGGCTCTCAACTGAACTGCTGCTAGAAGCCTGAATGCTTAACCAGTCAAATGTTTAAGTTTCTGGTCCTCATGCCTTATAAACCTTTCTGCTTTCTACCACCACTCCCTGGGATTAAAGGCTGCTTTCTGGGATTAAAGGCGTGAGTCACCATGCCTGGCTGTTTCCAATAAGGTCTTGAACTCACAGAGATCCAGAGGGATTTCTGTCTCTGGAATGCTAGGATTAAAGGCATGTGCTAACATTTTCTAGCCTAAATATCTTGTGGCTTTTCTGTTCTCTGACCCCAGATAAGTTTATTAAGGTACACAATATTTTGGGGAACACAATACCACCACAATCAACATTTTAGAAAAAGGGAAAGGGTGTAATCCCAGGCCCTGGCTACTTTAAGAACATCTTATGCTAAAATGTAGGTTTACTTCCAGATGTTATGGTATATGGCAGAATCCTTTAGCAATTATTCTTGGGAGTGGGAACACCGGCTCCTTTAAGGAACTGATGAAAACCACCGAGATATTTGTTAATAAAGAAGGTACACATATGGACTGTGAAAACTGTCTGGGTATTGTGAACCCTGCATCAACAGTCCCTAAGACTTTCACAGACTTTTGTTCTTCAGTAAGGAACTTACCATTATTGTCTGCACTAGTAAGACTGAACATACCTAAAACGTTAACTAAAAAGAACACTGTTAAGAAAACAACCTAAGAGCCTTTTATGCCTTCCTTAAGCTTTATGAATATCTTTAAATTATTAAATCTCTGGCTGATAGCCAACTGGACTTTTGGAATACACTTATTGCCTCAATTTTCATACACTTATTATCTTAATTTTTCTAGTTTAAACATAAAACATAAAAAAAATCTAAGAATAAGGTATGGCTGTACATGCCTATAGTTGTAGCACTTGGGAGATGAAGGGGCCAGGTAGAAAGATCAGGAGTTCAAGGGTAGCCTCAACTAAACATTGGAGGGCATCCTGGGCTGCACTGAGGCCTTGCTGCAAACAAAGTAGCTTACCCTTTAACGTACTTCTGAACACTCTCTTCTGTATTCTACCACACTCTTGCTCCTCTGCCTCCTGTTGACATTTTCTGTATTTGTGGAGGGCTCAGAAGCGTTTATGAAATACAACTGTGCCTATCTGCTGACTGTAATTCATTGATTTCAGGACTAAGGATGTAATTAAATGCTTGGATTTTCATCACTCTTTTGCTTCTCTGGTTTTCCTGTACATTTCTGTCAGTGGCTACTTGTTCAACATAGGTGTGGACTATTCTGAAAGAGTATGGTAATCTTCTCAAAATAGGATTCTTATATTTTTGGTTGTGAGCCTAGCCTTTAACGGCTGAGCTATCCCTCCAGCCCCAAAATAGGATTCTACTCAGAAAAGCCAGTTTTTATAGTGAAGAGCAAGTTTCTCTAATCTAGTATATATTAGCTCTATCTATATCTATCTAATAGATATAGATAATAATCTATCTAATAATAATGAATTTAGACTAATTATTTGATCTCTACAATTATTTCACACCTACTTGACTTCTAGAATCTCCAGTTTACTACTATAAATGTTAAAATGACAGAACTGTCACAGATGGGCTAGGGATAGAGACAGGGTCAGAATATGTGCCTAGCATGTATAAGGTCCTAAATTCAATCCCAGCAGGTGGATGGAATGTTTACAGGTAATGGTTTTAATCTATCATACTTAAGGCTCCTAATAAATAGTATGGTTCTTCACTCAACAGTTCAAAAGGCCACTCTCTTGGCAACAGCTCTGAAACCATTTCCACTATTATTTCTCACCACAGTAGTTCTCTGCTCTAGCTGATTAGACACACACACACACACACACACACACACACACACACACACACACACACAGAGCCTTCCCTCCCCCACAAAAAACCCTTGTACTCTGATCCTGCCTTTCTCCTTCCTCATCTTGTCTCTTCAAATGGATGTATATTTATACCCCCTTCTTGAACTATTTGGGTGCTGGAGACTGAACTCAGAACCTAACATGTACTAAGCAAATGCTCTCCCCCAGGGATACAGCTCCAGCCTATCAAATTCTGTACTGTATCATTCTTTACAAACTACATGACATACATTTTTCATTTACTTATATGTGTGTAAGTATAAGATAAACAGCCTAAGCATTTGTATAGGATCACGCTTCTTCCTCCACAATTCACTAGGTTTGACTGGCAGTTTAGTTTGGTAAGATCAATGGAAAGCGTATACATAGATAACTATGTAATTATAAATCTATGTAGCCATATAGAATCTTACTTAAGAAAAGTATTACAGCTTATGCATTTACCCTCAATCACAAGCTTCTGTTGCCTACTTTAACTTTAAAGTAGCTATCATGTATAATTATTTACTCTTTAAAAATTCAAGTCACCTCTGGTATATATTAAAAAGAAACGCAGAGATAGTGTTTTCCAACTCTTGTTAGAAGCAAAAGATTTCCTGAGGAAATAAGAGATTCAGTAGGCTATCCTATTTTTTTTTTAAAGGATTGCCCACCAAAGTTATACTCTGAAATACCTGAGGAAGGGAGCATGTCCATGGCTAACCGTCACTGACTACATTCTGAAGGCTTATTCCTGACAGAGGTGGATGCACCATGTGGCATTTACAACAGAGCTATGATCTCTCAGAAGTACAGCAAACTTTAAGTTGTCAATATCCTTTACAGATCTGTCTCTTTCTCTGAATTCCTCACATCTGTACTTTTTTTTTTTTTTTTTTTTTTTTTTTTTTTTTTGGTTTTTCGAGACAGAGTTTCTCTGTGTAGCTTTGCGCCTTTCCTGGAACTCACTTGGTAGCCCAGGCTGGCCTCGAACTCACAGAGATCCGCCTGGCTCTGCCTCCCGAGTGCTGGGATTAAAGGCGTGTGCCACCAACGCCCGGCTACATCTGTACTTTTATATTAAGGCTCAAAGTTTTGGATATAATTCTTTAATACTTTGAGGTAGGACCGAGTCACAAAAGAAAGATTCAGAATCACTACAATAGAGTAAGTATGCATTGTTAAAGCAATGTCATTTTTATTCAACTCACTAAAACTGCATTAATAGTGAAATATTTTATTATTATTTGTTTTGGCTTCGTTTGGATACAGAGCCTCACTATGTGATGTACCTCTGGCTGGACTCAAATTCAAGAGATCCACCTGCCTCCGGAGTGTGGGATTAAAGGCATCATACTACACTTGACATTACACTTAGTAAGAGACTGTATTTATGCAATAAGGAATCCTAGAAAAGCAATGCAATGAAGACAACAAAAATCCTTCTATGTACTGGCTACTGTATCTACCAAGTGAAGTGAGCCTGCAGATATGGAGGTGAGTCTATTTCTTCTCAAGGAATTTCATTACCAAGTATGGCTCCTTTAAACCTTTAAAGATATTAAAACTTACATCATTTATTTTTAGATACCCCCCAAACTTGAAAAACCTACCACAAAATATTTATATTTATATCTGACTAGCTTTAAAACTGAGTCCAACTATAAACGGGGGCAAAGTTTCCTCTTCTGCTCTGAGTATGAAAAGCTATACAAAGGGGCAAGGTGCCGCTCATCATTTCTAGGGCCAGCAGGGTAAGAGGTAAAGGAACGGAGCTCAGCTCTGCATTCACACAGTCACCATGCATCACGACTAGACAAAATATCTTCAAGCACCTCACCCGGGTAGATAGGGGCACCGAGAGAGTAACTTACTAACCTCTGGTGCTGGTAAACTCCTTATTCAAAGCACAACCCTGCCTCAAAATTAAGGTATGAGGAAGAGGAAGAAAGGCAGAGACAGAGGGAGAAAACAGAGATAGCCCAAACAAAAAAGGTGATCTGAAAAATTAAAGTGACAACACAAAGCTATCCATAAATCAGCATTTGATGTCTGCAATACATTTTCTAAAACTTCAAATAACTCCTTAAAATGGCAAACAGTAGTCAGTTATTATACAGACATCACTATGTGAATTATTCATATCTAGTATTTATATTATAAAACTACTTTAAATCATTAAGAAAATGAACTACAACTTACCCCATCACTGTCTCTGTGTGGATTCAGTCTACTATAAACAGCTTCAATAACATTGCGCCTAAAAAGATACGTTTTGATTATGTACAATTTTAAGCTCATATTCCAAATATGTTGCCCTGACTACAGAAAGAACTGTCATGCTAAATATTTGCAGAGAACTGTAAATATACTGCCCTCCACCCCAGAGACAGGGTTTCTCTGTGTAGCCTTGACTGTCCTGGAACTCTCTGTATATCAGGCTGGCCTTGAACTCAGAGATCCGCCCCCCTCTGTCGCTGGGATTAAAGGCGTGCGCCACCACCACCCAGCCACTCATAATTTCTTGATCTTATAAAATCTACTAGTTCTTATTAAGCAAAAAACTTATCTACAAAGGATATATTTCTTAAAAAGAAAAAAAAACATAAATCCTGGGCTGATGAGATGGCTAAATGGGTAAAAGTGTTCTCGACCAAGCCTAATGATGTGAGTTCAAAACCTAGAACTCACATGGTGTCAGGAGAAAACTAATTCTGCCAAGGCTGCACTGATACATGCATGGTCGCCCACACCCCACCCCTGCACACAATCTTTTCAGATGAAATGTTTCACCTTTAGATAAATGATCTCCTTCTGCTTTGTTATTTTACTGAAATGATGAATTACTGATTTACAATGAATTCAAAATCAGCTCTTTTGTTCTACTTACTTGCCAGCGAGCCCTCCCCCAGGAGGTAAATTTGGGATATTTTCTGCAGACAAAATGCGCATGACATGGGCAAGATCAGGCATTCCTTCCTCCCCAGACTTCTCCATAATTTCTGAAAGTTTAGGAACAGGACATAAGAAGTCATCGACACAAACACGGTCACTCAAACATAGTTTCATAAAATATAAAAGAATTCAATGTCCAGCGATAAGAAAACAGTAGAGAAAAAAAGGAAAGAGAAAAAAAAAGAGTAAAGAAAAACAGCTGGGCAGTGGTGGTGCACGCCTTTAATCCCAGCACTCAGGAGGCAGAGGCAGGCGGATCTCTGTGAGTTAGGGGCCAGCCTGGTCTACAGAGTGAGTTCCAGGATAGCCAGGGCTGTTACAGAGAGAAAGCCTGTCTCGGCAAAGAAAAATGTCAGTGATCGAGTCAGTGAGTGACATGGTTCCTACCCAATCAGAAGGCTCCTCACACACACAGTAACTAACTCATGGGCGAACACTACATACAGCACATGTGTAGGGCAGCTCAGAGTCAGGGTCCGGTTCCCTCTTGACTGCTCTCGACCTCCCTTCTTAAGCCAGGGTCTCTGACTGGACCTACAGTTTATCTGCCTTTCTTTGCCCTCTGTCCCTCTACTGCTGGGGACGCACCACCTTGCCTGGCTTTGACATGGTGCTGGGGGTCTGAACTCACAGCCTTACGCTTTTGTGATAGGCACTTAACCAAATTAGCAATTTTTCCAGCTGAGAAAAAATTTAATTTTATGTAAAAATACTATAACACGCCGGGCGGTGGTGGCGCACGCCTTTAATCCCAGCACTCGGGAGGCAGAGGCAGGCGGATCTCTGTGAGTTCAAGGCCAGCCTGGTCTCCAAAGCGAGTTCCAGGAAAAGCGCAAAGCTACACAGAGAAACCCTGTCTCGAAAAAACCAAAAAAAAAAAAAAAAAAAAAAAAAAATACTATAACACAATAATGTAAGCTGAGGACTGTGGTATAACGCCTGAAATCCCAGCAGTCTGGAGGCAGAGGCAAGAGAATCAGAATGGCCTGGGCAAAAAAATGAGGTCAAGGCCAGCCAGTTAGTGAGATTGTCTAAAGTCATTATGGGAAAACAAAACCAATGGTTGCATAATAATCATAAAAAAATGAAATTTTAAGTCATCTTTATACATTGACACTTAAATACTTATGTTCTATAGCAATGTAAAGAAAATGAATCATGGTACTTGTAAAACAAAAACTTTACATTTTCCATTTTTACATGTAACACAGAAAAGAAAAAATGTACAACTTGTAAAATAAAAACTTTACATTTTCCATTTTTACATGTAACTTACAGAAAAGAAAAAATGTAAAGCATGTGTGTATGCATACATGTGCATGTTTATACGTGTGGAGGCATATATCGAGAATGAAGACTGCTGTGGTTTTGGAAGGGAGGGAGGTGGAAGGGGAGAGCAGGACTGTCAGCTGAGGTGCCAGTCCGGCTAGCTGGCTTGCGGGGGAGATCCCTGCCCTCCTCCCAGTTGCTGGTATCACTGGTGGGCTCTCACAGGCACCCAGCCACTCGGCTTCAGCTGAACCCCATCCTCATGCAGCTAGCACAGCAAGTGCTTTCACTGCTGAGCCCACTCTCTAAAGCCCACCTCTCTAAGACAGTCCTGCTTACAGCCCAGTCTGTCCTGGAACTCCAAGTAACTCCTCCTGCCTCTGCTCCAGGGTGGGCTCCTAGTCTCAGGACCTCTCCTTTTCCATCAGACAGTGATCTAACCAGCCTACCCACATACGTACGAGGGAAACACTGGAGCACTGAGTCACACCCCCAGTCCCAGGAACTCACTTCAAGAAAAATCTTTCAATCTCATTGTTAAAGGTTTTTATTGTACATGTATGAGTTATCTTGCCTACATCTGCAGGTATGTCTGTTCACCACATGTATGCCTACTGCCCACAAGCAAGAAGAGAGTGCCAGATCCCCTGGAACTGGAACTACTGGAAGTTGTGAGCTGCCATGTGGGTACTGGAAGCTCAACCCAGGTCCTTTGCAGGAGCAGCAAGTGCTCTTAACTACTGAACCATGCCTCCAGCCTGTTTTATTATATGGGTCTGCATGTGGGTACTACTTTTAACACACACAAAAAAAACAGTGTCCTAAGTCTCTCAAGATACAAAATACCAACCTTTATCATGCCTCACAAGATTCTGGCCTTGGCCTTAGAATCCACCACTTCCTTTTTATTAACTCTATCATGACTCCCTTCCTTCTAAGTTTCAATCCAAACATTCTCTGCAGCCAGGTCTTTACATGCACTCTCCTGGAGTTTCAAATGCTTTCCCTGCCAATCCTGTTCATCCTTTGGTTGCAACATCAATGTTACTTTTTTTTTTTTTTTTTAAAGATTTTATTTATTAATTATGTATACAGTGTTCTGTCTGCATGTATGCCTGCAGGCCAGAAGAGGGCACCAGATCTCATTACAGATGGTTGTGAGCCACCATGTGGTTGCTGGGAATTGAACTCAGGACCTCTGGAAGAGCAGTCGGTGCTCTTAACCTCTGAGCCATCTCTCCAGCCCCCAATGTTACTTTTAAAATCCTTCATTGACCTATACCCAGAATAGACAGATACACTGCTTTATACTCCTATCTACAGGATGTTTACTGGGGCAGACTGTGTTGAAGCCTTGGTCCCTAGGTAGTGACACTATTAAAAGCTGAATGAACTGTGAGAATCCAATCAGCTCATAGGTGAGTGGGTTATCACAAAGTGATGCCTAGCTGGAGGAAGGAGGTCACTTGAGGGCATGCTTTGGAAGGATAAATCTTTCCCTTGCAATACCAGCACCCTTGCCCCCTTGTTTTATAGTCCATGAAGCATGTTCCTGCTTCCTTGGTATTCTGCCTTGCTTCATTCAGGTCCGATGGAGCAGTAACCACGGGCCAAAACTCTTCAACCCAACTAATAAATATCTTTTCTTCTTTCAACTGTTTATCTCAGGTATTTTTAGTGATATAGATAGACAGACAGACAGACAGACAGACAGACAGACAGATAGATTTGGACCAGGCCATTTCTGTAGTGGGACAGTCCCGGGCACTAAGATGTAAAGTGGTGTCTCTGATCTCTTAAGTCATCATATGCAGTATCTGTAACACTACGTGGAGACAAATCTCCCCAAACAAAACCCACTGCAGTCTGGTGCATTATCAGTCAGTCTTCATACCTTTCACTAGTGACATTTCAGCCCAAGTCACCACTACCATCTGGCAAAGGCATTAAGAACTACACACTGGTCTCCACCCCAAAACACCTTTAAAGGAGGGAAACTTATTCTTCTCACATCGATACTGACCTAAGATAGCATATCATAGGCAGATGGGCATTTATTGTTGGAGCTCCTGTTTTAATATAATTGCTTCCACTGAGAACATTTTAAAAGAATCATCTGATAAGGAAGAATATTTTTTTTCTTCCCTTCGTGAACTGGAGAAAAGGAAAATAAAGACTCCTTACCTTCAACCCGTGATTCCAAGTGCTTATCCAACTCTGAATCTTTCCTCACTGCTTCATCTGAGACCTTGGGGGCATTTGAAAAGCAAACTAATACAATACTCATGTTATCTCGACTTCCCTGTATATTAAAGAAAGAAAGGGGAAATTGTTTCTATGTTTCAACAATTGGCTATTTAGTTCCAGAGTTACTCTAAGCCACCCAGAATGTATACCTTAGATAATCTTATTTCAAAGAATTATTTAAAATACAATCAGAAGGAACAAGGTGTCTAGGAATGACTATAAATGTAGCTATTCTTGGATTTTATTCTGTGTAACTATTTTTACCCACCAGCTCACAGCCTGAGAAATGAAGACAACTTCACACCTACACATTTGAATGTCTTTTTCATTCAAAATTGCATAATCCTAAGGGCCACTTAAGCCTAAAACACCCTTTTAAACATCTGGAAAATCTCATGCTGTCAATATCATACAACTCTAACTCAACTTTGCTGAAAATCTGATTATCATGAAACTCAAGAAGCTACATGGTAGAAGGAATCAACTCCCCAAAGTTATCCTTTGACTTCCACACGTGCACCGCACACTCATCCACACACACACACACACACACACACACACACACACACACACACGTACTATAAATACATGAAAACATAAACATTTGATGGGCATCGCATGCGAGAAAGAAAATAATTTTTCAAATGATTCTGAAGTTACACCAAACAATGTGATATGCTTGGATTACCAAGTTATAAACACCTGGGCAACAGAGTTTTTTGCTTTTACTCTGTTTTAGAGACAGGGTCTCAAAGCTTGCCTTGAATTTGCAATCCTCCTGCCTCAGCCTAGCAAATGCTGAGATTGCAGGCACATGCTAACTGAGTCAATATGGGCAACTTTTTAATTACAGGGTGTTTAGAGAGCAGTTAAAACAGTTTGTTTCACGTAAGGATAAATTTTACTCCTCCTTTTATTTATGACCTTACAAATTATATTTAGAAGAAGTATAGAATACATTTTTAAAATGTCATGACTGAACAATAAATTAAAAATCTTCTTTCTACTCTCTCTTTAGGTATATAAGTGAGTATCTTAACATACAAAACTGTTAGGATTCTTTCCATCGATGACAGTGTCAAGCTCTTTGTTTTGAGATAGTGTCACTATGTTATACAGTCTAAGCTGGCCACGAAACTCATGCTTCTCCTGCATCTACTGCTGAGGCCCCAGGAATGTGCTACTAAGCCTAGCAAACACTCTCTTTTACGCTCCCCCCCCCCCCCCCCGCCCCCGCCCTTCAGTATTCTAAAAGACTCAATCAGTGGAAGTGGTAATCAGTTTCACTTGATAATGGGGCTTGCCCAGCGAACTGAAAGAAGTCAAGGTTACATCCACTCTAGCTGTCTCTGTCATTCTGGCCAGAATTTACACCAGCATTCCCGGATTCCGACCTGCCACCTTTTGAGAATCCACGTATGACCAAACAGACAGGCAGCCTTAAAGAGTAACTGCTTCCAGCTTCCAGTGTAATGGGAGCAAGTCTGAAGGGGTGAAAGGCCTTCTCTAGACTCCACAGTCTTTCTACAGACTCCTGAGCTTTGGTAGAAATATATACACAGATGTAAAGTGTCTAGAAACCAGGACTCTAACACTGACCAAAGTAATTTCATTCTTCAACAAAACCTAGCAGCTTTTATGACTTACTATTAGAAACAATGCATTTGGTTATACGACTATACATACAAGTGTATCACATGAATATAGTTAAAGCAAACATTGTTTAATCTGAAGAAAACTAAACTATACAATAGACATTGAAAACATCAACCATTGCTATGATTTTTAAGACAATTTTATGGACAGATAGAAGTGTTGGCAGACACTTAGGAATAGTGTCTTCTAACCATTTCCTATTTTGTAACAGCAAAACATTATTAAACAGTTCCTAATCAATATGCTAGCTATAAAAGCTCCACTTCATCTCTATCAATTGTAAACTATAGACCCTATCATTTATAAAAATGAATTTACACTTAGTCCCCAGTCATGTGTGATTTCAATGCTGCTTCTATTTCCAAGGAAAGATGACTCTTCCTAAACACAAAGCACAGGTGTTTCACAGCAGCTGAAAAAGATCCTTCCCGTTCTCCTGTTTATTAGAGACAAACCATAGTCACATGGTTACATAATCAATATAGTGTTCATTAAGCCCAAGGTTGAAATTGGTTTTTATAAAAATCTATCAGGAACAACAAAAAAGATTAGCTATTTAAAAACTTTATTTCAATACTCTTTCTTTTATACTTCTTCAGTAGATAGCTATAATACACTGAAGAATTTGAGCACTTAATAACAAATTAAGTCAAAGAAGGCATAAATGTCCTTCCATAAATAAGGGTATCTAAATTTAGGCATAAAGGTTTTGACACAGTTGGTTCTAAAGCTGAATGTTGCATGATTACAACAGAGAGTCCAGAGGTATGTCTCCACACAGCCTATGTTGTAGGGTGGGAGGTTGTTACAATAAAAAAAAAAAAAAAGTCCCCATGATAACAATAACCAGTGTAATTTAAGAGATGAGGTGGCTACATTCAATGTTCCCAAGGTTTGAGAGGTTGTGTAGTATACAACAGGAACACATCTCAGTAGTTAAGTGCATTTTCAAAAGAATGAAGTAAAAATACATTATAATATGGAATATCTTACTGGTACGTGTAGATCCGTTAAGTTTGAATGTAATCACGTAATACTTGAAACTGGTAACAAAGAACGGGGCTAAGGTGCACTGTGAACAATACTCAGACCCAAGAGCCACATGACCAACAAAGTACTCAATCTCTCCACTGAGCTACACTGGATGTATGGATACTGAACTTTAATCATCAATCCTCTCCTCTACTTAAAAGACCAGCCAGGGCCAGCGAGACAACTCGGCAGATAATGGTGCTGGCTGCTAACCCTGACAAGCTGAGTTCTAGCCCTAGAACCACACCGTGTGGAAGGAGAGGACCAATTAGTACAAGTTTCCCGTAAACCTCCACCTGCAGTGGCACATGTGCGCACACACACACACAATGTTTACTTTGCCTTTTTAAATGAAGATATTTTCCACAAATTACACTGGAAGAAGTTTAGAGTTAAACTGAGTTTAGAACTAAAATTATTTTGGGGATAAAGTACATTTGTCATGTAGGAATAAATCAGAATGACACTACCTTTCAAAAATACCTTCCTAAATTTTATCCAATGACTAGAACTAGTCCATGTTTTTTGTTTGTTTGCTTGTTTTTTTGTTTCTTTTTTGTTTGTTTTTTTAATTTTTTGTTTTTTTCAAGACAGGGTTTCTCTGTGTAGCTTTGCGCCTTTCCTGGTACTCGCTTTGGAGACCAGGTTGGCCTCGAACTCACAGAGATCCACCTGCCTCTGCCTCCCGAGTGCTGGGATTAAAGGTGTGCGCCACCACTGCCCAGCCTAGTCCATGTTTTAAATTAAGCAAGTTTCTGATTTATATGAGCTTCAGTATATAACTGAATTTAAGGAAATCAAGTATCTTAAAAGAATATCAAGGAATATTTTTTTTTTCTGAGACATGGTTTCTCTGTAACTTTGGACCCTATCTTGGAACTCACTCTGTAGACCAGGCTGGCACCAAACTCACAGAGATCCGCTTTCCTCTACCTCCTGAGTGCTGGCATTAAAGGCGTGCACCACCACTGCCTGGCTAGGCTATTGACTTTTAAAATGCAAGAAAAAGCAACAAGCACATCATGACCCATTTCTGTAAAATATAGTAAAAACAAACAAACAAACAAACAAACAAAACCCTGTTTTTATGCTTGTAAACATTACTACATGGAAACATACAGCTAGCTGTCAGCAGGGTTAAGCACTAACTGCAATGAGATTAGAAAGAGATGTAAAGGCGAGTAACCCAATTTCCAAACACCTCTGTATTTACAAAAAATTTACTAATTTTATAATAATAACAACTGGGGAGAGGGGAACAATTTTTCAGACACAAAGTACCAATGCAGAATGACCAAGCCTTTCTGCTAATCACTTCTAAAGATAACTAAAGAGTCGGAAAACTTAAGCTCTGCTCTTAACTGTTAGTCATAAATTGTATGACTAACAACTATCTTTTAATGTCAACTTCCATTTCTTTTCTTGTAAACTAGAAATAAATTTTCTTTGCCTGATTACTGTAAAAGATAAAATGCATCTGACCTATAAATCATAAAAGGTCACAAACAGCAGCTATATACTTTATGAAATCTGAATTAGTTGGTGAAAAACACCATGAAGAACAATAAAATAGCAAGCCCTTGTTTTTCTAGACAGGGTTTCTCTGTGTAGCCTGGACGTCCTAGAACTTGCTCTGTAGACCAGGCTGGCCTCAAACTCAGAGATTCGCCTGCCTCTACCACTGCCCAGCTGAAGCTTGTTTCCTTAGGGACTAATATAAGTAGGATTAATATCTGACCAGAGTCATCGTCTAACACCTGTAACTTAACATTGCTAAATGGCAATCTGAAAAATGATTTCTCATTAACAGCTTGAATGCTAACTACTATCATACGGCTGTTGTCAAAATTAACGGGGCTAAAATATCTGCTAAGTGCTAAGAACAGCACCGGCTCCCAGAAAGCAGAAATTCTGTGATTAGCAAAACCTTCCCAGGGTTTAGGAGGTAACATACACAAGTGTGTGTGCTTACTTAAAGGCATATTAACATAGAAAACACTGACTTCATCTCAATCTCAGGGGGAAAACTCTACTTAACTGGATCTTCTTTGGCTCTCCTCTTAAAGCAGCTAACACCCACTAAATATCTGTTTTCCATGGAATTAAACATATGTACACAATTTCCCCCCTAAATTTCAAGTAATCATACTCTGTTTTACAGTACAGCTAACCCTTGCTTGCTTTTATAATACAAACAAGTAGAATAGCAAAATTATGAACTTAAAAATGGAAACAGAGGCTTAATTCCATAAATAACATTCATTCGTTAGGAAAACAATAAGCAAACCTCTATAAGCAAGCCTCCATTTTCCCCCAAGCAACTGAGTTGTTCAAAATTGACTTCAACCTGAATGCAGAGTCCTTCAAGGGAGCTATGATGATCAATTCCACTAAAGTGGGATGAACTACCTGCTCCAACCTCCTGTGTGTTCCTGTTCCTCCTTTGAGATCTAGGGCAGCCTGTCATCTTTTAACCACTGGTGACTGCTAAGAGCTATCTTGTAAAGATGTTCCAGCAGCATCAATTCAATCTCCTTCCAAGGGTGAGCACAGACCCTGAAAACTACATACTTTAGGGATAGAATACACTACGACACTGGAGTCCAAGCTACCATCCAGATAAACTTTGGCTACTCTCTCATGACCACCTTCTTCACATACTAGAATGCTTATGCAGTCATGACAAAGTTTGCCACGCTAAAAACAGAGCGCTCTCTAGACCACACTGCTGGAGAAAGCAGGCTGAAAAAGCACATACAATAAACCTCACTTTAATAAAAATACACACCTTCAGGCAGGTTAAAAAAACAAACCTGTAAAACTGGCCATCCAGATAGCTCAGCAAATAAAGTCACTGGGTTTGAGCACCACCAACTCCATCAAGTCATCCTCTGACTGCCACTTGTGCACTAGGGGGTGGGAAGGCAAGTTTGCACCCAGGTACACACAGGATGAAATAAAGAGATACATAATAAAATGTAAAAGATCCACTGCTAAGTGGTTGTGTGATGGACGGCACACATCTCTAATACCATTGAGAGGTAAGAAGAGAACGGGAAGCTTTTGGAGCTGGCTTGTGAATATATATAAAAACAAACCAGAAAGAGTCACACAACAATAGGAAGTACCTGATTTGGGTGAGGAGAAAATTTTTATTGTTTTCTTTGAATTTTCAGTTTTTATCTAATTTGTTTTCCATTAACATGCACGTAAGGTTTTATAATTTGGGGAAATGCTACTTTTACTTATTAGTCAAGCAAAACATGTCTGCTTTACTCTCAAAAGGCTCCAAGGGAGCTCTCTACTTGGGAGCCTAAGGAGATGTTTTAAGAGTCGCTGCCTATTTGGTCACTGACAAACATTCACTGATGGCTTTTATACTAAATTCACCCTGAGAAGTAAAAAGACACAGTAGGTCAGAAAAGAAAGAGTCAAGAGGCTGAAGGACTGCCATTCAAATCCTCTAAGCTGCACGAGGCGTTAACTAACGCCAGGCCTTAAAGTCTCTTTGGAAGCTGGCTCTTCATTTTTATGGTAAAAAGGTATTTTACCCACACCAGGTATTTCCAAGGATCCTCTTCGTTTTCCTTCCTCTTCAATTCTTTCTCCATTTCTTGACCAAGATGCATTAAAAAATATATTTACTGGGGGTGGGGGAGCACACTGGGATCAGAGGATAAATTGTGGGAGTTGTTGTCTTCTGGGGATTGACCCACTGTCTACACTACCCTTACAGGCTTGCTGACTATGCCGTCTACATGTGGAGGAAACAGAAAGCTCTAACCTAACAGACAGAATCAAACATCACACTCTTTAACAGGGCAGTTTTGCCTCAGCATCTTCGGGCACATCTAGATACTTGCCAGTTAACTCAAACTTAAATAATTTCTATATATATACTGTTGAAAGATCTACAAGAATGAACTGATTCTTTTTTCGTTTCTTTTCTTTTTTTTTTTTTTTTTGAGACTATATAAACCTGGTTGTCCTCAAACTCACAGAAATACACCTGTCTCCCTAGGTACCTGTGTATACACCTGGCCCAAAGAACTGAATAATGTAAAGGCATTTAATGGAACAGCCAAATATCTGTAAATCTAGATCTCTTTCTTTCTTTTCTTTTTTCTTTTTTTTGCTATTACTGCACCAAATTACAATTCAGACATTATAAGAATTTCACAAAAATTTTTCCTTAGAATCACATTTTCCCTAAGCCTTTAGACTTTAATCAGAGATAATAGTATCTATATGAAAAGAATTTCGATGACCACCTATGTGAGTAATGTACTAACCTTTACTGTTTACAGTTAGATGTAAACGGACAAAAAGGAGGAGATACCTCATTGGTTTCAGCTTTTGTCTTAGCTGCTAAGGATCAGAACACAATCTGACCAGCTTAGCTTTTCATAAATCTGTCAGTATTTTCTATAGCTCTTGATCTTAATGTAAGTAGAACAGAATTCTACTACATACATGTTTTAAGCTGTGTCAAATCATGAGTAAGATGGCTACTGCCAACATCAAGAATTTAGATCAGAAGTCATCATTCTACACAGCTACTTCTGAAATACCTACAAGCCATAAAACACTCACACTTAATTAATTTGAGATATTTGTTAACACTTAATTTTCAAATTAGAAGGTTTGGGCAGATAAAGTTGGCAAAAGGGCTTAATTTTCTTGAAGAAAGTATCTGAAAATACACAGTTCTCTAAAGAAAATAGCAAAAGTTATAAAATTTTAAGTTAGGTTAATTTACTACTTACCATGTCTTTTCAAAATCAACAGTGTGTTAGTTCAAACAAAAAGCTTACATACCTTATGTAAACAAGTGTCCACTACCCAATTGCACACATTTTCCAGGTCATCAGAGACCTTAAGCCTAGACTGAACATATGCACAGAGCTCCTCATTACTCATCACATCCCAGATCCCATCACAAGCCAAGACGACAAACTCATCCTCTTCTGCTCTTAAAATCTCAAAGACCTCAGGCTCTGGAGAAACTAGCTGTTCTGTCGGGCCCTTGCCGTCGACACACTTGTAATCATAGTCCCCCAGAGCACGAGACACTGCTAATGAACCATTCACACGCTGGATCATCACACTGCCTCCCGCATTTTGGATTCGCTCCTTTTCCATTGGATTACAAGGTTTGTGATCCTTGGTAGAAAAGCAGACTTCTCCATTCCTACACAGAACAGCTCGTGAGTCACCACAGTTGATAAAGTAGATGTGTGTAGGTGAAATCAAAACGCCCACTGCCGTTGAACCGCTCCTGTCCATCCCATTTCTGAGGTCAGAAAAGTTACGCATATATTCATCAATTTTCAAAAAGCCAGTTCTGATACCAGTCTTAACGTTTTCCACCGAAGGCTCAAGAGCAGAGTCTGGTAGGTCAGCTGCCCTGAAGTCTTCATTAGTAGTGATGTGTTCCAATAAATGCGCTGAGCAGTAATTTGCCACTCGGGATCCAGCATGACCATCATAAACTGCAAAAAAGGACCAGTTTTCCAAGCCGTGAGGAATACCCACAACAGCTGTGTGTGCGTCTTCCATTTCCACTCTCCATCCTTGCATACTGCTCAGGCCATAACGCAAACCATTCCCAGCACCATGAGCATTATGTTTTTCAGTTTTGGGTTTATCCAAAAATGCACCCATGTTTAGTAATAAATCTGAAAGAGAAAAAAGAAATGGTGTTTTGTTTAAACTGGACATATCTACAGTGCTCCATTTATTCTGGACCAACTCATTCCCTATGTATTTTCTACAGGCCCTGACTTACTGGGGCGACAGGAGAAGTCCCCTGACGCTCTTTGTTTGTTTGATTTTAGAGACAGGGTTTCTCTGTGTAGCTCTGGAGCCTGTCCTGGAACTCACTTGGTAGCCCAGGCTGGCCTCAAACTCACAGAGATCCGCCTGCCTCTGCCTCCCGAGTGCTGGGATTAAAGGCGTGCACCACCTGGCTCCCCTGACGCTCTTAAGACACTGATTTCTTTTGAATGACTTATTTATTTTTATTTTATGTGCATTGATTGGTGTTTTGTCTTCATGTATGTCTGTGTTGAGGGTGTCAGATTCTGTGGAACTGGAGTTACAGACAGTTGAAAGCTGCCATGTGGTTGCTGGGAATTGAATCTGGGTCCTCTGGAAGAGCAGCCAATGTTCTTAACCTCTAAGCCATCTCTCCAGCTCCTAAGACACTGATTTTTTTTTTCTTGTTTTGTTTTCTCAAAACAGGATTTCTGTGTAACAGCTCTGTCAGTCCTGGAACTCACTCTGTAGACCAGGCTGGCCTTGAACTCACAGAGATCCACCTGCCTCTGCCTTCCAAGTGCTGGGACTAAAGGCGTGTGCCACCATTGCCTGGCTAATACACTGATTTTTAAACCAGCATATAAGACAGAATCCAATCAATTAAATCAGAACCTCTGCAGGCAGACCTAGATATCAGTAGATTTTTGTTGTTTGTCTTGTCTGTCAACTGCTGTCCTGGAACTCACTGTGTAGACCAGGCTGGCATAGAATTCACAGAGAAAAATCCACTTGCCCCTGCCCTCCAAGTACTGGAATTAAAAGTGTGCACTACCACATACACCCTATAATCCCTGCACTGGTAAATGTAAGCAAGAGGATTAAGAGATCAAGACCATAAAGGAGTTCCAGAACAGCCAGGGCTGTTACACAGAAAAACCACATCTGGAAAAAAACTACCAAACAAGCAAAGAGTTCAAGGCCAGCTTGGGCTACAAGTCTCAAAAAACTAAAGAATGTGCAGCAGCCATGCTCAGAATTTTCTAGAGAAAAATGGAGAAATACAACTTGGTTAAGGTCCCCTCCCCCACAATTCAGCTGGGCATGTAGCATACTCCTGAAATCCCAGATACTTATGAGGCTGAGGCAGGAAGATGAAGAGTTGTCAAAACCAACCAAGCAGCCCCTGGGCAAGCCAGCCACTGCTTCTGGCTGCAGCGACTTACTACTGTTTCCTCGCTTCAGTCACTGCTCTGATTCGAAGTTCTGAATGAGCCTGACTGAGTTTAAACCACCCATATACCTTTGGAGTGTATTTATTCTTTCACAAATTACTTTTCTATAAAGTTCCAAACTGATCTTACTTTAAAGCTGGGTGCCTTATAAAGATTTGCTTTTTTAAAGCATTATAAAGTTCCACGATCACTTTCTACATAATGTGCACACATGTGACTAATAAACTATACCATCCATGCACCCACCACAAAGTTTATCCAGGCCAGGAAAGCTTCCTTTCTCATCCCTAGACTCTTCTATCCAGAATAGACAAAACCTCGAATTTGCAATTAGTGTTCCTTATAGTTCAACCACATTCCTGTACAACTTAGTTTTACACACTTAGTAAGTTACACTTTAGTATTTCTGAATCCATACCTCCAGGGAAGCACTTTTACTTTTCAGGCTGTAATACTACTAACCAAACCAATACTTGAATGTATTGTAAAAAGTTAAGATGCACTTTTGAAATGTGTACAATATTACAATACAATTATTAGGACACATTAAGAATTACAGACTTGCTTTAAGAACAATGACTTTTGTAAATGTTGTTTTTAAAAATATGCCGGGCGGTGGTGGCGCACGCCTTTAATCCCAGCACTCGGGAGGCAGAGCTAGGCGGATCTCTGAGTTCGAGGCCAGCCTGAGCTACCAAGTGAGTTCCAGGAAAGGCGCAAAGCTACACAGGGAAACCCTGTCTCAAAAAAACGAAAAAAAAAAAAAAAAAATAAAATGAATATAATGAGTGGAGAGATGGCTCAGCAGAATTGTTTCCAATAACCATGTAATTCTAGCTCCAAGGGATCCAATGCCCTTTTCTGGCCCCTGTCAGCACCAGGCACCCAAACAACACACTTATATCACTTATATACATGCAAGCAAGACACTCTTCCACATAAAATAAAAAAATATATAAGCTGGACCTGGGAGGCAGAGGCAGGTGGATTTTGAGAGTTCCAACCAGCTAGGACTGCATAAAGAGGTTGAGAGGGGACATGAGAGGAGAGGAGAGGGTGGGGGGTGGGGGGAGGAAGGGTGGATAGAGAATATAAAGTTTAAGCCTCTTGCCTTGTTGACAGATTTTGGCTGATCTTATCAGTCATGCTATAAGTGGGGCACACCTTCAGTTTACAGTCACACTTAATTATGGTTCATATTTATAAACATTCATATGAAACTGACAATGTACGAAACGAGCTATCAAAAATAGGTTTTTTTTTTTCCAAAGAGTAAGTGACTTAAAACATAAAGACAAAAACAATGGTATACTAAACAATTATGTAATTGAGTCTTGTAGACTCAAAATCAAGAGTGGATATTTTTATCTACCACAAATTGGACCTCTATATGTTTTGTTGTTTTTCGAGACAGGATTTCTCTGTGTACCCCTGGCTGTCCTAGAATTCACTCTATAAACTAGGCTGGCCTTGAACTCACAGAGATCCACCTGCCCCTGTCTCTAGGATGCTTGGATTAAAGGAGTTCACAGCCACCATCGAGCTCTGGACTTCATTTTTTAAACTCCTGTCTTTTTTCTTTCTCTCCAGCTCTGCAAAGCCATAGTTCCTGAAAAGCCAGGCTTGGAGCTTCTGGAACACCTTCTCCCAAACCACTTTACTAAATTCCATTAAGACTTTACCATCAAGGGCGGCAAAGGCAGGTGGATCTCTGAGTTCAAGGCATCCTGGCCTACAAAGTTGCAAGCAATCCAGGCTTACACTGTAATACCTTGTTTCAAACAAACAACAAACAAAAATAAAAAATCCAAGACTTTACCAACAGTTAAAACAGACCACTTTACATAATTATCTCATGGTCTATCACTCTAACCTCCCAAAAGAGGTAGGTGTGTGTGTGTGTGTGTGTGTGTGTGTGTGTGTGTGTGTGTTTTTAAATGAAGTAGTTTGAAGTGGTAGCACACGCCTGTTATCCCAGCACTGGGAGGCAGGAGCAGAAGGATCTCTGTGATTGTGAGTTCCAGGACAAAAAGAACTGTTACACAGAGAAGTCCCGTCTTGAAAAACAAAAACATAAGGTGTAAGCAACAAATCCTCCATCCTTAATAAATCCAAAGCCGGGTGGTGGTGGCACACGCCTTTAATCCCAGCACTCGGGAGGCAGAGCCAGGCGGATCTCTGTGAGTTCGAGGCCAGCCTGGGCTACCAAGTGAGTTCCAGGAGAGGCGCAAAGCTACACAGAGAAACCCTGTCTCAAAAAACCAAAAAAAAATAAAAAATAAAAAAATAAAAAAAAAATAAATAAATAAATAAATAAATAAATAAATCCAATACGTTTTCTATGGGCACCTTCTCCCTTGAGCTTAAGTCAACACAATTCCAACTATTCTCTTGCAAAGAAAAGGCCTCAGGAGGGGAGGAGTAACTTGTGCAGACCAAGAATCTCACACTCTCAGATAAACAATCTGGAGCGGTGCATCCGGAATGGGACCAGAAGGATGGATGCTAACAGAGATCTACCTCAAGACGGCAATCAAGAATCATAGTACACAAAGGAAGTTGTATATCACCTGAAGACAAGCACAAACTACATTATGTATTTGACTATGTTCTGTAGTTATTTCCTTTTAGGAATCTTCTACCTTTCATTAAAGTTTTGAAGACATTATTCTATCTCAATTACCTGAGTCAAATTAAAGGGGTTTTATACCACTGCCTCCCTGAAGAGGGAAACAGTTAAGCGGTAGGGTCTCTACAAGGTAAATCAAATTGGCTTAATCCAGAGAGCTGGAAAAGACAACTCTGGACTTCTGCCTACCTGCATCTCTATTTTTTATTGTTTGTTTGTTTTGTGACAAGTCTCCCTGTGTTGCCCGCACTGGCTTCAAACTCCTAATCCTCACGTCTTAGCCTCCTGAGTAGCTAGGACTGATGCAAGCATGTGTTAGGATACTGGTTTGTTTTTTAGGTACATAATAAGGTTTAGTCATGTATTAAGAGTCATAAAGTCATTTTAATCACTGACAGTTTCGTTTCATAGTATCATCTGTAAGTTTTGGCTATGAAAATTTATGTATAAGACTTTTTACAAAGCTCATTAGTGCCAGATCTATAATTCATCATATAACAGGAACCCCAGAAAACAAAAGTATATACACACATTTAAACTTCAAAGAATTGAACAAAATAGTTTCAAAAGTCCTAATCTTATAGCAATGAACTCTGAGAAATAAGGAGAAGAATGCCTGCATGCTAAGCACACTAAGTTTGATTCCTAGCTCTACCACATATCTGTTTTCCTAGAAAAGAACATCTATCTCTTCCTGTTGTGAAATTGTGGGTTTAGAGTCTGAATGATAAGTGAACTGCCAACTGCTTCACACAGTTATGACAGTACACAACAGGGGTACTTCTCCTAAGCAACAGACACAGTTCAACTGACATGCACTTCCTAAGTAAAGTACTTCTTTTAACTAAACCATTAAGGATTTTACCCTGATGTCTCTATTGCCTGCTTTGTGTTGTTTAGAGATAGGATCTCATTCTACAACCCAAGGTAGTCTTAACCTTGCAGCAACCCTCCTGTTTCATCTCCCCATTGCTGGGATTCTAAGTGCAAGCAACTATGCCCAGATCTGGAGGAAAATCCAACAAGTTCCTACAATGATGGCAACAGTTTTGGTTGGATTTTGTTTGTTAACTTGACACAAGCTAGAATGATCTGAGAAGAGGGAGTCACACCGGAGAAATGCCTCCACAAGACTGGCCTATGAGACTTTTCTTCCTTTCCTTCTTTTCTGAGACAGGGTCTCTTTATGGAGCCCTGACTATCCTGGAACTCACTATGTAGGACAGATGGGCCTCACATTCACACAGATCTGCCTCACTGCCTCCTGGGTGCTGTGATTAAAGATTTTCTTGACTGATGAACTGTGAACTGTGCCACCCCTGAACACATAGCTTTTGGATAGTATAAGAAAGCAGGCTGAGCAAGCCATGAGGAGCAAGCCAGTGAGCAGCACTTCTTCGTGGTCTCTTCAGCTCCTGCCCTAGCTTCCTTTGACTGTGATATGGGACTGTTATACTGAAATAACCCTTTCCTCCCCAAACTGCTTTTGGTGATGTCATTTATCACAGCATTGAATAGCAACAGAAACAACAGCAATAGAAACCTGGAGACAAATACCTCATGTTTCCAGCCAAATATGCCCTATTGTATGAACTCTTAAGAGGCATTTCCAACCACATATACTAACCATCATCCTGCACTCTAGGAAATGGTTGCTCTACCACAAACAAATAACTGTATACTGCTTTATTGAGTGGTAATGTTTATGTACTCCCTCCCTCCCTCCTTCCCTCCCTCCCTCCCTCCCTCTCTCTCCATATATATATATATATATATATATATATATATATATATATATATATATATATGTGTATGTATGTACATGGAAACTGATTTCAACTTTATTCAAACAAATCAGTCTTATGAAACTTACCTTTAATCAAAATTAAACTTGATTATTATATCTTAATTATTTATCAGATTTAGATTTTATATTTTTTTGGGGGGGAAAGGAGCCACCAATTTGACATGTTTAATTTGAGGAGAATTTTTAAGTTTGTTTTTTAGGTTTTTGAGGCAGGATTTTGCCACATAGCCTAATGGCCTCAGACTCCTGACCCTCCTACCCTACCTTCTGAGTGCTGAGAATAAAGGCATGTGCCACCATACCTGGCTTAAAGAACTTTTTGATAGCAAAACTAAGTAAAAAGTACATAGCCCTCAAGGCCAAAAGTTGTTTTACCTGACCCAGGCTTGCCTCCCTCTATTATCTATAAAGCCTCGTGTAATGAGTGGACTTTCAAAGGATTGAACATAAGCACGTATCCCACTGTTCTGAAATGTCCCAAACGGAATCCACAGGCATTCTAGATCCACAGGACAGTAGCAGGAGGTGTGCATTCTGAAGCCTGAGACAACAGACTTAGGACCAACTGACTTTGCTACTTGGAGGTTACTAATCCTCAGTGAGCTATGAAGACAGCAAAAAGCAATGACATTCAAGCTCAAGGCCACACTGAAAGATCTGGCATTAGTGGCAGCTCTGAAAGCAGAGGTGAAACTCCAAAGAGGAGGTACAAGTCAAATGTAGCAGAATTCCCAGCACCAAGGAAGTTGGGGCAGGAAAGAACTGCAAAGTTTGAGAGCAGACTAGGATACACAGTAAGTTCCAGGACATCCTGGAACACACTACAGAGTATGCACCCCCTCACCATGTGCCCTCCCCGAAACAAAGACGACAGACTGACTGAGAGTCCATTTAGGAAATGGTTGGGCCGGGCATAGTGGCACACTTCTTTAATCCCAGCACTAGGGAGGCCGAGACGTGAATTTTTGCAATTTTGAAGCCCACCTGGTCTACATAGTGAGTTTCAGGACAGCCAGGAGAGGCCCTGTAGGAAATAGGAAAATAAAAAAGCACATCTTAGGGGAGTAGGCTGGGGTGGGGGATAGAGTGGGGGTGGTGTCTTGAACTAGAGAAGGTAAGAAGTGAATAAACCCATCTAACAGCACTGACAGGGAACACTTAACTCTTGGGCTTATTCACTTGCTCCAGAAAGCAGATCCAGGATCAGGATAAAAAGCAGGAAGATCAGATGGGGGGGGGGGGGGGGGTGTACACCTTCAATCCCAGCACTCGAGAGGCAGAGGCAGGCAGATCTCTCTGAGTTTGAGGCCAGCCTGGGCTACAGAGTGAGTTCCAGGAAAAGCTCCAAAGCTACCCAGAGGAGGGAAAAAAGGGCAGAATACATCTATTGTTTATAAGTACATGAAAACCAATAAGCATCACTTTGTTGTCTGCAACAACAAAAATGATTATCCCTTTCAAGCTCAAATCAAAACAGAACATGGAAAAGAATAAATAAAGAGGAGGGTTAAAGAGCATAAAATAGAAATTTAACTCCTCCACTAATAATGGATTATAAACACTACTTTAAAAAATGGTAACACAAACGAAAACGAAAGCTTGTATTCTTATTTAATATTGTAATATTTGCACATATAAAAATGCAAAATAACAATAAGGTTGTTATACAACTAGTGAAGAAGCTATAGGAATTTTGAGACTCAAAACCACTTTCTTCAAATGAGTCTATCCATAATTCATATATTTTGTATGTCTGTGTGCACATGTGTGAAAGTGTCCTCGGGAGCCAAAGGAGGGCATTGGATCCCATGGAGCTGGAGCTAAAGGTCATTGTAAGCCTCCCTATGTAGGTGCTGAAAACCAAACTGGTACCCTCTGCAAAAGCAGTTTGAGTTCTTAGCCACTGAACCATCTCTCTAGTCCAATGTAGTCTATTTGAACTTGATGTCAGAAGTTTTCTATAAAAAGAACCTTTTACAGTTAATTTTGTCTTCTGGTTTATACTAAAGAGACACTTGTCCCTTTCCCTTTAGCTGTCAGATTCGGAGTCAATGGGCTCGAAGAACTCAGAATTCCCAGGAATTTCATGCTGGGGTAGGAAAAGACCAGGGAAGGAAAGGCCGGGATTCTAGAGCCGACCAGAGAGACAGCTTGTCTCCAGGAAAGAGATTTCACACAGTTCTGACAACTCATTAGGTTACCTTGAAGGAGACTGAAGACAATCATATGCCCATGGCTGGTCAGTCAGTATACCTTGACCAGAACTGTAACTAAATCGCATGTCAGGACCCCGAGACTGGACTCAATGGTCCCTGGACCTGTTTTTGTTCATCTTGCCAATGCAGCCACACTGAATAAACCTCCTTTTCTCTAGGTGTACCTAAAGCCCCTCTTCCTGAATAACCATACTTGGACACTACTCATCACAAAGCAATTTAAACTGCAAGTCTAAACTGGGGGTGAGGAGGGATGGGGGGTGTGCCTTAACAATTTCATTCTCCCACATCATTCCCATTTTCCCCAATGTATACCTAAAGAACTGTCAGCTCTTTACAGCATGATGGGGCATACTGTAGAGGGTCTGATCTGAAATTCTTTGCAGGAACAACCATGACAGTCACCTAAGAAGGCGTCTATGATCCTCCCATATCTTAATTTTGTGCCAGATGCTCATAATAACATGTAGTTATAAGAAGCAAATAACTGCTGCACTCCTCATTGTATAACAGGCATTACTTGAAATGCTTGACACCTATCTATTCTCAAGTCTACCTTTAAGTATATCAAAAATAAACAAACAATCAGAGGATTTAATTAAATTTCACTAACAAACAAAAAAGCTTCAACCAAGGGTATTGAGATACTGCAAACTCCCCTTGGCTATAGTTGGCACACTTTGGTAGAGGAACATGTGGAGGCTGGCAGGCTGTGCATAAAAGCAACACAATCTGTCCAATCCCACCCCATCAAAAGGATGAAGCAGTGTCAGAGATCCCCTCTGGCTCATGGGAAAGACTTCTTCCAAGGTTCCTGTTCTTCTAACTTGAAAAATAATTAAGTAACAATAGTGATGCCTTTTTGTATTAATTCTACATGCCACACACTCTATCATTTAACCCTAGAAACAACCCAGTAAGGTTAGCATTTATTTTACTATTTTTAATTTTGTGTCTCTGCGTAGGTATGTGTCCATGAGTGCTAGTGCCCTCCCAAGGCCAGGAGCCTCAGATCCCCCAGGAGATGGAGTTACAGTTTTAAGTTACCCAATGTGGATGCTGTGACTCAAACTCAGGTCCTCTGAAAGAACAGTTAAGCATTCTTACCTGCAGAGCCTTATCTTCAGCACTCTTAACAGTCATTTTACAACTGAGAAAGTAAAATTCAAAGGAGCTTTGAAAACTGATAAAATTAAAAGCTAACAGAATCATAACAATGGGATTTTTAGTTTTGACAGCTGTACCACAATATAAAGAGTTAACATTATACAAACAAGTTAAGAGGTCTGAGGGAATTCTCTGCATTATCTTCATATGCTTCCTATATGTCTAAAATTATTTCCACATTGCAAGTTTACTTTTTTAAAATGAAAAGTAATGGGCTGGGGGATATAGTTCAGCTGACAAAATGCCAAGGCTGGATTTCCAGTGGGACATAAACTGGACACGGTGGTCTACACCTGTACTCTCAGCACTTGGCAGGAAGATCAGAAGTTCAAGGTCAGTTTGCACCCTCACATACACACATACTGTAAAGTTAAGGCATGCCACAGTTAAGTCTTTTCTACCAACATGCCTGGTTCTGCTGGTCATAATACAGTAGCTTAGAAATGTACCCTTAAAAAAATGCCAATATTATATAATAATTTCAAACTCTGATTTGATTCTATTTCTCGGGTATATTAAATACAACTTTCTGGCGCACGCCTTTAATCCCAGCACTCGGGAGGCAGAGCCAGGCGGATCTCTGTGAGTTCGAGGCCAGCCTGGCCTACCAAGTGAGTTCCAGGAAAGGCGCAAAGCTACACAGAGAAACCCTGTCTCGAAAAACCAAAAAAAAAAAAAAAAAAAAATACAACTTTCTTTTTAAAATGGATAATCTGAGAAACAGTACTTGGATTATATCCCTAAAAATAAAACAAGTACCCACAAATTTATAGTGGTAAAAATAAACAACTGAGTTGGGCTTGGTGACACACACCTTTAATCCCAGCACTTAGGAGGCAGAGGCAGGCAAATCGGGGCCAGCCTGGTCTACAGAGTGAGTTCCAGGACGCCAGGGCTGTTACACAGAGAAACCCTGTCTCAAAAAACCAACAGATAGATAGATAGATAGATAGATAGACAGACAGACAGACAGACAAGATAGATAGACAGACAATAAATTGGTGGAGGAGGGGAGTAATTTCACCATTTAGACTAGTATTACCATCAGCCAAGTGATCAAGGTCAGCACCAATAGTCATAAATCACATCCGTATCAAGTTCATCGCTTGACACATGATGAAAATAGCACATTGCGTCTGTGGTCTTTCTCTCTCAAATAAACCTATAGCCTCTAATCATAAGAAAAGCAGTAGATAAACCACAGTATAGAGACATTTTACAATAACCAACCTCAAAACTGTCAAGGTCATAAAAAGGAGGAAAAGTCTGAGAAACTGTTACAGGCAAAAGGGGCTTAAAGAATGATGACTGAAATATAATGTGGAACGTTTATATAATTTGGCACATTTACATAATGTGGTATATTTACATAATGTAGCACAAGTAATAGGATCCTGGAACAGAAAAGGGAGTTAGGTAAAAATAATAAAATATGAATAAATTACAGGCTTCAGTTAATAATGTGTCAAGGGGCTGAAGAGAGCTCAGCAGTTAAGAGCACTTATTACTCCTGCACACTATCTGGATTCAGTTCCCAGCACCGTATCAGGCAGCTCACAGCTACCGGCTAAACCCAATTTCAGTGGATTTGACCCTCTGGCCTCCACAGGTACCTGCACACATAAGGTGTACATTAACCCCCATAGGCACACATACACATAAAAAAATAAAAAAGTAAATCTCAAAAAATAATGTATCAACATTTGCTTGTTAATAAATGCAGCTAAATAGTTCTCATGAATTTTGCCATATTATCGGGAACCGCTACTGCCATCATCTGAAGCTCATTTACATGACTATTGGGATCAGACAAGGAATGTTAGCTAGGAATCCCCAAGGGACTGCCCCAAAGAGTACCTACATGTATGCTCCCCTTTTTGAGAACCTCAGCATCATGAGATTTTCCTAGGAGACATCTTGCCTAAGAAGCCTTTTCTCAGTTCTTGGGAGGTTACAGTGTTGTTTGGACTACATTCATTCTGTTGGTTACAAGCAAGTCACTAAGGCCCAATCAGATTCAAGAGGAAGGGAGGCAAATCCCACTTGTTAAAGGAGATGAAAAATGTACAGGTGTACAGGTGTGTAGCCTGTTGAGAGAGAACATGCGTAGCATGCAAGAGCCTGTGTTCAACCCCCAACGTGATTTTTTTTTTCTTTTTTCGAGACAGGGTTTCTCTATGTAGCCCTGGAAGTCCTGAAACTCACTCTGTAGACTAGGCTAGCCTTGAACTCAAAAAGATCTGCCTGCCTCTGCCTTTCAAGTAACTGGAATTACAGGCATGAGCCACCACCACCCGGCCCCAGCATAATTTTTAAAGAGATAAAGGTGTGTATATGTATATGTATGTGTATGTGCTTATCGAAAGAGATTGCTTTGAAAAGATGAACTACACAGTGTCTGGATTTAGATGTGCCAGGTTTCACTATGGACCAGATGGGAAGCCTTCCTAAAAAGAGTTTGTAGTCAGGCACACAGGCACACATGCAGAATCCAACCACAGGGGTAGAGACAAGAGATCAAGGTTATTCTAAACTTCAAAATGAGTTAAGACCAGCCTGAGCAACATGAGACATTGTCTCAAAAAAAAAAAAAAAAAAAAAAAAAAAAAAGCTGTAAATCTTGCAAACCTGAGGCAGGTAACCAACCACTCTCTGAGGATATTCAGTCATTTCAGATGATTGATTTAGAGACTGCTTAAATACAAGAACACTCCATGAAAAGCTTAGAGCTTGCACAATCACTCTTCATAGTGATGAAGTCTACTAAATGATATCCTTGCTCATCCTATTATCAATGTAAGTTTCCATTATGAATAACAGAAATGTGAATGGAATATGGACACATAGATATGAACACATGGAATATCATGAATATGAATATTCACGAATATGAACACATGGAATATCACCCAACCTTTAAAAAACTGTCAATATGAGAACATGGATAAACTTTATATCAAGTAAAATGTGCCAGGCATAAATAACTTACAGTAATTAATGTAATTTAATACTATATAGTTATTAGGCTGCACTGTGCAGAGAATGCCAAGAAAGAAATCTGGACCCACTCAGAACAAATGTAACCACTATAGGAAAAACTGAGCAATACACAAAGAACAGAACAAACACCACTCACACTTCAGTGCTGGAAACTGAGGCACCTCTGTCAACTGGAGGGAGGCTCCAGCCGCATGCCTACACACCACTGCTGTAATAGCAGCTCAATAGAGTCGGTAAGCAGCAAATCTAAGTTCTGATTTGGGGACTCTGGCATTCTCCCCCTCCAAATATTTCCAATCCAGGTTTGGTTGAATCCACAGATGGAAACCTACAGATACAGAGGCCAACTGTGTAAACAGGAATCTAAAACAACCAAACTTAGAAGCAGAGCAGAATGGTGGGTGGTGAGTGGAAGAGACAGAGGACAGGAAAGTGTTGAAGGGATATAAATACCCAGTCAGACAGGTGTAAAACACTATGTATTTAGACTGGCTAGGGGTGGTGCATGCCTATAATCCCAGCACTTGATAGGCCAAGGAAGAACACAAACTTGAGGCTATCCTGAGCTACACATTAAGACCCTACCTCACAAAAACAAATACAGGAGCTAGAGATATGGCTCACAGATGAGGAACACATACTACTCTTAGTACCCAAGTTCAAGTCACAGCACCCATGCTGCATAGTTTATAACTGCCTGTAAATCCAGCTCAAGAGGAGCCAAAGCTTCTGATCGTCTCAACACCCACTCATGTGTACACACCCAAACAGATACGCCAATAAAATAAATCTTTTAAAAAAATAAAAATGTGCCAGGCAGTGGTGGCACTCGCCTTTAATCCCAGCACTCCGAAGGCAGAGCCGGGTAGATCTCTGTGAGTTTGAGGCCAACCTGGTCTACAGAGCGAGATCTAGGACAGGCACTAAGACTACACAGAGAAACCCTGTCTCAAAAAAACCAAAACAGCAAATAAATAAATAAATAAAATGTTTAAGATTTTTAGAAGTATTTTTTAGGTAAGGGACACCAGCTTATTCCAACTATTCTCTATCATATATATATTATGGGAATGAAAGAGACAGTACACAGAACACACAATTTTTGTACCTCATAAATATATATATTTTTTGTTGTTTTTTTCAAGACAGGGTTTCTCTGTGTGGCTCTAGCTGACCTGGAACTCTGTAGACCAGGCTGGCCTCCAACTCAGAGTGGGCCTGCCTCTGCCTCCCAAGTGCTGGGGATTAAAGGCGTGCACTACCACTGCAAGGCAACATAAATGTGTAAATTTAAATGTGTGGATTGTGGGGGGAGTTAAAGTGATAGAAATTGTCTTGAAAGAAAGTAAGGGAGGGAGGGAAGAGAGAGAGGGGCAGGGGAGAAAAGGCAGGTTAAGAAAATCCCCAAGTGCAATTCCCCTTATTCTCTCAGAGAAAGAGAAACTAAAAAACCTGGAGAGAATAAAAGCAAGGAGGGTACAATACTTTACTACGGCAAAAGAACCCAGAAAGGAAAGAAAGACATCCATCCACGAAGCAGTTGAGAAGCTTCCCGAGCTAAGCAGCACTGCATAGAGACCGAAAGTAGAACCACAAGCAAAACTGAACTCAACTTTCAAAACACTAGCGCTAGAGAGGGAAGCCTGAAAATTCCCAGAGAAGGGGAAAACTAGGTCACACTATTGAACCAGAAACCAAAACAGCATCAGCAATCTCCAGAACATTAGCTGGTAAAGTAAACAAGCAAGTACTCCTGCAGAACTACTGGTAGAATATTCTCTCCAGAGAAATTCTCAAACACAAGAAAATGAATACCTTATACATAATGGAACACTCTACAGAAGTTAAAAGTATGGCTGATAGTCACATGTATCACTCTGAATAAACCTTAAAAACAAAGCTAGAAAGAGTGATACTATTTATTTTTTTAAATTTAGGAAACTTATAACTAATTATTTAGAAACATGAATATATAGCAAAAATATACAAAATGTGTTTGAATAGTGTAAAACTTAAAATTACTATAAAGATGCTCTTGATAGTAGTTACTCTAGGGAAGAACAGTGATGGAGAAGAACTTGAATGCAAACAGCAAAAATGTTACTGTCTACTATTTTGGTGATGGGATCATAGATCATTAATCAACTTCAAACTACACTGTGGAACTATTCAAACTGCGGGCATAAACCAACATAAGACTCTCCTCTGGGCAAAGCATCATTTCAGCACGCAATTTAATGGTCATTAATACTCATATCTTTGACAAGTGTGTAATATGTCCCCAAAAGGGTATTTGTTGTGTTCAGTTGCAGAGTATGAAAACGCTTTGTAAACACGTATGTAGAACAGAAACTGTTTAGCCAAAACAAATGTCACTTCTGTTTTAACAGACGTCTAGTCTAACACTTACAAATAGAAGATCAATCAACTCGTTTAAATTTATCCGCTTAGTCAATTTTCTGTTCTCACAGCAGAAAATCAAATGATGTTTAACTGAAAAATCAGTCAACAGTTTACATAAACAGTTTACTTGGAATAATGGACAGTCAGGCTGGGTGGCATAGTTCAGTGGTAAAACAGGAGCTGACCATAATATATATGACTCTGGGAATTGATCCCCAACTCTCATTCCAGAAGAGTATCAGTTCTAAAAGTAATAATATAACATTTAGAAATGAAGAAAACTAATGCAAAACAGATACAAAGAAAGAATACTAATAAACAATAATTACAGACAGCACTGAAGCTATGATCAAAATACTTAAGACTATTAGAGCTGCGTAAGTCAACAGAAACAATGTAATTTTGTTCTTTTGTGTATTTGAGTATGCACATAAAGGCCAGAGGATACACATACCAGAGAGCTAGAGAATTTTAAGATCTCTTACAAATAAACCTTTTAGAATAGCGCCTTTCTAATTTGAAACTTTAACTGAGGGCACAGTGTATGAAGGATTATCAAGATAAGATTTCTATGATCTAGCCCAGTGCCCTTCATTTTCAGTCTGTTGCTGGCTATTACTATTACAGTGTTCAATATATGTGTTCACAAATGGCTGTATCAATCTAGTTCTGTCAACTTCTTAAAGGAGCAGAAAAAGAACACACACCCTCCCCCACTAGTAAACTCACAGAAACTAAACAACTGGTCTCATCCTTTCCTCCAACGTTTTATTTATGTGTGTGTATGAGGGCACACATGATGCATGCCTGTGGAGGTGAACTTGAAGGAGGGGCTTCTCTCCCACCATGTGGGCCCAGGGGTTAAACTCCTCGGGAAGTCAGGCCCGGTGGTACAGGCTGGCACTTCACTCAGTGAGCCACTGCCTCAGCCCTGTCCATTTTGTGTTCCTTTTTTTATTATTGTTTTCTGAGAAAGGTCAACCTAAAGGTTGTCTCTGAACTCCTGCTTCTCTTCCCAAGTGCTGGGGTGACAACAGGAGTGAACTACCATCCCTGCCTTTCAATTCATGTTTTAGTATTAAAAACTAAGTCATTTCTTCTTCAAAACAGCACTGGCATTACTTAAGATTTTTATTTTTATTTTATTTTATTTTTTGGTTTTTCGAGACAGGGTTTCTCTGTGTAGCTTTGCGCCTTTCCTGGAACTCGCTTTGGAGACCAGGCTGGCCTCGAACTCACAGAGATCCGCCTGGCTCTGCCTCCCAAGTGCTGGGATTAAAGGCGTGCGCCACCACCGCCCGGCCAGATTTTTAAACTAATCATATGAAAGTTCAAAAGGATTTGAATTATCAGGTAATTAATAAATTGATTTTACCATTTTCATTGTATTAATTAGGTAAGTAGACATTAACTAAACCCAGCTCTGATAACCAATAGATGTTATTCATAAATATTTAAAAAGCCTTTGAAGTTTGAAGAAATCCTCAAGTGAAATTTGGGGGTGAAAAAAAAATCAATTTAGTAAGTCATAAATTTTGTGAAATTAACTTTTATGTGAGAGAGGTATCACTTTCTTTTCCTAGTTTGAAAGCATAGCCAGAATTATTTTTCCCTGTGCTGGGAATTAGACCCAGAGCTTCACACATGCTAGGCTAGGCAAGTATCTACATGGAGCTACAGTAAGTTCAGGGGTTTCAAGTTTAGGGCAAGAACAGTCTCCTTTTAACTCCTTCTAAGTAAACTCAGTTCAGCTATAAAAGAAAAGTACAACATTGCTGACAGTTGCATTTTGCTTTGCTAGAAATTTTACTTGGGAAAACAGAAGTCCCATCGTTGTTTTGCTATGAATAGTGTATTCTAAAACTCAAACTACATACAGATCTAAACTATGCAAAGAGTACATACATATGCAGGCAACAGCACAACAACAAAAAACACTAAACCACGTTACTGTCTGGTAAACTTTAAATTACAACTTCCCAACACAAGACAGCGTAGCACATAAAAGAGGAATTAGGTAGCTGGTATTAGCTCTTGTCTATAATCCCAGCACTTGGGAGACCTTGAGGCAGAATTGCTGTGAGTTTAAGGCTAACCTGTGCTACAGAGTGAGAATTTCCCCCAAAGAAGGATTAGTATCACTTTGGTGCTTTTTCTAGACTGTTTGTCTTTATCTTTTAATTATGGGTATGATTCTAAAACCATAAGGTGTAACTAACAGGCAAGAATATGGATGAATCTCTTTAACCACAATGAAAGAAAACAGATATCAAAATTATATTCTGGAGGCTGGAGAGAAGGTTCAGTAGTTAAAGAACACCGATTGCTCTTCCAGAGTACCAGTGTTTTGACTTGAAGCCCCTACACAGTGGCTTACTACTATTTCTAACTCGTCTGGGAGATAATGCTTTTGTATAGTGGTTTAATAAAATGTTGACTAGCCAGTAGCCAGGCAGGAAGTAAACGCAGGATAAGCAGACAAGGAGAATTCTGGGAAGAGGAAGGCTGAGTCAGGAGACGCCAGCCCGCCGTCCAGGGAGCAGCATGTAATGGCACACAGGTAAAGCCACAGAACACGTAGTGACATATAGATGAACAGAAATAGGCTGAGTTTTAGGTGTAAGAGCTAGTCAGTAGTAAGCCTGAGCTAATGGCTAAGCAGTTTTAATTAATATAAGCCTCTGTGTGTTTACTTGGATCTGAGCGGCTGCAGACCAGGCAGGACACAGGAAAACTTCAGCTACATAACTCCAGTTCCAGGGGACCCAACACCCTCTTTTGGCCTCCACAAGTAATGCACACATATGGTACACAAACATACATGCAGCTAAATCATGCACACACATAAAAATAAATTAATTTTTAAAACTTTTAGTATATACTGTATGATTTAAATGACAGGTGAAAAAAAAAAAACAGGATAAAGTATTACAATATATGGGACCAGAAGTCAAGAAACATTAAGATGCATGTGGTAACCTGGATAACTATAGACCCCAAACTAACACGTCTTCTTCAGTGACAGTGACAGGACCTAGTGGCAGGCTTAACTCTGAAATGGTGGCAATGAGCCTGGCAATATTTTGAGATTCCTGCAGCGACTACAATATCATAGAGATATGTTTTCTAAAAATGACAAGTCAAAAAGTAGTCCTATGCTACTGAGATTTGGACCTACACTCTACTTAGAAAATACTAAATTTCAGTTAGAGATTAGTGAAAATGAAACCCTTCCCCTTTTTATCCACAGATACAGGTGAGGGTCTATAGGCCCTAGTTAAAAATCCTGATTTAGTCTTTGACATAACAGCAACTTGAAATAGAAAAGATGTACACATCAGGTGGTGCCTATTCTTCATCCAGGCAGCTGGATATAAGAATATGATATTCAGGAGGAACTGGGATTTGAAGACATGTTTGGAAGCAAGTAAAAGGTAATTAAACCCACTGAGTGTAATACCAAAAAAAGAGGAGCCTGAAGAAACAAGCTCTGGGGCACTGTCTCTCAACCTTCCTAATGCTGCAACCCTTCCTCATGATGTGGTGACCCTCAACCATAAAATGATTTCATTGCTACTTCCTAACCATAATGCTGTTACTGTTATGAATTGTAATGTAAATCTCTGACATATGACCCCTTGAGGTCACAACCCATGGTTGAGAACCACTGCTCTAGGGCACTGCAACATCTACTGATCAAGAGGCGGAAAGAGCCAGGCGGCGGTGGTGGCGCACGCCTTTAATCCCAGCACTCGGGAGGCAGAGCCAGGTAGATCTCTGTGAGTTCCAGGCCAGCCTGGGATACCAAGTGAGTTCCAGGAAAAGGCGCAAAACTACACAGAGAAACCCTGTCTCGAAAAACCAAAAAAAAAAAGAGGCGGAAAGAAGGAAGTAAAGGTTGTTAAGAATCAGCAACCAAGAGTGTTGGGGTGAACTCAAGAGAGTGGCACCCCTGAAGGCCAAGGAAATGTTTACAGAGGAAGAAGTCATCAACTGTCAAACACTTCTCTAGAACTGTACTCGATCAGACAGAACCACAGAACAACTTAAGGCATTTACTCAATGCTGACAACATTGCATACACCTACAACAGAGAGGTAAAGAAATTAGCCAAACATGCACAGCTAGCAAGATATCAATTCAGGCAATCAAAATTAGCCTTGCTCCTCTCCCTCTCAATTCGAATATAAAGCTCTCTGGATAATTATCTCCCTTATTCCTGGGACTAGGAAACGTGCCATCTTGTATTGAAATGATAATGAAGCAGTAGTTTGAACCAGGTACTCCTGGAATTCCAACACCAGATAAGGGGCTGGTTCAACATGAATGTGATAGTTCACAAATACGAAGAAACCAGTGCAATGTAACAGAGCAAATGCTAAATACCACAAGTCAAAAAAACATTCCTGAAATAAAACCTCAAAACAACATACTGAATGGGTGGACCATGTATCTTGGGAAAACTAATCCAGGAAAAGATAATATTAAGACAGTGCTCTAGGGCTGGAGAGATGGCTCAGTGGTTAAGAGTACTTGCTGTTCTTCCAGAGGACCTCAGTTCACATAGTGGCTCACAACCATCTATGGCAGGATCCAATGTCATCCTCTGGCAAGCAGAGGAACATGCAGACAGAGCACCTATATACATACATAAATAAATATGGGGGGGTGGACCCTGGTCTCTCCTTTTCTTGCTCTACTACTACTGTATTTTCAAGAAGAAAAATCCTTTCCACTTTTAGACAAAAAGGCTAAGTTGGATATATAGTAAAGAAAATAAAACTGTCAAACTGTGGCAGCAATGCTCCATGCCATATTAAAAATGATACTTAAGATATGCTATGAAAGAAAATATATGCCACAAATTTTATACCCAGCAAAAATTATTTTCAACTATAAAAGGATATAAACAATTATTATGAATCTGCAAGAACTCGAGGAATACTGTTCCCACAAGTCTTCTCAAGGTGACTTGAGATGATGTAACATGAGGACCTAGGATGTCAGGAGTGAAGAAAGGGTCCACCGAGGGCAACAAGTTAGCCTGTTGGAAGGTCACTATGGCCATCAGCTAAGAATACATGTCTGCCCTATTAATCACTGTGAAAAGCCAAAAAGGCCAGATTCGTTGGCACCAACATTCATTTACACAAAACTTGCAGAAATCCCCAATTATGTTCCACCCTTTCCTCTCTTGAGTAGGAAACAGACCAAGTCAATTAACAGCTCACCACTTAATATGACTCTAACTCTGACCCAATTATTTAAATCCTCAAAAGTTTGGTGTTGTTGTTGTTTATGCTCTTCTGAGGGCCTGCCACTCAGCTCTCAAATAAATCACACATGGAGGCTTATTCTTAATTATAAATGCCTGGCCTTAGCTTGGCTTGTTTACAGCCAGCTTTTCTTAAATTATTCCCATCTATCTTTTGCCTCTTTTACGTTTTTCTATTTCTGTGTACCTTTCTTCTGTTACTCCGTGGCTGACTGGGTGGCTGGACCCTGGTCTCTCCTTTTCTTGCTCCTCCTCCTTTCTCCTTCCAGATTTCTCCTACTATATATTATTTCTGCCTGCCAGCCCCGCCTGTCCTTTCTTCTGCCTCACTATTGGCCGATTAGCTCTTTATCAGACCATCAGGCAAAGTAACACAGCTTCACAGAGTTAAACAAATGTAACATAAACAAAAGTAACACACCTTAAAATAATATTCTACAACATATTGTCTTAAAGTTGAGGCGGGGGTGGGGGCATGGGGTGGGGCAGAACAAAACTACAAGCATGGTGACTCACACATGTAATCCCAGCACTTGGGAGACTGAGGCAGGAGGACTGCCACAAGGTCCAGGCCAGTCTGGGCTATGGAGCACGTCTCAAAAAATAAAATATGAAGACTTTGTAGTGTAGGTTGAAAGACAATGCTGCAGGATAACTGCTTAAATCAGTACTTGATGTAAAATGTACAAATCACAACCTATTGTTACTACCAGTCAAGACTTAAGGTCAGATCGATTCATCTACTATCCTCATACAACTGACAAATGAATAAATAATGTTTAAAATGACTATCCTTTCATATATCATTCATTGAACCCTCAAGTGTTCCAAGTTAGGTTCCACTGGATTTAAGTATTCCTCTAAATTATTTTATTTCTGAAATCTTTTCAATGACTTCTGAAACCAGCCATGGGGGCAGAGGGGCAGAAACACAGAAAACAATACATGTGAGCAGACTTGATCAGAATGTTATGGAGAATGCGCGTACAACTGCATTTATCTGAATTTCCTTCTTTGCCGTGTAATTCTCTCACCCTAACAGAGCTATTAACATTCACCGGCTTTACTGTCAAAGGAGGGGAGTTTACTATGAAAATCTCAAGTATTGGACGTGACTCCAATCTGTGCAGTTCCACTCTGCTGACCAAGTTTACTCCAGTGGCTGAAGGTCCTGGTTGTGCTTTGACTTCTGACAAGAAAGATACATTTCATATATGCATATACATCCATTTTATGCATAGTTTGATGAGATCTTACAAATGTGCCTGCGTTGTTCCCACCCAATAGAGATGAGAGAGCATCCCCATCCCTCTAAAGTACCTGCACTCCCGTCAAGCCCGCCCCCATCCAGATTTAGGGCAGACAGTGATTGGCTCTGTCAGTAGAATAGTTCTACTTCTTCTAGAATTTCATGTAAATGAAATCCCATGAGACACATACTCCTTTGTGCCTGGTTTATTTCACTTCACATATGCATGTCTGAAATCTGTGTATGCTGTGTTTATCATCTGCCTGTTTCTTTCCTCTTTAACTGCCTTCATGGCTTTGAATTTTAAAGAGACTGAAGCGGAGTCCAAAATGTAGTTAAGGTTGCCTATCAGCAACCTGCCTGTGTACATTAAAAGCTTAGTATTTAAAAGTAAAAGAATTCCTCTCCTTGCCGAGAATTATGTTGGTTTTTGGTTTTTGGTTTTCCAGCTAGCAATGCTGAACTAAAGTCAGGCTTGCATTGTCCTCAGCTACCTGGATGATAAAAACAGAGGCTAGTACTACTTTGGACTTTGTCATCATTTCATGCTTGACTTAAATACTGACAGAGATCACCTTTTTAATGTCACCAAGCCCAGGAATAACTAACTCTTCCTCCTCACCTCAACAGTCTTCAGTTAGGAATGAGAGTGAAACAAGTCCGGGGTGCACGGCTTGACTTCGAGCTATGCCATTTTTCCTCTCCCAGACAAACTGGTCCAAATTACAGAAGGCAAATTAGAGGAGACAGGCAAAGGTTTCGTGAGTCTTTTAGAGAAATGGTACTTCTAGGTCTGACTGTGCATTTTAGTCGAGTGCGTGAAGAGGAACAGAATAAGAACTATGCACACACAGTCACAGCCCCAATACCACAGAAGTATTCACCCTGGAACACAGCTGTACAAGGTCCAACATGTCTAAGTACAAAGAAGGTTCCTCATGAGAAAAAAATCTAAACAACAACAATCAAACAACCATTTCAGCCACCAAATCTACCAGGAAGCTAACTCAGACACTGATGGCCTAGTTGGCCAAATTAGCCTATTTGTCAGTGTCGTCCCAGAGGGAGACTTGAAGCCAGGTACTACACAGCACAGCACACTCTTGCTAACTCTTCCTTCTGGAACCACTTGCATTCATTCATTTTATTCACTTCTTTAGTCTCCTAAGTTAAACTGAGGAGGGCCCCCAAACAATCCGTAATTTTCAGCCTAAATTGCCTTCTACAACCATGCTGATTTACCTATCGCTAACTTCACAGATGAACTTTAAATTTTATGCATCAAGTTCAAATATGCTACCTGTTCAATTACAGTGTAATAAATAAAAATCTTACCCAAACAACCTATTTCAATCTACCTACTAGTATTAATGACAAATACACTTCTTGTGCCCCAAAGCAGAAATCAATATTTTTCTGATACAAACCCAACCACTATTCTTGAAGCTAACATGTTCCATTAGTGTTATTAAATATTACCACTCCAGTCTTCAGCAGCAGCATCTAATGAACCTGTCTCCTCCCTAGACTAATCTGACTGCCATCATCTACCCTTTCTCTAATCTCTAATCCACTCACCAGTTTTTTGTTTGTTTTTTTTTGGTTTTTTTTTGGTTTTTTCGAGACAGGGTTTCTCTGTGTAGCTTTGCGCCTTTCCTGGAACTCACTTGGTAGCCCAGGCTGGCCTCGAACTCACAGAGATCCGCCTGGCTCTGCCTTCCGAGTGCTGGGATTAAAGGCGTGCGCCGCCGCCACCACCACCCGGCCGTTTTTTGTTTTTTTAAATAACTCTAAATGCCCCAAGAAAGATGTGGTGGCGTCTCATAAAAAATAAAAAAAATAAAAAAAAAAAAACCACTAAATACTAATCCCCAGTCTAGCTTAGTCAGAACCTTAGCCTCTAAACTGCGACGCCTCAGCCCTACACAGCTCAGGTACACTGTACATATGTCCATCTCACAGTCTACTTGTCCTACTAAATTCTCTATTTAGCTAACCAATCCTTCAAGGTACCTCAAAAAAAAAGAGCATCCCAAGCTTTTTATCTCACCCCCTCATCACTTCCCTTTAGTGATTCACATTTAAAGCACCGACTTACTGCACACAGAAGGCACACTAATAAATCCCTACCACCTGCTGTCTTTCCCGATGTACATAAAGCAGCCCCTCCTAGTCCCTATTAGTCCAGTATGACAGCTGTTTTTGAGAATGTTCTGGCTCTAGACCAGAATCCATTCAGCCTGGCTCTTCTTATGGATCCTCAAGTTTTTAGGGCCAAGGAAAGACAAAGCAAGATGAAGAACAAATTACAAACTTTGAGTGAAAAGAAATACAGTAACTATTTAGTTATAATGAAATCGCCTTGCCCTCCCCACCCCTCCACAATTCTATCACCTTAACATTCAAGTACTGTCACTCTAGGCGCTCATTTCAGTGTGTTTTCAACTGTTTGGGGGACTTTAAACTATCTTAGGTTACAATCTTTAGCATCATCACTTCATGGAGACACACAATCCCTAAAAATTTTAATCTCTAAAAATGAACAGTAACTAACACCTGTATTTTGCAAAGTACTAACATGTTCATATGTACCTACCATCATTTTTAATCATTGAAAAAAAAACAGGAATGTAGAAAGTTAGACAAATGATAATAGCAAACATACAAAAGGGAAATTATGGCCAGTAAACATATGAGAATATTGACTACTCCTGAGGGGGGAAATGCAAATTCCCTAATAGGAAAACACAAAATTAAAGCCACACTGAAATCATCATTTTCACCATTTTGGGAGGGACAAAAAATACTCAAAATAGCAAATATAGACAAGAATACAGAGCTGTGCTGTCCAGGATAGTAGCCACCAGCCATATGTTCCTAGTAATAATCTAAAATGGGCTTAAAAATTGAGATTTACTATAAAATCCTCCCAGTCATTTTAAAATGCAAGGCCAATATGATTCTGGTCAGCTCCAATTCTTTATATTCAAAATATATAATACCTGACTCCCATAATTTGTCCACACAATATAATTCTGGAATGATACACTAATTTATTTCTATATATCGATCATACTATCTGAAAACAGATTTTTTTAAATATCCTGTAATAAATCATCAATAAACTGTTGTATAGACATCTGTGTATCTAAATTTGGTGATCACCCCTGTATTTAAAAATCAAGCAGACCAGGAAAGACGGCTCAGTGGTTAAGAACACTGGCTACTCTCATAGAGGATTTGGGTTCAAATCTCAGCACCCACAAACAGGCTAACAATCATTCATAACTTCAGTTCCTGATGATCCAACATCCTCTTCTAGTCTCCACAGGCACTGCATGCATGTAATACACAGACATACGTGCAAGCAAAACACCCACACACCTAAAATAAAAAAATTAATAAAAACAAAAGACGTCATCAAAACAGACAAACAAACAAAAAAACCCACACACACAGACAAACCTGCACTACAGCATAAGTGCAGACGAGCAAACAACCTCAACTACACACAAACCTATATTGGAAAGGAGTAATCTAAGTCATTATTGACCCTTGCAAACCTACACTACCCTAACAAACTAGATTTTTTTTTTTTGGTTTTTCAAGACAGGGTTTCTCTGTGTAGCTTTGCGCCTTTCCTGGGACTCACTTGGTAGCCCAGGCTGGCCTCGAACTCACAGAGATCCGCCTGGCTCTGCCTCCCGAGTGCTGGGATTAAAGGCGTGCGCCACCACCGCCCGGCACAAACTAGATTTTGTTTAGAAAGAAAAATTGAGAATGATTACACATTAAGCTAAAATTTGCTCTTATACTTTACAATTTGATCAAGACATTCCTGAGCTATTAAAAGCCAGTTTCCCCAAGTTTAGGCTCATCAACCATTAAATTTCAAATTAACCAAGCAAACTCTAAGAGGCTGTGGGTGTGCAGCTCAGCACTAGAGTGCAAGCTCAAGACCCCATGTACAAGCCCCACCATCCCATCCCCAAAAAAAGGAATGTGAAGGTTGACATGGGTGGGATTAACACAGTGTCTTAGGTCATAAATGGAACTAATGTTCATTTTTATATTGTAAATAAATATAGCTGGGCGGTGGTGGCGCACACCTTGAATCCCAGCACTCGGGAGGCAGAGGCAGGCGGATCTCTGTGAGTTCGAGGCCAGCCTGGTCTAGAAATGTAGTTCCAGGACAGCCAGAGCTACACAGAGAAACCCTATCTCAAAAAACAAACAAACTAACACAAGTAAGTTCCCATTAAAGTAAAAACCTAATCTTGATTCACTGCGAGGAGAATCACAAATCTCACTGGCTCATAAATGAAAAGATCACCATGAATCAAAATTTAGACAGACTCAGCTCTTTTGAGATTAACGTGGAAGGCTTGTGCAACCTCAAGACAAACATCCTTCCCAACAGTGTCGTACACGGAAGGCTACAGAGCGTTTCTGGCTACACATCTGGCGACAGCAGGCAGAGCACAGCACCCGCTTTACAGCAGGAGTAGGCTGCGTCCTGCAGAAATCCACAGTGCAGGGAAAGCAAAAGCCCCTCGGGATACAGCAGAGTCATGGACTACAGGGAGCAGTGATGAACAATCTGAGCACACAGCCAAACGACAAACTGGCCCTGTCAGTCTTCCGCTGAACTGTCCAATAACCAGACAGAAGTAGAAGGCACCGGTCAGTGGCAGTATTGCCAGACACGATTGCTCAGCCATTAACCATTCAGCTATGTTCAGTTAAGAACAGAATCAGAACAAGGTCCTTTCCCAACACAAACAACACATTTCACAGATATTCCCAAGCCACTGGTTCTGAAGACCAAGGCAGGGCCCTCCTACCTAGGTATAGGACTCTCCCCAACTCTCCTTATTGTCAATTAACAGACCCCCTGGAAGTGTGTTCTTCCAACTACCCTAACCCATCCCCCCCTCTCCCTCCTAGAAATTCACCTCTCTGAAGTTGGACAGTAAGTAGAAACACCCAAGTCCCTAGTTCAAGTACTGATTTTCTCTCTCCAAGTCCCATTCTAAACTGAAATTCGTGTCTCTCATAAGTACGATTTCCTCTTTCTTAACATACTCCAATTTTCAGCCAATTATACAAAAACTCTTCCTTTCCTTTTTTAAGACTAGTGAAGCTCAGCAAGACACGGGAGCACAAACCTCTGGTCTAATCTACTTGAAAGACTGAGGCAGGGGGTCACTTGAGCCCTGGAGTTCCATGGCAGCCTAGGCAACACACTGACAGCAAACAAAACCAGCGGGTAAGTTCCAATGGCTCTTAAATGCACACAGAAAGCATACATATCCTGGAAGGCTCTCTGAGTGTTTGAGGCCAGCCCAAAAGGAAGTTCAGCCGTACAGTGAACCCAAGTGTCGCTGGCTATTGCGAACCTAAGATCTATTGGGGGGGAGGGGATTTCGTCTTTCGTTCATGACGGCCCGAAAGATACCATGCACTCACAAAGCACTCAGCAAACTCAAGGATAACAGAGAGCCACATATTAAATACATTACCACTGTGAACTTTTTACTTCTCTGTAGATTTTAGCCTAGAGTAAATGAAAACAGAAAGCATCCCAAACATTACGGACCATTTGGAGTTCAATTACTTCTCATCTGTAGGAGACTACACAGGAGTAAACGTTCAGTAGAAATACCTGGCCCTTACCTCAGAGGTAATGTTTTATTTGGGGTAGGAGGGCCTATATTGCCCAGAGGGTTAGACACTCTCAAGTAACAGATTAGCTCCTATGTTCTCCAACTCGTAGGAACATCTAGTAACTATCTACCCCTTTGCAATATTTGGAGCACATCACACCCAATGAAGAAAATAAAATACAATTCCACGTAAGAACCAATGATAGTACCCTCAAGCTTAAAACTACTTAAAAAAAAATTTTTTTTTTTGAGACAGAGACAGGGTTTCTCTGTAGTCCAGGCTGGACTTAGAGACGCACCTGCCTGCCCCCTGCCCCCAAGTGCTGGGGGTGTGCCACCACCGCCCAACGGCATCCTTCAGGTTTTTAAATTCATTCACACATCCTTTGCTAATCCTGCTTCTTCTCAGGTACTCAGCACCTACCAAATACAAACTACCCACATGCTTCACTTTCATTTATATTATAAATCTTACTCTATAAATCTGAGAATTTAAGCACCCTTTTAGTTAGAAAAGAAAGGTTTCCTGTTTCCATGAGACAATGTATTTTTCACTAACAATCTATTTTGAAGTGAAGGTCATTCTAAATAAACAAAAATCACAACACTCCTAGAGACAGATGTTATTCTCCCTTTCTCTCTTAATTATTGGCTCCATCCCTAGAAGAAAGAAGCCCCTTCAACAGTAGACAGCTTCCAAGAAGCAGACCCTCCCTCTGCGCCTGGGTCCTGTTCTGCACACAGATACAAAGTAAGTTTTCTATGCAGTGAGGTTTCTAAAGTCAAGATTTTTAATTTTCAAGAAGTTACTGTAAAGCAAAACACCACAACCTTGATGATACTCCTTTCTGTTCATTTTGTTTTTTGGGTTTTTTTTTTGGTAAGTCTCACTACGTAGCCAGACTGGCCTGGAAACCTGACATCTCAAAATTCTCCAAAAGGAAACATTGAATCTATTTCAGTTTTAACAAGTTAACACTGAAGTATTAAGTAATTTAGGGCCAGTATGGGGCTCCCTGTTAGAGTACACTAGTGTAAGAACAGTGTCCAACCCCTGTACCACACATACACATACAATCTATTTGGCAAGTCATAAAAGCTTCAAATTGGTAAATTGCTTTAAATGTCACAAGCCTTAATATTAATAGTCTAGTGTGTGAAATACAAGTGATCCAACTATTTATTGAGTTTCTGAAGTTCAATTATTCAAAGTAGTATTTTAAAATAGCTATTGTTGCAGGGTTTGGTGATCCACATCCTTTAATCCCAGCTCTTAGGAGGTGGATGCAGAGACAGGAAGTTCTCTGTGAGTGTGAGGCTAGCCTGGTCTACATATGAGTTCTAGAGGCAGCCAGGGAGGAAGCTACATAGTGAGATTCCTCAAAGGAAAAAATCCCAACAACAAACAGAAAAAAGGTATATGAGCAGGGCAGCAGTGGCGCACCCCTTTAATCCCAGCACTAGGGAGGCAGAGCCAGGAGAATCTCTGTGAGTTCGAGGCCAGCCTGGTCTGCAGAATGAGATCCAGGACAGGCACCAAAACTACAAGGAGAAACCCTGTCTCGAAAAAACACAAACAAAAAAAAAGATTTATGTTATGCCAACATATTGTAGATATGGTCACACATTACCTAATAAAAGTAACTTTACTTCAGAAGTGTTCTGTGTCATGATCATATTTCACTTTTTTAAATATTTTATTTATTTACTTGTGTGTACATTTGTCTGTATGAGGGTGTCAGATCCCTGCAAGTAGATTACAGACAGCTGTGGGCTGCCATGTGGGTGCTGGGAACTGAACCCAGGTCCTCTGGAAGATCAGTCAGTGCTCTTAACCACTGTACCATCTCTCCAGCCATGATCATATTTCAGAAGCACAATGTTTCTACTAAAATTAAACTGGGGAAATAGAGCACTCTAAAATATGAAAAAGGAAAAAAAAGGTATGGGCTTGGCATGCAGCTCAGTAACACATGGCTTGTCTAGCATGTATGAGACCCTGGGTTCAATCCACCTCGACCAAAACAACAAAAAGTGAGCTATCACGACATTCCCGTTATTTAGGACACTAGGTGTTACTAAGACTTAAATAATTAAATCTCGCCGGGCGGTGGTGGAGCACGCCTTTAATCCCAGCACTCGGGAGGCAGAGCCAGGCGGATCTCTGTGAGTTCGAGGCCAGCCTGGGCTACCAAGTGAGTCCCAGGAAAGGTGAAAAGCTACACAGAGAAACCCTGTCTCGAAAAACCAAAAAAAAAAAAAAAAAAATTAAATCTCCAACATAGTATTACATACAAATTTGGAACTGTTACCACAGGAAGTTAGTAAAAAGTTCTTTTTTTGGGCTGGAGAGATGGCTCAGAGGTTAAGAGCACCGACTGTTCTTCCAGAGGTCCTGAGTTCAATTCCCAGCACCCACATGGTGGCTCACTACCATCTGTAATGAGATCTGGCTCCCTCTTCTGGCCTGCAGGGATACATGCAAACAGAACATTGTATATATAATAAATAAATAAATCTTTCAAAAAAAAAAAAAAAAGTTCTTTTTTTATCCTCACCGACCTAGTTGCCTGATCACACTACTGAGTGTTCATCCAAAGGGTGTTCTTTCTGGGGAGGACTAGAGACGTCTACTGGAAAGATCGGGCCAATCAACTCAAGCTACATAGAGAACTGACTCAAATAAGCAATGTTTTACCTGTAAAAAGACTTGAAAACAAGCTGGGGTTGTAGTCAGTGATAGAGTATTTTCAAGTATTTCTGAGGTCCCAGGCTCCATATGATGAGCAGAGGAAAATGGGAAGGCAGGGAGGGTAGTCAGGAGCGAGAACATGGTGATTTCCCAACAATTGCCCCAAAGACTAGTACAGTGAGTAGAGAACACTGAAAGCAAGCAATGACCACAAAAACAGACAGGTGAGAAGCTGGGAAGATCGTCACCTGCCTAGCGTTCACAAACCCTTCAGTCTCCAGTGCCATTCACACAAACCGAACAGGCCTGTGCACTCTAGCAATCTCAGCTCTCAGGAGGTGGGGGCAGAGGGTCACAAGTTCAAGGCTAACTGGAGATTTGGGGCCAGCTTGCAATAAAGGAGACCCTGTCTAAAAGAGGGCGAGTGCGGGGGTGGGGTCAGGGGTAACAAAGTACAAATTATACAACTTTTGGAACTTTAACTTTTTCAAGTGTACTCATTAAATTAACTGCTAGAAATTGGTCAGTTCTGTCATTTTAAGATGTTTTATACTCACCAAGTATAAACACCAAAATCCAAATAGTCCCCAATTTTATTCTATCTTACCTTTACAGAGCAGAAAGATGGGAGTGGTCTAGATCACATATCTGGGGTCTGCCCAAATTTCCAAGAACCTTATCACATAACCTCAGCTAATGAATACAATTCTGCTAACAGCTTATCTTGGCTATATTCTACAACAAAACTTTAAACAGCAGTATTCAGGGTCATTCTAATTCCTTTTTTTGTTTTTTTTTTTCATTTTTCGTGTTTTTGTTTTTGGTTTTTTTGTGGGTTTTTTTTTTTTTTTTTTTTTTTTTGGAGACAGGCCGTGGCTATCCTGGAACTTGCTCTGTAGACCAGGCTGGCCTCGAACTCAAGAGAGATCTGCCTGCCTCTGCCTACTGGGCAGAGGCAAGGATTAATGGCAGGCACCACCACGGCCGCCACCACCAGGACAGCCACCACCACCGCCACCAATGCCTGGCTGGGTCATTCTAATTCTAAAATTAGTTCACTAAAGTAAAAGATAAGAGCTGAAGAGATGCCAGGGGGAGTCAAGGTGCCTTAGCACAAAGTTTGATCCTAAATTTGATGCTCACAACTCACATAGTGGAGAGAACTAGGTCTGACGTCCACTCACGTACCTTGCAAAGCGACAAGTAGGAGGGTATCTCACACACACACTCTCTCTCTCTCTCTCACACACACACACACACACACACACACACACACACACACACCGCAACACACACCCTCACGAATGTGTGCTACTGCACTCTCACTCTCTCATAAAATGAAAAAAAAAAAATAGGGACAAGGAAGAGTCACTGGAAATCTAAAGCTATCACATTCTTTTAAATGTCTTTCTATTAATCAAACCTGAAACTACTGCATGAATAAACTCAATTAAATTCTGAAGTTGGGAAAAAAAACCACACACACACAACCAAAAATCCTATTAGTCTTATACCATTGTTTGTTCCTAATTTCTCTTTTAGAGAAAAAAAAAACAATCATCAAAATTACATTTTGCAGAAAACAAAATACATTTTCTAAGAAGCTAATTTTATCCACTGTACTCATCTTTTTCTTTATTTTTATTTTATTTTGTTTTTCGAAACAGAGTTTCTCTGTGTAGTTTTGGTGCCTGCCCTGCATCTCACTCTGTAGCCCAGGCTGGCCTCGAACTCACAGAGATCCACCTGCTCTGCCTCCCGAGTGTTGGGACTAAAGTCATGCACCACCACGGCCTGGCTCATGGTACTAATATTTTTTAAGGCAGCCTTGCTCTGTAGCCTCTGAAACTTGCAGTCATCTCGCCTCAACTTCCTGAGTGTCAGGAGAATAAAAATCCACCAGTGGGATTATTTTCCTACTTTCTATGTGAGGTAAGGTTACAATATACTTTAAAATGATTACACACACATAACACATAAATACTCATGAAATATAGATCACATATGTTACAACATCAATGGCAGGAGGGAGAGAACATTCACTCCCAATATCATATACTATAAATAAGTATTCACCAACTCATGTACAGGGACACGGACCTTCCACTCTGGGCTCTGACAGTTTGGAGTAAATCTCCATATCTAGGTGATAATATGGCAGGCTGCCAAGAGACTGTCGATCAGAATTACAGCTGAACCCAAAGGTTCCCACTAAAAACTATCCACCAGAGGAAACATTTTTTCAAGAGCTACTTTTTCTGACCCTATCAACTTATGAATCAACTGTTCTTAGAAGCACAGCTATTTAGACACCATCCCTTTCCTTTTGATGATATAATCGTAGGGGATTTAGTAATTATGTGACTTACTAACATGAAACAGTGTTTACTGATGTGACCATCACAAAAACTAAAAAGGCTCTCTCATTCCTGGAGTCTTCATAGAAACAAGATAACCAACATTTAAACACAAGTGAAAACATACAATGACACATGAACACACAGGGTACCAGGCAGAAACTGTTAGAACTTTGAGAGGTTAAAACAAAAAACAAACAAACAAAAAAACCCACCACCAAATGAAGAGAAAACACAACCAATAAAAACAAGTAAAAACCAACAAGATTTAAGGTTTTAAGTAGATAGAGAGAGCACGCTCAGGGGCTAGAGAGCAATTAAGAGCACTTGCTGCTCCTGCAGAGGACCTGGGTTGGGTTCCCAACACTGAAATGGGAGGTCACAGCAGCCTGTAACTCCTGTTCCAAGAGACCTCATGCCCTCTCACTCTCTCTTGCCCTTCACCAACACTAGGCACACACATGGTGGTGCACCGTGTGGAGCATTTACACAGGTAGGCAAACACTCATAATACAAACAATATAAAAATGAAGAGACAAGAATGATGGTGACACACTGTAATTCCAAGAATCTGAAGCAGGAGGATCACTTTGAGACCAGCATAGGTTACAGTGAGCCCAAGGCCAGCCTGAGTTACATTTTGAGATCCCGTCTCAAAGGAAAAAAAAAATCTGTAACAATTTGGGGGGGGGGGGGCGCACACTAGCTAAATTCTAAACAGTATTAGAAAAAAACTAAAGCTCTTCTGACAGCACACTCACCGTCCATCTGGAAGGCCTACAAAAGCATTTCTTTAAAGAAAAACAAGTCGCCATCTAGCTGGGTGTGGTGGTACAGGCCTTCAAGCTCAGCACTTGGGAGACAGAGGCAGGTGTATCTCTGTGAGTTCAAGACCAGTCTGGTCTACACAGTGAGTTTCCACACCTGCTAGCTGGGGTTACATAATGAGCCCCCCAGGCCCCGGTCTTAAATAAAAATTATCACCTAAGTATTATTGCAAGTATGTGGTTTTTTTAAGTCTGTATTCTTGGAAAATTCTAATAATAATCAGAATAACCTCCATACTTATTTAGAGATGCTGTATTTCACAGCCAGCCTACAAAAGGAACTCTGTGATTGCACAACAGAGAAAGTAAATGAAATAATATCTATTAACATTCAGTGGCCATGGCACGTTTCTACCAGAACATACTGTGACTTACACTCTCATACAGTGACTTACACTGCACAAGCTACCACTTCTCCCTCCATGGAGTCACTCAAATATAAAGAGTTCCTGTGCTAATCCCACAATAAGCCTCAGTAATTCTCACATCACAGTAGCTGTAAACCTTTGTTAACAGAAAAAGAACGTTTCTCCCAAAATAGCCACAAAACACGAAGACAACTCAAATTCCCTAATAATCCCTTACACGGCTCCAGCCAGCTTTATTTTGATACATTAAACATGTGGGGCCTATTTTAAAAGTTCTCTAACTGTGTTATCAAGACAGTTTTGTAGTGGTTTTTAAGTTTCCAAGTTGTTTTTAGAAGCGCTTGAATACTGATGAATCTGGGCTGCTAGCAAATGCTTAAGAGGCGTTTTTTTGCCAAATAAGATCGGCAAGCTTCCTCGGGGTGCTAAAACTGGTACTAGAGGTCATGCAACTTTTTTAAAAATGAAGAAATAGTTCCAACATTCATCAAGCCCTTCATCTGGAAAATTATTTCAGGGTTATTTTCACTCAATGCTTAATGATACTTCCCCCCCCCCCAAAGGCTTTTAAAGTTAAAAGTATATAAAAGTGATCCGCCAAATAATACTGGTCAGTCTATTCTTAATGGACCTTCAATAGATTTGGGATAGAGTTCGTAGCAATTTAATTTAAGAAGTCCACTGTTAAGCAGACACCCTAAAATCTCGGACAGGGTTGGGGGCGGGCGGGCGGGGGGTGGGGGTGGGGAAGAGGACCACACACACAGACACGACCCGAGTCTGGTTAGGAGCAGCAAAAGAAACGGTTTAAAGCACTTTTAGGAGGAAGGAGGCACAGACAGAAAAAAGACAGAAAGATTTCACAAGGAAGTGAAGCCGAGCGCAGGGGAGGGCGGAAAGCGACCGGGAGAGCAAAGCGGAAAGGTGGTGTTTTCAAACCCGGAGTGCCGGACTGGTTGAGCCGCGGCCTGGGGTGGCCCGCGCGCCCATGGGCGCTGCCTACACGCCCCAGCGCTAGGGGAAGCAGCAGACTTCCGTGCGAGCCGGCAAACTCCTCGCTCGCCGCGGCCCCCTTCCCCCCCCCCCCCCCCGCCCCCAAAGCCTCGAGTGTGCGAGCGGAGGCGGCGGCCCGGGCCGGGGCCTAACCCGGCACTCGGAGCGCAAACTGGACGGACGGCCGTTCCCCACTCCGCCGGGCGCCGAGCGGCCTTACCTGAGGCGAACGGAGGAGGCGAGGTCTCGCGGGCTCGCCCGCCGCACAGCCGCCCGCGGCCCCCGGCTTCTTCCCGAGACGCGACCCTGCCTCCGCCGCCGCTTCGCCCTCGGGGGCTCGGCCACCGCCGCCGCCCGGGCTGTTTACACCGTTCGGCCCCTCACGCCGCCGCCACCGCCTTCTCTCCACCCCAGCGCCGCTGCCGACTCGGCCGCCGCCACCTCCTCCGCCGCAGCCTGGTCTCTCTGGAGCATCTTCCAGCCACCGGACACAGAGAAACAGAGACTCCAACCGCGCCGGCAGGAAACTCCCCCGCAACTGCCAGGGGGGGCACCAGGCGGTCAGAGCACCAGCGGCTTTTCCGCCATTGAGCAGCGGCCGCACCGCTCCTTCTGCAACCCCCTCCCCGCACCGCCGTCTTTCTCCGCCCCTCCTCAGGCTCCGCCCACCGCAGCCACCCATTGGGACTCCGCGCGTGTCGCTACGGCTCACGGTTTGCTGAATGGCATGTCAATCTCCGTCCTCCCGCCCAGTCCGGCCCCCAGTACCCTCTGTGCTTTGATTGCCCCGCCCACGCGGCCCCGCCTCTGTGACTTTAATTTCCCATTGGGCGTTATTGCCCACCTTTAATTGGCAAGGTCAACTATCCATCAAACACCGCCCCTCAGTGAGGCCCAACCCTTTATTACCATTTACTTTATTCAGCCCCGCCTCCGCTTTGCTCTACCTCCCGACGTCACCGGCCTGCCCACCCTAGCAGCCATAGGTAGAGTCCTCCGTCTGTCAATTTACGCCCACTTGGAGACCGGTTCCCTTATCTGATTGGTCCGAATGGAGGCCTGACCCTCCGGTCATTGGCTTTCTCTGCTTGTCCGTCACTAGGCCAATTTTCCAGGTCCGACACTCCGGCTTTTTTGAAATGAACGCGCAAAAGTATCCTAAAAGCGATTGGCTAGTCTTCGGAAGCGGCCAAGCCCCAAGTCTGCGGACCCTGCAGTTCTGTGACCTCTAAGCCTCGCGGAAAACGAACACCATAAAAGAACCAACGGGCAGTCCACTAATAGGTGGAAGTTGGTCCTACCCGGAGTAGGAGAGAGCCGGCTCCTGATTGGCTAGAAAAGTGCCCCTAGGTTCTCATTGGAAGAGATAGACTCTTCTCTACGGCGTACAGACTTGAAGGGAGAGCACAGAGAGGGTCGAGAAGGGGCCTGGAGAGAGGCGTTGTTTTGTTTCGGCCACGGGTGGGGCGCACGCGGGAGTGGAAAACTGGCGCGTAGGGCACTGGGGAGGTGTTGCAGGGAGGGAAAAGGGCCCGGATGTTCCTTAACAATGAAATCATCTCTGGCCAATGAGTGCCCCATTGTTGGGATACCTGCATGACCTGTCTCCAGCAGGGGAGAGTGGGCGGGAAGTTGAGAAGGTTGAAAAGCCACTTGAGAAAATGGGACAGGTAATCCCTTCAGGAGGATTTTGTGATGGTTCAGATTGTCCTCATGTCTTCTTTACCAGGACCGCCTACCGGTCAGCTCTTGGCAGTTGCGCGTTTTGTTTCGGAAGCGCTGATTTTTAAAACTCCTTTCTAGGCTCTTGACATTCCCTAGGTCATTCCCCTATTTAAAGAGCACTTGCTGTTTGCAAGGCATGGTGGGTAAAATGAGATACAAAAAGTAAACAGGCAGCTAGTCCCAGACCGGGTGTGTTTAGAGTAGTGATGATATAAAGGATTCTCCCTGTGGGTGTGATTCACGAAGACCGGGATGAATCCAGAATAAATTACAGGAGTTCTTTCTATACGGCAGGCAGATGAAGGAAATGGTCATCCAGCAATCAGATTTGGATAGAAAGTGAACCAGATTAATTCCTCCAAATGAAAGTGTAATGGGGCATTTAAACGTTTACCTTAAGAGATTTTTAAACACACAAGCGTGGATATACACACGCCTTTGAAATACATTTTAAACCTCATTCATGCTCAAGTATAAGTTAGTTGGGACAATTTACTCGGCTTTGGAAAGAAGGGCATATTTCTGAAACAGTTGCCTCGGTGAAAGTGGCAGAAATAAACACTTGATTGCAATTCAGATTTTTCTGGAACCTCAAGGATAAGAATGGTGTCTTAGGGTTTTTATTGCTGCAATGAAACACCATGACCAAAAAGAAACTTGGGGAGGAGGGCAGGGTTTATTGGGATTACACATCCATATTGTAGTCCATCATTGAAGGAAGTCAGGACAGGAACTCAAACAAGGCAGGAACCTGGAGGCAGGAGCTGATGCAGAGGCCGTAGAGGAGTGCTGCTCACTGGCTTGCTCTGCAAGGCTTGCTCAGCCTGCTTTCTTATAGAACCCAGGACCACCAACCCAGGGGTGGCCTTACCCTGCCTGAGCTGGGCCCTCCCCCATCAATCACTAATTAAGAAAATGCTCTACAGGCTGGCCCACAGTCAGATCTTACGGAGTCATTTCCTCTCTCGAGGTTTCCCCTCTCAGCCGACTATAGCTTGTGTCAAGTGGGCATAAATCTAGCCAGCACAGATGGTGTTTTTACAGCAGAGTGGGCAAAGAGCCAGTTAGCACCAGAATCACCTGAGAGTCTGAGGTTCATTCATGCCTACAGCACCCAGAACTCTGGGAATAAAGCTCAGAAAGGTACATTTTCATTTTATCCATTGTGAATCTGGGGATTGAACATCAAAAGGTAATTTTTTTTCTTTTCTCATTTTTATTTATTCATTTATTTTTCTATTATCAGCTTGATACAGTACAAATTCTTATCCTAATAGTGAAATGTTTCATTGAGGCTTGCCCAGTAATTGAGTAAAACCAAAACTTATTATAAGCCACAGTCATCCTAGGGTCTCCCCTGCTATATAGCCTCCCTGGTTCTGTGGGTTGCAGTCTGATTGTTCTTTGCTTTCTATCTAGAATCCACTTATGAGTGAGTACATATCATGTTTGTCCTTCTGGGTTTGGGTTGCCTCACTCAGGATGATATTTTCTAGTTCCATCCATTTACCAGCAAATTTCATGCTGTCATTGTTTTTCTCTGCTGAGTAGTACTCCATTGTGTATATGTACCACATTTTCTTAATCCATTCTTCAGTTGGCGGGCATCTAGGTTGTTTCCAGGTTTTTTTTTGATTTTTTAAAGTAATTCTTCAGGTGCTGTGTTTTTTGTTTGCTTGTTGTTGTTCGTTCTGGGTTTGGTTTCTTGGTTTTGTTTTGCACACCACCTCTTAGACCCAATGGCACTGAGAATTGGAGACAGCCATAAAAATTCCTTTTCTCCATTCTCGAATACTGTAAAGTGAGTATCAATGAAGAAAAGGAAGTAGTCCCAATTTAGTCCACACTGTCCCTTCAAGGATCCACACTATGGGATCAAAAAGGTTTAATTTTAATTTGGTGTGTGTGTCTGTGCGCACGCGCATGCGTGCAAGTTTGTGTGTGGGTGGAGGTCCAAAGACAATGGAGTCCGTTCTAGGTCCCCGAGACGGAAACTTAGGTTATCAGACTGGATGGCAGGCTCCTTTACCTGAGGAGCCGTCTTTACCAATCTAGGAAGTGTTATGTAAATGACTCAGAGAACAGATTTCCTGAAATCACACCTTTGCTTGGGACACCTTATATAAGGAGACTAGAGTCCAAGACCTCACCTTCCAAAATAGGGACCACGATAAAGATGAAACAATAATGACCGTTGGATACCCTTGTCCTGAAGCCCTAGGCAACCACAGATAGGCAGCAGAGCACCTTCTTGTCCTGCTTGATTTCCTCCCACTTTCCTTTGGCAGAGCCTAAAAAGTGATATAAAGTTCCATCATGTGACTGGGCTGATGATTACATATCATTTTTAATCACTAAAAATAAAACATACTGAGGGTTTTTTGTTTGTTTGTTTTTTAGGTCTAAGAATACAGTGAGATCACAAACAAAAACAATTAGGCTAACTTTCTTGAATAAGTTGCTCAAATTTAAGTAACTCACACTAAGCCCTTCAGGAAGGCCCAAGAAGATCTGTAAGTTTAAACAGTGGTGTGTGTCATGGTAGATATGTAATATATCATACACAAGTACTGTCATAATGCGTTCTGACACTGCTTAGTCATGTGATGAGGCAGTAACTACACTCTGCGCCCCAGTTTGTCCAATCATAACACCTTTCTCTAGAACCAGATGAAGAGCTGTTGACACTCCTAGTAATGGATAGTGTTGTAGCTAGAGTTTTCCTGCCTGGCCCAAGGTCAGGACAAATCTCTCTCGCCCACCAGTCCAGCAGCTGCTCAGACCCAACCAAGTAAATACACAGAGACTTATATTACTTATAAACTGTATGGCCATGGCAGGCTTCTAGCTAGCTGTTCTTATATCTTAAATTAACCCATTTCTATTAATCTATAAGTTGCCACATGGCTCGTGGCTTACCAGTATCTTAACATCTTCTCATGGCGGTGGCTGTCAGCATCTCTCTGCCTCAGCCTTCCTCTTCCCAGAATTCTCTTCTCTCCTTGTCCCACCTATACTTCCTGCCTGGCTACTGGCCAATCAGTGTTTTATTTATTAACCAATCAGAGCACCACATTTAACATACAGAACATCCCACAGCATAGTATGTTTGAGAGGGTTTCACTTTGGTTTGTTTTGAAACAGGGTCTCTTTATGTAGCCCTGGTTGTCCTGGAACTCACCATGTAGACCAGGCTGCCCCTGCCAGGTTTAAAAGTGTACACCACTGCTCCAGCTCTGGTGTTCTGGGGTTTAAAATAAGACATCAAGACTGGGAAAATGGCCTCAGTCGTAAAGAGCTTGCAAGGCAAGCTGTCCGGCTTCCATCCCCAGAATTTACATAATAAAAAGCTGAGCTTGGTGGCACTGGATTTCAATCCAAGCACTGGGGGAGCAGAGACAGGCTTACTGGTCAACCAGCCTAGTCTAACAGGGGCACTTAGGAAAACAATACCCTCCCCTGTTGGGAGATATTTGATTACACTGTGTAAAAATGTGTCACTGTGATTGGTTTAATAAAAAGCTAAACAGCCAATAGCTAGGCAGGAGGTATAGCCGGGACTTCTGGACAAGAGAGCTCTGGGAAGAAGAAAGGGGGAGTCACCAGCCAGATGAGGAGGAAGCAGGATGGGCAAAATGAAGATGAGTTACCAAGTGTGTAGAAGAATGTAGATTAAAAAAAAAATGTGAGCCGGGCGGTGGTGGCACACGCCTTTAATCCCAGCACTCGGGAGGCAGAGCCAGACGGATCTCTGTGAGTTCGAGGCCAGCCTGGGCTACCAAGTGAGTTCCAGGAAAAGGCGCAAAGCTTCACAGAGAAACCCTGTCTCGAAAAACCAAAAAAAAAAAAAAAAAAAAAAAATGTGGGTTAATTTAAGTTATAAGCACTAGTTAAAAACAAGCCCAAGCTAAGGCTGAGCTTTCATAATTAATAATAAGTCTCTGGGTTGTTTTTTGTGAACTGGCAGTCCAAAGGAAAATCGGACTACACCACACACACACACACACACACACACACACACACACACACACACACATGCTTCAGCACTCACACACACAAATAAAATATCAGATAATCACTTGTTTCCAACAAATTCGGATGGTCCCTAAGTCCATCCTGGACACAGTGCTTCCAACACCACACAGTTATTTCAGAGTTTAACTAGACAATGGTTTATAGCAGTACCTAGTAACAGTCTACGTTGCGTTGGGAGTCTTCATATGTTTCACGTTGAGAAAGTATTATCTGTTTGTGTCACTGTTTCACACAAATGACTGAGCTCTCTGGAGGCACTTTGGTGTCAAACTTCAAGTACCCTGATTTGAGTACATTGAAATACTGGGATTGAACCTAAGTCCTCACAGGCGGTAGGCCAGCACTCTACCATGGTGGTACACACCTGAAATCTCAGTACCTGGGAGGTGGAAGCAAGAGGATCAGTAGTTGAAGGCTATCCTTGGCTACATATCAAGTTTGAGGCCAGCTTGGGCTACATGAGACCCTGTCTCAAAAAAAAAAAAATTAAATAAAATAAAAATCAGTTTCTCACTGCACTTACTAAGAATCCACAGAGTTGGGTAGTATGACAGGTATTGCTGGCCTTCAGATGGGGTCTTATTGTGTCACTTAGGTTGGAACTTACTACATAGCCAAGGCTGGCCTCAGACTTAGAGCAGCCCTGCTACTTTATCTTCCCAAATTCTGGGATCACAAAAATGATCCACCATGACTGGTGGGCCATTCTGTTTTCTTAGAAATGTTTAACTTTCATTTTCCTAAAACTACATTTTTTCCCCTTCAAAATGTTTCAGTATTTCCAGAGGATAACCACTTCAGATTGGGGGGATGTATGTCTAGGTACATGGACATTGAGCAAGAAGTGAACTATACATATCAAAAAAAAAAAAAATACCCTAAAAATCCCTGGAGGCTGGAGAGATGACTCTCCCAGTGGACCAGGGTTGGATTCCCAGCACCCACAGGACAACTCACATCTCTAGTTCCCAGGTCTCCAACACCCCTCTTCTGTCCTCTGAGGACAGAGCAACATTCAGGCAAAACACTCATACACATAAACTAAATTTGAATCTTTTTTTTTTTAACCACAAGAAGCTGGCTTATGCTCCACATATGTCAGGGTTTGTTACAATATTAAAATCATATTTAAATTCTTGCCATCATGAGGAGAAATATCTTCTTAAACTTTTAACCATGCTATGTTAGTCAGAAATATTTTAAATATTGGTCCAAAATAGTCACTGAATTTGACTGCAAATAACAGAAAACCTGCACCAGAGCTAACAGCTCTAGATAGGATAGGAATTGACATAGGTGGCAGTGATGTCCCCAGCAGTACTTTGGGATGCTTACTGCAGACTCAGTTAAGATGCCCAGATTCAGGGTAGTATGGAGAAAGTCACATGACCATCCCTAACTGCAAGGTGGATAAAGAAGTCTGTTTACAGCAGAGATTCTTGGGGATTACTGAGCTTCAAAGTCACCTGAAGGATGCCCCAATATCTAGACTGCTAAACCCCATCCCTGGAGTTTCTAATTTTATACCTCTCAGTTTGGGGTCCAAGGATTTGGGTTTCCCAGGTGACGCTGGTGATCTGATCTGGTGTGATGGCTGTTCTTGGTTGTCAACCTGAGTACATCTAGAATTAACTAAAACCCAAGTGGCTGGGTACATCTGTGAGGGTTTTTTTTTTCCTTAATTAAATCATTTGAAGTGGTAGGACCTACTTTTAATTCCTATTGAGTTGAGAAGATCCACCTTTAATCCAGATCTTTTGAGGTGAGAAGAGCTGTATTTAATCTGGGCCACACTTTCTGCTGGCAGTATATAAAAAGGACATGGAAAAAGGAAGCTATTGCTCCTTGTCTGCTTGCTCTCTCAAATGCTGGCAAGTCCATTCCTTTACTGGCATTAGATCCTACATCCTCAGGATTCCGATGTATACTGAAGACAAGCTGAGACATCCAACCTCATGGATTGGACAACTACTGGATTCTTGGACCTTCCATTGGTAGACAGCCATTGTTGGACTAGCTGGACCACAGCCTGTAAACCATTCTAGTAAATCCCATACATATAAACATATATATGCTTATGTATGTGTGTATATGTATATTGATACATATATTTATGTGTATATAAATACATATGTATATATACTTTTCTTCATCCTATAAATTCTGTTCCTCTAGAGAACCCTGATAAGTCCATCTGGGACCACATTTTAGGCACTTCTGGCTTGGGCTAAGGAGGTAGTTCAGTGGTAGAGTGTGTCTAGCATGCATGAGGCCATGGTCATCTTCAGCACCACCGTGGCTTAGGCACTCAGGATCTATGGCTTGCTATTGATATGTCAGTACCAGAAATATGGCCCCATTGGCATTTTTAAGCACTTTCACAGCTGTCTTCTGTTTTAACTAGCATAGATGCAAATATACCCAGACAGAATCCAGAATCCAGATGGATTACTGATGTACAGACATCAGTAGGTCTTCAATATACCCAGCCCTTTCTGTCCAGAGCTATTAAGAAACTTAGGCTCTGAGATACTAAGGCTTCATGCTTTCTAGCTTCCATTAAAGTCAAGAGGATCCAATGTTGCAGATAATGCTTTCACTAAACTGCATGTAACTCATCTCTCACCAAGTGCATTCCAGCCCAGCAGGAAATGAGCAGTATGGTCAGTTTTGGCATGTTAGGCAGGTTTTAATGAAGGACTATTCCAAGCTAGGCCAAGGTCAGCCATCAAGTCTGCCCCTAGTGTTAGCTGCAGAGCTACATGTTAGTCTTCATGCATATGTCCAAAGGGATAAGAGTGGAGAGTGGCAACAGAAACATATGGCCAGCAGGGACTTGTGTAGCCAGGAACAGCAGCAGCTCATGTCTCCAGCATTTTGGGGAGGCCAAGGCAGGAGGATTCATTGTAAGTTCAAAGACTAAACACGAGAGAGTTTTGAAAAGGTAGGAAAGGAAGTATGAGTACAGATGGTCTCCTCACAAGAACCCAGATTTGTGGAGAAAGACAAAATAAACCCTCTTCAATGGAAAGTAAGTTTCCCAGTCCCATGTCTTCCTTCCCTATCATCTCCGGCTGGAATGATCCACTGGCCTGAACTACCGGAAACCAGAGGACCAGTACAATGGTTTGTATTGATTGTCAACAGGATCAGGAGATCTCTGGGGATGTGTGTGAGAGATGATCTAGATCAGGTCAAGTGAGGTGAGCAAACCCACCCGAAATGCGGGCAACACCCTTCTTTGGACTGAGGTCCTCAACTGCATAGCGAAGAGAAAGCTGGGTGAGCACCCATGGTCACTGCTCTCTGATCCCTGGCTGTGGTCTTGGTGTGACCAGTGGCCTCCTGTTCCAGTCACCAAGCCTTCCCTGCCATGATGGATCTGTGAGCCAAAACGAACACTTCCTATGTCCAGTGTGTTGCCACAGCAACGAAGTAACTAATGTAAATAGGAAGCCTCTTGATATTATCCTTCCAGATCACAGGGCAAGATGGGAGGGTCACACGGGGCATCTGGAGGAGGCAAGAAATAACCAGCACCTATTAAACTATTTATTTCTAACGATCAAACTGGTCCTTTTCCACAGGTAAAGAACATACATGTTGTAACAGCAACACATATTTGGGGAAAACTTCTAAATCAAAAGTCTCAGAAAATGGTCTGATGGCCTGAGGCCACAAGGTTTTCAAACTCCCTGTCACACAAATATGTTCTACAAAAGTCTCGTACCCTGGGACTTCCATGGTTATGGTAACATAGTGAATGCAGAAACATACCCAAGTGTTTTCTATTAAGCCAGCTGTCAAAGAGATTTTCAAGATTTGAAATGTCTCTTTCCTCACTTTTTTTTTTCCCTCTTATAGAAAATACAGTTCTGAGCCAGGGGGAATCTAATTCTCCACAGACACCAAGTTCTAATTAGTTGGTCAACCTTCTAGAGTCTTTAACAAAGATGCCCCTCCCCCAGAACTTCAGTTCAAACTAATTTGAAATTGTAGGCTGTGTTAGGTCCACCACTAAATTATTTTTATTTACTGTGTTTATAGACAAGGGTGGACTGGGGATGTAACTCAGAGATAGACCATTTGCCTAGCTTCTCCAAGGCCATGGGTTTCATCCCAGCCCTGGAGAAAAGTACCACCACCACCAACAACAACAACAACAGATGGTCAAGCATACATATTGTTATACCATAAGTATAATATAACAATATATATGCACAGTCATTAGTTCCCTTGGTAATCTTACAGCATAGTAAACAACAATTCTAAAAAGGAATCCAATGAGACTCTGTAGCAAAACAAAACCCAAAAGACCTGGGTGAGGTAATATTCCTGCTGGGTCCAGTAATGTCCAGTTCAGTTAACACTTCTTTTGTTGTCCAGGGTACACAATGGGTGCACAGTAACCGTGGACTGAGTTGCATTTGGAAGATTTCAAGGAGCTTGCTTGAATGTTTTCCCTTTCCTCAAAGTCACCATCCAGGCCTGGGTGTGCCCTCCCCCTACACCATCCCACTTCCTCCTAAGACAGGAAGTTGATCAAGCTATCTCCGTCCCGCATGCAATCCATAGAGCCTGAGAGGCCAAAACTGGTTGCCCCAGAGCCAGCCCCTCCTTGTGTTTTTAGGTTCATGTCATGCACATGAGATGATTGAGATCATGATTACAACACCGTGGGTGGTATCAGAAAAACGTTCCACATGGTGCCCAACTGTAAATGCTGCAAACTATGCAGGGTTTAAGTGTGCTTGGCAGTGGAAAACTCTAACGGCCATTTCTGTAAACAGTTTGATATTTATGCCCAAGTTCATTCACATTATTCATTCTCTTTGCTAGGTGTTGTTTTCTTGTACAATAAATGCATCCTTTCTGCTGGCTCTCCATGCTTCCTTTCTTAGCTCTAAAACCAAAAACAGGTCCCCGGAGATCCTCCTATGAACACACATGAAGGAAAAGGGTTGGAGGGAAACTCACCAATAAAAAAATTCATGATGAAAGAGAAACGCAGGACTTGAATGCTATTAGTCTAAAAGATTTCGTAATAAGGCCCACATCTCTGGTCCTTGAGATAAAAAGCCTCATGTTTCTGGCAGGTAACAGTTAGGTAATGGATCAAATGCAGTGTCTCTGCAGGACCTGGCCACAGGAAGGCTGGACATCACATCACAGGTGACAAATTCGGCTTCTGAGGTGAAGTGGATCCACTGGAAGATTCCCAGATCAACGGACAGAGAAGGTGTTAGGCATAGCTGGAATTTGAACTCCTGGCAGCTAAGAATTCTCACATCCTCCCTACCACAGACCAATTCATGGACCATATTGGAGATAGGGGGTTGAATTTTATTTGTTTCTTTTGTTTGTTTGTTTGTTTGGTTGGTTTGGTTTTGGTTTTTCAAGACAAGGTTTCATTGTGTAGCCCTGGCTGTCCTAGAACTCACGCTGTAGACCAGGCTGGCTTCCATCTCACAGAGATCCGCCTGCCTCTGCCTCCCAAGGGCACGTCTAAGGTGTTGGGTGCGGTCTTGATTACATTAATTGAGGTGGGACGACCTGGCCTAAAATGGAGCGCAGACTCCCTAGATTTGGATCCTGAGGGCTATAAAAAAAAAAAAGAGAGAGTGAGCTAAGCCCTAGTATACACGCACTGGTTCTGTCTCCACCTTCCTCCCTCCCTACCCCCCAACCCACTTCCACCCTTCAGTAACTTGAAACTGTGAGCTAAAAGGAACTCTTGCCCTTGTGTTGCTTTGTCAAGGTTATTTTAGCAGAGTAAATAGAAACATAGAAACAAGTAAGAAAGTGAAGACTTCCCTTGGTGAGATTTTTCCAAAGGCTTTTTGGGGTTCTTGTTTGTTTGTTTGAAACTCCCTTTTGTTTTGGAGGGAGTTACTATGTTACAACAGTTACTATGTGGTCCAACAGGTCCTAAACTCCTGCGTGCTCTCCTCCGGCTTCAATCGCTGCAGAGCTGAAATGGTTACGTTCAGACCACTGGGCGGGCCTCAAGCTTCTTTATTAGGAAACTTTTAAATGCACAAAAATAGACTCAGTAGTAGCACATAATGGAGCCCAGGCTTCTGTCTCATGGGGTGTGCCCTCCCCAACATGTGTGCTATACCACTAGTGAAGGGCCCCAGCATACTTGCTTAGCCTAACGCCATTTTTGAGCAGGGCCTGAAAAGTAACTAGAGGTCAGAAAAACAACTTGTACCCTGGATGAGAGCCAAGTCAGCAGGCGTGTCGAGCTCGGGGAAAAACCACGAGCTGTCCTGAGTTTGAACCTGGCCTCATACGAATCGTCCAATCAGAACCCTGTAAACTATGCTTCCTGCTTCTGTACCCGCCCTTCCGCTGCCCAACCCTATAAAAACCCTCCACTCCAGCCCGTGGGCGCGCCAGTCTCTTCAGCCTCTGGAGGGACTGTATCGCCCCGGGTACCCGTGTTCCTGAATAAAGCCTCTTGCTGTTTGCATCTGACTTGTGGTCTCGGTGTGATCTCTGGGCGAGGGTCTCTCCAGAGGGAAGACTCCAGTCGGGGGTCTTTCATTTGGGGGCTCGTCCGGGATTTGAGACCCCCGCCTCGGGACCACCGACCCACTGTCAGGAGGTAAGCTGGCCGGCCACTGTCTGTCTGTATTGTCTCAGTCTGTTTACTTGTCTTTCGTTTTCGTCGGACGTCCTAAGTCAGGTCTGAGTCGGTGGGGGCTGAAGGAGCTGACGAGCTCGGACTTCGCCCACCGAAACCCTGGAAGACGTTCCACGGGTATCTGAAGTCCCCTCTGGGGCACGGAAAGTCCCCTCTGGGGCACGGAAAGTCCCCTCTGGGGCACGGGAAGTCCCCTCTGGGGCACGGTTTTTCGGGGCCACCCACGCATCAGAAGGATACGTGGTACTGGCAGGGGACGGAGAATTCAAACACTCCGCGTCCCCATCTGAGTTTTTGCTTTCGGTTTTACGCCGGAGCCGCGCAGCGAAAAATTCTGTGGTCTGTCTTGTCTGTTTGTTTCTCGTTGTGTGTTTAACCCTTCTTTATTTGGAGACCACCATGGGACAGGCTGTCGCCACCCCATTGAGCCTAACCAAGGACCACTGGTCCGATGTTAAGGCCCGAGGAAACAATGAAGGTGTCATTGTCAGGAAGAAGAAATGGATCACCTTCTGCGAGGCCGAATGGGTCATGATGAATGTCGGCTGGCCGCGAGAGGGATCTTTTAACCTCTCTCTTATTTCGCAGGTGGAGGGTAAGGTTTTCGCCCCTAGCCCTTATGGGCATCCCGACCAGGTCCCATATATCACCATCTGGAGATCACTGGTCGAGAACCCATTTCCATGGGTTAAGCCTTTCCTTCCGCAGCCCCCTCCAGTCTCTGGGCCTTCTGCGCCCCCCAACCCAGACTCCTCCCTTTACCCCGTGCTCCCTCACAAGGAGACTCCTAAGCCTCCAGTCCTTCCCCCAGACCCCAATACTCCCCTTATAGATCTCCTGACGGAGGACCCACCACCATATCGAGCCGGACCACCTGGAGAGCCGGCCAAAGCGGCCCCAGCCGCCGCCCCGGTGGCGGCGTCCCCGGCCGTGCCCGTGGCAGATCCGGAAGTCACCTCGACTCGCAGGACCCACGGGGCTGAAGAAGAGGACGCAGCCCCGTCCCCCATTGCCGGCCGCCTCCGCGGCCGCCGGGATGGCCCCCCTATTGAGTCCAGGGCCTTCCCGCTCAGAGAGGGGCCGAATCGCCAGTTGCAGTACTGGCCCTTTTCAGCCTCAGACCTCTATAACTGGAAACAACATAATCCCCCTTTCTCCAGGGATCCTGTTGCCTTAACCGGCCTAATTGAGTCCATCCTAGTGACTCACAGGCCGACTTGGGACGACTGTCAGCAGCTCCTGCAGACCCTCTTAACAGTAGAGGAGAAGCAGAGAGTTTTCCTGGAGGCCCGGAAGCAGGTTCTGGGCGACGATGGGAGGCCAACCCAACTCCCAAATATCATCGATGCAGTTTTTCCCTTGACCCGCCCAGACTGGGACTTCAATACACCTGAAGGTAGGGAGCATCTACGTCTCTATCGCCAGTTGCTCTTAGCGGGTCTCCGAGCGGCCGCCAGAAGGCCTACCAATTTGGCTCAGGTAAGGAATGTGATACAGGGAAAGGAAGAAACACCCGCTGCATTTTTAGAGAGGCTGAAGGAGGCTTATAGGATGTACACTCCGTATGATCCAGAAGACCCAGGGCAAGCACCAGGTGTCATCCTATCATTTATCTATCAGTCTAGCTCAGATATCAGAACCAAATTGCAGCGGCTGGAAGGCTTACAGGCGCTAGGTTTGCCAGACTTATTGAAGGAAGCAGAGAAAGTGTTCAATAAGAGAGAAACTCCTGAGGAGCGTGAGGAAAGGAGATGGCAGAAACAAGAGGAAAGGGACAAGAAACAGCATAGGGAGATAAAAAAGGTTTTGGCCGCCGTTGTGTCTCAGGGACAGCGGAGAGAGGGAGATAGGTCGGGAGAGCGAAGGAGGCCACCCCTTGATAAAGATCAATGTGCTTACTGCAAGGAGAAGGGACACTGGGCCCGAGAGTGCCCCAAGAAGCCACAAGGACCCCGCCGGCCCAAGCCCAAGACTGTAGACCTCCTTAGTCTGGAAGACTAGGGGAGTCGAGGCCAGGAGCCCCCCCCCTGAGCCTAGGATAACCCTCAAGATCGGGGGGCAGCCCGTGACCTTCCTGGTTGATACTGGTGCCGAACATTCAGTCCTAACCCATGCCGGAGTGCCTCTTAGCCGGCATTCTGCACTGGTGCAGGGGGCAACTGGAAACAAGAGGTATTATTGGACTGCCGAGAGAAAAGTCCAACTGGCATCAGGGCAAGTAACTCACTCCTTTCTGCACATACCTGAATGCCCCTATCCGCTGTTAGGACGGGACCTATTAACCAAATTGAAGGCACAAATCTATTTTGATGAGAAGGGACCGAGGGTCACGGGTCCTAAAGGAGACTCTCTACAAATCCTTGCCCTCAGTTTAGAAGAAGAATACCGTTTGTTTGAACCAGAACCCCCGGAGAAATCTCCTGAGGAACTACAGAACTGGCTGAGAGAGTTTCCTCAGGCCTGGGCAGAGACTGGGGGCTTGGGGCTGGCACACGATCAGCCACCGCTGGTGATCTCACTAAAGGCCTCCGCAACTCCCGTTTCAATTAGACAATACCCAATGTCACGGGAAGCTCATGAGGGGATCAAGCCCCATATTCGAAGGCTCCTAGACCAAGGGGTGCTAAAGCCCTGCCAGTCCCCTTGGAACACCCCTCTCTTGCCTGTTAAGAAACCGGGGACAGGGGACTACAGGCCGGTCCAGGACTTGAGAGAGGTCAATAAGCGGGTGGAGGACATACACCCCACGGTGCCCAACCCCTATAACCTTCTGAGCACCCTCCCACCGACCCACGTCTGGTACACTGTGCTAGATCTGAAGGATGCCTTCTTTTGTTTGAGACTGCACCCTCAAAGTCAAATGCTATTCGCTTTTGAATGGAGGGACCCAGAAAAAGGGCTTTCGGGACAGTTAACCTGGACCCGGCTCCCTCAGGGCTTCAAAAATAGCCCAACCCTCTTTGATGAGGCCCTACATGCAGATCTGGCCGGATTCCGGGTCGAACACCCAACCCTGACTCTGCTCCAGTACGTGGATGATCTACTCCTGGCGGCCAGGAGTCGAACCGAGTGCCTGGAGGGCACTCGAGCCTTATTGGCCAGACTTGGACAAAAGGGCTATAGAGCCTCAGCCAGAAAGGCTCAAATATGCCGAGACAAGGTTACCTACCTGGGCTACACCCTGAGCGGGGGGCAAAGATGGTTAACAAGAGCGAGGAAGGAGACGATAATCTCCATCCCCCCTCCTCGGAACCCCCGCCAAGTTCGAGAGCTCCTGGGTACGGCTGGGTACTGCCGCCTTTGGATTCCTGGCTTTGCCGAACTGGCAGCCCCATTGTACCCCCTCACTAAACCAGGGGCCATGTTCCAATGGGAAGAGAAGCATCAGAAAGCGTTCCAACAGATCAAGAAGGCCTTACTCGAGGCCCCGGCTCTGGGTCTGCCAGATCTAACCAAGCCCTTTGAGCTGTTTGTGGATGAGAACTCAGGTTTTGCCAAAGGGGTACTGGTGCAAAGACTGGGACCTTGGAGGAGACCTGTAGCGTACTTGTCCAAGAAATTGGACCCGGTGGCTACAGGATGGCCATCATGCCTCCGCATGGTGGCAGCCATCGCCGTATTACTTAAGGATGCCGGGAAGCTGACTCTGGGACAGCCGTTGACTGTGCTGGCCTCCCATGCAGTGGAGGCCTTGGTCCGACAACCACCGGACAGATGGCTTTCTAACGCCAGAATGACTTACTATCAGGCCTTACTGCTGGACTCAGACCGGGTAAATTTTGGGCCGACAGTTTCCCTTAACCCTGCTACCTTGCTGCCACTGCCTAGCCCCTCCGAGGAGCATGACTGCCTCCAGATTCTAGCCGAAGCACATGGCACCCGCCCTGATCTGACAGATCAGCCGCTTAAGAATCCAGATGCTGTCTGGTACACAGATGGGAGCAGTTTCCTGGAGGAGGGGAAACGCAGAGCCGGGGCAGCTATAACCACCGAATCGGAAGTGGTATGGGCATCGTCACTCCCGCCCGGGACATCAGCCCAGCGCGCAGAACTGATTGCGCTCACCCAAGCTCTCCGGATGGCAGAAGGTAAGAAGCTCACAGTTTATACTGACAGCAGATATGCCTTCGCCACTGCGCATGTCCACGGGGAAATCTACAGACGGAGAGGCCTGCTGACGTCCGCGGGTAAGGAAATCAAAAACAAAAAAGAGATCCTAGACCTCCTAAAGGCCCTGTTCCTCCCACTCCAACTCAGTATTGTCCACTGCCCAGGGCATCAAAAGGATGACTCTGCGGTAGCCAGAGGGAATCGGCTGGCGGATCTGACTGCCCGAACAGTGGCTTCCCAGCCAGCAGGGAGCAGCCAGTTGATGGCCATACAAGAACCACAGCCTGAGAGAGACCCCATGCCCTATAGCCCAGAAGACCATGAGCTAGCAAAGAAAATGGGGGCGGACTGGGAACAAGGAAGACAGGCATATATACTAGGGGACCGGATGGTCATGCCAACCTCCCATACCCGATACATGCTAAGATTCCTCCATGCTTTGACCCATTTGAGCAAAAACAAGATGAAGACCCTATTGGACAGAGAAAACACCTGGACAGTGCTGCTGAATCAGGATCAGGTACTTCAGCAGGTAACTTCTACCTGCCCAGCCTGTGCTCAAGTCAACGCAGGAAAGGTTCATCTAAACAAGGGGGCCCGCCAAAGAGGCCATCGTCCTGGTGTTCATTGGGAAATAGACTTTACAGAAGTAAAACCCGGACTCTATGGGTACCGGTACCTCCTGGTCTTCGTGGACACTTTTTCTGGATGGATCGAGCCTTTTCCAACCAAGAATGAGACAGCTAACGTGGCAACAAAGAAACTGTTGGAAGAAATCTTCCCCAGGTATGGGATGCCTCAAATATTGGGGTCGGATAACGGGCCTGCCTTCGTCTCTCAGGTAAGTCAGAAGGTGGCCAAACTATTGGGGGTTGATTGGAAACTCCATTGTGCATACCGCCCCCAGAGCTCAGGACAGGTAGAACGAGCTAATAGAACAATCAAGGAGACTTTAACCAAATTAACGCTTGCAACTGGCACTAGAGATTGGGTGCTCCTACTTCCCTTGGCTCTCTACCGAGCCCGAAATACTCCTGGCCCACACGGCCTAACCCCTTTTGAGATCATGTATGGGGCCCCACCTCCTGTTGTAGACTTTCTCCATCCTGATATTTCCTCCTTTGCTACCACCCCTACTTTAGAGGCACATCTTCAAGCCCTCCAACTGGTGCAGAGGGAGATCTGGAAGCCCCTGGCCAAGGCCTACCAGGAGCAGCTAGACAAGCCGGTGGTGCCCCACCCCTTCCAGATCGGGGACTCCGTTTGGGTCCGACGACACCAGACCAAGAATCTGGAACCACGGTGGAAGGGGCCCTACACTGTCTTGCTGACCACCCCCACTGCACTCAAGGTCGACGGGATTGCTGCATGGATCCACGCCTCGCATGTGAAGGCTGCCAGGGAACCCGACCCAGCAGGATCCAGAAAGTCAACATGGACAGTGCGCCGCACACGAAACCCCCTAAAAATAAGGTTGGCCCGCGGCTCCTCTTCCTCCCCCTCCTCTTAATCTCTGCCTACCCCCAGGGGACTAGGGCGGCAGAGAGCCCGCACCTAGTTAAGAGGCTCACTTGGCAGGTTATCTCACAAACTGGGGAGATGGTCTGGCAAACGACCGCCCTTCACACCCCCTTCACATGGTGGCCCAACTTGCATCCAGATCTCTGCCAACTAGTAGCAGGGTCAGGGGACTGGGACATCCCTACCACTGACCCCATGAACCCCAGAGCACCAGACGTCTGTCAGGATGGTAAGGGAACTTGCAAATGTAGTGACGGGAGATATGGATGTGGTCACCCTGAAACCAGAGCAGCCCTGTCACAACTATCCTTTTACGTCTGCCCCCGGGATGGTAGGGACAGAAAGATGATTAGACAATGTGGAGGTTATGAAAGTTACTTCTGTAAAGCATGGGGATGTGAAACAACTGGTAATACCTATTGGGAGCCTTCATCCACTTGGGACCTCATTAGGGTAAAAAGGGCTACCCAAAGAGAAAGCCACTCATGGCGTCCTCTTACTCAAGGACGTTGTTGGGGAACTGTCACGTCAGGAAGAGATAACACTTACTGGAAAGGGGGGGGGCCCTGTGTAAATTTCACCTGCAACCCCCTGAATATATCTTTTACTCAAAAGGGAAGGGAGATAACACAAGACTGGATTAAAGGTAGAACATGGGGACTTAGACTTTACATGACGGGATGGGACCAGGGAGTCGTGTTTACGATTAGGCTTAAAATCACAGAGCCCTCCGCCTCTATAGGTCCCAACCAGGTTCTCTCTGACCAAAAGCGCCCCTCTTTACCCGCTCCGGCACCCCCGAGGGCTACCCCCCGACCCAATTCGGCCATTCGCCCAAGCACGGCTCCGAATGCCACTATAACCCCAGTCACCCTCCAGCCACCCAGGCCCGGTACGGGAGACCGGCTATTGAATCTTATAGAGGGCGCTTACTCAGCCCTCAATGTTACCAACCCAAATCAGACTCAGGAATGCTGGTTATGCCTAGTCTCCACACCCCCCTATTATGAGGGGGTGGCCGTAGTCGGAAGCTTCACCAATTCTTCTTCACCCCCGTCAGGATGTGCCTCGACACCTCAGCATAAGCTCACAATCTCCGAGGTGTCAGGACAAGGACTATGTCTGGGGATAGTACCCTACACCCACCAACACCTGTGTAATCGCACCCAGGCACTTGTTCCAGGACCCCACTATCTCGTGGCTCCCAACGGGACTTATTGGGCCTGTAGCACTGGACTTACACCATGCCTCTCCTCCTCAATACTAGCCAACACGGCCGATTATTGTGTGCTCATAGAACTGTACCCCAAGATAGTCTACCGTGCACCTGAAGATATCTATGCCCGATATGAGACAGGGGTCCCCTGTATAAAAAGGGAGCCAGTCTCGCTAACCCTGGCCCTGATACTAGGTGGGTTAACTATGGGAGGAGTCGCCGCCGGAATAGGCACAGGTACCACTGCCCTCATGGAAACCAACCAGTTCAGACAACTCCAGGCTGCCATGCATACCGATATCCAGGCACTGGAGGAATCTGTGAGTGCCTTGGAAAAGTCACTCACCTCCCTGTCTGAAGTAGTTCTGCAGAACCGGAGGGGATTAGACCTCCTCTTCCTGCAGGAGGGGGGGTTATGTGCCGCCCTTAAAGAAGAATGTTGCTTCTATGCGGATCATACTGGGGTGGTGAGAGATAGCATGGCTAGATTAAGAAAAAGATTAGAGCAAAGACAAAAACTCTTTGAAGAACAGCAGGGATGGTTTGAAGGATGGTTCAGAAGGTCCCCCTGGCTCACCACCCTCATCTCCACCCTTATAGGACCCCTTCTGATTTTATTGCTCCTTCTGACGCTCGGGCCCTGTATCCTAAACAGACTTGTCCAATTTATCAGGGAACGCGTTTCTACTATTCAGACCTTGGTATTGACCCAACAATACCAACGACTCAACCAGGTGGAAATGGAGCCACATCCCTATTCTTCCCCATGAATGGAGGATTCCATTCCCTGAGATAAGAAAATGGGGGAATGAAGGGCTCCAGCATACTTGCTTAGCCTAACGCCATTTTTGAGCAAGGCCTGAAAAGTAACTAAAGGTCAGAAAAACAACTTGTACCCTGGATGAGAGCCAAGTCAGCAGGCGTGTCGAGCTCGGGGAAAAACCACGAGCTGTCCTGAGTTTGAACCTGGCCTCATACGAATCGTCCAATCAGAACCCTGTAAACTATGCTTCCTGCTTCTGTACCCGCCCTTCCGCTGCCCAACCCTATAAAAACCCTCCACTCCAGCCCGTGGGCGCGCCAGTCTCTTCAGCCTCTGGAGGGACTGTATCGCCCCGGGTACCCGTGTTCCTGAATAAAGCCTCTTGCTGTTTGCATCTGACTTGTGGTCTCGGTGTGATCTCTGGGCGAGGGTCTCTCCAGAGGGAAGACTCCAGTCGGGGGTCTTTCACTAGGATCCTCTCTCCAAACCAGGCTTTTCAAGGTCTCATTTCTAGTCCTCTGGTCTTCTTCAGACATGTGCTCTGTATGAGCCTGGACTGAATAATGAGTTCCAGGCCTGCTGGGGCTACAGAGTGAAACCCTGTCTCAAATAAATAAATAGACAGATAGATTAATAAATAAATAAATAAATAAGCAAACAGACAACTTTGAACAAACTTTACTATCTGGTGCCCCCATTAACTAATAATATTTGGTATATTTTAATTCTAAAAATAAACTGAAGAGATACATAATATTTAACATTCTAATTTCTGAAAAAGTAATTAAAAGCTAATTGATTATCTTTGAAGTGAAAAGATCAAAGACACTAAAGATGAAAGCAGAATTATCCTTTTTTGGAGCACCATTTTAAAAGGCGTGTAAAATCGATGGGATGTGTGTGAAAATCCTCCGGCCGGGCCTCTTTCGTTGTTCACTGCTCTCTAAGTCTGAATTTGGCACAGGAAACGGCTGAATCAGGGGACCGGATAGACATGCTTTCAAGCATCATTTTCATTGTTTTTTTTTTTTTTCTGAACACAATTGATGGTCAAACTCTATTACAGTGACCATGTACTCACAAAGAACCACCACGTCATGGTTTTTAATAAAAGTTAGTAGGGTCCATGGTATGACAACACCAAATAAAAGTCCTTGCTGATAATTATGCAAGTCAATTCTACATTTATAATAATTACAGAATAATAAACTGCAAAAGAACATGTATTTTTGCCCGGCAATGGTGGTGCACACCTTTAATCTCAGCACTCAGGAGGCAGAGCCAGGCGGATCTCTGTGAGTTCGAGGCCAGCCTGGACTACCAAGTGAGTTCCAGGAAAGGCGCAAAGCTACACAGAGAAACCCTGTCTCGAAAAACCAAAAAAAAAAAAAAAAAAAAACCAAAAAAAACCACAATAGGGCCCTGCATTTCTCTTTCTTTTTGTCCATTCCTTTTTTTTTTTTTTTTTTTTTTCTGAGACAGCATCTCTCTATGTAGCCCTGGCTATCCTGGAACTACTTGATACGTAGACCAGGCTGGCCCAGAATTCATGGAGATCCTTCTGATCTATATGCCCTGCCTCCCAAGTCTCTTTGTCCAGTGCAGCCTCAAGGATCTAATGCTCTTCCCAGAAACTCCGTTGCAATGATTCTGTGCTGTGCAATTAATAAAAGATTTGCTTTGTTTTTAATTTAATTAATTATTATTATTATTATTATATATATATATATTTTGGTTTTTCGAGACAAGGTTTCTCTGTGTAGCTTTGAGCCTTTCCTGGAACTCACTTGGTAGTCCAGGCTGGTCTCGAACTCAGAGATCCGTCTGGCTCTGCCTCCCGAGGGCTGGGATTAAAGGCGTGCGCCAGCACCGCCCAGCCTTGCTTTGGTTTTTTGTTGCATAACGCATGCGTGGTAATTGTGCATATGTGTTCACAAGTGTGTGTGTGTGTGTGTGTGTGTGTGTGTGTGTGTGTGTGTGTGTGTAGAGGCCCCCCTGAGGTTGATATCAGGTGTCTTCCTCCATAAATCTCCATCTTATCAATCAAGGCAAGGGCCCTCCCTGGCCCCAAGCTTGCTGTTTTGGGTAGTCTGTGAAGTCAGTTTGTTTCAAGAATTGCCTGGCTCTGCCCTCCTTCAGCTTACAGGCCGGTGCCACCTGGCTCTTGTGTGGGTTCTGGGGACTCAACTTCATTGCAGCAAGTGCTTTACCCATGGAGCTATCGCCCCAGGCCCTTGTTCTGTACAATTTAATACATTACTATACACTGTTTTATACTGATCTTTAATCATTTTGATTAAATGACACATATTTTCTTCTCAACAGGACGACAGTCCCAGAGGCTAAGCCCATGTGTAATATATCTGATGTTATTTTTATGTGAAGCATGAAGGCACTGTTGTGTCTTCTTGATTATTACAGGAAAATCCCAAAAGAACAACCATTGGTTTTTTTTGTTTTGGGTTTTTGTTTTGTTTTGCTTTGTTTTGTTTTGTTTGCTTGTTTTTAACAGCTGTGGCCAGAACTCAAGGTCAGTGACCTTGTGTGGTAGGAGGAGGGTGAGAGGGACTGTCACCATGTCTTTTTAATTCACTCTGATCCTCTGGCTATGGTGAACACAAATCCACTGAAGTCGGTTTAGCTAGATGCGCATCCATAATCAGCAGACGAGAGACATTCCTGGCACCCAAGTGCAGGTATGCAGTCGAAACCACAGGAGATGAACACCGGGAGCTGGAAGGTTAGAAACCAGCCGGTCTCCCTTCGGAAGGCGACAAATGGTCTTTTCTTTCTACCTTGTTGTTGGTTGTTTTTGCTCTTTTGGGGGGGCCATCATCCAGCTCCCAAATAAATCACACACAGAGGCTTATTCTTTCTTATAAATACCCGGCCTTAGCTTGGCTTATTTTAAACCAACTTTTCTTAAATTATCCTATCTACGTTTTGCCTGTGGGCTTTTATCTTTCTCTTACTTCTTACTTTCACTCTTACTCCGTGTATGGCCAGCCCCTAGCATCCTCCTCTCTTTGTTCTTGCTATTTTCCCTCTTCTTCTTATTCCTCCATCCTCTTGATTGCTCCTCTCACTTATTCTCTCTTTCTGCCAGCCCCGCCTGTCCTCTCTCCTGCCTAGCTATTGGCTGTCCAGCTCTTTAAAGACCGTCAGGTGTTTTAGACAGGCACAGTAACACAGCTTCATAGAGTTAAACAAATGCAACATAAAAGAATGCAACACATCTTTGCATCATTAAACAAGTGTTCCACAGCATAAACAAATGTAACATGTCTGCTTCATTTTCACTCTGTTGGTGGAGGTGAGTTTCTCTGAGCTGTTCACCCCTTCTCATAGCTAGTCAAGCACCAACCTTTCATGGCCTAAGATCCCCACCCCCATGGGAAATTGAGGCCACCTTCACCTCTCACTTCCAAATTTCTGGATAGCAAGAATGATATGCCATGGCACCATTCTGCATAGGGTTGTCAACACAGAAGGCAAGCGACTGGACTGATACAAGCTCTGCTGCAATCTTGGAGAAGCAAAAGCAGGAAAGTCACTCTAAGTCCAAGGACACCTTGATGTACCTAGTGAGTTCCAGGCTATCCAGGGCTACATAGTGAGACTCTCATTACCTCTTATGCCCCACCTTCCACCCCCACAAAACTATAATAATAATAATAATGTTGGCATTGATGCCTGTAGTACTAGCTACATGGGAAGCTGAGACAGAAATAGCACTTGAGCTCAAGAGTCCTGGGCTAGCCTGGGCTACACGGAGAAACTGTCTCAAAAAGAGGAGGAAAGGTGTGGGGGCGTGGCTCGATTGGTAAAGTGCTTGGTTAACATGCGTGAAGCGCTGGGTTTGCTCCTGAGCACCTCGTAAGCTTGGTGCGGTGGTGCACACCTGCAATCCCAAACACAAGGGAGTAGAGGTGGGAGGATCAGTTATTTGGGGTCATCCTAAACTACAAATTAAGCTCAAGACCAGCCTGGGATACACAAGACCCTATCTTTAAAAAATTAAAAAAAACGCCGGGCGGTGGTGGCGCACGCCTTTAATCCCAGCACTTGGGAGGCAGTAGCAGGTGGATCTTAGTGAGTTCGAGGCCAGCCTGGTCTACATAGTGAGTTCCAGGACAGCCCAGGACTGTTATACAGAGAAACCCTGTCTCAAAAAAACCAATAAATAAATAAATAAATAAATAAATAAATAAATAAATAAATAAATAAATAAATAAAATAAGATGAAGAAGGAGGGAGAGAAGAAAAAAAGAATAATTTAAAGTTAAAATATATGCGTGTAAAATTGAAATGATGGCTTTTATGAATGTCCTCCTAATTCCTGACCCATTTATTGATGTATTTTTCTTGTGCTGGAGACTGAACCCATCATAACCCACCCACTTTCTCATTCTGTCCCCTTTGACCAGGCCAATGTGGCATTCTTCCCAAGACAGGCCAAATTGTTTTGCTCCTTGAATATTTGATTCAAAGCAGAGAAGATCCCCATCAGACTGGACTAGTCTTTTGAGCAGAATGGCTGCAAGTTGGGTCTGCATCAGAACCGCCAGTTCCCACACTGTGGCTAGGAAAGAGGGAGAGCCAACCCCTGAGAAGGCAGAGGACGAGCTGGGAGGAGCAGGAGAGAAGGGAGCACGTTCTGGACTCTTCAGGGCTGAGTTGGCTCTAATTCCTCGAGCCCGGCCACTTTATTGCCTTGAATCCTGTGGGCCATACCCACGTTCTTCTTCGCCTAAATTAGTTTGTGTTGGTTTCTATCTGCAACGAAAATAGTTGTGGCTGAGACATCCAGATTCAAAGTAAGAAAAGAGCCTTCCTATAACTGTCCGTTGAGACACAGCGGTGGTACTGAGATGCCAATATTCCGTCGCCATGAAAGGCTTCTAAATTTATCTCGTAGACTCACATATCTGTGCGGCTATAGAGTACATCTGTTGGTGACTCATGAGGATTAAATAGTATGAGAGGCCTCTGTTTCCTGACTATCACTTGGAAGTTGGTTCTCTCTCTCTCTCTCTCTCTCTCTCTCTCTCTCTCTCTCTCTCTCTCTCTCTCTCTCTCTCTCTCATTTCTTTCTTTTTCTTTCTGCAGTACTAAGGATTGAACCCAAGGCCTCATGATGAATGCTAAGCAAGTGATCTACCACTGAGCTACATCCTCATCTAGATGATTTCCTGAAAAACAATTTATGTAATAAAATCAGCCTTGGCTTTTTTTTTTTTTGGTCATCTTGTATATTTGTTATTATAACTTAGGTTTTCAAGGTATTTATGCATATTTCTACATTTAACACGGCTAGGCAGTATTCCCCCATACTGTGGGATGGTCTGTATGTCAAATGTGTTGCTGATTGGTCAATAAATAAATCACTGATTGGCCATTGGCTAGGCAGGAAGTATAGGCGGGACAAGGAGGAGAATAGAGCTGGGAAGTGGAAGGCTGAGGAAGAGACACTGCCAGCCGCCATCAGGACAAGGAAGATGTAAAGTACCGGTAAGCCACAAGCCACGTGGCAAGGTATAGATTAATAGAAATGGATTAATTTAAGCTGTAAGAACAGTTAGCAAGAAGCCTGCCACGGCCATACAGTTTGTAACCAATATAAGTCTCTGTGTTTACTTGATCGGGTTTGAGCGGCTTGGGACTGGCGGGTGAGAGAGATTTGCCCTGACTGTGGGCCAGGCAGAAAAACTCTAGCAACACCCCCATGTTTGTTTATTAACTTAACCTTATTAACTTAACCCCATTGAGACAGAAAATTCTAGCTTCTCCGTAATCTTATCAATTTTAGCCAGTCTGCTGTGTGTGCAATGGCTATCTCATGGCAGTCTTAATGTGCTTTTCCCTGATAAAAAAATGAACTTGAACACATTTCCATTTTCATTGATCATTTGAACATCTTCTTTCATGAGGGAAGCTTCCTAAGACTCCCCCATTTTTCTGCTTTTTGTAAATTACTTATAGATTCTGAACACAAGCCCTCTGTGCTGTCCATTTTGTGTTTCTTCTCTCCCTATATACATGTTTAGCATTTTCATCTCCAAAGTTTTCACACAGAAGAAACTGTAATATATTATTCCCACCTCCATGCTTCTCTTAAAAACATAATGATTTCAGTTACTGGGGATAAAATCCATGAAACAAGACACTCCAAATGGCATTACTCTGTTGTCTGTTTTAGAGGACCCCCAAGGGAAAGTGATGCAGTGGGTGGTCAGTCCCTCTGGATCTAGGAAGGGCTTGTAAACGCTTACAGCAAATATGAACCCCAGATGGACTTCAGAAAATAGGGAGCCTGTGGGAGGGAAGACTGGGAGTGGGAATTTCCTGGGAAAGTGCGTTCCTTCAGCCTCACTTTTACATGAGATGGCGAGAGCATCCCTTATCACCTCAAGCCAAATGAAAGTATGTTGAGATATAGCTCAGGTGACTGGGTGCTCGCCTACCATGTACATGGTGCTAAGTTGGATTCCTGGGAGTCAGGGGGGAAAGATCCTAAAATAATGTCCCCAGGCGTTTGAGGAATGACTTGAGTCTGAGTCTACGGAGTCTGCAGACAGGTGGCTTTAGTCACCTGCATGCCCAGGAGCGTTGAGCAGGCACAGGACTTTCATGACAAGAGGTAAAGGTGACTGTGTCCCAAGGAATGACGTAGAATCCACACAAAATATTGCCCTGGGGTCATCTTGAAAGGAATCTTGTGGGTAAAAAAATCCATAGCAACCCAGGGCAGAATGACCCTAAAGAGCAGATAGCCAGAGAAGCGTGATCTGCATGACAGCTACCATCAGAGCAGATGGAGTGAGACAGGCCATCTCTGAGAAAACATCCTTGAGAAAAGGTCAGCTTTGGACATTCTCCACGCCCAGGGCACACTCATGCCCGATGATCCAGAAGCAGGCTCACACGGATGCTTCCGTTCCCTCTGGTCCTCTTTTGCTATGGTGCATGGAGCAACTCGGATCAGGGGTCCGGGAACAGAGAGGAGGGTGGGAGGAGAGGAGTAGTTGACATGGTACCCCTCTACTTGGGGCTCCTAGACCAAAGCAGGCCTGATCCAGGGAGAGAAGTCTGGGCTCTGAACATGCTAGGAATTTAGAAGCTGCCTTAATAAAACTGTAGCTTATGCGGTTAGAAGGGATGAGACCTTTCCTCGGCTGTATCTGTTTTGGTGCTTGGCCCAACTATTAAGTCTTCAAATATGGTGTTTAATATTTGTATATCTAGAAATCTATTTTCTTTTTCTTTTTTTTTGTTTTTGTTTTGTTTTTCGAATGTAGCTTTGCGCCTTTCCTGGAACTCACTCTGTAGACCAGGCTGGCCTCGAACTCACAGAGATCCGCTTGCCTCTGCCTCCCAAGTGCTGGGATTAAAGGCGTGTGCCTCCGCTGCCCAGCAGCTTTTCATATTCTGCTAGTATGTACACGTAAGGGTGTGTGTGTGTGTGTGTGTGTGTGTGTGTGTGTGTGTGTGTGTCTGTGTGTCTGTGTTGACGTGTATAAGCAGATGAGAATGCATGCATCTGGAGGCCTAAGGTCATCCTTGGGTGTCTTCCTCAATCACTTTTCTACTCTATTTTTTGAGATGTGGCCTCTCTCTGAACCTGGAACTCAGCCTATTTGGCTAGACCGATTGGCCAGTAAGACCCCAGGATCCTCCCGTATCTGTCTCCCAAGCACTTTCCTACCACGGCTGGCTCAGTGAGTGCAAGCAATCCAAACTCAAGACCTCGCATTTGCACAACAAGCGGTAGCCAGTGAGCCGTCTTCTGGCCCGTTATCATGTTGTAAGACATTTTTATAGACTTTTTGTTCTTTGCTCCTATTTTGAAGCCTGGTTTTTCTTTCAGTGTGTCAAACACAGCAAGGCTTTTCTTTCTTCCTCCATCCTCCCAGTCCTCATAGTGGTGAGTTTGAAAAACTAGGTTTCAACACATGATGGACAAGCTTTCTGCCACTGGGTGGTCGCTCCAGCCCTAAACTTGGATGATTCTGGCAGTCACAGTGTCTGTGGCCTTTGCTGATCTGATTATGCTGCTTTTATTTTTGCTGGTCTTTGCCCTGAGCACCTTATTTATTTTGTGTTGTTAGGGGTTTTTTTTGTTCTCTCTCTCTCTTTCTCTCTCTCTCTGTCTCTCTCTCTCTCTGTGTATGAGACACACACACATAAAGAGACAGAGACAAACAGAGACAGACAGACAGACAGACAGACAAGCTGAATGGCTAGCCTTGGTATTTGATTCATGGGATTTCCTTGAGGTCCAGGTTGACGCTGTGACAGCCTTGCTTATTGCCTAAGGGAGTTGTTTATCTGGGAGGACTTGGAGTTCTCTGATCAGCTGAGGTTTCAGACCTGCAGGGAGTGTGCTTTCCAGCTGAATGTGAACCTAGGGCCAGCTTGTGTAACATCCCCTCAGGGAGATTTTTTTTTTTTTAATGTTATTCTTGTTACTCCAGGTCAAGTTCAAGACATGCAAGTTTTCACTGTTTTGTTTTTGTTTGTTTGTTTGTTTTTCTATCTATTCCTGAATGACCAGTTTATTTCTCCCTGGGGACTCTGGCAGTCTCAACCCAGTGGGAGCCTCTAGCAGATTCTACTTGGATGGTCCCGGGTATTACTTCATCTCCTTCATTCTGCTGTCAATGTGGAAGCTTGAGGTGCCCCGAGTTCTCAAGCACCCTCAGCCCCAGACTATCTTCAGTGATCATTTCCCTCTTAAGATTCTGCTTTCTCTCACTTCGTCTGAGCTCTTCTTGGTCGCCTTGAAATATGCCCGTCAACGCGACAACAGTCACAGACACAGATGTATTTGCTGTGACTCCCCAGTAGAAGTTTGCCAAAACTCTTACAGCTCTTTGGCCACTCCTCAGAACTCTGTCCCTTTTCTCCCGGGCATATATGCCTCAGAAAATCTTGACTCCATTCCTTGAGTATAGCAGAGTCTCTTTTTTTTTTTTTTTTTTTTTTTTTGGATAGGCTTTTACCAGTAGCCCTAACTGACCTGGAACTTGATATAGACCATCTGGCCTCCAACTCACAGGATCTGACTGTTTGGTTCTCTCCTGTTCTGGGATTAAAGGCATGTATCACCACATCCTGCAGAATGTACATATATATATGTATGTATAATTTTGTGTGTATGTGTATGCATCTGAGTGTATACCACAAGCATGCAAGAACCCATGGTGGTCAGCAGAGGGCATTGGATCCCCTGGTATTGGAGTTACAGGCAGTTGTGAGCAGCCATATGGATGCTGAGAACCAAATTTATGTCCTCTGCACACTGAGGTCTCTCTCCAGCACCTGTAATGTTTGATTTTTTTTCACATGAGCAGGAACATTTGATTGAATTCAGTAAGTACAAATATGGTAACTTTGTCCTCACACATCCCTGAGCTCACCTTCTTCAAAGGCTGATCACACAGATGTCACAATGAGGTGACCGGCTACAGATGCCTGCAACATTTCTAAAGGGTCATTCACAAGGTAATAGCAATGTTTCATTCTTTTCTTTTCTTTTTTTTTCTCCTGGTGCTACGGATGAATCCCAAGGTCTTACTCACATTAAACAAGGCTCTACCACTTTGCTGTCCCCTCTGCCCCAAGAACACATATGCATGAAGTCATCCAGCAGAGGAGTTTGTGGGGCCACAGCAAAGTGTCATACTCATCAACATACAGTAAAGTGTCATACTCATCAACATACTAAAGACAAGTTCAAGTTTGCAGCGGGGTTGCCAAAGACATCACAATGGAGGCAGGAGCTGCGAGAGATGGAATCTCACGGGTCTACAGTCACACACAATACAACGCCCACAGTGGGGCTCTGTCAACCTTCTCCCAGCCCCATGAGTATCACTGGATGTTCACTGGGGCTATGGCCATTCACAGTCTGTATGCACTAGCCTCTTTTACAGCTACTAGATAGGTGTGATTTTAGCAAATGGAACATGAACCAAAGTTGTAGTAGTACGTTCAGCCTAGATCACAAAATCTCCTGCAGGATTGTTGTCTTTTGTGAGTGGTGCTGGACTTGAAGCCAGGACTTCCCACACCAGGTGAACACTCTTCACCTGTACGGTACATTCACAAAGTTGTTTGTTCATTCAGGCCAGAGTTTCAGGTAACCATGGCTGGCTCCTAACTCCTCATCCTCTGGTCTCCACCTCCTGGGTACTGGGATTACAAGCACATTCCACCATGTACAGACTTTGGGTTTTTTGTTTTGTTTTGTTTTATGTGTATGGGTGTTTGGCTTGCATCTATGTATGTGTGCCATGTGCAAGCATGCAGTTCTAGTGGAGGCCAGAAGAGGGCACTGGATCCTCTGGGGAGACTGTTGTGAGCCACAGTCTGGGTGCTTGGAATCAAACCTATGTCCTCTGGAAGAGGATTTAGCACTCTTAACTGCCGAGCCCTCTCTCCAGCACCCACTTAGGTTTTTGAGGTGGAGTCTTATATAGCCCTGGCTGGCCTTGAGCTTTTCAAGACCTGCAGCTGCTTTCCAAGTGCTAGGATTGCAGACATGACCCACCACACCAAGTTTTCTTGTAACCTTAAACTAAACAGAGAGAAACAAACTGACTTTAGATAGTGGGCCATTCTACAACCAATTTGCTTATAAGCTTTAAAAATATTAGTGTCATGTGAAAATGTCATCATGAAAACCATTATTTTGTATGCTAACATAAAAAAGGAAAAAATATTAGTAAGGTAATACTAATTAATATTTAGTATTATCTAAAACTAGACACTAATTACCTAGTGTCATAAAAAAAAAAACAATGGGGTAAAACAAATGTTTTTTGTTGTTGTTGTTTTGTTTTTGTTTTTTTGAGACAGGAATTCTCTGTGTAAAAATAATCCTGCCGGGCGGTGGTGGCGCACGCCTTTGATCCCAGCACTCGGGAGGCAGAGCCAGGCGGATCTCTGTGAGTTCGAGGCCAGCCTGGGCTACCGAGTGAGTTCCAGGAAAAGGCGCAAAGCTACACAGAGAAACCCTGTCTCGAAAAAAAAAACCAAAAATAAAAAAATAAAAAAATAATAATCCTGACTGTCCTGGGACTCACTTTGTAGACCAGGCCGGCCTCAAACTCACTGCCTCCCAAGTGCTCAGATTAAAGGCATGCGCTACCACCACCCAGTAACAAATGACTTTTATAAATTAAATACATCTAGACAGACATGAGCTTCAATGAAATTATAAGTTAGAGGAAAAACAGCTTTAAAGGTCATCTGAGGAACAATTTTTAAAGCTTGAGTATGTGTTAGATAATTCAATCATTCGAATGTTAAATCTCCCGTGTAGAAGATTGATTTTTATAGTTTTATAACAGAATGTCCTTGGTCTTAGGAGATGCATTTTAAGTGCTAAAGGATAAAGTTATAGAAGTTGCTTCATAAGGTTTGAGATTGAGTTAAAAAATAATATAAAAGCCAGGCGGTGGTGGCACACACCTTTAATCCCAGCACTCTGGAGGCAGAGCCAGGCATATCTCTGTGAGTTCGAGGCCAGCCTGGTCTATAGAGTGAGTTCCAGGAAAGGCACCAAAGCTACACAGAGAAACCCTGTCTTGAAAAACAACAACAACAAAACAAAACAAATATATATGTGTGTGTGTCTGCATATATATGCAGACAAGAAGAAAAAGCAAAGTTACAGACATTGAGGACAGGAAATTAGGTAAAGGGGGTAGCTTTGTTGTATTACTTGTTAGAGGTTTTGTAAGTTCGAGTCCCACCCCCAACCCCCACTTCCATGCAAGGTCTCACATAGCCCAGGCTGGCCTCAGAACTTACTATACAGGCAAGGATGGCCTTGAATTCGTTGTGATTATTCTCCTGCCTCTGCCTCCCAAGTGTTGTACCACACCACGACCACTAGAGGTTGGATAATTTTCAAAGTAAGTTTTAGAAAAATTTGGCACGAGGGAGATTGTAGCTCAGTGGTAGAATACTTGGCATGAAAAAGGCCCTGAGTTCAATACCCAACATCACACACACACACACACACACACACACACACACACAAAACCACACACACATACACACACACAAAAAAAAAACCCACAAAAAAAAACCCTTCAGAAAACCCTGCAATAGTTCTGAAATGTGCCTGGGAATTCATATCAAATATACAGGCAATAAATGATACGGCTGGAGAGATGCCTTGGCCACGTAGAGCACTCGTTGCTCTTGTAGACATCCTGGTGCCCATTCCCAGGACTCATATGGTAGCTCTCGGACATCCATAACTCCAGTTCCAGTGATCCAACACCCTCTGCTGGTCTCCCCGGGGAACCGGGCACACACATTGTACACATATATAGATACAGGCAAAATTCGTACAAATAAAATAAAAATAAATCTAGAAAAAACGATACTGCAGTGGGTATGTGAGTAATCACTATGTTAATCTCTGACAAAATTCAGGTAGTCTTTTTGTATAATTATTCTAGGGAAATATTTTACCCTGAGCTCTATCCCTAGCCCAAACTGAAAAATAATCAAGTAATTTTTAAATATATATAAACGGGAGAAGGTCTCACGGCTTACTAGTTAGTGATGGAGCTGAGACTAACTGAGACACACTCCTTTCTTCTGCAGAGAGAAAAACAGCCCCAGGCTTGCTGTGCTCTGGAAGCTAATAACCTACTTCCTGATTTCACCGAGGGCGGACCTTGGCAATAATTTCTAAATAATTCCGAGGTGCTGGAGGTTGTCTCAGGAAGAAGGAAAAAAAAAAAAAAAGGTTCCAGAAATGCTGTTCTCTGGAGTCAAGTTTGAGAATGTGTTTGGGGTTTATAGGATTTGAGGATTTGATGAAGCAGCAGTTTAAAAACAAGAGAACAAGAGTGTCTTTGATATGGATTTTTTGAGCGTTTAAGCAGTTAGGGGAGGCTTTGCAGTGTTCTGGTTAATAGGATGGATGTGGGGGTTGGGGGAGGGCGGGGAATCTATGTCTAAAATGCAGGAATACTCTGAAAAATCATATGAGTTTCCAAAAGTCACTGTTTTAGAGAGGCAGGACTTCGATGTCTCTCCCAGCCTGTGAAAATCCTCACAGTCCTCATCTGCTCTTCTCTAGCATCCCCATGTACGTTTCGTCCTTAGCCCTTCACACAGTGCGAAGGTCCCCATCTTCAGCCGGTCACTCAAGGCAAAGGTCCCTGTGCTTTCTCTCTTGCCAGCCTCTACAAGCATATATTTTTTTTTTTACATATTATTTATTTTTCGATGCAGAATCTTGTAGCCCAGGAACAAATTCACAATCTTTCCCTCTTAGACTCTTAAGTGCTTTGGTTAAGGACTAAACACACACACACACACACACACACACACACACACACACACACACACACACCCCTACAAGCTCATTTTCACTTACTTCTGGCACAGTACTGAGGTATCCAGTTCACACTTCAAACGCAGAAGGAAGTCACCGTGTGCCCTCTGACCTTTTGGTTCTTCATTCTGACACGTTGGAATGGCTCCGTTTTAAGCCCCGCTCTCCCCTGCCTACATGTGTTCACACTCGTGTGTATTCTACTTCCCCAGGGCTGTGCTGTATGACCGTCTGTCCTGCTTGCAATCTTTTCTCGTTGCCTCAAACCCAAGGTTGCTCCATCGGGCTACACTGGCATTTAACATGAGATAATTCTTTGTGGTGGGGCTGTCCTGTACACTGTAAGATAGTTTCCTAGGGTCTTTGTCCTCTACTCACTATTTAATTGGACCCTAATTTCATTACTTATTTTTGTCTTGTGACCAAATACCACACAGAAGCATCTTAAGGGATGCCTATTTTTTATTCTCAGAATTTGCGAGGTGACAGTTCTTCATGTCGGGGAAGGCATGGTAGAGTTCCTGGCGGTTGGAGTCTATGTCTAATATACATCACATCCGGGCAGACCAGGAGGCAAAGAAATTGGAGCTAGAAACGAGGCTGGGGGAAATCTCCTCAAGGCCCATCCTCCTGGGACCCACTTCTTCAGGCTGGTCCCTGTGTCTGAGAACAGCAACACCAGGTAGGGATCAGGTGTTCAAACACACGAGCCTGTGGGGAGCATTTATAACCAAACCGTAATAAAGTCCCTCAGTTGTGAAAGTCAAGTGGGTCCAGACATTACCAGTTGCTGCCAGAGGGCAAACGCTTCTGTGATGGAGTGCTCTGGTCTCTCACTCTGGCTTCCCCTGTCTCTCTTCAGAGAACCCACGCATGCCAAGGAAGTGTAACATGGAGCTGCTCCCCGCCCCACAGCTTTTGATTAGAGTTGTCACATACAACGTGGCTCAATGCTCCAATAAGGTCAGAATCATCGCAAATATGAGACCCAGTACAGTGCCTCTCTCTCGAAAATGGTAAAGAAAATTGACTCAGTCAGCATACCAAGTACACTTTCTCCTTCTGTGGCAAAACCAAGCTGAAGAGACCGGATGCTGGCATCTAACACTGAGTCCTGTGTGAGAACAGTGGCTGGTGGGGCCTGGACCTGCAACATCACATCTGCTGTTACAGGCAAGCGCACTATCAGAAGCCTGAAGGAATCCAAAGACCATTAGAAGAGATACCACTGGAGACATCCCTACACTACAAGGGGTTAATTTACACGGCAATAAGAATGTTCCATTTTAGGCCGGGCGGTGGTGGCGCACGCCTTTAATCCCAGCACTCGGGAGGCAGAGCCAGGCGGATCTCTGTGAGTTCGAGGCCAGCCTGGACTACCAAGTGAGTTCCAGGAAAGGCGCAAAGCTACACAGAGAAACCCTGTCTCGAAAAACCAAAAACAAAAAACAAAAAACAAAAAAAAAAAAAAAAAAGAATGTTCCATTTTAAAAAAAAAAAGAATGTTCCATTTACTAGTGGGCCTACCCAGTATTCTACCTACCTTTTCCCACTCTGCCTCACCTTAGACTCCTCTCCATTCCTTGAACTTGTCAAGGTCACTCTCGGGTGTCCTGGGTGCTATTTATTTCCTTAGCCTAGAGGGCTGTTCCTGACACTTTCTCTCAAAGGAGGCTTATTTCCTCATTTTTCTCCCGGATAGTTCATTAAACGCCACCTTCTCATTGAAGCCTTCACTGGCCATCCTACCTAAAATAACACCACCCTGTTGCTCCGGCCCCTCCCTCTACCAAATGTTTCCTCTCAGCTCTTTTCTTTGCCGGAAGGATGTCTTATCTGTTTGCCAGCTGTCTTCTCCCTCCGTGAGAGTGTAATCTCCCTCAGACTTGGGCTACGTTAGTCACTGAATATGGCCCCACCATTTGTCACAGCATCTACAAGAGGCTTACAGATGCCCTGAGTCACAGCTGAGATGACTCGTTCTGGGATCATCAGGCCCCCAAGTTATCACTGAGGTAATACGGACTCCGGAGCTACAGGCTGGGAAATAGGCTCTAAACGTCTCAGCGTCACTTCTGAGTTGATTTTCAACAGCTATCTGTTGAATTAGTAAATACATGGCTTTTCTACATCCCTCTAGACCTTTCTTAGCTTCTCTCCATTCATTATATTTTTCGGAATTAAGATTCATATTTGCCCTAGGGGCTGAATGTGGGGCTCACTAGTTGAGCTCTTGCCTAGAATGTATAGAACCCTGGGTTTGGTCCCCAGAAAAAAATTCAGGGGGGCAGAAATGCAGAAATGTTTTTTTTCTTTTTATTATTATTTTATTTATTTTTTCCTATCATCAGCTTGATACAGCACAAATTCTTATCCTACTAGTGAAATGTTTCACTCATGCTTGCCCAGTGATTGAGTAAAACCAAAACTTATTATAAGCCACAGTCATCCTACAGTCCCCCCTGCTAGGTAGCCTACCTAGTTCTGTGGGTTGCAGTCTGATTGTCCTTTGCTTTATATCTAGTATCCACTTATGAGTGAGTACATACTATGTTTGTCCTTCTGAGTCTGGGTCACCGAAATGCAGAAATTTATAAGGAGTATCCCAAATAGGCTAAGAGGTGAAGGCCAGGGAACCAGACATGGTTATATAGGTATGGAGAGAAGAGCTCCCACACTGGGGAAGCAGATTCCATGAGCAGAGCTGAAGTGTAGGAAAATATGAATGATGATCTATGGTATAAATGATAAGAAATGGATACATAAGCCAGGTATGGTGGTACAAACACCTCACACCAGCACTCTGGGAACAGGGTCGTGAGCTGAAAGCCAGCCTCGGCTACAAAGAGAGTCTTAAGCTAGCTCTGGAGACCACAGTGTCTCCAGAAAGGGAGAGAAAGAGGAGGAAAGGGAAGAGGAATAGAAAGAGAGGGTGGGGAGGAGGAAGAACAGAGCTGTAAATGAAAGGATGTGAATAGGCAAGTCAAGTAACAAGATGAATACAAATGCTCACAAAATATGAGAAGAGTCCAAGTGATAAAGAGAGATAAACGCAAACTTAAAAACAGCACATCACTGGCCTTTCCAATTGGCAGCAATTCCATCGAGTGATTACTGAGAATTGGTGATGTTATAGGAAAACCCACGCCTGTTCAGATACTCTTTGTGGGTGTGTGAATTAGGCAGCCGGTCTCAAGTGCTCCTCCTTGGAAACTACAACAGGGGGAGGCTTCTCCAAGGGCACGCAGCAGCGTGGTGGAAAGGAGGCCAAATTTGGAAATAATGCAATTGTTAGTGGAAAGTGGTTAAATCAGTCAGGGGAGCGTTTGGGCTCCTGGATACTATGTAACCATAAAAAAATGAAATGAAATCATATCGTCTAACATGATGTGTCTCCTTAGCTCAGACGCAGCCAACGGATAAGTATACACAGGATGTGATCCTAATGGAGAAAAACTAAGCTCATTTCAGGAGGATGTAGGTTAGAGTGACCCCCTAGTGCTGGGTTAGCAAAAGGATTTCTCTCTACTTTAGTAATAAGGTAGGAAGGAAGGAAAACGGAAACTTTGTTTCTACTTCTGATTACGTCTTTGTTTAGATAAAATGATTATACTTCTTGTTGTTGTTTTTTGAGACAGGGTCTCATGTAGCCCAGGCTAACCTCAAATTTTGTATATACCTAGGGATGATCTCAAATGCCTGATCCCCCCAGCCTCCACCTCCTCAGTCCTGGCTTTATAGGTGTGCACCACCAAGACTACTGTGATCAATTATAACTTTTTATTAACTCAGTGTTAGGAACTACAATGTTTCCCAATGATGAAAGTTTAAATTTCAAAGGAATAAATTCGAGTTTAAACATTTTCTTAGGAAAAAAAATAATGTTCTCTTCAGAATAATCTAGTCAGTTAATAAGAGTTCCTTTATCACATTTAAAATACATTTTTTTTTAAAAAAAAAGAAGTTTTATTTTAAGGTAAGGTCTCACTATGTAACCCAGGCTGGTGCTGGACAGCTGGCTCAGCAATAAAGAACAATAAATTGCTCTTGTAGAGCACCCCACCCCACCCCCGTAACTCAGTTCCCAGCATGCACTTCAGTTGGCTCACAACCCTCTATCACTCCAGTTCCAGGACACCTGACACTTTCTCTTTCTGGCCTCTTTCGAGTACTGCCCTCAAGTGCACAAACCATTCATGTATACACATACATACATAATTTAAAAATTAAAGTCAGAGGCCCGGCATGGTGGTGCACGCCTCTCATCCCAGCACTAGGGAGGGCAGAGGCAGGCAGATCTTTGAGTTTGAAGCCAGCCTGGTCTACAGAGCAAGTTCCAGGACAGCCAGAGCTGCAGAGCGAGACCCTGTCTCAAAACAAAACAAAACAATTAAAATTGACAGAAGTAACCCAGGCTGATCTTGAATTCAAGATCCCCCTTGCCTCAGCTTCCTGATATATAATATTTAAAGGTATTTACTGAGTACCAAGTACTATACCAAATATGAAAATCATTTGACTTTGACAACTCTATAGTGAATACTGTCCATAACCCACTGTTTTAGAGTTGAGAAAACCGAAGACAGGAAAAGCTGGTGAGAATATTTTGACTGAAGAAAGTTCAGGGCCATTTTCTATTGGTTAGCACAAGGTCACTCTGCTGAGCCAGATTCCAAGGCAGGGGTTTAGACTGTGAGCCCACATGCTTGACCACCTATGGTGGTGTGAATAAGAATGGCCCCCAAAGGCTCATATTTGACCGCTTAGTCATCGAGGAGTGGCACTATTTGAGAAGTGTGGCCTTATTAGAGGAAGTGTGTCACTGAGGGTGGGGCTTTGAGGTTTCAAAAGCCCAAGCAGGGCCCAGCGTCTCTCTCTTCCTGCTGCTGTGGATCTGAAGGGAAAACTCTCAGCTCCTTCTCCAGCACCATGTCTGCCTGTGTGCCGTCACGCTCCCCATCACGGTGATAAAATGGACTAAGCCTCTGAAACTGTAAGCCAGCCTCAGTTGAATGCTTTCTTTTGTAAGAGTTGTGGTTATGGTGTCTCTTCATAGTGCCAGAAGACTGACTAAGACACCACCACACCACATACATTCTCTGTTATTGAAGCAGAGAGGATTAATGGTTTTGTTGAAAACTGTTCAGCACAGATGTGTCAGCTGTTAAAAAGGTCAGCCCATAGTAGCGTTGGGAAAACACAATTAAAAACAAAATCTTCCAACCCAGGAATATCTCTCCCTGAAGAGGAAGAGAAAGAAAACTATTCTATTACTGAATGAGCATTAAGCCAGAGTGTGAGACACAAGCAGGCAATTCCCTGGGAGGTTTACATAGGCACATGTAATCTGATGCTTCTTATGGCTCAGTAGATCCAACTCAAGACCAGTGTTAGGTAGTGTTGGGGTAAATAAGCGTGGGGGCTGGTCTCCCACAAGGTAAGTTCTGCAGTTCGGAGTCAGAGGGCAAAGCAGGCAGCCCCAAGCATCCCTCAGGACCTGGTAGGTGGGATGGAGAGTCATTATCCTTGGTTATTACATTTCAGAGAGAGCTCCTAGGTCCTCAGAAAACATTCCTGAGTAGGGGCACTGGCCAGAGGCTTGGGGAGCCGTTAAAAAGATTTACAGCAAGCCGGGCGGTGGTGGCGCACGCCTTTAATCCCAGCACTCGGGAGGCAGAGCCAGGCGGATCTCTGTGGGTTCGAGGTCTCCAAAGCGAGTTCCAGGAAAGGCGCAAAGCTACACAGAGAAACCCTGTCTCGAAAAACCAAAAAAAAAAAAAAAAAAAAAAAAGATTTACAGCCGTTTGAAAAGGGCAGAGCAATAAATCATGCAGGAAGAGAGAGAAGTGAAGGGTTTCTGTCCTTTGCAGTAGGTGGAAGGTTCACACTCACTTTTACACTAGTTGTGGCCTTAAGGTCACTCAGCAGTCTCAGACTTACTTCATCCATTTCCCTCTTGTTTATTTACTCTGAATGTGGCTCAGCACTGGGACGTAGCTCTCCGATAGAATGCTTGATGGTGTGTGCAGCGCTCTGGGTTTCGTTCTCTCTCCCCACACGTTTATGTTTCCACAGCTAGATTTAACAACACTTTTTTTTACTGTGATGGTGCACACCTTTAGTTTCAGTACTCTCAAAACAGAGACAGGCAGATCTCTGTGAGTTCTAAGGCAGCCCAGTCTACCTAGAGTTCCAGACCAGCCAGGGCTACACAGTGAGACTCTGTATCCTAAAATGAAGCAAAACAAAAACCCCCCAAATCCAATATATATTTTTATATATAATATTGCAGCTATGGGATTTTTTAAATTTTATGTATTTATTTGTGTTTGTGTGCATGTGTGTGTGTGTGTGTTCGTGCATGCCTGTGTGTGTAAGTATGTAGGTGTGTGCATATGTGTATGAGTGTGTGTAAGTGTATGTGTGTGTGAGTGTGTGTGTGTGTGTGTTTGTGTGTGTGTGTGTGTGTTTGTGTGTTCTCATGTAAAGGACAACTTGCAGGAGTCAGTACTCTGCTCCACCATGTGGAACTCAGCAGGAACCAAACACAAGCTTGGCAGCAAGAGCCTTAATCCACTGGGTCATCTTGCCAGCCCTGGCACTGTGGTTTTAAACCGTCTCTCAGAGTTATGTATTAGAAGCTTATTCTTTTTTTTTTTTTTTTTTTCTTCCAGAGCTGAGGACCGAACCCAGGGCCTTGCGCTTGCTAGGCAAGCGCTCTACCACTGAGCTAAATCCCCAACCCCAGAAGCTTATTCTTAATGCCACAATGCTGAGATGTTTTGTTTTGTTGGTTGGTTGACTGGTTGGTTTTATTTTGAGACAGGGTCTTACGATGTAGCCCTGGCTGGCTTTGGACTCCCTGTCCTCCTGCCTCAAGCTTCTCAAATGTCGAGTTTCACAGGTGTGACCCAGCCCAGAGGTGGAATCTTAAGAGATTATTAAGTCAAATTAAAGCAGAATTCCAGTCTCTGCCCAGCCTGCTGCCTCTGTGCTCATGGGATCCTTAAGCTTTCCTCCCTGATAGCGGTAGATAGAAATCACTCTCTCATGGAAGCCCTATACTAGGCTGGCACTCTTGAAGGTCCCATCACATCCCAGTATTACCACCCTGAGCCCCAAGCTCTCAACACACAAACCCTGGAAAGACAAACTCAAAGCATCCCCAAATGTCCACAGAGGCCTGGGACAGAGCCGGAAGAGAATCAGGATAACTTCCAGGTTAACATCAGAGGTCGGCTTGAGGTTCCAGTGTTCTCACATGCACAGCCTTGTGAGCCTTCCAGACTCCTGTGCCCACACACCGATATGAGACATTGAGGTGGGATGAGAGAACAGCAGAAACACAAGCTACATGGTACTTAGAGGCTCAGGCAACCGCAGAGCTGTATTCCAGCAGGATGTCGTGTGACCACCCTAAGCGTAAAGACTCGAAGCCTCTCAAAACTAGTAGTTAAGTGTCCTTTGCGTCACGGTAACCGCATCTGCTATCGACAGCCTTGCAAAGCTGCATGCTGCCTTCACGCATCTGCTACCAACTCACATCTGGAGAAGACCTATATTAAGATAGAAAACCTTGTTCCAGGGAAAATCCTGACTCAGTCCTGGAGCTTCCTGCCTTCTCCTCCCATCCTACACTCATGAATAATCCTCCCATCATTAAACTTTGCCTGTTCAATGAACTATCCTAAATCCCAGCCATGAATCACTCTCCTGAGAAGCCCACACTCACCCTTGAATAGCCAGTAGTTAACTTCCTGCAAGGTCCTTACTTTACCTTCGTCTTACTTCTAAATTATTTCTTTGATCGTGACAAGATCCTAGAGACGCAGGTAGATGTTCTCTGACTGGTCTGTCTGTGAGACCTCCCCAACCTAAGCCACTAGCAACACCAGGAACTCATTGTAAGCCTTTATTTATTTTTTTTATCCTATGTATTATTTAATTATTTATTGCGACAAGGTCTCACTATGTAGCCCTGACTGGCTTGGAACTCATTGTATAGACCAGGCTGGCCTTGATCTAATAGCCATATGCCTATCTCTGCCTCCAGAGGGCTGGGATTAAAAGCCTATGCCACCATGCCTGGCTGTAAGTCTTTATTAATTAAGTCTTCCTGACTCTTTGCTATGACTAATGAGAGGTCCCCATACGACAGGAAATTGAGAGAGGTTGTGGTAAATCCAACAGTTCTAGAGGAAAAGGAGCCACCCCAAAGGAAATGGACTGTCTGCTGAAGGTTAATTTCAACTACCTCCATTTGGCTAAAGGCCTGGCTTAAGTGTTTCCCAGGCTGCCCATAGAAATAGAGAGCCTGAGAAGTCCTGAGTGAATATATACTGCTTGACATGGGCACCGCCATGTCAAGGACTCCATGCTCAGACACACGGGATGGCAGATGTTTGATAGTGTGTGCAGAAAGTGAACACAGTAGCTCTTCCCACCTAAATATCCACAGCCTGAAGACTGCTCCGCTACAGACAGCTCCTACCAAGATTAGCTAAACCAGCCTCCCTCTTCATCTGTATGCAATAACCGCAGCTCCCTGCTCAATTGTATATAATAAGCATGCTGAGCTTCCAGGGTCCAGAGAGAGCCAGAGCACCCTAGCCCAGCTTTTCTGACCATGTGTCTGTGTGTCTGTCCTTTCTTCATTCCCTCAGTGCCCAGTCAGGTCAGTCCCTGGAGCCCGGCCAGGTAAGGCAATAAGGTGAGTTCTATGATAAAGGAACTTGTTTTCTGCAGATCTCAGGCCCACTGGGCTTCTCTTCCCTCCCTTCAAAGCCTCTACATCTTGCTTTCTTCAAGCCACTCCTTCTTCTAGAATGTCTGCTGCAGGACTATCCATGACCTGTATTTTATGTTTTTTGTTGTTGTTGTTGTTTGCTTGGTTTTTTTTGTTGTTGTTTTGATTTGTTTTGTTTTTTTCTTTCTTCACAATTTACTCTCCTACCAGTTTAGGAATCTGGTAAGCTAGATACTAAATGGAGCTCTTGGAAGGTCAAGGCCCACTTTCACTTATCTTTGGCTCTTTAGCACTTAACATCTGGAGGCTGTGAGAGGGTAATCTTAGATGGGTGCTGGTGCACTAACGTGGATGGAAGATAGCATTATAGAAACAATGTACCTGCTCAGTAAGAAATCACTGCACACTTAGAGAGGAAGAAAAACACTTTACAAGGACGCTTATCTGGCCGGGCAGCGGTGGCGCACGCCTTTAATCCCAGCACTTGGGAGGCAGAGGCAGGTAGATCTCTGTGAGTTCAAGACCAGACTGGGTTACAGAGCGAGATCCAGGACAGGCTCCAAGGCTACACAGAGAAACCCTGTCTCGAAAAAGCCAAAAAAAAAAGAACACCTATCTGACTATGGCTAACACAGGAACACCTGTCTGACTGTGGCTAACACCCAAGTAAGGGTTAGCCCCTCATACAAAATGTTCCTAACATATATACATTTTAAGCTTACGCATTCCACAAACACCATCATCCTTAAATCTCGCTCAGCTCCCAACCCCAGGCTCTGCTTGCAATAATTTAAAGAGACAGGAGACTGCAAGTCTGGCCACTTAGGCAGACAGATTTGCACAGCAGACGTATTGCATGTTGCCAGGATTATTTTAATACATCACTGTTCCCCACCTTGCAATAGTTATTACACAAGGTTTCTTGCCTACATGGCAAAATTAGGCTTTTCCCTATGAGCACAGGGGACCAAATGGCAGGCCAGAACTTGATATTCATTGTAATCCTATGCCTCTGCCCTTGAGCGGTCGTTGGAGGTACCAGGGAACAGGACCTAATGATTGGTATTAAGTCGGTGCTGTCTCTGTTAAGGGGGTGGAGCTCAATGGCTGGTCAATCCTGGTGAGCAAATATTTACATCTCCGCATCCTACATTTTGCTCACCTCTAACAGGCCTGGATAGCACATTAGTTTTGGAGGCAATGCTCCCTGAGCTAAATTCCACTTGCGTGACTTGATAACAAACCTATTAACAAATCCTTCATAACATCAGTTCCATTACTTCGAGTCTTTTCTATGTCAAGAGTAGCTTGAAGTATTGCCCTATCGATAGGCAGTAATTTGGAGAGAGATGTTTTGGAGGGAAAACGTTAGCCCGTGTTGGCCTGTTTTATGTTACTGTCCTAGCATATCAAATACTGATGAATTTATAAGGAAAAGAAATACGTTTGACTGAAGTCCAAGGGCATCTGGCTGGTGCCTGGTAAGGGCTCTCATGATGCCTGACTCCTCAGTGGGATGTGAAAGGGACAGTAAGACGTGAACAAGAGAGGACAAAACCCACTCCTGAATCAGATCCACAAGTCCACTCTTCGGGGACACATCCAAACCATGGTGCCTGCCACTCCTCATGTCCCCTTTCAGAATTGTTTATATGTAAGGCCATCCCTGATTGTTCTGGGAAACAGGGCAACTTTTCTTGGTTATGCCTGAGTATATATAAGGGAGAAGGAAAAAAAAAAACTTTTTTCTGTGCCCTTAGGTTCTTTTCTTGGGATGTGCAAACTAAAATGACCAAAGACATCGTTAGGAGAAAAGGGATTTCCCAGAAAGAAAGTGTCATGGCGTTTCTATTGATGTGGTAAAACATCAGGACCAAAAGCACCTCAGGGAGGAAAGAGTTTCTTTCAGTTTCTAATTCTCAAGTCCCACGCCATTACTAAGGGAAGCCTGGGCAGGAGGCAGGAGGCAGGAGGCAGGAACCTGGAGGCAGGAACTGAGGCAGATGCTATTGGTTTGCCCCTCAAGACACTTGTTCAGCCTGCTCTCTTATACACCCCAGGATCACCTGCCCAAAGGTGGCACCAGCCACAGTGAGCTGAGCCCTCACACGTGGATCATTCATCAATAAAATACCTCACAAGCTTACCCACAGGCCAATCCAGTGAGATGTTTTTCTCAATTGAAGTTCTGTCTTCCCAAATGACTCTGATTTAAATCAAGTTTACAAAAAAAACTAATCAAGAGAGGAAGTAAACATTCAGAGGACTGATATATAAGACCTGTGGGTCTATACACCATCTAAGGGCGGTATAGTCTGGGAGGTAATGAGAGAGGAGGGATTGGAGCAGTAAGGAGGTGACTTCAGGAGGGTGACTATGGATGGCAGGGTTGTTTCAGAAGTCTCAGGTTATCAGTGTCACTATCCTCTCATTGGTGTGAGAGTGGGACACTTTTACAAGTGGAAAATGATGTCCCCAGTCCTCCGGTGAGCTTTGCAGGACACCAGAGAAAGTCACGTAGGGAAAACAGTGCAGCAGTGCTCGAGAAATCAGAGCTCAGTTCTCTCTGTAACCCAACCCCTCTGCTCACTTTCAACTTAAGCACAGCGCCATGATCAGTTTACTAAAAGAAGCAAGTCATTGTTGTGAATATTAATCCCACCTCTACCAGGATTTGACACAGAATATACTCGGAGGAAGGAACTTGGCTAGGTGTGCGGAATGCATGTTTACGTGTACCTCACTAGAATCTGACAGTGTCATCTCAGCTCACGGAACGCCCTAGATATACTGTGATTTTATTTCTAGTTAGCCATATGAGCTAATCCCCACAAAGCCACACTCCTCTGATGTAGCACAAGGAAGAATTAGGATGTTCTCTGTGGGCCCCGGCAACAAGCTACCTGCTGAGTCACTAAGCCGATCTATTTTTAATCCAGTGAGCCAAACTTCTATTTGGTGCGACCTTATCTGAATGATTTCTTCGGAGAGCTTCTAAAAACTACACAACTCCCCCAAACGGAGAAACCATTCGTTTTTTATTACTCTGACAAAAATAATGATGCTGCTTCTTCAGTTAGACGTGAACCTTTTATTTTTACCAGAGAGCAAATAAATGTAACCTTAACAAAGACATACAGGTAACTAAAGCGTAAGAAAATGGAAAAAAAAAAAAAAAAACTTTGTGAAACTACTTTTATTTGAGTATTTTTCTGTATAGTAACGACAGTAGAAACATTCGTGGTGAAATTATGTTCTTATTTTACATAGTTCTTCATCAGTACAGGGAAGAAAATGAAACAGGCGAAGGTCACCACATGACACTGCTTTTGATGTTATGTTCAGTGACTGGCGCTGGGGGATGGCTCAGTTGGTAAAGTGCATGCTTTGCAAGAATGAGAACCGGAGTTCAATTCCCAGAACCCACGTAAAACAAAAGTAAAAACAAAACACAGGACAGAGGCACATGCTTCGAAACCCCCGGCTAGGGAGGTTAGGACAGACAGATCTCTGGAGCTCACTGGCTAGTTAGCAAAGCAAGGGCCAAGCCAGTGAGAGGTCTTCTCATAAACATAAGTGGACAACTTCCTAAGGCGTGGCATCTGCAGTTGTCTGGATACTTTAAGCACATCCATACACATCAATGCACACAAACATAGCATACACACATACTCACATACACATACACATACATGCACACACTCACACACATACTAACATGCATAAACACATATATACATATACACACATACATTCATACACATATACACATACACACACATATACACACACACTCATAGACATATACACACCTGTGCAATATACAAATACACACTCACATGTATACAAACACATACAAACATACACTCACACACACTCATATATACATACACACAAACATACACTCACACACATATGCACACTCACATACATGTGTGCCACATGTACGAGAAGCACAAGGGGTTTTGGTTTTACTCGAAAATGCAGCCGGGCGGTGGTGGCGCACGCCTTTAATCCCAGCACTCGGGAGGCAGAGGCAGGCGGATCTCTGTGAGTTCGAGGCCAGCCTGGGCTACAGAGTGAGTTCCAGGAAAGGCGCAAAGCTACACAGAGAAACCCTGTTTTGAAAAACTTGAAATGCTTCATCAAAATTGTGACTCTTACTGGCTTAACCAGAAAAGAAAAACGGATAGTATTTATAAAACTACCATTAAACAGAATAAAAAAAAAAATCTTGAAATTGCATACCACATGTTAGTGATTTCTTTCTTTTTTTTTTTTTTTTTGGTTTTTCGAGACAGGGTTTCTCTGTGTAGCTTTGCGCCTTTCCTGGAACTCACTTGGTAGCCCAGGCTGGCCTCGAACTCCCAGAGATCCGCCTGGCTCTGCCTCCCGAGTGCTGGGACGTGCGCCACCACCCCCCGGCGTGATTTCTTATTATGTATTTATTTCCTTACTTATTTGCAGTACTGGGTATTGGGGATTGATTCCAGGGCCTCCTGCACACCAGGTAACCAGGCACTTTACTACTAAGTTCTGTCCCCAGTGAATTATTTCTTTTTTAATTTCCATAAAAGTAAATAATTTGGTGCTCATTGTTTGAAGAGGCTGATAGACGTGCCGACATCCTGAGTTAGTTTGTTGTCTCTTGGAAGAAGAAATTACATCTATCATACTTCTATCTTGGAGACAAAACCACACCGTAAAGTCTGTTGAATTAGAGGACACTTGTTTCAGCAGGTCTATGAGGTTTAGGTCAGGAGATTCCCACAAACTGATATTTTAGCTGAATCTCCTTCACAGACCTGAGCAATTTAACAGTCATGAATCTCCCAACTGAGACACATTTTCCTCAAGTTGAGTTTGTCTCTGGAGACTCCATGTCTACCCTCTGGTCATACCTACCACTACCAAAATCTTTAGATTTCTCCAAAATTATCTAGGGTCAAAGATATTCTTAAAACTATGGGCAACCAAGCCATCAAGACTGGCCAAGTGGGTAAAGGTATTTCCTGCCAAGTCTGATGACCATGGCACATACATATACACAGATAAAAATAGAAATCACTGAAGAAAGTAAAACTCCGAGCAATAACATCTCAGGAATTTAAATGACCTCCAAGTGGTTAAGACAGATGTTGGACACTCTTCTCCACAGTTTCCTTCACCTTTCAGATTTTCAGGGCTTGTTAAGAGAAGCAGCTAGACAACTCAAGAAGGTCACTGGACTAATCCCTTCACAGCACACAGTGTAAGTTGCCTACTGCAACTAGTCTTTCTTTATTCTTCTTGATGGGAGCCCAATATGTGCAGGATGGAGGAGCACTCAATTTAATAATTCACTCCCTGGTCACCTCTGCAGCTGAGACGTCCATGCAGCCCAGTTCTGGCAGAGAGGACATAGGTGTGAGCTTAAGGATGGAGTATGCAGGGGAGCCACTTAGGTCAGACGAAGCTGGCTTAGGTCTATTGCTCTTCCCCACTCATCCGGCTTACAACATGGATTTGAGCCTAGAGGTAGAACGTCCATCTGTCTTGGAACTGGCCGACACCAGTCATAAAGAACTGCTTGCTGGGCAGGCAAGGTTGAAAGAGGAACTTGCAAACGTCCCAGAGCAATTAGCTCCACAGCCCCAGAACCTCCGTGACTGACAGATAAAAATGCAGGTTGCTCACTTATGTTTGTGTATACAACACGCCGACATTAAAATAGTATGCCAGGTGTGGTGATGTGTACCTTTAATCCCAGCCTTCGGGATGGCAAAGCAGATCTCTGTGAGTTCGAGGCCAGCCTGGTCTACAGATCGAGTTCCAGGACAGCCAGGGCAGAGAAACCCTGTCTCAAAAACAAAATAGTATTCATTGCTTTTACCATCTCTAATTTAACTGTATCTTATATATTTTCATCCGTTATATCTGGCAACACTGTCTAGTTTTCTAGGCTTCTTGATATTTTAAAACATCAAAAAACCTAGTCAGCAGTAGAGCATGCTGGTGCATATCTATAATCTTAGCCCTCCAGAAGTTGAGGCAGGAGGATTATGAGTTTAAGGCTAGCCTGGGCTACATAGCAAGTGATTGACTCAAACAAAACAAAATATTTCCTTTCGGTTAAGCTATTACTGTAGTTAAGTCTCTATTACATGTAACTGAAGGCAACCTCAGACCAACTTTTCCTTTTTTTTCAATTTTTTCATTTATTTTACATACGGACCACAGTTTCCCCTCCCTCCTCTCCTCCTGTTCCCTCTCCCCACCTCCACCCCCCATCTACTCCTCCGTCAGGCAAGCTTTTTAAAAATTGTGGTTTTTTTTTTTTTTGGTGGCGCACGCCTTTAATCCCAGCACTCGGGAGGCAGAGGCAGGCGGATCTCTGTGAGTTCGAGGCCAGCCTGGGCTACCAAGTGAGTCCCAGGAAAAGGCGCAAAGCTACACAGAGAAACCCTGTCTCGAAAAACCAAAAAAAAAAAAAAAAAAAAAAAAAAAAAAAAAAAAAAAAATTGTGGTTTTTAAATTAAGTTAGGTTTCCCTTAGAATTCTGACATTTAGGTAAACTATTTCTCTAAGTTTGATAAACCACATGATACCTCCTTCTCTCTTAGAAAATGCAATTCAACTATAGCTTGGGATGACCCATTGTTCTTGAATCAGTTCATGAAACAGTGACATCAAACAGAATTCAAATTCGTTTGTTTTGGTGAGTCGCCAAATAAAGGCAAAGAGTTTAAAACAATAACCCTAACATCAGGAAACTGTACACGGTGGTGCTGAGGATGGAGGCTGGTTGATAGAACGCTTGCTTAGCATGCATGAGACCCTCGGGTTGATCCCTAGCACCGCAGAAACCCCAAATCTGGTGCATGCCTACAATCCCAGCATTAAGGAGATGGAAGGAAGGACCTTAAGTTCAAGTCGTCCTTGGCTACATAGGAAGTCTGAGGCCAGCCTGGGAAACATAAGACCCTGTCAGAGGAAGAAAGAGCGGGAAACAGGGAGAGAGACGAAATATAAGGAAGTTAGTAAAATTAGAAGGAAGTCTTTTTCATGGAATAGCTAATGTATTTCTAAAAGTATTTAGGATCTTTAACTATATTTAGACCAAATGACTCCAATTTTTGTTTTGTTTTATTTTGTTTTTGTGGCTCTCTCTATGTACCCCTGCCTGGCTGTCCTGGCTGGCCTCAAACTTACAGAGGTCTGCCTGCCTCTGCTTCCTGTGTACCGGGGTTAAAGGCCTGTGCCTTTATCATACCCAGCTAAATGATTCCACTTTTTGAAGGCAAACTGAAACTGAATTTTAACAACTCTGCTTATCCTTAAGCACAGGCAAGTTTGAAGCATGAAGGTGTAGAAATGGTTCCTATTCCCAGAGTTACAGCCTTTGCGAGGATATAAAAGTCAGAGTCCAACGTCAAAGTGAAACACAGAAGACTAACGTGGAAAGGTAAGTTATTCTCAGGCACAGCCCTAGGGCAGCAGGATCACTGGGAGTTCGAGACCAGCCAGACCCTATCTTAAAAGAAAAAAAAAAAGACACAGTTAAAATAGAATATAAACAAATACAAAATCTATGATACACAGAAAGGGCGATTAGGACAGAAGTTACCGGAGAAGATGACAGATGACGTGGGTGAGGGGAACTGGCAACAAAGCCTGAGATCTACGTGGTTCGAGGTTGTTCATCTACGCAGCACCTGCCACTCTTGACCAACACTGTGGGGGTGACGTCATCTCCACGTGAAATGCGCCTGGAGCTGTGTAAGGGTCAATCCTGTCAATCATTCCCTTACATACCAAAGCTTGGAAGGCTAGCCTCTCGCTAGCCTAAAAACAGTTTATGAAAGTGTGGTAAATATAAAGCCGCGATAAGCCTACCGTCTCCACGAATATCTAAATACCATGTCCCTTTGTTTTCCAGTTTAAAACACTGTTCGAATCTCTGTGTACCTTCTACGGGTCTACATTCCTTCCTTCGCTATTTATAGCACACGGCTGTATAAAATGAGTCTCCTCATTCATAAAATGAGGGTGGCAACGATACTTTGTCCTACTTACCTAAAAATAGTTTCCTATCTGCAGAATGGGGCTAATAATACCAGCCCTATTGGTTTCACGGGGGCTGTTTTGAGAATCCGACGTGACGCTGTGACAGATCAGGTTGACACCAAAGGTGTGACGCAAATCAGAACTCTTAACCAGAGTTCTGTCCAGCCAACACTGGAGCTAAACAGCACCCTGTCCACCACGGTATCTTTGACCATGAATGGGTGTGATACAGCCTAGCCTGCTAAAGCCATCCAAGCGTTTGTGCCGTTTCACCTACGGTGACTGTGGATGGCTGTTTAAAAAGGAGTCAGCCAAAGCCCACACAGCTGGTGTGATGCATTCATGCGCCCGCAGTGGTTAAAGCATGGAGGTGGATTCGATTTCTGTTCTTTTTATTCTGTTCAGCTTTTCCACAGTTTCCCGTTTCTCTCCACAAAGGGTGACACTGTTCTGAGCAGAATGGGAGAGAGAGAGTTCTTTTCTTTGAGTAGCTCAGCTTTCGCCTCCCTGGCTTCTCCAGCCTGACTGTATTACAGATTGGAGTTTCCTCCTCAGACCTGAAAGGGACATTGTCTTGCCATGCGGCCATGAGGGGTGAGACTCAGTCCTGCAGGATCAGGAGGCTGAGTGGTTGCCCCAGCTTAGGGTGGCTGATTTTTACACAGCTCAATGAGACTGTAGTGGTCCCCAGATTTCCATCCTCTGTTTTTGTTTCGTTTTGTTTGAAACTGGCAAGAGCCACACTTTCCTCCAAAAAGACTGCGGTACCCACCACACACCACCTTTTTGCTCTTGGGAGAATTTGTAGCCCAGCACCCCTTCACTCTCCTCAGCTGTAAAGCGGATATTGGTATCATTAATTAATAATATTAATATTTGAGGATGCAATGGCAACACATTTAACTACTTAGTGTATTATGCAGTGGGTCAGTATAACTGTCAGTTAGCTAATTAGCTGGTTTGCTTGTTTTTGTTTGTTGTTGTGTGTTGTTTTTGGTTTCTTGGGGGCGGTTGTTTGGTTTTTTTTTAAATTTATTTATTTATTTTTTAATTTTTTTGGTTTTTCAAGACAGGGTTTCTCTGTATAGCCTTAGCTCTCCTGGAACTCAACCTGTAGGCTAGGCTGGCCTTGAACCTGGAGATCCACCTGCTTCTGCCTCCCAAGTGCTGAGATTAAAGGCATGTGCCACCACTGCTCAGTCTGGTTTGCTTGTTTTGAGACAGGGTCTTTCTACATAACTCTGGCTGGTCTCAAATTTAGGATTCTTCTGCCTCAGTCTCCCAAATTTTAGGATTATACATGTATACTTCTAGGCTCCAGCCTTTAGTATAGCATGTATATAGCACTGCTTAACATTTGAGTTCTCAACAGATTTTCCCTGTATTCCATAAAATGGGAGAAACTGACTATATAAATAGTGAAAAATAGTTATTCAGGATATATATGTGTGTGTACATTACCTATAAGTGATATATCTATATACAATATACATGTATGTATATGTGATACAAATTGACAAAAGCATTCACGGTCCCAACACTGACCCAACAGTGAGGGAAGTATGTGGGACATCAGCAGACACTATTGCTTTTTATCATAAAAGTAAGTAACTTTTGAATCTGCCTAAAACAAAACAGTTGTAGTTCCACAAACACCCAGATTGTCTCCTAATGAAGATAATACCAGATATGTTTATCCCTTTATGGAAATTGGGACTTTATTCACATTTAATTAAAAACAAAAAATTCTTCTTGTCCTTAAAAAAAAAAATGCTTTTAGCTCTCTTGGTGGGTTTTATTTACATCATAAGCATGCATGACTTTCTAGTCTGTTAAAATTTCATTTCCTTTACGTTTTAGAAATTTATTATTTATTATTGTGCTTGTGTGCATGACCTGGTGTGTTTGTGGCGGTCAGAAGACAATTTTGTGGGGTTGGTTCTCTCCTTCCTCTTACATGGGTTCCAGGATCAAATTCGGGTCATCAGGCTTGTGAGCCAAGCACTTTACCCCTGAGCCGTCTTCCAGTCCTGAATTATAATTTTCAATGAAAAGAAACTCTTATCCTGAGGGGAAGTACTGGGGGGGAAGAAACTGAAAAAAATGTATTGCCTGAATTCTTGCTTCACCCCCGCCAAACACTTCTATCTAATTCAATTATTTAGATTATCGCTCAAGACTCTCCTTCAATAATCTCCCCCAGCCCTCCCAGCACTCACACAGCAAAGCTACTGATGAAAAACTGGAAACCCAAATACTTTTCTAATAGCAAAGAGCAAGCTACAAAATACTGTCTCAAAGAAAAAGGGATGGGAGAAAAATATAATTTTTCTTAACTGAAGTATTGGGAAGAAATAAAGAAACATGAAGCATTAAAGAAAAAAAAACCAAAAAAAGACAAAAACTGTCTAGGACCGGGGGTGGCACACACTCTTCACCCCAGCACTCAGAAGGCAGAGGCAGGAGGATCTCTGTGAGTTCGAGACCAGCCTGGTCTACAGAGCGAGATCCAGGACAGCCAGAGCTACATAGTGAGACCCTGTCTTGAAACAAAACAAAACAAGCAAAAAAAAAAACCTATCTATAGGTCTGTCATCTAAGTCAATAAGGGAAGGCTTGGATGTATTTCCGTCCTGTATGTCTTCTGTGTGGCTTTGCATATTTAATGTGTCTCCTCCACTGTTTCACTGCTTATGACATAAACCTCTCTCCAATTAAAGCTCAAAGACAGCTGGGGTTTTTTTTGTATGTCAGTCTGGTTGGTTAGGATTAACTTTATCCGTGGGTGATTGACGACCCCCACCCCTAGCAACAGCCGATTACAGTTTGTCTCCTAAATAAACCGAAGGCTTTTATGAGGGAGTCTAGAATCATCAGGGATCAGCACCCCTCAATTTTGCTGCTTCAGCATTCTCAGTACTGTGCCCCCAGATGATTTCTCTGGCTGCCAACGGCCAACCAGCTAGACGTAAAAGACAAGCGAAGAGCATCCTTCTTTTTCTGGATGGAATTTTCCCCCATTAGCTTCATATCTCATTAGTCAGAGCTAAAAGATGCGGTCACTTGGGACTGTGAAGGGGGCTAGACATGGAAACGTGATTCCATGCGGCCATGTACTTGGTTTACAATTTGGAAGTCCGGAGGTGGGGAGACGCCCAAGCAATTAAGAGCACCTGTTGCACAGCCATGAGAAACTGATTCAAATCCCAGCACTCACGTAATGAGGTAGACGTTGCATGGACTCCCGTAAACCCCAGCTCTGAAGGGGGTGGAGACTAGAGGATGCAAACTCTATTTTCAGGGAAAGACCCTGCCTTCAAGGAAGACTGAGAGCTCAGGCGTATTACTAACTAGCTCTTACAACTTAAATTAACCCGTTTATTTTGGTGGGGTTTTTTTGTTTTTGTTTTTGTTTTTGTTTTTTTGTTTTCTTTTGGTGGGGGAGCAGGGAAAGGTAGCTGTCTGGTCCCTGGGACTCCGATGGGTAGGGCCTAGGGGCTAGGGACCTGATCTGTCGGTCTGGAGATGGGCGCTTACCTGTTCTCTCAGTCGGTGAAGTGTATACTTACGATTCTGGTGATCTGGTTCGGTGGCTGGGCGGCGCCTTCTTCTGTGTTCTCAGGTCACGTTTTGCTCATTCGTCAACTCCTCGGCTGATCTTGTTTCCTCAGACTTCAAACTGTAGGGTTCTGAATCCTCTCCCGGATGGATTTCAGCTGAGCAGGGTAGTCTCACCAACACCTCCAAGTTGTTGGGTTTTGCAGGATCAGCAACTGGGCCCTGGTTGGTCTCAGACAGAGTGTTCAGATCCGTTCTGGTTCCGTTCCACGGAGATGGCTCCTTCCCCGGGTGTTGGGATTAAAGGTGTCCCTGTTCCAAGCTCTTGATTAAGAGCTTGTTTTCACTAACTTTTCAGCGGGTAATAGCTTAGTTTCTGGTCTTTATTGCAACTGTGTCTCGGCCGCCGCCCACTGCTGCGCCCGCCTGCCTCTAACCCATTTATTTAGTCTACATTTTGCCATGTGGTGTTACCTCTCTTTCATCTTGCACCTCCTGTGTCCTCTCCATGTCTCATTGGCAACTCCTCTGACCCCTCCCTTCTTCTCTTCTTCTTCTTCTTCTTCTTCTTCTTCTTCTTCTTCTTCTTCTTCTTCTTCTTCTTCTTCTTCTTCTTCTTCTTCTTCTTCTTCTTCTTCTTCTTCCCAGTGTCCTTAGTCTGGTTTTCTCGCCTAACCTTATCCTGTCCAGCTATTGGCCAGTCAGCTTCTTTGTTAAACCAATCACAGCATAACTTACACAGTGTGCAGAAGGATTACTCCACAGCACAGGTTTGTCCCCTGAAACCACAAAGTAGCTCACAACCATTCATGATTCCAGTGCCAGGGGATCCAATGCTCTCTTCTGACCTCCTCGGGCACCAAGTATACATCTGGTACACATACATTCATACAGGCAAAACACTCATACACATAGAATAAAATAAATATATATAATCTGAAAACCATTATTGTTGGAGGAGGGGGTTATGCATGCCAGAACCCCCGAGTAGAGGTCCGAGGACTGTTCTGTGCATGCAGTTCTTTATTCCACCTGACGTGATCTCTGAGGGTGGGGTAAGGCCGCCAGGTTACACAGCAGGTGCTTTTATTCCTGAGCTGTCTCGTGGACCCCTGATTCCAGAATGTTTTTTTAAGATTTATTTATTTATTTGTTTGTTTGTTTGTTTATTGCTGGATATGGTGGTGCACCCCTTTAATCCCAGCACTCAGGAGGCAGAGGCAGGAGGATCTCTGTGAGTTCTAGGACAGCCAGGGCTATATAGAGAGACATTGTCCCAAAGAAACAAAAAAGAAAAAGGAAGTAAAACAAGATTTTTTTATTTTTAATTATATGTGTGTGTGTGTGTGCGCACACACGGGTGCATGTGCATGCTCATCAATGTGGTATATGCACATGAATACAAATGTCCTCAGAGGCTAGAGACATCAGATCCTCCCTGAACTAGAGTTCTAAGTGGTTGTGAGCTGCCTGATGTGGTACTGGACACAGAACCTGGGTCCTCTATGAGAGGAGTATGCTTTCCTAACTGCTGAGCCATCTCTCCATCCCCTGCCTCCAGAATACTAGAACAAACAAACAAAACTGTCTTTTAGAAGTCAGCTGGAAATATAGCTGCATGATCTAATTCAACCTGGTAAGCATGAGGCCCTGAAATCTGTCCTCAGGTCTGGGCATGAGGGATGGGCAGAACACTGGAAGTAATGAGAAATGTTTCTGGAGGATGGGCACATGACCTGGAGTTGTACATTTGTATGACGTGTCTCCCCAGAGGTTTAGTGTCCCTGAGTGATGCTCAGAGGCAGGCTTTGGGGAAGTGACTGGATCATGGGGGCTCTGACATTATCAACGAAACAATTCAAATTCATAATCTGTGGCATTATGGTGGAAATGAGGCCAGGGCCTTTATGGAGAAAGTAGGTCATATAGGGAGTGTTTTGAGGGTATATATGGTCCGTGATTTTCTCTTCCCCACTCACTTCTCCCTATCTCTCAGTTTCCTGATACCATGATGTAAGCAGCTTGACCTCACCATTACCACCCATCATAATGTGCTGCCTCTCCCCAGGTCCCTAGCAATGGAACCAACCAACCATGGACTGAAAGCTTTGGAACCATGAGCCAAAATAAATCTTCCCTTCATTTAAATTGTTTGTGTGGGATCATTTGTTATAACTACAGAAAACTGGCTATAGATCACAGATCACCACAAACCTAATGCTTCAAAATGACCTTTACTTCTTAGCCCGTGTTTCTGTGGATTGGAGGCTGAGCTCATCTGGGCTCTCTGCAGAGAATCCTGCAAGGCTAAAAAGTATGGGCCAGATTGAATTCTTATTTGGAAACATTCAAGGAAAAGCAAAAGTGCTTCCAGTTTTATTCAGGCTGTTAGTAGAACCTGACTCCCTGAGGTTGCTGTTCTAATCCCCATTAGCTAGGTGTCATTTAAAGACAGCCCTCCCCTTTATAAGCCACCTATACCAGCAGGAGCCCACAGAGACGTCTTCACCTTTCATAGCCTATATCTTCTTTTGCTATATGAATAGAAAATTGTCTACCTGTAAAGGGCTGCCCACATCTTAAGGCCAACGAATGTGAGATTATAATTACATGCAAAAATCTCATTGTAGCATTGCCTAGAGTCGTGTCTGGTTGTCAAGCCAAGGGACAGAAATCACAGTGACTGTTTTTAGACTCTGCCCACTGTACAGTCAGTTAGTCTGTGAACCTACCTGAATTTGCCAATCAGTTCATCAGTTAAATAATAATTACCTATTGGCCAGTTACTGAACATATCATTCCAGTATATGGAATCTTCTTTTTAGTCTGAAAGATGTTAGAGGATTCCAAAAATTTGAAGCCTACTCCAGACCAAAATAAATAAATAAATAAATAAATAAATAAATAAATAAATAAATAAAGTCAATTACTTTCAATAAATGATTAATATAACATTTGAAATAGTGTTTAAAAGTATTTTGCACTTTTACTACATTTATTATTTATTGTGTGTGTGAGTATGCATGCATGCCGTGGTGTGGACATGGAAGTCAGACAACTTTTGGGAGTCATCTTCTCCTTCCATCATGTGGGTCCCAAGAATCGAACTCATGCCATAAGGCTTGACAGCAAGCTCCTTTACCTGATGAGCCATCTTGCTAGCCTCGAAGTGTTTTACGAAGATTCACAACACATTACTTCCGGACCTTTGAAACTTATCCATGTTGCCTTTTGTTTCACTACCACCCAGAGACCGACATTTAACTGCCCTCTCCCTTCCATAAAGAATCAGGGCTGGAATGAGACTCTGTTTTACACATTTCTCTGTCCATGAAGGTCTCCACTCCGATCCTCATGTGCTTCATTTTCTTCTTTTTCCAGAACATTCACAAATGTAATGCTTTCCTATCCATAATTTCTGTCAGCACTTCACCTCCAGTTCAGGATCTTGCTCTAACCCTGCTTTCTCCCATACATTCTGACCAGCCTGTGTTTTCACTTTTCTTTTCTTTTTTCTTTTTTTTCCCCAGAGCTGAGGACCGAACCCAGGGCCTTGTGCTTGCTAGGCAAGTGCTCTACCACTGAGCTAAATCCCCAAACCCCACTCCCACTCCCCCACCCTGCTCTTTGTTTTGTTTTTTGTTTGTTTGTTTTTGTTGTTGTTGTTGTTATTGTTGGGTTTTTTGTTTTTGTTTTTTGAGACAGGGTTTCTCTGTGTAGTTTTGGTGCCTATCCTGGATCTCACTCTGTAGCTCAGGCTGGCCTCGAACTCACAGAGATCTGCCTGCCTCTGCCTCCAAGTGCTGGGATTAAAGGCAGGCGCCACCACCTAAAAACAAAAACAACTCACCAAGCATGGCAGCATAAACCTGTAATCCCAGCACCCAGGAGGCTGAGGCAGGAGGATAGTAGAGTTTGAGGCTAACCTGGATGATACAGTGAAACTCTGGCTCAGGTGGAAAAACAAAAACAGGTTTTATTAATGAGTAAGTCATGTTTGTGCTCTTGGTTGTGGGCCATTTAGAGCTGGGCTTCTGTTCAAAGCTTTAAAGAAAAGTCTATGCATTCGGGCATTTTTAAAATGAGCTTTTGAGGTTTTCCTTCCATGTGTTTATTTATTGTGTGTGGGGGGGTATATGCACAGTGTGGCTCCTGTGTGGAGGCCAGAGGACAACATTTAAGAGGCCAGTGCTGAACACTTTTATCTTCTGACTCTACCTCCCAAGTCCTGAGGTTACAGTCATATGCTACCACTCCCAGTGGGCTAGACCGGCATTGTTGCAATTATCTTCCTAGGTTAAAATTTCATTGACTATGAAAGAAAGAAAGAAAGAAAGAAAGAAAGAAAGAAAGAAAGAAAGAAAGAAAGAAAGGAAGGAAGGAAGGAAGGAAGGAAGGAAGGAAGGAAGGAAGGAAGGAAGGAAGGAAGGAAGGAAGAAAAAAAGACTACCTTTTCTCAGTTTCTGTGACAAAAACACTAGTGACTTAGTAAAACCCCCCTTGTCTACAGCAAAACAAGTGACCAGCAGCCATGGCCAAGCATGCAACTGTGTTCTCAGCAGCTCTTGTAGCCATGTGGGGTCATATGACTACTTCCTGCCGATAAAACAGGAGGGGAAACGCTGTGAGCTAGTCCTAAGTATAGCCCTTTAGGAAAAGGTCCACTTTGTCATTAGTCTCTGCTATCCTGGGAGCAGAGAGAAACCAATGGCCGAGGGACGCTGAGCCTCATGAGGCCCTGGGTCTCCTTGAGAGAAAGAACTGAGGCTATTGAAACATTTCAAGGGTGCCAAACTTCAACTGGGCTTAAGCCACTGTGCTTACAGAGTCCATTTGTTTCAGAAGCTTAGTGTCCTGTAACTTGAGGAGCTCATTTACATATTCTCTCAGGGGCAGCACATGGATGTGGTTACCACAGCAAAGGCTTATTCAGCGATTGTCCAAAGGAGGCAAATCATCAGCGACCAAAAAGCCTCCAAGCTCTGGTCCTGAGGAGCAGTTGGTTTTATCTCTGTGAGGAGAAATAACCTTAAGACACTATGTATAGTCACTGAAATCAGAGCCTCCAGCTGGCAGGAGCCCTGAGGCAATGGCATGTGGGTTTTAATCAGTTCCTGGCTTGTGGTGGAGGAGTCTGGCTGGATTACCCATCTTTGCCTCATCACAAGGAAAGGTAGAAAGAAATAGAACAGGACTATTCTTCTCTGCCAGTCTCCTGTAGTCTAGAATTTCTTCCTGTCAGTCTCCTGTAGTCTAGAATTCTCCTCTGTTGGTTTCCTGTAGTCTAGAATTCCTTCCTGTCAGTCTCCTGTAGTCTAGAATTCTCTGTCAGTCTTCTGTAGTCTAGAATTCTCCTCCCTCAGTCTCCTGTAGTCTAGATTTCTCCTCTGTCACTCTCCTGTAGTCTAGAATTCTCCTCTGTCGGCCTCCTGTAGTCTAGAATTCCTTCCTGTCAGTCTCCGGTAGTCTAGAATTCTCCTCTGTTGGTCTCCTGTAGTCTAGAATTCTCCTCTGCCAGTCTCCTGTAGTCTAGAATTCTCCTCTGTCACTCTCCTGTAGTCTAGAATTCTCCTCTGCCAGTCTCCTGTAGTCTAGAATTCTCCTCTGTCACTCTCTTGTAGTCTAGAATTCTCCTCTGCCAGTCTCCTCTAGTCTAGAATTCTCCTCTGTCAGTCTCCTGTAGTCTAGAATTCCTTCCTGTCAGTCTCCTGTAGTCTAGAATTCTCTGTCAGTCTCCTGTAGTCTAGAATTTTCTGTCAGTCTCCTATAGTCTAGAATTCCCTCCTGTCGGTCTCCTATAGTCTAAATTTCTCCTCTGTCACTCTCCTGTAGTCTAGAATTCCCTCAGGTGTTACCAGCTGCCATGAGGATTTTCTGACCTCCCTCCTCCACCTAACTCCCAAATGGCTGGATGAGATGGCCCCTCCCTAAGTACCCAGGATCCTAAGTCTTCATCATGACTGATGTTTCTCAGTTTCTTCCCTTGACAGTTCATGAATCAGATCGAGGACATTCACTTTGAGGCCCCTCTGCCTAATATAGCACTGGACATGCATTTGGTATTTCATAAATGATCAAGGGCTGGGCTTCGCCGAATGGCACATTCTGTTTATTAGCACAGGAGGTAACTTTGCAATAGTCATTTTTGCTATCATTTCCAGGCCCTCTCAAAATCTATAATCTCAGAATTGAGAAGACAGAGGAAGGATGATCCTGACTGAGTCCAGGCAAGCTTGAAGTACTGAGGACTTGCCGCAAGGGAAGAAAATAAGCAAAACCAACAACAAACAAAATTTTCCTTCTTATTTTTGTCCCATTCTTATTTTCTACTGCATGAGACTTACACTGCCTTTGCGGGTTCAGCGGGGCCTGCTTTGCCTTCCTAAAGTGTTTTTTGAAAATGTCCTTCTTCTCCCGGCAGTGGTAGAACATGCCTTCTTGTTTTGTTTTGGTTTTTTCGAGACAGGGTTTCTCTGTGTAGTTTTGGTGCCTGTCCTGGATCTCGCTCTTGTAGACCAGGCTGGCCTCGAACTCACAGAGATCCTCCTGGCTCTGCCTCTGCCTCCCGAGTGCTGGGATTAAAGGGGTGCACCATCGCCAGCCCAGGTGGTAGAACACGCCTTTAAGGCCAACACTCGGGAGGCAGACGCAGACGGATCTCTGTGAGTTCAAGGCCAGCCTGGTCTACAGAGCTAGTTCCAGGACAGCCAGGGCTACACTGAGAAACCCTGTCTCAAAAAACCAAAAAAGGGGGAAAAAACCCAACAACAACAAAAAAAGAAAATGTCCTTCTTGATTATTAGCATTTAATATTTCTCCTTTATTACACTGTAGACACTGAGCCAAGAGTTAGACTGAGGAGAGAGCTGAAGTCGGGAGCCTTAGTTCTCTTGATCTCTGGAGTTGACAATGAAATGCCACAAGAGCAGGGCTCAGCAATCTCAAAGGAGCACAGTAGAGGAGAGCTCACTTCCCAGCCAGTTTGCACAGTGCTGCTCGAAAGGAAAATAATACATAAACCAGGCAGGGTAGTGGTGGTGCACGCCTGTAATCCCAGCACTCGGGAGGCAGAGCCAGGCAGATCTCTGTGAGTTCGAGGTCATTCTGGTCTACAGAGCAAGTTCCAGGATAGCCAGGACTACACAGAGAGAACCCCTGTCTCAAAAAACTAGGGGTGGGCCTCTGGGAAGCAAAGTCCAAAAACCTAGTTCCTATCAACGTTCCCTTTTGCCTATAAAGAACTGCAGTTCTGTGCAGATTGATTGTCCAGAGTTTTTTAATCTGTAAATTGTGATCTATGTGTACATTCTAATCTATCTAATCGTGGAGGGCACTGTGTTTTAGTCTGATAGAGCCCTGTTCTGTTGGCGCACATCTTCAGAGAGGCAGTGAGTTCACAGAGGCGCTGTGGTATGACAAATGCCAGCACTTGCCAAAGAGAACTGAATTTAAATCTTTCCACACCTATGAACTGTCTGCGTGTCTCCAGAAAGTTACATGTCTGTTTCCTCACCACACACGGGGATGTGAATGCCTGCCTTACTAGCTAGCTGGTCCACAGAGCGTTGAGCTGGGAGTCTGCATGCATTGTGTTCCTAGGAACATGAGCTATAGTGTGTTCATGCACATTGTTTCCCTTCATCCTTGATAGTATCATTGCTGTGAATTATGGGGAAGAATCAAGACTCCGAGAAATGAAATGAGCTGGGTGTGGCCGTTCATACCTGTAATCCTATCTCTGGGGAGGTGGAGTCGGAAGGATCAGGAAGTTCAAGGCTAACCTCAGCTACAGAGTTTGAGGCCAGCCTGGGCTACAAGAGACAGTGTCTCAAACCCAATTCACCACTACCCTCAAAACAAAAGTGACTCCTCAAAATTATGCCATGGGGGCAGAGCAATGTTCTTTTCCATTACCCCATGCAGAATTTAAATGAGAGACGAAACTGAAAATATGGACAGCGAGGCCCACCTGGGGAGCTAGCAGGACCAACCCTGGAGCTAGCAGGACCAACAGGGATGCCCTCCAAACAGTATAGAAGTGTCAAGGAGGATCCCGGAGACAGACTCCAATGCTATCAGATGCCATGGAAACACTGCCTCGGTGTGGTATAAGTCAGGGGACCACTGTTTCCTCAGCATCCATACACCTGCCTAGGCCCCTTCTGTTTTGCCAATTCCAAGCCCCGAATGCTCATGAAACATTTTCTTCTCTTGTGTGTATCTGTCTTCCACAGTTTGGAAGACTTCTCCTTGTCCTTAAGCTGATAGAGGATAAAGGACACAGCTTCCTCTCACCCACAGGGCTTCCTCCTCACTCTAGGTGAGAGGAAGCATCCTCATATTAACATACCAATCGATCCCACACTCCACTTACTGTGCTTTCTACAAAGGCTCCAGCCTCCCTTCTTCCCTCCCTCCTCCCTCCCTCTTCCTGATCCCAATGCTGAAGTCATGGTGCCTAATTTAGGTCAATGGCATAATTTCTACCCACAGCAAGATGATATCTCCTCAAGCAAGCACAGCTCCAGCCTGCTCCTGAGGCAGAGTTAAGGGCTCAGGAAAGAAAACCAGGGCCTGCAGCAGCCCTTCTTTCCTCTAGTCCCCGCCCTGGCTCTTGCTTATTGTCCTAATACATTGTGGTTTTTTTTTTTTTTGTTTTTTTTGTTTTTTTTTTTTTTTAGAATAGCTGAGGTTTCAGAAGCACAGGCTACAATTCTCTCTTTGTAGGCGATTATCACTTTGGTCTTTGTTGTTGAGGTGGTGGTGGGGATTGAACTTAGGGCCTCATGCAAGCTAGTGCTCTACCACTGAGCATCCCACCAAGCACTCATGTGTTAAAATACAGGGAGAAGTATAGATGTTGGTCTCTCTCTCCCTCTATTGGAATTTTCCGCATAATGGGGCTGTTAGTGTTTAGAGAAAGCCACTAAAACCGAAGACCGCCAGGGTTAAATAATCGGGAGACATCCTGCCCTCATTACTTGTGTGAAACCCCACCGAATCCCAGGGATGGGGTGTGAAATCAGTAGAGACATGAACTGTTAATTTCCAGGGAAGAGATGATTGAATTAAAATAATTGTCACTTCTTTGTCCAGAGGGAATGGAAGTCCCTTTAGTCTTGAGTCTTTGTACAATTAGGTAATCTCCAGGAAGACCATGAACCACTTTATAAAATTTCCCAGTTTTCAGGAAGGAAAACATTCTGTTGACCCAGAGCTTTCTTTTCTTCTCTTTTTTCATTTTATTTTTATGTGTGTGGGTGTTTTCCTGCATGTCTGTCTGTGCACCACATGCATGTGGAGTGCTCACATGAGGCCAGAAGAGGATGCTGGATCTTCTGGGACTAGAGTTACAGACAGTTGTGAGTTGCTGTGTGGGTGCTGGGAATTGAACCCAGGTCCTTGAAAGAGCAACAAGCACTCTTAACCTCAGAGCCATTTCTCCAGCTCCAAAGTTTTCATTTTTGTTTTGAACTGGTTTTGAACTGGTTTTGGTGGAAGGTGACAGGAAGGTGTGTGTCTAGGGGACAGGCAGTGGTCAGGAATTCATAGTCCTGCCTTTTGTTGGTTTGCCATTTAACCTGCTGGGCCTCTACACCGATGGCATTAAGAACATACCTTTTATAGACTCCTGGCCATCATTTTTAAAATTCCTTTCTAGGCTGGAGCTGAAAAAGATGCTGCTTGCAGTGTGTAGACTCACTATCCATAGCTCTTCCTGTTGCCGTTTCGTTAGATGCAGGGATCCCTTGCAGCCCAGGATGGCCTGAAACTCACTGTGTAGCCAAGGATGTCCTTTACCTCTACTCCTTCTGCTTCTGCCTCCCAGATAATAAAATTGCAGGCATACACCACCATGCAGTTTTACGTGGTATTGAAAATTGAACCCAGGGCTAGACGAGCACTCTACCAACTGAGCCACACCCCCAGCCCCTCACACTCAATCATTTTTGATCCTGTTTGCACGATCAGACATTTCAGGACCAAGTGAGAACTGGGGACATAGAAAAAAAATGTCAGCTTTCACTGAGAGCCACATCATCGTCACTCCTTGGAGGGCCTGTTCTTCGTGGAACTATGATTAAAGAACAGACATGTAGGTTGCAGAAATCCAGAGTACACAGTAAAACAAGAAGTAAAGGGGGAGTGAATACAATCCAAGGACATTTAGAAGCATGAGTGGAAGGGTCATAAGGAAGTCCCTTTGCTCAGTTCATAGACGCTAGTACGTTTTTTAAAATAGGAAATCCAGAGTGGAGGACCAAGCAGTTTTCAGATACATGCCCTCTGATTTGTTGTTGGTTTTCTGCGGATGGGACCGGGTTTCACACATGGCAGACAGGTTCTTCCACTGAGCTCTATGCCCAGATTTTCTTTTTCTGTTTTATAGTTATTACTAGACATTTTTAATTTAGTCATTGTCTTAGTCATTGCTGTGACAAAAGTAACCAGGACCAAAAGTAACTTGGGGACAAAGAAGGGTTCATTTCAACACACGTCCCAATCATAGTCTACCATGGAGGGAGGTTAGGGCAGGAACAAGGAGGCAGGAACTGAAGCCAAGGCCATGGAGGAACACGACTTGCTGGCTCACTCTAGGGCTTGTTGCTCAGCCGGTTTTCTTATAGCACCCAGGACCACCAGCTGGGGTGGCCCCGCCCACGATGAGCTAGGCCCTCCCACATCAATCATCAATCAAAGCTCCAGAGTGAGGGTGAGAATGTGCGTCCTAATGCCCAGTCCTAGCTTAGGGCACTCGGCAAGCCTGCCCTCTGCCAAGACACTAGTCACCAGGAAAGGCTTGCCATAGCCAAACACTGTGCATGGTCTCACTGACACCGCCTGTATTCATGTCCAGTCTTCCTTGCCTGGCTCCTGCTCAGAGTGAGCATTTCATCTCTAGAGCAACAATCCGACCTTGTCTCCACCTAGCTCTCTCATCTCTCTGCCAAGGCCATGGTGACCCAAATCGCCTCCCCTCTCCTGATTGACCACAAGCCCATAAGCCTATTTGTGCCTTTCTTCCTGTCTTTCTTCATCCAACACCACTATGCATAAAAAAAAAAAAAAAAAACCTGTCAGGTTCAGTGCCAAGTGTTTTAGGTTATTACTCACAATAGCTTACGAGGAAGTGTGAACTATTTTACAGTTGACGAGGCGGAGAGCTTGAGATGAGAATCTCGCACAAATGTGTCACCCCAGGTCTGGCTTTCAGACACAGGTTTGGTGAATTTAAAAGCCTGAATTCTCCCCTTTGCAGGGTTTACTCCTTAGCAAAAAGTGTTGGCAGGCTCATTAGGAAGACAGACATGGGAGGCAAGTGTGGGTCCAGAGAAGACCCAGGCACTCGGGAGCAGCTAAAAAGGATACCTCCATAGAGAAGGATTCCTGGGGAAAGTAGCCGTGGTGGTTTGGATGAGAACGGCCCCCATAGACTCATATATTTGAATGCTTAGTCACCAGATAGTGAACTGTTTGGGAAGGATTAGGAGGTGTGGCCTTGTTGGAGGAGGTGTGTCGCTGGGAGTGGGCTTTAAGGTTCCAAACACCCACTCCAGGATGATCCCCCACCTCCCTCTTTCCCTGTGGATCAGGATGCAGCCCTCAGCTACTTCTCTATCACTACTCTTGCCTGCTGTGATACTTCCTGCCACGATGACAATGGACTAACCCTCAGAAACCGTAAGCAAGCTCTCAGTTAAATGCTTTCTCTTATAAGAGTTGCTGTGGTCATGGTGTCTCTTCACAGCAATGTTTGAGATTAATAAATGGAAACAAGCAGTGAAAACTAGCTTACAGATACATGTAGGTATGGATAGACAGAAACAAGCATGTCTCTCCACAGCAAGTGAACAGAAGCTAAGACAGAAGTTGCTGCCAGGGTCTGGGGTATTAGCCGTGACAGGCCTGTTGCTGTTTGGAGGAATATGGAAGGCTTTGGAACTTTGGACTAGAAAAGCAGTTGAACACTTTAAGTGGGGCTTAATGGGCCATCCAAGTGGAAGCATGGAAGACAGTACTGCTGAGGGAGATTTGGACTATGGAGGCCCTGCTCAAGAGGTCTCACAGGGGAAGATTATTATTAGCAAGTGGCCTAGAGACCATTCTTGCAGTATTTTGGCAAAGAATGTTGCTGGGTTTTGCCCTTGACCTAAGAATCTGCCCGGGGCTGAATTGAAGAGTTTGGGGTTAGTGTCACTGGCAGAGACAATTTCAAGACAGCCTAGCACTGACTGTGTCGTGTGGTTATTAGTGATCTCTCTTATGCAGGACGACAATGTAAAGGAGAAAGCAGAGCAAAGAGGAACACAGTGTGCACAACTGGAGGAGAAGAAGAACACCGGGAAATGTAATGTTGGAGCCAAGTTCTGGGCTTCTCATCCGAGAAGCTTAAAGAAAGCCTGATTCCCAATGGAATAAAGGAAGCAGTCACTTCAGGGCAAGACCCCACCTGCTAACCTTTCACCCTATAAAAGAAAAGGTCAGAGGGATTCCCTAGGCCTAAACAACAACAGAAATTTATGCAAATTTATGTAATTCAAGGTGGGAGCAAGCAGAAAAATTTGGCACCTTCAGCCATGTGGTTCTGGCTCTAGAGTCAAGAAAGAAACAGGAGTTGTGGAATCTTCCTCCACAGTTAAGGAAAGTCCAGGAGGCCAAGGTGTGGTAGGGGAGTCTCTGCATAGAGGCCCAGAGAGACCATGTGTGGAGCTGTGAAGGTGAAGCCTGGATGACACTGGAGACCTCAAGATATTGGAGATGCTAGAGTCATGGGATGTATGTCAAGGAGAGCTGCTTACAGGGTGTGGAACCGACCCAAGAGAGAGAAATGTGCTACAGTCAACCAAGCTGCGAAGAGTGGGGGGTCTGAAGAGTGCTTTGACACTGGACATGGAGACGCAGAATTTAGAGTTTGTCTTTCTGGATTTCGGCCTCATTTTAGTCTGGTGTTTCCCCCACTTTGTTCCCTTTTAGAATGGCAATGTATATTCTGTGTCATTGTATGTTAGGAGTATGTGTTTTGCTTTTTGACTTTGCAGGGGCTTGCAGTTGAAGCAAAGAGTGATGAAATCAGAGTCACATTGAGGAGGAAGGACCGACAAAGGAAAACTATGCCTGATAAAAGGGAAAAGAGTTAACCAGCTGTGACACGAATTCTAGTAAAGGCTAATGGTGATTGGAAGTTGATGGTAATACGACGCTGGTTGGTGGCACTGGTTACCAGCGGAAAAAGTCACGGGCCACGGCAGAACCCAGTGGTATCTTTTTAGAGCTTCATTAGGAGGGAAAATGGGTGGGGGGAGAGAGAGAGAGGAGAGGAGAGGAGCCAGGCCTGGCAGGGGAGGGAGCCGAGAGGAAACAGAGGGGGGTGGTCCGCGTCCAGCTTTTTAAGGCAGGGATTGCATGACCACGTGGCAGGAACATAGTCGCCAGCACCCCCTGATGACGTAAGATGCCAGACCCGGAAGAGTGAGGGCAGGATCCTAGCAGAAGTAAGACATGAGGAGAGGACCTGCAAGGAGTGGAGAAACTCTGGAGCAATAGCTGCTAATGAAGCTGGACTTGATGGGAGGCTAGACGTGGTCGGTGAGAAGAAGGCAGAGTTAAGATGGCTCCACTTCCCCCTTAGAGGTGTGGGTGAGCCAAAACAGTGAGATTCTCTGTGTAGTAGCAACTGGGGAGAAAAGTCTGGAGTCCAGGAAAAAGTCCTGGACTGGAGACCTAAAAATGGAAGTCCACCAGGTCATTCTAGAAATGGAAGTCAAGATGGTCATCAACTTCAAAAGCATAGTAAGTGTGGCTGGGACCGGTGATGCACGCTTATATCCCAGCGCTCAGGAAGCTGAGGCAAGAGAACTGCGGATCTGAGAGCATCAGACCAGCATCTGTTATGACCAATAGAAATAGTTCCATTTTCCCTCCTGTAATTAAGGTCTCTCTGACTCTCAGTTTATCCAGGGCCCTAATAGTTTCGCTTACTGTGGTGGTTTGAGTAAGAGTGGCCCTCATAGACTCATATATTTGAATGCTTAGTCACCAGGGAGGGGCACTATTGGAAAGGATTAGAAGGATCAGGAGGTGTGGGCTTGTTGGAGGAAGTGTGTCACTGGGGGGTGGGCTTTGAGGTTTCAAAAGCCCATGTGAAGCCATGCCCCCTGCCTGCAGATAAAGATGTAAAGCTCTCAGCCACTGCTCCAACACCACGTCGGCTGCCATGCTCCCCACCATAGTGATAATGGACTGAACCTCTGAAACTGTAAGCAAGCCCCCCCCCCTCATAAAATGCTTCCTTTGATAAGAATGGCCTTGCCTGTGGTGTCTCCTCACGGCAATAGAACAATAACTAGGACACTTGCTCTTACCCACTTTTTTCCCTGAAAAAAAAAAATCTCTGTGCCCTCATTCATTTGCAGATACATCCCATAGATGCTCAAGTCCCCCAGAACCACAACTCTGTCTCTATGTCTTACACTGTCGCTGCTGTTTGGAATCTCTTCCTGCTATATGACACCATCCTCACAGTATGCCTGTTCTCACTGCTTGCCCCAAGTTCTTTTCCCTGACAGCTGGTTTGGAATAAACCAGGCACTCCTGTGGAGACAGCTTCTGGGATCGGGTTAGTCCCTTCCAGCCTGGAATCTTACTCCTAAAGTGGGCACCCCACCCCTGAGCTCCCCTTCTTTCCCATATGTCTCCCCGCAGCTCCGCCTGTTCTAGCATGTCTAATGTCACAGCTTACAGGACAAGATGGCAGCCCCTGTGTGGATACCGAGGCCTGACACTAATGGGGCTGTGGGGCGGAAGGTGGGAGGCTTTTCTGTCTGTCCAGCTGCACGGAGCACAGAGGACAAAGAGGAATTAGAGCAGAGACTAACTGAATGGAAAAGTGGAACACCAAAGTTCACTCCCAAGGAAGACAGTGGCAGAGTACCTTAAATTAGAAGCCTTAAAAGTGCGTTAGGGATCCCTCTTGCCTCGGTTGGCTTTGGGTGTGGTCTTTACAACTGAAGATGGTTGGTGGAGTTTTCCTAGCCCTGTAATTCCACGTGTGATGAGTTAGAATTAAAGCTGAAATGTGAGTTCATAAAATTGCCCAGTTGGTGAATAATAGAATTTTAAGTCTCCTCAAAAAATTTAAACATGAAATCACATTAAAATTCATAGCCATCTGCCGACAATGATCTAATTTGAAAACTGAGCACAATTAATTTTTAATCCTAGGTCAGCTTTCCCCATGCCACCTGCCTGTCTTCTCCACCACCCTGTCCCCCCAACACACAGTCTGTGTGCTCAGAGAACAAGAGACTATTTTAAATATTAACATGAAGCAAGGATTCCTTGGAAGACAGATAGATAAGCACACCTCCTATTCCTATAATTGCAGTGATTCATGTATTTCAAACTCTAAAACTAAATTCTGTTATTTTGGAACGTGGGGTGTGTCTGTGTCACAAAACCCCCTTGTTCCATGTTAAGAAATGAGCCGAGATGCCCAGAAAGTTAAGGCTGAACTTGATGAACTTGTACCATGGGAGTTTCAGTATCTGTGGGTACCCTTCTGGTTTGCTGAAAGAAGATTCCTCAGGTTTGCAGAAGGAGCTGAATGCTTCGTGATTTTAAAAAGGAGACTGTTTAACTTCTATCCTTTACACCTCAGTTTTGGATGAGGAGAAATCCTACCTTCCCCAGCCCCAAAGTGGGCAAGTGGGTAGATAGACACAGGCTTAACAGGCTAACACACCAGTTACCACCCGGAAGTCTCTGTGATTAACTGCCCTCCCCAAGCACAGAACTTAAATCGGCTCAGCCAGGAGGCTGCCTCAGCACCGGAGGAGTCAGCGTGCTTTGAGAGAGGAGCCTTCTGTGGAGGTGCTCTGCTGACTGTGCATATGTTTTTATTCATATGTTTGATTTGCTTTTTCTTGTTGTGTTGCCCAGTCTGGCACTGACCTCCCAGGGTCAAACAATCCTCCTGCCTCAACCTTGTAAGTAACAGGGACTATGGATGCATGCCAACATTCCTGGCTGCAGTATTCTAGTGAAACGAAGCCTCTGACTGAATAATGACCCATTTGGGGGAAGTACAGCTAATCATGGGAAATGGGCTATGCCTCCAGGCTCCTGCATTTTCAGTGAGTCGAAAGGTAGATGGCATCCAGGGGCTAAAATCTCAGGATGTCAGCTAAATTTGGCCTTGCAAAGAGAAATTAGGTCACAAGTACAGTATTTTTGGCCAAATATGACGATAAAGGAAGAAAGTTAAAGTCACTAATGAAAAACGAGCCAATTATTAGCTCCAGGGAGCAGGAGAAGTAGCAAATTTAATCACAGTACCCTACAAATGATCTGTGCAGTTTATCTGTGTAAACACCAGGTGCTGACTTAGCAAAGACAATGGATTTTTATTGAAAGAGTTATAGAGAAAAATGAGAGGGATGGTTGACAAGTGCTGAATTCTCCTTTACTGTTCTAGGAAAACATACATCCGTCTTTAAACTATATATGGGTTAGTGTGTGTATGTGTTACGTGGGGGGCAGGAAGCGCGTGTGCCAACTGAGCAAGGGTGGATGTCAGAGGCAAGCTGTGGAGCTGTTCCTCTTCTTCGACCTTTACATGTGTTCTAAAGATTTAAAAATGGGGAGAGGATGGGAAAGGGAATAATTTGTACATGCATAATGTTTAAATTATGACAATGTGTAAAGAAGAAATAAAGGAATCAGACTGTTGAGTTCCCCTCACCCTTCTCTCCCCTAAAGAGGAGATCTCTTGTGCAACCCTGGCTGACTTCATACTCATTTTTCTTTTCTTCCTGAGTGCTGGGAACTCGAGTTTGGGTTCCCACTCCCCGTCTTTATCTTCATTAGCCTTTTAATGCTATTATGGGGCTTTTACAATTATGTGCATGTATTCATTTAAAAAGAAACTTGAAAAATGATCTTTCTTCTAAAGGCCAAAATGGAACAGAAGGTCTTTCCAGTTTGGAGAGTGTTGAAAAGGCAAAATTAACTTCAAATTCTAAATACGTCAGGAAACCTGAGAAAGAGCCAGAACCAAGGAGACCTAAGGACTTGACAATGGACTTAAACTTGGATTGGTAACTACTAAGTTTAATGACAAGAGTGCTTGGGGAAATGACTCAGCAAGAACACTGGTTGTTCTTCCAGAGGACCTGGGTTCAATTCCCAGCACCCACATGGCAGCTCATAACTTCCTGTAACTCCAGTTCCAGGGAATCCAGTACCCTCACACAGACAGACATGCAGGCAAAACACCAATGCACATAAAATAAAACATTTTAAAAAATAAAAATAATGGATTGGAGAGATGGCTCAGAGGTTAAGAGCACTGGCTGCTCTTCCAGAGGTCCTGAGTTCAATTCCCAGCAACCACATGGTGGCTCACAACCACCTGTAATGAGATCTGGTGCCCTCTTCTGGTGTGCAGGCTTACACACAAATAGAACACTGTATACACAATAAATAAGTAAGTCTTAAAAAAAAAACAAGAATACTTCATTTGCACTTGTATATTGCATGGTTTTAGAATTTCTCATTGCTATATATTACATTATAATAGGAATTAAAACTGGGAATGTTGCTCAGTGGCAAATCACTTCCTAGTACATGCAAGGCCCTGGGTTCGATATCTAGCACCAAAAATAGTAATTAAAAAAATTATTCTAGTCAGACCAAGCATGCTTGTGCATGCCTGTAGTCCTTACCCTCGTGAGGTAGAGGCAGAGGGACTGGGAATTCAAAGTCAGCTTCGGCTTTAAGAGATTTTATCTTAAAAACAGAAAGGAAAAAATAAAAAAAAATTAGCCAAAACTACTTCAATAAACAGGGACCAAAACATCCTTATATGATCATGGTCTGCAAATCTCTCTCTCTCTCTCTCTCTCTCTCTCTCTCTCTCTCTCTCTCTCTCTCTCTCTCTTTCTCTTTCTCTCTGTCTCTCTGTCTGTGTGGAGTGGTGTGTATGTGAGTGTGTTAGTTCTATCGATGAGATGAGCACCATAACAGAAAGCAATTTGGAGAGAAAAGGGTTTATTTGGCTACCAGTCCCAGGTCACAGTCCATCACTGAGGGTATCAAAGGCAGGAACTCAAACAGGGCAGGAACCCAGAGGCAGGAACTGAAGCATAGGCTGTGAGAAATGCCGCTTCCTGGCTTGCTTCCCACAGGCTGCTTTTGCTTTTTTTTTTTTTTTTTTTTTTTTTGGTTTTTCGAGACAGGGTTTCTCTGTGTAGCTTTGCGTCTTTCCTGGAACTCACTTGGTAGTCCAGGCTGGCCTCGAACTCACAGAGATCCGCCTGGCTCTGCCTCCCGAGTGCTGGGATTAAAGGCGTGCGCCACCACCGCCCGGCGCTTTTTTTTTTTTTCTTAATAATGCCCAGAACCATGTGCCCAGGGGTGACACCATCCACAGTGTACTAATTTCAGGGATCCCAAAAAACCCCAGCCCAGCCAGCAGAGTAACAGTCCAGAGGAGGCAGGAAGGCAGGTCAGTTGAACACGACCAAGTGGCTGGTGCTGGTTCAAACTTCAGGAGTCTGACCCCAGGCAGTTTATTTGAAGGCATATTGGGAACAGCACAATTTGGTGAAAACTTTCCTGGGCACAACAAAGCATGCTTAAATCTCCTTGAGGAGCAAAGGTAAGTCAAATAAAGGTCAGACATGACTCCACTGAAACGCTTTGTAAAATACATGTGACACCTTCTATAAAGACAGGTTCTGTAGATCGACTGAGAAAAACGACCTCATGATCAGGGTCCAGGGGAGGATCCGTGTGGTCTTGGCCACACTTATAGCACAGAAGTCACCTGACAATTAACCACATCTGCTCCCAGCCTTCTGGGTGGGATAGCAAGTTATGCATTCCTTCCTTTGAAGGAACAACCTTGTGTGTTTAACATTCACGTTTTCCCCTAGTGCTTATCAGTAAGCACAAGAATCTCTGTGCCTCCTCCAAGCTAAATCCTCCCACGTCAATCCTGAATGAAGAAAAAATGCCCCACAGACTTGCCTACAGGCCAGTGAGATGGAGACATTTTTTTAGTTGTGGCTCCCTCTTCTCGGATGACCCCAGCTTGTGTCAAGTTGACCAAAAAAAAAAAAAAGCTAACTATTATGGGGTGTATGTATATATTCATGTGCGTATGTGCAGTGTGCGTTCATGTATGCACAAGTGTGTGGAGCCCAGAGGTTGACACCAGCTGTCTCCCTCACCTTTCCCCCTTGGTTTGTATTTATTTATTCATTCACTTTTGTGTTCTTTCTAGAGACAGGGTCTCTCACTAGACTGGAGCTTGCTGGTTTGGCGAGGTGGGCTGGCAAATGAGCTCCATGGATCCACCTGTCTCTGCCCCCACTGGTGCTGGAATTATAGACCCACGCCATTGTACCTGGCTTTTGTATGGCTTCTGAAGACCCAAACTAAGGTCCCCATGCTCGTGTGGCAAGCACCTCACTAACCTGGCCACCTCCCCAGCCTTTATGACTACTTCCTCAAAGGTCCCTGGAGAGATTGGTTCACCGGTTAGCTTGTACGTTTGCAATCAGATGTCATCGTATTCAAGTGCCCAGGATCCCAAAGGCAAGCATATTGAGGAAGAAGAATTAATCATCCTCCATAAGACTTGAGACGAGCTGGGCGGTGGTGGCGCACGCCTTTGATCCCAGCACTCGGGAGGCAGAGCCAGGCGGATCTCTGTGAGTTCAAGGCCAGCCTGGACTACAGAGTGAGTTCCAGGAAAGGCACCAAAACTACACAGAGAAACCCTGTCTCGAAAGTTTAAAAAAAAAAAGACTTGAGACCAGGATTTGACTTAAGTTCAATCTACTTCTTACTGCTAGCATTTTTTCAGAAATGCTAAGTGTAAAGCAGTCTGTACAAATATGGGTCTTGGGAGGCAGGTAACACCTTTTAAGTAAAGATGCTGTCATTTTGAATACATGTGAACAGAAATAGGAATATAAGCGAATATACATATGAATGTAAAGGGAAACCTTCCCCCTTTTATATGAATGTGATGATTTGAATGAGATCTTCCCTCATATTCTCAGGCATTTGAGTTAGTGGTCTAGAGTTGGTGATACTGTTTGGTTGGGGAAGATTTGGAGATATGGCCTTGCTGGAGGACGTGTGTCACTGGGGGCTGGCTTTGAAGCTTCAAAGCCTTCTGCCATCCCAGAGCATGGTCTCTCTGGCTTGTGGTTTGAGATGTGAGTTCTCAACTGCTCCAGTCACCATGCCTGCATGCTGCCATGCCTCCCCATCGTGATGGTGGTGGGCTCTTATCCCTCCACAACCCTAAGCCCCAAATAAACCCTTCTGTCTATAAACTGCCCTGGCCATACATCATTGCAGTAGGAAGGTGATTAATACAACAGGGATTCTCAGCCTTGACTTTAGCAACATTTGGGTCAGATAATTCTTTGTCGTTGCTGATTGTTTTGTGAGACAGAGTCTTACTATGTAGCTCAGGCTAGCCTTGAAGTCAAAGCAATCCCTGGGCCTCAGCCTTCTGAGAGTAGAGGTGTTGGGTATGTGCCACCACACCCAGCTTTGCTGTGGGAACGTGGACTGTGTGTTGCAAGATGTTCAGCAGCACACGACAGGTTGCCAGTAATACTTGCCTCCGCCCCTCCCTCAAGTTAGGACAACTAAAAATGTCTTCAGACATGACAAATGTCCCTGGCAGGGCAGGGAGAGAGGGTGTGGCTCAACACATCATTTCTCCTGGTACCCAAGTGGTATTCAGAATGAATGAATTCTCTGTTGAAAAGGCATTCTTATACCTAGGGTTCACCATGCTAGCTCATCAAATACTTAGGCTTCATCTACATCACTAACTCTTCAGCAAGGAACATCTAAACTGTGATTAAAATTGATTATAGCACTCTGTATCTGATAACTAAGACACACTAAGAGAGAAGGCTCTCCCTGAAGTATAATTAGGCTATGAAAATTACCTAAGTATTTGAAAATCTGGAATAAAATTGAAAATGAGAATGCCATCATGACATCCTGACGTGCTGGATCGATATTTCCCTGAGGAAGGGGATCTTGCTCCCAGCATCTTTATAATCCCTGCCTCCATAGAGCTTGCCTTAGCTTTCAAGAAACTAGGGCTGAATCCATCAGGAGTTTGAGTGGGCAAAAGGCACCCCATGAAGGAGTCCCTGGCCAGAATGAGGCGGATTGGGTCTAGGACATAAATAGCTGCTACATCATCAAAGCTTCCTGCTCAAGAAAAGGCTTTCATGAGAACTCAGTTCATTGTGTGAAAATTCAGATGACTGAACTATAATTAGCTCGATTAGTCAACGTTTTAATTCATCGGAGTCTGGCTTTGATGTGTTCCTTTCTCACAGAATCAAAGCTAATAATTCTGGAATCGTAATTGGGGGCTGAGTGCCAGTGAAACGTGGGGAGTTCCTCGCCTCTTTGCCAAGCCCTGCTTCTAAGACTGTTGCTTCCCTACCATACATGTTTGTGAACCTGGCTCAGGCACCTCAATCATGCTCTGTGTTGCTAGCTTCGGAGAACAATTCCTGGGTGTCTTTTCTCTGTGTGTCAAGGTCCTCAGTATTTAGTTTCTATATATGCAGTGTTTGACGTGAAACCTCCCAGGCTTGAGCAGAGGTGCTGAATGTGTGTTTTTGGATGTTGTTAAAGAGTAGAGTAATAACGATCCTCCCCGCTTGAGGAATCACACCTAATTGAAACAACAAATTTAAGTGATTACATTTCTCCTTCTCAAACACAGGCACATGAGGTAATTCTGGTTAATGGGGTAAAAAGAAGTCTGCTGTGAGATTCTCAAAAGCATCCCTTATTTAAGAAGGCTGCAGAGATGGTTCAGTGGTTAAGAGCACTAGCTGCTCTTCCAGCATCCGCACGGCCAATCATAACAATCCAGTTCTAGGGGATCTGATGCCCTCTTCTGTCCTCATAGGCACTAGATACACACATGGTACACATACCTGTATGCAGACCAAACACTCATATGGTGATATTTTATTTGTACATGTGGGATAAAATAAATAAATTCCAAGGGCTGGGGGAGCAAACATGGAAACAGCTTTCTGCAATTGGATGTTGTTAGATTTCCACATGATGTTAGAGTTGTGTCCAGCATGAAGTCATGGTTATCTGGAGATAAAATAGACAGATTGAAGATATAGAACAGGAAGATGGGATGACAGGTAGCTCCTGTGACATTGACAAGGATGCATCAGCCAGTCCTGTAGCTGTGGTACCTCTGGATTTCTTACAAAGTAGATGTGGCTCCCTGCAAACGTCCTGGATGCTTTCTTGCAGTCAAGGCAGTCTGAGTATGATTTTCTTTCTTACTTTGTTCATTGATTTTATTTTATTTTTCGGGACAGGGTTTCTCTGTGTAGCTTTGGAGCCTGTCCTGGAGCTCGCTCTGTAGACCAGGCTGACCTCGAACTCACAGAAATTGACCTGCCTCTGCCTCCCGAGTGCTGGGATTAAAGGCGTGCACCACGCCCCCGCCCTGCTGTTCATTTAGTTTTATAGGTTGTTTTGGCTTTGCTTTTGTTTAGTTGTTGCTGTTTTGTGTTGTTTGTTGCTGCTTTTGAGAAAGGGGCTCTCATTTTATAGCTCAGGCTGGCCTTGGATATTGATGATCCTCCTGCCTCAGACTCCCAAGTGCTGAAATTGGAGGTGTGTGCCACCCCAGCCCCCTGTATGTTCTGTTTCTCACGACTGGAAGCATTCTAACAGACAGAAGTGACTTATGTATAGCAGAGGTTTATGTGGAAATCCTTCCTGCTGGGAACTGTAGTGCAACACTGCTTACTAAGCATCTCTCATGTGTACTAGGACTCTAGAAACATTGACTTTAAAACATTTAATAAAAGCTGGGCATTGGCAACACACGCCTCTAATCTCAGCACTTGGGAGGCAGAGGCAGGCAGATCTCTGTGAGTCTGAGGCCAGCCTGGGCTACAGAGTGAGTTCCGGGACAGCCAGAGCAACACAGAGAAACCCTGTCTCAAAAAACAACAACAAAACCCCCAAACATTTAATAAAAAGATGCTTATTGCTTGTACTTTACAGTTGGGTAAATTAAGCTCTAAGAGCACAAATATGTTTGTATAAATTCCCTACTTGTGTAGGGAACACAGATCAAATTCAGTTTTCATCTTTCTGTAGGCTAGTGGTATATAGTGTGATATTCTCTCTCTCTCTCTCTCTCTCTCTCTCTCTCTCTCTCTCTCTCTCTCGACACTGGGCAGTGATAGTGGGCTCCCATAAAGCGATGATTGTGATTGGCAACTGTGGCTTATTCTGCAGTTCACTGTGTTGCTAAGGAAGACCCTTGTTTAGATAAATTGAGTGCATTTCCACTGTATGATATTTTCAGCTTACAGCGAGCTTCTCGGGACCTAGGCCCAGCACAACTCAAGTTACCTCTGTAGTTGGTTGATGGCACAGGATAGAAGGAATAAAGAAACAGAATTCCCACTTTCAGAAACTGCCTGGATAGTGAAGGCACCAAACCCCTCCAAAATGGTCTTCAGCCAAGGTCCTGGATGCTGCTTCAGGGAGCAGGAAACAGGGATGGGAACACCTTCAAACGTTTTTACTTTGGGGCTCCTAAGAAAGGTGCCACGGCATGTAAGATTCTTAAGTCTGAAGACGAACACGAGGCACCCTCACACAAGCTCCACCATGGGAAATCGTGACTCTAGCTTGCACAGCAAAGCCTCTGCAGACAAGATCAAAACCAGCTTTGCTTCCTGTGTCTGACGGTCTCTCCCTCACTCCTGCTCTGCCTCTGACATTTCTCTGCCAAAGACAAAACATGATGCCCAGTAGAAACGGGGAAGGATAGCGGTGATGACCTCTTGGGACAAAGCTCTGGTCCCATTCTGACCCTAGGCTGCTCAAGAGGGATGACCCAGGTGAAGGCATTGGAAGGTGTTGGGGACTGAGTTTCCCAGAGACTCTTCAGTACTCTTAAGTGAGGAAGGTGTCCATTGGGATATTGCCTCTCCTTGTGTGCCCCTAGTTGGGGAAATGAATAAACCCCACATTGTTAGCAATATTTTTTCCACCCCTGTAAAACAGAAAATTAAGTGTTGTTGACCATAAAAGCCTGGAAGTGAATGTGACCATCTGGTTACTGTGAGATCTTGAGGATGCTGATGCAGAAGACTGGAGACCACTGGGGACCAGCCCCAATGTCTCCCCATCACACATACCCATCTTTTTTCCCATTTCCACCAGCCTCACGCAATGACTGGTCACCTAACGACTGAAGTTTCCTTCACATCTTCACATCTGGCACTTACTGTGAAGAATGGATAAGTGAGAACGATCTCTCTGATCAAGGAAGGAGATTCATGACAGTCCACAAGATTCTTGGTCCAGGAGATTTACAGAAGCCAAGGAAGGAAGCTATTTCAATGCGAAGAGTGTCCCACTTTGCCAAAGGTGGCTGGGCAGTTGGCACAGGTAGGGTGGAGACCATGAGATAATGCTGTATGTGGAGCATTTCAGAGATGGTGAGCCCAGATTGGGGGAGTGGCCGGGGCTGACACAGTAATGAATCATGTTGAGGAGATAACAGAAGGAAATAACATCTACTGATGATTCTGAAAAGAAGTTGAGCTGTGAGGGAAACCACAGAAGTGGACAAGGGTTGAAAAACGAAAAGAAAATTCCAAATACTGGAGCATCCTTAGCTACTGATGAGAATATTCCCATAAAGAGTAAGTCGGGGAGTAATACAGGAGGCAGACACAATACCTACAAAGGGAAGCCTTTGGTGGGGGGGATAGGAGAGCATTATCATTGGTTTGGTTTGGTTTCGTGTGTGTTTACTTGCTTTCTTACTTATTTGGGGGTGAGGGTGGGGTCACACATAGGGCCACTGCATGCTAGCAAAGTGTTCTACCATTGAGTTACATCCCAGTCTTTAGTGTGAGCTCCTACACAGCCTCGTTTGTTCTGTTCCTCTGACAGACATCTAGTCCATGTGCCCTCACATAGCTGTCTAGTTCAAGATGACGACAAGAGGTCTCAGAAGGATTCTTTCCTTCCATGTTCGAGCCTTCCTCTTCTGGACCAGCAAGCTGTGATGATCCACTCCGGGATGCACTGTCTGGCTTTTCAAAGTCCCCTGGTTCACTCACGTGATTCATCTGTTTCTTCATCTTCAAAAGTTAACAATTTGGTGTCAGATCTCCCTTAACAGTAGAGCCCTTGACACAAGCTAGGGACTGTAAATGCTGGCGTCATCCTTCCTCAGGAGTGGGGAGACTGAGGCAAGAAAAGGTTAAAGAGCCTGCCAGAGGCTAAGTAACTGTCCAGGTTCATGCAGCACATGGAAGCAGTCCTTCTGCATGCTGGGTAAGTAGAAGCATTGGGGTTTGGATGCAGGCAATATGATTGTCGAGTCCCGCTCTTTAATCTCTGTGCATTCGGCTTCCTTCTTCCTTCGATAACCCATCTTGGAGGTGACAAAGATCTGTTAAACAATAGACTCGCCAGTGGCTTGTCTTGACCCAGGACGCCCCAGGTTTAAGGGATAACCTCATTCTGCAGTGACTCACACACGCCACGACTGTCCTGAAGTCCTTCAAATTAGAGGTCACCTTGATCCACCTGTGACTAGTCCTGTACCCACAAGGAACGCCTCTAACCTCCCGCCGCTCTCCTGACTTCCTATTTATACCCAGCCAGAGTTGGGCAGGAAACAGATGGGCCACTCAAATTGAGTAATTCGAAGAGAGTTGAATAAAGAGGCCATTTACAAAAGTGTGGGCAGGATGTGGGGGAAGCCACAGCTACTTGACCACCCTTGGGCCTGCAGGGGTAAGGGGAGGTGCGGTCATCAGCACCTACGGAGTGTGTCCTACATGTTTAAGGCCACCTCACAACAGCTGTGACCACAAGCCACAGAGGCAGCCTGGGGCAGCAACACCCCAATTCTGCTTCTGACCTTTTCCCCTGAGCTAGGATTCCCACTGAGTAGAGTCAATCAGAAGCCAGAGCCACTGGATCCTGAGGCCTCAGTTGGAGTTGAGAGAGAGAGAGTGGATGTAGAAGAGAGAACAGAAGCGGCCACCAGACGACTCACTTTGCAATTGTTATTTATTTATTTTATTTTTATTTATTTTTGTCTGTCTGTTTGTAGCTAGAGTCTCTTGTAGCCCAGGTGACCTGGCTGGCCTCAGATTCTCAATACAGCAGAAGATGATCTTAGCCCCCCCTTAGTCCACCTTCCAAACACTGGGATTACAGCTGTTGTGTGCCACCACACCTGGCTGCCTGGGCTCAAGAGCCTGTCTCCTATGTACCATGTTAGTCTGGGAAAACTAGCCTCTCCGTGAATTTATTTCCTTGTGTGTAAAGTAGGAATAATAAAAAGATCGAGCATGTGTCCCAGTTTTAGGAGAGCTTGCCCAGCAAGCACAGAGTTCTGTGTTCAATGCCTATGAGTGTTTGCCTGGACATATGTGCATACCCGGTGCCCTTGGAGGTCAGAAGAGGGTATTGGATTCCACTAGAACTGGAGTTAGAGATGGTTGTAAACCACCATGTAGGTTCTGGGAATTGAACCTGGGTCTCCTGCATGAGCAGCCAGTGCTCTTAACTGCGGAGCCATCTCTCCGGCCCCCAGTCGTGCTGGTTTTTTATCTTACAGCAAAAAAAAATTGCAGAGCATAGGGTACTTGGTAAATGCTAGATCCTTTCTTTTCTTCCTTTCCCATCTCTTTCAGGTAAATGTTGGGGGTAGGGCCCCCTACTTTGTACATGACCATAGGTGCTCAACAAATATTGCTTGGCTGGTGGCTAAAGTGTCTTTGCCTTCCCAACAGACCTCAAAACACCTGGTAAACGATTCCTAACTTATCGCTGGAGACTGTAACTGTTCCCGTGGCTTTGAAAGTTCTTGCCGAGGGGTGGACATTGGTCATGACTGCCGGCTAGCAGCGTTACAGGAGCGTTTGCCTTATGCTTTATGACTCTGTACACTTGCCTCGTGCTGTTGTCTGTATTCACCTTTTATTAAACAATTAAAAAGCTTTTCGTTCACACTCAGGGCCTGGCGCTAGTTAAAGCATACACTCCACCACAGAGTGCAAACAAAACAGTCTTTCAAAAGTGTATTTAAATGTCAGGTAGTCATAAAAAAAAAAAAAAAAAAAAAAAAAGCAAGTCTTCATTGTTGGCTTTCTCTTCCTTTGCCCTTCCCCATGCTCAGGAGGAGCCTAAATTGTTGACAGGCTCTTGTCAGTGAGCATTAGAAAAGGTGATGAGGGGGCTGGAGAGATGGCTCAGTGGTTAAGAGCACTGGCTGCTCTTCCAGAAGATCCAGGTTCAATTCCCAGGACCCACATGGCAGCTCACAACTGTCTGTAACTCCAGGGTGCACATAAAATAAAAGAAAGAAAAGGTGATGTTACTGGTAACGAGTGGACCTTTGACCTCCCACTTCTCCCTAGTCCCAGGTGTAGGAAACTGCTTTTCTGCACCTAGGACATGCAGAGGCTGCACCAGACTCTGCATTTCTTTGCAGAGTCCCATAGCTCTTGCTGACCAGCTCCAAACCCCCAGTTTGGCCTCTGAGCAAGAAGCCTCTCCTCTTGGCCTCTCTCAACCTCCTTGGAGCTCCAGATCACCGACCAGGCTCTGCTGTAGTTCCCAGGATCCCTGTCCCCAAACCACTCTTAAGCAGACACCAAAAAAGCAGAGGATTGCCTTTCCAAGCCTTGGCCCCACAGTCTGCCCTTCTCTTACATCGTCTGTCTCAACCCTTCTTTCCTTCTACGCATTAAAAAAAAGGAGCAAAAAAATGGCATATGTTTATAAATTCCTATAGGCTCCAAGTTCCACGGTGGCAGGAACCATGTTCTCATGCTTTTATAAGCTGTAGTGTTGGCCAAGGAGTTGAGTCAGATTCAGAGGTCAATAAATGGACATTGCAACTAACTGAATTAAATATCTTTCTTTCTTCCTGACTTCATGAAAGTCATCCATCTCTCCAGGATGGTGTGAACCCTCCAGTGGATTGCAGACTCCTTCAGGGAGGGAGGGACTTTGAACTCTCTGGGAGGTGGTTTCTGTGTGGCCACAACAGCAGCAACTTGTCAAATGATAAAATAGAGAGAAGAAAGAGGCGCTTAAAAAATTGAAGGCTCACTTTTTTTTTTTTTTGAGACAGGGTTTCTCATGTAGCCCCGACTGTCCCGGAACTCGCTCTGTAGACCAGGCTGACCTTGAACTCATTGAGATCCTCGTGCCTCTACCTCCCAAGTGCTGGGATTTAAGGCCTGCGCCACCACTGCCCAACTCCGCCTCATTTTGATTTTGAGACAGAGTCTTGCTAAGTTGACCAGACAAGTTTTGACCTCTTCTTGTTGCCCAGATAAGCCTTGATTTTGTGACCTGGCTTTAGCTGGGGTTGCTGGCTGGCACCCCATACCCAGCATCTGAAGAATTTTGTTTATTTTGCTACTTGAACAGTCACAGATGAACTCCCGCCCCCTTTTGTCTCCCGCACACCAGTTGACATCGAAATAGCAAAATCCTTCTCTGCTTTTGATATTTTCCTTTTGTTCTGGCCCCAGGCGAGGCTGAAAGACGAGCCAGTGAGCCAGACCATTTAGCTACTGTGGCTCCCCTTGCCTCTCGCGGAGCTGGCTAGCTCGGGAATTATAAATAAGGAAGAATCTGTGAGTGCTCTTGTTAGGATGAGAGGCTCCGCTGTAGGAAATGGATGGTTTGAGGTTCCTGGGTGCGGCATGCGAGGTAGGGGCCTCTCAGCCCCTAAACTCCAGGCTGTGTCTCCCAGGCAATCAGGACACAGCTAGACTAAACTGGCGCCTTTCCTTTTCCCTCCAAGTCCTGAAGTCCAGATGCTTTCTTGCTGAATACTATATAAATAAAGGGGAAGGCGAAGCAAAAAGACGCCTGAGCCTCTGAGAAGGCTCGCCACTACTTTCCCTTCTCTTCAGTTCAGGCCATTCACATTCCGGCTGCAAAATCAAAGTGACCCCAAGTACCCACAGCACCGACCTATGCAGAGTTTTCCCATCTCCTAGAAATGAAATTCCAAGTGTTTGCAAATAAGTACTCTCCGCAGCAAAATTTCTTTGTCAAAAAGGACACCATACTTGTCCTGATGCCCATGAGAAGGGCCTCTGGCCAAACGAATGGGAAATCATTGGCCCGATTAACATCCTATGATCTTAGATCTAAAAATGACCTGGAACCGGGTAAACAAGGTGACGTCAGCGAGCTGGGCCGGCAGCGGCTCTCTATTGCCACCTGGAGGACAGCGTGAGCAACGTCGCAAAACTCTTCGCTAGAAAACGTTGGGGCTAAAATGTGTGGGGTCAGGGGTCTTCATGACTGGGCAACCTTGATAAAATAAATAAATGGATGAATAAATACAAATTAAAAATCCCAAGACTCTAGGGAGTAGCAGCAGTCTGGCTTGTCTCATGACAAAGGCCACCCGACTTTGTGTGCAGCTTCAGGCTTCCCAGGGACGTCGTTGGGGGAAGGAGTATCATAGTCCTAATTTACTAATTTACTTTCCTGTCAGGCTAGCCCAGCTTTCTGCATCACACAGCCGGCATGCTGGGAGATGCCCCAGAAATGTGCTGGGGGTGGGAGAAGGTCGGAGACACATTACTGTTTACCCTAGACAACATCCACAAAAAGAAGACGAAGGGTGAATTCTAACTTAATAAAAACAAAAGCAAGACCTACTTTACTTTCGAATTAGTTCATTTGCTTGAAGTGCTACAAACCACCTCAAAATCTCAGTGGCTGAGGACGACAAATATCTTTGCTTTTCCTGCTAGTGGATGTGAAAGTCAGCCTTGACCTGACCAGCTAGGCAGGACTCCAGGCACAAGGTCCCACACAGGTCAACTCCCAAGTGGTTCCATTCCTGCAAAGGAACCAGAAAGAAAGTTCATCCCATCTCTGAGGGTTCAGTGTTCAAGGCCCAAGTGAACCCAGGCAAAACCAGAAGGAGTTCCTAGCCTGATATCCTTGAATATTCTACTGGCCACAGCAAATCCCAAGTTCACACAGCACCGTGTGTGTGTGTGTGTGTGTGTGTGTGTGTGTGTGTGTGTGTGTGTGTGTGTGTGTGTGTGTGTGTGTGTAGGGTACAGTGAAATACATGCTGCCTCCTCCAGAGGAAGCCCTGGGAAGTCCCATGTCTAAGTGTGGCCATGCATAATTCTGCGGGGAGGAAGTAAGGAATTGCAAATAACTTTATGTGTTGTTAAAATACTAAACATAGCCGGGCGGTGGTGGCGCACGCCTTTAATCCCAGCACTCGGGAGGCAGAGCCAGGCGGATCTCTGTGAGTTCGAGGCCAGCCTGGACTACCAAGTGAGTTCCAGGAAAGGCGCAAAGCTACACAGAGAAACCCTGTCTCGAAAAACCAAAAAAAAAAAAAAAAAAATACTAAACATAACATTATGAAAGGCTTTATTCTTACTTCCCTCCCTCCCTTCTTTCCTTCTTTCGTCCTTCTGTTTTTGAGTTTACTCTGTTATCCAGGCTAACCTGAAACACATTATATAGCCCAACTTGGCCTTGAACTCTTACCCCAACCTCCTCTCCTGAGGACTGGGATTGTGGGCTCCAGCCACTACTGTCAACCTTTTTTTCCCCTTTCATTTTTCAAAGAAAAACCTTAAGCCGGATATGATAGTCCATGCTTTTAATTCCCAGCCCGAGCAACTTGGTGAGTTCTTCCAGAGTGATAAATAAATAAAGAACTAAACAGGGCTGGTGATGTGAGTTAGTGGTAGACTATGTGTGTGGCATGCTCAAGTCCCCAAGTTCCTTCTCCAGCACCCCAAATAAGCAACTTTAATCCCCAGAGTGTAAAATGTTTCCCTTCCAGGCTTGAATGGATCACATGATTATACAGTTACATCATTGTTTTCACAGGACACATAAATATGCATGTGTTCACATTTAAATTATATCCCCTAGTCTCAGTGGCTTATTACCATGGTGGGTAATTTGTATCCAAACCAAAGTCCAATATATGTCGTCACTGTGGACTGTCAGGGCCAGAGAGTTAACAAAGGAACCACCATCTTGTAACTGTTCCGTCAGGAGCTCCTATGGACCATAGGAGTGAGGTGGTGTGGATGGAACAATCCAGAAGGGAGCATGTGTCTCTCTTCTCACAGCCCTTCTTTCTGAGCTGGGAGATACAGGGATACCAGAAGGAAGCTCTAAGGGGCTTCTTATGTCAACTTCATACACTACAAAGGCACACACAGTTGGCAATCCATCTACCTAGGTGTGGTGCACACCTGTCGTCCCAGAACACAGGAGACTGAGCAAGAGGATTATGAGGCGGAGGCTAGCCTGGGCTAAAATAAAGTCTTTAAATCAAACAAATAAAAGAAGATAATTGGCGATATTTAGTGATGTTTGCCAGTTTTTATGTTTGTTTTGGAGGTCCCTCCCATCTCTTCCTGCTTCCTCACTAGAGGTCTGAAGGTCATATATAAAGATTGGAGAATCTGATGGTTAAATGCAGGTCATGGGGAGATCCAACTTGCAAAGCACAAGAATTCTAAAACCAAGCAGTTTCTTATTTCAAAACCGAACTTTTCCCTCCTTGAAACTCTCCAATGACTTCTTGTGGCCCTCCAAACAGCTTATCTTCTCTAAGAAACCTCTTTATTCCCTTTCTCAAAGCCCCACTCCTCTTCCTCAGAAACATCCAGAATAAATTTAGATAGACTCCTTTGTTCACCCATTTGGCTACGGAACAGATATTCCACATGCCAAGGCCTGCCTGCGCCAGGCGTGGAACACACCATGGCGAGCAAAGCCGCCTCCACCTCCTGAAGCAGTGTTTGATGGAGAATTCAGGTAGGGATTCAAACTGGGGCTAGAGAGGTGCCTGGAGTTTAAGAGTGTTTAACTGCTCTTCTCGAAGACCAGGGTTCAGTTTCCAGCACCCTCAATCCGGCAGATCCAAGTACTGGAACTCTAGTTCCTGCATCCACATGGTGCACACAGACTAATGAAAGCATAGACATAAGTGAAAATAAATCTTAAACAAACAAACAAACAAATCCTCCAAATTGGGCTGTAGATGGAGCTCAGTTGGTGGAGAGCTCACCCAGTACGCTTGATGTTCTTTCTGGGTTCGACACGTCAGCTAGGTGCGGTGGTGAACATGTGTAATCCCGGCACTTGAGAGATGGAGACTGAAGGATCAGAGATGTAAAGTCAGCCTCACTACACAGCGAGTTTGGGGACAGCCTGAGCTACATGAAACCGTGTACATATCTGAAAGTACAGAAAATAGACCCAGCTGTCTTGCTCACTGGTGTACCCCTGCATATCTGTAATTAATCTAGTACCTAGCATATAAGATTAGAAGGTTCTGCCGGGTGGTGGTGGCGCATGCCTTTAATCCTAGCACTCGGAAGGCAGAGCCAGGCAGATCTCTGTGAGTTCGAGGCCAGCCTGGTCTACAGAGCGAGATCCCGGAAAGGCGCAAAGCTACTCAAAGCAACCCTCTCGAAAAACAAAAAACAAAACAAACAAACAAAAAATGATTAGAAGGTTCTGACACTTACCTTTGAACCAGAACTGCCCAGGGCCAGGATGGGCCAGGATGGGCCAGGATGGGCCAGGATCTCAGGCAAGGGGGTGTGTCGTTTCTTACAGAAGGCTAAGCTGGAGATGGCAGGACTGCTTGTGCTGATCCAGACAGGAGCTCAACCCATGAGTCACCAGCCCCTCCCTAGTGTCTGTCACCTGCTTCTTGGGAGAAAACCAAAGTGAAGACAGCGTGGGCCATGGCTACGTGGCATTGGCACCTACTAAACGCTGTCGTTTTTTTCTGTATCCCCTGGCTCAAGCTATGACCTCCTGCACCATGTGTTCAAGAACACAAGATCCCTATCCATGTCGGGTCTGATTGATGACGTTCTGTGTCCTTGGGGTCACAGCCTGGGCTCCATCAAGTCAAGTTCAGCCACCCACCCCCCATAAGCAGGTTGAAACAGCCAAACTAGCAGGAAAAAAGAAATCTATTCCATGTGGCCGTGTTGGGAAGTGGGACAAAGAGATCCAGGGACCTCCCTCAAGTCCATCCTCGGGGTCCTGAAGTAAGGGTAAGGTTTCAGTAGACGGTCAAGTTACATGTATCTAACTAGTCCTGGTCAGGGGGTGATCCTCTCTACTATTGGCCTATCATTTTCTCTTCTAAAGAGTTGTAAATCCCTTTGTGTGGAAATGTCCTCTCCGACTAGTTCAAGCATCAGGCTTTTCTTCTCCCATCACAGGACCTCTGGGGGGAATTCCATTTTCCTGGGGTCCTTCATTTCAACCGTCTGATAGCCAAACTGAGGGACGTAAATGTCTTTCAAATAGCTTCATCCATGCCGGGTCATTTATTCAAAACGCTTGTGCTGGAGAGGTGGGAGCCGGTCCTGCAGGCGCCCTATGCGGGCTGAAAACTCCTGTGCAGAGGCAGGCAGTCGGATGCACAAAGAGGACACCAGGCTTGAGAAATAAGACTCCGGCACCCCGACTCTGCCAGTGATTGCGTTCGGAAACTTTAGCACGGAACAGCTGCCAAATGCCTTTCGAGTCTCGTCGAGAGTCTTGGACTTTATCCTGTGCGCTGGGGCACGGCAGGGTCAGACTGGCGTTTTTGGCTGTGGTGTGAGGGTGGATGGATAGCAATGACTTGGATTGGAAGAAGACGTTTTAGGATTTGGTCCAGGTGAAAGGTGATGGGGGCAGAGGCTCCGGAGACGGCAGGAGGACAAATAAAGGACCTCTAGAAGCATTGCTGTCAGAAAGGAAAAGGGGAAGAGAGACAGGTGGGAGGAGACCCAGGGTGCCCCAGACATGTAAGAATAAAGCTCTTTGTCACAGTTGCTAAATGAATGTGTGTATGGAAGGCAGGCATAATAAAACATCTCTTTCCAGGCCAGATTAGGAAACACATACAAAACGGACTCTCAGTATTTCCTAAGCTTAGATCCCTTTATACTGAAAAAGATTCCTTCATATTTTTTTTATCAGTTACTTCAGTTAATACTTACAACACTCATGATTTAATATTACTTTTCCGTTTGTCTGGAGTTTGTTTGTTTGTCTTGAGACAGGGTTCAAACTCAAGATGTAGCTGAGGATGACCTTGAACTTCTGATCCTCCTGCCTCCACCTCCCGAGTACTGAGGTTACAGGCATGCACTGGCATGTCCTGCTGGCCTTAGTACTGTTTCGTTTTGTGTTTTCCATTTTTATTTATTTTCTTTGTGGATGGCAGGCATACCATAGCATGCCTGTGGAAGTCAGAGGATGACACAGGAGTCAGGTCCTCTGTGCTGAGCCGTCTCGTTGGCCCCTTAATACTACTTTTAAATGAAGTCACTTTTTTAAACCTAAATACTTATTACAGGTTCCTCCTTAAACCAAACACCCATATGCTTGAAATGACGTCCTCATGTGCCAGGGGTTGCTTGAATAAATACTGAAACAGGTTCAAGGATTCCTAAAATGACTGTTCCTATGTTTTCAGTAGTGGGTAGGGAACATCTGGGAAGCCCTTGACCTGAGTGATGGCTAAGGCCATTAGCATTCTACATATCTGGGTTTCCTCTTGGTTCCCATTCAGATTGCGTCAGTATCCAGATCTGAAGGCAGGCCAGGTCTTTGCAGTCATTGGAAACAATTTTTGCCCTGCAGGTAATGAATGACTTTAGCAGAGCTGGGCTGGGGATTGTTGTCTTCCAACCACAGGCCCTGGGAGCTCCTGAGCAGATGGGCCTGGGAATCCCACGCCCCCTTTCTCCTGTTCTCCTCCCCAGTTATCCCAAGGCGTACTCAGGTACAAACAGGGAGGGCGGCAACCTCATCTTCTCTTGTTCATATCTGATGTGCATAGGTGACGTGAGGCACATTACCAAACATCTCTGCACCTGATTCCTCCATGATCTCCCAGTGTCTCCAGCCGGGCGCATCACTTTGTGGTAGAATGCTCACCTAGCTTCCATCCTCAGTACTGCCAGAAGAAAAGAAATTTTACATAAGGAGAGAGGCAGAGATTTATATTTATTTTGTCAAATGAGTACGTCATTTAATGAGTAGACTATCATTTCCATATAGATTTGAAATACATCATCTTTATGAACAAAATAAATTATTGTTTTGAATATTTGTAGTGAATTTGAGGGGCCACAGTAAAGAAAATCCCAACATGACCATATGACCATTCCATTATTAGGGGGGAGGTTTTTTATTGTGAAAGAGAGAGAGAGAGAGAGAGAGAGAGAATTCAGAAGGGAAGGGTCCAGAGCAGATAGAAAAGAGAGCAGACTGGACATGGCCAGGGCTATCTATAAGTGAAGGAAGAATGGGGGGGCACCTTGCCTTTGGAAGGAGAACAAATAGGTATTAGGAAGGAGGGAAACCTGGCTACGTGAGAAGGGCCAAGATGCTTTCCCCCAGTATGAGAAGTAATGGTGGGTAGGGACTCAGGGAGCATGGAGGCCTGAGTGGGCTTTGGTAAGCACCCATAGATAGCCATATGTCCCTTCAGCCAGAGGTAAGGGGCATGCCTCCTTCTGGCAGATGTGAACTAGTTTCACAAGTTTCTGAGGAATGCTGGCTTTTATCTAGACTCCAGAAATCTTCTCATAATGCAGATTGAGTTCATTTCTAGATGTATGGACTCCCTGTGAGATCTAATATATAGCAGTAAAAACTATCGACAATCATCATTTTATGTGTGTGTGTGTGTGTGTGTGTGTGTGTGTGTGTGTGTGTGTGTGTGTGTTTTCAAGACAGGGTTTCCCTGTGTAGCCCTGGCTGTCCCAGAACTCTCTTTGTAGACCAGGCTTTCCTTGAACTCACAGAGATCCACCTGCCTCTGCCTCCCAGGTGCTGGGATGAAAGGCGTGCGCTGCCACCCCCTGGCTTCATATGGTATATTTCAACTGTTAGAGAATAGTTATTTCAGTATAATCATTTTTTAAGACTGTAGCACACATTTGCTTCCAATTCCACTCCATCTATTTTCATAGTGACTGCAAAGACTGCCATGTACGAATTTGGAAAGAAGCAACTTCTCTTTCCCACCCTGATAATTAGTGGTGCTGATCCTAGCGTCTAGATAAAGTAAAATCCGAGTCACCATTTTAAAGAACTTGGCTTCTGTGATCTTCGAAGCAAGTGGAATTAGACTCTGTGGGACTTTCTCTCGTCCCTGAGAGAGGTGTCCTTGTACAGAACTCGACCTCTAGCGACATGTCTCCCCAGGATGCCCACGCCTTGCTCCGAATGCCTACTGTTCTGGCCTTCTCCCTGCCTCTGAGACTCTCCTTCCAGCCCTCCATTCACACTGAGGTGTTGATGACTGGTAACCAGCCAGCACAGCGTTCTCGTTAAACGGCGGGGTATGTGGAAATTAACTTGTTACTAATAATAAGTACTGAAGTCTGAAATAATTGAGTCAGTCTGAGCTAACTCAAAGCTTCTCTTGAAATTAGTTCACCCAGCCTTCCTTTCCAAACTCTTTTCATTTAAAAGATGCGATTTATTTTATTTATTTATTTATTTATTTATTTATTTATTTATTTATTTATTTATTCTGTGCGTAGGAAGTAGGTTGAGGGGGTGAGGTGTGCAAGCCAGGACACACGCAGGGAGGGCAGAAGGATAACTCTCAGGAGTTGGTTCTCACCTTTTACCATGTGGGGCCCAGGGATGGAATTCAGACCATCTCGCCTGCCTATTTTACAGGATTTTACATTTTACACAAATGTGTGCTGGTAATTGTCCATAGGTCATGTCATTCTAAGTGATAGCTCACAGGGATATAATGAAGCACCATTAAAGCCAAGACCATCTTGGATTGCCTTGTACACTGAGCTCTTCTGACGGCTTTCATTTTCTCCTTCCTCCTCCTCCTCCTCCTCCTCCTCCTCATCCTTCTTTTTCAGACAGGGTCTCACCATGTAGCCCCGGCTAGCCTAAACATTGCTATGTAGACCAGGCCAGCCTCCAATTCACCGAGCTCTGCCTGCCTCTGCCTCCTAAGTGCTGGGATTATAGGCTTATGCCACCATACTCAGCCTCATTTTCTTTTTAATGCTACCTAAAGAAAAAAAAATTAGTGAAAATCTATATTGCAACTGAAGTAAAGTGATACTGAAAACATATTTTGATAAAATTATAAAAACTCTGATTAACTCATAATTTCTAGAGCACATTCAAGAGGTCTCCACACAAAAATATTTGAAGTAATTAATATGTTAAATAGTTTGCTTAATTATCCCACACTACATTTGTAAATTTAAATTTACCTTGTACCCTCTAAGTATATATAATGAAAACTGGGCAAATTAAAGTAAAATATGAAAATAGACAAGTAATAATTATTTAACGGAAGACAGTGGAAACAAATGAAATGTACACTAGTGTTATTTACACTGAGCACTCAATAAATATTAAATGAATGAGTACATGGACATTTAAAACATAAATTCTGTATTTATAATATTAATGAGATCAAGTTTATGCTTTTCCGAATTGCTTATTTATTTTTATGTACTCTTTGCTGTAAAAGCAGCAGTTTGAAAAATACTTTTGAAACGAATAGTGTTTGACAATGGGAATTCCTGGAAAGAGGCTTTGTCTATAGAGAATGATTGGCTGATAGAATTTATAGGGATGTGGAGAGGTTGGAATGTTGCAGGTCCAGAGGCTTAATTATCTCATCTCAGGCTAGCTTTAGCCCGCTGAATAGCAGTTCCTTATCTACCTGTGTGTTCAACTAACATTCTCTGACTAGTAGATAAAAGTCTTTGGAATCTACCTCAGCAGACCACTAGCTCCCACCCCCAAAGCTAAGATAGCATCTTAGGCCCCCATCTTTCTGTGATGGCCTCTCACCTGTCCTCATCAACATATTCTAAATTTCCTCTGATTGCCGGGTGGTGGTGGCGCACACCTTTAATCCCAGCACTTGGGAGGCAGAGCCAGGCGGATCTCTGTGAGTTCAAGGCCAGCCTGGGCTACCGAGTGAGTTCCAGGAAAGGCACAAAGCTACACAGAGAAACCCTGTCTCGAAAAACCAAAAAAAAAAAAAAAAAAAAAAAAAAAAAGACTGCAACTTGCAGCTGGGTGTGGTTGGAGTACACCTTTAATCCCAGCACGCTGGAGGCAGAGGTGGGTAGATGTCTGTGAGTTTGTTTGAAGTTAGCCTGATCTACATAGCAAGTTCCTGACACTGTCTCAAACACCCCCCGCCAAAAGACTTCAAGTTGTTATTGTTTTTGTCAATACCTACACACACACACACACACACACACACACACACACACACACACACACACACACCACTCTTCATGTTAAATAAAGTAGACTCCAAGACTCAATTGACCGACAACTATGGAACTTCCAAAGCCATGTGAGCAGCACCCCTCCCTGGCCCTTGTCCAAGTGGATGGTCTAACCTTCCTGGCTGCACTGTTTCTGGACCTGCATGTCACTGTAGGTTGTAGGAAGAACAGAGTTGAAACCACTGTTGGGAACCACAGATCTCTTGACTGGCTGAATGGGGAATATGGGCAGTGTCTCCTTCCCCTGCCTGCCTGCTCAGGGCATCTCCCCCTTTACCCAAGAAGAAAATAATCAAGTGCTGTGGGATGTTCTGTATGGCAAATGTGTTGCTAATTAGTCAATAAATAAAACACTGATTGGCCATTGGCTAGGCAGGAAGTGTAGGCGGGACAAGGAGGAGAATAAAGCTGGGAAGTGGAAGGCTGAGTCAGAGAGACACTGCCAGCCGCCATGATGAGAAACAGCATGTGAAGATGCCGGTAAGCCACGAGCCATGTGGCAAGGTATAGATTAATGGAAATGGATTAATTTAAGCTGTAAGAACAGTTAGCAAGAAGCCTGCCACAGCTCTGTGTTTACTTGGTCGGGTCTGAGTGGCTGTGAGTCTGGCAGGTGAGAGAGATTTGTCCTGACTGTGGGCAAGCAGGAAAACTCTAGCTGCAATCAAGGTCACCCTGAGCGGCAGGAGATGTCGAAGATTCATTTTAGGGTCCTCTTGGTTTAGGATTTCAATTGTTACTCACCAAGGACAGCTTTCCTAGTAACAAAAGATTTTCAGTCCCCTAAAATTCATGTTAGGCCATACACCATGTAGAGCAGGCAGGGCATCGGCCCTGTGAGCCACAAAACAAAGCCGTGATTGCATGGAGCGGGCATAGGGTTGCAGTGACTTCATGTTGGCTAAATATAGGGAACACTTGGTGTGCTGTTTGTGCCAGGGAGAACCATGATGCAATTTTGCCCTCCCGTTCATGGCAGAGGAAGGACAGGGCAGACAGCGAGAATCGGGTTACTTAACAAATGGTCACTTGTAATGCTCCCCAAGTCCACTCCAACCTGGAGTTTGTGAGCATGTAGTTGTTGGAGGAGGGATAGTTAACATTAAGGATGTTTGAATATGAATAATATTTATATGAATGCATAAATATGAATGTATGTTTATATGAATATAGTTATATGATCATATATATATTAATATAATAGAACTTAATTGGAATTACCCTACACTGAGGATCATGGCTCTCCCAGAAGCCATAGGTTGCCAAATAAAAAGCCCATTACCAAGAGTGGGATCCCACCCCTTGTGCTATTCGTTAGAGTTATCTTGAAGACCCCCCAAAACAAGGCAGGCTAGTACCATTGTCCTTGGTTGCCCACCAGAACTTCAGGGTCAGACCCTAGTGCTGACAACCGCCACACAAGTTTGTCACAGGACATGGAGAAATGAAGTTACTACTAAGAGGCTTTTTTCATCGGTAGTAGCTGTCACAGTCCTGGGTGGTACTATGTAGGCTGTGGGCACGGGTGAGGAGTGGGGAACCTCATGAACAGTCTTATTCTGCTGTAAACCCCGCATATGCCCATTGGTACAATAATGGCACAAATATTATAGAGCGGGTGGTACTGACCACCTTCTGATTGGATTTAAGGCCCACTCCATGTGAGGAAACACACGCCTGGTGCTGTGACTCCGGCTGAGAACCCACGGTTGGGAAGCTCACGGGCCCCAGAGGTGAACCTACTTCTGTTATTTTAAATGGACATGTTATCAAACTGCCCTGTAAGTCTATAACTCTCTATCTATAACTTAGTGCAACTCCCACACCTCATCAGAGACTTGCTTTGGGCAGGCGACCGGTGGTTTACACGCAAACTGGTCAAAGTGCAGAGAACAGCTTCCAGTTAATTCTCCTGTCTCCACCTCCTACCTCAGCACAGGAGTGCTGGGATTATAGACAAATACCACTTATTGTGTCTTTTAAATAAACTAAAATAGGGATTCTGGGGATTGAACTCGGGTCACCAAGCGGGGGTAGCACATGTTCTTAGCTGCTGCGCCGTCCTGCTGACCCTCCAATGAGATACTTCACAGTCTTCTTCTCACACCAAGTCTAAAAAGCCCACTGTGGGGTCTGAGGAGATGGCTCAGTCAGTACAATGCTTGCCGCACAAGCATGAGGACCAGTGACAATACAAAAAGCTGGGGTGACAGGCTGGAGAGATGGCTCAGCAGGTAAGAGCACTGTCTGCTCTTCCAGAGGACCTGGGTTCAATTCCCAGCACCCACATGGCGGCTCACAACTGTCTAACTCCAGTTCCAGGGGATCCGACACAGACACACACGAGGGCAAAACACCAGTGCACATGAAATAAAAGTATATATATATATATACACACATATATATATGTATGTATATATGTATATGTATGTATATATGTATATGTATGTGTGTATGTATATATATATATATATATATATATATATATATATATATATATATATATATATATATATATATATATATATAAAGCTGGGGTGACAAACACTTATAATCTCAACACTGGGGAGGAGGAGGAGGATCCTGGAGCTCACTGCAGCCAGTACAGTCTAATTGATGAGGCTCAGTTTGGGGTTTCATGAGATCCTGTCTCAGGAAGAAAAGCAATCTATGAAAACCTGTGTTTTCTTTCAGCCCAGTAAAATGTGCTGTTAGAAGAGTAAGGCAGCACTGGTCTTCACTCTTGGTCTGGATTGTTTGAGAAGGGGTGTTGCTGTATAGCTAGCTCAAGTTGGTCTTGAACTCACTATATAGCCCAGGCTAGACCTCTGCTAGTTACCCAAGCATCCATCACTGTGTCTGGGTCTGATTTTACAAGTGGAAAAACTACTGCAATATCAGTAGTAGATTCCCATCAAAATAACCAAGTCAAATACTGGTTTTTAGACAAGGAGCAAATTCTGAAACAGCGGCCTCCGGATACAGAAATGACCTGTCTTGTCATACTGTGTTCCCTGCCAAACGTGGTATCTCCTTCTCTGAGCTGTGTTCTGCGTGGGCCGCCATCCTCCGCCTTCACGTCTAAGAAAAAGGACACAGCTAGCTTTATCATTCTCTCAAGGCCCCGTTTCCATCACGGCCAGGGTAAAGTGACAATTTAAACTTCCTAATTAAAAGTAATTAGGTCCCATCTGGCTTTGAGAAATTGGCAGGGCGAGGGGGTGGGAAGTCGATAACCCAGATTCAGTTGAGAAATCTGTCTTCAAATGCAAATTTCTTAGTCTTCCAAACGCTCCCTGGCAGATCTGTCTCTTCCATCTTTGAGAGGGTTGGCCTCCCCTCTTTCGTCCCAAAAGGGATATGGTAAGGGTGGGTCAGAGCTGTTCACCCCATCTTCCCACAGCAATGTCTCTTCCTACTTATCTACAGATGACCCTCGCTGTCCTGCGGCTGGTGTCAATCAAGTTATGTTGCCTGGGTTGGGGTCGTCTGTGGCCCATTACCCTAGAAGCGCCGCCACCTCCTCCTAACAACTTGATTACACCACTGATTGCACTGGTTCTGCGGACCTTCTGAAGTCAGGTTGCAACTCCCGACGGATTCCCAACTTGCACGCCTCCATGTGATCCTGTATCCCTTCCCTGGTGGCCCTCACACAGACCATGCAGTGTACCTTCTAGATCCTCCGGGAATGCTGAGTGTTGATGCCTCACAGCTTAGTTCTGTGTGAGGTACAGCCCGTGGTCAAAGGGAGTTACTGGGTCCAAAATTATGGGATTGTGTCCAAAGAGTAGTCAAAGGAGGGGTTCAAAGGTCTAGTGGCCTAATCTCTATTCAGAAAAACTGAAGAGAAACAGCCCAGATCATAGCCTCCTTTATTATGTTAGGGACACAACCCAACTTTCCCCTCCTGACTCCTGTTTCCTGTCTTTCTTTAAGGAAGTGTTGATGACAGTGGTCCCCAATAAACCAGGGTAGCTTCTGGATTCTTCCAAGCTATAGGGCAGCTGCTGAGGCTTAGAAGGGTTGATCCAGGGGTACATTTCTCTGATTGAGCAGTGTGTGGGGTGTGTTGCAGCGGCCAGAAATTTACATCAGGTGTCCTCCTCAGTCACCCTCTGTTGCGTTTATCTAATTATTCTTTATCAATAAAATCTCGGGAGTCAGATATCGGGGTAAAAACCTGAAAGATCAGAGTAGCGACCAGGGACCTCCTATCTCTTCCTTCCTCCATTCAAAAAGATTGAGATCCTCTCTCAGCCCTGCCTTACTACTTCCTGTCTCTCTATCTGTCCTTGGTCCTCCAAAACCTCTATGGTTAATTTTGATCAGCTAGTGGCTAGCTTCACCCTCTGATTCAAGGCAAACTGCATTGTCAGAATGCGATCAAAATATCACACAAGGACTTTCCATCTCAGGTTTTTTTTGTTTTGTTTTGTTTTGTTTTTTCGAGACAGGGTTTCTCTGTGTAGCTTTGGTGCCTGTCCTGGAACTCACTTGGTAGCCCAGGCTGGCCTCGAACTCACAGAGATCCGCCTGGCTCTGCCTCCCGAGTGCTGGGATTAAAGACGTGCGCCACCACCGCCCGACCCATCTCAGTTTTTGAGACAGGTTCCCTCACTGAACCTGGAGACTGCAGATCAGGCTAGAGAGTTGGCCAGCTGGTCCCAGGGATCCTCCCACCTCTGCCTCCACAGTACTGGGATTACAGATACACACCACTGCACCCAGCTTTTAGGGGGGTGCTGAGGATCCAAACCTAAGTCCTTGTGATTTACTACTGAGCCATTCCCCCCTGCCGCAGCACACAGGGTCAGTGACATCTATGAGTAGGCCAACTACTCATTTGAGTGCCTCCGACACTCAAAATGAGTAGTTGGCCTACGTGCCCCCTCTCCTTCATCCACGTTCTTCGTTAATTTATCCCAACTCTAGCCAGGTGGCAGAGGTCTGATCCCTCAGAGGCCAACCTAACACATCATTCTAGGGCAGTGTTTTGCTTCCCTCAGCAGCGGGCATTATACCTGCACTTCTTTCTTTTTGGTGGGGACTCCACAGCTGGCAGCAAAAGCCTGCCATCCAAGTCAGCCCGCCCTGGGGTGTTGGTGAGCGCGTGACCATCTCAAAAAAGATTCCAACTGCTCTCTTCTTCGGTCCTGCCAGGCTCGGTCTGGGGCTCTGCAAACTAGTTTCTTTTTCTTTCTTTCTTTCTTTTTTTTTTTTGTCAGCAGGCTTCTTATTAGACTTTACAGTGGGGAGCACAGGGGGCGGTTGGAAGACCGGGGGAGGGAGACAGGGTTTCCTTTTGCTTCTTGTTCTATAAGGAGTCCTCCCTATGGAAGACGGTGCTCTCTGCAGCGCTGGGGCCAGCCTTTCAGTGGCCTTCAGCTCTCCAGTCCCAACCTCCTGGTGCTCACAGAGCTGCCAATTGCTTTGCAGCAGCAAGCTCCCCCCCCTCAAAGCTCTGCGGGGGGCCCTTTGTTGGGCCCCAAGTTCAAGGAGCAAGCCCGTATTCCATTGTTTCTATGTGGAGGTGGGGACAGTTGCCACCCACTGTCCTTACCTGGGTTACTTCAGGGTTTATTCTTCCCCTCTGTCTGCCTAAGCCCAGGGAACAATTCCTCAAGGGAGCTCCATTCGTGAAAGGATATGGTGTGGTATCTGTACTCAGCGCAACTGGACTCCTATATGGAATAGTAGAGAGAAACTTTGGGAATTTTGGAGAATCTTTCTCCAACATGACCTCAAGGCTGTTCCCAACTGTGTTCTAAAAACAAGCAAACAAAAGACAAAGCCCCTGAAAGGTGTTCTGATGCTTTATCAACGCTATGGCTGCTCCTGACTGACTGGAGAGAATACATGGAGGAAATTCAGAAGAGAAATGCATTTTCCCACACACAGTATTCCTATCACTCTTGTTAGGGAACTACCACACTATCTCAAGCTGGGCTATGTCCCTGGCAGCTGTGACATGATTAGGATAGAGAGGAAGGCACGCTTAGGAGCTGAGAGAAGGTCAAAGCCACCGGGAAGATGAGTGACTAGTCAGACAGGATCATTCTCTTCCCCCAGAGCCTCTGACCAGAGCTCAGGAGCATTGGCTTAGCTCATCAGAGAGAGGACAGTCATGGTCAGACGGGGAACGATGATCTACACCCAGGAAGTCTAGGATTCCTCTGTTAAGACAGTAGAGTTCAGATGCTGGGAGGCTGGACCACTCAGCTGTGAGAAGTCACTTAAGTACTCATTATTTTTGTCCTTTTGTCCTTTGGGGAGACTCCCGGTTCTTCCTCGGTGCTAAGCATACACCCATCAGTGAGCTCCACCTTCAGCTTTACAGTTTTCATTTTAAAAGTAAGGAATTGAAGGAGGATGGCACCAGACTCAAAGAGCGGCTTTTCTCTGCGTTCTCACGAGGCTTTCATAAGTATTTATAAAATTTGTGTTTTGCCGGGTGGTGGTGGCGCACGCCTTTAATCCCAGCACTCGGGAGGCAGAGCCAGGTGAATCTCTGTGAGTTCGAGGCCAGCCTGGTCTTCAAAGCGAGTTCCAGGAAAGGCGCAAAGCTACACAGAGAAACCCTGTCTCGAAAAATAAAAAAAAAAAAATTTGTGTTTTATTTTACTTTGAATTTTTTGAAATAGGGTCTCTTTCTCTATAGCCCAGGCTGTCCTTGAACTTGTGATCCTCATATCTTAGCTCCAGCCTCCAGAGTGCTGGGATTACAGCGTGCACCATTGTGAAGTGTGATCCGGATTAGCCTTAACAATATAAACCTGAAGTCAGATATTAGGGTGAAAGCTGAAAGATCAGAGATGAGCAGCCAGTCACCAGAGACTTCTTACCTCTACGAATCCTCAGACCGAATGGGTGGGATCCTGTCTCTACGAATCCTCAGACTGAATGGGGCCAAGATCCTGTCTCCACCCATCTTATATTTCTGTCGCTACCTCCCTAGTGCTGGAATTAAAGGCATGAGCCTCCCATGTGCTGGGATCAAAGGCCTCCCATGTGCCCCATTATCACCCAGCTCTGTTTCTCTTTTACACTGGATCAATCTCTTGTAGCCCAGGGTGACCTTGAACTCCTGATCTTCCTGCTTCCTCCTCACAAGTGCTGAGATTAAAAGTGTGTACAACCACTGCCTGGCCTGTATGGTTAACTACTGGCTAGCTCCATCCTCTGATCTCCAGGCAAGTTTTTTTTTTTCCATCAGAACACAAACAAAATACACAACACCATTGTGTGTAGCTGTATAAATACTGGTACACCTTTCCTAGAACTGTTTAGATCTATTGCTGATCAGTATGGAGTAATAGGAAACTCATTCTCTGTCTCTCTGTTTCTGTCTCTATCTCTCTTTCTTTTGTGTGTATGTGTGTGTGTGTGTGTGTGTGTGTGAGAGAGAGAGAGAGAGAGAGAGAGAGAGAGAGAGAGAGAGAGAGAGAAAGAGAGAGAGAGAGAGAGAGAGAGAGAGAAAGAGAGAGAGAATAGTTTTCCAGACACTAGCTATCACATAAACTAGAACAATGATTCTTTTTTGTTTGTTTGTTTGTTTGTTTGTTTGTTTTTTGAGACAGTTTCTCTGTGTAGCTTTGGAGCCTGTCCTGGATCTCTGTGAGTTCCAGACCAGCCTAGTCTATAGAACAATGATTCTTGACAAATAAAAATCATCCACAGTTGGTCCCAGCAAATGGTTAGAGGTCAGGGCAATGGCGGTGCACATCTTTAATCCTAGCACTCAGGAGGCAGAGGCAGGCAGATCTCTGTGACTTTGAGGCCAGCCTGGTGTACAGAGTGAGTTCCAGGGCAGCCAGGGCTACACAGAGAAACTCTGTCTCAAAGAAACAAAAGAAAAGAAATGGAAGAAGGAATTGGGGAAAGACAGCTTCACAATCGTTGCAGTCAGAATATGACATTCATAAAATTGTTTGACCAAGACTCCTGTAGCATCACCCACTGTCTATTGTGAATTACCCCCACCCCTCTCTTAAACTATCCCAGAAGCCTGAACAGATGGTTAGCACCCTATTTAATCACACTAGCCCAGTGTCTGTCTCTGTTATCCATCCGGAAAGTACTCAGCTTCTAGAAAAAAAACAAGGGAAGGAAAAAACCCTTTCACCCATGTCTGCTTGCTCTCTGGATTAGTAGGATTCTCTAGCCAGTTGGTTCTCAACCTTCCAAATGCTGAGACCCTTTAATACAGTTCCTCATGCTGTGGTGACCCCCCCAACCATAAAATTATTTTTGTCGATACTTTATAACTGCAATTTTGCTACAGTTATGAATCATAATTCAAATATTTTTTTTTTCAGTTTTTCGAGACAGGGTTTCTCTGTGTAGCTTTGCGCCTTTCCTGGAACTCACTTGGTAGTCCAGGCTGGCCTCGAACTCACAGAGATCCGCCTGGCTCTGCCTCCCAAGTGCTGGGATTAAAGGCGTGCGCCACCACCGCCCGGCTCTCAGGCTCATAATTCAAATATTTAATATGTGCCTCCTACGATAAGGTCATTGAACCCCTAAGGAGGTCTCAATCCACATGTTGAGACAACTCTAGAGACAACTATGTTAACTGTGGCTTCTGAACCCCATCAGGTTCACATAACCAGACGGGTGGGAGTCCCCTTCCCCCAGGACAACAGTAAGTTTTCCGAATGCAGAAGAACCAAAAATTAATTCAAAATAAAATGCATAATTGAACCTGAAGTGTGTTCTGTCAGCTCTCTCTCCTGCCATGTATGTGACCACACTACATCTTTGGCTCTGAACACACAGCCTGCCCATGATGCACTGCCCACACTGTCATGCAATACTGTAAACACTGTCTGAAACAAGTCTGCTCAGACTCAAGACTGTCCTGAATTATGAGCTGCGGTGTTTCTACTGCATATACAGTTTTCTGCTATTATACAAGCATCATGGCTTAATTATAGAAAACAGAGACTTAATATTTTCTTCCTGTCATTTCTCAGCATGTAAATATGAAGTTGGCATATCTTTGAAGTGCAATGTGTTAAAATGTTTTATTTTTTATAGTTGTTCTTTTTGTTTTGTATAGACTGGATCTCATTATGTAGATCTGTCTGTCCTAGAACTCACTATATAGATGAGGCTGGCCTTGAACTCACAGAGATCTGTCTGCTTCTCCATCCCTAGTGCTGGGATTAAAGGCATGCACCACCATGCCCAGCAGAATGTTTGTTTTTAAGAGTTGCTGTTTGAGGTGGGTGGGAAGATGGCTCAGAATTTGAGAGCATTTGTTCTTACAGGGACCTGGGGTCAGTTCCCCGCACCGACATGGTGGCTCACAGGCATCCCTAACTCAAGTTCCAGGGGATCCCTCTTCTGAACTACTCAGGCACGAGGTATGGAGATGGTGTGCATACATTCATGCAGGAAAAACACTCATACACAAAAATAGACCTAAATACTCTTTATAAAAGTTAAATAATCAAAAATGACTGTATGAGTGGTTGGCTTGAGCTTCGTAAGAAACTGTTACATGAATTTTGGTTTGGGGTTAGCATTGAGATTTCCCAAAACGTCTGAAATGGCTTTAAACACACGTCTGCCATTTTATACTACACATATTTATGTGAAGCAGCATTCTCAGCATTTACAATTATAAAATAAAAGATATTGATTAACTCTGAAAAACATTTGAAGATACTCTATGTCCTGCAGTATCAAATATTCAGCCAAGATTTATTTTTGTAAAGACAAATAAGTACATTCATTTCACCAAAGCAATTTGCCTTTATCTTTGATAAATGGTGAAATTATGTGGATAGCAAAGAACTCTTAAAATAAATTTCTTCATGAATTATCAGGAACGTTTGATACATATCCTATTTTATATACTTATCTAGCTGAGATCACATGAAAGAGTCTTAGATACAAAGAGGCTGTGAGTGGGAAAAAAAACGTGAGAAATCCTGCTTGAAAAGAATGTATGTGTAACGCTAAGAGGGACTTGTTAGGTTGACTAACACCATCAAGAACTGGATAGTCTCACATGGCTGTCCCCAGGCCACCAGAGACACTAGCTAGCAAGAGGCTGGAAGCTTTAGATCAAGAGAGACCAGTGATGTAGGCCAGGACCAAGGCTGGAGAGTCGCTGGCATGAGTTCACAGCCCAAGACTGGAGTTTGATGTCCACCAGGGACAACCAAGGCCAAACCCACATCTGTTCAAGAGTGACAGGCCCAGAAGGACTCGCTCTTTTTTTCTGATTTTTATTTTTCTATCCCACCCAGGCCTAGTAGATGGCACCATCCACATTTAGGATGTACCCATATGCCAGGGGTGCAAAAACTCAGAAGTACGCTTGACCAATCAAGCTGATCACCAAGATCTGCCGTCACACTGGCTTCTGTTGGTTCAGTGAGACTCTCCACTGCTTGAGAGCATGTGTTCTTAGCCCTTCTTCTCTGTGTGAGAGAACAGACATGTGTGCAGCCAAGATCCGTGAAACATTCCATCTAGAACTTGTCACTGAACCTGGTGACACCCATATCCCTCTGGAGGGGATGTTCTCTCTGTATTGACTCCCCAATCCCACCCCACTTCTCTGTGTTGGGCCCTTGCTTTGTCCGCTTCTTGGCAGCAGAACAGAGAGGCCATGGGTGTTGGCACTGAACTTCTGAATACTCATTGCGGTCTCTCTTCTCCCTGTTGCTCCAAGCTCACTTCTCTGTTTAAAAAAAAAAATAAGACAAAATCAGCGCGTCATAAATGTTGTATGTGTCTGCCTTCCCCCAGGAGAGTGTGAAAACCGGATAAGCCGCTAGCCCATTAGAAGGCACTCAACAATTTAAAAAGGAAGGTAAATGCAAACAAATGTAAACAAATATGTTTATGAAGAGGTTTTTCGGGGGGGGGGGGGGCGATAGCAGGAGAAATAACAGGAAGGGGTGGTCTCCCTGAGCAGTGCTGGGGGCCAGAAGACAGCCCAGCAGCGCCTGGGCCCTGGTGGCCCTTCTTTTCCATTTCCTCTATGATAGCCCCTCTCTAACTTGAGAGTCAGATCTGATGCAACCCCCTGGGCAACAGAGCATGTTTCTGCTTTCAAATTTTCTTTTATAATCTTTGCCCCAGGAGGCAACACAAAACTCAGGCTCTGCCTACCCATCAAGGAGCTGTCTTGTGATGAGAAACATCGGCTGATTCTTCTGCGCTTTGCTTCACAATCAAACTTTCCACTAGAGAACAGTATTGATCTCTCATCCCCCCCAGGTCAACACGCCTTTATGAATCTGGATGAGAGCCCTTCTCTTTCTTCGTTCCTTCTAGGAGACTCCACCCAGCCACATCTGTGCACGTAGGCAACCCCTCCCAACCCAATTCACCACAGCAATCTCCTCTGTGCCTCTGAGAGGCTCGAGGTGGCATCACGTGACAACCTGGGGGCTGTGTCTTACTGCGATGTCTACGTTCAACAACAACAACAAAAATAAATAGTAAAGTGTCCATCTCACCTCTTAATGATTTTGTCCTTACCTTGTATAGCTTCATAATTAGAGAGCAAATTCTTTATTCTTTTCCAAATAAAAGACTGGTCCCTCTCCATGCCCCTGTGAGTGGTAAGCCCTTTCTATTCAGAGACATCAGAACTGGGAACCAGGAACAATGGAACAAGTCTTTGGGGTTCAGGAATATAACCCATCTCTTTAGTATGGCCCCTGTCCACTCCCCAGGATTCTCATCCTGGTAACACTGTAATCCTGCTCTTTCCCCGCATTCATCTGCTGACTGGACTTTGGACATAGCGTGTCCTCTCTTGTCTGCCTAACTCCTGATCCTTCAGATTTCAGGTCAGCTGTTTACAGCCTGTGCCAGGCACATCCCCAAAGCTCCTATCTACCCTTGGCTGTGGCTCCTAACAGTCTGTGATCCGTTTACTCCCAGCATTCTCTAGTTGATGGTGAGCACTGGCTCCACATTGGATTTTTTCTTTTCTTTTTTTTCTTCTCTTCCTTCTTTCTTTCTTTTTCTTTTTCTTTTCTTTTTTTTTTTTTAAAGATTTATTTATTTATTCTGTATACAGTATTCTGCCTGCATGTATGCCTTCACACCAGAAGAGGGCACCAGATCTCATTACAGATGGTTGTGAGCCACCATGTGGTTGCTGGGAATTGAACTCAGGACCTCTGGAAGAGCAACCAGTGCTCTTAACCTCTGAGCCATCTCTCCAGCCCCTTTCTTTCTTTTTCGTTCATGAACTTCTAATCAGTTGATCAGCCTCGTAGAATCTTCAATAAAGGTATTGTTCCCCCTGAACTGTACTTTACAGCACCCTACCACTGAACTAAAAAAAAAAATTAAATCCAAACCACCCCACAAGCAAAACAAAATAAAGCCATCCATGCAAGAGGCTGGAGAGCCAGCTCAGGCCATCAAGTGCTTGGTTTACAAGCCTGAGAAACCTGAATTTGGGTCCCCAGCACCCACGTAAAAAGCTGGCACGGTTGCCCATGCCCATAACCCCAGCAGGTGAGATGGGAAGGAGAGGAAGTGCGGACCCCTGGAGCTTGTTGCTCACTTAACAACATTTCAGGATCATGAGAGATCCTGTCTCAAACAAAAGGTGGAAATTGCCTGAAAAATGACATCCCAAGTGGGCCTCTAACCTCCATACCATGTATACGTGAGCCATGTACCCCCACCTGCACACAGATGCGGACATACATACATGCACACACAGGTGCACATGTTCACAATACCCCCCACACAAAAAAAGCCTTAAACATCTGATAAATAAGTATTAGTTAAATATCAAGGCTGGAGAGACGGCTCAGCAGTCAAGAGTGCTTACTGCTCTTTTGAAGACCTGAGTTTCGTTCCTAGCATCCATACGACAGCTCACAACTGAGCTTAACTCCAGTTCCAGGGGATCTGATGCCCTCTTCTGACCTCCAAGGGCTCCTGCATGCACATGGTGCACACAAACACACAAACACACACACACACACACACACACACACACACACACACACACACACACACACACACATGTTTATATATTTGGTTTTTCAAGAGAGGGTTTCTTTGTGTAACAACTCTGGCTGTCCTGGAACTCATTTTGTATACCAGGCTGGCCTTGAACTTACAGAGATCCACTTGCCTCTGCCTCCCAAGTGCTGGGATTAAAGGATAAATATATTTTTTTAAAAAAAATATTAACTAAGGGGCTGGAGAGATGACTCAGTACTTAGAGCACTGGCTGCTCTTCCAGAGGACCTGGGATCAATTCCCAGCACCCACATGGCAATTCACAAATGTCTCTAACTCCGTTAATGCCCTCTTCTGGTCTCCTTAGACATCAGTCACACACATGGTACCTGATAGTCATGCATTCAGGCACACACACATGCATATAAGAAATAAAATTGAAAAGTAAAAAAATCAGTTAAGTTACAATGTGCCCACTCAATGGGATATTTTGTATTATGTATAGGGCTACATAAACAGATATCTGAGATTAGTAAATGAAAACTAACTTACAGATACACATGTAGGTGTGGACAGACAGAAACAAGCAAGGGTAGTTACCAGCAGCATGTTCAGTGTTGGCTGTTTCTAGGTTGTACCCTCACGGATAATTTTATTTTCTCTTCTAATTTGCACACAATGAACAATCAAGGTACAATCATGAAGGGCCTGTCTGAGTAAGCCCTTTGGATGATTTCAAAAGCAAAGGGCCTGAACCTGAGGTTTCATCACACCCCGTGCTTCGAGAACCATCTGAAAGGCCCAGAGGTGATCTGCAGCAGGTGCCGAGACCATGCCGGATCTCAGGTGGCTGACTGGCAGCTGGAGTGACAAGAAGCTGCCAATTCCAGCAAATGCTACCATTTGGGACTGTGCTTGGGTAACACACTTAGCTGTGACCGCTGATGTGGCGGATTTCCTTCATCCTGCTCTAGCATCCGCAATCAGTGCTGCCCATAAAGGTGGGAGTAGCAACTCTGTCTTCGGACAAGATAATCCGGTCACTTTGTGGCTTGGATTTGAATGCCTGTCTTCCCTCCTGTCGCCCCCCACCCCCGAATTTGAGTGTTATAGGTTTAATCCCTAATACAGCATTGTCCAAAAGTCTTTGGGAGGTACCCTCATAAATGGGTTAATCCATCTGCGGATGATGCTTACTGGGACTTGGGGGTGGGTGTTAAAATGCAAGCTTGCTCCCTTGCTTTCAAGAAAGGAGCATCTTTACTCCACCCCTCTTGATGTCCTGCCACACCACAGGTCCCGAACAATGGGCTCATATAACTGTAGACTGCAAGACCTCTGAGGTCGTGAGCCTTCGTAACACTTTCCTCCTTCAAATAGATCTCCCCAGGTATTCTGTCAGAGGAAAAAGGAAGACAATGAACACGGAGATGTCAACACTGACAGCCTGCTCCTGTGCCTACCCTTCCTAGCTGGATCTCCACCCACTCGGGGGTGAGTCTGGGCTGGAAGCTGACCACTTAACTTACTCTCACTAGGATTTCATGGCCTGCATTCACTCCTGCCCAAGAGTCCAGCTCACTCTCCTGATGTAAACGACTTATATTCAAAGGCTCAGGAAGGGGCTGGAGAGGTGGATGGGTGGTGAAGAGCACTTGCTGCTCTTCCAGAGGACTGGAGTTCAGTTCCCAGCAGCAGAGTCAGGCAGTTACAAGCTGTAACTCCAGCTCCAGGGGCTCCAGCACCCTCTGCTGGACTCCATGGACACGTGCATACAAATACAATTGCAAACATACACACACACACACACACACACACACACACACACACACACACACACACACACACACACAGAGTGGGGAGAGGGAGAGAGAAAATTAAAAATAAAATAAATCTTAACAGTTGGGCAGGGTGGTCCATGCCTTTAATACAGCACTTAGGAAGTAAAATCAGGAAGAGCTCTGTGAGGTCAAGGCCAGCCTGGTCTACATAGTGAGACCCTGTCTCAAAATGAACAAAAGCAAAAACCAAAACAAATCAAAACAAAAAAAACCATAAAACTTAAAAAAAAAAAAGTTTAGGAAACGAATCCTCTATCTTCTCCCAATTTCTCCAGGATCTCACCTGCAGCATTCTCCTCCCCCTCTGCTGTTCCCGGATGTCTTCCTGGCTCTGGGCTCTTCCTGCTACACTTAGGACTGAATTTAGGAAAAGTGGTGACTGAGGGTGTCTGTCCTGGAAGGATCAGAGTTTCAGACCATTCAGCAAGATCAGGGCTCCTCCCTCTGGCCAGGCTCTCAGTAGCCAAGCTGAGAGCTCCCTTGAAGAGGACAGGGGAATTCTTTTCCACACACCGTTCCTTCATGCCACTCACACATGTACAGACGGAGAAAAATACCACACCTAGATATGGCTCTCCCTCAGCCATGTGTGCACGCACACGTGTTGCATAGATATACCCTAACATACATGCAGACGCACACCAACATGTTCTGTGAGGCAGCCATACATCGAAATATAGCAAGTATATGCACATAGATAACTCATAGGTTACACACTTGAAATTGTTAACATGCAGTCCCACAGAGACATTCACACCTATCATGTGCTCATACTTGCACCCATACTAAGCCACACACCCGATGAACGTGCACAAATCCGACAGCGGATAGGACATCTATTCCCCAGCAGAGACAGACTAATGCCACCCACACTGACGCCACCAGGATGGCTTTTGTTCTTGAGGAAGTTTTTGTAGAAAGTTGTCTGTGCCTCTGACAGTGAGTTCATCCTCTTCTGCTTCCTGCTCCCCAGTCAGCTCTCTTCTTCCTGGCCCCTCAGAACCCCATTCTTTCATCCAGCGCTGTGCCTGCCCAAGGAGAATGCTAATCGCCATGACAGAAACCTGTTTACATCCAGGCTCGCCTCCCCTAATGCCATTTCAGACTCTGCCAAGCAGCAGTGGAGGCCTGCTGTGCCGGCCTTGTGAGAGAGAGGAAAAGGAATGAAGGAGGGGACAGTTGGGGTGTGAAAAGGACCAGTCGCTAAGTGACTCCCTATTCCAACAGCCACACACAAGATGCACATAATTGCTTTTAGCACAGTGGGATGGATAGGGATACAAAAGGTCAAATCAAGGATTTGTCCCATAATATCTTTGCTAAGCAGCGGCGTCAGACGTTGGAAAAGCATATTCATGAATTGAGCCGCCCGAGTGTGGGGCAGGCTTTTCAGAGGCGGCTGTGTGTTCCCTCTTTGAGGTGTGCCTGCCGTGGTGATTGGATTCACACGGAGCAAGTGACTTCTCAATGCTCAACAAAGCTCTGCCTGTGAATTGGACTAAATAGACTACTTGGCAGGCAGCTGAGATAACTATGCTAAGTGAATTGCAGACTATTCTCACTCCCTGGACGTCCAAGTTTCCTGGAAAATGCCGGATAAAGGCCAAAGTCCTGAGCACAGCAGGCTAGAGTCTCCACCATCTGACTCTCACCCATCTTTTAAGTAGTCTCTACTATGAAGGTCCCCTTCCCCAATAGACTATGAAGGTCCCCTTCCCCAATAGATCCAAACCATCACGAGACTTATTGCCTTGGAGATGTTACCTATGGCATTTCCCATGATGCAGTGTGCTCTCTCCCTCCCTCTCTCTCTCTTCCTCCCTCCATCCCTCCCTCTCTCTCTCTCTCCTCTCTCTCTCTCTCTCTCTCCTCTCCTCTCTCTCTCTCTCTCTCTCTCTCTCTCTCTCTCTCTCTCTCTCTCTCTCTCTCCCCCTCCTGGTTTTTCAAGACAGGGTTTCTCTGTGTAACCACCCTGACTGTCCTGGCACTTGCTCTGTAGACCAGGCTGGCCTTGAACTCACAGAGATCCACCTGCCTCTGCCTCCCGAGTGCTGGGATTAAAGGCGTGCGCCACCACCACCTGCCTGGCTAGTGCTCTCTTTTGCCCATCAAATCCTACCTGTTACTCCAGTCCTGACTCCACTGCACTTAGAGGGGAGCATGCCCTTCTTATCTGAACGGAGGCCACAGGACCGTGGAGAAAGGGACTAGTAGTTTCCTGACCCCGTGGATCAGAGCGGCCAATAGCCAGAGCGACGAGATCGAGTGTTATTGTAACGATGATGACACGTAGTTCACCTAGGACTCTCCCATCCGTGAGGAAGACGCATTTCAGGGATAGGAAGCGTGAAGGGACTTTAAAGACCATCAGAAGTGGACGGAAGGGCAGGCTCAGAGCCTGATTGGCAATGCAATTCCTACATTTCGAGGAAGAAGGGTTCCTCTAGCTCCAGTCTCCACCCTTCCTCCTGAAGGTACAGTGATCCCACCTCTCCCCAAAATCCTCACCCAGGCCTCCCTCACCTTGGAATGATGTCAACACCCCAGGTGGAGGCCCTCCGTGATGCCAAAGGTAGACCTTCCTCCTTAGTCTGTGGACCTACTCCTGGCATGAAGCCACCCATGGGAGACCACGTGCCGATGATGCCCAGGCCTACAGTGGTGAGACCTGGTTTCCATCCCATTGATAGTGCCAGTCAGATAAGCAGAGAGGAGAGGTCTCTTTTTATCAAATTTATGTTATTTGTCTTGTTCACCAGGAGGGCATGGGGGATTGTGACTCTGTTTTCTTACAGGGTAACAAGGAAAATTTCCTCCCCTTACTCATCAATGAGAATAGGTTTGGAGTGTTGAAGTGGTACCAAAAAAAAAAAAAGTGGGTTTTTTGTTTGTTTGTTTTTTGTATTGTAAAATGTGAAAAATAAAACACCACCTCTTGTAGTTATTTTTTTTTAAATCAGGATCTCTAGTTTGAATCCTATGACCCGACTCAAGCTGTGACAGGTACACTCTGCTCAGCATGTTGCAAACAGCCTTCAAGGTAGGGAACACAGGTAGAAACAGAAGGTGGTTTGGGGCTGCTGTAATCACAGGGGGAGATGTGGGTGATCTCAACCAGGGTGGTATCAGCGGATGTGCTGAGCAAAGATTAGGTTCTGGTACTAGATGGTATTATTTGTTGTGGTTGTGGTGGTTGTTGGGATAGAATGCACGCCACAGGGCATATGTGGAAGCCAGAGGACAACTCCGGGAGTCAGTTCTCTCCTTCTGCCTGTGAGTCCCAGAGACCAAATTCTGGTCCCCAGACTTGTGCAGCAGGCATGTTTACCTGCATCTTTCTGGCCCCTGACCCTCAATTTTGAAAGTAGAGTTGAAAGGATTCGATCACAAATTGACTGTAGGGGCTGGAGAGATGGGTGGTGGTTAAGGACAGTCAGAGCTTGTGCAGATGGCCCAGGTTTGTATCCTAACTCTCACACCAGCTCACAATTGCCTGTACCTTCAGATCCAGGGGATTCAACGCCCTCTTCTGGCTTCCACAGGTACTACACACATGTGGAACATATATAGAAATGCAGGTGCACATATACACACATAAATAATAATGACAATAATTGTCCTAGGGTTTCTATTGCTGTGAAGAGACACCATGTCCAAAGCAACTCTTATAAAGGAAAACATTTAATTGGGGCTGGCTTACAGTTTCAGAGGTTTAGTCCATTACCATCATGGCGGGACATGGTGCTAGAGAAGGAGATGAGAGTTTTACATCTGGATCCTCAGGCAGCAGAAGGAGAGAGTGGGTAGTGAGTGTAGCTTGAGCATATATGAGACCTCCAGGTCCGCTCCCACAATGACACACTTCCTCCAACAAGGCCACACCTCCTAATAGTGCCACTCCCTATGGACCAAGCTGAAATGTTAATCTAATTAAGCTTTATCAATAAAAAAAATCAGGAGTCAGGCCAGGCAGTGGCATATGCCTTTAATCCCAGCACTCTGGGGGCAGAGCCAGGCAGATCTCTGAGTTTGAGGCCAGCCTGGTCTACAGAGCGAGATCCAGGACAGGCACCAAAACTACACAGAGAAACCCTGTCTCCAAAAAAAAAAAAAAAAAAAAAAAAAAATCAGGAGTCAGACATCAGGGTAAAAAGCTGAAAGATCAGAGAAGCAGGGGAGCAGCCACAGTCACTTCTTACCACTCCAGTTCCTCCAACCAAAAGGGCCAAGAGATCCTCTCTTAGCCCCACCTTACCACTCCCTGTCTCCTCCCTCTACAGTCCTCCAAACCTCTATGGTCCGCTAGTGGCTAGCTCTGCCCTCTGACTCCAAGCAAGCTTTATTTGTCAGAGCACAATCAAAATATCACACAACACCAAGCATTCATACACATGAATCTATGGGGGCCATACCTGTTCAAACCACCACAATAACAACCATCTTTTAAAAGAATTTATTGTAAACTGTGAGAAAAGGAATTAAAGATGGAAAGACTTTTGGCCTGAATATTCACTTGTAGGCAGAGAAATCAAAATCGCACGGTGAATACTGAGTCTAGTTGGGAGTGTAGTAAAATGCTTGTTAGGCATCTAAATGAAAAAACCATGCAGAAGGACAAGGAGCAGGACCCAAGAAATCTGGGAAAGACTGGGAAATTACAGAGGAACGTGCTCTGAGGGGAGCACAACTGGGGAGGACCAGGAACTGTGTTGACCCGGGCAAGCACGATGCCTGTGAGGCTGTGGAAGCAAAAGCCTGAATTGGAACGGCATCAGGAGGAAACACTGAAAGGTTTTTGGCTGCTGTTCTGTTTTGAGATGTGGTTTGTAGCCCAGGTGGGCCTCCAAGTTGCTGAGGATGACCTTGAACCTCCTCTTCCCACCTCTCCAGTCCTGGGATCACAGGCCCGCATATGATGCCCAGTTGGGGTACTGCGGACCAAACTCAGGGCTCTCTGCATGCTAGGCTAGCGCTTTACCAACTGAGCTCCACCCTCAGCCATGGGAAGAGTAAACTCTGAGGTTTGGTCAGCAGGGGAAGTTGATCAATGAGGGCAATTGTAGACTCAAAGAATTTTTAGTGCTGAGTCCAAAACACAAGGCTCTGCACACGCTGAATGCACTATTACTCACCGGACTGCACTCTTAGTTCCTAAAAGGATCTTCTTTTTGAGGGGCAGGGAATGTTGTCTTCACAACGCATTTATCCGTAGTGACTAGTTCAGTCCATTACTCTCGCCCATCAGCAGGAAGAATGCCAGAATTCTATGAAAATCGAGTCCACCGATGAGCTCTCATGGTTTAGAGCAGTGGTTCACGGCCTTCCTAATGCTTCGACCTGCTGTGGGATGGTCTGTATGTCAAATGTGTTGCTCTGATTGGTCAATAAATAAATCACTGATTGGCCAGTGGTTAGGCAGGAAGTGTAGGCGGGACAAGGAGGAGAATAAAGCTGGGAAGTGGAAGGCTAAGTCAGAGAGACACTGCCAGCTGCCATGATGACAAACAGCATGTGAAGATGCTGGTAAGCCACGAGCCATGTGGCAAGGTATAGATGAATGGAAATGGATTAATTTAAGCTGTAAGAACAGTTAGCAAGAAGCCTGCCATGGCCATACAGTTTGTAAGCAATATAAGTCTCTGTGTTTACTTCATTGGGTCTGAGTGGCTGTGGGACTGGCGGGTGACAAAGATTTGTCCTGACTGTGGGCCAGGCAGGAAAACTCTAGCTACATCGACCCTTTAATACAGTTCCTCATGTTGTGGTGACCCCCAACTGTAAAATTATTTTCATTACTTCATAACTATAATTTTGCTACTGTTATGAGTTATAACGTACATATCTGATATGCAGAATGGTCTTAAGTGACCTCTGTGAAAGGATCATTTGACTCTAAGGGGGTTGCAACCCATAGGTTGAGAACCAGTGGTTTAGAGGCATCTCCCATGCAAGTCTCTCAGAAAACCAGGCCAGCTATCCTTTATGCTAAGTCCAGCCACTGGCCCCAACCACATTAACCACCCCCTCGCTCCCAATATCAAAGCCATTGTTCTTTCCAAAGATCTTCCTAACCTGGAGAGGAAGCCAACTTCTCTCAGGAGAACTGTCTACTCTTTACTAGGGAGCATTGACTGGTACATTCTTTTCCTAGCAAGTTAAAAAAGATATAACAAATACATTTTTAAAATTGAATGTTCTTCCCCATAGGGGGGAAAATGCCTGGCAAATCAACTGTGGAGATGTGAAGTACGTTTTCAGTTTCCAGAAAATACACCGTGTAGCAGGTACATGATTTCATTAGCCTATTGCATGGAGTGAGCTATTGTGAGGGTCTGTGGTGTCTCCACTCTTCCCAAACCCCCACCGGGGTTTAATCACACTCCTTTCCCCATCGCAAATCTTGTTAGACTAAAATTAGTCCGATTGCTTAGACTTTGGGATGCAAGCGCTCAGTATTTTCCATCCGTGCATTATACTGGTTAAGTTGTCTCTGAATAATGTAAAATCGAATGAAATGCTAGAGAAGAAAAAAAAAAATCAAGTGTGAGAATTTGAGAGTCGAGATGACTGTCCTGAAAACTTGGTCCATCGCAGAATTGCTAGGGACAGGGGGCGGGGCACTTCTCTCTCACCAGCTGGGCTGTTTGAGTCCTGACCTTTTCAGTGCAGTGCGGTGAGAAACCCTGGCCCCTCTCAGAACCCCTGCCTTCATGTTGAATTGCTAGTTGGAGTTGCATGTGTTGAAAATGATGCTTCTAGAAGTGATACAACATACAACCATAGTACGTACAGCAGCCTGGCTCCAGAAAATGTAACGTGTATGAGTAAAGAAAATATCTGTGGGCAAATATTTGGTGTTTTTTCACCAGCTGTGGCCTTTCTATGTTACCACCGACACCTTCCCCTCACTATCCCACTGAAAACAGCTGAGATCACAAAGTGTGCCAGCACCAGCACCATTGGCTTTTAAATGGGACTAGGGTGTCTCTCGGGGTAGAGTGTTTGCCTAGCACGCATAAGGCCCTACATATAATCCCTAGCCACACACGTATACCAAGCATCCTGTTCAAGAACATCTCACGTGTGATGGCCACTGCCTTGCCGGAAACTCAGAAACACAAAGGAAACCACGCTGCAGCTACCGGCCTTCCTTCTATGGGGCGTTCAGAATGTTCCCACATCCCGCACAGGACGCGTCAGTACTGCATCTACCTAGAGCACCCACATCCTGCACACATACCCCTGAGGCTGAACCACCAGCTCACCACTTAAGCAGCCCCTTTGCATATGTGCACTCAAGGGCCCCTCCCCTCCTCCTCCATCTCTCTGCTCTCTGCACAGAGCACCGGCTACACCAGGGCCAGCCCTCAGCCCTCAAGGCGCCTCAGAGGGAACCTTCCTAAAGTCTTTCTCTTGTGACTCATATTGTACCCATTTTCCTCTCCTTTTCCCATAGAGGAAAGAAAATCCCCTTCTACCATAACTGGAGGGTGCTTTCTGCTTTTGACCAGACTCTGACAAGGTTTTGGTCCTTGTTTCTTCCCAATGATTAATATGTCTGTGACCCATGCTCTCCTATTATTAACCTTCACCATTATCGTTCACATCCCCTGTAGTGTTCTCTTTACATGCAAAATGTCCTTGGTTTCTCCTCTGTGCTATCATGACCAGGGTTCTAGACTCCTTCCACCAATCAGGCTGTCGTCCTTCGTCTGTCTTGCTGATGCAGTTCTGGTTTGACTACACATCTGTACATGGTTTTATGGGAGCCTTCTTTCTCCTTGCATGCATGCACATATTAGAATTTCATTTGACATAAATAGTCACAGGGATTGTAAAGTGACCCAAAGACAGGCTTTCTAAAAATAGACTGGATTTGAGCTGTTGCTGTATCGGACATATTTTTATTTATTTATTTTGGGAATTTTATTTTATGTGTATGGGTGTATGCTTGCATGTATGTCTGTGCGCTTTCTGCATGCAGTGCCCACGGAGGCCAGACGAGGGGGTCGTGTCCCCTGAGACTAAAGTTACAGATGGTTGTTAGTGAAGATGTGGGTGCTGGGAACTGAACCCAGGTCCTCTACAAAGCAACAAGTGCTCTTAACTACTGAGGCCATCTCTTCAGCCCACCCCCCTTTTTGAGAGAGGTGTCTTGCTCTGGAACCCTAACTGGTCTGGGACTTGCTATGCAAACCTACCTGGCAGACCTTGAAGCTTGCCGAAAATCCCCCTGCCTGTGCCTTCTGAATGCTAGGATGACAGGTGAGTATCACCATACCTGGCTGGGAAGTGTTTTGTTTTGAGACATGGTCTTAGGAATCCCAGGCTGGATTTGAACCCAGCACACAGACAAGGATGACTTTGAATTGGTCCTCCTGTATCTACCTCTTGAGTCTTGGTGAGTGTGCCATTACACCAGCTTTTTGCAGTGTTGGGGATCAAACTCAGGGCTTCATGAATGCTAAGTAAGTACTTTATCAACTGAACTACGTCCCCAACCTTGGGAGGTGTTTCAAAATGACCTTCCTGGCTTTGATACATTTAATAAAGCCTACTAGAGAATTTAATCAGATCTTTATTAACTTTCAGGAGGCAGTTTCCCCATTTGGCTCCCAACAGCCTCATCATAAAATAGGGGTATGGATTTGATGTTCTTTGAACTGTTCATGATTTGTTCTTTCTTGGGAGCACAGGTATTGTCCAATACTAAAGGACAACCTCCTCGCTCCATTGTCCATAGGTACGTGTTTGGTGGTGCAAGGTTAGGCTCTCCTCTACCTGTACACAGGTGAGGAACTGGGTTAGGCAGTGGGGTAAGGTTTCGGGGTGGAGAGAAGGGAAAATCCTCTGAGTTCTGACTACAAGACATCGCAAATGGTAGGACTATTCTTAGTTCCCTGCTCTGAGCCAAGTTAACTTGGAAATTAGGGACAGCAGACGAAGGAAGGATTCTAAACAGCATTGTCTTTCTCGCACTTTCTTTTTGGATATCGGTGCCAAGATGGGAGACATTCTTTACAGTAGCTTCTTCTGCTTGTACTCATGTTGGAGAAAAATCTCTTCTACCTAATGGCATTATGGGAGATGAGAGAAGTCTCGAGTCGATCGTATGAGGAAGGGGAGGGTCAGGCTGTGCCATGGCAATGTCCTGTGGCCTCACACCCAGGAGAGCCGAGTCTGGTTTAGATTCCTCCGTTCATCATGGTTCCCTCTACCCGCACAATGATCTAGAAAATCCACCCTAAAGAAAATACATTGTTTTTCAGTCTGCTTTCAAAAGACCACTTCCTGCTACTTAATGTGACACAGGAGCAGAGATATTGCTTCGTCCCGGCATCCCCTCAAGGGTCCATTCCCAGAGGATGTACGCACTCCCTGAGGAGGGTTTTTTTTTTCCCTTCGGAATTTCATCATCTCTGTCACCTCCACAGCCACCTCTGTCCCTTCTTTCTTTCATCCCCTCCCTCCTCCCATCCTCTGCCGGTAATCTGCAGGTCCCACAGCTTTTGCACTGCCCTGGTCCTCATCTAATCTCTGAAGAGCAGACTCTATTGTTGCCTTCTCTCTCAGACAAGCTGGATTTGTGTTGATGGGATGACCTTTAGGCCGCCAAGGACCTGCTAACCTCTTGGGGAGGTTAGCTTTTGTAGTGATGCGCAGCCCTGTCTCCTGGGACCTGTATCAGCCTATTGTCCATCATGTTTGAGCTTGTTTTTTTAAGAAGGGACATGGAAGGGCAGCCCACACCACAACCAACTGTGAGCACATCTCTGTTCTGGAGGCTTTTCTTTCCCCTGCCCCTCTTAACCACCTTGAAAGAGCAGGGAGCAGAGGTGTGTGTGCAAACCCTACTACTACCCCATCAGTTAAAGAATATTCCTAAAGGGGCTGGATTGCTGCCAGAAGAGCAAAACATTCCATGGTATGTCATGTTTATTATATTGTAAGAATATGCCTGATATCTGCATATCATTATCATATCATATTCATATTCATAAGCATTAGCAAGAGAAGCCACAGACTGGGTGCCTTAAACAATAGTCTGCCTCAGTTCTGGAGGCTGGAAGTCCAAGATCACGGTGTCAGTAAGTTTGGTTTCTTCTGGGCCCCTTTCTCTGTTTGATGGTTAATCTTGACTGTCAACTTGACTGGATCTGGAATCAACTAAAAGACACAACCCTGGACAGACGTGGCAGCACCCAGATACAGGAAGGGGTCAGAGGGAAAAGCCATGCTGTTTGCTGGTCCGTCCTTGTATCTCTTCACTGCGGCTGTTCCCATCCCCCACTGCTATCAGAACTCAGCTTCTTCAGCCTTCCGGTGCGGACTGAAGAAATCCCTCAGGCCTTCAGACTAGACGGGAACTGCTGAGGCATCCAGTCCATCCACTGAAGAGCTACTGGATTCTCAGCCTCTCCAGTGTGCAGAATACCATGGTTAGAATACCCAGATCACATCATGTAAGCCAGTCTAATAAATCTTTGGTAGTATATCGTCATCCACCAATCCTGTCCTTCTGAAGAACTCTTTTACATCCTGCTTTGCTGATGGCCATCTTCTCTGCTCTATTAGTCTCACATTGTCACTGTGTACATCCCTGATGGATTTTTATTTTGTGTGTGTGTGTGTGTGTGTGTGTGTGTGTGTGTGTATGCACGCGCACACATGCATATGGAGACCTGAGGTTGAGGTTAGGCATCATCTCTCTCTACCTTATATATGGAGGCAGGATCTGTTGCTGTACCCAGAGCTGGTTGTTTAAGCTAGTCTGCCTAGCCAGCTTGTCGGAGGTTAGCCCAGGGGACAGGGACTCCCTGTCTCTGTGTCCCCTGCTGGGAAGATGGTAGACTGCTATGCCCTGTGGATTTTACATGGGTTCTGGGGATCCAGGCCTCACACTTGCACAGACAGAGCTTTACCCCCTGAGCCGCCTCCCCAGACCCCTGGTGCCTTTGTGTGTGTGTGTGTGTGTGTGTGTGTGTGTGTGTGTGTGTGTGTGTGTGTGTAGGAATCTCCTTCTTGTGTAAGTCGGTGGATTGGAGTACCCTGATGTCTTCTCCAACTAAAAGCTCTATCTTCAAATATAATCCCATTCCAAGGAACATCTGGGCACCTCACATTCCCGAGGAAGAACATCAGGGGAAGCAGTCTCACCCTCGGCTCACACTCAAGTCAGAGCAAAGGGGAGCTGTCTGTCTGCGGTATGCACACACCTCGGCTGGGGTTCGTGAACTTGCAGACTGAGATCCTGATTGGGTATAGCAAGCAGGAGTCGGGAAGAAGGGTGAAGATGAAAGCAGACATCTCACAGAATATAACCCCCGACCATCCAGAATTAGAACAAGACAAATAACTTTGCCATCCCGGCATTGATGCGCTCCCTCTCTCCCTCTCTCCCTCATTTAGCAAGCATTCAGGGAACTCTGACTGAGTTTGTAGGGGATGGAAGCAGCCAGTGAGAATGCTTCCAGGAGCCTTGAATGTTCACAGAATCTCACTCACACCTCGGTGGAGTCACCTCAAGCTTTTCTGACACCTAGCTACCCCACCACCCCGCTACCCCGCCACCATCCCGCCTCGCCCCGGGCAAGATCCTCCATCAATTTGCTAGGCATCTGTATAAAGTGCAAACGCCCTAGGTTGAGGGAGGTCTTGCAACTAGAGCCCCCCCCCCCCCCCCCCCCCCCCCCCCCCCCCCCCCGCAAGCTGCAGGTATTTCAAGGGCCAGCACTTGGGAAAGGCAAGTGAGAAGAGTAAATGACTGTCGGTCACCTTAGCCAGATGCCATGAGGTCTGGGCTGCAAATGGGCCCAAATCTTGATTCTACTGTAGCTGCAAAGGGCTAGCAGAGGTTTCCAAACCAGACTCCTTTAGGGGTCAGTTGCACCTTTGGGAATTGTTGGGACTTGGGTAATACTGAAGCCAAGGGATTCCAAGCTAGAACGTATAGAGCACTCTCATCCTGAAGGCAAGGCTGCCATCTAGTGTTCAAATCTGGCCCATACAGGCGCCAGTAAGCTGCCAAGGCGCAGGACCCTCCCTGACTTCAGGAGGGGCTTGCTTTTAGGAAATGACTAAAAGTCGTTCCATTCCGAACGGTTATTGATGGAAATACAAAGAAATAAAATCAAGAAGTAGCCACAGACCTCCCCCCAAAAGGCCTCTAACAATTTAAGGGCAAATGATCACTTTGAGAGAAATAAAATCATAAACATACACACCCCATTTGTGTGTGCACATGTGTATGTTCTAGCCTCTTCACAGGCATATAAATTCTTACTTTATTTTTAATAATGGATTCCATGGAACCTGACTGAAGTGCGTTTTTACACAGACTTTAAACCTGTTTCCCCTTAAGAATGATCATTTCTGGTACCTTCTCTTTCTCTCTCTCTCTCTCTCTCTCTCTCTCTCTCTCTCTCTCTCTCTCTCTCTCTCTCTCATTTTTGACACAGGTTTCTCCATGTAGACCCAGCTGTCCTGGAACTCTCTCTGTAGACCAGACTGTTCTCGAACTCACAGAGATCCGCCTGCCTCTGCCTCCCGAGTGCTGGGATTAAAGGCGTGCGCCACCCCCACCCCCACCCAGCTTTCATGCCTGTCTTTTACGAGGAAGAATGGCTTGTTTGGTTAACCAGCCAATTCATGGATAGTTATCCACACAGGACAGTTATCCTCCCAAGCTGTGCCTTTCAGAATCAAGTGGTAAACCCAGAATGGATGCTGGCTCCTGGGACTCTCGTGGAGCTTTACAAACAACTCCAGAGTTGGCAAGGGGCTCATAGTAAGAGGGCCCTGAGCATCTTTCCCTGTAGTCTACAAAGGACACTTGCAGGCGGGAAGCAGGCCAGTGCTTATCCCTGAGCGACATAGGCGTGCAGCTAGCATGCGGACACACAGGGAAACAGGACAAAACAGAGGGGCAGAGATGCAGAAATTTGGTCCTTTGAGCAAGGCTATCAATGGCCTCTGCCTCTGGGAAGAAAACCATGAGGGATTTGGGCCAAAGCAGAGTCCCAAGGCAAGGCTGCTTTGAAGATGGGGGGGTGGGGTGAGAACAAGGAGAGGGCCCACTCCAAACTGGAGGCCAGACCTCAGTTCCTGAGCATGAGGCCTCACCTGCTGCAGGCCGCAGGAATATAGCATAAGAACTAGGCTGGTTATGGCAAAGTCACTACCTGGAGGGATCAGGGAATTCCTCCACCAGAGGAAGCCAAATCCCAGGGAGTTTTTGGTGTTACTTGGCTTGTTATATATCAGCTGTATTCTGTTATGAAAATCATGTGTGCCTTCATAGTTTTCCCAATTGACTTTTCCCTAAGAAGGGCTAACAGTGTGGACTGATCACTCTCTAGACATACACATTCCAGGTATTTGGAGAACAGCCTCAGGAAAGGCTTTCTCTGGAATCAGATATCTCCCTTAGCCACTTTCAAGGACTAAAGGAGACACCAACCAGGTGATCGCCCAATTTCCGAGGACTAACAGTGATCATAACCCACAGGCAAGTCTCCTGACTTAAGGTAAATTCCACAAGGAGACACCACCCAGGGGGGCGCCCAACTTCCGAGGACTAACAATGATAGCAGCCCACAGGCAAGTCTCCTGATTTAAGGTAAATTCCACAAAGAGATACCGCCTAGGTGAGGTGGACATTAAGTAAATAGCTTTACACAATTTAGCTCGGACCCTCCCTTTATATACCAGGACTTCCAGGGCACAGAGGAGAAGAGAAAAGAGAATGGAAGAACTAGATGGGTAAGAACTTGAGAGGAACAAACTGAGATGGGGAAGAACTAGATTGAAGGGCTAGAAGAGAGGACTAGAGGAACGAGATGGAAGCTGAGGAAGAGCCAGATGGGGAAGAACAAGATGAGGAAGAGCCAGATGAGAGAGAAGGAGACGGGAGAGGAGCTGATATGGGAAAGAACTAGATAGATGAGAACCCAGAAGGGACAGAACTGGATGAAGGAATTAAGATAGAACCTAGAGGGGACAGTAGATAAATATGGAGAAATCAGGCAAGAAAGGAGCTAGACATGAGAGCAGAATAGAAGCTGTGCAGAGAGAGAACTATCACAGAATAATAAAGTGTATGAACTAAGGAGTCTCGTGTACATAGATTCATTTCTTTTCATCAAAGATTAATTATCAGCTGGTTGTAGATTCTTCCCGGACCCTGGGAGGGGACTATGGAGGGGCTGGACCCCCTTAGTCCCCGATACTCACCTGAGGCTCCTTTTTCTGGGAGCCCAAAGCAGGTCACAATCCTAACATACCCACTACCTTCATGTTTATCAGCTTCCAATCGCCTGTGCCGAGCTCCAGGAGAGCAAATGCCCTCTTCCGGTTTCCTTGGGCACCACATATACATGCACACAAACACCCACACATACAAACATACAACTTTTTTAACTTCTTTTTTTTGTTGTTGTTGTTGTTGTTTTTTCGAGACAAGGTTTCTCTGTGTAGCTTTGCGCCTTTCCTGGAACTCACTTGGTAGCCCAGGCTGGCCTCGAACTCACAGAGATCCGCCTGGCTCTGCCTCCCGAGTGCTGGGATTAAAGGCGTGCGCCACCACCGCCCGGCAACTTTTTTAACTTCTAAAAAAATACTCTGCAGTTTCCAAAATGAACCCAGAGACTTCTGTGTGAGAAACATAGAAAAGGTTACTTGCTAGCAATTCCAGGGACTGCCTATTTGGTTTTTTTTTTTTATTATTTTCATAATATTTCATATTTTATTTATTTTTTAAACATAGTTTCTTTATTGATTCTTTGGGAATTTCACATCATTCTACTCACCTCCCTGTTCCCACATATCTCCCTCTCACGCCTGCAGTGCCCTCCCCCCAAAACTAAACCCAAACAAAGCAGAGCAAACAAACAAACAAACAAAACCAAGAACAAACCAAACCAAAAGGAAACCTCTTCGCTTCCCCACCTTTCCCTCCTTTCCAACCCCTCTTCATTCCTCCTGGTGGCACTGGGAGTGATGTGTCACATGGTATAACCTTCTATTCTGTCAGCTTTACTAGCAAATTGTTCATTGCAATGAGCTACTGGTCTGGTTCAAGGTCTCTGGTCTCTGGCATACTGGATACTCACTAAAACTCCTCTGGGATATCCCGCAGCCACCCCACATCATGGAGACCCTTCTATCGTCCCCCAGGATCAGTCAGGGGCTGCCTATTAACTAAGCAAAATGATTAGTGTTGTCCATAATATACATGCAAAGACACACACCAACAGAACTCTGAGGAACAGATAAACCTATGTGCTTATAAGTAGAAATACGTTAAAAAACAGTCACACACACAGGGACCGGAGATTACATGCATGAAGGCCTGGGTCCGATCTGCAGAACTGCATGAGTCAAACTTGGCAGAGCATGACTATATTCTCAGCATGGTAGAGGCAGCAGGATCAGAAGTTCAAGGTCATCCTCTCTACATAGAAGGTTGGAAGCCAGCCTGGCTACATGATATATATCACAGCTGGATGGTGGTGGTGCACACTTCTAATTCCAGCACTCGGGAGATCTCTGTGAGTTTGAGGCCTGCCTGGTCTACAGAGAGAGTTTTAGGGCATCCAGGACTACATGGAAAAACTCTGTCTCAAAAAAATTACATATATATATAAATTGCACAAACTCTAGAACAGTCACTAGAAAATGTACAAATGTCCAAATACCCACAGGACACGAATGTAGTCAGATTTTTCTGTCCTGCCTGCCAGCTCCCAAATAACCACACAGAGACTTATTAATTATAAAAGCTTGGCTGATAGCTTAGGCTTGTTTCTAACAAGTTCTTATAACTCAATTTAGCCCATTTCTTTTCATCTGCATTCTTTTACATAGTTCGGTTACCTTTACTTTGTAATGCACATGCTGCTTCCTACACGTCTGGCTGGTGACTCCCCTCGTCTCCGCCCTTCTTCCCATCATCCTCTCTGCCCCCCAAATCCTGCCTAGTTATTGGCCATTTAGCTTTTTATTAGACCAATCCAAGTGACAAATCTTCATAGTATACAAAAAGATTATCCCATAACACACAAGGACATACTCACCTCCTAGCTGGTGATGAAATATACATCCACTATCTGTGGGAGGCCTGCCCTCCTCTGAATAGAAATGGGGGAGGAGTCGCTTGGGGGGGGGGGTGTACAGGGAGGAGAGGAAACAGCAGTCAGATTGTGAAATAAGTAAATAAATAATAAAATATGTATTTTATCTATCTATCTATCTATCTATCTATTTATTTATTTATTTTTTGGTGGTTTTTTTTTTTCCGAGACAGGGTTTCTCTGTGTAATTTTGGTGCCTGTCCTGGATCTCGCTCTGTAGACCAGGCTGGCCTCGAACTCACAGAGACCCGCCTGGCTCTGCCGAGTGCTAGGATTAAAGGCGAGTGCCACCACCGCCCGGCTTAAAACATATATTAAAAAAAAAAAAAAAAAGAAATATGCAGCCAAATAAAGCTACAAGAGTTTAGAGATAAGGGTGTGGCTCAGTAGTGGAGCACTTGCTTAGCGTGTTCCAGGCTTTGGGTTCCATCCTCAGCACCACAAAAATCCAACAAGAAAAAAAAAATGCGTTGGCAGCGCTGAGTATCAGTGTATGACAGGACAGACAGAAATGCCTTGGAAAGAAAAGAAAACTTTTGAACATTATAATGCTGTGTCGGGATCATTTCTCTTAACTTGTCGGTGAAGTTTAAGGTTGAGTCGACAAACAAAGTGTGAAAAGGAAAAAGACTGCATTTGACTTTCTTACCCATGATTCTCAGTTCCCTCCTACCGTGGGTCTCAGGGATGGAACTCAAAGGGCCAAACTTGGCACCTTGCACCTTTCCCCTCTGAGCCATCCTGCATCTGTCTCCCCTTGTAAAGCCCATCTTCACCAAAGCCCGTTCCCTCCACCAGGCTCTCCTGTCTGCTGAGCTCCGGACTGCCGCAGCCTACCGTGGACCGCAGATCCCTTGAGTGGCGGTTATGGTAGTTTAGCTTGCGACAGCCCAGGGCCACGGACACAATGCTGTCATGTCCGGTTTGTGCTTTTCTTCTCTCTGAGGGCAGGCTGGTGGTTTCTGTTCTGGTTCACCCTTCAGTCAATGGACCGAAGGAAATCGTCCTGGATACTTGCGATGTCTGGTTTTTGTCAACTTGACCCAAACCTAGACACACCGGGTTAGAGGGAACGTCCGTGGAGGCATTACCTTCACCAGATTGGCCTGTGGGCACGGGGGAGGGGGTGGGGGCATTTTCTTTATTAATGACTCATATGGGAGGGCCCAGCCCATGGTGGGTGGTGCCACCCCTGGGCAGGTGGTCCCGGGTTCTATAAGAAAGCAAGCTGCACAAGCCATGGGAAGCATGCCAGTAAACAACTTCCTTTCTTCTTGTGACCCCTGCTCAGATTTTCTCATCGCTCCCCACAGCTTCCAGAATAAACATTAGATTTTGAAAGTGTCTATTATTTCTTTGAGAATTTAAACATCTGATTTTCAGTTGTTTAGTGCTAACCCCTTCCGCCCCTCACCACCCGCCCCAGCCTCTGGCTCTAAGGCCTATCCAGCCCCCATTCCAGCTTTTGAATGGTGTGTCTCCTCCACAGAGCACACGGTCTCCTTGTTCCCACCATCTCCATGCCTGTCTTCCCCTGTGCCAGGCAAAATCCCACCCTTCCTGAAAATCCCTGCTTATACCGATATCCTCCCAACAGTCTTTCTAACATATTTTAAGGCAGCCCTTGACAAGGTATCGTCAAATGGATTTATCTCCATGTTTTTCCCAATTGTGTTTCGAGTTGCTTCGGGCAAGGACTACGTCTTACCTTAATAAATTCAACAGTGACTACAGTAATGGCACCAATGGGCAGTGTTATGGGACAGAGGGCCGGTTCTTTTCCTGCCCTGGCTGGCCTAGTCAACTGAGGCATATCCAGCGACCTACTGGAGGGAGATCTGTTTCTTAGTCAGAAACGTCTCTGCATTCCGGGGTGCAGGCTTTTCTGCAGCAATCAGTCTTCCGCCTGCTGCATCTCAGTCCTCAATGAAAGTCTGGCCCTTGCTTTCCGAGTCTCGGCCTGATGGAGAGCTGCTTGCCCTGCGGTCCATGGATGCTGAAATGAAGAAACAACACCTCACTGATGGAGGTCCAGCCGGCTCCCCGGCCCCCCACCTCCCCAGGCTGAGCTGTACACTCTGATTCTGACTGACACTGGGCAGCTGTTAGAAGAGGTCTCCCCAACCCTGCCCACCTCCATGATTTGCCTCTAGCCTGTCTCAGCCCCTGGGGAATAATTTCTTTTTTCCTTTTCCTTCTTTCCTTTCTTTTGCTTTTTCTTTTTTTTTTTTTTTCTGGTCACAGCAATATTTAAGCAGGAGCGGCCAGTCATGCCTCGTTTGAGTTGTGATCTAACACCAACTGACAGGTGGGTTTCGGGGGTGTCTCTGGGGCCGTGGCCTGTTTAGTGGATTTCCCACTCTAAACTCAATTACAGGAGGCTTTCACGCTCCAGAAGAAACTCCAGGCCCCTGCTGATAAAAACTCTGGTGAGTAAATAAGTCATAATGGTGATAGGGGCCTGCCATTTAATATTCATTGAAGTACACGTGTTTGGAAATTGGAAGCAGAGTTTAATCCATTTTCATATTTACATCAACATGCAGCTTTTAAAAGGACCTCCTCTTTTCTCCAGCAATCTTGCCAATTTCTTGTCTGCAAAGATAAAGGTATAAAGGACACATTTTACTTTTAAAAGTTAGAAAGTTCTGGAGTTAGAGAGGTATACTTACTAACCCTTGAGTTCCAGGTCTGTATGAAAGAACTAATTCTTTCTTTCATTCATTTCACATATGTGTGTGTGTGTGTGTGTGTGTGTATGCAATCAAAGCCATTGTTATTTCTTCCAGCTAAATACCCAGAATTAACTGTGCAATGGGAATTTATAAAGAAGAGGCATTGGGACCTCAGGCCCTAGACCTTACAAGGCAAGGGGATGTGGCACAGACAAACACAGCCACGGAGAAGCAGCCCCATGTGAATAAAGATCTTTTTTTTTTTTCCAAGACAGAGTTTCTCTGTGTAATAGTCCTGGCTGTCCTGGAACTTGCTTTGTAGACCAGGCTGACCTCGAACTCACAGAGATCTGCCTGCCTCTGCCTCTCAATCTGCTGGGATTAAAGGCATGTGCCACCATCACCTGGCTAAAGATCATTTTAAAATGAACAGGAAACATTTTTAAATGTTTCCCTGAGAAAGTTCTAGAGCTCTTTGTTGAGCATGGGAAAAGGCAAGAAACCTGTGGAGAAAGGGTTAACAGAGTGACAAGTTGGGACCCAGCTCTGTTGTCTCTCCCCAGCCTGTTCATCTTTTTTTTTTCCTCTTAAATGTAGATGAATGTTTAAGTATGCTGTGGTTGAAGGCATCTCTTTTAATAATGCAACACAGGACTTCCTGAGGGGACAGCAGTTGATTTGGAAACCGAATATGGTGCACTCTAAATTCCAGTCCCCGAGGAAGGCTGACTAACGGATAAGTGCCATGAGCTAGCATGGGGACTCATTCTGTCAAACCAACTTGCCGGAAAGGCCCCATGCGGAACCTTCTCCAGTCTCCGGGAGCTAATGCGAGCAGACATTTGTGACATTAGACAGAGCAGCAGGCCTGGCATGAAGGAAAAGTTCACCATCCGCCAACAAGGCAGTCTTTAGATGACAAGGATCAAGAACCCGGTGCAAATTTGTTAATGTAACAACTTGGAAAAGTATGCTTTAAAAAAAAAAAAAAGTGCCATCCTGTAGGGAAGGGATCAAAGGAAAGCGGCCATCAGCAGTCCCGGAAGCTTTCAGGCCACTGCTTTGCTCTTTCGGCCCCTTTTCTAGGCTGTGGCATCTTTAGTTAAATGAGTGAGTTCCAAACTTTATCACCCCACCAACCACTTCCCCCACTCAAAATGCGAAAAGTAAGGAAAGGAAAATGTCTGCCCTTCTGCCTTGCTGGAGAAGAACACCTCTCTCCTGTCCTTCCTCCCTCCCTCCCTCCCTCCCTCCCTCCCTCCCTTCCTTCCTGTCTTTCTTTCTTTCTAAGGTTTAGTTTACGCGTGTGCATGCACGTGGGCACCAGCCACCTGTGTGGGTGATTACAGAAGTCAGAGGAAGGTATTGGATCCCTTAGAGCTGGAGTTATCGGCAGTTGGGAGCCACCTGATGTGGATACTGGGAACTGAACGCAGGTCCTCCGGAAGAGCAGTGTGTATTCTTACCCTCTGAGCCATCTCTCCAGCGCTTCTTTCTGAGTGAACGTTCTTGTTTGTCTGATTCTGGTCCACATGGCTTAGAGGAAAAACTGAAGTGGTTATTTCTTGAGGAAGGAGACGGTAAGAGGATGTCACTTTCTGTCTTCTGCAACTGTTGCATCCCCAACACTGGGTAACACAGAGCGTATTGAACTCAATAGACGCAGAGGCTGGGAAGTCCAAGAGGATGGCACCAGAGTCTTCCCAGATTTTGGTGAGGGTCCCAGACCACTTCAACTTGTGGCCTCAGAAAGCTGAAGGGCAAGCAGGGTCGTTCCAAAGAGAGAAAGGGAGGCTGAACTACCACAATGGATAACCCGTTCCCATAAGAAAAGACTCCATAGTGAGTCTTCGAGCTCCACTCCCTCCCCGATAAAACCTCCCGCCTTCCCAAGCTGTTCTACCTAGGAATTAGGGAAGGGGCACAGACTGAAACCACAGCATTCTGGGATACAAAATACAAGCAGATGTCTATAACTGGAGAAATGAAAGTGTCTAAGGACTAAATTGCACTTTTTTGAGATCAGATAAACTAGTCTGGTTGTTTTGGATGTGTCTGGTTATTTCCTCTTAGTTGGGGCAATGTAACCAAATGGCAATTTGATGTGGCGTATTTGTCCCAGGTTTAAATTAGGGGAAAAAAATATGGGGTATCATTGAGCGTGATGTGTTGAACTAGCTTTTCCATGGAATCTAGGCTCTGGGGAGACAGCCTTCATTCAGATCCTAGCTCTACAATTTACTACTGTAACTTGTGATCTGTGAAAGCATCTACCTCAAGAGATAATTCTAAAGACACTTGCCTCATAAGATTATTGGAATGTGAGTTAATCTGCATGAGTTCTGGGACTAGTCCCCGGGATGGCCAAAGCACTAGATACATTTGGCCTTGATAGGTAGTTAGTGAGTCAAAATGGCCTCTTAATTACCATCGCTATAAAGAACTTTCTGTGGTCAAAAAGAAGTTGAGGAAGCAGGCTTTTCTCCCCTGAACCTTCTCAATGCGAATGTGTGTTGTGAACACCCGGGGAGAGCTTACTAACATTTGACGATCAAAAGCTTTTTTTTTCCATGTTGTCATTGATCATACCATGCTCAGGGATGCCAGGGTGCCCAACCTCTCACTCTGCAGGCAAAGGAACTGTTGAGCTGTGTGCCTGCACCCATGACAGTAATTTCTAGCATGGCTAATGTAGTTGCCATTGGTTAACATATAGAACTCACGGGTCTCACTAAAAACTCCAGTTTTCTTTCATTTTATGATTACTCTTATGTTTTGCTGTGTAAACCTGTAGCCTAGAACTCACTACCTAGACCAGGCTGACCTCAGACTTTATTGTAATCCTCCTGCCTCTGTCTCCAGGTCCTGGAATCACAGGTCTGTGCTACCATCCCTGGCCTGTTTTCTAAAACAGCCTTTTGTCTGAATACCATGGGGTTAAAACACAGATCCTGGAATCGGGCACACCCGAGGTTGCTTCTAAAACAGATCATTTAGAATCTGTTAGCTTCTGTGTCTTCAGCTGTAAAGGGGGTAATGGGGATGATGGGGTTATTAACCTCTTAGGTTTGTCCTTCAGATTCAATCTGCTTAGCTTATCATTGGCGCCACTCGTTATTAGTGATGTCTATGTCCCAATACCGAGGTTAATTTTTGTCAACAAATACTGAAGTTGTTACTATGTTTATTTTGTCAACAAATACTGAAGCTGTTACTATGTTTCCAACTGTTTCCACATATCCGTGTGCCCAATTTTGTTGTTTGGTAACAACACACAGGGTACAGCTTCTCTACTAGTCCTGCCGTGATGAAGAAGATTCCAACGCTGAGGTACATACAACTTTCTGGTTTGTCTGTCTGTTGGCTCATTTATTTGTTCATCTGTTTTTTGTTTGTTTGTTTGTTTGTTTTTTAGACAAGGCTTGCTATGTTGCCCAGGTTAGCCTGAAATGATGATCCTCTTGTCTCTGTTTCCTAAGTAATGGGATTATAGATGAGAACTAGTTTGGGATGACTTTGTGCGTGTGTGTGTGTTTGTGAGTGTGTGTGTGTGTGTGTGTGTGTGAATGCACGCCCATATACGTGGGTGCCAGGCTCATGCATGGAGGTCAGCAGATAATCTTAAGTATCATTTCTCAGTCACCTCCTGCCATGCAGGGAAAGGCTAGCAATCCCTTCGGCTTCCAGGGATCTGCCTGCCTCCACCTCCCACCTTGCCTTTGCTGGAATTACTGTGTGCTTTACCATGCCCGGCCTCTCGTGTGAGTTCTGTGGCTCCAAACTCAATTCCTCACACTCACAAGACAAGGGCTCTCTGGAGCCACCTCCCCAGCTCTGACTTATTTTCTCTTTTGCAAGTATGTCTGTGCATGGGGTGCATGCATGTGTGTAAGCACTAGTGAATGCGGATGCATGTACATGTATGTGCACTTGGAAGCCCCAGGCTGACATCATGTGTCTTTCTCCATAGCTCATCCCTTCATGGAGTCAGTGTCTCTCTCCCTGAACCTGGAGCTCACCAATTTGGTTAGTGTGATGGTTATTTTTTGGCTGTCAACTTGACTTCATCCAGAATTAACCAAAAAGCAAGCAGCTGGGCACACCTGTGGGGATTTGTTTTCCTTAATTACATTATTTCAACTGGGAAGACCTACTTTTTTTTTATGTGCATTGGTGCTTTGCCTGCATGAGGGTGCCAGCTCCCCTGGAACTGGAGTTACAGGCAGTTGTGAGCTGCCATGTGGGTGCTGGGAATTGAACCTGGGTCCTGCGGAAGAACAGCCAGTGCTCTTAACCACTGAGCCATCTTCCCAGCCCTGGGAAGACCCAGTTTTAATAGGGATCTTTTGAAGGGGGAAGATCCTTCTTTACTCTGCTCCACACCTTCTGCTGGCAGTCTACACAGTGGACATAGAAGAAGGAAGCTTGCTTTTGCCTGCTTACTCTCACCCTTTCTGGCAAGTCCGTTCCTTCGATGGCATTAGAGCCTACTTCTTCCGGATTCGGGCATGTGCAGAAGACCAGCTGAGACATCCAACCTCATGGACTGAGCCGTTACTGAATCCTTGGACTTTCTGTTGGTTGGCAGCCATTGCTGAACCAGCTGGACCACAGCCTCCATCCTTTACTGACATCAGAACCCAGCTCCAGGGACTGAAGACCAGCAGCTCTCCAGGAATCCTCCAAGCCTTCAGTGGCCAAACTGGGACTGTTGAGGCATGCAGCTCTCTGGACTGAGCAGCTCCTTGACCTCTCCCGTGTTCAGATGACCAGTGCTTGACTGCTCTGCTCCTATCATGGAGTAACCAGCATGTTCCTGAAGGCGACAGCTAGCTAGCTTGGTTGCGTTGGGGATAGATACCCTGTCCTCACTGCTTGAGGGCTAAAGTTAGATTGCCTGTTGGCCCAGCTTTTTTTTTTTTTTTTTTTTTTTGGTTTTTCGAGACAGGGTTTCTCTGTGTAGCTTTGCGCCTTTCCTGGGACTCACTTGGTAGCCCAGGCTGGCCTCGAACTCACAGAGATCCGCCTGGCTCTGCCTCCCGAGTGCTGGGATTAAAGGCGTGCGCCACCACCGCCCGGCATGGCCCAGCTTTTATGTGGGTGCTGGAGAACTGAATTCTGGTCCTTACGCTGGTGTGGCAAGTGCTGTATCCACTGAGACATTTCTCCAGGCCCTGGCTTTCTTAAATACCAAGGCCTATGGGTTCTTCAAAAGCTAATCTGTGCTTACTGTCGACCAAACCACACTGTCTCACCATCAACGGCTCACTTAAATCCTGACTGTGAGTTGAGTCCTTTTATACCTGATTCCCAGATGGGAAATTAAGGCTCACAGATGGGACATGCTACTAATTTCCCCCGATATCTCTTAGCTCATTAATAATAAGGTCAAGAATCAAACCCACCTATGTCTGACGCCAACATTTTTAGAACCACCATAACTTAAAAATAATATTAAACCACATTTTAAATGGAAATTAGTCGTGGCTCATAGAACTCGTCTCTGCCCCAGTTTCTGCAAACATCTTTTAATGTAAAAAGTCCTTAGCTTGCATAGTTAGGGACTGATGGATGAAGATGTGGTATTACGTAGAAAATTGAATAGACAACGCAGGACCCCATCTCTTAATTGGATGATTATTTATGGACACTGGCTAATAGATTGTCTTTCTGTATGATCCATGTGCATCCACCATGGCTATTACTGTCACTACAGGTAGGTGAGGACACGATGGGAGAAAGTCTAGTCACCTGTATTAATTGATCTCTCCGTCCCGAGGTTTCTGGATGGAAAAATTGACTGAACACAGCCAGCAGCTCCCTGGACTGAGGCAGAGCAAGTTCTGTCAGGGAGAGAAAAATCCATATTAATGATATGCTATAAAACACTTTTTGTTAGGTACATATATTCCTTTACTTTCGTTTCCCAAGAATAGCTCAGCTGTCAAAGCATTTCCAAGATTTCCATGGATTCGGCAAATACTGTGCGATCGAATTATTGCCCTGAGAGAAGCTACAATTAAAACACATTAATCACTGTAACAAAAGATCCTTATTGAGGCTGACAAAGATGGTGAAATCTGATGAATAATTAGTCTGGTTAATCTTTTTAAAGTGAATTAAACTGCTAACAAGTTAAATCACTGTGATTTTTCAAAATAAGCCTCTAGGGTGAGCAGAGACTGGGGATATTATCCTCATTTTACAACGATGTTTTCTTTCTTTTTCGTCTCTGGTGCACTGGAGGGCCCGTGGTTGGAGCAGTGGGGCTCTGCGAGCCAGCTGGGAGGACATGGCTGGCCAAGGGGGTGAGGGCAAACTCCAGCCTTTTTCCACAGTGATTGCCCAACATGTCTAAGAGACTCATACAGTGTCTGGAAGAGGAATTAGGAATGACCTCTATATCTGTCCCGGAGCTAATGTGGTACCCTCTCACCGGCCATTAGCAATAACCTCAAACGGATCCACCATGGGGGGTTCTGATGCCTTTCCCAATCAGCCACCACTCTCAGGCCCATCTCGAGTTCATTTCCTCTTATTTTTATCCTTCTCTCCAGTTGGGTGCTTTATTTTTCCAGACCTCACCCCTCTTTTTACATGTCAACTGTTGAGAAAGAGATTTTTCCATGTTTTCAATAAAATGAGAGGCGGAAACTGAAGGACCACAGAAGTGGATGGAAAGGGAGGACAGTCATTTGGGCTGAAGGCTGCTGTTGTTTTGTTTGTTTGGTTGTTGTTTTAAGGTTTATTTTCTTTTTACCTATTGTGTACATGTGAGTTTGGGTGTACGCACAAGCACAGCTGCCAGTGGAGGCCAAAAGAGGAAGTTGGATGCTCTGAAGCTGGTGTTCCAGGCAATTGGGAGCTGCCTGATGTGGATGCTGGGAGCTCATCTGCAAGAGCATCATGTGCTCTTAACCACTGAGCCATCCCTCCGGCCCTCCTTCATCTGGACCTCTATGACTTTGGGGAGCCAGAATGGGTATTGTGAGGGAGTGTCTAGATCCTCCTTCAGTGATGAAGAGTTTATTCCCCCGGCTGCTGGAGGTGGCTGCTAGTCACTAGTGGAATTGCCCTGAATGAAGAAAACTCTCCCACTTAAGATCACATGTCCTCTAGGAGTAGTTAGAGTGATGTGAGAGCCTAATATGAGGCAACTTTGTTGGGAAGATTCTGTAGGGTCACTCCGGTGACCAGACTCCTCTGTGGTGTCAGAGAAGCCTTTATTGGGAGGACATTACAATTCCACTTCCCCCGTCTACCTAACCTGAATTTCCTCTTCTCTTTTCCATAGCTAGTGCTCATGGATACAATGCCCAAGAGACCCACTGACTGCTGTGCTTAAGCTTAGAACCTACTTCTGGTGGCCCCAACCTGTGACAGGAGAAGTGTCACTTCTGAAGAAGCCTCTGATGGCTAGGGCTCCCATATCAGCAGGTGGGAAAAGATTCCCATCTGAGAGCTGTTACTGCTCCTAACCTTACACTGTTCTAATAGCAAGTGTGTTTCTACTCTCAGAGGCCATGAGAGACCTATACAGTCATTTTGTTGTTGTTTTGTTTTTTGAGATGGTGTGGTGATTTGTATAGGGAATGACCCCGTAGACTCATGTGTTTGAATACTGGGTCCACAGGGAGTGGCACTTCTAGGAGCTGTGGCCTTGTTGGAGGAGGTGTGTCACTAGGGGGTGGACTTTGAAGTCTCAGAAGCTCAGGCCTGGCCAGTGTGTCACTGTCACTTCTTGCTGCCTGAGGATCCAGATGTAGAACTCTCAGCTACTGTTCCAGCACCATGCTGAAACTGTAAGGCAGCCCCAATTAAATGTTTTCCTTTATAAGAGTTGCCATGGTCATGGTGTCTCTCACAGTGATAGAAACCGCAACTAAGACAAACAGGGTTTTACTTCCCAGTCCTGGCTATCCTGGAACTCTCTATGTAGACCAGGCTGGTCTCAAACTCAGAGATCTGGCTGCCTCTGCCTCCCGAGTGCTGGGATCAAAGGTGTGCGCCACCATACCCAATGATAGACAGTCACTGAAGAGAGGGGAGGAAGCTACCTGGAAGTGGTACATCAGTTTGCAGTGACGCTGAGTCCTGGCTAAGAGAAGTTAATGCCACCCCACCTCGCACATTCCTTTCACGATCATTTTTTATAACTGACAGTTTACTAATTACTAAATGTGTTTACCTGAAAGTCCTATATTGAAACCTAGGATCTTTATGATGGAATTAGGAGGTAGGGCAGAGAGAAATAATTAGATAGGTTGAAGAAAAGCTGTAAGAAGAGGACTAGTGACCATATGGAAGAAGTTGAAGTACTGGAAGGAGGTCAGGTTTGGGCTGAGGTGGAATAAATGATGAGCTCAGTCTTGGCTCTGCCATGAGGCATTCAAGCAGAAATATCTACCAGGCCAGCCCAGATCTTAGAGTGGATCTTTCAACCAGAGAAACATTCATTGGCTCAACAATGATTGCTTTTGCACCTACTGTATTATAAATCACCCATTTTCCTACTGGTGATTCAACAGTGAGTAAAAAAAAACAGAGTTTCTAACTCCATAGACAAACAAAAAATGTTACATGAGGTAGTGATAGAAAAATACAACAGAGAGGATAGGGAGAGTTAATGAGAGACAGATCTGGGACTTAAATTTAAATTGAGTGCTGTGGTAATTTGAATGTAATTGGCCCCCATAATCTCAGAGGGAGTGGCACTATTAGGAGGTGTGGCCTTGTTAGAGGAAGTGCATCACTATGAGGGCGGGCTTTGAGAATTCCTATGCTCAGGATATCTCCCAGTGAGTCAGTTGACTTCCTGTTGACTGCAAGGTGTAGGATTCTCAGCTATTTCCAGCACCATGTCTGCCTGCACGCCGTCATGCTCCCTGCCATGATGATAGTGGACTGAACCTCTGAAACTGTAAGCCAGCCACCACAATTAAATGTTTTCTTTATGCAAGTTGCTGTTGTCATGGCATCTCTTCACAAAAAAAAGACAAGTGCCATGGCTGTAGGAATTATGGATAAACTAGCTTCCCAGGCCCCTTAAGCAATATCAGGATCTAGCCTCTAACAATATGGTTCAGACTATCTACACTCATCTGTCTACTCCTCTCTTCCAGGTCATAAGAATTGCATGGTGCTTCCTAAATATACATCACTTCCTGGGCTCCTCCCTCTGTAAGTCAGCCTCTGGGGAGTATCTTAGGCATCACATGTCAGTGTGTGCCTTATGGGATTCTTGTCAACAGGGAGGTTCAGGAATAACAGTCCTTTCCTTTGCCTTAAAAGGGCAGCTCTACAGTAGATGAATATGTATTTATGTACATATGTATTGATTTTTGAGACAGTGTCTCATATATTCCAGGCTGGCTTCTAACTCACTATGTAATCAAGGATGGCCTTGAACTTCTGATCCAGCTGAATACTCCCGAGTGCTGGGATTGCAGCTATGTGCCACCATGCCTTGTTTTAAGACTGGTAATTTGGCTGGGTGGTGGTGGCGCACACCTTTAATCCCAGCACTTGGGAGGCAGAACCAGGAGGATCTCTGTGAGTTCGAGGCCAGCCTGGTCTACAGAGCAAGAGCCAAGAAAGGCACCAAAACTACACAGAGAAATCCTGTCTTGATTAAAAAAAAAAAAAAAGGACTAGTAATTTACTAATTGACTTAAGAACATGTGATTTGTATTAGGGGATAGACCAATGCTATACATCAATCGCCCTATGTGTCAATATTAATTTTGGATGAGCCAAAAATTTAAATAGAAAACACAAACTCATAAAAGGCCAGAGAAGAAATTGCAGGTGAACTTAAAAATGATAATCTTCTACAAGGAAAGTGCTTTCTAAGATAGAAAACATAACAACAGAGGATATTGGGAAGTGTGATATACAGTTGAGTATAACAAATTTCACATTAGCCCGATTTTATTACTAATCTCTTAATAAATAGATGCCTTGTGAAAACTAATTTGGGACGTTCAATTATATAGCATGTATATTCAGTTACATAGTATGTATGAGGACTCAGTTATATAGTATGTATATGCATTCACTTATATGGTGTGTATATGGATTCAGTTATATAATATGTATGTATATTCATTTACATAGCATGCATATGGATTCAACTATATGCATTTATCTCAAAAGAAAGTTTCTAACAGTTTGGAACCCATTTCCATAGCCTTCATCTCCTTCCATATGATACTTTGTGGCTCTGTGTGTTTTCTCCTGCATCTTTGAATTGAAGGAGTGATCATCCAGAAGTACAAAGTACCTACATCACTTGCTAGGAGACTTAAAATAATAATAAAAGCATGTGACTATAAAGTCTAAAGGATAAAATTTTATCATTGCATTTATTTATTTGTGTGTGTGCAAGTGTGTGAATGTGTGTGTGTGTGTGTGTGTGTGTGTGTGTGTGTGTGTGTGTGTGTGTAAAGGGTGCACAGATCAAAAAAGCAGACATGCAAACATGCCACACCACGTATGTGGAGGCCAGAGGACAATTTTTAGGAGTCAGTTCTCGACTTCTACCATGTGCATCTCAGGGATTGAGTACATGTCGTCAGGCTTGGTGGCAACTGAATTCACCTGCTGAGCCATCTTGCTAGCCTAAGAAATGTAGTTTTAGACACAAAAGTTCCAAACAAGAAAGGTTTGAGCTGGATGCAGTGGCACGTACTTTTAATCCCAGCACTTGAGAGGCAAAGGTAGAAGAATCTCTCAGTTCTAGGCCAGCTTGGTCTACATAGCCAGTGCCAGGGCAATCAAGACCACACAGAGAGATCTTATCTCAAAAAAATAAACAAACAAAATAAATGTTTGGAAATTTCTGGCAGTGTTCATGGCAGGGAGGAGCACATGAAAAGTTTCTGGAATTGATGATGATGTGGAATTTTTATGAATCTCTATTAAATTCATCCTTGTTTCAAATTTTTATATTTGTTTATTTGTGTGTGTGTGTGTGTGTGTGTGTGTGTGTGTGTGTGTGTGTGTGTGTGTGAATGACTGTATATCATATGAGTGCAATGCCCATGGAGTCCAGAAGAGAGCATTGGATCTGAAGCAGGAGTTAGAGACAGTTGGGAGCTGCTTAACATGGTGCTGAGATCCAAATTCCAGTGTTCTGGAGAAGCAGAAAATGCCCTTAATTGCTGAACCCACTCTCCAGCCCCTGATCTTTGATTTAAAGACTTCTTCTCTTTGTATATTCATTGCTTCTTTTTTAAAAAAAAATTTTCATTTTTCTTTATTAAGAAATTTTCTACTCACTCCACATACCATCCACAGATCCCCCCTCTTCCCTCCACCCACCCCTCATTGCTTCTTAAGAAAAGAGCTTTTCAAAATCGAAATGAATAAAAGTTCACTTTTATTAGCTATGAGTGATGGTGCATCTGGAAACCTGGCTATACTGATTGTTGGGTGGAAGTTTGCAAAGATAACTAGCATTTGTCCGGTCCATGACAAGTATATAGGAATTACATCTCAACAGTGGCTGTGATGTCACTATGCATCCAGCCACAGATCAAATAGGAGACATCTTTTCATCCTTTTAAAAAATACATGAATTGGGGCTGGTGAGATGGCTCAGTGGGCAGGGCACTTGCCCCCAAGCCCGACAACCTGAGTTTGATTCCATGTGGTTGTCCTCTGACCTCCACATGTGCTCCAGGGGTTGTGTGCAGCCTCCCTACACACACAAGTAAACAAACAAACAAACAAACAAATGTAAACTTCTAAAATACATTTATGGATTTATGTCCTCCTTCTCCTCATCCTCTTCTTCCTCCTCCTTTTTTCTCCTTTCTTTCTTTCTTGCTTTTTTCTTTTCTTTTCTTTTTCTTTTTTCTTTTCTTTTTTTTTTTTTGGTTTTTCAAGACAGGATTTCTCTGTGACAGTCCTGGCTGTCCTGTCTTGGAACTCGCTTTGTAGATCAGGCCGGCCTCAGACTCACAGAGATCTGTCTGCCTCTGCCTCCTAAGCGCTGGGGTTAAAGGCATGTGCCACCATGCCTGGTTAGCAAGAAGTTTCTAAATAGAAATTTTTCTAGGAGAAATTCCTGCAAGAGACCTGTAAGAACTGAAAAATCAGTTTTGATTTTCCGTTCTCTCGATTCCAGCAGTCCCCACTTCTCTCTTCTCTCTGGTGTCAGAGAGGTCCCAAAGGAAGTAGCTGTAAAGTTGAAAGAAGGAAAGTCCATTGGAGATGCCTGAAAACACACTATCAGAAGAGAAGAAGGCTTGGAGCAAAAGAGGACAGCTGTGGAAAATGGCCTCGATCCTGAAAAACACCCACACGGGGCGAGCAGTTCCCACCACACTCACAGCTCTGCCAGATGAGAAGCTCTTAGGATAGCAGGAGTGAAGGGACATCAAACTCGAGACTCAACAGTTAAAGAAAACCCAGAGGAAAGGACATAAAATATTTGCTCTCAGCAAGGAAAACAGCCTTCAGTTCTGAGGACTTGTGGCTTCCAAGGTGAGCAGGTAATAGAATAGCCTAGGCTAGGCATCCCACCGGAGAGATGTCCAAGGATTTTGTCCTTTGAATTTCCCCAGAAGGATTCAAGCAAAGTCACAGCCCTTGAGCCATTTGTGTTCGAGGATAATGTCTTAATGTCTCATACATAGGATGACTCACAGGGGACCCTGACCAATACCACAGCTCAGACTGTCAGAATCACCTGTGGGACAGAATATGGCATGATACAAATGTCCTAGGAATGTCCGGCACAGGCTGGGTTGTCTTTCCCAGCAGAGAAACAGCCTTCCACACACAGAATCGCGGTACTGATGAAAAGGTCTGTGCTAAGGCAGACAAAGATTCCCTGCATTGTCACAGGACTGAGAACTTGCATGTCAGGCTGAAGCCTGATACAAATTAAACAAATGAGAAACAAATCCTTCTGGAGGGAGCTTATAATGGAGACGCTGACGGGATATAATTAGGATCCGGATTTTGATCACTACCTTCTATTGAAGACACCTCCGGTCTACAGCCGTTATGTAAAGTACCTGTACACTGTTGTCAAGGCATGTTAGGAAGGCATGGGGCAAAGTTAATTTTTAAGAGCCTCAAAAACCACAGCGATGATTAGATGAAGGAGTCAGCAGAGCATTCTCTTCGCTACAAAGGAATTCACAAACGGAGGAGAGAAGAGGGTTACTGATGGACATCTATGCCATCCCTATCTGTTTCTCCTTCACTTCAGGGAAGTTCTCAGCCTTCAAGGTCTGTGCTGAAGGTCTCATTGAAGGACTGGTGTGCAGGTGGAAAGCGATACCTGAAATGTTTTCTTTACAAATAAAGCAAGTCACAGAGCTTCTCCGGAGGAGTTTGCCATTATCGAAAACAAGATAATCCAAATTCAAAGTGAGGCTATGCATGGGAGGTACCACCAAGTCTCTCCTTCCGTTGGCAAGTTAGGAAAACAAAGGCCTTAAAAGATGGGTAACATCTTCAGGAAGAAACAAATGTGTGGCGTGTTTAGAGCTTGCCACGTAGAGAGGTGTGGGGAGCGCAGCATGAAAACCCCTGACGCCTGATGGGGACAAACCACTAGATGAAAGAAGTAGGACTTCCAATGAGCAAGGGGCCAGTCTGACAGCAGGACCATGGAAGTATCTAAAGACTGCCTCATTAGAGATGCAGAAAGCCCAAAGCCTGAGGACTCAGAGCCCAATCAGAAACTGGCCCTCCCAGAGCTGTGTTAGCGTCCCCAGTGGCAGCAAGGCTGATGATGTCCCCTAGCAGAACACCCCACTACCACTTTAAGGAGATATGCTCCAACCTTAAATCCATTACAGGCTTCCTTGTGTTCTTCCCTGTGACCCCTTCCACGAATACTCCGCCCTGGCTCTGGCCCTGAAGTGTCACTTAGGCTGAAATTTAAGTTATAACCTTTATTCTATTTCGTTTTAAAATGTTATTTAAAAAGGGGGGGCTGGAGAGATAGCTTAGTGGTTAAGAGCACTGGCTGCTCTTGCAGAGAACCCAGGTTCATTTCCCAGCACCCACATAAGCAGCTCACACTGGTCTGTAACTCCAGTTCCGGGGCATCTGACCCCGTCTTTTGGTCTCCTCCAGGAACCAGGCATGCAAGTGTTCCACAGACATACACGCAGGCAAAACGCTCATACACATAAAATGTAAGAAATCTTTTTTTAGAGTTAAAATATTTATTTATTTATTTTGTGTGTGAGTGTGTGCGTTTGTGTGTGAGAGCATGCATGAGTGTTAGTGTGTGACTCTGTGACTGTGTATGCATGTATGTGAGTGTGTGTGCATGTGTGTGAGTGTACGTGAGTGTGTGCGCGTGTGTGTGTGTGTGTGTGTATATAAGTGTGTGTGAGTGTGTGTTTGTGCGTGAGAGCATGCATGAGTGTTAGTGTGTGACTCTGTGACTGTGTATGAGTGTATGTGTGCCTGTGTGTGAGTGTGTGCATGTGTGTGAGAGTGTGTGTGACTCTGTGAGTGTGTGTGAGTGTGTGTGCGTGCCACAGCATGCATGTGGAAGTCAGAGGACAACTTAGTGGGAGTTCCTTCTCTCCTCCCACCATGTGGGTCCCCGGATTGAACTCAGTTTTCAGGTCCAGCAGCAGGTACTTTTGCCTGCTAAGCTTTTAAAAGACATTTACAGACAAGAAATAACAAGTAAATAGACAGACAAACTCAAAACCCAAGACCAACCAAACTTTAAAAACACACTGTTAGGATTAGGCAACCAAACCTCTGCGGATTTTTTTTTTTTTTTTTTTTTTTTTTTGGTCCTTCAACACCTTTGGCCACAGCAGGAAGCAAGCTTTCGGTTTCACATCAGTGAGAACTAGCTGGTCTTAAGATGTCCGACATCATAGTAAACTTGGCTCCACGTCTTGGTACCTTCTCATGAGAGACTGAGTTCTAAACCATCACATCCTCCCCTCCAGCATCCTCAATTTCTGTAAGCAGAGACTTAGTTTGGATTTTTAGAAAGCTTTGAGTGGCGTGTGCGCCTGTGTACACTAAGTCTCCAGGGAGAGAGCAGAGGCGAGGCTCCCTCCCCAGTGGAAATCTAAATGAGAAGGGGCCCAGTAGAGAGAGTAAATTCCATGGCCCTGGTGCCTGGCCAGCAGGTGGACCAGTGATGCTGTCCGTGGTGCTGACGCAACACTGCTTAGCAGACTTCAAGTTTCTTTTAACTCTGGGACCACGACGGAGAACTAAAGGTCCATCCAGCCCAGTACTTACGTTAAAATAGTCAAAGTTCTGAATATTTTATCTTGTTCCTCAAGAGTAACTTATTACTTCGATCTCAGAGCAGAACAAATTATGATTTGAGCGTCTCTATACAAAGAGGATTTATAAACACTAAAAATTCTCAGTTAATAACAGAATTGTTGCCTGGAAAGACACTGTCTTATCTACTTTTGTCAGTTTGGGATGCTATAACAAAATGCCAGAGACTAGGTGGCTTATAAACAGCAGAACTTAGTTTTCCTTTTCTTTCCTCTTTTCCCTTCCCCTTCTCTTTCTATTTCCCTTTCTTTTCTTTTTCGTATGGGGCATTACTTAAGTACCCTAGGATGGCCTCAAATTCATAACCCTCCTATCTCAGCCTCCTGAGTGTCATGATTTAAAAAAATGTGCCATTTTGCCTTGTGAAAAAAACACTCTGTCCCAGATCTGGAGGCTAAAAGCCAGAGATCAAAGTGCTAGCTAAGCCGGGGTCCAGTGAAGCCCTCATCTGGGTTGCAGACCACTGTCTTCCTACGATATTCTCCTAGGGTAGAGAAGAAGGCAAGCCCACTCTCTGGACACCATCTCATGTGTTTGGGCTCCACCTTCAGGACATAGTCACCTCACTTACAGCCCTACTTCAGATACCATCATAATGAGAATACATTTTAATATGCTCTCCAGCCAAGGTCTGGCTACTGGTGTACAACGTCACAGCCCTGGGCACTGGCAAGTGACACATGGCTGTGGAAACATGATTGCTACACAGTCTGTGTTCCCAAACCCTTTAAGATTCAAAGTGCAGTGTGAGGAAATTTCTACTCTTCTCAGCACACTGAATGTCGACACATTTTCCACAACATTCTTTATTTCCTACTATCAGAAAGGGCAGGATTTCTTCTGAAAAAGAAGAAAAAGAAGATGCACAGAATATCGGTTTTAAGTGTTATTTTTGTTCTTGAAAGGGCTTCTCGTCGTCTTTCAAAGAGAGCTTTTTTCCCCTCCAGAGATTTATTTTGATAGAATTAGCTGAGCCTTGTCAGGAAGAACAAAATTTTTGTGAGCTTACCATACTAGTAAAATGCCAAATTATATGCTGTAAGTTTCTTGTTTTATTATATCTGAGTCCAGTCAAAGAGAGAAAAGATTTTGAATCCAGAACTATTAGCATTTGGAGACAAAAGAGAGACTTCACCGCCACTGTTTGCCGGGAGCTGGTTTTTTCAGACCCGTGGGCTCTGTCACTCAGGAAACAGGATGCTATGTACACTTCTCACTGATCTTCAGGACCAGGAAGTTTCACATAGGGTAAAGTCCCTCAGCATCACACATTGGCCCAGACTCCCCCACCGTCTAAAGAGTTAAAACCTCACAGAGACCATTACATTTAAAAGAGGCAATATGGCCTAGCCGTGCCTGGTGGTGCAAGCCTTTAATCCCAGCACTTAAGAGGCAGAGACAGGTGGATCTCTGCGAGTTCAAGGCTAGTTTTTCTGCATAGTGAGTTCTGAGCAACTAGGGGCCACATAGAAACATAAGAATTGGCTGAAAAAAAAGAAGTAATAAAATAATAAAAGTAAATAAAAGAGGCGACACAATGTAAAGAAAGGAATTTAGATTGAAAACCATAACCATCTGGATGTGGATTCCAACAGTGTCACTGCCTAGCTCGGCTGCTTTCAACAAAATACCTGAAACTCGGAGCTGGAGAGATGGCTCAGAGGTTAAGAGCACTGGCTGCTCTTCCAGAGGACCCTGGTTCAATTCCCAGCACCCATATGGCAGCTTTCAGTTGTCTGTAACTATAGTTCCAGGGGATCCAATGCCCTCACACAGACTTCCAGACAGGCCAAACACCAAACACACATAAAATTAAAAAAAAAAATACCCGAAACTCAGTTTCCTTATTTCTAAAGAGAAGGCAGACATCTGCATGGAGGCTGTGACTGTTGTGATGAAAAATTATCTGTGTTGGGGCTGGAGAGACAATTTAGTTGGTGAAATGCCTTCTACACAAGCATGGGACCTGAACTCAGCCCCCTAGCATCCACGTAATAAGCCAGGTTTATACACCTGTAGTATACACCTCAGAGCTGAGGATTCCTGGGGCTTGCTGAACAATGAGTCTTGTCAGTCAGTACACTTCAAGTCCAGTGGGAGACTCTGTCTCAAAAAAAGAAGGTAGAGAAGAACTGAAGAAGACAGAGGACACCAATCTCTGGATATGTGTGCAGGAACACATACACACACATGTGCATGCACACAAGTTATCTATGCTAAGTAGACACACATGTGCATGCACACAAGTTATCTATGCTAAGTACCTAATGTATTAGTTCACTCAGAGCAAGTTCCGTAAATGATATGAAGTTGCAATGAATGACAAATGGGATTATGCCATCTGAAAGGCCAACCTGAGACACTCAGGGAAGGCTATCTTGAGTAGAAGGAAGCACCCAGAGCTTGCAGGTTGTTGAGATGGAGCAATGAGCAGGGACCACGTCAGGCTGTATTCCACACAACCATGGTGTAGTGGTTTGAATAAGAATGGCCTCAATAGGCTCATAGATCAGATTTGAATGCTTGGTCACCAGGGAGCAGCACCATTTGAAAGGATTAGAAGGTATGACTTTGCCGGGGTAGATGTGGTCTTGTTGGAGGAAATATGTCACTGGGGGGTGGGCATTGAGGTTTCAGAAGCCCAAGCCAGGTCTAGTGTCTCTCTTCTTGCTGTAGGCAGATCCAGATGTAGAACTCTTAGCTCCTCTCCAGCACCATGTCTGTCTACATGCCGCCATGCTTCCCACCATGACGATAATGAACTAAACCTCTGAACTGTAAGCCAGCCCAATTAAATGTTTTCCTTTGTAAGGGTTTTCATGGTCATGGTGTCTCGTCACAGTAATAGAACACTGAATAAGACACGTGGTAACCAAGAATGTTTCTTTTTAGTGTGATGGCAAAGCTATAACACACTTTGACCAGGGGAATACATTAATTAGGTTTATATTTTAAAATACTGCTTAGAAGCTGGCCACAGTAGTATATACCTGTAATCCTAGCACTTGGAAGGTAGAAGCAGGAGGTTCAAGAGTTCAAGATCATCTTCTGCTACAAAATGAGATCAAAACTAGTCCGACTACGTGATAACTGGACTCAATGCTTCTCCCACTTCCACCTTACCCCCCAAAAAGGAAAGAAAATGAGCCTTTGGCTGCTGTGTGCCAAACAGAGTACAGCTGAGCAATTAGGAGGCTCTCCTCTTCTCCAGGTGAGAGCTGATGGGGTGGGAAAGCAATGGCATGGTGGTAAGGAGTGTTTTGCTGTGCACTGTGTCTTCATGGTGGAGTTGACAGAGTGCTGTATTGGAGACATTGTGTGTTCCAGAGAGGAACACAACAGGTGATATTCAGGCTTTGGCTTGGGGCAATTGGGAGAGTGAAAGAGCCAGGAAGAGGCCTGTAGTTAAAGTTTTCCTGTGTCCACCTGGCTCCTGCAGCCGCTCAGACCCAAGTGTGTTTACACAGAGACTTATATTACTTATAAACTGTATTGGGCCATGACAGGCTCCTTACTATCTAGTTCTTATATCTTTTTTTTTTTTTTTTTAAAGATTTATTTATTTATTATGTATACAGCATATGTGACTGCAGGCCAGAAGAGGGCACCAGATCTCATTACAGGTGGTTGTGAGCCACCATGTGGTTGCTGGGAATTGAACTCAGGACCTCTGGAAGAGCAGTCAGTGCTCTTAACCTCTGAGCCATCTCTCCAGCCCCTAGTTCTTATATCTTAAATTAACCCATTTCTATTAATCTGTAAGTTGCCACGTGGCTTGTGGCTTACCAGTACTTTACATCTTGCTTCTCATGGGGGTGGCAACTGGCAGCATCTCCTGACTCAGCCTTCCACTTCCCAGCATTCTCTTCTCTGCTTGTCCTGCCTATACTGTACTTCCTGCCAGGCTACTGGCCAATCAACATTTCATTTATCAACCAGATCAGAGCTACACATTCACAGCATACAGGGCGATCGATATCCACAGCAGAGGCCATCCAGGCAGGGACTGGAGGTTAGCCCTCGGGGGAGAAGTGAGGTAGAATTGTCATTGTCACGCCCATGAAATGTTGTACAAAGTCCCGAGAGCACAGTGGATGAGCAAGGAAGATGGGCAGAGAGAAAAGAGGTGTTCAGAGGTCGGAAAAAGTGGGGACCCCAATAAAAGGAACTCAGAAGGGGTATCCACTCCTGGGTTCGGCTACATGAAGTCTTTTGGTAAACAGAATGGTGGAAACGAATACCTGATTACTATAAACTCCAGAGCAAACCGCAATGTAAAGGACTTGTCCTCAGGTGTTCCATTGTAAGACTGGTTGCGGAGTTTGCCGGAAAGAGAAGTAGAGTCCGAGAACCCCTCCCCAATTTCATTTCTCAAGATGGAAAGCACATAACGCATGTGAATGGGGTTCTTTTAGCAGAGAGGGGTGACTTAATATGCAGGAGGAAGGAGAGGGGGTTTCAGGCACAGAGCAGGCAAGCAGAGGAGGAGGTTAGGATCTGAATGTAAATGCAAGGGTCAGCCTCGGACACAATGGCTTGTGAGAGGAAGGACAGCTGGGCACAGATGCAGGGGAGAGTGGAATCATGGGCTCACATATCTTCAGGACGTTATTGGAGAGTGGCTGTGTACCCGGGGGAAGGCTAGCGGGTCAGTGTAAGATTTCCCAGCACTGTCTAGGGAACATTGGGTGTTTTCCACCTGACTCACTTCCCACCGACTCTTCCTGTAGTTCTCTGTGGTTTCTCTAACCAGGAGCCAGCGTGGACATTGCATGCTAATGAGACAGCGCTTGGTCCAGGCTCAGGCACTTGATTCTGAATAATCAATCTGGCACTTCACCAGCAACCATGAGCTTTGGAATGGCTGACAATTAAATAAAAGGCCAAGGCTCTTAACAGTCATCCACCAGCTCCACTGTTCAGTTTGGCTTCATGTCACGTTAACAAATGGAAGGGTGTGGGAGCTGAGAAAGAACTGGTGAACCTCCCCCTGCCATGACTCCAAACCATAGCTCAGATAGCCAGACACCTAGGCTCAGCTTGGAGGAAAATGGACAAGGGTAAGATGTCATGACAATTCCCACATCACATCTATTGTGTGTGTGTGTGTGTGTGTGTGTGTGTGTGTGTGTGTGTACAAGGGTAAGATATCATGACAATTCCCACATCACCACCACCGTGTGTGTATATGTGTGTATGTACAGTGTGTGTGTATGTGGTGTGTGTCTGTCTGTCTGTCTGTCTGTCTGTCTGTCTATGCTTCAGTGCACATGCCTTGGCCAGAGGACAACCTTGCTTGTTGGTCCTCGGGTGTGGTCTACCCTTTTTTTTTTTTTTGAGGCTGGGTCTCTCACTGCCCCAGAACTTGCAAACTAGCCTGGGCAGCCTGCCAGCAAACCCAGGAATCCTCTTATCTCTGCCTCCCCAGTGCCAAGGTTACATGCATGCTACGACACCTACTCTTCTGTTCACACCTGGTTTTTTAAATGTGGGTTCTGGGGATCGAACTTAGGTCCTGATACATGTGCAACAAGTACGTCACTGACTGAGGTATCTCCACGGAGTCCTTTACGGCTCACATCTTTTTTATTTTTACTTTTTTTTTTTTTTTGGTAGAGTTAGGGATTGAACGCAGAGCCTTATGCCCATCAAGCCCCATACCATGAATCGTTTGCCCTCTCACACTCATTTCTAGTGTTAGTGGGACCATCCTGGACCCCTCGCAACCATCCACTCGACTTGGTTTTGTTTGCCTTCTAGTAACCTCATATCTCATTCTTTTAGTATTTATTTCTCTTTAATATGATACATATCAGTTTAAGTCCCTCCGACTGTATTACAAAAGCCCTACATTCAGAATAGGAGTCTCTTTTCTAGTGATTTTTTTTTAAAGAAAGCAATAACAGTTGGTCTTAGCTCAGATGTGAACACGCCAAACAAAAGCCCCCCTTTGAACAAAGCTTCAGGGCTCTGGCTGACATTGAAAGATGAAGAAGACGAGTCAGCAATCAGTTTTGTGACATCCTGTCGGCACTGCAGAGCTCCGTGAATTCACGAGGGACGTCGAAGGCACCGACATGGCACAGATCGTTGTGGCAGAAGCAACTGGAAAATGTCCTGAGACTGAAACACAGACAGATTAGCATCACCGGGGTGGACACTAATGACGGGGACTTGGAAATGCCGGAGGCTCAGTCTGCCAGTTAAGACAAGGAAAAAACACATTTCCAGTCTCCTAAGAACTTAGATATTTCCAGACTCTGAGGGCAAATGCAGCCCCGTGGATTCTGCAGCAAGGTTGGGCAGTCCCCCTGTGCTGAGAAGGGAAGTGTTGCCGGATCTGTTATGGGCAGCATAGCCAGGAAGGTTGAACACAACAATCACGGGACACCTCCCGGAGGTTAAGTCAGTAATGACTTGATCTGTAATTCAGTGCAATCAGGCCTTCAGCACCTCCCAGTACCTGGCTTATTTTAATAGTACCAGGTGAACCACTCTTTTTCTTCTCCCTGAATGCTCAGAAGCTCAACAAATGGGTTTTGAGACACATTTTATGATTTACCCTTGAAAGATAATTAGAATGTCATTTCAATCACTGGCATCTGGATTAAGTCATTTTGTCCCAGCGTGTTTGTTTCTAGGAAACAAACAAATGCTTTGGCAAAAGGAAAATCTCTGAAGGACTGCTCTCCTCCTCAGGAAGGGCCTGTACCTTCCCCCACATTAGTTTGATGAGCAGAAATCAATGTGGACTTCCAAGTCGTGGAGATCAACAAAAGGGTATCAGGCCCGAATGAAGGAAGGAAACGGTGAAGGATGAAAAACTGCAGAAGAATAGTAACTGACCAAATAGTGAACCTAAAACCCAGAAGGGTTCCAGAGTTTAGTTCGCTCATTCAAATCTGACCAAATCTGAATGTGGCGGTGTCCCAGGTCTCATAACCAAGGAGATGTAAAACTGGACCCTGGTTCTCCGGAAGTCCTGACTCGTACAGTTGAGAAGGTGTGATGAGCAGCATGAAGGGGTACACGGAAATGTATCACGTGGCTGGACGCTGAGCTTCAGGAGTTCGGAAATGAGAGAAACCAGTGTTGGCTGGAAGAATTCCTGGGAGGAAGTGTAACAACAGATCAAATGAGCTCAAATGTATCCTCTGCTGACCTGCGTGCAATTGCCATCATTCTTGCTGGGCCTTTGTGCGAAGGCCGTTCTTTAAAACAATATGCAGAAGTAGTTAAACACATTGGCTTGGAAGCAGCCTACCTGGATTTCAAACTCGGCTTGACCATTTGCTGGAAGGATGATCTTTAGTGATTCGTCCTTTCTGTGCCTTCATTTCTTATAAAAATGGGGTTAATGACAGAATCTACTTTATAACACGATTTCCTTCATAAAACTGAGGACATCTTTATTTTATATGCGGTACAATCTAGTATATGAAGAAATAGACTCTATCACAGTCACGGTCAGTCTCCATTTCCATGTTTTATGTCATTGAAAGCCTGACAAATCATTTAGCTATTTAAACACACACACACACACACACACACACACACACACACACACACACACACACACACACACTCACTCACACACACACGCACACGCAAGAATTCAACAGTTAATTCTAAATAATAGTGGGCCTTCCTTGTCTTCTTCAGTACTCAGGTCAGCCTCTGCTGATGGGAAATTAAATGCAAATCCCACAGTGGCATTCATTTACAAGACTAATTTCTGCTTCCAAGTATCAAAATTAAATTTTTCCAAAATAATATTTTATTGATTATTTGGGAATTTCATATCATGCACCCTGATCACATTCACTTCTCAGTTCTCATAGGTCTCCCCATCCTTGTGACCTCCCCCCAAAAAAAGAAAAAAGAGGGGAAAAAAGTTCAAGCTGTATTGCCCACATACAACTTAGTGGAGTTGGTCTCCCTTTCCACCTTTGTGTGGACGTGGGTTCTTGGGATGGAGCCCACACCCCCAGCTTTCACTTTAAATGCTTTAACCAGCTGAACCATCTCACCAGCCCTCGGCGTTTCATTTTTTAAAACATGATGACGTTCTAACCAACAAAATGATTTTAAAGTAACACATGAGAATGCAGAGGATTGACAGAAACATTCACATAACCACGCAGAATGAACGCTTGTAACTCATGCTTAGAAGCATGACATTAAAGGAATAATCTAGCCCGGCGGTGGTGGCGCACACCTTTAATCCCAGCACTTGGGAGGCAGAGCCAAGCAGATCTCTATGAGTTCGAGGCCAGCCTGGGCTACAGAGCGAGATCCAGGACAGGCACTAAAACTATACAGAGAAACCCTGGTTTGGGTTTTCAGAACTGCCTCTAGCCAAAAGTTAAAAATTCTCATAGGCTAGGCCTGTGCCACAGGCTCATCTCTGTGACACCGGAAATCAAAAGTATGCCTAAACCAGGAATGGTGATGCTCACCTTTAATTCCAGCACCTGGGAGGCAGAGGCAGGTGGATCTCTGAGTTCTGGACAGTGTGGTCTACAGAGCAAGTTCTGGGACAGCCAGGGCTACCTAAAGAAACCCTATCTCTGGGGGCGGAGGGCAGTATATCTACAAGCTGGGGAAATGGCTCATTCAGTAAAGTGCTTGTATCGAAAACATGGGGCCCAACAGCCACATAAAAAGCCAGTCAGGGCAGCACACCTCCATAATCCCAGTGCTACAGAGGCCGAGATAGGCGGATCTGGGGGCCTAGTCGCCAGTCGAGCAGAACCAGTGGGCTTTAGGTTCAGTGAGAGACCCTGTCTCAAAAAAGACATAGACACTCACTGTCAACCTCTAGCATGCATCAAACATGTATGTACAGGTGGACACATACAAATACATACATCTACATATACCACACACAGTATGCCTACAGGAAAATCATTGTACAGCATCAATTACTAAAGACTTCCAAATATGCAACAATAACTGCAAATCTTTCTTCCATAATTAATTCCAAAAGTGTTTTTTAACATAATTCTGCTGAATCACATTCAATTAGAAAAACACCACTTGCCCTCCAGTGAGTGGGAGATAACCCAAAGACAGGAACAGCTCTTTACATCCTACAGTGTTCCATAACTGCAGGTGGTTTACAGTTTTCCCATTCAAGCCTGGATGAGGCTCATCCGGACCTAACAGCCTGCGTCTATATTACAGATTGTTCCTACCAAACATGCTTAAGGCATAGAAGTGGAAAGAAAATCAGGTAATCACAATTTAAATCACATTTAGGAATGGCAAAGGTAGAAAAAAACGAACAGTCCTGAGCATTTCCTGTTGGCGGGATTACAGCATCCTTTCCAAGCCACCCAGGAGTCTCTCTCTCTCTCTCTCTCTCTCTCTCTCTCTCTCTCTCTCTCTCTCTCTCTCTCTCTCTCCTCCCTCTCTCTCTCCCTCTCTCTCTCTCCCTCTCCCCCACTTTCTGTCTCTCTGGTTTCTCTATGTAGCCCTAGCTTGTCCTGGAATTCACCATGTAGACCAGCCTGGCCTCGAACTCAGAGACCACCTGTCTCTGCCTCCCGAGTGCTGGGATCAAAGGCATGAGCCACCACCGCTTGGCAGGAGTGACTCTCTTGACTGTGATCTGGCTATAATGGTTTTACCTGATGAAATGATTTCCTCGTCCCTCGTCTTCAGAGGGCTCCAGGATTGTGAGCTTTGTAGACTCTCAAGTCCCTGTTTGCAAGGGTCAGAACTTCCCTGGTAGTACATTTTTCATTTTTTCCTTGGAACTCTATAGTCAACCGGCTGATTTGTAGGGTTCACAGGAGGCGGTGACCAATGCCAAGATCTTGTCAAGCTACGTCCTCCTAATTAGTCTCAACAGCTTTCAAACGGTGTCTCCCTTTGAAGGAAGCGTCACACAGATAGGTGTGGCAGAGGTGGTTTACCACCCGTACATCCCGGTTAGGACTGAAGTCCTCATTTTCATAGCAGCTCCGAGGGCTGGAAGCTGGTGGATCTCAGCTGATGCTAACTGGGAGTCACCTTAAGCCTCACCTGGCCTGTGGTCATGGTTGGTCCCTGAGAGATCACTGAGGCAGTAAGAGACTAGGTGACAGATAAAAGGCCTGACTGGCTTAGCTGAAGGCAGGTTAGCTCGGAGGGGTCCTCTTGTTAGTTATTATTATGTGGCGGCTGTGTTTTTCATTAAGCAGCGCTGTTTACCGTGAGAGAAAAGCCAGGAGGCACAACAAAGCCCATCGTAAGAGTTTATTAAGAGAAGGAACAGAGGGGCCTGTGCTTAGGCCTATGGACGATTGTGCATGGAGAGAGAGGAAGAAGAGGAGGGGGGAGGAGACTGTGACGCGCTTTTTATGGATCCCCCCCCCCCCCCCCCCGGCCCCCGCAATGCGCATACGGGTTTACGTAGCTACACCAAGCATGCGCATAGTTTACATGATCACGCTGCATGCAAATTATGTGACCACGTAGCGCACGGATTACAGATTACACAGGGCATAAGGCCCCAGGATGACTAAGCCTCTCGCTTGGCTAGTGGACAGCGCATGTACGGTCATGTAGCAACACCTCTCGCATCGGAAGCTCTCTGGACTCTGAGGCCTCAGTTGTAAATGAATTATCACTTGACTTCTTCCTCTGCCCAGTCACGCTTTGTGACGTCCCACAGACAGTGTTCTTGGCACCCACTCCGACAGTCCTCCTGCCCTCCAAGCTGAAACTCAATATTTCCCCAGGGAAGGCAACATAGGAATTAGTGAGAGATGGCAGTATGGACCTGTCATGGGACCCCAGGTTGTTATCCTAGAGCATGGTGCTTGACAGAGCGGGGATTTGTTACTTTGATCAGAGAAGCAGTATGGAAAAATGACTTGGGAAAAAACAATTCCAAGACGTCGCTCTGTTCTTTGATTTCTCTTGGATGCCAGCTCTAATTCTTGTGATTTTTAACTAAACACAAACTTAGAGTAAAGGCTAAAAATTCATGTGGGACATCTCTTTGAGTTCTGTGTTATCAGACCGTCAGGGATCTGAGATAGCTGGGGGACAGCTGGAGAGACCACTGCTTGGCAAAGGTGTGTTCTGTGAACGTTCTCTGGGGAGACACAAACAAGTGCCTATTCACGCCAGATAGGGCACCAGTCCACCAAAGTGGACTTGGCGGGCCAATGAGTTTATTAGGGTGACTTATAGAGCTTGGGTGGGGGGCTACTATCAGGAGCGTAGGTGACCTCAAAACAGTAGTGTCCCAGAAAAGTCCCACCCTACACAAATGACAACTTCCTCATAAGTGCACAGGTGGTGCCCCCACCTTCAGTTAACTTCCTGCCTTATGTGTGTACTCTAGCACTTCCTGAGACCTCAGGGCCACGTGCAATCAGGTCACAATTACACATTGCTGGCAGGGGGTGCATAAGAGGGGTGCCAACATCTCAAGCGAGCATCTACTCTCCCTCCCTTTCCACTCTGTGAAGGAATGTCCACAGGCTCCATCTCAAGAGACTCGGGCTCAAGCAGTCACTGCTGCCTCTGATGAGGATGGGAACGGAGGGCAGTGTTCACACAATGTGAAGTGTCACAGGGGACGATCTCCTTCTGCTCTCAGATAATAACATGGGAAGAAGCCTGACCTCCCTGCTGGGACAGTGCTGGAAATCAAAAATGAATAAGCAAACATATAGGGCTGGAGATGTAGCCCAGTGGTGGAGTGTGCATTTAGTATGTATAAGCAAATAGTAAAATAAATAAGTAAAAGATAGTACGTATGTGAAAACACATACTTGATATGCTGGCTTTTTTTTTCTAAGAAATTCTCTAAGACTCTAGTCTTAATAACCACTTTATAGAAGTCTATTTCTCCATATCGAGTCCACATTAGTCAGGACTCTTTCAGATGAAAATATCAGCCCCTCCCACTATAGTGCCTTATTTTACTGGAGAGCCCAAGAATGGAATTCAGATACTGCGAGATCTAGAGCCGGAGACTCAAAGTCAGTCATTAGAATCAATCTCTCTCTCCCCCTCTCTTCTGCCTCGTTCTTACTCTTTCCCTGCATTTTTCTATATATTGATCTTAGTATCTGCCCTTGAAAATGGACTCTTCACACAGCAGAGAAGAGGCTGTCTGTTGATAGGCAGGTCTTCATATTCCTCAAGTACCATGACCTCAAGCATTAAAACACCCTCCCCAGGGAATGTAGTTCGGATGTAGAGCACTTACCTCTATAAACCATATTACCCTCTGTTGTGGTTTGAAAGAGAATGGCCCCCATAGGCTCAAATGTTTGAATGCTTGGTCTTCAGTTAGTGGAATTGTTTGGGAAGGATTAGGAGGTGTGGCCTTGTTGGAGGAGGTGTGTCACTGGGCGAGGGCCTTGAGGTTTTAAAACCCCACATCAAGCCTAGAGTCTTTCTCTCTCTCTCTCTCTCTCTCTCTCTCTCTCTCTCTCTCTCTCTCTCTGCTGCTTGTGGATCAGGATATAAAGCTTTCAGCTACTGCTCCAATGCCATGCCTGCCCTCTTCCTACCATGATGATCGTGGACCAACTCTTGAAACTATAAGCAAGTCCCCAGTTAAATGTTTTCTTCTATAAGAGTTGCCTTTGTCGTGGTATCTCTTCACAGCAACAGAACACTAATTAAAACACCTTCCTTACTAGCTCCTGTAGAACTTTGATTAGGCCAGATTTTATTTATAGTATCACTACTTTGACCAAGTCGACATATTAGTTAGACCTAGATAAGTCTATATATCAGGGTCTTGAAATGTATTACAACAAAAACAATTTCCCTTCTAGTTATGAGGACTGAATCCAGGGCCTTGCACATGTTGAGTGAGTGCTCTACCATTGAACAACATCCCCTTCCTTTCATATTTACTAAAGCCAAACAAAATCTTTTGGTCTTCCTTCCCTTAACCTAATTGAAATTATCAGAAGGAAATTTGCATAAAAGTGTTCAAGGGAAATTATCTTTTTAATCCATAGAGAGAATAACAGAAATTCCACGTTACATATGTTCAGAGAAAATTAAATATATTTTCTAGCTCTTTTAAAGACAAAATGGAAAAAAAAAAAAAAAAAAAAAACATCAAACACCCAGGACATTAAGAGACACATCACATTTTAGTAATTAACAGTTTTGCTCAATAAGGACTTTCTAAAATTTGTTTCCAGTGTGGTACCACCAGTTCCTGTCTTGAAGGGAGTCAGTGGTGTCTATCAGTCAGTGCACTGGTATGCCCATTATGTTTGAGCAGCATTCTATATTGATTTACCCAGACACTATCTGCCCTATGGGAAACACATAGACTTGCCAGCCTTCACACTTGGAGACATGGGGAAAATATCAGCGACAACTCCTTCTTGCCAGCATGGGTTATTTTCGTATAGTAAATGACCCTGCGTCTGTCTTCCTGGTTTGTGCACTTACAGAAGAATCTGTTTGACAGAAGACTCGCTGAAGGCTGTAACTATGATGGCTTGGACCTCTGCTCTTGAGGAGAATCCTGGGGCTGTATGCAAACAAGGGGCTGAGCAGAATATTTTGGGAATAATTGAGAATTACATACATGAATAAACTTGGATATGAAAAATGTTGTCACAGATGGGAGAAGCCCTTGACTCATCAGCTAAGTTGCCTGAAGAGAAAACCCAGTCCTGGCTAAACATGAGATCTGCCGCTTAAAATATGCTAAGACTTTCTAAGCAAAATAGGCGTTTAAACTCCAGGCAATCATTTGCTTCTGTGCTCACACTATTTTGGACATGTTTGTGTGAAGATTGAAGGAGACTCCAAAGAGGCCAACACGAAGTTATGAACGATCAGTGCTGCTTTCTGATTCTTTGGGAGTCTCACAATCTATTATCAGGCAAGAGACAAGTTCAATGATCAAAGCCAAATAAGATTAACATCTTCTGTTCTGCGGGTTTTCCATTTAGGGTGCCAAAAGCCCCCTTCTCAGCTCAGAATCTTGAAGGTTTTTTTCCCTTTTGAAACCTCAGTCTTCAATGAAAATCACCATCTTAGATGATGAAGGCTAAAATCTCAGTTCTTGAATATTTTGCATAAAATGATTTAACCGCCACAAAAGCACGTTTTGATGTTTGGGAAAGCTTTGTTGGAAAAGTTGACGCAGCCCCGTGGCTCCTGGGTACAGGCAGGTACATTTGTCTGCCTGGTGCCACTGTCTACTTGCATTTACACTGGCTTGCCTGAGTATATGTTTCTAAAACTACGACTCACGCTCCAACCACAAGCAGAGAAATAAAAGCACGGTCAACATTTAAGTTCTCAATGAATTGTTTTTCTCTCAGTACTAGTAGCTGAACCCAGGGCTTTTGTATGCTAGGCCAGTGCTCTACCTCTGAGCTACATCCCAGGCCATGTAAACATTTTTTCAACACATTAAATTACAAAGAGTAAAATAACCCCCCAAATTCCCATAGCGTTGTTATACTTGTTTCTCTTGTTTTGTTTTGTTTTCCTTTGAGACAGGATCTCGTGTAGCCTAGGCTAGCCTCAGACTCACTATATTGCCAAGGATGTCTTTGAACTTCTGATCCTCCTGCCCCAGCCTCCCAGAGTGCTGGGATTACAGGCATGTGCCACCACACCTGGTTTTATGTGGTGCTAGGGATTGAGCCCAGACTTTTTGTAACCTAGGCAAGCACTCTACCAACTAAGCTACATTGCCATCCCACTTTGGGGAGGGTGTCAGATCTTGGAGTTCAGACAGTTGTTAGCTGCCATGTGGGTGCTGGGGATTGAACCTGGGTCCACTGGAAGAGCAATCAGTGCTCTTAACCAGCCCCCGGGAAGTATCTGAAAGACAGCTCCAGATGTCATGTTAATATAATTCACAAATAGATAGGTCAGTGACAACAGAAGGAGAAAGAAAAAGAAAACGTGTTTCCTTCTGTAATTACAAGGCCATTATCATACATGTAAAAATTAACAATTTTTGGTATTATACAGTATAAATTCCAAAGCCAATGTCTTATCTGGAATTCCTAAAACACCATGACCAAAAAGCAAGTTGGGGAAAGAAGGGTTTATTTGGCTCATACTTACACATCATAGTCCGTTAATAAACGAAGTCAGGATAGGAACTCAAACAGGGCAAGAACCTGGAGGCAGAAGCTGATGCCGAGGCCATGGAGGAGTGTTGCTTACTGGCTTGCTCTTCATGGCTTGCTCAGCCTGCTTTCTTATAGAACCCAGGACCACCAGCCCAGGGATGGCACCACCCACAATGAACTGGACCCTCCCCCATCACAGCAGGATCTTATAGAGGCAATTTCTCCACTGAGGTTAAATCTTTTCAGATAACTCTAGTTTGTGTCAAGTTGACATAAAACTGTCCAGCACACTCAAATTGCCTTGAATATCTCAAGAATGTCTGTCTTCTAGTCAGGCATGGTGGCATTCCAGAGTTTAGGAAGCAGTCAATTCTGTCATATGTAAGGAGTTCCAGACCAGCCAGGGCTACATAGTGAGACTCTGTCTCAAACATAATGTCTCACTACAATTAGCTTGTTCATACTAAGTCAATTAGCATTTTTAAAAAAGAGACAAGTATAACCCAATAAAGCTAACTATTCTTTCGTGATATCTTCTTTCTTTGAGACAGGGTCTAAATGTAGTGCAGGCTGGCGTAGAGGAAGATGACCTTGACTTTCTTATCTTTTTGTCTTCTGCTTCAAATGCTGGGATTTCAAGTTTGCACCACCGTGCTCGATTTGTTCCGTGCTGGAGTTCAAACTCAGGGCTTCACGTACATTGGACAAGCTCTCTACCAACTAAACTACTCCCCTAGTCTTAAACTTCCTTTAGTGTGTGTGGATTTGTACCCTCTGTGAAACACTGTTTCTATTCATGGGCACAGTCACAGTGGCTTGGAAACTGCTGGGTTAGGGACTCTCTCCTTGCACTGATAAGCTCTGAGTGAACACCTCCGGAAGTGGGATCTGTGTTCCCTTTCTACAGCTAAAGAGGCATGTACAGGCCGGGCGGTGGTGGCACACGCCTTTAATCCCAGCACTCGGGAGGCAGAGCCAGGAGGATCTCTGTGAGTTCGAGGCCAGCCTGGGCTACCAAATGAGTTCCAGGAAAAGGCGCAAAGCTACACAGAGAAACCCTGTCTCGAAAAACCAAAAAAAAAAAAAAAAAAGAGGCATGTACAGGGCAGGCAGGAGAGCTGTCGGTCTTGAGTTTCTGCTCCCTCTACCGGATTCTCCGCTCACCACCACGTACACTGTTGCACTGTTTTCTACCCTCCGAAGGCTGATGCCCTTCCCCTCAGGAGACCATTTATCGTCCCAACCAGCTGTTACTTGCCCAGCCTCTTTTGTGTTAAGCTCACTACATTGTCTTATATAATGTGATCGGCGTACAACATTTTATCTTTTTTTCCATAAATAAAGTGTAGTCATCAGCACTTAGAGGAATACACTAACTTTTGTGTCCTGAAATGTGATTTGGCATATGCTTTGCATAAACTAATTATCTAACTGAATACGTGAGTTTTTAGATACTGTCAAGAGGCTTTTCGGCAATGAAGACATTAGTGTCAAAATGCAGATCGCCAAGGGGAGCCTGGCAAAGAACTCAACTTGGTGAGATTTATGCTTGACCATGAAAAGCAACAATAACAATAGCACAGGTTGGAAAATGATCATTCAATATGCTTGGGGCCAGAAGAAATGTCTCAGATTTTGGCACCGTGGGGATTTTGTAATATTTTGGCTGCATCTTACCAGTTTGAGCATCCTTAACTCCCAAATCTAAGCTGTTCCAAAATTTAAAGCTTTTTGAGCATCATGTCACTGCTCAAAAAGTTCTGGGCTTCAGAATATTTCACACTTCAAATTTGGGGGTTTGGGATGCTTGACTCTAACAGCTACAATATTTTCAGAGACCTCTAACTGTATGACACTGTAAGCAGCTCCTTTATCTACCTAGTATTTCTCCAAATCCTGGAAAGAAGGCATAGAGTACCTAGTGTGCTTTCTGTTGCTGTGAGAAACACCACGCCCTTTAAAATCAACCCAGGGGGGAAAGGGTTTATTTGGCTTCTTCTTTCAGGTCACAGTCTGTCATTGATGGAAGTCAGGGCAGGAATTGAAGTGGAAACCGTGGAGGATGTTTCATACTGGCGTACTCACTCTTGATGGTGTTCTACTAATTTTCTTACATGATCTATGACCCCCTGCCCAGGGGGTGGCACCACCATGTGGCCTGGGCCCTTCCACATCAATCAACAGTCAGGACAACTCTCAATAGACATTGCCGTAAGTCCATCCGATCTTGGCCATCCTTCAGTTGAGACTCTGTTGGGAGTCATGCGGCCTAGTTTTGGACCAGCCTAAGAACGCTTGTCCAGTGGGTCTCTCACTTGGCAAGGACCAGTGGACCTCAGGACAGTGCAGAATACTGCTGAGACCACAAAGCCTGCACGCTCTCTTCTCTCTCATAATATTGATGATTCTCTTGGTGGTTTTTAGTGTCACTTTGTCAGTCACACATGGGACAGAGGGAATCATTGCTGGAACCCCCTTTTTTCCCTCTCCAATATTTCACCCTAAATTTTTTCAGGAACTGATGCATCGCAGGTTTCTTATAGAGAGGCTCAAGCGTGCAGGACAATGTTGTAGAACAAGGGAACCGTTAGAGAAATACAAGCTAGCTGTATGCCAGCAGCTTATGGCAAATCACCCCTATTTCTGTAGGTATGCTTTACATTTTGAATGATATTGTTCTTGAGAATGTGTGCCAATGTAAGGATGGGGTGTGCCTGGCTCGATATTTAACCAAGCTAACAAAATGCTAAGCACTGTTTTTGGTTTAAAAGTTGTTTTGATATAAAAGTTGGGAAAAAAAATTTGCTTTTGCTGGAGGGTAGGAAAAACATTGTAGCTGGAGAGTTTCTCTCCAGCTCCCACCAAGCCCCATCAGTCCCGGAGCCTACTTATAAAATAAACACAGACTCTTATATTATTTAAACTGTTTGGCCTAATGGCTCAGGCTTCTAGCTATCTAGTTCTTATATCTTTTTTTTTTTTTTTTTGGTTTTTCGAGACAGGGTTTCTCTGTGTAGCTTTGCGCCTTTCCTGGAACTCACTTGGTAGCCCAGGCTGGCCTCGAACTCACAGCGATCCGCCTGGCTCTGCCTCCCGAGTGCTGGGATTAAAGGCGTGTGCCACCACCGCCCGGCTAGTTCTTATATCTTTTTTTTTTTTTTGGTTTTTCGAGACAGGGTTTCTCTGTGTAGCTTTGCGCCTTTCCTGGAACTCGCTTTGGAGACCAGGCTGGCCTCGAACTCACAGAGATCCGCCTGGCTCTGCCTCCCGAGTGCTGGGATTAAAGGCGTGCGCCACCACCGCCCGGCCTAGTTCTTATATCTTAAATTAACCCATTTCTATTAATCTATAAGTTGCCACGTGGCTCGTGGCTTACCGGTATCTTAACATCTGTTTCTCATCATGGTGGCTGGCCACGTCCCTCTCTCCGCCTTCCTGTTCTCTCAATTCTCTCTGTTAGTCCCGCCTATACTTCCTGGCTACTGGCCAATCTGTGTTTTATTTATTGACCAATCAGAGCAACACATTTGACATACAGAACATCCCACAGCAAAACATGCTTGCTTTTGAAGTATAAATAAAGACGGCTTGAGCTATTCAGGGCAGCCACTTGTGTGGAACTTATCTGGTGGTTGGACACTTCTTCTGCCGACACCCCTTCCCAGTCAAGACTCCCTCTTGGTTTTATCAGATGACGCGTGGTTGTGTCAAGTTGACAATCCAAACTAACCAGGACAACTAGTTTTACATAACCACGAGTTTAGAAAACCACGGTGTTCAGACTTTTGCAAAGTTTGACTTCTAAGTTGTTCTTCTCAGTAAGACTCTACTCAGACTATTCCATTCCCTGGAAATCCTGATAGTTAACCAACATCTGAGTCTTTTACGTCATTCAGAAGAAGCCAAAGAGAGGCCAAGGACAATCCCTCTGGACCTCTCTTCAGTCACACCCAGCTTTTGGAGTATGTCTAAGGTAGTATTTGAAGACGCTGGGAAGGTCTGAACTGAAAATGGGCAAATAACACTCTATCATGCTCTCTCTCTCTCTCTCTCTCTCTCTCTCTCTCTCTCTCTCTCTCTCTCTCTCCTCTCTCTCCTCTCTCTCCCCTCTGCCTCTCTCTCCCTCCTCACAGACACACATCTCTGTCTGAACTTGTAAAAGGCTAGGCCAAGTGTTGGGGCTGTCCAAGACTTCCATTATAATATCACATGCCTTGATGCTGGACATAGTTACAGCATTGAATGTTTATCCTGCTGGGTTTTGGTCTTTTTGGGATCCCATCTTTCTTTCCTGTGCTCCCATTGCTTCATTTGGGAATGGAGATGTTTGCTGTACTTTTGAAGTATGTAATTTATTGTTATTTTTAATCTTTTTTTGAGAAAGAGTTTTTCTGTGTAACAGTCCTGGCTGTCCTGGAACTTTCTCTGTAGATCAGACTGGCCTTGAACTCACAGACAGCCTGCCTCTGCCTCCAGAGTGCTGGTGCTGGAATCAAAGGTGTGCACCACCACCACCCAGCTTATTTTTAGTTTTTTTTTTTTTTTAACAGGGGCTCACATCTATGATTGTACATTGAGTTTCAGCAGGGACTTTGAATTTGGACTTCTGACACAATATTTTAACTGTTACGACTCTGAGAACCTTGGGCTGGATTATAGGCATCTTGCATTATGAGATGGCCATGGCCCTTCCGGTCCAAGGGTAGAATGCTGTGGTTTATATATGGAATGTCCTTCACAAACCCTTACGTTGAACACTTTGTCCCCGGTTGGTGCTGCTGTTTTGGGAGATAGTGGGAACTTTGGGAGACAAGGCTTAGAGCATCGATTCTCAACCTGCGGGTTGTGACCCCTTGGGTTAAATGACTCTTTCACAGAATATCAAATACCTTGCATATTAGATGTTTACACTACGATTCACCAAAGTAGTGAAATTACAGCTATGAAGTAGCAACGAAAATAATTTTAAAGTTGAGGGTCATCACAACATGAGCAATTAAAGGGTCGCAGCACTAGGAAGGTTGAGAACCACTGGCTTCGAGGAAGGAAGTAGGCCACTAAGTCATGCCTTTGAAAGTTATATCAGGTCTCCAGTCTCTTTCCCCTTTGCTCTACCTCCTGTCCAACATGAAAACCTCCTCTTCTCCACATTCCTGTCACTACGGTGTTCTGCTCAAGGGAGGCAGGCAAGGAAAACGTCGACTGAGAACTTTGAAACTGAACCAAAGTAGACTTCTCCTTGGAAGCTGTTCATGTGTGACCCAGTTAAAAGTAGCTAACACAAGTCCAGTGCAGTGATGGTGTTAGCAATCAGGCATTTACACAGGCCTGCCCTCAGAAACTGAGCCACCGCAGGACACGGACTGTGGCTACTGCCGACCCACTCTCCCTATGCGCATGCGCTACAGCCCCTTGGTTGTTCTTTCTCCCCCTGCTCTTGTCCAGAGGCCGCCTCTGCACTCACTCCCCCAGTAAACCTCTCACCGGAGCTCTGTTGCATGGTGTGACTGTGGCGCCTCCTGCTCCAACTCGCCAAGGTACCCGTTAAATCAACACAGATGGGGTGCTGGCTGGCACATCGCTCTGCTGGTGGTTGTGGCGTAATACCTGATGGAAAGATTTATTTCTGGCTCCATGGTTCATGAAGGCATACAGTCACAGAGGGGAAGGCATGGCTGTGGAGACATAGGTTGGTGGTCACAATGCATCAGTAGTCAGGGGAGAGATGGAATACTGGTGCTTTATTCACTTTGTCTTTTTTATCTACTCTGGGACCCCAGCCCTCAGAATGTGCGTGCGCATTGGAAAATTTGGTATGTTGCTGTGATACTAATTCACTTGCATTTTTTTTTTTTTTTTTTTTTTTTTTTTTTTTTTTTTTGGTTTTTCAAGACAGGGTTTCTCTGTGTAGCTTTGTGCCTTTCCTGGAACTCGCTTTGGAGACCAGACTGGCCTCGAACTCACAGAGATCCGCCTGGCTCTGCCTCCCGAGTGCTGGGATTAAAGGCGTGCGCCACCACCGCCCGGCTCACTTGCATTTTTTTTAAAAAAGGTAACCCTGCATGATCTGACTCCCAAACACCTCCATGACCTCCCTGTCCAACCCCGTTCCCTGCTCATTCTTTTTCATCTAGTCCTGTTCAGTTTTCTCCACCTTAGGGTTCTGAATTTGTTGTTGTCTGAAACTGGAGCAAGAGCTGGCTCTCTTTTTCCTCCGACCACCCTCCCTTCCTCCCTTTTGGTTTTTGTTCAGATTTTGTTTTGTTGCTGCAACACAATACAAGTAGCAACTCAAGGGAGAAACTTTGATTTTGGCTCCCTGTGGGTCTAGGCCACAATGGTGAAGGGGCAGCATACGCTGTCAGGAAACAGAGATGGGGCAGGCTGCCCAGCGCTTTGTCCTTGAGATTCAGCCCGGCCAGCTCATCCAATGGTGCCACTCACATTTAGCGTAGTTTTCCTCACTTCAATTAATCTAACCTAGAAACTCCCTAACAGACATGTCCAAAGGCTGGTTTCCGTGGTGACTCTAAATCCTACCAAGATTAATCGCCACAGATGGCAACCTACCATCAATCCTTTATTTTACATCACAGTTCCCAGGCGACTGTTAAAATGTACAGAGTTTCATCTGAGTTGAGACTTGTTCTGTGTTGTTGCCTGTTGTATCCCCAGGATCCACAATAGTGACTTGCACATAATATGTGCTCAATAAATAGTACTGCTAACGAATGAGAGAAGAAATTATATTCTATCATAGTGCTCAAGAGTGTAACTTGGGGTAAATTAATCTTTCTTCTGGGGTTATCAAGCTTCCTTTTCTCCAAAAGAAACGTAAACATATATATCCGTTCAATAAATGCTTAACGCACAGAGGGTGCCTCAACCCGAGCAGGAGCTTCCACTACCCAAGAGGTCGCAGTCCGTGCTCTCAGAGTTTGTTGTCCAGCAGGAGAAACAGCCAAATCAGAAACTTCCAGAGGGAGAAAGAACCTGAGTGTTCACCTGGTGGCAGTCAAGGAACCAGCTAAGTAGAGGGTGGAAGCCTGTTCCCAGTTCATGCCAGTGCGCAGGGAACCGTTTCAGTCTGCAAGCCCTGTGCAGGCAAGAACTTGTTTTACTAGCCCCAGACTTGCCCGCAGACAATCACACCATTACCTTAATAGCTATATGGGTGTATTAACTGAAAGGAGGAGCGGATCAGTGAGAAAGAGAAAGTTCAATCTCAACATTTCAAACTCTACGACCTTTGTTAAAATCCACTGATTTCATAAAGCGCGGCACTGCCCATGCGCTTAGGATGAGGTCTGTATACTCGTCTACCCTATCCCCAGCCCCAGTCACACAAATCGCATATATTTAACTTGGGGACCCACAGCGCAGCCCCACAGTCTCCTTCCTCAAGCTTTCCTCTGGCCCGCCTTTCTGAGAGCTACGGCAGGAACTACGTCACTGAGCCACGAGGGCAGCAGCTCCGCAGCAACCTAGGCGCAGGGAAGGAACGTCGTAGCCGCTCCGGGATTCTGCACAGTCGGCCCTTCCCGGCAACCCTCGGGGGCGCTCCTAGTTGGCCCCCCACAAGCCCTTGCGCGAGCATGGGCGGAGTCGACCTCTAGGGGCGCTACCAACTGCAGGGTATAGGGGGGATCTGGCCGAGCTCACTGAGAATGGGGGGACAAGAGATATGGAAACAGGGACTTTGAGGATAGAGAATAAAAAACGATTCTCTATAAAGCAAAGAAGGGGGTCCCCGTGCCCAGGGAGCTCGCTTTTCCCCTCGTGTGTGCCCTGGCCCGGCTCCATTCCCCCCTCCACTTGGTCCGTCCCACTGGGGGCGACCCCGTCGTCACGTGTTCCTCCAGGTCCTCTGCAGGAGCGTGCAGCCTGACTTGGGCACGCTGGACTATGGCAGCTCTGCTGAGACCCGCGCGTTGGCTGCTCGGGGCCTCGGCGGCCCCGCGCCTCCCGCTGTCCCTGCGTCTCTTGGCTGGCGGCCCGGGCCGGCTGTTTTCCGTCCCCCGGGTGGCGGCCGCTGGTGGCAGGCCGTCCGCGGGGTGAGTACCGGACCCTTCCTCCTGCCGGCGGACGGGCCGGTGTCGGGCTCGCACGCTCCGGCTCCGCGCTGCTGGCAGCTCAGGCATGAGCCTCCCATGCTTTGGTCAATGCTTTGCCGGTGATTTTTGGGGGTGACAAGGTTGAGCGTCTTGAGAAGGTCATGGTCGAGGGCATGGCTGGCTTCCGGCTTGATGCTTGAGGTCGCCACCTGCCCTCCGGCTGCAGATGGCCCGGGAAGCTGAGGGGTTTTGGGGGGCTGCTGCGGTGGGGGCAGGTGTTGTGCCGTTCCTTAGGAGTACCCTTCTAGGATGCTGTCCCACACTGTTGATCAGTAACCTGCTAGTATGTGGTCTTAGGAAGCTTGGGGTTTTCTTTTTTTTTTTTTTCCCCCTGGGGGTGGGGTTTGAAGTTTTGAGTGACCCAGGGATAGTTTAGAGCATGACCTTTGGATTATGGCCAGTTCGGGTTTTTGCCTGCGTTTTGTTGGATGGAGTTTTCCTTCAGTGTCATGGGTTAGACATTGTCTCAAAAGAATAGGTTAAAGAACACATACAAGGCACTGTGTTGGGATCTGAGTATGCAAAAACAAGTTAAATACCCAGTTAGTGTCAAGTATTTGTATGAATACATCCTCGTGGAATGAGGTTATAAGGGAGGTAAGAGTGTTCATTTGATTAGTATTCTAGTCACCAGAAAAAGGAAGATGGGTACTTCGGTTTTAGCACCAGAGAGAAACTGACAATTGAGTGACCCACAGAAGAACGTTGGGGTCTAGCAAGAAGATTTAGGAACTTATCTGGAGTGGGAGACCCATGGACTGAGGGTGCTTCAATTTATTTGCGCTATGCCATTGGACAAATCACTCAACATTCCAGGCCTTAGCGTCTTTAGGTACACAGGTGGACACGGCCCTGAGGTGGGGAGCAGTTCATGAGATGCAGGGCTTGGCATGTAGGAACTGCTTTCCTGCTGTAATAGAAGTAATTTGGGGCCTTGCCTGTGTTTGTGTGTTAGGCCTGAACAGTGAGCCTTCAGCAGTCAATGCCTTTGCTTTTACCACATCTCTTCATCCTCAATCCCTTTTACGTTCCTTTAGTCTAGTGGTCCTCAACCTGTGGGTCAAGACCTTTTTTGGGGAGGGTGCATGTATCAGATATCCTGCACATCAGATATTTACATTATGGTTCATAACAGCAAAATTAAAGTTATGAAGTAGCAACTAAATAACTTCATGGTTGGGGGTCACCACAACATGAAGTTACTGCTGTGTTAAAGGGTCACAGCATCAGGAAGGTTGAGAACCACTACTCTAGTCCTTAACATGAGGCCAGAGGCCAGTGTTGAAGTGCTGTTGATCTCTGTCATGTTTGGAAAACAATGAACACATTTTAGCAATAGGCTCTTGGTCTGGATGTTCAGCAGATCCGGGTCCCGTTTCTTTTCTGCATAATGTTAGACCTTTTACTTGCTTGCTTCTCTGAACTGGGTAGTTAGTTGTGTCTGTAAGGGAGAGGTGCCAGATGTCTCTGCAGAGCTGATCTTTTGTCATTCAGGACTCAGGTGTCTCTATAGAAGAAGCTTTGTCTTTACATGATTCAGAAAGTGACCTTGCAGACCAGCAAGGTGGCTCATTTAGAAAAGGCACTTTCCCTGCAAGCCTGATGACCTCAGTTTGATCCCCAGGATCCGGGTCAAAGGAGAGAAAGGCTCCTGCAGCTTGTCCTCTGACCTCCACATGGGTTCACACATAAAAGAGAAAAGAAGAATGGAAGCAGTGACGTTACGGAATCTGAGCCTTGTCTGGAGTGACCCACCTGTGTGCCATGACTTGTTGGGTGTCCCTGTGGAAAGGAAGTTGTTGGAGCACAGTGCTCGGTTTGGTTCACAAAGCTGTGTGCTCAGGTCTCAGTAGGCAGTAAAGTAGGATTTGTTTACTTTCCCTGGACTTTACACACTTTCCCCTGCAGTCTCCTGTCCGTCCCACAACGTCTTTTTGTTTTGTCTTTTGACCCACCCCTACCCCCCCACCCCACGACAGGGTTTCTCTGGCTGTCCTGGAATTCGTTTGTAGACTAGTTTGGCCTTGAACTCATAGAGACCCACCTGCCTCTAGCTCCCAATAAAGGTGTGTGCCGCCACCGCCTGGCTATCCCACAACTGCTAAGCCTGCCTAGATCTTTTCCATCTGAAAAACACAACCTTTTCTCAGGGCTCTATTTATTATAGAAGCTTCTTAGTCTCTTTCCTGCTCAGGGTCCCTTGTCTCCTTTGCTCATTTTTCATTTACTCTAATATTCTGTTCTCATACCTCTGCCTGAGGCCATCAATGTCTTACTACTTTTTTTTTTATTTTTATTATTTATTTATTTATTTATTTTTAACGTAGTCCTGGCTGTTTTGGGACTTGTACCAGCTTGGCTTCAAACTCACAGAGAACCACATGCCTCTGCCTCCTGAGTGCTGAAATTAAAGGTGTGTACTGTATGCCTAGAGTTTTTACTTAAAAAACAACAACAAAAAAAAACCTTTTTGTTTTGTGTGTTTGTGTGTGTGGTGCCTTTGGAGGCCAGAAGAGCATGTCAGATCCCCTGGAACTGTCTGGTACGGGTACTGGGAACTGAACTTGGGTCCTCTGGAAAAGCAGGAAGCGTTCTGAACTGCTGAGCCACCTTCCCAGCCCCATTTATTTATTTTTTTAAATTGTAAAGTAATGTTCCTTGAGGAATAACTAAGTTACAGAGAGAGAACACCAAAAACCTTCCTGTCACCCAGAGAGAGCCGTTGGTGTACCATTAGTGTATCTTCCCAGTCCTTTATGAATATGTGGCTCTGTGTTGGCTTTACATCACTTTTGCAGAAGACATCGTGGTTACCAAATCCGTGTTCTGTGCCTGAATCTCTGGCATCTCCAGCTTTCCTTTCCATGATGGCCCTTTCCCGGTGCTAGGATGGCACTGTCAGTTTCTTGCGTCTCAGGATTTTTTTGCACCTACCTCCTTGCCATGTTCCCCCATGTTCATATGTCAGATGCTCGTGTACCCGGAGGAGGTTTGCTGTCGTGGGTCAGACGCTCGTGTACCCGGAGGTTTGCTGTCGTGGATCAGACGCTCGTGTACCCGGAGGAGGTTTGCTGTCGTGGGTCAGACGCTCGTGTACCCGGAGGAGGTTTGCTGTCGTGGGTCAGACTCTCGTGTACTCGGAGGTTTAACTGCTGGCAGTCACATCTCCTCACTCTGCGCATTCCCCTTGTAGATGACCCCTTTGGTTTCAGTGGCTTTAGTCAGGTGGTTGCATTGTTCTCCTGGACATGGGCTGTCAGTTGGATAGCTCCCCCATGCTCAGCCACAGGTCCTTCAAACCCAGCACATCTTGAATGGAACTCAGCTTTTCTCCCAGGTCTGTGCTGTGAGTGTTGTTGTTTCCGTTACTCAGAAAGAACCCACACGTGTTTATTCTTGCTTCCCCCGCCAACATCTTATTCTCTCCTTTCATCAACAAATGATAAAATGCTGGAGTTCTGCTTCATTTGGAATGGCTACCCCATCTCTCCTGCCCCCATCATCCTTTCTCTAGAGTTCCTGATAACCTTGACTGCGTCCCTTCAGGTTCACAGTTAAGCACTCTGGTGGCCCCTGCTGTTTCCAGGGTAAGGTCCTACCCAGAGTTTTCATGGGTGCTTTGGAAACGAGATGCCTCACCTTTTGTGTCTTTCCATGGCAGGCTGTCAAAACTACAGTGAGGGCTGTTTCCCTAGAAATCTTGTGAAAGTGCATAGTCTGATTATGGAGATCGGGCCAGGACTAGACGAAATGTCTTAACAAGCCTCCAGATAATAACAGCTGTAGGGCTGAGTCAGGAGGGCCCCCTGGGCCAAGGTGCATAGCTTTCTGCTTTTGAGTCTGATGTTCATTCTCGTACTGAGAAGTCCACGTCCTCTGAAGGCTTTTCAGCTGCTGCTTCCATGTGAGTTCCTTTGATGTCCTCTTCTGAGCTCCTGTAAGGGTGAGATGCCGCTCGTCCAGTTAGCATGTGTGAGCACCGGATGCTGTTCCCTGCAACACTGTAGACCTGTTGTTAGTTCTTAGAGGCAAGGACTTGATCTTACTGTTTGCCTCCCTCGACGTCTACTTTGCTCATGGAGTAGGTGTCAGACATTTGTTGACTAAGTAAGTCAAGGACCATTGTACACTGAGAGAGGGATAGTACGAGATGAAGCTTAGGAGCCCTTAGTCCACCGTGTGCTGTAGTGTGGCTCTGCATCGTGCTTTCCAGCTGTGCTATGTCTGACTCAGACGAATAGGCATTATTGAGTAGAGTTACTAGCATTGCTTGATCTGTTTTCAAAATCGAAGCACCCAGAAGTATGCACCCCTGTATTCTTGGGTCTTGCCCTTCAGTTTACTTTTTAGTATTTGTCTCTTTTTTGGAAGCAAATTCTTCTGGCCCTTACCTTCTTCATGAGGAAGATGAGGAGGCTTTCCTTTCTCCTGTTCTTTTCTGAAGCTGCTCGTGTTTCTCCTGAGATTTTAAAGTAATCCTCGTGTGTTTTAGAGGAATGATAAATTGGAAGCTAAGTCTCTGTGAAAGTGGACCTAAATTGATCATTGTGGCCTAAAGGTGAAGATTGCCAGTCTCTATGAGAGTCGGCATAGAGACAGAAGAAAACTTTTTCCTTTTCACCTGGCGTTTTGGAAAGCTCTTACAGCCTGAACCCTGTGGGCCTCTGAAACCTAAGGCTCAGCCCTGCTCTCTGCTTATAAATTTGTGAAAGCTGTGGCAGTCCAATTTATTGATGTTATATGCTCATAAGATGATACGTGATTGGTATTTCACAGAGAAGGGCAGCCAGGTTTGTTTTCGGGAAGGAGACCAACAGATCAAGCGTACATGCATGCATTCTTGCATGCCTGTAGGTTTCTTTCTCAATGTGTGTAGGTGATGTGCCACTGTGGGCTTATGAGGTCAGAGGACAACTTTCCAGGGCCAGTTCTCCTCCCATCATGTGGAGCCCATCATGTGGAACTCAAGTCAGACCTAGAGGCAAGTGCTTTTAGCCCCTGAGCACCTCCCAGCCCAAGAGGGAGCCGCATCCTTCAAGAGGACATGTACTGCAGATTCAGTGTTCGAAGGCTAAAGACGTCCATGGACTTGGAAGCCACACTTTGATCTTATGCAGGCTGTTGAAATTTGGTACTACAAGTTGATGCCATACTGCCTCCATGTGGTAGGGTCTCGACCCAAAGGAGGATTTTGAATGTGATGGATCTTGACAAATTTGTTTAGACTGTGAGAAGGAAGCCAGCATTGCCAATAGGAATGGTGTTGGTACTGCAGACTGGGCCCTCAACTCGCGGCGCAGAGCTGAAAATCTTCCTTTCCTGGAGAGAGAACAGGAGGTTGATGAGTGTTAGAACTTGGAAGAGTAGATTTGGAGACCAGGACAAACAAGGGTCATTAGTACAAACCCTGATCCAGACTGACTCTTTGTATGCGGAGTACCCACAGCTCATTCTCTGGGCTGATAATACAAGTAGGGAGATGGAAGCTTCTCAGACTGTGCTTCTTGATTTTGAGATAGTCTGGAATGTGTTTTAGATGCTGAAGGGGATGACATAAATAGACAATTCATTTAAAAAGGTTGGATTTTTATTAATGTGTATCTGTGTACGCACATGAGGACAGGTGCCTGCATAGGCCAGAAGAAGGTGTCAGATGACCTGGAGTTGGAGTTCCAAGTGGTTGTAAACCTTCTGACATGGGTGCTGGGAACCAAACATGGGTGTTCTGCAAGGGTGGTATGTGGCTCTTTGTGGCTGGGCTATCTTTTAGGCTCCATAAAAATGTTTCTTAAAAAGCAATGGATGACATATAGTGTACATAATGCATATAAGACCTGGATGATTTCTTTAGAGTCTAGTCCATGCCATTCTAATTGTATAGACTCAGAAAAATACCTTGCTTCATTTCACACTCAAGGGCCAAGTCTGGTTCAGGCATTCTCCAGCACTTTCTGCCATAACTAAGATAAGGCAGAGACAGCCCTTTGGACTGGAGAACCTGTACAGATTCTGAAAAGAATTGCTGTTTCAGGATAGCAGCTGGAACAAGTGGCCCTTCTGCCCCAAGATTCCTAGATTGTTGTAAAGCATGAAACCATGTTGAGAGAGAGCTGAATTTGGCAAGGCTTTTGGAGTAATACTTCAAAGAGAAAAATCATTACAACTTAATTTTAGAAAAGGTTTAGAAAAATCACAAATTTACTGAATGCTTTCCATAAGAGAGCTATTGCTTGGCAGGTGGTGGTGGTGGTGGTGGTGCACACCTTTAATCCCAGCACTTGGGAGGCAGAGGCAGGTGGATCTCTTGAGTTCCAGGCCAGGTTTCCAGAAACCCTGTCTTGAAAAACCAAGGGTAGGGGAGCTGTTACTTGTTGAGTATTGTTTTATTAGGGTTAGACGCTGCTTGCCTCCTGCCCCATTTTCACAAGGTAGACTTGCGTGTGGTGCAGGGGGTCAGCCCCGGGTCTTCTTGGGGTTGGGCCAGGGCTCTATCACTGAGCTGCATCTCCAGCTCTAGGCAGATGTTTTTATTCCAGTAATGAGTCTCACTGAATCATGCAGCTGTCACAGTACAGCTTAGGTTTGAACAGGTCTTTGAAGGTGGTGAGTGGTGTTCAGATTTCATCTGACGGACTGAAGAGGGGCCATGCTTTAGGAGATGCTGTGGTTGATTACCTATGCTAAGCTTACTTGCCAGGTCCATGAGTGTTGCCCAAATGTGGAGCATTGTGTTCTGTCTGCAGATTTTTACTTGTTGTTGGGCCCCTTCTGAGTATTTGCTTTTTAAATATTTAATGTTTTTCTTTTTTTTTGGTCTTGGGTTTAAACTGACATTTAAAAAGCTGACATTAAACTGACGTTAAAAAGACATTTTGACCTTCTGTGTATGGTGTTTTGCCTGTATGTGTATTTGTTGACCATGTACATATAGTGCACACGGAAGCCAGAAGAGGGCGTCAGATCCCCTGGAGCTGGATTTATAGATGGTTGTTAATACCAGGTGGGTGCTGGGGATTGAACTCTGGTCTAGAATAGCAGCTGGTTCTCTTAACCACTGAGCTCTCTCTCTAGTCCTTAAACTAACATTTTTATAACTTTATTTTGTCTTAAGCAAAAACATTAATAAGAAAAGAGCTAAATTTGATAGTTACTTTTTTTTTTTTAATCTTCAGAAAGTAAAACTTACTGAAATGGAAAATCCTTGCCTAAATGCAGTCTCAAAACCATCTTGCCTAGAAGTGTGTTGTAGACTAACTTCCTGGTCTCAGTTAATGCTCTTGTAAGGGAAACACTATTATTCTATCAGTTAAAAATGTTTAGTTTTATGTGAGTGTTTTCCCACATGTGTATCTGTATACCACATGTGTGCCTGGTGCCCATGGAGGCCAGAAGGGGTGTCGGATCCCCTGGAACTATTGTTGCAACTGGTTGTGAGCTGCCATGTGGGTGCTGGGAACAGAACCTGGGTCCTGGAGGAGCAGCCTGTGCTCTTTAATCACAGAGCATCTCTCTTGCCCGTACTTTTAAGGTTTAGGTGTAGAGACTTCTTGGGCTGCTCTGAGACTGAGTAATTTACAATTCGTGGTTTTGGAGGCTCCACATTATCTAGTTGTTCTTGTCTGGGTTTACTTTTGACCACTTTGAAGTGCGGCTCCTGCATTGCAGCCGGGTGATGTCTTTGAGATGGACCACCCAAATGCAGATATGAGTTCTCTCGTCACATCTTTAACTAGCCTCTTCTGTGATTGGGGGGACATTGGTCAGTTTTCTCACGGGTAAGGTGGGGCTATCATAATCATTTACTGTTACCTAGCATGCATTACAAAGTAGCTTTTTTTTTTTGGTTTTTCGAGACAGGGTTTCTCTGTGTAGCTTTGCGCCTTTCCTGGAACTCGCTTTGGAGACCAGGCTGGCCTCGAACTCACAGAGATCCGCCTGGCTCTGCCTCCCGAGTGCTGGGATTAAAGGCGTGCGCCACCACCGCCCGGCTCAAAAAGTAGCTATTAACAATACACTTTTTGGCCTATATGCCTATCCTTATCTTTAACCCTGATAGCTCCAAAGTGACTTTAATTAAACCAAGTCATTAACCAGGGGAGAAGAGTTTGAAGAATGTGTGTGATCAGCTAGCTTAGTGCATATTCAGTTAAAAGGAAAGAGTAACACTTGAGTATCAAAGGAGTTGAAACAAACCACGACAAATTTTTTAAAATTCTATGGTTAGAAAGTATATGACCCAGGTAATAATTGGGCAGAAATTCTGAACAGATAGCTCACTAGAGAAAACAGAGACTTCACATAAGTATGAAAGCTACCTAAGAGTTCATAGGTCATTAACAAATTGTAAATGAAGACACTGATGGGCTTCCTCACCTGGAAGAGTGTCTACTTAAGCCCAAACACTGAAAACTAAATGCTCGCAGTGATGCAAAGGAACAGCTCCCACTGGCTGCTGGAGGAATGCACATCGCATAGCTCTATTGAAAGCTAGTTTCATAGCCACTTGCAAAGTTAAAAGCAGACTTCACACTAAGTGTTTACCCAAGTGAGCTCAGCTCTTATGTCCTCACAAAAATTATACACACGTGTGTGTAGTAGTTTTATTCAAAATTGGCAAAGTCCAAGACAGCCTTCAATAGCTGAGTTAAAGTAAATTTTCCCAAACTGTGAAATATTATACATCCATAAGAAGAAATGGGCCATCGTACTGTGGAAAGACATGGAAGAACTTGAGTTGTTTATTGCAAGGTGAAAGAAGCCGTTCTGAAATGGCCGCATGTTACTGTGCAGTTGTCTGACACCTGGAAAAGACACTGGAGGAGTGTAGAATGAGCTGCACTTGCTGCAGATTAGAGGAAATCCAGAGCAGTGATGGGGGTGGGACACAGAGCCCAGTGACATCATTCTCTAAGGTCCTGGAACAGTGGCACAGACTGTATTTGTCCGTGTGGGCATCTATACACAGAGTGAGTGTAACTGCCAGTGTCTGCTAGAGAGTCTTAGGTAGGCCGTCTAGTGCCCAAGTGGAACACTGTGACCAAAAAGCAAGTTGGGGACGAAAGGGGTTGTTTGGCTTACATTTCCACACTGTAGTCCATCACTGAAGGAAGTCAGGACAGGAGCTCCAACAGGGCAGGATCCTGGAGGCAGGAGCTGATGCAGAGGCCATGGAGGGGAGCTGCTTACTGGCTTGCTCCACATGGCTTGCTCAGCCTGCTTTCTTATAGAACCCAGGACCACCAGCCCAGGGATGATACCACCCACCATGGGCTGAGCCCACCAGCTTCAATCACTAATTAAATAATTAAGAAAATGCCCCTCAGGCTTGGGCCTATAGCCGATCTTACGGAGGCATTTTCTCGATTGAAGCTCCCTCCTCTCTTAAGACTCTCACTGTGCCAAGTTGACATAAAACTGGCCAGGACAGAGAGGTACCAGTTAACAGTGGTTAGTTTGTCATTCTTGCAAATGCAGGACACTAATGTGGCTTGGTGGTTGGGGAAACTGGAGAAGGAGCTGTATGTGTGTGACCTGTACTTTTCTGTATGCTTACAAAAAGTTCTTTTAAAAAAATGGCACCGACTTCAAGTTTATCATCCAGTCCCCTGGATGATAAACACTCTGCCACACTATTATTGTTTAAAAATAACAAGACAGCAACAAAATAAATTTTGTTGTCGCTTTTCTTTCTTTTTTTTTTTTTTCTTTTTTCTTTGGAGCTGAGGATCGAACCCAGGGCCTTGTGCTTGCTAGGCAAGTGCTCTACCACTGAGCTAAATCCCCAACCCCCAAAATAAACTTTGAAACGCCAGATTTTACCAGAGGAAATCCATGGGTAACTGGAATATGAATGGGGTTTACCAGAGGCTCAGGGTAAAGTGAGGTGTTTGACTTAAACCACGAAGAAGCTGTTATCAGTGATAGTTGCATGAGATGATAAGGTTACATCACTTGAGGCTTTAGAATTTGGAGGCAGGATGCTCCAGCTTGTGCAAGCCTGTTTGGTGGGCTCCTAACTTGTGTTGACACAGCTTGGCCAACCACGGGCATGTCCTCTCCTTTCTGTCACAGCATGCCCATTGCTTGTGACCCGAGGTTCCTTCTGGGTATGTCAGAGTTGACTTCAGAGTCAGTTCTGGTTGGAGTTAGGTCAGGGCAGAGCATTTGCTTTGTATGTGGGAGGCCCTGGCTCAGTCACCAGCCTTGTAAAAGGAAATGAATGGAAAAAAACAAAATTCTGGACTGTATTGTTAATGTACGCTAGCATTTAAAACTCCATTAAACGCGCGTGTGTGTGTGTGTGTGTGCGTGTGTGTGTGTGTGTGTGTGTGTGTGTGTGTGTGTGTGTGTGCCTCTTTTAGTAGTCACAGATTTGAGTTGTATAGAAGTTAACAAGTTCACTTCCACTGCTCAAAAGGTTGTGCATTAATATGAATTATTGCACATGTTATTCTGGATTATTTAAACACTGCTGCTCTCTTTACCGCACACTAGCAAGGGCATAGTTTTTGATGATTATTACAGTAAAATATAAATAACCACTGAGACCTTTGATAAATAAGGAGAAACATGCATCTAGTTTGTGGATGATAACCTATCATTTAAGTAATTGTGCTCACCTAACCAGCAGCTGTCTACACAGTGCACATACACGTGAGCCACACACACACACACGCACATGCACACAGAGGATGTCATCGTATTTAGTAGTATCCCTACTCCCCTACCATAGTTTCTGATTTATTTCTTTATATCTGATGTCTAGGCAGTTGTGATTGGTCTCTGATCACCGTGGCATAATTTCTATTCCAGGATCAATTACAGACTCTGCTTTACATTACTGTGGGACAGAGCCTTTGATGATGTTTCACATACACAGTCAATTTGTGACTGGCTAATGACATAGGAAAACAATGGCTTTTGGGGGTCTGGGCCCAAACCCCGGGGGCTTTTGTATGCCAGGTCCATGCTCCGTCACTCAGTTCTGCACTTAGCTCCCGTAGTTCTGTTCTTACACTCACCACTGACATAGGGTACAGAAGGTCTCTATGCCAGAGAGTGTGGTCATCGTCCTGAAGGCATTTTCTGAATAAATAGTTTTAGACATGGCGCTTAGTATCATTTAGTGCAACTAAAATTAAAGTATTCTGAATAGATCCCCAAGAATTGAATATGTTGAAAGTGAGATACTTGAATTCAGTGAAAGCCTTTCAAAATTAAGGATTTAAGACAGTATTCTTTACATGTAAAGTTTATCTTTTAGGTCTGATAGTTGTAGAGTTTGGAGTACACCTTGGCCTTTCATTTACACAAATGAGAAGAGCTTGTTGCATGAGCTGCTTAATTTTCCTTCAGTAAGGAAATATAATTTTAGCTGCTTAGTTTGAAATGATTTCATGTTACGTTATCAATACACTCAGAATCCACCGGAGTTTTACCGATCGAGCGTGTGTATCTGTGTGTGTGTGTGTGTGTGTGTGTGTGTGTATGTGAAAAACGAAAACTTTGATTTGTTGCCAGTTTACTTCTCCGAGTACTTCTGTTATTGCTTGCAATATTAGGTATTTAGTGACTGTCAGAACTTGGTATAAACTTCACACCAATGATGCCCTGACTAGATAGCAATTTACTTAGTTCATTACTAATTGTACTTTATTTTACAGAGAGCAACTGAGCCAAGCCAGGTTATATGCCATTGTTGCTGAAAAGAGGTCTCTTCAAGAGGAGCCTGCCCCTTTGAGAAGGAGTCAGTTCGATTGGGCTCTGATGAGACTGGATAATTCTGTCCGAAGAACGGGCCGCATTACAAAGGGACTTCTGCAGAGAGTCTTTGAGAGCACATGTCGCTCAGGTACTTGCGAGTTTCTCCTGAGTATGTGGGAGCTCACTGTGGAGCATCATTTGATACTAAGTGTCCTGTGACTACCATCCTGCTGTCCTTCCGGTTCACCCAGGCAGAATTTGGCGTTCATTTCAGATTCAGCAAATAAAAAGAGCCATTTGCTTCCCCTGGTCCCTAGAGTTGCTTTCAGTGGTAAACTGTGGAAGAAGGCACCAGGTTTCCTGGGTGAGCACAGTGAAGACTGATGGCCATTTCTCTTCTGTTTCGCCAGCCTCTGAGCAGGCAGACCGCTCAGATCTTGGACAGTCTGACGGGAGCTGCAGGTCCTTCACTCCCAGGCTCTCCCCTCTCCTGCAAAAACAGATGCAAACGTACTAGCCTGTACAATTTTGTGTGCGTTTTTCTCCCATAGCCTGTTTGTGGGCATCCGTTCCCTTAGAGAGCAGTTTCCAGGGATGAGGTGTAACAAAGAGGTCCCGTGAGAGTTAGTCATGGGCATCTACTCAGCGATGCTCACCCGTCAGCAGTTTTTGAACTTTCATTGTGCTCCAGCCTTTCCATCCTCTCCAGTCCTAGGCACACATAAGTGTGTTTTCTGCCCTTTAGTTACGTGCTCTGAATGTACTTACAGATGGAGTTACACAGTACGTGTTTATTTTTGTGTTGTCTTCAAGTCTGCTTTAAGGGACATGGAGATGAAGCTTCACTGTGATAATGTGAATTCATTAAGGTACTGAGAAGTGTACCCTGTGAATTGCAGCAGGCACTGCTTAGGGATTAGAGTTCTCCTTGGATCCATCAGTCTTACAGAGTAGTATGGAGGTTTCTTTCATAGCCTTGGATTTCTTAAAGCAGCCTACTGCTACACATTTCAGTTGTGTTATTTAATAGTGTCGTGGATTGGGGTGTTTGCCCTCTCGTCTTTGGTGAGCTGCGGCGGGTGGGGGGTGGTTGTGGATCATTAATGGATATTTTTCTTGATCCCTTTGAAAAGCCTGAAGATTTTCAAATAATTTGTGAACTTCAGATGAAGCTTTGATATTTGCCTCTATTTACCTGTAATCTATTAACTGTTTTTCTATAGGTAGCCCAGGTGGTAATCAAGCCTTGCTTCTGCTGCGCAGCTGTGGTTCACTCTTGCCTGAGCTGAGTCTTGCAGAAAGGACAGAGTTTGCTCATAAGATATGGGACAAACTTCAGAAATTAGGTATGATTGTTTTAAAAGTGCATGACATGCGTAAAGGTGTAGGTAGTTTTTGTTCCACTGAAAGTGTTCTTCACATCAGTATTATAATCTTATTTTATCATAGGACTTCTTGACTCAATACTGGCTTTGGCAGTATGTCTATTTGGTGAGTTATAGTGACATCTAGGGGCATTAAAAGTAAAATAGTTTTCCTTTCATGAATTAGAATTTTGATAAGTGAAAAAATAGACATTTGGGCTGTCAATTATAACTCAACCTACAGTATTATAGTCTTGTTAGAATTTAGGTACAGATGTACTCACACATACAAGGGTACTCTACTGTATCTTATAATAGCAGGGACTGGACTCAATCCTAGTGCCTTTCACTGGGGATCAGGTCAATAAATTATGGCGATTCTATGGTAGAGTATCATGAATCTTCACATATTGGTGAAATAGACATAAAAATTAAGATGTTGAACAGTTATCCACAGTATACCGTCATCCATAAGCAGTGAGTTTTCCTATGTACGTGTATCCACTATATTGAAATATTTCTGGTCTGGAAGGATGATAAACACTGATAGAATTTTCACTCATACATTTGTTGTTGTTGATATTGTTAAGACAAGGTTCTACCATGTTGCCCTGGCTAGTGTGGAATTTGCTCACAGAGAATGCCTCCCTAGTGTTGGGACTAAAGGTGTGGGCCACCATGCTTGGCTAAGTGCCTTTTTTTAATACTTCAAAAATTTGAACCAGCTGGGGCATGGTGGTACATGTCCTTAATCCCAGCGCTCAGGAGACAGAGGCGGGCAGCATTCTATAAGTTTGAGACCAGTCCGGTCTACAGAGTGAGACTCTGTCTAAAAGAAAAAAAAAATTGCCGGGCGGTGGTGGCGCACGCCTTTAATCCCAGCACTCGGGAGGCAGAGCCAGGCGGATCTCTGTGAGTTCGAGGCCAGCCTGGGCTACCAAGTGAGTTCCAGGAGAGGCGCAAAGCTACACAGAGAAACCCTGTCTCGAAAAAAAAAAAAAAAAAAAAAAAAAAAAAAAAAAAAAAAAAAAAAAAAAAAAAAATTAAAATTAAAAAATATCTAAAATTAAATTTTTTTTTTTCGAGACAGGGTTTCTCTGTGTAGCTTTGCGCCTTTCCTGGAACTCACTTTGTAGACCAGGCTGGCCTCGAACTCACAGAGATCCACCTGCCTCTGCCTCCCGAGTGCTGGGATTAAAGGCGTGTGCCACCACCGCCCGGCTTAAAATTTTTGAATGTTAAAAATAAATAATTTTAAAGACCATTTGATAATTGATATTCATTCCTGATTTTTAAAGTCCTTGAATAGTAGAAGGAAGTTTCTTCATCTTGTTAATGGTGCTCATACGTACATGCTTTTAGGACTGGCCATGCCTTTAATCACAGCACTGGAGAGGCAGAGGCGGGTCCAAACAAACAACAAACAAAAGAAGGAGAACAGGGAGAGAGGGTAATTTCTAGGGCTAGCATGGGCAAAGGTCCCGTTTTCCAACACAGAACGGAATTCTGTGTGAGCTGTATAATTAAAAAACTTGCTAAAATGAGAGAAGTATTTGCAGAAAGGACTGTAATCTGAAATAGAAAACAGTCTCATCCCAGGGGAATGAAAATATAGTATATTGCTCTTGGTTGGCATTTTCTCAAAGGCTTTCCTTGCCAGGGCAGTCTTTTTGAGAATGGACTCTGTTCCACTTTATTACAGTAACACTTGAGACACTTATTGAGTGAATGGTTCCACGAGCCTGGTAGACTGCCAGTGTGACTCTTGTTTACAGATTTTTGCTTCATTAAATAGGAAACATAGCACAGTTCAGAAGTCAAATGACTCAATCCGGTTTGTAGTGACCCATTTCTATTCTATGAGGGTAGACAGTCAAATCTAAGTTTAACATAAAATTTTAAGGAAAGAACATTTTGAAAAACGATGTAATACCTGGCGGTGTTACACATGAATGTACAGGTGCACGGGCACATTTGTATGCATATATATAGAGATCAAAGGGCACCATAGAGTCTTTCTCAAGTACCATCCACTTTTTCTTTTCTTAAGACAGGATCTGTCACTGTGATCTGACTCACTAATTGTGTTTGGCTGCCTGGCCAGCAAGCCCAGGATTTGCCTGTTCGTGCCCCTCAAAGAGTAGGATGACAGTTATACCACCTTGCCTGGTGTATTAGTTAATGTTCCTTTTGTTATGATAAAATGCCTTGACAAAAGCAACTTTATTTGATTTATTTTGGCTCACAGTTTCAGAGTAAAGTCCATCATTTCTGTGTAGTTAAGACAGCAGGATGCAGAGAGAGCTGGTCACATTGTTTCCACAATCAGCCTGTTGTACTTCTGTCTTTATACAGCCCAGTTCCCAGCCTAGGGAATGGTGCCACCTGCAGTGGGTGGATCTTCTACCACAGTTAATCCAGTTAAAGTAATTCCCTCACAGGTATGCCCAGAGATTTGTCCCCAGGTGAAGGTCTTTCCACCTCAGTTAACCTAATCAAAGGAATCTCTCACAGATGTCCAGAAGCTTGTCTCCCAGTGAGTGGAGGACTTATCAAGTTGACTATTGAGATTGACCATCATACTTGGCCTTTTCCAGGGGTGCTGGAGATCAAACCCAGGTCTTGTTTGTGTAGCAAAAATTTGACTGAGTGAACTCTTTTCCACCTCTTAAGTTGATTGATTTTTTTTTTTTTTTTTTTTTTTGGTTTTTCGAGACAGGGTTTCTCTGTGTAGCTTTGCGCCTTTCCTGGATCTCGCACCGTAGACCAGGCTGGCCTCGAACTCACAGAGATCCGCCTGCCTCTGCCTCCCGAGTGCTGGGATTAAAGGCTTGCGCCACCACCGCCCAGCGATTTTTTTTTTTTTTTTTTTTTTTTTTTTTTAATAAGTGTTGCTGCTTCTAAAAAATAGAGTTGAAGACATTCTGTGGTAACCTTGTTACATAGTCATGTTACAGGTGTGACTGACAGTTCCCGGGGAGGCCCTATTTCAAATGTTACAATACTGAAGAGTCTAGACCCCTTTAGTGGTGATGCCTCTAATCCCAGCATTTGGACAACATGGCAGAAGGATCATCACAGGGTTGTGCTTGCCTTGATCTAGATAGCAGATCCTAGAACGATCAGAGGATATGAGCAAGACCCAAAACAACAGAAAAAGAGATTAGTTCATGCTACTGAAATTGAAATCTCTTGTCATTTATGTGACTTTAGAGAGTTGGAAGGAAAAATCTTCCTTGTCTGTAAAGTGGGAAAAATAAAAGTATTTGCCTGAAATCTGTGAAGAATAATAACCAAGCATTTATATGTGGACCCCTTAGCATAGCTCCTGAAAATTAGTATTTTATATGTATGTAAAGATGAAAACAAGGAAGAATTTATTTAATACAACTGCTTAGAATCTTATAAACTGATTCCAGATAATGACCACTACTGTGCAGCATACAATTAATTGACTAAGGATAAAAGATTTAATGGAAATTAAGTGCAACATGTTACTCATTCAAGTGTACTCAATCTGCGACCTGAAGGTCACATGCACCAAGGCTAGCTTTGAGTGCAGCCGAAGGCATTTGGAGGTGAGAGAATCCTACTGTGCTGCCAACAATAATGTCATTTGTGGGTAGAGTCCTAACAGATGTGACCTTAGGTAGTATCCATAGGAAGAAGACAAGGACATTAGAATATGGGTAAATAATGCTAGCAGACTGGAAATGGTGTTCAGACTAAAGGAGGAACAGGTCCTTCAGGCAGAGGCTTTGGGTGACCTGGTAAAGATTAAGAAAAATTGCCAACAGTCCTACTTTACAAAGGACTTGTAGTCACGGTTCATCTGCAGTATGGTAAGGACTGCTTCATAAGGAATGCCTCTGTCACCTTTAAATACAGAGGTATTGTCGCATGTTCTCACAGGAAGACAATACTGTTTCATAAGTGAGCAGCCATTAATATCTGCAGTTTGGTTGTACTAAGGATGTGATGGTAAATGCTTTTCTAAACATCTGATTTCAATTTCGTTTCTAGGTACCGTGTATGATGTCAGTCATTACAATGCGTTACTGAAAGTGTATCTTCAAAATGAACATAAATTCTCGCCTACTGATTTCCTGGCAAAGATGGAGGGGGCAAACGTCCAACCAAATCGGGTAGGTAGCGGCTGTGTGGGTCTGAGCACCACACCCACCTCTGCTGTTTCCCGAAAGGGTTGCTGTCCGCAATGTTAAGCTGCCCGTTTCGTTGGCAGGTGACGTACCAGAGGTTGATTGCTGCCTACTGTGATGCTGGAGATATTGAAGGTGCCAGGTATGTATTTCTTACAAATGTGGTTTGTTTGTAGTTTTCCTTTCTTTTTATTTATTTTGTGTTTCTGTGTATATGTGTGTGGGCATGAGTTTGGGAATCAAGAGGACAACTTGCAGGAGTTGGCTCTGTCTGTCATGGATTCTGGGGTTCAGTTCTAGGGGTTAAAGTCCAGTTGTTAGGCTTGGCCATAAGCTCCTTTACCCGACAAACTATCTCATCATCATCAAGTGTAGGTTTATACAAATAGATTTGCAAATTGTATAATCCTAAAATGTATCTACTTTTTTGAAAATTTATCCTTTATAAAGGGAATTATTTTAGAAGTGTTTTGATATAGTAAATTTAGAATATGATTTAAAAAAATTAGCCGGGTGGTGGTGGCACACACCTGTAATCCCAGCACTCGGGAGGCAGAGGCAGGTGGATCTCTGTGAGTTCGAGGCCAGCCTGGTCTACAGAGCTAGTCCAGGACAGGCTCCAAAGCTACAGAGAAACCCTGTCTCGAAAAACAAAAAAAAAAAAAACCAAAAAAAAAAAAACCAAAAAAATTGTTGTATGAAAGGGAAAGAAATAAAAGTTGCTTTCTTAATTAGAACTGAAGTATAGATTGTTTCGATGCAAAGCTGTATTTACTTTTTAAAAACAAAAACTATTTTCTAAGGGAGCTTTCCTTAGCTATTTAAACTGCTCATTTGTAAAAGTAGAAATATTTTCTTTGCCCACTGATTCAGGTAAAATTCAACTGCAATGTTTCTCTGCTTATAAAAATATTATCGCCATTTTAGCCTAGGAAATAAGGAGTAGGTTGAACTATCCAATCCATTTTTAACTCAATGTATTGATTTTTTTTTCCCTCCCAAATGAGTCCTCATTTCCTCCTGCCCTCATGCTGGGATTCAACCTAGGGCCTCCCACACAGGTTAGACAAGTCCTGTACCACTGAGCCACAGTCCTGCCTTTCCTCGTAGTTCTACCAAGGGAATTCAAAACTGTTGACACCTCAAGGAATACAATTCCATGAGAAGGGGACTATTTTTCCCTGTTTTTTGTTTTGTTTTGTTTTGTTTTGTTTTGTTTTAAAACAAGGACATATTATGCTAAACAAAAAGAACTTAGGGCCCAGTTCATAGATGCATTAGCAAGTGTCACTGATAAATGTCACTTCTCTTTTGTTGCAGCAAGATTCTTGGATTTATGAAAACAAAGGATCTTCCAGTCACAGAGGCAGTGTTCAGTGCTCTTGTTACAGGCCATGCAAGAGCTGGGTAATTTTCCACCGGGGCTTTGGTTTGTCAGCAAGGTTTCAGTCCTAGAAAATTACTGTAGAGGACTCACGGGACATAGTTATCTATTCCTCCAAACAATCTGGTGTGAGGTGGAGCACAGTGGAATTTGTTGCACCAAATTTACAGTTACTCAGTGTTAAATTGGGCTTGATTGGAGGTTATTAAATTTTAAAGTTTGCTGATCTAGGAAGTATTTTTATTTTTCACAAGTGAGTAATCTACTCTGTTGTTCTTAGGTAAACCTGTGTCCTTGCACACCTAGTGTAAGAATGTGCCTTTCTTAATTTTTATGCAGTTATTACATATGGGGGTGAAGTTATCTGTAAACGTTTCAGATGCTTATGGTTTCTGTTATTTCAGAAATATATAATCAATTTAATGAGTAGTTGTCCTTTTTGGGTATAATTCCCAGTAGTGTTTAAAATTAATGATTTTAATAAGCTTATGCAATACGTTTAGACTGAGTAATTATATTCAGCAATCTTAGGTTTTCTTTGAAATAATTTATAGAGATATGGAGAACGCAGAAAATATTCTCACAGTGATGAAAGAGGCTGGCATTGAACCTGGGCCAGACACGTATGTGGCCTTGTTGAACGCATATGCTGAGAAGGGTGACATTGACCATGTTAAGCAGGTATGGTTCATGCTGTGTAAGTCAATATTGAAGACATAGTGTGAACTTGTGCTACATTTTATGTGAAGCAAAAAAACATAGCTGTGTCTGTTTTAAAGATGTCTTCTTGTAAAGAGTAATACTTAAAGAAAATTATTAGCTGGGTACTTTGATGTTGGTATGTGACAGTTACTGTTGGATTAGGGTATTGAGTGTTGTTATTTCACTTAGCTTTAATACTTTTCATTTCCATTACTACACCATCTTTAGATTCTGGAGAAAGTGGAGAAGTCAGATCATTATCTTATGGACCGTGATTTATTGCAAATTATTGCTACCTTTAGTAAGGCTGGATATCCTCAGTACGTCTCAGAAATTCTGGAAAAGATTTCCTATGAAAGAAGATATATTCCAGGTACTTAAAACTTTTTATCTACATGACTTCTGTGACTACCTGGATTACTATTTCCTGGTACAAAGATACTTCTGGTACAAAGGGTACTTCTTAACAGTAGTGGATTTTGGTAAATAAACATAGGACTCGTGGTCAGTTCAGGAAGCTAAATATATGTTAGTTAATTGGGTGCTCCGGGATATGGAATTAGGAAGTCTTTTACTCTTAGATATGTAGATACATCCTTTTGGCATTTGCAGTTCTAAGTGTTTGGTTGTGCATATACCACAGGGTGTGTGTGGAGGTCAAAGAGGGCAACTTGCAGGAGTCAGATCTTTCCTAGGGGTGGAACTCAAATCATACAGCTTGACAGCAGGTGCCTTCATCTGCTGCACCATGTTGCTGGCCCTGTTTTTTCATTAGTATTGATTATAGTTTAAACAGATCGCTCTGTTTAGTAACAACAGATGTCTTTATTTTCTTCCCAGATGCAATGAACCTCATTTTGCTTTTAGTCACTGAGAAGTTGGAAGATACTGCATTTCAGATTTTATTGGCATTACCCATGTCAAAGGAAGATAGCGGAAATGTATTTGGCAGTTTCTTTTTGCGGCACTGCGTGACTATGAATACGGTATTCTGCCCGTTTTCACTTTGTAGATTGTGTAGTCGGTAGTGAAATGAGATGCTTTAAAATGGCAACACTCGTGAGATGAGACAGGTTGTGAGCAACCGGAAACTTTTCCTGTTGAAGATATCTGGATAGAAAGGGAGAAATTGAGACTTTCATTGCCAAAGAGATAAGACTGTATTTGCAGGCTGTCCGGCTGACTGGCTGTCTTTCCCCTCAGCCTGTGGAGAAGCTCATCGACTACTGTAAGAAGCTGAAGGAGGCCAAGCTGCACGGTTCTTCTTTGCAGTTCACTCTCCACTGTGCTCTCCTGGCCAACAACACCGGTACTGTATCCTTGCAGTTCAGACCAGCATCGCACAGTTTCTCTGCCCTAGCGCGCTGACTATTATGGATTGTTTTTCAGCTTTGGCAAAAGCAGTGATGCAGGCTTTGATGGAAGAAGGGTTTCCTATCCGAACTCACTATTTCTGGCCATTGCTAGCTGGACAGCAGAAAACAAAAAATGTTCAAGGTGAGGTTTGCCTTTTATGGACTCATAATTGGTCAGAGTGATTGCAAGTAAACACACATCTGTTTGAATTCGTTAAAAGCACACTTACTTCTGAGAATTAGATCTCATGAGAAACTAGAATTGTGCTAAGCATACTAAAGTAGATACTTTTCACCGTAATTTCATTTCTTAGTTCTCCTCTTAAACAAATATTTAAACTTGCGAGTGTAGTGCAGACAGTTTGTCTAGCCATAGTGAAGTTAAGTATAATGGAGTTCATAGAACAGAGAGTGTGGCCGTTTCCTCTGGGGCCAGCCTGTTCTTCCCCGAGCTCAGCTCCAGGAGTTGATGGGGAAGTAGTGCTTGTGACCTGACAGCCCTGCTGATTGAAGACAGAAGTACTCAGTCTTTCAGCTTCTTAAGTACATTGAAGCATTTAGCATACTTTTCCCTGTACACATGGGATGTCTATAGGATATGAATAAAATGGAACAAATATTAAATTTTAGAGCACAGTATCTAATTCTGTGGTTTGCATTACTGGTAATCAGAAAGAGTAGTCTCGTAAAAAGATGCTTTTAACAGAAGTACCTCCCCCTTGGGGAAACAAAAATGGTCTTTTTTTCATTTTATCTCACAGTATAATGTGCTTCGGAATGAGATGCAGGGTTGTTAGTGTGACATTGGGTGACAAACAGAATGCACAAACAACAAAAAGTGCTTTTAGCAGACTTTCCCATTGCAATTTTATTTTAAATATACAGTTGTCTTCTGCCTTAAAGGAAATAGGGAAACAAGTATTCCCTAATTGTTTCTGGTTATAAAAGTCTCTAAATCCTTTTTAGAAAAGTCTTTGTGAAAACAATATGAGTTGATTAACTCTTTGTGTATCCTCCAGTTCTGAAAGCATGAAGTCCCCTTTAGCCTAGTATTTCTGCAGTACAGAACATCCACAGCATCCCATCAAACTCTTGGGCATGTTTATCTTGACCCTGGTAGGAAAATACTTTTGGTGCCTTTTGAAATGTCCATGTATCAGGTAAGTTTCCTGGTTGCACCATTTTGTAATGTCTACCCTTTGAAGTGGCTGCTACATTAATAGTTAGTGAACCTGGAAGTAATATTCTTACTTGTCCTTTGTGGTGGTATATTGTGTACCCCTGTAAATTTTGCCTGAAGATCAGAGGACAGAACAAGCCACTAGATTAAACATAGATGCCAGGCAGTGGTGGCACACACTTTTAACCCTAGCACTTGGAAGGCAGGATCTGTCTGGATCTCTGTGAGTTCAAAGCCACCCTGTACTACATGAGATTGACTCAGTGTAGGAGAGAAACAGAGCCAGGCAGTGGTGGCACACACTTTTAATCCCAGCACTTGAGATCTCATGCCTTTGCTTGGGAAGCACACACGCCTTTAACCCCAGGAAGCGATGGCTGGGTGGAGAAAGGTGTATATGGCGTTGAGGAGACAGGAACTAGAGGCTTTTCAGCAGAAGCGTCACTTTCAGCCAGAGGCTTTTTTGGCTGAGGAAGCTGATTTGGTTAGAGACCTATTGGCTGAAGCTTTTTCAGGCTGAGGAGTTGGTGAGGTAAGAGCTGGTAGCCGTGGTTTGTTCCTTTGTCTCTCTGATCTTTCAGCATTTACCCCAATATCTGACTCAGAGTTTTTTATTGAAAGACCTTTTAGAATTCGAGCTATAGTCCTTTGGAAATTAGACACTAGGTTTTACATTAAGGACATCATAAAAATCAGGAACAAGATTTTTAAACCAGTCCACGTTTTACTTGGAAGAATACAGAAGCAGCCTGTGCTTTCTTGGAGGAACTGACTTGATAGTACAGGAGAGTGTCAGTTGTCCTTCAGTTTTTAAAAACCATCTGTGCTCTGTAGACCTCTTCTGGAGGTCCTGAAGATAGGAACGTGTTCTGTGTAGTCTTGCATGTAAGTGTCAAGGGGCTGTCTGCTTCTGTGTAGTTTCTCTCCTGCAGCAAGGCTAGAAAGCCCCATTCTCACTCATGAGATGCACCTGCTCTTGGTCCAGTCTGTGCAGTATGAAGTGATGGGAAGATGATGACTCCTGGGGCTGCAGCTGCTCAGGAGTGCTTAGTAAGGGATGAGCGGAGCCTCGGAACCAGAGATCACATGAAATCGAACCGAGTTTTCAATAACAGGACGATAGCGTTTCTGTTGAACACCAACAAGACTCTTGAGTCCTCTTACTACCGTCCTTCTCTGGCATGAAGAGAAAAGGCACCATTTAGACCGTCCTCAGCAAGCAGCTTGAGTGAGAGGTGGAGCCTGGGATTGGGACCACACTCTCTCTGACATAGTTAGGAGGCATCAAAAATAACATGGAGGGTTGAGCTGAGCGTGCCTCTAATCCCGGCAGAGGCAGAGGCAGAGGCAGAGGCAGCTGGGTCTCCGAGTCTGAGGGCTACATAGTGAGACCCTGTCTCAACAACAGAGAAAAGACCATGAAGGGGGTTGTTTGTAAGGAGACTGGCCTGAAAGTAAAAGCGCTAGGTGAGCCAAGGGGTAGAATAGAGGGCCTCCAAATAAAGTGAATATTTGGTTGATTGTAGCAGTTATGTGACAGACAGTCTTAGCAGGTGACAGTGGCCCAGGTAAATCCTGTCTCTTTCCCTAGATTTGGATGGTTTTAATTGCTACAGTGTTTTGTTCTTTAGACAAAGTGCTGAGGATTTCAGTTCCTCACAGATTCAGTGAATAACCAGGCTAACCCTTATGACTTCCGTTTATTTATCTCTGCCCTGCTGTGTTTTCTCTCATAGGAATAATGGATATCCTCAAAATAATGAGTGAGTTGGGTGTAAGTCCTGATCAGGACACATATATGCAGTATGTGTTTCCATGCTTTGATAATGTAGAGTCAGTTCGAACTGCTTTGCAGGTGGGTACAAGTGTGCTTTTAATGGCATAATTGAAGAAAATACTTTCTCCCTAACGTTTCATTATCATAAAAAAAAAATAACCCATTGAGCGCAGACTAAAAATGGTCTTGTATATATAGTTTTTAAGGTGTTATAAATACACTGGTTAGTATATGTAATAGGTTTAACTAAGCATAAAAAGACTAAACAGCATCTTTCTTATGTGTTGATAAGACTGTCTTGATAGCTGAAGCATTAAAAAGATTGACTCCAGGGGCTGGAGAGATGGCTCAGTGGTTAAGAGCACTGGCAGCTCTTCCAGAGGACTCAGGTTCAGTTCCACACGGCAGCCCACAACTGTCTGTAACTCCAGTTCCAGGGGATCTGACACCCTCACACCAATGCACATAAAATAAAATTAAATAAATTATTTTTTTAAAAAAGATTCACTCCTTGGTCTCATTGTAGAAACTGCAATTTTCATTTTTTTAAAAGAAATTTTTTCTTACAAATTTTCCTAAATACATTATTACTAATATATTTATTAACCTGTATTTGAAAAAATAATCTTTGTTGGGCTTTGAAACATTACTTTCCTGTCATGCTTTTGAGCCTACCGGAAGCGGCAAGGTGTTGTGAGTGACATTTGAAGAGCTGACTTTGGGGGCTGGAGAGATGGCTAAGCTGTTAAGAGCACTGACCATTCTTACAGAGGATACAGATTTGATTCCCAGCATCTGAGTGGTAGCTCATCTGTCTGTAACTCTAGTTCCAGGAGCTCTGTTCTGGCTTTGTTCTGGCCTTTGTGGGCACTAGGCACACGAGGTACATAGACATGAATGCTGGAAAACAGTCATACACATAAAATAGTGAAATCAAAAATCAAAAAGAAAGTTGACTTGAACCATGCAAGAATTGCATTTTTTAAGCCAGGCAGTGGTGGCACACACTTTTAATCCCAGCATTTGGGAGGCAGAGGCAGGCGGATTTCTGTGAGTTTGAGGCCAGCCTAGTCTACAGAGCAAGTTCCAAGACAACCAGGGCTACACACACAGAGACACCCTGTCTCAAAAAAACAAAACAAAACAAATTTTCATTTTCTAATTTCAAAGCAAAATACGTGTTTTGCCAGGAAGAGCTATAGAGCAGAAGGTACTTGCATGCTGTCCAGATTTTTGTAAGAATGTTCCCTTCTTTGAAATATATATCTTCATAATTATAATCATCTTAACGTTGGGAGTAATATCTTGAGTGTCTTTTACTTACCTTCCTTACTTCCTACTACAGTAGAAGATGGGGCTTGGGGACACGTCCGACCTTTTGTCCCAGCTCCCAAGTGCTGGGACAGTAGGCATATGTTAGCGTGTTGGGTGTTTTATGCTGTGCTAGGGTCCGAGTCCAGGACTGGTGTCTGTCAGGAGATAACTGCCAAATGAGTTCCGTTCCCCAGCTCTCTGCTCTAGTTCCCAAAAGAAGCTATTGACCTCATGCTGTATGTGCTTACATTAGAAATGACTGGTAAACAGTGACTTTCTGCACACTTCATTCTTTGTAGAAATACAGCCCCAGGTTCCACTGCTGTCTTGTGACTTGTTTTTTCAGAACTGTTGAACTCTTAGGAGAAAATTAGACCTAAATTGTGAACTTGCGTGAATTTTGATTACACTCATGCTTATTTCCATTAATTAAGCATTATTGGCTCAGAATCAACCATACTATTAAATGCTTAATAAACCTTATGGTATTACTGTGGTTGTTAATATTTAACTACACACTAAAAATCATTTTTATCAGTCTAAGATTATGACAATATTATATTTTATTCATTAATACATGGAGACTACTAGTCAGTTGGTAAGTCTATATAACTCATTCATAGGTATTTCCTTGAGATAGTCTTGTATTTTAGATGATTATTTTTTCTTAACATTTTCCTTTCATATGTGAGTATGCTTAAGAAATCTCTTTGAAGCCGGGCGGTGGTGGCACACGCCTTTAATCCCAGCACTCGGGAGGCAGAGCCAGGCGGATCTCTGTGAGTTCGAGGCCAGCCTGGGCTACCAAGTGAGTTCCAGGAAAGGCGCAAAGCTACACAGAGAAACCCTGTCTCGAAAAACCAAAAAAAAAAAAAAAAAAAAATCTCTTTGAAAAAGTGGGTATCCTATAGCAATATGTAATTCTACAAATCATTTTAATGCTTGTGTGATATTTTATTTTATAGATGTCATTTACTTTTATTCTTGGCCTTTTATTGTCTGGGTGGTTGTAATATTGTACTATATAAAAACATTTGAGCTAAATTTTGATTCATATACATTATTTAATGTTGAGATGTGATAAACCATTTAGAGTTAAATAAATTTGATTTTTACCTTATCTGTCAAAATACCATTTTAGTGGGACTGGAGAGATGGCTCGGGGTTAAGGGAGTTAAGGAGCCAGTTTGAATCTCAGTACCCGCAATCATTTGTAACTCCAGTTCCAGCAGATCTGACACCCTCTTCTGGGCCTCCACACACAGCAGGCATGCCTCTTAGACACAGACATTCATGCAAGCAAAAAAATCCATAAACATAAAGTGAAAATATGTATTTCTTTTAAACTACCATTTTAGTTTTGTCTTGAAGCTTTGTTAATGAGAGGATTGTCATGTCCTGAGTAGTACACATGAGAACAGATCATCTGTCTTGATAGTACTTACTGTGGTGTTGGCCCTCTAGCATCAAGTTTCTTTTGGCCAAGACTTGGTTACTCAGCTATATATAGTTTTAGGAGATTATCTTTGAAAAAGATAATAGATTGTCTTGGTACATGGTGATAAACATATTTGAAAGGTAGGAAACTAGAATGGCATATCAAAATATTGTTAGCTGAAGGACATTGCCATTGATGTATGCTTTGTCCCCAGGAAAATGAATGTCTCCTTACAAGTAATAAATTTGCTCAAGCTGAAGTGAGAAATGAAGCAATAAATGGGAACCTACGGAACATTTTGTCCTTTTGTAAGTATTCCACCTAAGTCGACGGAGTGCTGATTGATTTCAGTTGCTGTTGAGAACATGTACAGGATACTTCGGACAGTGCGAGCAAGAATGGTTCCAACTTGTGTCACGGTCCTACTGAGAACCCAGTGTGTGGCTTGAACTTGTGGCTACTTTGGAAGTCATTTTAAAGTTGGAAGGAGCTTGAAGATGCCATGGTGTTAGAGTGGTCGTTGAGCATGTGCTAGCCCGAAGACTGGGTCCTGTTTGTCATTTATGAGCTTGTAGGTGACATGGTAGAAATCTATTAGGATCTATTCATTTCAGTTTTCTGAAATTGAGGTGGCACAGCCTGTTGTGTGGAGATTATGGAAATCTAGTGAGGCATCTGGTACGCTGTTCCCGGATTTGGCTAACAAAAAGCACAGCTAATGCTTGCTGAGCGTTTAAAAGTGACAGTTGCTTGTAGTGCACCTCACACCAAGTCAGATCCACTGACAGAAAGGCACAGTGAGGGAGCATGATTGGATCAAGGTGTTCTTTGAGCTGGAAGCAAAATCTGCTTTTAACTTGGTCATTTTCAACATATTTTAATTGGATTTATTTTTATTTTATGTGAATTGGTGCTTTGCCTGCATATGTGTCTGTATGAGGCGTCAGATCCTTTGGAACTGAAGTTACAGTTGTGAGCTTCCATGTGGTTGCTGGGAATTGAATCCAGGTCCTCTGGAAGGGCAGCCAGTGCTCCTAACTGCTGAGCCATCTCTCTCTCTTTCTCTCTCTCTCTCTCACTCTCTCACTCACTCACTCTCTCAAAGACAGGGTTTCTCTCTGTAGCCCTGGCTACCCTGGAACTCTCTGTAGACCAGGATGGCTCGAACCCAGAGATCCACCTGCCTCTGGCTCCCAAATGCTGTATTAAAATCGAGCTTTTTTTTTTTTTTGGTTTTTCGAGACAGGGTTTCTCTGTGTAGCTTTGCGCCTGTCCTGGAACTCACTTGGTAGCCCAGGCTGGCTTCGAACTCACAGAGATCCGCCTGGCTCTGCCTCCCGAGTGCTGGGATTAAAGGCGTGCGCCACCACCGCCCGGCTTGGCTTTTTTTTTTTTAAATGGATAAATGTTTCTTAAAGTTTATGTTTTTTTAACATGTCCATGATATTATTTGTCAGGCATTCAGATTGTGGAAAAACATTTAAAACTAAAATGTAGCAGGCTTTTGTTAGTTTATTTTGGGAGTTTTGTGAGACAGAGTCTCACTGTGTAGCCCTGGCTCACTTAGAACTTGCTGTGTAGACCAGTTGGTCTTGAACTCACAGATTTGCCCCCATCTCTTGCCTCCCAAGTTCTGGGATTAGAGGTGTACCACCATGCCTGGCACACAACAGTTTTGATCTTCTTAAAGTGTTAAAGTTTGATTGATGTACATTTAGATCGTATAGGTCAAAGCTTTGTAAAAGCAGATTATTAGCACATGCTGCCTATTCTGACGTTTATAATAGTCCAAACTAGCTAATGTTGGTAGGGTGAGGCCCAGCACCCAATGTTAAGTGATAGTCAGAGGTTTACCAAAGCTGGCTGCTCCGAGTATACTGAGTGTGCCTTCTACTGTGTACATAACGTGTGGAGGGAGTTTCCATCCTGAGAAGATGAAACGGGAGCATTAGCAGAGGAGTGTGGCTGTGTACACCTGGGAGCTTGTCCCCCACTTTATTGTCAGTCTGCAGATTCTTCAGACTTGCTTGTTGCTAAGGGAACAAGATACTTCTTGTCAGCAGCCATGCAGCTTGCCTGGATGTTTCTGGCCACCTTTTTAAGGAAAAAACTTGACAGTATTCTTTGAAATACTCTTCTAAATACCATCAAATTTTTTTAAAAGATTTGTTTATTTATTTATTTGTTCTGTGTACGTTGGTGTTTTGCCTGCGTGTATGTCTGTGAAGGTGCCAGATCCCCTGGGATTGGAGTTAGAGGCAATTGGGAGCTGCCATGTGGGTGCTGGGAATTGAACCTGGGTCCTCTGAGAGGGCAGCCAGTGCTCTTAACCACTGAGCCATCTCTCCAGTCCCCAGATGTTTTTGTAAGAAGTTGTCTATTGAATTTTGAAAGGAGTTAAAGTTGAGACCAGAGAATCCTTGAGCTTCTCGAGTTGTGGGGAGGAATAGATAGATGTGCTCTCTTGATCGAATTTGTGTAGGACGCAGTCTTATTTGTAGGCATGACAAAACTCAAGGTTGCTTAGAGGCATGTGGTGTGTCCATTTTCAAGTTTCTTGAGTAATTTCATCCAGGTCATATTGTAAATGATTTTTAGATATTTTGAAGAAATATGTAAATGCTGTGAAATTAGTAGAAAAACTTAAGCTCCTTGTCCGAGGGTTTTATAATTGGTTTAAAACAGTTCCTGTGTGGAAGTAAAATTTTTATGTACATTTGAGTGAATTAAAACTCATAACGATTTTCTTTCTATGGCCTTCTATAAATTAAGCCAGGATCCTATTCTTTATAAGCTGTGTCTCTCATTTGGGACTTGCCTCTGTTGTCCTTTCATCCCACTCATTCTGTCGTTCAAAAGCCACTTCACATGGGCTGTAAAGATTCAGTTAACTTGACCATACCGTTATAATAGAGATCCCGAAAGTGCCAACAGCAACTAAGTCATACCTCTATTTTTTAAAAAAAAAACTTTTTGTTTGTTTTTTGAGACAGTTTCTCTGTGTTGCCCTGGCTGTCCTGGAACTCGATCTGTAGACCAGGCTGGCCTTGAACTCATAGAGATCCGCCTGCCTCTGCCTCTTAAGTGCTGGGATTAAAGACGTGTGCCACCACTACCCAGCCAAAAAGTTTTATGGCAAGGTTTACATGAAAAATCAGGCTTAGCGATCAGCATTGAAACATTCCACGTTGTGCACTATTAAATGCCAAGTGTGTAGCAGAGCAAGCAGGTACACGGAGAAGTTAAAGAGCAGTGGGGGCTGGTGACGGAGCAGGAGGAAGGGCTTGCCTGTTTTGTTGTGGTTGGCTGCTGCTCTTGTGTAAATGCAGACACTGGTCACGGTGGGAAAGGACTCGTCCACCAGGACCCGTCACAACTCCTAGAAAATAACGTTCGTTCATCTTCGGTAAGGATAAAAGTCATCTTTCCAATTTCCTTACTGTGCCACAGTGCCCAGTAACATACAGTTTCAGTTATGTAGCAAGGTGATTCAAGTAATTACTGTTTATATTAAGGAATAATTATGAATTCGCTATTTGATGAAAACCAAGCAAAAGGCTTTACAGAGTTTTGTTACAAATACATGTGTTGCCTCATTAAGTAACTTTACATGAGCCATTTTACTTTTTAAGTAATGTTTCCCAGTTGTAAGGGATAAAGTAGGTGAACCAGTCGTCGCCAGATGATGTGTGGCTCGGTGTGGGTCGTTTGGTTTACTTGGCCTGGGATGTTTTGACAGTCGCTTTCTTTTGCAGTGGAATCGAATGCAGTGCCTTTATCGTTTAGTTCTTTGAGACGCAGCCTAATTCTAGGCTTTCGGAGGTAAGATTACCAGCCTAAATGTTCTGTCATTGGACTGATTGCCCTTGTCCTTGTGATCTCTTGATGATGGGAACTCCTTTTCAGACAAGCGCTTACTCTGAGTTAATTAGATTTGGACAGCCTCTCTCTTACCTTTCTGAGAACTACAGCTCTGTTCACAGAAGAACAAGCGATGTGCATGCACATTCAGATGACTGGTTGAGCGTTCAATTGTAATGACTCTATTCCATATGTGCTAGTACTCTCTTACATGTTCAAGGAAACTGAGTGAGTTTTCCTGAGTGTTACCGTTTCCTGTGGCTACACTGAGATACCAACGCAGGCGAACAGAACAGAGAAAGGAGAGTTTTTGTTGGTGTGGACCTGGCGCGGGCTTTCTTGGCTGAAGCACACGATGACATATCACATTGTGTTGAGAACAAGTGAGAGGGAGTGATCATGTCCTACAGCAGAAAGCCACAGAGCAACTGACGGTTGCCCTTACTCACTTTAACAACCTGTTCTGGGAAAAGGCTCTGTTGTTCCAGAACTGCTGTATCCCCTTCCCAGGACAGCTGCAAGGACTGTGAGGTCTCCCCTCAGGCCACAGTGAGAAAGAGCCAAGTGTCCATCATGTGGACCCTTGGGGAAGAAACTTAAACCATACTTTAGTACCATCAAATTTTGTTATTTTTTAGATAGTCACATACACACCTCAAAAAAAAAAAAATCCAAAGAATAGTGGTTCTTTGCCTGCCTGCCTATTCCATATTTCACAGGTTACAAGTGCGGTTGACTTGCTTTCTGTAGCTAGAGTTTTCCTGCCTGGCCCAAGGTCAGGACAAATCTCTGTCACCCACCAGTCCCACAGCCGCTCAGACCCAACCAAGTAAACACAGAGACTTATATTGGTTACAAACTGTATGGCCGTGGCAGGCTTCTTGCTAACTGTTCTTACAGCTTAAATTAATCCATTTCTATAAATCTATACCTTGCCACATGGCTCATGGCTTACCGGCATCTTTACATGCTGTTTCTCATCATGGCGGCTGGCAGTGTCTCTGACTCAGCCTTCCACTTCCCAGCTTTATTCTCCTCCTTGTCCCGCCTATACTTCCTGCCTGGCCACTGGCCAATCAGTGATTTATTTATTGACCAATCAGCAACACACTTGCCATACAGACCATCCCACAGCAGCTTTCTTCTGTTCTTGCTGTGCGCATAGATACACAGGTGCTCCTGTTTTGCTAACTACTCTGAGTTGTAGACATCACAGCACTGGATGTTGCAGCATGTATTTTTTTACCCTAAGGTGAAGTATATTGTCACCTGGTTGACATAAGTCCGTGCTCGAACATTCCCGTTTGAAATGATCCAGTGCAATTACTCAGTGTGCAGAGGCACTTGCTGCCAGGCCTGGTTATCTGAGTTTAGTCTCCAGGTCCCACACGGGAGAAGGAGAGAACCCAAGCTGTCCTCTGACTCCCCCTGCCCCCTCGCATTCATGTTCAAAGCTGGGTGTGGTGGCTGCCACTGTACCCCCTATGCTTCTGAGGTGACAGACATATCCCCAAAGCTCATGGGCTGTCCAGCCTAGCCCAGTCAATGAGCTCCGGGTTCAGTGAGAAACCTTATCTCACAAAGTACGCTGGGAAGGTAACTGAAGAAGATTCCTGAAGTGGCCTCTGGCCACTACACACATCTGCGTGTGCACCCATTTGCACTTGCACAAATAAGTGCATACCTACCACGCACACACTTTAAAAACAAAAGATCGCCGGGTGGTGGTGGCGCACGCCTTTAATCCCAGCACTCGGGAGGCAGAGCCAGGCGGATCTCTGTGAGTTCGAGGCCAGCCTGGGCTACCAAGTGAGTTCCAGGAAAGGCGCAAAGCTACACAGAGAAACCCTGTCTCGAAAAACCAAAAAAAAAAAAAAAAAAAAACAAACGAACAAACAAAAAACAAAAGATCAATCTGAAAAAGTGAGATGACTCAGTGGGTAAAAGCACTGGGAATCCTGGTGGCCTGAGTTCAGTCCCTGGAACCAACAAGTCCATAGGAGTTGTTCTTTGACCTCCCCATAATGCCCACCTGCACATCTACACATCTACACAGTGATGTTAGGATGTCAGATGTTTCAGAGCATAGGCTATAGTTGAACAGATAGAACTGCAATAGAACCAGGTTTTTAAGAAGTAACTCATACTGTGTTAATAAATTAATTGTAATGACATTAACGTTGTCCTTGATGAAACTTCAAAGTTATGGATATTTCTTTTGATTTCAGTATTTTTGTCAGTATATATTTCCAAATTCCAGACTTGTGGAAGTACTTGGACCATAAAGCTAAGGCCATCTGATAGGGACAGACTCTTAAAGGGTTCTAGGGCAGTGGACTGAAGTCTCGGAGCTCCTGCTGCAACTGTTTAATGTGTCACTATTAAAGGCTTTGCTATCAGTGGCTTGTGGTAGATACAGTAAAATTTTAGGTTGGAGTAGCATTATCTATAAGAGTATGGGTGTTGTTAGAGGCATTTGTAACTTGGGGTCATTTTTTCCTCTTCCACTTCACCCCAAAACTAACAAAAACTCAAAACTATACGAGAGTAATTACAGTCCTTTACATCAGCATTAATATAGCCAAGTCTTCTATTTGTTGTCAAAGTGAATAGTAGCATATTTTACAATCTCTCAGAACATCCCATATAGGAGTCAAGCCACCTGTTGTGTGTGCTTTTGAGTGTCGTGTTGTATGTGAGCAAATTTAGGATTGTTTTCAGTGACTGGGACGAGACAACATGACTTGACGTTGGCTCATAAGTGGATCAGCCGTGCTCTTGCCAATAGGGTCCTTGTTATCATAGCAAGTACCTTACACTCACTAAACATGAAGGATCATCAGAAGTGACTTAGTCCCCAAAGAAAGTTAATCAGAAACCCAGGAAATTGCACATCTAAGTCACTCTAGATAAGCCCAGAGGAAATTTGGATACACATCTTATTATTATGCAACTTTAATAAAACCTTCTTAGTAGTTATAGTAGGCCCAGGGCCTAAGTGGGCAGTTGTTCCTAGCATGTTTGGGCAGTAAGGTATTTGGCTCAGATTTTCTTAAGTTTCTTCTGTTGTTGTAAAATACCATGACCAAAAGCAACTCTGCCTTTGAGAGAGTTTATTTCAGTCCATTGTGAAGAGATCTCAAGCAGCATCTTGGAGCAGGAAGTGAAGCAGAGATCATGGAGAATGCCATTTACTCACTTGCTTCCCATGATTTGCTCAGGGGTGGTACCACCCACAGTGAGCTGGGCTCTTCCATATCAGTCATCAGTCAAAAAAAAAAAAAGTCCACAGTTTGCCTGTGGGCCAGTCTGATGACATTTTCTCAGTTGTTTCTCAGTTGGGTTTCTTCCTTCTTAGAGGACCCTGTCTTGTGTCAAGTTGTCAAAAATCTAACCAACATACTTTCTTTTTTTTAATATATCATTGTTATTGGGTAGGGGACAGTGCATGTGTAGAGTTCAGAGGAGTTGGCTTTTCTCCTTTCACTGAGTTCTGAGGACCAAACGTGGGTTACCGGCTTGTAAGCCCCTTTTCCTGCTGAGCCCTTTTAGTTGTTCTTGTCTCTGTTTCCTGCCCCTCATGTCAAGTCTTCTGAAGCCCATGTTGGCCGTAAGCTTGCTGTGCAGTTGAGGATGGCCTGGAACTGTGATCCTTCTCCTTCTCAGGTGCACAGCCCTCCCAGTTGATGTGGGCTGCCAGCTGAGATACTTTGCCAGCCCTGTCACATGACCACTTTGAAAAACATCACTTTCTCATATCTTTGGAGAGCAGTGTTCAGTCAGAAGCTCCCGAAATGGTTGTTCACAGGTGCCTATACTGACCATGTCTGCTTCGAGGACACACTTATTTACCCAGCAACATTCTATCTGGACCTTGTTAGACCAGTTAGGGAACAGTAAGTACTTTAAACATGCTGTCTTTTTAAAACAAGAACACCAGAATTGATATGTGTGTGTCTGTATATAGTGTCCCATTTTATAAATTGTTTAATAACATGCGTAGGCAAAGACACTTAAGTTTAAGTCATTTAAGTGGAATACTGCTTCATGACTATTAGGAAATTTTTTTATTATAAATTTTCCTTATATAAAATGTATTTTGTGGCCTCAGAACATAGCTCAGTTGGTAGATTAAAGCATGCATGTTTCCCTGGGTTCAGTCCCCAGCACCGCTGAAATGGAGCAAGATGACCTGTGCCTGTGACCTCAGCACTCTGCAAGTGGAGGCAGGAAAACCAGGAGTTCAGCACAGCCTCAGCGCCATAATGAACTTGGGCTATGGGATCCTGTCTTCAAATAAGGAAATAAACCACGTTTGGAAGTTGAGTTTTCTATCAAATCTAGGATGAAGTTATGTGTAGAATGTGTAAGACATTGCTTTACTTTTTATCAACAATAGAACAAAGTTTTTGTGAACAAGCAGAAAGTGTCCCTTGACTGTATACTTGAAAATACTCCAAAGTGTTGAGCCGTTGCCAGGATGCAGATACGCACTGAAGCCAGCACAGACGTGGTTGGGGAAAGTAGCACGTTTCAGAGATGTTGGAGAACTGGCTAGGTGGCAGGCCAGCATTTCTTACAGAAGAGCTCTGTGGTGAAGAGGGGTTTTCTGACTTGTTGGCAGCAATCTGAACTTGGCAGTTAAAAGTCTGTGTTGTTAGGGATAGCTGCCTGCCATATGTTGAAAGGAAAGATAAGGTTTTGGAACTTAAAGCATTTAAGACGAACATTAGTCCCACTGGAGAGTCTTCAAGTTAATGCCAGATCTTCAAGTCCTTTGTGTAAAACGTTGGTGTCGGTGATATCTTGACCTCACCAGAACTGAGAGATGGAATGAGATGTTTGCTCCTAACTACTTCCTAATTGCTATAAAAAATGAAATAATGTGCCTCACTGCTACTCCTCTTGGCCATGAGAAAGTCTGTGTCTGTTCTAGCTCCCTTTCTGTTTTTACCATACAAACTCCCCCGAAGGAGGAACTGGTGGACAGCTGTGAGCAGCGCTGGCTGGAACCCAGAGCAGCATGTCATTGTCACCCAGCCATTTCTGACTCCTTAACTCCAGTAACAGAAGCAAAGTCCATTTCCCCTCTAGAAGAAGCTTGCTTAAAACCTGCAGTCAGTCCTCAACAGAAATGGTGCCAGTGTTTTTCAAACCCAAATTCTACCTTCTCAGAAACTTATTTTCTCTGTAGACAGAAAAGAAGCAAGAATTATTTGTTAATTTATTATACAGCGAGCATGCCAAGGTTCATACATAGCCATCTTATCTGGGTTCAGAATGAGTCCAGTGTTTTATTAGTTGTGAGGACTTGGGAAATTTCTATTGTACTTGTTAATGTGAGTTGTATACATTGTTATACATTCAGAGGAGTATCTCAAAATTGAATCACCATATAAAACAAACACACACCTGTCCCCTACAGAATGTCCATGGTTCTGTAAGTTCCTCTACATATCCTTCCTCATTTCCATGTCTTCCTGAAGCTCCCTGCTGTCCTGACATTGATGGAAGCCCTTCCCCTGAGTTTCTCTATCATTGTGCCATTTTATATATTCTCAACAATATGTACTTAATTTTGAACGACTAAACAGAAGCCTGGTCATATGGAGAAAGCAATAGTCTCCCTGGAGACTCATGTGAACAGTCTCTGGGCAGGTCAGGTTTCTGCTTTTCTAAAAGCCTATAAATGCCTCTTCCAGGGAAGTCATTGGGAAGGTCAGAGGTTAATCCTGAGACGCATAGGGATCAGTATATTTGGGGAACCTGTGACTAAATATAGGCTCACTATGGCCTCCCTCCTACATTTAAGAAAATGCTTCACTACATGGCCAAGGGTCGTAGGCTCTGCCAGCCAAAGCCCAAGGCTCAAACCAAGGCAGAGGCCTCAGCTCCAGCTCAGGCTCCCAAAGGTGCCCAGGCCCCTGTGAAGGCCCCATAGAAAAGGTTTCTGTCTGCCAGACAGATGGACTGGTGTGACACACCTACACACTATATGCAGATGATCAGGACCCCATGCTGTTTTTACAAATAAACTTGAGGCAGGATCTGTTAAAAAAAAAAAAAAAAAAAAAGAAAATGCTTCAACTTCAAGTGCAGGGCATGGAGAGGTAAGGAAGTGTTACACCAGTTCATGATCGACGAATAATTAGATGCATCAATACCTTACGCTAAAATGATGTATAGGTGCCTAGTGCTGGTGGCCTGTGGTGTAGACCCATTATGTGCCCTGCACAGTGGTCTTCCCTCCCCCGGATGACCTTCATCCTGGAGGTTCTCTCTGTTTGTCCACGTTGGATCACTGCAGCCACACCCGATGTTTTTTTTCTTTATTCGTGTTTAGTAGAGGCTATCCTTTAGTACCTTCCTGCAAAGCAGACATTGTTAACACTGTAAAATGACCACAGAAGCACTGTCTTCTTCTCTTTGAACTGGATATGTACTGCTCTGGACACTTGAGAACAAAGCTCAGCAGTTGTGAGAAGCCAGCACTCATTGGTTGACCTGCTTTGAAAATTGTGTTTCATTTAAATAGGCCATATTTGATTCTTGTTTTTTTCTTTCTTTCATTGAATTGTTTTCAGATTTTATAATACAGAGAATCCATATATATTATACTCCAGCATTTAGTATTTTGTCTTGTCATTTTTACTGCCTCTACATGTGTTTGTGTGTATGAGAAATAGATCTATATGAGATGGACATTTTCAGAGTTCTTAGAGCTTAATTAGCACTATGACCCTCTACCATTCCATATTTCAGCATGTAATCAAAAAGGACAATCTTATGTAACCTCAGCACAGTTAACAAATTTAGGAAGTTAAACATTGCTGGGCTATTTTTAGCTAACATAGTTTATGTCCTTTTCCATATTTCATATTTCATCCCCTTTTGTACAAAGTCCAGTTCAGGGATAGCTGTTAGTTGCCCTCTATTTTCAATTTTCTCTATTCTGGAATAACTTTGTCTGTTACGACACTAGCAGTTTTTACAGATTGTACTTCATAGCAGTCAGTGGTTCCCCCGTTAAGCTTCTGGGTGTGTTGCCCTGCTAGATTGCCTTTTCAGAGAGTTACGTCCACAAGCATAGATATCCATTAGTACCCCAGGAGTGATATTAGTCTTGATCACTCAGTCAAAGTAGTTGCTGTTTTCCCCTTTGCAAGTAAGTCAGATACTTGGGGTACATGCAAATAAACCTTCCTTTCAGACTTGGACCCCAACATGTAGAGGTGGCTTTTTAATGGTTCCTTCCTATCCAAACCAAAGTTTATTTTGAAAATTTTAAAATTTCTTTCCTTGAATAATTCAATTTGATATTTATTTACTTGTTAAAGCAGTGATTTTTTACATGTTACATAATATAATTACTGATATATTTTGATTTAAAATACTTTTTGAACCTCTGAGCTTATTTTTAATCCTTTGCTGCCCTCTGCAGGTCTATGGATGTAGATCTTTGGAGCAAGGTAAGTATTCCTAATACTGCAAACCATAATGTGATGCGTGAAAAGCCATCAAGAGCAAGTTTTAATAGCTTCACACATTTCTGATATATTACTACAAACTAATGGATTAAAAGTCTTGATATTGGTAGTTTTAAAACAGCAGGAAAAATGTTATTCAAGTAGTCTTTGACTTAATCTTAAATTCTTACTAAGATTTTCATCTTTCAAAACAAAACTTCTAAAATTATTGTGGTGGCATTTGAATGTACAGGCTTAATAATTTTTTGTGTGGTGCTTCACATTTCCTGAGTGAGTGTTCATTCACTGAGCTCATCTCTAACCCCATTTTCTGGATTCATCCATGGGTATCTGTTTATATGTATTCCTATATGTAATGGTACGTAGACCAACCCACCGCCTTTGAAAGAGGTCAGCTGGTTTGTGTGCCAGAACAGTTCATGATTTCTTGAAGAATTTCAGCCCAAGAAGATCAGAATACAAACTCAAATTCACAGTTTAAATTTATTGTGTTTTATATGTTTGGTTCCAAGGTTGAACACAAGGCCTTACATACGCTAGGCAAATCAGGCCCAAGTATTTTTTTTTTTTAATGTAGTTTGAATCAGTTCTCTATCTAGTTTTACTACAGCTGCCATTCAGACTTTATACTTAATTTAGTATATAGTTGGGTTGTATGTAGAAACAGTTCATTGATCAAGGAGACTTCATTGGTTTATTTATTAAATGGGTGTTCAAATTTGTTACTAAATACTACGCCTGTCTCACACCTTTGTGCAGCTCAGTTTCTGTAGAATTTACTAGTAGTCTTTGTGTGTGTTGCTTAATAGACAGCCTGTAGAAGGCTGCTTTTCTTTTGTATCTTACCTACCCTTTGGATTGCCATTAAGTGAAGCATTTCATGGTGGCATAGGATCAGTTTTGTCCACTTTTCCGTCTCAACCAACAGATGATACAAGTAACTGAAGTTTGGCTTTTATTAACACTAATTATGTATGCCAGGATAAGCTCAGCTGTAGACTTCACATGCTAGTCCTGACCCTTATCGTTTTGGACAACTACTGTATGCTTCTGCTGTCTTCAGCCTGAAGATTTGTAGGTTCAAATAGGGTTACAAGTCAGTACCATAGGTCTATATTAATTTTGATTATAAAGTGTATTCTTGGATTTTTTAAGTTAAAAATTGGTCATAGCATTAATGCTGAAAAATTAATTTGTGTATGGTTTTAGTGTTTGTGAATTTAATTGATAAGAATCTGAATTCAAACACATTTGAGTCTTTGACTCATATTTTAAACTCATTAAGTGAATGAAAAAAATGTCACTGAGAAATAAAAAGTACATATTATTTTCTGGTCCAGCACATTTTACTTACTATTTCCCTGGTATTTCATTCAAAAGGGGGACACTTGATCCAGTTTGAGTGGACTATAAACACTAATGAGAAATAATGCTTTACAGTCCTGGGAGATTTTCTGGTTAGCAGAATAACTTTTGAGTATTTAAATTCAAATTTAAACATCACTTTAGCGCCTTTCTTTGTGATGTTTCATAAAATACTGCAGTTTTCCTTCGTGTGTTTTTTTGTTGTTTTTAGAAGACAAACCTATTATTTAAAAGCCAAATGATCTCTGTGGTGGGGTGGGTGGGATTACTGTGACACAGAATAATGCCTCATTGGGGCTGTACAGACTTTTATTATTTCAAGAATTCAGTCTCATATTGTATTTGTTTTTATTTGCTCCTCTTGCTGCAATTTTCCGTCTTACCAGATAACAGAACTGTTGTACAAGAGTGGACGTTACTGCCGAGAGCCTCCAGGTAGCGTTTCTATTTAGATGACTGTAACTTACCCACAAACCCATTCTTCTGTCTAATGATGGGCTAGAAGGATGATGGCAGTAAACACTCTTGATTTTGAAAGTGAAATCTGAAAACACTTAATTCTAATGATCTGTATCAATGCCTACATTTTGAGATCTCTAAGGTCTATGATTTTATTATTTTTTTAAAAGACAAAATGTGGAGCCTTTGAGGTATACAGCAGTGTTCCTGATAGCATCTGTGGAGATAGGTCTAGAAGCCAGTGAGTCTCAGTGTCTGTATGATTTCAGCTTTTTGCAGGTGTAGTTAACTTTATACATAAAGTAGGAAAAAGTCTTGGATTTTTCACTTAAATATTAACTTATTATCTAAAAGATATAATTCAGGCATTTAATGAAGTCAGGACTGTATAGTTTTCTATAAGAAAGTACCCTTCTTGAAAGTTCAAACCTCCTCTTCTAGGCATTAACACATGGCCCTATGAATTTTATGCTTGAATGCATAAGAAAATTACTGTTGTTACAAAACATCTTTGTTAATCTTGGTTTTTCATTGGCTAATAGGCAGGTCTCCGTGGGATTACTGTATCTGCTCATTAACAGTATTTTAACTTTCTATGCTCAGTATTTATCAATCATTTCTAATTTTCAAAATATTGTCCACAAAAATTAGTACAGAAATATGTGAAGACATTTCTTTACACTCACTACCTGTGCTTTGGACAGGAGAGGGGTGAAGCCTTGGGCAGGGCCGCTTCTGTCACAGAGTGGTGGAGAAAATAGATTGAAGTAAGACTCTGTACTGCAAAGCTGTCACTCGGGCTGAAAATAATTAATATTCCTTTCACTCACCAGTTAGATATGTGCTCCCAAACCACATAATCTCTATGCCTCAGTGATCATTGTTGCCATTTCAGAGCCTCTCATCAGGGTGACATCTCACACCAAAATGATTTCTTATAAATTAATCTTGATAACATGACAGTCGCAGTAATTTTAGTAGAATGCTTTCTCTTGTTTTTTTCCACAGAAGCTGTTGGCTATTTTCTGTATAACTTGATTGACAGCATGGGTGACTCAGAGGTACAGGCCAAGGAGGAGCATTTGAGACAATACTTCCATCAGCTGAAGGAGATGGTACCATTTCATTTTTGCTATATAATGCCTGTCCTGCCTGACATGTATCTATTAGATTTGAAATTGCTGCTTTTAAGTACAACCAGACCACTTCTCAATGACATGCAGGAGTTAGAGACTTAAATTATGTCTGAGATAATTTCTCTTAGACAAATTTCAGTTTGGTTGTCTAAACTCAGGGTTTTCTTTACCTCTCCCTTTCCTTCTCACAGAATGTTAAAGTTCCTGAAAATATCTACAGAGGCATTCGTAATTTGCTGGATAACTACCACGTTCCTGAATTGATTAAGGTGTGTGAGTGTAAGCAACCAACTTTATTAAATGCTTCATCTATATGTAGAGGCTTGTTAAAATCTCATTTAAATTTAATTTGGAGGGACACAATTTTTTTTGTCCCAATAATAATAAAAATAAAGCTTTTATTGATTGTTAGTAGAAACTGTTTACATATTAAAGGGAACATCTAAAACATTAATTATAATGGTTAATGCAGTATGAATAGAATTTCTGCAGAATTTTAGAAAGATAGCATTAAAATGAGGCGAGGCTTGCAAAATTTGCCTTTGACATTCACTAACATTTTTTTCCCCTGTGTTTTCTAATTCTGTACTAATTTAAATCCCAATTTTAGGATGTTAAGGTGCTGGTTGACAAAGAGAAGGTAGATTCTCGAAAAGTAAGTAGTGTTTTATTTTGTTTTTTAAACTACATCTAATAAGAATTTCAAATAATATCCCTGTAAAATCATCTTGTATACCTCTGAGTTTTAAAACTATAAACAGGTCTAGGATATTAGCATAAAATCTTGGGAATCGTAAACCCCTGGAGTCCACTCCATCCACAGACCCCAAAATTAATATCCCTTGCAGTATTTATGACAGTTAAGAAAGCCAGCTTAGAGGGAAAAAATGACTAGGGTTGTATTTTCTTTTCATAGTAAACTTTTGTTTTTCCCTGTAGACTTCCCAGCTGACCTCATCTGATTTGGAATCAACACTTGAAAACCTAAAAGCTAAAAATCAGCCTCTAGGAGACGTCCTGAAGCAGCTCCTCCTGCTGCTCTGCTCGGAAGAGGTACCATTACCAGTGCTTTCTTTCACATGTGCCCTTAGGGGGGAAGATTCTACAAAGAATTCTACCACAGAAGTAAAACGCAATATCATGTTTATGATTTTTACACTTTATTGGTATGTGTCATACTTGAGAACAATGCAATTAAATGGAAGGTTAACTAATTTCGGCGACACCTTGAATGGCATGTTTTCGGGTTGCTGTAGTTTGTTTATGATAATCTACAAAGTGAATGATAGTAACAGCCGTGATAGGTTTATCATACATGCCAAATGTCCTTTCAAGCCATGGCTCCGGTCTCTCATATCCAGATTGTCAAGCAACTGATACATGCAGTAGTCATTTGCAAGTCAAATAGCATGAGGTTGTTAATGCAGGGATTGAAATTCCATTTTCCTGCTAGGAAAAAGCTTTCTGAGATAAAGGGTCTCTTGCCTTCTGCAGCAGGCATGCAGCTGTACTTTGTGTTCCTGGTAGGGTATCTGCAGTTGCTAGGGTAGTCTCGGGTTCAGTACTATTATTCATATGCCTGTGATTTTAGGAGGAAAATACTGTGACTAACTTGGAGATGACATTGTGGCTCTGTTACATTCTAAAACAGATTTTGTCACATTCCTTGTATACTGAACTATTCTGAGGAACTTTTCAATTATGTGTATTTCCAAATCTGGAAATTAGACTGCTAGAGAAGACTTGGGAAATATTATAATATTCTAATTTTTAAATACAAGCACGAAAACTTTTAAGCCCTGCATATTTATAACTGGCTTGCATACATACGTATACACACACACACCTTGGGCAGGGTTATGGGTGTGAAACCATTTATTTTTAAAGTCCTGTTAGCTTTTCCTAAACTCTGAATACCACAACAAAAGCCATGATATTTTTACCTTTATATTATTTTCTTCTTTTTCACTAAATCCTTTTATTTTAGAATATGCAAAAAGCCCTTGAAGTGAAAGCAAAGTACGAGTCCGACATGGTTCTTGGTGGCTATGCAGCTTTAATAAATGTGTGCTGTCGACATGATAATGCAGAAGATGCATTGAACTTGAAACAGGAATTGTAAGTACCCTGGCACTGAACAAGTCAGCCGGTGTCTGAAGTGCCCCTGATGGGTTGACTGTTAGTGACTTACATCACTTTTTACAATTCTTTTGTTGTCAGTGGTTTTTTGTTTGCTTGTTTTTGTTTTTTTTAATTTTGTGCTAGAAAGTTTCTTTAGTTAATTATGTCCTTCTTTCTTTGGGGTGTCGCTTCCGTTCAGTTAAACCTTCTAGGTCTCCAAGCCAAGGAGTGGTGATGGTGACTTCTTACCAGCCGTAATGGTTCCCTTTCTATATCATGTACACAAAATTTTGTCGGTTCTCACGAATCTTTCGCTGTCCTTACTGAAAGGTTTATAATATGGAAACAAGTCCTTTTAGGTCCTTGTGTGTTTGCAGTGAAAGCTAGTGTCGTGTAGAGGGCTGTGAAGGCAAAGTGTGTCTTCATCTGTGTTTTCCTGTGCGGTGAGGCAGGGTGTGTGTATGAGTGAGTGAGTGAGTGAGTGTGTGTGTGTGTGTGTGTGTGTGTGTGTGTGTGTGTGTGTGTGTGTGTTTCTGCGTTTTCACTTCTGCAATTAACTGTGGATTGAAACATGGTTTCAATCACGTTATGTATCAAGGCCAGTATCGTAACAATTCAGACTGTTTGATTAGCTTTTGGAAAGTAGTAAAATGAATATGACTATCCTTTTTTTAGTTAATTGACTTAATATAACTGTGGTTTATTTTATAGTGACCGCTTAGATCCTTCTGCTGTTCTTGACACTGCCAAGTATCTAGGCCTTGTAAAAGTGTTGGCAAAGCATGGCAAGCTCCAAGGTAAGCCCCCGGACATAGAGGAAAGATGTGATGCCAGTCCTTGCCACTGGAATAACACGTGAATTGATATTAATGGTATATCATGTCCTACAAAGAGCTTGAACACTTTGCATACAAATTTGCATGTGAATCCGACCAGAGCTGCATGGACAGTGTAGGCCATTAGTTTTAATGGATTGGCAAGCTTGTCATTTACATTTGCACAGCTCAGTGCCTTTTGCATTTCTGCAGCTAGTTTTTATTAGCATTGCTGTTTGGATGGAGTTTGAAGATCATGACTTATGGCACAATTTGCTTATATGCCTGCACTAATGGCTTTGTTTTTGCTTAAAGAGATCTGAAGGCTGAACATAAAACCTGTAAACATAACCTGGTAGATAAGAATCTGAACTGTGCAGTTTTGTCTTAACCCTTAATAACATTAACAAAATATATATTTTAGTTGAAAAAGCAAATTTGATTACATGGATGATTTGCATGCTCTAATTTCCTCGTTGAAAAATTGCTAAGCCTAATAATAATGATGAGTTGCACTTGATAATCCAGTCTTCCTATTGCAGGTTCTTGGTGTGCCTACCAGCTTTGTATTGGAACTTCCTCCTTACATTTCCTCTCTTCGATTTTTGGAAGAAATGGAAGGGGAAATTACTTGATTTGAATATTGACATTTTTCCTAGGAAGCCTTTCTAACTCAAATTAGCCTGCTTTTTAAAAAAATCACTTTTTGTAAAGTGGTCAAAACATTTTGTCTGTAATAATTAAGAACAAACATTATAAAAATGCACTTATTCCATATCCTAAAATGTTTGTTTCTGCCTTCCTAATGAAGCTTAATGAATCTAATGTATTAACATGCAGTCTTTTGGAAAGCTTTCATTGGCTCTGCTTGGCTAATTAGTATCGACATAGCAAACAGGCCCTATCGGTATCAGACCATTAGTCTGGCTGTATATACAGTGTAAACACATCTTTATTATCTGGCCTCCTGACAAGCCATCTGCTGAAGAAACAATGGTGTGATTTAGCAGATGTTAGCTCTGAACGATAAAAGCATCCATTTAGGAGGATCTTACAGCTACAGGGCAGACCATGCAGGGCTATGTGGTGCAGAGTGGGCACACGGTCCCTATCTGTAATTTGTAGTCAAAGTTGCAGGGAAATGATAAAACCATGCTATTGTGGATTTATAATTGTAGTCTCGTTTAGAAATGCAAGTAGTAATTAACTTGAAATCGGCATTATACACTAGAATTTACATTCCTGCCGGGCTTGAAATGCTGTTTTAATAGCAGTTTGTTTTCCCTACATGAAATTACCTAAGGGTCTTTTGTGTTACTTCATTGTAGATGCGATTAACATTCTAAAGGAGATGAAAGAGAAGGGTGTTGTTATCAAAGATGCAACAGTGTCCTTTTTCCACATCCTAAATGGCGCAGCTTTAAGAGGTGAAATTGAAACAGTAAAACAGTTGCATGAAGCCATCGTGACTCTTGGGTTAGCACAGCCGTCCACCAGCATAAGCGTCCCATTGGTCACTGTGCACCTGGAAAAGTAAGTTCATTGAAGTGGGGATGTCGGATGTTGGAACTGCAAGAATGAGCCTCATCGTTTTGGGATTATGCTCTGCAAGTACTCTGGTGACTTGGAATCCTTGAGAGTCTTTTGCTGGTGAATAAGTGCACCAGGGTAACCCTTCAGACACCAGCAGCCTGTGGCTGTGTGTTACTTGTTAGTAGAGGTCTCTGGTGACTGTTTTTTAAGGAGCGTGTAATGGTATTACATTAAATTGTATCTGTGGTTGGGTGTGGTGGCAGACACCTATAATCCCAACACTCTGGAGGTTGAGGCTGGAGGCTTATAGCAAGTTGAGACCAGTCTGGGTTACATAGTCAGTTCTTAGGCAATCCTTAGTTACAGAGCAACACCCAAAATCCAAAACCTAAAAACAAATCAGGCACAGTGGCGCACGCCTTTAGTCACAGTACATAGGAGGCAGAGGATGGCATATTTCTGTGAGTTCTCAGCCAGCCTGGCCTACTCATTGAGAACCCAGTGTCTAAAGAAATAAATACAGCCGGGCGGTGGTGGCGCACGCCTTTAATCCCAGCACTCGGGAGGCAGAGCCAGGCGGATCTCTGTGAGTTCGAGGCCAGCCTGGGCTACCAAGTGAGTTCCAGGAAAGGCGCAAAGCTACACAGAGAAACCCTGTCTCGAAAAACCAAAAAAAAAACCAAAAAAAAAAAAAAAAAAAAAAAAAAAAAAGAAATAAATACATAAATATAATGTTTCCTCCAAGTTTATGTCTAGTAAGTGCTGGTTATTAATGAATATAAGAAACAAGGATCCTCTGGATTTTCTTCTTATGCCCCATGACTATTATCCAGGTCATAAACAGACCTCTCCTAGTGTTCCTATTTGATATTCAACCACATGTACCAATGCAGTTGTTATTCTATTTGAGAAGTGTTTCTCTTTATGGGAAAATCAGTTTTGTTGGTAAGGCAAGATTTTCTGAGGTTGGCCTTTTCCCTTTGCAATGCCCTCGTTGGTGCCCAGTTTAAGGCATTATTTGTAGAGTAAGTCATAAATCGGTGCTTTTTAAGGAGGGAGAATTCTCGTGAGATGGATTAAGCACTCCTTGCTTCTTTTTATTTTAGATTTTACCTGTTTGTCCTCTAGTCCCTGGATTAATGTAGTTTGTAGTGTACGTCTCTTGTGACTAGGAGTTCCTGATTTTCCTGTGGGCTGACTTTATAGTTTAAAATAGATGGTTCTCATTGTTTTTCATAATTTCTGGTAGTTTTAGTTTTATTTGGTAGTATAGTGACTGTATATATGAATGATAGTGTTGGATTTAAAATATAAAATTGGAAGTATCTCTTCTAACTAGCTTTCTGTTAGGAAATGTGTATTTGTCATTTGGATGTACACATACCCAAAATAATTGCTTGGCCATTCAATCATAAACAGCTACCAAGTTAGATGAATGTACAAATCTTCACCTTCACAATCGCAGCATTCCATTCTTTTCCAGAAGTAGTGATTCAAACAATTGCTGTGTACTGAGTTCTCATACTCACAGCCAACTTTAAATAGAAATCCTATAATTAATATGCTTCCTAGTGGAGTTTTTTGATTGTTTAAAAGGCCCATCTCTGCAAATTGCATGTGGAACTCTCCCCGGGGATTTGAAAGAAATGGGCCCAGCGCCCAGAAGAATGAGGCCCTCCTACACTACTGGGCAAAACCAAATAACTAACAAAGAAAACGAGGTCATGGCAGAGGAGTGTCTTACAAATAGGAGTACTTTGAAGACAGAGACGTGAGAAGTTTCCAAAAGAGGTCTGCAGATGGGGCTCGTGAACCAGGCGAAGTGGACAGAGCGTGAGCTGTGCTAACCTGGAGCAGGCTCTGTCTTTCTGGTTGTTAGAACAGCAGATGCTTGTCTCCCGTCACATTTGCTGTCCTCGCTGTCTGGGCTGCGGACGTGGTGCACTGGACGCAGACACGTAGAGAAGGTAGTCCCTTCTCTTCTGTTTGTTTTTGTAGTGTCTGCTCCTTTGTTGTTCTGTCTCTCCAGAGACAGCCTCCATGACAAGGTCTTTATGTTTGATCTGTCATACTAAAAACACGTTGACTGCCCTAGATTCATGGGAAGAGTAAAACTGAAACAAAGGAAACTTCATATCTATAAAAATAAAATAAAACAAAACCACTCCTCTAGTAGCATTTCATTAGTAAAAACTGAGATAAAATATTAACTTTGAAACTTGTATTCAATTATATTTTTTCTGATAGAAGATAGCTAATTAATTCAGAATCATGACAAGTACCAAGATTAACTACACAAGGCCACCCAAATGGCCACAAGGATTTGATGTGATTTAATAACATTGACTTTTCAGTAATACCACATAATCGACTCCAGCAGGTTATGAGCTCATCTGCGAAATGAGCCTTACTTATTTATTTAAACTTGGGATAAAATTATGAAAACAGTTTCAGAACACCAATTTAAGGCTCTCCATGATTTCATTTATTTTCGGCATGTCCCCGCAAAAGACTCTAAAGAGGCTATCATTTTCACATTACAGTTGTAGAGCAAGGCTTTAAGATTCTGTCGGCTTTCATTTTGAACTGACTTTTCAACATTTGGATAAAACAGGAAATAATAGCTTATGTTACATGTATACTGTAAAATTGTTTTGTGGGTTTGGAAATAATGCATTTTGTTTATATGCATTTGATAAGGGAAAGCAAGATCGTCATAGGTTTACATAATTATAAAGAGTTTGGTAAATAACCTGCTTTTATACTATCCATGTGATAATATTTAACATTGAACAGCGAAGAGAGTTGAATGTTTGTGTGCTTCCTGTTGTTACAGTCTTTAAGCCCTTTATTTACATGCAGTCCATTTGAATGTTCTGTTAAGTATTTTGTTTTGCTGTAAATTGTGTGTATTTGATTCAACTCCTTATTGATTGGGGAGATGACAGAGGTCCTCTGTTACTCAAGCAGAAAGGACTTGTTCAAAATGAGGTAAGAGAGCTTTGAGTAGTCTTCACACCACACTAAAGGAAACAAACTCAAAATGTGATGCCGTTTCAGACTCACAGGTCTCCTTAGATCCATTTGGTTTGTCGCGTGTGGAAAGTATCCGAGGCTGCTTAACTGGATTATAATAAGTACAGATGATCAAAGTGCTCTAATTTCTGCTTTCCATTAAGGAGTTTTTGTGTGTGCTGATTTGTGCTTTAATCTATGCACGGATATTGTTCATTTCTCTTTCCAGAACTGTTGCTAAATTAATGTTGAGTTCTTCATAAATGTCCTAATTTCCTTAAGGTGAACTGGTAGAAATTTAAATTTGAAACAGTGTAGCCTAGCTACATATATGTCACATAAATGGGAGGCACACTTGTAAAATGCTGGTTATTCTGGGGTAAACACTCCCCTTCAATTTGAGTGTCTTCATTTGTACTGGATACTTTTATTAGATGTGGGCATGCTTGCCTTCCAGAGTAAAACTCTTTATATGTTGAAAGGAAATTAAGGAGGTTTGGCTCTTTTACTCCATTATTGCAATTAAGAATTTAGCATCATCAGTGCCAAAGGACAAAAAGTGTTTCATTTGCCCTAGGGGGACAGGACAGTGATAAGATGATTTTTCGTCAAGGATCATTGGGTCGTAATTAAGTTACATTCATGGCTATTGCTTTTTGAAGGATGATTGGTAAATGACAGGCTTCATGTGCTTCTTACGGACAGTGTGCAGGAAGGGTTTTTTCTGCCTCTGTCAGAAAATCCTGTTGAGCCTGATAATGTAAATGTGGCATTTTACTCTGAACAAAAGAGCAGGGAAATGAGCTATCTTGTCTAATCATTCAGTTGTTTAACACCGACTTCCAGTTTAGACTCAATTGGCTGGAAAGCACTTGACATGTGAAGTTAGTGCTGCTCCGAGCGAGCGCATGTTTGAGTAAATTTTCAAGTAAGTGACAGCTAAATTGTACCTAGGGAAATTACAAAGCCTTCAACACAGTTAATTTTTGGGGAGGATTAGTTGTAATTGCAACACCAGTCTCCTTGAAGATTTCTCATGTATAGATGATGAACGGGGGAAAAACAAAAAGGAAAACCCTTTGGCTCTTTGAAGGTGCTGGTCCTCTGGACAGAGCAGCATTTGTGAAGCAACGGTTCTTCCTGGACCATTTCACCCCGTTCTAAACATAGTTTTTATTTGTTTCTTTTTTAAATGCTGCCCACCTTCACCTCCATCTACTTCTCTCTGGCGATTTCAGATTTGAGGGCTGTTCAATTAAGTCCTTCAGTAAATTGCTACTTCACTACTACTTTATGCATAATGTTGAAGTACTTTATTCCAATTAGAAGCTAATAGTTGTCATATTTTTTGTTGCTTAAATTTTGTATCCACCTTGGATTCGAAAGTCATTTCCTACAGATGTGTGAAGAGACTAAGTCCAAAGCTACAGATGTGAATAGACAGTTGTCACAGGTCTTCTAGCTGTAGAAGTTCAGCGTTGTGGGGAGCACATGTATGACAACATGTCTGAAGGGCTGTCAGTCAGGAGAATCTGTCTCCTGGTACCTCCCGGTCTCGTTTCTGGCCGGGCAAGTGCTTCTGTGAACGTGTGTCAGCCAGCTTGTGGCCGAGCCCGCCTGTGTTCTTCTGTCGGTGATTCCTGTGAAAGACTGCAGTCCTGGGCAACCTTAGATTTGCCGTGTGGGCAAGCATCCAGTGCTGTTTCAGTGCTGTGCACGCGTGCACATGTGTAGTTTATATGTAGAGTCGTATTTCCCATAGAATTGAAGTAGACTCTAAAATGAATATTGAACGGGCCACTCTGATTAATAAACGCAGTTCTTTTTTAAGTTGTCAAATTTCTTACTAGACGTGTACTCTATAGGAATGTATAAGTGCCCTTAATCATCTTTTCTCTACTTTTGGCTTTATTTCACATGATTTGGTAACACCTGTAAGTTTATATTAGTCAAAATACTAGTTTTCAAAATTGACTGCTTTTTATTAACATATAGTTTTAGTTGTGGGAATTTTTTTTTTTTTTTTTGGTTTTTTTTTTTTTTCCGAGACAGGGTTTCTCTGTGTAGCTTTGCACCTTTCCTGGAACTCGCTTTGGAGACCAGGCTGGCCTCGAACTCACAGAGATCCGCCTGTCCCTTAATATATATATATTAACAGGGTTTTTGGTGTTTAAAGATAGTGCAAATATATTTTTGTCTTAGAAATAATAGTGTGTCATGCAGTGGATCTGTGTGTGTGTGTGTGTGTGTGTGGTGGGGGGGGTGAGGTTTGGTTTGTGAAAACAGTGGCTGGAATTTGGTTTTCATGCATAGACTTTACAATTGTATACCAGACCTTAGGCACAGAATAGACTTGAAATAACAGTTTCAAAAAAAAACTTCTGAATACAGATTTAACATTAAAAGATTTTTTCCGAAGGACTATTGTTTTTAACTACATTTTCAGTCATTTCTGGTCTGCCAAGTGTATGAAGAAATCATAGAATACTTTAGGACACAGAGGCTGGGGTATGCTGGCTGGCAATGTGCTGGTCCACAGTTTGTCTAGGAAGTATCTTCTTCCCTTGTTTCTTTTACTTAGTCTTTTCTTTGCTACTTAGTATTTTCATTCTACCTAACATCAGTGGTTGTTGGAGTGACCCACGTACATGACACGTGACCCTAATCAGCAAAGATTAGAGCCAGCTGGGAACCTGAGGACCCACGTGCAGTGGTACTCTTAGTTGAAGGTCAAAATCTGGAATCCTACAGCTGTGCGGGTTTTTCCTTTCCGTTCCCTGTTCCCAGGCTCTACCCAAGAAGGTCAGAATGATAGAAAGGACTTTCTGCTTTAAGTGACACCATCACCCACAAGGTGCATGTAGAGAATAGAGAGAGCAAGGAGCCAACGCGTCATTTCCTCTACTTCTGTCTTCTGTCCGGTCTGTAGGAAGTGTTTTGTAGATTGAATTTACCCTGTGGGCAGCCTTAGGGAGTGCTAACATACATGAATTATTTCCACTTTTCTGTTCTTGTCTTTTCTGTTGTTGTTCTGGGCATGGATAATCTTCAGAAGCATATATTTGGAGACTGAGGACTATTAACATGTCGCTTTGATTGACAGAGCAATTATTCATTCATTTATTGATAGTTTTGACCTAATGTAGGGGAAATACAGTTGAGACAGTGCTGTTCTGGTTTGGGAGTTGATCTGAAAAAGCAGATCTTGCCGTTTCAAAAGATGGTATGTGTTAGTTTTCCTCTTGCGGATGTGTTCATAGTTTTCCATGAAGGGGAATTGCGGAAAGGCAATAACTGAGCCTGTGTCTGAAGCAAGGGAAAATACTGATTATATGAACCTTTATAGCATATGTGGTAGCTACTATAGCATTTCCTTCATATGACAGTAATCTAGCCTGCAACATCTACTTTCAGTTTGGAAATTAACCTGTAATTTAGTCTTCACCCCAAATGACAAAAATTCAAATGACTCAGTGGGGTGCCAGAAGATGCACTGTAAACAGGACTTGGTGCGGGGTACAGCCGACTTGGCTATGGTGTGCTCATTTCCCGCCATGGCAGCTCATCATGCACAGTGAGCGCCTCTGTATTTTACTTCCCTAGTGCAGTTTAAAAATCTTAATCCAGATACAGTAGTAATCTAACCTAGGGCAACACGACGTGTATAAGGGGAAGAACGTAAGGCTTCTAACTACGTTGTGAAAGGCTTTCTTCTGTGAGAACTGTCGGCGTGTGTAAGAGAATGAGTACGTTCTCCAGAAGGAGCCTCTGGTTGTCACCAAGTGCGCTGTTTGTCTATATCTTGAACTGTGCTTTAGAAATAGATCTCATGGTGTCTTTGTTGTTGTTGTTTAATGTGTCGTTTCGTAACAAATGATTGCCCTGGAAGCAGTGGTGTTTTCATAGTGTAGTATGTAGCAAAGTGCTTGGGCTGAGGGTCAGGGACCTGCTCCAGGGCCACCATCTGCTTATTCTGTACTTCAGGAAAAGCCATGATTAAAAAAAAAAGAGGAGGTGGAGGAGGAGGAGGGCATTGGCCAGGAGAACTGCCTCTGATATCTCTGGGGCTCTTCGGGGCCTTGTGAATTCTTCACACTCACCTGTCCTTTCAAGGGAAAAAGTACATGCTTAAGAAACTCTGACTTAGTGAAATTATCTTTTTATTTTAAATACCACATTTAAAAAGGTGCCATGACTTTTTTTTTTTTTTTTTTTTTTTGGTTTTTTGAGACAGGGTTTCTCTGTGTAGTTTTGGTGCCTGTCCTTGATCTCGCTCTGTAGACCAGGCTGGCCTTGAATTCACAGAGATCCACCTGGCTCTGCCTCCTGAGTGCTGGGATTAAAGGTGTACGCCACTGTGACTTTTAATAAAGCTTTTTTTTTTTTTTTTTTCAAGAAGATGTAAAGTTTAGAATTGTGTAGTTCGCTGATCACTAAGAATCATCTCCTAGTGTTAGGAGGACCTGTTGTACTTCTGAAACTGGGGCTGTTTCCTACTCACCTAGTAAAGCTGTGGGATGGAAAGCACTATAGCAGTGTGGCTCAGTGCTTGCACACTCCTGCGAGCTGCCTAAAGCTTCCAGTCTGAAATTGTGGCTGGTTCCGAAGGGACCTGAACTAGTGGGGAAGACAATGTGACAGTCTTGTTTTTAACAGTAACAGCCTGATGCCAGTTTATTGTGCATACTCAGATCTTTTTCGCCTTCCCCCAAACACTCTTAAGAAGCAGAGTAATAAAAACAAAGTGAGGAAACAGTGGACGGGCCTGAACTCTGGTTTAGAGGAAAGGTGGTCCTGTCTTCTCCATGCGGGCTTAATGGTTTTGTCTTAAGGGAAGTTGGCTATTGACGGTTTCCTTGCTCATTATATGTCTGTCCTCATTGTTTCTGAGAGCCTAAACTGAATTTAGATACATCTTTTTCTTTGTTGTCAATTTATTTTTCCAAGGGGTGATTTACCTGCCGCGCTGGAAGCCAGCCTCGAATGCCATGGGAGATATAAACTATTACCCAGGATTCATGACGTCTTGTGTAAGCTGATAGAGAAAGGGGAGACCGAGTTAATCCAGAAAGGTTCGTAACTGTCCACCTTTTTCTTCTTGCGTCTTTAGTCTGAATGTGGAGCTGTGAAAGGGAAATGTAGGAGCAGACAAATACCTCCTGAGAAACTGCCAGTCTTCTGAAAGGAAGTGCTTCTAAATATTTGAAAAACCCCTGCTTTTCGCTCTCTGTTCCTTTGGGAATATTGCCCCTCTGTTATTTCAAGTGCACGCTACGTGTTGGTGATACACCATTGTTAATCTTACCCTCCCTGGCTCTCTAGTGCTAGTCTTCAGTATTTAATGCCATCGATATGTGCCGTCAGAAAAGGACTACGATAGTAAATTCGATAAGGCTGTAATCTTTCTAGTCTCCATGTGTGTTCTTTTTGATTTATCTAGACGTTCATGATACTGTCTATGGTTTTCTCATGCTCCCTGTGTTCTCTCTTCTCTGCTGTCTAGCAATGGACTTTGTGAGCCAAGAGCAAGGGGAGATGACGATGCTGTATGACCTCTTCTTTGCCTTCCTACAGACAGGAAATTACAAAGAGGCCAAGAAGATCATCGAGGTATGCTCTCTAACTTTGCTATTCTAATGGACAGCTGTTTAGACTCTTAATTAGAATACATTTAAAAGTTTTAACCTTTAATTATCCTTGTTCTGATTCCTGTTAATAGAATTCAATCCCAATAATAATGGGAGGAGGTGGCTCAGCCAGCTTTATTGTATATAATTACAGTACAGAAAAGCAGTCTGGTTGTATATTGAATTGGTTTCCTCACTTTGCTAAATTCACTGTTATATATCAAAATGATATTTGCATATTGCATCTTGAATTGTGAAACAATTAAATTAAACTGGTATTCCGGGGTGTAAAGTTGCTAATCCTCTTTGCCAAAGAATTCTTTGTTCTTAAAAGCAGTAAAATTCAATTTACTGCAGACCAGGCTCACGTTTATTTGTGATGCTTGTCTACAAGTTAATCAGCCAGACAAGTACTGTCTGCCCTGGTTTGGCATTTGATTTAAATTTTCTTTCTTTTTGTCCCCACTGTGGTAAGCAGCTTATAGGAACTAAGTGACAAACCTGGCCTCTTTGGGATTAGTATATTTTATCAAGGCTTTTCTGAATTTTTTCTTACCGGAATTGATAAGGCAACAGCTAAGGGAAAGTCTGTCCAAATGGTGATTAATTTCATTATCAAACAATTCTATATCTAGTAAGAAAATATTCCACAGAAAGTAGACGTGGTCCATTAAGAGTGCCGCCTTGTTACTGAAACTACTGCTCTATGAACACTGACGAAATCACATTGTTCCAAGTCAGGCTTGGCTGGTACCCCTGTCTGAAAGTGTACAGAGTCCCAGGTTGGCTCTCGGTCTCCTTATTTTTGTATAAATTATCCCTGGTCATGGGACTGAAGATGTAGGCACATGACCCAGAGCGTCATCGTGGTGTCTTCAAGACAGGATCTCACTGTGTAGCTCTGGCTCCTGGAACTCACTGTAGAGCAGGCCGACCTTGAACTAAAGATCCACCTGCCTCTGCCTCCCAAGTGCTGAGATTAAAGGCCTCCATGCCTGGCTTGTATCTTCAAATGTTTTTAAAGAAGAAAAAAATGAAGTGTCGGAGATTGTGAAATTAATGCCGCACCTTCTTCAGCTTTTCTCTGTCTTGTCTGTCTACATACCTGTCAGTGTCGGAGACAGCACTTCTAAAACTCCAGTAGTTGATTTGTATTGTCTGGAATGGTCTCGGTGGGTCTGAAGGTGGAAGAACACTGTCTGCCTTCCGGGTCTGCTGCTCTGTGGCACCATCCGGGGGCTGCTGACTGAGGCAGACCACTGTGCCCCTCGCCCCTCGCTCTGGAGTAGATGCAGGACCTAGCTTAAAAAAAAAAAAAAAAAAAAGCAGAGCCTTAAGAGGGAGTTCCCTTTTGCCATCTATTAAACTTTCCTAAGCTGCCTTATCTACAAGAGGGAATGTAATACCTGTCGTTAAGGCTCAAGGCTCAATCACATAATGTGTGTAAAGCAGCTTGCACATTTCCTGGATTATGGTAAGTGATCAATAGTATTAATTCTCTTTGCCCCTCAAAGGTAGGGATTGTTTTGTCTCCTTTGTTCTACATGATTTCCGTGTGATGCTTAATGTAAGGTCATGTAGGTAGGCAAGAAAAAACTGGCTTTTAACACTTTACGACTTTGCCCGTGTTGGGTCAGTTAGGAATGACTGTTAAAAACAGTGGGTGTGTATAAAACTGTTGAGTGCATAAAGAATTCTGTGTAGGGGTGAAGGAGATGACTCTGTGGATAGCTTCCCTTGTAAGCATGAACATCTGCGTTCACATCTCCAGCACCCATGGAAAAAGCCTGGGCTAGCAACATTTGCCTGTTCCCCAGCAGTAGAAGGCTGAGGCAGGAGAGTTCTTGAGGGTCACTGGCCAGCCAGTCTAGCTAATCAGTGAGTTCCAGGTTGAGTGAGGGACACCGTCTCAGGAAATGAAGAGAGAGATCTGGAGTAAACCTCTGCCTCCACATATACAAACATAGGCATGTACACTTGCATGGAGCACACACGCTCGCAGAAAAATAAAAAAGAATGGTACAACCACGGCAGTGGCCAGGGACAGGAAGGGGCAGTGGGGAGTGTGGTACGTGAGAATGTTCTCAAGGCTTATCTCATTGACAAGGCTGAAGGGCAGGGTTGTTTTTTGCTTTGGTTAATGGTTTCATAGCTAATGGAGGGTTAGCTCTGGGGAGAATTCCTGACACTTTTTGTTATTAAAGTTAAAGACCTAAAGTTTTCAAGTGACAAAAGATACAAGCAAGATTGAGTTTATAAATACCATGACCTGTTTTGTTTTTAAAATGAGCTGGTGTGTATACATATACTATGTGCTATATAGTAGTTTATTTCTTCACATGGGTCATTAAAGGAGAGTGAGTTATAGCTGATTTTTAAAGTATCTTAGGTAATTTCTGAATTCTTCCAGTGAGTAGCTTGTACTTGGAAAAAGAATTGTTTTCTTCAAAGGGGACTAGAATGAGAAAACAATAATAAAACGGAGTTAGTAAGTTGAGTCTTTAGGAGCTATAGTGACTCCATGAGCAGGAGGTTGATGTGAAAGAAGTCTGTCTGCAGCTGGAAAATGTTGACTGGCTTGAGGAATGTGTGGGGTCTAAGCATTTAGGAGAGTCCGTCTTTTCTCCCTGTGTAGAGATTCAGGGCCTCTCAGGAGGAAATGCGTGTGGAGCAGCAAATGGCGGCATTTAAGTAAGCATCCATGCACTACAGCATTAGGAAGCAGATAGGCGGCAACAAAGAATGACCGCCCCAGCTTGTTCTGGGGAGGACTGAGAACTCTTCAGAAGGGTGTTCGAAACCCTCGCCACCAGAATAAGGAGATAGAGTGAGTCAAAGAGTAACAGATTCTGGGTACACCAGGAGGATCCTGGGAGATTAAGGCAGGTGAGGTTAATAAGGATCTCAGGGTTGCAGGCCTGGGAATCTTTTGTGATTATACCGAGTGTAATGGCATTAGTTAGCAGGCGGTCACTGACAGCACCCCCTGCCATGAGTGGTGGACATGTGCTGGCAGTCATCTGCAACCTCCTGCTAAGGTGACTGATGGCATCTATGCACCTTCCCATTTTGACCAGTTTCTCTCCTTTCCTTAACACATAGATCATGTCTTACAGTCTTGTCAGTGAGGTAGACCTTTAAAGTTTTTATTGAATGGAGTAGTTGCTATCAGAGGAGTTCTGTGGAAAGGAGCTATTTCCGAAGAGGTATTTCCACGGATAGATGTCTAGGTGGATTGGGAGCTGACAACATGGAAGTATTCCGGGCCAAGGATGCTGACGGTGCAGAGGCCCTGAGGAAGGGCAGCGCTGCCTTCTTTGTCCTGTCTAAAGACAGGAGTGTCCGTGCGGGGTTCAGTACTCACCCAGTGTCATGTGTTCTCTGTATGACGTTCTTCCCTGGGCTGAGCTCTCGTCCATTTACCAACTCATCCTCTGTAGACCCCACATTCTGGAATGAACTAGACCATCGAGAACATGTTACAACCTAATGGTTATATGAGGAAGATAAAGTTCGTGAAGAATATTCTGTACTTTGCTAGTAATGATCAGTCATATTCCTGCCCCAAACTGCCCTGTATATAGAACCAGGTATAAATTACAGGTCTTATTTTAAAATATGTCAAGTGTAAAGACTCCATTTGAATACTTAGTCATCTAGTCATGTTTGTGGCCTTTCTGTCCTTTTCTTTCAATGACTGATTTCATTTATATATAATTAGAATTAATGGGTTCGTGTATCTTACTTAGTATTTCACTGTAATCAACTACTCCTTCATTTCCCTGCATGAAATTCATTAAAGGCTTCTCTGAGCATTTTAATGATCACATTGTTCCGCTGGGTAAATGAAATACAATTGATTTGTTTCTCTCTCGAGAAATTTTCCCTCCTTGACGAGTCGTCATCGTCCACCTCTTCACATCTGGCTGGCATCCTCGGTTTTCAGACCATTTTCTCCAGGTAGTTTCTGGGCGTGAGTTAATCAAGTCAGAAATGAAGGTGAAGACCCTCTTTCTGGTTCATCCTGCTAGAGAGTTGAGTAGAAACCAGGTCTTCCCAATTTTAATATAGCGTTCCTTTTTAGAAATTATGTTCAGATAAGATGGTATTTCTCTGTAAAGAGAAAAACAAAATGTCACCTCATTCCTTTAGCTACAGTTTAAGTATTTTACTAACCTCCTAGCCCTGGCATGTTTCAGAGCATAAGATAAAATGGGTTTTGTCTGATCCACTTTGTGAGAGATGCCATATTCGATCAGGAAAGGTTAAATAATGGTATGAAACTTTACAGAGCTCCTAAAGGTTTCCATGAAGAAGTCTGCCATCCAACGCCATCCTTAGCCGTCTGTGAGGCTCAGTTGTCTCACTGCTGGCCGTGGGCCAGGCACTACATAGTGCTGGTCACAGATGAGCTTTCCCCATAACTCCTTCCCTGGGACTCAAACCTGCATCTGCAGCTAGGCAGTGTAACGGCCGCTGGGACTTTGTCATCCTGAGCCTCGGAGAACCGATCTGAGAAAGAGCTGGGGCTCAGAAAGTCAGGTGGTGGCAGCATGGAGTTTGAGGTCAGGACAGTTCCCATTTCCTGTGGCTTCTCCAGCACTCTTCCCATCCCCGTGCTCTCCAGACACGCCACCCCCAACTTTGGAATCCATCAGAACCGCTTTCTCTGGAGTTGTTTCCTCCTCTGCTCATCCCCTTCCTTCCATTTCATTGAAACCGAGTGAACTTGCTGTCCTCTGCGGGGGCTCTCACTTTGGTGGCTTTAGGTCTAACACTAGAAGTTAGGATTCTAGTGCAGTCTTCATTTCCCTTTGTTCTTTACTTGAGGAAATTACAATTGTTATCTCAATTTGCTTTCCTTAATAGGGTCCGAGTTCAGTCCTTGTACACTGTGCTGATTTCAAAGCTTCCAGAATTAATACCAGTTCTCCTGACATAACGCCTGATGAAGAGGACCATGGCTAGTGATAGGCTGTTCGTTTGATTTGCGCAGTGGCGTTTTGCTCTTTAATACACCTGACATTTGTAGAGAAAGGGACAGAGGCTAGAAGGCTCACTGAGTGCTGTGGTGCCCGTTGTCCTCCCAGGTCTAGCCTGGCTGTAGGGCCACAGAGTTGAGCCGGCCTCTGGGGAGCCCTGTGCTGTCATTTTGCTTTCTGTTGCACTGGCTAGAGGGAGTGGCCATGGAGTATGTTTCATTGAAGTCCATTTTCGTCTTTCCATTAGTATTAGCAAGAAAAACCAAAGCAAGTAAAGATTTACTCTGTCAGTCAAATTTAAGTTCATATGAAATAAAGGTTGAAATGCAATAGAAAAACGTTCATGTCCCTTCACTTGAAACTTGTTTTATATTTATCTTTATTAACATGCATAGGCATTGTACCCATAGAGTAATGTCCCAAAGTTACCAAGTGATGAAAACATTTTGTTTTAACTTTGTGCCTATGCAGTTGAGCTCAGAGTTGTATTGTTAGAACTGCAGAAAGCTGTGCTTTAGGGCACAGGAATTTGGCTAGAAACAAACATGGCAGTCTTTCTCCTAGAGTAACCATTTAGCCTCACTGTCCATTAAGTAAATTATATGTAAGGAAAATCAGAAAGAACTGGAGGTTACCTCATTATTTTAATGTGCACTAGCTGGCCTTTGATGTTATATTTAACATCCCAATTAGAATTCAGTCCTTCCCTGTGTTTCATTGCGTTTTCTATTGCCGCTTTCAACTGCAGTGTTTAACTTCAGTAAGATGCTCAGAGATAAGCCAGAAGCGCTGGCTGCTCCAGCAGCCTAGGAGATTTAGTTAATCTGACCTAGATGTTCTTTTGATGATTGAGGTTTGTATATGAAAACAGTTCTCAATTTCAAAATGAAACATAGGGGGAGATGTAGCATCTAAGTCAGCTGTCCTGCCAGCAGCAGGGATTAATCAGCCCTGAACAGGAAGAGTTAGCTCCATGTTGTGCTGTTTAGATCTTATGGATTTGGATCAGCAATAACACTGGAGGTTGTAAGTGAATGTAGCTCTTGCATTTGCCATGTTCTAAAGAGGATTATTTGTTCTTTTTCAAGGGCTTTCTGTGTACATTGATGTTAATTTCATACTTGTTAAGATGTATGTCGAAACGTAGATGTGAGAGGATCCTTGAATGCCGTCCATGTCTGGATGTAGAGGTTAATATTTGAAAGTGCGTTCCAGCGGTCAGTTTCCTCAGCATGGGATTTTATACCCTGGAGTACAGATAGTTGCATGGTTAAATGAGAGCACACAGCTTAAACTCTGCCAGGCTCTGTCCTGCAGCTCAGGCTGCAGTGTGGTGCTTTCTACATCAGCTCTTCATTTCCAATTGTGCAGTGTCTTTTTAACTAGAAATACTGGGCTGCAGAGTGTGGTGGTGTGCTCCTGTAGTCGGCTACTGGAGAGGCTGAGGGAGGAGGACCGCTTGAGTCTGGAGGTCAACCAGGGCAACAGCAGTACCTCAGTCTGAAAGTACCAACAGCCCTGGGGTTTATAAATAAGCCCTGGTATTCTGGGGACACCTGGCTTTACACAGTGGAAAGAGCAGGCACAGTGTCTTCTCTACGTTGGCACGCAGCCAGGGCAGATGAGTATGTAGTTGTCTTATCTTGACGCTGTGATTGAAATGCAGTGTTCCGTGGTGAAACCCTCTTACAGATGATGCAAATGCTATCATTACAGGTACAAATCCTTGGAATTATGTTGAAATGGTTTGTCTTTTATTCCAATATCCAACATTGTGAAACATGTGCTTGAAGCCAGAGTTACTGACTAAACCTTCAGAATTTCTAATTGAGTGTATAACTAACATATATCTCAGTTATTGAAATAAGCCAAGACTAAACTAATGTTAAGTGCTTAGCTGGTTTTAAGTGCTAGGCAGCACATCCAGTGATTGGTAGAGTACTTTCATCAAAGTATGTTTCTTCTAAAATTGAAAGCTGCTGGGTTTTATTAAAATTAAGATTTGTTTATGGTTCTACATAGCAAATTAGTAAGTTTTATCTGTTCAGTCTGTTGGGATGTTGAAGTAAGGGAATGGAGTTTTGTTGTGGGGGTGAGTATGCATGTGCATGTATGTGTTTATCTTTACATATTCTTGGGTTGATTTAGTTAATTACTTCTCCCTGAACTAAATAAAATGAGTCATTTTAGTATTTAAAGATTTTTGTAATGACATGCAGGGCCCTGGGTTTAATCCTAGTACCAAAACAAACAAACAAACACACACATAAAATGAGAAGATTATAGAATGAATATTGAGCTGGGAAGGCGCACCTTGAAATACCTAAGTCTTGTAGATATCCTTTAAACACGGGTTCCATTACATGCTTAAAGGTCTGTGGTAACAGTGGGACCCTGCTGTAAGTTTCCTTTCGCACATATATGGCAGCGAGTTCGTTAGAGGAAAAAACTGACTTCAGGGAAGAATTATGCCGATTCTTATGTGTTGTGTGGTGGTTCTATTTTTCAGACTCCAGGCATTAGAGCTCGGCCTGCAAGACTTCAGTGGTTTTGTGATAGATGCATTTCCAATAATCAGGTCAGTATTTCATTTCTGATGTCTGAAGCACTTACTTAAAACTCAGGAGTAAGCAAGTGCCAGCATTTGGGGATTCCTGAGATGTCCTTGTCGACAGAGTGTTCGCTCAGTGCTCCTCCAAAGAAATTACTGCGTAGTTTGTGTCCTGGGGGTACATCAGAAGTCCAAGAGTGTTGGTCTAGGCCCTGGAGGTTTGCACCTGCCGCCTTCTACTTGGTGTGAGCAAGCCGGCAGTGGACAGTGTGTTGTGGCAGGAGGAGGTGCCTCTCTCCAAGCTCACTGCATCTGCTCTTATCACAGAGGCAAAGCCCTGGCACGAGGCAGCACGCTGTCAGGGTTACCCCACCTGTGTGTTCCCCACTGTTACCTGCCTCGGGTTCTATGTCACCAAGATGCTCGCTGGAGAGTCTGTAACTTAGTTACTTGTGTTGTGTTGTTTGATTTCAAGGGCTTTAAACTTTAAAGCACCTTGTTACTGTAGTAAAATATTCACAACATGAGTGATTCAGTTTTTTAGCTACTTTTTCCGGTGCACAGCTCTGTGGAGTTAGGCAGGCCATACTTGACCTTGTGTCGTGGTTGACACTCAGTCTTTTGGTAGAGTTAACCTGTGGATAACACTCATCCCTGCTTGTGTTAACTGCAAAATACACTTCGTACGTTGTGCAAATCTATCTGTTAATCTTTTTAAGGTTGAAACTCTTGAAAAGTTGGTGGAGCTGACCCAGAAGCTGTTTGAATGTGACAGAGACCAGATGTACTACAGCTTACTAAAACTACACAGTAAGTGACAGTCCTCCTCCTGTTGGCCCTCCAGTCTGCAGAGGCCACAGCAGGGAAGGAATATTGGGCTTTGAAGAAGTCTGAGGGATTGTCAAATAGGCATCTTCAGCACGGGCCAAAGTGAAGGCTAGCTGGCCTTCTGCAGAACATTACACTGTATCACTAGATGTTGTTGAGAAGTGTTTATGACTCTGATGGTCCTTGCTGCAGTAATGAGAAGGCCAAGGTCCTCTGCTCAGTCATTTTCTTCTGTGCTCCCGGAGCCCAGAAGGGCAGATGACACACCCCTGTGTTCAAGATCTGCTGTACTCATCCGCACCTACAGGCTGGAGACTTGTGTGTCCCCTGACACATCCTACCTGTGTAAGGAGGGATGGGGCGGACACTGAGATTGGGTGGGTATGGAAAGAAAGATATCTTTTTGATAGTTTTCCTTCTTAAAACTGAGAGCATCCTAACAATCAAAATGGTACCAGGAACATAGGACATGCTGTGATGCTGTCTGGTTCTGTGGAAAGGTAAGCAGTACTCAGTGGTACCTTGAGTGTGAGTCCAGTGGGTTCATAAAATGATCCCACTTCTCTTTAGTGCTCTCGCTCTTTTGTGAGTTGTGTAGAGGGCCATTGGTTCACACTAGTGTTCTGCACTAGGCCTGAGAGACCAAATCAAAATGAAGTTACTCAGCCTGGTGATCCATGCTAGCAAACCCAAACTGAATTATTTTACCTTGTGAGAAATCAGGAGAAAGACAGACACACAGCAGAGAAGGAGATAAGTGAGAGTGGGAATTGCCAAGTCTTCAACAGGCCAGTTAGTGTGACAGGGTAAGGTAGTCCCCTGCTTCAACGCTTGAGATGGCTGTCCTGTCCGCCTTTTGTTCTTTGGTTGGTTTGGTTTTGTGTGTGGTTGGGGCGGTTCCTTCCCGTCTCTAAAGCCAACCTCCCCTTGCTCAGCTCATCGAGCACTCATGTGTTACACAGTGAAATAAATGTTTTCCAAATCTTTTAAGCTAACTCAGAACAGAAAAAGAACTCAAAGCCACAGAATTTAATATTAATAGGATGTTTTGAGGATGACTGTCTTTTCCCTCCTGTTTTATGTAATCCTGAGGTAGCTTTCCCAGTCACTCCTGTAATAGCTGTGAACATACAGGCATAGGTCTTGTAGGAACATGCACATCTGTATAAAAACTATGTATATTATTTATTTGTTTTGTCTTTGTTTTTTCAGACAGGGTTTCTCTGTGTAGCCCTGGCTGTTCTGGAACTCACTCTGTACACCAGGCTGGCCTCGAACTTACGGAGATCCGCCTGGCTCTGCCTCCTGAGTTTTGAGATTAAAGGCCTGCACCACCACGACCTGTGTTAAAACTATTATTTAATATGAGCATATTACATTTTTTTTTAACTTAGGTACAATGTTTTTCTCCATTTTAATCATCTATAAGTACTAATATACTGGTTGGATATCCTAGAATTCATTTTACTAGTCCCTTGTTTCTTTGAATAGATTTTAGTTTTCTGTGTACCTAAATCTTGGTTTGTACCCTTAATTTCCATGTGACTGAATTCCAGGTATTTTTCTGAAGGTTGAAGAGTGATTGAGATTTTGTTTTTATAACCAAGTAATGCTCTATTCTGTTTATACCAGCACCCACGTTTGGCTGTCGCTATGATACTGAAGTGGAGGGTAGCCATTTTATTGATGGAGGTCATTTTATCCAGCTGTCTCTGTTTCTACAGACAGCGGATGAGCTAATGGTCCTGTCTTTTTAAACATGTTTTTAGTGGAAGCTTCCTGAATGCCATCGTCACCCTATCAACATTTTCTTAGTTTGAAGGTACTTCAGTTTGTACGTGGTGTTTTGGATTTCCTTCTTTTTGTTGCTGTTGTATTGAGACAGGCCTTGCTTTGTTCCCTGGCTTCCCTGGAACTCAGGTATAGACCAGGCGGGCCTTGAGCACCTCTGTCTCCTGAGTCCTGGGATCAGAGACTTGCACTGCCGAGCTAGGCCTCTCTGTCTTCATAAATAAAGAAGTAGACGTTCTTTTAGCATTTGTGTCCATAGATTGCTCTGTCCTAAGACAACTGCCTTTGATTGGTTGTTTTGCATTAAAAATTCCTCAACTGTGGCTTTTATAATTTTACAGCCCTAGTGTTTTATTCTTTCAAGTTATTTATTTTATTTTCCTTCAGGCACATGTAGTCATTGACATTTCATGCTCTGTGGCCTTTCCTTCTTCCATTATTATGTTAGTAAAATGGATATATTGTGAGCTCTGAAGATTCACAGAGCATCAGAGTTTGCTGGCTGAGTGCAGAACAATCATTGCACTTCCGTCTGCAGACTTCCTGCCTCCAGGATGTTCTTGTCAGCTCTCCGTTTGGTGATCTCCATCACTCACTATTTTGACTACATTCTGGGTTGTTTGGAACTCTACATTGAATTCAGTCTACACTCTGGGGCTTTTTTTTTTTTACAATAAGAAATAAATTCATTGGAAAACACAAATATTTATATTTTATTTTCACAGTTTGTAACAGAGTTTGGTGTCCTTGAAACCTCCAAAATTGATGATTTTTTTTTTCTTAAATGGATTCATGGATTTTTAAAACCTGTTTTGTTTCAGTTATTATTTTTGATATTCAAATTATCCAGTCTGTGTCCAATGTGTATGTCCCTGTCCTAGAGCTAAAACTACAGTCAGGCTCAGGTCTCTGGACCTGATTGCTGTCAGCCAGAGCCATCTCTCCCTTACTCCCTTTTTTTTTTAGTGGGTGGATGTTGTTTGTTTTTCGAGACAGGGTTTCTCTGTATAGCCCTGGCTGTCTTGGAACTCACTCTATAGACCAGGCTGGCCTCGAACTCACAGAGATTTGCCTGCCTCTGCCTCTCAAGTGCTGGGATTAAAGACGTGAGCCACCATACCCAGCTCAGCCATTTTGCCTGTTTTAAAAGAAGAAAATTCTCTTCTAATGGTTCGTAGTCTGTATGGCAGATCCATACACCCATCTTGTATTCATTGCTTAGAATACTTGTGTTGGCTTTAGATGGACCCTTGTTCAGAGTGCACGGCACTGCTGCCCTGACCCCGGAAGCCCCCTTCTGTTGCCCGACCTGTGCCAAAGAAGAACTGCTCCAGGGCTTGCTTCCCACACAGTAAGGGTTCTAGGGCTTGGAGGTTTTTTTTTTTTCTTTTTAAATCAAGTTTTATACTTTTAAATATTTATAACACTTAGGTTTTTACATTACAGGAAGAGATTTTGATAAAAGGAAGATATAATTATAAGACTATTGCTTTAAAAGCTAATTGTAAGTGTGAAGTTTAAGTCAGTTAGATTGACTTTATAATCAAGTGTGTATAAAAATCACTGTGAACTTGAGGTTAATTTCCACTACTTAAAACCAGGAGTTGCAACTGCGTGTGGCCTATGAAGATAGTCCTGCTCACCTTTTACCCTTGTCTTTGGTGCTGATTTCTAATTAAGTGTGTTAAAGTTTGTACTTCTATCAGTCACTAGTTGTTTAAAAAAACTTAAACTTAATTTTTTTTGGGGGTGGGGAGCAGAATTTGGAGAGGCAGAATCTAGGGGTGCCACCCACTTTAGTGGTGATGCTTTCCCTCTTAGTGTAAGAAGTAGAAACAGTTGTGTTTTCCAGGATGCTTGTGTTCAAGCTTGCGTCCCTAATGTTTCTTATATACGCATTTGCAAATTCAAACAAAAGGACGTCTAAAGCAGGACTATTATTATTTGTGAAAACTAGGTATCACAACATTGAAGTAAGTAGCTTATTGGTACAAAGACATCTACCTATTTCCTCTACAAGAGATTTCTCGCTGCCCTAAAACTTAGTCAGCAGAATTGTACAACACCTGGGCAGACATCCTTCACCAGCAGGTGAGATACAGACAGCCCTCTCCTCACCCAAGCCAAGGCACCTGGATGTTCCTTACATCAGAGCCTAACCATTCCTAACCATTCCAGAGCCAGAGGTATGCAAGGCAGTGTACATGTTTTTGTCATCTTTGCAGACTTGTTTCTGATTTTGATTTTCATATTGAGAATTTTTCAGTTACTTTAAAAACAAACTTTTATCAACATGATTTTCAAAGCTTTGGATAAAAGCCTGGGGTTTGTTACTATTTTTGTTTCTGTTTAGTTTTGTTTCTGTTTGCTTGTTTTGGCAGAGAAAGTGTTTCTGTGGCTCATAATTAGAAAGATAACAAAAAATCTCCTCACCTCTGTGCTACAATCACTAATGTTTCCTTTCTTTGACAACAGCATTTGGAACAATGCCTTCTTTTTTTTTTTTTTTGTTTGTTTGTTTGTTTTTTCGAGACAGGGTTTCTCTGTGTAGCTTTGCGCCTTTCCTGGAGCTCACTTGGTAGCCCGGGCTGGCCTCGAACTCACAGAGATCCGCCTGGCTCTGCCTCCCAAGTGCTGGGATTAAAGGCGTGCGCCACCAACGCCCGGCGGAACAATGCCTTCTTGAACCTAAAGAAAGAATTCCTAAACCTTTACCAGTTCTGCTTAGCATAGTCATTGATTTTTGATTAATCAAATTCTGCAGAAATAAATGGTGACTGGCAGCGAGCTGATGCTGTCTGGAATAAAATGCAAGAAGAAAACATTATCCCTCGTGAAAGGACATTGCAACTGTTAGCAGAGATCCTGAAAAACAGCAACCAGGAAGTTCCCTTCGACGTCCCGGAGGTAATTTGTCTTTAGCACAAGCCCAGCAGATTTTGTTACCGTGCATTTCTGGGCCCTAGTTTAGCCCAGTTTTATAGTGCAAAAGTGGCTGGATTTAACAATTTTTGTTTTGTTTTGAAGTTGTGGTTTGAAGATGACAGACCTTCCCTGAGTTCTTCATCACCCTCAGCAATAGAAACTAGGACTGAGAAGATGTTGTTGAAAGCCTGCAGATTGAGAAAGAACAAAGGTAAGTACCCACACGGTCCTGTTTCTATAGCACGCAACACGTGGGCTGAGTCTGGCACGCTAGAGATAGCTGTTGGATGGAGATATGCTCCAGGCGAGCGCAGTTAGATTAGCAAAGATATTGGCACATTTGGGAAATTTTTAATTATCAGCATAATACAGGTGATACTAAGTAATTTATTAGTTGTGATAATATAATTTTTAAGCCAGTGTCAATTTGAGATCTTTATAAAATATTTAAAGATGGAAACAAGAACAAGGGAAGTAATTCTGGCCAGATGTTAAGAATAATTGTCAGGTTTCGGTTTATGAGCACATGAGAGGCTGAGTTAATGATAATATTCTTGGCTGGCTGGGATTTCTTTTTGAGACGGGGTCTCACTATGTAGCCCAGGCTGGCCTCAGACTCATGACCCTCCCCCCTCAGCTTAGGGCAAGTGCTAGGATTACAGATATGCACCATTATGCCTCACTCATATATTACCTTTTTAAAGATTGTTTTTATTTAAACAAAAACATTTAACTAAGTGATTAAATATTACACAATCATTCTGCTAATTGTTTTAGCCTGTAATTCAGAGTTATGTACTGATTTTATATGTCTCAAGATTCAAACACTTAGCAAATATAAATGATTTGAAAATTCAGTGGTAGGGCTGGAGAAATGACTCAGCAGTTAAGAGCCCTGGCTGCTCTTCCAGAGGACCTGGGTTCAATTCCCAGCACCCACACCTGTCTGTAACTCAACTTCTAGGGCTTCTTACACCATCGCACAGATGTACATGCAGGCAAAACACCAGTAAATTGTATATTAAAAGAAAAGACAATTCATTGCTGATAGTAGCATCTGTTGGGATAGTTGTGATTCATGGGTTTGGTACATTGAAGTGTTCACATAAACAGTTGATAGATAGTAGTGAACTCAGCTCCTATGGTATCAGAATACAATATTAGATTTTCTGGTTTTGTTTATTAATTTTGAATATTCAGATAGTGCTTGGCCTGCATTTTCGCAACAAACAGTGTGAACTAACATTATAACCTAACTTTGTAGTCCCCTGTAAAAGAAAACATGTGCATAGTAATGTTCTTTTGTGGCTTCACTCTTGTGTACCATGATTTTAAATGATTTATTTTTAGTAAATTTTGTTGTATTTTATTAAGCTTTGTTTTAAAGTTTGTGATGGCTATTGATACTGGCATTCAGGAGAAGAGACTCCTGAGGCCCCTTGTCTCCCAGAGAATCTAGGCAGTGGTTGCTGGGGAGATGAGTCCTTCCTCAGCTGTCCTGCCCCTGGAAAGGAGCTCTTGCTTAAGTAACAACATGCCCACGCTGGTGCCAGCGTCCCCAGTTAAATGCAGTGGGTCACACTCCACAGTGGTGACGTCGTGAAAGTAGGGTTGGGGCTTGTGGGGAAGAAGTGATCAGGTGAGAATATCAGAGGGATAAAACAGGAAAATTGGGAGGCTGAACATGATCAAAGCACGTATTTATTTGTGTGAAAGAATAAGGGGGAAAAGATTTCATTTCCTCCCATTTCAGATGGTAAAATACACTGAGTAGTCTAGGTGTCTGTTGGCATAGCCATTAATTAATATAATTCCTTCTTGAGTGTGTTTTTCTACCTTATGCTAGTGCCTGGTTTATGTAGGCATTAACAAAAATTTGATACAAGGCCCTTAGTAATGTGATCACTAAAAGGGATTGTGCTTTGCAAAGCTTATTTAAAAGCTGATTAACTTGCATGACTATGACTATTCACACAAACCTAATCTCCTTCACTAAGACACTACTAATATAAATATTCTCAGACCTTGTCTTTTTTTCCCTTCCCAATTTAATTCCTAGTATTAAATAAGATTTGGACATTACCACTTGAGTTTTATTGAGAGGATAATACAAACTTCCCTAACTTGTACATACAATCACAACTATTTTTGCCTGTTTTTGTGATCATTGACATCATGTCTGTACCTATCTACATACATTACGTTTTTCTCCTGCTGAGTTTTATGTTCCTAGAGGGCCGTCTGTGGTGGATCATTTTTCTCGATCTCTGTTGTGATGTGTTTATACACAGAAGAGTGGATTGTAGTTTCAATTGGCTCTTTAGAGCCAAGCAATTTTATTTCAGAAAAGTAAGTGACTGAAAAGTGTAGATACTTCTTTTGGTAACATCTTTTCATTCGCTGACAGTTATTGTGAACAAGTGAAATAAAACTGTTAATCAGTCAAACAAATGTTGCCTAGTTTACTTGTTAGATATCTGTATATTTGAAAATTGTATGTTTTTGTATAAGTCCTGTCGTAGCCAAATAATTTGATCTTCTAATTTTAGAATTATAGGCTATATTCACTTTAATGCTATTGTGTTGAAATATTAACCATTGTAACCACCCACTTATAGATTAAAGATAGCTTGAAAGTGAATCTTTTGCGCCCCTCAATCTAAATTATACCTCTGGTTTATTTGGACTTTAACACATGTTTTGTGATTTATTTTGAAACTGCTATCATCTTTTGAAGTCAGAAGAGATGATTTTCATTTTTTATTAGCAAGAACATAATTTATTGACCTAAGGCAAGTATAAAAAATAATTTGGAAAAGAAACCCTTTCAGACACTGTCATTTTAAGTGGAGCAGTATTTCCTACAGCTGTCCTTTGTCTTCATAGTTTGAAGGATGATGGCATGGTCAGTGCCCATCTCTGAGAATTGGTGGATATAGAGTTTGGGGGTTTTGTTTTGTTTCTTGTGTTTTTGCTAGTTTAGAATAATGTTCTTATTCATTCTCTCTCTCTCTCTCTCTCTCTCTCTCTCTCTCTCTCTCTCTCTCATCTTTTCTCTCTCTTACAGATGCGTATAATGTCTTCCTCAGAGCTCAAAAGCAGAACATCGTATTTAGCAGCGAAGCGTACAGCACTCTGATAGGCTTGCTGCTGTACAAGGACAGTTTCACACAGGCAATGCAAGTGAAAGACTTGTGAGTACGAGGTCATTGTTAACGCCCTTCCCTGTACAGAAATACTGCTGAGATGTCTCGGCTGCACACCGAGAAAGAGCATCAGAGGCCACTCACATTGACGAGACTTTTGTTTGAAGCAGGGTCTCGCTGTGTTTTCCAGGCCGGCCCCACTTGCAGCAAATCCTTCTGCCTCTTGGGTGCTGGGGTAATAGGCCTGTTTGCCACCACCCCCAGGCCGTGTGTGTGTGTGTGTGTGTGTGTGTGTATGTGTGTGTGTGTGTGTGTGTGTGTGTGTTTTGATTACAACAGTCCCATTCAGACCCCGCCTCTGTTTATGTACTCCATCCAACTTGTGCATTTATTCAGTTGTGAATTGAAAAACCTACCTCTAGACCTTATCTACACCTCAATTAATGGCTTAACACATTATTTGAATGGTGTCCTGTCAGCTGTCACCACAGGGTCTAGGGTGTGAATATCTTACTTACTTTTTTAGAAAATCATTGTGAACTCCATCTTAAAATAACCGAAGGTGTTCTGAAACGAGTCATTTTGGAAAGACAAGGAGGCAGAAAGCGGAAGAGAATTTTGTGTTAAGTACAAGTAGAAAACTTAAACTTTTAAGAAAGAAAACCTAAAAAGTCAAAAACTATTTAATTCTGAGAGTTGGTCCCAAATCCTCTAAAGACTTCCCAAAAGTAAAGCTTAGTTATCTTTCTCTTGGGGCTGTGGAGATGACTGAGTGGTTAAAGTCCTTGCTGTGCAAGCATGGAGACAAGGGTTCAAATCCCCAGAACCCACGTAGAAGCTGGGCAGGCTGGCTAGAAAGATTAGCTGTAATTGATGAGCTGCTTCAAGTTCAGCCAGAGACCCTGCGTTAGGAAATGAAGTGGAGAGCAATTGAGGAAGACCCCCGATGTTGCCTGGTTCTCCAGACCTTCATGCACGTGTGTGTATACACTCATGCGGACCACATGACACACACACAACTTTAAGATGAATTTTTTATTATGTATACAGTGTTCTTCCTGCACGTATGCCTGCAGGCCAGAAGAGAGCACCAGATCTCGTTACAGATGGTTGTGAGCCACCATGTCGTTGCTGGGAATTGAACCCAGGTCCTCTGGAAGAGCAGCCAGTGCTTTCAACCACTGAGCCATTTCTCCAGCCCTAGCACTGAATTTTCAAAGCACTTATATTTGCCAGGTGTTTGGATCTTGAGACATACAAAATCAAACTCTGAATTACAGGCTAAAATAACTACAGACTAAAACAATTAACCTCTGAGCCATCTCTCCAACTCTACAAAAACTTCTTAATTGGGCTTATGCAAAGTGACCCTCTCTTGGTAGCATCAATTGAGCCTTCTTCCCAGAGCCTAAGGTTCTGATTTTGAATGACCGAGGATTGTGCATTTTACAAAGGTCTCAGATAATCAATGAGTCATGTGCCTTAAACATTGTAATAGCGTACCCTTAACGGTGAGTTGTATTGTGTATCATGTGTGTTTCATGACTCCCTGTCTCCTAGTGTTCAGTGCTGTGTGTTCCTCTCAGGGAAGGCCACACTGACCTGACATAGTTCCAAACTGCAGTCGCCACTATTTAGTAGGGCGGAATGAGCATTTTTTCAATGAAATAGACTGGAAAATACCAAAGCACTTCAAGTAGTAAAGATCATTTTATGGCATATTGATTTCCATTGGTGTGCACTTTTGTATGTGTTTGCTCAGGTATGGCTACTGGGAGGCATTCCTGCACTTCTGCTGCAGGTCTTGGTCTTAGAGGGAGTCGGCCTGAATGGGTGGAAGAATAGCTCTTTTGCTCTCCTTTCGCCCACAACCTGTAAAATACAGGCTGATATGCTTTCTTCCTCTCTAGGTTTTTATGAAGCCTTTCTCCAATATGATTGACGTATTAAAAGATGTACATATTTAATGTATACATCTCATTTACTTTGGGGATAAGTATATACCAATGAAACTACCACCGGCATCAGGGCCGTAAACATATCCATCACCATCCAGAGCTCCTCCCACCCTCCCACCTTCTTTATCCTCATCATCATTGCCATTGTTGGGTTTTCTGAGGCTGTGTAATTACTGATGAGCTACCCTCTTAGCATTAGGAACTGTAGACACTGCCGGGTAAGACTCTAGAACTCACCTTGCCTTGCTGGTAGACGTTAGTCATCGGCTTCATATTTCCCATCCTCCCATCCCGGGCAACCTCCATTCTGCTCTCTGTTTCTGAGTTGGGTCTTTTTACATTCCTCATATAGGTAAGACTTTGTACACTTCAGAGTGCTTATACTTCAGCTTGTTATCCTACAAGGATTATTCTATGTAGCTATGTGGACCCAAGAGAATCCAAGAGCCAGGTCCTTTAACGGGATTGGTTATACAGCCTTAATCTTGAACCAATAAAATGACCTGGGTGAAACCTGCCTTGGGTACCTTTCCTGAAAGAGCCAGGTGGTGGTGCACACCTTTAATTCCAGTGCTCAGGAGGCAGAAACAGATGGATTTCTGTGAGTTCAAGGCCGGCCTGGTCTACAGAGAGAGTTCCAGGACAGCCCTTGGATTGGGAATAATTTCCAGTTAATTGTGTTACTGGAAGCATGTCATGTTAACTTCTTTGGATTCATTTTCTGGCTGTCTTTTCCCCTCCCACATCTGTATCGGCTGTTAAGAGTGAAAAATCATTGGCTGGGCCAGCAAGGAGGCTCAGCGTGTAAAGGCTGACAGCCTCAGACTCACTTGGTGGAAGGAAAGTTGACCTTTGACCTCCATAGATTGTGTGTGCCCACATACATGCACATTCACACACACACAAATAAGTATAAAAGTGATTTTTTATCTTTTTTTTTTTTATTTTAATAATGATTTTGTGCAGGTCACTTGATTTTATTGTGGTAACCACCATACAGGCTGCCATAGCCTGTAACATTCTTACTCTGTCCAGGGTACTATCCTAAGCGAATCTGAGTCTCTGAGAACAAGTACTAAATGGCTTTCGTAGGGAGCTGAGACTCACTTCCCACCAGCCCTGCTTTCCCCGTGAGAACGGTGCTCACTTTCTCTTGTTCTCCCTGGCTCCGGTGTCTGTCTGTCTAGAAACCTGCTAAGTGTGTCTTCTTTTCAGTGGGCTGGTCAGTTTTTGTCCCTCTGAATGGCATAAGTAGCAGCATTAGTCCATTCATTGCTCTGAAAATAGGGAATGTTCCTTGAACTACGGTCTTCTTTAGTTGAGAAAGATTAATATTTGCTGTTAGTGGTAAACTGTGTGATGCATATGCTTTTTTTTCTTTATTTTGACAGTTCCAAAAACAAAAAGTCTGAAATTCTGTGCAGCCCACTTCAGGACCCACCAGCCTTAATGTGGCTGTTTAAATGTGTAAAATGAAATATAATTAATTGCATATTGTCTGTGGCTAGTGGCTGACCCCATTGAATAGCATAGAGAAGAGAAGGGAATGGTTGTTTAACTGAAAGTTTTGTTTGGCAACTGAAAAATAAGACTGAAGATTAGGATCCAAAATTCAATTTCTTTGTGTTGTCTGAAAGATCCCAATCAAAGGTTCTGTGAGTGACTGTGCTTTTTCTGTCTTGGGCAGATTAGAGTACATTTTCCTTGTGCTTGGTCCTCTTGTATACAATAGATGGGGAACTTTCTTCCTGAAACTAACCTCAACTTCCGTTCGGATTTGTAACAAACACAGGGAACTCTTGAAGAGTAGTAAATGATGTTACGTGTTTTCAAAAGGCTCGTTGCTTATTGTTGTCAGTTAAGAGACAAGATTTATCATCTTATTTTAGATGGCTTTTTTGTTGTTGTTATTTTGGGGGTTTGTTGGTGGTTTGGTTTGGTTTTTTTTACAGTTTTTTTCACTGTGTTGCCCTTGGTGGCCTGGTGTTCTCTTTATAGACCAGGCTAGTCTTGACCTTACAGAGCTCTACCTGCCTCTGCCTCCTGAGTGCTAGGATTAAAGTCTTGAGTTAACATGCCAGGCTGGTTTTAAATTGTAAGTAATACTCTTTTTTTTGTTTGGTTGGGTTTTGTTGTTGTTGTTGTTGTTTCAAGATGAGGTTTCTCTGTGTAGCTATAGCTGTCATGGAACTCACTCTGTAGACTAGGCTGGCCTGGAACTCAGCGATCCACCTGCCTCTGCCTCCCAAGTGCCAGGACTAAAGAAAGGCATGTGCCACCACCCGGCTGTAAATGATACTCTGAAGTGAATATGGTATAATAATATTGGTGTGAGAGGTGAGATTTTTATTTAATCATGCTGCCCGTTGAGAAAGCAAGTCCTTTAAGCGGGTAGTCTCACATAGGAGTTGTTGACTTAGGAGCTTTGACAGATGGGACAAAGGGGGGAAATCAAAATGAATGGCTGTGGGGTTGTTGGGGGTGCAAGGAGTCTACGTCCAGAGACTGCAGGGTGAGCCTTTGATGCCGGAGTGACTGAGAAGATGAGCTCGGCGTGGTGTCTTGGATTGATAGGAATAGTGGTCCCGCTTCTCTTGTCCTGTGCTCAGGTTTTTAGGCTGTGTCAGCAAAGCATGGAGCATTGACAGCGAGGTCACTGCTGAGCCATTTGGCAAGTGGCCCCGATCGCTCTTGCTCCTTGTGACCTGTGACTATTTCCTAATCGAGTTCAGCTCAGAGGCATTAAGGATGCTAAAATTTCATCACAAGAGATGTCCAAACAGTGCAGCAAACAAACCATTTCCGGTTAGGGTTTTGTTTGTTTTTATTTGGTTTTGGTTAATCCTCTAGGATTTGGTGCTAAGTAAAGCTGGTTTTGCTCTTAAGTTTTTAAAAAGTTAGGAAGTTTGTTTTTTAGTCTGGTTATGTGGAATTTTTAAATTTTAGCGTAACAGTGGTTTTGGTTCTATGCTCTGTTTAAAAGCTTTAAAAACTGAATCTAGATGACAGAAATTTGAGAATTAACCAAATGATATGGTGTTGGTTAGCAATATGCTTTAGTTTGTATGTTAAGTATACAGTGCTGAAAATAAAATGTTCATTTTTGTTGCTGGAAGAATAGTTTTACATTTTATAATGGGGGGGGGCAGAGAGAGGAGAGAGAGAGAGAGAGAGAGAGAGAGAGAGAGAAGAGAGAGAAGAGAGAGGAGAGAGGGGATCCAGCCTGGGTGCAGCGAACAATGCAGGGCACGCGGTTATTCTAGTCACCCTAATATGTCAGCACTCAAGAATCTGAACCGATTGTTTAAAAAAATCTTGTACTTTGTTTCTTTTGTTGCTCATTTCCAACTTTGTCATCTGTCAGAATGCAAAAAAAAATTATCCTTCTATAACCATTGACAGGATAACACAAAAGCTGTCTCCAGGTCGATATTTTGCAGCAATATTTTTAACATACGAACAGTAGTTTTTATAATTTCACCTTGGTGCTCAACCATTTATTATCGTATCAGAAGCATGTCAGTAATTCCTTTCTAAATGTCTGCTTCTTTTAGCGCCGAGACCCACATCAAGGGCTTCACACTGAACGATGCTGCCAACAGCCTCCTCATCATAACGCAAGTTAGGCGGGATTATTTGAAAGGTATGTCACAATGCTTGACCTTTACGTCACATTAATGCCTCTGCAGATTTTTCTTGTAACGCCCTTCGAATACTTGGATAAAGGAGTCCATTTAGCAAATTACCTGCTTATCAAGAGCCTTTTGTGGTAGCTGAGAGACGTAAATTACTGTACATGCATTTATAATACAGCGTGAATATGAATGTGCTTGTCATCTGACCACTTAGTCCAGTTTCCATTCCATTTAACACAAGATGGGTTTTCTTAAGATGAATCACCGCTCTTCAGACATGCAAAATTTGTGTTCCAGCACGAGAAAGTGCAGGCTTTCAAGTGCGTTCAGATTTACAGCACAAGTCATTTTGCTTTGGAAATTAACATACTTTGGCGGTCTGAAACAATTCCCAGCAGTTATTTCTTGCGTGTTGTGTTGGTTGTATATGAGATAGCAAATGAGTTAAATTGAGTGTTAAGTGTGTGGGATTGTGCACCAAATGATTGTAATATTGATTTTTTTTAAACCTAATCCAATACTTTTTTAATAGTTCATAATACCAACAGCAGTACAATGCAGTGTTTGTTTGGGATCGACTTTTTAGATGAGTGTGGAGAGGGTAACACTGGGAAGGTGTGGAGGCGACTTTGACGAGGATTGGGATGTGGGAGCTGGTGGTTCCGTGGAGGCTGTTCTGGGTTTCCAGTGGGATAGGTTAGCTCTCAAGGGGACAGTTTTGACTCTTGAAGTTAGGCAAGTAGCTTTTCAGTTAACTTCCACGTTTGAATTTTGTTCAGTAGGGCAACCCCAGCTGCCACATCAAGGAGACACTGAGGTTAGAAGTGATTCTCGTTCCTTCCCCAGGCTGCTGTAAGGATGCCCCTCCTTGCTCTGCAGTTCTCACGTAGTGATCTTCCGTCTCCTCAGAGGAGACTGTAATTGCTCAGCCTCAGTGTTGCTTACAGTACCTAAGCCTGCTGGTCCTCAGCTGTCTTCCTAACTGACGGTGCCTGAATTCCTAAGTGAGTTTCCACAGGCACTCCGTACACGCCCCCAGTCTCGGACAGGCTTGAGTTGTAATTGGGAGGTGTGATAAGGCTTGTTTTTAAAATCTTGAAGGTTTTTGTTTTCGATAGAAATGATTTTGTGAGGTTTATTTTTCATTTAGATTTTAAGACATGAAAAATTTAACTGGGCATGGTGGTGCACACTGTAATCCTAGCCTATGAGAGGCCAAGGCAGGAAGATTGTTCAGGATTGAGACCAGCCTGGACTGCCAAGACACTAGGCTTCAGAGTTAGGCTGTCTCAGAGAAACAAAGAGGGAATTAAAATCTGCTCCTTGTGAAAATTTTAAATAGCTGATGTTTCTGTAGCCACAAAGAACAAGACTTTTTAATTTTAACTGAAAGATTTCAGTTTAGACCTAAGGCTTTTTACTGATTCCCAGCCTTTACTGGGTGCCCATGAAAATCCCAAGGACATATTTGGTGTGGTATCTTGTCTGTTCTCAGATGTTTGCACACGCGAGCCCCTGACCCCTCCTTCCACTTCCACCCAGCAGCCCTCGCTGCCCAAGCCTCACCAGACTGTGCTGAAGACGTGCGGTGCTCACCAGGGCGGTGCTCACCAGGGCGGTGCTCACCAGGGCGGGAATGGTTTAGCCGCTGTCTGTCCGCATTTGCCCTGATGTGCTTCAGTCTTTCGGATCTGCCCCTCTTTCAACCTTATTTTAACCAAACTTACCCATGGTAGTAAAGTAGCCAATTAAATCTTACAGTAACTTATAAACTAAGACTTTTGTAGACTATTAATAACTGTGTAGCAGTGTACTCAGTATTACTAGAGAATAATTAAGAGAAATGTTGGAATTGAGAGATAGAGAAGACTTGGGGAAGAGGGATGTGATTCATTGGTGTTCATTCTTAGTGTTCCTTAGGTCCTCCCTGGGACAGACGGCAGATTTTGTGGCATGGTTTAGATCATAAGCTCTCTTATTCCCCTTGGATAGACACAGACTGCTTGCCCTGCCCTGCCCTGCCCCCTCCTGTACCCTAGGTCAGCCCCTGTATCGGGGTGGGGGCTTCGGTTGGCATCTAGCGCTGTGACTTCTTAGCCGGGGCCTCAGCAGGCGCTGGTAAGATTGGTTCAGGAGGGTCTTTGAGTATGGCTTCTAATCTGATCCACCCCTGCATCGTGGTAAATGCTTAATCCGTCTGGGCCACCATCCTCCTCTCCTTTCCGTTAACTTCACTCCCTAGCGGCAGGCTCTTCCCTACAACGGGCTTGGGTACCAAGGATATTTGAGCACAGTTGTCTGTAGATGACCACCCTTTAACAAGATAGGAACGAGCTGATTTTCTGTGGATCACATTTTTAAGATAGAATAGAGGCAGTTTTTCCCGGTATGTGCGTACATATTTGTAACATCTTACCGCTTTTTAAACTATTTTCCTTTTTCTGTACTTGACAGTCAGTGGTCTGGTGTCATGTGTAAATTTGAAATTATAATAGTTTATTCAGTAAAGAAGACTAAATTGATCGTGTCTTTTACTGTATTGTTTTTAATAGACTGTTTAATTACTACCCTTTCCCTTCCCATGTGAAGATAAGCTGCTCTCATTCTGGAGGCTGCCTAGAGAGCCTTAGCTTTGTCTAGGCTACAGTGCTTGAATTGCTACCAAGCAGGGAAGTTTCTTCAGTGGTGGTAAAGGTGATTGTTATGCTAAGTATTGGTGCAGCCCCTAACATCGACCACCTTATTTAATACAAGGATTTCACCACACTTGCATGTGAGTCTGTAAATTAGAAAGGCATTCCATATTTATCCATAACCAAGTACTTGTAATTGTGAGCGTTTTCCCAAACAAAACCCCCTTGCCTGTGGCCTTAGGAGTTGAATGAGCTTTGTTTTCTTTGAAAACTAAATGCAGCAAGTATCTGCAAGTAGCCTAATTGTGTGAAAGAAATCTGTTAATGTGGAATTTGAGCTCGGCTGGTGTGTGTGATTCCATCCTGTCTGGACCGTTGTCAAGAAAACATGAGATGTTAAAAGTTTTTGATAATTATGTGTGCTTTGATTTAGTAAAATCTAGGCAATTATTAACGTGAGCAGAAGTTACTTATTTTTTGGTTTTTGTTGTTTTTGTTTTTTGTTTTGTTTTGTTTTGTTTATCGGTTCTTTAGTTTAAAAATGTTCTTCCTTATTTGTACTTTTCAGAACTTGTCACCTTCCTTGATTAGTCATGAAATAGTACCCCTGAATGGGACTCCCGTTGTCAATAACACTTCCTTCTTCCTGACAGGAAGTTTGCCCCTCTTTTGTACTTTACAGCCAGATGTGTCAGTAATAAAGACTTTCATGAAGTATTAATGTTTTCTGTAATCTAGAGTGAATTATTCATTTTTTTTTGTATTTAGCCATTTGATGTCTAAAAGCTAGTTCTCAGGATGTGTTAAAGTCAGTGGGGGTCATTTAAGAAAGCTCAGTCCTCTGCTCTCCGTTCTAGCGGCTCTAGCAACTCTGAAGGCAGCCTTGGATCTGGGGCAGATTCCGTCTAAAGTAGCCGTCACCCGCCTCGTCCAGGCCTTTGCCTTGAAGGGTGACCTGGAAAGCATAGAGGCCGTTCAGAAGATGGTAAACGGACTCGACACGGTTGGACTCTCCAGTATGGTTTTCATCAATAACATTGCTTTGGCCCAGATGAAGAAGTGAGTGTTTTCATCTCCAATAACACCTTTAAAAATGTCTTTGTTGTTCTGGCACCTTTGGAAGCCATGTCAACACAGGAAATTTTCTATCCTAATTATGGAGATTATTTACTATTAAAACTAATGATATGTTCAAATGTTTTTTATCTTTAAATCTTAGACTAAACATTTATCATTCATAAAATATACTCCACAGTTGCTAACTCACATATATATAGAATGTATGTTATGTACAAGTGTGTGTGCTCATGTATACTTATGTATATGAAATATGTACATGTGTATAAAATATACACGTGTGTGTATGTGTGTGTGTGTATGTGTGTGTGTGTGTCTTGTTATCAAAACACTTCATTTACAGAAATTAAAGCGATTTCATTCCCTAGTCAGCAATTCTTTAGAGTCTCAGCACACTGCTGGCATAGTGAAACAAGACCTGCAAAACTTCGGAAAAATGCTCATTTCTGCCAGGTGGTGGTCTCACACCCCTTTGATCCCAGTGCTTTGTACATGTGACCTTGCTAGAAGATTGAACATAATGATTCAGGTCCGTGATCCCAGAACTCAGGAGGCTGAGGCAGGAGGATCCCATGCTTGATGACAATCTGGGCTATGTAATGAAACCTTTCTCAGAAAAAAGTCCTAAGAATAACTCTAGAATTGATATTCGTAACACTTTGAGGGAAATCTTTATAGTCAGCGTTGGATGTATGGATATATTAAAATGCTGTTTTGTAAGGGTGGTTTGTTTGTTTATTCCTATTTCTTTTAGCAAAAAAAAGTTTTGATTTTAACCTTTAAAACTATTTCCCATGGCCTGGAGAGATGGCTCAGTGCTTATGAGCTCTTGTAGCTCTTCCAGAGGCCCTGAGTTCAGTTTTCAAACTTTCTTTCTTTTGTTTTTTTGGTTTTTCAAGACAGGGTTTCTCTGTGTAGCTTTGCGCCTTTCCTGGAACTCACTTGGTAGCCCAGGCTGGCCTCGAACTCACAGAGATCCGCCTGGCTCTGCCTCCCGAGTGCTGGGATTAAAGGCGCGTGCCACCACCGCCCGGCTCAAACTTTCTTTTTAGTAAGAAAAATGTCATGTTTTAAAATTAGATCTATGTGAGAGCTAGGTGAGCATTTATTTTAAAGTTACAATATATTATTTTTTATGATGTGGAAAACATGTTTTTAATCACTTGAAAATATTTTTTTTACCTAAACTCATAAGAAAGATCTAACAGATATTCATTTTTAATTAGAGTTCTTATTTTTAATGTAATAATTTCAACATGAATTGATTTCCGGCACCACATTATAACCACAAAACACCAGCCGTGGGTCGGCTTACAAAATGACAGTCAGAAGCATATTTTTTTCCTGCTTTGTTCAGGAAGGACAGGGAATTTCTTTTTTCCTCCCAAAGTAAAGTGTAAAGGTACACTTTTCTGAGGATTCTAGTAGTGATTTTTTTCCAAATATGGTACCTGACACAAAGAAATCCCCATGACTGTTAGCCATGAAGATAACTTTTTGACTATGTGATCTTTTTATTTTTTTTAATCTCTAAATGTTATGTATTGTCTTTGCTTCACACACTAGTGCTCATTATGGTTTATAAAGCCAAAACAATCGCATTTTATATCCAGTGAACTGCAAAATCAAATTAAATATTCAAGATAAATCCAGTTTGGTCTTGTCTCTCAAACACTGTTTTTTAAAACAAGTGCCCCATCATGTGAGCCACTCCGTGGCGGTTGTCACCTGACCTCACTGGGTCATGTGACATGATGTGCTTTGAAAACTTATTGTTATGAATCGGGTTGCTTGTAAATACAGTTCCCTTTTTCTGAAGTATTTGCATGAGTGCCCACATGAATTAATTTCTGACTAGAACTAGCTGCAATTTTTGTAGAAGCAAATATTTCATTATAATTGTTTTCTTTTACAGTAATAACATAGGTGTCGCCATAGAAAATATTGAACACATGCTTACTTCGGAGAGTCAAACCGTAGAACGCCAGTACTTTGGCCTGTCCTATTTATTCAGAAAAGTAATAGAAGAACAGATGGAGCCAGCATTAGAGCAGTGTAAGTTGTCGGCTTGTTATAGAGCATAGAAGCCACCTTTTCTTTGGGGAGATTGGGCAGGTTTCTTTGGCGAGTGAGTCAGCCCTGTTTCAATGAAAGCTTTTCCTTACCTATTTTCCTTGCAGTAAGCATCATGTCTGAGAGATTGGCCAATCAGTTTGCACTTTACAAGCCCGTCACTGATCTCTTCCTGCAGCTTGTGGATTCAGGCAAGGTGGATGAGGCCAGAGCTCTCTTAGAGGTAAAGACTCATGGGGCTTGTGGCTTATGGGAAGTAAACAGAAGAGTAGACAGGAGTGTGAGGGGCAGCCTGGAGCTGGAGGACACTCCTGCTGGATGGGACCCAGGAATTCAGTGTAAATCAAGATTGCATAGCAAGACTGGGCAGTAGGTTGTCAATTCTAAAGATGTCAGGTAGAGCTGGAAGTATCCTTGTAATTAAGATAGGCATCGGTGGAAAAACAGGATGAATGTTTCTGTGAAGACGGGTAATGCAAAGCAACAATTCCTTTGATTTCCTAATTTCTGTAATGCTCTAAATACTGTGCATCACCATGGCAACACAGTTTGCAAACAAGAAGTAGGAAATGTTTGCTTTCCATGTACAGCTTCTCACTTGAATACTCAAACATTCTCAGTGCCTTATTGAAGGTTTATTAAGAGTTGAATTTGCTTTCTATTCACTTAGGTGTCACAGACACATGAAATGACAAATGCAGGTCTCTGTGGCCCGCACTCTCAGTTAAATTAGCAATCTTGAGGAAAAAGAGACAACCGTATTCATGCCGTTTTAACAGCTCTAAATAGAAAGCTGCGCCGATTGCGCGGCACGGAGCGGTGGGGGATCAAGCTGCTGTGGCAGTGTACACAAACAGGCTCCACTGGGGAGCCCCTTCCCAGCAGGTGGCAGTCAAACAGTCACGGTGATCTGCCAGCGACTGTGTTTGTGTAGACTCCCTGTGTCAAAGTGAGGCCTGGGACCAATTCTGATAGTAAATAGTGTTGGATTCACTTACGTTCCTACCAGCTGTGAGGTGTCTTAAGGAGGAGATGGGGAGGTGATGCAGTACCCCTTGGCTTGAGCTCCATGGTGGATCCAAGTTCGTCTAGCTTGGCAGCACAACCCAAGCCACTTTGCAAAGGCGTGTCTGGACCTTTTCCTCTGAGTTAACAGTTACATGAAAATGAAAACTGCTTCTGCTTTCTGAAGTGTTTCCTCTTTGGTGTGGTTCATTTACTTCTCTTTGTGGGAGATTGATGGTGGGAATTTTGGAATCTCCATTGTTCTCTCTTGAATGTCCTTAGGATTTTTCTTCCTGCTTATGCAGCTAACCACCAAGGGCTGTAAGCACCGTGACCTAGTTACACGTGGAATGGTTTTTCACCGTGAACGCGCTCTTTCGATTGTTCTCCAGAAGAGGCACTTGCTTCCTCTCCCATCTTCCATAGAAGCAGAATTGCTGGCAGCCAGAGCAGCCTCTAGCCGCGGGCCAGGCCTCGCAGCTCTTGGTGGCTGAGTGCTGATCCGACAGCAGCCCCATCCTTTACCTGCTTGCCAAACAGTAAAGTGGTGTTTTTGCCCGCTTTAGTGAGGAGCGTTTGATTCCCAGATGTCGAAAACATCAGTTTATAATGTAAATGTTCTGCGAGTCCACAGAAGTTCTTTTTACACTATTCATCTTAGCACTGACAGTGTTTTAAAGCTTTGAATGAACAATGTGCTTTAGAAACTTAGAGGATGACATCTGCAATGAGTATAAACTAAAATATTGTCTTGCCATATTTGATTTGACTAAAGCATCCAAGATTGGATAGACACTTGATTTATCTGGTCTGTCATATAAACTTTTTTTTAGCTTAACTTTTGTCTCTTTCTCAAGCACTGGCTGTCTGTTGCAATGAAAGCCTTTTATAAAATGGAGAGATTGAAATCGGTCCTTTTGTATGCATAAGTGTAGGTAATTATACTTTAAAGAGAACGTGCTTTGTACATTTTAATTTTTATAAAGAAATGAGCAGTTATCTCCCTGACACCTTATTAAATGTAGAATTAACCTTATGATCCCTAGCTCACTTGTGAATGCTTGGCAGAATAATTGGAGAGGAATCGTGTTTCTTTTTTCCTCTTCCTTTGCAGTCCTAAGCCTTGTTCTGTGGTTGTTGAAGCATTAGTTTAATTTTTCCCTTTTCTTTTTAAACAAACTTCATCCTTGGACGCAAAGAAGCACCCTCTCCAGGGCTGGGCACAGCCCTCAGCTGTCCCCTCGTGCCTAAATAAGCCTGGCTGCCCGGCAGCCTCTCCTGTGGGAATGATACAGCGCTGCTGCTGCTGCTGCTGCTGCTGCTGCTGTTGTGAACTTCCTTGACTGGGAGTATTCACTTGGATCTGCTTATTTAGAGCCTTCATTGACTGAACGATGTTTTCCTTTTCAGAGATGTGGGGCCATTGCCGAGCAAAGCCCAATTTTGTTGGTGTTCTGTCTCAGGAGTGCTCAGAGACCGGGAAAGGTACTGTACTGTGCTTCCCTGCTAGCGGCTCTGTGAGACAGACGCTCCTGTTCTGCCTTAACTCGCTTCCTGGCTCAGCACCTTACCTGAAAACACCAGAAATGAGTGGAAGTGGAAGACGTTTCTGTTTATTTGGCTTCTTTTTAAAGTTGGGCCGTGTGTGTGTGTGTGTGTGTGTGTGTGTGTGTGTCTAAGAACCATTCCCCCCCCTTTTTTTGGTGCTGGAGTATAGTTCACTGGGAGAGCTTGCTTAGTGTGTGCCCAGGGCTGGCTGGAGCCTCCTCGTGCCTCGAGAGATGGGACAAGAAGGAGTTCAGGAAAGATGTGGATCTAGATTTGGTTTGACTACATGAATATGCTAAAGGAGGAGTTGGGATTTTTAAGTGCTGGCCACAGTGCCGTTAGCAGTCCGCACTTAATTAAGCTGGATTGCGCTCTGGTTAGGTGAGAAGGGGTTGGAAATACATGGAATTCATCGCTGATCTCCTTTCACTCAGTGGGGGAGGTTCCATCTTCTCTCCAGTAAATAGGACGAGCTTTTGCAGCAGCCCTCCAAGTGCTCAGTGAAATCCTAGGAATACATTCTTCATGGACCAACGAGGGGACCCTGCAGAATTTTTGAATCTTCACATTTTATCCTGATTTTTTTTTTTTTTAATGTTGAAATACAACTGTTACCAGGCGGTGGTGGCTCATGCCTTTTATCTCAGCACTGGGAGGCAGAGGCAGGGGGATCTCTGAGTTTTGAGGCCAGCCTGGTCCGTAAAGCAAGTTCCAGGACAGCCAGAGCTACACAGAAAAAACAAAACCAAAAATACAGCCATTATTTCTTTTACCCTTGAGATCTTACAACTTTGTGATAAGTTAACAGTTGAAAAAGAGAGCATTTAATGCTTTGATTTTATTATTTACATGTATTTTTTAAAACACCCACAAATGTAAATGAAATGCCACTAATTATTGAAAATGATGGGTTTTATCTGGCTATGATTTATTGGATTAACACCAGATGCTGAGATACACAGGCGTGCACACAGGTGGCTGAGGGATTGACTGTGTTGTGATTATCTTAGTGCTGTTATATTAGTGATTTTTAAAGCTCTTAGGAGTTTGTTGTCTTTGCTTACCTTCCTAGGCCCCAGTTCTGAAGACTTTGTTAGAATTGATTCCTGAATTACGTGAAAAGAGAGAAGCATATTCTTGCAGCATGAAGAGCTTTGGTAATAAACTTAACCATACTACCTTAGTCAGTAATGTAAATATTCTAAATATAGTCAACTGTGAGTCCAGCTCAAAGGAGTAATCCTAAATTTTAGATAATTACTCACTTAGCGCTAGAATGTTTTGATTTTTATATATGTGAGGAGTCTTCATTCTTTGCACTCCAGAAGAGGGCATCAGGTCCCGTTACAGATGCCTGTGAGCCACCATGCGGACACTGGTCACTGGACTCGGGACCTCTAGAAGAGCAGTCAAGTGCTCTTAACTGCCGAGCCATCTCTCCAGCCCCATGTTTTTAAACTAGGAGAAAAGTATGAAGTTATTTATTCCTAGAGCTTTAAGGATAAAAATAACCCTAAACACCTTCATAGAGGTCCAGATAGGTGGAGTTAGGGACCAGCACCTTCTCCACCAGCCCTTGCCTGCAAGGCCAAGGTGCTGGCCTCCTGTTTGCTCTGTGCTCCTTCGGTCCCCTCCCACTTCCCACCACTGTCATGGGGGTCGCCTCCCGTCCCCTCTGGAGTTCAGTCTTTTCTTCCTTGTTTCCTCCCTGTCAGACAGTCTCAAAGTGTCTCACTAGGAAGATAAAATGCTGTCTGCCATCTCCACGCCATGGTGCCCTGTCCATGTGCCACTCACAGCCTTGCTCCGTGCAGTCAGGAAAGAGTCTGGTAGAGCACTGGACTTAGCAGTCAGAACTAGGGAATAGCCTTTGTTTCCACGGCAGCCTTGCAGTCTTTCCAAAGTGCTGAAATCCTAGACCTCCTTAGATCCGTAACATAGAGTATCAAATGCATAAAACAGGCCCTGCTGTGGTGGGCCAGACGGGGAGAAAGAAGTCCACTAGACTTCAGAGCAGGCCAGGGGCCCTAGACAGGAGGAGGCAAAGAATGAGGGCCTGGGGGTGGGGGAGCAAAGGGGCACACAGAGAAAGTGGCTGAGCTTCAGCAGCTTCTGCTTAATCCCCGCTCTCCTCACAGCCTCGTACTTCATAGTTGAGAACTTGAGGTACATCTGGAGACATTGATGTTCTTCAGACTGGGCGCCCGCCCTGTCCCTTTCCCTGTCGGGGAGTGGGCAGTCTGTAGATTCTGAGTGCCTCCTACTGGAGCCATCCGTCCCTTTGGATCCTGGAGCGCCTGAGCAGCGAAGGGCGCTGCTGACGGGAAGGGTGGCTCCCTTCCCTGCAGTTTACCTCTCTCCTGCACCTCCTTCAGTCTTAGACAAAGATGTGGCCTCCGCCCGAGCGCTGTACGAGCACTTGACAGCAAAGAATGTGAACCTGGATGAGCTGTTTCTGAAGCGCTATGCGACTTTGCTCAAGGAAGTTGGCGAGCCCGTGCCCTTTACAGAGCCCCCGGTGAGTCTTAGTTAAGAGAGAAAATGCCTAAGAACACTCAGGCTGTGAGGAGAAAACAGGGTGACTCCTTAATGACCGAGAGCTAGGTCTCTGTGGAGAACCTTGGGAGGGCTGGGGCTGGAGTGGAATAGCCTTGGGGTAAATGCAAGGTGTGTTCCGGACCTTCAGCCGGCTGTGAATTTGTCTCCGTGAGCTAGGACTTGGCCCTGGTGCTGGCTTTAGCTCAGAACTTGAGGTGTTTGAACTTGGCATTTCACAAAACACAAGGGCTTCCCGAGCAGGCGATCAGCCGTGGAGCACCAGTGGACACGGACCGGTCTGCGGTTTCAGGGTCTGCAAAGCTCACTGCTAACTGTCTGTCGTTTCTCTGTCTCCTCACAGGAAAGCTTTGAGTTTTATGTGAAGCAGCTAAAGGAAGCCAGGGAGAGCCCTTCGTGAAAAAGGCAGCACTGAGAGGAAGTGTGTGTGTGTGTGTGCGTGTGCGTGTGTGTGTGTGTGTGTGTGTGTGTGTGTGTGTGTGTGTGTGTGTCTGCATCTAAGTGTTATTTCTAAAATGTACTTGAGGAAAAATAAACAAATGAAACTGAACTTGTTTGTGTCTTCTTGTATGTAAATACACTGTCCACTTGTTACCAGTAAGTTCATAGATTAGTCACGGCCTTCTTGCGCTTTCTCTAAGATGCCTCTTCGAGGCCAGCCCTGCTCTCCCGGGAGCTGTTGAGAGCAGAGGCCACGCTGTTGTCAAGCCTGCAGCTCCATAGCCTCTCCCTTCTTCCTTCCACCACAGTGCTTCCCATGTCTGTTTCTAGAAGCTTCTAACATGGAATCATGGTCTTGACTTCCTTTGATTTCAGGATTTTGTTAGTACATGCTACATCTTACACCAAGCCCATTCCTGTAAACTTACAAGCTGTGCATCTATGATTCATATAGGAATAAGTAAAATAGACAGTAGTCCCTGAATTGTCCCTTACACTTGTTAGGATCTACATGTAAGTAAATTTAATTTAATTTAGTAAGCAAATTTAAAATAGTTGAGAATTTGCCATTTCTAAGGTAATTTGCAACATTCCCATATTTGGGAATGAAATGATTGTCAAAAATGTTGGGAATGTTTTCTTTGAGAATTACCCCCAATTTGTAGTCCTCGTTTATTTGAATTTGGTGTCTACTGTTCCCGTTGTTTAAGAGGCCCCCTTGCCACAGGGTAGGGCTTGTGCCTCTGGTTTGTGCTGTTACCTGTCTGTGGGACGGACCCTCCTTCGTCCAGGGTCTCCCTGTGGAGGTTGATGGAGAGAAGCCAGTGTGTGTGTCCCTGGGATCCTGGGATAAGCTTTGCTCCATGTTCGTTTGGCTTTGTGGAGTGAGCTGCAAGACCCAGAAGCTCAGCCAGCCTGGAAGACACCATGACCCAGCACACAGCCTGCATGTGTGGTTGGACCGCTGTCTGGCATGCCAGGAGCCTCTGTTTACACACCTGTCTCCAGTGACTCCAGAGCCGCCAGAGTTCGGCAGTCATGCCAGCCCAAAGTAATTGAGCTCAAGTTTCCCTGATGGTCACTGATACACCTCTGGATGAAATACAGCCTTGGGGCCCACTGGGGACTTCACAGTCATCTTTGGAAGCCAGAGGTGCAGTCACATCTGCATGGAGTGATAGATGGGTGTTGAAGCAGTCCCCAGCTAGCATTCTGAATATATGTTTTAGAAGACTGCTTGTTCAAATACCTCTGCCACTATTTTTGTTCCCATTTTGAATATTAATATTTATAGTGTATAATTGTATATTCTAGGTGGGCTTATAAATGCTTCCTCAATGTGTCATCTACTTTGAAATAAATAGAACTATGGAGTAAGCAAAGTCACAAATTCTAAAAAGGAACCATCATTGTAAACTTTTGGAAAGTATAATTTATACGTAATGTATGTTCATGTACCAAAAGCTAATATAATTTAAATGGGAATTTCTCTGAATAAAGTATATACTATTTGTCAACTGCCTTTTTTTTTTTTTTTTTCAATCCTATCAAATATTGGATGACTCAGGACTGTAGTCTTGAATTTTTGGAAGTTGTGTGGTGGCCTCCATTGTAGGGAGCTTCCTTGTCAGGGTCTTCTGGTTTGTTGTGGAGAACCAGTGAGTTTACCACTTACCTGTGCCAAGGATAAACTGTGTCTGAGATCTCTGAGGGACAAAGCTGTCAAGAACTGAGAAATGGAGCTAGGTATGATGGCGAACACGTTTAACTCCAACACTAGAGGCAGAGGCAGGAAAATCTGTGAGTTCAAGGCTAGCCTGGTCTACATAGGACACCCACGGTTAAATGGAGAAACTGTCTCAAACAAATGAGAATTGGGAAATAGTAGTTCTGATATGTGTTGACACTCGGTGAAGAGCGGACGTCTAAGCTCTGGAGAGATGGTTGCAGAACTCACATTCCACAGGATCTTCGGTACCACATTCTTTCCAGGAATGCTCACTCAGCCATCAGCACTACCTGCCCAAGGCTCCTGTGGCTGCATGCATCTCACGTTCCTTCTGGACAGGTTGTGAACTCTGGCTCTTGGTTCCATAGTCTATCCTCAGACCTGCAGGATCTCGTTGAATTGGATTATCTGTTGTGAGTTCCCATGGCTTCTGTGTGGTTAGCACTAAACACCGACTGCCATGTCACGTCTTGCCTGATTATCAGGGTAAGAAAACAAGTCCATTTGCAAAGAGTCAGAGCCTTAACCAAGTCAGATGGCCAGGACTTTCTATAAAGGCTTGTCCTTGGGGCTAGAGAGGTAGCTCTTGCAACAGTCCTGGGTTCAGTTCCAGCACCCATATGATTGCTCACAATCATCCAGCCGTGTGTAACTCTTCCTCCAGAACTCCCTCTGGCCTTCTTGGGCACTGCATGCCCGTGGTGCATTTAAATGCAGGCAAAAGGGATGTAAAATAATGTTTTTTAAAGTCGTTCCCACTGGACGTGGTTATGCATGCCTTTAATCCCGACATTCAGGAGGTAGGGGCAGGTAGGTGTTGGGTTCAAGGCCAACCATGGCTACACAGACCTTGTCTCAAAAACTAAAATAAAAAAGTACCTATGAGAATACAAAAATAAGGCAATCTGACTTTTCAGATTGGACTCTTTAAACAACAAAACATAGTACAGTGTTCACAATAATACAGTGTTCCCACTTCCTGGAAACCTTACTGTAAAAAAAAAAAAAAAAAAAAATTCCCTCCGTTTAATCCAATGCCCAGTGCCTGGTATAATCACCAGTGCCTAGTATTATCAAGTATTATGAGTCCCAGCGAATTATAAGCGAGCTTTATGTTGCAAATGACTCTTCCTGGTATAATTCATGTCTCCAGTCTGCAGTGTGTGTACATTCTGCATGCTTTTCCTCATGGCTTTCGGCACAATTTTCATTTAATATTTGCCTTTCTGAAAAAAAAATACATATTTGTAGAATTTCTAAGCAAAAGCAACATTTCCTCAAGTGTGGTGGGACTGATAGCCACAGGAGGTCCACAATCACGGTAATTTATCGCTTTGCTGTTGTACAATCATGCGTGGGAGTGTTTCCATTAGAAATGTATCCTGCTTTCAGGCCAGCAGACTTACAAAGCCCACATTATGCAGCCTTAGTACAAATAAAGAAAATGGCTGCATTAGCAAATGCGGAGCAGACGCTTCTTTTTTTTGCATAAAGAATAGGAACATCAGAGCCAGGTAAGACAGACTAGACTCTAGACTTGCTGCTCCAGCAACGTGTCTTGGACAGTGGCTGGGGCTGAGATCCATCCATAGCATAGTCACTGCCCCTGCCCTGGGCAGCCACTGGCAACCATTCTGTACTCTTTCCAAGGCCTGGTGTCCTAGTGTTCTGAAGATGTACCTGATGAGTTCACAGTAGGTCTCTTGGAATGAGTCACATGGACTCAAGGCCATGTTCCCCTCTTGCAAGTTCTGTTTGTGAGATGCCTGATTAGTGCACATTGGACAGTTCCTCCCCATATGCTTGGGTTCCCACATATGGCTCAGCTGGGAGAGTAGACCAAGAATTCCTCCAAAATGAAAGTGCCCACAAAAAGCAGTGAGGCCAACGGGTCATGATTTAAAATCTCCGATAAGTTGATGACTTCAGATGTTTGTGCGGGGAGGAGGCAGCCTCGAAACTGTTCTCAAGGCAGATCCTGGGATTCTAGGGATTCTGTGCTGCAGTAGTGGAATTAACAGAAGCAAAGGCCTGCTTTTTTAGAAGGCACAGCAGAGCTGTCTGCAGTTTGGAGAAAACACTACGAACAGACAAAGGCTGTCACATAAACAGTAAACAAGCATGTTACCTAGCCAGTGGGCAGGCGGCATGTGCTGGGGAAGCTCAAGCCACTTCTTAGACGTTACTGTTTTAATTACAAGCTGTTGGGCCCACACACTGCTGTTCTCCGCACACCACCTACTCGCCCACCTTAACCTGGACACAGGATGTTGCTCTGGACCATATCCGTGAATTTTCTTTTGTTTTAGTGTTGGGGCTTGAGCCTAAAGCTGCTTTTTTCTTTCTCTGCCACCAAGCTATCGATCCTAGCTATTCACCCAGACCGTCCTGGACGAAGAACCAAGTTATCAAATGCAAGTGGCATCTGAGTTGAGATTGGTGCAGACTATTCGCAAATAACATTTCAGGCATGCGCACTGACTGTGTTGTCCAAATACATCTATGTCGGCAGCAGAATACCCAAGAGCTTGTTTCCTCTGCAGCTGGCTCCCGCCCTGTGCCTCACGGTGGGTCTATGCTAGAGAAGCTGGTCCCCCGTGCTGGGCTAAGTGTTGCTGCTAAGTGACGACTAATGTGAGTGTTGGAAGAACCCTTCGCCACAGGTCCTGCTACCTCTTGGGTTTGACATAATTTTCAATCTCTCTGCTGTGTGTGAGCGGTTTAATCTGAGATCAAGAGATTTTTAAGAATGAGTGAGAAAAAAAAAAACAAAAGCAAGCAGAACTACCTCTGTGGACTGGCTCAACCCAGGGAAAGATTATGTCTCAAGTAATCTTTATAAGAACAAGAGCGGTTTAAAAAAAAAAATCACAAGAGCTATTTGAGTCAACACAGGTGATTATTGTCGGTTTAATTGTTATATCCCCCCAACAATAGCATAACTTGAATTTGGAGAGCTTAAAAATGTAAATTTCAAAACCTTCATCTTCGGATCAGGAGTCTGCAAGCCGCAGCCTCAGGCCAAATCCAGCAGCTGTGCGGTTCTGTAAGCTGTTTTATTGGAATGCATCCACACCCTCCACACTCTACTGCGGTTGAGACTGCTTTCACACCGGAACAGCAGAGTGACAGATCGGGACAGGTTAGATGACTATCAAAGCCTAAAATACGTATCCTTAGCAGCGAAAATGTGCGACCCACAAGAAAAGTCTGGCTCTTTGCGATGCAGAAGGGTCATTGGAGGATATTGGGTGTCCCAGGGCCCAGGCCCTTCTCTTCCCAGGCCTTGTGTGCCCTGGAGAACACTTTCAACAAAACAAACTCATGAAGTCAGAGTATTGGGGTAGATTGATACCGGCCTCTGTGTGGGCAGACAGGATGGAGGACTCCTGCCCTGAAGACAGGCTCCAAAGAACCAGCAACTGCCTGATGTTCGGCATCTCTCATGCCCCAAGTTCTGGGTACCACAGCACATGGAGTGGCAAGCTCCCCAAGTCAGATGACATCTCTCAGTGGCTGCCAACCTTCCTCTCCCCAGCCTCTCCATCCAGGCCTAAAGACTGCAGGTTACCTAATCAAAAACAGAGCTGGGATCTGGGGAGGGAGCCCAGAACAGGCTGAAGGAGAGCTCTGTGGATGCAGAGTGAGCATCCTGTCCATACAGGAGGACAGTGACCGGAGATAGAGTACAAGTGGGATTCAGCAGGTGAGGGAAACGGACACCGAAGCCAGGTGTCTCCCAAACAGAGACTGAGGAAGACAGAACTGTAAGAGCTAGCACTAGGTGGCAATTACAGAGCATGTGCATGAACTTACATGCAGTTATGACTGTGACTACACACATGAACGTAACGCGCACATGTGTTCGTTCCTTCTGCCCACTGAGAGCCCTGAAGCAGTAATGTGCAGCAGCAGAACAGAGTCCTCACTCAGATCTAGGCTTCTAACCATCATTTCCCACTAAAAAGAGTCAAGCATCTTCAGAGACAATCCCAGGGCTGGGCTGGGGAAATTCAAGATGATCCCCAAATACTTTGCTTTGTCAGGGTCCTCAATGAATGACAGGGACATGATTAAGAGGATGCAGAAGCCAGCTTGAGCTTTCCACTGGCCGAATCAGGGACAACCGGAGCATCAAATTAATGATGGCAATGGATTATAGCTTGCTAGATTAAAATGGGATTCCACAAGTATATAGTTTATACCAATAACTCGGTAAGTAAATGGAAAGTTTGATGAGGAGTGAGTGATAAATAGTTCCTAGGCACTGGCATGCAAAAGGTTTATTCGTTATGGAAGGGGGAACATAGTGAATGTGTAGGAGTCTGACAGACAGACAGACATGCCTTCCATCAACCAATCCAAGTGAACATTGGCATAGGACAAGTGGAAACCATGTGCCACTTGATGGGACACATTTGGCGGCGGGGGGCGGATGGGGGAGGTGTCATTTCTGGATATTCTGACCAAAGGTGCCCGGCCCTAGATTTAATCATAAAATACACCAGATAAACCCAAATTCAAAGCTACCCCAGTGTCAGGAGCATTGAGGAGCATTCCAAACTGAAAGGAATTAAAGAGACGGTGCCCTGGACTCTCCCTGGGCGAGGAGGGCACTGTGGATCGCTTTCTGGATCTTAAGTGGCATCTGTGCACTGAACGGTGGCACTGGGACTGTGTGAGCTCCATGAGTCTAGTGGGTGCTGGGAAGGACAGTTGCTGCTCTAGTAGTTGTTGGGAAGGACACTGGGGTCTGCACTTACGTCATAGGGTAGTCTGAACACACGGATGCTGAGTCCGTGGGTCTGGGCAGCCCTGGGATTTTGCCTACCTCATCTGCACCCGGTGATGCCCTACTGCTGGCCAGGGACCACACTGGACATGGGATCTGGGGAATTGGTGGAGAATATCTCTTGGCCCCAAACACCCTCCTCCCTGTTCCTTTCAGTGCCAGGCTCTAGTTTTCGTCTGGGAACAACTGCCTCCCATCTCTGTGCTTTGAGTCAAATGGTCCTCAACACAGGCCTGAAGCATATAACCCGGGTGAGCAAGCAATCCATCCTCTGGCCATTAGGAGAGGTTCCAGGCTAATTCTGAGACCCAGACAGTGGGATGCACCTCTGAGGCTTGCCTGGACTGGCACAACCTCTCTAAGCTGTTTCTAGAAGCTTCTTGAACTCCAATGCCAGTATCTCAGGTCCGGTCTTTTGCTCTCTAACTCCCAAAGGCATCAAGATCTTTTTGATTCCACCACAAAGCAACCATGTAAGCCGAGACAACTGAATATGTCTTTGCCTCAGGGACCTCACCTATAAAACAGGATGCTGCTTACATCCGTGGGTTGTTCTGAGAACAAGTGACGATAGCCACGTGCCACTGTACCTACCGTGGAGTAGATGCTCAATAAACTCTTAGTTGTTCAGCTTTGGGGTTTGGAGTCTGTGGATCCACACAGAGATAAGAAATAACGTCTCGCTAGTCTGTTTTAGACCACCTTCTGTAGTGGGAGCGGATCAACACAGGATATGAGGACTGGGAGAGATAAAGCTCAACATTTTTGCTATTAAAACACCATTCTCTCTGGGTTCCAGAAATTTCTGCATGGCCTGGCTACTCAATTTATATCTAAAGTGGGTTGCTTATATAAAGATATAACCAACGGAAATAAATGAGCAACATTGCGGGTGCACCAAGTCCCGGTTTTTTTCTCCCATCACAAGCCCAGGCCAGTGAGCAGAAATCCCTTTCAACTGTCTTTATTCTACTGCCATCCTGTGGCTGACCTGTGGCACTGCAGCGCCAAGGGGCGGATGCTGCTGAGCTCTGTGATCTTTGTCCTCAGGAGGGCTGCACAGGAGGCAGCCAGCCCTGGGAGAAGGGTCCCACCCAGCAGGAGCAAGCCTGGGTGAGCATCACCAGTCTTGAAGTGACTTCTGTTTGATGAACTTCAAGGACAGATAGTACAGGAACAGGAAGCCACCGCTGATGCCAATGACGATGAGGTAGATCGCATAGAGCGGGTGTGAGTTCAGGTCCATGACAGCCACCATCTGCGGACACGGACGCTTGGTGAGCTCCCAAGGATGCTGCGCCCTCAGCAGCCCTTGAATTGAGAATTCCCAGCCTCCACTGCTCACCTCGTCTCCAGAGACTGAGAAGGTGAAGTTGCCGATCTGCATCGTGTAAGGGTATCCGTTAAACTGGATCTGCATCAGCCCCGAGAAACACCACCGGAGGAAGGACAGCTTGGAAATCCACGAAGGTACTGAAGACAGCAAGAGCTTGGTTATCCGCACGCAAGGTCGCCGCTGCTGCCACCTCTCGCTGCCCTGCCTAAGTTTCCACCCACTCCCGGAGAGAGGGGCCATGCTGGCTGGGGCCAGGAGAAGAGTCCTCTGAGGACCAAGGGGCAAAAGAGATAAGGGGCAAAGGAGTAACGTCTGTGGCTGGGGACTGTGCTGGGGAGGCCAAGGAGGGCTGACCCACATGCTTGATCCCTACCAATTTCATAACCCCTCCAGTCATTTCATTATGCTGCGTATGCTCAGCCAGCCCCACACCAGAGACCCTGAGCCTGGGGAGCACTCTGCTGGGAGAGAAGGACCCTGAAACTGGGGAGCACCCTGCTGGGAGAGGAGGACTCTGACCCTGGGAAGCACTCTGCTGGGAGAGGAGGACTCTGACCCTAGGGAGCACTCTGCTGGGAGAGGAGGACCCTGACCCTGGGGAGCACTCTGTTGGGAGAGGAGGAGGACCCTGACCCTGGGGAGCACGCTGTTGGGAGAGGAGGAGGACCCTGACCCTGGGGAGCACTCTGTTGGGAGAGGAGGAGGATCCTGACCCTGGGGAGCACCCTGCTGGGAGAGGAGGACTTTGACCCTGGGGAGCACTCTGCTGGGAGAGGAGGAAGCTGCAAGCCCTGCCCACATGTCAGGAAAGGCTGGCTGAGGAGACAGTGATGGGCAATGGTGAATGCAGGAAAGAGGCCCCATAGGCTCCACAGAGAGAAGGTAGAGATGCTGGAGACTTCACAGGAGTTGGGGGTTCCATGGGGACAAGGAACATCAGGGAGCCAGTAGCTCTGAGAGGCTTTGAACACAGGAGGGACAGGAACTTGTCCCTCAGAAGGCTCACTCTGAGAAGGCCACCGAGAGACTAGACTATAACGGTGGCCCGGGGCTCAATGATGAGAGCCAGGGCTGTGATAAAGCCAAGGGATTATTTCAGGCCTGGATCACCGGTGGATGTGGTGAGGGAGGGAGTCGGGGTGACTTCTGGGTATGTGCGAAGGCTGCGAGGAAGCGTCGTCTACCCCACAGCCCGCAGCGCGGCTGGTAGAGGCATGGAGACACACCTAACCGATGAACTTCCACCTCTAGCTGAGGACTTAACCCAGCCATGGGGACCCTACAGGCGCTTGGTCAAGCAGAGGGGAGCAGGCCTCACCTATCCACAGGTTGTCCAGGTTTATCATGAAGCCCGCGGTGAGATAGAAGGAGTTGTAGAAGGCGTTGCAGAAAAAGGAGGACATGTGGAAGGTGGGCAGCATGGCGGAGGCAGCCAGGGCCATGGTCCTGCAGCAGAAGACCACCAGCCACAGAAGCATGAAGTGCAGGAAGAAGAGCTTGGCGACGGGCCGCAGGTTGGTCAACCAGTAGATGGGCATCCCGTAGATGATGACGTAGGCGCAGTGCTCGGGCAGTTCGCCCAGGACCTGCAAGGCACAGCCTTTGCTGGGGTATGGGGCCATCACCCGGGGCTGCTAATATCGGAAGGTGTTTTAAGGAGTGGCACCTCCTAGGATGCCAGTGTTCCTCCTGGGTGGAGGAGGAGGTGGCAGGTAAGACCGGCGAACCTGACCCCGGGCTTCCACTGCAGGACCATTTCAGAGCTGTGCTCCATGGAGGCAGCTGGTCTATGCTGTGCTGAGACCTGGCTCGATTCTCCACCCTTCCTGCCCAGACCTGGCAGCTGTGTGGCTTTATGAGAGTCAGAGATCCTCTCTGAGCCGCTTTTTGGAAATGCCTGCCTGGCTTGCTCAGCGGCTCTGGAGATGTAAAGAACCTCTCGGGGTCGCCCACTTCTTTCTCTCTTGGTTCTGGCTGCCCAGAAAAGTATCATTTTTGCTTCTCAGTCCCGGCCTTCCTGTGGGTCATTTAATGACTAGCAAGTCTCTGAGACTCTTCTAGAGGATTCGGTATCTGCAGCCGCAGATAATGCACAGCCGAGTGTTTCCACAGAACCCTTCCCTGCAGTATCTGTACCACGCCCTGCCCCGCAACCCTTGCCCTCAGCCCTGACCTTGGCAAAGAAATATGGACCAGCACTATACAGCCCATCTTCCAGCTCGTGGTACAGCATCGATCTTTCCGAATGACCTAAAGATGGGGGAGGAGAAGGAAACGAAAGAGTGAGAATCATCTAGAGTATTACTGACGCTGCGCCTGAGGATGTCATTCATCTCTCGTAATACCATTGAAAGCGGTGATATGAAGATGGTGTGTTTATTCAATGGCAAAACCCTTGTCCAGCATGCACAAAGTTATAGGTTCAATCCCCGGCACTGGAGGAGGGGAGTGGTTACACTTTCTAAATTTGTTCATATGCTTTGTTAATTGTAGGCACGGTGAAGCCTTTCCAGGTGTTCCACAGGCTCTCCAGGTATTGCAGCAGGTCGCTGCCAAGCATACATCCTGTTTGGATGGGAACAACTAAGACTCCATGATTTGCCTTCATTGCATGTTCCTATTAATGTGCAAACTTAAAACAATTGCCTCATTTGTCACACAAGCATGATGAAATGTTCCCATAAAGCCACTGTCCCAAGGTGCTGGGAGAGACACAGGGGTCAGCCTCAGACCAGCACAGGGGGAGGAGGCTGAAGTCCCCCGTCTAGCTGCTGATGTTCCTGTGTCCAGCTGCCCCACAGCCCGGCTGAGGAGAGCAGGTGACACTCACATTTGGAGACGACATCCAGAATGACGTTGAAAGGTATAAGTGCTCCTATCATGAACAGGAGGGCTGATGTGTCCACGAAGGAGAGTGGCTTGACGTCATAGCCATAGTAAAGGAACCCAATAATGAGGGACATCAGGCAGGCTTCCGCCCCGTGGATGAGCAGGGTGGGCAGGTCTCGGAAGTCATTGGAAATCTGACGACTTTTAAGAAGAAAAAGAAAAAAGAAGCGTCAAAGGAACAAACAAAACTTTATGGCCTTAGGGATGTCATATCATTGCCAGAAACCTTATGTCCTCAAATGTAAAATGTGGGCTGTAATACCCACCATCAAATGTCTATGACAAGTAAGAAAACTGGCAGGGTGGGTACTGAATATACGATTATTGTTTGGGGGTGTCTTTCTTGTTTGGGTTTTCAGTCAGGGTCGGTTGTTAGAAAGCCCAGGATGGCCTCGAACTTGAGATCCCCTTGCCTCATCTCCTCCCCATTTCTGGCATTTCAGACATGCACCACCACACAGCGAATGATTACTTTTTATCATCAGTGATGAGTTTGCTTGCAGGGAAAAAATCAGATATATCGTAAAGATGGTGGCCACAGTGTGTCTCATAATGGTGAACGCTCCCAAATAAAGACACCATCCAAATAGACTGGACTAAATGGCTAAGCCACAGAACTCTAATCGGAGAGGAGCAGAGCACAGCTCTTGGTTTGAATAGCTGGCTCCTAAACAATACATGAGCCTGCTCCCATGTCTCTGTCCGAGCAGACCCCCCAGAAAGATGGGTGTGGCGGGTGTACCTAGCTTGCATTGAGCGTGGTACAGTAGGAACACTGCCCTTCCCGGGTCTGAGTTTCTTACATGGCTGTTTCCATAATGATTGCCACTAACATGATTTTCTTTTTGTTTCGAGATTAAGATTATCAGGAGCGATCCATGTCACGGGAGGGCTAGACTGGTCCTAGGGATGCTGGCTTTCAAACAATTTCACCGTTTGCTCCCTCCCTTGAATTCCCCTTGGGTAGGGAATGGTTTACTTTGATACTCAGAGGCATGAGGGAGCAGGGAGACAAAAAAAAAAAAAAAAAACAAGAGACATTTACCGAATCAGGGTGGTAAACTGTTGTATCATCCCGGGCGGCTTCACTGCAGTCCCACAGTCCACATCCTGTGGGAGGGTCTGGCTTCTGGGAAACAGTGTGTAGTCAAGTTAGGGGGGCCCACCACAGGGGGCGTCCCACTCAGGCAGTAGACCCATTGTACCTGACTGCATAGGTACCCGCGTGGAGTTCCTTTGTCTCGGCTTTCCACAGGAAGTCATCGAAGCCTTGCACTTTTTCTAGAAACAGGGCTGCAAGTGACCGAGCCTTTTCCATGGTGGCCACTTCCTGTTCTTTGCTGCGCCTGTCAATGCTAGTCAAGTCCACTGGAAGCAGAAGGTGCAGGGTCATAGGCCACGAGGTCCCTGGCAGCTCTCCCCACCCTCTGAGAAGGCACTATGAGGCAGTGGTCAGAGCAGAGAGGCAGAGAGACCTGGTTCCCTTGCTCTGCCTCATCTGACCATATAGGCAGATGCCATAGATCAGGAAGTGGCCAATAGCAGAGGCCCTGGCTCCAGCCCCTCAACCCCACCCCCAGACTCATCCCAGGGGTATTCCTAGAGCGGGCAGCTGCCCTCAGGGCCGGGTGCCTCATCATAGGCATATGATAGTTCTAACTCCAGCTGTATATCTATTTGCCTGTCACTGTGAATTTATAATTTGACCTTCCAAGTGGCCAGGGTGCTGGGGACCAGCCAAGTACAGTGCTCACACTGCCCATGCTAAGCTTTGCCCCAGGAGGGTCTAGGGCAGCCTACCCACTTGGGGAGCCAGGTCACTGGGAGAGCGACCTTCTGAATCTGAGAAAATGCCACCCTGCATGTGGCAGTCCCAGCCTGCAGCCCTCCCCTCCCTCCAATGTCCCTGCAATGCCAGAAAGAGCCAGGTCCACCAGTCACAGCCAGGACCGTCCTGTCCCCCGGAAGACTCCAGGACTCTGCACAGCTGGGGTCTCCTCTTCACCATTTCCCCCTTCCGCATTCATTGTCCATCACAAGATGACATTGAGGGACATAGGAGCCACATAGGTTCCCTCGGTGCAGGCTACAGCTCAAATACCACGTTTGCTGGGCACCCTGGGCTCCAATTGAGCAGCTCCTGCATCCTAGACTAACGACAGCTACCTGCCTCCAGCCTAGTAGACAAGGACCCTATCCCTATTCTCCCCAAACAATAACAGAAGAAGAAGTCTTCAAGTCTCCCAGTGGGCACCGTGGGAGGTTTGGGGCAGCCCTCCCAGGCTCACTTCAAACTTCCCCTGGTATCCCGGTTGGCAGCTGTCCTCTGCCCCCTTATCTGAGGACATTGGACAGAGCGTGACACATGGGCAGGAAGTCAGCAGCATGGCAAACAGAGCATGGGGAGGAGAGGTGACCTCTGTGGCAGTTCACAGAGCACATGAGTTCGAAGGGCAGGGCAGGGAGCCAGGAGCATGGCCTTTCCTCCTGGGTAGCTGGGGACGCTGGGATGACCGTGTGGGTGGCATGGCTGAGGACCAGGTACACCTGTGGGAGCTCTGGTTCTGCCCCTACAGCCATGCTAGAGCATAGGAGGCAGGGGGTGAGGTTCCTCAGGTAATACACAGAGACAGAGCTGACTTTGGAGATACCATGAGGGTGGGCACTTTGCCATCCTGAGAAGAACCTGGGGTTCTTGGTCACCTAGGGGACTGGCTAGAGCTGCTGCTTCCCCAAGCTCTGGTACAGTTGGTCACCTGTTCAGCACCCAGGCTATTATTCCTCAGCACTCTTGAGGGGCGGTTTATAGGCTGGTGTCCTGAAAAGGCTATTGCTCCCCGTGAATGAAGAGGTTCATAGTGTTCTTCATAGACTATTGAGTGCCTGGGACCCCCAAGAAAGGTAAGGCAGTGACCAATCAGGCAGTCTGTCCCTGGTCCTGCTCTGGGCCCCTCTTCCTATGTTATCTGCCTCTGCGGACCACAAGGGTGCGTGCGTGTGTGTGTGTGTGTGTGTGTGTGTGTGTGTGTGTGTGTGTGTGTATGTAGTTTCCTGCAGACTGCATGAAGACCACAACTGTACAACCTGATCCAAGACTTCCTGGATTATGGCCCCACCCCACCCATCTGTAAACTTCTACCTATTCCTAACCTGTGCTGCACAGAGGGGCAGTTTGTCAGAAGATTGCTGTATTCATTCACACGTTGCATTTGATCCTGGAAAGCTGACCAGTTTCCCCCTTTGCATGCTACCACTCTGTCCCGGCTCCTCCTCCCCTGAGGCACATGTAACAGTGTCTCCCTTACATCTTTCCAGTAAGTATTTCCCGTGTTTTTAATTTTGTTCGTTTGTTTTTGTTTTCCTCTGTTTGGCTTCGGGCAAATGGCTGTGCACCAGGTTGCAGGCCCCCCTGGCCTGGCTCACTCACCGTAGAAGTCGGCGGGGTTGCTATAGCGAGGACAAGGGTAGCCGATCTCTGTGAAGTACTGCACCATGTGATGCGCGGCCCCCAGGTAGATCGGGGTGCCAGATGTCATCAGAAGGACCAGGTCAAACAGCCTGAAGATGTCAGAGCGGGGCTGGTGGAGGGAGATGAGCACCAGCCTGTTGCCTTTGGCCAGGCGGGACAACGTTCTCACCAGGTTGTGGGCAGTGAAGCTGTCAAGGCCGGAAGTGGGTTCATCCAGAATAAGGATTCCTGGGGACATCGCAGGGTGAGCCCGATGACAGGCAGGATGCCGGATGCCGTCTCAGGCCCCCTCCCCTCAGGCTTCCAGCCCTTACCTGGGTTCCACAGCAGCTGCACCCCGATGCTCACTCTCCGGCGCTCGCCCCCGGACACCCCACGCACATATGTGTTACCCACGCGGGTGTTGGCACACTGCCTCAGCCGCAGCTCCGCAATCACGTCCTCTACCTGAGGGCGACAGGCTTAGCATACAGGCTTCCTCAGGAATATTTGCCCCCCTTGTTATGTCCCTGCAGAGCGCAGGTTGTCGATTGGTAACCAGACTGGGTACTAGAGGCCAGATAATTGCGCCCCCCCCCTCACATGAAGCACCCAAAAACCCCCACACAAATAAATACACACTTATCACCCACTTGACCAGGTCCGGGAAGGGAACCCATGGGCTAAGTACATTGGCGTGTAAGGTGGGTTGGTTAAATTCCAGCTTGGCTGGGTCTTCTGGCAAAGCAGGGTAGTCTCAGATCACCGAACGGCCAACTGGTTACCCTTTTGTCACGCTGGGCCTGAGAGAAGCTCCTGGGCAGGCGCATCTGGGCCACGAAAGCCAGGGTCTCTCTGACTGTCAGGTTGGGGAGCAGCTGGTCATTCTGGCGCACGTGGGCCACACTCTTCCTTATCAGCTGCGGCGTGCTGGGTTGCCCGTTGATCCAGATTTGTCCTGATTTCATCTTGCCACCATGGTCTCTGCCTGTGATCACGTCTAGGAGTGAGTCTCGCCCACAGCCTGCAAAGCCAGAGACATCCCTGAGGGCAGAGGTTCTGCGGGGCCAGCCTGCCTGCCAGCTACCGCTCCCCCCACCCCCCACCCCCCACCCACACACTCTCCAAGCACCAGGACTGCTGCTCTACAGAAGCAACCAAGCTCCGGGCAAACGGACACTGTTACTAGATTGCACAGGCCAGTCCAGCAGGTGCACCTTAGGTTTCTCTTCTACAGTTAACTTGAGTGATCAGGGACACACTGACAGAAGCGTGTCAGATAGAAGACTGGAGTCCCAGCTGCTACAAGCCTGCTGCATCTCTCCCCCCACCTCCCCCCCCCACTTCCGCCCCCACGCTGCAAACCAATGGCTTTCTCCCAAGCAAGGCTGGGGCTAATTACACCGCAAAGCATAGCATTCTTTTTTTCTTTTTTTGGCTGAAAAAAAAAAAAAAAAAAACCCTTGGCAGCATCTCATCTTTCATCCTCATTTTGGCTCCAAAGTGGCTTTGTGGAAATGACTAATTTGGAACGTTCATAGCCTGTCTTTGAAGAATTCAAAACTACATCGTATCATGGCGATAGTGGCACATGCCTTTAATTCCAGCACTTGGGAGGCAGAGGGCCGTGGATCTTTGAGTTGGAGGCCATCCTGGTCTGCAGAGCAAACTCCAGGACAATCAGGGCTATGCAGAGAAACCCTGCCTCAAGAAACAAACAAACACAAAACCCCCCAAAACTACAACCTACTTTGAGAAATATAAGGGAAAAATAACAGGTGAGTAATAAATCGGATGTCATTTTCAAGCATAGCCTAATGCGTAGTCTCCAAATGTACCTATAGCCCTTTCTCATTTTTAAAATCAGTGTCTTTTTTTCCTCTGCCTTAAAAAAAGGGAAAATTATTTCTTCATTCACTTCCGAACAACATATTAATGTGTATTAATTTGGAGAAGAGAACATCATATTGGATCTAGTCTCCAAAAGCATTTCATGAGGTTTTCATTCCTAGAACTAATTTCATGGTTGTTGTTTTGTGACAGGGTCTCACTGTGTAGCCCTGGCTGTCCTGAAACTCACTCTGTAGACCAGGCTAGCTCAAATACAGAGATCTGCGTGACTCTGTCTCCTAAGTGCTGGAATTAAAGGCATGTCACACCACCACCTGGCACTCCTATGACTATTTAAACTGTGATGTGAACCTGCCTCAAGCTTGGCAAACACCCTCCCATCACTGAGCTGGAGACATTCCGCCTGGGTCTCCCAGGAAAGGTTTGGGTTTCCTCACAGTGGGGTCTTTTATGGAATTAATAGCTTTTCTTTTTCTTTTGTAAACAAGGCAAATGCCTATAGACAGTATATGACAAGTCCTCCTTGGCATATGTCACATGCTGCCTGCAAAATCCAAGAGCCCAGAGGCCTTTACATGTGATCTTCTTGCTCACTGTCCAGGGGCTTGGAGTGGGAGCAGCTTGTCGGCTACCTGCTGTGTGTGCCCTATTTAGGCTTCCTGAAAAGTTCGATTGAACGAAACATCCCCAAGAGGAACCAGAGAGAGAAGCCTCAGCCCTGCTCCCTGTTCAGCCTCAGACATTGACTCCAGGCTCTGTGGCGAGGGCAGGGGCCTGTGCCAGCATTTCCAGGCACCAGGGGATTCCCAGTCAGAGGGCAGGAAGATCATATTTCCTAAGCAAAACTGTGGCAAAAGACAGAGGCCGCCTTTCCAGCAGAGGGTGCCTGGTGCATTAGAGCAAATGTTCTCTGAAGAGTCATGGCACTCAAGAGCTTTATAATGTGGCTGCCGTCGCCTCACAAGGGACTTGGTTCATTGGAAAATCCTTCTGTATGGTTGATTCTACAGAACAAAGTAAATGCTTGGAGCTCATTTTTTTTAGAATCTTTTAAAAATTATTATTATGGCTAGTATGCAGATTCATATTCTCTGTGTGCGACACTAATGAAAGTACTTAAAGTCACTGGAAACATAATGCATAAATCCTTCTAAGAAAGGTTCAACAATTTCAGTCAAGTGATCTAGAGGCCAAGCAATGCGCAGCCTGAAGCTGGATATTATTCAATGTGATTCCTGCTCAGGCTCTCTGAACTTCATCCTTCCTTACGAAAAATCAGGATGCTGCTGGCAAGAGTGTCATACAGACCAGGGACGCTGCTGGCTAGAGCGTCATAGACCAAGTAGTCACCAATATTCGGAGTAATGACCCGTGTGTCTCCTGGATGCCCAAAGAAGACAGATGCAAGAAAAGCTACCAGACACGATAAGTCAAAATACCTTTCTCTCTCTTGTTTAGAACAGCACCACAGGGTCAGGGCCAGGGTGAGAGGAGCTGAATGAGTGTGCATGTTGTTTCAGTTACAAAGTGCGTTTGCATAGCGTAGCTTATTTGATCTTTGGTTAGACAAGTAAACAACTCTATCAGAAGAGTGTAAAAGTTTGGAACAGATGTTCAAAGTGTTGAGTAATCTTTCCTCCTGGAAATGATTAATTAAAAAGTATAAAGTACTCTCTCTAATACCGTGTAAAGGAGTCCCAGGAAACCAATCACAAATGCAAGACCCAAGTCTAGTTAAATTGGGTCTTTAGGAGACTCACTAGGCTTTTTTGGTTTAGTGTTCTCACCTGTCCAATGAACGTGTGTGCGTGCGTGTGCGTGTGCGTGTGTGTACATGCATGCACACAAAGAACACTCTAGAAGTATGGAGGACTAGGAGATTTGAAAATCTTCCTAAATTGCTTCCAGACAGGAAGGGAGTAAGGCAGAATGTAATAAGGAAAATGTACTGTTCTCCAAGCCCCTCACACCTGTGAGGTTCTGTAACCTCAGATTTGACCTGTGAAAGTGGTTGCCTGAGACACCCCCAAGGATCTGGCTCTTTGCAGGTGGTTGAAGGTTATATGCTAGGACTGTGGAAGTGTCAATGGTGTCGGGGCCCTGCCGAGTCATTGTCTGTCCATGACCTGAGTCTGGCTGTGGAGGAACATCATGTTCTGAAGCTGCCTGTGTATTGTCTTAGTCCAGTGTTAACAGGAGGCGGACACCATGACTGCAGCTTCAGGTGGGTTACAGTCACACTCAGGTTCACAACAGCAGCAACACCCAGGAGTCAGTGGGTGCAGGAGGTGACATTTGAGCCTATGTCTGTCTGTGTTCTCAGCCACTCTGCCGTATTACTCTGTCCCAGAGTTCTGCAAGCAGGACCCATGACTGAAGGCTGTTCTGTGTCTGAGGGGAGAAAAGTCATTGCCCACGACTGTCTCTGTTGGTACCTGAGCTGCCTATGATGGCCAGCATCTGCCCACTCCTCACTTTGAAGCTCAGATTCTGGATGCCCAGATCACAGGAGTCTTGGTTGCTGTGAGACCTCCAAGGGATCTTGAACTGAGCCAGCTGCTCAAACCAAGGCACCTGAGAGGCGATGTCCACCTGTGGGGAAATGTTAGCAGAGTCCTTGGGAAGTTGAATGGTTCAGAGGGCTTCAACAGCTTCTGTTCAGCTCTCCTGCGTCTTGTATAACTCCTCTCTCAGGGGACACCCTGCTTCCAAGACATGATAGGTCTTGAGGCACCCAGATACTACCAAACATGGCAGTGAGGCCCCACCATCCGGTTCAAGTCTAGAGTTAAGAGGACCAGAAAGCATGTGAACCAGCAGAAAAACAGTAAGTGTTTGCCTCCTGCAAGGCATGACAGTGATCACTGTCCATCATTTATCTCATCTACCGTTCACTGCAAGCATATGGCGTTGGTACTACCAGCGTGTTTTACAGACCAAGTTCAAAGCAATTAAGGAATTGACTCAAGCTCACACATTTTACAGTGTGTGGCAGAGCAGATGTTCCAAAGCAGCTCGTTCCTTTACTCTAGTCCACACCCACAAAAAGGCCGGCTTGGTGCTCTGCAGTTCGCCATCCCACCTGGGCAGCAGGCAGTCTACCCCTGGGGAACGGGGGGATGGGAGTCACTTAATTCTGACAAGGGCATTCCTGAGACCCTCCCATGGTGGCCTTTTCACTCAGGGTGTTTTATCTGCATAAACACAGTTTATAAAAATAGACCATATATAGGTAGATAGATAGATGATACATAGATAGATAATAGGTAGATAGATAGATAGATGATAGGTAGATAGATAGATGATAGATAAATAGATAGATGATAGATAGGTAGATAGATGATATATATATATATATATATATAGATAGATAGATACAAAGATAGATAGATAGACAGACAGGCAGATAGATAGATGTAAAAGGATATAATTTCAATAAACCCTGTCGTTTAGTTAAGAGCCTGTTGTTAGCTTCCTAATTTTGGTAATTACAATGTCGTTCACAAGATGTTGACTTTGAAGGAAGCAGACAGGGTATGTGGAAGCACTGTGTTTTGCTATGCGTGTTTTCTACAGGTATGTATGTGCACATGTGGGTGCAAACTGCACCTTGCACCTATGTGTGTGGAGGCCAGAGGTGGATGGTGCTGTCTTCCACAACTGTTTTCTACCTGACTTTTGAGACCTGGTCTCTTGCTGAACCTGGAACAATTGAAGGAGATCGATGGGTCCACTTGGCTCTGGGACTGCAGACATGGGCCACCCAGATCTTCTTCTGTGGGTTCTGGAGATCTGAGCTCAGGCCCTCACACTCCTGCCTCAGGCACTTTATTGAGAGGACCACCACCCCAGCCCCTTTGATATCTATCTGCCTATCCGTCTATCATCTATCTATCATCTATCTATCTATCATCTATCTATCTATCTATCTATCTATCTATCTATCTATCATCTGTTTATCTGTCTATCATCTATCTATCATCTATCTGTCTATCATCTATCTACTATCTATAATATGCTTACATATATCACATATAATAGCACATATACAATATAGCTATATCATATATACATTATATACAAACACACACATATTATGTATATATGATAAACACACACATATATGCTTAGAGTGATTTCAAATTTTAAAGTTATGAGTTCCAGAGACATTCCCCACAGGCCTTCATGGTGAACCTTAACATCTTCCCAGGGGGTTCCACCCCTCCCCCACCTCTCGCTGCAGGTGAGCTTGCACCAGGGTAGACAGAGTTTTGTCCCTGGGGTCAGACTTACAGAGTGGGCTCACCCTTCCTTCCCCCGAATATTCCGCACACTCTTCTCCCCTCAGCTCAGGCGTGTGCCCCTACCTGGTAGGTGAGATCTCTGACCTCCAGAGTGTTGGACTGGCCACTGTAGGTGAAGTACAGGCTGTTGTCACTTTCAGAGGAGAACAAGCTGTCCTGGAGGCCCTGCTGGGAGACCTGACAGGTGAGGGGCCCCTTCAGAGGCAGATGAGGACACAGAAGACAGAGGAGGGGGCCTGAGCGGCACAGGCAGCCGCGGGCAGTGAGGTCGAGATCCCACACTGACAGGAGGTGGGATCGTGCAGGCGGCACCTCAGGGCTCTGAGAAGAACAGGAACACTGATGGGGGTACATCTCCTTCCAGGAGGGCAGCTGCAGCCTCAGAGACCCTCAGCCTCGGGCTCATGCACCTGAATCCACAGTTTAAGAAGAATGCCTCTCCAGACTCCAGTGGGCAGCCAGTAAAGCCATCTCAGACTTTCACTTCCCGTACCTGGCCTAATATCACCTACTGCCAAATAGACACACCATGAGAGAGGGACAGACATCAGCGAGTTGACCCAGAGTATCTGCGAAGATGTCACCCATCTTATGTTGATAAGGGGTTTTGGGACACAAAGCCCTTGAATATCCTTTGGGTGACATTTCAGAGGAAGCCCTCATCACCACAATGGCTACGCTTCTGTAATTGTTGAGGTGGCATATATATGAATTTTCTGTGTGATCGTTTAATACACGTATTCAACGTGTAATGGCCAAACGGGGTGCTCAGCACCTCCCTCTCCTTTACCATTTTTCATTTCTTCACGTTGGAAATCATCACATTCTTCTCTTCTGGTCGTCTATACTGAAATTTTAAAAAAATTTTAAATTTTATTTTGTGTGTGTGTGAGTGTTTGCCTGTGTGTATATATGTGCACCACATATGTGCCTGGTACCCTCAGAGGTCAAAAGAGGTCATTGGGTCCTCTGGACCTGGAGTTATAAACCATCCTGTGTGTGATGGGACCTGAACCCGGGTCCTCTGCAAGAGCAGCAAGTGCTCTTAACATCTGAGCCATCTCTCCAGCCTCGTTCTCTGATGTTTATATATAAAATAATAATAATAGTGTAAACTATGATCACCCCAGTGCACTTCAGAGCATGGCCTCCCATCTCATTTTAATGTCCAATATCTGACCGCCCTCCACCCCCTCACCTACCACTTCTGCACTTGTAATATGATTCTGCTCTCTCTGCAGGAGAGCTGGAGTGGGATTGCCTTTTGGTTTTTCGGTGTTGGGTAACCAAATCCATGGCGTGAAGCATGCTAGGCCAAGCACTGGAGGGACAGAGCCACATCCCCAGTCCCTAGGTTTTCTTGTTTTTAAATCAATTATCTTTGGGAGAGGTCTTAGTGGATTTATATCAGACAGGAATTAGTCCTAAAGATGCTTCTGCAGACACGAAGTTTCTGCTGGATTCAGGGGCGGGGCGGCTGCTGAGGGGGCAGTGCTAGGCATTTTGTGTCTGGTGTGTTGGTGGTGAGTTCTCAAGTTACTGTGCTGTTGTGACTTGGGGGACAGGAAGATCCCGGGGTTTCGAGGGACAGAGGACAGAGGGATGCAGTTGAGCAGTTCCTAGCTGGCTACTCTGAGTTCCCCGAGCCCTTGGACCCCAGCCACACAGACAACTCAGCTTCCAGAAAAAAAAAAAAAAAATTCATGTCTGGCTTGTGGATGACTTCTGCTCCATTTTTAAATATTTTCCTTGGCACCCAGGAAGGATTTGTTAGACTCTTCCTGAGGTTTTGACAAATTCTCTATATTTTTCAAATACTTAAATATCTACTCAGCTGACACTTTAATCAGTGTGACTGTCAGAACATCATTTGAATTTGTGACAGGTGACACCCTAAAAAGCGAAAGCGGGTTTATTTGTAGGTAACCAGTGCGGCACCTTCAGGGCTACAGTGTAATGACACCTCCTAGTAACTTCTGGTTCAATTCCCGAGTCAGAAGCGCAGAGAAGTACGGAATTTCAGGGGCCACAAAAAGGGAGAAATGTGCGGAGGACTGTGGCCGGCTGGGACAAAAAGGGTAAGTCTCTGGCCCAAGGCACACGCCTGGCCCTCTATTGACACCTCTAAACATTATCTCACCTGTCTCTACCGAGGCCCAGGCTTTCCTATCCCTGTTCCTGTGGACCACCGGCCCTGCCGCCCTGATACTCCATGCCAGAACTCCCTGCATAGACAGCCCTGATCTCATCCCTCTTCCCAGGCCATCTTTCTGAGTATGGGTGGTGCTGCTTAAGGGGCACGCTCCAAGGCTATAGGAGCAACTGTCTCTAGGAGGCCTGGCTAGAATGTGGGTGAGAAGAATGTGTGGCCTCTGTATGAGTTCCGTGTGGAGTGTGAGACGCTGGGTGGGCAGAAAAGGGGGTGGGTGTGGCATGGACCAGAAACCAGCTCCTCAGGAAGCCTTCCGTTTTCCAAATGTACGTGCGGAAGCGAGAAGGTGGAAACCACTGGGCAATATTTAGCTGGACCGAACAGCTTTTAAGTATGGACGCACAGGGCACGTCAGTCTCACTGTTTTTATCCAAGCCTCCACGGTTGTCAGTGGCAGACCACCACGGGGCATCTACAATAACAGAACCAAGAGGAGGAGGGACTTGTAAGTGGCAGGCCCCCAGCACACTTTGGGATTCTGACAGTTCTTTGCCTCTTTAACTATGGTGGTAACCTGAAGGGCTGAAGACTCCAAAGCCACCACTGACTTTCTGTCCTACTCAGGAAGTGATCGTGGACGTCCCAAGCGACAGAGGTAGTCATTTCCTCATGGGTGCCTGCCTCGTGGGGATTTCAGACAGCAGAGCTGGCTGTTGCTGTGGCGGTGGAATTGGGTAGAGAGAAGTGCTTGGATTGGTCAATCCCAGGCAACTCTACCTGGGCCAGAACAGGGAACTGTGGCCTCTCTGTCAGATGTGGACATTTCATTCTTGTCTTTTCTCTCTAGAAAAGTGGGCGGGATGTGGAAGCTGGGGGTGGGGGAGCCTCTTGGTATCTTCCAATATTGCTTCCTGCTTCAAAGCCCTCCCACAGCCCCAGTCAGAGGCTGTTTATCAAGCCAACGAGGAAGGACGCCTCGGACCTCTGCTTCCTAGCCACCTGGCTGCTGTCTGTTCATTCCTGTTCTCTCCCAGTTCGTAAGATTGCAAGCATAAAATTCTGGGGCTCCCATAAAAGTTCTCTCCTTTCTGTTTCCACCGAGATTCTTGGCCTGCACCCACATGGGCCAACACTCCTTCAGAAAAGCCCTAGTTCTTCTGCCTGTGGGAGTTTCTGTGATGGAATGTCACTTGGAAAGCTACATCACTCCGAGTCACCCACAAGAACTTCAGAGGTCTCCTGGCTCCTGAACCTGCTCCCGTCAGCCCCTCAGCATTGAGGAGCCCTGCTGCCCATTTCCACTCTCCTTGAGGTCCAGGTGATGAATTAGGGCTAAAACTCCCGAGGTAAGAAAGAAAGGTCAGTTCCACCCCACCCCGCCCCAGGACCAGGGTGGCTAAGCTTACTCACCGAGGCATCCTGAAGTATGGCCCCATTCCACAGCCGGGTCTCCTCTGCGGTCTTCTCAGCCATGACCCTTGCTGTCTGTGCCCCTCTGTGTGGCTCCTGTGGGCCTTCCCTGCTACTGGCCGGGCCAGTGCTCTCCCTGTCTCTGTTCCTTAGAGCCGGGCCACCTGAGCCCTCCTTCTCTGTGGCAGACTTTCTCCCAGCATTCCTCTCTCTGGCAAGCCCTCCTACAAACACACTGTGTGTTCTGCCTACTGTCGAGATAAGGACGCTCTGGCTAAAGGTACATCAGATAATGATGACATTGGTGGCCAAGTCGGTGTCCTGCTGTCTCACGAGGGATTCCAGGGCTGGGCAAGATCAGGCAGGACATTCCCACTGGCTCTTCAGTTGAAGCTACCCTGGAGAGGGACAGGCCACTAGAAAACTCACTTGCATTTGTTTCCTGCTGACCATGAGCGAATTGCCCTTTCTGAGTCCAGAAGGAGCCGGAGGGCCTCACGTCAACAGAAGTTCTCAGAGCTCCCTGGAGGAGGGATCTGTTACTGGCTCCGAGGCTCGGCACAGCCTGAGCGTGCTCCATGTCTCCTTCAGCGTCAGGTAAGGGTACCCCACAGCAGAAAACTGGGCTTCCCACCCTCTCTGCCGCCTTTTCCCACCAAGTGGGTGGGTGGGCCTGGGGGCTTTGGGCTTCCTGTTTAACAGACCAGAGAGGAAGGAGGCAAAGCTGCCCGTGAGCAGTGAGTACCAGTGGGTAGCTCCTCCCCTGCCCATTTGCTTTGCCCCAAGTTCTGTTATCCACACCCCACTCTTTGGCTTGTCCACCGATGCCCTGCATAGACGGAGAGGGTTTGGAAAGTGGGGGTGCTGGGGGCACACGGTGGAATGAAGCCTGCTGAACGAATGCAGGGTTCGCCTCAAGAATAAACACGGTGCAGGTTACTATCCTGCAGCCAGCCACAGAGACCCAGTATTCAGAGCAGCTACTGGGAGGCACGTTCCTTGGGTGGTGGCCAATCAGTAGTCACGACACCTCCGAGGACTGGAGAGCAGGGCATAGAGGCTGAAATAAAGTCTCCAAACTGTCCGGGAGCAACTGGGATATCGGGATGGGCTAGAGTTGGGGTTCGGGTTGGGAAGCAAGGGCCTGGCCCCTTCCAGGACCCTACACTGCTCTTGCCCTTGTGGGATTTACTTTAAAGCAACCGTGTCGGGCCCTGGTGGAACGTCAGATCCTTCCAGCAGCGATGGGAGAGGAAAATTCTAAAAGATGTCTCCTTGTACATGGAGAGTGGACAGATAATGTGCATCTTAGGCAGCTCAGGTAAGCAACTGGAGGGCTTCTGCACTTCCAAGGAGGACTCTGGTGAGGCTTTGGCTTCACTAGAAGGCCATGCATTTGGCCCTGAAATGAAATCTAATGACATGTCTGTGAATGGGACCTGGTACCAAAGTGAAGCGTTGAGAAAAGTCCCTGGGAAGAGTGGGAAGTCCAGCCCAACAAGTAAGTGGTTTGGTTGCTTGTTTGATTGATTGTTGGTGGTGCAGGGGATAAAATCCAGAGCCTTGGGCATGCTAAGTAAGCCCTCTACCACCAAGCCTCAGCCCAGCTCTGTTTTCTTTTTCTTTTTTTTTTAAAGATTTATTTATTTATTATGTATACAGTGTTCTGTCTGCAAGTATGCTTGCAGGCCAGAAGAGGGCGCCAGATCTCATTACAGATGGTTGTGAGCCACCATGTGATTGCTGGGAATTGAACTCGGGACCTCTGGAAGAACAGCCAGTGCTCTTAACCTCTGAGCCATCTCTCCAACGTTCCCCCTCACCACGCCCCCCCATCCCATTCTATTTTCAATTGGTATTTCCACTTCTGGAAAGTTCTTGTGAAGGTGTTCAGCAGGTGTTAACTCATATTCTTGACCCCTCTGGCCTTTTTCTTTATGATGGTCGTCAGACACACAATTGAGACCAGAGAATACTAAGAAAGAGTTCATGTTAGCATAAAGTCTTACCAGTACACCATGGGTTTTTTTTTGTTGTTGTTTGTTTTGTTTTGTTTGTTTTGAGCCTTGCCCCTAAGGAGTCGAGCATTCCAGACTGGGGTCCCCTGTGTGTCCTCCCATGCTCTTCTCTTCTTTCCGGGGAAGAGTTGAATATTTGAACGTGACTTCTATGTTTGCTTTTGTGTTCTGGCATTAACAAGTCATTATCCTCGGAGGGGTTTCCTCTCCTGTCCCTGCAAAGCCTATAGCTGTAACTCCTCAGATTTCCAGCCGCTGGGGAGGGGGTACACTGGCCCAGAAGAGGGGCTCCGCACGGCATACCTGCACGGCACACCTCAGGGTTCATGACAAACGCTTCTCCTGCATATGTAAATTTAAAGATTCTGACGTGTTAGTTTCATAAAACCCTCCTGACTGAGCAGCTGCTTGCAAATTGTTGGCATTTAATCCACTGTCCATTCGCCTTGCTCTTTCCTAGGAATAGGCCATGTTAAGTCTGTGGTGACAGTCAGGTGTGGCACTGTTTGGATATAGCTGAGTGTGTCTCCCAAAGCTCTGCGACACATGCTTATCCCCCATTGTGGAAATGATGAGAGACTTGGTGGGTAGGCCATGGGGGTGTAACACGCAGGAACTCATGCATGCACGCGCGCGCGCGCGCGCACACACACACACACACACACACACACACACACACACATTTCTACAATTCACCCGGCCTCAGGTGTCCAGTCTCAGGCATTTTCCTATAGCAATACAGAAAGGATTATGATGTCCAGCCTCAGACTGAATCCATGAGCACAGCTGTATGGTAATGGATTAAGATTAAATGAAATAATACGGAGAAGATTAAGTGAAAAGGAATCCCCTGGCTGTCTTAGTCTAATTGGGTTACTGTAAGAAAATATCATACACTGGGTGACGTATGAGCAAGAGGCTGACACCCAAGGGCCTGACAGATCTGACACGTGGTGAGGGCTGTGGTATTAGGTGTTTGTCACTGTGGGTGAAACATCTGGAAGAAATAATTTAAAGGAGGAGAGATTTATTTTGATTGATGGTTTCTGAGGGTTTGGTCCATCACGGTGAGAGTTATGGTAGAACAGCTTATATCATGATGGACGTGAAGCAGAGAGAAGAGACAGGAAAGGACCAGGACAAGATCTACCCAAGGAGCACCTCCGGTGGCCTACTTCTTCCAGCTAGTCACCACCTTCTAAAGTTTCCAGAACCGTCCCCAAAGGCACCGCCAACTGGGGATATAAGAGGCATTTTGTATTCAAGCTACAACTGCTGGATTCTTCATAAGTAGTTATTTTCTGCCTCTATTCATATAATGGAAGGGTTGTGGGATCTCTCCTGAGTCTTGTATATTTTAATTAGCTAATTAGTTAAATATTTTGCGTGTGTCTGTGCAGGTGCATGTGTTTGTGAAGACCCAACCTTGTGCGTCTTCTATCTTGTGTATGTATTTTATTTATGGGTAGATTCTTGTTTTTGTTTTTTGTGTTGTTGAGACAGGGTCTCACTATGTAGTCCTGGCTGGCCTGGAACTTGCTTCGTGAACCAGGCTGCTCTCAAACTCGCAGAGATCTGCCTGCCTCTGCCCTCGGAGTGCTGTGCTTAAAGTTATGTGCTACCATGCCTGGCTTCCCATGTTGTCTTCTGAGACAAGGTCTTTCGCTTTTACCTGGAACTACTTACTGGTGCATCGAGGCTGGCAAAGCCTGCGAGCCCCCGGGATCCTCACGCGGCAGGATGAGGAGCAGGCCTCACCATGCTGGCTCTGTTTACACTCAAGTCTTCATGCTTGAAGTGTGTGCGGTTTTCCAGTTGACTCATCTCCCTGACCCTCAACCTCTTTTCTGAGCACACTGACCCCGGTCAGCTTCCAATACACTTCCTAATACCACTTCAGTCACCTGGAGGCTTGTGTGTGCGCGACTAAGACTCTATCCCTGGAGTGGTATCCTTCTCTGCTGCGTCTCACATTGTTTAGAGACAGCTGGAGAGAAGAGAGGGGCAGGAGAGAACCCTGAGGATCTCCGTGTGAGGCTGAGAAGCCTCAGCCTTGGTAGTGTGAACACCTGCAGTGATGGAGAGAAAGGACAGGCGGAAGTAGCAAATGCCACTGAGGGACCAGGCACCGCACAAGAGGTCTTCAAGGCTCTGGTTGGAGAAACCACTCGGGAAGCACAGGGATCGTGTCTGGGAAGTCAGGACCTAATCCCACTGGCTCATGTGGGTCACTCCTCCTCCCCCTTCTCCTCTTCCTTCTCCTTCTTTCCCCTCCTTCTCTCCTTCCTCCTCTTCTCCTTCCTCCTCCCCTTCTCCTCCCACTGAGCCATTTCCCCAGCCCACGATTCAATTTTTTTCCTTTTAATACAAGAAGATGGTTTTATTCCTACCCTTTAGTTTCAGACAGTTTACAAATACCTTGACTGTGATAATAAGGCTTTGCCATTAGCAAAGCTGTTGAGTTAACACCCGTAAATACAGGTAGGGGATCTGACAACCGATGTTTCCCCACACGAACTATTCTTTTGATGTCACGGAAAAAAAAAAACAATTGCAAACAGACTACACAATACGCGTGGGCAGAAAGGCAACAGAGTGTGTCTCGTGAACACTGGAGTGTGATAAACAGCATGTTATCAACATTTACAGGATTCACCCTAAAATGATGACATCAGAAAGCATGCTCCTTTTAAAGGATATGATCATTTTCCTTTCTAGTCCACTCTACCTGAACACGTGTGCTGATCCCAAGTTTGGCCAGACATGGTTTAGGACAGATGATGAATGCCATAGGAACTTATCTTAGGACCTCTCCTGGTAAAAGCAGCTTCCACACGGCTCTTGAATAGAAAACCTTGTATCTGGTCCTGTCTGGGCTCCTCCAGCCTGGCAGAATGCCCTTGTTCCCTCAGGTAGTTGAGAACGTCCGCCTGGGTTCTTGTTAGTCTGTTTAGCAGCCTTGGGTAGGAAAGGCTAGGAAAAGTCTGTCCTGTCTCCAGGGAATCTGGGACCCAGGCTAAGTTGTGTGTGATGTGACCTTGGGGAAAGAAAACAGGGGGAGACATGTTCCTCTGTTGCCTCAAGTACCAGGCTAGAACTCTGCAGGGATGTTCTTGGTAGCAGCTGGCTAGCTATGGCCAAGGCTCATGGTGCAGGCTGAGGCCAATTTGCTTCCCCCAGTGGCCTCTAAGCCAGTGCCCCTCAAACTCTAACACTCATGGGAACTTGTTGAAAAGCAGAGTCACATTCGTTAGGTCTGAGAGTCTACAATGGGGTCTCAGACCACCACACGTCAGACGGCTCCGGCAACGTCATCTACATTCAGGTAGCACTGGACAGTCCGAAGGGATCACAAAAAGAAATTTAGGTACCAGGAGCCAAATGCTTCCAACAGCGCTTCCTGGCTTTCCTAGTCTGTGCTTGTATTTTTCCTCCTCCTCCTCCTCCTCCTCCTCCTCCTCCTCCTCCTCTTGTTCTTCTTTGGTTTTTTGACACACACTTTCTCCGTGTAGCCCTGCCTGTCCTGGAATTCACCCTGTAGACCAGGCTGGCCTTGAACTCACAGAGAAACGCTTGCCTCTGCATCCCAAGTGCTGGGATTAAAGGCGTGCGCCGCCACCACTAGACTTATTTTTTTTTTGAACCTGTATTTTTCTTACCCCGGTTTTTTCACTGCATTTATTTATTGTGCATGTGTGTACATGTATGGGCAAATGCATGCCACGGCATGTATGTGGAAGCCAGAGAACAACTTTTGGTGATTCGTTCTTTCCTTCCTCCGTGGACCTCTGGGACTGAACTCAGGTCCTCGGGCTTGGCTGCAAGTCCCTTTACTGGCTGAGCCATCTTGTATAAAGAGCAAATACAGAACATCTTCAGACCTGGATTCCAGCCCTACCAAGGGCAAGACTTTCTTGTCACCAAATCCAGAAGACATTTCTGCGTGGTGTTTGGCCTCTGTGGCTTGTCCCTCTTCACTCAGGGGACAAACGGGATTTGTTCAGACCCGGGGATTTTCACCCAGGGTGCCATGGAGAGGTGCAGTCAGGGTTCCATTGAAGCATAAAGGGTCTGGAGAAGTGTCCCCATTCTCATGCGGAGGCTCCTCCAGGGCCTTCTCTTGTCCCCCCCCAGGCTCGGGGAAAACCACGCTGCTGGACGCCATCTCCGGGAGGCTGCGGCGCACAGGGACCCTGGAAGGGGAGGTGTTTGTGAACGGCCGCGGGCTGCGCAGGGACCAGTTCCAAGACTGCTTCTCCTACGTCCTGCAGGTGGGTGCGTCCCCGGCCTGCCCCACCCCGGCCCCCGCCCCCGCCCCCGCCCCCGGGGCTCCGACGACCCTGATGTCCCCTTTCCTGCAGAGCGACGTCTTTCTGAGCAGTCTCACGGTGCGCGAGACGCTGCGCTACACGGCGATGCTGGCCCTCCGTCGTAGCTCTCCGGACTTCTACAACAAGAAGGTATGTAAAACTAAAGGGAAGGCCACTTCCCAGGGGTCAAGGCCCTGGGCCTCAGAAGTCCCTCCTCCTGCCACCTCCTGGCCCGTCCCTTTTCATCTTTGCTTATTCTGCTCCACCTCTGCCGCAGCCGTCCTTAGTGGCAGCTACATGAGCTGTTCGAACACCTGAAATGTGACCAGATCAACCTAAATCTGGTTTGGTATGATGCTCTTGGTCCTGTGGCTTCAGGGGATGGCACTCAGGTGGACAGGCATGGTGGCAATGCCCTTACCCATGGAGCCATCTCATCTTGAAGGAGCCTCATGAAACGTAGACTTAAGTTTCCTCCATGAAGAAACATGATGGAGTCATCATTCTTGCTAGGTTCCAGGATGTTTGTTAAATGTACCCAGTTTGGAAGTAGCTGTAAACAAACCCACCTTAGCCTTAGTTGGCAATATTGCTTAGTTCTGTCTGGACTGGGACGCCCCACCCCTACCCCCAACTCTCCTGAGAATAATGACAGGTAGGGCTGTCACCTGCAAAAGACCCAGCTTCCTGGGAAGTGGGCTTGTTACCAATGCCCTGGAGAGAGAGCAGGCTGCTTTCATTTGAGAATCCTAGACAACTCTGGGAGGCGATTTTTAACTCAAGAGGAACCCAGGCCTCACAGAGCGATCCCTCATCTGTCTTTTCCCCTAAGGCTATTACATGGGTTCTGTTTCTCTAGGTTATTCCTTAGTTTGGCCTCTGGCTGGCTTCCGGCAATACAGTATCTATCTCACTTCTGTCCGATACTGGCCGGGGGCCGGGCTTTATCTTCGTCTTGATATTGATACATCCACACCTTCCAACCCCATCTCATACTTTCTGAAGGACTCTGCAGTCTGAAAAAGACACCTGTATTCTCCTGAGAGATAGGTGTGCAAAAACACGTTCACACGGCTTGGTGGTCCTAACCGGTGACAGAGGAAGAAACAAGCCCCCCCCCGACCCCCTGCAGCTCACAGACCCCCCCTGCAGCTCACAGACCCCCCTGCAGCTCGCAGACCCCCCTGCAGCTCACCCTCTCTGTTTGCGTTAGTATTTTTTTTTGTTTTGTTTTGTTTTGTTTTTCGAGACAGGGTTTCTCTGTGTAGCTTTGCGCCTTTCCTGGAACTCACTTGGTAGCCCAGGCTGGCCTCGAACTCACAGAGATCCGCCTGGCTCTGCCTCCCGAGTGCTGGGATTAAAGGCGTGCGCCACCACCGCCCGGCTAGTATTTTTTTTTTTTTAATCTATTTATTTTACATCCCAGCCACAGCCTCTTCCCCCATCCTCCCAGGCCCTGTCCCCCACCCCCTACCTCCCTCTCCCAAATCCCCTCCTCTTCTGTCTCTATTCAAGAAAGGGCAGATCCCCTTTTGCTTTAGTATTTTTTAAAATCTAAATCCCACATAACGTGTTTTTAAGAAGGGAGCTGGAGAGATGGCTCTGTGGTTAAGTGGTTAAGAGCACTGGCTGTTCTTCCAGAGGACCGGGGGTCCATTCATAGCACCCACATGTCAAGTAGAGCTCAGTTCTAGAACCCTTCAATCTGATTCCAAGAGGAGATTTTTTTTTTTCCAGACCGGATCTTACTAACTTCCTGACACATCTCCGCCTCTATCCCCCTTTGCATCTTCTGTAGGCCAGGGCTCCATTTACGCTGGTGGCTACCTCCTGTCCTCTGGACCTCCTCTCCAATGTCATTCTCCCTCTCCCGCAGTACTGTGGTTATTTTTCAAAGCAATGTGCTGGTTTCTGTTTTTTCTTTTTTCACTTTGAAAGGGGCGCAATCTCATTAGAGGCGGCTGGGAACAAATTCTCTGCTCTATTGTATCCTCTCTGCTTCCCCCGGGCTTCCTGCAGACTCGGGGATCAAGGAAGGGGAAACATGGAAGTAGAGATTTTTCCAAAGGTCTCTGGGGGCTGCAATAAGCCGAGGAAGGGGAGAGGGAGAAAGGCCAGTCTTCTTAGAAAGTCAATAAGGATCGTTTTTTTAAATGTTATTGGTGTGGAAAGTTGAGATTAAGGGGAGAGGGTCTACGAGGAGCCGTGGGGTGTAAGCTGAGTGAAGAGAGTTGGTTAGGGAATTAGAAGCATGGAAGTGGAGCTGTGGATTTACATGGTACGTACCCTTTGAAGTTTCTCGAAGAGATTTGAGTAAAGATTGGAAGGGCTTTTAATTACTTTTGGAAGATGGATTATACTCTTTTGATGTAAAGCCACACCACGATTGGTCACTTGAACCTCCAGGACTTACTAGGGTTACCAAGGAGAGACAGGGCCACTTCAAACCAAATTGGATTTTTTTTTAAAGCACAGAAAATATTTATGATAATAAAATTCAAAACCCAAACACTTAACATAATCTATATCATAATTATGCCTTTGGGATGTTTTTCTGCTGCAAGAATAAACATATTGTCGCTCCTGGAACTTTAAACATTTATTTAAATCTGACCTATGTATTACACATCAAACCAAGTGGCTTTTACTGTAATGGACTTTTCTCCCCAAGGGTATGATAAGTCTGAGAGTGGCCTTTGCACTCTAGGGAAGTGTTATCTTTCCTGCCCATAAACTGAAATATCAGCCATCGTTACAGGTGGCAGCCCTGGAATTTATGTCTCTTATAGGTAGAGGCGGTCATGGAAGAGCTGAGTCTGAGCCACGTGGCAGACCGAATGATTGGCAACCACAATTTTGGGGGAATTTCCAGTGGCGAGCGGCGCCGAGTCTCCATCGCAGCCCAACTCCTTCAGGACCCTAGTAAGTGGGACCCAGACCCGCTCCCGGATGCCCTCGGGGTATCTTCCATGTGCTTGAAGGGCCTCCATATCTTTTAGGTGTTTGAGGCCCTTTCTTTACAGTCCCCAGTGAGAAACGGTTCGTGTAGGATTGAAATCTCTGAGGTTTCCCAAACCAGAGACCCCAGGTTTGGGAAATGCTATGTAGTTCATTTCCTGATGAGCGCCTCTCATTTGGGGAGACAGTCCTCAACTTATCACAGTTCAGCCTTACGGTGAAGTGAAAGAGATACACACTCAACGAGACTTTGAATTTTGCTCTTTTCTCGGACTAATGAGAAATGGTAGCACCTTCTCTCATGATGCTCGGGCTGCAGCAGTGAGCCACACTCCTGGTTGGCCTTGCGGGATAACAACTGACCCCACAGTGTGCTGTGTTACCAAGCTGTGGTGCTCATTAGGTTAGGTGTATCACATGCATCTTCGACTTAGACCATGTTTTCACTTACCCATGGGGTTACTAGGTTACTCTGACAAGGACCATCTGCAATGACCATCTCCTAAGAGTATCCCGTTTGTGTATCTGTGTGCCAGAACCCTCCATGACCATGAGACCCACCCTGTCTGTCCACCCTAACTTATAGGGCCGCTCCATTATGCCCTGTAGGGAAGGCCAGTGAGTTCTGGTAGCAGTGTTTATGAGTTGGCACAGTGCATATGCTATGAGGAAGGTACTACAAAGTGGGTAGCCAGTCCCCTGCCTCCTTCTACCTGGTTTGGTCATTCTCCCAACTTGACAAACCTCATCATGCATATGCACCTGGGAGAGGGCATTTTGTACCTCGACTCTTTCTGTACCCTGTGGTAGAACAAGCCTGCCTCTTCTAACGGCGCTTGGTCGCAGGATGCTAAGAAGTCCTTGTCACTTTTGGGTAGATATAAGCTACAGTTAAACTCCTAGAGAACACAACCAAGGCCTGCCCATCCATGCGCCCCGCCCCCCATCTCAGACTTGGTTTCATTCTTCTGCTGTGCAAACACCCCATTAGTACTGGAAAGTGCCCTGAGAGCAAGCAAGGTTGGGCTAGGCAACTGTTAGCTCATCTACTTAGCTCCTCCAAAGGCTGCCTGCTAGCCCTGTTCTCTGTGGGTGTCCCCCGCATGGAGCCCAAGTAGTCCAGAGTACAAAGAGGCCTGATCTGGTCACTCTCCTGTCTCCAGGTGTGCTCCAGAGCTGAGAGCTGGGCCCTCCCAGGTCAGGTTCTATCTCCTGGGCTCAGGCTGAAAGCCTGTTTCCATGCAGCTACTTCTCGCCACGCAGTTTGGATGGGGTGCGACAGCCCGAGGAAGGACTGGTCAGAATACTGAGTTTTAAGCACAGAGCATGCTGGGCAGTGGTTCAGACGTCTGACCCTTCTTTGCCGGCAGAGGTCATGATGTTCGATGAGCCAACCACAGGACTGGACTGCATGACTGCCAATCAGATTGTCATCCTCCTAGCAGAGCTGGCTCGCAGGGACCGCATCGTGATCGTCACCATCCACCAGCCTCGCTCTGAGCTCTTCCAAGTAAGGGGATGCCATTTCTGGTACTACTCAACTCAAGAGAAGGGGTGGGGTGTCTCGAACCAGGAATGGCAGGGCAGGGTAAGGAGCACACACCAGTGATTAAAAGGGCCAGGGGCCCGATTTACTTAGTACCTAATGCATGCCAAGCCTCTTCTATACACTAGATCATTCGGTCCACAATCATTTAGTCCACAAGGTAGTCCTGGGGCCGGGCATCCACATACACAGAAGAGAAAGAGTGTAACTTAGAAGTGACTCAGAATGAAGCCAGTACCACACAGTGGGTAAAACTCTGTCAGTGGCAGCTTGGAGGAGATGGCTCAGTTGGTAATACAGTGCTTGCTGTATGAGTTTGGATTTCTCATGCCCATAAAAGCTGGGCACAGAGGCACATGCCTGTGATTCCAGTGCTAGGGAGGCAGAGACAGGGAAATCTCTGGGGCTTGCCGGCTAGCCAGTCCAGCGTAATCCACGAGTGCCAGGTTCAGTGAGAGTCGCTGTCTCAAACGTAAGGTGGAGAGCAATTGAGGGACACACACACACACACACACGCACACACACATACACGCACACACACATATACACACATGCACACACACACGCACACGCACATACACACACACACACGCACATACACGCACACACACATATACACACATGCACACACACGCACACGCACACGCACATACACACACACACACACACACACACAGACCCAGCAACGTGGCATCATGGCCCACTCAGCTACCGAAGCTCCATTTTGTCACAAAATCACAGATTTTATCCACAAAAGAAACTTCATTTGATCCCCCCAGTATCCTTTTAGTTATCCATTATTATTATTATTATTATTATTATTATTATTATTATTATTAATAGATGAGGATCTAGTACTTCAAACACAACCAACACACACAACATCTCGGGTTGCTCAACATCATTCTCAGTGGTTTTCTCTGCCCAAATGTGACGCTGGGGCCCAGCGCCATACAGAATGCACAGAAGTAACCCAGGCAGGGAAGCAGAGGGGTGTCCTCCCTTGTCTCCAATGGACCCCCCACCCCCTCCCACACACAAACACTGATGCATGGTCGAGGTAACAGAGGACTAACTGGCTGCTTGGAAATGCATTTCCCATAAGGACATGATCCCCTGAGCACTCACTAACACTGTCTGTTGTTCAAGCAGCATTTCGACAAAATTGCCATCCTGACTTACGGAGAGCTGGTGTTCTGCGGCTCGCCAGAGGAAATGCTTGATTTCTTCAATAAGTGTGGTTACCCTTGTCCTGAACATTCCAACCCCTTCGACTTCTACAGTAAGTGTTTCTGTGGTTGTTTTGGGGTTTTGTTTTTTAATTGCACCATCACGGCTATTTAAAAATCTCTTTTAGGATTTTATTATTTATGTATTTCTGTGTGCGTAAGTGCGCTATGGTCTACATGTGGACATCAGAGGACAGCCCCGAAGATGTCAGTTCTCTCCTTCCACCATGTGGGTTCTAGGGATCAAAGTCAGGTCATTAGGCTTGGTGGCAATCACCGTCACATGTTGAGCCCTCTCGCCAGCCCTAAATCTTATTTATCTTTGATTTCTGTGATACCTGCTCTTCTAGGTTTTTGTTGTTGTTGTTTTTGTTTTGTTTTTTTGTTTTTTTTCTTTTTGTTTGTTTTGATGTTCTTTTATTTTTCAAGGAGTAAATTTGGTCAGTCAATTAACTTGCCCCAGTGACTTACTAGAGAATAAAATGGGGCTTCTCTCTCAGACTCTGTCAGAGCTGAGTTTCTGAATTCTTCCGGGCAGTTGTTATGGGGTTCTCAGGGCCTCTCTGGGTAGCAGTAGACATTCTAATGCAGCAGATGGTCGTTCTCGGCTGGGATAGATAGGGTCAGAGCAACTGATGAGTCAGGTATTTCTTGGTCCATGCCGTGAGTGCATGTGTGCGCCTGTGGGAGTGTGTGTGTGTGTGTGTGTGTGTGTGTGTGTGTGTGTGTGTGTGTGTGTGTATTTAGGAACACATGAGTCATATCTTTTGGGGAAAACTTTCAGTGGACTTGACGTCAGTGGATACCCAGAGCAGAGAGCGAGAAATAGAAACCTACAAGCGAGTCCAGATGCTCGAATCTGCATTCAAAGAATCGGCAATCTGTCACAAAATCCTGGAGAATATTGAAAGAACGAAACACCTGAAAAACACCTTACCCATGATTCCTTTCAAAAAGAAAGATCCTCCCGAAATGTTCTGTAAGCTGGGTGTCCTCTTGAGGTAAGAGCTTTGGAAACACAGCCAAGGCCCACTTTAGGTCTCTACAGACATTTACCAATAATGAAATAAAAGGGATTAAAGCCGGCTCGTTTGGTTTTCAGGAGAGTGACGAGAAACTTAATGAGGAACAAGCAGGCGGTGATTATGCGTCTCGTTCAGAATCTGATCATGGGTCTGTTCCTCATTTTCTACCTTCTCCGGGTCCAGAACAACGTACTAAAGGGAGCTATCCAGGACCGAGTGGGTCTGCTGTATCAGCTCGTGGGTGCCACCCCATACACCGGCATGCTCAACGCTGTGAATCTGTGTAAGTGCCTATATGTGGGAGGTACGTTTCTCCCCCACCAAATCTGTCTGCTCCAGCTGCTACCTTCCAAAAGCTCACCGTTTTATTATTATTATTATTATTATTATTATTATTATTATTATTATTTTGTTGTTGTTGTTGTTTTTGTTTTTCGAGACAGGGTTTCTCTGTGTAGCTTTGCGCCTTTCCTGGGACTCACTTGGTAGCCCAGGCTGGCCTCGAACTCACAGAGATCCGCCTGGCTCTGCCTCCCGAGTGCTGGGATTAAAGGCGTGCGCCACCACCGCCCGGCCGTTTTATTATTTTTACAGAGAAGCAAGTAAAGTGTGGCGTCTTTGCTACCACACTGTCCCCAGGTAGTGTGTAGAATTTTGAGGCGGGAGGATGTATTGTTCCATGATTGTGGAGCCTGCCTGGCTGCCTTCTTGATCCAGCCCCGATAGACCCCAAGCTCAGCTTGGGTAGCCTTTCCTCCCTCCGTGGTGTGGGGACTAACTGTTTCTGGAACATGCCTTCCATGCCAGTTCCCATGCTGAGAGCTGTCAGTGACCGGGAAAGTCAGGACGGTCTGTACCAGAAGTGGCAGATGCTGCTGGCCTACGTACTGCATGCGCTCCCCTTCAGCATCGTCGCCACGGTGCTTTTCAGCAGCGTGTGTTACTGGTAAGGTGGGGTTCAGGGGCACCGAGTTCACCTGGGCCAGGCTCCCCGTGGAGGGCGGATGGGACACATGGAAAGACAGCGAGAGGGCAAACCACTCCATTCCGGGTCTGGTGCAGTGACCTGCCTTTCAGGGCAGGTATTTTATTACAAATAACCCCACGGAGGGCTGCATGGGACCCAAGAGCAGGCCAGCAGGACCATGCCAGGGAACAGCATGCCTCGTGCTCTGAGGGTCTGGGCTAGAGAAGAGCGTTCACAAGGAGCTGGGACCCAGGTGCAGGACCCAGGTGGCCTTTGGAGGCTGCCGCAGCCCTGTCACCCTGAAGTTCTGCTGATGGAGCGGGACATCGCAGTTTGGTGGGTTGAGAGGGGCTTAGGAGGCAGAGCAGTGGCCACAGGAAGAAGGATGGGGAACATCACTTCTGTGAGTTTTGACTGGTGGCCTTTTCATTTCTTAGAACTTCAGAAAGAACTCAAAATGTGCAGGGTTAAGACACTCGCTTTGTTGTCACGAGTAGGCAGATGGTCCCCACCTGTCTCTGCCATGTCTCTTCTCCATGTGGCTCTGCCACAGGAAGACATGGAGGACGTGAGTCGGCCTGTCCTGACTCCATTAGTGTCAAGGCACTCAGCTGTGCCGAGAGAGAGCCTGCATTCTTGAGACACCGTTCCTCTTCACTGGTTGGATCCCTCTGCAGATGCCCCTAATTGCCACCACCACAATGCCATGACATACAACATGAATTGTTTTTACAAACTACATGCCATGTAAGTGCAAAATAACCAAGGGCATGTTGGTATAAGCTCCAGAATGAAGGGTTGCAGGTCTCTTGGGAGACATTTTTACTCACAGAGGTAAGGCTGCTTGTCTTCCGTCAGCATGAGGGTGGACTTCCAACAGAGGACCATGACAGGAACCACATAGCCTTTCTTGCTAGCCCCGATGGCACCCCCTCTTCTCTGAGCTTGGAAACAATGTGGGGTAATCTGACTGGTGCTACAAGCCACAGGCCTATCTCACTCAGGACAATGGATTCAGAGCAAAATGTCTTCCCTTCATGTCCTGGGAGCAAATTTTTAAAATGGGATTATTTTTGAGTAAAACAAGGTTGAGTGCAAATTGAAGGCTTTGTTTATTTAGACTCTTTCTACTCAACATGGCCACGGACTGATGATGGCCAGTTTATTTCATATGCAGAATCCCAGTCTCAGCCCTACTGAATTAGGTTCTGCATTTAACAAGATCCTCACGTTAAGTCACATAGCTCTTTAAGACCCTATGAACCAAAGACTTTGATTTTAATTTAGACACTGGGACAGGCGGTGGTGGCGCATGCCTTTAATCCCAGCACTCGGGAGGCAGAGCCAGGCGGATCTCTGTGAGTTCGAGGCCAGCCTGGTCTCCAAAGCGAGTACCAGGAAAGGCGCAAAGCTACACAGAGAAACCCTGTCTCGAAAAAACCAAAAAACAAAAAACCAAAAATTAATTTAGACACTGGTGTGGTTTTAAACCAGATGGAGCCCAGGCATGCACATCAGACATAAAAATGGAGAGTCATTTCTAGTGGTGTAAAGCTGTTAGTCACATAGAAAATGCTTCCATCGAGTTACAGAAAGAGCAGCAATGGCCACTGTGTCAGGCACAGACTGGGTGCTACAGGAGAGTCGCTGAACAGTAATCTCAAGGGTCTTGTTCTGGAGCTGAGATTCTGAAATCTAGACACCTCAGACATTCTAGAGGGCTGTGACAGCTCTTTCCCAGCATGCCCCGCTTGAACTCATTCAATGGCGGAGTATGACTGGAACCAACATCAGGTCTCTATACTAATCCCGCACAAAGAATCTGCTTAGCAGAAATATTAACATGTTTGAGGACCCCAGACCCCACTGCAATATGGCCTGCCTTTCCAAAACTCTTAAGTTTCCACATTCAAAAAATACATCTGCCTAATGCATTTCAGATGAGGGATTGTGCATAGGAATGAATATGGGGCAACTTTAATTCAAGGAAGTATATGATTAGCTTCATACAGAGGCAGAAGCACTGTACTGAGGATGCCCAAAGCAGCTCACACTCAACATGGCAGCTCTCACACACAACACAGCAGCTCACAATCAGTGTGGCAGCTCACACACAGCACAGCAGCTCACAATCAGTGTGGCAGCTCACACTCAGCACTCACCAGCTCTGCATGTATTCATTTATGGAATCCTTGTGACTGCTTTGTGAGGGTGACGAGGAAACGTTCTTGTTTATGGAGGAGGAAACTGAGGTACATGTGGGGGCTACCTAGCTCACATCCATGATCTTAGTGGCTTACAGAGGATGCATGAACTGCTCGTTCCCACGCCAATCCTTTCCTTCAGTCTTTAACAGAAATGTCTCCTGGTCAGCTGCTCTCCATTCAAGTGGGTCCACCTGCTGAACCTTGTTCACTCTCTGTCTTACACTCAATGGCACTCAAAATCTTCTGTGTTCAAGGGCGGGAAGAGAGTCTGGGGGAGAGAAAGTTTGGAGGTGTCTGTAGAAAAACTGAATAAGCCATGGTTTAATGAGAGGAAGGAGCAGGGACCACCAGGAAACAAGGGCACAGGTTCAGAAGCAAACTCATAGAGGGTCTTTGCAATGGAAGAGTTCCATGTGCTGTGGTCACGTGATGAAGGGTTGGGGAGAGGAGCACAAGTTGAGAATGAAAGCCTTGGGGTCCAGTCAGGGAGGCGTTGGGGGCCCGATAGTCCATTTGGAGAGCAAGGAAAAGAAATCAGCATGTCTCATCCCATGACTGTTGGGCTTAAAGAATGGTTGTCTTAGTTTGTGGTAAGGAAAACCATCAACAACTATTCGAGGACTTGGGATGTAGCTCTGTGATAGAAGGCTTTCCTCGAGCCTCCTTTCCTAGAGTTCTCCAGCATTGCAAAATGAGCATGCAAGCAAGGAATCAGGTTGTGAGTAGATGAGAATACAACCAAAGTAGTTCAGCTGAGCTGCACATATGGGGGTATTAGAACAACAACGCATCATGGATGCAAGCAGACCCAGTCACACTGGGCGAGGATGGAGAGAAACTAGACACACACACACACACACACACACACACACACACACACACACACACACACACACACACAGATTCATAGAATGGGAGGTGAGTTCTCTTCCTGAGAATGGAGAAGAAAATAAAATTGGGGAAGAGTGGGAGAGGAAGTAACTTAAAGTCGAGGTTTATGACAGCCATGATGAGACCCTGATGAGAGGAGACTGGACCCCAAGATGTAATGAGAAAACCTTATGGGATCCCTGTAGGCAGAAGTTTTCTCCGGTCCCGCCTGGCCCTCAGTCCTGAAGCCGCTGGGACCCAAGTAAACATACAGAGGCTTATATTATTTGCAAACTGTATGTATAGTCTATGGCAGGCCTCTTGCTAGCTAGCTCTTATATCTTAAATTAACCCATTTCTATTAACCTAAGTTTTGCCATGTGTTCCGTGGCTTACCAGTCTGCTGGCATGTTGCTCCTTGGGCGGTAGGCTGGCATCTCCCGTCTCTGACTTTCTTCTCCTCTCTCTGTCTTGGATTTCCTGCCTGCCTCTAAGCTGCCTTGCCATAGGCCAAAACAGCGTTATTTATAGCCAATGGGAGCAACACATATTCACATCATACAGAAAGACATCCCTCAGCACTTCCCCTTTTCTATCTAATCAAAAAGGAAGGTTTTAATTTTAACATAGTAAAAGTTACATATAATAGAACAGTTATCAAACAGGAATTACAGTTACAGATCCCACAGCCAGCTACGTCACAGCGGCAAAGAAGCAAAGTGGGTCCAATTGGTACAGCAATATGCTGTGTTCACTTCTGGTCCCTGAAGTGAGCAGGGCTCCTGGAAGGAGATGGTGCAGAAATGGGCCAGGATCTGAGTTAGAGAGGGCTGGGGACATGGGGCAGCAGGCCATACTTCAAAACTACAGTCTGAATTTTTAGAATTGGAAGATTCTGAGAACTCCCGATGTAAGACACAGCAAATGACTGAAGTTAGGAGGGAGAGCAGCTGACTAGGAGACATTTCTGTGGATGGCTTATCAAGATAGTTAAAAGACTGGGGGAAAAGATTAGAGTGGAAAAGATGATCCTTATCCTCATACTATAAAATTGCCAAAGGCGACTGACTGTTTTCAAAGCCCCAAGGCTATGGGTTGAGAAGAAAATTAACATAATTAAAACACATGGTGATTTGGGCAAGAGGAAAGGACAGCCTTCAGGACTGGCTGGGAGGGCGTAGCTGAAACGTGGGGGTTTCTTTTCCTTGCTCAACAAATGGACCGATGGACCCCCGAGTCTAATGAGAGTTTAAGACACGCGATCACTGGCAAGAACAATTTGCTGACAGACATATACAAGGAAAATGCAGATACAGGTGAGCTTGTTACAAGACCATGAAGGTGAAATCAAGGCTCTTAGACTAAAAGACACTGGGGGGAAGGAGTGGGAAGGCAATGCATAGGGACAAATTAGTGAGCCATTTCGTGCTGGCAATAATCCTAAGGACAGGGATGAGGTTCTGGGCAGCACGGTGGGGGAGCCCTCAGCATTAGGTTCGGAATGACGGGAAGAACACAGTTATTTATGAAGAGACCCGGAGAGTTTAGCAGCCCTACATCTGCCAGCCCGTGTGACTGTTGTCGAAGCAATTTAATATTTTGCCATGAGAGCTAAAGACGTTATAACAGGCAATTCACACTGAGTTGAAGTCGATGGTAATAAGTGGGCTCAAATGTCAGCTTTGTCCCGAGGAGGGTTGGACAAAGGGGACTGTGGCTCGCCCTGCTAATTCCGCCCTCCCACTAGCCAGCACGGAGTTTTTCACAGGAGGCAAGCATCGTGTTTTTCTTAAATGACAGTGCTTGGAGGGAAACCTGAAGTCTTGTGTTTTTCTAGGACTCTGGGCTTGTATCCTGAGGCTGCCAGATTCGGGTACTTCTCTGCTGCTCTCTTGGCCCCCCACTTAATTGGAGAATTTCTCACTCTGGTGTTGCTCGGGATGGTCCAAAACCCCAACATCGTCAACAGTATAGTCGCTCTGCTGAGCATTTCTGGACTGCTCGTTGGATCTGGATTTATCAGGTAAGAGGAAATGGTTAAAAAAGATGTAGTCTGGCATGATTCGTGGTCAAGGATCACCGAATAATGCCTGCCATAAACCAAACCCAGGGAGCCGAGTGGCGCTGGTCTGGGTTGTTTCTATTGCTCTCCGACCATGATTGCCTCAGACCTTGAACTGTTCACTGTCTGTTAGCACGATGTCTTTTTATTGGACATCAGGACACAACAAGGTAAGCACATTGTGGATGTGACTCACATGTAGCAAGCTAGGAAAACAAGAGAAGGAACCAACCTAGATTCTCTAAGAAAACTCACAGCCCAATTTACAGCCAGTGTGCACGTGAGCTCCTAACTGGTACAAGTGAGCCTTCATTCCAGCTCTCAAGCCTCATTTTAAAACATATTTATTTTTATATTATGCGTATGTGTGAGGGTCTGAATGTATGTATGTGCACCGTGTATGTGTTGGGGCCTACAGAGGCCAGAAGAGGGCATAGGATCCCCTGAAACTGGAGTTACAGATGGTTGTGAGCCACCATGTGGGCGGTGGGAACTGAGTCCAGGTCCTCTGCAAGAGCAGCCGGTGTTCCTAACTGCTAAGTCATCTCTTTAGAACCCCCTACTCTGGTAAAGGGGAATGGGGCTTGCCCTGTTCATCCCACCCTCCCACTAGCATGCAAAGATTTAGTCACAGGGGACAAGTACAGTACTCCGGAATTAAAATCAGTTAGATAAGGAAAGAGCCAACAGTATAAAGTACTATTAAAAAAAATTAGTGGACGTGTGCCAAATACTAACAGTATCTCTGGGTGATATTTAATTCCTCATCACATTTTATTTTATAATTTTTTTTTATATATCATTTTGGAACCAAGAACATACACTCATGCAACACACATACTTTTTAAAATTAGTAGCAAAAAGGGTCAAAAATATAAAGAGTGAAATCTCTCCAGGCAACATTACATGTGGGACCCAGTAAGTAAATTACAACCCTAAGGCAATGTGATGGCTGTGTGAGGTGGCTCCGTGGGAAAAGGCATACTCTGCAAGCCTGAAGACCTCAGTTTGGGTTCCACACACCCACATAAAAGCCAGGCATGGCCCAGAGCCCCAGCACACAGGGTATGGTATGCAGAGACAGGAGGATTGCTGGAACCAGCCTACCCCCCAAACCACAGCCTTCAGGTTCAGTGGGAGACTCTGTCTTACAGGAACAAAATGGGGAGAGGCAGAGACAAACACATGGCATCCTCCTATGGCCTCCCGATGTGTGCTCAGGGGCACACACATGAGCATGCACATACATGTGCACACATGCACACAGCCCCCACATACAACAAAATCAAGGAAGAAACGATGAAAAAGTGAGCACTATTTAAATGTGATTCCATTTGTGTGAGAGTTGGAGTAATTTGTTTTCAAGTAAGAAAGTTAAGCTTGGACTTGGCTGTTCGAGGACCACCCCTAGGAGGATGCTCACAGTGCATATGCTTCCTGGAGACGGCTGACCCTGGACCAGAAGCTTCTTCTACTGCGTAGCTGCCGTCTGACAGTGAACAAGTCACTTTTTTTTCTGTCAAAACAGGTTTCCTCATTTATGAAATCTTGAGATAAGGAGCTACCTGTTCAGGCTAGGGGTGTCCATGAGACAGGTGTACAGCCTGAGGGCATGCTATGAGCTGACCATACTAGACTATATTAAGGCGAGCTACCACATTTCCATCCATAAAGGACAACCTTTCTATTACACTCTATGTGTCTCTGCTGATGAAGTGGTTGGTAACATCTCTGAAAACTGTGCAAGTCAGCCCAAAGGTTCAGAATCAGGCCAACGAGGTAGACCTCAGGGTGGGCAATGTCTCCTCTTTCATATATTCGGATCTTTAGAACGCCAGCCAGTCTGGCATGATTTCACACACTTGGGTTTGGGGGAAAGGGGGTGATCATTCTTAAAAGGGATGCCATGGCCATCATTGGCAAACACTCTCGTGTTCTTGGCCAAACCTCCACACAGCAACATGTGTCAATAAACAGTTCCTCCCTCTTGAAAGCGGTCCAATATTTCTGTGGCAGGATCTTGTTCTTCCTTTGTGCCTTCCACTCTGTCCCCCTGTCACCTGTACAGAGCCTGCCTTCTGGCCCCAGGGCTGAAGATGCTCTCTCTGAAGCACCCTCCCCCCACGCACACCCACACCCACACAAGGCCCATTAAGGGCCATCTTGCATTGCATCCTTTCTCTATATTTGAGACTGCCAGTTGAGAGCGGCAACACGCCCCATTTATCACCAGTCTTTCTCGGTGGCCAGCCCATGACCTAGAGCCAAGCAAGTTTGCAAAGATCATTTGTTGCATTTGTTAGATAAATGGATGACCTTCCTTGGGCTGCCACACAGGACTCAGGCACTGGCTGTGTTGGTGTCCTTTCTGATAACAAATGTAAGTGCAGGTGGAGTACATGTCTTGTGTTTAGCCTGGTGCACAGGGCGAGATGAGGGCACACGCTTCTGACCTCAAAGCTCCAGCACGCGGCTGGGCAGCCATCCCCCTGTGGCCACCACCTTGTTCAGGTCTTTGCCACCTCATATTTGAACTTTTATCGTGGCCTGCTCTCCCTGTTTTACTGGTCTCCCTGTTTTACTGGTCTCCCCTTATTCTGGTCCATTCTACTTGTTGGTGCTACATTAATTTCCTTAAAAAGATATTTCAACTTGATCGTTTCCATGGTTGCCCAATGTCAACTCATTTCACGACCCTGAAACTACTGTTGGCCATGTCATTCCAAGCTCATCTCCCTCTGCTCTCACTTGCCACCCTCTGTTCTAGCTTGGAGAAGTATTCAGCCCCAGCAGCAGGGCCAGCTGGCCTGTGCTTAGGCCATTTCTGCCTCCGAAAGTGGCCTTTCTCCTCTATGAGTTTTTCCCATGTCCCTACCTACCCTCTCCAGTCCACAGTCTCTGATCTTGGAACACTTTCAGGAACTAAAGTCATGGGGCTCAGGGGCCACCTGGGAATAGGTGAGACAATAAATATTAATTGTAAAGGTATCATGGACGTGTGGTATTGGTTGTTTACACACTCTTGGCACCAACAGTTCACTTCCGTGTATTTTTGTGGAATCGAGGATACATATTCTATGTCCCTAACTATGGTATGAGTTCTTTAGGGATAGGATACTTTAAAAAAATCCCCAAAGAAGCTATAATTAGAATCTTATAAAGAGAAGTTATATTTATTTTATGTGTATGAATGTTTTGCTTATATGTATGTCTGTGTACCTGTGGGGGCCAGAAGAGGGTGTCAGATCCTCTGGAACTGGCGTTACAGATGGCTGTGAGCCACCATGTGGGTGTGGAATTGAACCCAGGTCCTCTGCAAGAGCAACACGTGCTCTAAACCATTGAGCCGTCTCTCTCTGGTCCCATAATATGTTTTTACTGATAGAAACCATATCGTGCTCTGAGAGGCAATCAATATTGGCAGGAAGTTTCTCCTGAGATAGACCAGAGAGGAGCACGTTTTTCTCAAGAATAAAGAAAGGGACAAAAGGGAGAAACAACAACAAAATCCCCCAAACACCAAACAAAACAAACAACCCCTCAAACCCAAACCCAAAACAACAAAAAACCTCAAAACCAAAACCCGAGGAAGAACTTCTGCTTGCAGCCTCCAACTTTCCTCCTCATATGCTAGCCTGGTCCTCACGTCACCCTGAGGACCTTCGTCTCTCTGCTTAGTCAGACGTCACAATTGTCACATAATATAGTATGTACTACGTGTATGATTTCTTGCATGTTTATATAAGTAATGTTGAGGGAGGGAGGGAGGGAGGGAGGGAGGGAGGGAGGGAGGGAGGGAGAGGGAGGGAGAGAGGGAGAGAGGGAGAGAGGGAGAGAGAGAGAGAGAGAGAGAGAGAGAGAGAGAGAGAGAGAGAGAGAGAGAGAGCACCAGCCAATGGTCATGAGATTCTCTTAAGTTTCTACTGAAATGGGCTGCCAGGTAGAAGTTAGAAATGACAAAGTGCCATATTTACTCACATGCAGGGATGGCTGAGACCTATTTGGGAGAATAAAGGTCAAGAGTGTGAGGAACCTGGTTCTACACAGTGGGGGTTTCATAAACACACACATTTTCTACCATATCACCAAAATGTCAACAGCTGTTTCTGCACAGTGTTAATTGAAGACTTACCATCTTCAGTGTTAATTGAAGACTTCATAGTAAGCATCATTTTATAATAGAGATGGAAGATTATATTTAGATAGAAAACATAGTGTTTTTTTTCATGTAATAAGACTATTTACTAGAACCTATTAACTTTTCTTTCTTTTTTTTCTTTTTCTTAAGAAACATAGAAGAAATGCCTATTCCTTTTAAAATCTTGAGTTATTTTACATTCCAAAAATACTGCTGTGAGATTCTTGTAGTCAATGAGTTCTATGGGCTGAATTTCACTTGTGGTAAGTATTCCATTTTACAATATTATTTTTACATGTTGTTCTAAGCAAGCAGTTTCTTAGGGAAATGTATTTTTGGGTGAAATGGTATGAGAGAGAGAGAGAGAGAGAGAGAGAGAGAGAGAGAGAGAGAGAGAGGAGATGACCTTGGATTTTCTTGGGTTTTATCCTTTGAAGCTGCCCACATTGTTGTTCGAAACTGAGTCTTTCACTGGGACTTGGGCTCTCTGATTAGCTAGGCTGGCTTGAGGAAGCATCAGGGACGCAAGCCTCTCCAGTGCTGGGGTTATAAGTGTGTGTCACCGTGCCCCGTCTTTTATGTGGGCGACTCGAACTCAGGTCTTCTTGTTTCTGTGGCAGTCACTTTAGTGAATAGGCCATCTCCCTAAACTCTTAGAAATGTTGTATTTTCATAATAAAATTTTCAAGCCTTGATTTGAATAAAGCCCACCATTTTCTCTGATTTTTTTAATGGAAAATATTCACTGGTCAAGTCAGTCTCCTGTAAATAGTCGACAGCTTGAGGACACTTGATATTCTTACAAGTGACAGGCCTATGTAATTGCTAGTATATTCTAGATAGTTCCTAGATGACTGAACAAATGTGGCCTCTTGTTTCCCCAAATGTGTATAGAATACAGATGGGTAAACCCATTTATTTTTAAGACAAAGGTCAACCTCCAAGCCAGGGCAGTGGGAACCCAAGGGCCCACAGCCACTGGAAATCCCAGTGTATGCGGAGAGTAGTGGCTAAATATTTTCAGATGACAATATCAGTAACTTTTAGGGTATTTGATGGCAGGCGACAACCAGGAATAGGGGAATGTATCTATTCTCAAAATACAATTAAATACTTTTCCATCTTCAAACCAAGCCAGGACCCCCAGACTCACTCTTGCTCCATCTCACTGTTAGTTCCAGGTTCTCCAGAATGTCACGTGGCTTTCATTTAAGAAGGCTACCTAGTGTGCTGAACGCTTGCTTTCTGAACATCAGGGAAATAGTTGTGATTAAATAACCTGAAATGCATCAGAGCTGACACTGTCACTCTTTCCCTTGGCAGGTAGCTCCAATACCTCTAGGCCATATAACCCAATGTGTTCCATGACCAAGGGAATCCAGTTCATCGAGAAAACCTGCCCAGGGGCCACATCCAGATTCACGGCAGACTTTCTGATCTTATACGCATTCATCCCAGTGCTTGTCACCCTAGGGATACTGGTTTTTAAAGTCCGGGACTACCTTATTAGCAGATAGTTACAATACCAGCCAGGAAAGAGTTCAATGGGCAGGTGTACCTGCCATGGACAACAGAGGAGTGTCGTCTTTTTTTTTTTGGTTTTTTCGAGACAGGGTTTCTCTGTGTAGCTTTGCGACTTTTCTGGATCTCACTCTGTAGACCAGGCTGGCCTCGAACTCACAGAGATCCACCTGCCTCTGCCTCCTGAGTGCTGGGATTAAAGGCGTGCGCCACCACCGCCTGGCGAGTGTTGTCTTCTAAACATCACGATTCCACTTGTGACCCTTGCACCCACCCAGGCCTCCAAGTGCTATGGAAACTGCTCACGGTCCTTTGCTGGTCCAGCTTGTGGGGAGACGTGGTACTTGGAAAGTGTGACTGAACTGGTCCGAGGATGTAAATAATAATAATAATAATAATAATAATAATAATAATAATAATAATAATAATAATTCATAAACCTATGGGAGATTAGTTTGACTTTTTTTCTAGACACAGAAAAATAAGCCTGTTTTAAAAATCATGTTTACATTTGATAAAGAATTTGATAAAACAAAAGTGTGTGTGATTACTGACCGAGAGCAATACAGGACAAAGTTCTGGGTTTGCCGCAGAAAGCCTTCTACAGAGGGGCTAAGGAGCTCCCGCTGCCATCTCAAAGTCACACGTACATGTGCTTGTCCACACGATGGGGCTGGTCACCTGATCACATCAGGCAGCTGCTGGACAGATGTTGGTGAACACCCCTGATACACAGCAAAGAAACCTCAGGAAGATGCTGAACATTGAATGCCACGTATCAGAGAGACTTCTGAGGGATATGTTTGCTTTTTTTCACCTTTAGCGTAGTTTGCCTTTTAAAATTCAGTGTTGCCGGGCGGTGGTGGTGCACGCCTTTAATCCCAGCACTCGGGAGGCAGAGACAGGCGGATCTCTGTGAGTTCGAGGCCAGCCTGGGCTACCAAGTGAGTTCCAGGAAAGGCGCAAAGCTACACAGAGAAACCCTGTCTCGAAAAACCAAAAAAAAAAAAAAAAAAAAAAAATAAATAAATAAATAAATAAATAAATAAAATAAAATTCAGCGTTATCGGACAGAATGTGACTGAGGAATGAGCTCCGTCAGTCTGGAGAACTGCCGCTCTGCAGTGCCCATAAATGACACAACAGCTCCCCTAAGAAGAGCTCTGGAGTTGCAGAGATGAGGGGCGCTGATAAGTGCAAACACACACCCACATACTTCCAGGGATGAAACGATGGGTGTGGGCTATGAAAAATGAATTCTCTGCTACGTGACTGATTATCTTTCTCATTGATCTGCAAGGAATTCACGAACAAGTCTGAAATTTAATTCTCTCAATGTCACCATGGTAACTAGGAGCGAGGCTCTCCGAGAGAGCACATGAACTTGTTCCGTTACTGTGACCTAGCTTGTAAAGAATGATAAATTATAGCACTTGAGATGTCTCCCATTAGAGTGGGAAGGAAGCCACAGTGGAAGTCTACTGCTTAGAACTGCATTTAAGGATCTGAGGCATTGGTATAGTACCAGCAGAGTACTGTCGATTTTTACGAAAGGTCTTTGACACTGATGATTACAGTGTAATAGTTACACAATCCTTACAGATTATACATGTCACATCAGCTATAGACAGTCCTAGAGACGATAACCTACTCAAACAGTTCAAAGAGAGTCCCACAGGGAGGAGCCTCTTTTGAAATCACTGATTTCAACCTACTGAAGATAGGAGGAAAGTGGACGCAGCGCCTATTATTCTATGCCCATATTATTCTATATCCATTCTCGTTCAGAAACACTGGAAAACTGACATCGTGAATGCCTTCAAGCCATGACCTGTTAGTGAGAGCACCCTGGAATCATGATGCCTTTGACCCCTGGCAGCTTGTGTCTCGAGTCACCAAACGGACAGTGATCTAAGAAAATCCACGTATAGAATGACTGTTTCTATTACTGTTGTGGCCTGGGCTGTCTGTGCCATCAGGAGGGGAAAGGAGGGCTTTCTCCACAGCACAGAGATGCATCAGGAACTCTCTAAACATTGTTCTCAAATGTCAGACCACATGCAGGACCACAGCAGACAGACTCCTGTTTCATCAAAATGACCCGATGGCGGCTACCACCCGCATGCCCTCACCTGTCTTCGTGTCCACAGCACATGAAGAGTCATGCAGGTCACAAGAATACATACCATTCCTGACTAATGACAATGGCTATCCTATCCAGAACTGGCTCCTTACATGTCATACCTGCCTGGAAGTCATCCTGGATGTCCAGCAACTCATGTTTGGGCCAACTTAGTGATAGGCTATCCCCTAAGGCTAGCCTGTTCTTTAGAAGGTGATATTAAACCAAATGTGACAGTCTCACTGGGTGAAGCGGGGAGAGGGGAGGATGGAGGTTGCTGTTTTAAAATGGCCCGTTCTCAGCAGCTGGGAATTTCTGGGTGTGAGGACCAGGAATGCGCATTGTACATAAGCACCTGCGGCGGCTTCTTGGGCCTCTCTGTTGAAGGTGAGATCACAACACCTGTCAGCTCCTTCCTGGCTTGCTACCACCTGCAGCTGAGAACACATTCTAGAAAGAACATGTCCAACATGGGCACGCAGCTTTATATGGGAACTGCTACCAGGACCAACAACATGGGCCAGCAGTTAAAGGCGCCTGCCTCCAAGCCTGCTGCCCCGAGTTCAATACCCAGAGTCTTCCAAGTTTTCCTCTGATCTCATACACATACCATGGCATGTACACATATACCATGGCATGTACACGTGTACACACACACACACACACACACACACACACACACACACACACTAAATTAACAAATAGATAAATAAGTAAATAAATGCAGAATAACTGGTACCAAACACCCTTGATTCATATAAACCAGAGCAGATGCTTACATGTGCCCAACAAGATTCAGACTGCGTAGACATCACAGGTAGGAGATAGAAAATTCTTTTATTTACAAAGAATTACATACAGTGCATAGTTTCTCTCTAGAAGGCTTCAGAACGTTCACAAAGCTGAACCAGAACACTTCCTCTAATACACTATACATCTCCGCTTTCCTCACACATGGCCACAGAAGGGAAGAAAAGAATCTTACTTGAACTCGGGAAGGAAGACAAAAACCCACACTAGTGGACCAGGGTCAAGAGTCCAGCTCAATTTGTTTCCAGGTCTTGGAAGAACTTCTCTTGTACTGTTCCAGTTCCTGAAACAAAGACCCGCATTACTTTAAGGAAACAAACAAACATAATTTCAAGTAGGCAATTGCTAGCTTCTTGATAATGACTTTGATAATGACTGCACTGAACACTTGTTTTCTACAAGACAGCCTCCAAAGCTCCTGGGCAGACTAAGCAGCGCTCAGAGATGAACTAAGTAAGGTTTTAGACACAATTATCTACTATACAGAATATACAGGTCACTTTCAATTAGCAACACAAGGCGTTTATACTTCAAGGATTTGAAAGTATCTGTATTTGAAAGCAATATTCAGCTCTTTCCAAAAGTTTGTTTGAAGTTAGCAGATTATCAGTATTTGAGATTTAAAAGTCCTTCCATACAGTGACTCTGCTTTTAGAACCATACTAGGGCTGGAGAGATGGCTTAGTGGCCAAGAGCACAGGCTGCTCTTCTAGAGGACCTGGGTTGGATTCCAAGCATCACATGGTGTCTCACAACCATTTATAACTCCAGTTCTAGGGGATCCAATGCCCTCTTCTGATCTGTGCATACATAAAGTACACAGACATACATGCAGGTAAACAACCACACACATAAAATAATAGTAAAAACCTTAAAAAAAGGAATTTGCCATACCGAGCTAGGTGTGGTGGCGCATGTCTGTAAGGCCATCACTGGGGAGGCGGAGACAGGAGGATCTTAAGTTTGAGGTAAGCCTGGGCTACACAGTAAGACCCAAGGACTGGGGTGTAGCTCAGTGGTGGAGTGTTTGCCGAGCAATGGTTTTCACCCCCATCACTGAAAAGACAAAATCACAGTGTGAGGTATGGCGGCAAATGCCTTTATTTCTAGTCCTGGGAGGCAAAGGCAGTGGAGGTCAGCCTGGTCTACACAGTGATTTCCAGGGCCATACAGGAGACCCTGACTAAAAAAACAAAAACTCTTCATAAAGTAAAAAGTTTTGTTTTTGTTTTTTTAGTTTTTTTCTCGAGACAGGGTTTCTCTGTGTAGTGCTGGCTGTTCTGGAACTTACCCTGTAGACCTGGCTGGCCTCGAACTCACAGAGATCCACTCGCCTCTGCCTCCCGAGTTCTGGGATTAAAGGCATACACCACCTTCTCCTTTATTTTTCTTTCTTTCTTTCTTTCTTTCTTTCTTTCTTTCTTTCTTTCTTTCTTTCTTTCTTTCTTTCTTTCTTTCTTTTCTTTTTTTTTTTGTTGTTGTTGTTTTTCGAGACAGGGTTTCTCCGTGTAGTTTTGGTGCTTGTCCTGGAGCTGGCCAGGCTGGCCTCGAACTCACAGAGATCCGCCTGTCTCTGCCTCCTGAGTGCTGGGATTAAAGGCCTGTGCCACCCTTTCTTAAAAGAGAAACTAACAGACGGCTTTGGAGATAACTCAGTGAGTACGAGAGCTTGCACTGCGAGTTTAAGACCCGAGTTCAAATCCCCAGCACCCATGTCAAAAAAGGAAGAAGAAGAAGAAGAAAACATAGAGAATAGTGAAACATGCAAGGTGTGGACAGACAGATGCTCCTGCTCCTACAACGTCTGCACAGCTGGAAACCGCTGTCTGCAGAAGGGACTGATTAGGGAGATGAGTGTTCATTTACACTCAGCCCTCGGGGGAGCTGGGGGAAACCGATGGTAGCCATATGTGCCCCATAAGAACAGCAACAGTGGGGGGCGGGGAGACAGGAGACTTCCTTCTGTCCTTCCGACACCTCTACATCTTTAACACAAGGTAGTTTCACAGCAGAGGTGGAAACCACGGACAGTAGCCTTCAAGAGGGGATCACCAAGGGATCACCTCCGGGCGGACTCTGTGCCAGTCACCGCCGAAGCAACTGTACAAAGTGTGTTGTTATCCTGGATAAACAAAGGTGGTTGTTCTGCATGATAAGCCAAGCACGGTCCAGCGGCTGGGGTTACTCACGGTCACAGCTGCTACGAACAAAATCCATTGCTGTCTTCATAAAAAGTGCAGGTTATCTTTCACAGTTATCCTTGAAGTTATTAAAACTGAACTGCTGAGGAGTTTCAAAGCCCTGTGTGTACTTGAGAATGCTTTTATGATAATAACTTGGAGGAACTCTTCAGTTTGGTTTATGTCTGAGTGACACCAATCCAGTTTACCAGTTATTTCCCACTTATCCTATTAAAGATTGCTAACTAGTGAAAAGTAGGTAACCAGGTGTGGGGGCACCCACCTTTAATCCCAGACCCCAGGAGGCAAAGGGGGGATCTCTACAAGTTTGAGGCCAGCCTGGTCTACATAGTGAGTTCCAGGCCAGCCAAGACTACACAGCTAGATAGACCTTGTCTCAAAACAACAAAAAAGATTCACAAAAGTAAAGTGATAGTGCAAGCTTTGTCTTTAACTGGAAATGGTCAATCGTTTTTTACCAAGATCCAGGTGAGGACATTGCTTTGTGGGTCTTTGCTGGCTGTGGTATATAATCTGCATACAACAGACAGAGAAAAGAATGGGGCGGTCACCTGGCCATGCCAAAAGAAGGAAAAGGAGTACTTAGCTGATTCATGACCCCCAAAAGGCCTCTAGATTTTCAAGATCACAAGCAGACGAACTCAGAACAATCGCTGTTTGAAAGGTGCTGCAAGGTTTTCTTGACACGGATTCCACGGCGGCTTACAGAGCCATTAAAAAACAAGACGAAGAAGCTCCCTCCCGGCCCACCCCTACCCACCACTACCCACCCCCTACCCACCCCAACTCTCTTAAGAACCCCTGAAGGCTCTGACGACACACAGTCTATGGTCTTATGATACACTGCATTTATATAATATGATATAATAATATATTATAATGGCTGATGGAGCATCTGCCACAGAGAACAGTAACATGGTTCTTCTCTAACCATGAGATCAGTGTGTCAGTGTGCTTAATTAAATTACAGCCCTAGGAGCAAGAGGATTGTTTTAAACTGCGGAGTCAAACAAGGGAACTATGGCTAAGCAAGAAGACCTTAAAAGGGAAAGCATTTACCTAAACCTCCCCTCCCCGCCCTAGACTCCTTTTAATAAAGAAGGGTCTTGCTGCTAGCCAAGGCTAGCCCGCAACTCCTGTGTCTACATAGACCCAGCCTTCTCAGGGCTAGGATTACAGTCACGTGTCACCTTGACCACTTTTCCCTTTTCTCCTCTTTTAACAAAAATATTGAAAAGAGGTAAAAGGGTGGAGCAAACACTTTCCTTTCAGATTCCCTACAATCAGGAATGGCTTCGAGCTCAAGGACTTTCTGTGAAAGCTGACAGAAGAGACTTGAGCAATAAGAGAAAAGAGTGCTAGCCAGGCAGACCCCGTCCACAGGCAGCTCTGGTCTGCCCATGCTCTGAGCCGTGGGCTGGCCTCACAGGTTACAGGACCTCCCTGCGTGGGAAAGGACTAGGCTCAAGACAGATCCAAAGGCTGTCTTCGCTATGCTGTGATAAGACATCACGACCAGAAGAAGCTTGGGGGAGAAAAGGGTTGATTTCAGCTTACACATACACCTGCATGTGCCTATCCATCCCCGACGGAAGTCAGGGTGGGAATCAAGCAGGGCGGGAACCTGGAGGCAGGAGCTGATGCAGAGGCCGTGGAGGGGTGCTGCTTACTGGTTTGCTCCTCATGGCTTGTTCAGTGTGCTTTTTTTGCGCATCCAGGACCACCTGCACAGAAATGGCACTGCCCATAATGGGCTGGACCCTCCCAAACCAATCACTAATTAAGAAAATGCCCTAGAGACCTGCCTACAGTCGGATCTTATGAAGGCTTTTTTTCTATTGCCGTTCTCTCTCTCTCAGATGACTCTAACTTGTGTGAAATTGACATAAAACCAACCAGCACAGTGGCATAGTCTTTCAGTTCCTCTGGGGGTAGTGAGTTGTAGGATTGTCCATTCAAGGTCAGTCTGAGCTACCAAATGAGACTGTTAAAAAAATTTTTTTTTGAATAGCGATCTTAAAAGAATGAAGCATTGTGGGATGTGGTGGTGGGGTGCCCACCACTTTGCTGGAGGGATTATGTATAGAGAGGTAATTCCTCAGTGGCAACTGAGCTTTTTGGGTGGGACTGAATGGAAGCCACAAGCTTGCTGCTCCATCCTAAACCTGCCAGGCTCCAATTTCATTGTGAATGTTTCAAGGCTCGGAATGCCACTTTCTGTTCCAGACTAACAATCTCAGGTGCTAACAATGGGTGTTGGGGGTAGGGAAAGAGCCAAGGGAAGATCAAGGCCTGTCTGGCGTAGGCTCTGAGCTAGCCCTCCACTCACAGACAACGGCACTATAATTTAATGATACAGGATGTCGTCTCTCTTCCTCAGAAGAACAAGGCTGAGCCAGGGCTGGGTCAGAGGTAGGTCAGCCATGGCCAGTTCTGCCTTAGGAGCCTGCAGGTTGCTTCAAGGGGAACACCTGGATGGAATTATGGAAAATCCTAAGCACAGATTTAAGTCAGAAGCAGCTAAGCTCTTCTTTTAAATGAATACACCATTATTCAGTGCCAACTCACATCTAAAAATCACAATGGTATTTTCAAGGGAAAATGCTACCCAGTAATCAATAATCATTAAAAGATAAAAGAAGCAATATGAAGACGGAGATACAGACAACTGGTTAGATTTTCACCTAAAGCTCATAATTTTTTATTTTCTCTATCATTTTTCTCTCTATCTGTCAGTCAACTTGTCTGTCTATCTATCTATCTATCTATCTATCTATCTATCTATCTATCTATCTATCTATCTATCTATCATCTATCTATCTTTGAGACAGGGTCTCACTCTATGGCTCAGGCTGATCTCAGATTTGCAAATGTCCTGCTGAAGCCTCTAGAGTGCTGGATGAACTTTTGTTTTAAGCTATCCCAGTAAAACTGGCAGCAACTATATTGCCCATATACAAAATACAGGTATACATGTAAATGCCTAGAGAGAATGTTAAGAATCTCCTAAATTAATTTTGAGAGGATTACCACTTTGCATATCAGCACACAGTTGGGAACAGCTTAAGCTTCTGCAATTCCTTCATGGAAAGCATGAAAAAATATTCAAATTAAATTTTTGTTTGTTTTGTTTTCAAGACAGGGTCTCACTATGGCTGTCCTGGAATTCACTATGTAGACCAGGCTGATCTTAAACTCACACAAATCTACCTGCCTCTGCTACCTGGCTTTAACAGAAAAAAAAAGGATATCAGGATGTCAAACTTTAGAATCAGCTATCAATGAAATAATCAAGCATCAAATGGTAATCATTGTGGTACCTGTATGGCAAAAAGTACAAATGACATGCAGATTCTATGTGTGCAGTCTGAAATTAGCACAACTTATCTACCAGAACAACACAAATTAAATTGGCTTTTAGGCAAAATGGAGATATTACATATTTTCTTAGGTAATAAAAAAAAATCTGTCATCCAAGCATTCTAGCCACTCCGATGCGTTAACTGAATGCCACAGTTGAGCAAGACGCTCCAGGCGCAGGGCTTGTCCTCCACTTTCACTCAAAGTGAAGTCAGAGAAGATACAATTCCAAAGTGTAAATTCAGAGTTCAAATACGTCAGCGCATTACTAACGTCTGTGCATATGACCTTATTAAAGCAGTCAAGATGCAATAGAAACCAATAATGACAGTTAATAATTGACTCAAATACTAATTGGGAGATGACCTCCAGTAACCTCTCCAGCCAAGGTTCATGCACAATGAGGGTTACATCAGTTCATCTGAGTGTCCCCACCTCATGTTTCAAGCTTTGCTAGAGCTACCAAACCGTTTACATATTCATAGCAGGTTTTCAAGCTGTCTGGAATATGTTTAAATAAAACATTTGCTTACTTAATTTGAGGACCTCTTAAGGTAAAGAGTGAGTGCTAGGAAAAATGTCTGGGTCGCCAGTCCCAGTAGACAAGTGTCTTCAAATAACCCTTCCAACAGTGTGACTGCCCAAGTTACAAAGTTCTACAAACCCGCCCAGATACGGTCAGGCTTTCAGTTTGCAGAGTGTGCCATACAAACGTGTCCTCATCCAAGGACAGATAGTGTGACATCTCATTTTATCACTGTAAAAGGAGAGCTGACAAAAGTCTATGTCCAGTATTTGTGTCATGGTGAATTCACCAACAAACGATTCTATTCTTACTTAAGATTTGCATACTGAAATGGGGCTATCCTGGCTCGTCCACTTCTAAGCATCTTCTTCAGAGATCCTAGGGTCCATCAGGGATGCTTATGTATCTTGGCCTGAATGGATAAAGCCCTTGGACAAGGTAATTCTCCAAGTACTAGGAAACTATACTATGTCTGACAACAGAGTAGGAACCAAACACTTCCAAAGAGTATCAGGAAAGCATTTCTCCAGCAGAGAGGGTGGGAGCCATACCCATCTTTAACATCAAGTCAGTTGGAAAAGGGTTTGTAAGCTTTTACATTATCTCTGGGTAGTGGAAAGGCAGGTTTCTTCTATATGCATATCAGAGCTTTTTTCTACAGAGATGTAATAATTTTTTTTTTTTTTTTTTTTTTGGTTTTTCGAGACAGGGTTTCTCTGTGTAGCTTTGCGCCTTTCCTGGAACTCACTTGGTAGTCCAGGCTGGCCTCGAACTCACAGAGATCCACCTGGCTCTGCCTCCCGAGTGCTGGGATTAAAGGCGTGCGCCACCACCGCCCGGCGAGATGTAATAATTTTACAAGTAAAAAAATTAGGAAAATGTATGAATTTCTCAATGTATACCATATTTCGGTGCAATTGAGTTTTGGGAAATACCTGATCCTTCTGAATTCTCATCTCATCCACTTCACTTTCTGCATACTGTGGATCTCGGGCAGGGTCCTGGATCGCCTTCAGGGTGCTGGTACTCTAAAATCATGATTCTCTAAGTCATTTCAGGCCCACAACCCACATTTCAATGGCCACCATCTGTCTAAGGGACCAAGCTCCATCAGCCTGGCACTGAGAGTTCTTCAGTCTCCACCACTCTTTGGAAATCCACCTCAGATACACTTGCCGCCCCCCGCCCCACGTCCTCCCCCACCCCCACCCCCCATCATTTGTCTCTCTCTTCCAACAGCCAGAGAGCTTTGTTTGGAAGGGGACAGGGGCCATGTCTTACTCAGCTTTTAACCTCCATGGTGCTTGGTTTACAACGGTCTCAACAAACATTTCATCATTTAGGAACATGAGAAACAGAGTCATCATGGTAGAACCTTCATGGCACTTCCTGTCACAGATGACTGTAGCTCTCTAGCCAAGGGGAATACACACCTTTGGGGGGAAGAGCTTTTCATACACCTTTTTCCACAGCTCCATTGGCGAATGGGCCTGAAGCTTTCCAATGTCACTATCGGGAACAGGAGGGGACCCTAAAATAGAAAGTTTTACCTCACATGACTACAGAGATTAAATTAGTGTAAACTATTAATAAAGCAGATGTCATCTATTAAAGTACAAATCTCAGGTCACTCATTTTCCATCTCCGTGTTACAGACACCATTAAAATGATGCCTAGCTAGGCTGTTGTGCTGCCAGAGGCAGTAAGAAGTAACGGGTGAGCTAACACTCTTTTTCCACACCCTGCACCCGTATCTGTGCCCCATTAACAGTAGTTCCAGAGCTTGATGTTTACACTAGAAACATGCATGCACTTGTGATAGAGAGCTCATGCAGGAGCACCATTGGTTTTATGGAAAACTGATCGTAACACAGACGTTCATTCCTAGTAGATAATGAACTGGCATTATGCACAGTTTTGTTTTATAACACCAGGAAACAGTCCAAATATCAGCTGGAACCGTGGGCAGCGTATACACTGAAAACCCACCAAAGTACACCGAGTCCAAGATAATACCGACTGGCAAACTTTTCTACATGTGTGTAAATGCAGAGTGCTGTGGAGATGTGAAAAAAACTCCCTACACACACACACACACACACACACACACACACACACACACACACACACACACACACGACTCAGCGTCCTCTTCCCCTTGCGGTGCTGGAACTGTACCAAGGACCTCACCCCAGCTGGGCACTCGTCACTGAGCTACAGTCACAGTACTAGCCCCACCATTTTAATGAGGAAAATGTATTTATATCTTGAATATTTACATTACTTTGAAAAATTAAAAAATTCAGTTACTTTCTGGCAATTTTTAATCTATAACCTGAGATTTTTCCATTCTTTCTAACATCTTTATCGTCCCCAAACTGTTCATGACCTTCAAGGACTTCCTTACTATCCTGGTGGAAAGTACTGATTCACTGATTCACTACCGTGTGTGTGTGTGTGTGTGTGTGTGTGTGTGTGTGTGTGCGTGTGTGTGTGTAAAACACTGATGCTGGGAACTGAACTTGGATCCTTTGGAAGAGTGGCAAGTGCTCTTAATTGCTGAGCCATCTCTCAGCCCCAGATCCGTGATTTTTAAATTCAGTAATTAGCAAGCCTTTTCTGGCTAACTATTCCCACAGACAGAATTCTGCCAGCGTCATCCATCAGTGCACTATTCCCACAGACAGAATTCCGTCAGCGTCATCCATCAGTGCACTATTCCCACAGACAGAATTCCGTCAGCGTCATCCATCAGTGCACTATTCCCACAGACAGAATTCCGTCAGCGTCATCCATCAGTGCACTATTCCCACAGACAGAATTCCGTCAGCGTCATCCATCAGTGCACTATTCCCACAGACAGAATTCCATCAGCGTCATCCATCAGTGCACTATTCCCACAGACAGAATTCCGTCAGCATTATCCATCAGTGCACTATTCCCACAGACAGAATTCCGTCAGCGTCATCCATCAGTGCACTATTCCCACAGACAGAATTCCGTCAGCGTCATCCATCAGTGCACTATTCCCACAGACAGAATTCCGTCAGCATTATCCATCAGTGCACTATTCCCACAGACAGAATTCCATCAGCGTCATCCATCAGTGCACTATTCCCACAGACAGAATTCCGTCAGCGTCATCCATCAGTGCACTATTCCCACAGACAGAATTCCGTCAGCGTCATCCATCAGTGCACTATTCCCACAGACAGAATTCCGCCAGCGTCATCCATCAGTGCACTATTCCCACAGACAGAATTCTGCCAGCGTCATCCATCAGTGCACTATTCCCACAGACAGAATTCCGCCAGCGTCATCCATCAGTGCACTATTCCCACAGACAGAATTCCATCAGCGTCATCCATCAGTGCACTATTCCCACAGACAGAATTCCGTCAGCATTATCCATCAGTGCACTATTCCCACAGACAGAATTCCGTCAGCATTATCCATCAGTGCACTATTCCCACAGACAGAATTCCGTCAGCATTATCCATCAGTGCACTATTCCCACAGACAGAATTCCATCAGCATTATCCATCAGTGCACTATTCTCACAGACAGAATTCCATCAGCGTTATTCATCAGTGCACTATTCCCACAGACAGAATTCCGTCAGCGTCATCCATCAGTGCACTATTCCCACAGACAGAATTCCGTCAGCATTATCCATCAGTGCACTATTCCCACAGACAGAATTCCATCAGCGTTATCCATCAGTGCACTATTCCCACAGACAGAATTCCATCAGCGTCATCCATCAGTGCACTATTCCCACAGACAGAATTCTGCCAGCATGCACAGTGATTCTCAGGGCTCTTGAAATTAAGCTGGCACTACTAAAAAGATGCCAATCTGTCTCCACCATCCATTAAGCAACACCACCTCATTCTTTGCTAAGGTCTTAGGAGTATTAGAGGATGGAAACACCAGCCTGTTGCCATGTGAAAAATCAAACCATAGCCAAGGTTCTAAAGAATTGCTAGGCCCAAAGAGCTTCTTGGAAAGATAGGGGACTTGATAAATATACTATGGATTCTGTGAGTTTAGAAAATACATCTCAATAGCTAAGGCAGACTATTCCGTCTTGCACTTTTTTACATTTTGAAAGAGGGTCATGCTATACAGCCCAATCTGACTGGCCTTGGGTTTAAAGCAATCTCCTGCCTCAGCCTCCGGAGTGCTAGGATTACAGGTGGGATATACCACCACACCCAACTGGAAAACTGTCTTATAATGGAAAATTAAGGCGTATTTAAAGGTTCTTGGTTTACTCTATCACTTCAGCCCCACATAGTCGATCATTATTCACAGCGAGCTCTGCAGTCCCCTGACTACCCTATACTCCTGATTTCTTCTAAACTTGGGGAACTAGAATTTAAAAATGCATTTCCCCCTGATGGCGGTAGGCTCAGAATTCATCTCTGGTGCATGAGGGGGCTTTTTGAAGCCCACTACCTATGATGGGACACGTTGCACAGCCTTGAGGCAGGGAGAAGGGGCTGGACTTGCCTCTACTGAATGTGCCTCCCCAATGGGGAGGCCTTGCCTTCTTGTGGGGGGGGGGTTGTGGGGGAAGGATGGGGGGATGGGAGGAGGGAAGAGGGGGATCTTTGATTGGTGTGTAAAATGAATGAAAAAATTTTCTTAATAAAAAAGTACATTTCTTTAAAAGTAGAATAGAGATCAGAAATCTGTCTCCCATGTAGTACCATACATTCTACCACAAATATATCAGTGTGTTGCAAGCTACATCAATTCTGGATAAAATAAATACATATGAAATAACTGCCAGAAAATGAAGCCAGAAATGGTGGTGTGCTGGAGACCAAGGAAACAGGAAGACAAAATCAATAAGCAATTTAAAAAGATTAAGCAATATTAATAAGTTCACCAACCTATTTGACATAAAGAGTCCAATCCTGCTGTGATAAACAGTGGTTTATTCTGATCCACACATATTGATTTGCTGTATGGCAAAGAAAAAGATTCTAATTTAGGTCACCAATCGAATATGCTGCCACACTCTACTGTAAACACGAGGGCCAATTTTATATAAGTCACTGACGAGAGAGCATTGACCCAAATGGACCAGTGAACACTGACTCTGACAGAATCCCACCTTCTAAGTCTAAACTAAGAGAAGAGCAAAGCAAAAAGATAGACACTAAAACTTTCAATTCCATTTAAAATTAGCAGAAGAAAATAATAACAAAACGAAAGCTAAAGAGATGGAAGAGAAGATATAATAGAAATCAGGGAACAAGGATAATTGGAAAATGTTTAACAGTACCTCTTATCAATACCAAATGCCAACTGGTTGATAACACCACGTATTTTCAGTAACAGAGCTTCCGATTTGCTGGTAAACTGCAACAAACAGGAGATTTAATTAAACTCCGTTCTATAATCTCTGTAACCGGTAAAAATACGGTTCTGAACAAGCACACACAGCGAGAGAATTACAACTTCTTTGCCTCAAAACACTTACATTTGGGGAGACAAAACAGAAGCTGAATAAAGAAATCGTGATAAACTTGCCTCGCTACCCAGAATTCACGAGTGCATGATGTGGAAAGGACCCCTGTGAACACAGCAATCACTTCACCTTCTCAGGTGGTCAGAATTTGCACGTTTGTGCTGTGTGTAGACACCAACATTCCTGGTTAGACAACTAGAGGCATATATCAAAAGTGACTGTAACATCTGCAGGTGCACTGCCCGCCATCAGGGCAGTGGTGTGGCAGCTGCGGGCAGGGACAGACATTGGGACTCGCTGAAGTGACTGTTCAGCTTCTTATTTGAATTGCCTGCGGAGCCTGAAGAAAGAATTACCGAATACTCTCATGGTGAAAAATAAGAGGATCGAACCAGAGCATCTCAGGAGAGGAAAAGGACGTGGCTTCTACTGATAACGAGGCTCTGACACTGCGTGGAACCAGGAGGCATGGTTACTCTACCAACTGTTAAGTCAGGGTTCGCCTTCTAAATACCATGCCATTCAAAGGCAAAGGGAACAGCTGGGATGTCCGAAATGGCAGGGTGGGGCCTTAAACTGGAGTGAAATACACTTATAAGGCAAAGATATCAACTCCCCGGTTCCCATGGCAGACCCACAAGGTCACAGAGGAAATATTCAAGGAGGGCACTGGGGTACAAAGATGAGACACAGCCATTTAATACAAAGAATTAGAGCATGTTAATGTGTATCATACGGTACTTAAAAATAGGGAAAATTTTAATTAAAAAATGATTGTTTTGTTTTGCTTAATTTTACTATATAGTTTTATATTTATTACAATATAATTAATATATTTTTGTTGATTTAAACTACGTAATTTTGTAACATTTTGTTTGTATTGCTGAGCGGTAGTGGTGCACGCCTTTAATACCAGCACTCAGGTGGCAGAGGCAGGCGGATCTCTGTGAGTTCGAGGCCAGCCTGGTCTACAGAGTGAGTTCCAGGACAGGCACCAAAACTATACAGGGAAACCCTGTCTCGAAAAAAAAAATTTTTTTGTTTGTGTTATATGGGCGAGGGGAAAACCTACTCAAAATATGTTTCACAGGAGGTAGGTGTGGGAGAACATTGGAAGTTCTCTCACTAATTACTGCAACTGCTCCCTCTCTCGAACACCTCCACACACAGCTGTGGACCTCCATGAATCAGCTCAGTGCTGGGGACTAACTCATCCTCACCTAGAGCAACACACCCCATTTTCAGATAATGATCATGTTGGAACGCCCCTCCCTGTTGATTAGTACTGGGGTATTAGTGTCAGAACACCCCTCCCTGTTGATTAGTACTGGGGTATTAGTGTCAGAACACCCCTCCCTGTTGATTAGTACTGGGGTATTAGTGTCAGAACGCCCCTCCCTGCTGATTAGTACTGGGGTATTAGTGTCAGAACGCCCCTCCCTGTTGATTAGTACTGGGGTATTAGTGTCAGAACGCCCCTCCCTGTTGATTAGTACTGGGGTATTAGTGTCGGAACGCCCCCCCTGTTGATTAGTACTGGGGTATTAGTGTCGGAACGCCCCTCCCTGTTGATTAGTACTGGGGTATTAGTGTCGGAACGCCCCTCCCTGCTGATTAGTACTGGGGTATTAGTGTCGGAACGCCCCTCCCTGCTGATTAGTACTGGGGTATTAGTGTCGGAACGCCCCTCCCTGTTGATTAGTACTGGGGTATTAGTGTCGGAACGCCCCTCCCTGTTGATTAGTACTGGGGTATTAGTGTCGGAACGCTCCCCCCTGTTGATTAGTACTGGGGTATTAGTGTCGGAACGCTCCCCCCTGTTGATTAGTACTGGGGTATTAGTGTCGGAACGCTCCCCCCTGTTGATTAGTACTGGGGTATTAGTGTCGGAACGCCCCCCCCCCTGCTGATTAGTACTGGGGTATTAGTGTCGGAACGCCCCTCCCTGCTGATTAGTGCTAGGGTATTAGTGTCGGAACGCCCCTCCCTGTTGATTAGTACTAGGGTATTAGTGTCGGAACGCCCCTCCCTGCTGATTAGTACTAGGGTATTAGTGTCAGAACGCTCCTCCCTGTTGATTAGTACTGGGGTATTAGTGTCAGAACGCTCCTCCCTGCTGATTAGTACTAGGGTATTAGTGCCAGAACGCTCCCCCCTGTTGATTAGTACTAGGGTATTAGTGTCGGAACGTTCGTATTGATTCTTGTAAAAACTGTAGAAACATTTTCCAAAGCATCGTGTCACCCTGACATACAGACAGACAGAGCTCAGTCTTAAAAGGTGGCGAGAACACATAATGAAGTGTATTTGAAATGCTCTAAACACATAACAATTGAAAATATACAGCATACATGGTACTTTCAGCCATGAAAGCGAAGGGCTTGGCCATGCTGCCTCCACATTTCTCTGAGTGCTTTAATTTAGAGGAGAGGAGACTATTACATATTTATTCAAAGACTAAGGTAGCTTTGCTTTTGGTTTTGAGACAGGAACTGTCAACTTTTTGGGTTGGTCCGTCTCACCATGTAGCTCAGGCTGGCCTGCATGAGCGCCTCCTGCCTCCGTCTCCTGAGTGTGTTCAGACATCACCACCATTTACCAACTAGCTCCATGTTTCAGGCCACACACCGAGCCCTTCCCACCCCTTCCGCTGCTCCTCCTAAGAATCCTATGAAGGAGGCACCATTTCCGTCCGTTTGTGCCCAAGAGGAGGGGGACGCTTACGTGATTGCTAAATCATGTGTCTAATAATCGGTCACACTGACATTGAGCCAAGGCAGCATGGCTTCAAAAGTCATGATTTTAACCGCTACAACATCATTTCTTTTACATAAAAGCATCTTGTTGAAAGTTTTTCCCTGTTTCCTTTTGAGGGACTATAGATTCTAATTCTTTTTTTTTTTTTTTTTTTTTTTTTTTTTTTGGTTTTTCGAGACAGGGTTTCTCTGTGTAGCTTTGCGCCTTTTCCTGGAACTCACTTGGTAGCCCAGGCTGGCCTCGAACTCACAGAGATCTGCCTGGCTCTGCCTCCCGAGTGCTGGGATTAAAGGCGTGCGCCACCACTGCCTGGCAGATACTAATTCTTAAAGAGAAAAATGAAAATGAGTGAAAACACCAATATATCTCTGTCAGCTGGCCTGGGCTTACAGACACAGGCCATGTAGGGAGGAGAAGCCACAGCAAGCAGAGCGTGCTCTGTGCACACCTCACGGCCTGCAGGAACAGGGCTTTGGCAGTGGGGGAGGAAAGAGGGCAAAAGGTGACATTAGGCACATCTGTTAGGCACATCTGTGAGCCCAGCTCCTCCTTCCCGCACATTCCCTCAGGAACAGGACTGACCATCAGTGAGGCTCCGTAATAATGTGCAACAAACCGAAGCGTCTTGCATATCACCTTTCTCTTCTCAGGATCAAAGTCCTGGAGAAAAAAAAATTATTAAAAGGAAAAAATAAGCCGAGAGATCTCAACAGTTCACTTGGGCAGACACACGTTATTTATTTTTAAACCCCCCACCCTGAGGAGTTGGGCGCGGTCACCTCCACGTTCCTGTCTACAGAGACCGAACAAGGCTGCAGCCCGCTACTGCCAGAGCTATCAGATCCGCTTAAACGCTCGGCTTAAGGGAATCCAGATATAAGCACACATTTTATCCTGAGGAATACCCGAAGGATTCTCTGACAAGCCAAGATAAGAAGAAATTAATTTCCTACTTTCTTCAATTTAAAGTTGGGAAGTAAATCTTATCCCTCAGCGGCTGAAGATTCGTTTCCTAAGTCTTCTGCCTCGTCCCTGTTCTAACCATTGTACTCTCTTTCCTCACTTCTTTGGGACATCCTTGCTCTATCTCCCTTTCTAAAATCCTTAAGATGGCTGTCTCTGAGCCTGTCCCTTCCAGAGTTACAGTTCTTATTTCATCATTTTTATTCCTCCCCACAAAGCATAGCCATACATGTCCAACGAAGAGCTGCAAAGGGAGCACCTACCTGAAAAATATCATATTTACTTCCGATTATGACCAGGGGTATTGGAAACGGGTCAATTAACTCACGATCCTGTTAATAAATATACTTGGTTGATTACAATTGTTTATTGCTATGCCCTCAGGAATTTATATTTACTTAAAAAACCACCATTTCTGGTCTCTTCATATTCTCTGTCATAGAGTTTGTTACTATATTTACTTTCACTTCCTGCTGTATTTTAAGTGTGAAGCCAGAAACAGCAAGTCCCTCAACACCATGGTTCATTCATTTCCCTGTTCTGTTGTTCTGTTTTCTTCCTCTCTCCCTCCCTCCCTCCCTCCCTCCCTCCCTCCCTCCCTCCCTCCCTCCCTCCCTCCCTCCCTCTCTCTCTCTCTCTCTCTCTCTCTCTCTTCAAGACAGTGTTTCTCTGTGTAGCTCTGGCTGTCCTGGAACTCACTTTGTAGCCCAGGCTGGCCTCGAGCTCAGCGCTCTACCTGCCTCTGCCTCCTGAGTGCTGGGATCGGAGGTGTGTGCCACCGTCGCCTGGCTATAGTTCTGTTTTCTTTCACTGTACATCATCTGTATGGAGTTTCTAGTGTATGTTAATTGTTTGCTGTTTGGCTTCGTTCTGATCTGATACTATGTTAGACACATGCACACAATGGACACCATGAAACGCTTCTCTTAGTTTTCTAGATGACAACATTTCAGGCTGCATTTAAATAACTTGTGTTGCATCGCAGCAAGTTTATAATTTAAACAGCTTTTAGATGACGGGGAGAGCATCGTGACATGTGACAGACATTAAATGAATGTAGGACACACAGTGCTGGGCAAGGTTGGGGAAACTCGGCTCCCGCTTCAATCTGCAGCTTCAGCCGCTCTGCACCAGTCCATCTGCATGCTCACCTCCATCTTACCGAGATTATAAAATCAATATCAAAACTCTACTTTAAAACTCCATTTCTTTTGAGTGGTATGATATACCACAATAATCACAGGGGATGTCTAACAAGAAGACATAGCCATCTTTGCCTTGTTTTGCTCTTACTGAGGTTTGATGAAATTGCTATAATTTTCCGGTGAGCAGGTTCATCTACATCCAACAAATTTTAAGTCATGCAGAAAACTGAGGATGCTGTGCTGCGACGCTGTCTCGACTCAGTGTGGGGCAGACGCCAGGAGAAAGCAATAGCAACTCACCGGATGGTCCTTCTGCATGATGCTCCACATCTTCTGCCTCATCTCCGAGGCTGCTTTGGAATTTATCTTCCCCAGCTTCATTATCACTTTGTCTACGTGGCTTTTTGTGGCTTGCAACAGATTTTCCATGGTGGGCCAGAGATCATTAGGTTTGGATAGATCCAGGACAAGAACAATAGAGAATGTCCTACAGAGATGACAACAGCTTTAAACAAGATTCCCAACAGTGGCTGTTTTGAGGCATGAATGTACTGACATTTATCTAAAGTAGTTTAAGAAAAACCCAGCATATCATCATTCTAAGAGGGGGGTGAGAGCGAGAACTCAGAGTCGAAGCTGTATGTATGTGGGTGTTCTTCCCCCCGGAGCTCAGTATCACACAGAAACAAACCAGTTCAGACAGAGGGGCTGAAAGCACATGGGTCCAACAACGCCAAGTTTAGACCTAATCTCACCTCGCGCTCCAGAAGAGGGGCCAGAATCTGCCAAGGACAGCAGCAACACAACATGGAGGAGACGGACGACTGACGAGCCTCGCTGGGAGCCCTTTCTGAGGGCCCTCCCTAGAAGATGTGGTGACGCCCATACTATGGATCTGAGTTTAGAAGTTCGTATTTATACAACCAGCAGTCTGAAGAACTGCCTGTAAGTGAAGCTGTACGTCTTCCAGCCCTGCTTCTCTGAAAGCACAGCCCTGACTAGCAGAGGACACTGCTGTCACCACAGGCAGAGGACTCCATCCCTACACATTAAACACGAATCTAAACAACAACGAAATAATCTACTTAAACATTCATTCAAATAACTCCAAAGAGATGTGCTCTTGGCAGAGAAGCACACGAAAAGATGCTTAAGGACTGGAGAGATGATCGGTTCAGCAGTTAAAGCATGGCTGTTCTCCCAGAAAATGAAAGTTCAATCCCCACACCCAAAGGGTGGCTCAGATCCATCTATGACTCTAGTTCTGGAGTGGGGTTGGTGGGTGGGTTTGGAGGGTGGTGGTGGGGTGTGGCACCCCTGCTGTCCTCTGTAGGCACTGCATGCCTGTGGTGCACAGATCCACATGCATGTGTGTGTATATGCATGTTTGTGTGACACCCCCTGCTGGCCTCTGTGGGCACTGCATGCCTATGGTGCACAGATCCACATACATGCAGGCAAAATACCCATACATATAAAATTTTTAAAAATTAAAAAATGCTCACCACCATTAATTATGGGGAAAGTGCAAAACAAACCCCCAGCGATAGGATAATCACAGCCATTAGGGTAGCTGTTACCAAAGAAAAGAAGACAGGAAGTGCTCCTGAGAACACAGAAGTATTCGAACTCTGTAACACAGGTAAGAAAACAAAATGGTGTAGCCGCTGCGGAAAACAGCGTGGCAGTTCCTAAAACAATCAGAAAGAGTCACCACATGATTCAGCAATTCTATTTCCAGGTCTATGCTCCAAGTTCTGAAGAAGCTAAACTTGTTTGTTGTTGTTGTTTGTTTGTTTTTTGAGACAGGGACTCATCTTGTAGCCCTGGCTGTCCTCGAACTTATTTTATAGCCAAGGATGGCCTTGAACACACTGTGATCTGCATGCCTTGGCCCCAGGCTGCTGGGATTACAGGCATGAGGCACTATGCCCAGGAGAAAGCTATGACTGAGTAAGTGTGTGTGTATCAGTGTTCATGGCAACCCCCAAATGCCTGTGGACAGGTCAACAGAAGGACAAACTGTAGTATATACATACACAGATGAGGTATTGCTCACTTTTACAAAGGAAGAAAGCTTGAGACATGCTCCAGTGCGAACCTTGAGACATTATGCTAAGTTAAACTACAAAAAGACAAATACTAGATGACCTCATGACAGAAGGTACCATCGAGTCAAACTGCTGAGAGCCTGCAGGAACTTCACTGCAGAAGGACAGAAGTCCCTAGTACTAAATGTGGTGGCATTGGTTGTAGGACAGTGGAAATACACTTAATGCCACAGAATAACTCGTTTATAAATAACGTCAGTGGTGAATTTTAGGTTCTGTATATTTTATCAACTGAAAAACAAATATATATAAACCTAGGAATGCTTTAGAATATGGTAATAATCTGTACACAGACATTTAATCATGGCCACATATTGGTTTTTTTTTTTTTTTTTTTGAGGCAGGGTTTCTCTGTGTAGACCTAACAGTCCTGGAACTAGCTCTGCTTGCCTCTGCCTCTAGAGTCCTGCTCCATCACACCAAGCTCACAGACAACATTCTTTTCTTTCTTTTTTTTTTTTTTTTTTTTTTTTTCCCGAGACAGGGTTTTTCTGTGTAGCTTTGAGCCTGTCCTGGAACTCACTCTGTAGCCCAGGCTGGCCTCGAACTCACAGAGATCTGCCTGCCTCTGTCTGCTGAGTGCTGGGATTAAAGGTGTGTGCCACCCGCCCACCCGCCCGCCCCCCACCCCCACCCCGCCCACGCCACAGTCAACATTCTTATTCAACAGACAAATACTCTGCTAGGAAACAAGATGATGCTATTTAGTTATTTTGTGTGAGTCAGTCCAACCAGCTGTTCGGTGTAATTCATACCAAACAGTATACAAAGTCTATGCCTGTGGTCTCAATTAGAAAGGAATCATTTAGACATTAATTATGAGCCATAGCTGTAAAATTATTGTCCAGACAAACATTTCCACGTCACCTTACTAAGCTTATAAACATTCGGCTTCACTATAGACTCATATAATAAACATGTAGTAGTAAAGAAACTAATTTTACTTTATACTTTAATAGATTATACTTTGTTTTATAGTTGTATTTTTTTAAAGACCTATGCAACCTTTTTACTATGGTCAAATACATACAACATAAAAATCATTTTTGTCATTAAAAACAGGCAAAAGAGAAATGGATTACCCAACTTTTCCTACTAATAAATGTTTTGCTTCTAGTACTTATGTTGCTCTGTACTTTCTTTATGGCAAATGTTAGCTAAGAAAACAGCTTAAAAAATTCTTCAAGTGGGATCAGACCACAGGAAATGTTCTATTGCAAATTATCTAAAGCCTGTGGAAACACTCAGTTCTATGGACATTTAAAGGAAAACAATATCGCATTGCATGTGTCAATATATCAGTTTCTCAATTTGCTGGTTTTGCTCAATACAAGGAAATTATGTGTAAACTAATTCCAGTTTTAAAATTCTCCATGATTAGCAACTACATGAAGTGAAATCCTCTGCAACCCCAATTCTTTGACGACCCAGCAGCTGACTTTGCACCCAGACTTGGGCCTATGATGCTCTTTCCTATTCGTTACAACTGGGATCCTTCCCATCTCCCAAAGCTGGCTCCAGCTGCCCTAGAGCCCAGGGACAGGAAGACTGAGACCTCACACAGTGAGAAGCATGTTAAGATTTCACTTCCTTTAGAACCCCGAATTTCCACGAGCCTGTCTGGCCCGAACAGTCTCAGATTAAATAAAGAGGAGTGAGGTCACATAGGAGTCAGGGGTCAGGGCCAGGACAGGAGCCCGCCTCTGGCTACACGGTGGGCAGAGGGTTCCTTAGCTCCTCCCCACTCTCACCTCTTCTCAATTGTCAACCATAAATCATGCTAATTCCCAGCAAGCTTTGCTTGTCTCCACTAAAGAAAGTCAATCTGGGCAGTGGTGGCGCACACCTTTAATCCCAGCACCTGGGAGGCAGATGCAGGCAAATCTCTGTGAGTTCAAGGCCAGCTTGGTCTACAGAGAGAGTTTCAGGACAACCAAGGCTACATAAAGAAACCCTATCTTGAAAAACTAATAAAAAAAAGAAAGAAAGAAAGAAAGTCAAATGTAAAAGTATGTAGCTGTGAAGTTCCTTAAAAAAAAAAAAGCTAATGTCACAGTGAAAAGATGATTATAAGCAGAAACATAGGCCCTACATGTATATATAAAACTGGACATCTTGGGGCTGGAGAGCTGGCTCAGAGGTTAAGAGCACTGACTGCTCTTCCAGAGGTCCTGAGTTCAGTTCCCAGCAACCACATGGTGGCTCACGACCATCTGTAATGAGATCTGGTGCCCTCTTCTGGCCTGCAGTCATACATGCTGTATACATAATAAATAAATAAATAAATCTTTAAAAAAAAAACAAAACAAAACTGGACATCTTGCCACCAAATGAAGCTTCCAGTACTGGGAACAGGGTACATCTAATTGACTTGTTGGCCAAAGGAGTCCCACGGGAATCCCCAAACAACCTAGGCTGTTGCCAAGACAATAGATTGCTCTTCACAAACTGACAGCAAGGCTATGTTGCTGAAGACAACATCTACACAACTCACTGAAGACGGAGAAACCAAGCTGGTGCCTACATAGAGCCTTCACCCCTATGGGCTAGCATCTTTGGCTCAAGAAAGTACTGTGCACACTACCAAAGGAGAAACGTGAACATCAAGTCAGCTACAGACCCTTCTACTTATAATGCTGTCCTGACTGTAAGACGTGTGAGGGCAACGGTGGCACAAAGCTTGTGGGAGTCACCAACCACATCTGACTTGACAGAAGGCCACTTCAGGGGACGAAACTCACACCTGACACTGTTTTGGTGACCAAGAACATCAGACTATCCTAGCCCAAGGACCATGATAAAACCAAATACTACTGTTGTACTAAAAGAAAGCAGCAATAAAAATGACTTCTAATGACACTCTGCTACATTCATATCATAGATCAGTGCCTTGCTCAGCCATCATCAGAGAAGCTTCCTCCTGCAGCAGATGGGAACAAATACAGAGACCCACAGCCAGACATTATGCATGGAGCAAGAGACCTTGGAACACTCATCTCTAAACAGGCTGTCTCCATCAAATCCCTCCCCTCAAGGCTCAGGGAACCCTGCAGAAGAGGAGGCAGAAAGCGTGTAAGAGCCGGAGGGGATGGAGGATACCAAGGAAACAAGGCCCTCTAAATCAACAAGATCTGCACACACAGGAACTCAGAGACTGAGGCAGCATGCACAGGGCCTGCATTTGTCTGCATCAGATGGGATCCTAGAGCTGAAAGAAGTGGACACAAACCCCATCCCCAACCCAGAATCTATCTCCAATTGATAACCACTTGTAAATGAAAGTTGAGTTTTCTCTAAGGGAGTCTACAATTGCTGTTCTTGGTTGTTAATTTGACTATAACTGGAATTATCTAAAATCAAGTGGCTGGATATATTCGTGAGAGATTTTTGTCTTAATTAATTGAATCATTTGAAGTGGGAAGACCCACTTTTGGTCCAGATCTTCTGAGGTGGGAGGATCCACCTTTAATCTGGCTGTTCCTTCTGCTGGCAGCCTGGATAAAGGACATGGAAGAAGGAAGTAGCTCTCTCTTTGCATGCTTGCTCTAGCTCTTGCTGACAAGTCCAGTCCTTCACTGGCATTAGAGCCTACTTCTTCCGGGTTCCAGTGTATCCTGAAGACCAGCCGAGACATCAAGCTTTGTGCACTGAACAACTACTGGATTCTTGGACCTTTCATTGGTAAATAGTCATTGTTGGAATAGCTGGACCACAGCCTGTATGCCATTTGAATAAATCACCTTTCTCTCTACACATAGATTCATTCTATCCGTTCTGTCCCTCTAGAGAACGCTGACAACACAGAGTCTCACTGGAGAAACAAACTACTTTTAAGGGTAGACTACACACGCAGCAGTAGACGGCCAAGAGAAAACAAAGAGAACGGCATCATTGGAGGTTCTCTGTCTCATGATGCTGTGTCAGAGCTTTTATTTATTTATTTATTTATTTATTTATTTATTTATTTATTTATTTATTTATCTATCTATCTATCTATCTATCTATCTATCTATCTATTTATCTATCTATCTATCTATTTATCTATCTATCTATCTATCTATCTATCTATCTATCTATTTATTTTATCTCTTAAGATATTTTTAATTTATTTTGTGTGTGTGTGCGTGCGTGTGTGTGTGTCTCCCTTTTTACCTTAATTTGTGTACGTATTATGGCTTCCAGTTTCGTGTTTTTATGGGATTCCTGGCGGCTCTCCGTGTCTCTGTTTCTTGTGTCTTTTCTTGAACTCTTTCCTTCTGTTTGTTTGTGATGTCCTATTCTGATGTGTCAGTTTTTGTTTTGTATTATTATTATTTTTTAATTATTATTCCTTAGAAGCCTGCTTATTTTCTGCTAAGGAACAGAAAACAGGTGAATCTAGATGGAGGGGAAGGTAGGGAGGAAGTGAGGGGGGTAGACAAAGGGAAACCCTAATTGGACTATACTCTATGAGAAAAAAGTCTATTTTCAATAAAAGGAAAAACAAAACCCAATGGCACTGCAGAGTTGTCTACAGAAGGCTGGGAGACCCAGGTCTCCACCTGTGACTCTAGGTACTCTTCATATCAAGTGTCCTGTGTAAGCACAGTCACTTTTGTGTCTGGGCAGATGGCTCAGTTGGTGAGGTGCATACCAAGAAAGCCTGAGGACTGGAAGTTCAGATCCCCAGCACCCGTTTAAATCCTGTGCCCAGGGCATGCACCTGTAATCCCGGTGCTGGGAAGGCACAGACGGGAGAGTCTCTGAGGCTCACTGGCTAACCCAGCTACTAGGGATGAGCTCCAGGTTCAGCAAGAGACCCTATCTCAAAAGTATTAAATACGGTGAAGGATAATGAAGACACCCCATAGTGACCTTTGGCTTCCTTGTACTCACAGGCACATACATATGAACACGTGTATGCACACACACACACACACACACACACACACACACACACACACACACACACAGAGAGAGAGAGAGAGAGAGAGAGAGAGAGAGAGAGAGAGAGAGAGTGCAATAATAGTTCATGCTTGCTTTTAATCCCAGGACTCGGAGGGCAAAGCTGGGTGGACCTCTGTGAGATTGAAGCTACCTGGGGCTACACTGCCAGACCCTGTCTCAAAATAAAAGAGAATAAGTTACATATTACTAAAAAGAAGAAATCACTGGATAAATTAAGCCAGCCTGACCTGTATCCAGCCAGCTCTGGAAAAGCAATTGTCCTGGAAAGAAGACCCATCTCTAAGGCTCTGCATGCTTGAAATGTACCAAATGATACCTGGTCCTTGAATTTGGCTCAGCAACAGCGATGGTTTGGATTAATCACGGACAAGAAAGATACTTCATATTTAATTGTTTTTCTTGGCTAAGATCAGTTCCCAGTAACTCAGAAAGGTCACAAGTTTCCACATCTGATATGGCCAATATGTGGGAGTGTCTGTGGATTTGGGGTGGACCCCTTGGTTTTGGTTCTAAAAAGCCAGTAGAGAGAACAACAACAAAAAGCCAGGCGGTGGTGGCCACACCTTTGGTCCCAGCACTCGGGAGGCAGAGGCAGGCAGATCTCTGAGTTCGAGGCCAGCCTGGTCTACAGAGTGAGTTCCAGGACAGCCAGGGCTACACAAAGAAACCCTGTCTCCAAAATCAAAACAAGATAAACAAACAAACAAACAAAAAAGCCAGTAGAGAGATCTCTCCTCTCCAACAGTCTTCCTTTGGACGAAGCTTAATAATATTACTGTGCATTCAATTCCATGAGAGACTGACCCCAGCCAGATGAAGAAAGATCCCAGAGCTGAGTTAACTTCCACTAAGAGCAGAAAGAATGATGCTTTTCATATTTAGTTTTGAAAATGAACTCATCACCCAAATACTATTTGACATGCTTTCCCTGCTAGCAGGCTTGTAAAGTACGTAGCTGGCAGGAATGTATCTCACTCGGCTTTAGCTGGAACCCTGGGTCTCTCAAGACTTCTCTGGACGCAATGCTCTAAGCTCATAGAAAGGAGGGGCTGGAAACCTCCAGATGACAGAAAACAGTCTCCAAAATGTTGACTCGGGAAGGCCTGTGAGCATGCATCCACGGAAGGCCTGTGAACTTCCACTCACCTCAACGAATCACACGTGATTGGTATGCTTATTAGGTCCAATAAGGAGGTTCCTCCACCCAGCTCCCAAAAGTGAGCAATGTCTTTTGGCTGAAAGAAAATAGAGGGTTTAAAAAATATTCAATTTCAAACTTTTGAGTGGTTTTTCTATTAGCACCTATCAGTAATAATTATAGAAACAAAATATTCACTCACCCCTTGACTAATCCTTTCTTTTTACTTGAAACTTTTGCCTTCCTTTATTCCATACCTCGAAATGCATCAAATGCATTCTATGAGCAAAGGTGAGCCGTCAGGAATAAATGTTTTCTCCTCCCAACTTTATAAATATTAATACACATGAAATAGATACTTAAGTAAAATTTAAGCATAACTAATCAGTTTAACACACTTGGGATTCTAGATAAACATACAGCAGTGGAATAGAACATTATGATTTAGAAATACAGATGCTCACAAATGAACAAGTTGTACAGGTAAGACCTGAGAAATGGGGACACAGCAGATACAGTCTAGGCCCGAGGAACATGACAGGCTGCCATTGGTAATGACAAGCGTGGGCAGGAGACTGGGATAAAGCTAGCCATGCTTTTCAGTTTGGAGAACCCTGTAGCTAAGAGGGGCCTGACAGGGCCAGGCAGCCGTGTGGTTTGGAACAGTCTGACTGAGAGCAGCGCCCGGGACTGTTCGATGGGGCCTTTCTCCTGCTGTCAACTTTTGGGCTGATGCTCAAGCGTCTTTGTCTGTACAGGGAGCTGACAGAGTGCTTCCATCTAGAACTCATAACGAAGCCTTTAACCCGACAAAGTGTGAAACTTTGGGAATAAATATAGAAAATCCCCGTGCCATGGCCCAGTTAGAGGAAAAGCAGGTGACAACCAGTCACGTGGGTTCTCACGTACCTGCTATCACGAACTAGAACGGGCAGAAGGTAGTCAAGCAAGTTTTAGATGAACATACCCTATTTTCCTTTCAGGGGATAAATTCTTAGAATCTCTAAAATCACTTTCCTGTTGTTGATACTTGAATCACTAATGTTTGTGGAATGAATCATGCTTCACTGGAAAATCTTTCTGGCTTCACAATGTGACAAAGGGGGCTTTTACAGCCCTTCTCGAAAGTCAAGCTTCTGAGAGCTCCTTCAAGTTTCCCATAAAAAGGCTAACTCACACTATACACCATGTGAATCATAAAAACGAAACTCTTCTGCATCTCAGTATGTTTTCTTTGCTTTTTAATTTCTTAGTTTTAATAACCGACTTTCATTGGTGGATCCAGGAAGCAATAATAGGCAGTTTCAATTCCTGACACATTTGTATCTGTCATATAATTCTCTCTCTCTCTCTCTCTCTCTCTCTCTCTCTCTCTCTCTCTCTCTCTATCTCTCTCTCTCTCTCTCTCCCTGTTTTTCTTTTTTGAGACAGGGTCTCACTATGCAGTCCTGGCTGGACTGGAACTTGCTACACAGACGCGGCTGACTTTGAACTCACAAAGATCCACGTGCTTCCACTTCCTGAGTACCGGGGCCATGGGTATGTGCTACCATGCTTGGCCACACAATTCTTTAATACACGGTCTAATGAGCAAACATTTGAACTAGATCATTTCTACACAAATGTGCCTCTGTGTAGGAACAGTAGGACCTTCTGTTCTACACCGTTCTTCCACACACCTAAGTTTAAGAAATGACCCCCTTTTGCTATGAGAGTTCCAAAAGCAATTCTACTTAGGAATTTCTGTCCCACCAGTTTACTACTCTATGCTGAACAGTTTCTGAACAGACACTAAAACAGGTGAGAACGGGATTAGCCTCTAGGCCTGTGGTCTCCAACAGTACTATCAACGTTTAGATTATTTCCCCTCCTAAAATGCTATGGACTGAATTCAGGGACTACAGAATGCTAGTCAAATCCTCTAACACTGAGCTACATTCCCAATGCTATGTTTTTTAAAAAACACTAGCAATTTAGATTTTGAACAGTATATTTTCCCAAATATTCCACAGTTCAAGCCCCCTATTTTTAGAAGATTTTTAGAGAAATCAAAAGTAACTCCTAAAATTGATATGGTGATTCATCCACACCTGTAATACCAGCCCCCAGGAGGTTTAAGGCAGCAGAATTGTGAGTTCAAGGCCATTCAGGAGTGAACAGAGAGTGCCAGATATAAGAAGAACCTGTCTTCGAAATGCAACAGAACCATCAGGGGGCTGGAGAGAAGGCTTAGTGATTAAAAAGTGCTTGTTGCTCTGCAGAGAACCCAGTTGTTTCCAGCAACAGCATCAGGCAGCCCTCAACTGCCTATCACTCCAGCTCTAGGCAACCCAATGCCCTCTTCCAGTTTCTGTGGGCACCTGACTCATGTGCAAATAAACCCACTCGAAGATACACATGCAAACACATAATTAAAAAAAAAACACCTTAGAGTTACCATATAGTGTGTGTGTGTGTAGGAGGCAAATTCCACTAGAGATCATATGTGACCAAGTAAAACCTCCAATGCCTGGAAAGGGTTACTTTGTGTTGAGGTGTTGGCCAAAGGGGTCCCATGACCTCCCCAACACCTCTCAAGCATCAAAGGCGATTGCCAACGCTATTGTCTACTGGATGGATGGAAAGGCCCTATTGCCGAAGACACCACTTACTCATGTCATTGAACATGGAGAAGTTGAGCCCCCGCACAACTATCAACTCCATGTCTACTGATGAGCATTCATAGTGCTGGGAGGTACTTTGCATGCCACCAGAGGAGAAGAGAAATCATTAATACCGCCCAGCTATAAACTCTGCAACAGTGACCTGCCTGCAAGATAGACTGGTGCAAAACTGGTACCAAAGTTACGGGAGCAACCAAGCACTTTTTGATTGGATTTAAGACCCATTCCATGTGATGGAACCCCATCTGACACTGTTAATGAGGCCAAGAACCTGAGACTAGACAGGTCATGGGCTTAGAGGAAAACCTACTATTCTTCTTCTAAATGAACATAGCAATAAAATGACTCCTAATGACATATTGCTATGCCTGAGTATCAGTGCATTGCTCAAATCTCATCAGAGAAGCTTCTTCTGGCAGGAGATGGTGATTAACACAGAGACCCACAGCTGGACAATGTGCAGACAGTAAGAGACCTTGGGGCACTCAGCCCTAAATGGATCAAATCCCTCCTGTCAAGGCTCAGGGATCTTTGTGGAAGGGCGAGGCAGGGGAGGGGGAAAGATGGTTAAGAGTCAGAGGTGGTGAATGACCCCATGGAAAAAACGTCTTCCATACACAACAGGGCTGATACACACATATAAACTCACAGAGACTGTGATAGAATGCACAAGGACTAGTCTAGATAAAATCCCGGCATGGAGAAGGGGAAGCAGGCACCAAGTTCCTGACCAAGAAACTATTTGGAATTGATAGCTGCTGGGAGAGGGGAAATCAGTTTTCCCCAGTAGGGAAAATTGGGTATTATCAACCACACTCCGAAGGCAGGCCTCGTGTTCAGGAGTAACCTGTTGACAGATACAAAATGATCCAAAGCTTTTCCTTTCTGTGTGCCTTTTCTTGTTATTATTTGGTGTTTTTTCTTCTTTCCTTTGCTTTCTTTTGTTTGCTTGGATTCCCCACCCCCTTTCGAGAGAGAAGAATATAAAGGCGGTGAGTAGAGAGGTAGAAAGGATAGGGAGGACTTGGAGGAGCGGGAATATTCAAAATATATTGTACGACAAATCTAAAGAAGAATTAAAAATTACAAAAATGGAGAGACAGTAATAATGCTATTTTCATTTGAAAGACAGAAAAAGTCTCATCTATAGAATTACGATAAGTAGGCAAAGAACCCTATACCATTAAGTTACAAAGAAATCTTATTTCATGCCGAGCCTGGTGTCACATGCTTTTCATTCCAACAATACCCAGAAGGCAAAGACAGGAGGATTGCAAATCTGGAATACAAAATGAGTTTCAGGTCAGCCTGAGATACATAAGATCTAGTCTTAAAACACAAAACCACGTGGTGCACGCCTTTAATCCCAGCACTTTGGGAGGCAGAGCCAGACAGATCTCAGTGAGTTCGAGGCCAGCCTGGTCTACAGAGTGAGTTCCAGGACAGCCAGGGCTACACAGAGAAACCTTGTCTCAAAAAACCAAAAAAAAAAAAAAAAAAAAAAGCATAAATACAAAAGTTGCAAATCAACCTTTTCAACACTTTAGGATACAACAGAGAAAGCAAAAATGTTTTCACAGATTCGGCGAGCTTCACATCAGTGGATCCTCATGTGACATTTAACAGCACACGTCTATGACATGCATCATTGGTATGTTTACTGTGTGTAGATAACACAGAGCCATCTCAGCATTAAGGCTTCCCATCGAAGGCATGAGACACTACTTTAAAAAGAACTCACTGTGTTATGCCCCTTCGTTCTTCTTCCATATGTATATTCCAAAGCTAAGGTTGGCTTTGCTGGCTCATCCCTATACAACAAAGGCAGAATTATTTATTATCATGATGGCGGAACTGGTTTCTTATGCTATAGTCCTGCCATTTTTACATCCTCTTAAACACTTTATTAGTAAGGAGGTTACCTTGAATACCAGCACTGAGATAAAGTTAAAATGACGTTATTCCACAAGACCCAAATAAACCCTTCAACACCATCTCAGAGATTTTAGTGGCAGGTGCAGCAGTGAATAATGATGCCTAAATAGCAAGGTACCCCTGCAGGGTGGGAAGTAGCAGGCTGGCAGCATCAAGGGCCGTGCTGGGTCATCAGCTCTCTGAATCCAGGCCGTGGGGAAATGCTGACTTGTTTGCTCAGCCTCGATGTGGGAGCTGAAAACCTAATTCCTGTCAACTAGTAAGGACATCAAGGGAAGACTTTTATGTAGTTTTTTGTTTCAAATCTCAGCCCAAATATGAAAGTTGAAAAAAAATTATATGAACAAGGGCATAAAACCAACAAACAACTTGGAAAATATTCAAATGATTATGAAGTATTCATGCAAGTTTAAATTGTTCAGTAAGCAACTACATGATATACAATCATTTTTAATGTGGTAAGAAATACATGCAGTAAATTTTACTGGTATAACCATTTTAAGTGTGCAGTTCAGGGTTGGGGATTTAGCTTAGTGGTAGAGTGCTTGCCTAGCAAGTGCAAGGCCCTGGGTTTGGTCCTCAGCTCTGGGGAAAAAAGTGTGCAGTTCATAGTATGAAGTATATTCATTCACATTGCTGGGCGATCAATCCTCATGACTCCTCAACCTGTAAAACCACAACTCCATATGCACTAAGAGACTTCCCATGTCCCTTCTGCCCACGCCCTGGCCACTGCCCCTCTCCGTTCAGCTTCTGTGGGACTAACTGCTCTGAGTACCTCATACAAAAGGAAGGGGACAGTTTGTCTATTTTGTGACTAGCTCATTTCACTTAGCATCGTATCTCCAAGTTCACCTACGTTGTAGAATATGACAGAATTTATTTCCTTTTTTATAACTTAAAGATTTACTTATTTTATGTGGATGAGTGAGTGTGGGCCTGCACGCATGTATGTGCACCATGAACATGTCAGGTGCCTGTGGAAGCCAGAAAGAGCTGGATTCCTTGGAGTCACAGACAGCTGTGAGCCACCATGTGGGTGCCAGGAACCAACCCTGGGTTCTCTGCAAGAGCAGCAAGTGCTGTTCAGTGCTGGATTTCTTTCCTTTTTGAGGCTGAATAATATTGTATTTAGTTTTAACTTGAAGAACAAAAACCACAAGTTTAAAACTTGTGATTTGTATATTTCTATGTGTTGAATATTTTGAACTTTATTTTGGCAGATATCAATTCCCAAGATATATACCAAATACTATTTGAATATATTTCCTTAAAGATATAACTCTTTTAGGAAGCAAGATGCTTCCCCGAAGATAAAATGTCTAACACAGTTAACCCACAATTTGAAAAATCATCCTCTACCTGGGTCTACTACCAGAGAGCTGAAATGAACAATTTTAATTCACTGTTGCAGTTTATAACACTTTATCTTAAACTAATGTTACATTGAACGATTTATTATAAAAACCATCTGTTACAGTCATACAGGCATAGATTAGAATTAAAATACCAAAGCAAGATAGCCCAGAACAACATCAGCACCATTAGAGGCTGGGCAATTGTGGTAACATTTCTCCTTCAAACAGGAAACCTAGTATCAACCCCACATTTTTTTGGTTTTTCTTAGTCTTATACTTAAAGGTGCTCTTAAAGGTTGTATTCAAGATTGAGAATATCTTTAAAGGTTGTAGTCAAGATTGAGAATTAAATATTTTGAATCTCAAGATTATTCTCCTTCCATACCTTTTGGGGCTAACTTGCTCTGTTGTAGCTGAAATAGGCATGAATGCTGTCTAATAAAGGTTGACATAACCCTTACCTGTCAAGACACCTTAGAATAATCGTAGTCTTTCCCTAGAAATTAAAAAGAAAGAATATTGTGTTAATGTCACCCACATGTAAAATTTTATTAGTGTTCGTGACTGTAGCCCAAAATAGCTTTTTTAATCATTTGAGTGATAAATTACCTGGAAACTAAAAACTAGGAACTTTCAGAATTACTTGAAAGTTTGATAAGTGGAAAAGTGAACTGTCAACTTTCCATCACAATGTAACTACACTGCTATTAGTGTAATTATGAAGTCCCCCAGACGACAAATCTTAGCTAATCACAGCTCACCTTAGTGGTCACCTGACAGCCGTCTTCGACTGTCTCTCTACTCAGCAACGCTAATTACCGGCTAGGCTGATTGGTGTGTTCGAAAATGTTTCCCTCCCAACTGTTCAAGTGGAAACAAAGGAAAAAGATAACACACAAATAAAAGATGTGCTGTAGACAGGCTCAAAGCCGACAGCTCAGCACTCTGCTGAAGTACTTTCTTTTAATTCTAGAGGATGTATTCATCCCAACTTCCTTCTTAGGAGTCAAGAAATCAAGGCTCTAGCCACGACACGACACTTAACCCACATCCTACCCAGAGACGGGTTCAGTGAAGATGACTGAATGACTCCTTGCAAAGAAGGATGTGGAAGGCATGGCGGGGCAGCCTCCTGCAGGAAGTCTCTGGGCCGCAAGGAAGAGCTTGGAAAACCCTATGTTGCCAAAAAGAATATTTTACTCTCTCTCTCTCTCTCTCTCTCTCTCTCTCTCTCTCTCTCCTCTCTCTCTCCCCCTCTCATCTATCTATCTATCTATCTATCTATCTATCTATCTATCTATCTATCATCTATCTATCTATCTATCTCTCTACCTATCTATCAGCTGTTTATCTCTATCTAAAAGGCTACATTTTTTTTTAAACCAAAAAGATGGTAATCAATCACTCCAGGTTCTATGTGCAGTCAGATTGAACGAACTCTTTGTGACTAGGTAACTGGAATACTGTAAGACAACATGAACTGATGAAGGATGGCTGGTGTCATACAACACTTAACACAGAAACCTGGATGGACCAAACAAATTGATAAGGCAATCCACACAAGGAATATACAGCTATTAAGTATGGCAATGCAGGAATACATTTACATAATAAGAGGTCAGTTTTGAAATGCCTTTTCCTGCTTCCTTATGCACGTATGTCCTCTGCCCGACCCTTCCTACCTTCAACGCCCTCTGTTTCCATCCAAAAGCCAGCAGTTTATCTCCACAATCATCCTTGCAAATAAACGCCACCCTAGGCTTCCTCATCTGCAAACACCTGTTCTAGAGAAACTCAACCACCTCTCCCCGCAACCCCCAAGTCCCCGCACAGGAGTGATGGGGAAAATTAGACATCCCATGCTCCTCAGGACAGCATCACCTTACTCTCCATCATGGCAACAGTGATCTACTTCATTCTTTCCTATTCCACCCATTGCTCTGGATCCTCAGGACACGCACGACCCCCTGCATCCGAACTGAGGTGTTTTCACTATTCCTTGCTCTTCAAGCAATAGCCCTATCTCATAGATGCTGATATGGCTTGAATACAATATATTCCTCCTAGCCTCGAGTATTGGGTGCTTGGTTACCAACTGAAGAGTTCTGGGGAAATGACTGCATCTTGAGGGCCTTGACCTACCGGATGGATTGATCTCTTGCTGGACGCCTAACACAATGGCATCATTAAGAGGTCATGACAAGCGGGAGTCAGGGCCTAGCTGGTGAAGCAGACCCTGGGAGTGTTCAAGTGCTCCTTCGGCCCTTCCTGTGTTGCTTTGCTCTACTTCCTGGCCGCCATGACATGAGCAGCTTTGCTCTACCGTGCCCTCCAACCATGACGACTGAACTCTGACACAGGAGCCAAAAGGAGGAAATCTTCCCTCCCTTAAGCGGTCCCTGTTGGGGATTTGATCACAGTAGAAGAAAGAAGTCAACACGGAGGCTCTCAGGGTCTCTCCGTCTCTGGCTGGGCTGTGTCCCTCTTGGTTTTCACCACGGTGTCTGTCTCATGGCATTGCCGTGATGTTGTATGTGCACTACCGCCATGTCTCTGCACAGGAGAGACGGTGCCCTTGACTCCTGCTGCTACCGTGCCCAGGACAGCTGGTGCACGGGAGATGCCAACAGACAGCCACTGTGTGGAGGAATACGAGGCAGGAAGGAGAACAAGGAGGCACCCAAGGAGAAAGGGTGAACACTATTAGTTGAACAAGAGAAGCACTGATTTCTTCTCTTTATCCTTCAAAGTCAATTAATGCTCTGAATCAATTCCAGAACCAGGCATTTATTCACAGAGCACTACCTGTAAATGTTCTGGCTTCTTCAGGTGCTCCTAAGTCTTCAAGAGAAAATCTGGTCGAAATTTATGGTAGTAGAAATGAACAAACACTGGGTTATACAGGCCACTTACTGCTACCACGAAAAAGAGTGATTTCACAAACATCAAACCCTGAACCAAAACAGGCTGTCACAGTATAAAGAAGTCAAGAACAATAGTTACCTGGAGGGATGAGTAGAGACAGGTGAGTGGGTGTTTAGTGTGGGAGTGAGCATGCCTGGCTAGAGTCAGCAGCATTTGCAAAAGCCCTTCAGGGATACTCTTTATTCAGAATATATGATGTAACAACAATTTATCTGGTCCACAAGACTAGCACCAGTCATTATATATGTGTGTAATGTGTCTATCTCTAACAGGAAACTGTTGACGTATTAGACCCAATATGAAAACCACTCTCCTTTCTGGTATAGCAATTCCAGACCTTGGGAAATTAAAGCATGTTCAAGGCTAGCCTAGGCTACACGTAGTGAGATAGTCTCCAAAAAACATTTTTTAGATGAAAAAAATACTAAAAAGAAAGAAAATTACCCTATTCCCAATGGCAAACCCATGTTCATATAGTATACTAGGTTAAAAGCTGTAAACATAAATAATACCTATGACAATTTTATTCATGTGTCATGCATGTGTTTGTGTGTGCATGGGTGTGTGAAGATCAGGTGTTTCACTCAATCACTCTGTACCTTGTTTGTTTCTTTTTCTTTCTTTCTTCCTTTTTTTTTTTTTTTTAATGGTTTTTTGAGACAGGGTTTCTCTGTGTAGTTTTGGTGCCTGTCCTGGATCTCCCTCTGTAGATCAGGCTGGCCTCGAACTCACAGAGATCTGTCTGGCTCTGCCTCCCAAGTGCTGGGACTAAAGTTGTATGCCACCACCACCCGGCTGAACCTTGTTTTTTGAGTCTCTCACTGGACCTGGAGCTCATGAACAGGACTGGGCTGGCCAAGCTTCAGGGACCCACCTATCTCTGCTCTACCCAGCCCATAAACACATCCTAGCTTCTACATGGATGCTGGGTACCTGAATTCAGACCAGGCACCCTACCAACTGAGACATTACCCTAGCCCATGAAATGTCTATGTTAAAGAATTAAATTCAGATCCAAATTAAAAAGTGCAGGGAGGGAGCTGATAAGAAAACATTGGAAGGTACAGAAGTTAAAAATAAAATGAAATACAATGATTAAACATTTAGTGTCCATAAATTATTTATCTTTGCACATTAATATAAAAGATCAAGTTATTTATAAATTTATATCCAGCTTATTTCAATTCACATTATTTTCTTCCAAAACTCCTAACTTTTTTCTTTTAAACTTGATTTTACTTTCATTTATTTATTTGTATGTGTATGAGTGTTTCGCCTATGTGTAGGTCTGTGCACAATGTGCATGCCCTGGTGCCTGAGGAGGCCAGAAGAGGGTTTCTGATTCCTTGGGACTGGAGTAACAGCCAGTTGAGAGCCGTCATTGGGTACTGGGACTCAAACCCAGGTCTTCTGGAAGAGCAGTCAGTGCTCTAAACTGTTGAACTATCTCTCCAGCCCTGACTTTTTTCTTGTTATGTAATTATTTATGCCAATAAATACAATTTTTAATAATAGTGAAGATAAAAACCCCAAATGAGGCTATCCAGTATTCTGGAGGTATTTCTGAGGAAATGCTGAGACTCAATGAGGTGTACCCAGGCTGCCCACTGAACACATAGCCTTACTGGTTCAGAACTTCATTTCTGGAAGCTTCCTATTTTCCAGTGCCCTTATGTGGAAGCATGAAACATGGAGAATGAATAGTAACACGAACTCCAAATAGCACAGAGCATGATGCTACATGGATTCCAGCATCTGGCAGCTCACAAGCCTTGACCTTTCGTGGACAGTGACACTTAGAAGTCCTGCCTTGCACACAGGAATTCTGTGGTGGACATGAAGCATCTGTTCTTGCTGTGTGGCCACAACCCACAGTTTCAGCACACTTAGTCAAGTGACCTTACAGAGAATGGGCACTACCACCTCATTTCCCCCACATTTTCCAAAACAAACTAAGTCTTTGATAAGCATCATTAACACAATTCAATTATCCCTTCATAGAGATTCCTAAAAGTGAAGTCACTGAGTCCATGGTGTGACTGTTGTTAGGATGCTGACTTACTGACTCAGGGACTGACTCAGACATGTTAAATGGATCCTGGCCTTTACATGCAGTCAAAAAGAAGACCTGCATACTTCAAATTATCTTTTTTTTAAAAAAATTATTTATTTTTATTTCACGTGCGTTCATGTTTTGCCTGCATGTATGTGTGTGTGAAGGTGTCAGATCCCCTGGAACTGGAGTTACAGGCACCATGTGGGTGCCGGGAATTGAACCTGGTTTCTCTGGAAAAGTAGCCAGTGTTCTTAACCGCTGAGCCATCTCTCCAGCCCCACATACTTCAAATTATGAAATAAAAATAGTTAAGGGTTTTCCTAACATTTTGTTCATGGTTATAACTTTTCCTAGGTCAGTGGCAAGCCCTTTCTAATTTATGCTAATTCAGAATGAACATTTGATCAAAGAGTTGAAAACCTGTAAATTTTACCAAAGTATTAAACTAAAATTTGTTGATGATGGCTAAGTTATTTCAATAACCGAAGAATATTAAAGTCTTACCCCATTTTTACTGCCAAGGAAGAAGACCGATTTTTCTCCGATCTCGGCCCCATTCCCTTCACTGCCCTGGCTTGTCTTCTTCTCTACTTCAGCCTTTGCGACTTCCCAGAGAGTGTCACTGCATGAGACAGAGACAAAAGCCAGAGAAACAGAAGGGCTCCTTAGCAATGGTCATTTCCAGCAGAGAAATTTTATTTCCATCAGGTTTATAAAATACGATTTCCCGGGAGTCAATAACCAGGTAAAACCCTGAAGTATCTCTCTAGCACCCTTCACCTGGAAATGGTTCATGAAGCAAACGGAAACAGATAAGCAGACTAGCCTAGCTTCCCTTCCACCACTGTGATCAAACACCCCGACAAAGCAAGGCTTTATCTGCCTCACAGTTCCAGGAGTCACGGTGGCCAGCAGGTAACTCAGGGCAGCAGGAGTGTGCCACAGCTAGTCATGCCTACAGTCCAGAGCAGAGAGAATGCATGCATGCATTCCGATTGCCCTTCTTGGGTAGAGGAGCTGGCCAGGAAGCTCCAGCGGTCCTCCTGTCTTCAACCCCTCCCCAAAGTCCTGAGTTTCCAGGCACCTATCCTGCCCCTTGCTTTTTATCAACCTCTGGTCCTCACGTTTGAACATCAAGCACTTACTTGATCCATTGAACCACCTTTCCAGTCCTAAGCAAATATTTGTTGAGGAACTAAAACATGCAAACCTCTGGGCTAATCCTCGGGCTCAAATCTGTTTCTTTGTCTCTGGAGTGCCAATTAAAAAAGAAGAAAGAAGCCGGGCGGTGGTGGCGCACGCCTTTAATCCCAGCACTCAGGAGGCAGAGCCAGGCGGATCTCTGTGAGTTCAAGGCCAGCCTGGACTACCAAGTGAGTTCCAGGAAAAGGCGCAAAGCTACACAGAGAAACCCTGTCTCGAAAAACAAAAACAAAAAAAACAAAAACAAAAAAAAAAAAAAAAGAAAGAAGGAAGAGGAGGAGGAGGAGGAGGAGGAGGAGGAGGATCTGCTTTCGGGGTCATAATAATTGTTACCAAGTCCCTGTTCATTTTGTTTTAGGTGCTGGCCTTTTAAACTACAAAAGCCATTGATGGCCTATAATTATTACTAGACAAGAACCCAAAACAGGGCTAACAATATAGTTAAGTGGTAATGTGCCTGCCTAACATGCATGAGTCTGTGGGTTCAATTCCCAGAACCTCCAAACAAAACAGGAATGTTTTAATGATGTCAAAAGAGGAAAACAAAGTCAAAATAGAAACCCCGAAAATGTTACACTGAGCTATTTTATTTCATAGGCCAGCCCCCAGGAACTCTGTCTCCATCTGCTTGCTCTGTTTACACACCATCCCTTCAAAATGTGATTGTGTTTCTCAAGTACTCAGTAAAAGGAAAGGGTTCTTCCATCGGCCATGCCTCCACAAAAAAACAAAACAAAACAAAACAAAACACCACTGTATCCATAGCTTCACTTCGTTAACCAATGAGAAAGCGATGCAAAGCGTCCAGTCCTGAACTTCATAAACTCAACCGCAGTTCACGCCTCTGATCCAGAAGGGGGCGAAAGATCCCTGGTCCTCTCCCCGACTTCCTTGTAGGCCATTTGGAGGTTCAGATACTTTAAAAGGACCTTGTAGAGATGAAGAGTTCAAATGTATTTCACAAGCCATCAATACCTCCAACCCTCCTTCAAGGAGGCGCTGCACTTTTCCTTATCTGAAGTAGAGAAGTCCTGCACTGTGAGGCAGGGGGCCCTGGGGAGGAGGCTTTGTGGTCGGGTTCACCACCGCCTAACCTCCAGCCTGCCAGGGCAAGTGGCACTCAAGAAACGTCTATGCAATCAGCGAATGGATGGAGTTGATGATTTTTCCCAGTCGCTGACTTTTGCACTTGTTTGTGACAGAATCCTCAAGCTCTAGGCCTGTCGGGGGAGTTGGGAGCGGTGGCGCGGTTCTGCTGCCGCCCAAACGCACAGTCTCCCACCCACAGCGCCAGGGCTGGGTACCTCCGCGCCACCCTTCCGTGCCCCTTCTATGTCCAGGTGGGAAAGAGGGAGGGTCGTGAGCGGCCCGCGGGCCGGTGCAGCAATACCTGGGCATGGTGGCTGTGCAGCCCCAGATGTCCTGGGCTCCGCGTGGGAAACAGCCCTGACCCCGGAGGCCAGTTAAGCTCCTAGTTGGGCCAGAGAATGCAGGCTCCTCGGTTGTTATGGCAGCGACGTCGTGGCGGGGGTGGGGTGGGGGATTGCGTGCCGAGGAGATGCCTCATGGGAAATGTAGTTCTCGACATTCTGTTTGCGTCTCACTTTTCAGCCTCAACCCCTAGGATGCCAGAGGGAGGGTATGGTGAGCGTCCTTGTGGGTCTGGAATCAGAAGGTTAGGACTTGAAGGTTTTTGGGTATTTCGTTTTGTCTTGTTTTTATTTCTACTGAGTGCCGACTGTATGTCAGGGGCCTCTGCTCTCATCTTTAACTCCCCTCCCCCGCCACATCGCCATGATTTGGGAATAGAAGCTGAAACAATGTCAAACTGTTATTCAATAATTAATAATTATATAATAATAATAATATAATAATAGAAGAAAACAAATTCAGTAATTAAAATCAAAACAAGGCGTGCAACTTTCCCTCCAGCTTTCTGAACGTTGGGCTGTACAATGTTTTAGGAAACAGTACACTATTTATTTATAAGTCAATGAAACGTGTGCCTCTCCTACATAATTAATTTACTTTATGAAGGTGGACTATATTTGTTTGAACTTTGGGAGCTCTTTATAGGCACCCCTATTTACAGGAATCCCCACAAAACGTATATAGACTATTTCCATATACAAAGCCCTGTACTACAGAGTAAGAAATGAGATAAAAGCTCAGCCTTTAAAACAGACGTACACAGATAATTGTAATCATAATTCAAGGTAGGCAAGCTATTGGAGAAGAGGTACAGAAATACCCATGCCTGAAGAACTTGTCGAAACATTCATGGCAGGTTTGGTGTTTGACCTGTTCTGAATGTTGAATAGATCCAGGCCTAAGATCCCTGAATATTTGAAGGAAATTCTCTCCAAACCTCTGCCTTTGGGCTCAGTTTCTGTGACGTGGTGTTTAAGAACATGGGATTTGAAGTAAGATGGACCAAGATTCAGTTCCTAGTATGCAGAAGATTAAACTCAAGGCCTCCTGCAAGCCAGGCCAGTGCTTTACCTGAGTTACACACCCTCAGCCCTGTTGACAGATTTGAGTGAAGAGACGTAAGGAGCATATTCCTGGAAATGAAGCCAGATGTTGGTAAAAGAAAAGAGCCTTCATTTCAGATAAAGTCTTTGGGAGCAAAATCTGCTCAACAGTGCAGTGCATCGTGGAACTAGAAAAGGCCACAGTTGCACCATGAGAAAGGGGTAGACCGAAAGTGGTCCAGTGGAGGAAGGTTGGTTTCCAAGAAAATGGTAAATCCCTCACTGAATTGGCTTGTACCTTCTGGTGCTAGCCAGCCTGTCTGTGGCTTGTAAACTACCGTCATTGTAATGACTTGGGTTCTGGGGCTTAGCGTCCCTGTGTGCGGTTTAGGAAGCCAGGTGGGTATTGATAACAACAGTGTCAGGTTTTAGTAAGAGCTAATGCGTACCGGGCACATCACCACTAGTACTTCAAGATTTTGATTGTTTTGGATAACCAGGATTGGTGGTTGGAGGAGGGAGTCCGGTGGCCTGGAAGATCTGGGGTGATCTGTCTAGACCCTGATCACCAGCATTAACTCAAGGTGGATTCATTTGACCTGATGGGTGACTGAGTTCTCTTTTCTTCCTTTATTTCTCCGGAGGATTCATACTTGACCTTCCTGTTCTTAAGTGCATTACTTTTCTTTTAGGATGAAACACCATGACCAAGGCAACTTACAGAAGAATGAGTTTATTTTGGCTTATAGTCCCAGAGGGTTAGAGTCCATAACAGCAGGAAAAAGCATGGCAACAAGCAGCCGGGGCGGCAGTGGGAACAGAAAGGTAAGAGCTCACATCTTACACCAAAAGCACAAAGCAGAGCGCAAGCCAGAAGTGGTGGGAGTCTTTAAATTCTCCAAGCCTCAGAGTCATTCTTCCTTCACCAAGGCTGCACCTCCTAAACCTTTCCAAACAGCACTCCTTGCCTACTGGGCACCAACCGTTTAAATGCCCAAGACTGTGGAGGACATCTCTTACTTAAACCACCATAGTCACAAAGTGTACTGGTTAGATTCTTAGCAACTTGACAAAAGCTAGAACCATCTGTAAGGAGGGAACCTTAGCTGAAAGATTGTCTTCATCAGATTAACACATTAGAGGGGTCTGTGGGGGAGCATTTTCTTGATTAATGATTGATGTGAGAGGATCGAACCCACCATGGGTAGTGCCATCCATGGGCAGGTGGTACTCAGCGGTATAAGAAAGTAAATTGCTGGGCAGTGGTGGAGCACACCTTTAATCCCAGCACTCAAGGAGGCAGGGGCAGGCGGATCTCTGTGAGTTCTAGGCCAGCCTGGTCTACAGAGCGAGATCCAGGACAGGCACCAAAACTACACGGAGAAACCCTGTCTCGAAAAACAAGCAACAACAACAAAAAAGTAAACTGAGCAAGCCATGGAGAGCAAGGCAGTAAGCAACATTCCTCCGTGGTCTCTGCTTCATTTCCTGCCTCAGGTTTCTGCCATACTTGAGTTCCTGCCCTGACTTCCATCAGTAATGGACAGTGATTCGGACATATTCAAATAAACCCTTTCCTCCCCAAGTGGCTCTTGGTCATGGTCTTTATCACAATAACAGAAAGCAAAACAAGACAAGAAGATTTGAGCCCCCTTCTGCATCACTTCAAGAAGGCTCAAGGATTTCATAGTTGGTAGGGACAGAGGAACAGGCTTTATACTGCCTCCTGCATGGTATGGGCTGCAGCTCAGCAGGCTACAGGCACATGTGGAAACTGTTTTGAGAGTTGTGAACTGTCTGGAAGCATAGAAAGTGCCCATGGAGGCCGGGTGGTGGCGGCACATGCCTTTGATCCCAGCACTCGGGAGGCAGAGCCAGGCGGATCTCTGTGAGTTCGAGGCCAGCCTGGTCTACAGAGCAAGATCCAGGAGAGGTACCAAAACTACACACAGAGGAAAAATCCTGTCTTGAAAGACCAACAAAAAGAAAAAAGAAAGAAAGAAAGAAAGAGAAAGAAAGAAAGAAAGAAAGAAAGAAAGAAAGAAAGAAAGAAAGAAAGAAAGAAAGAAAGTGTCCCTGGAGCTGAGGTGGAAGCACAGGTCAGGCAGGCAGCTGGGAAGGGTCTTGCAGTCTGGGTTCGCCTGCGCTGGCTGTAAGAAGCACGTAAGATTCTAAAGTGGGCATGCTCTGACTGCTCTGACTGGTCCTGTGTTTCGGTGTGATAATTTTTTGCAGCTGTGTGGAGGAGTTTTTGGGAACCTAAAAGACCATATGGAGACTGTTAACAACAGCCGGGAAAGTGACAGCGTTTTTAACCTTCCCCTTTGTTTTCAATGTTTGTCACAGGGGAAAAAATAGTATACAGGAGAGAGAGAGAGAGAGAGAGAGAGAGAGAGAGAGAGAGAGAGAGAGAGAGAGAGAGAGAGAAAGAGAGAGAGAGAGAGAGAGAGAGAAGAAACAGGAGATGTGGCTCTGTTCTAGAATTCATGCCTAGCATGTGAAAAGCCTTGTATTGAGTCCCTGGCACATAAGAAAAAGAAAAAGAGCCGGGCGATGGTGGCACACACCTTTAATCCCAGCACTCGGGAGGCAGAGGCAGGAGGATCTCTGTGAGTTCGAGGACAGCCTGGGCTACAGTGTGAGATCCAGGACAGGCACCAAAACTACACAGAGAAACCCTGCCTGGAACCCCACCCCCCGCCAAAAAAAAAAGAGGAGAGAAAGAAAAAAGACAAAAAAGAAAAGCAGGAGAGAAGACAATGGGGAAATGTTTATCCCAGAAGAAATAAACATTCAGCATTTTGATATCCCTCATCTAATTATTCTTCCTGGAGTTAATGTTGTGCTGTGGTTAAAATCTGGATTTTTAAGCATGTATTTCCATGTATCAGTTAGAAATGCATCGGAACAAGGCTTGCTGGCTGCACATTATTCCAGCATGCAGATTTGTTTTCATAGTTTCTTTTGGCATTCATCCAACGCTGAGTTGGCTTGGCATAAACATGAAATATGAATTGGGTTAATCAGACTCCTTCCCTGGGATCTTTCAAATTACGATTGGAAAAAGCAGGTCATTCCCTTTCGGAGAAAATTACCAAATGTTCTGCTAAATGGAGTTCAAGAACACGAAGCAGACCCAGTGGTATGAACAGACAGTCCTGGTACAGGTCCCCAGGGTTTTCCCAAGGCCCCTCTGTGTCCTTTTCTTATGACTTCATTTAGTTATTTGAGGCATCCTGGTGTCTTTGTAATGCAGATGAGAGGGGTGAATTTTCTCATTGTTTCCTGAGTTGGTTCCCATTGAATTTTAGAAGTTAGAATCCCCCAAACTTCTCTGCTTTCCCACGATCCAAGCCTGTGCTCTAGTAACTTTATTAGACTTCAGGAGTAGCAGATGAATGGAAAATCCTGTTAACGAGGTGTTGATGGCACAGAGGAAGAAAGGCAGGTGTAGAGGGCATCGTGGATTTGAATGAGCATCTAGACAGGCCACTACGGGTAAGACAGACCAGGGGCAATAGTTACCTTACGTAGAATAGGGGGCGTGGTATCAGTGCGGATGACAGCCCCCAGCTCCCAAGGAGCATCGTCACCATGTTCAACGTAGGTGAAGTCACATTTGGCAAATATGGCACAGTTTGGGGCAAGTGGCACCTCATCCCACGCCAGCTTCCTGCACTGGCCTATCAGTTTTGCTGTAGTGCCCACCTTCTAAGTTAAATGACCTACAACACCTTGATACCACCTGAAAACCGGTCACCCTGATATCTAGGTGTGAACTTAGCTTCATTTGGAGGTTTTTTTGTTTGTTTTGTTTTTCAATAACAGGGTTTCTCTGTATAGCCCAGGCTGTCCTGGAACACGCTCCATAGACCAGGCTGGCCTCGAACTCAGTGACTGGCCTGCCTCTGCCTCCTGAGTGCTAGGAGGCATGTGCCACCACCTCCAGCCTTAATTTGGGGTTTCAAGGGGATAAAAGGTTTCTCTTCTGGCTGTAAATCGCTTTCTTCTTTTAGGGAAAAGCGAACTGCCGGCACTCTGGGCTTCTGTGTCTCCTCAAGTCCCTACTGCCCAAGTCTCAGGCCCACAGAAATCAGCTGAGGGCCGGGGTGAGTGCAGATTCTGTGGCAGCCGAGAGGCAGCACACGGGAAAACTGGCATTCTGGAGACACCGAAAGCCTTTACTGGAAAAATACAGGTAAACATGATGGTTAGTTCTTCAGGATTATATTGCAGTTCAATTAATAGTTAAAAGTGAATTGTTCTAGGAACCTGGTCAGATTTTTCTCTATGGAAAGCACTTAGTCAAAATTGACTAAGAAATGCATTTTGGGACAGAGTCTCTTTGTAAGTTGTGGCTAATGTCTCCTGTAAATTGAGTTAAACTCATTTGTAAGGAATGGCAGTATTTGACTTTTAGGGTGCGTGTTACAGATTATCTTAAATTAGTTTTTAGAACATAATCCATTGAACTCGCTTAAATGAAATAAAGGGGTTTATTGGGAAAACACACATTTCTATTTGCCTCTTTACCTAGTCTATATGTATCCATATGCACACGTATAAAAATTACAACTTGTCTAAACAGCTTTCTTTCATGTGAATGAAACAAAGCCACACCGAAGACAGATTGAATGTACGAGGCGGTGACATCGACCACTCCCCCCACCGCACACCTCAGCTTTGACAACGAAAACATCAGGTATTTCTGGAAGATTATTGAAAAGGTGATGTTCAAGACGGGTCTTGCAAATCATTTATTATGATTGAAAAGGAAGAAAAGGATAGGTGAGAAATATTACAATTAAACATGAAACATTATTCTCCTGTAACCAATCATAATAATATACTTGCATTTTAAAAAATGGCTAGATAAGTAATTTCCCAGGAAATAAAATTTTCACATCATTGGTTACAGAAAATTGACTTCTTTCCATCAAAATATTTCATTTCTGCTCTGTCAAAAACAAGCATAATGTCTAAGGCACCATGGTTTATGTTAAGCACTCACTACTTTGAAATCTCATGATGGGGGCGTATGGGACTGCTCACCAGATGGTGAATGAATAAAGCTCGCCCACTAATGATTATTAAGTGGTTTTATGGGCACTCAAAAACACTATTTTATCCCGGTCAAAAACACTCTGAGAGTCACCCCCAAAATGGTTAATCATTTATTCTAAAACAGAAATCTGTTAATTAGGTGAGTGGTTGTGGCTCTAAAGACAGACGGGTAAACAGCCACTGGAAACCCATTTCTATGGGGTAAAAAATATCTTTGTCATTACCAAATGAGTCCAATATGACTCGAGCAATGTGTTTGCTTCTTGACTTTGCTCCTAAGGGCAAAACATATTTAAAAAGGTTTAGTGTGAGGACGGGACATTGCCACAGGAAGAAAGCAGCAAAGAGGAAAATACCAGGAGCTCTGCCAACAAATTAACCGGGCAGCTAGCATTTTTCTCAAATTGGTTTAAAAAATAATGGCACACACAGTGATAAATATATGTCTAAAAATAAATACAAATATTCTACACATAAATAAAATTAGGTAGACTTGTGTTTGACTATTACAGTTAGACATTTTTATAATAGAATTTTCCTATCTTATCACAGTTTCTTTTTTTCCCGTGAATACTCATCCCATTTCTTTGACACAGCTTGGACTGCATCGGCCGCTTCTGTCGCTGTTATGATTTAACTATGAAATGTTCCTAGATGTGTTGGACGCTGGGCCCCCAAGAGGGCGGTGCTGGCTTGAAAGGTGGTAGAAACATTGAGAGCTGGTGCTTTGAGGAAGTGAGCCCCTGGGGACATGCTTTGGAAGTTGTACCTGTCCCCACTTGCTCCGCTCCCTTTCTCTCGGCTTCCTATCCATCACGGGTTGAAGAAACCTCGTAGGTCACATGCTCCTGATACCATGGGGCTCTTCCCAACTGCTTAGAACCCTCTCAAACAGCAAAAATAATCCTGTCTCCCCTAGGCTGTTTCCGTGAAGGATTTGCCACAGCGACGGGATAACTGACACACACAGGCATCCCAAGACAATTTCAACTAAAAATTTACTTCCTTTGGCCTAAGTATTTTCTATTAAAATTTACTCTGGAATTTACTTTTTTTTTTTTTTTTGATTTTTTGATTTTTTGAGACAGGGGTTCTCTGTGTCGTCTCTGTGATAGTCCAGTGGCTATCCTGGAACTCACTCTGCACACCAGGCTGGCCTGGAACTCACAGATTCCCCCAGCCTCTGCTTCCTGGGTGCTGGAATTAAAGGTGTGCGCCACCACCACGCCACCACCACCCAGCTGGAATTTACTTTTAAACTCTAATCAGAAAAGACTGTGCATATAGCTTTAAGGAGCATCTTTGGTACTCTTTCTAACAAAGCAAGGTCAAGGTGACCTAGCATTAAACACAGTGAAACGTGGGGCACTATTCCAGTGATCTTATGCTGTGCTGATGGGCAGGAGTGCCAGGACTTACTACCTCATTTGAAATACCACACTCCAGTGATCTGCAGAGGCCGCAGAGTCCACACTTTGCAATACTGTAGGGGAGCTCTAGTTAGCGCCCACCTGTCTCCTCATGTAAGGCCTCATAGACTCAGGAGATTTATTGCACTTTCTTTCTCTAAGAATCTACCCCCTGCACATGTTCCCACAGCTGATTCTTACACTGAACTTCACTCTTTTCCAAATACCACTTCATTAGCTAAAGGCACATTTCATTACAGTACTTAACAATTTCTGGCAGTGAGTTTTTCCAGAGAGTCAACCGGTTTACCAAATGAGAGTTTGGACTCTCCCTTTCAAAAGATCGCCAGGGTATTTCAAAGCAAAAGATGAGAAGCCTTATTGCTCAAAGTCTGATGGCCAAGGAGGGAGATGGGTGGGCATCTGTGTCTAAGACACGATGAGTATGCTGGCACGTTACGCTTTATTGTTATCTGAATATTTAGGGGTCAGTTAAGAGAGTAACGTGTTGCTGCTAACGTCTGGGGGGCTGGGGTGCGCGCCGGACTGGCAGGCAGTGCGTCAGACACTTGTTAGTCGCTGATGCAGCCACTTCATGGCTGAGGAGTGAAGGTTCAGACTCAGGAGCTTTCAGAGTAAAGTGGGGCCTTTGGTGGGTCTGCTGTTCGACAGGAGGGGCTGGCTTCCCATGGCCCTGGCGTGGGGTCCCTGTGTCTTGGCTGAGAGCAGGGCGGGGGCAGAGAGGTGGTGGAGGGCTGCCTTCTGCTGATAGAAGTTGTTGATGTAACTGGCAATCAGAAGGGTGATCTCAAGAATCTGAAAATGAGAAAAACCATCCTGTCAGGCTCTTGAGACGTTCTCTCCACTGTCCATGGCCGATTTCAGTTGCATTTGCCAAGCCTACCGCCATGCCCTTCTTTTTAGATGAGCAGTCCTCAACCTGTGGGTCGCGACTCCTTTCGGGGTCACATATCAGATAGCCTGCATATCAGATACTCATTACGATTCATAACTATAACAAAATTACAGTTATGAAGTAGCATGGACATAATATGTTTGGAGTGAGGGGTCACCACAACATGAAGAACTGTATGAAAGGGTCGCAGCATCAGGAAGGTTGAGAACCACTGGTGTAGATCACACAATAAAGTTTTAGCGTGCCTGGCACCATCACATTTTTCTGTTATTTCAGTTAGCAGCAAGAATGAATCTCAAAGTCCAGCCAAGCTTATGGACGATGCTGGGAACTGTGACGGTCAGCATTAATAACTTTGGTGTGTCGTTTCAATCCTATTAAAGCTAAAACACTGAAGCTACCACTATCTCTTGAACTCTTTGGTTAACTGCTCTCACTAGAAGCACAGAACTAGTCAGAAATGGCCGGCTGGGTAAAGGTTCTTGCTGCTGAGCTGGGGCCTAGATTCAGATCCCTAGGACCCACCCACATGGTGGTGGAAGTTGGGAGCTGACTTCCCCAAGTTGTCCTCTGACTTCCATACATGTGCTGTGGCATGCACACAGAGATACACATGTCACATAAATAAATGTAATAAAACATTTTTTTAAGTTGAAAGTTTTAGGAAAAACAATTTCTCATCCTTTTTATTAAAATTAGATTTTTTTTTTCAGTACTGGGCTGTGAACCCCAGGGCCTCATTCATGTTAAACAAGGATTCCACCACTGAGCTACAGCCTGGAACCTGAATTACGTGTTAGAATGTAATCTTTTGAAAAGTTGCTTTACTTAGAGATGTTGAAACTATATAGTTTGTTAATTATAACAAAGGAACAAGTACCTCTTAACTATAAAACTCTGCTCTTTAAAGTCCATAAGACAAATAACCCAAGTAGATAAGACCATGTGATGCACCTCACAATAACTCCGTGACTCTCCGCACTCTTTTGAGACAGGGATCTTAAGTAGCCCAGGCTACCCCGAACTCCACCCCTCCTGATCATACTCCGTCCTGAATGCTGGCAGATGACCACTACTTTTGAAACTTCTCCTCACCATAAATTGGCCTATATTGGAAAATTTCACTTAGTTCTTTCTTTTGAGACAGGATCTCTCTGTAGCACTGGCTGTTCTGGAACTCACTCCGTAGACCAGACTGGCTTCCAACTCACAGACATCCCCCTGCCTCTGCCTCTTGAGTGCTGGGATTAAAGAGGTGCCCCACTATGCCGGGCTTTCACTTAGTTCTTAAGCTAAAAGAAGCAGGTAGTATCATGCCACGTTAGCAAAAGAAAATAGAACTCAGACCAAGTAAGCTGGGATTTGAGCTCAGGGTTGGTTAAGTCATGCCCGTTTCCATCTGGACCACTCTTTGTACAAGAAGTGATCCCCATGGAGGGGCAGCCAGTTGAAAAGCTGGCAGAAAGGGCTCCACTCACCTTGGGTTTTGCCATGGCAAAAAGTAACTTCTCTGTTGGTCTGTCTTTTGCATGAGTGTTAATGACTACCATGAAGTCGTCTTGACACCCTCCAAACGTCATCAGGCTCTTGTACACATAGCTGACCACTAACCTCTTCAAAGAAAAGGAAAAGGAATTGTTACGGGTTGTCCACACTCAAGGAAGATGAGGAAACGCTGATATTAATTATGGCAAATGCAAAAATAAGGTTTCAAGATCAAATCTATTATGATTAATGTAAATAATAGTCGTACTAAGTTTATTTGGGAATCGCCAACCTATACAATCAAGTATACATTTGACCCTGAAAAACTCAAATTAGAAACTACAAACACCTATTCACAGCACCCGCTAGAAAATTTTTGGTAATTTCTATATGTCTGCTCAGATCTCTCTGTAAGATATAAGAACTGACTTTGTTCCCAGTGTGGTCTTGATAGGATCAAGGGTGTGTGCCACGACTGCCTGACCTCTATGTCTAATCTAGTGGCTGGCTCTGTCCACTGATCCCCAGATAAGTTTATTAGGATATACAACATATCCCCACGCTGATGTGATGTGTGTGTGTGTGTGTGTGTGTGTGTGTGTGTGTGTGTGTGTGTGTAAGAAAAAGAGACCAGAGGCCTTAAATTGGGAAGAGAGCAGGAGTGTGTGTGCATGGGAAGGGTCTGAGAGATGAGAGAAAAAGAGGGAAATAAAACAAAACCAAGAATTTTTGGGTGCTCTCTCACTATGCCACACGTAAGGATCTCCCACTATATCTTTTTTTGTTTGTTTGTTTGTTTTTTTGTTTTTTTTTTTTTTGTTTTTCGAGACAGGGTTTCTCCGTGCCTTTGTGCCTTTCCTGGAACTCACTCTGTAGGCCAGGCTCACAGAGATCCTCCTGCCTCTGCCTCCCGAGGGCTGGGATGAAAGGCGTGCGCCACCACCGCCGGGCTTCTCCCACTATATCTTTAAAGCAGGAATTACTACCCACCAGACTGAGAGATTTAGGGTTGGGATGTGTAGCTCAGTGGCAGAGCACTAGCCAAGCATGTGTGAGGTCCCAGTACAACAAGGAAACTTACCAAATAGCCTATGAAATACAGTAGAAAATGATAACTTCACATAAATAAATGAACACACAAGAGGAATACTTTGAAAAATTGAGACAGGATCTTGCTATGTAGCCCAGACTGGCCTTGAACATGCGACTTTCCTGTGTCAGTGTCTTCAGTGCTGGGACTACCATCACGTGCCACAGTGTCCAGCTCAGGGTCATTTTTAAATTATATACTCTATGTTTTAGTCGATATGTAACCTTAATGTAAGTAAAACTGGTGACCTTATGGAAAACTATGCAAATTATGCTATAGAAACTTCAGTGAGACTGAAATTTAAACTTTGATAAGTAGTTTCTACTTTTTAATAGCTTAAACATTCTTGTTTTATAGAGAAAAAAAACTGTGGAGGGCCAGTGATATGGTTCAAAGGGTGCTTGCTGCCAAGGCTGTCCACCTGAGTTTGATCCTTGGGACCCACATAGTGGAAGAAAGGAGCTGACGCCAGCAAGTTGTCCTCGGACCTCCACTTGAGTCTCTAAACTCTCTCTCTCTCTCTCTCTCTCTCTCTCTCTCTCTCTCACACACACACACACACACACACACACACACTAAATGTAAAAAAAATAAAGAACTGCCATAGTACTTAAAAAATCAACAGAATCATGACTGCAACTTAATCACACCATCTTAATATTTTTTTCCATATACAACACATATCCCGTCTCATCTCATTTTTTTTTTTTTTTGGTTTTTCGACTGTCTCATCTCATTTTAAAACACTAGATTGTAACATAATTGTAATTGTAAAATGACTATTACAGAGTCAGGAAGAATGTTTTCTAAGCTCAAGGGGAAATCAGAATACAACAACTCAGACTATCATAACTTCCGCTTACCATCCCCTGAGCAATGGAAATAGAAGATTTAATTACAGATATCAGGGTTTAATCTTACCATGGAGGTGTATTCTAGGATGCTTAATCCATTTTCGTGGATAGCCAGCCACACAAAAGTATTGCCAGATGATGATGGTCCTATGGGCTACAGAGATGTGAAAAATATGCTGTATTATAAGATGCGAAGCAAAATCACAGCCATACTTTCTTGTCTAAGATCATGTCCGATATGCCATTACACAAACCCAACAAAAAACACACTGAAAATCCCTGCTACCGAGGAGGCAGTGTGGTACACTGAAGGACGCGCAGTGGGTGTGTCCTAGGCCCCTCATTTGCAGGCTCCCATCTTTATTTAGTGACATGTGCATTCAGACAAACGCTGAGGCTCAGTTTTCTTATCTTTCCCACAGGAACGGTAATTTTTACATCTTGTTCTTGTTTCACAAATTTACTAGTTGTCAGAAGTTTTAGGGTTTCTGTGGTGACCCTACTCCTCAGGAAGACATAGCACACAGCTATGCTTTCTAAGGTGACTGGACTAGGAAGAGTGAAGTATTGTGGTGACCTGTGCATACTTTTCCTGATAGTCAATGTCTAGCAAAAACAGAGGAAAAAGGAAAAACTATGTGATTAATAGGAACAAGAAATACTGGAATTTCCAAAAAAAAAAAAAAAATTGAAGGCCAAAACAATGAAATTTTATTAATAAAAACAATCTCCTGCTGGGAATGATGGCACACACCTGTAATCTCAGCACTTGGGAGGCAGAGGCAGGTGGATCTCTGTGAGTTCAGAGACACCCTGTCTTGAAAAACAAAACAAACAAACAAAAAACAAAAAAACCTCCCACCAGAAAAACCGTGTTAAAATCAAGAATGTTTTTGAGCATTTTTACAGAGATTGTTTTCTTTGATTAACAACTGAAATTCGAAATGAAAACACACTTCTCTTAAGACTTAGAGAAGCTTGTCAAGACTATAGATAAGGAGGGAGGCTGAATCTGACTTTGTAGATAATAAATCAAGTTTGAAGGTTCAGAAAAATCTCCATTATAGGGTTACCACCATCTCTACTAAAGGTGGTTTCTTTCTTTCTTTTTTTTTTTGAGACAGGGTTTCTCTGTGTAGCTTTGCGCCTTTTCCTGGAACTCACTCTGTAGACCAGGCTGGCCTCGAACTCACAGAGATCTGCCTGCCTCTGTCTCCCGAGTGCTGAGATTAAAGGCATGTGCCACCACTGCCCGGCTAAGGGTGGTTTCCAATGGTAGACCATCAGAAAGTACCTGCATTGGGCATGTAGCTTGGTATGGAGTGCTCACCTATACTGCACAAAGCCTTAGGCTCAATCCCCAGCACCATAAAAATCAAAAGGCTGACGGTATATTTATTGGCGGATAGTGAGTTCCTCTAATGAAGAATCCACTGACAAACGGATGAACAAAGTGTGGTACGTGAGTGCGAGTGTGTGAGGGAATATTATTCAGTCCTTGAAAAGAAAGGGAAAGTTGACACTTGCTACAACACATCCTGAAGACACTGCGTAAGTACAACAGATAATATGTGACGTGTGGTTCCTGGAGTCACACAAGTTCATAGAAACAAAGGGTGGCCCCCAGGGAGAGCAAGGGGGAGCGCACGGAAAGTTAAATATTTTCTGGAGGATGGACAGTTGTGATGTCGTGTGAACGACTTAAGGCCAGAGCACCATCCATTTAAGATTGGTATCCCGGCAAATTCCATGAAGCAGACAAGGGAAGTGCCTCCCTGCTCTAAAGACGGACACATGCTGCTCCTGTAACATCAAACACAGCGTCGTTAGCTAACGCTGGTACAGAGAAGAGCACAGAGGGGTCTGTTAACATCACTTCCCCATGCTGAAGCTGGAATTAAAATTCTTTGTCAAATGGTCCGCATTTCAGGTCTATGGATTAACTATTCATCTGCTTTTAGACAGGGGCTAGGCTGGTCTCTACTAGGCTCAAGGAATCCTGCCTCAGGCTCCTCAGTAGCTGGGACTATAGGAGGGCACCACTGTGCCAGGCTTACTCTTTACCCTAAAAAACTAGAGTAACAAAGCCTTGAACTCTTTGCAAATATACTGTCTAGATGTTACGATACTAACAGGTATAATTTTTTTTTCTGTTATCTCAGCAAATGGCTTCTAGTTCCAGTAGCAAGAGAAACGTCTAACCTAATAATCAGCGAGCCAGAGATATTTCTAAACTAATTGTCCGTGAGCCAGAGATAGAAGATGCCCGGGGTTTGGCTTTTCTAGTCCGTGTTGTTTATTAAAAGACGAGAAAACTGAGATCAGACAGTGTGACCAATCTGTCCAGCGAGGCACGGTTCTTCAGTAAGTGTGGATTAAGTGATAATGGCTTCCAAACCCTGACGAAGGGCACTGGACAAGGATGGCAGGATCACTCTCGAGGAAGACGGGGTACAAGACAAAATGGATGCATCTTTGAAGCCACAGAGAGCCCCAGGCGGCACCGTTTAAGGAAAAGAAAAAGAACCGAAGGGCACTGTGGGGCTGGTGGTGTGGCTGGAGAGGAGACCCTGTTCTCAATATGCTCTTGGTCCTGGATTCAACGCCCAGTACCAAAAACGAAAAACCAAAACGTTCCCCAAAGAAAAGGCATAGGCTTTCCCTTAGGGGCCTGGGCCAGCTACCTCCCAGGCAGGGGTCTCCCTGCCCAGTGTTTCTACAGCTGCCTGTTCTGATCTACAACAAAGGGTACTTAGCACACAGCACCTTGTTTACAGGCCTGTGGCAACACCGGCTATGCTGAGAACGGCCCTGAAGTCTGGTACAACTCACTGGAGACTGTGCGTTATGTGACCCTGGAGCCAAACAGGGCTCAGTAAGTGCTCATTAAATAATTAAGCCAATGAGTGATAGAGTTAATGAGTGAATGAGGGATGGACACGAGGAGTTAAGCGGAGTTCAGGTAAACTTTCCTCTCCTTACTGATTGGCCTAATGACTCTTAAAATGGTTTTGTGTGTGTGTGTGTGTGTGTGTGTGTGTGTGTGTGTGTGTGTGTGCGCGCGCGCGTGCACTCGGGAGGAGGAGGGGTGGGTGGGAGATGAGTAGAGGGGAAACAAGAGGAAGGACCTTTTCCCCTTTCCCCAGAATTCCTCATTGGTTTCTTTATGTTGCTGGGAATTTCTTCATTTTTTTAAAAATAAAACCAAAATATGCTGTATCCGGGGTAAATCTGACCAGCCAAGTTCACTGACGTTTTTATTGGGTATCCCTCTTCCCATTCTTTCTTACTTTTGCTAAAAACAACTTGGCACCAAAGAATGGCCACTTCCGGGCTACTGTTAAATAGATGCGCACGCAGTCGGCCGCACTGTGTCCCCGGAGGGCCATCCATCTGGTGGAGAGTCGCTGGTAAAGCTGCCTAAAAAAAAGTGGGGGGGGGGACACAAAAACAAGACACAAAAGCAAACCTGTAAGTATCGTGTCATCCTCCTAGACAAAGTCCCCCTCGGCCCATCCCAAACCCCCTTGATCCCACTTCACCTTTCTGGAAAATTTTCACCAAATTCTCCCACGGCATTCAAGTACACAACGAACCTACCAGGTAAATCTTTATCATCTACACGACTAACATTAAACCCGAGTGTAAGTCAGTTTGGCAGGTAATATCTCCTGAGAGTATTTTCACTTTTCAACGTTCAGTGGTGCCCAAATGGTACAATTTGGAGGAACACTGAGTTCATTTCTTCTCAGACTGAACCCAGGGGCAGCCACTTCCACTACATAGTCAAAAGCTTCTTTATGATCAGGATTAACCCAGGATTAAGAGCAGATGAAATAGTGGTCTAAATTATTTTTAAAAGTTGTTTCAAAACAGGACGTGATGGAACACGCCAGTAATTTCAGCATTTTTGAGGGAGAGGCAGGAGGATCGGGAGTTTAAGATCATCTTCAGCTACATACCAAGTCTGAGGTTAGCCTGGGCTACAAGAGACTGCCTCTAAAAAAACACAGAAGCTTATTTATGTCATCATACAATGAATATATACTTCAAGCATCATATAGGTGACAAATAGATTTTAAAGTTTTTAAAGACATCCTAAACCAGGCAGTGGTGGCATACACCTTTAATCCCAGCACTCGGGAGGCAGAGCCAGGCAGATCTTTGTGAGTCCAAGGCCAGCCTGGTCTACAGAATGAGATTCAGGAGAGGCACCAAAGTTACAGAGAAACCCTGTCTTGAAAACAAACAAGCAAGCAAACAAACAAACAAAACAAAAAAAGGCACCCTAAAATATGTAAAACCTCTTGGGGGCACCTTGGAATTAAACATTCTAAAAGAAGATTCAGACAGAAAATTTTATTAAAATCCTAGTATAACTCTCCGCTCCAAAGAGCTGAAAATGCCATCTTACTGTTGGGGAATATTATTTTGAGGTGCGTTACTTTTGTTTATGTTGCATTTTGTTTATTAACTCTGTGAAACTGTAATACTTTGCCTGTCTAAAACACCTGATGGTCTAATAAAGACCTGAACGACCAATAGTGAGGCAGGAGAAAGGCTAGGCGGGGCTGGAGGGCAGAGAGAACAGATAGAGGGAGAAATCTGGCTGAAGAAGATAGAAGAAACAAGAGAGGAAGGAGGAGGACTCCAGGGGCCAGCCACCCAGCTCCACAGCCAGCCTCGGAGTAAGAAACAAAGAAAGGTGTACAGGAGTAGAAAAGGAAAAGCCCTGAGGCCAAAGATAGATGGATAAATTTAAGTTAAAAAAAAAAAGCTGGCTAGAAACAAGCCAAGCTAGTGCCGGTCATTTATAACAAAGAATAAGCCTCCATGGGTGGTTTATCTGGGAGCTGGGTGGCGGGCCCCCAAAAGAGTAAAAATAACCAACAACATCTTACCGTAACTGTTCCTCAGAGCAGCCTTCCCTGTACCTTTTAGGGTAAAATTTCTCGATGACTTGTTTGAGGTTTTGGCTTGCTTTGCACTGGTTATGCCCGGCTGGAGTGGAGAAAGGTCTCTCAAAATCCCCAATCTCCACCTGGTGGGAGAGCCCCAAAAGAGAAGTCACAGGCCAGTGAGAACAGCTTTCAGAAAGAAAATCACATTTGCTCTCCCGAAATGTTCTCTATGCACAGCAGACCCAAGTCTGTCACGACTGTGCGGCTGTAGAATTTATAACCACATGTCTGAATTGTTGTTTTAAACATAAATGTCACTTGAAATCAAACTTAGGGGGAAATTCTGGGACAAACATTTTGGTCCCATTTCTACTCGGAACTCCTGTGGTAAGCTTCTCTTCCTGTTACCATGATAGAAAATTCTGACGGCAGCAAAGTAAGAGAGACAGGATTTATTTCGGCTCACAGTAGGTTCCATTTCACAGTCCATCATAGTAGGAAAGCCACAGCAGGCACAGGAAATCCGTAATCAGGGACAGAGAACAATGGACGCACGCTTGCATTCTTCTGACCGTGGATGGGATGGGACCAGTAACGTGAACTGTGAGCTGAACTTAAGCTGCTCTGAAATACTTCAGAGTATTCTATCGCAGCAACAGAGGAGAAACTAAACACCCCCTTAGTGGTATTTGCTAAAAGAAAAAAAAAATCCTTATTACCAAGTATAACACAGGATAGTTTTTCATTGTAAAGTTCTATTTTAATCACCAGTAAATAAGCTGAAACAACAGTTCAAAATAAAAGGTCAGAAAAAGACTAAGAAATTCGGCAACAGTATTAGCTGGACTTTTTAAGGGTCTCTATTGTATAAAATGGTAGTGAGGGCCACACAGTCTCATTGCTGTTCCCCTGGATTTTCACAACAAACGTTTCTGTTCTCTACAACTCTTCCTATGAGCTGATTACTTTCGGGAATACAGCCCTCCTTCATTCCCTGCTCCCCCGATGAAAGAATCTTCAGTTCTTTACTAAAGCCATCTTCAACCTACTCATCTGCCCACCACTCTCCCGACTCGCCCACCAATCTCTGCACCCAAACCTCTCTTCAGACTCCAGTGTAAGTCGGGCGCTACAGTACACGCTGTGAGAGAAGGCGAAGTCGAGCATCGCCCCCACCTTCAAGGAGTTTACCATCTGGTAGGGGAGACCGAGGCACAAACAAATACTATGATAAACTGTAATGCCTTGTATAGAGTACAAAGGGTGCTCAAGGAGGAAGATGGTATGGGGAACATTTGGACGATGCCCTACTAAACATATCATTACCCACAGTACCTCCCAACGAGCAGATGGCGGTTCATCAAGCCCCAGTGGTCTTACACAAAGTACTCAGACTCCATTTTTTAGGTTCCCCGATGCAGTTTAGGGTGGGTCAAGCAGCCCATAGGCTCTGAGACTCTGCACTCCAGGCACTCCAGACCTCCTCTTTTCTAATTCATTAGCTCACAGCTGCTGTCTGAACCTTAGGCGAGCCTTGCCCTTCTAGCCTGTATGTGGAACTTTCTAGGTTCTTTGATTCCATTTCTACTTGTTGGTTGAGCATGGCTTTGCTCTTCAGGTCTCATTCCTCATTGTTTCTGGTTTCTCATAACTCCCACTTCCACAGTCAGGCATCCTCCCTAATGTCCTCACTGAATCTAAAAACTGCCCACCCAACCACACCAAAACCCTTCCCATGGGGCGAGTTGTGCATTGTCTCTCAAGGTCAGTATCTCTCTATCTGGGCCCTGACGTACCGGATAGCAGAGAATAAACACAGTGATTGGAGACAGTCAACTCAGGTAACCCCCAACGTGCCCACACATGTTAGAAATACATATCCCTAAGAGGTGGATTTAGGAGCTGGAGGGATGACTCAGTATTTAAGAGCATTGGCTGCTATTCCAGAGAACCCGGGTTCGATTCTTAGTACCCGCATAGTGGATCACAACCATCTGTAACTCCAACCCCAGATGATCAGTTACTCTTTTCTGGCCTCCTAGGACACAGCAAGAATGTGGTACACACAGACATAACCTCCAGGCAAAACCTCATACACATAAAATAAAAATAAAATCTCAAAAAAAAATGCAGATTTAATTTTTCTTAGAGAAGTTTTTTTTTCTTTTTAAACAAAATTAAAAGCAAAAGAAGGTAAATGTTAGTAAAGAAAAGAGTAATTTTCATGAGGAATTTATGTCCCCGGAAAGGTGACCCCTAGCATGGCCAATGGCATGGGATCTCTCCGATTGTCTAGAAAGTAAGGGTCTCGCCCCTTCTTGCAGTCTTTACTATTTGTAGAAAAAGAACACCTGCTTTTTCTACAGCACACATGCTCTCATGCTCAGATGATCTTAAAATACTCTAAAAGTAAACTCAATGACTAAGTGTCCATTCTCCCAAGAACATCAGGGAAAACTGCTCATGGGAATGACTGCTAAGCTGGAGGGACAGGGACAGTGGTGGCCCTTGGGGAGGCCAGTCAATGATGCCAAAGCAGAGCCACAAGTAATCATGAGCCCCCAAAGTCTGCAATGCACACGGATGAAACAGCGCAGAAACTCCCCAGAGGGCCTTTTGAGACACCAGGAAGGATTCAGAAAGGTTCCCAACACCTACAAGAGAAGCTAACGGACAAGAGGAAATTAGCAAGTGACAGACGGAGGCAGAGCCATTCCAGACACCCGGGACAAATCACTAAGATTAGTAAATTCTAGAAAGGAAGCTGGTGCCACACCCAAGTGAGGGACTTTGCACAGGGTGACCCACGCTCCAGGTAGGGAGAGTGAAGGATGTTGAAGCTACCCAGGCAGCAGCCAGAGGCAGATCATGAATGACCCTGGATGTGAATGAAGAGATGACCTCTGTTTTGTGCTTTCTCCCTCGTGGGTACCAATGCTGTGTCAACAACTCTCCGTGGGCAAGTGGCACTGTGCCAGCTTCCAGTCTTAGATCTAAGGAAAATGGCAAATTCTCCTCCACATCTCTTTTGGAGTTTGAGTTTTGCCACTCACCCACCATCCTGGTTGGAGGCTCAAATAGTTCCACGAAGAGAATACATGTAGCTATACGGTGGACGGTCCTTGTAGAAGTCTCAACTGTGAGCCATCATTGCATGCAGACATGTAAGGAGCCTCCCAACGATTCCAGCCCTCACCCATGACATCACAACTCTCCTCAGGCTAAGCTAACTGAAGCCACGGGAAACAGAGACTAAATGCCTTTTGCATATCTGCTCAAATTATGTTTGGAATTTTTAATTGTCGTTACTGTATGCTTTTCTATTTTGTTTGTTTGTACAACAGGGTCTCAGTAGGTCTCACGGGTTGTCCTGGAACTTGCTATGTAGCCCAGGCTGACCTTGAACCTGTGATCTTTCTGCCTTTGCCTCTCAAGTGCTAGGGTTACAAATTACAGGCGTTCATCAGCACACTCAACTTAAAATCATTTGCTAGGCAGCAATGGACACCTGGGAAAATCCCTCCGGCAGCTGTGTGAAGGATAACTTTGTGGGGGGACCACATCAGAGAGAGGCCTACGGTCAGAAGGTGGTTGGGGAGCAGAGGATGTGAGGCAGGTCTGAATCACAGGAATGGAAGTCAACACAGAGAGTGGTGAGTAGAGGACCAAGTATGAGTTTAAAGCGATAAGATGAGGCAGCCAGTGGGAAAGGGGGAGAGAATGGGAAAAGGCCGCGGGGATTGCCGGAGTGGGAGCTCGGGTGGAGGACCAAGAGGGACAAGTGTCGTGATGAAGACGCACAATGTAGAGAAAGGGGAAGATAACTAGTGGGCTGGATTTAAGGAGCCCTTTAAACAGGCATGAACTGGAGTAAAACACTTGGGAATCATCGGCGTGGGTGCTGGATGAGATAAAGATGAGATGTTCCAGGATGATGTGTAGGGTGAGTTCCATGGACTAGGAACCCAGGGACCCACGTATCTGTGCACATGGCACTTCCCAGGGAAGCTTTTATCTCCCTTCATGATTGAGATACAGACTCAGTTGTGCATCTTACAAACCGCCCTCCTCCTCTTGAGTATGACGACCTTAATGCTGCCTGGGTGGGACTAATTCCCAGCCTTCTTCATAGGTAGGCAGGATGGTGTGTTTAAGGTCTAACTAGGGGCTTAAATGAAAAGGTCTATGTTGGGGAGACCGACAGAGGCTATCTAGTGAGACTCAAGGTCAGAGAATCTGAGCTTGCTTTACCCAGCAGGGCTGCATAACGGGATGATTTAATGGCCGGGGGCGTGTTTACCAGGTCTTTGGAAGGGTCTACACTTGGCTGTATATGGTGTGCTTTGATCTTGCAAGGGCGAGGATTTTTGCCTCTTCCCTTGGCATATTATAAAAAATCCTTTTGAATAAAGCTCTGGGCTGCTGGGTATTGACCCAGGGTCCTCCCAAAGCTATCCTGTGTCTCTGTCTTTCTTACCGTCTCTTTCTATCTTTCTACCTAATATTTCCTCATTCCTCTCTCCTCCACCCAAGAACCCTTCATAAGGTGGGAGCAGGTCGGAGCTGTCTCCCACAGACTCCCATACTATGTAAGTTAGGAGAAGTTTTCCCAAAGCATGCCCTTCTCAGTCCCCCCATCCCACACCCTCCCCAACTCCTTAACATGCTGGGACTCTAATAGACCTCCAGAGCCATGAGGATGACACTCATGGGTGGCAGAATCGGTAGAAGGGCCAGGTCCGGATGGCTCTGTAGAGGTATCAGGATGTAATATTTACCTTGTAAGAATCAAACTTGTTTTTTCCTTTTGGGATAGGCTTTTGCTAATGTAGCCCAGACTGACCTTCAACACATGGACTTTCCTGCCTCAGTTTCTCAAGTGCTCAGATACAGCTAGCTACATATTCACCACACTCAGAATAAAACATACTTCTGTTTGGTTAAGTCACTATTAATTTGTGTGTGTGTGTGTGTGTGTGTGTGTGTGTGTGTGTGTGTGTGTGTGTGTGTTAAAGAAGTCCAACCTTACTTCTAATTGATACAATACGTAAATCAAAGAAGGTGCTCTAGCTTTGACCAAGGCACTGTCCTATTGGATTGCCAGTTGCACATAACGTCTTCAGGATCACCACTTTACACTCAGATTCCTTCGATTAAATGCTGTGCCTCGAGAGCAACACTTTCAAAGGAACTAAGAAATGCATTTCCCTTTACAGAATGTAGTGTCTTATCCTATGCGACCGCAATTGTCAGAGGTCAGAAAATAATAATGTAATGGTAATTTAGCCTGCAGTTTTAAGTGTCTTCTTAATCATAATAAAATGAATTTAAAGACCTGCTGAGGGCATCCTGTCTTGCTGCACTTAACTGAAGAAATTAGCGTCTGCCCTTCTCCTTATGCAACTTTATACAACACGGAAGTTACCTGAGCTAAGAGCGCCGCCATTTCTAACGCCAGGTCCTTGTTCAGAGGAAAAAGGCCATTTATTATCTGATCATTTGTCTGGTACAGCAAAAGCAGCTTCTCTCTATCAGTCTCTCCACGAGCTTGCACTGAGAAATACAGTCTGGAAAAAAAGAGAGAGAGAGAAATGTCTCCCAATACTCTTATTTTTTAAATTATAAATCCTACACTTAGTGTGTGTGTGTGTGTGTGTGTGTGTGTGTGTGTGTGTGTGTGTGTGTGTGTGTGTTCCTGCACGTGTGCCACCATACATGTGTGGAGGTCAGGGGACAATGTGTGGGAGTTCTCTCTTTCTATCATATTAGTTCTGGGGATCGAACTCAGGTCATCGGGCTTTGTGATAAGTGCCCTTACCCACTAAGACATCTCACTGTCCCCCCCTTTCTTCCACGATAGAGACAGAACCAAGCACAAGCTAGGCAAGTGCTCAGCCACTGAGCTATCCTAACCCTCACCAATGCTCTCACAGAGGAAGACAGTGAAGAAGAACCACAGGGCTGCTTTTTTAACAGCCCTGCTGCATGATACAAACAGACCACTGCCACCTACAAAACATGAAGTGCAAGAACCCTTCTATTTAAATTAAATTTTAAAAATATACTGAAGTACTAAGTCACCGTGGTGGTTTGAGAAAGATTAGGTGGTTTGAAAAGAACCCCCTAGGCTCATGTATCTGAATGCTTAGTTACCAGAGAGTGGCACTATTGGAAAGGATTAGAAGGATTAGGAGCTGGGGCCTTGCTGGAGGAAGCGTGTCACTGGGGGTGGGCTTTGAGATTTCAAAAGCCCGTGCCAGCGGGCCTAGGTGCACATGTTCTCTCTCTCTCTCTTTTCACTGTTTTCAGATCAAGATGCAGCTCTCAGCTACTTCTCCAGCACAACACCTGCCCGCAGCCATGCTCCCCGCAGCCATGCTCCCCGCAGCCATGCTCCCCGCAGCCATGCTCTCCCCGCAGCCATGCTCCCCGCAGCCATGCTCTCCCCGCAGCCATGCTCTCCCCGCAGCCATGCTCCCCGCAGCCATGCTCCCCGCAGCCATGCTCTCCCCGCAGCCATGCTCTCCCCGCAGCCATGCTCCCTGTAGCCATGCTCCCCGCAGCCATGCTCCCCGTAGCCATGCTCCCCGCAGCCATGCTCCCCGCAGCCATGCTCTCCCCGCAGCCATGCTCTCCCCGCAGCCATGCTCCCCGCAGCCATGCTCTCCCCGCAGCCATGCTCTCCCCGCAGCCATGCTCCCCGTAGCCATGCTCCCCGCAGCCATGCTCCCCGCCAACATGATAATGGATTAAACCTCTGAAACCACAAGCAAGCCCCTAATGAAATGCTTTCTTTTTAAAGAGTTGCTTTGGTCTCGGTGTCTCTTCACAGCTATGCGACAGTGACTAAGACAGTCCGTAAATGAACTGGTAGGTGTTAAGACTCTGAGTGACATTAAATTTATCCTGGTAAGGAATGCAGGATATAGCAAACACTTCACCCTGAATAAGTCCAATTTTCAACACACAATCTTTTTTCAACATCTTGGGCATGCTAAGTAGGAAACGAGGGTTTCAATTTAAAAATTCAACTCCAATTAACATCAAATGTCAGGGGAGGCTTTTCACCAGATATCAAAAAGAAAAGAGTCGTACATTCAGGTCTGTTTTGATTTTTCTCGGTCACACGCAGATAAGCATCTTCAAGAAGATCAGAAAACAACATACTCTCTTATTCCTTATGGAAACAGGACACGGGCTTTCTATTAGTTTTGAGATGGGGGGGTCTCTGTGTTGCCGAAGCTGGTCTTTGGGTGGCCTCCAGTGATATCCACACCTCACCCTCCTAGAACGAGTATGCTCCACCATGCCTGGCTTGTGACATGGCTTTCGTTTGCTGGAGCTGGTGCTCACTGTGCTGTGGGGCACAGGTGTTATGGGTGCGCAAAGCGCTAAGACAATGGGGCAGGTAAGCGACAACCTAACAAGCCTGAATGTTGCCATGACAACACAGTGGTGACCGAGATGACGTGTGGACATATCCCTTAGTTACAGCATCTCTCTCTCTCTCCCTCTCTGAACTTCGGGGAAGGAGAGGCCAGAGGGCTGCGATCTGGGAAAACATGGCAGGTGTTCTCCATGAAGAGAACAGTTCTGATCATCTTCCTGCCAAGCCCGGCTGACAACCAGAGATGTTTCTAGAAGTCAACCACAGCTCCATTACTATCCATGATTATACAAAGACAAAAATGCAGGATTGTTAAGCAGACCAGAAGACGTAGTTGGACAACAGACATAGACAGTACATGCAAAATGCAATCAGGAAAGTGGTTATGACATGAAGCGTAAGAGGTCGAAGACGGAATTTTCACAAAGGGCCCATTTCCTCACTTGAAGTAAGGAACTACATGGTTCATTCCTGAGACCCACCAGGAGATGGGCAAGTGTTATCATTGGGAGTTCTTAATACAATGGGAATGGTGATATCCCGTACAGGGAGCAAGGGACCAATGCATTTTCCAGCACACCTACAAGGTTCAGGAAAGAAAGGTGAAATCCTCTAACAAAGCAGGGACTGCAGTCTCATGCATGCACCGCCCTGGAATGCAGTATGTATTCCTAGGAGCTAGACGACGCTCCGGAGAACAAGGAAAGCATGGCGAAGATGACCAAGGAAAGAGGCTCCGAGCCAAAGCAGGAAGCCCAGGCAGGCATGGTGGTGCACGCCTGTGATCCTCATACTCAGCAAACATGTGAGTTCAAGGCCCAGCCTAGGCTACACATGGAGAGCCTACTTGAAGAAAAGAGTCTTGATTGTGGACTCTTTAAAATGTGAGGGTCTCTAGAAGAAATAGGAGAAGCTAGATGACCTCTCAAGACCCTTTTCGACTTAGGAGTCCATGGATGCAGGTGCTCTTATAGCCGGCTAACTGTGGAGAGGGGAATGTTAAACTACGTTCTAGAAAACAGCAACCACAAAGTGTTACCGAAAATAATCTTGGATTTCAAGGAGAGGGAGGCAGAGTGTTCCCTGCACGAAGGCCCTCGCCAGTTTGCTTTGTTATAAACCACACCTTGACTTCTGCAATCTCAAACATGCAGCAAGAAATCAAATAAAACGAGAACCTTTCCGTACCAAGTCAGAATTCAAATACCAGTTTGCAAGGGATTGTGTCTGAGAGCATGTTCAAAGCCTGTTAATTAGACCTTTGATCCCCGAGTCAAAATAATTAAAATTCCATAACTTGCTAAATATAAACTTCAGATTCCATGATGAAGGAAAATTGGTATTTTAGGCATTACAAAGCAAGTTGGCAGAGGAAGAATCAGATCCCTGGCGACATGACAGGTCACAACCAGCTCCCCTCCTGATTGTGTCACGGGGAGTTAGGGCTCATTGTCCAAACTATTTATAAACGTATGCAAAGCACGGCCATATTTAGAAGCAATGTCCTTTCTCATAGCGTGGCTCTCCAGGCTTTTTGGACTCTGTAAACACTAACCCTCTTGTTTGAGTTGCTTGTTGTTGTTGTTTAAACAAGGTAGTTTCATCATGCTACCCCACCCCCACCCCCAGTCTTTTCTAGTCTTTAAGGCCTTAAAGGCATTATTCTTATCTGTAGGTCTTTCAAACCATCTTTGCCCATTTCACTCAAATTTAATTTTGGTTCTAACCATAGTCATTGTAACCAGAATTGGTCTGTTGCTAATCAACCATAAGTTACTAATTATTAAGAACTGTCTTCGACATAGTGGTCTTTCTATTTTGTTCCGATGAAATCAAACTGAATTTTGACATAACCACAAAGTGACCAACAGATAGGGACAGCAAAATGAGAACCTTCAGATCGATACTTCTGGGACTTTAGGGGCATATGAATTATTCAGAATGCTGCTAAAACAGACTTCCAGAGGCTCTAGCAGTCATCTAGCCTGGGGTGACTAGCCAGTCACCAAACAGCCAGAGATGAAGGTTATCGTCAACAGAAACATCAGTAGAACTACTGTGATGTGACTTAAATACCCGCTAAAGTCTCAACTCACCACAGTAAATTCACTGGGGTACCCTTCCTACTCTCAGGAATTTATCAGCCTGTGCTGCGTGGGGGGTGCTGGACAGATGATGTCTGAGAATCCACTCAAGGGTGGAATCATCTTACACCCTCAAAGTAGAGTCAATAGCTACTTGCAAAATGAAGTCTCCTAGGACAAGGGGCAGCCTGGAAAACCACTGTCTTACACAATATAGTGATGGCTAATCTTGGTTGTCAACGCACTCGGAAGAGAAAACCTCAGTGGACGGGGATTGCTTCCACCAGATGGGTCTGTGAGCATGGCTGTGAGGCATTGTTCTGGATTGGTAATTGATGGGGGAGGGCTCAGCCCACTGTGAATGGTGTCAACTCTGGACAGCTGGGCCCAGGCCCTGTAAAAGATGACTGACCAAAAAGCCTGGGACGGGCCGGTAAACAGCTTCAAGCTCTTGCATTGAGTTCCTGCCATGGCTTCCCTTGATGATGGACTATAACATAGAGGATAAAAAAACTCCTTTTTCCCCAATTTGTTTCCAATTGTGGTATTTATCAGAGTAACAGAAAGCAAACTAGAGCTGGGCGGTGGTGGCGCACACCTATAATAATCCCAGCACTCGGGAGGCAGAGGCAGCTGGGTCTCTATGAGTTCGAGGCCAGCCTGGGCTACAGAGCGAGATCCAGGAAAGGCGCAAAGCTACACAGAGAAACCCTGTCTCGAAAAACAAAAACAAAACAAACTAGAACACCAATACTTCATGGTCACCTTGCTGTTCACAAGAGGAGCAAATCCTCATGTTCACAAGCTCCTGAATTAAAGAGGCTCCAACAGATAAGACAACTAGCATTGGTTCATATAAAAGGGGTCTCTTCAAATAGAAGGTGGCCAGCCCTTGGTGGCTGAGTGTGTAAGGTACATCAAGCAGAAGGTGGCCAGCCCTTGGCTGAGTGTGTAAAGCACAGCCTAAAATATGATTCATCACCTTAATTCAACCATTTTCTTATTGATGAAGATGTAAGCCCTCCCGTTATTTTTCACTATCCAAAAATATGGAAAGATACTGGGCCACCCCGGGATATTCTGTCCACTTATTTCTGTATTTCTGTAAGGGTAAATTATTAGAAAAAGAAATACTGAATTAGATGAAAGGCTGTTCTTTTTATATTATACCCTGCCTTCACTTCAATGTTAAGTCTCTAAAGCTCTTCCAAAAGCAATTCTGAAAGAATTCAACATTATGCCAGTAATTCCACCAGGTTCTTGGCCTGATATTTTATAGATTAATTTATGAGCTATGAGACTCAAAAAAAAAAAAACCTAGAAAAACATCTTTTTTGGAGGAACATTTAATGTGAAGAGGTCAGTTCAATGCCATCTTCTGCTAAAAAAAAAAAAAAGTTAAGAAAAAGTATTTAAAAAAGAAAAAAATCGGGGGGCTGGAGAGATGGCTCAGCCGTTAAGAGCACTGGCTGTTCTTCCAGAGGTCCTGAGTTCAATTCCCAGCAACCACATGATGGCTCACAACCATCCATAATGAGATCTGGTGCTCTCTTCTGGTCTGCAAACATACATGTAGGCAGAACACTGTATACATAATAAATAAATAAATAAATCTTTAAAAAAAAAAAAAAAAAGAAAGAAAGAAAAAAATTGGGTCTCTGACCACGTACCAAAGTGTGTTATAATTTTATCTATTGAGAAGGCTCATACTACAGAACCGCTGGCCATTTCCTGACGTGGACTGTGAGCCTGCCTCCATGGGCACTAACCACTCTTTCAGAGATGGTTTTTAAAGTTCCCACTCTCAGCCCCTTTCTGAACTTAGACTTAGTATCAACACAGTCCCACAAAAGCCTCCAGATGGCTCCAGCCTAGGTCAGGTTCATGGTATACGCTTTCATAGAGCTACGCTAACTTAATGTCTAATGGCATGTTTATTAGAGTGGGTACATGGCTAACCACTGTCATCTTCACGAACTCGGAAATCCCAAAAGCTCGGAGACCGGCTCTTTGTCTGTTGCTATCACCATATTACCCTGAGCATCTATCCAAGCGAACGGCTAACAGCCGAAGGGGGCGTTGGAAGAGGGTGGGAGACAGAGATGGAACAGAAGAGAGACTGGTCTATGAAAGGATGAGAATTAGAAACAAAGTCTCAGGTGGTACTATCTCCCAGAACAGAGTTGTTATTTATAAGCACATGTGTAAATATGATGACTTCCAAGGCCAGTGACTAGAAAACTAGACCACAGGCCCACGGTTTGGACCCAGCTGCACGCTCAGCTCTGGCGTTCCGATCCAGTGTTCCACACCTGTTTTTGTAAGTCAGACGGACAGTTCTTGTGCCATCACATTTCCCGGATTGCTGTTCTTTGGATGCCTGTTCCCATTTAGATATAATGTCACAGATCTAGAAAGGAAATAGAAAGCTGAGATCCACAGGACTTTTAAAATCAACGTTCTAAAAAGATGAGAGCTTCTGTGAGTTCAAACAAAGAAACCCAACCCAAAAACCTTTTGGTTTTAGCTGCTGTAGAGCTCCGGGTTTAGGATTTAATGATACATTGTGTTTTCGGTCCACTTGTCAAATTGGACACACATTAACTTTGGACTGTGGCCATGCATTTTTACTCAGAAAGGAATCTTAATGCAGAATTGCATGGGGCTGGAAACGGGGATTCCAGGAATTTTTCTTTCATGATTTGGTCCTGAAGAAGCAATTTTTTTCCACCTTGTAAATTTATCAAGATTGGAACAACAAGGTCCCCCAAAGAAGTCTGAGACAAAAGGGTGCTCTCCTTTTGGCGCTGGCTGCTTGGTGTTGACAAGACCTTTTCTCCCTTTATTTCCTCACTCGCAAAATAAGTAGACTGTGTCTCTGAGGGCCCAAAGTTCAGTAACTCTATATTTCTAATTGTTGCCGTCATTCCATGAAAACTTTGGTTTTCGGGTTATTTTTTTGTTTGTTTTTGTTTGTTTTACCATGTGCTAGAAAAGATGTTTTAAAATATCTTTTTCTTTATTTTCATTGGTGTATTTCCTACCGGACCGCACTTCAGCTCTCCCCCAAGGCCCAGCGCTGAAATTTCCCTCTACGCAGAGGGTCACAGCCCTCTTAAACCATTTGTCACCTTCAACTCTACTTTAAGATTCTCGGTATATAAATCTGTTCTTTTCTAAGCAAACTAAAGTTCCGCTCGGGATTCCGCTTAGCCCTCAGGACACTGGGAACAGCTGGGAAACACCAGTGAAAGGAGGCGGTGGGGTGTGGCTTCCACTCCTCATTCTTTTTTGTTTGTTTGTTTTGCATTTATTTGTGTGTGTGCATGGAGGTTAAAGGGCATCTCATGGAAGTCAGTTCTCTCCTTCCGCCATGTGGGTTCCAGGGATCCAGCTCAGGTCTGACCAAGCACCTTCACCCACTGAAGCCGTTTTGCCGGCCCAGCACTCTTAGCACCCTAATATTCAGAGTATCATCGCAATTATCACTCCTTTTTCTCTGTTAACACGGAGTTTGTGTACACAGGTTGCATCTTAAGAAAAAAAAAAAAAAAGAATTCTATGTCCCTCCCAAAAAAGGAAGAAGAAGAAGAAGAAAAAAAAAGGAACTCTACAGCTTTGCCAAAATTTGGCCATTTTTAAAAATGGTACTGATCAGGTTTCTTATATTTTTGGAAAGTTCCTGACCTAAACTTGCATGGACTAATGAGTCTTTTGCTTTTTTTTTTGGGGGGGGGGGAGGGTTGTTTTTGTTGTTGTTCAGTGTGGCTCTTTTGGAGAATAAGATTTCACCTTGATATTTCCTTGAAGACAGTGCTCAAGCTCCTTGCCAGAAGGATCGTCAGTGAACAGTGCAAATCCCGACTGCGTCGGCTTCCTCATTCCAGTGTCCTGGTTCAAGGTATTCAAGAATTCTTCCACTGTGGTGGACGCATCGAACCCAACTACCTAGATGAAGACAGCAGGATAGTTCTCTTAGTGAAAAGCACACACACTGAACAAGTCTCCGGGGAAGCAGGGTGCATATGATGCGTGACGAATGGTAGCTTGTTTCTCCGGGCGCTTTAGCTTTTTGTCCAGCGCTAAGCCGGAGAAACCAAAGAAGGCGACTTCGGTAGTCAGCTTGCTATAAGAATTCAGAAATTTCAGCTTCGGCCAACAGACAGACAGGAATTCAAAACTGAAAGGTCACTTGACAGTCTTAGATATCGTGTAGAGCTAATAATTAGGCTAACCCATTAGAAGCTAAGAAATACAGTACAATATGCAATCCAGATGCATATGAAAGAAAATACACTCATTTTAATAAAAACTTTCCAAAGAAGCATTTGTTTTATTTGATGTGTGTGTATGTGTCCCATGTGGAGGTCGGAGGGTAACTCTTGAGTGTGGGTTCTAGCAACTGAACTCAAGATGGAAAGCTTATGGGGACAAAGAGTTCAATGTGGGTTTGTGTTTAGTGTCCCTCTGTGTCCAAGCTTGGCTGTCTCAGAGATCCGGTCTCTCTGCAGGAGAACCCACCTGATAGATCCCATTCATGAAGTGCACGGGTATGCTGAAGGGCAGGGAGTGATGGTAAGGGTTCCGAAGAAGGGTTGAAAGGATTTCCATCCTCGAGGGTCTGGCCTCACGGTCTCCATTTTGCTGTGTCCTTTCCACACATCGCTGGCAGTAAATGGCATATTTCCCGAATTCTGTCCTGTAATGCAGTACTTAAGATAAAAATCTAAGAATAAATTAAATTAAGACAATCTAACATATACAACTTTCACGGTAATATCAAACTGTTGGAATGTTTATTGGACTCCAGTTTCTTTAATCTTCCTGCATTGCTATAACCACAAGCTGGATTTTAAATTGCCAGTAATTATACAGTCAATATATAATCACTATGTTAACAAATTGAAAGAAGACAATACATAGAGAATAATATGCTATAACAAAACTATGGGGTAGAGTTCTCCACATTGACCCCAAGGCCTCAGCATAGCAGGCAAGCACTCTACTTCGAAGTCACACCCCCAAATTTCCCAGTATTCTCATTCGAAGATCATGCAGATTATTCCAGTGTTAAACAAGAAAAAGAAAATGCCTTCAAACAAGAAGCATAGCCCATAAACAATACACTAAGCAAAACCACTCAAGTACATAAATTACAAGTGGGATCGAGATTTTTAGCTCCCCTCACTTATATTCAGCATACAGTTAAGCACAAATTTTAGTTTGATTCTAGAAAGCAACGTTCCTAAATACATTTATATCCAAGGAGATGTCACCCTTTGCCAGAGGTTCCTCAGCCACTACCGTCTCTAGACTGTATTATGGATGGCGGGGCATTTTCCTAGTGTCCCAAGCTGTTTTTTGTTTCCTTGAATATGTTTGTTTGTGCTATTCACAAGGTCTAGTTAGCACTCTACACGAACCTCGTGGGCTGGGGTGTGCTTCAATGGGTAGAGCGCTTACCCAGCCTTCACAAGGCTTGGTAATTTGATCCTGGATCTGATCCCCAGTACCGCCAATAAAGCAAACAAAAACAGCTAACATAAACCTCTCTCAGCTGACAAAACAAACCTGGAAACGCCTTGGCCAACTGCCTTAGACCCCAGTCTAAAAAGATCATTCTCATAATTGGATTTGAACTATCTTTCTTTAAGAGAATAAAAAAAAGCAGAAGCAATTCGTATACAATTTTAAAACAAAGGAAGACCGTGGGGGAAGACTTCCACCAAAAGAATCCAATGTGGATAAAAGCAGTGAAAGGGGAAAACTGAGAAAGCAAGAGAATTGTGCTGCTTTTCCCATGAATGCCAAGTCATTCATACTTGCAATGTGCAGTCTTCTCACTTAAAAATGTTCTTTAAGGATCATCAAGCTTTCGGAGCAATCTTGCATAAGATATTTATCACAACGAACGGAATGTCTTCCAGGCTCTACGTAAATGGTCATGAAAGGCTTCCTGACCCCATATTTGGTTTGCACATCCTTTTATGAATATACGGCAGGGTTATTAAATACTTAGGATTTATTGGAGACTTGCGAGGCCACATAAATGGTTCAGCTGGCCAGCGTTCTGCCCACCTGGAATCTGCATTCCTCTTCAGATGGAGCTGGAGGAGCCACAGGAAAGGGTGGTGGGGAAGGAAGAGCCCAACGCAGAGTGCCAAGAGCTGCCAGCCCTGAGTAAGGAGACATACCGCTCATTAGAAACCGTGCCAGCCACACAGACACATCAGAGCAGTGTGCCTGGTGGAGGGTAGGAGAGCCATGCACAGCCGGCCTCTCCCACACGCGTAATCTCTTCAGAGCATTTCCATCAAAAGCATGACAGTTCAACACCGGGTCAGATCCACGACGCGCCTAGTGGTACCTACTGTGGACAACTGCAGTACCAAAGCTTCCTAAAAGACTCAGCAGCTCTTTTTGACATCACATGCAAAGATTGGGGACGTCACTCTCTTTTGCTCCTTTCTGTTTTTACTTACCCATTGAAATATAACTTTGAGAAAAGTAGATCACAAAGTAGTAAAAATAAAAACCATATACTCAAAATCTCACCTACTCACTATACATACACACACAAGGGCAAAGTATTAAATATCAACAGAGATTTACTTAGGAAACAGGGTATGTGGGGTTTCCCCCCCTTTGTTCTCCTTCATATGTATTTTTCCTCATTAAACAGGTATAGCATCAATAATTTTAAAAATCTTACATAAAAAAGGTGGGAAGGATAGGTCTTGTCCTTGAGAAACCTAATCTAGTAGGAAAAGTGTACATAAACACATAGCAAATTATAATAAAACGTAATATCATGAGTTAATTTTTTTTTATAACATGGAGGTAATGGCTAGGGGAACCAAGGAAAGATTGGCTGGGAAGGTACAGTTAGGGCTGGATTATAAAGTATAACACTGGAAGGGAAGGAAGGAATTCAGGGAAAGATTGGCTGGGAAGGTACAGTTTGGGCTGGATTGTAAAGTATAACACTGGAAGGCACTCAGGAGGGACAGCGTCAGGTTCACGGTAGAGAGCACTGCAAGGCACCATGTGTTTGCAAAACTCATTCACCCTTGAACAGTGAGAGTTCTTTTATTCACTGCTGAGGATCACGTAGAGAGAAGCTCCTGGAGTCAGACTCTGCCCTTCAGCTTCCAAACCCATTTCAGGCGGTTGTGAGCTGCCTGATGCAGGTGCTGGGAACTGAACTCGGGTCCTCTGGAAGAGCAGTATATACCCTTAACCACTGAGCCATCTCTCCAGCCCGTAATGTGATGGTTAAGTTTTTGAAGCTTGGTTAGTAACATGGGAGAAGTGAGGTTTTAGAAGGTAATATGCACACTGCAACTTTGGTGTAAAAAACAGTGAGAGTGTATAAATCTATATATACTTACTTATATACAAGCATATGATAGACAAGCAAGCCAAAAGGATATACACTGAAATATCAATAGCCATTTTCCCTTTCATACTATTTGTATTTTCAAATGTCTGTACTGAATGCATAGCATTCTTACAAAAAGAAGACGTCATTTTAAATTACATGTGTACATTTGCATCGATATATACCTGCAACGGTCCTGGCTGATTCTGTGGCTGCCTTCGTCTTGTCTGTTTAATAAGCTGACAGCAAATCTCATTCTGTAGCTCAGGGTGTGTCAGGCAGACCTGCAAAGCGCTCTGAGCTAGAGAGATATGGTAGTCAATGGCAGGGGAGTCGACCGCAGCGTTTATAAAAAGTTGGCAGGTCTGAATGGAGAAGAATATACTCGAGGTGAGAAATGATCAGATTGATTTTGCACAAATCATAGCCATTCTATCTTTTAACAATAGTTCTTGTTTAAAACAGTGGGGGAAAAAAGTATTATGATAACTCCAATCAAAACAAATCCGGAGTGGCTACTGTAATAGCAAACCAGGCAGATCTCAGGGCAGGAGGATTTTGCCGAAGATAAAGAGGGTCATTTTATAATGGTAAAGGGGTCACTTCATCTGGAAGACATGATGATTACACTATGTTCTCTAATTACAGAGGTTTAAAACGGATGCTTGCCTCATCCAGCCAGTCATTTTAGCCACCGCATTTTCAACTCTGAAGTTCAACTCGGGTCTGTTAAGTACTTCCATTGCCCTCCTTAAAACTTCCCATGCCCATGTTTCCCTTGACAAAACAAAGTACAGGAGCCTCCTGATGATGCATCATCCTCTATGGTCTTCAAAAGACAACGAGGCCGGGGGAATACGGCTCAATGGCAGAGAGCTATTTTTCATCATCATCATCAACACCACCACCACCATCATCATCAACACCACCATCATCATCATCAACATCACCACCACCACCATCATCATCATCATCATCAACACCACCACCATCATCAACACCACCACCACCACCACCACCATCATCATCATCATCAACACCACCACCACCACCACCATCATCAACAACACCACCACCACCATCATCATCATCATCATCAACACCACCACCATCATCATCACCACCACCACCACCACCACCATCATCATCATCATCAACACCACCACCACCACCACCACCATCATCATCATCATCATCACCACCACCATCATCATCATCACCATCATCAACACCACCACCACCACCATCATCATCATCACCACCACTACCACCACCATCATCATCATCATCACAGCTTGGATTTTCTTAGCGTCAAACTTGATAACACAAAGGATGACATTCAATTAAGTGATTTACCAACATGTAACGATTTTACCTTAAATAGCTTAATGGCCTCTGTCTGCAGAGCTTCCGAAGGCAGTGTGGTCAGAGGAGACAGGATTCCTTCTTTGCTGTGACACAGCGTGGGATGTCTCCATATCTGGGAGGCTGAACACAGAAGAGCAGATGAGCAGAGAGAGAGAGAGAGAGAAAGAGAGAGAGAGAGAGAGAGAGAGAGAGAGAGAGAGAGAGAGAGAGAGAGAGAGAGAAGAGAGGATTCATTGGCTCGGTTCTTCATTAGCCTGATCCTTTAGAAACCAGCTCATTCAGGAGGTCTGGCTTGCTTTCTCCCAAGGGACAGAAAAGAAAACAAAACTCCCAGTGACACTGTTTTATCTCATCCCCAGGCCCCTACAGTTTTCATGTTTCTGTTCTAGAGGATGTGAGCGCAAAAGAGTTGAGTCCTAACTGACTAGGCTGTCATAATTCTACATGGCATCACGTTGCTTACACATGCCAACATGTAGTGACCTGGGAGCAAGGTTGTTTTAACAACAAGAATCTTGGGAGAAAGATCTAGAGAGATCTAGAGAGAAGCCAAATAAGAGGAGATATGAAGATAGAGAGGAACATGGAGTCATTCCTGAAATCAGTATTTATTAAATTCCTACACTACGACTGTGCATGTAGCCCAGTGGCAGAATCCTGGCTGAGCATGTACTATCCTACCACTGCTTAAATATAAGCATAATGTGGTCTCTGTTGGTAAAACACAGAACAGAATCTAGTCTCGAGGGAAAACCTTCTATGGCAGCTGATCTTGAACCCCAACAGGACAAGATCTAGAAATGTGCCTCTAGGCGTGTCTAGGCCTTCCCAGATGGCTTAACAGAGAACAGAAGACCCACCCTGAATACTGGGCCTCACTATTCCACAGGCTGGGGTCCTGGAGTGCTAAAAAGGAGAAGTAAGTGATACGATCAGCCACCTCATACCCCGGCCAAAGTGCCTTCCCCACCACACTAAACTGTATCCCCGCACACTGCAGGCCCAAATGAGCTAACTCTCTCTGCTTTACTGTTCTATTAACGTAGTTAACTGCTTGTCAAGCATTTGATCACAGCAATATGAAAGGTAATGATACACCATAGTTCCAAGAAGATTAATGCCAGTGTAAAGCTACAAATGCTATAAAAGAGTTAAACGGGGAAGCGAACTGGGACTTAATTTCAACTCTGATGAAGCAAGCATCTTTTGCGATTCCACTCTGCACTGGAATGGGCTGGCTGGGGGATCTTCTAAAGTTAACTAGGATTTCATCATGTCATCGAGAGGTGCCAAGGGGGCACCCTGGGGCACAGGGAGCCATGGAAGCAGAGGCAGAGGGTGTCACAGGGCAGAACGTGAAGGATGCCGATGATTCCGGAGCTTAAGAATTATGGCCCACTATGAGCAAAGTCAAGGGGAAGGTGGGCATGCTACAGGGAAAGAGGAAGCCACAAAGCGAAAGCCAAGTGAGGCTGAGGGGTTGGGGACCCGCTTCATGAACTCCAAAGCCTACGGGCTTAGGAACTTACAAGGCTCTCCCTCTATATTTAGCAGTTTGCAAACCAGCTGTTCAAATTCGGATCCAACATTGACACTGTTACTTCCGGCTGCGACAGTGAGATGATAAAGCCAAGTGTCCTTCAAAAGAGAACATGTTAACGCAAGTGTTAGCCAAGATGCCCTTTTGACTTTATCCGAAGGAACAACTTGCAAAAACAGTAAACAAAATAACAACAACAACAAAAACTTGAGACAGAAAAGAAACCACTTTAATTCTGAATTTGTACTTTTTAGAGTCTGTATGCGTGTGGGGAGGGTGCACATATGGGGAGGTCAGAGGATAACTTGAGGGAGTTTGGGTCTCTCTCTCTCCTGTGTGGGTTCCAGGGATGGAACTCAGGTCCTCAAGCTTGCTGGCAAGCCTCCGAGGAGGGCTCACTCTCTTGAGCCACGCTCATGCTATTCTTTACCTTTACTATATTCTACACATGCTTCTTAGAAAAGTAAGATACGATTAAGGAGCATAATACATGTTAAGAGTCTAGAATAAATACAGCTAGCTAGCTAAAATTCTTTTAAGATGTATAATTCTTGTGTTCTAAGAAATACAATGAAGTCTATCCAATGTAAAATTTTACTACCAAAGTAATACATGCAGAATACTGAAGAAATACAAACAATTTAAGGAAGAAAGGAATGCCCAATTTTTCAACTTCCTTTTTTCATCTGTAGAAATACATGTGCACACTGGATTCTCTATTTATTTATTTATTTATTTTTGGTTTTGGTTTTTCAAGACAAAGTTTCTTTGGGTAGCCCTGGCTGTCCTAGAACCTGCTCTGTAGACCAGTCTGGCTTTGAACTCAGAGATCCGCCTGCCTCTGCCTCCTGAGCCCTGGGTTAAAGGCGTGCGCCACCACCGCCTGGTGTGTAGACTGAATTTTGACATAGTTGATATTATACTAAGACAGTGTTATAATGTCTGCATTTTACTAATACTCAGCGTTAATTTTTCAGATAATAGACATTGTCCCATCTAACACTTCTTAGTTAAAAAGAGCATTTGTTATATTTTCTATTTTTTAAAAATATTTCTGAAATAAAATTATTTAAAAAATAATATAGCCAATTAATCTGTGATAATTTTCTCAGTAGATATTCCTTTTAAAGAAAATTCTGGGATCACACCCAAAGCCTTGCACATGTGTGGTGAGCAGTCTACCGCCAAGCTGTATCTCTGCCTCCTTAGTGTATAGTCTCTAAAATAATTAAGGGTCATGATGAGGACAGAAACTCTAGGAACTGGCAGAAAGCCATCAAGCGGACAATGCAGGGGCTTCCCAGAGTGCCCTTGGGCTTTCTTGCCCCCTCCAATACCATGGGAGTGCTTCCCCTACCTCAGGGGAACTCACAAAAATTCTTAAATCTTTGACGATTTGAAAATGTGGCATTTTTCCCATTTTCCATCTCTTCGATTATAGAAGAGTCTAAATTACACTTACTAATCATTGACTGCCTTAGTAAGTTCTTCAGTGGGCCATCTCTCATAATGGAAATATAGGGGTTTGTTTATTTGTTTTTAATCAAACAGGAAGCAGTAGAGACAGACGTTTGGGAGCCTGGATTGTGGAATCAGAGAAATGGGTCTATATCTCAATAGGCAAGTATTCTGTTTTTCCTTCTGTAAAATGGAATAAAACCATCTCCTGCAGTGAGTAACTGTAGTAAAGGTAAAGAGGTCTGCAGAACTCTTTGTCTGATACGTGTGTTCAAAACACAACCCCCAACAGTCAGAATTTATTATGTGTTAAAGACACAGTAGCCACACATGTAATATTTTGAGGTTTTTTGTAATGTATCCCAGTCATATTTATGATCTTATCTGATAGAAAGGATTTTAATTATTAAAAATTTATTTATTTTTGTTTTATTATGTAAGTGGTTTTGCTTGCATGTATACATGTGTACCACATGCGTGCCTCATGCCTTTGGAGCCCAGAAGAGGGCATCAGAGCCCCTGAAGCTGAGTGAGGGCTCTGAGGGTTGCGAACCTCTGTGTGGGTGCTGCGAACCGAAGCTGGGTGCTGTGCAAGAGCAGTAAGCTCGTCACTGCTGAGCCTTGGATTTTAAACTTGTCAGGTCAGGTTTATCAACCACCGCCACAGTGACTTCTTACATGGGTATGTTTCTTAGAAAGCAATTTCTATTCAGAGATGAGATAAGAGCTTTTTTAAGGAAAAATTTTCATTAAATTCTTTTTTTAAAAAAGATTTATTTATTTAATGTATGTCTGTATGAGAGTGTAAGATCCCCTGGAACTGGAATTACAGACAGTTGTGAACTGCCATGTAGGTGCTGGGAATTGAACCTGCGTCCTCTGGAAGAGCGGCCAGTACTCTTAACCTCTGAGTGATCTCTCCAGCCCCTCATTAAATTCTTTAAGCTCTTTAAATTCATCTGGAAATTATTCTTTGCCAAATGTGTAAAATGAAAAATTAATATTTTCCTTAACAGTTAATTTCACCAAAATACAATAAAAGTATAGTTCTACATATAATAAATACAGGGTTTACTTCCTTCCCATCAGTTTGTGATTCTTCCTTTGTCATATATAAGTATATACATACAGAAAATATAACTATTCATTATTTGTTTTCTGTAAACCAAAGTTTTTACTGAAAAAAAAAATGAAAAATGTTAAGAGTCCTTATTCACTGAAAATGTCCACCCTGCGAGGGTAATACTTTTTTTAAAATTATTTATTTTATTTTATGTGCATTAGTGTTTTGCTTGCACATATGTCAGTGTGCGGGTGTGCAGACCATTGTGAGCTGCCATGTGGGTGCTGGGAATTGAACCTGTGTCCTCTGGAAGAGCAGCCAGTGCTATTAACCACTGAGCCATATCTCCAGGCCCAAGGGTCACACTTTTTAAACATAAGGTCCCCGAGGGTCACACTTTTTAAACATAAGGTCCCCGAGGGTTACACTTTTTAAACATAAGGTCCTTTTGTCCTCCACTGTCACCATTAATTTCAATCTCAACACAACTTTCATCAACAGATTGAAGACTGACATGAGGTTTATTTCCAGAATATCTCATAAAATTGAAGGGCATTCCCAGCCCCCAAAAGTATTTGTTATTTCAAGCCATAAAATTGGCTTGAAATCATCAGTACCTGAAGCAGAAAATCTGAATCACTTCAGACCAACCCCAAAGACTTTACCTTTTCATGCTTGGATCCGATCAGCAGGTATGTTGGGCCTTGGTCTTTGGGGTGGATAACGATGGTATAGTGAGTGGATAAGAGACACCGTCCACTGGCTTCGTAGTCTTCATCTGAGTCACAGGACCTGTCCACCTCCTCCACCTTAGCCTCCCAGAGTTTGATCTGACCTAGAGGAAACTGAAGCAAAGGTCAGCAACAGTGAGGCAGGCACGTTCAGTCTCTTCCTGCTAGAAGTTATAATGGTCCTTTCTGGTTTTTACTTCTAAAAAGCATGCTTTAACACAAAATGCCTCACTGAAATCTGATTCTCCACTTTGTTACAAATATAATAGCAGCAAGCAGAAACCCCCACAGTGACGTAAAACAAGCAAGTGGATACTGGACATTTAACATTTGAGGAAAAAAGATAACAAGGATGGATGTGTCAGTTTATTCAGCTGGACTCAAACAGCCGATTCCTTGCTCACGATACAGTAACATTTCAGCCAAAATAATTCAGAATTGATGAGAGGTTTGGTTAAGCTAGTGGACCAAATCGTAAAGTGTAGACAGAGACTCCATATTGTTCACAGAAAAAAATAACCAGGCAGCTGATACCAAGGTCACCTCAGACCCCCATAAACATCTAATGTCCTCAGACTATTTATCAAAGTATATAACTGAGAAAGACAGTGGTTCTTTCCATTGCAATTTAAGGGTAAGAAAACCTTCCTGCAGCTAGTTTTGTTAAAGTTTATCTATTCTTTTACTGACTAACATAAACATGTCTTCCATGTTAGTTATTTAGTATCTGTTTTTAAACTTTTACGTTAGTTAAGAACATTAAAGAGCATTCTTCAGGTTTATAGCTTCTAAAATATTTGGCCACGTTTACAATTGCAGGGAGTACCTTTTTTGGGGGGTGGGGGTGGGGAAGGGTGCGGAGGCAATGCATCACTATATATCTAGGCACTGCAGTCGTCCCCCATTCCTGGGTAATGGGATTATAGGCATGCATCCCATGCCTGGCTGCATGCCCTTCTGTGAAAAAGCCCCTTCTAACCACAAAGACATGTGTTATCATCCATTTTTATGATACATTCCAGGGCTCCGTCCTTGGACTCTTTGTCCTGACCACCTACACACACGGTGGGTGATCTCATCCGAGCCCCTAGCCTTAATCCCAGCAGATGTTAGCTACTCCCAAATGCCTAACTCCAGACTCATGATCTGGACTCAGATGTCTAAGAGCGTCTCAAACTCCCTTCAACAAGTCTACCTCAACCACCTGCTCCTCCTCCCAGCCTTTCCCACCGCAATCGATGACTTCATCTTTCCAAACGTTGGGGCCAAAACCTCTGACAGCGTCACTGACCCTTTTCTTTCCCTGACATAAATTCTGTCAACAAGATTTTCAAAATATATGGTCTCTTTTGAGAGCGCCAGAGCCCCACTAGCCACAGCTGTCCCTGCCCTGGATTAGTCTAACAGTCTCCTAATTAGAGTCTTCCTCAATCCCTTCAGTCTGTTCCTAAATAGAAGCCTCGTGTTCCTGGGAGACAGGGAAGACTGTGTGCCGGAGCTGTTCAAAATCCTCCGGTGTGTCTTGTCTCAGAGTAAAAGCTGGGGGTAGCAGGACCCGGCAGGCCAAAAGACACCTCTTTGGCCTGAAGAGTATTTTGAACTATAGCTATTTTCAAAATAAAACAGAAACACAGGTGAAGTGGGGTACTCTGACTCCCCCTTTTTCTCTTCCAAGGCCGGAGACAAAGCTCCCATATGGAAGATGCTCTTGGTAACAGGCTTGAAAACAACATCCTCAGCATCGAGATGGGAAGCTTATGCAGAAACTGTCGTCCAGCCCTGCCTCGCCTGCTGGACACTTCTCCACCCAGTTGGCTACAAGGCCTGTCCCTGGGCCTTTCCCTGTTTTCCCAAGATACTGTTTGTCCGGTTTCTGGGGGTCTTCACTTCCTGTCAAAACCTCATGTGTCCTACGCAACTAACATTCAGTAAGTTTGTATACTTTTCTCCTAGAATCTGTCCCAGGTCAGTTTAATCCTGGTAATCCAGGCCTGCTGAAAACCCTACTGACACAGAGGTAAAATTTTGTCTCCCTTACAAGGCCAGCATTTGACTTTGACCTACTAGGACCCGTACGGTTCAGGCTCTGTCATAGCCCTCACCTCACTTCCACAATTCTTCTCCTAAGGGATTCCAGTCCAGTCACATTGACTCCATTCTTTCTAAACACCGCAGGCATGCTCCTGCCTCAGGGCCCTTGCATCTGGTGTTCCCTCTGCCTGGAATATTGCCACAAATATTCACATGGTTGCACTTTTACCTCCTTTAGGATCCAATGAAAAGCAAGATCCTACTGGGATCTTGCATAGAAAACAAAATAACATCTACCTGGTGGCTGGATAAAGACGACTTATTAAACACATTATCTTTCACATGGAATGTATTTTTGTGGCTGCACTGTTAACCCCATCCCGCCAGCCATGCAGAGAACAACGGCCCACGTGTTAAATACAGCTGGTAGACCTGGAAGCCTGTGAAAGGGGACCAGGGAAATAACTGGCCCACACGATCCCTGGACCAAGTCTAGTACCATTAACCAACTAACCAGCCAGAGGCTGCTGTTCTGTGGAGCTGATACCATCATTTTATACAAGTGTCCAAGGCCCATATATACTGGCTAAATTCATGTAGTCATAGGGACACTAAGGTGGCACTGAGTGCCCACAATGACTTGTGCCCATTTCACCTTTGACAGACGGCCCATCTTTCTACTTTTAAAGTGAAGATTGCTCAAGGTCCTGGGAGTAAGGGAAGATGACAGTTTAGAAGTGAGTGGACAGGTAAACAGGGACGAATGGATGAACGGCGGTATCTGGGCATCTGACGACAGTCCGGATTCCTTTCCCTCCCTTGGCTATCCTTCCTGGTTGTTCACATCTACCTTTATCTCATCTGTCAGGACGCTGGGAAGCGTGGCAAAGTGGAGGTTAGGAGGGCAATAAAAGAAGGCTTTGCTTTTCCAGTTGTTAGAAAATGAGGTGGGTAAAAGTCACTAAGCGAAAGTTTACAATCACAGCCCAAGTAGGTTATTACCCTGGTTATAAATATAACAGCAACCTACCAAAAAAATTCTAGGTTTTTGCCTAGCAACAGAAAAGTCAAAGGGGAAAGCTTTTTGAAGCCACCACAAGCAAAGTTCTTTCTCTCATTGGGATATTAAGATGCATACATACCTTATCCTCTTGACTGCGGAAATAATACAAGGTCTTCCCAACAAGCGTACACCAGACTCTCTTAGAGTAGCCATGTTTTACCTGAAATTAGATTTCAGTGGCTTAAAATGTCGTTCAGAAGTCTGGAAAATTGCAGTAGAGTTTATATGCTCTCTGTGAAGCTCTCCAGGTGTCTGGTTTGCTCAAGGCGGAAGTGCTGTTCTCAGGGGACTGCTCAAACGCTGCCCAGACGTGCCTGTGACAGCCGACAGCAGTCACACAGCCCACTCACTTTACAGCCCCCTCACACAGCACTTCCCGAGAGTCTGCTGTGTGTCACACACGATGCTTCCGACTAGGACAGATGTTCCCAACGTGTGGGTCGCGACCCCTTTGGGGGGAGTCAAGTGACCTTTTCATAGCGGTCACCTAAGACCATTGCAAAACACAGATATGTATATTCTGATTCGTAACAGTAGCAAAATTATAGTTACGAAGCAGCACTGAAAATAATTTTATAGTTGGGTCACAACAAAATGAGGAACTGTGTTAAAGGGTGGCTGAGGACCTTCTTGTTCTAGGACTAGGATCAGGAGCCAATCTCACAATTAAGTTTATTCCATAGTTTCCTTACTTCAAAGATTTCCAATAACCCGGTGGCTCTCTGGGTTAGCATTTTAATGTTCAAACAAAGAAGACTAAAACCCGAAGAATGCTAGGGATTTCCTGAACAAAAAGAAACAAAAACTTGTTGCTTTCTCCAGAAGGAACCACACAGAATGACACACGGCCATCAAAGGCTGTCACTACGTTGAGGCTGAGACCGGCTCCCCTCAGGCCCATGTGAAGTGACAGAGACAGAATCCGAATCCGAGTCGAGACTGTGTCCAGTCGGAGGTTAAACCGGAGAAACTGATGTGAACGTACCACAGCCTACTTCTGCAAGAGCTCACAGTCTTTGTGGGGACACTGTATCATCTGTTTAGTATCGAGAAGGGGTCAAACGTGGTGGCTTCTGTAGCTCTGGACTGTGGGTTCCAACCTGCCCTAGTCCTGCTCGGGTAGAGGCATAGAAGGTCTATACCAGACAGACACCACTACATCCTCCATTCTACAAGAAGATGAAGAAACCCATTCCCACCAGTGGGCAAGCCTAAGATAAAGCCCTATTCCAATATCCCATTCCAGAATAGTTTGTGCTTGTCTGAATCTGCTCTGAAACTCCACTCCCCTGGCAGTGGTCCTGTCAATCTAGCATTGGCATCACACACACACATACACACACACACACACACACACACACACATTCACACTCCGGTGTCCTCAGGCAAGTGACTTACCCAGCTACCCTGTCATAACAGGATTACTGCACACCTCCCTGGGCTATCATTTGACTAAATGAGATAACATATAAATAAAAATTAATAGTAGCTGCAATAAATGCTTCCTTCTTCCTATATAAATTGTTAAACACAGCCGGGCGGTGGTGGCGCACGCCTTTAATCCCAGCACTCGGGAGGCAGAGCCAGGCAGATCTCTGTGAGTTCGAGGCCAGCCTGGGCTACCAAATGAGTTCCAGGAGAGGCGCAAAGCTACACAGAGAAACCCTGTCTCGAAAAACCAAAAAAAAAGAAAAAAAAAATGTTAAACACATGGCCTCTTTCAAACCCACAAAACCAGCTAGCCTCTTGGCTCTCAAAGCTATGGTTTAAACGAATCACTCTGCCACTAATGTTTTGGTGGATTTAGAATGCTCCTTTTGAAACAACAACAACAACAACAACAACAACAACAACAAAAACAAGTAGGTTTTGTTTGGCAAGGCACGTCTCAGTTAAATTAAATTTGGAAACGTGTATTTACAGAAAATATCCTGGGCTTTTCAGTGCTCTGCAGGACCCTTTCCTTTTTCTTTAAACAGCTCCGAAAGAAGTTTCCTCAAAACCGGAGTGAAATTCACATATTTTGGAAATGATTTATTTTGAAAATGGAACAATGTTTGCGTCTACACCAAAAGCAAGTGGAAAGCTTTACCAACTCCCGTAAAAGCTGCGCTTTAAAAGTATAAACACAGCCCAACTTTACACATACATCTTATATTAGGATTTCTTCACACTCTGGTTCTGAAACACATTTTAACAAAGCCTATCATAGCAGACAAATCCTTACGGAGATGCAAAGACCACCTCAAAGGCTTGGCACACCAAAAAGCTTAAAAACTAATCTATCAAGACCTTGCCTTGATAACAGAAGCCTTCCATGTCAGTGGTGTTAAACGTTGGAGAAGAAGCAATAGATTTCACTCTAAGGCTTTGTCAACACACAAACTCCGAGCTCCCCGGTCTCCTCTCTTCTCCGGCCACCTCATCCCTGTCATACTACCAGCCTGGCTGACTTCAGTATCTGCAAGAATCTCCTGTGACGACACCTAGCCTTTTTAAGTGCTTGTGATGGACCAGGAATTGTCCGAACACACTTGACATGTTGAAATGAAACATATTTCATGGTTTCAACACCCTTGAGGGTTGTCACCACGATTACCTCCCATTTCACAGATGAGGACACTGAGGCACGGAGCCTGTAAGTAACTTATTCCAGGTCACACAGGTGGCGGGTACCACCAGCTCTTCCCCTCCTGCCTCTGAAGCATCTCTTCAGTTGTGCTCTTTCCATTTCCAATAAACTTAGCTGCTTTTCATGTTTCCCACCCCTTGTCCTCACACCCTAGCTCCTTTTTCCCACACTGGAAATCACTCTGTGGTGGTATTATGTTCCCCAAAATATTGTGTACCTTAATAAACTTATCTGGGGTCAGAGAACAGAAAAGCCACAAGATACTTAGGCTAGAAAATGTTAGCACACGCCTTTAATCCTAGCATTCCAGAGACAGAAATCCCTCTGGATCTCTGTGAGTTCAAGGCCGCATTGGAAACAGCCAGGCATGGTGACTCACGCCTTTAATCCCAGAAAGCAGCCTTTAATCTCAGGGAGTGGTGGTAGAAAACAGAAAGGTATATAAGGTGTGAGGACCAGAAACTAGAAGCATTTGGCTGGTTAAGCATTTGGCTGGTTAAGCTTTCAGACTTCTAGCAGCAGTTCAGCTGAGAGCCATTTGGATATGAGGACTCAGAGGCCTCCAGTCTGAGAAACAAGACGAGCTGAGGATCTGGCGAGGTGAGATAGCTGTGGCTTGTTCTGTCTCTCTGACCCTGACCATCCAGCATTTCACCTCAATACCTGGCTCAGGTTTGATTTTATTAATAAGAACTTTTAAGACTCATGCTATATCACTCACTTCTGTAACTTACACTCTGTCATCCCCCGCCGCCCTCTCACTCACACCATTGCTATTCTTTGACCTGCTTCCTGCCTCAAGTCCCCAGATCCAACCGTCTCCTAGTGTCTCCCTTCCGGCCTGGCCTCTTCCTTCTCTGCCAACCTGGGATCCCGGTGTTTGATTGTAAAACAACTCTTACCCCAGGGCCCATGACCAAATCGCATTCCTATGCTCCTAACAAATCCCTTCAACAAGACTTCACCTCCACTTGCCTTTAAACAGTCCAGTGGAGGATGTGAGAAAGGAGAAAGCTATTTGTAGATAGGTATTCTGAGGTGGGATTAGTCATGGTTAACAACTGTTGAGACTGGATGGTGAATCTGTGAAGGGGCATTATATCCTTTACTTTTGGATATTTGAAATTTCATAATAAACTACACACTTCAAACCATCACCTTGATAGGCATGAAGTAAAACAAGTAAAAAGTTAATTGTAGAATCCAGGTGGTGGAAATATGGATCCTTACTGTAAAGATTCTTCCAAATCTATTTCATATTTGAAATTTTATATAATAAGATGTTAGAATAAGTCACTATGCTCCTGTCTCCAAACTGCAAAGTCTCTGCTCCTAATATAGGCATTGAAGATATTAGAGAAAAATAACTAATATGAACCCCAACCATTACAGTTCCGTGAGCCCTTAGTAACACAAATAAATCCCAAATGTCTCTGGCTACATATATCCTTAGTGATTACACCCAATCTTTTCCCCTACTCTCAGTAAATACCTTTGTCTTGGGGAGACCAAGAAAACCAAGGACATCAAGAGTGACCTCACTCCATGTCCCTCGAATACAGATGTTCATTGACACCCCTCTTCACTTCCTTCCAGGCCAGCCTCTCTATCATGTCTTTCCCCGATTCCCACCCGCTCACTTCTGGGTCTTATTCTTAATCTTCCACGTTTCCTAGCTTCCTTCCTCAGCTTCTAAATACAGGGCACATGTCTTTCCCATCCTCTTTGTTCACCCCAGCTTGATTCTTTCTGGTGCCCTGGAGAGTACAGACAGCCCTGTAAACTCACACCCTACACGTGCCTCCCATTTACCCTCCACCCTATTGCAACGTGCCCTCTTCACTGAGGATGACCCACAGACATCCCCCCACTCCTGCTCATGGGTTCCACTCCCAGGCTCCATGACAGTACCCTCGGGATTTTCCATCCATTCCCCTACATCCCCTACATTTTGGAGTGTTCCATTCCCCATCTCTTGCTCTGAATGTCACATTATTTCTTTTCTGAATGATTTCTCTAATTTTCATTGTTCTAACAGTTACTTAAAAGATGCCAGGTCCCCAAGCCTTCCTTTCCCAGCCTGCTCTCTCCTCCAGTGTAGACTGTTCTATTGCCTCCTAAGTTTAAAAACAAAACACCAGTTATTATTACTGTGTGTGTGAGAGTGTATGCTGGGTGAGTGTGTACAAGTCATGATGGACATGTGGAGGTCAGAAGACAACATTGTGAGATAATTCCAGGGATTGAACTCAGCTTGCCAGGCTTATGCAGCAAGCACCTTTGCTTGAATGAGCCATCTTGTTAGCCTGTGATGTTTCCTAGATAAGATGTCTTTACAACCTCAAAACATTGGTTGTAGGGTAAAAAGGGCCAGTGAAAGAGCACCCTGGCCCTGAGACCAGAGCCAAGGAAATACACCCTGCCCCTAACCAACCCAGGAATTGAAATCCAACCAATCCCCGAGCACGAAAACTAACCAATCCCTAAGATCAAACTGAACCAATCTCTGAGTTTGTCCCAAGATCAGGAATTGAAATCTTACCGATCCCCATCCTGAAAATAACCACCTTGGAAAGTTCCACCCCTAAGAAACCCTATAGAAGCCCTATGCCTGTTCAGTTTGGGGCTGCCTTTTTCCCACTTTGGCAGAGACAGCCACTCTCCTGGATTCCTCCCTCCCAATAAATCTCTTGAGTGACGTTTGTTGTAAGGATGCTCTTTGGCCAGAGCAGAGCAGAGCACAGATGTAACAACTTTCCCCAGAACACTGCAGAGCTGTCACGATCTTACAGGAGCGGAACAGAACTGTAACACTTTGGCTGGGGAAGCTTTCCCTTGCTGGAGCAGAATTGTTGCACTCGGGGAAGCTGGGAAGAGTTGTAACATTTCTCCAAGCAGAGTTGTAACTACCTCCCTGGGGAAACCCTCCTCTTCTAGAGTAGGGTTGTTACACTTGCATTAAGGATACTTTTCCTAGAGCAAGGACTGTAACACTTTGCTGGGGAACGTCCCCCACTGGAACAGAAGTGTAACACTTCTGTTGGGATACCTTTCCCTTCAGAGCTGTAGGTATTCCTTGGCTTCCAACGGCCGGGATACGTTTCCCTTCAGAGCTGTAACACTTACACTGGTATGTTCCCAAACAGACTGTCCATCTGAAAGCCTCTCCTTTCTCCCAAAAGCATTCTCATCTAATCCCATCCTTCATCTGGACACTTAGAAAAACCTTGTCTACTTCCTAAGCCAATAGAAGAAGAGCTATTTAAATTCTTCCTCCCTTCTCTTTTCCCATGACCAGTTCATAGCCCACGTCCATGAGAGCCATGACTTTAACTGTGCTTAGACTATCTACCATGCCTCCTGCAGGTTCCTCCTCCTCAGCAGAACAAGCTGTTAACAGCATCCATATGTCCACGTCCCCATTTCAAACCCTGAAGAGCTCTAGACAATCCTTGACGAAGCCCAAAGTACTTAACCTGCCATAAAACAAAGAGCTCTCTGGTGTCTGTCTCCAAATGTTGCTAATTCAGGGAACTCAGCTTCATTATGCCTCATCCACATTGTCTCCACCCCCATGGGGTGGCTTCTCTGCCCATTGCCAGTTGGTAAAACTAACTCTTATTCCTCATGGTTATGAATTATAGAGCAAATGGGGATTAGTCTACCACTGTATTCACTTTTAAAGTATATTTTCCACAATGCCATGAAGTTCCCAATAAATAAGTAAATGTTTGAATGGTAATGGAATATTTTACCAAAAAAAGGAAAAAAAAAAAAAAAGACTGAAATGACTCATTCAGTAAAGTGTTTGCCACAGCAAGCGTGAAGACCTGAGTTCAATCCCTTAGAACCACTGAGAAAGGCCAGGAAAGGCATATTTGCCTATAATCCCAATGTTGGGGATGCAGAGACAGGAAGATCCCCCAAAGCCAGCCATTCCAACAAAAGCTGTCAGCTCTAGGCTCAGTGAGAGAACAGAACCCAACAAATAAATAAATAAGTAAACAAGTAAATAATAAATAAATAAATAAGTGGAGAGTGATTGAGGAAGACCCTTGACGTGAACTTCTAGCTTACACACACACACACACACACACACACACACACACACACACACACGCACACAGAGCACATATCTTTATTGAATACACTGGTGAATTCTTTCTCAGAATTTTGGCGCTCAGTGTTACTCCAGTCAGTCAGATTTTGTAAATATTACTGAATACCACCCGCCCACATTTCCACATTATGATTAGATATAAATGACAGCCTAGTATATATCCCACCTGTAAAACTTTGACCTCTTGACATAAACAGAACACAAGCACATCACTACGGATATATAAAAACTTTACTGTGTAATCTCAAAAGTGACCAACAGGATGTTTTCAGCATTTGAAATAATAAGTGGTTCTGTCCTTTATAATTCCCTGTAGAGGAGTTAATGTAGTGGATATCTGTTCTATCTATGACCTTGAAGCACCACCTCTAGAGATGTAGCAGGTAACTGACCTATCTACCTATGACCTTGAAGTACCTGCCCCTGGGGTGTAGCTCAGGGCTACCTTAAGACTTGAGACACCTAGCCTCTCTCTTCTCTTTTTCGTGGGCTTGGATGCTGAGACAGACCCAAGTGGAAGAACAGCGTTGGACTGTACCTCAGACTTCCAGGACCCTATGATAAATCTCCTGTGCTGTAGTGAGTCTTCCTCCATAATAAATTCCTTTACCCATTAAGCAGATTCTGTGGATTTCTGGTAATAAGTTAACATGGCAAAACTCTAGTAATGCACTGTGATTCACACCAAGCCAGAGATATCACTCTGCTGAAGACTTCTGCCAAACCATTTGACCTTAATGAACACAGCAGACCTGCTGACTGACTGCCTTATTCTATTAGTGTCTATATATTGTGTGGAGCTGCTACTGGAGCTGATATGTAGAACAAACTATTTTTCATTTCATGGGAATGGACGGTCCTAAAAAACTCAGTAATTTGTAACAATCTTACATAAAAGGAGGGAAAAGGTGCTGTTTTCAGTAAATATTTCAGAAGTAATACTAATTCTGAAATAGTTAACAAAATTTCCCAAACAATAAAACTACATGGAAATAACCAATCTACCTTGGTATGTATCCTATTCAGACATTTGTTCCTAAGTAAAAAGGAGTAATAATGCCATGATACTCTGTGCCTGTCACCTAACAATGTCATTACACATTCCTGAGGTAACAAGAGTCCTTTTGTAACATTTAAACGGATCATCACACACAAGATTTTATTTAAGCTACTCCTGACCCCACATCTAAGTCTATTTCAGTTTTTCTTGATTATTAAACCACGCTATACAAAGATTTTTTTTTCTGGAGTAATAAGTATGTTCTGTATCATAGCCGGGTGTGGTGGTACACGTCTTTAATCCCAGCTGTCAGGAGGCAGAGGCAGGCAGATCTCTGAGTTTGGCTACACAGAGAAACCCTGTCTTGAAAAGCTCTCCCCCTCCCCGCAAAAAATTCTGAATCTCGATAGTCACAGTAAATGAATTTCAAAATCCACTTTACTTTTGACTTCTGCATTTCAGAGTATGTCAGCTATTCCTCATTTTATCCTTCCCATTAGCGGAGAAAACAAAACACGTTGTGGTGAGCATCCCTATATTTAAATCTTATGCAAATTCAGACTGCTTTCAAAGGATAAATTCTTCCAACGGAGAGGACCGAATCAAATGGAATTTTATTTTATTTTTTATGCTTTACACTCATTTTAAAGTTACATTTATTTATTTGGGTGGATAAATAAATAAATTATATGTCTTTATTTGGATGCCTGGGTGGAGGTCAGAGGACAATTTGTGGGAGTCAGTTCTTTCTTTCCACCACGTGGACACCAGAGACTGAGCTCAAGTCACTAGGCTTGGTGAAAAGTGCCTTTACCTGCTGAACCAGCATCTCACCAGCCCCCCGAAACAGTGTGTTTCTAAGGTATTTGATGTTTGGGGCTGGGGAGGCATGCTCAGTCAGTAAAGCACTTGCTATGCAAATGTGAGGCTCTGAGTTCAAGTTCCAGCACCCACAGAAAAAGCCAGGAACGGTGGTGTGCTTTAATCCCAGCTGCAGAAGAGGATCCCTCAGGGCTCTGGCCACATAGCCTAGTCAATCTCTGAGAGGACCCTGTCTCAAAGAACAGGTTGAGGGCTGGTGACATGGCTCGGTGAGTAAAGGCACTTGTCGCCGAGACTGGTGATCTGTGTTTAATCCCAGAGCCCACATGGTGGATGGAGAGAACTGTCGCCCACAAGTAAGTACTTAGCGGTATAGGAGTACGTGAGGATGTATTGCCAGGCGACACACACAACTGCAGTGGCATGTTCCCCCCTGACATAAACATGCAAGCTCACATAATATAAATAAATGCGAAAATTAAAAAAGAAATGAAAGAAAAAACAACACTGAGGTTGACCTCTGTCTTCCACATACATGCACACACATGCACATATACAAACAGGTACACACATTGTACACACACACACACACACACACACACACACACACACACACACATTAAATAAATAACGGAGTAAAAAATATTTAACGAGCCTTTTCTAATCAATAACCAAAGAGTGGATACCAAAATCCTGAAGGACACAATGGAAGAGGTGTAGATACGGTAGAGCTAAGAAGAGAAAAGATCAGCAATTATAGCAGCAATCAGCTTGCTATCTCTAAGAATTTTTAATGCACAAATTGATAAAATGAATATCATTTTAAAATCTGCTTAAAGGTAAGACTTTTTTTTAAAAAAAAACATTGAAACCCAATATTGAAATGTACTTGTTAGCGCGCGCACATGTATGGAGGTCAGAGGAACTGGTGGAAGCCGGTTCTCTCCCACTATGTGTGTTTTAGGGATCAAACCCAGGCCTTCAGACTTGGCAGCAAACACTTCCATCTGCTCAGCCGCCTCCCCAGCCCAAGCTTATTACACATTAAGGATATTAACTGGGTTTCACACCTTTCAATGACCTTTTCAAATTTTTCCACTTAGATTTTTGCATGTGGCCAAATTTATCTTTTTTTCATCTCTGATTCTCCCTCCACTCCCCTGCTTGGGCACTATGCTTAAAAACACCCTTCCCACCCCCCAAACAAAATATTAAATGCATATTATTATCTGAACCCCATTCTTCATGACGCATGGAGCTTACCAAAGCCGCTGCCTAGGATGCTGCTCTGCATCCACGCGTCCTACCTTGGTGAGCAATCCCTTCGCTGTTGGCTTGCCCTCAGGCTGCAGGCAGAGGGGATTGGCAGCTTGCACTCGCAGAACATTCTGTAGCACTTTAATCCATTCTTCCAAGATGTTGGGAGAATCTGCAGTCAGATAGTACGTGTGCTTCTCGGTGGTCAGCTAGAATGGGAGAAGGAGCAACCGGAGAGGCACTCGCGATGACTTAGTCCTTGTCCACTCAAACATCATTCCTGACGGGAAAGCAAGCACGGCACACCCAGAGCCCCCGGTTCCCAGAGATGTAGACTTCTTTAGCCACTGTGTGAGGATGATGACCACTGAGCTAAAATCCTTTACACCCAGGCCTGACACTGGTCACACTGTTAAATCTAGGGTCCTGGTTGTATATCTTCAATTGTCACACGTCCCTCTGCTCCCCACGGTGTGATAAGCTCTAGGCTGTTGAACAAGAAGACTGGAGATGATGATAGACAGACAGAAAGTTCTCAGGGCAAAAGGGGATTTTCCTGGACAGAAGTGAGAAAGTGAACTATAAACAAATGAGGACTTCCACACCAACTCCTGGCGCTACACGGGACCAGTTACCAAGAACTCAGGATATTCCAGTCTCAAATTACTGTGTTGCCAATTTCCCAAACGTGTCGGGACTTTACGATCGATTCTTGGCAGACATGTGTCGGAGCTTTCCCCGATTCATTCATCTTAACCTCAGGCACCCCTAGTCTACTGGGACGCAGCCATGAACTGCCTAGCAAATGTCTTCTACCCTCCACAGGAACAAGACAAAAAAATAATGGTTATTGAAACAGTTCAGAAGCAAAGTGTCCGAATTTAGATATAAGCAGACTATCTCAAGAGGCTGTTTAACTCAAACACGTGTATGTGTGGGTAAGGCGGGCATCAGCCATCTCCGATACAGTGGCAGTACAGGGCCTCTGTTCACCAACAGATTTCTCTTTCTGAAGTTCATCGGAGAACTGTCACTGTCCGATTCTATACTAAAATACAAACATTCTTGAATTTAATAGTATATTAGATTAGGGCTGTTCCCTGGGAAGCCAAGGGTGGACCTAGCCCAAGTCCACCTTCCTGGCTAGTATTTAATTAAAAGCTTGCTTCAAATTTGACTAAAAAAAAAAAAAAAAAAAAGATTGATTAGATTACAAATATCTCGGAAATTCATTTACTGGATAACCCTCCCCTAAAAAAACTTGACATTTTTGAGAGCTGAAAATGCCCGAGAGATTAAATATTCACAAGATATGCACCTGGACTGTTTGCTTGTTATCTCCCTTAACAATACTGCAGGATGCGCTGAGTTCAATGTGGCCCTGAGGTTTCCGAATTACATCACTCTGTATAAGAGGAGGAAAAGCAAACACAGATCAGCTCTAACAGCAATTACAGGAAATGTTTTGTAGCATTAATGCATAATTAAAATGTCAACCTTATTTTTACTTTATGCGTATGGATATTTTGCTTGCATTTGTGTCTACGCATTGTGTATATGCAGTGTCTGGACAAGCCAGGAGAGGTTGTCAGATCCCCTGGGACTGGAGTTACAGACGGTCATGAGCCCGCCATGTAGGTGCTGGGAATGGAACCAGGATCTTCTGCAAGAACAGTCAGGGCTGAGACATCTCTCCCGGCCCCATAATTAGTTTTGTGTTACAGGAAAGGAAACCACCGGGAGTCTGCTTTACAGTGTGAGGAATTCGGGTCTCAATGGCCACTGCCCACTCACTGGAGACTTGTAGTAAAGTAATTCACCGCCTTTCAGGACAAACCACCTCCTCTTCCAAGTCTTGACTTTCCCGCTCATTTTTAGTAGGTAGCCAGATTTTTCTAATGGTTCCTAATGAAAAGAAAACATTTGAAAGTGATGTTTTGTTTCCTTTGGGAAGGCAAACTAGCAGATTCATTAATTTCTCAACGTCTGATTCAACGTTTACATTTTTCCCACTTTCACTGGAGGAGGAGCAGGTTTTAGGGAGCTTCTGCTCAGGCTGAGAGCACTCCGTGTCGGCGCAATAGGCATCAGGTGGGATGGCGTAGTCGCTTTCAGAAGCCACGGAAGAGACAGAGACGCCTAGGAAAACAGAGACACAAACGGAGTCAATATTTCATCCTGGCGAGGGCCAGCAGCAGCTGTGAGTTCTCTGGCAGATGGCAACTAACTCCTACATCATAAACCATCCTTCACAAGGTTTATTTAATGTAGGAAACAGAACTAAGGGGTTGGAGGTGTTACACAGATTTCCAAGAAAGTCGAAAGAACATAAATCATATTCTGGTGAGATTGGAACCGTGAGTGTTCTCACATACACAAATCATTATGCAAGTCTACTTCTTAATGCATCTTTTAGTAAACATTTAAAATACGTGTTTTTCTATATTGATACATAGACAAATGCTGAACCTCAATAGTATTTTTCATGGAAGTCCAATAAACTACTAACCAGCTTACTGGCTTTAAAAATCCTCCACAAAAGATAAGCAATAAGTCTTTTTGGGTTTTTTTTTTTTGAGACAGTGTTTTGCTGTGTAGCTTTGGAGCCTTTTCTGGAACTCACTCTGTAGCCCAGGCTGGTCTCAAACTCACAGAGATCCACCTGCCTCTGCCTCCCGCTATACCCCTACCCCCACCCAGTGCTGGGACTAAAGGTGTGTGCCACCACTGCCCGGCAAGTCTTAAAGACACACAATTATGAAGTAAAATTCAGTGGAACATTTCCACAATTATTGAGTTGATTTTTTAGAAAGTCTCTTGTGAGTTACAAGCCATACATGGATGATAAATACAAATGGAGAGTTATAAACAGTAGGTGAAGTCAAGAACGTAGGCCATTGTGCCTTTTAAAAAAAATGTTTACTAAAGTGGCAATAATGTTACTCCTATATTACTGACCTTTACTTAACCGACTCAGACAAATAACAGTCATAGACATAGACACCAGACATTAGGAATCTCCGAGATCACCTGGCTAATGTCCTCATTGTTTAAGGAGTGAAAGACCCAGCAATGGCAAGATTAGTCCAAAGTCAAAGAACTAGGCTGGGGTGACTCTGGAGGGCAGAGCTCAGCTCCCAAGCCCAGGGCCAACACACCAGGCCGTGTCTGATGTCCTTGGGCTCCGACACACAACGAAAGACACATTTGAGTCCTCTTGGGACGGAGTCTAGTGAAGGGAAGCAGATGCCCAACCGGTAGCAAGTGTAACCAAAAGGAAATACGGAGTAATCTAAAGCACATGGGAAAGAGTTGGCGGCGGAAGAAGGGTAAGGACCACAATCTGAACGGTGTGGTCAGGATGGATCTCACTGGGGAAGCAATGTTTGAGGAGTGTGATGAAGGAGGTGGAGCTCAGTAACACACACACACACACACACACACACACACACACACACACACACGTGCGGAGTCAAGCGTGATGGCGCACACACACACACAAAGAAGCCAACACTCAGGAAGTGAACACACGAAGATAAGCAGTGTAAGGCCGATCTGGGCTACAGAGCAAGTTCAAGATTAGTCTTAGGCCACAAGAGACCCTGTCTCCAAACAAATTAGGTTTGGGCTTTTTTGTCTTGTTTTGTTTTTAAATCTGTAAACAAGAGGGCCAGTGAGGCCAGCCTTGAGTAAAGGAAGAGAAAGGAGGAGAAGATCAGACATAAAAGCGCAGGCTGACAGCTATTATGAAGAATGCTAGCAGCTGCGTTCTCAGCAAACTGTGACATCACCCGGCTGGCCACCAAGAACCAAGTCAGAGCAAGGACGCTGGTGGCAGCCCAGACATCGACCCAGAGGCAGCTTAAGTGGCTCCAGCTGAAGCCCAGGACTTTGAAGACCGCGGTGGTTCCACGCAACACAGTTTGAAAACCAGCACATCTCCAAGACCACATAGACTTTCCCAAAGAAGAGGTGCCACTCAGTGGGATCAGACCGCTCTGTAACCTCTGCCTGCGCACACAGCTTCCTAACAGCTGGGCTGGGGAGAGGGCTCGACAGAGCAAGCGCTTGCACAATTAAGCATGAGGACCTGAGTTCAGATCTCCTAAGTCCACATCAAGCCAGACACAGAAGTGAGCATCTATCGCTGCAGCACAAGATGGGAGACGGAGACAGGGGGATTCCCTAGAAGTTTGTGGGTCAGCAAGCCTTGTGGGCTAGCCTGGTGTCTAAAGCCTTGTGGACTAGCCTGGTGTCTAAAGCCTGAATAAGACGATACCTTGTCTCAAAGAGGGAAGCGACACTGAGGTTGCCTTCGGAGTTACACATGTGTGTAGTGAACACATATGCACACATACAAGCTCTCAAAATTTTATTGAAAGTTACATGTATGCACAAAGGCAAGTTGTGGTGTTTCCCACTTTCATATCAGATCAACCAACACAAATTGTAGGTGTGTTTTCTGACATTTAATAATATAGTAAATAAGTCTATCCCACAAATTAGGCAGCCAGGTAACTAAAAAAAAAAAAAAAAAACAAAACTTCACTTTGGCCAATTATTTCTTTTTATAATAATATAATACACTACTACTATTATTAATAACAATAATAAGAAGGTGATGATAGTGACAGACTGTATGAAATCACAGAGAACGAAGCAGAAAATTACCACTAGAATATGAATGTCTCAGTCCCTAGGCTGATGCTCATTTCACACGGTTTGGAGAGCGTTTTCTTAGAAATCCTATTAAGCTAAGTCCTGAATCAATATTCAGAACGTGCGGGGCATTGCCTCCTGTGCATGAGCTTTCCCCTCACCTCGCTTCATGGCTCTGGGACTGTTGGGCCCACTGCGGCTGCGCGTATCTGACTCCGACGTCCGGGAGCTGGACCTGGAACTGTCCTCTTCCTCCGAGCCAGAGGAATCATCCAGGAAAGGACTGCTACTTATTTGTGTCGCCTTCTAAAGAAAAGCAGGACAGCCCCCCCCCCCTGTATCCATCTCTAAAGTTACTGTCCTCTTTAGACATACAATGCTTTGTAGAAAGCACTCATAGGTCTATTTTTAAAAGAAAGGAAATAGCATATTTTGACATCATGAAAGTCTGTCTTCAAAACCTTCGATTCTAATTAGCTAGGAATTTGTCAATTATAAAAGAGCCTTGGAACCATAAGACTGTCAGTATCTGACAGTCCTTGTTTTAATTAGGTTCTTCTGGCAATGGGGGCCCTGGCAGGAACACAAAGCCCTTTATAAATTAAGAGTTTTCATTGCATCATTAATAATATGCTAACAGTCTGGGGCAGGGGTAAGGAGGAACCACATCGCAATCATCTTCTCCAGGCCATTCCATTTCTTCTTCCTTTGTTTTTTCTTTTATGATATCTTAATGTGATCTTGTAAAGCTTTACATAGTGGAGAGGCTAGAATGTTAGAGGTGGAATCTGGAGCTTGAAGGAAGTTTCCCTGCACATCCTGAGGAGACCCATATGTTTAACAGCAAGAGATGCATTCATTACCCCCTTCAGCGTTGTGTACACTGGGATCGTCATATTCTTGTATATCAGGGATGTATAAAGGCCTGATGCAGAGCAGGAAAGTATGGTTGCAGAATCTGAAACAGAAAACAACATTGGAGAAAAACTCTCCATCTAGTGCACTGGTCCATTTATTATGAATATATATGAAAAAGAAATCAGATTAGCAGGCGGTTATTAACATTATTTTATGAGTTATGACATTTAGAGATTTACATCTGCACTTTTTGATTTTTTTTTTAGAGCCTTACTGTGGAGCCTAGGCGAGCATCAAGCTAGCAAGTGATCCTCCTGCCTCAGCCTCCTGATTGCTAGGAGTATAGGCACCACACGCAGCTACAGATACTCAGTTTCTCATGGACCTTTATTTCCTCGTGTGTACCAGCTCGTCAACTCGTTGTAAGTTCTCTGACAGCGAAAACCATGCTTTTATTTCTTCAGTCTCTCGGCTCATGCTTAGCTGCGCAGAACTAAGCACCAGTGACCACTCACTGATTCAGTAAGCGGTCCCTTGGAGAGTTGAAGCCCTGTCTCTGACTTGGTGTTAGAGCACTATCATTCTTAAACGCTGTCAGGAGACCCCAGTGGTGATGGGTGATATGTACTTTCCTGAATATGAAGAACTAGTTGGAAGACAGGTGGGAGGCAGAAAGAGTCACTGGAAGTTTGTCTTTTCTTATTCTGTGTGAATCATTTTGTTTGTTTTTATGTTTTTGAGACAAAGTCTCATGTAACCCAGGCTAGCCTTGAACCCACAATGTAGCTGAGGCTAGCCTTTAGCTTTAGAGTCTCTCCTGCCTCTACCCATCAAGGGCTGGCGTTATTTATTTTTCTAGTGGGAATGATTGTTTGATAATAATTTTTTGAAGGAAAGAGGGAAAAAGTTATAGAGACCAATAGTTTTTATAATTTTTGTAACTTGAAAAGATGCCCATGTCTCTCTACGTAGTAGAACATGTGCTACATCAGGGTTGAATGTACTTGTGCCTTTCTCCTGAATGAGATGAAAATCAGATTGAAAACAAATCAGCAACCATTTCCTGAACACTTACATAATTCCATTATTCCAGTAACATTAGAAATTAAGGAAGGTCTTGCCTAGTGAAACACCAATACAAAATCATACAGCTTTAAAACTCTTTTTATTACAGTCTTTTTAAAAATGTCACAAACAAGCCGGGCGGTGGTGGCGCACGCCTTTAATCCCAGCACTCGGGAGGCAGAGGCAGGCGGATTTCTGTGAGTTCGAGGCCAGCCTGGTCTACAGCGCGAGATCCAGGAAAGGCGCAAAGCTACACAGAGAAACCCTGTCTCGAAAAACCAAAAAAAAAAAAAAAAAAAAATGTCACAAACAGTAAAATTTACCGGCTTAACTATTTTAAGTGTATAATTTGCTAGGGTGGGTTTTATCCACCTTGTTGAAAAACAGACCCCTAGAACTTTTTCATCTAAAATTTTAGCTACAAGAGCATATCCCTTTCCCCAATTTCCCATCGTCCTATATTTTGTTTCTGTAATTCTGATGGTTTTGATGACCTCATCAACCCAGAACCATAGGCACCTGCCTCTCGGTGGCTGCATCCTGCATTTGCTCTGAACTATGACATGCACACATCCTCAAGGCTCACTCGCACCACAACATGCAAGGCACTTACTTTTATTAGTATTCTCCATATTGAAGGCCTCAGACATTCGAATGCCTGATTTGGCTACAGCGTATATTCTGCTTTCCTAATATAAAAGAGAGATTGAACCAGGTGCTTACAGCCAAGAAATGATGACAGGGAACATAATACTTTTCAATTGTTCTTCAGGTTACCATCTGAAGAAGGGTAGTGTTACCACAAAACTCATCAGTGCCAATAAAATCCAACATTGTAAATGACTTGTAGAGATTACCCCCCATTCATTAGTTATTCCATTGTGTATTTTTGTTCCCAAACATTGACTTGGTATCTTGACCTCTTTAGAAGATATAAGAACGATCATAAGAAAGCTTATTTAGGATCACTGACCACAGATAAACACCTCCTTTAGTATTCTAACTCTCTACATGTGGCTAAAGACTTTTTTTAAAAGGGGGGAAACACTGAATAGCTGTAACATGAACCCAAAAACTGCTTACAGTCATTGATCACACACAGATATCTTCTTTCATATCCTACCATGGTTAGAAAAAAAAGAAAAGGAAAAAATCTTGCATTCAGAATCACAGCAGAACATTGAATGTACTGCCTTCTTACTTTAATGTACATTTCAGTAAAGTAGACTTTCTTCCAAATAAGAAATGGATTTGAGAATTACACTGGCATTATTATCTTGTTCCAAAAGTAGCTTATTATATTCCCTCTTCTCCAAGGAAGATCTCTGAAATGGGTACTATAAGATTAGCATCACTGCCTAACGAGGAGAAGGACTCCATCATGCCTTTTATGAAAGGTCTGCACTTGAACACCATTGCCTGAAACAGAACACAATAAGTAGGCAACTGATGCCATGCTCTTCTTCCAGGCTGGCCAGTGGCCACAGAAACTGGCATGAGATCATAATGATGTGGGGCACGTTAGATAATGAATGCCAGACAGAGCAGATAAGGTGTGCTTTCTTTGAACACGTAAGATTTACACACAGAAATTAACTGCGGAGATCAATCAGAAAGCACTAAGGCAGTATAAGCAGGAGCTTCGAGGCAGTTGGAGTCCACGTGGCACATGGGACAGCAGGAAGGGAAGCGGAAAGAGAGTCACCATGGATCAGAGGGCAACCTGAGCCACGCCAGGTCACTTATTTATAAAGAGCAGGCCAACAGAGGTATTGCTGGATCACAGCTTGTCCCACCTCAGTGACTACTACATTCTGCACGACACTCCAATTCAACCAAGATGGGCTTGCTTTAAATCAGTGTCTGACTGACTGAGGTAGCTAGAACATCTCCTGGAAACCTGAGAATGCCTATGAACCTTCACCTGTTGTCACTAGAACATTTGAAAAGCAGTACGACTTTTCCAGGACCGAACAGCTTCAAGAGAGGAAGAGAAGTCAATGGAAAAATTGCCAAATAAGATGAACTTGAAAGCTTAACATCCGTCTTTGAAAATCTCAACGTAACAAGAGAAGCCAAATTTCAACTCTCTACTGCCTGAGGATAGCATAACTAGAATTCCAGAGATTCCCATGCCGCTTCCTTCTGCTTTTTTGTGCCGTGCAGAATTTAGCAATAAACAGGAGACAGTTTCATGTGGATGCCGAATGAAAAAAAAAAAAATGTTCTCTTGAAAGTAAATGAAAAGCAGACACATCTCAAAGTTTATATTAGGGAAGCCATGGCTGCCTTAATTTGCTTACAGTTACAGCAGTTACTAAATAAAATAACCATAGTAAAAGAACATGACTCCCAAATCCAAAATACCTGGTAACCCAGATGGTTCTTTTGAAGCCAGGGGTTAAACTGTGCCAATATGGGAAGGGAAAACTTAAGTCTATGAAACAGACCAATTCACTTCATTTTAAATATAGACTATTGGGGCTGGTGAGACGGCTCAGTGCCTAAAAGTGCTTGTAGGCAAGTGTGACCCTAGGAACCTGCATGGAGGACAAGAGAGCCAACTCCTGCAGGTTGTCCCCGACCTCCACATGTACACTATGGCACGCTCACCCCTCCCATTAATAAATAAATGTTAATGCCGGGCGGTGGTGGCGCACGCCTTTAATCCCAGCACTCGGGAGGCAGAGGCAGGCGGATCGCTGTGAGTTCGAGGCCAGCCTGGGCTACCAAGTGAGTCCCAGGAAAGGCGCAAAGCTACACAGAGAAACCCTGTCTCGAAAAACCAAAAAAAAAAAAAAAATTAAAATTTAAAGATAGACTTTTTTTAAAAAAAAAAATCAAGCAATGTAGACATTCCTAAGAACCATCACCTCATTGACAGGTTGGTTTTGTAGGTCACGGTCAATGTTTCCACAGAAAAGTCAGTCTCCTCTAGATCAAGAGGAGGCTGCTACAGCTGAAGGAAGTGGGGTTCATAAGTTCATGAAGAGTAAAGCAAAACCTCTCTTAACAAGTAAATGCCAAACCTGAGGACAGCCAATGAGAATTAAAAGCTGCTTCAAAATCCACTCCAAAGCATCACAGTTAGAGGGAGCCATTCCTTGCACCCCATCCCGTCTCCTATGAGGGGCCTCCATTCAGTGAACATTACCGCTCTCTAGACCGGTCACTTTCTCTTCCTTGGTCTGCACAGCCCAGCACCACTGTCCCCGTCTCCCTTGAGAAGTAGCTCCCCCAGGACACAAGCATCTTCACGTTGTATGAGTTAGAGGGGCCCTGGCCTGGCTTCCCCCAGTGAAGTCGGAGGGATCTAGCTTCAGCTTGGGCCTGTGTGAACAAATCCAGTTCCAAAGTCTAATACTGAAAAGCTCACTTGCCCTCCAATTCCCCTATCTGGAACTAAAGTCAGAGTTTTGAATTCCCAGCTATCCTGTTTCTCAATCTTTTCGGAACGTGGCTGGGGAGGAGAAGGGGGCAGTGCATTCTGAAAACTGTAAAATGTCAGAACAATGCCTTACGTGACAAGAAATAGGGGTGGGGGGGTGACACCTGAGAGGGAGTGCTGAGAAGAGGCCCTTGGGTGCTGTGCTGCACACAGGAATGTAATTACCCAAGAGGGAAAGCGATGCAGAGGAGGCGTGGGAGGTTTGCTGCACGACGCTTTCTTGGTGGGCTCGTTGCTTTCCTGGTCATCTGCACACGGAGGAGGATCCAGGGAGTCATAGGAAAATAACCCATCATCGCAACCTGTGTCCATGCTCTCCACAACGTCCACGCTGTCACCATCAACTACATCAAGATCCGTTTCCTGAGGTCTCAGCGGTCGGATCATGCTTATGGCATTCCTGTTGGTGCCAAACATCCGGTTGGAACATAACTGCGGCTGGCTCAGGTGCCTCTTGGTGAGCGCCATACTTATACTGAAAACATTGGGGATCCTTAGCTTAGGGGGTGGCAGGCATGCCGAAGGCACTAACTGTGTCCCTTTTCCAGGGAGTGAGTTCGGATGTTTGGGGGTTAAAGATGGGGTCAAAATGGGGCTTGGGGTGTTGGTCTCGCTTGATGAGGATGAATAATCCAGGCTCTGGGACTGAAATTTCTTATTCAGTTCATCGGAGGAACTGTCCTGCTCTTTTACGCCTGACTGAGAGTGCCCCCTGGAAAAGCTATTCTGAGTTTTCCACGGTGCCTTCTGTTGCCAAGAATACCGCTTCTTGTGCTCCGGCCTGCTAATGCCAAAAGTCTCTTCTTCGAATACAGAGCTGCTGTCATCAGACGCGGTGAGATACGCTTCGCTGCCCATCCTGCCACCTTGACCGCCCTCCTCAGACGTGTGGCTGGAAAGGGTGGACCTGCACCTGGACTTGGGTCTGCCCTTGCTTCTGTCTTCCTCGTCAGAACTCCAGTCACTCCCCGGAGCCCCGGAATTCTGGGACGTACCACCATCTGCTGCCAAGCTTGCTCTCGTTTTGCGGTTCTGTTCTGAGTTGCAAGGGGTCTCGTGCAACTTTCTCTGGTTTCTCTTTTCTTGGATTTGGTTATCAGCAGGCTTCTCTGCAATTTCCATCTCTAGAGGAAGATACATCATATTGGCAGGTTGCCTTTAATAATGAAACCTTTATGTAACTACCCTGAATGTATGCATTACCCTGCCTGATGTAACTACACTGTAGAGCAATTCATGTGAATTTATCAACTTACGCTATTCTTTGTTAAGTTTTATGCCTTTTAAAACAAGTTTGGAAGATGCGGGACTTATAAAAACATGGAATCCTTATATTTCAATTTAATTGTATGAAAAGTAAATTGATTTTTACAAACAAATATGTTGGAGAATGGAAGTTGACAACAATCTAAAGAGAGAAAGAGCAGAGTGTGAAGTGGGGTGAGTTTGACCTTCAAAGAAGCTGCCAAAAAGTGAATGCCATTAATTCTATTTTAAAAGTGAAGAAAATGGTGACCCTTCACCCATTAATCTTCAAAATCATCATAATGTAAGTCTAAACATAAACATAAAGCCATAGTTTAAGAAACAATCTTTGTGCTGGGTGGTGGTGGCACATGCCTTTAATCCCAGCACTCAGAAGGCAGAGGTGAGTGGATCTCTGTGAGTTCGAGGCCAGCCTGGTCTATAGAATGAGTTCTAGGACAGCCAGGGCTACACAGAGAAACCCTGTCTCTAAAAACCAAAAAAAAGACAAACTTTGTGTCCATAATTCAATACATGAAATGTGTAAATTCACACACACAAAAAAAACTTTCCTCTACTCTGTTTAACTGCAACTACAATATGTATTTTAATAATAAGAATAACCTCTTTAAATGCCTTTAGATATGGATTCCATTTGTTAGTACCGTGAGAAATGGAATGAACCCATAGCTTCATAAATAATGACTTAAAACCTCAGATTAAGCCAGGCGGTGGTGGCGCACACCTTTAATCCCAGCACTTGGGAGGCAGAGCCAGGCGGATCTCTGTGAGTTCGAGGCCAGCCTGGTCTACAGAGCAAGCTCCAGGACAGGCACCAAAACTACACAGAGAAACCCTGTCTCAAAAAACAAAACCAGGAAAAAAAAAAAACCCTCAGATTGAACAGAAAAGGAACTTTGAAAATGTAAATACGAATTTCACAACCTAGGAATGAGGGGCTGCACAATCACGCCCTCAAGTTTTGTGGCAGGTGTTAGCTACATTTTTCAAGTGAATTAGAGCTTTGGCAGAGGCAAACGCCATGGTGTTCAGTTGACTGCCCCAACAGTGGGAAGGATATGAGAAGGGCGTTTTGGAAAAGTCAACGAAATGTAGGTAACAGCAAGAAATAGGTAACAAGGCAGCCTTCTGGCTGGAAACGCATCATGTAGTTTTCAGAATGTCAAAACAGAGCTGAGCGGCAACGTTCCCCGCTGGCATTTCTCACGTGCATTGGAAGGAAACCAGAACCCGGCAGAGCTAAGTTGCAAACTCAAGCTTCCCTAGAACTTTTGGAGAAAGTCAACAAAAAACGATCGCCCCCTGAGGCGTTATGGTCAGGTCGCACCACCAGGCAAAATTTGGAGGGACGCTGTGAGAATGAAGAGTGAAAATCTTTACACGGGACCAGGGTCAGATTATCTAGACAATATTTCCTTCTCTGAAGTAACAAAGAAAGTAGTTACCAAAGTACCTCCCACCCAAACGTGTTCATTTCTTTATGTGTCTGGTACGTCAGTCTTCATTTAATAATAATAATAATAATAACAATAATAATAATATAATACTAGGTAATTAAAAAATATTTTCAAGAAGCTATGAATACAAATGCAGAGTTCTCATCTGAAACTGGGTTAAAATGTGTACCTTTTGGTTAGAATTATAACCATTTATAGTTTAAATGTCTTTTCCACCTGCTGCAGGAAAAAGCATTAAGATGGTGGGGGGCGGTATCAGTTGCTCCTCTGGGCCCCTGGTAAAAAAGTCTACACAAGACACAACATAACTAGTGCTGTACAGCTCTTACTGAATATTCCCTTGAAGTATCGAGGTGTTGGGGAGAATCGAACTTAATTCTGATCAGTCTCAGTGAATGTTGTTTTAGCTTTTTAAAAAGAATGCTGAGGTAGACTGCTACAGTCCGTAAGTACCTTCGCCCCTTTTTCCTTCGGTGAACTCGGGTTCTTTAGATGCCATCTTGCTCACTTCCTCGCTTCGGACTTCATGAGGAGGACTCTTCCCTCGGGACAAGAAGCATCCAAATGTCAAACCGCTCAGGCTCTGCCCCTCTGAGAGCTTCGGTGTGGAGACACAGGAGATCTTCTTCCCTTGGAGTTCTGCAAGGTCGTTAAACAAAATGGATTGAACTTTTATAGCCGTTCATCAGGCACGGAACAAAAGCATAGGAGGACTTGAATAAATCACTCAACACCAGAAAAGAGACTGAACTGCATCTTTTACTAATGTATAGTAAAGAGAAACCCTGACATAGAGCATAGAACCCTAGATCTGTGTGTGTGTGTGTGTGTGTGTGTGTGTGTGTGTGTTTGTGTGTGTGCGCACCAGGGTGGAGGTCAGTGGGTAAAAGCACTTGCTGCCGATCCTGGTGACCTGAGTTCAGTCCTCAGATCGCTAATCATGCGTTTAATCTAGTAGTTCTCAACCTTCCTAATGCTGTGACCCTTTAATACAGTTCCTCACACTGTGGTGACCCCCAACCATAAAATTATTTTCATTGCTACTTCATAAATGTCATTTTGCTACTGTTACGAATTGTAATGTAAACATCTGATATGCAGGATATCAGATGTGCAACCCCAAAGGAGTTTCGACCCACAGGTTAAAAACCATTGGTTTAATCCATCTTTAAGACATTATTGCATGTGAGATCAAAGGCTTGGAGGACCCAGGAAGAAAGGTTCCTGAGGAAGTTAATTTCAGAGCACGGGTAAAGCAACAGAAGGTGAAGTGTGTTGTACCAAATAGCAACTGGTAATAAAGGAAAGTATTTCTAGCATATTTCTTCAGAGGTATCTTTAAAATTTTTTGTATTGATCTTCTACCACAGAACAGATTCACAATCATACAGCAATGATTATGTACAGTTGGTCTTCAATTCCATAGATTCTGCATCTGTGGGTTGAACCAACTGTGAATCAAAAATATTTAGAAAAAGAAAAACTGTCTCTACTGAATATGGACAGATATTTTACTATGATTCTCTAAAAAATACAATCTAACAAATATTTACACAACATTTACCTTTTTATTAGGCATTGCAGTAACCTGAAGATGATTTAAAGTTACAGGAGAATGTGTGTAAGACATTATATGCAAAATCCTGGACCGTTTTATTTAAGGGCCTAGAACATCCTTAGAGTTTGGTATCCATGGGGATCCTAGAATCAGTCTTTTGTGGATACTGACAAACAACCACACAAACGTGCACACACACAGAGACACACAGAGACACACACACACACACACACACACACACACACACACACACGTCTGTGTGCATGACATATATATATACATGTGACATATACATATATAGACAATATGTATAATATATATACATTCTGTACATACATAAAATCTAGCACATATATGGAATCTATGCTCCATTCTATGCCTAGTCTCCAAGGTCAGAACCTCTTAGCATACAAAACCCAAGAGACTGTCAATGAAGACCAGAATTGCAAGCCAGGGAGGGATATCAGGGAAATTAACAACCTTTTGGAGATAGAATTGGTACATCTGATCTATTTTAGAGAAGGTGAGTGTCACAAAAACAGGAACCTTAATTTCCAATATAGACCTTCAGATCACTTAGGGCAGTGCCTATTTTTAATCTTTCAGATGGAGGAAATGAGAGCAAGTATTGCCATGCTCTAAACAAATTGTCTTGACAGGTGTAGTGGCTGATACCTGTCATCCCAGTTGAAGTGTGTGAGTGAACTGAGTTATGTGGCATTTGCAACGACCAGAAAAGGCATCTGAGAATCCACAGAACACACCTCAGCTGCCTTCAAAAAACACCAGAATATATGAAGCGCTCAACACATGGACAACTAACTACACAGCATTTCTGGTTTGTTAACCCTACTAAAAGGATCTACTCTTTTCTAAGACCAAAACTGAAGTCTTGGAATGCAGAAGTACAAACCTCTAACACAAATACCCCTACCATTCAGTTTTCTATTACCATCTCTGTTCCGACACGATAACAGAGCGATGTAGCACTACACTGCTCAGAAGGACCACAATACTGCTGGAGACTGGCATCAGTTGCCTGTGGTCCCTGAACTGCAAGGCTAACATTAACATGTAGTAGTTTCAGCAAACTGGATTCTTTGGACCTTAAATGGATGTCTTTTAGGAGAGAGAGAGGAAAAATTACTAAGCAGCCATGTTTTCCTATATAATAGCCACTTTGCTAAATTGATACATCATTATTCACCTTTTTTTGCCTTGGACTCCTCAGTCCAACGTCCCTTGGGTACAAGACTTCTGGTTGGTGGGAGAAATTCGTTTTCATTTACTGACAATAGCACCTCACATGATGTTTATAATTAGATCCTTAAAACACGAGCAGAATAATAGTAAACTCCTATACACCAAACAAATCCAGCTAAACTCTCTTAATGAAAATCTATGTACCTTGCAATTGTGACTGTATTGCTCTTATCTCTTCAGTTTGGTTTTGGTTGATGAAACGAAGATTCTGATTCTCCACTTCCAGCTAAAAGAGCATAATGATATTCCTTAATCTAGGGATAATATTTTTTAAATACACTAAAATTATAAAATTTAGAAAATGACAATATATAATCACTCTGTTTGCAAACTGGTGAACTTATCAGCACTGATTATCAACCTTAACAATTATGTCATTAATATTTATTTGTCCAGAGCTAAAGGTTTCCAACCCTATGCATTTACCAATATAAATGAATTTTAAAACAACTATTTCAGCATTTAGTCTGTGCTTCTCAGATATACCAAACCTATTAAGACATATACATGCAATACTCATAATTATTTAAAATTACCCCATTATAATGTGGCTGTTTACAATTTTTAATTTTAAAAATATAATGGATATTAAAATGAAAGCAGTCTATCACAAGTTTACCAAAATATAGGACCACAACCAATTGATCGGAATTGTATGTCTCACTCAGGGTTGTATATTCTGAAGATTTTAATCAAAAGAAGTAAATAATAAAGGAAAAATATAGCAACAAATACCTCATTTAGCTTAACTGTTACCCATTCTTTGATCTTGGCAGCTTTTTCTTCTATTATTTTAGCTTCTTGTAGTCTCATTTGTTTCTGAAATAACATAAACAACTTGTTTAGTTCAAACATAAACTCCACCGATTGGAGACATCACATCGTAAAACATGGAGGCAAATCCACTTAGAACCTGTTTCCAGGTTAATACATTTGCCTCCCAGTCACGAAATAGACTTTTAAAAGCCCCAAATTGCCAGGCAGGGTGGTCCATGCCTGTAATCCTAGCTCTCGGAGGCCGAGGCAGGAGGATCATGTGGTCTAGGGCCAGTCTGAACCGGGAGATCTTGTTAGCGCAGAGAGAAAGAGATGGGGAGCGGGGGAAGGGAAGGAAAACTGTTCAGCAGATGGAACAAGAAGTCAAAAGGCACCTGCAGCTGTGATGATACACCTGACGGTCCACTTCACGGGATTTAAGAAGAGCTACACGGAAACAGACCTCTGGGCTCACCTGTCTGAGGGATTTCCTAGATTGGGGTAATCAGTGGGAAAAGCCCAGCTTAAATGAGGATGGCACCAGTCCATGCAATTCCATGGACTGGGGACTTGGATTGAATGAAGGGAGAATGTGATGGACTGTACCCTCCAACTGGGAGATAAACTGTTCCTTCCTCAAGTTTCTTTTGTGAGGTGTTTTGCTGAAGCAACAGGAAAGTGTCTACCTCGTACTGCAAGCCTGCTAAGCGGCGCTTGTCTCTCTTTCTCTCGGGTACTTACACAACAGAGTGAATCCCCTAAATATATCCACAAAATGAACTATTTCTGGACCAGTAGAACTGGACCAACGAAGACGGGGGAAGCACACACATCCGCTTAGGAGCAGGGCTATTTTCTCCCTCAAACACTAGCTTAAAACATCCAGAAAAACAAACACCAAGAAATTCTCGTTCACATGTAACAGCCTTCTATCTCTGGTCACAAAACTACTGAGGATGTGACTACCATAGAAATCACAATGGGTGGGGGTTGGGCTGCTAGAAATTGAAAAAAACCACTAGCCCAAAACACTGACCCCACAGAAAAGTGAAAATGCTAATGCATTTGACAAACATAGCAGTCACATTTAAATGATATTAAATGGCTACTTAAGTAGTCATTTAATCCTAATGCAAATTTTTGTTGATTTTGAGATAAAGTATTAGCCCAAGCTGGCCTCAAACTCATGGCAATCCTCCTGCATCAGCCTCTCAAGTGCTGGGATGACAGGGATGAGCCATTACACCAAGCCCCTAGTGAATTTTTTGTCATAAAACTTATAGTACTTGAGCCGGGCAGTAGTGGCGCACACCTTTGATCCCAGCGCTCAGGAAGCAGAGCCAGGCAGATCTCTGTGAGTTCGAGGCCAGCCTGGTCTACAGAGCGAGACCCAGGAGAGACACCAAAACTACACAGAGAAAACTTGTATTGAAAAACAAAAAAACAAACACACAAAAAAAAAAACCCAAAAAACAAAAAACTTACAGTACTCTATGTACTCATATGAAGCAGCTGAGAACTGTACGTTTCTGAGCAGTTAGAGGATTAGTATCAAATATAAATATATACAACGATCTGTAAAGATTTTTTTCTTTAGATAGTCTCGTCATGTTGTCCAGACTGGCCTCACACTAACGATCTTCCTGCATTAGCCTCCAGCATTCTGGGATTACAGGCATGCATCATCATACCCAGTTGGGCTGCAAATATTTTATGGACATAAATGCCTGCTATAAACTAAATATTCCCAAATGCAAAAGATCCCATTTAAACTCTAAAGTGTGAATGTTAAGTAATACCGCCATATCTAAAAAAAACTACTAGATCTTGGACCAGAGAGATGGCCCTAAAGGTCCTTGCCGCCACGCCTGATGACGTGAGTTCTCTCACATGGTGGAAGGAGAGAACCAACTCCTGTAAGTTGCCCTCTGACCTCTACACAGAGCAATACACACACACACACACACACACACACACACACACACACACACACACACGTGTGTGTGTGTGTGTGTGTGTGACATGCACAATAAAAAGTACTAGATCTTGCCTTGAGTCACTCAAGACAGGAAGGGAATGGCACCTTTAACTTGTTCCTGTTACCAACACCTGTGACATAATCCAACGAGTAAGAGTTCCCCTCCAGATAAACAGATCTCAGCTAGGTCTTTAACCACATATTAATGAGCACATATTAATACGGTCGATGATTCGGTTTCCCTAACCTGCTCTTCAAGCCGCAGCTCCAAGTTCTGAATGATGTCATCCTTCTCCTGCATTACAGACTCCAGGTCTTGACACTTCTTATACAGCCGAGTCTCTGACTCACTGGTTTGAATATTAGCTGCCTTTAGTTTCTCTTCCATAACTTGTACCTAAATTCAGAGGGTAAAACAGTAACAGTATGCCATACTTAATAGTTTTAAGCTTAACATTTTACTTTAACATTAGGTTTCTAAATGGTATCACAAACTGAAAATATTAAACAGCAAGGTGTATGACGATTTGAAAATCCGAAGACTATTTTGACAAGTGGTGTTACCTTCGGGCGTGGTACAAGTGATCACCAGACTGCTGTGGTTACATAGGGGGGGTAAGGCACATGTTTACGAGAGCAATGTACACAAAGTGTTCATAGAGAAGCAAAAGTTCCTGGCCCCATCCCCCATATTTAGACAAGAAAGAAATATAGAGAAAGATGGTGAGTAGTGAGATACAACGCAAATTAGATGGCCTGGATAAAAAAACTGAATTTGAGTTAGAAAAAAAACACACACAGTAGAAAAGAAAAGAAAACCAAAGACATTTAAAGTCCAAATAACAAAATCATTAAAAACAAACAAAAACCGTGAGTCCAGACACAGGCAGTAGGAGGCATTCAGGGAGGGCTCACGAGTTTATCAGCTTCATGAATGTTCTCCAGTTCCAGCAGGAAGACGTCAGTGAATAAAACAGACCCTCGAGTCTCTTCCTGCATCCAAGTTACCCTTCAGTGGACAGCGAGAGAGTAAGTGTAATCACAGAGACGCGCAACTCAACAGTGCCGTATATACACGGCTGGCGAGTGTATCGGGTGTGAGGCTGCCGGGTGAGCCACGCTTCATTTTTTCACGTCTAAAACAGACAGACCTTGCTTGGATCTTCTGCAAAGCTCACAGAGGTATATGGAATCTCTGAAGGACTTCTGTGCCAAGTCCGCTCACTCACACAGATTGTGTGAATCTACCCAACTCAGTGAGGTCGACTCACCGTGACCACCTTCTGAGTGTCCCTCTGCAGATCACAAACCCATCCCTGCACTGTGAGTGAGTGCCCTAACACACTGTAAGCCTCACCTAGGACTTCTCCGGAAGGGATAAATAAGGAAGGTGTTTGTGAGAGAAACTATTGAGAATGCTATACAATGATCTATAAAGAAATCTCACTCTAATATTCTTTTTTTTTTTTAAGATTTATTTATTTATTTACTATGTATACAGTCTCCTATCTGCATGTACCCCTGCAGGCCAGAAGAGGGCACCAGATCTCATTACAGATGGTTGTGAGCCACCATGTGGTTGCCGGGAACTGAACTCAAGAGCTCTGGAAGAACAGCCAGTGCTCTTAACCTCTGAGCCATCTCTCCAGCCCCTCTAATATTCTTAATAGGTAAGGATGTAATTTTATCAGAAGCTTGGCGATTACAGGCATAAAGGAGAAAAATGAACACGTCTGAAGAATTGAAGGTGACAGTTCAAACAAAAGCAAATCTTTCCATTATTTTAATAACATCAGAAAAAAACAGAATGAATCCTTAAAGTCAGTTAAAATTTAGATGTGTTTGACTAAAGGGTGTGACTAAAGGAAGCTGTGAAGGTGTGTTTGGTTTTATTTTTTAAACCATGAATACCAGGTTTCATGTGTGTTCGCTGCGTAAATGTAACTTGTATTCAGAGGCCAAAACTGTTCTAATTAACACATACACACACACAGTTGGAAACTTTGAAAACAAAAGCAGAATTCCAAAACAGGAGGAAAACGTATTCTGCTCTTCAATAGTAATTTAAGTGGCCTTAGGTCTAGATTCTTTAACATAAAGCAGTGATTTTTTTTTTGGATGAGCCATAAAAATTCATACGAAAGACAAAGGTTTACCTAAGAGATTTCCCATGAAAAATAGCCCAGCAGGAGAAAAATACAGTAAATAATCTCCAAACATTTTTCCAGCGATAAACAGGATAGTCTGTAGCTATAGACGTAGGGAGAAAATAGAAGTCAACCCCAAGATGTCAGTTCCTCTCTGAGAAGAAAGAAATAGAAGGTAAACCTCAAAACAGACACATGGGCTTAGAGAGGTCCAGGCAGTTAGGTACCTGCTGCGCAACTTGAAGACTTGAGTTCGGATCCCCAGCACCCACAGAAAAGCTGGGCATAGCAGCTCCCAGTGCTTGGAAGGAGGAGAGAGGTAGATTCCTGGTGCTCACTGTCCACCTGGCTAGGCAAATCCATGAGCTCTGGGTTCAATAAAAGACTCTTTTAAAACATGAGATGGCCCTCAACAAAGATGCCTCTTTATACAGTGGACTAAGGTTAATAGCGACTCATAAGTAGTCGGAGCGCAGAGAAAAAGTAACCGCAGAGTGTGCAGTCCTAAGTGGGATATCTAGATATAGACCCTTTCCTCCTGCCAAGGCTCAGAAGTGGTGTGTGTGTGTGTGTGTGTGTGTGTGTGTGTGTGTGTGTGTGTGTGTGTAATGAGCGTAAGAGCAGAGGTCCGGGAAGATGGCTTTGAAAATATGTCTTCTAGGACATGACCCGGGCCCTTGCTCATTAACTCCAACCACAGTAGCCATGGTTGTTGCCACAAGATCAAGCCAATCAACTCTCTACCATGGAGAATGAAGAGCTACGCTAGGCCCCACCCTTAGCTGAGTGGCTACTGGCAGTTGATGGCCAGTGGAGAGGGAAAGTCAGTCTTCTTCAGTACTGTGGCCCGTGGTTGGATGCTGCCCTATACCCATGTGCATAATTGGACTAACTGGACTCAGAGAGGAAGAAGAAAAAGAAGGGGGAGGAAGGATGATGACATGATGGAGTTGTGGGGGGGGGGTGGAATTGTTGAAGGGAGGTCCGGGAGAAGTTGGAGCTGGGAAGTTGGCATGGGTGGATATGATCTAACTACATGTAATCATCCACAACATTGCCAAAGAATAAATTTTTAAAGCATTTAAAGGAAGAGGGTAATTGAGGGAGACACCTGATATTGACTTTTGGTTTGTACGTGCACATGAGTATGTACACACGTACACATACACGTAGCAGAGAGAGAGAGAGAGAGAGAGAGAGAGAGAGAGAGAGAGAGAGAGAGAGAGAGAACATGTGAGCAAAATATAAGGAACCTTATAGTTTGGATATGAAGTATCTCCCAACGTGCTCATATGCTGAAGGCTTGGTCTTAGACCTGTAGACCCAGCCATTGAGCTGTGGCTGAATCCGGAGAGCCCTGACTCCAGTAATGGATGGAATAATAATCTGATGGCATCATAGTCTGATGGCATCGTTGATGAAGGAGGGACCATTTGACAGCATGACTTTGAAGCTCCTGTTCCCTGGTGGCATTCTTACATTTTCGGTGTGCGTCTGTCTCTCTGTCTCTGTCTCTCTGTCTCTGTCTCTCCTCTTCCCACCCCGCCCCCTCTCTTGCTGTCACTGTAAGGTGAGCATCTCTACCCCGTCACCAGCACTCTGGACCGTGGGATGATTTATCTCACCGTGGGAACCGCCGACCACAGACTGAAACCAAAAATGATCTTTCTCCTGTAAACAGTTTCTCTCGGGTTATCTGTCACAGCGATGCAAGGTCTGACTCCCCCAAGCCATGTGACCGCAAAGACAGACATTCACCTACACTCTCCTGGTGTGGGATATTTTGATCTCACTCTCACACTCCCGAGACTGACAATAAAGTTTACTTTGAATTAGAGGGCAGAGCTAGCTACTAGCTGACCAAAATTAGCCATAGAGGTTTTGGAGAACTGAGGGCATATAGAAAGACACAGGAAGTAGTAGGGTGGGGCTGAGAGAGAGAGAGACAGAGAGACAGAGAGACAGAGACAGAGACAGAGACAGACAGAGACAGACACAGAGACATAGAGACAGACAGACAGACACAGAGACAGAGACACAGAGACAGTGACACAGAGACAGAGACACAGAGACAGAGAGGAGGTCACTGGTCGCTTCTCTGCTGCTTCTCTGACCATTCAGGTTCTTACCCCATATCTCCCGAGTTTTTATTGTTAAAGAATAATTAGATAAACAACACTTCAGTCTCCTTTATTAGGTCAGAGCAACCACATTCGGTTGCTACATGAAGCTGCCCTTTCATTTCATAGGCAAGGTCTACAGCTCTGGACAGCTAGGACCTGGAACCGTGTCTTTATTTCAAAGAACACATTCTTGTGTTGTGCATAAGCACCACAGAGATCCCTTGATGTATCATTGTCGTCTGAATCTTTTTAAAGTGACTATTACTTTTGGATAAGCAACTTTCTGAGGCAAGAAAAATAATAGCCAATGTGCAAAGTCTCAGAGAAAGAATCACAAAATAGTCCCAAATGTCTTGCCTGCCAGCTGGTCCTGTTATGACCAAGTTCCACAGGACTCCCAGCCTTCCTTGGTAATCACCATGAATAAGATGTCTACGGAAAAGCTAAGCGCTTACAGGAGAAACAAGCAGCCCTTTTAAAATGTCCTACCGCAAGCACACGGAAAACAGCCCGGTTCTTTTCCATTCATTTAACCTTAACCAGACGAGAATTTTAGCTACTCAGAGACTGGCCAGGAACAAACAACAACCAGGGGACTGGAGAGGTGGCTCAGCGGTTAAGAGCACTGGCTGCTCTTCCAGAGGATTTGGGTTCAATTCCCAGCACCCAGAGGGCAGCTCACAACTGTCTGTAACTCCAGTTCCAGGGACCCTCATAGAGACAGGCAAAATACCAAAGCACATAAAATAAATAATTTAAACACACAGACACACACACACACACACACACACACACACACACACACACACACACACAGAGAGAGAGAGAGAGAGAGAGAGAGAGAGAGAGAGAGAGAGAGAGAGAGAGAGAGAGCACAACAAATTCAAATTGGTTAAACTCTTGAAAATGTCTACACGTAGTTATATTTTTTTCCTTCTGGGTGAATTCCTATTTGCTCCCACTCAGCATACTCTTGAAGCATTTCCCCTAAACATCTTTGATCTTGGAATCCCTAAGCTACTCTGCAGCAAAGAACCAGCTCAAGCAGACTTGAACTGCTCAGATTCCCAAACACAGGACTGGCCTCTGACTGGTTTGAGGTAGTGGGTAACAACCTCTGAGCCCTTGGAACATCCTTATAAATAAGACTACCCCGATTTTCTAACATCTTGGGGGACATTGGAACATTAATGCTGACAATGTGCTTGACATATGTATTAGTTACTTCTATCATTGTGATACAGCTCCATATCCAAGACAACTTATAGAAAGAAGGGTTTATTTGGGATTATAGTTCCAGAGGGATAAGAGCATCACCATATGACAGGGAGGCATGGCAGGAGGCTGCAGGCATGGAGCAGCAAGCTGAGAGCTCACATCTCTCTGCATGAAGCAGAGAGCGCAAACCGGGAGTAGGGCTATGTCCACTGCCAGTGACACACTTCCTCCAGCAAAGCCACACCCCCTAAGCCTCCACAAACAGCCCCACCAACTGGAAGTGTTCAAATACAGGAACCTACAGGCGAGTATTCTCGCTCCAATCACTATCAAGGTAAATATCCATCGCTGTTCCCCCAGGGTCTCAGGCCACACTGTACCAGTGTGACTCTAGCAGGGGACAGAGGGATGGGGGAAGCTAGCACCTTAGTAACTAAAATCAGTCACAGACCTACAACACCGATCCCCGCTAGGACTCCTGCACACCAAGCTTTGTGGGTTTGGGGGCTGGCACTGCTTTGTAAATCTTGCCCATGCATCGTTGATGGGAGGAGTGAACACATCTCTGTATGACTTCACTGGAAGAAAGGGACTGGAAACTTGGACCTGGGTGCTCCTGAACACTGCCTAGGATGCTCTTTTCTCTTACGGATTTTAAATGTGTTTCCTTTCCCTGTATATAACCATAACCATGAGTGTGAAATGTTTTTTTCGGGTCCTGTAAAAAATTCATTGAGCTGGGCAGTGGTGATGCACGCCTTTAATCCCAGCACTCGGGAGGCAGAGGCAGGCAGATCTCTGTGAGTTCGAAAAGCCAGCCTGGTCTACAGAGCGAGTTCCAGGACAGGCACCAAAACTACACAAAGAAACCCTGTCTCAAAAAACAACAAAAAAAAAATTTCATTGAACCCCAGGGTAGTTTGGGAAACCACCCACAGCTCCCAGTGCTATTTTTTTTTTAATTATCCTCTCCATTTGGAAGCAGCACAAACCCATACTAGGGATAATAGTACTTCCACCTCCACCATCCACTGCAGGCTGGCTGCATGCCAGGCACTCTCCTAAAATCAGCGTCTATCTTCACAATAGCTAACTATGACTCCTATATGCTAGGAAATATTTCAGGTACTTTACTCCTAGCCACCTACTCAATTTCTACAAAACTCTGAGAATGAGACTATACCCCATTTTCCAGAGAGAAAGCTGAAGCCAAGCAGTAAGCTGAAGGCCGATTGAACCTGGCAGTTTGGCTCCAGGGTCCGTGTTCTTGAATCCCTCTGCTATAGACCTCTGTGTCCTACAGAGGGGCTCAGCTGTCAATATTAGTCCCGTGTTGGCAAACCTGATATACAAAACAGTTTTCCAACCCCCGCCCCAAAATGGTAGCTGTTGTATCTTAAGGATCTTTTTTTTTTCTTTTTTAAATTTAATGTGCATTGGTATTTTGCCATGGGTGTTGGGTCCCTTGGAACTGGAATTACAGACAGTTGTGAGCTGCCATGTGGTTACTGGGAATTGAACCCGGGTCCTCTGGAAGAGAAGTCAGTGCTCTTAACCCCTGAGCCATCTTTCTAGCCCTAGCTGTTGGATCTTAAACACAGTTGAAAGCTTAAATCTGTTCCCACAGCAGAGAAACATGAATTCCATCTTTACTTCTTTTTGTCTGTGCAGACTTCTTGCCAACCTTTGGTCTCACACTTCCCCTGTCTCCCACTGTGGCTGGGAAGAGGGAGGGAGGGGAGGAGGAGGAGACTGAGTTTTCACGCAGTTGTATGTAAATTGGGGCAACTGTTCTCTAAGAACACTGGAGAAGAACTGAGGTAGAATGAGCCTCGACATCTGCCTTGACCACAATTGGATGGGAGCGTCTACACTTGTGTCTCATTGGCCTTTCTCATGTTAGAGCCCATCTTCACTTTCTCCTGTCTTGGTGGACTCAATGGGGCATTTTCACAGCATAAACTTACTTATTTTTCTAAGCAAGGATCATTATAGGACATAAGGGGATTAAGTTCTGAACAAGATCAATTTGACTTATGGAAATGATATGCTTTATGTATATCTATTTACTAAACCAATGAAGAGAATTTAGACTAGCATTCTTCTCAAATTAGCAAGGCAAGAATAGCTAAAACCAAAATGAACAATAATGCCACATGTCAGCATCCTCAGCATTTAGAATTCTCATCCACCGCAGGTAGGGATGCAATCTGACACATTCACTTTAGAAAACTCTGCGCCCCAGAGGGTGGTGACAGCACACATCTTTAATCCCAGCACTCCGGAGGCAGAGGCAGGTGGATCTCTGTGGGTTTGAGGCCAGCCTGGTCTACACAGTGAGTTCCAGGACAACCAGGGCTATTACACAGAGAAACCCCATCTCAAAAACCAAAAAGAAAAAGGATCTTTGCTGATCCTTACTAAAGAAACTACTTGTCAACTGGCAACCTAGAATTCCAAAGTATAACCAAGAAAAATAGGAACACATATCTATATGCAAATCATCAATGGTGGCCAAATAACAGAAAAAGAGAGCTGGACGTTGAATGTCCAAATATCACCCAAGAGGCAGTACTGGAAAAGAGAGGAAGAATGAAAAAGGAAAGACAGACATGGGAAAATAAAATGTTTAGATTTAGCTACATTTGACAGTAAATGATGACACAGAAGAGCATGTTGAATAGCACCATGAGGAGGTGTACGCAAAATTCAGAATGCAGAAGTCTTGAGAGGAAAAAACTAAACCAATGTCTTCAACAAATATTGAAGCAAAAGAAAGAGAAAAAGACTACACAAACTGAGGTCTAAGACTCAAGTGAAATGTGTCCATCTAGTTCTGATTCCAATCTGAACAAGGTAGTCATTTAAAACGAGGAAAATAGCATATGCTACCATATATAAATATGTATATGAAATAAAAACAGGTATTGAAATAAATACAGTGTGAACACACACTTATCACACTAACCAAAAGGCAGAGACAACTGAAATGTCCATCAATAGGTGAATAAACACAAAAAGTTATATATATATATATACATATATATATATATATATATATGTATGTGTGTGTGTGTGTGTATCCACAACATGAATGATCAAAATTGCCCTACTAAATAAAATAAGTCAGACACGAAGATCACATATTATATGAATAGTTCTATAAGAAATATCCAATCTAGGTGTAGTGGCACACACCTGTAATCCCCACACTGAGAAGGCTGAGGCAGGAATATTACAAGTTTAAGGCCAGCCTGGCTCACATATCAGGACCTTGCCTTTCTGTCAAGAGTGGGTAAATTCATGGAGACAGAAAGCAGTCTGTTACTGCCAGGACTTGAGGGGAGAGGCGAGCAACACTAAATGCTTCATGGCAACATGTTTCCTTGTGAAATGATGGGGAAAACTTGCAGTTAAACAGAGATGTTGATTCTATAATATTGTAACTGGTCTGTTTTAGAATAATTAATTTTATATTATATGAACTTCAACCCAATTAAAAACAATAACATAGGGCTAGAGAAATGGTTCAGCACTTAATAGATTATACTGCTTTTCCAGAAGACTCAAGTTCAGTTTCCAGCACCCATAACTGCCTATAACTCAAGCTCTAACAGGAACCAATGCCTCTGTTCTCCGTGAGCACCAGCATTCACATGCTCTCTCCTCTCCTCTCTCTCCCTCCTTCTCTCTCTCTCTCTCTCTCTCTCTCTCTCTCTCTCACACACACACACACACACACACACACACACACACACACACACACTCGTTTAAAATAAAATTAATATTAAAAAAACAGAAGCAATTATGGGATGTTTGGGAGAATTTTGAATGGTATCTAGTTCTATGACATATCGAGGAATTGTTGCTAATATTTTTGAATGGCAATGGTACTGTGGGTGGGATTTTTAAGTCTTTTAGATTAGTTGCTTTGATTTCACTCAACCTTACTTTTGGGTACAACTGTATGATATCTGGTATTTGCTTCAAAATAACCCATGCAGGGTCGAGTGGAGAGAACAAGGGACTCGTGATAAGACAAGCCACAAGGGAACCAACCCCGAGAGCCCACTGTAGAGTCTCCCTACTCTTAGATGTGGTTGAAGTTCATGTAATAAAAATTTAAAATTTCTTTTCAAATATAAACAAGAAATCAAGGATTAGGTTGGGTTGTACAGCCACTCTTGCAATTTGCTAGGTATATCAAGTCTAGGCCTAAGGGCAGGACGACCGCTGGACAGTGCATTTCTTGAAAGAATTCTGTGTTGAAGCTTTTGGAAACTGTTAGTTTGAGCAGCTGTGATAAAGAGTTTTTCACAAAACAAGAAGTTATGCATTTGAGATTATTGAAGAACTTTAAGGTTGGGTGTACCCATCCACTTTACTGCTCTCAAGGCTAGGAAAAGGCTAAGTGACTTACCTAAATCATGATCTCAAGAACCAAAGGAGTATTTTAAAAAAAAGAATGAAAATACAGAAATAAATTCTGTTTTTGTTTGTTTTGTTTTTCAAGACAGGGTTTCTCTGTGTAGCCCTGGCTATCCCGGAACTCACTCTGTAGACCAGGCTGGCCTTGAACTCACAGAGGTCTGCCTGCCTCTGCCCCCCAGGTGCTGGGATTAAAGGTGTGCGCCACACTGCCCAGCTAAAAATCTTTCTTAATGTCACAATTCAAGCAAACTTCTAGTTTCCTCTCAGACTACTTTTAAACTCATGGATTTGACCTTTCTTACCCATAAATATTAATATATGAAATATACAATTTTGTGTGTATTTTCCTAATATAATTCTAAGCATTTTCTCTATTAATTTTTCAGTAAAATGATCTAAAATAGTTGTTTAACAGTTCATAGCCTTAAGTTTACTTAATCATTCTTCTACAACATGGAATTCATATCATTTTCAGCTCTTTATTGCTATACATAAAGCTGATATGAACATATTTATATATAAAACGTAATTGCAGTTGGGATTTCTATTAAAAGTCATATTTGATTTTCTAAGAAAAAAATAATAAAATATTTTAATCAAAGTCGTTTTTTTTTACCCTCTTGGAAAATCAGTAAAGGAACAAAATTGAGTTGAAATTTTCCACTCTATGGCTTGAGCTTCGGAACAGTCAAAATGATGAGAAATTTCGGAAAGTTAACCGCTATCCTATTTTGAGCTAAACAACCTTTATACGCATAGGGACAGGTAAAGACGAAATGATCCCCTACCTGTTGAAAAGCCTTTTCTGCTTGACGTTCGGCATCGATAACTTGTCTCTCCAACTGTTGCATCTGTAGGTGAGGGAGGGTAGAAAATAAACAAACATTTATATGCTTTTGGGAAAAGACTTTAAATCTCATGATGTCATCAATTCTTAAGAATGAATGAAGTAGTCCATTGGATATGAATTACAATGAACACATTAAAAGGCACTTGATATTTAAAAATTGATGAAAAGTCAAAATTCATGGTGCTTTTAATACATTGTAGTCCATCCATTAGTTCGTATCTTGGTAACTTTGTAAGGGTTGTTTGGTATCATAGCACTGGTACTGTCCATGTTTTCATCCTTCAACATGGAACTTCACATACCATAGGGATGTTCATCAATAGATTAGAAAATTACTGGTCAATGCATATTAAGAACAATCAAAAGTAAGAAATTTGGCATTTTGGTCAAAAGCCACGATGAACTCAGGGACATGTATATTCTCGCAAACTCCCTGGATGGTACATTCACATTAGAGCTGAGGCATCTTACAGATTGATAGGAGGCTATAAGAGACTGATTAAACACAAATACCAAAATAAATATGGAAAGCACAGTGTTAAAGGATCCAGTGGTAATTAAGGGATGTGTGCTAGGTGTTGAATATACAGCCACAAGGTGAAATTCGAGTCTTTTTCTCTAAAGCCTGTAGTTGGACCAAGTTTAGAGATTGGATCTGTGCTATCACTCATGGTAAACTTCCAACTCTCTAATAACCCTCCAGGGCCATCCCGGATGATGACAGAGAGAGAGAGAGAGAGAGAGAGAGAGAGAGAGAGAGAGAGAGAGAGAGAGAGAGAGAGACACTTGCCCAAATTCTGTGAAGATCTGTTCAGCACGCAAAGAGATCCAAAGGGGTCCATATGAGGAAAGTATACAGATTTGTCTTTCAGAAGTATGGTAACTACAGTTGCTACCTTCTTGCACACCCCCACTACTCTGTCATTGAAAATTTAAAATATCTTTCGCTGCCGAGGGATGCAGCTCAGCCCTTTCACGTGGGCTACGCCAAAATATCTGGAGGCCTCCAATAATAGGTGGCTGTGGAAGGAAGAATTGTCTTGTCGGTGAAGAGGCTCAGTGAGCTTCTCAGGAACCATGAATAGTGTAAAGATCCAGATGCAATTTAGAATTTATCCTTCGATAAGTAGCTGGTCGTCTGCCTGAAATATGTGGGTGTTGTTGGTTAAATGCAGAGGATTATGTAGGAAGAAATGTGTTTAATACAAAGCTCACTGGGCACCTCATTCAAGAGGCAATGCCTAATAACTCACATCAAGTAATAAAAAGCTGCTGTTCAGATATAGCCATCATGTTTAATGGACTTACTCCCCCAATTAGAAGGTAATGGTGGCATCTGAGCATTTTTTTTTTAATGCTTTGCTGAACCTTTTTGCCTCCAGACGATTTTTGTACCTTGAAAAATGAGAGCAGGTGTATACTACTACTGCGTCATTGAAGGATCACTTGAAATGTGGCAAGTCCAATGTAAGATGTAGCATAAGCATTAAATACATACTTCATTCAATAACATCTATTGTTAGAAAACATTGTAAAAAATGTAAGGTATCGCCAAATAAATTTTATATTAACTCCATGTTGAAATGCTTGAGAAATGTTGCATTAAATAAAATATACCATTACAATTTATTTCAGCTCTTTCTCACTTTATTCATGTACCCATTAGTAAAATTCAAATGACATAGGTAGTTCATATTACAGTTCTATGCATAATAAAGGTATGGAATATCTGTTGTCATCGCATGTGGTAATGTAAGGATCCAAACGACAGCATTTTCTAAAAGGCAGTATGTTACAGGGACTGAGATTTATCAGACATTTTAAATATTTGGACATGTTTATAGATATATCCCAAGTGCATCCTCTGGACCTTAGATCATCTTTAACTTTTGTGAAAATGTTTCAAACATGCAATGAGCTTAAAAACATTTTACGGAGTTTTTGTTTACCTAGGCACACACTCTGCAGAAGCGATTGGACAGGCAGGTATCTCTTGGATATCTCTGGAAGTTTCCTTACCAAAACACTTACTCAACTACCAGAGCCACGGCACGTTCCACTGGAACTCTGCTGACAGTTGACACCTCTGCACTACCTGCAATCCATTTTCAGAGGAGATTTTGTACCCTGTGGCCTTAACCCATCTTTTTAAAGGTATTGATTAGATTTCAAGGAGAAACAAATTCACAAAACCTTGTTAATCAAATTTAGCTAGTAAAAAAAGAAAAGAAAATTTTCTGCAGAGACTTACATAGTGTATGATTTTTTTTTTTTCCTTGAGAGATATTTGGCTTCTGTGCTAGGTAGATGGCTCAGTGTGTATTACCATGCAAGTGTAAAGACCTGAGTTCAGGTCTGCAATATCCATGTAAAGCTGGGCACAGTGTTCCTATGGCAAGGTGGGAGGCAGACAGGAGAATGTCCATAAGCTCATGGGCTGACTAGCCTAGTATAACCTGAGGTGAACAGGAGATTCCACCTCAAACAAGATGGGAGACAGGGAATGACACCCCCATCCAACCACTATAGCACACATACATCAAACACACACACACACACACACACACACACACACACACACACACACACACATACACACACACATCACACATCACACATCCACACCCACAAAGATTTATTTAAAAGTATTTGCTTTCTAGTGATAACAAGGGCAGAATCTAGTCTCTATTATTATATACCCAGTACAAGTCTTCATACATAGTAGATATTGAGTCTTATAAATTAGCCGGGCGGTGGTGGCGCACGCCTTTAATCCCAGCACTCGGGAGGCAGAGGCAGGCGGATCTCTGTGAGTTCGAGGCCAGCCTGGGCTACCAAGTGAGTTCCAGGAAAGGCGCAAAGCTACACAGAGAAACCCTGTCTCGAAAAACCAAAAAAAAAAAAAAAAAAAAAAAAAATTATTGATGAAATGACAAAGATCTGTAAGTATCATGTGTGTTTCAAGAATGGCCGTGATAGCTAATGCTGATTGTTAACCTAGCTAGATTAAGAAATGCCTAGGATAATAGTAAAGCGCACTTGTGTCTGTAAAGTTATTTCCAGAGATGGTCAGATCATAAAGCTTCTGACCTAATGAACAGATTAAGCCTCTGATGGCTTCATAATTACCATGGCATTATTGGGAGCTGATAAAAGGTAGATGGAGGAAGTCGGCCTGGCTGGAGGAGGTGGGTCACTGTGGGATGAGGTAAGTCCTGGAAGACAGTATCTTCCCTGGGTTCCTTCCTGCATTCCTTTCCTATGCTTCCTGACCACCATATGAGAGACTCTGCTGGTCAACACTGCTGCCCCATGACAGACAGAAACCTCTGACACTGAGCTAAACTAGACTCTCTTTGACCGGTTCTCTCGTGAACTTTGTCACAATGGTAAGAATAATAATCGACAGTATTATTTTTACCACTGCCAAATAAATCTTTTTCTGCTCCTGTGGCACTACACTATAAGTGTCAGAAGGAATAATTCATGTGTGACATGGTACATGATACAACACCTTGCACATGCCAGTTCATCAGTTAAAAAAAAATCTAAAGACTTAGGAGTTAACAGTAACCTTCCAAAAAAATTTTTTCCATCGTAAGAGCATTACACACAGGAACACACTTCCTTACACACAAAAACACAGCGTTTTAGAGTACTTTGATATATAAGTAGGCAAAACTTGTTACTAGGCGTGGAAAAGATATATGTACGTATCATTAAATACAAGGAGTTTTTAAAGCCATAGTTTCACGGGTCACTTTTGTTTTTTTTTTATTTAAACACAAAAATGGCCCATCAGACATTCAGGGAAAAGTAGAAAGGAAAGCAAGAAGCCCTGAATTTGGAAGCAAGGTCTAAATTAGAACCCAAATTCCACTATTTATGAGTGGTGTATGGATAGGGGATTTCTTTACCACAGCAGGTCTCCATTCCTTTTTCTGTGAGAGATCACCCTTACTCTAGTCTATTTATATGTAAATTAAGTAGTAAGACATCTAGCATAATATTGAGTTTCTTAATAGGCATTCAACTTATACACAGAACATTTTATAGCAGTATATTTCTACCGTACATGTGTATTGCTTTTATGAATACTGTAAGTTGGGATGGTTTAGTTTCGAATGAGCAAACTACATTGAAGAGGTCTGGGTTTTAGTTCTTACTACAGTACTTTACCAACAGTTTGCCACCAGGTTCTGTAATAACTATGCATAAGATGGGGGATAATACAACCTCCTCTATTACAAAATGTGAGACTCAAAATAAGAAGAGGTAAACACGATGGGGAAAGGGTTTAGGTATTTCAGGAATTCAAAACACGATGACAGCATTTGTGGTGTTATAATTTGAATGACAAAAATTAAAGTGTCAGGCTTGAGGGGATAGCTCAATGACAGAACATTTCTCTAGTACACATAGGCCCTAAGTTTAACCTCTAGTAACATACACACACACACACACACACACACACACACACACACACACACACACACACACACGCCATGGGAAGAGAGCCAGAGAGAGCAAGAAAGAGATCTGCCTAAAAACAAAGGGATTTTTGTAAATATATAAATAGTAACACATTCACACAGTTAGATACCATATAGTCATTATAAATATGCATAGATGGATGAAACATTCTATGTGGGATTTGTTCAAATATAACACTGGGAGCTATAGATCAGTGTACAGATGGATGGATTGGCCCTGAGTTGATAAAGCATAAATGAGGGCATACTTCCATGTGTGTTTAAAAAAAAAATCTCTCCAATAAGAACCTTTAAATATATATATGTTAAAAGATATCGATATATTTAAAGACAAAGCAGGGGCTGAGGGTGGAGCTCTATGGAAGAGCGATCAGCTAGCATGCAAAAGCTTTGGGTTTGATTCCCAGCCACACACAAAAAAGAGGCAAATATAAACTATACATGGAGCGATATGTAAATGATATGTTAGCAGGAAAGTTTGTCTTTTGAAAAGTAGTGAATATTTTATTTATATAGGAAAATCTTGTATATTTGTTTTCATGGGATGAGATACGCACACACACACACACACCAAGGAGCTGTCTAGCTGTCTCTATTTATATCATAGAATTGTGGGTCACATATGAGTAAAGTAATGGGGAGAGTTAATTCCATTTAAAAAGAGTATAACGGGAGAGTAAAAAGTATCATACACTGGAAACAACAGTCAATTGTAATGGTTGTAATAGTCAAAGGTAATTTCACTTCTTCAGAGAAAGGAGATGATTAAGAAGATGCTAAAATCCGCTGTGAGATTGAAGCATAAAAGAATAATGCACATAGGAACCAAGACCAAGAGGAGCATCATCTCAGCAGATGGGGCCCGTAGGATGATGCCACTGATTATTAAGAGGTCCCAGTGGTCTTTGTGAGATCACACAAAGTGAGATGGCTATTTAAAGTCAAGAGCCTGAGCAAACTAAACCAACCAGTTATGAAGAGCTAAGCAAACTCTGGAACCAATCAAAGGGAAAAGATGATGATGATTACAGAGATAGAAAAGGAAAACTAATAAAGCCGAGAACTGTTCATTAAGAAAACAATACAGTGGATAAATTCCTGGTGGACTGATAAAGCAACTATAATATAAAAAAACCACAAATGATCAATGTCAGGAGTTCAAAGAGGGCTCCAAAACACACTCGCAGAAACTTGGGGGGAAATAACAGAACATCATGAGCAATGATAGCTGAGCAGCTTGGATGAAACATATCTCTTTTTTTTTTTTTTTTTTTTTTTTTGGTTTTTCGAGACAGGGTTTCTCTGTGTAGCTTTGCGCCTTTCCTGGGACTCACTTGGTAGTCCAGGCTGGCCTCGAACTCACAGAGATCCGCCTGGCTCTGCCTCCCGAGTGCTGGGATTAAAGGCGTGTGCCACCACCGCCCGGCGAAACATATCTCTTTTAAGGACATAAAATAGCAAAGGTTATTCAAAGACAAATATTACCTTAATGGCCTTGAATCTAGGAAATGCATCATACTATTTAAAACCTTACAAAAGGAAAACTCCAAGACTACCTAGCTTTGCTAGGAAATCCAACTAAAAATGTGTATAAGAATGACTATACACTTAAAAGAAAAAACAAAAACTCTTCCAAGATGATAATGCTTCCCAGTACACTTTACAAGGCCAGTTATGGTCACAAGCAAAGATCAGACTAATATCCTCATGAGTACAATGTCCAGAAATAGTTAATAAAAGTACCAATAGGCTGGGTGGTGGAGGCACACGGCTTTAATCCCAGCACTCGGGAGGCAGAGGCAAGTGGATCTCTATGAGTTCAAGGCCATCCTGGGCTACAGAGTGAGTTCCAGTAAAGGCTCCAAAGCTACACAGAGAAACCCTGTCTCAAAAAAAGTACCAATAGGTCAAATCCAAATATCAACAACGACATTAGTGTTCTTGACTGTCCTGGTATGAGAGAGGGACAGACAGTATAGAAATGGCCTCTAGAACTTAGAACGTGGGAAGGAAACTGTGGGATGCATGCAGGAAGTTTCTCATCCTTATTTAGTTTGGTTGTATATTTTTACCATATGTATATCAATCTAAGGCCCCCCAATTTAAACACCAAATATTCAATCAAACTCTAATGCATACAAAGAAAACATGAAGAAAGCCAGCTAATATATGAGAGAATAAGTAAAAAAATAAAATAAAATCAATGTTCATAAGACCAATTTAGCCCCGAAGGTAAACACTGGAATATTGTGTGAGGAATCTCAGACTATGTTTTAGGGTGGTTGGAGATTAAGTAGGTATAGAATCTACTATTATAAGGACAAGAATTTTTAAAAGAAGTAGGGAGAAATGAAATAAGAATAAATGAGTAGGAAAATAATTCAAAATTCAGTAGACAGTCAGCAGCCAGCTTTCATACGGCCCTCAAAGGTCCTCACCTTGTGGTAGTCTAGTCCCTTCCTTCCCCGCATGGGGCTAACCTTTGTGACGACAGGTGACTGTGGAATGATGGGATGTGACTTCTGAGGCTATGTCACAAAAGACTCCGGGTCTTCCACCTTGAACTCCCTTGGACCACTTTCTCTGTTCTCAGGTGGCCCCGCTGAGGAGTCTCCATGCTGAGCAGCTGAGGCTTCGCACCAACACTAACTTTCTAACAATCATCTGAGTGAACTGTTTTGGAAGTGGCCACCCTCCGGCTCCTGTCAACTGTCAGCTCACTGCAGCCTAGGCCAACACGCTGACTCAGCCACACCAGAGGGATGCGCTAATCGGCTGCCACGGCTCCCAACACTTAGAAACTGCAAGATAATAAATGCCCATGGTGTTTCTAAGTTTGGGGTCATCTGTTAACACAAAATAAATAAGTAAAAGCAGACATAGCAAACTATTCTCAGACCAGAAGAAGAGAAATCGTGCAACATTAAAAAGTAAAGTTCAATGTACAAGAGGGTAAAAATAGAAACGACCAAATTACACATGAAGATGGGGCTTCAGAGTAGTATGGGGCAACAGAAGAAGCGGAGCGAGGAAGAAGTGAGTCACTAACAGAAGGGACACGCTGACATGCGACAGTCATGCCTGCGCCACATATCATAATTTTAAAACTGCATGTTCTATTTTTTTTTTAAAGTGAAATGAAAATTCAAGACAATAGTTCACAGAAAGTTTAAGAAATAATGAGGAGCCGAATATGAAGTTCATTGTTCACGAGGAAGAAAATGAACCTGAATTACTTTAAGTTACGTAAGATAGTTCATACTGTGTATGTGTGTGAAACTTTTAAAAGTAGAAACAGCAGTAGGTATTGGAGGAGGAAGACGATTTAGTGACTGACCTTAGGTTTTTAAAACACATAGATAATATCAACTGTCACCTGGCATACCCAAGCCACTCTGCCTACTTTCAATGCCATGGACATAGACTACATTTAGGGACTAACTTCCCAGGAGACGACCTTCAGACAATGACCTTCAGAGTAGACTAGACGAGGAAACTTAAAGATGAAGAGAAATTGAGTTTCTCCGCAGACAGAACAGGTTGGTATTCAGAAGCTGGTCCAGGTGCTCCTGTCTCGTGTACCATCCCCTTTTAACACTGGCCGATGGACAACTGACTCCATCGGAACACCATATATCTGCTGCGGCTGGACCTGAAGAGATCTGCAGCTTGGACCTGGCTGTAGAATCCTGGATCACCAGGGGAAAAGATGCAGCTACCTTCCTACAGAGAACAAGGGAGATGGCGTACCTGGGACAGTGTCTGGTTATTCCATCACACTCTCAGCAAAGGTGTCAGGTATGTCTATCTTGAGCATCCCAGACTCAGCTGCCATGTCAGTATCCTTGCTGATCCCTGGCTCCAGGGTATCTGCCAACTGAATGCTGTTACACGAGTGACCCCATTAGATGGCAAACGCAGTCTAAGGATGACCAATAACCAATAGAACCATGGATAAATGATTGTTCCTTTAAAGTCATTGCAATATTTTTTTTTGGCGGGGGGGGGGGGGGGGGGGGGGGCGGTTTCAAGACAGGGTTTCTCTGTGTTGTTTTGGCACCTGTCCTGGAACTCACTCTATAGACCAGGCTGGCCTCAAACTCACAGAGATTTGCCTGCCTCTGCTTCCCAAGTACTGGGGTTAAAGGTGTGTGCCACCGCCGCCCGACCTACTGCAATCTTTTTTAATTGATAAAAATTATATTTACAAGACTGGAAAGATGGCTCAGTGGTTAAGCGCATACTGCTCTTCCAGAGGAGTCAAGTGTGATTCCTAACACCCGTGTCAGGTGGTTCTCAACTTTCTGTAAACTCTAGCTCCAAGGGGATATGAATCCTCTGGCCTCAGAGGGACCTGTACTCATAAGAACTACCTATACAGACACACACACACACACACACACACACACACACACACACACACACACACACACACACACACTGTAGAATGCCCAGATTGATAAAGCCACTAAGTTTTGAAATAGGTTTTTTTTTTCCTTCCATTTTCTGCAGCAATGGACAACTAAAACCCATGGTTATCCCACCAAGTAGTCCAGAGCAGAGATCGGTAAAGGTGACACCTGAATCCTATGGTACTTTGATAACCTCTGGTCATCATTCCAGTGAAAGCTGCTCTCATCTTGACATGCAAATTATTGGAATGCTATTTTTTCTCAGCTCTCAGTTCTTACATGTGGTACAGAGAAACTGGTATCCCAGCTTCAAGTACAATCATGAAAATCACCAAGCTTTTCCCAACTCTCCATTCCATAAACTGTACACACATAGGCCCTAAAAATGTATTAAAAAAGAGCTGCATGTGCTATTTCCCCCCTCTTTTTGAACATTCTTATTTTAAAATTTTCTCATCCAATTCATTTTCATCATGACCTCTCCCCTCCCCGACTCCTCCCACATCCTAACAACCTCCCCACTCAACCAACTTTGTGTTCTCAAATAACCAAACACTGAAACAACAAAGATCAAAATGAACGAGCAAAAGACCCAGAAGACACAAAAGGCCAAAACAAAACAAAATGAAACAGAAAGTCCACCAAAAAAAAAAAAAAAAAAAAAAAAAAAAAAGGTAGAATTCATTTTGTCTTGGCCAACTATTGCTGGGCATGGGGCCTGCCCTGAAGTGTTGTTGATAAACCCAGTAATTGGAAAAAACTTATTTTCCCTTTGGGTATCAATTGCAAATAGCTTTTTGGTTAGGGGTAAGACCCCCATGTTTACACTCCTCTCAAACAAATGCTTTTTTTTTTTTTTAGTTTAAAAATGTCAATTTAAATCATTAGGATACATTCCAGACTAAATATATGACAAACTATTGTTGATTCAATGGCAGGTTAATGTCAAAAAAGTTTTTTTATTAAGAAGAATTTTATTATTTATTTATTATGTGTAACTGTGTGAGTTTATATGCGCCACATACATGCAGAGGTCCACAGAGGCCAGAGGATGTTGGATCCCATGGAACTGAAGTTACAAGAGGTTATGAGCTGCCCCATGTGGGTGCTGGGAACCAAACCAGAATCCTCTGCCAGATGAGCAAGTTCTTTTGACCACAGAACCATCTCTCCAGACCTGAAGAGTTTTCTTGAGAGATTGAGAGATAATCTGTACTTTTTCTTTTCATGTAAGGGCTGAGGAGATGACTGGGTGAGTAAAGGCTTGGCATACAAGGGTGAGGATCTGAGTTCAGATCCCTAGCACCCACGTAAAAGTGGGTGTGTCTGTGGACATCTGTAACTTGAGCACCTGGGGAGGCTGAGACAGGAGGCTTCCTAGACTTTGCTGGCCAGACAGTAATAGAACTGGTGGGTTCTAGGTTGAATGAAGAGCCAGTTCAAAACAAAGCAAAACAAAGATGTAAGTAAGGTGATAAAGAAACCTGATGATGATCTCTGTCATCACACACACACACACACACACACACACACACACACACACACACGCACACACACACACAGTCTGCTTTTGCAAAGTCATGATAGCCCAGTGAGTTGCTGTGGGTGAATTATTCTTCAGTTGTATTACTCATCTTACCCAATCGTGGTTCTACCAAACCCTATTCCACCCCACCCCCACCCCACCACAACCTTTCAAAGCCAGTGGTTTTGTGGTAACTACTAGTTCTCCCAAGGACAAGACAGGACAGCTGAAGTCTTTCTCGCAGCCTGGCATCTCTCCATCCTATGGTTTTGAATAGGTTTAAACGTTTAGCATCTTCTCATTTCCAACAGCGTTACCTAAATTCCAAGAGCTACATTTGGTTCTGGAAATACACTCAGTTCCTGGAGAGTGCTTTCTGGCAGACAAGTGGCTGCCGACCATCCTAATGGTTTCAGCAGCTCCTCTGATCCTTCCTACTGCTCTGGATCCCTTCTCCTAGCCTCACCAACCTCCACAGGGAGCTACTCTACTACACCAGGTTCAATTTCATCATCGACCAACTACCAGAAGTCTCTCTGTCACACACCAGCTCCTCAATTTATTATTTATGCTGGTAGTTGTTGGAGTTTAATTAAGGAGTTGAGTTTTAAGTGATGTTACTGTCTGGGTTTTAAGTGTCCCCTCAAGGTCCATGTTATTACAAGTTTGCTCTCCAGGACGGTGTTAAAGGAACTTGATGATCAAGACTTCAGGACACGGGGCCTCAACGGAGGTCTTTGGATAACTGGGATAATGACCTTGGGAGGGAGGGGCCCCTGGTCACTTCCTCTTCTTTCATTTGCTCTCTGGAGAGTTGTTTGGCTTTCCCACAATCTCCAGCCATGATGTGTGCCTCACACAGACCAGACAGTAACAGAACCAGTGACGGACCAGAACTTCCATAACGAAGAGCCAAATGACATTCTCTTTACAAGTCAGTTATCTTAGGTATTCACTAACATGGTGAGAAGCTCACCAGCAACATGAGTAGTCACTTAACTAGAAATCCAGTCTCTACCTTCAATAACCACCACAGGGAGAAGGGCAGAGGAGATGGAGATAAAGAAAAAAAAAAGGTATATATATAATAATTTCAGATACACCTAAAGAGACACTTAAAGATGATACTCAAAGTATCATGGGCCAGGCACGGTGGCACAGGCTTTAAATCCCAACACTCAGCAGAGGCAGGCAGATCTCTGTGAGTTTGAAGCTAGCCTGGGCTACATAGTGAGTTCCAGGACAGCCAGGGTATAGAGAAAGCCTGTCTCAAACAAACAAAATGTTTCAAAGATGTTGAAAATAAAAGGATGGAAAACATACCAAGAATATTAAAAGCAATATTAAATAATAGAGATTTTTGTGCCAAAGTTTTATGAGTAATAAATGGGGTCAATTATAAATAGAATAATTCATCAAGAAAATGTAGCAATCATAATTCCATGTATGCCAACATCAAAACATATATGACAGAGCTGGAGAGAAATTTAGTGGTAGAGCAAATGTTTATTTACCAAGTGCAAGGTCCTTCCTGAGTTCTTTCCCTAGCCCTGGGAGAAAATTCGTGTGTGTGTGTGTGTGTGTGTGTGTGTGTGTGTGTGTGTGTGTGTGTGTGGTGTGTGTGTCTGTGTGTGTATGCACTCACACACATGCCATGCACTTATTGTGGGATGTGTAAAACTATGTCATACAAGATTTTATTTTTACTCAAATATTCTAAGAAGTCAAAACAAATGATTGTGTTTAAATAATAATTTCCAAGGCAATAGTTCTCAACTTTCCTAACGCTGTGACCCTTTTACACACTTCCTCATGTTGTGGTGATCCCAACCATAAAATTATTTTCATTGCTACTTCATAACTGTAATTTTGCTACTGTGTGGTGGTATTGTGTTCCCCAAAATATTGTGTACTTATTGTATTAAAGTATTGTAAACTTATCTACAGTCAGAGACAGAACAGCCACTAGATCAAAGACTAGAAAATGGTAGCACTCACACCTTTAATCCTAGCATTCCAGAGGCACAAATCTGTCTGGATCTCTGTGAGTTCAAGGCCACACTGGAAACAGCCAAGCATGGTGACTCACGCCTTTAATCCCAGAAAGCAAGCCTTTAATCTCAGGGAGTGATGGCAAAAACAGAAATATATATAAGGCGTGAGGACCAGAAACTAGAAGCATTTGGCTGGTTAAGCTTTCAAGCGTCTAGCAGCACAGTTCAGCTGAGAGCCATTGGGATGAGGACACAGAGGCTTCCAGTCTGAGGAAGCAAGACCACCTGAGAAGTTGGCCAGGTGAGGTAGCTGTGGCTTGTTCTGTCTCTCTGACCATCCAGCATTTCACCCCAATAACTGGCCCCGGGTTTGATTTTATTAATAAGACTCTCTAAGATTCCTGCTACACTACTGTTATGAATTATAATGAAAATATCAATGTGGTACATATACACAATGGAGTATTACTCAGCTGTAAAAAAAAAAAAACAAACAAACAACAATGACATCATGAAATTTGCAGGCAAATGGATGGAACTAGAAAATATCATCCTGAGTGAGGTAACCCAGACTCAGAAAGACAAACATGGTATGTACTCACTCATAGGAGGATACTAGATGTAAGGCAAAGGATAACCACACTACAACCACAGCTCCAAAGAAGCTAGCTAACAATGAGGATCCTAAGAGGGACACATGGATCACCCTGGGAAGGGGAAACAGAGGAGATGCCAATGAGTAAACTGGAGATGGGGGGGCGGCAAAAGAGGGTAGGAGATGGCAGATGAGAACATGAGGGAATGGGAGGGTCGAGCTTGGGAAGGGACGAAGTGGAAGAACAATGAAAGAGATATCTTGTTAGAGGGAGACATCATGGGGATAGGGAGAAACCTGGTGCTAGGGAAATTCCCAGGAATCCACAAGGACGACCCCAGCTTAGACTACTAGCAATAGTGGAGAGGGTGCCTCAACTGGCTTACCCCAGAAATCAGATTGGTGAATACCCTAACTGTCATCATAGAGCCTTCATCCAGTAACTGATGGAAGCAGATGCAGAGATCTACAACCAAGCACCAGGCTGAGCTCTGTGAGTCCAGTTAAAGAGAGGGAAGGGGGATTCTGTGAACATGGGGGGTTAAGATTATGATGGGGAAATCTACAGAGACAACTGAACCCAAGCTTGTACGAACTCACAAACTTTAGACCGACAGCTGTGGAACCTGCATGGGACTGGACTAGGCCCTCTGCATACAGGAGACAGTTGTGTAGCTTGGTCTGTTTGAGGGACCCTTGGCAGTGGGATCAGGATCTACCCCTGGTGCATGAACTGGCTTTCTGGAGTCCATTACCTATGGTGGGATGCCTTACTCAGCCTTGATGCAGTGGGGAGGGGCTTGGTCCTGACTCAACTGAATGTACCAGGCATTGCTGACTCCCCATGGGAGGCCTTACCCTTTTGGAGAAGGGATGAGAGGTGGGGGGAAGCTTGGAGGGCATAGGGGGAAAGTCAGGGGAAGAGCAGGAGGAGGGATGAGAGGGGGATCTATGTTTGGTATGTAAAATGAATAAAAAATTTCTTTAAAAATGAAACCTGTGTTTTCCAATGACCTTAGGCAGCCCCTGTGAAAGGGTCAGCCGACCCCAAAGAGGTCATGACGCACAGGTTGAGAACCACTGTTCTAAGGAAATATCCTGCTCAGACTTCCTGTCAAATGATTAAACAAATCCATCTACTTCACAACTTGGCTTCTCTGTTTACTTTTATATTTATCAAAGCTATAAATACACACATACATCAACTAATTTGAAGAGATTTATTAATACAGTGGATACTTTTAGCCAATTCTTTTCATATTTGCCTTCATGTTCTAAATAGCATGCTTCTATTTCTGTTGGCCTTCCTCTTTAAAAATTTCTTACTTGTTTCCTTAATGGAAAAATGAAAATTAGCACTTTGGTCTCCTTGCCATCAATCTAGACACACGTCACATCTCCTCTTCCTTCTGTATCTGCGTAGCATCCCTTATTTAGAGCATGCTTTGTGAGCCTTATCGCCACTGCTGTGTATGAAAGCCACAGCACCCATCACACACGTGACCGATAGGAAGCTTGGCCACACATCGACCACAAGGGCAAACCTTCACTACGCAACTTTTCTCCTAGAACTAAATGTCTTGTTTCTTTAGTTTTTAGAAAGAATTTCCCAATAGTCACACTCCAAATTCCCACCAGTGTCTCAGCTATTGCTCAAAGATGCTCATTCACATCTTGGTTTTCTACCCATTTCTCTTGAAGACGCACCCAACGCCTCTGACACGCCAGTGTGAACCGGTAACCCCTGCCCAGGCCCGTCTGTCTTCTTGCAAAGAACCTTCAACTTTCTTCTGTCCTGGATCACCCGCTTCCCATACCCCATCTTCCCCCAGCCTTTGTTTACTTCTTTTGAATGGAACACATTCTCCCGAGATCCCTCAGAAAGGTTACATGGGATCTTGCATGCATTAAAAAAATATCCTTATTAACTCTCAAACAAAATTCACAATTGGGGGGAAGATGGCTCCGTAGATAAATGTAGTTTGCAGTCAAGTCTTTCCCCACATGGTTGAAAGAGAGAAGTGATTATTGCAAGCTACATATGTGCGCAAACACGCAAACACACACACACACACACACACACACACACACACACACACACACCTCAATTTTTTAAATTTAAAAACGCATGGTGGGCTTTAGGAGAAAATTCTATTCCATTATCTTCTAACGCTTGCCTCTGAGAAGCCTGAAAGGCTTCCAGTGCCTGGGCCTCTGTAAGTAACCTGTATGTTCCTCCCTGAAAGTACCATGATGGAGAGCACAGCCCAGAGCAAGGCTTTGAGAGTCCTGAGCCGCTCCACCTGAAGGCCAGCAACTCCTTAGAACCCTGCAAAGACCTGGAGGGGGCCTGTGTATCATGCTGAGAAATAGGAGGTATTAGTGGGAGATACGTGGCTGTTTAGATAGCTCGCTTATTCCCACATGCCAAACGTCCATCAACTAAGCATTTATTTCCTGTAAAAAACTAAAACTTTCTTCCCTTACCAACTTGAATCAATCGTTCGGAGTGTATTCATCCAACAACTGTCCCATTTACCAGCTCACAGCAGTCTCTTACCCACTTAGCAGAAAACAAGCCGGTAGTGGACCAGCCACAGCCGTGTAGACACAGCTGCCAGACGAGTTCACAGGTGTCCCACTCTTAAATGTAAACAGACCACCAAAGATCAGCCACCATGTGAGAAAAGCCTGCATCTCAGGAAAGAAACAGCCACAGAAAGAGGCAATAATCTCAGAGGAAAGAAGGATGGTGAAGGGAATGCAGTGAACGTTTTTCGACAGGTTAATGATGTTTAAGAACCGAGAAGTTTCAAATACGTGACTTCTCAGCCACCGTGTGAAGCAGAAATTATTCCTACCAAAATACAGGAAATTGTGTTCAGAATGAGTTTGCTTTGTGCAGAATTGTGCTTCTAGCCAGTAATAGCGTTGGCTTTTGGTCTTTGTATTTCAACTCCCTGGTGTTCCTTCCACTGAACCACAGCTGCACATAAACTACCCACACCGTGGAGAGTAATACAGAACCATAGGAAAACCAATCCAAACAGAAAACCACAGAGATTGTAACTGGAAAGCCCTGGCATTTATTTCTATCCTGCGTTATTCTTTGAGTCTAGGAACTCTTTGTGGGTAAACTGTGTTGATCTGAGTGAGACATGTCCCTCATTGTCTTGGACACTTGAACACCTGGTCCCCAGTTAGTGCTGCGGAGACTTAGGAGGTGTGGCCTTGCTGAAGCATGTCCATCACGGCGAGCAGGCTTTGAAAGGGTAGCGCTATTCTCTCCTTGAAGTTCACGCTCTCTTCCTCATGTATGCAGTCCAAGAGGTGAGCCCTCAGCTTCCTGTCTCTGCCACCAAGCTTGCTGCTGGTTGCCATGACTCCACTCCACCATCACGTTTATATACCACCAGAACCCTAAGCTGAATAAATTCTCTCTTCCTGAAGTTGCCGATGGTCATGGTGTTTTTATCACAGCAACAGAAAAGTAACTAATAAAGTAACCTTGGATCATGCCAATAGTCATAATAGGGAGAATTGAGTGCGTAGGGGTGTGTGTGCGAGTGAGTGAGTGAGTGAGTGAGTGAGTGAGTACGTGCGTGTGCGTGTGCGTGTGCGTGTGCGTGTGTGTGTGTGTGTGTGTGTGTGTGTGTGTGTGTGTGTGTGTGTGTGTGTTCCTCAATTGTTCCCCATCTTATTTTTTTAAACAGGGTCTGTTATTGACCTTGGAGCTCACTGATAGGCTAAGCTGGTTGGTCAGTGAGTTCCAGGGATGTGTCTGTCTCTAGTCTCCCCACCCCCAACTTTTATATTGGATGCTAGGGATCCAAATTCTGGTCCTCGTACTTGTACATCAAATAATTTATGCATAGCCGTCTTCCCAATAGGAAGTATTATATTTTCAGGGAACTCATCACAGAAAGAATAAAGGGATAGAGATACAACCCAGAGCACTTACATTTAAAATCCAATTATTTTAGCACTCTCTCTGTCTCCTCCCCCTCCCCCATCACCCCTCTCTACTGGGTATATTTACACAATAATGGCTGAGGCAAAGATGATAATGTTACCTAATAAAACTTAAGGGGTGTTTGTTGAACAAATGTAATGAACAAAGGGAATGATTTAATTTTCAAAAAGATTTAAACTGAGAGTATATTTTTACAAAAGGAAATTGCTACTATGCACCATTTAAATTGTACTTATTGTACCATAAGTACCTAACATTTCACATTGCATTAATGTAAATACATACATTAAATCTATTCAATAAAACTTAGAGCACTTTCAAGCCAGTTCAAACATACTAGTAAACTGACAGGCAATACTTTCATATTTCTTTTCCATAACCCTTTAGCTGGGAAGTAACTTTGCAGAACACTTAAAACTCACAGGATACACTCACGTAACATTTTACTTTCACGGTGTAAACTATAATGTAATCTTTAGTCCAAGTCCACCCAACATATACTAAGCCAGTGTGAAATAATCATTTGACCCATAGAAAGTTTTATTTAAAAAAATACAGTTAAACATTTTATAAACTGGCATCAAAGTCTAAGCTTGATTTATTACTCCCAAAATGTTCTCTACAGTCGCAGTGAACTTAGCAACAAGCAGCAGGCAAGAATTTGTCATTGAACTTGGATCATTTTACCACCACATAAGTACTCAGTGATCCTCTCTGTTACAGGCCCTGTGAACAAATAAAATTGTCCCACAGGTTAATTCAGGCAGAATACTTTAGGACATCTACACTCAGTGATGTGGACACAACTTCTCGGCAGGGGGCTCTTCTGGGTTTTCCCATGGATAGCCCACGAAAAGACTGTCATTAAACAGTTTTGATTTTTCTTATAGTATTATCTTGAGACAACAGCCCCCCAAAAGTGACATTTAAAATAGCCTACAAGGTCTCCCTGGCACACGTGGAATTTCCAGTCAGCATTGTGCATCATTAGGTGATGCTAAAAGGGTAAGTGCATGGATATCTTATTTAAATAGATTCCTGGCACATTGTCCTGGATTACTGTGTGAAGAAAACACATGCTCTGACGTCCAGGGACTCTTCAGTCCCAGAAGAAGGTCCTAAACTGCCGCGGGGGAATCACAGACAGGAAGGGAAGACCAAGAGGCAGGAGATCCTGGATGGTGAAGCTCCGTCAGTCAGGATGGGAGTCAGATACCATGGTGAGGTCCAAAGGAAAAACAGCTTCGTATTTTCTCTTCCCTTTTCACTGAGAAACTACTTCATGGAAAGTAACATTTCACTTTAACTTAAAAAGAAACTTGTCCTTTTCCTTCCCTGCCTCAGAAAACTAACATGTCAAGGAGAGGACTACTTACATCCCAGCTTCCCTGAAGAGTTTATATTCGGCATACTAAGGATATTTCCAACACCATTCCTTAAATTCCTTTAAAGACCTCTCCCATTTACAGCAGCAGCACTTGCCCAAGACTTCAATACGGCCTTTTTTCTTCACAAGTCTCAATATTCTAAGTTACTTGAAAATTGTGATTTAAAAAAACAGGTACAAAAAGTCTTTAAGAAAAAAGCTCACTTATTCTAGTCACTTACACATCTGAAATCCATATTTAATTACAAAAATACTCTGCCGTCATCTCATACTATTTCCTTAAAAAAAAAAAATCAGAAATACGATGAGCGGTGGTGGCGCACGCCTTTAATCCCAGCACTCAGGGAGGCAGGGGCAGGCGGATCTCTGTGAGTTCGAGGCCATCCCGGTTTACAAAGGAGTTCTAGGACAGCCAGAGCTGTTACACAGAAAAACACTGTCTCAAAAAACCAAAACAAACAAACAACATTTTGGTACTAATCTGTAATTAACTGTCCAGTCTTCCTGCAGATAACAAGCATCATCTTTTCATAGAGACACAAGGGAGGCTAGGGATTTAGTTCAGTGGCAGACACCTTGACTAACAGTGCAAGGCCCTCAAGGCAACAGGGAAGGAAAAGAACAGGGGAAGACCGGAGAAGGCAGTAGCGGGTTATCTCCTTGCACCAAATACTCTGTTAGTTCCATCACAACAAATCTGAAAGGCGCATGATTCGACGGCAGCTCTGCCATGCGTTAGTTGTGTGATGGCAGTGAACACACTCATCGTTTCTTCCAAGCCCCAACGTGGCAATCTACAGATCAGAGACGATGACAATCACCCCCACAGAGCTCCTGTGGGGTTTAAACTAGCTTAAGGCCACAGTTTCAAAAGCTTGGGAACCGCAGCTAGCACTCAGAGCTGGCTGCTTGTGTGCCACAGCCAATAAAACAAAGCTAAGAACCAGAACTGTTCCAGGAAAAAGGTTGGCTACAGTTTCTGGCAAAGAGCTAAAGACACGAATTAGTAGTCTCTCAAGAATCTCCAGCCTTGGGGCTGCACCCACGTGGCGAGAAGGTGTGGAGAGCTAAGGGGGAGAAGCTCTGAGGATGCAGGTCCCAGCACAAAGCCAAAGCTGGAGGTGGGACCTGACTGTCTCAGGAATGCAACATTTGACTCAGTCTGGCACTGAGCAACAGTGCAGCAGGGCTTGCCTTGAAAAATATGTGCTGATCCATAAGCGGTTATTGCTGCAAACACATGTGCGACGAACGCACGTGACACGTTTCTCTGTGGCACGGTGGAACAGACGACAGAACAGAAGAGTGGACAGACAGACCACAGGAGCAACATGGGGACCACAGACAAATCACCTTAGGCTTCAGAGACAGAAAGTCTGGATTTAAATGTTGTCCCCATCACTTTCTTTTTGGTATGAACTCTCGCAAGCTAAGTAACTTCTGGTACCTAATTATCCCCTTGTGTCAACATAGATAATAGTAGTATTTACCTCATAAAAATTATTGGGAAGATTAAATATATAAATTACTTAGGATACATCAGTTTCCTAATTCATAAAACTGAGACAAAATTTTTAACTTCACAAGTTGTTAGATGAATTTAGTACATTATTACCTATAAAATATTTAGCACATGAGAAGTCAATAAATATTTGGCATTTTCATTAAAGCGTAGGTGGATACCAAAGAAATTTTTCAAACCTGAGAAAAATACTTCATAGCAGAATATAACAAAGAACACTGTGAAGGTCTTTACTCTCATTCCAGTGTTGAGAGTATTTACTAGGAAACCATGAGTAATTGGCACACAAAGTTGGTTTCCAGCGTGTAAAATACATCTGACCGACTCCACCTCTTAGATCTTCTAAAGACCTAAATCCAGAGTTATAAATTAGACTTAAAAAAATTCTCCTTTTAGCCGGGCGGTGGTGGCACACGCCTTTAATCCCAGCACACGGGAGGCAGAGCCAGGTGGATCTCTGTGAGTTCAAGGCCAGCTTGGTCTACAGAGTGAGTTACCAGGAACGGTGCAAAGCTACAAAGAGAAACCCTGTCTCAAAAAAAAAAAAAAAATTCTCCTTTTAATACTCATTCACTGAAAAAAGAGTAAATACAATAGCATACAGATAATAATCAAAAAAGCAGAGGTAACAACGATGAAGTGTCCACGCAGGTTAGCCACAAGGAAATGCTGATGTAACTATATAAAAATCAGTGTCTTGGTCATTGGGGTCATAGAAAATACTACATAAATCACTTTTCAATATGAGAAATGGTTTTTATATTGAAAGGAGAAAAAAATAACAGCCCATGGACGACACTTAGCTTTGAGTTAAGCTTCCCTTAGCTATAGCTATTCAAAGTGGAATCTTTCCACGCTTTAATCTTGATCCTAAAATGAACAAACAGGCCACTTTAATATTGAGACCTCATTCCACAGAGCCTGGCCCCCGGTCACCTGTGAAGCAGGCTGAACAGGGTCACTTTAGTCTCTCCACTTAAAGGAAGCTAAGGATGGGATACATGAAGGCTCACACAAAATGATGCTTTCCTGGATTTTATTAGGACACTTCAAAGGGATTCTTGGCCAACAGGAAAGAAAGATGTAAGGCTTTGATGGAGAAATGACACATGTACCCGTTTCCATCCCAAAAGAATGTGAACTGGCGTTTAAAACAACACCTGTAAATTCTTCTGGCCAGTTACCAGCGATATCACTCATCTGTCTGTCTAGATAACACTTTCTAGAAATATGAGAACCTCGTGTTGATTTTAAATTCTCTAGAACATACAATAAAAAAAAGCAACAAGAATGATATAATATTGCTCATTTAACTCAATATTCAAAAAACTGTTGACACACTGTCTTAGTTAAGTTTCTGTTGCTATGACAAAATACCACGACCAGAAAGAAAGTTGGGGAGGAAAGAATTAATTTGCCTTACACTTCCGCATTGCTGTTCATCACTGAAGGAAGTCAGGACAGGCACTCACACAGGGCAGGATCCTGGAGGCAGGAGCTGATGCAGAGGCTATGGAGGGGTCCTGCTTACTGGCTTGTTCCCTCATGGCGTGCTCAGCCTGCTTTCTTATAGAACCCAGGACCACCAGCCCAAGGATGGCACCACCCATCACGGGTTGGGCCCTCCCCCACTGATCACTAAATGAGAAAATGCCTCTGGATCTGGATCTCATGAAGGCATTTCCTCAGCGGAGGCTCCTTCCTCTCTGATGACTCTAGCTTGCGTCAAGCTGAACTGTTTTATCTTTTCATAGGAAATTTTTGATCCCCGAGATGTGTTTTACATTTGCAACCTACTTCAGTTTGAACTAGCCCAGTCGAATGTGCCACAGTCACAAGTGGCACGTAGGTATCCGTGCCAATTTGCTTTTGTCAACTTGGCACAAACCCAGACATGTCTAAGAAGAGGGAATCTCAAGAGAGGCATTGTCTCCAGCAGACTGGCCGGTGGGCATGTCTGGGGGGGGGGGGCATTTTCACACTTTTTGATTAATGTAGGGGCCGAAGGTAACTGTGGCCCACCTGGGCAGGTAGTCCTGGGAAAGGCAGCTGACTGACCATGAGCCTGAAGGCAACCCAGTACGTGGCATTCTTCTCTGGTTCCTGCCTCCGCTTCTGCTGGAGTTCCTGCCCTGACTTCCCTCAGCCATGGACTGGGATCCAAGCCAAATAAACCCTTTCCTCCCCAAGTTCCTTTTGGTCATGGTATTCATCATAGTATTAGAAAGGACACTAATAGGATATTATATCAGATGGCAAAGTCCAGAATTCAAATTCCCAGGAACCAGAGACAAGGGCTGTTTTGTTTACAGAGGTAACTGTGATATATCTATATCTATATCTATATCTATATCTATATCTATATCTATATCTATATCTATATCTATATCTATATCTATATCTATCTATATATATCTATATATATATATATGTTTCCTGTGACAAAAATTCTAATTACATTACTAGAACTATCAATAGAAGACAGACTATACTGAATTCAATTCTAGCCCAAATGATAATTTTGGAACATATAATTAGTAGAAATTCTAAGCATGTACATACTTTCAAATATATTATAAACATTTAGCTATCAGTAGAGAGTTCTATAATTACTTGAGAACGATTTTTTGTTTGTTGTGTTTTATTGAGACAGGGTCTTGCTGTGTAATTCAGGCTGGCCTTAAGTTTGTGGTCCTCTGGCCTCAGTGCTGGGATTACAAACTTGTAGCACCATACCTGGCTTAAAAACTATATCCTTCAACAGAGAGCAGATGAAAATGCTATTAAATTCCTTTAGTAAGTCAAATAAATTATAGCTTTCTCTCTGGAATGAATGAACTCTGTATTCATCAAACATGTAATATTCCCAAACTCCACTAATGCTTACAAATAAAAGCTTTTTTTTTTTTTGTCCCATATTTGGTGAAAGAACATGTCAAATGTAGTTTCAAATACTTCATAAAAGAAAGAAAGTTAAACTATATTCATTATTTTTGAAATGTTTGACTCCCGGGAGTAATGGGATATATATATATCTTAATATATATGAAACAGGGATCCAGCAACTGACAGTCATGGAAGTTTGGGTGAGGAGCTTACTTTCTCTGCTAAGAGCTCGCGGATCTTGCTTGCCTGAACTCGAAACTTCATGAGCTGGGACTCCAGAGCTACGCATCGCTCCTTCCAATCGACTGGTCCTTCTAACTCCGAGAGCTCTGCCATATTTCTTCTAGAAGAGAGAAAGCAAGCGGTCAAACAACACACACATTGGCACTGAAGGCAACGTAAGGAATGTCTCAGTGGACAACTGAATGCCATCCACAGACAAGTTTTAAATTCTAAGATAAGGCCAGCACTTGCCACAGTGTGTAGAACTTAATGACAGACAAGAAACCAGGGCTGGAAGCCATACCCAGCTGCTTCATTTTCTGTCTCAGTTTACCCATGCTAAAAGAAAGTCAGACACTAACAATCACAAGCTTCGTGGACATGCTATGAGGAATAAATGAAATAAGGCTGCTTCCAATAGAACTTTGAACCACATGATAGCACAGCCCAGAGAAACTGCTGTATTTTTAATTCTTCCCAACAGGTAGGACTTTAAAAGTCTATCCACTCAAAATTCACACTCTCAGATTTACAGACATACCACAATGTGCCAGTAATATGATCAAATAACCTATGGAAATACCGGACCTGTGCTAAAGATTTGTACTAAAACGATGACTTGGTATCACTTTGGATATGTCTGGGTCCAGGCTAAGTCTCTCAAGCCGAAAAACCTCTGGCTCATTTAACCAGGGAAGTCACTAGAAGCCTGACAAGTACGTTTCATTTGGGGTAAGAAGAGAAAACAGATAAAGATGAAATGTGATGTCATCTACAATTTAGTAAATCCAGACTCAGTGTTTTCTATGACACTAACCGCCTCTTTGCAGGAGGTTAATGGTGGGGAAGTTTCGCTGTAGAGCAGGCAGCTCCAGGTCAGGGAAGCTGTCTTGAAAGTCTACAGAGCTACTTGATTTCAGAAGCATGGCCACTTCTGACTCTGGAATTCCTGAAAGTAGTTTTAAATGTTTATTAATGTTCTGTTGGCCTATTGTTTTCTTTTTTTTTTTTTTTTTTTTTTTTTTTTTGGTTTTCCGAGACAGTGTTTCCCTGTGTAGCTTTGCGCCTTTCCTGGAACTCACTTGGTAGCCCAGGCTGGCCTCGAACTCACAGAGATCCGCCTGGCTCTGCTTCCCATGTGCTGGCCTATTGTATTCTTGAATGACCTTTGCCATGAATTGATGAAATCAGTGTTAGGAATGGATTTCCCAAAGGAGCCAGGCCCCAATGTAGGAGAACACAAGAGAATAAATTCTCAGAACTCCAAAGAGAATAAATTCTCAGAACTCCAAAGATTCAGCTGTTGAAGTGCATAATAGTATTCTTTTGTTTTCTGGGGGAAGGAAGGAAGAAAGAAAGAAAGAAAGAAAGAAAGAAAGAAAGAAAGAAAGAAGGAAGGAAGGAAGGAAGGAAGGAAGGAAGGAAGGAAGGGAGGAAGGAAGGAAGGAAGGCAAGGAAAAGGGAAAAAATACAACAAATTTCCCCCCAAAATTTACTGTAATGTATCCCATTCCTTAAACATACGCCAGTTTTTAAAAACTGCAAGCTACAAGCTTCCTCCACGATCCTAGCGCTTGGCAGGCTGAGGAAGGGAGATTCTGGAACACTCAAGGCCCTCCTGGGCGACACAGAAGTTCCAGGTTCCAGGTCAGCCAAGACTACATAGTTAGACCATCTCAAAAGGAAATAAGCGACCAAACAAAAACTCAGCAAGCTACTAAAAATTCCCTTTTCCTTAAACACAAAAATACGTGTCTTGTGCTTAAGACAGTTTTCACTTGAATACTGGAATCATCACTCCGTAATTTAGAAATAAATGAATACAAAAGACTTGTTCTCCAAAGGCAACAATATTTTGTTACAATCACCCCTAAGCACTGCACACCTTTCAGACACCCCTACATCCTGGCCACAGACACCAGAAACATTAGGGAAGAGCTGGTAAGAATTCTCCTGTTTTTAATAGAAGCCCGGCCCTACTTATTTATGGGTTTTGTTGTGGTAGTTGTTTTTTTAATATTAGCTTTATGAACATTTTCAGTTACCATATTAACATTTACTATTAGTATTTCATCTAGGTATCACAAACTCCACTCTACTGTTACTTAACCTTTCTATTAGCTTTGGAGGGAATATAGGGAAAGAAAATACAGATAAAATATTTCTTAAATTTTTAAAAACTAATAAAATAGACACTCTTAATTCTTGTTTTGTTGTTGTTGTTTTTTTCGAGACTGGTTTTCTCTGTAAGAGCTCTGGCTGTCCTGGAACTCACTCTGTAGACCAGGCTGGCCTCGAACTCACAGAGATCCGCCTGCCTCTGCCTCCCGAGTGCTGGGATAAAAGGTGTGCGCCACCACTACTTGATGGCATTCTTAATTCTTAAACCATTCAAACAACTATGCAGAAAAAATATAGACATTGTTCTATCTCAAGCAATATAATCTATTTCATGTTGGGTAAGTTTTCCTCTACGGTTAGAATAACATTTATGTCCCAGTGTAAAAGATATTTGCTTTGTTTACCTTGATTGGCTGGGATCTGAACTCTGTACATGGTAAACAAATGCTTTGCCAATAACGTACACTCCTAGCCTATAGTCTTAAAAATGGCATAAATAGCACATAAATGCTTTCCAACAAATGAAAAAAAAATCAAGGCAATGTGTCATATAAATAGAATAAAGGATTTTAAAAAAAAGATCATTTCAACAACACAAAAAAGTTTGACAAAACGCAACCTCTCTTACATAAGAAAGCCATTCAACACATCAGCAAAAAAAGGAAGTCCTTCACCCTGGTAAGGGACAGCTCCAAAAGCCGACAACATACACACTCGGTGTCTGAATGCTTCCCCTCAAAACCAACAAAAGACAAAGACGTCTGCTTTTACGACTTCTGCACTACATTATGGGATGTAGCCAAGGCAAGAATAGAATTAAAAGTTTCTAAATTTAGAAAGGAAGTAAAACTATTTGCAGAGGATATGATCATGTACATAGAAAATTCTAAGAAAATTGCACACACACATACACACACATAACCTATTAGGACTAGTAAGTAAGGTTTCAGGAAACAACATCAATATACAAAAATCAAGTTCTATATACTAGAAGAAAAACCCCCAAATTAATAAACTTCCATTTGTGATATAGCATAACAATGACTAAAACCCTTAGGAATAAGCTTAACAAAACAAGAATTCGTACTTTGAAAACAACACATCATCAAGGAAAGACATCAAGCCTAAATAAACGAAGAAATGGCCTGTTCATGGACTACAATCTGTGCAGGTGACAAGGCTTGCAGATGGGTTAGCAATGCAACAACTGTGACTATTCCAACTGATGTTCTTTTTTTCTTGCCGGAAATTGGTAAATTGATCCTAAAACTCACCGAGAAATTTTAAGGGACCAAGGATAAGCAAGCAATCTTGATAAAGCTTAAGGAGTCACATATTCAAACTTCAAAGCTCACTACAAAGCTACAGTACCCGAGATAGAGGAGTGAAGAAAGACATCAGCAGAATAAGGCTGAGCCCAGAAATACAACCTCGTGTTGACAATCAATTCATTTTTGACAAGACTACCAAGACCATTCAACAGGGAAGGTAATAGTACTTTCAACAGATGATGGGGTACAAGTGGATAGCCACATGCAGAAGAATGAATGTAGTATCCTCCCTCAGCCCAGACACACAAATTAGCATAAGATGTATCAAAGGCCTGAATGTAACCCAAAGCTCTAAAAATCAGAAAATAGATAAGTGAAACCTCATCAAAATTTAAGAATTATGGGCCCTAAGGCAGTGGTCCTCAGCCTTCCTAGTGCTGTGACCCTTTAATTCAGTTCCTCAGGTTGTGGTGACCCCCAACCATATAATTATTTCGTTGCTTCTTCATAACTGTAATTTTGCTACTGCTACGAATCATAATATAAATATCTGATATGCAGGATATCTAATATGTGACAACCCACCCCCAGAGGGGTCTCAACCCACAGATTGAGAACCACTGCTCTTGATGTGCTATGAAGAACTTGTAAAAACGGCCTACAAAAAGGTAGGGAAAGATTTGAAAGACTTGTGTCCAGAATATGTAAATGATTCAAACAACTCGATAAAAAAAGACAACCTGCCAGGCTTGATGTATCCCAGCACCCAGGAGGTAGAGGCAGGTGGATCTCTGTGAATTCGAGGCCAGCCTGGGCTGCAGAGCAAGTTCCAGGAAAGGCTCCAAAGCTACACAGAGAAACCCTGTCTCGAAAAAACAAAAAAAAAACCCAAAAACCAAAAAAGAGAGAAAGAAAGAAAGAAAGGAAGGAAGGAAGGAAGGAAGGAAGGAAGAAAGGAAGAAAGAAAGGAAGGAAGGAAGGAAGAAGAAAAAGAAAAAACAAAAAAGGACAATCTAATTTAGAATTAGGGACTGAAATGAAGGCTTACTTGGCAAAGTGCTGGTCATGTAAGCCCTCAAATGAGAAAATGCTTCCCTCAGATTGTCTCCAGGCAAGTTTATAGGGTATTTTCTGGATTGCTGATTGATAGGGGTGGGCCCAAGCCATAGGGGTAGGGCAGGGCCACCCCTGGGGCAAGGGGTCCAGAGCTGTATAAGAAACCAGGCTGGGCAAGCCATGAGGAGCAAGCCGGTAAGCAGACTTCCTCAAGGGTCTCTTTTTCAGTCCTGCCTTCAGGCTCCTGCCTTGGGTTCCTGCCCTGACTTCCCCAAAGAAGGAGAGTGTGATCTGAGAGTTGGAAGCTGAACAAACCCTTTCCTCCCCAAGTTGCTTTTGGCCATGGTGTTTTAGCACAGCGATAGAAACAAACCCTAAGACAGAGATGTGTCCTAGTGTGTGGACTGTTGCTGAGACCGACCTGGCCATGTTGTTTTTAAAGGATCGTGGAAGGAGTTTGGAATTTTAGGCTGGAAAAGCCATTGAGCACTCGGAGCTCAGGGAGCTGTTGGAGGGAGCATGAACGATAAGAATGTTAAGAGTAGTAAAGACAGTTGAAGCCTAGCTTGTGAAGTTCCAGAAGGAAGTTTGAGAGTACCTTAAAGATTCTGTTGGGGTCGTTCAATACTTTGGATTAAGAATCTGAGCAGCTGGGGCTGAAGAATCAACTGTGGTTAAGAAAATACAAGAAGGCCGGGCGGTGGTGGCGCATGCCTTTAATACCAGCAATCGGGAGGCAGAGCCAGGCGAATCTCTGTGAGTTCGAGGCCAGCCTGGGCTACCAAGTGAGTTCCAGGAAAGGCGCAAAGCTACACAGAGAAACCCTGTCTCGAAAAACCAAAAAAAAAAAAAAAAAGAAAATACAAGAACCACTAAAGTGAAACCTTCGCTTTACTTGGACAGTCAATGGTGGTTAGCGGGAACCGAGAAATTATCAGTGATTAAGAGACCAGTTGCTGTGGGATGGTCTGTATGTCAAGTGTGTTGATGATTGGTCAATAAATAAATCACTGATTGGCCAGTGGCCAGGCAAGAAGTATAGGCGGGACAAGGAGGAGAATAAAGCTGGGAAGTGGAAGGCTGAGTCAGAGACACTGCCAGCCGCCACGATGACAAACAGCATGTGAAGATGCCGGTAAGCCACGAGCCACGTGGCAAGGTATAGATTTATAGAAATGGATTAATTTAAGCTGTAAGAACAGTTAGCAAGAAGCCTGCCACAGCCATACAGTTTGTAACCAATATAAGTCTCTGTGTTTACTTGGTTGGGTCTGAGCAGCTGTGGGACTGGCGGGTGAGAGAGATTTGTCCTGACTGTGGGCCAGGCAGGAAAACTCTAGCTACAACCAGTACTACTGAGGTAAAAATTTCTGGGAATATTTCCTCAAGGCAGCACACAGAAGCTGTGGTCCAGAGAAAGCCAAGGCTACAACTCATGTTGGCATCCAAACTTGGTAACTTGTAAGAGTCTCCCAGTTAGTATTGGTTTTTGAAGGCTTGGAGGGGTCATGGAGAGCAGCTGACCCTTGGCCCTGTGAGAGGCCAGCAGAGGTCACTGCTGAAGGTAGAAGCCCCAACACCATTTGAGGCTTGGCACCACATAGCAGGGTCAGAGTCCCTGAAGAGAGCCTAGGCTATTGGTGAAGCTGCTGCCCAAACTGCAGCAGAATATTTGAGATACCAGTAGTAAGGGGCAACCACCACGGAACAGCAGCAACTGTGGAGTGGAGCTGCCCTCAACCCATGAGACGTGCTTCATGTGCTATGAACGGCAGAACCACAGAGGTGGAGCCACTGGAGCCCTTTGGGGGCCAGAAGATCATGAGTGCCACGCCTGACGCTGAGCTTTACACAGTTGGCCTTTGGTTTTGTTTGAGTTGAATGTGACTCTGCTCTAATTCTTCCCTTTTGGAGTAAGACAGTATATGTTATTTTTTTTATTTTACAGGTACCCACAGTTAAAAGACTTTGGAATTTTTGGAGAGACTTTGAATATTTTAAAGAGATTTTGGAGTTTTAAGTGTTGATGTTTTTAAAGACTGTGGGACTTTTAAAAGTTGGAATGTTTTATATTGTCATATTAATATTAACATGGCATCTTGGGGACAACAAGAAAAGAAAGGTTATGGTTCAATAGTGATGACAAGTTGAGAAGGCGTCAATTGTTTTGGTTGGTTTTTCTTTTGTTTTTTGACAGAAGCTAGAGTTATCTGGAACCCCAATGGAGAAAAATGTCTCCACCCAGACTGCCTGTAGGCAAGTCTGTAGGGCACTGTCTTTATTAATGGTTGAGGTGGGCAAGAGAGGAAAGGTTGTAGTGTAACCGTGATGTGGTTCGCGTCTGCCTGACAAAAACCTGTGTGCCCAGCCATATGGAGCTGTGCCACCTCTGGGCAGTTCCTGAATTGTATAAGAAAGCAGGCTGAGCATGGCATGAGAAAGCCAGTAAGCAGCACCCCTCCATGGTCTCTGCTATAGCTCTTGCCCCCCAAGTTCCTGCCCTGCTTGAGTTCCTGCCCAGACTTATCTTCATGATGGACTATTAACTGTAATCTGAAATAAACCCTTTCCTCCCCAAGTTGTTTTTGGTCATGGTAATTATTATAAAAATAGAAACCTAACCAGTACAAATACACACACACACACACACACACACACACACACACACACACACACACACAAAGAATGGACACATCTCCAAAGAAAATATATAAATGGTCCATAAGCACACAAAAAGTTCTCAGCATCATTAACTACAAGAAAAAAAATGAAAAAGTGAAATATCAAAATTGTGATGACATTCCACTTCTCCCCAAATTAGCTCAATATAATGAAATGAAAAAGAATATGACCGGGCGGTGGTGGCGCACGCCTTTAATCCCAGCACTCGGGAGGCAGAGACAGGAGGATCTCTGTGAGTTCGAGTCCAGCCTGGGCTACAGAGTGAGTTCCAGAAAAGGCTCCAAAGCTACACAGAGAAACCCTGTCTCAGAAAAGAAGGAAGGAAGGAAGGAAGGAAGGAAGGAAGGAAGGAAGGAAGGAAGGAAGGAAGGAAGGAAAAAGAACGTGGATTAATAAGAACTGATGAAACTGTATAGTCATTGGAACTCCTGCATATCGCTGGTACTATAAAAAATGTTGAAACTGCTTTGTAAATAGTCAAACAGTTCCTCATATGTTTAAAGTTATCCTACGGTCCACAACTCCAGGTCACATGTCCTATGAAATGTCCAGAACAGATAAATCAAAAGGACAGAAAACAGGTCAAAGGTTGCCAAGGATTGTGAAGAGATGGCAATGGAGACCGACTACTAAAAGGCCTAGAGTTTTTTAGGGGGGTGGGGTTGAAGAAAATATTCTAGAATTAGGTGGTGGTGATAAGTGCAAAACCTTGCAAATATACCCAAATCCCCTGAGCTATACAGTTTCAAAAGTACAATTTTACGGTTTGTGAATTGTATCTCAATTAAAAGGTTCATACACAAACAAAGGAAAGAATGGGTATATACTAAGACCACATTTGCCGATTTAACCATTCATTATGAGTAGTCATCCCTGCCAGGAATCTCACCATCAACTCAAATAATAGAGCAGGAACTGTTAACCTCAGCTAGGAAAAGTATAGTACATACCTCTTACCTAGAACTTCGCTATGAAAATGAAATAAGAAAATTAAAAGTTGAATACATCTATTTTTCTTTAGTTGTAGTAGTTATAGGTACAAACGCTTTATTATCAAACATGCATTTGGCATGTTCAGTCCCCAATAATTGTCATAATAAAAGAAACTCAAAACTGCAGATTGGTTTTGTGATGGCCCAAGGTCTAGACGCGTGTCCTCTGAAATCCTGTGACTGGGTAGCCGGCAGCTGACATACGAAAGTACCACCCTGACTAGCTAAGAACGCTAATTCTGAAGTTTCATCGTCCGTGGGGACAGAACGGGACAGCTTTGGGGACTATAGTCCACTTCTAAAAATGTCCTAAGTTTTGAATTCTGAGGGGATCTACCTTCTCTGCAGGGGGCAGGAAAAAGCAGAGGTTTTCCAAAGACCTCCAGTGACTTAGGAAATAATTTACTGACAAAATAAACTGTTTACAGTTGTGGAGTGAATGCTCTTTTCTCTGAATCTCTGACTTCCTGTTTCTTTTCCAAATCCTAACAAGGAGGAGGACGTTAAAAGGAGAGAGGGAGAGAGATTGGGGACGGAAGAAGGACACTACTACCTAGGCTCACGCTGATGAAATTTGGAGAAACCCCGTAAACCCCTCACAGTCTCTAGGAACAGTTTGGTCTGTGAGCTGTGTCGTTTTCCCCCCTAAAGCAGTAAAGCTGTCTTTCTTAACTAGACTGAAGGACGCCTTGTTTAAAGAACCTTACCACCACCTAACCCCACTTGGGCCACGCCTGCCGGTCCTCGACACTGCCCAGAACAGCCTGCTGCTTGCTCGCACACTCCTCCGGGACACACGCATAGTCCTGAGGTCTAGGCTTGCAAAGACTGGAGCCTTCACAAAGAAGCCAGTGACCTGCAAGTAGCCCGGCACCAGGAGAGTTTTTGCAAAACAAAATATCTCAACTTCTCGCTGTGTGTGTGTATGTGTGTGTGTGTGTGTGTGTGTGTGTGTGTGTGTGTGTGTGTGTGTGTGTTCGTTTCAGGGTATGTCACCTTAGGGCACTGGCGTCGGGCAGTCAGGCAAGTGGAGGTGTTAAAAACGGAAAGCTGGAGAACTTCGGTCCCCGATGTTCCTTCACAGCCCCGCTCTCCAGAAGCTCAGGCCGAACCTACAGCATCGTCGATGGGACCCACGATGCGCGGGGACGCGGGGCTGCCCCGCAGCGCGCCCGCTCGACGACTCCCCGCGGTGCCACAAGCCCCCCGCGGGGCCACAAGCCCGGGCCCGGCTTTTCTAACAGAACGTCACAGGAGCCCGGGGTACGTAGTGCCGCCCCCAGCCGGCTCGTGCTGGCGACTCCGGGACCCAGGCCCAGCCCGGGGCGCCCGGCGGCGTCCTGCGTTGCATCCCCGTCCCGCTCCGCCGGTCCCGCTGCCCCCTGCCTCGCCGGCGATCCGGGACGGCGTGGTCCCCGGCGTGAGGGACCCCCGGAGGCTCGGTCCCCGAGGGCAGGGTCCCCGAGGCCACCGGATCCCGCGCCCTGCCCACCTGCCTACCTCTGCGGCGGCGCCCCCCGATGGCCCGGCCTCGCCTGCTACCCGGCTCCGCCGGCTTCTCCGGCTCCCAGCCCGCGCCGGCCACACTCGGAGCCCCGAGCGGCCGGGACGGCGCCGCCTCCTCCGGGATTGGCGGCCGGAGTAGCTAATCGGAGGCCGGAGCCGACCACCTGTCGTCACTGGAGGAGGTGTTTATAACTTTGGCTCCTCCCGGTGCCCCTCAGAGTAAGGAGGTCTGGCCCAAGAGGTGTTTCCACCGCCTTCCCCATACCTAGACTTCAAGGCCTGTTGTAGCGTTTAGTCACTTCTTTCCCATTCCCTTTGCCTCGATTGTACCTGTGTACCAACCTCTTGTGCTTAAATAGTCGAGAACAAATTCTTCCATGTGCAGCCAGCAAAGCCCCCACCTACTTGTGCAAGTTTAGTTTACACAGCTGTTCTTCACACCTCAGGCGACCGTGGTCCACGTCCCCATTCTGAAGACTCCAGCTGGGAAGGATGACATGCTGTTTCCTGCCCCTCCCTTCTTTAAAAATCCTGTCTATCCTCTCAGACCAGCGCAAGTCTCCTCCTGAAGGTCCCTGTCGCCCCAGGTAGCAGAAACCTCTGCCCTTGTTTTTGCCTTCAGCACATCCAGTTTTTGCCGCTCTCGGCATGCACACATTTTCCTGACCTTCCCCTGCTGCGACCATCAGCCAGCGAGCGTTTGAAAGCTAAGATCTGCTGCGTTCTTCTTTGCTGCCTTCTCAGCCTATCGCACAAAGCATCTTGCATGAGCACCTGGATGATCATCCATCTGGTTGGATTTCACATCCCAAGCTGGGGCCTAGAGAGGCCGGTCTTGGGAGAGGAGGAGAGGGAACAGAAGGGGAGGAGGAAGGGAGGGGTAGGGAAGGGACAAATTCTGGATATTAGACCTTCCCCAGGTCACAAAACTAGGTCAGACAAATTACTCTTTGATACACAGTAAACTAATAGAAGCATCAGACGGCTTTTCCCATTTCAATCTTTTTACAAAAGAAAAAGCCAACCTTATATAGAGGGGGAAAAAACCCACTAAAATGAAGATTTGCAAAGTTCCTTAGAGGGAAAGCAATAAATGAAAACAAATAAAAGACCAGCAAGAAAGCATCAGGCGTCCATATTTCTTCCAGATGAGCACTAATTTTGGACTGGATCCCAGACAACCCCCACACATCAAATTCCTTCTGCCTTCTGTGGGAGCTGATGGTGCATATCATATGAAAAATTGTCTCCAAACAGCCTTGGCAAACAAGCAGGCCGGACTGGGCTTATTTTACAGAGCATGCAGGACTTAAATAAACAGAGCTAAAGTAACTTGCATAATTTAACGCAGCAAGTCAGGAGAGACCCAGCAAGAAAAAGACAGAGGATGTCAAAATAGAATCACTTCCGTTTGTGAGTCAGAAACACTAAAGAGACTAAGTGTGCTGAGTGAATAAACTCACTCATAAAAAGCAGCTTTCTAAACACGACTGCCATCCTTGTGAGACTCAGCCAACATTTATTCACAGTCACCTTTTTCTAGAAACATGACAAACCGAATTTGTTTGTCTACGGAGGGGAAAAAAAGTGCAATAGCATCCTGTTTCTGGCTGTGTGATAACAAACAAACAAAAAAAACCCAAGCCCCATATGATATAATGGAACATTATTCAGCACTGAAAAAGAAGTGGAAGCCTGTTATCTCAGCACTTAGGAGTGGGAGGTAGAAGGATCATTGTCAGCTACATAATAAATCTGAGGCCAGCCTGGGCTACGTGAGACAGAAGAAAGAGACAGGGTTTGGGGGAGAGAAATCAAGCTACACACTGAATAAGCCTTTGAAAATACACTGAGTGAAAAGATCCAATCCAAAATATGAAATGTTGTACATATTAATACAGGATGCTCAGACTGGGTAAGTCCACAGAGATGTAAAGTGGACTAGTGGTTACCTTGGGCTGAGAAAGATGTGGGCGCTAGTCTAGGGCAGTGGTTCTCAACCTGTAAGTCACAACCCCTTTGGGGTTGCATATCAGATAGTTACATTACAATTCATAACAGTAGCAGAATTACAGTTATGAAGTAGCAATGAAATAATTTTATGGTTGGGGAATCACCACGTCATGAGGGACTGTATTCAAGGGTCGCAGCATTAGGGAGGTTGAGAACCACTGCTCTTGGGGAATGAAGTGTTTTGGAGGAGAGAGCAATGAAAGTGTTTTGGAAAGTGTAATGACATCATCTCTGACTGTACTAAAAGCCATGAACATGTATCATTTAAATGGATAAGTTGCGTGTTCTATGAATTCCATCTCAATTTTTAGGGGCTGGAGAGACGTCTTAATAGTAAAGTACCTGCCACACAAGCAGGAGTGCCTGGATTTGGATCCCTAGCAAGCATGGAAAAGCTGGGCAGGGTGGTGCTCATCTATAACCCAAGCTCCAGGGGCATGAGGCACATTCCCTGCAGCTCATTGACTGGCCAGCCTAGCCGAATCAGTGAGCTCCAGATTCAGTGAAAGACTGTCTCAAAAGATAAGGTGGAGTCAGGCGGTGGTGGTGCATGCTTTTAATCCCAGCACTTGGGAGGCAGAAGCCGGAGGATCTCTGTGAGTTTGAGGCCAGCCTGGTCCACAGAGTGAGTTCCAGGACAGCCAAGACTGCTTCACAGAGAAACTCTGTCCTGAAAAACAAAATCAAACAAAAAAGATAAGGTGGAAAGCAGCCAAGAAAGATACTTGATGTCCGTCTCTGGTTTCAACGCACACATGTATATATTTGCACATGCAGCCACAGGCACACATGCATACATTACACACACACACACACACACACACACACACACACACACACACACACACACAACAACATTGTAAAGAAAGCTTACATTTTTTATATTCTATATCAAGTAGAAGAAGATAGGAACTCCCTGATCAGCCCTCTTAAATGCTCATGGCAGTGTGTACTGTATTCACTCATTTGCCTTAGTAGTTACATTTTGTTTTCTGTGGCAATGTGATTGATCACTTCCTCTGTTACACTGTAGGTAACAGGAGAGCAGAATCCCTGGTTTTCATCTTAGTGTATGCCCAGCATGGATCACGGGGCCTGGCACATAGCAGATACACCATAAATGTTTATTGAATGATAGACAAAGATGGCAAAGGATGAGTTTTACTGGATACTTGTGATATTCCAGGCCCTGTGTTAAGTTATGAAGAACACAAAAGTGAGCAAAACCACATCGGTCTAGATTCTCTATCTTCGTGGAGTTCCAGTCCGGTGAGAAAGCTGTGCGTTCACTGAACACGTACACCATTAGATGCTGTGAAGGACGTGCCCATGGTATTCCACAGGCGGATGATAAAGCAGGAGATGTTGCGGGCTCAGAAGTCAAGAAGGCCTTTCTGAGATCAAGTCTGAAAAAAATTAACCAGGAACATTCAAGGAGATGGTAGGAAGGGCATTGTGGGTTGGGAGAACGGCCAGTACCAGGATTTGTGGTGATGAGGAGACTGATGTATCAGGGGGACTGAATGATGGCCGTAGAAACAGGAGCACAGTGAGAGGAGAATAGCAGAACAAGCCTGGAAAGAAAGGAGCCAGTCCCAGATGAGGCTGTGAAGAAAGGGCTTCTCACCCTGTAGCCGGATTCGGGTTAAAATGTAGATTCAGGATCAATGGTCGGGGTGAGGACTAACAAGCCCTCAGGATGCACATTACATGGTAATGTCATAACTACATTATAGCTATACCACTGCATCTTAAATCATGGGCTACACCCCCATATGGGGTCATGTAGCTAAATGAGGAGTAAACTGGCAGTAGGGAAAGATTTCTGAAACTGTAGTATCCAAAAATTCAATCGAGATCGAAAGCAGAAGGTATCTGAGGTGCTTCTGGAAGCACGTGCCTGGGTGGCATTTCTAAACTTCACTGCAGCTTTGGTTCCTGACCACATAACACATGCACTTGACAGTACACGTGCCACTCTGCCATGCAGCATGCGTGAATGCAGCCTCAAACCCTTGTCTTGAGTCCAGAATAGTGTGTGTTATGAACTGCCTTAAAAAAAAAAAAGTTTTGGCCAGGCGTGGTGGCGCATGCCTTTAATCCCAGCACTCAGGAGGCAGAGACAGAAGGATCTCTGTGAGTTGGAGGCCAGCCTGGTCTACAGAGTGAGTTCCAGGACAGCCAGGACTGCTTCGCAGAGAAACCCTGTCTCAACAAACAAGTGTCTCTGGAAACAAGGGGATGTACAAACAAGTTGGTCCTCCCCATGGGGTGGCCAAGGCATGCAGCTTTCTTGGTACATGTCATACTCCATTTTGGACTTCTGTGACAAAATATCTGTCTGTGCATGATGCAAACATTTCTGATGTCACTGAAGAAAAGAGATTAGATTACTGCTGCCTATATCAAAACGTGGCAGATGACACCACAGTGGAAGTGTGTGAGGGAGGAAGACATTACACAGGACAGAAAGCATGAGACCAGGGAAACGTCAAACTCCTCTTTAAAAAAGACTCTCAAGGGAGCTAAGGTACACCCGACAAACCTGCCCTCTCTCATGAGACAGTACAAATTCACTCATGACGGAAGGGCCTCCATGACATAATTACCTTTCTAGCAGGCCCCATCTCTTAAAGATCCCACCACACCACCACCTCACTGGGTACCAAGCTGCCAGCTCATGAACTCTGGGGGACAAACTGTACCTAAAGTACAGCAGTGTACCCCAGTGCCTGGGCCAGGACGGCTCTCTCAATCCTTTGGGTTTTAGTGAAGACCACACTCTCGCTCTGACCTGGCTCCATGGGGTGAGCTGTAGCCCCGTTATCACTGCCTGTGGACAGCAGCCTCAGAGGGTGACAGGCTAAGCTCAGAACCTCCAGAGCTCATGAGAGTTTAGTGGGCATTAACAAGACCTCACAGAGAAAAATAAGTCGGTTCAGAGGGTAGAGAAAAGCGGGTAAACTGGGCATCCACTATCTCCAGGGAAGTGTGTAGTGGTTTTTTTTTATCGTATGTGTTTTATCAAAGTGTTTAATCATTTGGAGAAAAAGTCTGCAATGGTTTGTTCAGAACTTATGAAGGTGTTTTATAGTTTGCTCTGTGGAGTTTTGTTTGTTTATTTAAGATACTACATATGAAAATCACACAAGAAAACAGTGCCCCAATGGTATAGAAGTGTCAGATGTGGGCTGGCAGGATGGCTCAGCGGGTAAAGGCACTTTACTTGTATTTGCTGAACAATCCTAGTGAGCTGAGCTTGATGCCTGGATCCCACATAAAGGCAGGAGAGGAGCAGCTCTGCAAAGTTGTCCTTTTCTGAGGACATGTCCGATACACACCCAGATGTCATGTACACACACACACACACACACACACACACACACACACACACACACACACACCTATAATGATATTTTATGTATTTAGTGTGAACAGATGATGGATCACATTCAGGGTCAGTACCTGGCTGGCAGAGGCAGCCACTCTAGTGCAGAAGTTTTTATTCTAGCTGACAGCTAAAAGTCTCCCCTTTCGTTTTTGTGTTGTGTAACATGACAGCTTAAGCCAGAAGAAAAAGAACAAAAGAACCACAGCAAAACCGACCACAGTGTCCCCAAAGACTAACAATCAGAAAGGGACATGTTATAAGAACACGAGCGTGTGCTGTGTAATAACTGTAAAATGGACAGGATCTTTAAGAAGCATGGGGAAAGGCTAACCAGTGAGATGGGACCCGAACTGGAGCAAGATTTACTTCATCAGAAGGACCTTGTTACTACAGTGCTGGAGGCAGAGGCAGACTCGGCTGGCATGCACCTGTGGGCACGAGCGTGTGCATGAGCGAGTGATGGTCACAGTCATGTCTGTAAAGGAGATTGGACCATCCTAGCAGCCGTAGGTTCTGAGACTCTCAAACTTAACAGCTAACACTGTGGGGATGTTGACCATGATCCATCCCAACACCTGGGAATGTCTGTCAACTTTTCTACTGCACTATTGTCTGTGGAATATACAGTGGAGGCTCCCAGTAACTTGGTAAGTTGAATGAAAAGGTATTTGGTTCCACAAGTCAAGTCTGATCCCAGAGTGCTTGATAGAAGTTAGAGGCTTGCAGGAAGGGACATTTGAAAAGTAGCAGACGCACAATGGGAAAAACTTGGCAGCACAGCAGATGAAGACAGGGGAATGTAACCGGAGAAAGGACCACGGAGGAACACAGGAGAGTCAGTGAACACAAGGGGCTGGGTTCCCTCCAGATGACAACATTTTGAAATAACAGTTGAGATGAAAAAGTAATGATGTGTATCCTTGTTTTTAATGTCTTTTTCTTCACCACACTCACACGGTCACCTTGTATTTGGAGCTTTAGTGCTAGGACTCTGTTACATACTAAATTGGTACAAAAACTTTTAGCCATGCAGTGGTGGTGCACGCCTTTAATCCCAGCACTCAGGAGGCAGAGGCAGGATGATTTCTATGAGTTCGAGGCCAGCCTGGTCTACAGATCGAGTTTCAGGAGAGCTAGGGCAACACAGAGATGTCCTGTCTCGAAAAACCAAAAAGTTCATTTCCTGTTTATAAAAGCAATATAAATATATTTTCATTGGGACATGTAAAAAGAAATGGAGAACAAAGAAGAAAACTAAAACTACCTTAAATCCCTCATTTGTAAATACTGTGTGTGTGTCTATGCACATGTGTGTGTGTATGTGTGTGTGTGTACACATGTATGTGGAGTCCAAGTACCAATGTCTTCTTCAGTAAGTGCCTGATCAGCCTTTAATGTCTCAGCAAGTCTCCCCCTGAAAGGCTTGGGAACATCTTGGAAAAGGAGTTGGAAAGAATGTAAGAGCCAGAAGATGGGTGTGTGTGTGTGTGTGTGTGTGTGTGTGTGTGTGTGTGTGTGTGTGTGTATGTAATGCTATCTTCCATATATGATATGGCTGTCACACTCATGAATTCACAATAGCTGTGGTTACGTGCTCAAGACCTGCACAAGATCAAGCCCATCAAAATTCCATGAATGGCGCCGGGCGGTGGTGGCGCACGCCTTTAACCCCAGCACTTGGGAGGCAGAGGCAGGAGGATCTCTGTGAATTTGAGGCCAGCCTGGGCTACAGAGTGAGTTCCAGGAAAGGCACAAAGCTACACAGAGAAACCCTGTCTCGAAAAAAAAAAATCCATAAATGGGAGAGGGACTCAGGAAACTCTGCTCCTTAGCTGAGGAGATGCTCCTGAGAGTCATATTCCCTCGGGGATGTGATCCCTGGCAAGTTGACCACACTCCAGTGAATTTTCAAACATTCATTCACATATCGGCAGCATTAATTGGACTTGGTGGGTTATTGGAAGGAGGAGGAGGAGGAGGGGGGAGGAGTGGGGGAAAAGGAACAGAGACAACATTGGGAGAGGAATGTGTTGAGGGAGTCCAGGAAGGATTAAAGGGAGGAGGGGAGATGTGTGTCTGTCAGTGGTCCTCAACCTTCCTAATGCTGCGACCCCTTCAATGGTGGTGACCATCAACCATAAAATACTTTCTGTTGTTACATCATAACTGTAATTTTTCTACTGTTATGAAACGTAATGCAAATATCTGATATGCAACTCCTGTGGGGGTCGTGACCCACAGGTTGAGAATTGCTGGTGTGTATGCTCATTGTCTGTATGTATGAAATGTTCAAAGAAAACCTAGCTTGAGAAGACTGCTGAGTGAGTCTAACACTACAGTCCAGTCTGGGTGGTAAGATGAGAATGTAAGGTGTCACAGGCAGCCCTGAGTGGTCTGTTGGACAGTAGCAATCTTACAGAACAGCAATCCCAGACAAGAGCACTATGTTCCCTGGATAAAATAAAACCGAAACCACGCAACAAAACCAATGAAAACAATATTTCACAATTTTAACAAGCACAAACAAAATGTAGATCACAACACAAACAACAACAACAACAACAAAAATGCTCAAACCTCCGTTCTTTTCTGGCTACCAGGATTGACTACGGCCTCTTGTTCAGTTCCAACTTGGGCAGCCCTCTCTCCTCTCTAGTAAGAATTCCTGCAAGTTCGAATCACAGAATGATCTGTACTGTTTTGTCTTGTGTTTTTGTTTGAGACAGAAATCATGAAATGTTCGCCAGGCTAATCTTAAACTCCTGCCTCAACCTCCCCACTGGCTGGGATTCCAGGTCCATGTTAAGGTGCCTATCATCAGTTCTCTTTTTGATGGAAGGGATTCTTTTATTTTATTTTTACACATATACATTTAGCCTAGCAGTGATGGTGCATGCCTTTAGACCTAGCACCTGAGAGGCAGACGCAGGTGGACCTCTGAATTTGAGGCCAGCCTGGTCTACAGAGTGAGTTCCAGGACAGCCAGGGCTACACAGAGAAACCCTATCTCAAAAAAACCAAACAAACAAACAAAACCTACATTTTAAAAATTAAAATACAATTACATTGTTCCCCTTGCCCCCTTTCCTTTCTTTTCTCCAACCATTCCTTTGTACCCTTCTTGCTCTTTTTCAAATTCATGGATTCTATTTCTTTGTTGTTTTACACACACACACACACACACACACACACACACACACTTAAACATATAAATACAACCTGCTTAATCATTATAAAGTTATCTGTATGCATAAGATTTCAGGGCTGACCACTTGGTATTGGATAACAAATCTAGGGGTTCCCTGGGAAAGACTTTTTCTTCTGTGCCCAGCATGCTTGGCTACAATTCTCTGTCTTGTGTTGAGGCCCCAGGAAATTTCTCTCTCTTCTGTTAGCAGTCTATTGATGTTATCCTTTTTTGGGTCTTGTTTGGGAAGCCATGTTAATTAGGCTTCTCTAACATTTCTAGTAGTTACAATGGCGTAGCAAACTTCCTGTTCCTCTAGATTGGACAGTCTCACCACCCCGACCCCTGCTATGATACCGAGTATTAGGAGTAGGTGTTATGTTCTAGATGTCTCAGTTGGGTCTGGGCCCCACATGCTCAAACACCCTCTGCGTTTTGATCAGTGTAGTTTTCTGTAATGATCTCTGTCGCAAGGAGGTACTTCTTTATGAGGGTACCTATTTGTATGTATAAGGATGATAATTTAGAATGTAGTTAGGAATTACTTTGGCCTAATGAAGTGTCAGTAGCAGGTTCTCTTTTAAGATCCATGACCTTACTAGCTCCTGGTAGTTGGCTCTTTCCAGTACCAGGCATGATTTGTGCTATGCTTGCCATTTTTAGATTCGTAGGTGTCAAGGCTGTGTAGGACTATTGGTTGCTTCCTGCTTGTCTTAGTTAGGGTTTCTGTTGCTGCAACAAAACACTATGTCCAAAAAGCAAGTTGGGGAGGAAAGGGTTTATTTGCCTTACACTTCCAAATTGCTGTTCATCACTGAAGGAAGTCAGGACAGGAACTCAAACTGGGCAGGATTTTGGAGGCAAGGAGATGATGCAGAGGCCAAGGAGGGGTGCTGCTCACTGGCTTGCTTTCCATGGCTTGCTCAGCCCGCTTTGTTACAGAACCCAGGACTGTCAGCCCAGGGATGGCACCACCCACCATTGGCTGGGTCTTCTGCTATTGATCACTAATTGAGAAAATCCTTTATAGCTGGGTCTCATGGAGGCATTTCCTCAACTGAGGCTCCTTCCTCTCTGATGACTCTAGTTTGTGCCAAGTTGACACACGAAATCAGCCAGTACACCACTCTTGGAAGCTTACATGATGCCTTCTGGAACCATGAAGGCTAGTTTTCAGGGAGGAGGCTTTCAGATCAGATCTAGCTCAGATCCTCTGGGTCCTGTATCCAAAGTGTGTGGTGTCTTCAGCAACAGGGACTTACCTTCCATCTCTGGGAGGCAACCAAAAGCAACAGAAATAGTCTACATTTGGGGAATCTCTTGGACAACCCTGATCAACAACTCAAAAAGGGGTTTATGATGCCTTGTGTTGGGGTTTTGTTAGTCTATAGATCTTGGGGAAGCACTGTCAACCTGGATGGTAAATTTTTATTTAAACTGTAAATGCATATGCATACACTGATTTATGTGTATTATATGCAATTTTAGGTAAGTAGGTAATAATTTGATTTCTTATGACTTTTTCAGACATTCTTACTATTATTTTATATTCTTTCTGTATATTAATTTCCTTTCCCTCCCTAGTTAAGCCCCCCCAACCCCCATTTCCCCCATTTCTACCTTCAAATCACTCGTACCTACCATGCCATGTCTTAGTTAGGGTTTCTACTGCTGTGAAGAGACACCATTAACATGGCAACTCTTTTTTTTTTTCCAGAGCTGAGGACCGAACCTAGGGCCTTGCACTTGCTGGGCAAGCGCTCTACCACTGAGCTAAATCCTCAACCCCACCATGGCAACTCTTATAAAGGAAAACATTTAATTGGGGCTGGCTCACAGTTCAGAGGTTTAGTTCATTATCATCATGGTGGGACATGGCAGCATGCAGGCAGACATGGTGATGGAGAAGGTGTGGGAGTCTGTTGCTCACTTTTTGAAGGGTTCTTAGGTGGAGGAGAGAGGAATTAAGAAATGATAGATAGAAAGAAAGACCTAGATGACAAGAAGAAAGACAGAAACACAGGATAGACTCGGGAGGGCCTGGGTCAATACCCAGTAGCCTCATCCTTTATTCAAAAGGGATTTTTGTAATATGCCAAGGGAAGGGGCAAAAGATCTCCCCCTTGCTAGATCAAAGTAGACCCTTCCAAACACCTGGTAACCATGCCCATGGTCAAATCATCTCATTATGCAGCCCTGCTGGGTAAAGCAAGCTCAGAATCTCTGACCCTGAATAAGTTCTCCCTAGATAGCCTTTGGGGACTCCCACAAGAAGGAGCTGAGAGTGGAGAAGCAGCTACATCTTGATAAGCATACAACAGGAAGTGGTCTGAGACACTGGGCATGGCTTGAGCATATACGAGACCTCAAAACCTATCTCCACAGTGACACACTTCCTCCAACAAGACCACACCTACTCCAAGAAAGCCACGCCTCCTAATAGTGCCACTCCCTATGAGCTTACAGGGGCCAATTGCATTCAAACTACCACAACCCCTCTCTATTGTTCCTCTTTCCCAACCCCAATGGTCCCTATTTACTTTCCTGGTTTCTTTAGTTACTCCAGGTTACGTATTCACATTTGAAGATTTGGAGCTAGCAACCACAAATGAGAGAGAACATGCAATGTTTATCTTTCTGGGTCTGGGTGACCTGTCTCAATGTGATCTTTCTAGTTCCATCTATTTATTTGGCTAGATCCCAGTACAAGATTTATCTTTTTTCCCCTGGAACTTGATTTATAGACCAGGCTGTCCTTGAACTCACAGAGAGCAACCTCCTTCTGATTCGAAAGTGCTGGGATTGAAGTTTTGCACCATCACTGCCCAGCTGTCTTCGTGTCTTAATGGCATCTGACCCAGAGCAGAACCTCACTTCACCGAATACCCACTAGACTGCCACCAAATACATGATTTGGGGTTGCTATAATAGATTCATTATTTTTCACATTTTTATTTGGAAGTATTTACACATTTAAAGTTAAACAATGAAGAACTATTTGTGGATAACCTGGATCGACTTGACCTATATCCAGTTCTTGATTACATCTTTCCTCTTCTGAGTGACCAAAGCTCTTTTCACGGGGTCTTACTGAGACATCATGCCTCCCCAGCGTGTATTCATTCATGGTCACTGCAATGAGCAAGGCACTGAACTTGTTCAGCCACAAGTTTTGTCCTCATAGTCATTGCCTACGGGGAATTGACAGAGGAGAAGTTCAGGGCTAGCCAGATGGCTCAGTGTGCAAAGGTACTTGCTGCCGAGCCTAACTCCCTCAGCTGGATCCCTTGAAACTCACAAAGTTGAAGAAGCGTGCTGACTCCAGCAGGTTGTCCTCTGACCTCCACAGGCACGCTGTGCTGCGCGCGCGCACGCACGCACGCGCAGAGAGAGAGAGACAGAGAGAGAGAGAGAATATCAAGAATATCAATGCAATTTTAAAATAACTGGAAGTTTAACGAAATCCATTTGAGTCTTTATGGCTTTGGATCAGGACCTCAACTTGCTAACAGTGTACACATCGGAGACTTTGCGTCTCCATATGCAGATGCTGTATCGAACTCTGGTCAATTTCACCAAAACCCTTCGGGGTTAGGTTTATTTTGTTCTCCCCGGAATATGGTTGCTTAGATTTTTTTTTTTCTCTTTTTGAGACAGAATGTTCTTTCGTAGTCTAGGCTGTTTTCAAACCCCTGTGCTTTAAGAGTTCACCTGGTCTCTGCCTCCCAAGGAGCCTCCTAAGTACCGGCGTATCCTACCCATACTGGAAGAGAGTTCACTTGCGACCAGACTTCTGTTTTTCACATTTGTATGTGAAGTCTGCCTCCCTCAGCCATGCTCACATGTTGGTGCCTTGGTTCCAGCCAATGGGGCTGTTGAGAGATGATTGGACCTGAAGGTGTTAGCCTCACCAATGGGTCAATCCATTGATAAGTCAAAGCTGAATGGACTAGTAGAAGGTGGGGCCTGTTGGGCAAGGGTGGGTCATGGGGGCCAGTATACCTTCCAGGATGTATTTTTTCCTCAGAGTCTCATTTTCTCTCTCTTTTCTTTATCCACTTCCCACTCTACCTCCCTGGTGGGAGCAGCCTCCTCTACTTTCCCCTTCTGACATGATAGTTCGCCTCACCTCAGGCCCACAGAGATGAAGCCCACAGGCCCACAGAGATGACTTCCCCGAAACCTGGGCCAAAAGAAGTCTTCCTGCTTCTAAATCATTTCCCTCTCTCAACAAAAAGCTAACAAACAATAGTATTATTTGGCAAAATTGTTTTCTAGCTCTCTCACACCTGTTTCTGGCCAATCGGCATTTTAAGTATTTTTTTTTTTTTATAAGAGCAAGGTTTTGTAGGAAGGGAATGACAGGAGTCTAGCACCGTCTGTATGCAGAGCTTGAATAAATGTCTCCGTGTGAGATCCAGGACAGGCACCAAAAACTACACGGAGAAACCCTGTCTCGAAAAACCAAAAAAATAAATTAAAAGAAAAAGTCCTTACAAGCCGGACGGTGGTGGTGCATCGCTTTAATCTCAGCACTCAGGGAGGCAGAGGCAGGTGGATCTCTGTGAGTTCGAGGCCAGCCTGGTCTACAAAATGAGTTCCAGGACAGCCAAAGCTACACAGAGAAGCCTTGTCTCCAAAAACAAAACAAAACAAACAAACAAACAAAAAACCAAAAAAAAAAAAAAAACGAAAAGAAAGAAAGAAAAGAAAGAAAAAAGAAAAAAGCCCTTACAAGGACTCATCTTCAGCCTTTGTCTTTGATTTCCCCAGAATAGCTCTGTTTCGTTCCAGCTGCACTGAACTGGAAGATTTTATCTGTCTTTGGATCAGCAACAACAGTTGGTCTTGAGCCAGATTCCTGAGACACAGAGCCAAGTACCTTCCTCAAAGGCCATTTGGGTCTCATACAGCCATGCCCATTCCAGGCTAACACCTGCCTCCTTCATGGTTATGTTTTCTATGGATGATAACATGTACCCTTAGTTTTCCAAATGGCACAGTTTTACCAGGGAGAATTTGAAATGCTGTTGCCAATTGGAGGCAATGTTGACATGAACAAGATTGTTCATTCAGGCGGTGGATCAGAACAAAAGAATGAAGAAACTCTCAGGAGAGCATTGTTGTCTTGCTTGTCTAAAAGAGCAAAAACTTTTGTTTAACCTCAGAAACAAGCCCTGCTCCATTTTTGTGCTGGGAGATTAATAAGAACTGACATTGTAATTGTACGGCTTGATAAAATTGTCAAGGACTCAAACGATGTCGAAACCAACCGCGTGTCGCCTTCTTTTGTGTGTATATGTGGAGTATTTATTTTTCTATTTCTAAAACTCTTTCCTCTCCTTGCAAAGGGAACATAATTAGCCTTTTTCAAAACAATTTTGTATTTTTTTTGAACCTGAATACCTCACATTTTTTTTCTTTTCTTTTTCTCCTTGTTTTCCTGCTCTCGGGAAACTTTAAAGATTAATTGCTTTTAAAGAAGTATTTAGTTGCAGGCTCCCCTGAAGGAATACAGGGCAGATAAGCAGTCAAAAGTATTGGAAAGAAAGAAAGTAGTTATTAAGCTGTGTTTCTTCTTGTTGACACTAAAAAGTATATTTGCATAATAACCCATCTAACAGCTAGAGATAAGAGGGAAGGGGGCTTTTATTCTAAGATAAAAAAAAAGATTTTTTTTTGTCTTGATTGAGTGTCTGTAAAAATTACTTGGCTATATGAAAGTAATGTCAGTATAGTTCTTTAGTTTGTTCAAGGTTGGGGTCAAATATCTTACGATTAAACTTCTTACGTTGGTTTTACGAGTTCAATCAATCTTCACTGTTTCTATAACTTGCTTTAAGTCCATGATGATGGATCTAAAACTGTCTTCAGCTAAATGAAATCATAAGGGACATCTGCTTACAAAGGGTTCAACTTCACCAGCTCTGTCCAACGTTACAAATCATAAGGATTTATGTCTTGATGAAGTACAATGTTCAGTTGAATGATCAGGCAACGAGATAATGCTCAGATTCAAAGAGATTCCAAGAAGGAAATATAGAACACTGATACTAAACACACATTTAAATTACTTCTGTTGTCTAAATCTCCAAGACTCACCAAATATGCAAATGCATTTAGAACATTTACCCAGCTATTCATATCTGTAATCTTAGGATATTTCAGCCTCCTCAAATTTTTAGAATTACATAAAATAAGCATTGTGGAGAAAAGTAGCTGAGCAGGTTTTGATCTTCAAATTCCCTAAATTTTCTTTTGTGTCTGGAGCAAAGAAAAGTTGATTCCAATTTTTAAATATGACAACTAAGGGTTAGGGGTGTAGCTCAAGGTGGAGTGTCTACTCAGCATGCACAGGCCGCACATTCACATAACAGCCACATAACCGAGAGACGTAAGGAAAACAGCACAGAGGAACACAGAAGAGAGAAAGGGGGAAATAATTAGATCTGTCTAAAACTCTCCAAAGGTTAGCAAATTCAAAACTGTATAAGGATTCTTTTTTTGGGAGGTGGGTTGTTTTTTTTTCGAGACAGGGTTTCTCTGTGTCGTTTTTTGTTCCTGTCCTGGATCTCCCTCTGTAGACCAGGTTGGCCTCGAACTCACAGAGATCCGCCTGGCTCTGCCTCCCGAGTGCTGGGATTAAAGGCGTGCGCCACCACCACCTCGCTTGTATAAGGATTCTTTTGTTTCCCAAACTTAGAATATAAAAGTAAGATGGACAATAGCGATGGATTTTTCTTCTTAGGCAATTTGTACTTAGGTAAAATGTGTTGCTACAAATATTGTTCTATGATTGTATACCTTTAAAATATTATTTTATTTTATGGGTATGAGTATCTTACCTACATGTATGCCCGTGCACTTGTACGTGCCTGGTGCCCAAGGAGGCCAGAAGAGGCCATCACATCCCTTGGAACTGGCGTTACAGCCATTTGTGAGCTGTTTTGTAAGTGCTGGGAATCAAACCTGGGTCCTGTAGATGAGCAGTCAATGCTCTCAATTGTTGAGCCATCCCTAGCCCCAGCGACTCTATGCTTTTCAAGTAAAAAAAGTTAGTACATGTTTAGACGCATGAAAATGTATATGAACTGTCTACCAAAACACTTTTTCAGGATTCTCTCTGTCTCTCTGTCTCTGTCTCTGTCCTTCTCTCTGTCTCTCTCTGAATCTGTTTTTGCAGACCTGAAGATCGAGCACAGGGCCTCATGCATTCTAGGTAAGTGCTCATCCCTGAACTACACCTCTGGTTCCTTTCTTAGGATTCTAGGTTCACACCCCTTTTTATTTATAGGAAGTCTCAATAAACACTAGTAACGCACATACATGGTATATTTGCTCATTTTCCTTTACTGTAACAAAATACACAAGGCTGGATAATTTTTTTTTAAGTTTATTTAGCTCCTACTTCTAGAGGTTTAGACATATTGCAGCAGCTTCTGCATGGCTCACGAGAGGGGATTTGTGTGGAAGAGATGAGCTCCACAGACTCTTCTGTGACTAGAAGACACCCATCAGTTCGCAGCAAGTCACCCAACCTTTGTAAAATGTCACTACCACAGCCACTCACCTTCTCCTGCTTTGAAAAAGGAGAACCCAGCTATGACTTAAACCCTGTTAGAGAATTCTCCAGCCCTGCGGACCTTCTAAGGACTGCCTTAAACATTCTTGACTTAAGTTTTTCAGAACTCATACTTGAAAAAAAAATAAAATAAAAATAAAAAAACTAAAATTTGCCAAACAGGACATGCTGTCACAGACTTGAATCCATCCTTGAAATTTGCTGTGGCATTGGGGATTGAACCCAGGCCTCATACATGCCAGGCAAGCACTCTACTGTTGAGCCACATCCCCAGCCTGATAGCTAATTTCGTCAAGTGCCCGAATTAATTATTCAGCAGGTTAACAACAGATGAAAATATTTAGACTGATAAATTTTATTTGTGTTAGCCCATGATTTCAAAATGCTTTAGAAACAGAGACAGTTTTTGACCATTATAGGAGGCTTTATAAAACGGACAGTCAATTTGTGCATCCTGGGACATTTTGCTAGACCTAAAGAGATAGCCAAAAATAAGAGCGCTTAGCAAAATCCTTCCATGACATCACCCAGAACAGCAGGAAGAGAATAGCCCTGATGTGCAATATGGTTAGACTATGAAACGTCCCTTGAGGTTCATATGTTGACTGGTCCTCAGCTAGTGGTGATATTTTGGGAGGTTCTGTCAACTAGGAAATAGAGTCTCACTGGAGGAATCAGGTCACTGGAGGTGTGCCTCTGAAGGGTATAGAGTCCTTACTCCCTTTCCTCTCTCTTACATCCTGTTCCTCCTAAGGTGAACAAGCTCCTCCACATACTCCCGCTGCCGGAATGTTGAGCCTCATGATGAACGTGACGGAAGCAGCCATGATGGACGAGAAACTCTGCATCCTTGAGCCCAGATAAGTCTCTTCCTTCCTTCTGTAGTTTATGTCAGGTATTTAACCACAGCAACGCTGGAGTGACTAACGAAACATTGACCCACCTTGGTGAAGCTGTTTTTAAAGAATGTTTATTTAATTAGTGTGTGTGTGTGTGTGTGTGTGTGTGTGTGTGTGTGTGTGTGTGTGTGTGTGTTTATGTGTGCTCATGCCTGAAGAAGAGAGAGGGTATCCAACAGAATCCCCTGACACTGGAGTTACAAGCAGCTGTGAGTTGCCATGAGGGTGCTGGGAACAGAATGCTGGTCCTTTGGAAGAGCAACCAGTGCCCTAACTGCTGAGCTATCTCTCCAGCCCATGGTGGGGCAATTTTTAAAAAGCATTGTTCATAATGTTACCAATGTCTTATTTGTCTTGTCATTACAAGTGAGTCTATCATTTGCTTTGGATCTTCACTCAGATATAACATTCTGAGTAACGTTTCCCCTGATTTCCCTTTCTGGTTAAGAAATGTCTTCTTGCCGGGCGGTGGTGGCGGCGCACGCCTTTAATCTCAGCACTTGGGAGGCAGAGACAGGAGGATCTCTGTGAGTTTGAGGCCAGCCTGGGCTACAGAGTGAGTTCCAGGAAAGGCGCAAAGCTACACAGAGAAACCCTGTCTTGAAAAACAAACAAACAAACAAGCAAAAAAACAAAACAAAACAAAACAAAAAAAGAAATGTCTTCTCCCCTATCTTCCTGCTTATTGCATTTTAGGAATTTGTCTATCATCACATTCTCTATTAGAATGTAAAGTGTGTGTGTGTGTGTGTGTGTGTGTGTGTGTGTCTGTGTGTGTGTGTATGAGAGAGAGAGAGAGAGAGAGAGAGAGAGAGAGAGAGAGAGAGAGAGAGAGAGAGAGAGTCACATAGCCCAAGCTGTCTACATGGTAGAGGATGACCTTGATCTTCTGATCCTCCTGCCTCTACCTCCCAAGGGTGTGAAAACCAAGGTGTATGTAGCCGTACCTAGTTTATGTGGTCTTTGGATCAGAACCCAGAGCCTCATGCATGCTGGACAAACATTCTACCAAATGAGCTGCAAACCCAACCTTCATGAGAGTTTGTGTTTCATTTTGTGTTATTCTTGATACCTAAAAATGGAGAGCACCTAATAATACTGGATAAACATGATTCAAGAAGTCTGGTCTCTCAACTCCCACTGTGTTTGAACACATTCATCTATTCATCCCATAAACCATGCCTGTTATGTTCAGTTAAAGTTTCTTTTTTTCCAGGGCTGGGGATGGAGTCGAGGGCCTCACACATGCTAGGCCAATACTCTACCTTTGAGTTAAAGCCTTGGGCCTCTGTTTTCTTTAAACACTGTGTTGACAGCTGGTGACCAGCAGTGACTAAGCCCTGCCATTAAGGAGGTTGTGGTTGAGTCAGGGGAAAACATGTACAAGTGAATTGGCCATTAAAACACCATGGGATAAGTGCTGTGATAGGCAGAGAAACTGCTAGAACATGGGACATCCCACAAAGCCTGTCAGACTCATCAAGCTCAGACTTGGGAGAAATACACATTTCCTGAAGGGAGCAGTGTCTCAACAAAGACGTGACGACCGGGGGTTAATCTGAGTTAAAAAAAAAAAAAAATGAGAGTATTTCCAACTGAGAATGATCTAGGCAAAGTCTGAGCAGCAAGAAGTTGTGGCTCACGTCTCTTGGACCTGCTAATCTACTTCCAGGTTGGTCTCTGCACAAGTTGTTGTTCCCTCTGCTGGGAATGTCAGGGGTGGGGCAGGGGTGGGGGCTCAGCCTGTTGATCGCTGTGGTAGTTTGAGTGTAATTGGCCCCCATAAGCCCATAGAGAGTGGCACTTTTAGGAGGGGTGGCCTTGTTGGAGGAAGTGCGTCACTGTGGGTGTGGGCTTTGATGTTTCCTATGCTCAGGATACTGCCCACTGTCTCAGTCGACTTCCTGATGCCTGCAAGATGTGGGACTCTCAGCTATTCCTCCAGTACCATGTCTGTCTGCATGCTGCCGTGCTCCCCCACCATGATGATAACGAACTGAGCCTCTGAAACTGTAAGCAAGCCCCAATTAAATGCTTTGTTTATAAGAGTTGCCGTGGTCATGGTGTCTCTTCACAGCAATAAAAACCCTAAGACAATCATTTACTCACCTCTGTATTCTGAAAGCCTTGTGAAGGGTGTGTGTTTACCTTTGGCAACAGTTTAGAGAGCCCCTAATAAGAGTGACAGCCGGAGATATCTGGTAACAGCATTCAAGGAGGACATGATCTCTGTATTTACCACAGTCCTTTTTCCCCATAAACATAAACAACATAAGATCATAAGTCATGATCTTAAATAAATAGGTCATATTCAAATCTCTCTAACGAGAAAGTGTGGGGGCTGGAGAGATGGCTCAATGGTCAAGGATACTTGTTACTCTTGCATAGGACCTGGGGTTGGTTCCCAGCATCCACATGGTGGTTCACAATCATCCATTACTTCACTTCCAGGGGATCTTATGCTTTCTTTTGACCTCTGTGGACACCAGGCATGCACATGGTACACATTGTACACACTCATACATATAAAATAAGTAAATAATAAGTAAACCCTTTTTAATGTGCATATTTTATTTAAAAAATTTGTGAGCGTGTGGGGTGCTGTGGGATGTTCTGTATGGCAAATGTGTTGCTGATTAGTCAATAAATAAAACACTGATTGGCCATTGGCTAGGCAGGAAGTGTAGGCGGGACAAGGAGGAGAATAAAGCTGGGAAGTGGAAGGCTGAGTCAGAGAGACACTGCCAGCTGCCACGATGAGAAACAACATGTGAAGATGCCAGTAAGTCACGAGCCATGTGGCAAGGTATAGATTAATGGAAATGGATTAATTTAAGCTGTAAGAACAGTTAGCAAGAAGCCTGCCATGGCCATACAGTTTGTAAGCAATATAAGTCTCTGTGTTTGCTTGGTTGGGTCTGAGTGGCTGTGGGACTGGCAGGTGAGAGAGATTTGTCCTGACTGTGGGCCAGGCAGGAAAACTCAAGCTACAGTGGGGTGTGTGTTGGTGAGTGTATATATGTGTGGGACATATAAGTGGTATAGAAGCCTGTGTAGGGAGAGGAGTGGATGAGCATGCCTGTGCATTTGTGGAGGCTGGAAGAAGACATCGCTGTTCTGTTCAATCTCTCTACCTTATCCCCTCAAGACAGGGTCTTTCACTAGAATTGGAGCCAGGTTGGCAGTTTGAAAACCCCAGCATCCCTCCTGTCTCTGCCTGCTTGGTCCTCCCAAGGGTACTGGTGCGCAGGTAGCCACACCCAGCCTTGTATATTTATGCTGGGATTTGAACTCGGATCCTCATTCTTTGCTAGCAAGTCTTTTTACCCACCAAACTGTCTCCCTCGCCCCAAGAACGTGTATATTTTTAAACTATGGGCAAGTATCCAAGATGTATGACAGAATTTATTGCCCTGAAATATGCTAGGAATACGTTTCTTTCAGGGAACTTGGGATCCAAGGCTGCTGTCATGTCGCTTCCTTTACATTTGATGGGCAACATTCTTGTTCCAGAACTTGGGTTTGCTTCACCCTGTTAGATGGCTAATATTTTCCATGACAGACTGCAGATCCCTCTGTCCTCTGACTTTCATTTTTCCATCCCATTTCCATGACATCAGGAGCCAACTATCCAAACCGATTTTAAACAACTTCATATTCTAGCCCCATGCTTTCAAGTTGTTTGGTGTTATTCTTTTATAGTAGACAGTCTTTCTTCAGTTGACTCATAAAGTAACAAACTTTACTGACTTACTGAAACGTTTTCAACATAACAGAAATCATGGAAGAATTTTGCTAGGGCTGGGAGCACGGCTCAGTGATGGCCCATGCTTATAATGCAGCTACCGGGGACGCTAAAGCAAGATTATTACTTGAGCTCAGAAGTTTGACATAAGCCTGGGTAACAATACGGTGAGACTCTGTCTTAACTTTTTTATTTTACTTACATACTTTTAATTAAAAAATTTATTTATTTTTAAGTGTATGAGCCTTTTGCCTGCATATATGTCTGTGTACCCCATGGTGTGTGTATTGCCTGCAGTCTGGAAGAAGGCATTGTTCCGCTGGAACTGGAGTTACAGATGCTTGTGAGCTACAATGTGGGTACGAGGAATCAAACCTGAGTCTTCTGGAAGAATAGAGACGTACAAGAAAGCAAAACAAATCAAGCACATACAAATAAATACATGTAACCTGGCAGAGCCAGGCTGATCTCTGTCAGTTCAAGGCCAGCCTGGTCTACAGGACAAGATCCAGAACAGGCACCAAAATTACACAAAGAAACCCTGTCTTGAAATGCCCCCACCACCACCAAAAGTATGGAAATGCCATAATGAAACCCTCTGTTACTTATAGTTAATATATACAAGTAAAAGTTTTTAAAGGGAAGATTCCTCAGGGCAGTGCCAGATGATCTGAGTCTCAAAACAGTGGAAGAATCAGTCAACCCCAAGTTTTTATTGTATTGCATGTTCATCACAGAGGAGGCTGGGAAGGTCGCCAAATAGCATGGGTACACCATGGGGATCCATTAAAGAGGTTTGTTTGTTTGTTTGTTTGTTTGTTTGTTTGTTTGTTTGTTTTGAGACAGGGTTTCTCTGTGCAGCCATGACTGTCCTGGAACTTGCTCAGTAGACCAGGCTGACCTTGAACTCAGCAATCCTCCTACCTCTGCCTTTCGAACGCTAGGATTAAAGGCTTGCGCTACCAAGCCCGGCTCCAGTAAAGAGTTCTAAGCAAAGAAGTGTCATGTATTTTTCAAAACCACCTGTACTGGCACAGCAGGAGGAGTTTGCAGTGTGCCCGATCCAGAAGTTTTAGATCACTGTACAGGCTTGTCAGAAACACATTCTTAGGCTGGGGATGTAGCGCATGCACAAAGACCATGCTTTGGTCTCCCGTGCCTCAACCAAACCAAACCAAACCTACAAAATAACAACAAAAAGTAAATAACAGCAGCAACAACAAAAACAGCTTCCAGGCTCCATCTTCCCAGACCTCCTGAACAGAACCCGGGAGTAAGCTGAGCAGTCAGTTTTAACAAGTCCTCCAGAAGTTTCTGATAGAGGCTGAAGTTTGAGGACCATTGCTCTGACCCGGTGGGGACGCTGACAATGTCGGTCGGGTTAGGGTAAGGCCAGTGAAGAGCTCCGCTCAGGTGCAAGATTGTAAAGGGTAACAAAACCCTCCATAGTCAAGATAAGCCATCGTTTAACGCGATATTTTTAAAAATAAAAATTAGATGCAGCTTTCCTGAGATGAACAACGTTTCCAGTAAGGACTGCCTGTTTGTTTCAGGAAGCCGGGCTATTGTGCAATGAGGACCGCTCTTGCCAGCCAGCCTTTGGGTTCCCAAGGCCCATGAGGCTCTTACGCTCCCCAGCAGGCACACTTAGGAGGCTGACAAAGGCGAGTGAACAGACGTGGTAGCTCACATAGCCCACAGGTGCCCCCCACGTTCAGGAGGACCCCACACTTAGAAGGTCCCGTGCTTACATAAATGCCGTCATTGTTTTGAAATTCTTAATACATGTTTTGGAAAGGGGGCCCTGCGTCTTCATCTTGTGCTGGGCTCTCTTTAACGACTCTTGGGGTTTTTTTTCCCCCCCTTCAAATTTTACCTACCTCTGAATAGAGTGAATTCCTTCTTGTTTATTGTTACCATGGGACTTTCCAGAACTCTTGTGTTTCAAAATATGAGAAGACATTTCGGTAAATGCATACTGAGCACACCTTTTCCCCCGCTTTTGCCTTAGGCTCCAACCTGACTTGGCGCCAAGTCACAGTACAAATCTGGAGGTGTGTGCGTGAGTGTTTTAGCATATGCGTGTCTGTGTGTGTATGTGTGTGCCCATGTGCACACGTGCGTGTGAGGCCAGAAGCTGATGTCAGCATTCTCCTTGATCCCTTTCCACCTTAATTTCTCAGATATGGTTTCTCATTGGACATGAAGCTCACTGATTTGGCAATACCAACTGGATTGTGAGCACCAAGGATATTCCTATTTCTGCCTCTTCTAGGCCAATGCTAAATGTCTTTTTGTTTTTTTAACATGGCTTCTAGGGACCCAAATGCAGGTTCTCATGTTAGCGTGGCAAGGCCTTTACCAACTGAGCCAGCTCCTCAGCCTGCCCCGGTGGAGGCATTTAAAATATATATATATATTTATTTATTTATTCATATGGGTGTTTGAGACTTTGTTTCCTTTTCTTTCTTTCTTTTCTTTTTTTGGACTGGTATGACCAGTGGGTGCTATTGATTGGCATCTGATAGATAGAGGCCAGAGATACCACAGAAAAATTCTGTAACGCCCAGGACAGCTCCCACAAGCAGGAATCCTGGTTTCCTGAGTGTATGAACGTGTGTGTCTCCATATTTATGTGCATTTGGGGGGTGTTTTTTTTTTTCCTTTGGCTCTTCTTTCCTGTTTGGTTGTTTTGTCATATTCTGATTTGTTTGTGTTTTTTTTTAATTTATCTTATTTTATTTCATGATTATTCCTTACATGCCTGTTTGTTTTCTAAGGAGAGACAGAAAGGCTGTGGATCCGGATGGGTGGAAGGTAGGGAGGAGCTGGGAGGAGTAGGGGGAGGGGAAACCGTGATTAGAATATATGATATGAAAAAAAAAACCCTCTATTTTCAATAAAAGAAAAGAAACAAATGTCCGACGTGCCGAGGCTGAGAAGCTCCCAGGGGAGGGGAGGTTTCCAGCATCACAATGTAGGCAGCGACAGCAAATGTGGAGCTGTCTAAGACTTGACGGTTCATCAGCCGGGGGAGTAGAGAAAGAAAGCCTTCCAGAATTTTCTCTTGCTCATGGCTCAGGTTAGCACAGAGAATTCAGGAGGAAGCACTGGGTAGAGAGAGGCGAGGGAGAGTGGTCCTCAGGCAGGAGATCTAGACCGGAAGCTCTGAAGACAGGGATTTCACCATGTCCTCTGGTTCCTCTGCTGTGTCAAGACCTCGGGGCAGTCCATCTCTCATATCTTAGAGAATGAAGCCTACAGATAAATTAGGGGGACAAGAAATGCCTTTAAAAAAAAATACAGAGTCTTACTATATAGCCATGACTGCCTAGAATTTGCTATTTAGACCAGGCTGGCCTGGAACTCATAGAGATCTACTTGCCTCTGCTTCCTGAGTACTAGGATTAAAGGCATGGACCACACTCAGCCCGAAGAAATGCAACTTTTTTTTGGGGGGGGGGGGCGCTTTTTTAAGTTCCAAAGTGTTTTCCTGAAAATCATCTTGCAGAAATATTTTTGTGCGTTTTAAGTATTTAAACTTCTTTCTAAAATTATGGAGCTCACTGTCATGTGGGGGGACAATGGGTGAGAATCGTATCGCTTTTCCTCGAAAGGAACTAAAGTTTATATCAGTGGGAGATGAGGAAGGACCAAAGGATGCAGATGAAAGAATGGCTGAGACTGCCTGTCAGGTCAGAGAACACCAAATGGGCAGGAGCAGAGGGGGAAAAACCTCCCAGGATCCCCTGGAGCAGATATAAGGAGTCAGCTTTCCTGGTAGCACCAAAGTGCACCCTATGGGGAGAGCAATCTATCGGCACCTGCCTTGGAACCACAGGAATGGCACCTGCCTGTTGGCAGCCCCCCTTCCCAATGGAGCACAACTCTTGGAGCACCAGGATAGAAGCAATGCCCGTCATCTCTTCCTAGGTAGAGCCAAAGGGAATAAAGGGACCCCGGCTTACTGGGAGGTGGTGGCACACGCCTTTAATTGCAGCACTCGGGAGGCAGAGGCAGGTGGATCTCTGTGAGTTGGAGACCAGCCTGGTCTACAGATGGAGTTCCAAGACAGCCAAGGCTCCACACAGAAACCTTGTCTCAAAAAAGAAAACAACAACAACAAAAAAGGAGCCAGGCTCTGTTATAGATGAACATGGACGACAACTCCCACTACTTTGGTTGAATATCTCTAGAACTGTTTCTGGGAGGATCTTTTCTTTCACTTTTCATATCAGCAGAGAGGAACTCATGTTTCACCCCACTTGCATTCAACATCCTCTGTTGTCATAATGAAAAGCAGAGATTTTTCTTTGCCACAGTCTTAGAGAATACATTTTCTGAGGGTGGTTGTTTTTTTGATTTTTAAAGCTCTGTGTATTTCTTTCTTTTCTCTGTGCTTCTGGATGCCTTTGGAGGCAGAGATGTTATATTGCCCCACTCTATACCTCTAGACCTGGTTAGGGTGAGGGTTAGGGCTCTGACAAGTATAGATGTCTCAGTGGATGCTGTGGAGCAGGTCTACCGCTTAGGATCAAGGTGCCTGTTCCCCATATGCAGTCATGTCGTCCATGGTAGCTCATGGCTAGTCTATTGACTACTGGATTCAGAAATGTCAAGGCTCAGTCTGTTTGCCCGGCCAACTTCATGGCTCATAGCAGGATTGGCCCAGGCCTCTGTTGCAAGTTCATCCCAGTTCAAATCTTTCCAGCCAGTTCTTTTTTTCTCTCAAGCCCGTACAAGGATTGACCTCAAGAGTATTCCCCAGCCAACCCTCCCTTACACACGTCTCTGCCTGAAGTCTGTTTCCTGGGAAACCAACTAAGACAGTGTTTAATAAACATTTGCTGAAGAAATGAATGAAAGGGCTCTCCCACAGTTCTCGTCCTGAGTTGAAATATTGTGGAAAACATTTGACCTTTATTTGTATATTTAACATTTCAGTTTGTCATCTCAGGCCTTACAGGTCAGATCTCACACTCGAATCATTCACCCGACCCCAGGGTCGTGCATGGCTTACATGATGACAGTATCGATGCCCAGTTGTTGTAGTTATATTGTCACTTGACCAACGGATGGCAGAGGTGACACTTGGAAAGCCGATCTTTCTGACCCTGGGTCCTCTATGCCAGGGTTTAACATGAAACCCAAATTACCCATTTAGTGCCATTAATCCCCAAGCCATTGTCATGCCATTGTTGTGCTTCGTAGGGAAGCGTCGCTGCTGCAAATAGCTTTGTTTGCATTTAGGAAAAGAAGAGTGTGGAAGAGACTAGAAAGAGCCCTGTCTAAGTGTCAGGATCCCTGCACACCAGCCACTTGCCCCATTTAACCTGTGTCTTCATCTGTCAACTAGAGAATTCCAGGTCTATGGGCTTCATGGGTCCGTACTGAGGAAGGGTAGGTGCTTGGCTGAACTCCTTCCCAGTCCAGGAAGGCTCTGGGTGAACAGAGGCACCTGGCCTGGGCCCCTTGTGTCCCAGGGTTCTCTAAAAAGGTCCTGATAATATACCCTTTAGCCTAAGCCAGACCCCAGGGCCCAGCATTGCTTCCTCCTCTGTGAGGCCCTCCCAAATATTTAAAAGAGCACCAAGTTCCCCTACATGCTGGGGCAGACAGTGCACTTTATTTCTCCCAGGAATCCACATCTTGGTCCCCTTTTGCTTGTGCATGCTGTGAGGTGGTGGCTGGTTGACCTAGCTTGGATGAGCTTTTCACACTTCACTGTCTGGATGTCCCTATTCTCACACCCATGGCTGGCCAAGGGCAGCAGCTAGCCTCAGCAAAGGCAGTGCACTTGCTCTGTGCAGTATTGCTGGAGTTTTGTCTCATTCCACGCAGAGTGTGTGAATCAATGAAATGGGCTGGGGGTAGACAGCCAGGTGAGAACTGGGAAGCCAGTCTTGTTTACAAACGGAGGCCGATGGAGTGAGAAGTTATGTTGTCATTCTCCCGTCCTAGTTTTTTAAACTTAGGGAATGTATGAGCTTCCCACTGATGCTGTAACAAAGAGCACACGGTTAGTGGCTTAACATCACACGTTCATTGTTCTGGTGGTCCAAAGTTGAAATAGATCCTAATTATCAAAGTAGCATCTGTGCTGGCTGGAGGCTCTAGGGAGATTCCTTTCCTTGGCTTTTTATTTTAATTTTTTTTTTTTTTTCCGAGACAGGGTTTCTTTGTGTAGCTTTGCGCCTTTCCTGGAACTCACTTGGTAGTCCAGGCTGGCCTCGAACTCACAGAGATCCGCCTGGCTCTGCCTCCCGAGTGCTGGGATTAAAGGCGTGCGCCACCACCACCCGGCTTATTTTAATTTTTTAAAATTTATTTTTGTTATTTTATGTGCATGAGCATGTTGCCTGCATGTATATCTGTGCACCATATGCATGCCTGGTGACCAAGGAGATGGTGAGCCTCCATGCGGGTGCTAGGAATGGAACCCTGGTCCTTTGCAACTACAACAAGGGCTCTTAACCACGAAGCTAACTCTCCAGCCACTGTATTTTTTTTAAACAAAATTAGATATGATATTCCTACATCTTGGGATTACCATATGACCACCTTTGGGGTCATGTCATTCAGCCTGCTGAGAGTTTGTGGTTTAGGGTCTAAGGAGAATGAGACTACTTGTTGAACACTCATTGTGTTTCAGAAACTATGGCAGATCCTTTACACGTACCATCTCATTTAATTCTCACACCAGTGTATCAAAGAAGGGTGTGTGTGTGTGTGTGTGTGTGTGTGTGTGTGTGTGTGTGCGTGCGCGCGCGCGCGCGCACGCGTGCGTGAAGTCAGAGAACAACTTTCAGCAATTGTTCTTTCCTTCCACCATGTGAGTCCTGGAGATTTTGTTTTGTTTTGTTTTGTTTTGTTTTGTTTTTCAAGACAGGGTTTCTCTGTGTAGCTTTGAGCCTTTCCTGGAACTCACTCTCTAGCTCTGCCTCCCGAGTGCTGGGATTAAAGGCATGCGCCACTGTGCCTGGCTCGGTCCTGGGGATTTTACTCTGGTTGCCAGGTGTGGCAGCAAGAGCCCTTACCTACCGGGCCATCTTGCCGGCCCATTATATTTGTTTATGTATCTACTTACTTATTTATTGGAGACAGGGTCTCATGCAGCCCGGGTTACCTTGGCCTCATTATCTACTTGAGAATGATCTTGAACTCTTGCTTTTCCGGCTTCACTCTTAAGTATGTGAACCACTCTGTGTGGCTTTGCAGGACTTTTTTAAAATGTAAGGTCAACATTTTACTACTCAGTACTAGAGTTTTGTGTGAGGGTATTTTGTGTGTATGGTTGCATGCGTATATGTGCGTACACATGCACATGTGTGGGGAAGCCAGAGGACAATCTTGGGTATCATTTTCCCTCAGGCGCCATCCAACTTTTTTTTTTTTTTTTTAAGACAAGGTCTCTTATTGGCCAGAAGGGTGGTGCTCACGGTAAGTGCTCTAATAAGGCCGGCTGTGGTTGTTATTGTCTGCTGGCCCCATCTCTCCCTGGGATCTCCTCCCTCAAATTCCTGCTCACTTTGGCAGACAGAATCCCACTCAGTCCAAGCTAAATCCAGCCAAGGTGGGCAGATGTTGGCACAGGAACAGTGTCAGGAGTCACCTAAGAGTACTGCACCCAGTTGCTCAAAGAAGACAGGGTTTTTGTAAAACGTTTGAGCATACAGTAAAATGGCCCTACCCTGTAGACTTTCTTCCAGGAGTGTCTGTCATGCTCAGATGGCTCCAGGGACCCGCCTTCACTAGGGTGATGAGGGAGTGAGGGAAGGACAGACACACAGAGAAAAAACCGGATCAGGTAACCTGGGTTCTCAGATGGGGAAGCCTCATCACCCCCGAGCTCAGCGGGGTTTTTCCATAGAGCCGAACAGAAAGACAGGCTTAGTTATTCTGGGTAGGAGCAGCCTCTGTAGCCGTCTTCAGCCATAAACATTCAGGGAGAGAAAGCTATGGGGAAGACATTCTGCACACACTATCAACATCTGTGCATGGACCAAAGGAAGGCTTTGCCATCCTCTGAGTCTCATCATTGGGAGTGAGGGGTGCCATTTTCCCATGGGTCTGAGGCTACGGTCCTTGACATGACCAGCTTATGTCAACAATACTCATTCACTTAGGACTTCACTCAGGGCTTCTACCTGATTTTGCCTTGAATCATCAAAAGTGTTAATTGACTATGTTAGCTGATTCCTGAAAATGCCCCAATTATGGGCCAGAGAGATGGCTCAGCAGTCAGGAGCACTGGCTGCTCTTCCAGAGGACCTGGGTTCAATTCCCAGCACCCACGTGGTGGCTTACAACTGCCCACAGCTCCAGTTCCAGTGGATCTGATGCCTTCTTCTCTCTTCCACAGGCACTGGGCACACATGTGGTATACAGACATACACAGAAGCAAAGCACACACATACATTTTTTTTTAAATGTCCCAGAGAGCTGTTTTGTGGGCCCTCCACCTAGCCCTGCTGAAGGGTAAAAATCGCTGTGCCTTTTATTTACTGCCTCTTCTTAATTGGTCACTGTGCTGCTGATCTGGGTTTGAATCCATCTGGGATTTGCAAGCATGACTCTATCCCACAAAGGGAGCAGTATGTACTAGTCTCTCCCATAGGGAGGCTTGAGAATTGTGATTACATATGGATAGGCGGTGTTTTCCATGGGTAGGGCTATGCATTTTAAGTCTGTATATGTTTTCATAACCTCTTCCTAACTTTAAGATGACAATAATACAACTGAAATTAAAAAATAATTAAAATTTTTTTTTTTGGTAATTTGAAGTGTTTTCATTAGCAACTTTATACAAACGGATCTTGCTGGTGAGTGGTGGCACAACCCATTAATCCTGCCCCCTAAGTGGCAGAAGTAGGTCAATTTCTGTGAGTCTGAGGACTGGTCTACAAAGTGAGTTCCAGGCCAACTGGGGTGAGAGACCTTAAACAAACAAACAAATGTATATATTAATACATATATATGGTGATATTTTATTTGCGCTGAAATGTGATTTTATTTGTATGTTAATAAAGTTGCCTGGAGATCAGAAGTCACAGGGAGCCATAAGCAGGAGTCAGGCGGTGGTAGCACACGCCCTTAATCCAATCACATGGCAGGCAGTCTCTGTGGTCAAGGACACATCCAAAGCAAGGTGACCTGAACTTTTAATCTCAGTACCAACCATAGAGACCTGGAGGTCTGTATAGACAGACAGTGACGAGGAAGTCATATGGTTGGGTTTAGAGTCAATGAGAAGGCAGAACAGAAAGGCAATAAAAAGATAGGACACAGGGTTGGAGATTTAGCTCAGTGGTAGAGCGCTTGCCTAGCAAGCACAAGGCCCTGGGTTCGGTCCTCAGCTCTGGAAAAAAAAAGAAAAAAGAGCCGGGCGGTGGTGGCGCACGCCTTTAATCCCAGCACTCGGGAGGCAGAGCCAGGCGGATCTCTGTGAGTTCGAGGCCAGCCTGGACTACCAAGTGAGTTCCAGGAAAGGCGCAAAGCTACACAGAGAAACCCTGTCTCGAAAAAACCAAAAAAAAAAAAAAAAAGAAAAAAGAAAAAAAAGACAGGACACAGGAAGAAGGTCTCTCTCTCAGGGGAAGGATGGCAGCGAGTGGTAAGATAAGGTGGTCTTAGCTCTTGGCTACTGCTCTGATCTCTGGGCTTTTAACTCTGCATTTGGCTCTGTGTTTCTTCTTTAATAAGACCGTTCAGAATTTCATCTACACATATATGTATACATACACACATATCTATTTAGTTTATGTGTATGCATGTGTGTATTTATATGCTAAGTGTATGTGGGTGCCAGAGGAGGCCTGAGGATGTCACAGTGTATCTGGTAGGTTACAGTATTAACTGACTAATGTGCGTGCTGGGAACCAAACTCTGGTTCCCACAAGAGCAGCAAGCACTCTTAATGGCTGAGCTGTCTCTGTAGCCTGGGAAAAAGGTCTTAAAAGATCAGTTCATTGAGGCAGGCATGGTGGTATGTGTCTGTAAACCCTAGCATTTGGGAGGCAGGTACAAGAGGAGAAAAAAGATACATTTTCTAAACCAGTGTTACAAATTAAAGCTTAAGAGAAATAATTAACTTAAGATTTTACCAGTCGGATAAATTGCTGTTCCAAACACATTACTTTCTGAATTTTATTCACATCATCCATATTTTATGAACTTATAAGTGACTTGCATAGGTAATTTCCTGTTCAAATAATTTCAGGCTATATTATTTCCAATTATTTGCCTTATTACTAGGTTTTCTTATAAGGTTTAAATATTTGCTTAAGTAAAAAGTCTAAGTAACTATGTCCATGACTTTAAAAAATATTTTCATAAACAGAATTTCTATTTTATAGTGATTTTTCATAATACACATATTATTTCTCTCTCTCTCTCTCTCTCTCTCTCTCTCTCTCTTTCCAGACAGGGGTTCTCTGTGTAGGCCTGGCTGTCCTAAAAAAGTCACTCTATAGACCAGATTGGCCTCAAACTTAGATATCTGCCTGCCTCTGTCTCCCAGTTGGATTAAAGGGGTGCACCACCAGGCCAGGTATTACATATATTATTGAAACCAAGTTGACAAGTTATTCTTACATACTCTCAAGTAGGAGGTAAATAAGCTAAAATATTTTATAAGTATTTGTTTTATATACTTTATGGTATCAACGCTGAATTCCACATTAAAATGCTATTATAATGCATGCCTATAATCTCAGTATGTGTGTGGCAGAGGAAGAATCAAGAGTTTTAGGCCAGAATGGATTACACGGTAAAACCTATTTCTAGAAAAAAAAAAACTTTATTCAAACAACACAGAACTACACAGCGTTGACTATGAGGTCACACTATATTATCACTCTCCTAAAACCCAGTGTTCTGGAATGCAGGCTCTGAGTAAAGCAGGTGCCATCATTATCAGATTAGCTGGGTCTGCTTGGAAGGGTCTGTTGCAAACTGGCTGGTTGACTCCTGATATTCTCTCATAGGAGGAGGAGGAGGTAGGATGGCTCACTGGACCCTCATCTCAGAATCCAGCTGCTCCTCCAGCCATGCGTATGCAATTCTGCCCTACCTGTGTGGGTCTTAGAAGATGCTACACTATGTAGGCAAGGGGAAGACACCTCAGGGGGCTCTGTCGATGCGGCCATGGAAAAGCCATCAACCATGCTGGGTGAAGACTTTCCAGTGTGGCAGCTGTGAGGTCACCTGAACTTCAGCAAGTAGCCTCTTACCCGTGCTGTCTTAATTAGGGTTTCTATTGATGTGATAAAACACCATGATCAAAAAAAGCCACTCGGGAAAGAAAGGGTATGATTTCACATCACGCACGGCCCATCGTTGAAGGAAGTGGGCATTCCTCTACGGCTTCCGCTTCGGTTCCTGCCTCCACTTCCTTCAATGATGGACTGTGATGTGAAGGTACAGTTTGCTCCTCATGATTTGTTTGGCTTTTCTTATACCATCCAAGACCACCTGCCCCGGGGTGGCACCTCCCACATCAGTCATTGATGAGGAAAATGCCTTACAGACTGGCCTACCAGGCCAATCTTATGGAGGCATTTTCTCAAGATTTCTTCTTCCCAGATATGTCTAGGCCTGTGTCAAGGCGACAAAAAACAGCCAGAGCACTGTATGCTTTGTAAGTAAGCCCAACAAACTTGTTGGTTCCCAAGCCGAGCTTGGGTGAAAGGGCCTTTCGTTTGTCATTGGGACCTTATGAAGAGGGAACAGATGCTATTCACATCTTGTCAGGAAGGAAATTCTCACAACAACATGCAAATATTCATGCTGGCTGAACGCCTAATTGGAAGGTGGCAGGAATTCTGTAGTTTGCTGCCACACAGTGGTGAAGAATGTGTTAAAACTGGCGGGAACTCCCGGGCCTTGTTTTCACTCAGCACGCATTTGTGGAGCTGGTTATGCCTGGCACTGCTCAGTCGCCAGGGACTTAAACATGGTCTCAGTACTGGGAAAATCCTAACGCAGTGGTTCTCAACCTTCCTAATGCTGCCACCCTTTGATGCAGTTCCTCACGTTGTGGTGACTCCCAACCATTTAATTCTTTCATTGCTACTTCATAACTGCAATTATACTACTGTTATGAATTGTAATGTAAATATCTGATATGTGACCCCCAAAGGGGTCATGACCCCCAGGTTGAGAACCACCATCAGGAACTAACTTACCAGGAGGTCTAATGAACATGCAGAAGTAAGTGCTGTATATGGACAAAGTGACAGTGCTCTGAGGAATAACCCAAGAACAAGTGGAGGAGAGGGACTCCTCAGGTTATCTAAGAAGTGATGTCGAGGGGCTTAGAGAGATGGCTCAGTGGTTAAGAGCACTGGCTGCTTTTCCAGAGGTCCTGAGTTCAGTTCCCAGCAACCATATGGCGGCTCAAACTGTCTGTAATGGGATCTGGTGTCCTCTTCTGGCCTGCAGGTAAAACACTGTATACATAATAAAAATAAATTGTATACATAATAAAAATAAATCTTGAAAAAAAAAAGTGATGTTAAGGCTTGTCCTCATGTGTGAGGAAGTTTATAGCAGTGCCTTCAAGAATCTTGAGAAGGTCCTTCAAGGAGACTGGTGTATGGGGAAGGCAGAGGAGGACTGTCACAGAGACTACGGCTATGTCTTACAGGAAAGGGATGAGAAGTGGTGAGAAAGTCTGATGAACATCTGAAACGTTCCTTACTCATAAACAACTTAGTTTTGTGTTCAAATTATGTATGTCGGTCAAGGAAAACAAAACTTTGGACACTTTAAGGGTCACGAGAAGGGCTCTGGAGGGTAGCTCAACCAATAAAGTGCTTGCCTTGCGAGCATGAGGGCCTGAGTTCGAGACCCAGCACCCACATTTAAAAAAAAATCTGGACATGGCTAGCATTCTCTTGTAATCATAGCAGTGGTGAGGTGGGAGATGGAGATGGGAGGATCCCTGGAGTCTGCTGGCCTCCATCCTCAGCTCCTCTGCAGTCCAGTCCCCCCCCCCTCCCTGTGATCTCATCCAATCCTAAGCCTTGAAATAACAGCAGCCACATCTCCCCCAGTGCAGACTTGATGAGTGTCTGCTGGATGGCTAAGAGGTTCCCAGTGCCTCCTGCCTTCTGCTCAATCTCCAAGGATGCCTCAAACCTAAACCCTATACCTCCTTTATCCCCAGAACAAGTTCTAGGCAAATAAGAGACTCTGCCTCAAATGAAGGGTGGAAGGCACTATGAACAACGTTCAAGATGGAACTTTGCCTTCACCTACACACACACACACACACACACACACACACACACGCACACACGCACACACATGCGCGTGCATGCACATGTCACTGAAAGTTATATGCAAATATATCTTAAGTAAATCATTACTCAATTAGTATACTTTATATGCCAAGGGGTGTCTGTAGCTAAAGTTTTCCTGCCTGACCCACAGTCAGGACAAATCTCTCTCACCTGCCAGTCCCACAGCCGCTCAAACCCGACCAAGTAAACACAGAGACTTATATTGGTTACAAACTGTATGGCCGTGGCAGGCTTCTTGCTAACTGTTCTTACAGCTTAAATTAATCCATTTCCATTAATCTATACCTTGCCACATGGCTCGTGGCTTACCGGCATCTTCACATGTGGCTTGTCATCATGGCGGCTGGCAGTGTCTCTCTGACTCAGCCTTCCACTTCCCAGTTTTTTCTCCTCCTTGTCCCGCCTATACTTCCTGCCTGGCCACTGACCAATCAGTGATTTATTTATTGACCAATCAGCAACACATTTGACATACAGACCATCCCACAGCAGGTGTCTGTAGATATTTTATAGTACCGTGATAGCCAGCTTCTTACATGACCCTCTCCTGATACTGGTCATCTGCTACTGTGCCTTTCTATAGACTTTCCTACACAGAATATGGATTGCCTTTTAAACCCATAGGATACATTCAAAATGATGGACTGTGTGAAGGTTACTGAAGCTTCTACCAGGATTTCTCTTGCTCATTCAGAGGAAGGCCAGCCACTTGTGATTTAAGATTGGTGTCCTGGGGACAGGCTTGTGTAGTAAGGGAACTGAAGTCTTCTGTAAGCCACAAGCAACAGTCAGTAAGCAGACCCTCTGCCCCACCCAGGGGACTGCAGCCCCAGCCAACATTTCTGACTGTAATCTAAGGAGAGAATCCCAGCCCAAAGTACCCCGCCACATTACTCCTGGATTTCCAACCCACACAGAAACAATTAAATGTGTGTTTTAAGTATTGATAAGTAACAGAAATATTTTTACTGACTTTGGGATAACTTTATATTAAAAACAAAAAAAATCATCTTATATTGGTATCAAAATATTCATACTCACAGCTTTTAGTATATCACTTTGGACTTCATCTTAGATATAAAACTATTCAAAAAGGCTTTCATAGGGACCATGAATATACATTACCTTGCATTGTTGGCACATTACTGTATATTATAATTCTGTATATTATAATCTGGGGGACTAGAATGGTGATTATGAAACTGAGAGGCTTTATTATGCTTTCTGTATGGAAAAAATTGTAAGAGAGCCTTGCCTTTGCCTGGACAGCTGACCTGGTTCTCAAGGTTGGCTTTACAACAGGTAGCAACTGTGCAGGAAATCAAAGCCTTTTCTTGTGCTCTGTAAAGGCTGGATTTTCATCATTCAAATGTCCTTATGAATGCAAAAAAATTAATCGTATCTGAAAACATACTACTAATTATTTTTAAAAATCCACCTCCTTTCTCTAACTCAAGGGAATTTATTTTCTAGAGATGGAATCCAGGGTCCTCAATCATGCTAGACAGGTACTCCACAGTGAGCTGAAACCCCAGGTCTCTTTCTCTTTCTCTCCCTTCCCTTCCCTTCCCTTCCCTTCCCTTCCCTTCCCTTCCCTTTTTCCTTTCCTTTCCTTTCCTTTCCTTTCCTTTCCTTTCCTTTCCTTTCCTTTCCTTTCCTTTCCTTTCCTGTCCTGTCCTGTCCTGTCCTGTCCTCTCCTCCCCTCCCCTCCCTTCCCTTTCCTTCCCTTCCCTTTCCTTCCCTTTCCTTTCTCTCCCTTCCCTTTCCTTTCTCTCCCTTTCCTTTTCCTTTCCCTTTCCCCTTCCCTTCCCTTCTCTTTTCTTCTGTTTTCTTTGAGACAAGAGTCTTGTTATGTAGCTCTGGATAGCCCAGGAGCACTTCCTGTGTGGACCAGGCTGGCCTCAGAGACTTGCAACATTTCTCTTGTTTTTGCTTCTTGAATGCTGGGATTTCAAGTGTGTGCCACCTCGCCTGGCAAAGTGATTATTTTATATATTAAAGTATAAATGAAGACAAACTTAAATGACACAGTAGAAATAGGATAGAGAAAATCATAAAAAGTAATCTACATATGCATATTTTTATTTAATATTATAAATACTCCTAAAATCCTTTAAACCTCCTCTAGAATACAGTTTTAGAAATACAATAGTTTTTTAAAAGCACATTTTGGGTGCGCATACACACATATGAGCATGTGTAGAAGAGGACAAATTCTGGGAGTCTCTTCTCTCCTTTTACCATGTGGGACTGCATTTAGGTCACCAGACTTGGCAGCAAACACCTTTGCTTATTGAACCATCTCTCTGGTCTCATGGTTACTTAAACAACAACAAAACAAACAAACAAAACTTATGGTTCAAATTCATGCTTCTGGGTTTTGAAAAACCTAAAGATTTTAAATCAGTTACAACTTGTAAAAGCACCGAGGTCCCTATCCAAATCAAGACTACTTTCTCCACATGTGCTATGATTTCGACCTCTCAAACCAACCCTTTTCTTGTCCTCACTTCCTCTAGGAATCACTCTTCTATTTATCTTCTCGTTTGCTCATAAACACCGGGAGTGGCCTCTGCCGGTGTCCCTCAGCATTTATAAGGCATTCGTTTTAGGACTTCTCCCTGCAAAACAATGTCAAAATCCAAGGCTGTTCAAGGCTCTGTATCTAGTATCCAGAGTGGTAATGTCTCAATAGAACCGGTGCACATTCTTCTACGCAGTTTGAGTCATTTCTAGATTACATACAATACCCAATCCAACGTGAGCGCTATGCAAATCACTGTCCTACTGTATTGTTTAGGGAACAATAAAACGTGCACTATTTCTTTACAGACCCGTTCTTCTGCCTCCAAAATGTTCACCATCTACAGTTGTTTGAATGTGCAGATGCCACTTGAGAAGGGTAGAAGGGTCACTGTACTTTGTCTGGACAGCTCCTCTTCTTTTCCTCTCATATTGATTCAAACCTGCTCCAAATTAACCTCTGCCCCAACCTCTCCACAGATACGACCACATCCTTTGCTCAGGCTGGAAATCTTAGAATCATTTTTGACTCATTCTTTTTCTTCCCAACCCTATCCTATCCTTTGAAAAGCCTTCTTAGCACTACTCTAAATTTTATCTAGCTTTTGTCCATTCTTCCCACTCTCCAGTGGGTTGAGCAACTGGTACTTTGCTGCCCTAATTCATAGACTAGCCTCCTCGCTGGTTTTCTTGCATTTACTAAGGCCTCTTCCAAACTCTCATTACTTTTCTGCTCAGAAGGACTCCCTATTTCACTTAACATGAAAAGTCCAAGTTCTAACAATGATCTGTAGGCTTCACATAATATGAACTCCTTAATCTCACTTCCTAGAACTTAACTGTTCTCTTGGCTCCAGGCAGCAAAGTTTCCTTGCTGATCTCCCAACAGGCAAGTGCTTGCCCTAGGACTTTGGTACTGTCTGTTCTTTCTGTATGGGATGCTTTCCTCTCCCCTGGGTGTCTACATCTCTTGCAAATCTTTGCTCAGTGATTCTACTTGGCCTATCTGTTCAAAATGACAACAAAACTCTGCGACATTCTTAGCTCTGTCCCATTTATCTTTTTCTACAATTTCTCCCATTGTGTAGAAGAAGGGTCACAATGTCTGTTTCATATTTTCAAATACATTAGTAAGGAAAAAATGGTTAGGATCCATTGAGAGTTATATAATTATATACTTATTAGAGTGGTTTGGAAGCAATATATGTTAAACACACATATACTTAATTTTTTTTTCTTAAGTAAGGCCTCTACATAGCCCTGGCTTTCCTGGAACTCACTATGTGCTGTAAGCCATAATATTACGAAGTAGGATTTCAGCTGATTATGACAAGGTAGTACCTGGAAGAAGCCAAGGGCCTTCCAGAGGTCAAGCTGAAGCTCAAGGAGTCTTGGTGACATTAGCTTCTGATGATTAGCCGTTTTCTGCTATGAATTTCTCGTGTGCTATTGTAGCTTTTCCATCATTCATTGGGCACCATTTCCCCTCTACTAAAGGAATATTTAGACAACCTTCTGTGCAATGACGCAGCCAGGATCCCTAATTTCAAGCCTTTCTGTCATTATCATCATTAGCAGCATCCGGCCAGGACCATCCCTGGGCAGATGAAAGTATCTTATCAGAGATACTTCTGTACTCTCTAAGAACAGACTTAAGCATCCATACTATCTGTTTGAGAAGGCCTGGCGGATGTGCTAATTAAGCTTAACTTTCCCCTTTCCAAAGTCTTATCTCTAGTTTTAGATCTACCTTTAACTATTAACTCAGAACTAAAGGGTCTTTACTTACAGGTCCATCAAGCTGACTCAGGCTGCCCAACTACCAAGTATACTCCCTAACCCTGCCAGAAAGCAGTAGCCAAGATAGCTTGGACAGATAAGGGGCCAAAGGAAAATAAGGCAATTTTATTTTCACTCATCATTGATAAGACTCCTAACACTTTAACTAACTACTTCTAAGAATATAGTTGAGCACATAAAATCCCCCTTGCTCAGATATTAACCGAATTTAGCCTTCAGTTGATTCTATTCCCCATTAGTCATTTTCCTTTTGGGTTGCAGATGATGGCTGGCAATTACTGCTCTTATGTGTGGATCTTATTGCCCCTCCTTTTGACTCTGAGGTAATTCAAGCCTGGTGACCTTACTTTAACCAGAGCATTGCTATTGCATGGGTATATAACTGTAAGCCTCAGAGACTTGAGAGGACGAGACTGCAAAGAGAAAAGAGAACGGAAGAACTAGATGGGTAAGAACTGGAGAGGAACGAACTGAGATGGGGAAGAACCAGATGGAAGGGCTAGAAGAGAGTACTAGAGGAACAAGATGGAAGATGAGGAAGAGCCAGATGGGGAAGAACAAGATGAGAGAGAAGGAGATGGGAGAGGAGCTAAGATGGGAAAGAACTAGATGGATGAGAACCTAGATGGGGCAGAACTAAGATGAGAGAATTAAAATGGAACTTAGAGGACAGCAGATAAATGTAGAAAGAAATCAGGCAAGAAAGGAGCTAGGCATGAGAGCAGAATAGAAGCTGTGTAGAGAAAGAACTGACTCAGAAGAATAAAGTGTATGGACTAAAGAGTATTGTGTATGTAGATTCACTTCATATCAGCTAAGATTAGATTATCAGCTGGTTGTAGATTCTTCCCAGACCCTGGGAGAGGACTATCAAAGGGCTGGACCCCAATAGTCCTTGATAACTATGTAGACCAGGCTGGCCTTGAACTCACAGAGATTCACCCACCTCTGCCTCAGCAGTGCTGGGATTAAAGGCACCCGCCACTATGCCCAGGCCTTACAATGTTTTCTGGAGACAGGGTTTGCATTAGATACTTGTCTTGTTGCTACAATAAAACATTCCATGAAAGGTTTGTTTTGGGGAAGACTGATGAAGCCAGTCACATTGACTACATTGTCAGGAAGCAGAGAGCCATGCTCTCTAATGCTCACTCACTTTCTCCTACTTAGTTCAGTCCAGGACCCTGGCCATGGGACAATGTTACCCATATTAGGGTAGGTTGTCCCTCTCAATGAATCTATCTAGACAATCCCTAACAACCCTGCCGAAAGACTAACCTAATCTAGACAGTCCTTTACTACAGGCATGTCTTTGTCTCTTAGTTGATTGTACATCCTAATTAATCAACATGAATCCTAACAGGACCTCATGGAGTCCAGGAGAGCCTTAAATTCTTTATGTAGCTGATGCTGACCCTGAACGCCTGGTCCTTCTGCCTTTACCTTTTAAGCGTTATGATACACACAAACCACTACATTAAGCCTTAAAATGTTTAAAATAATACATGTAAGCCAGAACTGGGGACACAGACCTGCAATTATAACTGTTTGGGAGGATGAGGCAGCAAGACCACAAGTTTAAAGACTTACCTGGATAGCTTATGAGACACTGTTTCAAAACACAAAGCAAAAGGTCTAGGGATGTAGCTCAGTGGTAGAGTACTTGCTTAGAATGCAGGAGGTGCTAGCTTCAATCCTCAACATTGCAAAGCAACATGATAAAAATTATGTTTATCAGCATCAAGAAAACACAGTCTAAAAGCTCCTGATTAATATTTCAAAACGTTTGTTTTGGTTATGTATGTGTGTTACAGAAAGTGCACCAGAGATGAGCACTCAGACACTGTTCATAGACAACTGAAAGGCTTTTTCTAGCCATCTGGGACTTCACTCAGGTATTCAGGACTGAAGTGTAGGCCTGAGTGTCCAGAGCACAGGGTTTTTGAAGGTAAAATCCAGGTCTTGGCATCTCACTCAGCAGATGCAGGGGCTTTGCTAAGCAGTTCGCTGCAGGGGGTTTTCCACAAGCAGGCAGTTTAACAGAAGCTAAGATAAGCTAGCCATGGCATCTTGACCCTGGGTTCCTAGAATAGAGTTGGGTAGTTTTCCAAGGGATTCTCCATCAAGGAGATCAAATTCTAGATAAGCCTGAAATGGCCTCAGCAAGCATACAAGATGGAGGAACCTCTGCACTGTCTTGCCTTGTTACATTCCCTACTGGTTCTATGGCCTTGAGTCAAATGGTTAACTTATGTTCTAGAGGGGCACAGATGGTCCTAAGGACCAGTTGCTTAATTGAATTTATTCTCTGTGATGTAGTTTGTCATGTAGTTGAGAATGCAGGGTTCAATCATTAGCCTGATCAGAATAAAAAGCAATAGTCCAGCTAATACTGATGGTAAGGTGGTCAGCCATGGGGACCAAGTAAACAAAGGCTGACACCAATTTTTTTCCCTTTGAACATGACAAGTTTTCCATAATTACCTGTAGTAGGCCAGGCCCATAGGGTCGAGGAAATTGGCTCAGACCAGTAGCCAAGGCATGCACATAACATACTCCTCAAGAGACAACCTGGAGTCTGTCTGAGGGCCTAGCAACAGGAGCTGTCAGAGTTCCTGGTCACTGTCAGAGTTCCTGATCATGCCAAGTCTGCCTGAAGACCTAACAACAGTCACTGTCAGAGTTCCTGATTGTGTCCAGCCAGTAAGGGATGACTACACAGACTGTGCACCTGGAGGAGGGTATATAAGGCCTTCCCTGTTATTGAATAAATGAGTTGGTTATTTGCTTTCAATGGACCCCTGGTATCTGTGTCATGTCCATGCCTTCTCACCCTCCTCCCCAGAGGGAGCCATTAGAATCCAAGCAACAATCACCCCAATTGGTTGGCATGGAAACAGAAATTTTCTCCTAAGGCTGTGCAAAGTCCTGTTTCATAAAAATGGGGTCCAGCCTCCTTCAATTCTGTAGGACTACTTTTGTGAGGGAGTTAACTTGGCTCTCCAGCCTGGAAACAGAATTCTCCAAATGATCTAGGTCTAAGTCTGTCTAGAATCCGAGTTCCTTAAAGTCTTTGTCAGATTTTGAGACACTTTGGCTGTGAAGGCCAGGCCACTGTCAGACCCCAAAGCTCAGTGCAGTCCAAATCTAGGAATTATTTCCTGAAGAAATTTCTTAGTAACTATTGGAGTAGTCTCTGTTAGGGTGGGGTAGGCCTCCATCCATCCTGAGAAGGTATCTACAAATGCCAGCAAATATTTATAGCCAAATGAGTAGGCCTGATTTCAGTAAAGTCCAACTCCCAGGACTCCCTGGGCCCATTTCCTGGAGCCCAGATCCCTTGTAGGATCTTCCTTCCCCATTTGGAGTTTGTGCTTCCCCAGGTGGCACATCTAAAAGTGGTGTCTCTAATCAGCCTTTCCAAATTTGAAACATAATACCTGGGTCTGAGGAGCTCAGCGGTTTTCCTGGTCCCTAGGTGAGGACTTCATGGAGATCTACCACCAGTTGCCTTCCCAGCCTCTGTCCTGCAGCATCTACCAACCTTGTTTATGATGTCTGGCCACTTCTTGTTTGGCCCATTCTGGGTGGTCCAGTAAGCAGGGCTCAGGCAGGGCTCTGAAGACTTGGAGTGTCCTCACTGGCTTTAGGGCCACGTCTTGTGGTGGCCAAGCCAGCCGCTCTGTTGTTTTTGGCCTCTGGGGAATCTCCTTTTTGGTGTCCAGTGAACAATGGCTGCCCTCTTGAGTAATCAGCTTCCAAGAGAGCCAAGATTTCTTCTCTATTTTTGATTTCTTTTCCTACTGGGGTTAGCAATCCTCTTTCCCTATGGGCATGGGCCATGGTGAAAGTATATCTGCCGTCAGTGTTTATGGTGAGAGCCTTGTTTTTCCCAGAGAAGTGTCAAAGGTGAAGTGCAGCTTGTTGAGCTGAGGTTCCCCTGCTTAAAGACTGTGCCCAGATAGTCTTCTTTTGGATCAACACTGCTGCCCCTGCACACCTGATCCCATCTTGGATGAAACTGCTCCCATCGATGAACAATACCTCTTCTGGTGTTTCCAACGGGACGTCAATCAGATCAGGTCAGTAACCTCCAAGGAGTTGTCTGGTTCCTAGGAGACTGGCAGGGTTGAGGGCTAATGTCTTATGGAACCAAATGTGGGGTTGATCAAGAAGCAGGGCTTGGTATTGGGTCACTTGAGCATTAAGACATCCATCTCTTGGGTGTTCCCCTCAAAAGGGCCTCAACAGAGTGTGAGGCTGTTAGGAATAGTTTGTGTCCTAAAGTTAATTTGTCAGATTCTTTTTACCAGCAAGGTGGTGGCAGTAATGGTGGCCTTTATAAATGCTGCCCATCCAGCTGTGACCAGATCAAGTTTCTTGGATAGATGTGCCACCGGTCTTTTCCAGGGTCCCAGGGTTTGTATGAGGACCCTCTAGACAATGCCTCTGGCCTCATCCATGCACAAGTGGAAAGGCTTAGTAATTTCTGGGAGGGCCAGGCCTGGGGCAGACACCAGGGCATTTTTCAAGACTTTGAAGGCCCTCTGCTCAGTCTCAGTCCATTCTAAAGGCTGAGTACCCCTGGTGTTGGCAGACAGGGGCTTGGCTGTCTCAGCAAACCTCATTATCCATGGCCAGCAGTATCTAACCACCCCCAGGAATTCCCATACTTATTTTTTTTTTGATCAGGGAGCAGGGATTTTCTTCAATTGCTGACTCTATCCACCATGTTTGAGAGTCCTGTGCTCCAGATTTCTCCTGCTTTTTCAATCTTTAACTGGCAGAGAAAATGAACACAACCCAGACCCACAGACCATATCATTTCAGAACCCCTAGCATGTATCAGTAGTCTGCTACTGTTAGGAAAACCCCAGGCACCTCAATAGGGCAGGGCCACTGACCTGGTCCAAAATGACAGTCTTGGTTCAGCACATGCTGGGCTATAAGATTGCTGGCTGACACTTCCAGCATTCTTCAGGAATTTGTGAAACCATTTCTGTCTGCTAGGAAGAGCCTTTTCCCTATTTCCCCTTCTTCTGGCAGATGAGACCAAAGCTACTTTTTGCATACCAAAGCTAATGCTAGCTCCAGATTCCTCTTTTGCTCCTTTTCACATATACTTGTTATGCATCTCAACGTCCAAGCTAGCATCCTGGCCCTTTGTACTTCTTCCTCTACCCTAAACTCCCCGGCAGCTCCAGTTCATAGGCCTCCCTTCCCCGCAGCTACTCATCCTACTTACAACTCACATGCTTTTTCCATCCCTGCTTCCCTATCCATGGCCATCTCTTTCTGTCTCTCTCTTATCTGGACTCCTTCAGAACAAATGTCCAGAGGCACTAGCATGAATACATAAATGTAGTAGAGAACAGCATATTATGTTAACTGTGAATCAAAGAATTACCCTCACCCATTTTTGGGTGGGTGACCCGAAAAACTGCCAAAAGATGCTAATCGGTGGATAATATACACAAAATCAAACAAATGACAAGCTATTGTTTAGTGACACACGAGGCAAAACTACAAAGAAATACAAAGCACAGTAATATAAAATTGAGGGAAAAAATTTAAAGGTTTAAAACATCCACCTGATGAACCAATTTTTCAATATTTCCCCCCGACTAGTGCGCCTCAAGATAGCATCTTGTCTGTTCTCTAATCTAGTTCCCTGCCCTAGCTCCTACGGCCGTGATAGGTCTCTAGTTCTTACTCATTTTTAAGGACTGGACTGCGAGACAGCTTGTGAGCTGTGTAAAAGGTACACCCTTTAAGGCAACTTTCAAGGCTGGGACGGTGGAGTTCAAGTCGTTGCTAGCCGCTTCAGTTCACTCCCGTCCCCGCGGGTAGTTTTTGCCCCGCCTCTGGGCACAGTGAGTGTGGAAAGACTGGGTTGAGGCAGAAATGTCGGCCAGACACCTAGGGGTGTGGAGGCTGCAGCCCTGCCACCCAGAATTAAGTAAAGTGTGTGTAACCAACAGCAGCTTCGATCACACACACACAGACACACACATAGATAGATAGACACACACACAGGCACACACACAGATAGATAGACACACACACACACAGAGGCACAGACACACAGACAGACTGACACAGACACACACACACACACACGCACACACGCACACACGCACACACACACACACACTCTCATACACACACCCCGACGCCAAGCTCTGATGTCGCGGTCAATCCAAATTCACTCGCAAACGCCCTCTCTGATGACGTCACGGCCCTCCCGCACTTCTGATTGGAGGAGCAGCGTCCGGCTACTCTCGCGACATCTCCTTGCCAGATCCCGGTCTTCCTCCCTGCACCGGGACCGCTGGTGCATCGCGAAGCACGTTGAAGCCGGGACGCTGTAGACTAGACGGGCTTCCGGGACTCGTCCAGAGGCGGCGACTCTTTGCCGACGTCCCCGGGCACGAGGTTTGGCTCGCGGGCGTGCTGCCTGCCAGGCGCGCGGGCGCGTGGGACCGACTCTCCACAGCGTGGCCGGGCCGGCTTGCAGGGCCTCCCGAGGGTGCCAGCCGTGGCCCTGCGGCGTTGCCAGCCTCTGGCTTGGGTCGCTTAGGTCTCCATGGAGACAGCCCTTTAACCACTTTTACGTCTGTCATTCTGTCATTCTTGGGGCCCCACGTGGGAGTCGGAAAGATGTAGATGGGAGGGAAGCTGCAGACGGTACCTAAGAGCAGGAACGCACCAGGCTGGACAGGGTGGATTTTACGCATTGGGGAGGCCCAGTTCACCAGGACACACGTTTATCTATAGAACATGCAGAATCACCGAATCTGTTTTTTGAGCAGCCCCTAGGACTCCGGGATCAAATACTGCTGCAAACTGGCCATTTTCCTGAATTGTCTCCACAGTGTCCTTCTTCAGTACCTTCTCACTTGATACGCGGGCTGCTCGTTTAGGAAATTCCTAAATTTAACGAAGAACTTCAAATTTTTTCCTTGTTGTATGTCTAGCTTTGTTCATTCTTAACTTTTTGGTGGGCGGCTCTCTTGCCTTTAATGTAGTGACTTGTTGTCCAAATGGACTATAGGAACAGCCTGACACTTGGCTGTAGCGTGTACTTTTAGGTAACAGGTGGTCCACTTTTCTGCCATTAAAGGTATTTGTCCTTTCCAGAATGTCTCTAGCAAATGTTAATTCCTTGGTTTTGTCCAACAAATGTTTATAAAGCATCTACATGCCTGAATGGTGAAGGAGTTGAGAATTAAAACACTGACCACATCATTAAAATGGCCACCTTCATGGAGTTTACTACTAGGAAAAACAGACAGTGTACAGATGTGCAAATTAATGTAATTTCAGGTAGTCATACATGCTGTAAAAAAATAATGAAGTGGTGTGTGTATCAGAATGATGACAATTTAGATAAAGTTCCAGAAAACTTCTCTTGGGTGGTATTTAATCACAAACTTGGAGAATAAGAAATAAGGCCTTGCCATATGTGTGGGACAGAGCATTAATTGGCAGATCTGGAAGTTTCATAGGTGATGATAAGCATCAGGAAATGTGAGAGCTCTTAAGGTGGCGGAGTAGACTGATTTGAAATGAATAGCAGAGGAAACTGGGGCCAGATTGTTTTCAGGCTTGTGAATGCCAACACCCAAATTTGGACATTAGTAATTAATAAATTGCATTTAGCGCCATTGGAAACCCTTGAGAAGTTTATAAGTTAAGTGCGAGGTTAGACTTAGTTTTTTTTTTTTTTTTTTGGTGTTTCGAGATAGGGTTTCTCTGTGTAGCTTTGTGCCTTTCCTGGAACTCACTTGGTAGCCCAGGCTGGCCTCGAACTCAGAGATCCCCTGGCTCTGCCCGAGTGCTGGGATTAAAGGCGTGTGCCACCACCGCCCGGCATTCGTTAGTGTTTTTAAAGGATTACTTTGATGATTGACAAGAATGGATTCTTGGAGTGGGGGAGGCAGTTAGGAAGCTGTGTCAGGAGTATAGGTGAAATGTGAAATGTATTGAGTCAGTTTCTGCCTGGGAGAGTCTGAAGGTAGCCCATTCCTCATTGGACCACAGAGGTCTCCTTTGACAAGCTTTCATCAGCTTTCTAATCCTTCAGTGGGACAAAAGAAATCTCCCTTTCGAAGCCGCAGCTATTTTAAGGACTGCATAGTAAAACCCCATTTCAAACAACAGCAGCAAAACCGCTAAACAATCAAACAAGCAAACAAAAAGCCCAGTTTTTCTTTTGTAAACCAAATATCCTCAGTTCAGTGATTCTCAGCGCGGGGCAGTTGTGCCCTCTAATAGTGGCGCTGTTGGGAGACATCTATTGGTTGTCTTAACATGTTGATACTCCTGGCATCTGATGGGGTAGAGACTGGGGAAGCTTTAATCATCCTATAGTGCATAGGACAACACCCTCAACTAATGGTCATATGGCTCCAAATGTCAGTGTTGCAGGAGAAACCCTCCACTGGACCAATGTCTTAAGCTATTCTTTCTTACAGAGACTACTGATCGTTCTGTCTAAAATGGGTGTGAAGAAGAAAAGAGAAATGCAGGTCGCTGCGTTGACTGTTTGTCCTGAGGACCTGGAAACTTTGAGATGTATGTGGTTTTTAAATTTCATTTGTTTAATGAATGAATTTGCAAGTTTGCAAGCCAAGTATTTGAATTTCTGGGACCCTGTAGAGTATAATGCTGAAATTCTTTCTGCTTCATTTTTCTATTTTTTTTTTTTTTTTTTGCATTCAGTTTTGGGTAAAGATAGTTTTGTTAAATATTATATTCCTTTAGACTGATTTCTACTTGCTATTTTGACCTATATACTTTTTTAAAAAAGGATTTATGTATGTATGCATACCATGTATGTGTGTACCTGAGGCCCACAGAGGTCATAAGAGGTAATCAAATCCCCAGGAACTGTAGTATGGAGGGTAGTTAGTTGCCACGTGGATGCTGGGAACTGAACCTGGGTCCTCTAATGTCAGAGCCTCTATGTCTACTTTTACTTTGTTCTCTCTCTCTCTCTCTCTCTCCCCCTCTCCTTCTCCCTCTGTGTGTGTGTGTGTGTGTGTGTGTGTGTGTGTGTGTGTGTGTGTGTGTGTCAATTTGACACAAGCTAGAGTCATCTGGGAAGAGGGAAGCTCCATTGAGAAAATATCTCTGTCAGATTGGCCTGTGGGCAAGTCTGTGTGTGGGGGAATTTTCTCGATTAATGATTGATGTGAGAGGGCCTAGCCCATTGTAGGCAGTGACACCCTTGGACAGGTGGTCCTGGGTTGTATAATAAAAGCAAGCTGAGTAATCCATGTGGAACAACCAGTAAGCAGTGTTGTTTCCATGGTCTATGCTTCGGTCCCAGCTCCAGGTCCCAGCCTTGTCTTCCTGCCCTGACTTCGTTAGTGATGGACTGTGACCTGGGAGTTGTAAGATAAACCCTTTCCTCCCCAGTTTACTTTTGGTCATGGTCTTCTCACAGCAGCAGAAGGCAAACTAAGCCAGTATGTGTCTGTGTGGACGTACACATGCCCTCAGACAGGTGGAGAGGTCAGAGGATGGCTTTTCGGAGTCGGCTCTTCGCCCTCCACTGCATGGGTTCTGGGTCACACTCAGGTCAGGCTTGGTGGCAGCCGCCTTAGCTGCTAACCCATCTCACTGCCCTGGTTTGTATCCTTAGCAGTTTTGTAGAATGTAGAAGAAAGGTACTATTAATCCGTATGTAGTTACAGCATTAAGTTTTTGTTTGTGTTCCTTAGCTTTAGCTGATGCAGAAGGGAAAAATCTAGCCTCTTTGCTGTTACATTGTGTACAACTCACGGACGGAGTGTCACAAATCCGTTATATTAAACAGGTAATGCTGAGTTTTTGTTCATGATTGTGTCTCGAATATTACCATGCTGTTAATGGATTTTAAACATTAACTGACAGTTTCTGGCTTCGGTTATTGAATGCCAGTTTATCACCAAATGATAGTTTTTCCTTTTTCTGTTCATTGTATTTTTTATTCAGAGAAGCAATAGAAACAATATCTAAGCTTCTACCATCAATGGGACTATAAGTAGACAAGAGATAATTGTGTGCAATTTCTTTTTTAATTTTTATCTTTTTGGATTTTTGAGACAGAGTTTCACTGTGTAGCCCTGGCTGTCCTGGAACTTACTTACTCTGTAGACCAGGCTGGACTTGAACTCAGAGATCCACTTTTTTCTGCCTCCCAAGTGCTGGGATTAAAGGTGTGTGCCACCATTACCCGGCAATATTTTTTTTAAAATTATTATTAATTTTGAATCTTCAAAACTTTTTGGCAGGCACATTTGAAAGTTAATTTAAAATATAGATTGCTCTTATTTGTATTTCAGCATTTAGATTTTCCACACATACACACTTACTTTGAAATCAGTTAAATATATTATTACTCACTTTTTTTTTTTTTTTTTTTGGTTTTTGGGGACAGGGTTTCTCCATGTAGTTTTGGTGCCTGTCCTGGATCTTGCTCTGTAGACCAGGCTAGCCTCGAACTCACAGAGATCCGCTTGCCTCTGCCTCCCGAGTGCGGGGGATTAAAGGCGTGCGCCAACATGCCTGGCTTATTACTCACTTTTAAAGAGTGCTATAGATTTTCTGTATTGCTATGCCTTAGGCATGTATGTGACTCTCAGTGTGAGTGGGTCAGGAAGTAAAGAGGGAGGGGCATGCGTTAAAGGTTTATAAATACTGGAATCAGGCTGGGAATGTCCTCTGTTGGTAGAGTGATTGTCCTGGTCTGGTCCTCAGCACCACATAAATAGACATGGTGACACATGTCTGTAGTCTCCACTCTCAAGAGGTCGAAGCCAGAATATCAGAAGGTCAAGGTCACTTTCCCTCTTCCCTTCAAAGGAAAGAAAAATGACTTAAAAGAATATTTGTAATCATCTTAGTTTGATGTATTTGATATTAGAAAGAATTGCTTTGAATTTTTTTTTTTAATTATAGATTGTGCCTGTCCTGGAGAAGGTAGATAAAAATGGTGTGTATGATCCTGCTATTGAAAATTGTTTGAGAATTATAGCAAGCATTTATTTTTCCTTGACTCTGAAGAATCCCTTGAAGAAAATCTTGGCAAGGTAAGGAAAGGAAGGAAGTTAAGTTGAATGCTACAAAAAAAAAGCCGGGGCCTGGGGATCCACTTCAGTGGTGGAGTGCTCACCTACCTAGTAGGGAGAACCCTGGGTTCCATCCCCAGCACTTAAAAAAAGAAAAAAGAAAAAGCAAAGTTCATTCACTGTTTTGGTAAAATTAAACTATAACACTACAAGTTTTATTTATACTATCTATCCATGTATCTGTCTGAGGTCTTTAGAAAGCAAAAAGCCTTAGGTTATAGGATTTAAAAAAAACAAGCTGTACCTTTGTTCTGTGGTCCCAGGTCACAGATTGCTGGGTCAGTTCTTTTATCTGGATGTTTGAATCTGTCATCCTGTACCTTTTCTCCGTCCCCATCTATTCTAACTCAGATAGTACAGGAGTATATCCTTTGTGTAAAGTAGGCCTGAATTCCACCATTTCTGCCTTGTTTCATTTTCTTTAGGAAAGGGTTTTCACTTTAATTTTGGTTTTTGTTTTTTGAAACCTTTTCTTTGGGTTTGACATATATACTATGTTTTAGTTTTAATATTTTTACATAAGTGGGATTATATTCTACACAGTACTCTGTAGTTGGTTTATTTACTAAAGAATGTCTTGGAGGGCAGATGAGATGGCCACACAGTGTCAGGGCAATTCTCATCAAGCCTGATGGCCTGAGTTTGATCTCTGCCTCCTACATGGTAGAAAGAGAGAACCAACTCTTGCAAGTTATCCATGTTCATATGTGTGCTGTGGTACCTACCCATGTGTCCCCCTCAGTAAACAAGCACATAGAATATTAAGAGAAATTTCTGTATCAGGATAGCCCTTTTAAAATATATTCACTTATTTTCATTTTGTGAGTGAGTATTTTGTCTGTATTTATTTCTATGTACATACTCCATATTATGATATGTCAAAATGTGAATTATGATGCATATTATTTGGTTTATTTAATCTCCTTGCCACTGATGACTATCTGGTGTTTTAGATTTCACTATTCCAGAAGTGCTGCAGTGATATTCTTTGCATACATAAAGTATGTGTAATCATGTGCAGGAATGACTAGAGGGGGAGTTGTAGACCATTTTGCAGATGTTGTTGACTATACTTCCCCTAAACTATTTATTAACACTTCTCCAGCTGTGAGCGACACTACTTATTTCTGTGTCTCTCCAGCACTGAATGACACCGGTTTTTACATTTTTACAATCTGAAGATGAGAAATGCTCTTTTATTATCACTTATTTTTCCCAGATTATTAATGTTAACTTGGTGCTGGGGTTTGACCCCATCAGGGTATGCATATTAGGCAGATACTCTCCCACTGAACCACATCCCCAACTCATGGTTGAACATTTTGTAATGTGTGCAGTTTGATTACCTTTTAAATTATATCTTTTCATTGTCTTATAATCTTTTCTTGATTTATAAGTGTTCTATATAAATTATGTACCAAATGTATTTTTTCCACTTTCTGCATGATATATTGTCTTTATAAAATTAAAAAAGATCATGACCCTAATAATACTTTTCACTATATATATTTCTAAATTTTATGCCTTGCTCATTTTATGCTCTTTCTAATTCAAGATTGTTATTTCCTGTCTTACTTTTTTTGCTCCGTTTTAAATTCATCTAGAATCAAGTTTTGAGGATTGGGTGAGGTAGGGTCTAGTTTAGTTTCCTGTTTCATATAGAATCTCTGTTATTCCCAGACTGTTGACTCATACATTTCCCTTATATTTGGAATACTCCTCGTCATTATGTATTTTTATAAAAACTCAGGTTTGATTATTTTAGACTTGTGTGTATTTGTTATACCAACACCACTCTTCTTTTACTAATATGATTCAGTTACACAGAATTAGTTACCTTTCTACTGAATTTTCTTTTTTGGACTATTCCAGTTTTTAGATTATTTCTTCTAGAAGAGTAGTGAGGTTTTCAAATAAAACCTTATTTGTGCTTATTAGTGCAGCTGTATGTGGAGCTTGTTTTGATTTAATTGGACTAATATTGGCATAACTTTCTATTAAGGAAATTTTTGTTGAGTACTGTGTTCCAAGGACATTTAATTCCTCAATTCCTAGTGAGGTTAAAATGAATAGAACAACTTAGATTTTTAGAAATCTTAGATGCTGAGGGGGAAATGGAAAAGCCAGTACCATGTGCAGGATAACATGGCCCGAGAGCTGTGAAGAAGAGGAAAGCTGAGAGTGGAGAAAGGGGAGCCGGCGTGGGCTGTCGGTTTGCCGTGTGGCTGGCCATGTCTCACCCTTCCTTCACTTGGGCTAGGTGACTTGGAGATTGAACGACAAGATTTGAGGTGTTTGATGGAAGAGTGTTCTGGATGGAGGAAATAAGTGAAGATTTTGATAGATAAGCACTCAGAACAAGGAAGAGTCATATAGCCAGAGTTAAGTGATTAAGGATTGAGAGGAGGGCTAATGGTGAGGGGAGAGAGGAAGGTTTTGAAAGGCCTTGTGGGTTATTGTGAGCTGTGCTTATTAGTGCAGCTGTATGTGGAGCTTGTTAGAGGATCACAGGTAGATAGATGGCCAGGTCTCTGTGTCCCTGTGTTCTGCATTTGGCAAACTCAGGTCATGTACTGAACATATACAGACTTGTTTTCTTTATTTGTCCTTTGAACGACAGAGTAAACAACTGTCTGTATAGCATCCGTATTGCATTAGGCATTACAAACAACTTAGAGATGGTTTAGAGCGTATGGGAGAATCTGCACAGGGTGTAATGCAAATGCTCTGTGTGTTATACAGGAGGTTGAGCATCCCCCAGTTTTTTTCCTGGTTACCATCCTCATAGTAAATGCTGACTGCATGGTGCTGTTGCTCTGGCTACTCTGTTGAGAGAAGGCTTGGGGAGCAGAAACGGCAAAATGGAACCAGGGACGAGAAATGGTAGATCAGTGAATTTCGGTGGTGGTGGTGCAGGGTTATAACTTTGGGGCTATATTTTGAAGGTGTGATTCAGTGTTTAACATTTGTATATTCTCCGCTCTCCGTACTTAGCCCAGTAATAGAAGCTTTTCATCCTTTGTTTCTTTTTTGCAGCTCACTGAATGGCCTACCTGAATATTTTGTAACTGATGCTACATACTGTTTTATTTTTTACCTTCAAGAAGACTTGGAAACTGCTGACTTATATTCTTATAGAAAAGTGATGGACAACATATCTTCCTGCCTGGAGAACTTTAATGTGGGTAAGCCAGCACTTCTCAGGGCCTTTTCCTGCTGATGTCTGTCATCACATCACCTTTTTAAAATGGTCATTTTGGTAGAAGCTCCTTAACACTGTTATTTTCCCACCTGCAGGTACAGCATGTGTTGTTTATCTGCTTAAAGTTGGTAAGTCTTGATATTTTCTTTTGTGCTGAGTTGTTTTAGAGATGACTCCCAGATAACTAAAGTTATCTTTGCAGTTCCTGCTTCTCCGTGATGTCATTTTTGGTAGATATTTTATGATTTCCTGGTACTGAAGCTGAAACTTAGTTTGGAGCTCTGGTTTGTCATTCTGTTCTTTTTCTTTCAGTGCTTCGTTTTCTGTACAAGAGTTTAACTGACATCCTGGAGGAAAACAGGCGAGTGCTGGATGTTTGCATGCTTGTGCACATGTCTGTGTGCACATGGGGATTGTCTTGTACAATGGAAGCTTTCTTTCTTTCTTTTTTTAATATATATTTATTTTATGATTACCTTAATTTCACATATCAGCCACGGATTCCCCCGTCCTCCCTCCTCCCACCCCCTAGTCCTCCCCGCCACTCCATCCCCCATTCCCACCTCCTCCAAGGCAAGGTCTCCCCTGGGGAGTCAGCCCAGCCTGGTAGACTCAGCTGAGGCAGGTCCAGTCCCCTCCTCCCTACACCAAGGCTGAGCAAAGTGTCCCAGCATAGGCCCCAGGCTCCAAAACGCCAGCCTGTGCACCAAGGACAGGTCCTGGCTCCACTGCCTGGGGGCCTCCCAAACAGTTCAAGCTAATCAACTGTCTCAGTTATCCAGAGGGCCTGGTCCAGTTCCATGGGGGCTCCTCAGCCGTTGGTTCATAGTTCATGCGTTTCCACTAGTTTGGCTATTTGTCCCTGTGCTTTTTCCAATCATGGTCTCAATATCTCTCACTCATACAATCCCTCCTTTCTCTCGCCAATTGGGCTCCCAGAGCTCCTCCTGGGGCTCGGCCGTGGATCTCTGCATCTGCTTCCATCAGATACTGGATGAGAGTTCTATCATGACAGTCAGGGTGTTCAGCCATCCGATCACCAGAGCAGGTCAGCTCAGGCACTCTCTTGACCATTGCTAGTAGTCTACGGTGGAGGTATCTTTGTGGATTTCTGGGGACCTCTCTAGCACTCTGCTTCTTCCTATTCCCCTGGGGTCTTCATTCATCATGGTATCTCCCTCCCTGTTCTGCCACTCTGCTCCTGATCCAGCTGGTGCCTCCCGCTCCCCTAAGCCCTCTTTCCCCTGACCCTTGCCCTCCATTACCCCCCACCCCCAGTTTGCTTATGTAGATCTCATCCATTTCTCTGTTGTTGGGCGATCCCTGTGTCTTTCTCAGGGTTCTCTTTACTAGGTAGCCTCCCTGGAGTTGTGAGTTGCAGTCTAGTTATCCTTTGCTTTACATCTAGTATCCACTTATGAGTGAGTACATACCATGTTTGTCTTTCTGAGTCTGGGTTACCTCACTCAGGATGATTTTTTTCTAGTTCCATCCATTTGCCCGCAAACCTCATGATGTCATTGTTTTTCTCTGCTGAGTAGTACTCCATTGTGTGTATATACCACATTTTCTTTATCCATTCTTTAGTTGAAGGGCATCTAGGTTGTTTCCAGGTTCTGGCTATTACAAATAATGCTGCTGTGAACATAGTTGAGCATGTGTTCTTGTGGTATGATTGAGCATACCTTGGGTATATGCCCAAGAGTGGTATAGCTGGGTCTTGAGGGAGGTTGATTCCCAATTTTCTAAGAAAACGCAATATTGATTTCCATAATGGCTGTACAAGCTTGCATTCCCACCAACAGTGGAGGAGTGTTTCCCTTGCTCCATATCCTCTCCAACATAAGCCCTCTTCAGTGTTTTTGATCTTAGCCATTCTGACGGGTGTAAGATGGTATCTCAGAGTTGTTTTGTTTGCATTTCCCTGATGATTAAGGATGCTGAGCAATTCCTTAAATGTCTTTCAGCCATTTGAACTTCTTCTGCTGAGAATTCTCTGTTTAGCTCTATAGCCCATTTTTTAATTGGACTGTTGGGTATTTTGATGTCTAACTTTTTGAGTTCTTTAAATATTCTGGATATCAGCCCTCTGTCAGATGTGGGATTGGTGAAGATCTTTTCCCATTCTGTAAGCGGTCATTTTGTCTTATTGACTGTGTCCTTTGCCCTACAAAAGCTTCTCAGTTTCAAGAGGTCCCATTGATTGTTTCTCTCAGTGTCTGTGCTACTGGTGTTATATTTAGGAAGTGATCTCCGGTGCCAATATGTTCAAGACAACTTCCTACTTTCTCTTCTATCAGGTTCAGAGTAACTGGATCTATGTTGAAGTCTTTGATCCACTTGGACTTAAGTTTTGTGCACGGTGACAGATATGGATCTATTTGCAGTCTTCTACATGTTGACATCCAGTTGTGCCAGCACCATTTGTTGAAGATGCTTTCTTTTTTCCACTGTACAGTTTTGTCTTCTTTGTCGAAAATCATATGTTCATAGGTGTGCGGATTAATGTCGGGGTCTTCAGTTCGGTTCCATTGGTCCACATGTCGGTTTTTATGCCAGTACCAAGCTGTTTTTATTACTGTAGCTCTATAGTAGAGCTTGAAGTCAGGGATCATGATACCTCCAGAGGTTGTTTTATTGTACAGGATTCTTTTGGCTATCCTGGGTTTTTTGTTTTTCCATATGAATTTGAGTATTGTTCTTTCCAGGTCTGTGAAGAATTGTGTTGGGATTTTGATGGGGATTGCATTGAATCTGTAGATTGCTTTTGGTAAGATTGCCATTTTTACTATGTTAGTCCTGCCTATCCATGAGCATGGGAGATCTTTCCATTTTCTGACATCTTCTTCAGTTTCTTTCTTCAGAGACTTAAAGTTCTTGTCATACAGGTCCTTCACTTGTATAGTTAGAGTTACCCCAAGGTATTTTATATCATTTGTGGCTATTATAAAGGGTGATGTATCTCTGATTTCTTTCTCAGCCCGTTTGTCATTTGTATATAGGAGGGCTACTGATTTTTTTTGAATTAATCTTGTATCCTGCTACATTGCTGAAGGTGTTTATAAGCTGTATGAGTTCCTTGGTCGAATTTTTGGGGTCACTTATGTATACTATCATGTCATCTGCAAATAGTGAAAGCTTGACTTCTTCCTTTCCAATTTGTATCCCCTTGATCTCCTTATGTTGTCTTATTGCTCTGGCTAGAACTTCAAGTACTATATTGAATAAGTATGGGGAGAGTGGACAGCCTTGTCTTATTCCTGATTTTAGTGGAATTGCTTTGAGTTTCTCTCCATTTACTTTGATGTTGGCTGTTGGCTTGCTGTAAATTGCCTTTATTATGTTTAGGTATGTTCCCTGTATTCCTGATCTCTCCAAGACCTTTATCATGAAGGGGTGTTGGATTTTGTCAAAGGCCTTTTCAGCATCTAGTGAGATGATCATGTGGTTTTTTTTCTTTCAGTTTGTTTATATGGTGTATTACATTGACAGACTTTGGTATGTTGGACCATCCTTGCATCCCTGGGATGAAGCCTACTTGATCATGGTGGATAATTGTTTTGATGTGTTCTTAGAGTCTGTTTGCCAGTATTTTATTAAGTATTTTTGCATCAATGTTCATGAGGGAGATTGGTCTGTAGTTCTCTTTCTTTGTTGCATCTTTGTTTGGTTTGGGAATCAGGGTAATTGTAGCCTCATAGAAGGAGTTTGGTAATGTTCCTTCTGTTTCTATTGTGTGGAACAATTTAAAGAGTATTGGTATTATCTCTTCTTTGAAGATCTGGTAGAATTCTCTGCTGAAAACATCTGGTCCTGGGCGTTTTTTGGTTGAGATACTTTTAATGAATGTTTCTATTTCCTTAGGGGTTATTGGTCTGTTTAAATAGTTTATCTGGTCTTGATTTAACTTAGGTATGTGGTACCTATCCAGAAAATTATCCATTCTTTTAGATTTTCCAGTTTTGTGGAGTACAGGTTTTTGAAGTATGACCTGATAGTTCTCTGGATTTCCTCAATGTTAGTTGTTATGTCTCCCTTTTCATTTCTGATTTTGCTAATTTGAATGCTCTCTCTCTGCCTTTTGGTTAGTTTGGATAAGGACTTGTCTATCTTGTTGATTTTCTCAAAGAACCAACTCTTTGTTTCATTGATTCTTTGTATTGTTCTCTTTGTTTCTATTTTTATTGATTTCAGCTCTCAATTTGATTATTTCCTGGCATCTATTCCTCTTGGGTGACTTTGCTTCTTCTTGTTCTAGGGCTTTCAGGTGTGCTGTTAAGTCACTAGTGTGAGATTTCTCCAACTTCTTTATGTGGGCATTTATTTAGTGCTATGAATTTTCCTCTTAGCACTTCTTTCATAGCATCCCATAGGTTTGGGTATGTGGTATACTCATTTTCATTGATCTCTAGGAAGTCTTTAATTTCTTTATTTCTTCCTTGACCCATTGGTGATTCAGTTGAGCATTATTCAGTTTCCATGAGATTATAGGCTTTCTGTAATTTTTGTTGTTGTTGAAATCTAACTTTATACCATGGTGGTCTGATAGAACACAGGAGGTTATTCCATTTTATTTTGTATCTGTTGAGATTTACTTTGTGACCGAGTATGTGGTCGATTTTAGAGAAGGTTCCATGGGGTGCTGAGAAGGTATATTCTTTTTTGTTAGGATGGAATGTTCTGTAGATATCAATTAAGTCCATTTGAGCCATAACATCAGTTAAGTCCCTTATTTCTCTGTTAAGTTTCGATTTGGCAGATCTGTCCAGTGGTGAGAGTGAAGTGTTGAAGTCTCCCACTATTAATGTGTGGGGTTTTATGTGTGATTTAAGCTTTAGTAATGTTTCTTTTACATATGTGGGTGCCCTTGTGTTTGGGACATAAATGTTCAGAATTGAAACTTCATCTTGATGGATCTTTCCTGTGATGAGTATGTAATGCCCTTCTTGATCTCTTTTGATTGATTTTAGTTTGAAGTCTATTTTGCTGGATATTAGGATGGCTACATCTGCTTGTTTCTTAAGACCATTTGATTGGAAAGACTTTTCCCAGCCTTTTATTCTTAGGTAGTGTCTATCTTTGAAATTGAGGTATGTTTCTTGTATGCAACAGAAAGACGGGTCCTGCTTTCACATCCATTCTGTTAGCCTGTGTCTTTTTATAGGTGAATTAAGTCCATTGATATTAAGGGATGTTAGTGACCAGTGATTGTTAGTTCCTGTTATCTTTTAGTGGTAGTGTGTGTGTACTTCTCTTCTTTGGGGTTTACTGCTGTGGGGTTATCTATTGCCTGTGTTTTCGTGGGTGTATCTGATTTCCTTAGGTTGGAATTTTCCTTCTAGTGCTTTCTGTAGGGCTGGATTTGTGGATAGGTATTGTTTAAATCTGGTTTTTGTCTTGGAATGTCTTGTTCATTCTGTCTATGATGATTGAAAGTTTTGCTGGGTATATTAGTCTAGGCTGGCATCCATGGTCTTTTAGTGTCTGCATTACATCTGTCCAGGTCCTTCTGACTTTCAAAGTCTTCATTGAGAAATAGGGTGTTATTCTGATGGGTTTGCCTTTATAAGTCACTTGGCCTTTTTCCTTTGCTTCTCTTAATATTCTTCCTTTATTCTGTAGGTTTAGTTGTTTAATTATTATGTGGCAAGGGGACTTTTCTTGGGGGTCTAGTCTGTTTGGTATTCTATAGGCTTCTTATATCTTCATAGGTATTTCCTTCTTTAAGTTGGGAAAGTTTTCTTCTATGATCTTGTTGAATATATTTTCTGTTGGTATTCTTCTCCTTCCTCTATCCCTATTATTCTTAGGTTTGGTGTTTTCATGGTATCCCACAGTTCTTGGACATTTTGTGTTATGACTATTTTAGCTTTGGTGTTTTCTTTGACTGACGAATTCCTCTGTTGTATCCTCTATACCAGAGATCCTCTCTTCCATCTCTTGTATTCTGTTGGTTATGCTTGCATCTGTGTTTCTTGTTCATTTACTCAGATTTTCTCTTTCCAGCATTCCCTCTGTGTCTTCTTCATTGTTTCTATTTCCCTTTTCAGGTCTTGAACTGTTTCCCTCACCTGTTTGATTGCTTTTTCATGGTTTTCTTTAAGAGATGTATGGCTTTCTTCCAATTTATTTATCTCTTCTTCTATTTCATTTTTTTGTTTGTCTTTGTCTCAATTTCTTTATTGATTTCTTCCACTTTTTTGTTTATCTTTTCCTCCATTTCATTTTTTATTTTTTCTTGAAAGGCCTCTAGCATCTTCATGATGCTATTCTTAAGGTTACTTTCTTCTGCTTCTACTACCTTGTGATGTTCAGGTCTTGCTGTTGGAGGAGGGCTAAGTTCTGGTGATGCTGTATTGCTCTTTATGTTGTTGTATGTACTTCTGCCTTGATGTCTGCCCATCTCCTCCAATCTCTCTAGGTCCGGATAGAGCTGGGGGTTGGTTTCCAAGCCTCAGGAAGTGGCCGGGGTCTCCACCAGATGGGAGTAGGGGCAGAGTGTGTAGATTGCAGGGTCTGCTGCTCAGGGGTCTTGGTGAACAGGGAGCCTTCCAGCAGGAGCCCTGCCTGCTGGCCAGCAACTGGGGCCGAGTTGGGCGGGTGTTTCCAGGCAAGGGATGGGGCCCAGGAATGGGTCCTAAGGGTGGGCCTCACTGGGTATCAACGGAAGCCTTCTTTTTTTTTTTTTTTTTTTAAAGATTTATTTATTTATTTGTTTATTTGTTTATTTATTTATTTTGTATACAGTGTTCTGTTTGCATGTATCCCTGCAGGCCAGAAGAGGGGAGCCAGATCTCATTACAGATGGTTGTGAGCCACCGTGTGGGTGCTGGGAATTGAACTCAGGACCTCTGGAAGAACAGCCAGTGCTCTTAACCTCTGAGCCATCTCTCCAGCCCAATGGAAGCTTTCTTAAAGGGCTCAGAATGTGCCCTTTCCAACATTTGGTGTGATTATTTAAATTTGTATTTAGAAGTTATGCACATACATACACACACACACACACACACACACACACACACACAGAGGTATAATATTTGATTCATTTTTTTGAGACAGGGTCTCACTTTGTAATCCAGTAATTTCAAATTTGTAATCTTCCTGCCATAGCCTCTCAGGTGCTGGCATGACAGGTATCTACCACTGTGCACAAAAGATAATTTATAAAGCTCATTATTATGAAAATTATTGATAAAGAGAAAAGTCATTCCCCTTAGCTTTGAGTGTTTGATATTTTCATGGTTGAAGTTTCTTGTTATCATTCTGAAGATATTAATAATAGTTACTTTTTAAAGAAGTTTTCTTAGATTTACATAGTCTCTGGTTTGTCTAAGTTTTTTTTTTTTCCCCTAAGTTTTTTTTTTTTTTTGCTGTGTTTGCTCACTGTATTTTTGGTAAGAAACTTTCTGTGGGAGGCCATGGGAGTCCAGCTTCTACCTTTCCTACCTTTCTAGTTCTTAAGAGAGAGGGAGAAGAAATATTAGGTAAAGAGAGACCTAGTTGATGAGAAGAAAGACAGAAACACAGGATAGCTTCAGGAGGGCCTGAAGCACTACCCAGTGGCCTTGAAGGTTTATTCAAAAGGCTTTTTATAACATACCAAGGGAGAGGCAAAAGATTCCCCCTTGCTAGATCAGAACACATCGTACAGCCAAGTGTAGACCCTTCCAAACACCTGGTAAACACGCCTGTGGCCAAATCATCTCCTAATGCAGCCCTGCTGGGTAAAGCAAGCTCAGATTCTCTAACCTTGAGTAATCTGGGCCTCTACATCTTTCCTTGGAAGTCTAGTGCTATTGGCTGGACAAATATTCGGGACTAGGTCATTAAACATTGATGTCAGTCTGTGCATATGCGTGGGGTTGACTGCAGGTTTGGACTGTTTCTTAGGGGAATCCATTAAGTCATGGTCATGCTCCTGGCGGGGGGGCGGGATTTATAGTAGCATCATCATCCGTCCGTCGTCTGCTTCAGGTCCCCCCCCCATGTGCCTCCCACACTTGGCTCTGTCTTCAATTCTTGGAGGTACATACCTAAGGGTGGAATAGCAGGGACCTATGCTAATTTTGTTTGTTTTGAGGAAGTTACCAACGGTTTTCCCTGGCTTGGGTTTTAATAGGATCTTTCTATTCTCCCCTATTGAAAATAGAGTGAGAAGGATGAGGGTGAAGGCTGGAGAGCAGTTGAAGCTATTGTAATCCAAAGAGATGTGAGAATGGCCCAGGTCAGATAGTAGCTGTGGACGTGGTCTGGGTTCAGATCTCCTTCCAGATGGGATAGAGAGACCAGGAGGCCAACACGATTCCAGTAGTTTCAGAGCTAGAGATCCCAGGAGGTAGCGCAGGTTTGGAGTCCAGGATAAATTCACATATTTTGAGATCCTAATTAGATACCCAAATGAAGATTGTGAGTAGGAAGTTAGAAATACAAGTTTGTAATGGGAGAGGTTTGGGTTAGAGCCCAAAGTTGGGCAGTAGTTAGCCTATAGAATATAATTTAAAGCATCAAGGGAGAGAATTAGATGAGAATAGAGAACTGAGTAGGACTGAATCTTGGGGAGCTTTGATATAGAGTAGGTCGGACTGGGAATGTCTCACTGTGAGAGGATCTGCTTAGTGTACCTGAGGCTTTGGGTTGGTCCTTCACACCAGCGAAAAGGGGGCGGGGCATGAGAGGGAGGAGAGAGAGTTAGATGGGTAAATCGATTAGGGAGAAGAGAACTATCTAGTCATGTCTAGAAGAAAGTGTAGGACAGCATGTTGAAGGCAGGTGGAAAAACATGTGCAGGTTGAGTGTTCATGCCTATAAGTTGTCTCATTAGCTCTTCATTTCTTCTTTTTAAAGGTTTCTTTCTTTTGCTCTACAATAGGGAGGAAGGTTAGTCTGGCTGAGAAAGAGGCCTATTACAGTCAGAGTCCTCAGGAGTTCACAGTTAGTGTCTGTAACGGGAATGCTTATGTCAGATTGAGTTTGGCGCTTGGATGCAGCCATGTGCTGGTGTTAAAGAGGGTAGAAGTGGTCACATTTGTATTGAATTTCCTTTTGACATCTCCTCTTCTTTTTTGTAGAAAATTTGCTGGAAATCACATTGTTCAAACACAGTTAATGAATGACTTGTTGGTGGGCATTAGAGTTTCAATGACATTAGTACAGAAAGTACCAAATCCCGAGGGCCATCTTTGGAGTGATTCTAACTTTCTCATCTGGCGTACTATGTGTGGCTTGCTAAGCATTTTCACCGACTTTTTAAATGACGGTAAGTGTGACAAAATGATGATCATAACTGCATGCCAGTCTGTTTAACCTATGGAGAAAGGACCTGAACTACATGATTTTAATGCTTGTTTTGTGTTTTTCAAATGTATGAGTTCAGCAAGGGAGGTTGAACAACTTTTCCCAGGTTGTGTGTGTATGTGTGTATGTCAGCATGTTTATTGTGTATAAAGGAGAAACACATTCAATACTCTCATTGTTAGAAAGCCACAGACTTTAGAAAATTCTTTAGAAGCAGTTACCAAATTTAAGAAAGACTTAGAAAGATGAGTTGAATTCTTATTAGTATTATATTCAAATAATGACAATAGTTGTTGATTATGAGCCTGGTTGCCTAATTCCTCCCAATATCTCTTCTGTCCATGAGAACTATACCACTAGGAAGCTAAGTTGAAGAAAAGAAATTTCTCTTCATGAGAGTATTTCAATTAATAAATTAAAATGAAGTAACATGATAGACTTCTTGTAATACCCAGTGATTGATGTAGGTGGCATTAAGCACCAATAATCACAGAAACAAAACCAGATAAAATGTGCCTCTTAGATTCTTGTAGCTACTACCTGCCATCTTCTGAAGGGATTGAATTTGAGAGTGATGCTGTCTCTAGGTTAGCTGCCAGTTGGCAGGAATCAGGACTGCATTGGATTAGGACAGAGGATCTACCAGGAATAAACAAACACAGTATCCTTGTTGAAGAACTGCAAGTCAGATGGGCCAGAGTTCCTCATCAGAGAATTATAACAGAGAGAGGCGGGGTGCTTGTACTGTAAGATCTGTAGAAGATCTTTAAAAAGTCTAGAAATGCACACTCACTTGTTAATGCTGTTGAAGAATATAAGGAAGTCATTACTGGGGAAGTTGTAATAGTGTTTACTCAGAGTCTGAAAGGGCATTCTGGTTGGGGTGAGGTATATGGGATGAGGTACATGGGTAAGTCTTTGGGGCTGGAAGCTAAGTTCTATAATTTATTTAACTGTTTATGTATATATAAAATCTTTGTTAAACAAAGGAGTTTCATAGTATTTTAAGTATTACAGAAAAGGTTAAATTGTCATTTCTCGCCATCTGCTATTCTGTGTAGTAATATATATATATATATATATATATATATATATATATATATATATGAATTTAACTTAAATAAAAACACAATTAAAAAATAAATGAACAACAACAACAACAAAAAAAAACAAAAAACCCAAGGGGCTGTAGAGATGTCTCTGTAGTTAAGAGCACTGGCCACTCTTCGAGAGGACCTGAGTTCAGTTGCCAGCACCCACTTGGTGGCTCAAAACCGTCTATAACACCAGTTCCGGGGATCTGACATCCTCTTGTGCTTTCTTGGACACTGTGTGCACAAGGTGCACAGACACACATGCAGGCAAAACAGCCACACACACAGAGTTTTAAAACATGAAGACATTGGCTGGACAAGATGTCTCAGTGGGTAGACTTTGACACCAGGCCAGATGACCTGAGCTTGATGCCTCATCTCTGGAACTCACATGGTGGCAGAGACTGGAGTACTATAAGTTGTCCTTTGACCTGCACAGACAGACAGACAGACACACACACACACACCATACCACACAAAAAACATTATGGAGCCCTGTTTAGAACTCTTGTTTGTAAGAAATGATGATTTACTCTGCCTTTGCTGGGATAATTGTTTTAACATTGGTAACTAGGAAAAATTACCTTGGACTTTTAGGAATTTAAAAGAAATTAAATTAGTTACTTTAAAAAAATAAGAAATTTTAATGTATGTGTTTCTGTCTCTGAGTATGTGCACATGGGTTCCTGGAGGAGGCCAGAAGAGGGTGTCTGATCCCCTGGAGTTAGACTTGTAAGTGCTTGTGAACCATCCAGTGTAGGTGCTGGGAACTAAACTTGGGTCCTCTGCAAGAGCACCAAGCACCTTAACCTCTGAGCCATCTCTCCAGACCCTAATTAGTTACTTTCATCAAGACAGAATTTATAGACAACTTTTCAGAGGATATTTACCATTTTTAAAAGGAGAATTTAGAAATCTGAAAAGTAAAAGACTTTGGTGAAATACAGAGAAGAAAATTTAAAAATTTATTTTATTTTTATGTATATGTGTGTGGTTATATGAGTTTGTGTATACCATGTGAATTTAGGTGCCTGTGGTGGCTAGACCAGGGCAGCAGGTCCCCCTGGAACCAGGCTTATAAATGGTTGTGAGCCTCCATGTGGATGCTGGGAAATGAACCTGGATCCTCTGTAAGGGGAGCAAGTACTCTAGACTGCTGAGTCATCTCTAGTCCAGACACAAGTTTAATGAGACGTGATTTTCTGAAAAGTTGATGGCGCTTCATCAGTGCCATTCTTAAGTAGTTAAAGCTTTTTGTGTTAGTAAGTATTTAACTGTGAGTAACAGAAAACTGTCATCAAGTTTAGAGGCAGATGACCGAGAGCTACTGCCACCAATGTAGGACCCAGCACTGCCTTTCTGCTGTGGTATTTTTATTATGTTGGTGTCTTCCCATGTGTCTACTGCCTCCTGTTGGCACCTGTCTGCTGTAGCTACAGGCATCATGTGTTTGTTCAAGGCAAGAGGAAGGGCCTTGCGTTTTTCTCTCTCCCTTTCTTTCTTTTCTTTCTTTTTTCCCCCTCCCTCCCTCCCTCCCTCCCTCCCTCTCTCCCTCCCTCCCTCCCTCTCTCCCTCCCTTCCTCCCTTCCTCCCTTCCTCCCTTCCTCCCTTCCTCTCGCTCTCTCTTTTTTTTCTTTCTTCTTTTCTTTTTTTTTTTTTGGTTTTTCGAGACAGGGTTTCTCTGTAGTTTTGCGCCTTTCCTGGAACTCACTTTGTAGACCAGGCTGGCCTCGAACTCACAGAGATCCTCTGCCTCTGCCTCCCGAGTGCTGGGATTAAAGGCGTGTGCCACCACCGCCCGGCTTCTTCTTCTTATTTTTTAATGTATTAGGCTCTATACATGTACCTGAATGCCAGAAGAGGGCATCCGATCCTATTATAGATGGTTGTGAGCCAGCATGTGGTTGCTGGGAATTGAACCTCTGGAAGAGCAGCCAGTTCTCTTAAATGCTGATCCATCTCTCCAGCCCAAGGGCCTTGCATCGTAATCAGAAAAACTAATAGATCTAAGGGACTTCTGCATATAGCTCATTGGCCTGAACCCCTCCAGTGGCTGTCTTTAGTTTCAAGGAAGATTGTAGGAGGAAGAATCTTGCTTTTGGCTAAGCATATGGCTACCCAAAGTCAGTTTTGTTCCCAGAGATGGAGGGCAAAGTGGATATTTAATAGTTAACTTAAGGTGTCTGTCATACTTCTTAGTCTGAGTTGAGTAATTCACATTACTGGAGGCTAATGTATATGCAAACAAAAAGAAGATAGCGAATCAAAATTGTCTGGTCACTTTGAGTGCTATGCTAGCAAGGTTTCTAATTGGCATTGGTGTGGATTTTTTTTCACATAGCACTTCAGAGCTCTCTGAGGACAATTGTTCATGGAGTGGGCATCCAAAGGCATCACTGTCAGGAGGGAGGTGGCGGTGTTGCTGGGTATGCTAGTGGCATAGATGTCGGATGAGTGTAAGATGTTGGACAAGAGAGGAGGGAAGCTCATTCACTGAATATGTGCTGGGCTTAGCCTTTCTCTTCATTTTCTTTTAAACTTTATGACAACTTTTCTGGTATGGGTTATTTCTCTCTCTCTCTCTCTCTCTCTCTCTCTCTCTCTCTCTCTCTCTCTCTCTTTTTTAAAGAAAGCTGAGTTCCTGGGAGGTTAAGTAACCTGTCTGGGATCTTGTCACCTGGGAAATGGTCAAGCTGGAGCTATCTAGGCCTCTCTGACCCAAAGCACTTGTTCTTTGTAGCACACCAGACTCTCCATCTTTAATACATGATGACTGCTTCCCCCTCCCCTAATAGGTGACCTACTGCAGACTGTTCAGAGCACGTCGGGATTAGCTGTTATTCTTTTTGTGAAGAACATGTTCTGTCCATCTGAAAAACTTCCTGAGTTGGTGAGTGTATCTGCTTTTTAGAACTTCCCTTCACCGAGAATTAGATGGATATCAATTTGGTTTAATTTAAATATTTTATTGATTATTATTTATGTCACAGTGTATGTGTGGAGGTCAGAGGACAACTTGTGGTAGGTGATTCTCTTCTTCTACTGCATGGATCCTGGGGATCAAACTGAGGTGGTTAAACTTGACATGGTTTTACCCACTCAACTATTTCACTGGCCCCTCAATGTTTCAACTGCAGTAGCTGAATTTTAGAATGTTTATTTGGTGTAGTTGGGATTTTTCTAGTGGCTCTTTTCTCTTAGAATGATAATTCTAAGTACACAGACGACATGGTGGCGGGATGATGACAGGGCAGTCACAGCTGTCTGTAAGTCAGTTTTGCCCAGGTAACCACTGTCACCGTTTGTTGACTCCCCCCCTAGTTTTTGTGGGGCTGTCTTTTCGGTTCCGTGTGTCGGTGTGGTAAGAGATAGGACATTACAGCTATGCCGTGACTGGTGTGTAAACACATGGTAGCAACTTTCTGATAGGTTTGTTTTTCTTTATTAAGAACAGACTTTGTAATATACTTAATCATACTTTATCATGTAATATAAGAGGCATGTTTGGGTCAATTTTTAGTGAATTTGGTCCCTAAGGAAAGTGTAATTTAGTAATGTAGACCATAGTCTTTGTATTGGCTGCTAGCATTCTTCCCTCCTCTCAGTATATTATCTAGAAACTCATTTTGTCTAACATCTGTGTATTCTGAGATCATGCAAAATGATTATTCTTGTGTGAGACTGAATTTTTTTCTCAGAGCTCCTCTAAAAGCATCCTCTGTCCATCTGCAGGTAGTGACCTTTGTGTTTCTCCAGTACTTTCATCTCAGCAGAAAGATTCATGTGCTTAGAGTTCATTGTTTTCCTTCTAAAGTTAGTATAATGATGTTAGTGTTTGTGTTTTACATTACTTTTCCTAGACTATTTCAGGAAATATTTCAAGGGAGAGATTTGTAGGTTTTGTATTTAAGATATTTATATATTATTCCCTCTGTTGTTTTCCAGATCAGCAGCCTGCTTCTCCAGTCAGTTGACTGCAGCAGCACCCCTGAGTGGTTCATGAACTGCTGTGGAAGCCTTTGCAGTGCTGACATGCCAGTCTCCACGCTGTTGTTCCTGTGTCACGGAGCGCTTGCAATGCTGGACTGGCAGGATGGGAGCATGGGCCTGAGCGGGGAGGCTTTGCTCCTGGACACTGTGCATGTTTTATTTACCTTGACTTCACAGTGAGTTTGTTTTTTTTATCCCGTATTTTGTTTTGCTTCTAAGACAGTTGAAGGACACAACTGAGCCAACCAAGTCAATTCAATTAAATGTGGTTAGGATGAATCCTAAATTACGATTGATAGACGAGAATAAAATAGGCATGAGAGAAAAGACAGTAATGAGAAACAGTCATAGAAATTACTGGTGCAGGCCAACCTACTGAGCGCCAGTAGAGGGCACTAGATCTCATTGTAGATGGTTGTGAGCCACCTTGTGGGTACTGGGAATTGAACTCAGGACCCCTGTAAGAACAGCCAGTGCCTTGACTTCTGAGCCATCTCTCCAGCCCCTGCAATACATTTTTTTTTTTTAAAGTCAGACCATGAATATAGCCTTATAAGCATTACTATTAAAATAAGCAAAAAGCTCTAAAATAATTTTTACAAGTTGGAGATATAATTCACGTACTATAAATTCACAAATGTAAAGTGCACAATTGTGTTTCTTTTAGTATGTTTATGGACTTGCACAACCATCTCACAGTCAACCTCAGAGTGCTTCTTGGTCGTGGTGGTACACTTGGGAGGCAGAGGCAACAAGATGAGTGTAGCCTAGGTAGCCTAGTGAGACCTTTTCTCAAAATAAATTTTCATCATCCTAAAACGGCAGACACCCAAAGACCAAAACATGATTCTCCAGCCTTTCCCAGCTGGGCCCATGAGAAGTGAGGAAGCTACTTCAGGGTAGGAGTACTTGCTCTACAAGTGTGTGGACCTGCGTTCAAATCCCAAACACCGCATGGGCCTTTAACCCCAGCATTAGCAAGGTCAGGTAAATCCGGGAGCTCTCTGGTCGGCCATCTTAGCTGAAGTAGCCGGCTTGTAGTTCAGTAAGAGACCCTGTCTCAAGGAAGTAAGATAAAGAGCTATAGAAAAAGACACCTGGTGTCTTCTGGTCTCTGTGCATGCATCCCCACACTCACTTGAATGCATATCTCTGTCTGTCTGTCTGTCTGTCTCTCTCTCTGTCACATACACACACACTAAATTTAAAATATCCATGAAACCATCACAGTAAAGATAGTGAATACTTCACTTACTCCTAAAGGTTTCCATGTATTCATTTTTTATTTTTTGTAAGGTAAAAAGATTGAAAATTTGTCTTTTAAGTTTGGCCTTATTTATAATTTTGTTGTTGTGAATTTCACTGAGTTTTCTGTTCATTCTTTGTATTTAAAAGTCGTGATGTTTGTCTAATTTCTTTTCCTAGGCAATTCATAATAATATATGTCATGGTTTATTTTTCTCCAGGATTAAGGAGTCAACATTAGAAATGTTCCTGTCTAGAGTCTTGGCATCTTGGACCAATTCAGCCTTACATGTCCTTGAATCAAGTTCCCCAAGTCTAAAGGACTGTCTGAATGGGGGTTCAAGCATAGCTAGGAGGCTTTTGGAATATGTCTATACACACTGGGAACATCCATTGGATGCTCTGAGACACCAAACCAAAATCATATTCAGAAATCTTCTGCAAATGCACCGGCTCACTACGGAAGGGAAGGATGTAGTCACTGACCCGTTCTTTGTGGAACTGACCAAGAGTCTTCTGCAGTTAGAATGGCATATTAAAGGGAAGTACGCATGCCTTGGCTGTTTGGTTGAGAGTACTGGAATTGAACATATTTTGGCAATAGATAAAACGATTCCATCTCAAATCCTAGAGGTGATGGGAGACCAGTCATTGGTACCTTATGCAAGTGACCTTTTGGAAACCATGTTTAAAAATCATAGGAGCCATTTGAAATCCCAAACTGTCACCAACACTTGGATGGATGAGTGGCATGAGACGTGGGTTTCTCCTCTCCTTTCTATACTGTGTGGAGGGAACTTGGATCAGAAATCGTATGTGATCGATTATTATTTGCCAAGGTTACTGAATTACAGCCCTGAAAGCCTGCAGTACATGGTGAAGATTCTTCAGGCATCTATTGACACTGAAACTGGTGAGAAATAGTTTCTTAGTAATTTCTATTTAGGATACTTAACTGTAGGTCCCTGTGCAGATGCTTGTCATGCCCTGCTATAAGTGGTACAGAATGCTATCAATGACAGCCACTTGAGATTGAAACAGATTGGACTTTCAATAGCTGAGTGATGGTTTTGGTTGAATTAGTTTCACCAAACAAAGAATGATTCCAGTTATAAAGTTTTGTTTTTTAAAAGATTGATATTTTTTTGTTTTGTTTTGTTTTGAGACAGGGTTTCTCTGTGTAGCTTTGTGCCTTTCCTGGAACTCACTCTGTAGCCCAGGCTGGCCTTGAACTCACAGAGATCCGCCTGCTTCTGCCTCACGAGTGCTGAGATTAAAGGCGTGCGCCACCACCTCTCTTCAAAAGATTGATTTTTATGTGTATGAGTGGTGTGCTTACCTGTCTAGTGTCTACATGGATAACACATGTGTGTCTCATGCCTTTTGAGGTTAGAACAGGGCATTGGATCTCTTGGAATGGAGTTACGGATAGTTGTGAGCTGCCATGTAGGTACTGGGAATTGAACCTGTATACTCTGGGAGAGCAGCCAGGGCTCTTCATTACAAAGCAGTCTGCTCCAGCGCCTAGTTACAAGGTTTTAATTTATTTTTTTGTTCTCAAACTAGAGTAACGGTGTATGTATTTTATATAATTTTCTTATCCAGGTGATTAAGATAGCAATTGAAATTGCTTTAGGCAGGCTTAATAAAAACAGGTGAGTTTTCCACAACTTAAAAAAAAAAGAACTAGAGCTAGGCGATGGTGGCATATGCCTTTAATCCCCCCCTCAGGAGGCAGAGGCAGGTGGATCTCTGTGAGTTCAAGGCCAGCCTGGTCTACAAAGCGAGTTCCAGGACAGCCAGGGTTACACAGAGAAACCCTATCTTGAAAAACCCAAAACGAAGAAGAAAAAAAAGAACTATGTAGTGATTTAGAATACGAGGAACATCCCACTGAAACCCGGGAGTCCTTAAGGAATCATGGTTTATAATGAATGTGTGGCCATATGTGGTGGTATATGTCTCTAATTCCAGCACTTGGGAGATAGATACAGGAGGATTGCTTCCAGTTAAAGGCCAGTTTAGTATACATAGTGAGTTCCAGGTAGGTCATGACTGCATGATACTCTCTAAATACATAGATACATAGATTGAAAATGAATATAAAATGTTAACCCTGAACATAGAAGTCTAAAAATTTTTTAACTTGATTCTAAGAGGAAATTTTGATTTCTGTACACAAAAACTATGTGTTATTTGATAATCTTTAATAGTTGTTCTTGCATTTTGAGAGACCAGCTGAGGCTATGGCTTTGTGAAGCTGTCCTGATGTTAGCGTGTGTTTGTTCTGGGTAAGGTGTCCTGAGAGCCTCAGTTTCTTGTGCTGTTTCAGAGCACAGCTTTCTGGAGGCTGATGTTCTGCTGAAATCAGGAGGTCTTTGTGGACCACATTTTATGTTCGTTATAAATGAGAACAGCTCCAAAATACATGTGGAGGGTCAATGTTTATTTTCAAGAAAAAAATAATCTTTGAACTAGTACACTGTTTCTACTACTCTTGTATAATGGTTTTAACTTTTTTCTATTTGATGTTTTTCCTCTAATTCACATAATGGTGGATTTCTTTAAGTTTTAAGACCAAAAGTAAAATTATTAGAGAATAAGTTATGATTTCTTTATAATAAGATAATTACGTTTATTTGAAATTATTGGCATGAACAGTTATATTCAGTCATTTTTATTTTAGAATAAGCACTTTAATTCGTCTTAGAATTTAGTTAAAATTTAATATTAATTGGAACATAGAAGTTGGCATGTCATAGTCATTGCATAGCACAGGAATGGTCTTTGCTATTGTGCCTTTAAGACAAGAACAGTTTTTCCCTCTTAGGGTCTTGTAACCGCAGAGGGGCTCTGGGAGCTTTGATGGCATGTCTACGAACAGCTAGAGCTCATGGACATCTTCAGTCTGCAACTCATGCCTGGGAGAACCTTGTGTGCGGTGCACGGATAAAGCAAGGCTTAATTCACCAACACTGCCAAGTAAGGAACTTTCTGTTGCACACATTAGTCCCTGATAACCTGATTGCTTTAGGAGTCCTGCTAGCGGCTAAATTGTAGGGGAGTCCATTATGATAGTAGACAGTGGCATCCTTGTACTTAGTCTATGCAGTGTCTAGTTGGGGAGCATGAACAGCTTACATCAAGAACTTGCAGCTCTGAGGGACAGCCTAGGTGTCAGTATGCCTTGGTAAGGGGCTTTATCTGGAAGGCTTAGCAGAGCCTGATCAGTGTAGGTGGTGGCTGGTTAGGAAATGGAGTGTTAGAACAGCACACAGAATGGAAGCCAAGTTCATGTTTGGGAAAGCTCTGATGCTAGACTGATGATGTCATTGGTTGCCAGTTACCAATTGCGTGGGCTTGTTCATTGTTGTCAGTGGAGTCAGAGATGAAATTAGGAGCAAAAGGAAGCCAGGAGACAGGCTAGTGTGGGCTAGATGTGAGCTGTGAAGGCCTGGAGTGAGGTAACCCTGAGAAGAAAAGAGAGGTTGTAGCTGAGTGCTATGTAAATAAGGCTTTGGCTTGTGAATGTACATAGCCTCAGTTTATACATGTAGGGACAGTTTTATAAAAAGTTAACTCAAGGTGCTTTGGATTAAGAAACCTTTCTGAGATATATGTGGTCAACATGCAGTTTACTTTTTTCCTTGGTAGCTTACACAGATATCATGTTGGAAGTAGTCTAGGCTTTTCTTACTTCATGGGAAAACTAACCTTTTATTGTTTGGTGTGTTTTAGGTGCGGATCGATACACTAGGCTTGCTCTGTGAAAGCAATCGGAGCACAGAAGTGGTCTCTACAGAAGAAATGGAGTGGGTTCAGTTCTTTATCACATACAATCTCAACAGCCAGTCTCCAGGGGAGCGGCAGCAGATTTGCTCGCTCCTTAAAAAGGTAGACTTTTTCTTCAGAGTGAGAAAGTAATAATTGCTCTGGAAATGGTTTTTTGAGAAGGTTCCAGATTTGGGGCAAGTGTGGAGTGGTTGTGGTATTGGGCTACCACATGACTGCATGGCTCCAGCATCTTGCCCTGAGTTCAGCAATCTTACATGTGGGATTAAAATGCCACACAGGGCCAGGCAGTGCTGATGCACATCTTTAATCCCAACACTTGGGAGACAGAGGCAGGCGGATCTCTGTGAGTACACGGCCAGCCTGGTCTACAGAGCGAGATCCAGGACAGCCAGGGCTACACAGAGAATCCCTATTTCATTCAAACCGCCCCCCCCCCCCCCCAAATAAAAACTCTGACCTCTTTAAAAGTATTATTTTAAAACATTTTATTCAATTATTTAGGGGACAGGCGTGAATATTGGGGTACAGTTATGGAGGTCAGAAAGCAGTTTGCAGGAGTTGGTTCTCTCCATCTGCTGCCTGGGAGAAGACTTAGGTCATCAGGCTTGGTGGCAGACACCCTTACTCAGCCATCTCACCAGCCCAGGCTCTTTTTTGGAAAGAAAACAAAAAAAAAAAGTCCAGCATTGGGGTTCTTGGAGCGTGGGCGGTTTGAAGAGCGTGTTGGTGACGGGGGAAGGAAGCACTTGGTTCGTAAGCACCTCAGGGAATGGCAATTTCATGGGTAATTCATCTCGAATCATTTGTGTAATGCATCTGTGGTAGGGAATTGGTAAGGTAGAGAAATGACTGTATTACCTTCAGGGTCACACCAGTTTAAAGGAAATGGGAAAACTGCTTTGATTGTTGTTTTTGGTAAAACTATGAAATGTTAATTTTATGTCAGAAAGAAACTGCAGATTTTAAGATTTGAGAACCCAGGTCCTCCATTCGTCTTAAGTTATCCCTGCAGACTGATGTTATACTGTGTGGTTCACATACTTTTTTAAAAAAAATGTCTTTTTCTCCTTAAAAGTTGTTCTGTAGGATACAAGAAAGTTCTCAGGTACTTTATAAGTTGGAGCAAAGGCAGTCCCCCTCTGACTCAGAGAGCGAGTGCAGCAGAGAGAGGCCTCCCGTGTCTTTACAGCCGTATAAGGTAGGTGATGTGCTGGACACACAGGGCTGCCCAAACCAAACACTGTGAATAAGCACCGGAGGGCAACAGCCAGATCTCTGATGACTCGTGACTTGGTGCTTTTCCCTTGTCATGCTGGGTGTTACATAGTCCTTCTGGACCTGGGTACTCCACTGGAGGTAGCCTGGGGTGTGGAACCAGAGCAGTACTTGAGGACTTGAGTGACACAGTGACATACCTGGGGTCACCTCAGTAGCTTACTTCTTGTGGGGCCAGTTTACTTATTCCTGACCTTTGCTTAGTTGGTACCTCCAAAGTCCACCTCTTCACAGGGCAGAAGACTCTGCTGCAGCTGTGGCTGTGTGTGACCCCACGGAGAGAACATTTGTGTATGTGGTCATGAGTGCATGTGTGTGGATGGCAGAGGTAGATAGAAAGTACCTTTCTTGATCACTTTCCACCTTACTTTTTGACCCTGGAGTTTGTTGATTCAGCTACTGGTTGGCAGCAAGCTGTAAGCATCCCTTAGTCTCTGTGGTCCAGGACTGAGCTCGCAGGTGTGCACTGTAACCCTGGGCTTTGGTGTAGGGATTCAGCTCTGGTCTTCATGTTTGTATAACAAGCACTGTACCCACCTGCCCATCTTCCCACCTTCCTGTTTTTAGGTCATCTAGGGCTACATGTGAGCTCTGTCTCAAAATCAAACAATCAAATAAACAATCAAATAAACCTCAAATAAACCTACAAATAAACCTCAAAATCACCAAAACAAACAAACAAACAAACAAAAATCCCCAACAACTTGGTTTTGAGGGTTAAATGAGAAAACCCTTTGTAAACACTCATTGAGGGCTGAGGAGATGGCTCATCAGGGCTTGCTGCTAGGCCTAATATCTTCAGTTCCATACCTGGAATCCATGTTGAGAAAGTCTACTCCTGAAAATTGTCATCTGATCTCCACATGGGCACAGTGGCATTTGGTGCTCACATACAAATACATGCATAATAAATAAAATAATAAAAATAAAAAGTTTTGGGGTGGTGGCACATGCCTTTAATCCCAGCACTTGGGAGGCAGAGGCAGGTGGATCTCTGCGAGTTCAAGGCCAGCCTGGTCTACAAAGCGAGATCCAGGACAGGTACCAAAACTACACAGAGAAACCCTGTCTTGAAAAGAAAAAAGAAAAAAAAAAAAGTCTCACTAGAAGCCATTGAGAGTGGTTTAGAGTGTATATGGAGCCCTGCCCTGTGTGTGAGAGTAAGTGTGATATGTATTGGCCTCTCTTAGATCATTGCTGGATTTGAGGGTGCATATCTCCTTTGCCTCTTAATGAAAGGAGTGACATGGCATTCATGAAATGTCACTTAACCACTTAGGGACATAAAAGTCTACTGTGTGGATTGAGAGTCTAGATTTTCACAAAAGCTTTTGTTTTGGTTTTGGCTTAGATACTCCTTTTTTCTCTCTTGAGACAAAGTCTTACTGTGTAGCCCAGGCTAGCCTTAAACTGTATCCTCCTGTCTTAGTTTTCTCAGAGCTATGAGTGTAGTCATACATATCATGCCCAACAGATAGGCATTTTTTTTGAACAATAGAGACTTAATCGAAGTCAATCTTGTGGTTATGATCATTTCTTATAACTTAACAGTCTGTGGCTTTGGGAGGTTATGACCTTTGCTCTGTGTTACCATCATCCTTCCAGTGGGTGCCATGCAGTGTGTGATAGACAGGCCCAGTGCCAATTACAGACCAAGTGCCGAGGGAGAAGGGAGGCTGTTAGTTGATAAAGATGTCTGTTAGGGTACTGGAGCTATTTCTTACCTAAATAACCGATGCTAATGTCCAGAGTACTTTTAAACTTAGCAAACACTGTGTACCTATGTTTTCCTTTACTCTTTTATAACAAGGCTGTGGGTTAAGCACTCTTATCCCACTGTAACAAGTGAGAAAACTGAAACTCAAAATGTTGAGTGACCTTAGCCACGAGTGTAGAGCCAGTCAGTACCCCAGGCTAGACTTGCTCCTGACTGGAAACGCCCCACCTAAGGGGGCTGGTAGATGAGCGATAGGAGGACTTGGAGAACTGAACTCACTTGTGAGTAAGCATGGCACATGGAAGGCAGGAGGGGAGTGACAGGAACCAACTGTGGAAATGGGTGGAGAGAGTGCCTATAGTGATTATGGTATTTGGAAATCTTACTAGGAACCGTAAGTTAGCTAGGGCCTGGGCTGGGGATGGTGTTCAGTCGGTAGAGTGCTTTCTTAGCCTGCAGAAAGCCCGTGTGGGATCCCAGCCTGGGTGTGGGCTCCATCATGTGGAAATGTGGGATCTGTAAACTGGGTGTGGTGGCACATACCTGCTGTCTCAGCATTTATAAAGTGGAAGCAGGAGAATCAGAAATTGAAGGTCACCCTCTGCTGCATAGCAAGTTAGATGTTTTTATAAATCGTATCACAGTCTATTTAGTAGTCTGTATTGGCTATTTCTCTGTTTACTCTAAAACTTGGGAAAGCTGCATACCCCTGATGCCCGAAGACTTGTGTCTGGAGAAGTGAGGATTCATCAAGCCCTGGCACAGACAGGGCCCAAACAGATCTTGTTGTTTTATCGCTGAGTCTGTGAAGACAGGGTTCAGTAAGGTCCTGATGCAGTTTGTACCCTGAGTCCTGCCCGTGTTGTGTTGCTGTGTCAGATGCCCGGGGAGGGTACTGTGGAAAGTTGTGAGGAGGTTATGAAGAAGGATGTGAGTGGCTGCAAAGATCCACCAGCAGAGGTGAGGTCTCCCTGGCCATGCCGTGAGATCGCAGAGTGGTGGGCGCAGTGTGGGAGGAGCATGTGTTTAGGAGTGAAGGCAAGAGAGCAAGTGAGAAAATAAACCTGTAGTGGAACAGCCGTTCCCATGGGAACCAATAGTTTAAAAGTAACCTGATTCACTCCTGACAGAACTAATCAGTTCCTAGGGGTGGAGTACCCTAGACCTAATTCCTTCCACCAGGCCTTGCCTCTTAACTTTCATACTGTCCCACTGGGGGTCAAACTTGAAGCATGTGGGTCTCTAGGGGATAAACTGTCCAAACTCCAGTAGGTGTCAAGCTGAATAATCAAACAGCTAGGACAGCTTCAAAGAGTCTTAACTCTTTAGTTAAATGGAACAGAAGCACTTACTAACTGCCAGTTAACTTAATTATACTTAATTGTATTTTATTTTTAATTTTAGAATTTCATGTCATCTGTTTGCAACATCCTTTTTGAAGCATTGTTTCCTGGATCTTCCTACTCAACTAGGTTTTCAGCTTTAAGCATTTTAGGATCAGTAGCTGAAGTGTTCCCTGTCTCAGAAGGTAAGCTTCAACAATGTGCGGGAAGCATACAGTTGGTCAGCATTTTGTTGTCTTTCTATAGATTTCTTTTAACACATAGCTCTCATTTGGACCTAATTAAAGCTGCTAGTAAAGGTAGATGGGAAAGAACCTATCTCCTCTTTTTGTTGGTCACTGTCTGCGAAACACATTGCCATGTTTCATGGATCATCTTGACTTACCTCACCAAGATTTCCCGTACCTCAATGCCACATTTGTTTGTGCTGGTATAAGAAAGGGCTTCATCTGTTAAGTTTAAAATGAAAACCATAATACTTTATCTTATATTTAATAAAGAGATGAGTGAGCCTTTGTGGTTAAAGTGTGGTTTCTCATATATACCATCTGCTTGACGATTTCCACACTTTGAGAAATCACATACTGTAGTGCAAACAACATAGCATACCAACAAATTAAATTATCTGCACAAAATGTACAAGTTGATTCCAGGAAAAAAAATATGAAAAAAAAGAACTCTGTAATTAGTAAAGAGATTAAAGCAGTAATCAAAACCTCCTAGCATCTGGGTATGATGATATGTGCTTTTAATTCTAGCACGTGAAGGGCTGAGGCAGGGGGGTCTCAAATTAGAAGCCAACCTGCTCTACCTAGCCAAGACCTTGTCACAAAATGAATAAACAATCAAAAAGTATTCTAGTCCAGGACAAGTGGCTTTGCTGGTAATTCCACCAAATATTTACGGTTATACCTTCTCATAGTCTTTCACAAAATTGAAGAGGAGGGTGACCTCCTGACTCATTCTGTAAAGCTCATTAGAAAAGCAAGTAAGGCTTCGTAGAAGGGCCAGCCAGATGGCTCAGTGGTTTGCTGCCAAGCCTGCCGACCTTCGGTCAGTTCCTAACACCCATGTGGAAGGAGAGAACTAACTCCCCCAGATCACCCTCTGACTTCTCCATGTGCACCATGGCATGTGTGTGCCAAGGTCCCCTTAAATAAATAAATGAAATAAAAAAATTAAAAATAAAGCCTGTGTAAGAAAACTAGACCAATATCTCTTATGAATACATTTGCAGAAAACCTTAAAAAATACTATAGCATCAAAGCTCAGCAGCATATTAAAAATATTGAACACAGGGCTGGAGAGATGGTTAAGATGGTTAAGAGTACTTCCTGCTCTTGTAGAAGACCCAGGTTCTATTCCCCGTACCCACGTGGAAACTCAAAGTCATCCATAACTCTAGCTCCAGGGAATCTTATGCCTCCTTTGACTTCTGTGGGCACTAGGAACGTATGTGGTACACATACATGTATGTAGACAAAACACTCATACACATAAAATAAAAAAAAAAATAACTTAAAAAAATGTATGCAGCTGGGCGGTGGTAGCACATGCGTTAAATCCCAGCACTCAGGAGCAGAGGCAGGTGGATCTTTTTGAGCCTGGTCTACAGAGTGAGTTCTAAGACAACCTGGGCTGTTACACAGAGAAACCTGCCTCTCCCCAAAATAAAGAGAAAACAAAAAGTGTGCATTACAACCATGTGGAATTTATCCCTGGAATTTGGTATGGATCCAAATAAGATCACAGGACATGTCATGCTTGTCATTCTGTGTCAACTGACTCTAAGACTTTGGATCTTGGGTTAGTAAGTTGTTTTTTTTCTTTTTTAATCGAGACAGGGTTTCTCTGTGTGGTTTTGGTGCCTGACCTGGATCTTGCTCTGTAGACCAGGCTGGCCTCAAACTCATAGAGATCCACCTGGGTCTGCCTCATGAGTGCTGGGATTAAAGGCGTGCGCCACTGCTACCCGGCCTGGGTCAGTAAGTTTTTTTTTTTTTTTTTAAGATTTATATTTATTATATGTACATGAATGTTCACCTGCATGTATGTATGTACGTCTTCTGTCTTTCTGGTGCCCACTAAGTCCAGAAGATGGCATTGGATTCCTGGGACTGGAGTTACAGATGGCTGTGAGATACCATGTGGTTACTGGGAACTGAACCTGAGCAGCAAGTGCTCTTAATTAACTACTGAGCCATCTTTCCAGCGCCATGAAGGTTTTTTAAAAACATGTGTTCCTAAATTTATTTGTTCATTTTTATTTTAAAAGTAACTGAGAGATCTTTCATACCTTTTGGAAGAGAATAAAGTGTTTTTAAGTCTTAAAGATGTCTGTTTCATATTTGTAAATCTGTAGTTCTTTTTCATTTGAAGAGATGCAGTGTGTGCTATTTTGCATAGTGTATGCTGTGTAAAGGATGAAGTGAAAGGTTATTGTGGGTAAGCAGGAAGTAGGAATTTTTGTACTGATTTTATATAAATATTTGACCAGATAACTTTGGGTAGTTGATTTTTTTTATTTACTTTTAAGTGATTTTCATTCATTTAAAATTTTAAGGTAACATCCAGACAGTGTATCAGCTGAGTCATGATATTGATGCTGGCCGTTTCCAAATACTAATGGAATGCTTTACTAGTACTTTTGAAGAAGTGAAAACCTTAGCGTTTGGCCTTCTGATGAAGCTGTCGTCAGTAACAGTTGGACAGTTCCAGGTATTTCGACTTTACCTATGTAAATGTGTGTGTTCGTAGAGTTTTTATTTAGCTTAGGGAAAGCAGTCACTTGTCCGAGCTCTTTGCCTCCTTAGGTCTTTTGAGTATTTCTTTCAGTTTCTATCTGTCTCTGGTCTAGCAAGGGCGGGAAATGGTAAAAATCCACATCACTGAGCTGTACTTTTTAAAATTGCTTTGATGGAAATGGAGGTGTAGGAGGCAGTAGGTTTTGCTGTTTACAAGATTATTGGTAGATTTCAGCTATGTGGTCTCCATAGTTCCCTTGGGCTTGTAATATTTGCTCAAAACATATCACTTACAGTAATTTTGAGGTTTTGAAGATAATCTTCCTGATTAGAAGATTGAGAAGCTGAGTGTAAATGAGGTAGAGAATGTGTTTCTGGTCTTCCAATAAGCAATAGCTAAACCGAGACTGAAACCTCAGACTATTTGAGGTTAGCGGCAGTTCTCTGCAGAGGCGCTTGGCCCCAGCCCTCTCCGTGACACTGCTTTTCCTGCCTCGGAGTAGGAAACTAAGATAGGATGAGGAGTACAGGCACAGTGGAGGGCAAGTCTCCAGGGGACACCTAGCCAGGCACCCTTCTCTTCAACTTACTCTGGGGTTGTGGGGTCACCAGGAACGTAGTGGGTGTAGAGCTTCCCTAGAGCCTTCCATTAGCACTCCTCAGAGGCTGAGGGGCCTGAGGGGCTGCAGCTGTTAGGTTATAGGTATATATATATATATACATGTACATATACATGTATAGCCTTCCATCATCTTAGAGATGTGGGATTCCGAGGAGCAGTGCTGGCCAAGACTGCTCTGTGGTGCTGTTTCCAGGTCTTTGGTATGACATCACAGGGTCTCGGTGTCACTGTTCTGACTGGGTACAGGTTAGGAGTGGCTACCCAGGATCTGCCTGTATCTGGAGTGAGCCTTTTATCATTAGCTATGCCTCATTCCTTTCAAATAATTTTTGAGAAGATGTGGAGTGAGAAGGTAAAGTGTAGAAAGAACTGGTTCTTACAGAATCTGTGAAAGGCCCTGAGAGGACCTCTGCATCTTTAATTCCATAAACATGTGCTTGCCATAGAGATACTGTGAGATTTAAGAAATTTCTGCCCCACATGGTATAAGTTAGGATTTTGGTTATAGTATCTGGTCTTGTTGCATGTTAGTCAAGTGGTCATTGACATAAACATTCAAGATTTTAAAATGGGACAGGCAAGATGGCTCAGTAGATAAAAGGTGCTTGTCACCAAGCCTGTGATCTGGGTTTGGTCCCTGACCTCTGCATGGTAGAGGGAGAGAACCAGTTCTTTTAGTTGTCCTCTGACCTCCATGTGAGTGCCATAGTGTGTACACGTCCTTTCGGGGCCTGCTCCCAAATAAATAAATGTAATTTAAATAGAAGAGTAGACTGCCTCCTATTTAAAGGAAGATTTGAAAATATTGGTTATGTATTTTTGGAGTCCTGTAGCCTCTGTAGTATGTCTTTTTTTTTTCGGACAGTGTAAGTTAACATTTAGGTATTCCTTGAGTACTTGCTTAACCTCTCTAGTACCCTGTGTATAATACATGTTCATAATGGCATGTGTTTCTGATATATATCCTTACTACTCATCTGGTTTATTGCCTATCTCTCTGTGGAGCTGCAAATCCTATGTATTTATGTTGCATCTATAGTTTAAGTTTTTGAATTACATTTTCATGTATTTGTGCATGTGTGTCTCTGGTGTGTGTGTGTGTGTAGGTCAGAGGACAACTTACTGAAGGTGTTTCTCTTTTTCTACCATGTGGATTCCAGGGGTCTGACTCAAGTTGTTGGGCACTGAGCCATCTCTAGGTTCCTGTAGTAATATTTTGATACAAGTGGGATAAAAGTGCTCTCAGTTTGGTTTTTTTTTTTTTGGTTTTTTTTTTTTTTTGGTTTTTCGAGACAGGGTTTCTCTGTGTAGCTTTGGAGCCTGTCCTGGAACTCACTCGGTAGTCCAGGCTGGCCTCGAACTCACAAAGATCCGCCTGTTTTGCTTTTTAAGGCAGGGTTTCTCTGTGTAATAGGCCTAGCTATCCTGGAATTCACTTTCTAGACCAGGCTGGCCTCGAACTCACAGAGGTCTGTCTGCTTCTGCTGGGATTAAAGTTGTGCGTCACTACTGCCCGGCTAAGTGGTCTGTTTTAAGGCTGTTTATTTTCTTACTGATTTATAGGTAGTATAGTTTAAGATTTTACTCTCAGTTAGAAAAATGACTTAGATGTTCATTTAGTACCTTCTGATAATTGTTTAGATTTCACTTTTTTGGCCACTATTTAAAAGTTTTTTTAGGTTATAGAAAATTAAATGTCAAGTAGAAAAGAATTTAGATAAAAATCAACTGACATGCAAATCAGTACTGTTTTGAAATTGTTAGACATCATTAAATGTCAGTGTACTAATAATCAAATCCAGAAAGGAGTTTCTAACCCCTCTTATTAGATAGTTATGGAACAATACAAAAAGAATCATAATATTACTGAGCAACTAAACACTGATGTTCCGAGTGGTTTGATGACCATGTGGCTTGTCAGCTGTGGGACTGGGACCCATGTCTCCCCTTGTCAACCCAGTGCCTTTCCCTGATTGTTACAGTGACCTTCCCCTTGTTCTGTGTTCCACAACGCGAGTGGAGACTTAACTGAGGCACAGGTGTAGGAGTTTAGATGCCAAGTTTCTGAGGTTGATCTGGTCCTTTCTTCTCCACTCACGTGTGGAGTTTTACCATGAGGAGCCTTTCTTTGTCTCTGTCATTCAAGCAACCAGTTCTGTGGGAAGGGAAAAGGGGAAAGAAGGAGAATGTGGTGTTCAGATGAAATAGAGAGAAATGAAGCTGACTGAGAAGTATACTCTGAGTAGACACATGGAGGTGGTTTGGCTTAGAGGCCTAGCAAATTCACAGGGAAACAGCATCCATTTGTTGATTGAGTTTCCTAATTGAAATTATACTCAAGGTCTTCATCTCGGAAGTGATTAATGTTCGTCACCAAGTACTGTAGGAGAAGTAGCCTATGTTCATGGAGAAAAGCAGTTCATAGTCATTAATGTTCTCATTGAGTCCCAGCCAGATGGTGTGTATGGACTTACGTACACTGTAGTTCCTCTCTGCTGTGGTGACCAGGACTGTGCTCTGCTCTAGGATTCTGAGAAGCTGCAATACCTGTTCCAGGCAGCATTGGAGCTCAGCACCAGCGCGAAACCCTACGACTGTGTGACAGCCTCCTACCTGCTGAACTTGCTCATATGGCAGGATGCTCTGCCAGCCTCCCTGACTGCCTCCTCAGCACAGCAGCTCACACGGGGAGCTGGAAAGAAGGCTGCCGTGCTGGAAAGGAACACGTTAGTGGGTTTGTATTGAGAAAGCGATCTTGTGCTGTCACTTAGCAAACCCTGTATTTTAATTTCTTTTTCTTTAGAGTAACCAATGGTTGAATATTTCCTTGTTTTAAGAGTTTGCCCGCACATGAGAACACCAGTACCATTTATGCAAATTAATAATTTACTCCTCTTTAGCACCTGTTTCTTTTCTTTTTCTGTCTGTCCTTCTTTTTTCCTTTCCCTTTTTTTGTTTTGTTTTTTTGAGATAGGATTTCTCTGTTTAACGGCCTTAACTGTATTGAAACTAGCTGTGTAGACCAAGCTGGCCTCGAACTCACAGAGATCTGCCTGCCTCTGCCTCCCGAGTGCTGGGATTAAAGGCGTGCACCACTATGCTCACCTATTTCTAAACAGAAGACTTATGCTAAGTAATTAGACACACTGATGGACACATTTCAAAAGGGGCATCTTTTCTTTCTCCACTCCGAGTGTGCCGTTTTTGTATGATAGTTCTGCTGTGACCACAAATAAATCATCCTCATTATGTCTGAACAGAGCAGAGTTACTTTGTTGAGATATTTTCCTCAATCACTTCTCCACCTTATTTTAAAACTTGAAATGTTGTTTGTGAGTGCATTTGTGTAGTGTGTGCACACATGTGTGCATGTACATGGAGGCCAGAGAAGATTTGATGTTCTGTCCTATCACTCTGGGTTTTCTTCCCACAAAACAAGGTCTCTCCCTGAACCTGGAGCTGCACCAGTGGCCAGAAAGCCCCGGAGACCCTCCTGTCCATCTTCACAGTGCTAGGGTTGTAGGCCCTCCCAGGACCCAGCTCTCAGATTGGAACTCGGCTCCACATGCTTGCGGAGCAAGATAGCATTGGGCTGTCTCTCCAATGCTCCACCTTAATTGTTGAGACACAGGCTCTTTGAGCGTGGCACTTGCCATTTCTGCTCGCGACTCTGCCTGTTTCTGTGTCCCATCCCTCCACTGGGATTACATATGTGTGCCACCATGCCAACTTTGTATCAGTGCTGGTGATTCCAATTGAGAGCTTCATGCTTGTATAACACAGCCAGCTCTCAGCCTTCCCCCCCCCCCCCCCCCCCCCCACTTCCTACTCTCTTTAACAGGAGCTCTTGTAGCCTGGGTCAGCCTGAAACTTGCTGCATAGCCAAGGGTGATCTTGAGCTTCTGCTCCTCCTGCCTTCCCAGTTATGCAGTGCAGTACTGGGACTGAGCCCAGGACGTCGTGCCTGCTAGACAAGCAAACTGCAAGGACAGGAAGCAACACTCAGCACCATCAGCCTGCAGGGAAATGCAGACCGAAATCACAGAGCGCAAAGACTTCATTCCAACGGGGTAGCCAAGGAGAACCCCCCAGATTATAAATGTCCTTGAGGTTGTGGAGAAAATAGAATATGCACTGCAAGGATGGAGGGTGTACACACAAGCATTCAGCCTGTAAATACCTGGAGAACTGAAAGTATACACCCAGACAAGAGCTCTGCAAGAATATCTGTAGCAGCACTATTCAGACTTGTCTAAAAGTGGAAATAAGCCATGTGCATATCAGCTGCTGAGTGGATAAGTAAAATGTGTCCGCCTGTACAGTGGACTCCTATTCAGCCATAGGAAAGAATGAATTATTGATACAGCTTTGATGAACTTTGAAAACATGATGATAAGTAATCTGAGTCAGTCATGTGTTATTTTATTCTATTTATGATCTGTCTAGACTAGGCAAATCTTTTTTTTTTTTTTCTTCTTATTTTTTTTAGACAGGATCTCATATAGCCCAGGCTGGCCTCCAACTCACTATGTAGCCAGACTGGTCCTGAACTCCTGATCTCCCCACCTCAGCTTCCCAAGTTCCAGCATTACAGACAGTATCTGTCACCACACATGGCTAAGAATAGGCAGCTCTGTAGGGACAGAACTAGTCAGTGGTTCCCTAGCACAGAGCAAGGGTAGAACTAAGAATAGGCAGCTCTGTAGGGACAGAACAAGTCAGTGGTTCCCTAGCACAGAGCAAGGGTAGAACTACCGTGAGAGTGACTGTTGCTTCTGAGTGAAGGTGTCTGTTGTAGTTTTGTGTGTATATGTGTCAGTCGGCAGTAAAAATGTTGTGGGATAGTGTTTGCATATATCTGACAATGGAAAAAATGGACTGTACACTCTCTCTATATAGATATATATCTATATCTATATATGGATATAGATATAGATATATAATTTTATTTTTATGTGCATTTGTGTTTTTGCCATGGGTGTCAGGATCCCCTGAAACTGTAGTTACAGACAGGTGTGAGTCGCCATGTGGGTGCTGGGAACTGAACCTGGGTCCTCTGGAAGAGCAGTCAGTGCTCTTAACCCCAGAGCCATCTCTCCAGCCACCGACTGTACACTCTTAATTTTTACTGCATTTGTGTGTGTGTGGGTGTGGGTGTGGGTGTGGGTGTGGGTGTGTGTGCGCGTGTGCGTGTGTGTGTGCACGCACACCCAAAGGTGTAGATTTCTCTTCTTCCACCACATGGGACCTGGGGATCCAGCTCAGGGCGTCACGTTTGATTGAAAGCTCCTTTACCCACTGAATTATCTTACTGGCCCAACTTGTGCATTTGAAATGTATGAATTGCATGGTGTCTGAGTTGTATCTTGATTATACCGTTACTAAGTATCACTTTTGGTCAAATAGGCCATGCTACATGGTCCTGGAGTTCAACACTCAGCTGGAGGGTATCTAAAAGGATTGGTTCAGAGTGAATGTCATTAATCCCGGCAATTAAGGGAATGCATTCCATTCTTTAACGGTGTCTTAACTAGAAATTGTTAACAGGCTTTGATAGCCCTGAAAAACCTTTGATTCTAAACCCCTGATGTGGGGCTGGGCAGATGACTCAGTCGAGCCCTGTCTGTGCACACCTGAGGGTCTGAGGTGGACTTGTCAGTGTCTGTAAAAAGCCAGGTGTGGCAGTGTGCATCTGTCATTCCAGCCTGGGGAGGCAGAGACAGGGAGCATCTTGAGGCTAACCAGCCAGCCAGCCTTCCTGAATCAGTGACTCAGAGGTTCAGTGAAAGGTCTTTCTTCAGAAAGTAAGGTAGAGAGATCAGGGAAGGTGTCCACCCTTGCTGTCTGGCTTCCACCTGCACATCTGCACGTGTGTGTACATGTGTACATGTACACTCAGAAAACCTCTAGTACAGTGGTTCGCAACCTGTGGGTTATGACCCTTTCACAAGGGTCGCCCAAGATCATTGGAAAACACAGATATTCACATTACGATTCGTAACAGTCTCAAAATTACAGTTATGAAGTAGCAATGAAATGATTTTATGGTTGGGGGTCAGCCCAAGTGAGGAACTGTATTAAAGATTGAGAACCACTGCCCTAGTATAACATTTAGTTGAGCTGGGTGTGCTTTCTTTCCTATAAGTGTTTATAACTGAGGCTATTTCAGTTTCTGTTTGGTTCTTTTTCTAGTTATGAAGTGCTTGATGGAAAATCTTGAGGATGAAATATCTCAGGCTGAGAACTCTCTGCTTCAGGCTGCATCCTCATTTCCAATGTATGGGAGAGTCCACTGCATAACAAGAGCTTTCCAGAGGTTGCCTTTGAAGTAAGAATACCCACAGCTTTCTTGTTTAGAAATACACGTTTGCTTGGCATTTAGCTTCTTACTGGAGTGTGTCTTAAAAAAGAATTGAAAATTAGATTTCATTGTCTACCCATATATGCATATTTTTAAGTCCCTAATATTTCATATATCACTCAGTTTTAAGCCACAAATTCTTTCAGCTCCTTTTGTGTGTTCATTCATTTCTAAGATGAGTTTTTTGCTTTTGAGTATAATGTCTCTGCTGTGTTTGTTGAAGTGCCCTGCAGTTGGTGAGCGAGTGGAGGCTGGTGGTGGAGAGGCTTTTGCTGCTGGCCTACAGGCTTTCTGCTGTGGTGTCTCCTGTCATCCAGAGCTCCTCCCCTGAAGGCCTCATCCCTATGGACACCGACTCAGGTCAGCCGGCGAGGGCCAGTGCGATTCTTCTGTCTCCGTCTCTATCTCGTTATTCCTTTGGAGAGATACAAAAACTAAATTAAGGGAAAAATCTTTTTCATGCTATGTCTTAATTTTTTTAGTAATTTTTTTTTTTTTTTTTTTTTTTTTTTTTTTGGTTTTTCGAGACAGGGTTTCTCTGTATAGCTTTGCGCCTTTCCTGGAACTCACTTGGTAGCCCAGGCTGGCCTCGAACTCACAGAGATCCGCCTGGCTCTGCCTCCCGAGTGCTGGGATTAAAGGCGTGCGCCACCACCGCCCGGCTAATATTTTTAATTATTAAAAAGTAGCCCCTGGTAGGAGAGACATTTTACAGAGTGGTGTAGTAAACAAACTCTGTTCCTGTAAACAAACTCACCCATCTTCCCACAGGCAGACTTAATGTAATTCAGTGAGTTATAAAGAAAAAGAGGAGGGCATGAAAGTAGACGAGGGACGAGTTGGGACAAAGGGGATCAGTGGGAGTGAGGAGGACAGTAGAGGGTCATGTAAAGTGAATATGATCGCAATATGCTATGGAATTATATTCATCACGTTGGGCAGTGGTGGCCCATGTCTTTAATCCCGGCACTCAGGAAGCATCTGGATCTCTGTGAGTTTGAGGCCAGCCTGGGCTACAGAGTGAGTTCCAGGACAGGCGCCAATGCTACACAGAGAAACCCTGTCTCGAAAACAAACAAACAAACAAACAAACAAACAAAAACCCAAACAAACAAAACATTATATTCATCATTAGTCCCATATATATAACCAATATCTATTAGATTAACATCTATTAGAGTTTAAACACTGTATATATGAAATGACCCCAGCTCCAGAGAACCAGGTAATAAACAAGATAGATTGGGTTTTATAGTACTGTTTTTCAGAGCACATAGTCCAAATGTGTGAGGTGGGTAGAGAAGACTGCTTACTGGGAATCTGAAATGGACAAAGAGCAATTCTTGGGAAGGAATGGAAGGAAATAGTTCTCCAGATTGAACTTCATCTGCTTTTACCCTCCCAGTCCCTGCCTCTTTGCATATGTTCCTCCCGTGGATCTGCATGCAAGTCAGGGGTTTCGGACTGCTTGCACGTCTCCCTTCTCATGCCCATTTCCATTTTCTTTCAGGGTTACCCTTAAAAACTCCTAAATCTTTTTTTCTCTGCACCTTTCTCACTCTCTCCAGGTAATTTTTTTGTTTTCTTAGGTTATCCTAGATGCTTCCCTATGGATTTCCCTTCTTCCATTTCCTTCTAATAAAGTTCAGATGACTTTCCTAGTCCCCTCAGTTATCATTTGAATGGCACGTCGCCTTTAGCCCCTTGTGCTGTCCCACTTTGACACTGCAGTGCCCTCCGACTGACCGTGCCCTGTGGTGGTCTGTCTCCTAGTGCTCTTCGCCCCAGGAGCTGTCCTTCATGGAACTCACTTTACAGGAATGGCGCCTCTGTGTTCCTGCCTTGCGATGAAAATTAGTGATGGTTCACGATACCAAGACAGTTAGTTATTCCAACTCACGTTAAGCTCAGTATTGATCTTTATACTGTAGTTTTCCTACTTAGATAGTACATCTTGAATATTTGGCTCAGGCAAGTACTGGTCGATTCTGAATGAGCAATCCTGAACGTTTCAGTTCCCTAATGTAGGTCGGTCTTGTAGAGTGTGCATAAGGAGTTTTGTTATTATTTAAGAGTAGGTGGGGAGGAGCTGGACAGATTTGGGGGAGGGGAAAAATATGATCAAAATTCACTGCATGAAAAAATTTGGAAAAAATAAAAAAGATTTTAAATTTGAAAAGGTTGGTCTTAGATACTACTTTACCTCACAGACTTTTCCTGAATTCTGCCTCCCTTGCCTTGGTCTTTATATTTTTTCCTGCCACTTCCCTGTTTTATAGGCCATATATTCTGAACCCCCTTGAAGAGTTGGATGGGTAGGATTCCGAAAACCTTTCTGGTTGTTTCTGTTTTCCTTTACTCTTCTCATAGCTTTTTTTTTGGGGGGGGGGCGGGAAGGGAGGTGGTGTTATTGTTTTCTGGCTGTTAAAATTTGCTTTTTTGATAAAATTTCAAGGAAGCAACCAATGAGTATATGTATTGATTGAATGGCTATTAACACAGTTTGGGCCTGTGTATTTCCCATAGTGCCTGAGTAGATGTATGCCGTCTTTACTGCCTCTTAGATTTTTCCGTTCATTCCCTGTGATTTAGTACTTTTTAAAAATTAGAGCTTGGGTGGCTTCTAACTACCCATCCATCATCCCATTCATTCACCCCAATTCCCCGAACCTATGTGTGAGCCAACTCTAGGCACTGGTGACTCACAGCGAATGAAGGCTGTCTTCCTGGAGTTTACTAAAAGACATTGCACGAAACATTGGCACTGTGCGGCATGCTGAGATGGCTGTGTCTTTTGCTTTTCTAAACCAAATATGGAATTTTTATAAACCTATGTTGCAAAAGATTGTGTGGTATTGATTTTTTTAGATATATATTTTTTTTAGATTTATTTATTTATTATGTATACAGCATGTATGATATGACTGCATGCCAGAAGAGGGCACCAGATCTCATTACAGATGGTGGTGAGCCACCATGTGGTTGCTGGGAATTGAACTCAGGACCTCTGGAAGAGCAGTCAGTGCTCTTAACCTCTGAGCCATCTCTCCAGTCCCGATTTTTTTAGATATTAGAACACATTTTTTTTCTTTGAATCTTGCTGACTTACATTGTAGGCTAGGCAAACCAACCTTACTGTACTTCCCTCACAAGAGTAAGCATTGTCACTCTATGGTAAAGGCGATGGCAGCCTGTGAACGGGGATGTTTGAACTGTGTGTGTGTCATGTCTTCAGTCTGAACTTTGTTAAGAGCACACTTTAGTATCATGAAGACCCCCTGTAAGTAACTTCCTGTCAGCCATCCTGTGAGCACAGGGATTGCCTCTGTTGGAAACTACAGCAACTTGGAGTTAGTTCAGGGAAGTCTGCACGACATGGAACTTGGTGTTCATGAATGCTTATCTTTTCTTCAGAGTCAGCAAACCGCTTGCAAGTGATTCTCAATGAGATTCAACCACGGGATACTAATGATTACTTCAGCCAAGCCAAACTACTGAAAGAATGTGATAGCTTTGACTTGGAAGACTTGAGTACCAGTGTCTCAAATATTGATAGTTGTGCAGAAATCAAAGGTAAGATACATGAAATGGATAATGTAATCAGTGGAGTATTTTGGTGTTTGTGTCCCGGGGTGGGGAGGATGACCACAAGTACTTTAGTAATGTAAAATATGTAGACTGTCTTATTGTTTTGTTTTAAAGTGTGTGTGTGTGTGTGTGTGTGTGTGTGTGTGTGTGTATGAGAGAGAGAGAGAGAGAGAGAGAGAGAGAGAGAGAGAGAGAGAGAGAGAGAGAGAGAGAGAGAGAGAGAGAGAATACCTAAGTGCAGGTGTCTGTGGAGGTCAGAAGTGTAAGATCTTCTTGGAGCTGAAGTTACAGGCAGTTGTGAGTTGCCTGATGTGGATGCTTAAACCCAACTTGGGTACTGTAATAGCAGTACACACTCTTAGCTGCTGAGCCATCTTTCCAGCCCCAAAATGCCCTTTGGATATAATAAAAGAGAGTTTCGATTTGCAGAACATTTCTGGAAAACAAAGACTTTTCTTTTCAATTTGGGTTTTGGAATGACTTTGCAAGAGCTTTATCAGAAAATGATATGCCTTAGTTCAACATAGGCGATGCTACAGCACAAAACTTTTGAGCATAAAACTCTTGAGTAGCCTAGCTGGGGAGGGAGGGACACAGGATGCTGAGGGATCTGGCCTCACCTCCTCCCCGCTGCATAGTTCACTGCTGTCTTCTGTGGGAGTTCTTGAAGTCAGCGTCCTTTTAAAGGAAACCTTATCCCCAAGCAGAATGTGAACTTCTGTGTCACACCAAGCCACCAGAATTCCAGTCTGCATGGCTTGCTTTATCAGTTGTTACTGAAAAAAGTTATCACAAGAAGTAATTTCTTAGTGATTTACCCTGTGGCTATGTTCTCCACTAGATGGGGTTATTGTCTTGCTAAACAATCTCTTTGCAATTTGTATTTTTAAAATTACAAAAATAGGTTTTCACTGTAATAGTGAAATATAAATTTAAAATGGAGTAAAGCTATGTTCCATTTCCTCCCCAGTTCTATCCTGCTGCCATTTTGTGTATACGCCATTCTAGCCATGCTGTGTATTGATATGTAAGTGCGTTTTTCTTTTAGCTTAGGGAGCTTTTCTTTATAAAGTGAAATTGGTATAGTCTATTGATTGTAAAAGTTTTGTCTTGGGTTGGAGAGAGAGCTGAGCAGTCAAGAGCACTGTCTGTTCTTTTGAAGGATCCGGATGCAACCCCAACACCCACGTGTTAGCTCACAACTGTCTGTAACTCTAGTTCCAGAGGATCCCGTGCTTTCCTTTGGCCTCTGTGGGCACCAGGCACGCACGCGGGGCACAGGTACACAAGCAGGCAAAGCCAAGCACCCATGTGCATTAAAAAACAAAGACAGAAATAGGAAAAGTTCTGTCTTAGGGGCTGGAGAAGTAGCTCTGTGGTTCAGAGCACTTGCTCTTCCAGAGGATCTGGGTTTATTTCCAGCACCCGTGTCAAGTGGCTCCCAGTGGCCTGTAACTCCAGCTCCAGGGAATCCAGTGTCTCCTGAGCTCCACGAGCACTCTCACACATGTGGCATAGTCTCATTCTCTCTCTCTCTCTCTCTCTCTCTCTCTCTCTCTCTCTCTCTCTCTCTCTCTCTCTCTCTCTCTTTCTCTCTCTCTCTCTCTGTGTCTGTCTTTCTCCCTGACAAGAAAAAAGTAATCCTACCACTCACACTCAGGAGGTAGGGCAGGAGGGTTGTGAGTTTGGAGAGCCTGTATGTAAAAAAACAAAACTAAAACAAACAACAACAGAATTTTTATCCACTCCTTACCTGATAAAGCAACTGTTCTCACCAAAGTAAACAAGAAGTACTTTTTTTTCTTTTAAATACTCAAGCACGCAGTGCTTTAGGGGTTCCAGAGAGGTGCAAAGTTTGTCTCAGTAACATTCAAATGCTAGTCCTAAGTTTGGAGGAGGTAGTGTGTTTCATTTTAAGGTTTTTTGGTTGTTTTTTTTTTTTGGTTTTTCGAGACAGGGTTTCTCTGTGTAGCTTTGCGCCTTTCCTGGGACTCACTTGGTAGCCCAGGCTGGCCTCGAACTCACAGAGATCCGCCTGGCTCTGCCTCCCGAGTGCTGGGATTAAAGGCGTGCGCCACCACCGCCCGGCTTAAGGTTTTTTGAAAGTAACAAAAAATTAGCATGCTTCCCCCTCATAGCATGTACTCTACAAATGTTAGCGTATTTTGTTTTCTCTGAATAAACAGAACATATGACAAATTGGTTTGTTCAAACAAATCATTCTTGGGAAAATTACGAATAAGTGTGTTCTAAGAAAACTGAGATGTGAGGAATCATAGCTGGTGTTGCAATGGTTTTGTTTTGTTCCTTAAGGTAAAGAAGGAAAAACATGTGATGTCACTGCTCAGATGGTCCTGGTGTGCTGCTGGAGGAGTATGAAGGAAGTCGCTTTACTTCTGGGCACACTCTGCCAGCTTCTCCCCATGCAGCCTGTGCCAGAACCTTCTGATGTGTTACTAACAGTGCCGCAGGTAAGATGGTGGTCCTCCCTCCAGGTGTCATCTTTGGCCTGGGTCTAAGCTGTTATTTGCAGATCAACTTTTAAAAAAGGCTTCGATTTTACCTTTTATTTACAGATGCCAGCTGAAAAAGGTTCATGGTAATTTTAGGATATTAGATCTTAACATTATATTTTAAAAATGTGGCATTTTAAGAAATATTTTATACCAATAACTAGATGTGCCTCACTTTTGACTGCAGCATTATTATTATTTAAATTTTTATCTTTTTAGCGTACATAAACTTGAATTCTAACTGAAATGATCTGTTTAGTAAGACTCCACATGTCTCTTAAAAATTTCAAGGAATAAAAAAGCAGCATTGGTTGCTCATGCTCTCCTGCTCCCCCTGCCCCCTTCAGTAATAAAGTTGCAGCCCTTGGTGCTTTTGGCTGACTTTCACTTCAGACCACAAGTTAGCTCAGCATCTGGGGCTGTGTTTACAAGAAACTAGCTCACCACAGGCATTTCATTTGGAAATACTGTAGATTTATTAGATTTTTGTTTTTAATTGATTCCTTCTTCCTTTCCATATGGTTTCAACAAATCCATTTCCCACAGTTTGCCAGCAAAGATATATAGCATGCACTTTCATTTTTAACCTTTTTCAAATAAAGATAATCCCCCCCCCCCCCCCCCCCCCCGCCGTAGGGTATTACAACATTCAAGAACAAAACAAATACTGTAGTATGCTAATGCTGATTATTCTTACAATACCCATGTGACTAGTGCCATGGAAATAATGCTAATGTTTTTATTCTCACACTCGGGTGCATGTGCTTGCATCTGGCTAACAGCTGGGCCAGTGATGTTGTAAGACCTTGGAAAAGCACAGGGCAAAGGCGAATAGCACGTTGTGGGCGGCATGTTCCTTCCTCAGTCTCATCCAGATTAAATAGGCCTTGCTGTCCTAGAGTTACTGGAGTCATTGCTCTGACTGGCAGTAGTGCCAATGCCTATTTCTTGCTGAGGAATCCAGTTATGATCAGCCATTTCACTGGTGTGAATCTACCATCTTGTTATGAAGTAAGCATGTGCTAAATCCTTGACTTGTCAACTTCTCCTTTCAAGGACAAATTGAGGAAAATACATTTTGCTTTTTATTGTGACTGAGAAAGCTCTTGAAAACTTGAAAGCTCTCCATGAAGATTATTTTGCCTTGATACCCTTTGCTTTATACCCAAAGTTTGTATTGTAATGACTTCATGTGGAACAACCATGTTAAAATTGGATCTAACGTAAAAGAAATGTTTGGTTTTTTAAAAAAATAAACTAAAAATAGCAAATAAATAGTTGTATAAAGTAAAGAATTCTTCAGTGGCCGTTGGCATGTATAATGGACTTCTGCCCATTAATAAAAAAGCATCACAGAACGGAGGTTCTGATGGCACACATAATCTCCCAGTGCGCTTTTTACACGATAACCTCACATGTAGCTATATGAGAAGACATCACTGGCTTGGTGAAGAATGGGGTTCATGTCATTGCCATTTGCTAACAGAAACTATTCCCTGTGGAAAGCTTTACTCTTGGCTTTTAAACAAATGTCTTCTTAGCTTAGGAACATTTAGTCCATGAAAGTCCTGTCTCCAGACATTAATGTCATTTACATTACTATAGGGTTTCTTCTTTTCTAAACATAAAATTGCTTCTTTTAAAAAAAGTGTTTTTTAATTTCAATATTTTAGGTTTGCTTATTTTGTGTTTGCTGTCATATCCACGTGCATAGTTGTGTTCTAGGTGCCTGTGGAGGCCAGAAGAGGGCATCAGATCCCCAGAACTGGAATTACAGGTGCTTGTGAGCTACCATGTGGATGCTGGGAACTGAACCCTGGGATCCTTGTGCAAGAACAGTAGTGCCCTGAACTGCTGAGCTAGCTCTTCATCCTTCCCATTTCCTTGCTTGTGAGACAAGATCTTGTTATGTAGCCCAGGCTGGCCTTCCGAGTGCTGGAATGACAGCCAGTTGTAAATTCTGCTTCTATAAATAAAAAATAGTCGCATGTACTTGATTCTTTTAAGAATTAAAAATAGAACTGACAGAAGAGCATAGCTTACATCAGGGCGCCTGGCCATACCTAAGGAAATTCATCCATACATCCAAGGATATAGTTGCTCTGACAAAGCTGCCTTTGCTGTAGCTGGTGACAAAACCATCAGTTTGAGAGTTTACCTCTCAGATGAGTGTGACTCCAGCACACTCTCCTCTGTAGAGTTAAGTTACTGTACTTAGGAGTCTCCTCTCTCACCTTCCTCGACCCCCAGTTCTCTGAAGATCAGCCTGGTTTTATGCCTTTGTTAAGGGGTGGTTCTTACATAGCACACATGAAAGTGATTTACAACAGGCGGACAGGAAGCAGGGTGACAGTTTGGGGACTTGTGTTGCCGTCTGAGAGGAGAGCTGGTACTTGTCTTTTGTTCTGAGTGCTCAGTGCTTGGTTGATGGAAGGATCACTGCCGTGATGCTCTCCAGCCCCTGAGATAGGAGGAGACTGAAGCCCTGGTTGTCATCACCTGCTTTGCCAAAGACCACAAAGCTCGCATCTAGCTTCCCTCAGATGGGAACCCAGTTCTCTCCTTCCCATCATGGCTTCCCCTGGCACAGTGCTGTCTTTGTCCTAAGCAGCTCATTTAAGTGTTCTTTAAGTTGGATTTCCCCCTTCTCCATTACCTAAGCCAGTTTTCTCTACTGAAGAAGCAATGGAAGATAACTTTTTTATTTTTAAGTGTTTAGTACCTGATCCTTCCTGTAGGGTATTTGGTGTGAAGTGTTTAGTACCTGATCCTTCTTGTAGGGCATTTGGTGTTAAGTGTTTAGTACCTGATCCTTCCTGTAGGGCATTTGGTGTGAAGTGTTTAGTACCTGATCCTTCCCATAGAGCATCTGGTGTGAAGTGTTTAGTACCTGATCCTTCCTGTAGAGCATCTGGTGTGAAGCAGTATGCTCTTGCTAGCCTCTTCAAGAGGAAACTTCACCTGGTGGCATGTCTGGCTTCCTCCTGCTCTCTAATCACACAATGAAAGGTCCTTTCATAGTGTCCCTGTCCTAGAGGCAGAGAGAAAGCCTCTTTGAGGGCTGGAAGTCGAGACTCTTCAAAATGAGCTGTGCACACAGCCTATCTCATGGTTTCCTGATTCACTGGTGTGTGTCTAGGTTTCTAGCCTTACCTTTTGCTGATAGACTTCTGCTTGATATTTTGTTGGACCTTTTTCCAGCGTGATGGCTGATACTGATTTTTGAAACAACTTCTCCACTGAAAATCAATTTCATTGGAGATTTCACCTAATGTTTCTAAAAAGAGGCTTCTGGGTAAATTTTCATACCTGCCTCACCTCATACCCTCTCGTAATTATTACCACAGAAATCCCGTGAGCAAACATATTGTCAACAAACGTTCCTGCCATAGATTCTGTCGTTACTTGAGTGACTGGTAGTGCTGATGGTGTTGGTGATTTCCTCTCTTGTTTCATTATTTAATTCTTTTGTAATGAATTACAAGTGGAATTTACATTTATTAGAATTCATAAGTCATAAAGGAATTGCCTTTCTGTTTTATTTGTTTATATTTAGATTTTAGAAATTATAAATAAGTATATTGAACTATAATGAGTTAAAGATAACTTTGTTTTAAAGATTTATTTATTTATTATGTATACAGTATTCTGCCTGCATGTATGTCTGCAGGTCAGAAGAGGGCACCAGATCTCATTACAGATGGTTGTGAGCCACCATGTGGTTGCTGGGAATTGAACTCAAGACCTCTGGAAGAGCAGTCAGTGTTCTTAACCTCTGAGCCATCTCTCCAGTCCAAAAGTTGTAACTCTTAAGCTTTGCCGTGAACTTGAGATGAGAACACATCATTTAGTCGTCTGTTTATTACCTGCCTTCCTACGTGGATATTGTGGGAACCTAGGAAGACTCACATGTGGTTCTCTGACCTCAGAGCACTTAGTAATACACTACTGGAACGAAGTAGGGTTAACTTTGAAAACTCAGGCTGGAAGGGCCCATGTTGAGAATCTGCTCGAAAGCAAAAACTAAACTTTCTGGTAAGACAGTGTCTGCACACCAACCAGAAAACCATTGTAATTATATAGAGGGACAATATTTGGATTTTGAAGAAATTCAGATTGTTAGAAATCATTAAAGTGGAGAAGGAATGGTTTTAAACATTAATTACTGTTTTGGGTTTAAATGTGAAGTATCCTGTGTAACCAAAATGGAATTAGAGTCTCCTTACTGTAGACTTGCTTTAAAGTCAGAGTTTGAATTAAGGGTTCCTATTTTATAGTGCAAAGTCAAACCAAAAGTAGACATTTATAGATTACTAATTTATCTGATGGTAAGCTATAAACGCCTGGAGACATGGCAAGTAGCTGTTTACTGTGTGGATTTGTGACCTATAAATCCATAAAAGATGCCAGTTTGCTTTAGAGTTCTATAAAAAGTCTGAAGTAGGATATGTTAAATTTAAGAGATAGTGACATGTTTAATTTTAAGATTAAAAGTCAGTATCTTATTTTTTTATTCACTTTTACCTTCATTTTCTTCTAAATATCCTGAGATGTGTATATGCTGACTTGTGCCTGTAATCCCAGTACTTGAGAGGCTGAGGCAGGAGGATGGTCAGGGATTCAAGGCCAGCCTCAGCTGTGTAGTGACTTCCAAGCCAGCCTGAACTGTAAAAATGAGGTCCTGGATCAATTAAAAATAATAAGAAAACCTTTTGGGAGAATCTATTTTTTATCATAAGTTTGTTAAAAACAACAACAACAACAAAAAAAAAAAAAAAAAAAAGAAAGAAAAACAAAACAGACAAAAAAAAAAAAAAACCCACCAAAAAAACCCCAAACAAAACCACAGCGTCCAAAAAGAAAACGCTTTGAACTCTGTAAACTTGCTGGTTTCTAATGATGCAATTGGGTTTTCAGAGGACCTTTTCATTTTAAAGATTAGGTGGCAAATCTCTGGGCTGGTGAGGTGACTCAGTGTGTAAAGTGCTTCCTGCCAAGGTTGATCCCTGACTGTCCTCTGACCTCCGCAGGCACCCCCCCCCCCACACACACACATACACACAAATACATAAATGTGGTAAGTTTTTAAAGTTCTGTTTCTGATTGTCACTATTGTTAGCCATTTTCTGATGGTTTGAGTCAACTCTGTTCTCTGTGGTCTGGTCACCCACCGAGAGGGTGTCAGTAGGATGCTTCTGTCCAGCTGCTGCTCCCAGAGCCCATTGTCCTGCTCACTGTCCCACCCTTAGGAACTGGGTTCACCTCCTCTTCATGCCTGTCTTTCCCTGCTGTCTAGTATAGAGCCTCTAGGTCCTTCATCTGAGTCTGCCAACCTAGCCTGTGTATGTTAGATCTGGACCCATTAAAGTGTCTGCTTGATAGCAGCTGCTCAGGAACTGTTTATTTGCTTAATGTGTAGCCTCTTCACATACTAAATGTCCTCTTCTCTTTTGGTCTCCCTAAGCACATACACTCTGCAAGATGTGAGTGTGAGCTCTGTTCTATTTTAGTGCAGGTAGGCCTTTGGTTTCTTGGAACTGTTGGGTAGCTCTCATTACAACCCAGCATGTTAGTTTTCTCTGCAGGTCTAAACTGACAGCCTGCTGAGGTCACACACACGTCCTGTTTTCATCTTCTTCGTCTGCCTCAGTAAGCTCTGCAGCATTGGACAGGACGTCAGAAACACTTGACAGTGATCGTATATGTCTGCAAGGGCAAAAATTCACAGTTTGTTTAGAGATTAAGTGTGAAACAAAATGAAGAAAAATTGTGTACCTATCACTCATCCTTAGAGTTTCATTCTGACTGCTGAGGTCAGGATTGCCTAGGGCTGAAGGTCTGCTTGAGCACCCACAGGCATACTTCTGAAGGCTCTAGTTTTAGTATATACTTTTTAGTTGAGCCCTTTGAAAGGTGTTAGTATGAAGGAAGCAGTGGGAAAGTGATCTCTGCTTAAGGGAAGGTAGTGAGCTGTGCAAGTCCTCAGAGAAGCAGGAATAAGTTAGTCTGTATTGAAGTATGCCACAGTATCTGAAACGGTTTAGGGAAAAGAATTGACTAAGAGACTTTGGTCTTTATTTGATCTGTTCTGAAATACCTTCTTGTAACCTCTTACATCTGTAATGGTAGAAATGATGCTTTGAAAAGAAGCATATTACCCTGGAATAGAGTTTTTAAGATTCATCAAGTACTGCTTGTGTGGTTCTTTGTTGGTCTCAGGCTCTCTCTCTCTGTGCACTCTCTAGAACAGATACGCACTGACTGTAGATACTTTCCTCTGTTTAGAACAGACAACTCATGTCAAACTGAATTAGGTTATAGATAATTGGCCTCTTCCGAACTTGTTATTTAAATCATTGAAACACAGCCGCCCATGAGGTAAGTGCTGTTAGTGCCCTAAGCGTACAGAAGAGGAAAATGAGACCACTGAGCATAGTTGCTCGTTTACAGCTCATTCTGTCATGTCTGATGGATGCAGAACACTACTGGGGTGAAGGTGTTTCTGGGTAAGTAGATCTGAGGTCCTGTGTGGCAGCCTCCCTGTTTACCACACTGTGGTCTGTGGATGCACAGTGAACAGATATGGTCCAGTTTTGCAGTTTTGGCCCAGAGTTTATATAAAGCCTGGATTTTTGAAAGTCAGCAGCCACCAAATCTGTCAGCAAATGACAAAAAGCCCGGTTGGATTAACCAGTTCCCCAGCTTTCTTTGTTTAGAACAAATGCAACCAATTGACAGTTATGTTTTCTTTAAAGTTAATTGGTGTGTTGTGTGTTTAATCTTCTCTAGAGAAGGACATCATGTTGGGGATGGTGGCATGGCATCCTGGCAGATTCCATGGTTGACTCATAGTGCTGCCTATTGACTCCTAGGAGCCTTTTCCTAAGCCTGGCTTGAGTCTTAGTGTATCTCTAGAATGCAATATGAATGGACATGGCTTCTCAGTTTAAGATGAAAAGGTCTTTGCAGGGTAATGGTAACAGTTGCTCATCAGTGCCATTGAATTGTACACTGTACCAATGGTTGGAATGGTAAATTTTCTTAGGTATATTTTACCACAATAAATGCAAAATATTTGAAGAGCAGACATAATTGTTTCCGAATATGTATGTGAGTTTGTTACTCTTTGTGACTTTTGTGTTGGTGTTGAATGAATGACACGAGCTAACAGAGCTTGCTATGAATTGGGCAGTTCTAGTGTAGCATTTCAAGAGGGATGACTCTCTGCTTTCCTGTCCTGCTTACTTGCTGTGGGACCTTAGATTATGTAGCCCTTCTGTGCCCAAGTTTCCCTATTGTGGACTACAGATAACAGTAGTATTTATTTCATGGACTTCATTATGAATAGTTAATGAGATGCTATAAAAAGTTTAAGGCAAGTGTGCTAGCACACATTTGTAATCCCCACCGGAGATGTGAAGAACAAGTATTATCCCTGACTACATAGCAAGTTTAAGGCCAGCCTGAGCTACCTGAGACCCTGTCTCAAAAAATAAAATAAAAGTGCTTAACACATGATTTGTCACATAAGTCAATGTGGGATGGATACCTAGGCACAGGTTCTGAATTATATTGCTGGTATGTATGAATGCATCTATACGTTAAGCATAAACTGAACATTTTTTCATTTTTTTTTAAAGGTAAAAGAAATGGGAGATTACTTTAAACAGCAACTTTTACAGTCCAGACACAGAGGAGCATTTGAGCTGGCTTACACTGGTTTTGTGAAACTCACTGATGTATTAAACAGGTAAAACAAATAGCAGTTTGTGTAGGTTGTTTTTTTTAAAGATTTATTTATTTATTATATACACAGTGTTCCGCCTGCATGTGTCCCTGCACGCCAGAAGAGGGCACCAGATCTCATTGTAGATGGTTGTGAGCCACCATGTGGTTGCTGGGCATTGAACTCAGGACCTCTGGAAGAGCAGTCAATGCTCTTAACCGCTGAGCCATCTCTCCAGCCCTTGGATAGGTTTTTTTTTTAAAGAGCAGACTCTAGACCATGTGCATGGAGTAGGTGTTGTATGTCTTTTTTCTGTTGGAAAGAGTGAAGCCTGGCTGGCTACCGAGGTCGTCAGAGGTGGCTTTCGAGGTTCAGTGTGTAGATGACTGAGGGAGATGTGCACCTTACACTGCTTTCTCACCAAAAGCTGATTCAAAGTGAACTCAAAGAAGTGGCCGAAATTGGGCTGAGATTACTGCTTCTTTTCATGGATGAGTGAATGTTTTGTCTGTTTGAAAATTACTTGGCGTTTGGAATCAAATAATCCTGGATTTCTTTGTTTCAAGGATAAACATAAGGATTTTGTCTTTTTCTTTATAGTTTTATTTTATAGAAAAATCTTATAATAACAATAAATAGACATAATTCATCTTACCTGGAAAAATACATAGATAGATCTCATGTATTTAAGCAAATGTGTATTTTTAACTTTATAGGTGCTGGAAATTTCATTCATTCATTCATAAAATAGGTTTCCTCTAAATAGCTTGTAAGAAAACCTTCAGTTACTTAATGACTAAGTGTTTGTGGCAAACATTCTCTAAATAAAAGGTAGTATTTTCCAAGAAAACATTTATATTGCCTGGAAACTTTGAAGTGAAGCATTCTGCCAGTCTGGTAGCTTCAGCAAACATTTTATTTTGGGCTGCTGAAAGATCTACATCTTGATTATTTGTGAAACTTTTCCTCCCACTGCTGGTAAAAACATTTCTAAAGTGTCTTGTTAGTTATAGGTTGCACAGAGTATCTTTAAGTGATACTTTTAAAAATGTTCCTGGCGTTAAACTGATGATCTGTAAACATTTTATTTTATTTTTAATTGTATGTGTGTGTCTGTCTGTCTGTCTGTGAGTGAGTCTGTGGACAGGAGTGCAGGTGCCTCTGGAGACTAGAGAGGGACTTTGAATTCCCTCAGTCTGGAGTGACAGGTGGTTGTGACCCACTTGATACAGGTTCTAGGAACTAAATTCTGGTCCCCTATAAGAACAGTAAGATCTCTTAGATGCTGAGCCATCTTTGAGATCTGTAAAGTGCTGACCTTGAAAATATTTTTTATCTTTTCTGGGCCCGAGAGATGGCTCAGTGGTTAAGAGCACTGGCTGTTGTTCCAGAGGCCCTGAGTTCAATTCCCAGCAACCGTGTGGTGTCTCACAACCATCTGTAATGGAATCTGATGCTCTCTTCTGGCATGCTGGCATTCATGCAGATAGAACTCATATACATACATAAATATATCCTAAAAAATACTTTATCTTTTTAATTCTTTGTTTCTATTGTAGACATGATATGAGTATTCTTTCCTCATAGTGCAACCTATATCATTCCTTCAAATCAGTTAATGTTGCTGTGTACTTTGCGTTGTGCTTGGCTTGGAGAATGTAATACTTCACCATGCGATGATTTCTGTTACTAAAGTGCTTGGGAGGTGTGAGGACAGTCTGGCTCCAGCATTGTCCGTCACACACACACACACACACACACACACACACACACACACACACACACACCGTTGATGGACAGGACTGATTCAGCTATTCTGTCTGACTGGACAGTGTCTACGCCCTCCTTAATGGTTCTATCATGTCCTTCTTGAAGCTGCATCCTCACTTCAAGGGATGACCTTCTTTCTTTCAGAGTACAGGATATATGTGTCCTTTGTAATAGCCTCCAGACAAGAGCTGCTGGTTTAGTTTAGGAAATAAGCAAGGGTAAAATTAGATTATTAACAGGAAGTATGTTAATAATCTCTACACTGGTTATAAGCACTCGGCATCACAGTGGACGTGTGTTAGCCCAATACCAGCTGAGAAAGGAAGATCTGTGTATGCAAACAGGACAGACTGCCAAATACTATATGAACTTGATAAATCTTACAGGGACTCCAGAGAGAAGCAGCAAGGAAGTGTTGTTAGCTCTTTGTGGAGGAGTGAACTTGTGAGCATGCATGAGTGAGGTTCAAGGGCATAGGGGATAAAGGAGGAAAGTTGAGCAAATGCAGAGCTTAGGTTCAGATGACTAATCATTAGGCAGACTCTTCCTTAGTGGTGCTGTTGCTGAGCAAGAGGGGTTAGATCAAATTGTTCTGTTCCAGGCAACTAGATTGGCTGTGCTAGGAAGGGGAGAGGCGCTGTGGGCTTTTTATCCAAAAACAGCAGTCTGTGATTCCAGCTCCTAGTTCTGTGCACATCCGTCCCACTGACGAACAGACTGTACTAAAGTTAACCTCCTTAGCCTCTGGTCTCTTCGTTTCTAAAGAACAGTGTTTATTCTACTGGCAGGTCTCTCTGACTTTTGTTGTATAGAGAAAATGCATTATTTTTGAAAGTTCTTTTGCAATATGTAGTTTCCAACAGAAGTAAAATATTGTGAGAGTGATGTTTGTCTGGAGGTAGTGTGCAGTGTAGTGGTCTCTGGCTGGAAACATTTGTCTCAATAGATTTTAGTGACTGTTAGAAAGAACCCAGATTCAGTTTTGGCAGTCTAAGTCTGGGGTGATGAGGGCTTCCTCCTGGATGATGGCCCTGAGATTGACAGAGATAGGGTAGCTAGAAGGCTGGACCTAGTTGGCATATAAACTAACGACATGACTGCTCTATGGTATGGGAAGGCTTTATTGTAGATCTGAGAGAGAACAGCCAGAAGCATCTGGTAGAGTCTAGAACAGAGAGAAAACGTAGACTGATCATGGGCAGCAGACTGGACAAGGCCAGGGCTGTCTGTGAGAGAGGAGAGAAGAGCAGGGTATAGAGAATAGAAAAAGTAGACTGATCATGGGCAGCAGACTGGACAAGGCCAGGGCTGTCTGTGAGAGAGGAGAGAAGAGCAGGGTATAGAGAATAGAAAAAGTATAGTGAGACGAGCGGGAGCTGTGAGTGGTGAGAGGAGCTGGTGAGCTGGAGAGAGTTCAGGGTCCAAGACGGGTGAGAAGGTCCAGGATGCTCGCATGGACTTTGAAATGTATAACAACTTGTGTAACTTGTGAGTAGAGACTGGGTGAACCTAGAGGCTAGCATGGACTTGATATACTGATGGGCACCACAGGTGTATGTTAATTGGAGAGTCATATGTCCCTTTTGCCAGGGGTAAGGGAAATGACTCCTTTTGGCAGGTAAGAGCCAGTTTCGTAAGTTCCTGAGGAATTCTGGTTTTTATCTAATAGCCAGAATACAGTCCAGGTTGAGCTCATTTCTGAATGTTTGGACTGCCTTTTTATGGGAGTCTACTTTGCCTCTCAGCCTGTCAGCCATCAATTTGAGAGGAGAAAGAGGTAGAAAGGGCGACAGAAAGCTTTGTAGGCAGCTCCTGAGGATGAACGGAGACAGCCCTCTGGGAGACAAATTTCGGTGAATCAGTTCAACTTTATTCCAGAGTATAAGGAACGTATAGGATTAGGGAGCCTGGAGACAGACCCTAATTTGCATTAAGCGGCAGGCTGCTATCACAAGGCTTAGGATGTGGCAGTGGGTTCCTAAAGCAGAGCCCCTAGCACAAGTCTACTTAGCAGGGATCTGTGCCAAGGGTCAAGCTAAAGATGAATCGGTCATCTGGTTTAGAGACAGCTTTTAGGTAAGATCAGGCCTACAGGCCTAGGGACATTCTCCAGATAAGGACAGGTAGAGAACAGGAAGGCTTGCTGGGGAGGAAGGGGGTTTCCATATTGTCAAGCTTAGAGAAAGCTGCCAGGCTATGGCAGACTGCGACCTCTAACCAGCCAGCAATGTATTCCCCTTTGGAGTTTGGGGAATTGGAGTTTACTTTGGACCTGACAGTTGGGACCACAAATGGCCTCTTACTAAGCATGGCAGTTTTGAGGTAGCTGAACTTCTTATGTAGCAGCAAGCTCCAGGCAGAAGCTATACGATTTTTCTGGCCCAGTAGCCTGGCAAGCGTCATAGTGTTGATTCAGGCACATTCTTCTGGTTATAAAGAGTCTTTAGGACAGACTAGATGTAGTCTACTTTGTGGTGGCACCGTGGCAGTTGAATGCAAGTGATAGAGGTTACCAGGGAATCTGTGATGGCTCCTCTGGTTTTCGGTCCTAGTAACCGGAAAAATGGGATTGATGTTATCAAAGCCAGAGGAACTTTTGTTTGTTTGATAAAGAAGAGTAGTTTAGTTTGCCTGTATTGAGTGTGAGAAAATGATGGACTATCCTGGTAGTTAGTTATCCTCAGTTTATCGGTTGGAATAGAGGAATGGTGAAGGTAAGGTAAGGTAGCTGAAACAGACATAGATCTGGGAATTGTTTTCCTAATCATTACTGCTGATAGGATTGAAATCTTCAGGGAAGAGCAGGGATGGACAGAACAGAGAAGCACGAACAGAGGCTTTGTGTGAGGCCGAGCATGAAATGAAGTGCCACATCTTCGTGTGAATTTCAGAACCGCTGTGTAATAGTGCAGTAGAAGCCATTCCCAAGAGGTGGAATGGGAGATGAGGGAAGGCACAGTACCTGGGGTCCAGCCACTCCTAATCAGTTTTAAAGATCCCCTCACGGCTGTTACTGTTGGCTCACACCCATGTTAGGTGTTCTCATCTGGTACCTCTGAGCGCAGTGGTTTTCCATCCCCTTGGGGACATTTCAAACCTGACTGTTTGCCCAGAATATCTCTGTCATGTGTGTCGCTTCTGTTAGTTAGGTTGCTTTTTATTTTTAAAAGAAAATCTGTTTCCTTTGGCCTTTTTTAGGGGGAAGGGTTAGTAAGGACTTAAGTGATGAAAAACTTGTTTAGGCATATAGCATTTAAGAAGTTTGCAAGAAAGAAATCTGGGCATCACGAAGACCCATAGAAGTCAAGGCCAGCTGCTGTCTACCTCGGCCTACAGCTGTGTCAAGGAAGAAGGCACTTAACATGATTAATGGACAAAGAACTGAAGAGTTAAACATGAGCTACATGCTTTAAGTTGGTTTTTAATAGGATTATTTAAAATGTCTCCAAGTATAAACTGACTTCACTATTAAACAATTATCTGAGGATAAACAAGAATGGGGGAGATACTAGTCCCTTTTTCTGGGGAATTCTTTGAAAATAATATTTATATGTATAACACAAACAAATGTGGAGTTAATTTTCTGTAATCTGATTTTCTCATGTAGTGATTTCTATTTGGGATTTGCTGAACTATTCAGACTTTTTTTAAAAACACCATTACTGCCAAGTATGATTGTGTACTTGAATACTGTAATTTCGGTATTCTGGAGGCTGAGGCAGGAGGATTTACATAGCAAGACCCTCTATCAAACCAAAACAACAAAATAAGCTGAAGCTATGATGGTCTTCTTATGCATAGTTAGCTACCTAAACATTTAATTGGAGTGCTTAAGTACTTTTAAATTATGAATAAATTCAAATTTATGGTGAAATTCATAAATGGAACTCTCCATGACGTTTATATTTGAAGTTGTTAGTTCTAATTTAAAGATTCCTAAACTAGAATGTGAAGTTGGGGACTTTAATTTATCCACATTGAAAGCTTAACTGTATGGGGGGAAATTGTTGAGCAGAATTGTACGTGTAGAAGGTGCTTTTGTGCATACTTCGTGGTATCTTACTCTTTGTATGAGAATCGCTCTGTCTGCTGAAAGGTGGGCATCCTACAAATATCTGTTGTAATTAGAACCATATTCACATTATTGATCCCCCAATGAACTACTGACAGCTAGCAGTTTTAGTTAGAAAACACTAGTGAGGACTCCTGATGTCTATAATTATGGCAGGAGTAATTTAGATAGTCAATCTTTTATCAATTATTTATAGTTCCTATGATGCAAATCCAAGTGAAAACCTTTTTGAGCAAATTGGAATATAATAGTAAAAACTAAATACTCCTTTTCTGGAGAACAAAAGAACATATCTTTATGCAATTGTATAAAAAATATGTTAAGTATAATATATTGGGGGGGGAGAGGTCCATACTCTGATTAACATTATATTGTCTAAACTTGTATTCATGTTTCATTTGACAAATATTCCTGAACAAGATATTTATTACTCACTGAATGTCCTATGAATTTTATTTGAAATGTGAATAATTAAATTAAGAATAAGTTATAGCTGGGTGGTGGTGATGCAGGCATTTAATCCCAGCACTCAAGAGGAAGAGGCAGGTGGATCTGAGTTCGAGGCCAGCCTGGTCTACAGAGCGAGTTCCAGGACTGCTAGGGCTACACAAAGGAACCCTTTCTCCCCCCCCCCCAATAAAAAAAGTTATAAGCTTATTCTGAGGAGTTATAAACTCCATGGGGCCGTACAAATTAGGAGAGTCTGAGCCATAGGAATAGGCATCACTACATAGCTCTGGCAGCCATAAAACTTGCAGTGCAGACCATGCTGGCCCAGGTCTTGTGCTGGGCTGTAGGCCTGTACCACCCTGCTGATTCCCTTTTTCCATTTCTCTAGTAGATTAAAAGGATTTTGTGAAAACTAGAACGTCTTAATGTTGATTTCCTGAGTCATTGTGGTTACCGAGTTGTTAGTGACCTTTGAATTTTTATTTTTCTTATCTATTTTACATGAGTGTTTTGCATGTAAGTGCACCTGGTGCATGCAGTTCCCGCCGAGGCCAGAAGAGGGCATCGGGTCTGCTAGCGCGCCTCCTGTGGGTGCTAGGAACCAAAACTGCCCCCTCGGCAAGAGCAGCAGGTGATCGTAACCACCGCAAGCCAACCCTCCAGCCCCTGAATTTTTGTTTTTAAGTCTGTTCCTGGTAGACTCCTACCACTTGATGTATGTAGCATTTCCTGTTCTTCCTCTTCACTGATTTGCTCTTTGTCGTTGGCTGTGCTTGGAGCTAAGGCTCAGAGTGGTTCCTGCCGTCCTTACCCACTGTGAACCTGTGCAGTCTGTGGTGTTGGTGAGGGCTTCTCTTGATAATGTCGTTTTCCCACGCTCACATTTGTGCAAATCCTTCTTCAGATTGAAAGTTTCTCCATACCTCAGAGTTGTGTTCCCTTTAAAGACTTGCTGCCGTGCATACAGTCTTCTTGCACACATCTGTCACTGGGTAGTTGACTTGAAGACAAAAGCCATGGTGCATACAGTCTTCTTGCACACATCTGTCACTGGGTAGTTGACTTGAAGATAAAAGGCATGAACCTTTAAATAATAATCATAACTCCGGAAGAAAGAATGAATAGAGAGTTTTACTTACAAAATAATTGGAGATAGGAGAAAAATTTCAAAATGAAGAATAATGCCATACCAAAAGGGTTCCGGAGAATGAAGATGAGTATCTCAATTAACAACAACTAACAAGTACTCTAACTAATCAAACTCAACAAGAAAATAGCCAGGGTACTACATAGGTGGATGGAAGAAGCAGTTGGAAAGCTCCTTTGTATTCAGGGAATCTGATGTATTGGTGCAAAATAGTCTAATGACCAATTAGTGGGGTGCATGTGAGCTTGTATTGGGGGCTCTTTTTTTTTTTTTGGTGCCTATCTAAAGTACTTCTCCACCAAGAGTAAGATAACTGTGGATAGAAGTTGGACTAATCTGTGAAATAGTAATTTGCTTCAGTGATCTGCTTAAGACAACACAGTCCTGAATATCAGCTCTAACTTGCCTTGTATATTTCTACTGCTTTTCTCATTTTAAAATGTTAAAAATTATTATTATTATTATTATTTTCAGTGCTTTACGTTGAATCTAGAGCCTTGGGCATGCTAGGCAGGTAGTGTTCCGTTGAAGGGTAGCCCCTGCTCCCTGTTACATTTAGTATGGGCTCAGGAATACCACTGGAAGAGGAAAACAACAATGAAAATCTTCCTGTGAAGAAAAATCACAGTAGTTTGATTTTTTTTTTTTTTTTTTTTTTTTTTTGCCCCCGTGGTTTGAAGTACAGACAACAACATATAAGATAAAATTGAAGTGGGTTCCACTGCTAGCTGCTGACAGCGGTAACCATCTCACCTGTCTGAGATGCTGTGTCCCTTTTCAGTAACGGAAGGAAGATTTCAGCTCCTCTCAGCTCAGGCCTTCTCACTCACTCTGTACAGTGCTGCCGTCTGATTTCTGTGAAAGTGGAGATCTTAGGTATGAAAGATGATAGGAAATTGGAGACATTTTAAAATGACTTTCCTTTTTGTGAGTGATGTGTATGTGTGGGTATGCACATGCCATGGTGTGCATGTGAGGAGCAGAGGGCAGCTTGGGGGAGCTGGTTAACGCCTTCTTCTGTTACAGAGTTCCTTCCTTTGTTTCTTATGTGGTAAGTACCTTTACCTGCTTAGCCATCTCCACAGCCCTGCTACTGGATACATTTTTTTAAAATTCCCGTTAGAACTGGCAAACTGGTTTCATAGGCATATGGTATAGATTAATAATATGTGGCATTAAGGAATTATTTTTTAATGAGACTTGAACCCTTAGTAACGTAGGAACTTAAAATTGTAGGATATTCTTGAGACTAAAGACAGACATATGGTGTGTTTTGTATTAGTTTGACAAGATAGTCAAAGCAAGAGTCTTCAGACAAAGGTGGTGTCTCCTCTTTATTTGGGAAGCGTTTACTCACAGAGCAGGATATTGGAATTCCCCTAGTCTGTGGTTGGTGACTGCATAGTGTTGGCAAGAACCAGTTCTTCATTCGGGATATTTTCCTTCCTGACCCCTGGATTGTGTGATGAGGAACCAAAACAAACAACTAGAATTTCTGCATTGTTCTTTGGAGTCTTCCCGGGCTTCATTTCTACCTGGCAGTTCCTTCCTTATGGCAAACACCAGTAGCTCTGGTGTTTTGGAATCACTATCACTCCCTTATAAAGCAGTCTCTCCTTGCTGGGGAATGGACAGAAGGTTCAGTGAAGAACCAAAGCTTGAGGGTGTTTCATTTTATAGCTACTGTGATCTTGAGTTGAGAAATCTTAAGGTTACAGCCTCTCTTTCCTACACCTCCTTTTCAGTTTGGGGCCCACCAGAAGACGTAGCCAGTGTGTAGCAGCTCAACCCCAGGTTGGTTTGCTTGTATTCAATCATTCAACAGAAAGTTTCTAGAACATGTTTTGTGTGCCAGATGCTGTACAGGACAAGCTCTTTGGACCACTGAAAATACGATGTTCTAGGCTAGAGTTACTGGGAACCTAGAGAACATTTGGTAGGGCCTAATCCAGGCTTATGTGAGGTTGTGGTGAGGGCCGTTCTCATCAGGGGCTTTAGATACTTCATATATTTAGGGTGATACCATCTCTATTTGTAACAGTCACTAAAGGAGTGAAAGAGTATCTCTTTGATACCGTCACTCTTTGTAGCCCTGACTGTCCTGAAGCTATGTAGGCCAGGCTTGGCTTTGAACTTGCAGAGAGCAGAGATCCTCATGCCTCTGCCTCCTGAGTGCTGAGATTAAAGGTTTTTGCCAACACACCCGTCTTGACTTTTCAAAGCATCTCTGCAACAGTTTTCTTTTTAAACACTATGTTCACAGCCGTACAACTAGTTGAGAGAACTGGCACTAAAATCCAAATCGGGGTGGGGGAGTATTTCTTAGAGACTGGCAGTTCAGGAGGCGTTTGTTGATCACTTACTGTATGAAGGGAATTGTGACGGGAGGCACTAGTAAGGATACAAAGACTGGGGAAATGGGGGCTTTGCTCTAGGGAGCTTTATTTGAGTGTGTTTATGTGTTCATGTGGGTCCGCCTGTAACAGGTTCGTGTAGAGGCTACAGGATGTAATTCCTCAAGAACCATCCACCTTGTTCTCTGAGAATAAGTTTGACTTAGAACTCACCAGGTAGGTTATGCTGATGGCCAGCAGGTGCCAGGCTTGAGCTCACTGGTTAGTTGAGGATAACCTTAAACTTGGGATCTTCTATCACCGACTTTCCAAGTACTGGGATTACAGATGTGCACCTTCAAGTCCCACTTAGCCATGTGCAGTTTGGTGTGATAGTTTGGTGGTAGAGAAAGCCCCCCTTTTCCTCTTAGACTCAAGTAGTATTTGAAAGGACCTGAGTGACTTGAAGCAGCAGAGTTGTGTGGAAGAGCTAATATGTAAGTCATTGGGTATCCGAGAGCAAGATGGGATAAAGTGAAATTTAATGAGATTGTCCAAATATGTAAGGCTTTGTAAGCCCAGATAATGGATTAAATATGTGTGGAGATGCATGGTTTTTAGTTTCCTGTGAAACACATTCAGAGTAAATTCGGTGTACAGGCAACCAGAAGAGAGTACCTGGTACTGGCCTAAAACATGACTGCAACTCTTGTGTCTGTCCGCAGTGTTTTAGAGATCTAAAGGCTTGGTACTCTGAATAGCTAGCTTGAGTGGCTGGTTCTGCTGAGCTGAAACTCAACACATACCACGTATTTTATATCAAATTCCAGCTTGTTCTCGAAGTTTCTGTTGGCATTATATAAAATTATCTAAATGATTGTCAAATGAAAATGAAGGACAGAGAAGTAAAGGGGTGTGGCAATGTGAAAATTGGTCAGCAGTCAGACTGTATATATAGCTTTATTTTTATTGATACTGATTTTTCTCAACACCATAACTTAACTGAACAAATGTTATTTAGAGCTGTTTTTTTTTTTTTTTTTTTTTTTTTTTTTTGGTTTTTCGAGACAGGGTTTCTCTGTGTAGCTTTGCGCCTCTCCTGGAACTCACTTGGTAGCCCAGGCTGGCCTCGAACTCACAGAGATCCGCCTGGCTCTGCCTCCCGAGTGCTGGGATTAAAGGCGTGCGCCACCACCGCCCGGCTAGAGCTGTTTTTAAACCTGGCAGTTTTCACTTTTGCCTGTTTTGATGAGCAAGGGGAAGGACTTCTTTTTTGTACTAAAAGCCCTTAAAGATAGTAGCCTGGTGGGTGAATCATTTGGTAAACAAAGGTATAGGAACAAGCCTTGGCCTTGTGCTGGGGAGGTTGTACATGATTGATTTCTTAGCGGTTGTGTCTTGGTGCATTTCTGGGAATTTGCTTCATACTTTAGCTTTCATGTATTTCACTTTCCAATGTGAAAGTGGTTGCTTTATGTTTGCAGGTGAAAGTTTCTTTAGGCCATTGTGAATGATTGAGTTAATATAAGAAAGTGGTGTAGTAACAAGACTGAGTTCTCCCAGTTCCCCTGGGGAGTTGGAGTACCTCCAGAGTGGATGAGACACAGTTCTCTGCATGCCAGGCCCAGTGGGTTCTCATCAGTTGAGTTTTCTGTAGGATATTCTGATTGCCAGGATGCTTCCAGTCTGTTTAGCACTACTTTAACATTTTAATTCTGATGACAAATGTTCAGTGACAGAAATCAGTCTGAAAATAACCTGAATGAAACATGAGCAGGAAGATGATTTCTGTTTCTTTACATTTAGGAAGACACTTTACTTAAAAAAGTGTACCCCAAAGTGCTTTGTGAATGAACACCTTTTGGAAGTCAGTTCCAGGGTCCAGCACAGTACATACTAGCTACTTCTCCTTGATGGGTTGTGTTGGTTTGTTTGGGAGTGAAATCCACTGAAACAAATAATAGAAGCTGGTGGTATCTTTATTACCAGCCAAATCAAGCCAAAAATGTAATGGAGCATAAGGTTAGCTCCCTTGAAGTAATGCTTTCTTTTTTTCTTTTTTCTTTTTTCTTTTTTTTCTGTTTGGTTGTTGTTGTTTTGGATTTAGAGACAGGGTTTCTCTGTGTAGTTTTGGTGCCTGTCCTGGAACTCACTCTGTAGCCCAGGCTGACCTTGAACTCAGCAGAGATCCACCTGGTTCTGCCTCCCAAGTACTGGGATTAAAGGTGTGCGCCACCGCCGCCCGGCCTGAAATGATGCTTTTTTATTAAGCTGAAGTTTTGGTGTTTTATTTTTATTTTTTTACCCAATTTACAAAAAGTGCAAAAGTCTGAGAGATAGCAGTTGGCTAATTTAAACTAGGGAATGTGAGTAAACCATGTATAACTACTGCACCATAAACAAGCCGGTGAGATCAGTGGAGGTGGGAGGCGGGGGTGGGGGTTCCTTGTGGGGAACCAGGGATGCACAGTGGGGGTTTGTAAAGAGATTCAAGACATGACTGAGAACTGATCTGGCCTTGTGGGTTGTTTTTTTGAAGTTGGGTCTTACTACCTAGCCCAAGGTAGCCTCAAACTCAGGATCCTTCTGCCTCTCAAGTGCTAGGATTATATTACACCTGGTTTGATCTGGCCTTTGAAAGGATGATGCTGAATGCTGTGTTAAGAATAAAGGATGACAGTAAAAGTGGACACCATTTGGGAAGTCACAGTAGGACTTGAATTCAGACAGAGGTGGCATGGTTTTCACAGCTCAGATGTGACTTTTCTAGGAAGGATGACTTCTGACTTGAGAAGAGCTCTTTGTTACTCCTTTATTAGAGTGTGGAGTCTGGGAGGGTAGACCCTGGAGCAGAGCAGGGCTTTAGTGTGGGTATGTCAAGTTAGAGTGTGAAGTCTGGGAGGGTAGGCTTCTGGAGCAGAGCAGGACTTTAGTGTGGGTATGTCAAGTTTACTTTGTTTTGTGCACACTCCATCGGCACCACTTAGATTTATTGAACTTTGCTGGAGTACATCTTTCAGGATTTCTTTCATTCAGAGTCCCAGGGAGACTTTTTTTATTATTACATTTAGCTAACTAACTCTGTGTGTGTGCGCGCGCGCGTGCGTGTGCGTGTGCGTGTGTGTGTGTGTGTGTGTGTGTGTGTGTGTGTGTGTGTGTGTGTGTGTGTGTTCCACTTGTGAGTATGTGAGGGTTAGAGGACAGCTTGAAGGAGTCTGTTTTCTCTTTGCACTGTGTAGGTCCCACTGAGACACTAGTCCACCCAGCAGATATGTTTCTAATGTGTCTCAAACAATCTAGATTTTGCTTCCACTTCTGAATATAGTTTAATGAGGTGTAGACTTCCAACACCAGTTAACTCTCCTTCAGCATTTTCACTATCTACTGTGTCTTTTGTTATTGATAATGAGAAGCTTGTTTGTTTGTTTTTTGAGACAGTTTCTCTGTATAGCCCTGTCTGTCCTGGAACTTACTCTGTAGACCAGGCTGGATTTGAACTTAGAGATCTGTCTACTTCTGCCTTATATTTTGATGCAGAATGTTTCCAGTATTTTTTTTTTTTTTTTTTTTTTTGGTTTTTCGAGACAGGTTTCTCTGTGTAGCTTTGCGCCTTTCCTGGAACTCACTTGGTAGCCCAGGCTGGCCTCGAACTCACAGAGATCCGCCTGGCTCTGCCTCCCGAGTGCTGGGATTAAAGGCGTGCGCCACCACCGCCCGGCTGTTTCCAGTATTTTTATTTATGCCTGCTTGCATTTGAAAAAATTTGACAGAGTTTCTTGTAGCTAAGGTTGGCTTCTAACTTACTCTGTAGCCAAAGCTGAGCTTAAATTCATGATCTTCCTGTCTTTACCTCCCAAGTGCTGGGACTACAGGTGCGTTCCATACCTGGCAGGTAAATGTTCCTTTTGTGTTTCCTCCTGTATAGTACAGGTGTTGAATCCAGGTCTGGCATATGCTAGATGAGCACTCTACCACTGAGCTACATCCCAGTTCTCCTAGACTTCTTAAGAAGACATCATTCCTTCATTGTTTCTTTAACATACTAAAAGCGAAGTTATTTTAAGGACTTTGTCAGTCTGCCCTATACAATTAGTTTCATTTAGAGTCAGTTTATGTTCTAATTATTTTTAGCTGTCCTTAATAGAAAATTCTTTGTGTTGTAAGATTTGGTTTGCTGGCTATAATTAGGAGCCTTTTGATTAATTTGTGTGCTTATTTGGGTTTGTTCCTCTGAGGAGGTAGGTCAGATGGTGTCATTTTGGTCCATCTCTTCCTAGTCCCCCTGGGATATTACAGATTTAACTACCAAGTCTGTAGACAGCCTGGCTCAGAGTCTTCCTGGATTATGGCTTTTGGTTGTAGCCCCAGCTCTGGCAGTCACCCCTATGCAGTCTCCTCTCATGAGAGAGGAAGCCACTGAAGTGCCCTTCTGGAGGAAAGATTGGTTACCCCCCAGAGCTGACTTGGTGGCCCCTGCTGCTAGTTCTAGATCTGCCATGCTGTAAGCCTCTTTCCTGTGTCAGCGTTTCCACTTCTTGTCGTTCCCTGTGGTTGTCTTGTTCTACACTAGCTGCTTTTCGGGCTTCTGTGTGTGTGTGTGTGTGTGTGTGTGTGTGTGTGTGTGTGTGTGTGTGTGTGTGTGTGGTGTTATGCAGGGTGGGGTGAGTGTGGGAGAGTGCCTTTTCAAAGTGTAAGCCAACTAGTGTATCTATCAGAGACTTCAGTGAAATGCTTTCAGACTTACATTTCTCATAGTCAGATAATATTTTATCAAATGCCTCCAGGGAACTTACTACACATGGTCCAATAGGGAACTCATGTGTAACAGCGTTCATGTGATAGAAGAGAAAAATGGGAAGTAGAACATCTGTGACTTGTCCTAGGTCACATAGCTTTTACATGCACAGAAGGGAGTTAACCCAGTAACTTGGCTCCATAGTTGGTGTTCCTAAACACCAGCTTAGATGCTTGTCCACCCTGACTTCCTCGTTGTTGTCCTTAACCACTGTGTTTACGCCTCCATTTGTCTGAGGAAATGATATTTTCTCTGGCGTTTGTTTGTTACAGGGATGATGCAAGACCAGATGTGTAGAGGGTGGTATTGACTAGATGTGTAGAGGGTGGTGTTGACTAGATGTGTACAGGGTGGTGTTGACTAGATGTGTAGAGGGTGGTATTGACCAGATGTGTAGAGGGTGGTCTTGACCAGATGTGTAGAGGGTGGTGTTGACTAGATGTGTAGAGGGTGGTGTTGACTAGATGTGTAGAGGGTGGTGTTGACTAGATGTGTAGAGGGTGGTATTGACCAGATGTGTAGAGGGTGATATTGACTAGATGTGTAGAGGGTGGTATTGACCAGATGTGTAGAGGGTGGTGTTGACTAGATGCATAACAGACATGCAATAAATGTTTTCTTTCCATGTAGCAGGCAGATATATTGCCAGTATGATAATTTAAATAAAACCTGTAAAATTTTGTTTGGAATACAGTGTGTTTCATATGAATAAAGAGAGTGAGACTTATATTGTTGGACCAAATTTTTGTATGTGACTTTGGGGTGAGAGGTCTAGTCCAAGAGAGGAGCAGAACTAGGAAGCCAGGGAATCAAAGAAATGGAATTCAACGGCAAAGCCCAGACTGGAAACCAGCCAGTTAAAGAATTCTTCAGAAAAGCTGGTTTGGTGCTGGGGAATTCCAGAGCAGAACAAGGTCTGGACTGGGTGGCAGGAATGAATGCCCCAAGCATTTCTTGGAGCTCGTCCTGAAGTTACTGGGTCTTCAGTGGGCACAGAGGGCTCTTTTGAGGATACTTTGCCAGCTGTAATCTTGTAGAACATTCTTCTGGCCCTGTTTTGGAAATCCCCAAATTAATAAGGAACATTTGGTCCTTAGTATGCAATACCCAAGGGAATAAATGGGTCTAGCTAAGTGTTTACATTTCAGATAGCCAAGAATCTAAATGAGGGAATTGTCTTTGGGACCTTGGTTAAAGCTTGTTCCCTGGTGTGTCCTGCTTTCTGGACCCTGCTCTGTAGACGGCTCTGTAGACTGTCCACCATTCTTTTGAACACCCTTCAATGTCTAGCTTACATCCCCGTTCCTGCCATGACACCACCAGCCCTCTGTGTCCTGTGCCTAATAATTGCTCCATATAACTTAGAAAGCTTATCAATTTTGATGCAGGAGTATGTGTGGAGACTATTGAAAGATGATTAGTTCAAAGTATGGGTTGTGCATATTTGGTGTGTGTGTGTGTGTGTGTGTGTGTGTGTGTGTGTGTTGTATGCTAGTGTAGAAACCAGCAAAGAGAAGAACCTTATTAAAACAGTATCTGTGTAGAAGTTGGTGAAGTTAAAGTAGGAAGGTTAGGTCCAGGTCGTGTATGACCTTTCAAACTAAGGAGAATATCATCATCTAAATCAAGATTTGATTGGTAGTCTAGAGCAGTTGTCAGTTCATACATGGAAGACTGACTCTTGGTGAGGTAGCCACTGACCCAGACCTGCCTGCCTTCTGTGGCCTTCATTCGCTAGCCCAGGAAGAAGCCTTGTTGAGCTAGTGTCTAGTGTACTAGTATTTCAGTGCACTTGATAGAACACAACACACGTTCCTGTCTTGACCTGCACTTCATTTCTCCCTGTCTCTCCTGCCTACTGAATTCTTACTGGAGAGTTGACCTGCCTTAGACTGCAGCCTTTTCCTGAAGCCAGCCCTTCAGCAGAGCAGAAAATGCAAGGAACTGAAAGTCACCCTAAGTGACTTTCTCAGCTTCTGTGTGTAACTCCAACATATTCTTGAAACACACACACACACACACACACACACACACACACACACACACACACACACACACACACAATGTCTTTTGCTTTAGTTTTTTAAAAAATTTTCTTGTCTACTTACTGTGAGCTAGATTAGCCCGTATATACTCTTCCTGTTTTTCAATGACAGAGTACTCAAAGAGTGTTGCAGTCCAATCTGTAACTATATCGTTAGCACTTAAATAATTGCTTTTGCTTTGAACAGTCTGGAGTTCAGTTTTTGATTGGGAAATGAAAGATTTTGCCAAGTTAGGGTTTTTTTTAATGGTTATTTCTATACCTGTGTGTCAGCGTGTACATGTGAGTGTAGATGCTTTTGGAGGTCAGAAGAAGGTGTTGAGTCCTCTGGAGCTGGAGGATTTGGGGCCACCCAACATGGGTGCTGGGAACTGAACTCGGGTCCTCTTACAAGAGCAGTACCTGTTCTTAACTGTTGAGCCATCTCTCAAGCCACCAAGTTAGCAATGATAATATAAGCTAAAGAAATCGCTACCTGTGGCTGCGAATGTCGCTTACTGGAAAAGTATTGACCTGGTACGTGCATGCAAGGCCCTGGGTTCTGTCCCCAGTGCAGCCAACGGAGGACTTCATCTTGAAAATGATAGACTAGGAAGCAACTTTGGTCCTTAAAATATAAAAATGAGTATGTATATACGTGTATACATACATGTTTAAAAGTGGAGAGTAAAAGGTCAGGTACCTTTATTCATTGCTCAGATTCAACACTTATCAGAATTTGCTGCAGATGCTTTGTGCCTTTGCATGGTAGTTGTTGAAGTATTAAAATATTAATCTTGGTTTGTGAATTTTACTCCCAGGCCTTTCTGTATGTGTCTCTAAAAATGTGTGGACACTTTTCCTTGTGTCTCAATGCCATGGTTACATCCTTGATGTCGGCTATATCTAGACCATGCATAAATTTTTATATTACTTGGTAGTATCGTTCTTACATTTTATTTGTTCTAATCAGGGTGTGTTTGTTTTTGTTTTTGTTTTTTGAGACAGTAGTTTTCTCCATGTAGTTTTGGTGCCTGTCCTGGGTCTCGCTCTGCAGGTTAGGCTGGTCTCGAACTCATAGAGCTCTGCCTGGCTCTGCCTCCCTAGTGCTGGGACTAAAGGTGTGCGCCGCCCAGCCTAATGGAGGTCTAAACCAGGTTGTCACAGTAGAGTTTGTTGCTAAGCCTTTGGTTCTTAATCTCTTCATTCAGAATTTTTTTTTTACACCTAACTACTGGGGATTGAACCTAGGGCCTTGAACATGGCAAGCAAACTCTATGTCAACTGAGCTACATCCCCAGCCAGTGGTTTAAACTTGTGAGAGTTTTGGTGACTGAGGGACACAGGTGGGAAGAAGCAAGGGTGGGCAGATGGATTTTAATCCATTCTGTGAGGAAATCCTTAAAATCTCAGCCTGCTGAGTATATGGGCTTTGAGTCTAATGTTTAGGAACGACGTGCTTCCATTCATGTCAAGGCTTACAGTGGCACAGTTTTAAGTGGTGTTAGTTCCGTATTTAAGTCAATGTGGAACATTTACCTAAATTTCAGTTGCTGTCTGGAATGTTTCGTCAGAAATGGAAGTTCCCTGTTTTGCAACAGGATCAAGAAAAAAGACAAATCCCAAATGTGTGTCTAAGGTGCAACTCCTGCCCTAGATTACAGCCAGTTATCTTTCTGGTGATTGGTTTCTTCTACTTACAATAGAAGCATTTTTTCCAACTTGATATCTGTTAATTTCAGTTAAGCAGATCTTGGTCTTTAATTCCTACTTGGGAAGGCTGAGTCAGGGGATTGCCCAATTCTAGGCCTGCATGGGCAACTTATGGAGACTTTTTTCTCAAAATAAAAACCAGACAGGACTGGGGGTCTAGCTTAGCAGTAGAACCTTTACCTGACCTGCATAGCACTTCCCTTCGGTCGAGCTGCCCTTTTTCAAGGTGACTGTCTCCCTGCCCTTGAGCATGCTGCTGCTTCAGCTAATGCCGGTACAGTAGAGCCAGTGCGGCAGTCAGCAGGTCTCCTAAACACTGACATGACAGCCTGTCCTCAGATCCCACAAGGGAGCAGGAGAGAAGGGGCTCCTGAGAGAGGTCCTCGGACCTCTATGCCATGGCGTTCCTGCCTGTTTGTGTGTGCACATACACATGCACACATGTATACACATGTACATACACACGCTTACACACACATGCATTCATACATACACACACTTATACACACATGCATACATGCATGCACACATACAATTTTAAGAACATCCTCTGATATAGTGTTCAAATAAACTTTTAACATGTTTTGCCTCTTCCCAGATAAATTTCATTCTTAATATTCTACAGATTAGAAAACAATATTATTTGTAAGAAGCCACATTTTAAGTAAAATGAAAGTAATTATTAAGATGTTAAGTTTAAATTCATTCATTTACTTTATGTGTAATCTATAAATAAAAGTCAATTACAGAAAACTATACTATGTATGATGTTTTTGTTGGAAACCTTGAGTTTCCCAGTATAGATATCTGTTCGAGCTCTGTGAGCCTTCTTCAGACCATTGGGGTATGGAGGCAAGCCTATGTGATCAAGCTGACTTGTAGATAAGATCGGGCTTTACACACACGATTTGTAGTAAGTAGAACCCTTAATGGCTTCAAGTCCCAAGGCACATAGTAAAGAGGGGTTTTAGCTACTTTCTTGTTGCTGTGATGAAACTTCCTGAAGAAAGCAGCCTGAGGGAGAGGGTTTATTCTGGTTCATGGTGCAGTCATCATGACAGAGAAGTCCAGGCATTGGGAGCTGGAAGTCGCTGGACCCATAGCCAGAAAGAAGAGGTGAATGCCTCTGCTCAGCTCACCCTCTCCTTAGAAAGTCCACCCACAGTTGCTGGCGCTTTTTACCTCAGCTAAAGATGATCCCCCACAGGCACGCCCCAAAGCTTGTCTCTGGGGTGACTTTGATCTCACCAGGCTGATGTCAAGAGTAACGTATAATAGTTATATAATCATAGGTTAAAAGTAAAGTAAGACACTTTTTAGTTTGCCTTCTCAACTTAATATGTTTATTATTCGTGACGGTGTTAATGGACATCATTAGTTTGCACTTTGACCTCTTAGAACCTAACCCTTCCAAACATTTGTCCTTCATCCCTTTTAGGTGCTCTAATGTGAGTCTGCAGAAGCTGCCGGAGTGGTGGTTGTGCAGTGTGTTGGATGACATTAAAAGCAGCGATCCCTCCTCCAAACTCTGTGCCACAAGGCGCAGTGCTGGAATCCCTTTCTACATACAGGTACCCACCTGAGACCACCACCCTGGTCTCTCTGTGCTTTGAAACTGCCTTTTCACCTCCTTAATATGTGAGGAAATGTACAGAAACATTAGGATGTTTCCGTCTTCTCCCTACCACGGCCTTTGCGACTTGGTTATTTTTAATTTTTATTACATTTATTTATGTGTGCACATGTACATAGGCATACACATGGTATGGCTCACATGTGGAGATCAGAAGACAACTTGTTGGAGTTGGTTCTCTCTTCCCATCATGTAGACCCCAGGGATTGAATTTAGGATGTTAGCATTTGGTGGCAAGCACCTTTACTGACTGTGCCTGCCATCTCTCCGTCTCCTATGTGACTTTGTTTTAATGTGTGGACAGTATGTTCTGTGTCAGATCTGTTCTTGGATCAGGAGGTCAGTCCTGTAGTATAAACAGAGGGCAGTATAGATTTCCATCTGTGTATTCAGTAGTCAGAAATCATTGTGGCACAGCGATTGCTTACTTCTAGGAAGTACCCATATTGAGTCCTTCTATAACATATCCATCATAAAAATCATAATCTTAATAGTTCACATTTAGTGGTGATTATATCACATCTGTTACTTCATTTGAACCCTGCCTAAACCCTATGAGATAGGTACGGTTATCATATGAATATGTCCTAAGTGAAGAGACTGGGGACTGAGGAAGTGACCTGCCAAAGGCCATGGGGATGTAAAACTTCCCAAAGCTTAAGCTCAGTCCATCTGACTCTTGACCACGTTTTCATGAGAGACTATGTGTGAGTACAGTTCCTGAACACAGATGGGAACATGCTGGACACTTGCTTTTTAAAACAACTTTACCTTACAACCTGCTCATATCCCCATACGCTGTTAGTGCTGCTGACGGGATAGAGAATAAGAGACTATCACTTCATTATCTCAAAGAGTAAACACCAATACCCTCGCAGTACTAAATCAGATTCCATCCTTGTTTATAGTAAGACAAACCCCATGAATTGGGTAGTGTAATAAGCACCGTGGAAGTAAATAAAGTAACCCCTACAGTTTTTTCTTTTTCTCTTTCATTTCTCTCTCTCTCTCTCTCCCTCTCTCTCTCTCTCTCTCTCTCTCTCTCTCTCTCTCTCTCTCTCTCTCAAGTAATTTGTTTATTCTTATTTTATGTGCATTGGTGTTTTGACTGCATGTATGTCTGTGTGAAGGTGTCAGATCTTGGAATTACTTACAGGCAGTTGTGAGCTGCCATGTGGATGCTGGGAATTGAACCCTGGGTCCTCCGGAAGAGCAGCCAGTGCTCTTAACCGCTGAGCCATCTCTCCAGCCCTTATTTTTTTTCTCTTATTCCTAGTCTCCTCATGACTTTTTGAGGCCAGTGGGGGGCACCAATTGCAGAAGTGATTGACTGAGGTCACTGGGCAGCCCTGAGAAGTGAGCTTTCTATGTGATCCCAGCCACTTTTCTGTAATGAGTCTTTCCCTGTCCTACCTGCTCCCAACTAATAACATGGAGACTCCTTATTAATTATGAAAGCTTGGCCTTAACTTAGGCTTATTTCTAGCTCCTAGAACGTAAACGAATCCATTTCTATTACTCTATAATGCTGTCATGTGGCTTGTGGCTTTTACCTCTCCTCCTGCATGTCCTGTTTCCACTGTATCCAGCTGGTGACTCCCCCTTTCTTCTTTGGAGAGTTCTCTTTGTCCAGAAGTCCCGCCTGTACCTCCTGTCTAGCTAAGTGTGATTGATTTAGTTTCTGACTTGCGGTTCCTTCTGACCTGCTGTGGTTATGTGACCTTCTTTTCTGAGGACAAATGTCAGGTAGTTGAGGATCCTGCCCAGTGTTTGTGTTATGTGCTGGGATATTCACTTTGTGCTACCAAGTGGTCATAGTTATAGAGTGACCACCAAGTCCATTTCCTAAGCCCAGACTTAGCAGGCAACGTTGCGATACTTTTGCCCAGTTCTTTGAGGCAAGGTGAGTTGAGTCATGTTTCTGGGAAGAACACCTCTCAGTAATTGAGTGTAGCTTTCTTATTTATGTTAGTGGAATAAAGTTTTAATTATCAGAGAAATCTGCTCAAAGAGGGTCCTGTTTTTCTTAGGATGATGTACCATAAAGTAATACTCTTTTGTTCTGCTGACAGCTGCAGTTTAAAGGTAGCTGTGATGAAAAACTACCATTTTAGTGTATGCATTTACCCTTTGTATAAACAGACACTTTTAAAATATTCTTAAAGCATATTTTCTGAGCATAGATATATTGTGATGAATTATTTTAAGTCTGTTTATATGTTTGTCTTCTATATTCTTACTGCATAGCTTGTCATGGATAGAAAATGCAGACTAGTTGCAAACTTTGGCTCTAGGGAACCAGAAGCTACATTTTACAAGATGTAGATGTGGAGGACAAGAGTTCAAGAATGTAGCTGAAGTGGTTTTTCTTTGACAACTTTGTGGAGATAAAATTGACTTGTGACAACAGTTTATGCATTTAATGTGTACAGTACAGTGATTTTCAGTATATTCTCAGAGCTCGATAACCATTAGCACAATCTAATTTTAGAATATCTCCTAACCCTCACCCATTAGCCCTTACTCCCCATTCCACCCACCTCTGCTGCTCTCAGTCCTTGGCAACCACTAATCTTTCTGTCTGTGGATGTGCGTGTGCTGAACAGTTCATGTAAATGGAATCATACGATATTCAGTCTTTTGTGTCTGGCTTCTTTGACTTAGCAGTACATTTTCAGGACTCATTCATGTTATCACAGATATATACATATATATATATATATATGTGTGTGTGTGTGTATACATATATATGTATATGTATACATATATATAATCAGTACTTCATTTCTTTTTATTATATTGTCTTAAGTGGGCTGATAGACCATTATTTTGTTTATTGGATGCTAGTCACAAAGTAAATAAGTGGCTTCTTTGAAATCCAAGTGCAAAATCCCTTTGGAGTTTGTAATGCTTCTTGTTATCCTATGGAGTTTCAAATGCTGTGGTACAATTAGACTTTCAGGAGACTCTTCTGTCAAGAATGAAATTGTTGATCAATATCTAAAGGGCCTGAAAACCTTTAGAAGAAATCTAATGCAGAATGTTTTCGTAACAGTTTAAATAAGGAAAATTTTCTTGTTTGATCAATTTGTTTCTGGAAGTGCCTTGTTTATTGTATCTGCTGTTTTACCTGATTTGGTCCTTACAAGGTGGGTTATCCAAGTCATTTATTCATTAGCCGCTTATAAGTATATACACATTAAGCAAACAGAAGAGTCTGTGGAGTTGACATGATTTCACCTTAGCCTAATTTTATTACATGAACAAGGAAGAGAAGTTAAGCTACCTGGTTCAAGCAGCCTGACTTAATTAACTTCCCTTGTAGTCTTGTTTTTATAGAGGGTATTTTCAATTTGGGGATTAATTCCAACCGACAAATAGGTGTATGCAAAACCAAAGCCCATTGATTTTGGTATTTTCCCCCCACAGGCACTGTTGGCATCTGAACCAAAGAAGGGCAGATTGGACTTGTTGAAAAGAACAATGGGAGAGCTGATCTCTTTGGCTTTGTCTGTAGATACCTCAAAGGGCGCAGTCCCCCAGGTAAGGATGGAAGTGCACTCATGTGCTGGAGGGCAGAGCAGTCAGGGCTCTGCTGGGTATCTAGTTTTCAAAAGTGTCTGCTGAAGACAGAGAGCTCCTGAAGAGAGGAATGGGAAGTGTTTAGGAGGTTTGCTGTTAGTTTCGCTTTTTTGGTCTTTCCTATCCACAAAATAAACTTGCTTTGGTTGATAGGTATTGATGAAAGTGAATGATTTTTAAACTCTGTTGAAAACATTCAGTTGATAAGATATTTTATACTGTTACTATTGCGTCGAAAAATTTGAAACTGAGTATGTGGTCACACGAGTTTCATGTGTGCTTCTTGAGTTGATGTACATTTTGTAGTTGAGCAGTTGAATGTCTCTTTAAAATGTGATGTCTTATTTTTAGTATGTTTATATTTTAATTTTAAGCAATGTTTTAATTTTTTATAGTCACTGTATATATGTAGTTGGGTCAAACACTCCTCATAGCTGTATTCTGCTACTAGGTAGTAAATAATATGTGTACCTTGTCTTCTAGATTTCCTTGCTAAATACTTCTTAGTAAGATGTTACTGTGGAAGGCCCATGCTCAGTTAGGGAACAGAGCTAAAGTTTATAGAAAAGAAAAGTAAGTTTACTTGGTTTTAAGTCATAAGTGGTATCAGGTGCCATGGGCCATAATATGGGCCGACTGGGAGAAAGTATGCTGCTTGTTAACATACACATAGTGGCCAATTGCTGTGAGAGAGTTCTTTGGGGAAAGTAACTAACATATTATTAATCATTTTTCTAAAAAGACCGTGTCAAGACATTTTTCATTGAAATATGAGAACTATAACTACTTATATTTTTTAGGTGGCCACTTTGAAAAAGGCCTGAGTTGACAGGAACTTTGACAAGTAATGAGGTTCTTTGGCATCAATAACATTGCTTGCCGGGCGGTGGTGGCGCACGCCTTTGATCCCAGCACCCAGGAGGCAGAGCCAGGCGGATCTCTGTGAGTTTGAGGCCAGCCTGGTCTACAGAGTGAGATCCAGGACAGGCACCAAAACTACACAGAGAAACCCTGTCTCGAAAAACCAAAATAATAATAATAATAATAATAATAATAATAATAATAATAATATTGCTTATTTGTGACTTCTTTCTTTCTGCCTTGTTAGAGTTTTGAAAAATGTGATTTTAAAAGTCAGCTTTTATTCTTGGGATGTAGATCAGTGACTCAGCACTCTACTAGTGTGTGCAAGATTTGGAACTGGTCTTCATCACCACAAAGGTGACGATGATCTTAGTTGTATTTTTGCTGTTTAAAACAACTTTATTTTATTTTTGTTGTGAGTATTCTTTTTCTAACAGGTTAAATGGACACCTAACGTTTGTTTGTTTAGTATTTTTAAATAAGGTCATTGAAGATGTGCATTTAAAAGGTTTTGTTTGTTTGTTTTGGCCTCCAACTCACAGAGATCCACCTGCCTCTGTCTCCCCAGTGCTGGGATTAAAGACATTAGACCCCACTGCCTGGCTTACATTTCTTTTCTTAAGAATCAGTTAAAGTACACTTAACAATTACAGTGTCAATGTCAATGTCTAGAAGCCTTGGTAATACTCAACTATAAATAATAAAAAATTGGATCATTACTTAAAATTTTTAATAATTATTTACATTATGTGTATGCATGTTTTGACTGCATGTGTGTATATGTAGAGTGTATGTACTTGGTTCTTGGGGAGGTCAGAACAGGCTGTCAGATCCTGCGGAACTGAAGTTACATATGGTTGTGGGCCACCTTGTGGGTACAGAACCTGGGTGTTCCTCAAGAACAGCTAGTGCTCTTCACCTCTGAGCCATCTCGCCAGCCCCTTGACTAGTGTTTTAAAATGTATTTATTCTAAAAGCATTAAAATAATGTTTCTGCTCAATTCCACTGTGATCAGAGCACAATCTACAAGATAGCAATAGTTGATATTTATTGAGATTCTGTTTGTGGGTAGGTTTGGGATCATTTTAAAAAATGAAATAACTGTTCCATGTATCTTTGGAAAGAACCCCCTGTTCCTATTTATTAGGTACAGAATTCTACATGTGTTGAGTGGATGAAGCTTTTTTAATTGTATTGCTCCATTTGATAAACTCTTTACTAGGTTTTCAGTTCGTAAGTGTATTCTCTTAAATCTACTATTTCATTTGAACTGGCCACAGATCTAGAATTGCCATAGTTTTAAATTCACCACTGATCTTGAACTTTTCATTCTAGGTTCATGCTTTAAATATCCTCAGAGCCCTGTTCAGAGATACACGTCTGGGAGAAAACATTATTCCTTTTGTTGCTGATGGAGCTAAGGCTGCAATTCTGGGCTTCACATCACCTGTCTGGGCAGTGAGTGTTCTTGCCATTTGTGCCCATTGAGTTAATTATGTTTTTGAATAATAGGTTTTTGATAAGTTGACCTTTCCCTGATGACAAAATATATATGCTGCATTTTATCAACTAATTTCTTCAGGGGATAAGTTTTTTGATCAGACTACATTTTGTTCCTTTATTTTATGGTTCTGTGTTAGCTAAGGTTTCTGTTGCTGTGAAGAGAGACTATGGCTACAGCAACTCTTATAAAGGAAAATATTTAATTGGGGCTGGCTTACAGTGTCAGACGTTTAGTCCATTATCATCATGGCGGGAAGCATGGCAGCACACAGGCAGACATGGTGCTGGAGAAGGAGCTGAGGGTTCTACATCTTGATCCACAGGCAGGAGAAGGACACAGTGAGCCACACTGAGCATAGCTTGAACATATGAAACCTCAAAGCCCGACCCCACAGTGACATGCTTCCTCAAACAAGGCTGCACCTATTCCAACAAGACCACATCTCCTAATAGTGCCACTCCCTATGTCCTATGGGGGCCATTTTATTCAACCACCACAGGTTCCATTTTATCTCCTTTGTTGATTTATCATTAGTAGCGGTTTTATTTTGTGGTTGCTTTGGCATTTGTGTATCTTACGCCGTATAAAGTGTAAGAACTTGTTAATAGTATGCTTCTATTTATCTCAGTCTTTGGGCTGTTACCGCTTTACATTTTTCTTTGCTGTATATAGTGACTCGCCACTATATACAGGTTGTTATATATAACAACACCATATATGAGGTTGTTACTTCTTCTCTTTAAATGGTCCATTATCATTCTTTTTAGTTTACCACTTGAGCCGTTTTGAAGTATACACAACACAGTGGCATCAAGTACAATGGTGTTATCACTATTGCATATTTCTGAACTTTCACCACCAACAGAAGGGTCTTCACCTGTTCACTGACTCCTCAGCTTCCTTCTTTCAGCCCTTGTGCCTGTTGCTATGATTGCTCTCCGTGGATTTGTCTGGCCTAACACGTCAAATAAGTAGAATCATAAAATATACGTCCCTTCGCAATTGGTATGTTTCAGGGATGTTGTAGCATGGATCAGAATTTCAGTACTTTCTAAGGTTGAATAGTATTTCTAAGGTTGAATAGTATTCCGGTATACCAGTGTACTATTTTTCCTTATTCTATTGATAAGATGATAGACTCTGAGATTGTTTCCAAGTTTTTAATTATGAATGATGCAGCAATAAATACTTGTATACCGGTTCTCTGAATCCCTACTCTTAATTTGTTTGGGTCTATCACATAGTAATTCTGCTTCACATTTGAGGAACCTGTTTCCTACAGTGGCAGAGTCGTTTACGTTCACGTCAGCCATGCACAAGAGCTACAGTCTCCCCACATCATCACCAACAGTTATTATTTTCCTTTTGTTTAATGATAGCCCATCCTAGTAAGTGTGAAATAGAATTCTAGGCTGGTTTTTGAAAAAAACCTTCAGACTTGTTTATTTATTTTTTATATGTATTAGTGTTTTGCCTTCACTTATATATGTGTACCACCTAACATGCCTGATGTCTGCAGAGGTCAGAATAGGGCATTGGATTCCCTAGAAGTGGAGTTACATGGTTGTGAGCAACCATGTGGGAAGATGGGAACCAAACCCAGCTCCTCTGCAAGAGCAACAAAGTTCTTACCTACAGACCCTCCCATTCTGGATTTGATTTGCATTTCCAGAGTGACTAGTGATACTGGTCTAGAAGCAGAACAATTCTTAGTATCTTAATGCATCTTCCAGAGTCTGTGGATTCCTTTATCCAAGATGTGTTGTGTCTTTAGCAGTAGAGTCTTACCATCTAGTTCTGGTGGACAACCAAGAACAATGGCACTAGCCTTTGTTGTCTTGGGGGCTTCTGGAACTCCCTGACCAACAGCACATCGGAAGCTATCCCATATCTGGCACTGAGATCTTAATAACTCATGTATTCTGGGAGAGGAACTGTCTTCCCATGCAGGGTTACTGTACTCAAATTCCTTTAAAAAGTTATTACTATATTTTAAAAGTTAGCTTCGAAAAGAATGGGTTTCCCTAAGGGTTTTTCATACATCTTTGGATTTGGTTAAGCCATCCACCACCTTCTTTCCCCTGCTTCTCTCCACCCTCTTCGTGCTGTGAGTATGAAGTATCCCCCATAGGCCCATGTGTTTGAACACTTGGTCTGCAGCTTGTGACGCTGTTGGGAAGATTGTGAAACTTTTCAGGTGTAGAGCCTTTGAAGAAGTGGTCACTGGGCAGGTCCTGAAGCGTTCGTTATTGCCCCGCCCCACTTCCTACTCACTCTTTGCCTCCTGACTCTGTACACAGTGTGAGTCACCAGTTTCCCGCTCGGCCACCTGCCTTCGGTACCATGATGCAACTGTGCACCAGAGCAAGCACTTCCTTCCTTGATTGCCTCTTGTCAGGTGTTTTGTGGTAACAGTAGGAAAGTGAGTAATGTAGCCCCTGTTTGATACTGTGTTCAAATGACCAAACTGTAGCAGGTACACACCTATAATCCCAGAGAAGCTGAGGCAAGAGCATAGCAAAGTTCCAGCCCGGCTTGGCCTACATAGCAAGAGCCTGTCTTGTAAAACAGCAACAAAAATGGCAGCTAGGGTTATGGACCAATAGCAGAACACTTGCCTAGCATGCATGGGTAAGGCCCTGGGTTTTAAATAAAGAATATTTAAAACTCAGTAAGAAAACGACTCCCCATTTAAAAGGGGTACATAGTGAATCTGAATACATTTCTCTAAAGAAGATATTGAAATGACCAGTAGACAAATAGAAAGATATTTAATAACATTTGTCATTAGGGATATAAAAATCAAAACCACCCATTAGAATTTTTTAAAAAGGACATTAACAACTGCTGAGATAATCCAGGTCTGACCTGGGGCAGAGACAGTACTGGTGACAGACAAGATGGATGACTTGCTGGTTGGAGACATTCGGCAGGGCCATGACAGGGCTTCGTTATTTGTTGACTGTTGATTGAATATAAGGAGATCTCTGTCCAGTTGGGGGGTTATGCTGTGAATGGTGCTGATATATCCATAAAGTCCATTTTCAAGGGTATTGTGAATGAACTGGCCATCTGAGCTTCTAGAGGAGAGGTTGTGGTGGGTGGCCATAGGACAGATGTGGTCTGCTGCTGTGTTTTATTTGGCTTCCATGGTGATTCCTCCCTTTTCTTTAATTTGTTGCCAGCATTTCCAAATAGTGAGATTTCACATAAAAATCAGGGTTTCTGGCTTCTCTTGAAAGAAACAGAAGATCTGGCTGGTAGTAGCGGCCACCAGTCAGCCTAAGCTGGATAGTGAGTGCCCTGGACACAGTGCACTGATGTCTTTGTTGTCACTGTCCTAGGCGTTTGAGTGTGTGGCCATTACTGCAACAGTTTCAGAAAGTTGTTTTCTAAATCTTTCATTGTTATTTTCTTTTTAGAAATTTATTACATTTATGTGCGCGTGCATGTATAAATGTATGGGTCATGTGTGACAGTCAGTTACAAGGTAACTTGTGTGAGTCAGTTTTTTCCTTCTACCATATAGGTATGTAACTCAGGTCATCAGGCTTGGTGGCAAGTGCCTTTACCTGTTGAGCCTTCTTCTTGGCTCACATTCTTAGTTTTGATGACCTTTCAGCTTATATTACTAGTTGAAATATATTATGATGAGGATACCTATCCAGTTAGAATATAGATTCTGTCGTAGCAGTTTTTAATTTCTGATTCTGAATATTCTCCAGGGTTCTGGTATAATTCAGTGTACACTGATTTGACAAGATAATTCAGGAAGGATGATAAAGTTAGGATAGTCACAATTTCTACGTGATTCTGTACCTTGACATGCTTTGTTAGTAAAGATTGGCTCTGTTAGTATTGTGGAGAAATGATTATAGTTTATTCATAATAATTTTCCTTTATTAAAAAGATTTATTTGTTTTGTTTTTCCCATGTGAGTGTTTTGCCTGTGTGCTTGTAAGTGCACCGTATGCATGCCTGGTTCCCGAGGAGGTCAAAAGAGGTCACTGGATCTTCTAAAACTGGAGAGGTGTATGATTGTAAGCCATCACTTGGGTTCTGGGAACCAAACATGGGTCCTCTGCAAGAATAGCCAGTCCTTTTAACTGCTGAGCCATGTCTCCAGCCTGATTTTTTTTTTCTTCTTTCTTTTTGAGACTGTCTCATTGAATAGTCCTGACTGGCTTGCGACTCATGATTCTCCTGGTTTGGTCTCCCAAGTGCTGGGATTACAGGCTTGTGCTGCCATGACTGGGTGTCTTGCTTCATTTTTATTAATCAGTTATCACAAAATAATTTCATAGCTAAAATTACTTGAGTTGGTTACTGGCATTGTAAGATTAATAAACAACATCTTGAGTATTAACTGATGTCTTGGCTGTTTTAATTACATGGATTCTATAAAGTTAAATATCACAAGTATTTTTCACAGGGAAAAGGAGAAGTTGAGGTTTCTCAGAATGTTCATCATCGGAATGTGGGGAAAGAAGTCTGCATCATTTTTTAGAAGCATACAAGTATATGATGAAACAATTAATAATATTAGAAAAAGCTGTTGTATGCATACGGTTGAACTGTGCAGCTGGTTCAGTTTCAGGGGAAGTCATAGAGTGGATTATCAGAAAGTTGGTTTTTTTTTTCTCATTTGCCTTATTTTATGAACACAAACCTTACTTTCTTTAGCTCTCCCCTGCCACTTAGGAAATGAGTTTTAAATATCTAGCTTAAACATTATTAATGTTGGTTTCATGCCGTGACTATCTCTTAATTCTTATTTTATGTTTATTTTTACATTAGGTGAGAAATTCATCCACACTTCTCTTTAGTTCCTTGATCACAAGAATCTTTGGAGTTAAAAGGGGAAAGGATGAACTTTCCAAAACAAACCGGTAAGCTCCGCCAGCCTCACCTTCACAGCACTGTCAGCTAGAGGGAGGCCGAACTCACAGACTCATGGTGATCCAAGACTGGAAAGACACTATAGTGACTTCCAATGCCCCGAGTCCTTGGGCAGGTCAGCTCCTCAGTAGGGCAGGGTTGGAAGGGCAAAAATGCAGACTGACCTCAGTACAGTGAGCAGAGATTTTTGTCTTTCCTTGTTACCGTCTCCAAATATTCCGAGGGTGCCCCCATGACCTTTTCTGGACATGTATAAGTACCGTGCAGCGTGCTCTCTGGGCTTGTGCAGGTAGAAATGCAACCCTCTTTGTGTTCTGCTCAGCAGTGCTTGTCCCTGATTCCTGTTTTAGTGGAGTACTTAGAGACTCAGTCACTTAGAAGAAACAGTTTTGGCTTTTTGGAATTTACACTCTGACATATTTTTTCTTAACAAGATATCTTTGTTGAACCTAGGAAACCATTTTGATTATGGAGATTTCAATGCGATGTACAAGTTGTATCTGTTTCTAAAGAAAAGAGGCTCTTAAGTAGAGTTGTTCAGCTCTTAAGATGATTTAAAGCTAGTCCCGTTGGATTACAGTTGCTAACACTAGATGTCAGTGTTGTTGCATGCTCAGTTGCTCCCTCACCGTGTAGGATCCAATTTTGTTGGTCTTTCTCTGGAGGACCTAGATGTAAATCCAGGCCCAGTTTTCCCTCCCACCTAAAAAGGTCGCTATACTCCAAATTTCTTTTAGGCTTAATGCCTACGGAATATATTTTCTTGTGATGGAACTAAGTCTTAGGAATTCAAAAGTGTTCTAGACACTATGGCACATCCCTGCTAGAGTGGCTGAGATAGGAGGAGCATTTGGAATCCGAGATCATATGATGAGTTTGAGGCTAGCCTGGGCTACAGAGTGAACTTGTCTACAAAAAAAAAGTCATGAAATATGCTATGCTAGCAGTGAAACAGTGTGGTAATTCTGAATTTTAATTTAAATAGCTACTTATCACCCTGTAAAATTCACCAAATATTTAAAAGGAAAGTAACTGGGTGTGAGTATGAATTTCCCAAGAATTTGATGAAAATACTAGACTACTATATTTTATTTTTTAATTTATCGGTGTGCATCTGTCTATGTGAGTGTTTCTATACGTCTGTGCAGTGCCCACAGAGACTAGAGAGGGCATCAGATCCATTGCAGCTGGAGTTACAGGTGTTTGTGAGCCACCTGATGTGATTTCTGGGACCTGAACTCTGGTTCACACAATTGAGCTGCAAGTGCTTTTAATTGTTGAGCCATCTCTCTAGTTTTTATGTTGTTTTAAAAACTGAGTTTTATTTTTAAAATAAAACATTGATTGTTTGAAAGGATGATTATAATTTTTGCTTTTCTTAAAGTAATCTGCCCATTTGGTAATATAAAATGACTGATGCTATTTCTCTTCAGTTTTGTGTACTTTGGTAATAATTCTAAAGTGTCCTAAGGTTTCACACAATTCAGTCTGCTCATTAAACCATGATTAGCAGTGATATGAACTGAGCCTGAGGGTACAAGCCTGTAACCCCAGTACTTGGAATATAGGTGTAGCAGCTTCCGGAGTTGAAAGTCACCCTGGGCTGTCTAGGTAGGTTGGAGCCAGCCTGGGCTATATGATGAGACTTTGTCTTGGGAAAGCAAAAATAAGTAAATTGATTCTTCTTATAGTTGTTGTGAAGTGATTGTTGGATGTTACATATAAGTTTTACACTCTGCAGGAGAAATGATTTCATTTAGGTTGAAAGAGGTGGGAGAATAGGGTCGTGAGAGATACACATGGTTTTCATCTTTTTGCCGAAGTTATACTGATGGAGACACCTACTGTCCGTTCATTCTCTTTGAACGGGAGAGCTGGGAATGACAACGTTCCTGGAAAGGGGCAAGTGAGTGGTTTTAGAATGAGTTTGAGTGCAATTGAAAAGTGCATGGAGGAAGTTGGAAATGGATTATTTAAATTGATGACCACTTTTGGTAAGAGCCTTTATTTTGGTAATCTGAGGGTTTGTCTGCGCCATCTTATACAGGCTTCTGCTTCTTGACTGGAAAGTGACTCAGCTCTCATTTGGACTTGCTCGCTAAAACTTTTACTGATGCAAATTTACAGCAAGTCTTCTGCTTTTCTGCTGTATTTAGTTATGTTACCCTTTGTTGAAATGCTTATTTGCTCATTCTTATAATACTAAGTTCCCAAGGGCAGGGCCTTTTCCATCTATTTTATATATTTTATATATATATAAAATGGGGCCCCTTAAGAATACTGGAAGTAGCCGGGCAGTGATGCACACCTTTAATCCCAGCACTCGGGAGGCAGAGCCAGGTGACTCTCTATAAGTTCAAGGCTAGCCTCATCTACAGAGCGAGATCCAGGACAGGCACCAAAACTACACAGAGAAACCCTGTCTCGGAAAAAAAAAAAAAAATTCTGAAAGTTATGACTTGTACATTGTCTATTTTGGGGGCCATCAAATAACTAATCTCACCTGGTAACATTTCTCAGGATGTTACTGTCCTGCCCAGAGACCTGCAGATGTGTGCTATTGGTCATGAATGAGTTGATGGGAAAAGAACATGTGCCTTTTCAATCAGCTGTGGAAACCATGTCTCTTGGAGTAAACAGCTTGGTTTCTAGGTTTTCTGTTGCCCCTGGAGATCACTTTAATAGACTCCTTTAGCTACTCTGCATTTCAGTTTCTTCACCATCGTCCCAGAAATAAGACCTAGACTCATGTCCTCATGGGGTTATTGTCAGCACAGAACTAACTGTGGCTGTCTTTTTATGACAATGTTGGAGTCCTCCACAGAGACGAATCTGCTCTTTTCTTCCGTTACTGCTCTGTCATCCTTATTGTCCACGGGGTTGCTGTTAGATGATAGTGTTTGAGAAAAGCAGGATCAGTATCTTGACATTCTTTGTGTAGCTGATGCCTCACATACTGCCTTGCATGTAGGAGACTCACAGACATACTTGCTTAATAAATAAAGCAATTTTTGATGCTAAACAAGGGAATCAGAAAACTGGCTTCTCCTGCCTTTATCCCAGATGGCTGCAGTAATTGAAAAAAGTTAGCTGTCCTCTCTGTATCTTGAGTTTCTCTCCTATAAAATGAGGGTTCTTGGAGCAGCCCTGAGGTCCTAAAATACTGAGCTCGAGCTTTCCATAAGTTCCTAGAATTGCAACCTTGGTTAAGTGTTGTATTCCTTGTGCATCGACTAATGCCTGCCACATAGTAGGGTAAAAAAAAAAAAAAATTACTTTCATGCATAAAGAAGTGATCAGGGGTCCATCTCCCTCTGTAAATTTATTAAAACAAATGTTCTTTTGAGCCAGTTGGCCTTGTTTTAGATGTGTTCTTTACATTATGAAGAATTAATGTTTTATTTGTGTTTTAAACCATGCATCTGAAGGATGTCTTGTATTGTTTTTGGTTCTAAACTGTTACAAATAACCTGTGAGGTGCATTCATGTTTATATATATAATTTTTTATGATCACAGAGTTTCACTACCCTGGAATGAGTGGCTAGGAGTCTTTGAATTTAAATTTATTTATTTATTTATTTATTTTGTTTTGGTTTGGTTTGGTTTGGTTTTTCGAGACAGGGTTTCTCTGTGTAGCTTTGCTCCTTTCCTGGAACTCACTTGGTAGTCCAGGCTGGCCTCGAACTCACAGAGATCCGCCTGGCTCTGCCTCCCAAGTGCTGGGATTAAAGGCGTGCGCCACCACTGCCCGGCAAATTTAAATTTATTTTATATTATGTGTATGGGTAAACCTGCATATGTGTCTGTGCAACATGCGCGTGCATTACCCATAGAGGCCAGAAGAGGGCGTCCTGTTGAATTGAACTTACAGGTGGTTGTTAGCTGCCCTGTGGGTACTGGTAATTGAATCCAGGTCCTCTGGATGAGCAGCCAATCCCCTTAATCACCAAGCCAACTCTCTAGCCCCCTACTTGCATGTTCTTAAATAATATTATTATATTAAGACTTTCTAAAACTCTTTTCCATTATGTTTCTTGTCATCTAACAAACTTATAATGTGGCCTGACTGAGAGGTTCTGTGATGTGTAGGCTGTGCTGTGCTTTCTAACACAGCCCCCATCTGCATGGAGGGCTTTGCCTTGATGACTTCTCATTCCTTACAGCAGGAGCAAAATATTTGTGGCCTTTGGGTCTTTCCCTATTTTAATCCCTGTGTGAATTAGCCTTCAGGTAGCTGGGTTCGAGCTCTGTGACCAGTCAGTATATAGCAGTCTGAAAAGCCTGATTTTTGGCCGTATGACATTCATGTGCTGTGTAGAGTAACAGAATGAATCAGGACAGCTTTTGCACTCCTCTGTTCTAGTACTGAGCTCACAGCAAGCACCTCCTGTGACTCAGTACTACAGGGAGAGGAGCATTGAGGGTCTGTAACCTGCCCAGAATCACGGAGCTCGCAGTCAGCTGGGGAGACAAGGATCGATACTGTGAATCAGGTGAAATAGAAAACACTGTTGCCCGCACAACACGATACCAGTAGTGAAATCGTTTCTTAAAAGACATGGTGGATGAGTAGACTTGGGCTACATGAGAGGAAGTCTAAAAAGGAAAAGACTTGCTTTCCTGTTGCTATGTACAGTTTGTGCTCTGTCTCACTGAAGGGAAGCTCGTGTCCCAACAGTGTAGGGAGATTTTGTACAATTTAAGAAGAAAATGTGTCTGCAAAAGCTTTATTAGACCCAAGTAAAGTGATTCCAGGGACTGTGTGTGCAGATGTTACAGTGACTTCACTTTCTGGGCTGTAAATGACAGCACCATTTTAGTCGTTTGTCTTATCATCTTGGTGCCCAGGCTAGCCAGCATCTTCCCCAGCCCCGCGGCCTGCTCACAGGAAGACTGAAGCAGTTTCCAGACAGAACGGCTGCTTTTCTCCTGGTTTCATGATTTCTAGGAAAATAGATTCCACAAATTTCTGTGGTTACCCACTCCATTGTTGAGGAAAGAATTGGATTCTCAAAACTAAAAAGGAGAGCTGTAGGGTGCGTGGACTTTTGTGGTTTTGAAAATGTAATTATTAGAATTCAGAATGGCTGATTTGATTTGAACTGTGTATTAGCTTGCAGCAAGTACTTATTTGACCAAGCTGAAAACTAGAATTTTCTTTGACAGTGGCCAGGATTATACCAACATCTTAGAGAGCAAAAGAATTCCCATTTTTCGGCACTAAGTGAGCGTTTGTTGTGTTCTTACTCTGGCTCAGGTAGTGGGATGCAGACAGGGTTCAGAAGTATTCCATGTCCGAGTTAAAGATGGAGCTCAGTCAGGAGAGGGCCTGAGTGGCACACACAGAGCCCTGGCTTCAGTCTCCAGTACCACATAAATCCCAGGTGGACGTGCTCCTCCCAGGTGGAGGAGTTAGAGGTAGGAAGGTTGGAAACACAAGTTCATCCTTAAGAATTAGAAGCCAGCCTTGGTTACAGGACATCTTGTCTTAAAAAAAAAATCTAGGAGAGGAAGGGAGGTGTCACAGCAGGTAAAGGCATGTGTCACATAATCTTGAAACCCTAAATTTGATCTCTTGAACACACAATAAAGGCAGAAGGAAAAACTGACTACAGAGTGGTCCCCTAAGCTGCACACATGCCCCTGCCCTTATCCGTCATGCTTACACAGGCAAACAAATATTCCACGCCTAAAGAGTGGGCTATACCCCTGGTGTTAGTCTCTGTGGAAGGGCAGGAGGAGTTCTGGGAAGAGGTGGTATTTCCTCGGTGCATGTTACCCATTCCATGCTTGCGCACTTGAGGCCCTTTTGATGTATCTAGTTTAGTGTCGATGAGCCTGGTGGTAGGTAGGTAATTTCACCTTTTCCAGTTTGGTCATTTGCCTACACAGAGTCTGGCCGGCCTAGAGCGCCAGGCTCCTTCCCGCTGGTTCCACTCACATGAGGCCTCCGTTGATAGAAAGTCACATTTTGTAGTCTGGCTCTACGTTTGACATTGTCAAGCTGTGGAGACTCTTCCCCAGTGTCTGATTGTGAATGGGAACTCTCTCATCTCTGAAGTGATAGCCTGTGTTTTTTAGGGAAAGTGAAAGGAAGCCAAGAAAAAGTAGCCCTTGAGGTGACTAACAGGAATCTTCCTGTGGAAGGTGGAGTCATGTGGACTGTATTGTTCTTGACTCAGTGAGTGTTACTTGCCCTGTCCGAGCCCCCTGCTGTTCTCACACCCGTAGAAGGCAAGGAGAGCAGACTTCAAGGATTCCAGGGGCATGCTTCAGAGCCAGGAAGGTAGAAGTCTGCTCTGCAGTTGCAGTTACTGCCCGGTAAGGGGTCGGTTTCTATGAAGACATTTGCTGTTTCTACAGCTAACTCTGTAAAACTTTTATATTTGATGTAGTTTGGTGCTGTGGGATTGGAATTGGGGGGCTTATAAAAATTCTTTCCTGTAATGTGATTTCTTTTAGACTTAACTAAATGTTTTTCAGAGTCCATGTTTATGTTTTTCATTCATGTTTTTAATTAAAGTGAGACTAATTATAATAATCATCATTGCTTGGTTTTATCCTAAGGAGAACCTGAGAAGGGATCAGCTCTATTCACACTTTGCAGATGTGCGAATTGAGGTACAGAAAAGCGAAGTGGTTTGCTTTTAACATCACAAGGAGCACTGGCAATAAAATTTAGTGGTTATTTTTAGCTCACATTGTAGCCCTTTCTACAACATTTTTAAAATTGCAGATTGTTCTATTAATAACAATAATACAAAATTGGATTCAGTGATTCTCATGTAGAATATGAATTTTATTCTTCCGAGGAGACACTTTACTTGTCCTAGGTTAAACAGTGATTTAAAATTATGCCGGGCGGTGGTGGCGCACGCCTTTAATCCCAGCACTCGGGAGGCAGAGCCAGGTGGATCTCCGTGAGTTCGAGGCCAGCCTGGGCTACCAAGTGAGTTCCAGGAAAGGCGCAAAGCTACACAGAGAAACCCTGTCTCGAAAAACCAAAAAAAAAAAAAAAAAAAAAAAAAAAAAAAAGAAAAAAAAAGTAAGAGCCCTGTGTTTTGATTTGGAGGTATCATCCATTCATTTCCCACAGATATTTGTAGACCAACAGTTTCATTTTTTAGTCAGAGAAGATAAATAAGTTTCTTTAGAGACCAAGAAAAAGTTCACATCTTGTGTTGCCATTGTTAAATACTTAATACAGCCAGAGTTAAATCTAATCTGGCCCTTTGGCCCATTGAAGAGCTCCGTGTTTCAAGTTTCTCTTCACTGGGTACATGAATTTTAGGTAAGAAAACCACCAAATTTTTAACTAAAAAAAAAAAAATTCTTGAAAAGTAGTATGTTCATAAACTTAAATGGAAATTAGTCGTTGTGTTCTTAAATATTGACTCTTGCATGGACCAAGTAATCTTTGTTCTTAAGTACTGCTTCAGGCCATTGCCTCCTTTAATAGCCAAGGCATTGTTATTTTCGTTCAAGCATGTTCTATGGAATTTTGGCAATGCATGCATCCTCTGTCTGCATCCTAGAAAAGCATGAGTAAATATTTTTTCTTAGCCTTGGTATTTTTGTAGCTCAAATTTTATATGAGCCAGACTAATATAATGTAATACCAAGATTACATAATTTGAGACGTCAGCATTGCTTCCAGGACTATGAGATAAAGTCTTCTTTTACCAGGGGTTTTACAAACAGTACCTGTAGAGAAATATCATAGAGCTGTTTTCCAAAGGAGAAGATGAAGTCCAAGAGGTTAAAGACTGAGGGACCAGTTTCCTTTGATTATGGATAGTATTTCTTCTCAGTAACTTAGGCCTTGAAACCATTCTTTTTAGTACTGAATAGTTTGAAATTTTAGGAATTGTTATTGGATACTTGTTGTTAGAATCAGCTGTTACACACTAAACTTTTAAAATATAATTAATAAAAATTTTCATTGAATCGTTACTATGTACCTTGACACTTTAGTGCATACAAAAGTAGTTCATGACAAGGTCTTGGATTTCCAGGATTTTATTGTTTAGTGAGAGATAAGACCAACTTTGAACTTGTTCAATAAATATGATTATCAGACTTCATAGTATTGATTGTCAGGGATAGGGACCAGAGGAAATGAGGTCATCCCAAGTAGCAGTTCAGTTTTGTTCTTGACTTGGAAGAAGGGGTAGAGTTTGGCTGTGTAGAGAAGAGAGGATTGCATGTGGTACTGTATGGTCTATAATGGTATAGTATATGGCGCACAGAAGGATGGAGGTTGGAGACAGTATTACGTGTGTCTGAGGACTGATGACAAAGCAGCCAGGACAGAAAGGGCGTGATGTGTCTTTTTATCACCCATATCTACAACACGGGTTGCTTGGCCACCTGTTCCAGATAGGTTGTTTGGCTCATGATGGCTTATGAGCAGACATATCAAGGTTTGTTTGAATTTTATACAACATTAGGAATTGTTCATCAGTTCCTGTATCTGAGGATTCCTTGACAAAAATCTTTTTCGTTTTAATCATTGAGAAATGAGTGAATCCTTTGTCACTGGCTAGTGGAACTGGAGAACACAGTGCAAGGCTCCTTAGATGGTTTGCTCATGGATTGCAAGTCCTGCCAGCTTCGTGTGATACTTGTAGCGTACATTCTTTTTGCCACTCCTGAATTCACCAGTATCTGTACTAATGGGGAGTATACATTATATGTTCATGAAGGTTATCTTTCCCAAGAGTTTAAAAGGTACATAGTACAATTTTTGGTTATTCTTTTTCTTTTTCTTTTTTTCATCTTTTTTGCTAAATAAAAATGATGCATTAAATAAAAGTATATGATGGGACATCTTAGGACTTTTAAGTGCTGTAATTGTTTGTGAATCTGCAAGAGTGGGATATGGCATGTAGTACTGCCCTAAATTGTTTATTTGACCTTGGGTTTCTTTCAATATTTCAAAGACTGTCTACCATCTGTGTTGCAACAGACATGATTTGAATGATATTATAAAGAAACTGATTAAGGCGGGGAAAAGGCATATTTCTGATACTATGCACATCACCAGATATGAAAGTATGGTTGGTTGTTTGAATGAAAATGACCTCCATAGGTTTATGGGGAGTGCCATTATTTGACATTATGGCCTTTTTAAAGGAAGGGTGTCACTGGGGGGTGGGCTTTGGGGTTTCAGAAGCTCAAGCCAGGCCCAGTGTCACTCTCTTCCTTCTGCCTAGAACTCTCGGCTCCTTCTCTCTGCATGTGCCATACTTCCCACCGTGATGACAGTGGACTATACCTCTGGACTGTAAGCCAGACCCAGTTAAGTGTTTTCTTTTATCAGAGTTGCCGTGGTCATGGGGTCTCTTCATAGCAACAGAACATGGAGTAAGATAGAGAGAGAGACTTAGTTCAGATTATCTTGACATCCACAGAAAGACTTAGTTTTAGTTGTAGTTAATTGTGCCATAAATTATCCTAAATTGTGAGCTTAAATTTAACATAGACTCCTAAGTATGGTTGATGGTCAGTAAATGTGAATCTGTGGACATTTCATGATTATAGACTTTAAAATTCTCCAAGAAATTAAAATGCCTCTTTGAAGGAAAGCTTCATATTTTGTATTAGAATCTTCAGCCATTTTATCAGGAGATCCATTGCATTTTCCCAAAGTCTTGATTTTTGGTTTGGGAAAATAGTTCTAATAGCATGGTTGGTGAACTAATCAGGAAGCTCAGGGCCCAATCCACTGGGCTGTGGGTTGTGTGGACCTGAGAAAGAAGATGGAGCAGACAGGGCCAGGGGAGAGTAGTGACCAGGTTTAAAGTAATAGAGATGCTTTGGGCCTTCCTTGAATCGTACAGCTGCTCTGAGGAGGATGCTTTCCAACTGAAGTTGTGTTCCATTAGCAGGGATGCTGAGGTGGGGAAACGAATGTTTATTAAGCAGTTATGGATGTCTAATACCACATTCTTAATGCTGTGACCCTTTAATAAAGGTCCTCATGTTGTGGTGACCTCCCAACCATAATATTATTTCCAGTGCAACTTCATAACTGTAATTTTGCTACTATTATGAATTGTAATGTAAATATCTGATATTTCCTATGTTCTTAGGCAACCCCTGTGAAAGGCTCATTAAACCCCCAAGGAGGTCACTACCCGTGGTTGAGAATTGCTGTTCTAGGCCATCTCAAAAGCTTTGAAAATAATTTTATAAATAGTGACTTTAGGCTGGGCAGTGGTGGCTCATGCCTTTAATCCCAGCACCTGGGAGGCAGAGGCAGGTGGATCTCTGTGAGTTCGAGGCTAGCCTGATCTACAGAGTGAGTTCAAGGATAACCCCAGCTGTTACATAGAGAAACCCTGTCTCAAAACAACAAAACAAGAGAATAGTGAGTTTAATGTTAGAAGATAAAATATATGCAAGTATTTCATTTTAGCCTAATAGAAAAGTTTGTTTTCCCTTTATGTTTTTTCCACATATAATGTAAACAGATATGAAGTGGCTCTGCTGTTCTTGTAGTTACTGTGGTGTTATATACATCATTTTTGTAATCAGCTTTTATTTAAAAACACTGTCACCTAGTCTTACTCTATTTTGTGTTGCTCTATCAGACTACCTAAAGCTAGGTAATAGATAAGTTTGATCATGACTCTGGTGGCTGGAAGTGGTCAGAGTGATATGGTCCTGGCATTCTGCAGATGTCCCTCTGGCTATGTTTACAACATGGCAGAGAAACAGAAAGGAAAACAACTCCATAGAGCAGGGCCAAGGAAATGTGTGGCCTTGCTGTATAACAGCCTGTTCTGTTGAGATGTGATCCATTCTTCAAGATAGCAGAGTCTTTTTGTCGTTGTGGAATCTTCTTGTAACCTAATTACCTTTTCTTACTGATTCCATCATGTCAGAACTGTTACGTTGAGGGCCAAATTTCCAGGATATGTACCTTTGAGGGACAAACTACATCGATTCTATATTTAGCTTTCAGAAACGAAGTGTGCATCTTTTCAGATGAACAACATTTTGGGGAACATTAAAATGGAGATTCTTACTATAATGCAATCACTTTCTAAGACTGAACATGCTATTCTGCAAAATGAAATGTCTCCTAACATCATAGCTATAGTGGTTTGAATGAGAAAGGCCCCCATAGGCTCATATACTTGAAGGCTTGGTCCCCAGTTGATGTACCTGTTTGGGAAGGATAGGGAGGTATGGCCTTGTTGGAGGAGGTGTGTCACTGGAGGTGGGCTTTGATGTTTCAAAAGCCTACATCACTCAGTTAGCTAGTGCTCTCTCTCTCTCTCTCTCTCTCTCTCTCTCTCTCTCTCTCTCTCTCTCGCTCTGTGTGTGTGTGTGTGTGTGTGTGTGTGTGTGTGTGTGTGTGTGTCTTTCTCTGCCTTGTTCTTGTGGATCAGGTTGTAACCTCTCAGCTACTGTTCCAGTGCCATATCTGCCTGCTGCCATGCTCCCTACATTGATGGTCATGGACTCACCCTCTGTAAGTCTCCAATAAAGTGTTTCTTCTGTAAGTTTCCCTGATTATGGCATCTTAGCATAGCAATAGGAAAGTAAGGAAGCTAATAGCTGAGCTGTTAAAGCTAATTGTAAACTCTGATTCACTTTGGAATTTGACCCAGATGTTAGAATGTTGGTTCTTTTATTGAAAGGTAAAACTGTCTAAAGTCAAGTAATCTAAGTTTATTGGAATTGGTACTTGATTTATTTTTATTTCTGGGTTCCAAATCCTCATTGTGTTTAAATTGAATGTGGTATTTTAATCTGACTTTTTTGGCCTCTGAGCTCCAATTAGGCCATTTGTTCTGAATAATCTCCCTTTCTCTGTCAGCCAAGTTTTTCTTTTCTGTCCTCTAAATGCTGAACTGTTTTGTTCTGTACAGACTGCTTCTATAGAAGTGGAGCATGAAGCTGTCTGAGTCAGGACAAATCAGCCGGGCTTAACAGAAGACGGAATCAGAGTAGCTTCATTGGATGGCCTGATCTAGTTGCTAAATCTTGGAGGGCTAGAATTTTTCACCCTGTGAGCTCAGTTCTGTGACATCTTCATCTTATTTTTAGGACATCTTCATCTTTGCTGATTTAGTTCTATGACTGCTGAGGTTCTGAACAGACTGGGATCCATAGAGTTGTCAATTCTGCCCCTTTCTTCAATTGACCCCCTTTACCAACTCCCATCCATAGTTCCACCCTCCTGTGTCTGGGGTGTCCAGTGATCCAGTGCTTTTCCCTTCATCGTTCATTCAAGGCTCTGAGCACAGCACAGCACGGGGTTTAGACACTTGTAAAATATGATCTGGATCTGAGGAAAAGTACTTGGATGCTTCCTAACACTAACTGTTAACAGGTGAGGAGGTATAAGAACTTGGCTCTCCTTCATAGGATCAGTTTGCATGCCCTGTGTCCTCACTTTAGCCTCATTGTACAAATGCATCTCTAGCAGAACACTTACTCAGCCTTTAAGCTTACATTCTTCAAAACCTTTCCTTTCTCCATCTCTTCCTCATGTGTGTATTATTATTCTTTATCTACTTCCTTATCCTCCAGCATAAGGAGTACATACAGAGCAGTATTGGTACTTTCTCCTAGACTTCTATTTGGAAGTGAAGTGATAACATAAAGTAACACCATGTCACTGTACAGGTAGGAAGTGCACTGTTTTCTCCGAAACAAAAACCCACTGTAGGCTATCATCTTTATCTCCTTTATGCTTTAATTAAGCTTTCTCTTAAGTGTCAACACTTCAGAGAAATAAAAGGTTTCGAATGGTGCTTTCCCATTTTGCTTATATACCAGTGGGTTGGTGTCTTAGTGCCTTTTCCTGTTGTTGTGACTAAATGCTCTGACAAAAGCTACTTAAGGGAGAGTTTATTTTAGTTCCCAATTCAAGGTAGAATCCATCATGGCAGGCGTGTCAGGGCAGCCTGATGCGGCTGCTGGTGGTGTATCCCCAATCAGGAAGCAGAGAGGACCAAGCTGTGCTGTTGCTCAGTCTTCCTTCTTCATTTACACAGTTCAGGATGCCACCAGGGAACAGCCTTGCACACAATTAAGATGGCTCTTCCCTTGTTAATCAGCATAACCGTGACCTCCCCCAACAGGCATGCCCCAAGGGTTAGAATCCTCAGTGATTCTAGAGCCTGTCAAGTTGGCATTTAACACTAACCGTCACTGTTGGGTTTGACTTTTGATTGTTATAAAAATATAATGGTTCCGCAGTGAAATAACTCATTTCTGTTGGGTACCTGCAATGCCACCATTTATAACATGAATGTCCTTGAGAAGTGTTTCTCACTTGTTATGTGAGAAAACCATCACCTTTCCAAAGATGGACTGACCATTTTTAAGTAGTTGTCTCTATCCTTCCTGTTTTCATCTCTGGCTGCCTTCGAAACTGCCCTTACATACTGCCAAGCTGGTTGGCGTTTTCAGAAAATTGAATTCTGTAGATTCCATTGCCTTTTCTGTGGTGTTCCTTTCTCTGAAAACTCCTTTTTGTCCCTATTCCCATTCAATTGAAGTTTAATGATTTTCAGAGTTCTGTATGTGTTGTAATGTTGTTCATTATAAGTGTTTAAAAGTCACTGTAGCAGTTTGTCTTACTCTGGAGTAACTTTGTGCACATGGTCTGATACCATCAGTGAGTATGTATGGAGAGACATCGTCAACTGTGTGATGAACTTGGTGCTAGGCCTAAGGAAAACAGCTGAACAACCTATCTTGGGCAACAGAAAATGTGCTTGCAGTGAAACAGACCCAAACAAAACCCTAGGCCAAGTGATTAAGGAAGAATAAGTGTTAAAATGAAAAGAAGATAGTTTTGTTTAAGAGAGAGGAAATGGTTGCTAAGTAGGAATCAAGTTGTATTCTTGTTTTAGGATAACCCAAGAGGCAAGCATCTGATGATTCTTCAGTATTCTTTCTATGATACACATGCTGTAACCTGTGTGTGTAAGAAGTACTTGGTGCTCAGCCAACTCTTAAGAGGTTTTGGTACTTTTTTGAGGGACAAGGTGAGTTTTGACATATATTTCTTTTTAAGGTGAGGTGTGAGGAGTGTGGAGGCTGTGGATCCAGTCCAGGGCACGGTGCGTGCAAGGCAAGCACTCTGCAACTGAAGTGCGTCCCGGCCTGTGGATGTGCTCTCTGTAAGCAGAGACACTCTGTAATTGTCAGTATCTGTCTGGGGAATAGTACGTGATGGTAACAACAGTCTTGCTTCCCTGACAATCTGGGGGAGTTGGTTTCTCTCTTTACGTTGTGAGTTCTCAGGATAGAACTCAGCGTGTCAGCCTTACGTGGCAAAGAGCTTTTAACCCTAGCCATCTTGGCAGTTTTAAAGCATTTCAGTGCTGAAGTAAATTCTTTATAATAAACAAGGTATAGTTTTCTTGATAATTCTATTGCTATTTTTGCTGTTGTTGTTTGTGTGCTTTTTTTTTTTTTTTTTTTGAGAAACAGGCTCCTGTAGCCTAGGCTGGCTTTAAACTTCCTGTGTAGCCAAGAATGACCTTGAACTCTTGATGCTCTTGACTTCCCCTCCTGAGTATAGGGATTACAGGCTTGCACCACCTTACCTTGCAAATAATTCTATTACTATTAAATATTTCTTTTTTCCTAGTTTTAAAAATATTAACCCAGCATAGTTACATATATGTAAAGTGTTTTAATACATATAAAACGCCTTTCTTTCGCTCACGTCACCTGCATGTAATTTCTAGGACCCTGCATATGACTTGTCTTTGGCTTCAGTTTGTGATTGTCAGATATTTTAAAGAACTGGATCTTGAAGAATAGTTTTCCGTGTGATCTTCCTCTAAGAACTGTGATAGTCTTAGCTCTCTTTTGCTAACCCTCTGAGGTTTGTGTCCCTCTAATTGCTCCCCACTCCACCTTTTTTAAAGGCTCTTTTCATTTTGTTTAAACCAGCTGCCTATCATTCATTGAGCACTTACAACCCATCTCATTTGTTCACGGTATGAAACATCGCATAAGGAATATTCCCATGCAAAATTTTAAACTTAGCCATGTTTGGGGGGATTATCTCTTTGGAATAAATGGTCAGAAGTGAGAATACTGGGTTAAAGATTATCAACATCTCATGAAACTGATAGCCAGACCTTTTTTAAATGAGAGTGTATCAATTTACAAATTTACCAGCATGTATAATCTTCCCAGTAGTGGGTGTAATTATTTTTCTATAATGCGTGTGTAAGGGAATGTGGGGAAATGGCCATGTTGTTTCAATCTCCATTGCTTTTCTTAGTGGGGAGGTTGGGCCTTTGCCCGCGTTATTTGTCGGTTAATTGTGTTCTCTTCGGCTTTGCTTCAGGGTCCTCTACAATTTGCACCTGACCTTTTCACCCCATCTCCTCTTACAATTTAAACCACAGATGTTTATTAAACTCCTGGGCTGCTGCCTCCCACCCAGCAAACACACAACCTCTAATCAAGCCAAGCTCTCAGTGTTCCTTTGAGTATGTTACGTTTTCCTTTTTCTTAACTCCCAGAATACCTGTCCCTTCTTTCCTCCTTAAGCAACGCGTTCTGCCCTTCAGGTTCTGCTGCAGTCTTTGTAGTCTCGGAAGTCTTGGCTGTCATGACAGTGGCGTGCCTGCCTCCGGTCCCACGTTCCTTGTGCCCCATAAGGAGCACGTTGAGATAGGCAAATCTAGCTTCATTCACCTTCATGCGCATGTTTTAGTGCACTAAGCTCTGGTTTCTTCATCGTATAGCATTCTCAGGAAATGGAATAATAATATCCAGCTCTGTAGTGTTTGTGAGGAGGAAAGTGCTGGTGCTTGGTGGTCAGGAACTCATTTTAGTGCTTATGTGTGGTGTTTGTTGATGTTTTCTTTTTAAGACCTACACTGGTTCAAGCTAGTTGGCGTCCCAGCACTGAGAGCTGGAAAGTAGACATGGGGTCCCACCCTTAACCAAAAAGCTATTTGCAACTGATAAATACTGGCAAAGGAAAAAAAAATCAATTTTCTCCAGTGGAGTGTCATTGGGTGTATCAGCCACACTCCAGGGCCTGCAGGCGCCATGCATAGGAAATGCATAGGAGCACTTGGCCAATGCAAAATGAAATCCATGGGGTTTGTGTTGTTGTTTGCTTGTTTGTTTTTTTACTTGCATGGGGGCTTTTTGTTTGTTTGTCTGTCTTTTAGCATTTTTTGTGGGTTTTGTTTGTTTGATTTGTTTTTGTGGTGGGGGTGGTAAAAGGGAGAGATAGTGCTTATATTTTAAATTAGTTGAACAAATAAACCCACTATCTCAGTATTTATTCTCTTTTGGTTCGGTACTTTTCTTTTTTTGTTGTTGACATTTTAAGAGAGGATATCTTGTAGCCGGGGTTGGCCAGGAACTACTGTCTGAGGCCAAGGCCAACCTTAAACTCCTGATCTCCCTGCTTCCACCTCTGGAGTGTGGAGATTACAGACCTGTGTGCCAACACCCTGTTTTATGCAGTACTAGGGACTGAACCTACAGCCTCCAGAGTGCTTCGCCATCAGTCTGCACATCCACAGTAGGACTGCTCCTTTTATACCTTAGACGTGGTCTCCTGTAAATTAATTTTGTAATCTTAAATACCAAGGAGAGCAATGTAGTGTGGGTCTTGTGTGTCCCATACGATGTGGAGCTGCTGCTTGAGTAGTCCTGGCTGGCGTTAGGACAGGGAAAGGAAGGCGCTGTTTCAGGACTGAGGATCTCAGTTTTGGTCTTCCGGAAACCTTTGCTGGAGTTTAGGAGGACTTTCTCCCAGGGTCTTTTCAAAATGATGGGTTTTGTCGCTTGTTCAGCCAAGTGGACCAAGTTAATCGTAGAAAGTCCTTAAAAGATCCAAATTATACCACCCGATTTTACTTTTCCATACAGGGTTGTATTCATTAGTATTTGTCAGAAATCTATGCTTACTAACACCATAAGAAGCTGTAAACCAAAGCAGATTTTTGCTCCTTTAACTGTCCTGTGATTTGGATTAACAATACTGTTACTCTGTCATTCACACCTGGGATTTCCAAGCATCCTCAAAAAGCTGAAATGGTGACTCATGTTTAGTCACCATGTAACAGGCTATTTTCATTTATTGAAAATGTAAACAACAAAAACTATCCTGGATAAAGATCTCCACTTATTTTAACTAGTGACAGATGCTATGATCAGTATTTCTACTAAAGACTGGGCACCTTTCACATGGACCTCAGGCCTCATGGTGAAGCTTTATGCTTTCCAAGCATAACAGCTAACCAGTAAAGCAAAACAGCAGCCCCGTCTGGCTTAGCTCAGCGGCCTCTGATTTCTTCCAGTCTGTTTGATGTGGAGGCTCACTGGTTTATCTGCTGAGCTGCCCAGAGTCTGCAGGGCTGGGAGTACTGCTGCCTTTATAGAAGATCCACTCATGACAGACCAGTATAGGCTCCGCATTGTGGGGAGTTTAATTCCTTGTGCTGCTCATAGTTTGGTTTTTGAAATTTTTGAAACTATTCTCAAACTTCCATTAATATTCAATATATTTTAATTTTCTAATTTTATACTGAAAGCTATAAACCAGATGTGGCAGTAGAAACAGCTATGCAAATGTGAAAACTTTTCCAATTAGTTGAAAAGGAAAGTCAAAATAAAAGTATACACTGACCAGTCATGGTACTTCCTGTATGCAGAGGCAAATATCATCTCATTATATTGTTCCTGGTTGAAATAACATTAGTATATGCAGCTTTATCAAAAGCCTGTGAAGTTTCTTTGCCTTATCTCATGTGTTCCCAGGCATTCCCATTAGGATATGTACTGCCCTGTCCAGATGACATAGTTGGGAGTTTCCATGATTAATTGGCTACATGTTTCATATCTGGTGTGAAACAGAGCTGGTGTTGAGACTCGGCAATGAGTCCTAACCTAGTTATTTTTCCATTATAGCAGAGCTTTTTTGTTGACTAATACACATGATTTCTAACAGCAACAGAGCTTTGCCAGTGGTTTCATCATGTCCACTTTCCTGAGAGGTAAAGTAAAATCACTCATGTTTCCTCTGCTGGAGATAAGAACACCAGGTCATATTAGAGGAATAATGGAGCCCATCCATTCCCCCAGCTTCAGTAGCCTCATATATCAGACGTGGCACATAACTCCTCGGCTTTTACATTGTTGTGTTCTCCTGTGCACACAACACTGAATGAGTACCTGGTACAGAACAGTTAGCCTTTGTTAGGTTCATTTGTTCAGTGGGCGTTGTTGGCTTGCTGTGTGCCGAGTAATGTGCTGAATAGTGGAGGAAAAATAAGTTTACATTTTTAGCTTCAAGAATCTTAGTATCTGGGGCTGGAGAAGGCAGCTGATTGGTGAAAAGCTGACTTGAGTTTGGTTACCATAAGCACCTGAATGGCTTCCTCCAGCTCCGGGCAATCCAACCCCCTTTTCGGGCCTCTGAGGCACAAGGCATGGATGTGGTACACATACATACGTTCAAGCACTCTCACATACAAAAAGAAAACGAAAGAAAAAGAAAAAGAAAGAAAAAAAAGAGTCCAAGTCCAGTAGAGTAGGTGTACTCCAAACTGCATGCCCCTGCCTGAGTGCTCTGTTTCAGGGCCGTTTCGGAGGGCTTCGGAAGCAGGGTATAGTGGAGATGACCTGTGGGGAAGGCTTCCTGTAAAAGTCAGGGTCTGAACTTGAGAAAGGAACAGAAGTTAGACAAGTAAAGAAAAAGTGTGGGTCCAGCAGGGTTTTGTCTTCAACAGTTTCTGAGCCTACTGGTGTCATTCATGGAGGTGAGTATTGAAGAGACAGATTAGCAGGAGAATTTGCTCCCTACCTGCCTTCCTTCCTCCTTTCCTCCTTCTCTCCTTCCCCCCCCCCCCCCCCCCATGGCCTTTTGTGTCTCAGGCTGTGCCCATTGAACTTCCTATCTTCCCTCTTCCACCACTGAAGTGTGAGCTGCCACACCCTGTTTGTTTGATACTGGGGATTGAATTCAGGACTTTATGCATGCTAGGCAGGCAGTGTACTAACTGAACTACATCCCCAGCCCTCAAAGTTCACTTTTGACCTAAGTCTCGAGATGCTAGAGGGAGATCCACTGGAGCATATCCACTTTGCAGTTCTATACACAGGGTCTGGAGCCTAGGAATAAGGTCTGGTCTAGACAAAATGCTCCACATGTAGATGGCATTTGATGCCCCAGTGAACAGGATCACCGAAGGACTAGAATAGTGTCCAGAGGCATCAGTGGTTAAATGATGTGAACAGTAAAATCTCCCAACAGAGTCAGACTGTTTCAGTAATCACATTTGGAGGCGAGGCATGTGTGCTTATGTGTTTCAAAATCAGTGAATATTTTGTTTTTCTGCAAAGTACTTGAGTCTGCCCATGGAGGACATGTGCTTCTGGCTGCTTGTCCCCAGACTCTGGGTACTTGTGAGGAGGCATTTAACCTTCGAACCTTGGAGCTCTCTCCGAGGAGTCTGCTGACTCTGCCCAACTCTTGGAACTTAGTGTGGGAAGGTTGGACTCTTTGCTTTGTTAAGTTTTGAGTGTTAAGTCCTTAAATGTAATTGGAGAAATAATGAAAGTATCCTCTGGATTAAACAAGTTCAATGGATTTTGATTTTTCTGACAAACTGTTATTAAGAAATTGTTTGGGAGATTTGCTCTCAGAGAAGGATTAGCTAACTTAAGTTTTTCATTTGGAAAAGTAGTTCTTGAATCAGAAAGCAAGGTTGGAGGAATCACTTCTATTGCTTTATATAGTACAGAGAAAGTATGTAAAACTGGCAGATGAAAATTTCCCTCATGATAGGAGAAGCACGGAAACAGAAAATTACAATATTTTAAGGAAAGGATTCTCTTTATCCACTGTACCTGCTTTTATCTTCAGTTCTGGAAGGCTCTGCCAGCGGGGTTTTTTTTCACCCCTATTCTTGTCCTGCCAAGAGTTGCATATTTTTGGCAAAATGTGCATTACTGGCTAGGAGTGCACAAGAAAGCCTTTGCCAGAGAATTAAGCAAGCAGCAGTCTGTCAAAACAAATATTCTAGTTTGAAAATATAGTCCTGCAGGGGAGGGAGGAGGAGGGGGAGCAGAGGAGCCAGGGCATGATCTGAGGCTGAGTATTTATTTCATAAGAATTCTGTGTTCTGAAAGGCTGCCGTTCGTCAGTGCTGGGGGAAGCAGGGCTGCAGTTCGTGAAGTGACTGATGAGCACGGGTGGGTGTCCCAGGGATCTGGGGCTGTTCTTGGGTTTGGTATGCTGCTCATACGATGACAGCCTTTTCTAAGAGTGAAGCATTCGATAACAAGTAGCCTTTTCAATTAAATTTAAGAGGTATTTAACAAAACTGATGTTTACATGGAAAAAACTTTGAGGCCTGAAGATATTAAGTACACATAAACAGATCCTCCCGGAAACACAATCTGTTTCATAAGCAGTTACTTGGCTAGGAAATGCCAACTTTATATGACTCCAGCCTTAAAAATATTCATTATTGATTCTAAAAGGCAAAACTTGTTTTTTTCCCCTCTAACTTTTTCTCCTGTTTGTTTCTTTGTTATATAAAAATATTTTATAAATGAAGATGAGTATAGACTGGATAAATGCAAGTGTTTTTAGATACCCTCTCTATATAGATACTCCCAACTACTATACTACCAAAACGTTACACTTCAAGTTGGAGAAACACGTTTGTTTGTTAGCTGACATTTGCATTGGACCTGCTGGGATGAGTATGGGTGTTAACTATATTAAGCTTCAAGAGAAGAAAAAAAAAAAACAGACTGCATGCAAAATTGAATTTTAGTTCTTAAGGATTTCCTGACCTAACATCTACATGCTGTTGCTGATATTTTCTAAGACTTTAAAAAATAAAACATGCTACTGTGTAATATTTCAGTAAATGGTCACATGTGATGAAGTATAATAAGACTAAAGTTTAAAACCTCAATAGAATATTAATAAAATACTCATGGATTTATTCTGACCTCCTGGCAGATCTTCCGTAGCTGCTGCCTAAGTAATTCAAGGAGCACAGGCCTGTGTCCCGGGCACAAGAGGAAGCCTTTTTGCCCTTTGAGTCTCTGACTTGATCCACTTTAGTTACTGGAAGAGAGCTTAATTAATGTAAAATTTCTTTAGTTTTAGTAATTCAAAAGAATAAAAATCTTTTGAGGGCTTCAAAAGATCATGGTGCACCATTGGAATTTGCCTTTAGTAAATGTAACATTTGTTTTCTAAAGAATTATAACAACATACTTAAATTCCAGAACAGTAAGCAAAATAGCTTAAGTTCACTGACTTGAAAAAACATTCTTTTATACTGCATGGTTCTAAAATAAATACTTAAAAGAAACAGAGAGCAAGCCATTCTATCTTGGATTTCATTTTCCTTCAGATAGAACAGCTAGAACAAACATTCTTGCTAGTTAACATTGCCTGTGTTTTTATGAAGTTAATAACTGACCTGTCAATCACGCCCTATATAAATACGGTAGTTGAATGCTTTCTGCTTTAGAAGCACTTTTATTTACAAGAGCTGCCAGCCAAGATTTCCAAAGCGCTCCACGGCTGTTTGCTTTGATCTGTTTTGAGGGCTGGTCCCTTTATACCTGTTGTTTTGCTCTTTATGATACCTCTGTGTGATCAGGTATTGGGAGAGCAGATGTGCAGAATAAACAAGTCTGAAGGAAACCAGGGCTCAAGGGAAGTCGTGTAATTATGCACCAACAACTCTAGAAAAGAGAATATTTTCCTAGATCAGCTTAGCTGCTGTTATGACAAGAGAAGAGACGTCATGGTGTTCACCGCAGAGAAGCCGGAGCTTTTCTTGAACCCTGGGCTCTTATTGGAGCTGTGTGTGTCCCACCTCGCTGCTCTCAGACTGCAGCTTGATGAGATGTTGCAGCCCTTCCCAGGCTTTTGCCTTTGACCTTGTTCATTTGCTCCTTCCTGAGGGAATGTTTACCACATGTCTCCATCCAAATAGTCAGCTCTCTGTGGGAAGAGTCACCTTTGCATTCTGAACAAGGGAGGTGCCTTTTCACATGTAAGGCCACTTTCCAAACAGAGCAGTGCTTGCTGGGTTGTCTTGTGGCTTCCATTTGGAATTGTCCCCAGGACTGAGGGGGAGGAAGGAATACTAAAGTCCCTCTTTGCGGCCCCCAAATGCAAGCATAGTGTTGGGTGAATGGAAGAAGGGCAGAAAGGAAGAGAAACTGCAGGCTTGCCTCCAAAATGACCTGAGTGGTTTCTTTTCTCCTTTTAATTAAATGTCGCCTCAGCAAGTCCCATGAATTACATTTCCATATTCCTTTCCTCTAGGAACCTGAATGTTTGAAGTTTGTAACGTTTGCTTCTGTTTGAAGCTAACATGGTTTTCCCTGTGTTTTTAGCTGGAGATTCTGTCATCACTTGTCCCTGCCTCAGGAGGGTTCTCAGGCACTCAGGGTTCCTTGTGCTCGCCATGCTCTTGAGCTGCTCTCTCTGGCCGCCTGGGTTAGCACCCTTGCCTCCTGTGACGCTGGCTGGAATCCAGGTTTCTGTGGCAGTGTGGCTGAGTGTGGCTCCAGGGTCAGAAAGAAGCAGGCCTTTTACTAATCGCTTTTCTCTTGCTTTTTGCCCAGGAAGTTTTCTAAATCTTGTATCTTTAGCTGTGGCTATTGCAGTTTGTTAGTTTCTAGTTTGTAGCTTTAAACCCTGCTGTCTCTGGTCGTCAGCAGATCATAAGTGATACCCAGTTACCCTGTCTCAGCATCCTTTCTCAGGTGCTTGCCAGAGTAGAATTGCTTGGTGTCAAGGTAGACTAAAGCTTGGTTTTGAACTCTGTTCTCCTGCAGAGCCTCGTGGGGAGCAAAGATAGGAAGCCTCTGAGGTTACCTGGAACCAGTACAAACTAGCTCAGTTGAAGGGCTGTGGCTTGTGTTGAGGCATAAGCTTCTAGGAGGTAAGAAAAGGCTGAAATCATCTTGGAGAATCTTTAAGCCTTTGTTGGAAGTAAAGCTACCAGGCAGCCAGAGACCAGGCCAGAGGAGCTAGCAGCAATTATAGAAGATGGGCCATGCTGCAGCTACCAGGGAAGAAACTGCTGCTGCAGATGTGCTCAGGGAGGCTGGGGGTGGGGACCCTTGAGGCTGCTTCGTTGACAGATCTGCAGATTCCCTCCAGTGTTTTTATTTTGCATTCATCCAGAGTTGAAGCCTGTAATTAACAAAGACCCTATTACTGTTAACTTACACCATCCAGACTGATGACTAACAGCTCTTCCTTCGAGGTACATAAGGAAATCTGTAGTGCTGAAAGCAGAATACAGACTCCAGTGAGGGCTGAGGAGGAGGCTGTTATGTTAGAGCAGGCTCCAGTGTTGCTTCAGATGGACTTTTCAGTGTTCAGCACCTGGTCAGGTAGATGCGTTTACTCTGTGATCTAAACAGTCTCAGTGACAGACCTTATTTAAATACCCATGAAAATATGTGCATTTCTAATTAATAACATGTTGGGAAAACAAAACAAAAGCCTCTTTCAGGCCAGTGGGATGGCGCAGTGGGTAAAGGCACTTGCCACCAAGTCTGCTGCCTTCTTTTGAACCCTGTGACTTAGGTAGTAGAAGGAGAACCAGCAGGTTCTCCGTTGATTCCCATACATCCTATGACATACGCATGCACACACGCAGACACATATGCACACACTGAAAATAAAATTTACTTCTTTAAAAGTTGAATTTAGTATTATTTTTTGAGATAGAATCTCACTATGTAGTTCAGGCTTCCTCTCTGCCTCCTGAGTGCTGGGATTAAAGGTGTGTGCTCCCTCTCCTCCCAGCATTAAATAAAATGTAATTTTTAAAATTCCCCTCCACTTTTGTGTAGGCACCATGTACTTACTTGAACTGTTTTCAGACAGACCTAAACAGAGTTTATGATGTTTATTCCTAGGCCAAAAGTTAGGCACTTTCCTAGAATTTTAAAGTAAGACCTTGGATTCCTTAGCTTGGCATCTCAGATCTCCTACTTCCAGCTCCCCGCCTCTCCATTGTCCCAGACAAGCCTGAGGCATCAGCCTCAGCAGTATCCACGCCTCCCAACAGCCCTAGGAGAGGTAAACCCCAGCTGTCCTTTAAGACCAAGTGTCATGTGAGCAGTTGGTCTTGTCAGCCTCTGTACCCCACTCTTGAAACCCTGGAGAACTCCCTTGGGGCTCCTGCCTACTGCTCAGGCCTCCGGAACAGTCGTGTCCTACTCTCTCTCAGGCGGTTTTTCTTCAGGTTTTCTGTCCCTTTGTGTCCTGTTGTGTAAACCTGATTTAAAAGTCCTTGGGGCCTGTAATTACCTTCTATGTGAGCATGTCCTCCGGAGCGGTTAGCATAACAGTTAAGACTTGTCAGTTGTTGATGGATAGGTTCTGTGTCGCAGGGCCTGGGCTCGATGTATTTGTAGTCTCTGTTTTCAGAACCACTGAGTACCTTTGTACCACGTTTATTTTTTGGCTTGTCGCCAGAGTAGTGGAAAAGCTAGACCTAACTCTGCCCAGAACATCTCGTTTCCAAATCTTGACTTGCACAGAATGGTGTTACAGTCACACACTGGAGCACTGTCCCCTGGCGCTGCCAACTCTTTCTTATGCTGACTGGCTGACCCGCCACCAGGGTTTCTCAGATCTTATTTCAGCTTTCTGGGTTATTTTTATTTTTAATTAAAGGAAAGCTTATTTCTAAGACTTTTCTTGGACCAAGGGCAAGTGAATATTCATTAAATGTTTACTTTCTTGACTTTAATTGACTTCAGCAGGTGATAACTTAGGTGGGATTATGTCCTGACAGTGATCTGACAAGGTTCTTGTTCATGCTCATTATTGACTTTTCCAGTATTAGCCTTTTATAGATAGCATGGAGCCAGCATCCTAGAATTCAGACCATATAAGGAACTGGCTTTCTTTTAATTTTGTGTTTTGAGTTTGAGGAAGATGCATATTTTGCCAAGTTGGGACTTTGAAGGCTGTAGTGCTTAACTCATCTGATCTGAAAATGACTGGTAAAGGACTGCTTGTGCCAAACGCAAAGCCAAGTCTAAATAGTGAATGGCCTAGTGTGACGGACCAGCATGCTGGAGGCTTCGGGAGCTTGTTTACCCGACTGGGGAGGAGTTTGATAAGACATTGTAGGCCTGTGCACACAGTGGGTACTCTTTCACATCCCATAGCACCTTTTGACGCTGCTGTATGGATTCATTCTTTAGTTTTGTTTGTTTGTTTGTTTGTTCATTTGTTTTCTCGGAGCTAGACTTAGTGGGAAGCTCATAGGAAACAGTGATAAGCAGTCATAGATATTTTGACTCTGTTTGCTTGTTGAGTCAGTGTCTCTTGTTGTCCAGGATGGCTTTGAACCCTTAATCTTCTTGTCTCTTAACTCTCCAATACCAGTGTGCACCACAACTCTAGCCTTATTATTTTGACTTTTAGTGTCTGGTCTGGTTTCTCTTAGTGGGCCATCAACTTCTGGGGTGGGCCTTTGTCTCCTTCATTGTATGGGGCACATAAGGCTGTCAGTGTTGCTGTGGAAGAACATGGATACATGCTGTCATCTGAGCTTGTGGGAGGGCATCAAGGAGAGCATCTCCGAGCCAGGAGAGGGGCTGTGAGGCCATTTGGTTGGGAAACAGAGTTTGGAATCACACCTCTGCAAAGCTTGGGGTAAAACTATGCAAAATGAAGAAGAGCAGCTTGGGATAAATGGGGGACCTTGGCAGCCAGCTTGAGGGCATGGGAGCAAGCAAGTGTTTTAAATACGGGTGGAGGCTTCGGTTTGTTTTAGATGATCAGTTTGGCTGCTATATGGAGGAGACACACTGGAACTGGGTTGGAACTAAAAGCTGAAGGCAGGCCTGGGACATAGCTCAGTGGTAGAGTGCTTGCTTACCCAGCATGCATGGGGCCCTGGGTTCAATCCTCGGTACTAGAAAACAAACAAACAAATCTAAGAAGAAAATATATGTAAAAGCTGAAGGCTGTGGTTTTGTTGGTTAGAGCAGTAGAGACCTTTGGAACTCAGGCTTTGGGATTTCATACAACAGCACCTAGTTGTTTTTTTTTGAAATTGAGAACCAGCATAATTAATTTTTTCACAGTAGAACCTTTCATTTTGCTAAATAAGGATGCTAAACTATCATAAAGTGAAGGACATTTCATCATACATATATATCCCCAATCTAAAAAAGGTAGTTATTTAATTTTTAAACATTATATTTTGGTGGGTTTTTTTTCTCTTTCTCTGTCTGTCTGTCTGTCTGTCTGTCTGTATCTCTGCCCTTTCTGATGTCTCACCTACTTAATCTCACTGTTAACTAGAAAAGATGGGTAGCACAATTATCCCTGTAAAATGGATGAGGAAACTGGATTCAGAAGTTGGGTGACTTAACTACATCACACATCTGATGAATAGCAGAACTGAAACCACCATTCAAGATACAAGCACCCTGACATTGTTTTCATTTTACTCACAGTTTCAGGGAAGAAAAGAAAAGGAACCCTGGCCTCCTTGTGAGTCATGTCTTTTAGGTCAAAACATACATGACTGGTCTTTGGACTAAAACAGTATTTTGTTTTTTTTTTTTTTTTGGTTTTTCGAGACAGGGTTTCTCTGTGTAGCTTTGCGCCTTTCCTGGAACTCGCTTTGGAGACCAGGCTGGCCTCGAACTCACAAAGATCCACCTGCCTCTGCCTCCCGAGTGCTGGGATTAAAGGCGTGCGCCACCACCGCCCGGCTCTAAAACAGTATTTTAATGATGACTTTTTGATTCCTCTTTATCTTGCAGCAATCCAGTGAACTTGGGTAACCTTATTAAGGAGGCCAGAGGATGCTAAGTAGCTTTTTCAGCTGTATTTTCATTTCATCCTCTGCTGTTCCTGCCTTTTCTATAAATAAGCTTTGACCATCTTTCTCCTGGATTTTTGTTATGAGAATGTTACTGCACAGTGAGGCTGTGTGAGTGTGGGGGGAGTGGTGAGGGGGTTGGGAGTGGTGGTGGGGGGTTATATCCTGCTACCACTCTCTTATTTTTAAATTAAAAAAAAAAAATCTTTTCCTTAGTATCCTTGTAGATTAAATTTGGTACATAGAAATTCCAGAAAGAATGGGATAGATTTTATAGCAGTCTTGTTTTTTTGTAGAAAGGAAGTGCATAAAAAGAACAAAATTAGGCTTACAGAGGGAAAAGGTGGAACAATAGTGTTTGAATTAGACAAAAGGAAAACAGTGTGTTAGAAACTATCTGTGGGCGCTTCCTTCCCTGTGATGGCTTTGTAAACATCACGGATGATGCACCACAGAATCCTCTGGTCTGTGAAACAACTTTAAAATAAAGGAGATGCCATAGAACTTCTTTGGTCCTTATATATCAATCTTTTGTTGTGCTGTTTTCTGACAAATTTGAGATATTTTTGGAAAACTGTTAAGAGTGATAAATTATTTCAATGTAAATTCAGCCATGGTCAGTAGATTGCAATTATAAAATAATGTAAGAATAGTTTTTTAAGGATGAAATAAATACTTCTTGTAGTATTTGTACCTTTTTATATGTATGTTCAGTTATAGAAGTGTCTGTTTTTACTACTAGAATGGGGATATATCAAAAGGAAACATTGCTTTCTGGTAATGCATGGACAGACGTGCATAGACCACCATGTTCATCTCCTTTAGTCCCAGTGTGTGTGAGTGTGTGCGTGTGTGTGTGCATACGTGTGTGTGTGTGTGTGTGTGTGTGTGTGTGTGTGTGTGTGAATGTGTGGGTGTCTCTATGTGTCTGTGTGTCTGTGTGTGTGTGTCAATGTGTGGGTGTTTGTGTGAGTGTGTGTGTGTCTGTGTGTGTGTGTGTGTGTGTGTCCATGTGTGGGTGTCTGTGTTTCTATAAATGCTAACTATATATTATCTCATTTCGTAGCTTCCCTTTTTTGGCCTTTGGCACTTTAATATGTTCAGTGTTCAATGAAACAATTTAATGTTTGATCCCTGAAAATTATAGGTGTTAACTTTATCAGAATGCTTAGTAAATTTTTATGACAAACTTAAATTTAATCATATTTTCAATGCCTGTATTTTATGTATTTTGAAAAGCTATCTGTACCACAGGAACAAGTGCATTGTATTCTCTGGTCTTTTGGACTCTGGTATGTTGACCTTCATGATAATTTATCTAATTAATTATTATACTAATATCTGTTTTCTTCCTTTCATCTTCTCTTCAAAGTAGGGAGGGAGGGGAGGAGGACTGGGTGGCAGGATCCAAGGCCAAAGAGCAGTGCTTTGTAATCTGTGGAGTAGGAACGCTACAGTTAGATTTGTGGCTGTGTTATCTCTGTTCTCACAGCAACTCCACTGAGCAGGCGGGACTGTTCCCATCTTACAGAAAACAGAAGGGAGTGCGGGCAGGCGGTCTGCACGGGTGGCCAGAGCAGCCAGGCCACGCTGTCAGTGAGCAGTACTCCTCCACACCGGCTGGGTCTCCCGCTTGCTCCTTTTCCACATTCATTTCCTCCTTACTGTCCATCAGGGAATAACAAATTTGGGAACATGGGTTCAGATTTTATTCTCTGGTGTAGGAGCAGCCTTTGCTAAAATAAAATTTTCACATTACTTACAAAAATTGCCATTAGTTAGAATAGACTTTAATATAGACAGATATAACACTTGAACTGCCTTGGTTTTGTGGCATGCTATTAGATTTGCCTGAACTCACAACATTTTGTTTTAAATATAATTATTTAATGAGGATGGATGTTTTGCTAATGTTTGTGAGTTTTATAGGTTTTTAAGAATCATTGGGGTGTTTCTATACATAGGCTATTTAGTGGACAGCGTTTCTCTGCAAGGTTAGGTAATGACTCACTAAGGCCTGGTGTCTGTGCTGCATCTGTTAAAGGTTAAGTAACCTGCACAGTGCTCTTGACATGCAGGCTGCTCTTCTGCCAGATTACGGTGAGTGCATGTGATGGTCACAGAAACAAGGTCAGAAAGTCAGGAAGACTCGCCAGTGTGGTCAGCATTGGTACAAGGTGTACAAATGCTCCGGAAGGACCTCTTGCCTGCCTCCCTCCCTCCCTCCCTCCCTCCCTCCCCCCCTCCCTCCCTCTTTCCCTCCCTCCCTGCCCCCCTCCCTCCCTCCCTCCCTCCCTCCCTCCCCCCCTCCCTCCCTCCCTCCCTCTTTCCCTCCCTCCCTCCCCCCTCCCTCCCTCCCTCCCTCCCTCCCAGCTGTTATCCTCCATTTCTTTGGAATCATGGCTGAATTGGGCTGGGGGGTGAAAAAGAAAGAAAACTTTTAATTTTGTGCTTAGAATAGGTGTTCTTTAGAGTCATGTGGTAGATAATTTGGGTGGACAAGTCTAAACTCAATAGAACTAGCTTTTCATCAATCCCCTTGCACCATCCTGTTTATTCAGGTGGTCTTCCTTTGAGTCCTTCTCTAGTTGGCTTGCCTTTCAGCTCGTGTTTGATACATTATAACAATTAGTGTTTCTGTTTCTAACTGACAGAGTTATTGTTTGCTTTGGGATGTGGAGAGGGAGGGAGGGGAGAGGAGAAGCCACCTCCATGTTAGATATGTTAGGAGAAAAGAAGTACTATAATCATACCAAGAAATACTGACTCTTGAAATTTATGGTCAGTAATAGAAGAAAAGTAGAAATTAAGAATGAAATTCATTGGAAGCGGATATAGAGATCAGGGACCCGAAGAACACAGGACAGGTTGCGTTGTTCTTTGCATCTTCCACCATCTTTTTTGAGCCAGAATGCCCTGACCTCATGTCTCCTGTGCCTTGGCCTCTTGAATGCTAGGATTACAGGTGTGCTACCATGCCGTGCCCAGAATGAGAGCTATAAAGCAGCAGTGTGAGCGTAAGAGAGTGCTGTAGGAAATTAAAAAACAGGATCATCCATGTGAAATTTGAGAAGTTGAACTAGAAAGGAGGGGCAAATAGGAGAGAAGAAAATCAGATAATTAGTTCAGTTGACTCAACATCCAGTTTAAGAGTTCAGAAAGGAAAATAAAATAAGGCTAGGATATTATGACAGACATAGCACAAGATGATTTCCTAGGGCTGAGGAGCCTGAGTGCCAGCACAGTGAATGGAAGGCAGTGCCCAGCCGTGGGGCTAGAGAGGTGACGGCTTCCCAGTTAAGAGCACTTGCTTTTGCAGAGGACCAGAGCTTGGTTCCCAGCACCCCACATGGTGGCTCACAACCATCCATAACTCGGATCCCATGCTCTTTTCTGGCCAATGTGGGCATCAGGCATGCACATGATGAACAGACATACAGCGGATAGAACACATGAAAAAAAAATGTTTGTAATTGAAAAGAAATTAAATAGCAATACCTTTAAAATTCTGAAGATACATAATTCCATTCCTGGTTTTTTTTTTGTTTTTTTTTGTTTGTTTGTTTTGTTTTTTTTTGTTTTTGTTTTTTTCGAGACAGGGTTTCTCTGTGTAGCTTTGCGCCTTTCCTGGATCTCGCTCTGTAGACCAGGCTGGCCTCGAACTCACAGAGATCCGCCTGCCTCTGCCTCCCGTGTGCTGGGATTAAAGGCGTGCGCCACCACCGCCCGGCTCATTCCTGTTTTTTTATATTTGGCTAAAATTATTAACCAAACTTGAAGATAAAACTGTGTATTTGAATTAAGGACAAGGAAGATAATACCTTTTTTATTCTGCTACTGAGTGTATAAAAGCCAGTGTACAAAAGCAAGTATAGCATCTAAACATCAATTAAAAGAATTCGGCCAACAGTACTGTTCAACTAGCCTGTGTTTGTCACTCCTTTAGAACAGCATAGCATAAGTATATGTGCAGTTTGGCACTGTGGATGTGTGTATAAGAGCTCTAGAATGGACAGGATTGGGATGTCTTACTGTGTATTTCTTGCCTTTTTTATATGGGTAAATATTAATTGTAGTTAAGAGAAAAATTAGAGGGAAAAACTAGGAAATGCATGGTTTGCCTGTCCCCTCCCCTGCGTGCTGTGGTATGTGGCTGAAGAGCAAACACTACCTCAGCCTTTGAGGAACTTGGGTCTGGTTGTTCGGGGAATCAGGCATGGAAGGGAATGGAGCGTCAGATAAAGAATGTTCAAAGCCAGGCTCAGTGTGGTCTCAGTGGACAGGCTGCTTTGGAGCCGAGTACTGCTTTTTCTAGGATCAACAGAGGTGGCAGCTTGACTTGAGAGCACTCTAAAATTTCAGCCTTCATGAGAGGAGCACAGACAGACTCTAATCTCAGATGTCTAGTTTAATACATTCTATTTGTATTTAAACAGAAACCAACCTGCTTCCCGCTGCCAGCCCCAGGAGCCAGGGGTTAGGAGTTTTGTTGTTGTTTTGTTTTGTTTGTTTTTAAAATAATAACAAGAGTGAGCTATACTTACTCCAGATTATTTTTTCTGGCTGCTCAAAAAACAAATGGCTAAGATGTCCATAAATGTTCTTTTTCCAAATCTGCCAAACACTGGCTTTTCCCCTGTCTGGAGATCTACCAACTTACGGAAAATTATCCCATGTTTTGAGTACTTTCAGGCAGGTGTTGAGTGGGAATACACTTACCAGGTGTCTGAGCTAGACACCACTAAGCAGGGACTTGCTTAGTTCTGTTGCAAAGGAAAATCATACTGTATAATGAGTATTCTCAATCTTCTTTCACTTAGTTGTTGGGAAAATATGTCAGTGGATATCACATCCTACTAGTTATGGACAGCATTGAAGTAGAGTAGCATTTACCTGGTGTCTGGTTGGTTTTTAGTTTGGTTTTTCTTTGTAAATAAATCTTGGGAATTTATCTACTGGGAATAATGAAGCATCGAGCTTGATTAAGAACAAATCCATGCTCCCTCCCCTTTTCTGATTTAATTTGCATGAAAGTTGGAAGTTTGTGGGAGACAAAGGAAGTCAGAGGTATATTAGTGTGTTGGTGAGGCTCTCTTCATTTGGATACAGGAGAGACAGGAGACTCCCTCCCTGGACCAGATTATCTGTGATAATGGCCAGTGATCTCTGGACACGCTTTGTCAGAGCAGATGAGTGGGTTTTAACAGGTTACTTAGCTGCTAGCTTCCCTGCTCACATACCCTGCTTAGATTCAGTCAGTGACCCTGGCTCAGAAGCCAGGAGCCTGTGGAAGGAAGAAGTGCAGGTGGGGACCTTTATCTCACTGGACTGGGCTGTCTGACCAAACCACAGGGACATGAAGTCCTTTGAAAACTGACCTGTCTGGGTCACAGTCTGTCCTTGGCTTGCTAAGCAGCTGCCTGCCATGGGTAGAGATACCAGCCTAATAAAGAGCTGGGATACCTAGTCCTGTACTTACACCCAACCTGTGTCTCCATCTCAGGAGGCTCACTTAATTCCTAATGATTAATAATCCAATTAGATATTCTTCAGGGGCAGTTCTTAGTTCTAACATTGTCCTTAAATTCTGGGACTATGGTGATACCTCACCTTCCCTTGCGTGACTTGAATTGACAAATTAATATTAGCCTTAATGAAAATATCTGTATAATTTAGGCTAGGAACTTAAAGGGCAACAAACAGAATGTTAGAGATAGGCATACTGGGATTTATGCGAATCTATTAATTCTTAATGAATGAAATAGAAATTGCTAGATAATGACTTAAAAGTCTGCTAGATGAGACGGCCAGCAACAGAAGTTCATGTTCAGTGCCTGTGCGTGAGTTGATGATCTTTTGTGTATGCAGAGTCAGGGTGAAGGGACTGGGACCTCTGGTTGACAAGACAGCCCACTCTTACTTGGGGCAGGGTTTGTAGAGTGGATTACCGAGGGAAGACAGTATTTGCTAAGTGCCTACGATGTGCTGTCTACCATTCTGGATACTGGGATTAGAACAGAAACAAGCAAGTTTTGGGGCTGAAGGAGCCAACATTCTAGTGAGGAGATAATTTTTAAGCATGTTTCAGTAAAAGACCATTAACTGTTTACATTATACAAAAGCTAAAGTTTGTGGGTAAGGAATGGTGGGGATTGGTAGATGATGTGTTCTGCTTAAGCCAGAGGCTGGAAATTCGGGAGTGGGGGGAAGTGAGGAGGAGGGAGCAGGGATAGTGGTTCTAGTCTCATTTAACCTTACAAATGCCACAGTCTAGACTGTGCCCTGAAGCTCATGGTGATGTTGTAAAAAGAGACCAGCCTGAGCATCACCCAACACAGCCTGCTTCCACCAGAATCTGTGGTTTGTTTTAATGCAATAACACATTTTGCTATGATAATGTGCACAGAGCAGATTTTTTACCATCTCTACTATTTTTAAGCTCAGAAATAGTGTGACATTCTTATATTATTATTCCTACCACCCATCCCCAGAATTCTTTTTTATCCTCCAAAAGGAGAGTGTTATTAAACAGTATCCCCCATTCCCCTAACTCCTGATAGTTACCATTTTATTTATTTTTTCTTTAAAAATATGTAACAAAGATTTTTTTTAATTCATCACAAAATTTTCTTAAAATATAAGACAGAATCTCGAGTGTTTTAATAGGTGGTGATGACTGAAAATGTTTGCCATCTCCAGGGTCTCAGGTGGAGTGCATCATGTCTGTAACAACATAGTCACCGAGCCACAGCTTCAAAAGCACTATCCTCAGTGGCTTTTTCCAAGAGAGACTTGGCTCCATGCCTGGGATAGTACCGTGTTCTTTCAGAACATACACCACAGCTTCATAGGAGTAGCCACCCTTACAGATGCTCCAGAGCATCACTGTGGGACAGACAGTTCTAGAGAGGTTTGGCTGAGGTGGGGAGATGCATCCTGGATATAGGTGGTACCACTCCATGAGGTAGAGTCCTGGACCAGGACCTAAAGGGCCATGTTTAAGCTCTTTGTTGTGGGGAATGTGGGTACAAAAACACTTCTCTTCCTTCCTCCCTCCCTCCCTCTCTCTGTTTGAGTGTCTTTGTGTGTGTGTGTGTGTGTGTGTGTGTATGCTTGAACATGCCATGAACATGTATGAAATTTAGAGGAGAACTTGTGGGAAGTGATTGAACTTGGTCATCAGGCGTGGCAGCACACCCTCCCCCACCCCCGACTGTCCTAGTGTCCTATATTGTCTTATATAGGCGCCTGTTTTTCCTCTGACTACTGTTTGTATCCTTTTTTGCATCCTTTTACTTTAAACTTATCTCTAATCTAAAGCAAGTCTCATAGACAGCATACGAGGGGGATCATGTGTTTAAAGTCTGTTCCGTTAGTGCCTTGTCTTGTAATTGGAGAATATAACCCATTTACATTTAAGGTAATTGCTAATAAGGGACTTATATGTAGCATTTGGCTATTTCCTATATAACATGCAGCTTTATTTTCCCTCATTTCTTATACTACTGTCTCTTCTGTTCAATTGACTTTGGCGATTGGGGACTTAAACTTACACCTGGTTGTTTTCTAAAGATTTCTTTTATGTGTATGAATGTTTTGCCTGAATATGTGTGTGTGCGCCACTTAGCATGCTTGGTGCCCAGGAGGACCATAGAGGGCTTAGGATCGCCTGAAACTAGAGTTACAGGAGATGTGAGCTGCCATGTGGGTGCTGGGAGCTGAACCCACACCCTCGGGAAGAACTGATGCGCCATCTTCCTAGCCCTGGTGGTTCGTTATAGTGTGAATTTTAAAACTGCTTCCTCATTTGCCTTAGTTACATGTGATATTTAAACACTTTGTAGTTAGCGTGCATGTTACACTTAGTACTCTAAACATTATCTTTTAATTTGATTCATATCATCTTAGTTAGCTTCAGTCACATACAGCACTACTGTGTAGCTCATTTCCATCTGCTTTTAGTTACTGATGTCACATAATACTGTAGTGCCACATACGCTGTGTGTCCAAACACATAAGTTTTTTAAAAAAACTATTATTTAAAATAGTTTTTTTAAACTATTGTTTTTATATTAACCTCATCATCTAGAAAACACAATGTGACGTTACAAGCCAAAGTTACTACATTGGCTTTAAACTAACAGTATTTTAGTTTCTTTGTGTTTGGTTTTTCAAGACAGGGTCTCACTATGTAGCTCTAGCTGTCCTGGACCTCACTATGTAGACAAGGCTGGCCTCGAACTCACAGAGTTGCATGCTGGGATTAAAGGTGTGCCCCACTACACCTGGCTGCTCTTTCTTCCTTAATGCACTGGTCTCAGATGCTGGGCTGTAACTCAGCTGGTCAAGTGCTTCCCTTGAGTGCACAAACCCTGGGTGCCGCCGCTGCAGCATTGCGTCCACTGGGGTGGCTGCACACCGCTGTGCTCCCAGCACTTGGGAAGTGAGGGAGGAGGGTCAGAAGTTCACATCGCCCTTGCTTACCTGGTGACTTTGCCTTTCTCAAAATAGTAGTAGTTGCTGAAATTATTTGGGTTACCAAAGTGAAGTGGTAAAAAGAACTCCAGGAAACCCCGGAATGCTGAGACAGAAGAAATCATTTTCCTCAGGGAAGAGCACTTGAGTTGGTGTCTGATACCAAACGGTCAGCTCTGGAATCATGCACACATGGGCTGGACCAGTTAGTTGTCTTTATAACAATTGTTAAAAACAGAGAGCTGGCAGAGGGGGAGGGTGGCAGACAGTATGGGGCGGGTGGAGGAAGGAGAGGCTAGGGGGCAAATGATATCATTAGAATCTCAAAAAAAGAAGTGTACATTTTAAAAGGAACCCAAGTTGTACACGTGTTACATTTCTCGTTCTAAAGTGAAGGAAACTCAAATGCAAAAATCAAGTCCTGGGGTTATTTTTAAAAAGTGAAGTTATGCCGGGCGGTGGTGGCACACACCTATAATCCCAGCACTTGGGAGGCAGAGGCGAGTGGATCTCTGTGATTTCGAGGCCAGCCTGGCTTCAAAAGCGAGTTCCAGGAAAGGCGCAAAGCTACACAGAGAAACCCTGTCTCAAAGATCCGAAAAAAAAGGTGAAGTCATACCTTTCACTAATGTCTCTTAGTTGCCCACACACCTCCTACCTGACACTGGTGTTTCTTCTTCGTGTGACCTCAGCTCTTTCAGTGCCCTTGCATTTCAGCCCGCAGGGCACCGTCACTGGGTCCTGCAGGACAGGTCAGGGGAGGAAGCTCACTTTGCTTCTGTTTTTTCCAGGATGTCTTCATTTCTCCCTTCCTTCTCCCACACGTGGTGCAGGTCCGGGCAAACGTCACCACCCCTGCCTCTCCCTGACTTTTAAGTCCTAGCTTTACCAAATCCATGATTCCTGGTTGATGGTTTTGTTTCAGCTACCACTCTGAGCTCCTGGGTAGCTGATGGGAAATCTGCTGGCAGGCTTCCTCAGGCTCCTGGGGTGGAGGCCGCTTCCTCTCACTGCTTCCGGCTGTCTTCATTTCATGACCACATGCTTAGGTAGAGCTTTCTTGGATCTCTCCGTAGAGTTCGCTGAGCTTCTTGTGTGCTGATCCTCATCTTCCTTCAGACAGGAATGTGCATCGTTTTCCTGAGGTCCTGTCTGCCCCTTTCTCCTTTTCCTTAGAAACTGATGGTGTGTCCCCCAGGTCCCCCAGGCTCTGACAGCATTTCGGAAATGTTTGCTTCTGTTCCTCAGGCAGTCTCTCGGTTGTCCGTCAGCCACCTTGATCATTCTCCTCTTTCTCCTTCAGTGAAATCTCCACTTCAGTTATTCTCCTTTGCAGCTCTAGAGTTTCTTTTCTTCCTTATTTATAAGCTTAGGGTTTTCTCTCTGTAGTGATCTGGTTTTGTTAATGCATTCTTTCTTGACTTTCTCCATGTCTTTTTTTAATTCCTCAAACATCTTTAAGACAGTAGATTTAGTCTTTGTTTAGCAGGTCCACCCACTGGTCTTTCCTGGGATGGTTTGGTGTATTTTCCCCCCATGAATGGGTGATTTTTCTTTTTGTCCAAAACTGTGTATTTAGTCTAGTGTAAGTCCAGCACTCAGATTCTACCTGTCCCCAGGGGTGAGGAATTGGGCTGGTGTTTTGATTGTTGAAGGTTGTGTTAGTGCTGGGAATAAGCTCGAGGTAAACACGAGCTCTTCTCCAGTCTTCTGAAGCATGAACCTCATCACTGGGGGTGCGGACTCCCTTTCTAAGTATCTTTATAAATATGGTTCCTGTTTTTCCAAGTCTGGCTTTCAGAGGCAGGCAGCTGCAGCCAGGTTTAACACATGATGCTTTGGATAGAGGCACTTTAGACAGTTATGCAAACCCAGCAAGTGATCTGCTGAGGTGTAGTCTGTCACTTAGATGCCTGAAGACAGACAGAAAGGAGAGAACGGTGTGGCCAGAGAGGCAGAAATTGGAATAATGTAACCACAAGCCAAGAAACATTGGCCATCACCAGAAGGCAAGAGATGAAGGTGGAATTCTCTCAGGGAGCCTCCAAAGGGACCCTGCTGATACCTTCAGTACTAATTTCAGATTTCTGGCCTCAAGAACATAGTAATTTAACATAATAAAGTAACTTGTATGTTGCTTGCTATTGAGTCTTTCCCACAGCCTAACTCAATGCCCTTAATTATAACACTTTTCTCTACAACCAACCACCCCGAAATTTCATGTCTAAAATAACAGCTTATAATTTCCCACAGTGTTAAGGGTTTGCTGGATTCAACCGGATATTTCTTTTGTACTATGTAACATCATCTGAAATGACCTCAACTAGGGCTGGACAGGCCAAGATGAGCTCACGTTCATATTCCAGTCCTAGAACCAGGAGCACAAATGACCGTAGGCTAATGGGACTTCTCCAGCGGGGTCATTAGAGCGTCAAGAGGGTGAATACAGAAGTGGCCTTGCCTGTTAAAAGCCTAAACCCAGACTAGCACAGTGCCATTTCCACGGCCTCCTTTGATCAGAGCAAGTCACAAGGCATTCTGGAGGCAAGGAGTTGGGAAGAAAACCTACCTCTTGAAAGAAAGGAGAAACATACACCCAGGGGAAGGAGCCTGCTGGTCATCTCTGCCAACAGTCTAGCACAGATCCCTTACAAAATGATCATGGAATCAAACTACTACAGATGACTTGATGCTGAGACTTCTGAGATGATGAACTTCAACAAGAAAACACTTTCTTTAAAATTTTTTTTTCTTTTTAAGATTTATATCTTTTTAAGATTTATTGTATAGTGTTCCACCTGCATGTATGCATACAGGCCAGAAGAGGGCACCAGACCTCATTACAGATGGTTGTGAGCCACCATGTGGTTGCTGGGAATTGAACTCAGGACCTCTGGAAGGTCCTGAAATGAAAAAAAATTTGTGTGTGTGTATGCGTGTGTGCGTGTGCGTGCGTGCGTGCGTGCGTGCGTGCGTGCGTGCGTGTGTGTGTGTGTGTGTGTGTGTGTGTGTGTGTGTGTGTGTAGAGGTACTTACATGCTCTTGTATACATGTGGAGGTCAGAGGCCAGCTCATGGGGGTTGGTTCTGCCCTTCCACCATGTGGGTCCCAGGGATTGAACTCAATTACCAGGTTTGGCAAAAGTGCCTTTACCTGCTGAGCCATCTCTCCACCCTTAGAAATGTTTTCTAAGAAACAATTCAACAATTCCTTATGAGAAAAGGGAAAAAAAAGGCCGTGTAAGTGGTGGGGATGGAGACTTGCACGTGAGCAGAGTTTAAGGAAGGCATACTGACTCACCTCCTGGCAGGGAAATGAGAGATGTGTTTCCAAGCCCTCTCCTGGACCAGTGACCTCCCAGGGGATGACTAGCAGCCAGAACACTCCAGAACCAAGACTTCTCCCCCCTCTCTCTGGATAGAGTAATCTAAAGCCAGTTTAGCAGCTTGGGAACTGTCCATCTCCAGAGCAGCTTCTGAAAGGATCGGGTTAGAAAAGCCCTCAGCAAGTCCAGGAAACTGGCAGCTGTCTCCAGAGCACAAGAAAGGAGGCAAAGAGCAGAGAGAAGAGAGGAGATGTGATCCCTTTTAGCACTTTTGTAGAGGTCCTGAGGCCCAAGGCCTTCCTCTGTCCTGGTAGAATCACTGCAGGGGTCACAGAGGCTTGAGGGGTTTGTTTTGGGGGTGCTGAGGGTCAAAGCCAGGCCCTCCACTTCTGCCACAGGTGTTCTGTCAGTTCCATCCCTGTCCACGGGCTTGACTTGTCGACTGACTCTGAACTGCTGGTACCAGCCTTAGTTTCTGTTGTTGTTGTTGTTTAGATGATATAGATGTAGGTAGGCCCTGGTGGTGATGGTCTCAGACTTGGTAGTCGTCTGCCTCCACCCTGAGCGCTGGGATTACAGGCGTGCAGCAGCCCTGACAGCAGGTTTCTTCCGTTCTTCTAGTTGCCGCACTCACTCGTGCGCTGACCTTTCCCACTGCAGGGTGTGTGCTGCTGCCAACCCAGTTGGGATTGGGGATAAACTTCTAAGAATAGAGTCAAAGATGGTCTGGTGGGGTTCCAAATGCAGACTTCTTTTTCCTGAGTCATCTGTGGTTTATTAGTTTGCATTTGATCGTATCCTTTTAATTCATGTGTGTGCTTTGTCTTCTGTGTAGGCCTGTTTCCATTTGGGGACCTTGTTTTTCTTCAGATGAGTTTACTGTTTTATCAGCAGTCACTGTGGCAAGGCCCTTAGCTGAATTTCTCTCCTCTGGGCTGGTTTTATTGGCCAGAATGTAGGGAGCAGCCCTGTTTTCATAGTTTATTGGGTTCCCATTTGAAACACGAGCTGCAAACCTCCAGGTTTTTGCCTTCAGTGTTTATTTCCATGTAACAACAGAGTTTATGGTGTTTGTTCCATGGCCTGTGAATCAGTCCTGTTTTTCAAAGCTGGGCACAGCCTCCGCCTTTGCTGCTGTTTACTGGGACGCTTTTCAGGCTTTCCTGCTTTTGCTTGCCCTTGCTTGCTTTTCTTTTCAGTCCTTTGTGCATTACTCTATTGCTCCCTCTTCAGAGATGATTGAGAGTGATGAGCTGCATGTATCGGGCCTCCTGTGGGATAACCTGATTGTCTTGCATACATGTTAAACTAAACGCCTTTTTTCATTGCATTATTGCTTGCATAGGGATGCCTTTGTTAAAGCTCCAGCACATAGACTTCTGGCATCTTAACTTTTCCTCTCTGTGGCAGATCGGAAGGACAGAGTTTCTAAGAGACTGAAGCTCAATTTAAGGGAAATAGTTGAGGGAAACATGCGTGTGTGGAGGACAGCTTTGGGGAGTCAGTTCTTACTCTCCACACTCTTCTGAGGCTGCTTTTGTCTGTCTCATTTCTGCAGTATCTACTCCAGGCTAACTGACCCACTAGCTTCCAGGTACTTTTCCCGTCTCTGTCTCCCATCTCGTGTAATCCCATGCACACAATCCCACTGTATGCATGCCACTACACGTGTGGAGGTCAGAGGACAACTCAGGTGTTTGTCCTTGCCTTCCACCTTGCTTGAGACAGGATCTTTTGTTGTTTGTACCTAGTATGTGCTGGAATTACAGATAAGCAGTTCTGCATCCAGCTTTTCATGTGGATTCTAGGGATCAAACTCAGGCTTGCACAGCAAGTGCTTTTACCCACTGAGTGTCTCAGTGTGTGTGTGTGTGTGTGTGTGTGTGTGTGTGTGTGTGTGTGTGTGTGTGTGTGTGTGTGGTGGGGTGCACAGGTACCCAGAGAAATCAGAGGCATCTAGGATTTCCTGAAGATAGTGTTATAGGTGCTTGTGAATGGTTGATGTGGGTACTGGGAACCAAATTCAGGTCCTCTATAAGTGTAATACATGTTCTTACTGGAATTTATAATTTTTTAAGTTTTTATCTATGTGTATATGTCTATGTAAATATATGCTATGTGTATGTGGGTGCCCTCTCAGGCCAGCTGTAGTTACAGGCAGCTGTCAGTTGGGTGCTAGGAACTGATCTCAGGTTCTCTGGGAGAGCAGCAAAAGCTCTTAACCTTAGGCCAAGGTTTTTAAAACTGTTAAACATTGGGCTGGATTTAGTGTATACCACGTGGCCTAAGCTCAGATGCTTTTCCAGAATTCAAGGGCTAGAGCTGCAGCATTATCATGATTAATTATGGAATGTGCAGACAGACCTAGTAACTTGTAGGACATGGCTGGAATAGAAACCACTGTCCACATGAGTTAGCTGAGGAGGATAAGTCCTTTCGTGTTGGTTTCCTGGTTAGTGCCCCCAAAGGAACTTCTGAACTCTGGGAGAGACCCAAAGTATGCTGCACAGAAGCCGCTGTCATAAGGTGGCTTCAGGTGGACACGGAACTGGGTGTGTTTTGTTTTGTTTGAGACAAGGTTTCACTCTGTAGCCTAGACTGGCCTTAAACTCAGGATCACCCTGCCTGCGTCTCCCAAATGCTAGAATTACACAAGTGTGTCAACATACCTGCCTGAAACTATCCTTGATATATCTGTAAGTGCAAAAAAGCAGATCATAGAGTAATCTATAAAGAGAAGGAAGAGTTATAGATGGACAGATCAACACTTAAAACTGGTGGCTGAACTTGGAGGCTTGAGTTTATTTTTTAGATTTTTCTGTAGGCTTTTATTAGCTGGGCTTTCTTCCACAAAGAAAGTAGGGCTAGGCAGGCATGTGGTACGAAGACTTGAATCCTAGCACTTGGGAACTAGAGACTGTCAGGTGTCTGTGAATTTGATCCTAACTTGTCTACATAGTGAGTTCCAGGCTAATCAGTGCTGCATAGTGGGCCTTTCTAAACGAACAAAAGTAAGCATGGGGGCTGTAGGGATGGTCTGCAATAGTTAAAGGCCCTGGCTGCCTTTGCAGAGAACCTGGATTTAGTTCCCAGCACCCACTTGGAGGCTCACAACTACCTGCAACTCTAGTTCCAGGGGATCCCACACCCTCTTCTGGCCTCCTTGGGCTGCTTTTATTACATGGTACACATAAATTCATGCATGCAAACACAGATAAACATAAATAAATAAATACTCTTTAATCTTTTTAAAACACGAAGTTAGGCTAGCATAATTTTAATAAGACTTTTAAGATAAAACCAATCAGCACCAAGCAGACATTTCCATCAGTTTAGTAAAGCTCCGCTGCCTACCTGCTTTGCTCCAGACGTTGGCCAGGCTCTGTAGAGTCAGCACTGTGCAGGTCAGGTGGAGAAATGCTACTTGATTCCTTTTACCATAGAGGGGTTCTAGAGAGGTAGAGTTCTGCATGTAGCTTCTGTGTTAACCCAAGGCCTACAGGTCGGGGCAAAATGAATGCCTTATTCTTGTATATCCTTTGCCTGGGTTGTGAGTTAAATTGATAGACAACAGATTAACAGTTAAACAAACATTTAAGGGTTGGAGGGTGGCTCATGGGTTCAGCATTTGTCCATAAAGCCTTTCACAGTAAAGTATATGTATAATTCCAGCACTCTTATGGTGAGATAGGAAATGGAGACAGGAGAATTACCTGGAAGATCATGGACCACCTAGCCTGACATACTAGGTACAAACAACAAAAGATCCTGTCTCAAGCAAGGTGGAAGGCAAGGACAAACACCTGAGTTGTCCTCTGACCTCCACACATGTGTAGTGACATGCATACACACACAGCACATGCAAACACACACATAGAGATTAATAATAAAAATTAAAAACATTATTATGTGCATACACACAAGAATCCTACCACATATTGGACTTGAAGAGCCAGATGATTGAAGCTTCTTTACAACTACAAATAGGAACAGAGTCATGGAGTTTTTTAGTTAAAGGCGGGTGGGGGAAATTATTTCCTTGGTGAATGAAGGCGACCACATTTCACAAATCAGCTTGTCTCTGAGCAGTCCTGTTTCCTATATACATATTCTCATCAGTGCAGGTTTCATACAGATATAGATGTTGGAATAAGTTTTTGGTAGCTACCCAGTGACTACTTTCTCAGAATAGCCAGGCCAAAATATGCCTATGAAGTATATTTTGGAATGCCATATTTGGTGTCCTGTGGTCATATTTTGGGGACGTTTTGCCACAGCCCCAACAGGTGTGTCCTTGGTTGGCAGGCATGCCCTTACCTGCTGCGTCTTGCACAGGCCGAGGGAAAGCTGCTGTGTGTCACCTTAGCCCTGGCTTGCTGGTTTTTGCCATGGCTGCCTGTTTATCCCACTCACACCAATGGGCTGTCTTTGCTTTCTCTAGGAGGGTGAACTGATGGCAGTTCAGCTCTTTTCTTTTTTTCATCCTTTCTATTGTCTAAGAAGGTTGTTGGGCTAGTTTGAGTACATAGATAAACAAGTTTGAAATACCCTGTTTGTCTCTGAAGAATTTACCCCCAGGGCTTCTCATATCTGCAGAGGTAACATCAGCCTGTTTGCTTCTTGGGGTGAACTAGAATTGAACTGTTTGCAAGCCAATGAGATAAGCTTTATCTGTTTGTGTTTAAGAAATGTCAGTCCTCACAGGGTGTCTCAGTTTGCCACAGCGCCATTTCTGGATTGCCAGCGAGGATTTGGTGGGATTATTTTTTTGCTGTCTTGCTTCTGATTCCTTTTTCTTTGTCTATTCCTTTGCTTCTCACACTCAGCAACTGTTTCTTGCGGTTCTTATTTGTTTTGAGATGATCAGCTCTTCTTTGTTTACTTGGGTTTGGGTGCTAGAGATGGAACCCAGGGCCTCACAGGCTCAACAAGCAATGCTTTAGAACTGAGCTACAGTCCCAGCCCCGCAGCTGTTCAAAGCTGGGCTTCATACTTGCTGTCTGAGATACAGTGGGGAAAGCAGATAGCTTTAGTCTCCGCCTGGGAAACTAGTATACTCTTACTCGAGAGATAGGTGAGCAGGAATTGCGTGGATGACTTGCTGTAAGTGATGTGATGAGGACAGCGTGGGCTGTAGGGTGGAGCCAAGGACATACACCTCACCCAGAGTCTTTGGTGTGGATGTGTTTTCTGTTTGTTTGTTGTTTGTTTGAAAGCCTTGTAGCATTTGTGCCATGGCATGCCATGTTTGGTGGTCAGATGACAACATGCAGAGGAGCTTGGTTCTCTCCTACTGTATGGGTCCTTGTGATTGAACAGAGTCACTAGGCTTGGCAGCAAGCACCTTGACTTGCTGAACCGTCTTGCCAGCCCCACAACAGTTCATAAATGGAGCTGTTGACAGGTGGATTTTCTAGGAGTTAAAACCTCCTTGGGAGGCCATCGAGGGTACTACCCTTTGAAGGGAATAAAGTAGTGGATCCTGAGTCAGTTCTCATAAGAGCACATTGTTGTAAGAATTATCCTTTGGCTTACTGTGGTTTCTATTCCTGTAATAAGACACCATGACCAAAAACAACTTGAGGAGAAAAGGATTTATTTCAGTTTACACTTCCACATCATAGTCCACCACTGAGGGAAGTCAGGACAGGACCTCAAGCAGGACAGGAACCTGGAGGCAGGAGCTGATGCAGAGGCCATGGAGGAGTGCTGCTTACTTGTTTCCCATGGCTTGCTCAGCCTGACTTATAGCACCCAGGACTACCAGGCCAGGGATGACGTTGCCCATAGTGAGCCCTCCATCAATCATCATCAATCAAGAACATGTACCACAGACTTGTCCACAGGCTAGTCTCAGGGGAGCATTTTCTCAGTTGAGGTTCCCTCTTCCAAAATGACTCTAGCTTGTGTCAGGGTGACATAAAACTATCCAGCACACCCTGATTTATGATTAGTTCTCTGGCTTCCTGTCTGATTACATTTTTTCCTTCTACACACTTATAGATGTGATACTATCTGCCTTGATGTCTTTACCAGAGCCAAGCTGATGCTGGTACCATACCCATGAACCTATTGGATTGTGAACAGAAATAAACTTGTTTTCTTTGTGTAGCTCTCCAACCTTAGGTATCTTGTTAGAGCTAATGTAAAACTGTCTTGGACTTGAGATTTCAGGAAAGATGTCTTAGAAGAGGCTTGCCTCAGTCGAAAACAGAAGATCCATCTGGAGTTAGCCTGAAAAAAGAAGTGGTAACATGGGGGGCATACTCCCAGAGAAGATACAACATTTGTCAGAATATGGAGGCTAGACAGAACATACAGTGTTGATGGCATTAAAAGATATTCTATATGACTAGTTATAAAGATGAAAAAGAAAGATATTTAGCACAGTCTTTAGGAACTTTTGGTTCATACCAAGTTGTGGGAATCCTTACAGGCAAGTATATAGAGCTCAGGTCTTCTGTTTTGGTAGCCCTTGGCCCTTTAGGTGAGCTACATGAGAAACTGCATTTTCTTAAAGTAAGGTTATTAAGGACTTTAGACCAGGACACCTATTTTCTCAGAGTCAGATGTCTCCTTAGCACACAACTTGTTTTGCTAATACCTGATAAACACACTGATGCGTATGGGCCTCAGCCTCTAGAAGGACAGCAGCGATAACAAAACAGTGAACCCTCTGTGTTTAGGATCTTCATCCGTGAGCTCAGCCAAACCTGGGATGGTAATATTTGGAAGAAGCATCGCATATGTTCTCGACATGGTCAGACTTCTGTTCTTACATTACTCCCTAGCCAGTGCAGTAGAACAGTGTGTGCAAAGCATTCATCTTGTGTGGGTGTGGGTGTGGCGGGTATTATAGAATGACTTAGGGACTAGGCCACTGTGTGGGCACCGATAAATTCTCCTATCGGCAGGGGTCTTGGAGCAAGCCCCTCCTCCCATACTGAGAGACAACTGTGTATTTTCAAAAAAGATATAATGAAACAAACTACTCAGCTCCGAGAAACAAAACAGTTTAAAAGTTCACACAGTGTTTAGCTTTAAGGTAATGTACCGTATACCTCCAGGATAGACGGGCTAGTAAATATTTTCTAAGATAACTGAATGAAGTAATTTGCTATTTGGAACAGTTAGCTTCAATTCAATTAAAATAATGCCTTTAATCATTGAGTAGTAGTTCAGCAGCCCTTTTATCTGGCAATATTATGGGCAACAGAGCCCAGTTATCTATCAGGACAATTTCTAGATCACAGCCATATGGTCTGTATAAGTGAAACTGCTTGTCTTCCTATCTCACCTTAGAGATATCAGACCACTAGGGAATGACTGATTGCCCTGGCAGTTACTAACTGGTTCCTCTGTAGGACGATGTGTGCTTTTTGTGTGTGTTAGTTAAATGGAGAGATGTGTATGGGCAAATGAACTGATGTTTCTTCCTGTGATTGTTTTAATAGGTCTGTCCATTCTGTGTTGACTTGTCTCCCTTTACTTATTGGTTCCCTGTAGTTCTTTATATATTCTGGTTATCAATTGTGTAGTCCCATTTGTGACTTGTATTTTTGTCTTGAATTGAAAACATTTTATTATTACACGTTTCAATGTATTAAACCCCTGTTACCTCCATTACTCAGCTTCAACTGTGGTCAGCATTTTGACCATCTTAGTTCCTCCATTTCTTACTTTCCTGGAGCTTGTAAACACCATGTCATTTTTCCTATAAATCCCTTTGGTGTACATGACTAAAGGAATTGAAGAAGAAATACCACTGTGTTATTACCACATCTAACAAAGTTAATTCCTCCATATGCACACTTCCCTTGCTGGTTTACAAGGTTCTCTGTGTTTGATTTACGGAGCCAGGAACCAGGCAGCTTCTGCACATTGCAGTGAGTCTACTTTTGCTCATTTCTTTGAATGTGTGAGTCTTGAAAGCCTCTTGCTTTATAACACTTTATATTCTTCTGCTGCTGTTGCCTTATTAGTAGAAATTGGCTGTTTTCCTATGCAGTATCCAGAATTCTGAGTGCTCTTGCAATATTGTTTAGCTTGTTCTGCTGGTCCTCCATATTTCTAGGAAAATGGCATTAGAAGTACAAACTTGGTTACATTTAGATTAACTTTTCCTTTTTTTATTTTATTGGGGTTCTTTTTGTTTGTTTGTTTTTTGAGACAGGACTTTTCTTGGTAGCTCTGGCTGTCCTGGAACTTGCTTTGTAGACCATGCAGGCCAGCCTCTAACTCACAGAGATCTGCTTTTCTCTGCTCCCTGAGTGCTGGAATTAAAGGCGTGCGTCATCACTGCCTAGTTTAGATTAACTTTTCTTTAGGTAGAATATTTTATAGGTGATGATATGGGTGATTTCTTTGTGTGTGCATTAGTGTGTGTGTGTGTGTGTGTGTGTGTGTGTGTGTGTGTGTGTGTGTGTGTGTGTTTGTTCTCATCCTCCTTCATCATCATTGTTTTTTTGAGATAAGCTCTTAACTATGCAGCCCTGGTTGGTCTGGAACTCCCTATGTATTATAGACCTCCTGCCTCAGTCTTCCAATTTCTAGGATTACAGATATGTCCCAGCATCATTGCTATTTTTTTAATTAGTTGTCTAAGTATTAATTTACTGTTCTTGAAAATGCCAGGAGCTAGGAATCAGCAATTTTGTGCCCATATCTTAGCTCCTGTGACCACATGGTAATAAAAAGAGAGACTGATACTTGTGCCTGCTGTGGGTTCTTTACAGAAGAGGAACTAGGGATTGAACATGTCTATCCTTTGTCCAGAGGGAGGCGCTGTGCCTTCCAGGGCTCTGTGTATGTGAGCATCCTGGAATGGAGTCCATAGAAAAGACCAGTTGCTGCTTCCCTGTGCAGAGTGTGCGGTCATGGGAGAACTTGTAGACACCTGTCTCGATGACCTCCATCTACTGCTCTCTCTCTTTTTTTTTTTTTTTTTTTTTAGGTTTTTCGAGACAGGGTTTCTCTGTGTAGCTTTGCGCCTTTCCTGGAACTCACTTGGTAGCCCAGGCTGGCCTCGAACTCACAGAGATCCGCCTGCCTCTGCCTCCCGAGTGCTGGGATTAAAGGCGTGCGCCACCACCGCCCGGCTACTGCTCTCTTTTAGTGGTGCTGGTGTTTTTAAGACAGGATTTCATGAATTCCAAACTGGCCTTGAACTTCCTATGTAGCCAACTGTTGCCTTGAAAGTCTTACTTTTCTGCCTCCACTTCCTGAGTGCTGGGATTACAGGCGTGTGCCGATATGTGCAGTTTTGTGTGGTACTGGGTATCAAACCCAAGGCTTCAAGCATACTGAGCCAGACTCTCAGCCCCAGCCCTTATTTGTGGATTAATGTTGAAGACTAGATGGAAAGGCAATCTAGAAAACCACAGAGCCTTGGGTTTGCCAGACTGTGGTGCTGATTAGATATCAGGGGCTAGGGGCTACAGCTAATATTAATACTGAAGGTTGCATCCATTTCATTGATAGCAATTTAATTTAATTAAATGATGTATTAGACAAAATGCATGGATTTAGTCTTAATTTGTCGGGGCTAACAACATGGAGACCTCATGGGAAAACTCCCCAAAAGTCAAGACTGTTAAAAACGTTGTTTTCATTATTTCATATTTTTCTTTATGGCTGTTTTTAGGCCTTAGGTACAGTAGAATTTAATTTTGTATATATCCGTTTTGGGGTTTTTTTGTTTTTTTGTTTTTTTTTTTTTTTTTTTTTTTTTGGTTTGGTTTGGTTTTTCGAGATAGGGTTTCTCTGTGTAGTTTTGGTGCCTGTCCTGGCTCTCACATTGTAGACCAGGCTGGCCTCGAACTCAGAGATCTGCCTGGCTCTGCCTCCCGAATGCTGGGATTAAAGGAGTGCCCCACTGCTGCCCAGCTAAGATTCAGTTTTATTGAATTACCTTATCATTATTGATTTGTTTATTTACTTATTTGGTTTTCTGGAATTCATTTTTGTTTGTGAAAGTGTCATGTGTAGCCCAGGCTGGCCCTGAATTTCCTGTGTAGCTAAGCTGTTCTGGGTATGTCTTGCACCGTGACTGGATGAGTCCCCAGCCTTGTGCTTTCCTGGTGGTCTGTGGTGTCTCATACACGTTTTAGGATCTCTGCTCGTCACTTACACACACGGGGCACAGAGTTTTTCTGAGAATTATAGTGCATGTGTACAGATTGGGAGTTGAATCTGTGTAATAGCAAATGTTTTAGCCCTTGTGCAAAGTGTGGCGCCGTCTTCCTATTTCAGGACCATCTTCTTCCTAAAAACATGACAGGATAGGTACGATGCTCAGTGGGTAAAGGCTCTGACTGCCAGCAAACCTAAAGATCTGAATTCAATCCCTGGGACCCACATAGTAGAAGGAAAGAAAGGAAGGAAGAGAGGGAGAAAAAAAGAAAAAGAAAAGAGAGCAAGCCTTGAATGCAGAAATGTATTTGAGATGAATCTAGGTCATAGACGTTCGTGTGAAAGGCCAAACCATAAAGCATTCAGAAAAAAATTGTTACTCTGAAAGAGGCAGAGATTTCTTAGGTTGTATAATACATGAGTCACAGAAAGGAAAATGATAAATTACTGGACTTCATATTTAAAATTTTCTCATCTAAAGACACTATTAAAAAGTAAGCTGACTCAGGAGAAAAATGGCTATGATGTGTGTGTGACAACGGAAAAGCACAATGTGTTTTTAAGATGGGTAAAAAATATTTGAATAGGAGGCCACACGATGGCTAAAGCATAGAAAGATTGCTCAACATCATCAGCCATCCAGGATATGCAAAGCAAAATCACAGATGTCACAAGTGTGACTAAAATGGAAAAACAAGGTAAAAGCCATCAGCAAGCCCTGGAAATGGTGGAGACCCATCGTAACCTTGACTTTCTGATGTTGGAGTATAGAGTCATGGAGCTGTTTGGGAAACTTTCCTAAATGGTAAGCAGATGTCATGTTTATTCTCAGATATTAGCCCAGAGAAATGACAACATATGATCAAGAAAAACCTTGTTTGAGAATGTCAGGATAGCAATTGTATTCAGAATACCCCCCACAAATGAAAGGTGCCAGTGCCTGCCAACAGAATGAATTACAGACTTCCGTATGCACATGGTGGAATTTTACTTAGCAGAAAAAGCCAGACTGCTGCTGCAGCCAGTATTGTGGACAAATCTCAGCAACTTTCTGCCAAGTGAGAAAAGCCAGACAAAAATTAAAAAATGTACCACTGCATTTTTGTGAAAGTTTAAAATAGATGAAACTAAACTGTGGTAATAGAAATGAAATCAGTGGTTGCTTGGGGAGGCAGGAACTGGCTGGGGAAGGAGCATTATGGGAAATCATGAGTCTTGATGGTAGTCAATTTGTGTGTATGTGTGAGCCGACTGGCAAGACAAGATCTGAGCAATTTGCTGTCTGCATAATGCTTCAGTTTAACAAACTGTGACCTGCGTCTTCACTAACAGGAGCGTATGTCTAGAGTTGAAACAGTGAGCAGCTTGTGAGTATTTCTTTGTAGTTAGGCCTTTTCTTTAATCGCTTTAACAGACAGGCCTTTTTCCTAAATGCTTTACTAAGTTTGAGCTTTTTGGCCAACTGTGTGTGCAGTTTGAGGACCTATTTTTAGCACCTTCTCTGAGTTCGAGTAGTTTCTATAAATATGAGAAAGATGACCCTTACAGATATCAGCTGGAGCAGTGCCTGTAGGGGCTCATTCACCAAGTTCTCACTTGTGGTGCCACTCTCCAGAGCAGTGGTTCTCAGTCATTTCTCATTAGATCTTCTCACATACATTTGGTAGTGTCTAGAGACATTGTCATTGTCACGATTCGAGAGAAGGATGCTGTGCTACTGGCATCTAGTGGGTCAAGACCATCCTGTAGCGCAGAGGACATCCCCCACCCCTGAAGAATTGCTTGGTCCAAAATCACATGGTGCCAAGGCTGGGAACCTTGTTCTAGGCCTCTCCTTGTCACTGAGTCCGTCTGTCAGTTGACTGTACTCTGCTCCAATCAGTTGTGCAAACTTGGCGTGTTCCCATTACGTATCTCTTCCCTGACTGGAGTTAATGTCAAGTATTTGTAAGTATATGTCATCTTAACTATGGAGATGAGTCCGTGCATCAGAAGCTCTTCCAGCTGTGCATCGTGTGTGGTGACTATTAAATGGAAGGGCTGTAGGTTTTCATTAAATAGCCAGATATGACCATACTGTTTTCCTTTAAAGAGGGAAGGTGAGGGACTGGAGAGATGGCTCAGAGGTTAAGAGCACTGGCTCTTCTTCCAAAGGTCCTGAGTTCAATTCCCAGCAACCACATGATGGCTTATAACCATCTGTAATGTAATCTGGTGCCCTCTTCTGGCCTGCAGGGATGCAGGCAGAACACTGTATGCATAGTAAATATTTAAAAAAAAAAAAAAGAGGGAAGGTGAGGGCTTTCTTATCAAGTCAGAGGATATCAAAGGTAACAATTCTCTTTTATTTCTTCCTCCACAGAATGACAGGAAGAGAGTTTTTCTCACGCTTTCCAGAACTGTATCCATTTCTTCTCAAACAGTTGGAAACTGTAGCCAGTACAGTGGACAGGTAAGGCAAGAACATACTGGATGAAGTGTAGTCACACTGCTTGGACAGAGTGGCTCATGCCTGTGATCCCAGCCCTCAGGGGATGGAGATAAGAGGATTGCTACCAGTTTAAAGCTAGCCTGGGCTACGTAGGCAGACCTTTCTCAAGAAAACAAACCTGGGAGAGGAGGAGCTGTGGAGAAATGGCTCAGCAGTTAAGAGCACTGTCTGGTGGTCCAAAGGACCTAGGCACACTTCCCCATACCCACATGGAGACTTGGCTCAGCAGTTAAGAGCACTGTCTGATGGTCCAAAGGACCTAGGCACACTTCCCCATACCCACATGGAGACATGGCTCAGCAGTTAAGAGCACTGTCTGATGGTCCAAAGGACCTAGGCACACTTCCCCATACCCACATGGAGACATGGCTCAGCAGTTAAGAGCACTGTCTGATGGTCCAAAGGACCTAGGCACACTTCCTCATACCCACATGGAGACATGGCTCAGCAGTTAAGAGCACTGTCTGGTGGTCCAAAGGACCTAGGCACACTTCCCCATACCCACATGGAGACATGGCTCAGCAGTTAAGAGCACTGTCTGATGGTCCAAAGGACCTAGGCACACTTCCCCATACCCACATGGAGACATGGCTCAGCAGTTAAGAGCACTGTCTGATGGTCCAAAGGACCTAGGCACACTTCCTCATACCCACATGGAGACATGGCTCAGCAGTTAAGAGCACTGTCTGGTGGTCCAAAGGACCTAGGCACACTTCCTCATACCCACATGGAGACATGGCTTAGCAGTTAAGAGCACTGTCTGATGGTCCAAAGGACCTAGGCACACTTCCCCATACCCACATGGTCTCACAACTGTCTGTAATTCCAGGTCGGGATCCGGTGCCTTCTTCTGGCCTCTATAGGCAGCAGGTACAGTGAGTGAGGTACACAGACATCCATGCAGCAAACACCTGGACACATAAAATAAAATAATAAAATGAAAAACAAGCAAACACTGGAGTAGATAAAATGACTCAGTGGGTTAAGCCTGACACCCTGAGCTTGATTTCTAAGACCTGCATTGTGGAAGTAGAGAGCCAGCTCTTGAAATGTCTTCTGACTTTCCAAAGTGTGCTTTAACACGTACACACACGGGGGTGGGGGAGGATTTAAAATAAATTTTTTAAAAATTTTAGCGATAATAATTACATTATTTTCCCTTTTTCTTTTCTCCCTCTAAACCCTCTCATGTACCTCCCCTTGCTCTCTTTCAGATTCCTGGCCAATTTTTTAAATTGTTGGTATGTGTGTGTATGTGTGTGTGTTCCTGGATTCATAAATATAACCTGCTCAGTCATGTGTTACTTGTATACATATGTTTTCAGGGCAGACTGGTTGGTATTGATTACCAGTTGGTGTGTTCTTTCCCAGGAAGATATTCCTCCCACTCCCAGCATTCCATAATTGCCTATATTTAGGAACTTCCCTCTTCCACGTTAGCATGTCTGTTGGTGTCTTTGGTTATGTTTAGGCAGCCGTGTCGGCAGAACTACTTGGGCATAGCTTCTGACATGTCTAGAAGACACAGTCTTACAGCAAGTGGAAGTTTAAAAATTAAAAACAAAAACCCAAACACCAAGCAAGGTGAAGGCGCTTATGAGGCTCCCCCTCTCCCTGAGGGTCTGTAAGTGGTGGTACAGCCACTAGTGAGAAACCATACTCCTGTGGATACCCCTTCACCCCTGCTTCTCAACCAACTGTAATGAAACTCACGGAAATCAGAGGGGATCGCAGGTAGGAGGGCAGGAAAGAGGATCAGAAATTTCATATGCACTTATCACTACGTATACTTAATGTGTCCTAATACATAACGGTCTTTAAAGTTTAATTTTCATTTATGTGTCTGTCTGCATGTTGGTATGTACATGCATGTGGGTGCCCACAGAGGCTAGAAGAGGGCATCAGATCACCTGGAGACATGACTCAATGGTTAAGAGCACTTGCTGCTCTTTCAGGACCCACGTTCCCAGCACCCATTTCAAGGCAGATCACAAACGCCTTTCACTCCAGTCCCTGGGAATCTGATACTCTCTTCTGGTCTTCATGGTTATATATGTATATACACATATGCACATAGATATACACATATATACAGAAAGAGAGAGAGAGAGAGAGAGAGAGAAAGATACATATAAAATTTTTTTTAAAATTTTAGATTAAAGGAATTTGTTTTTCCATAAAGTGGAAAGCCTGCAAGCCTGAAGACTTATGTTCAATCACCACTACCCGTATAAAAAGTTTGATGTAGTGGCATGTACACTTGTAGTTCCAGTCCTGGTGATGCGCACATAAAAGGACCCTAGGGCTTGCTAGTCAGCCACACTAACCTATTGGGTAAACCCCGGGCCCCAGTGAGAGACCCTGTCTCGAAAGACAAGGTGGGATTGGCAAGATGGTTCAAGCCTGATGACCCGTCTTGTGTGCTCCAGACCCACATTACAGGTGGAAGGAGAGTACCAACTCACAAGTTGTCCTCTGGCCTCCCCATCACATGCACAATAATAATAAATATCCTTTTAATTGAAGTTTTAAAAGAGCTAAGGTGGGCAGTTCCTGGAGATTGACATCCAAGGTTGACCCCTTGCCTACACACACACACACACACACACACACACACACACACACACACATTATTTCTTCCTCTTATTTTCTTTTTTTTTTTTTTTTTTTTTTTTTTGGTTTTTCGAGACAGGGTTTCTCTGTGTAGCTTTGCGCCTCTCCTGGAACTCACTTGGTAGCCCAGGCTGGCCTCGAACTCACAGAGATTCGCCTGGCTCTGCCTCCCGAGTGCTGGGATTAAAGGCGTGCGCCACCACCGCCCGGCGTTCCTCTTATTTTCTAAGATCTCTGTTTAGATACTAAATTTGCTTAATAGATTCTTACTATTTTGTATTACTGGCCTGTTGCAGCTCACCACTGTGAAACTACAGCAGTTTGCTAATTAATCAGGTCACCTGTGATCAGATGTAGGTCTGCCTGAGCCAAAATAATCAATGATTTTAGAAACATAAAGCAGAGTCGTTTAAGAGGGCTTTGCGGCCCCTTGGGCTGGAGAGAATGTTCTCATTTCCTCTCAGTCTTAGTCTATAGATGACAGTAGACTTCACTATGGACATCTTAGAACATACTTTTTTTTCACGTCTTTGTACTGGTGTGAATGCATATGACTTGTCTGTAGTGGGAAGATGTAATTATTATCGATGACATTTACTTTTGTTGTGATACATTTTCTCTAATTGCTGGTTTGTGCGGGTAGGATTTTCTGGTCCTGGTGAGTAATGGCCTATTCATGCTTTCTCAACCCCATCAGACATGGCAAGCTTCACATTTCCTGCTCTGGACACACAGCCTGCTGGAGAAAGATTGGCTTTAGGAGAGGATGTGTGCGGCAGCTTTGCTTTGCCAGAGACCTCACGTGTGCACATTAAAGTGAAGGGGAAAGTGACAAACTGTGTTGGAGTAGTGCCTGACTTCTTCTTCAGTCTGAAATCTTTGACGTATAATATCTTCTTTGCAGCGAGACAGGAGAGCCTGATCGCCACCCCAGCATGTTCCTCTTACTCTTGGTGCTGGAGAGACTCTACCCATCTCCGATGGATGGCACGTCGTCTGCACTCAGCTTGGCACCCTTTGTTCCTTTCATTATCAGGTAGTGTCCTGGTGTAGGGGACTTGAGGGAAATGCCTTATCTTGTTCTTATTTGGGGAGTTATAATCAGCATATTGTCTTAGGAAGCCATTGTGTGAAGTCGGGCCAGTGAGGCTTTCTACCATGCTCCTGCCTGGTCTCTAGTGCTTCAGAGGAAGGTGCTTAGACTGTGGGTGTGGTGCAGGCTCCTTAGAACCTGCTGTGTTGGTAGCGTTTCCCATGGAGACCTGCTGATGGGTGTGTGGTGTTGACAGGAGATAGCTCTTTTGAAAACACTACCTAGGGTTTGCATTGTACTCCACCGGGCCAGCCAACACACGTGTGTGGAGCAGGCGTGATCCTAGCGTATGTTCCCCGACCTGCGGTTTAAAAGACTGTCAGAACATCTATCTGGCTCTGGACTCTAGAGTCAGAGCATCCAGGACCTGGCATGCCTGTGCCAGTGCCACATAGCCCATGGTCCCTCTTACCTTCTCTTTCAAACTTGGAGTGCTTAAAAAGATCTCCAAGCATAGGGTGCATGTGGACACACACCAACTACAGCTGCTACAGCTTCTTTGGAGGGACCAAAGGCTCTGTTACCTCTTTGGAGGTGTCTGTCACCGTCTGATGACTTTTATTTTGGATGAAGCACCTTAACATGCCGACCTCCAAAAAGCATTTGTATTTTCTAGCTGTCGTAGTTTTAACAGTTTTCACCTTTCTCCTTAATTTCTTGTCTAGTTGGTGCCTTTAATGTATCTACTGAAAGACTGAGATGGACTTGGACAAAAACATGAAACTTGAGAGAGTGTGTTTATTGTTTGTGTGGTACTTTGGGCTCTGCTTCCTGGTCTCACGTAGCTGACTTACGGATTTCCATGTGAGAAACCATTAAACTCAAGATTCTGACATGTGATTGCTCTGACCATTTGTTTGCCGGAGCTAGGGCTGTGGCTGTGTTATCTTTGATCACAGAGATGACTCACTCAGACGGGTTTCTGTTTCCTGATACACAGTTACTGACTGCCTCATTCAGCATTTGGTGATTCATTTTAGAAATTTGGGTGATAAATTTTACTTTCAAGAGCCTTAACAGTATTCTCTTTCATGAACACTTGTAGGAGGAAGTGGGGCTAAGTGGTGTTTTCAGAAAGTCGACACAAGGGGAAAGGTACAAACAGAGAATCACAGTGTGCATCAGAAACCAGGATATGCCATGGACCCTCACCATCTGTGTTGAGAACATTTGCTTTGCAGAGACTTTTATAAACTTTCTGTGGTCTGCTGCTCCTAGAAGCAGGAAGTTGCTGCATTGAAAATATCCTTCCAAATGAACCTGTTTGTATATCATCTGAGTATATACATGGTATTGAGAAATAGTCAAAGATTACATTAATATAGAAGATTTAAACATTATTCTGAAACCAGGTTGTTGGGAGCAGTGAAGTCCTTAGTGTGTTGTTAATGTGTATGTGGCCACGTTAGTGACCCCAGTACCTCAGACCCATGGGAATGGCAAAACCTTTCCCTGGGTGAAGCTTAGAGGTGTGACAAAGCCTTTTCACCCTGTGGCGATAGTGATAGTGTCTGTAGGAAATGTTCAGAGCTGCTCCCCACGACCCACATCGTGAGCCCAAGTTCATGGCCTGAAGACTGCTCCTTTACAAAGACTGCTCCTATCGAGATTAGCTAAACCTGCCCTTTTTTCAGTTGTGTATGACAACCCTGCCTTCTTGTTTATCTATGTGGTAACCCTGCGTCCTTCTTCAGCTAGCTGTATGCAACACTCTCATCTTGCTGTTCAAATATATATACGTATAACTATATAATATACACACTACGCTTCCAATGTGCTATTACAGAGTCTACTACCTCATCCTAGATTTTCTGTGTCTGTGTGTCTGTCTGTCCTTTCCTCATTCCCTCGTTGCACCTAGTTAGGGTTCTAGGACCCAAACCGTGCAAGGATGTGGCACCAGATTAGAGCATAGTTTGGGTTAGTTTGTTTGATTCGTTTGTGTTACTTGGTTTTGCAGTATTGGGGATCAAACCCAGGGCCTTGCTCATGCTTGGTAGGCACTCTACCATTGAGCTGCATTCCAGCCCTGTATGTTTAAAAATCTACCCAAAAGATCTGGAAAGATGGTCCAGCAATTAAGAACACTTCTTATCAGCCGGGCGGTGGTGGCGCACGCCTTTAATCCCAGCACTCGGGAGGCAGTGGCAGGTGGATCTTTGTGAGTTTGAGGCCAGCCTGGTCTACAGAGTGAGATCCAGGAAAGGCGCAAAGCTACACAGAGAAACCCTGTCTTGAAAAACCAAAAACCAAAAAAACAAAAAAACACTTGTTATCAAAGCAGACCAAGGTTTGGGTCCCAGGATTCATTTGATGACTCACAACTGCCTGTAATTCCAGTTCCAGGGACTCCTGCACCCTTTTTTGATCTCCACAGGTGTTAGGCATGCACATGATGCACACACATACATGCCAGCAGAGCACCCATACACATAAAATAAATAAACCTAAGAGATTTTTAAAGAAAGAGTCTGCCCAAGCTTGTTTCTCTGTCCGCATGAATCTTAGAAATTACTAATTGGGATTTTCCATGATCTGTGTGGGTGCTGTTAGGACTGTTGTTATACTGTCTTGGAACAGAAATGCTCGTGTTAGCCCCAGCATCTTGTTTACAGTTTTTAAGGTCTTGTGTATTTTTCTGTTCTCCATCCAGATACACAGCCCTTTCCCACATTAATGAGGTGCCTTTCATTTGAGACCATTCACTCTTCAGTTGCAATAGCACAGAATATTCATGTTTTAAAAGGAACCCAAGTGGCTTTCTGAATGTAGCTCACCAGTGCCTACTTGTCTGGCTTTCTAGAGGCCAGAGGTCTTTTCTGAGGCCAAAAGGGGCCAGGAGTCTTTGAATTCCCTTTGACAGGCAAGTTCGAGCTTCCAGTGGAAAATTCCAGGAGACCACATAGTACCATCCTAGAACCCTGACTGGAGAGGCCTGAACAGAGCAAAGGCCCAGCCTGAGGAGACCTAGTTCTGTGTGACCTCCCGCTGTGACACTGGCACCGAGCGTTTATCCTGCCCTGGACTGACATGGTACTCTCTCTCTGTGCATAGTGCCTCCTCCTGCTAAAAATATGAGTGCTCAGGACCTCCCTAACCTGGAGAAATCTCCTCACTGCAGTTCACTGTTTGGAGAGCCCTTGTAAAACGTCCTTCTCCCCCTGCCCCAGACCCTGCAGCACCCCCTTCTTTCAGCTTCATTTATTTTCAGTACCGATCTTCCCCAATCCATTTACTTGCTGCTCTCAGTTTTAAAGTGATACCCGCTGTCTTTCTCTGGCAAATACTAAGCACCGACGACGATAAAACCAATATGTACCCATAGGCATCATGCATAGAAACCTATGTGGGGGACATTTTACATTGAGATATGAAATCATTGAGATGATCTAGTCAACAAGGAATAGGGAAGCTTGTGTTTCATGTATTTAAACACATTTCATGGAATCTTAGGACTATACCAGTTTTACCAAAGGGGAAGGTAGAAATAGAAAAACCGAGAGTTGGTCCTTGTAAGCCTGTGACCTTGGGAAATAATACTGACTCTGATCTTGTTTCCCTTAAATATTACATAATGCAGATGATTACGTTTCACCTTCCCCAGGTTATAAAGCAAGGCAGTTTGTCTTCTGTGTTGGAGTATTGTGGGTCTTACAGGAAATAGTAATGAGTTTCTATTTCACTTGAGATTCTGGTGCCAGGAGCTCTCCTTTAAGTTTGTGCATTATATTGCTGCTTTTGTTTTTTGTATTTTTTTGTTGTTGTTTATTTGTGTTTGTTTTGAGATGGATTCTCATGCAGCCCAGACTTTCCTGAACTTTGTATATAGCCTAAGATGACCTTAAACTTCTGATCCTCTTGCCTCCACTTCCCAAGCACCCAGATAATAGGCATGTGCTAGTGTGCCAAATTTATGCAGTGCTAGGAATTGAACTCAGGAATTAACTACGTGCCATGCATCTTTACATTTTATTTGTACTTGCTCTGATTTCCCAGACTCCTTTTAGATAAGTAGAGGGCAACATTGGCTTTCTAGAGACAAAAGAGGCAAGCAGCGTGGTTCCGGCATCGCCAGGGTAGAAGTCTGTGCTGCTCCCTTTCCTGTGCACTGGGCTCCTGGTTGCTCCTCTCCTTCAAAGTGCAGAGCATCCTTCCTTGTCGTTATCACTGTTAGATTATACTGTAATGCTCAGTGCTTGCCCCTCGTCCTAAACTGTAATCTCCTAACATGCAGAACAAACGTAGGTTTGGCGTTGGTGTTTTGTGGCGCTTTCCTCTACCTAGTACGGAGTTGGGCACCGAGTTAAATTGAGTAATGCAAAAATGAAACTAGCTTAGGGTCAAAACTTTGTGTGTGAGCAGATTTGTGTATTCTGAAGTATTCAAGGGCTTCCAGCCCTGTATTATTAGAACCACATGTTGTAGCCATGGTCATGGTTTATATAGAAAGGAGCCTCAGCCGGGTTCCATGTTTTACCTGGCCTTTGAGGAGCCCTCTGTTCTATTAGGAGCTTTGACATTTGCTTATATTTTGATTCACCTTTCTGACTTGCTGTTTCCATTTCAAACAAGTTTCAATCAAATTAAGCTCTTGGACTGAATGTTACCTTGGTCCTCTGGCCTCATGAGCCTTGACCTTCCTGGATTATGGACTCCTCCCTGGCTGTCCATTAGAGGGGCCCTGTGAAAGTCTTGACTCTCAGTACCCTGCTGCAGGGGTTAGGGTCGTAGGAGAGAAGCCTGAATGGATAAGGATAGAAGAAGAGGCAAGGCACTGTTTTTCTGTTGACATTCATACAGTTATAATAAGCCAGACATGTAAGGGAAAGCCCCCCCCGACTAATACAGCAAGAATGGAGGACCAGCTAGGAGATCCTCAGTGTGATGGGGCTAAATGTCCTGCTTACAGAATAGCACTGGGTTTATATGTGAAGGAATTCTAGAGTTAATCGTCTGTAATAGCGGAAGAAGAGAGGAGGCTTTTATGGCTGGATGGGGTGGTGGTGCACACCTTTAATCCTAGCACCTGGCAGGCAGAGGAGAATCTTTTCGAGTTTGAGGCCAGCCTGGTCTACATACAGAGCTCTAGGACAGCCAGGGCTACACAGAGAAACCTTGTCTTCAAAACAAACTGGTGTATAATTACTATCCATATTTGATTTGCAGAATAGCAGTGTGTCTTTCCAGCACATGTGTACGGTGTGTAGTGCACATCAGTGCAAGTGCACCACCTCAGACAGAACACTAAGACTCTGAAAGAGCAGGCTATTTTTTTTTTTTTTTTTTTTTTTTTTTTTTTTTTTTTAGCACTTGCTTTGACATGTCTCTGTCAGTAAATGGGAAGGAAAACCCTGAAGCCAGATGAAGGTTGGGTACTAGGAAGTGTGCACAGTGTTCTGTGAGTAAGAGCATGTCCCAGGACTCAAATAATTGACAGACACGGGTTCAAAAGTCAACTCAGAATCGTGCCAGCAATTTGGGGGCCATGGGGCATGGAAATCTTGTGCCAGCAGCCTTCAAAAGCAAGAAGGCATATTTTTATATTACCACATAGTTGTACTGATAGCAGTTGTTCCCGACTGGTTCTTAAGTGTAGCACTTAGGAGTATTCTAGGCTTCAGTTACTGAGAACTAGGAAGGATTCCCCAAGAATAAGTCATATCTGAGTCACCTCAGTGTTTGGGTGACATTACCATGCTGGTGGATGTACAGCTTTATTCAGTATCTGAATTACTTAAGTGAAAATAGACTCGATTGCAACTTTTATAAAATGTGTGTATAACATAGGCAAAGGAATAAAAATGCAAAAATCTTCAGAAATGAGAGTAGCAAATACAAACTCAGACCCACACCCTTTACCTCTGTGTGGCTTGGGGAATGGAGGCAACTGAGGAGCCATGAACTCAGAGCTTTTAATTTTATTTATGATGTGTATTTTTTTTTTTTTTTGATGCTTGGTACTAGGCAAATGGTTAAATGTCTTATTAGTCTCTATACTCCTTTGTTTTTCTTTTTCTGTATGTCTGATATATTCCTTGATTGAAAGTAGAGGCTGGCAAGTTGGCTCAACAGGTCAAGGCCACCAAGCCAGGACCCTCATGGTAAAAGGAGAAATCTGACTCCTGTGAGCGGTCCTCTGAATTCGACACAATAAGGGCTTTTGTAAATATACGTTCCAAATGGCTTTAGGAAACTGTATTGGTGGGTTGAGACTAGAGATACGTACCACGTTAGGATTGAGGGGTGTCTGCTTCATATCGGAAAACCGGGGGCAGTGATGGCACCGCTGCTGGGGAGAGCAGAGCTTGCTGTAGTCCTCCTGAACTCCCTGGGTCCATCTGTTTATTCTTCTGCTCTGGGATCCCCACTTTAGGAGGGCCAGTGATAGGCTAATATTTATCTGGGGCAGTGTCCACGATGTGGAGGAAGTGACATCTGGAAGCAGTTAGAGCGGGGAGACTGGGTAGAGGCAACGTGGGAATGGCCTTCACATACTCACGAGGCTGCCGAATGGGAAGGCCCCGCCCAGTGGGGAAGTAGGAGAGAGTGCAGCTCTGAAGACAAGAGGAGTTTTGTGAAAGGCAGTGTTCTCTGTCATCACATGACTAGATTTCCTCATCCTGAGCTGCTCAGCAATGAGAATGCTTGAGGAAAACTGATGGATCAATCAGATGGTGGACATGCTTCCCAAAGGGTCTCTGATGCATCTGAGGTTGGGTAGGATGACTGTCAAGGCATCTGTCTGTTTGGGATGTCTTATTTCAGGACACTGAATAGCTCAGCCACAGTTCCCAAGTGGGCGGTGAGTCAAATGATGAGCCTTGTTCTAAATGTCTCACACCTATTTGTACACTTTTATGGGTTCCCCAGTCTTACAAAGAAAAGAATGGGGGAGCCATTTTGGCATGACCCACAAAGTTGTGGTGGTCTATTCCTAAGTGATGCCCTCCAGGAATTAATCCACTTAAATTTAACTTCTAAGTAACTTCTCTAACTTTGTTCTGGATGGTTCTGAGAACACTTTTGGCTTGTGTGATGTTATGTCTGAAAAGCACTCCTTATTGATTTAATTATCTTTTTTTGTGGTTGCTGTATTTTCTTCCATTCCAGATGTTGGCTTAAGTTACATTTGTTTTCTAACAAGTATAAGGAACATCTGAGTCTTGAGAAGTCAGAGGTGGCTCTTCTGAAGTGACTGGAATAAATAACTGTTTGTTGTCTGCAGTTCTCAATGGATCTTGTTTGAACAGAGACGCCTGGGGAGAGAGTTTTGCAGTCCCCAAGTCTTGCCCATTGCACATGGAAACACCTAAAAATTGGGCCTTCTTGGAACTGCAAATGAAGAATTCCCTCTCCCTGGCTCTCCTGTGGTTTCCACTGAATTTCATAGGGACAGAGATTCCCAGAGAGACCTGTTGTTCTGTCAGTCTAGAACTCTGTCCCTTTGGTTTTACGGGTGAGACTGTGGACCCCAGATCGGGCTTTGGACAAGATGGCCAAGTGCAGAGGTTCACTTCTGCTCAGGCACTTTTCAGCAGCTCATTTTCCTTTTGTCTTTAAGTGAGACTGGCACCCACTCCTCTCTCGGTTGGGGTTAGCTCACTGAGCTAATTGTGATGCAGACGTGTACATGTCTCTAGTGTCTGCAGTTTAGGCCTCTTATAGGGAGGCCATGAAGCAGAGATGGAAGGGGGTTCCTGGTGCTATGCAAACTGCTTCCTTCTTCCTGTGACCCCATCCAGCTCTATTGAGAGCTGTGCTCATGCTCTTCTGAGTTTCCAAATTCCACCCAGGGCTAGTTGAAGTTGAGCATGTGGAATGAAATCGTGTTTTCTATGTTGTGTGCCCCCAAGTTCTGGCATTAAAACAAACAAACAAACAAACAAAACTCATTTTTGTTTTTCCTCCTAGTTCCTAGAGCAGGGCCTGGCTGACTCAGTCTGGGGTGTCAGATCTCTTTAAGACTTTTTTCCAAGTATGTTTTTGAGCAACAGGAATGAGGAGTTCACCTCTTATGGAATGCATTGACAAAGCAAGCTAGAAAAACAAAACTTGTAGGGACCAGCTTTTCTTCAGTGTTATCTGTTACCTCGACAGGCCAGTTGAGGTCATGTTAGAACAAGTGGTTAGATCTGCAAACAGTCTCATTCTTAGGTGAAGATTCTGACAGTGATGATGATCCATGGCCTGTTGCTGTCGTTTGCTTGAAAAGCTAGAATCCAACCAGTTGATTGATTCGCCAAGTGCTTGCTAAACATTTGTTGTGTATCTAGCTTGTGCTGGGTTGTGGGTAAGCTGGAAAGAAAGGGGTCTTCATCTTTGAAGGGTTTGCTGTAGAGCCAGTGAGATAAAGTGCAGGCTGTGACTGACATCATGTGTCCATTAACCACTTTGTGGGATCCACAGCCTAAGGGCTGAGGCTGGTGAGTTGCAGAAGTCTAGCAGGGTTTCCCAAGTAGCAGGGCAGGAAAAATCTCAGGGAAATTCAGTCCGCCATTTTAGAGACTTCTAGAAATAATCCACTGCGATGTCATATAAGAATAAAGTGAGGCCATACCACTCTGCAGACAGTGGAACCCAGCTAGGGGAGGGTTATGATAGTTCTAGATTTATAACCCAGAACTGATTGATCATAGAGCACTGCTTCTACCTGAACTAAGGGTGACCCAGGAAATACACAATGATAGTGCTTTGCAGTTTTAACAGGACAAACGGCTGATCACAAATCTCTGGCAACTTTAGTAAAGAATTGTATTTGTCCCAGAGGTTGCATTTTTAAATTCAGTAACAATACACATTTTAAAGTACTTTAGTAATCTTTTTTTCCATATGAAGCTTTTATTTTCTGATCTTAAATATTTTCTCAAAAATTTTGCCAAGGTGTTCATGAGTATTTTTAATGCTAACTTGAAGGGCTACACAGTATCAGGCCCCATGCTGGCTAATGCAACACTCATTTACCCTTGTAGTAATGAACATTTTAGATCAAAATTGTACTTTTGTTTTTTTTCTCTTCAGACAGAAAGTATGAGTTAGGGAACAGAGCAGGAAGTAAAAATTAAATATAGTAGTAGTATAGGAACATGACTTTGGTTATCTTCCCCTGGTTTGTTCTCTCTGTCACTGTCTCTCTGTCTCTGTCTCTGTCTCTCTCTCTCCTTCTCCCTTTGGACCTTGACTCTTACTTTACTACAATAGTCTCCTGCTATTCTTAGGGATATATTCCTAGATCCCTAGTAAATGCCTGAAGCCACAGTTAATATTGAACCCCACGCTGTATTTATTCTTATAAGACATATATACTGAAAGTATGACTTTTGCATTTGTTCCACAATCTCAAAACCTCCATGAACCCCCACCCCTGGTGCAGTCTCGTGGATGGGAGACTCGTCTTTACCGTGAATGGTAGGTTTGCAGCCCAGTTTCTCTCTTGTCCTAGTGGGTAGCTTCCACCTTTTCATTTACAGTGTGTTGGTGTTGTACTGCTCCTTGGCAGGTCTGTATTGCTAGCTTTATCACTGCTTTTATGCTTCGGGCCATTGAGTAAACTGAGACTTGAACCGAACCACTGACTGACTGTGGCAGTCAGTCGGATAAATGAGATGGCTGAGTGGTTCACAAGTGGGTAGCATGGGCACTGGAGATAGGCTGAGCAAACGGATGGTTCATGTTTTGAGCTGCACAGTATAGGGTGACATAGATCTCATCACTGTACTTCAAATGATGTACAAACTAAAACCTGTGAATTGTTTATTCCTGACATTTTCCAAGTAGTCCTTTGAGATCACGGGTAACTGAAACCATGGAAAGCAGATCCTCAAGTAAGCAGGGGACAGCAGTATCTCCAGTCTAGTTAAACCAGCTGAGTTAGTCACAGGACTTCCGGAGACTTGCTTTTGCTTGCCCGTCCCCATCCCCATCTTCTCCCTTCGCTCTGGCATCTCTTCGCTCCTCCTTTGAAAGCAGGTATAGCAGTCTTCACCACTCCGTTCATGCACTGCTGAATTTACTGAGAGCCTACTGTGCTCCTGTTTAACCCAATCCCTCGCCTTTCACCCCCTGTGTTTACAAGCGACATTAGAGACCACTAACTAGCACCTCTCCACAGAGACACCCCCCCCCACCCGCGCGTGCCTGAGGCTGCCTTGTGTTCTGTGATCTGACTCGGAGAGAGGTGTGTGTTCACAGTCCCCGTTCTTGCCCTGCCCCGTCACTCCTTGCCATCACTGCCCTGAAACTGCCTCCTTTCCAAAGCCCCTGAATGCTTTGCAGTGGTCTCTGCCTTTCTCCTGACCCAGTGCTCTCTCTGGCAGACTCCCTCCTCCACAGCGCTGGCCACAGTGGCTTCCTCGAGCCATTGTGTCTCCTCTTCTTGTTCCTTCCCACTCCACCTTCTTCCTGCTGCTCTTCAAACACCGTCCACTTCCTTGTGCCCTCAGCCTTTTCTCATTCCCTTGCACTCGCTGGGGTTGCCACATGCCTACACTAAGGAGTCAGTCTTAATCTGTGGCTCCATTTTCAGAGACTTCGTTTGCACAGACATCTCTCTCTGCCTGTCCCACAGACCTCCAGAGGTGAGCGCTTTCCAGAGGTGCCCCTGCTCACTATGAGAAGCCCCCGCCCCACCCCCGTAGGATCTAGTGCAGTATCTGCTGTCAGCACTCCCCTTCTCCACAGGCAACGTAGCCAAGTGTCCTCAGGGATCTGACCGGCCACGCTTGCTCACTGGCAGCAGCATTGCCCCAAAACACATCCCTGGCTTTTTCCTGAAAGGCAGCCTTGCAGTAAGTTTGAAATGATGGGCTCTTTGTCCTTACATTGGTTCGCAACAGTTTGCAGCACCCGGAACAGGGCCCAGGAGAAGGAAGTCTAATGTATCTCCAGTCCGTAAGGAACTGTTTGAGGAGTCAGGCTTGGACCATTTATTCATTCACTCAACAGGAGTTCCCAAGAAGACCGAGGCACGAAAACGCGATGGAGAGTCGGGCAGGGTTTTTGTCATCTGAAGTGTTCTGGCTATGATGCTTCTTGTCTCTCTTCGTTCTGATTTTTCCATCCTAAGTAGTGATAAATGATAATTAGCAGATGTTTATGGTAGAGTAGGCACTATGATAGGCCCTTCTGCATATTAGCCCGTTTAATCATCAAGACAGTGGGGTGCGTTTACTGTTGCCGTTACTATCATCTAAAGAGGAGGCATGGAAATACACCCTAGGTCATATAGCTAGTGTGGGCAAGGTATGGGTTCAAGCCCAGGTGGCCTGCTCCAGAGCCCTTTTACCTCGGATTTCCTAGTTCTTCACCAAACAACAGGCTCTCCCACCTACCTATTTCTGATGTTCTCTCTGTGAAACATGACAAGCTAGTTCTCAGTGTGCCAAAGGCTAACCTACAGTTTTATCTAACAGGTGTTTGGGCTTGCCTTGTTTTCTTGGATGTTTCTCCTTTGAGGCATGGCGTTGGCAGTGGTCTCGTTTTCCAATCTGAAATCAGCACTAAAGGAAGAAAAATTTGCAGTTGAGCCCACGTGCTTGTGACAGGTTGCTAAATACAACTGGCTCAGCTAAAGTTGTGAGATTCTTGAGAAATCCTGAGACCTTCTTACAAAAGACATCTTCCTTGTTTGGGAGCTTGGGGTCATTGCACACTTGCAAGTGTGGCTTGGGGCTGAGATGCATATAGTCCCAGCTTGTTTGTGGGCTGCTGTTCATGCATGCTTTCAAAACTATTAGAAAAGCTTCCTCGCTGACTCCAGTGTGTCATCTTGAGTTTCCACGGTTTAAGCTTTCTATAATTTCGGAAAGATTTTGGGGTTGCTGAGAATGAAGGAACCAATAGTAGCATTGCATTTATCAAAGGATTTGAAGTTTACAAAGTACTCTCTTCATATATACCAGTTTCCTTCTTCATCTTTACTGTCGTAGAGAACAGAATCACATGGTTATCAGTTCGTAGTCAAATGTTTTTAATCGCCTGTGTTTTCTTATCTGACAATCCTAAACCAACTCAGGAAAAGGCCAGTGTGGATGAGGAGGGTGGTTTCATTGCTCCAAAGTGCATCTAGGGTCCTCAGGGAACAATCTTGGAGGCCCTAACAGTAGCAGCTGGTGAAATGGGTTTAAACCTTCTCTTCTTGTCCGTATTATGTTTTATATGTACTGAGTCCCACTTCTGTCCTCCACTGGCCAAACTTAGTTCAGTGTCCGCCCCCCCCCCAGGGGGGAGGGGGTATTGTCATCCCATGTTCATCCACACAGCATCCAGAGTGATGCTATTGTGTGTCTAGAAGGCGCTGTCACGTAAGGAAGCCTACTCAGTTTTGATCACTGCAGCCAGCCCGTACTGGAAAAGGTTGTCTATTCTGGTCCAAACCATGGAAATAGATCCAGATAGCCAAGAAAAAGCTGAGTTGTTGCTGAAAGATGTGTCACACAGACGAGAAAATAATTTACAAATAGTGGGCAGAAATATTTTCAAAACACTAAGAGAGTCCCTTGAGCTGTCCTTGTGGTATTAGCTTGTTTCTTATTGGACTGTTTATTTGCTTTTTCCCTATAAGAGTCATTATTTTCTATAAAACCCAAAATTCAAGGTATAGCTTCATTGGGTGTGTACAAAATAATCAAAAATGCAAAATTAACATACTAATTATAACCCATATAACTTTAATTAAGAGAAGCTTACAAAGAAATGGAATTCTTGCTGGGCATGGTGGTGCATGACTTTAATTCCAGTACTTGGGAGACAGGCAGGTAGATCTCTGAGTTTGAGGCCAGCCTGGTCTATAGAGTGAGTTTCGGGCTAGCCAGAGCTACATGGAGAAAGGCAGCGGTGGGGGTTGGGGACTTCCTAGATTGAGATTTGCATTCTGCTGCTTGGTTGAGCATGTCCCTAAGTAGTAGCTTTAGAATGCCATGACTTGATGGAATTCTCCATTGTAAACCAGGCCACACACCTAAAGCACTGGTGTCACGAGGGAATTGGATTTGAACCTAGAGAATGCCATGGGATTGCATACAGCCTGACTAAGGTAGCTAGTGTTATTGGGCAGTTTGCTCTGGTTTAGAAGCCCTGGGCTGTAGATTCTAGAATGGGTGACTCTCCTGACTCAACCTTAGATAAATATTCCTGAGTTCTAAGTAAGATGGGGAATCCAAAGCCCTATTTTTTTCTGTGTCTCACAACCAGTCCGTGGAGTGAACAGAGTTAGAGGGCAGTAGGAGAACACTCTGCTACTGACTGCTATTCCTGAACCGTCCCGTTTCCTTAGGGGTGCTGTTAAGCTGCTGCAGATCCTGGCAAGCACCGACTTGCTCTGAGGGTGGTGTTCTTAAACAGTGCCCTCAGGCCACCTCATATTCTTAGATGCCACCTTCATCTTGAGCTGAGCCTTGAGGGTTCATTTAGTATATAGTTTCGATCCCTTTTAAAGCAGTGAGAGGCAGACTACACTTAAGTCATTAGCCGCACTGTGAGTTTAGTTTATGTTTCTTTGATTTTAACAAGAAGACAATTAGAAGACATTGGCAGAAGATGCAGAATGAGGACAAGGAAGCATGTTGTCCTCCTCACGCTTGTGGCCCGGTAGAGGACCGCCATAACTTCTCCCCACTAGAACTGGTGGTTCCCATGCTTTCAGTGACGTCCTATTTTCCGTTTACCTCTCCTGTCAGAGAAATCACTGGAGCCTTTTACAGCTTTGACTCTTCCTTACCCTTCAGAGATATAGCTCTGTTTCCTTTTCAAGATGAAAGCTTGTCTTTGTCCCTCCCCAAATCGTTTCAGGCAGCAGAACACATTGAATCCTTGCAGATAAAAGACCCTGCTGATAAAATGCCAGATTGTTATCAGAGCCGCAAGTGAGGGAGTCAAGTCTCTACCGTTAATTATCTCCTTACAGCTTTGTTTATATCCTGTTCATTCGGGGCATGTTTTTCTTGGACAGTTTCTTGTCTGAGCTCTGAACTGCAGTCTGAAGTTTGTAAAACTCCCAAAGGTCAGGGAATAGTGGGTCTCTTCTTTTCAGAAAGGCTTAATGGTAAGGACGAGAAGATCAAAGTCTCTGTCTTTCATCATCTGAGGGGACAATGCTTTATTTACAGTTAGTGCCTCCTCACCTCAAGCAGACAGACTCCAGTGTGCTCTATGAACTTTGGTTCTGAACACTAGCCACGAGGTTGCCTGACAGTAGAATAGCGTTTATATCTGAAGCCATGAATGTCAAGCAGCAACAGATTGGATATCCAGACATGGAGGCCAGAGGCCAGTTCAACCTAAAAGAAAACTCCCTGGTAAATATACTGGACAGCATTGATCCAGGCATTTAAAAATGACTGGGCTGGGTCTAGTGGCACGTGCCTTATGTCCCAGCACTTGGGAGTTAAAGGCAAGTGGATCTGAGTTTGCTGTCAGCCTAATCTACATAGTGAGTTCCAGGCCAGGTAGAGCTGCACAGTGAGATGGCTAACTGAGAAATTTTACGTTTGGGGTATTTCACCATAACAGATAAATAAGGCCTGCTCTGGAGCGTTCTAGTACTCTGGCATAGTAGGAAATGCAATATGATTTGAATTGTCTGCCCTAACGTGAGTGTGACTACTGTTACATATAAGGAATTGATTAGCCTTTTAAGAACTAGAGGGCTATGAATATTAAACACTTTAAGGAACCCAAGAAGTAAGAGCATTCTGCTGCTATCACATTAGATGTATGGAGAAGTTTGGGATTGGAGGAGCCTGTTTTGTCTTTAAAAGGATTGTTTAAACCATGGTAGCTACTGTCCTCCAGATAAACCAGGGAGAGAAGTCACTTCTCTCAAGTGTCCTGTGTCTTCACAGCTGGAAGAGCAGTGTCCATTGCTCTGTCTATGGAATAGTGGCAGTGATGTGCTTCATGACAAGTCTCATTAGCTAAATTAACTGTCTGTGGGAAGTGGCAACTGTTAAGTGGCCAAACGCACGTTTATTTACTATTAATGAAGAAATTTGAATCTAACCTTACGTTGTCTCATTCGGTTCTGTCTTTGTTAATAAGACAACTGCAACAGACTCAGCCAGCCCTCTCAGCTTCTGCGCACTAGACTGCCGTATTTTTCAAACCAAAAAACATTCTCAAACCCTATGAACATGCTATCTGGTGATACAGCTACAATCTAAGTTTTAGGAAGGGAGGAAGGGGTAGAAGACTATACTCATTTTTTTAAATAATAAAACATTTGTTCTTTTTAACTTTGAAAACTTTTTGGGGGGTGGGGAGCAGAGACAGGGTCTCACTATGTAGCCTTAGTTGGCCTGGAACCACCATGCCAGGTGGAAACCTTGTGTTTGAAACTATAACTAAGCGATACCTCTTATCCCCTCCGTCCCGTCACCGCTTGAAGGCAACCATGAGGATGTCAGCAGTATCTTTCCTCTATTTAAGTTGAGTGTTTTTCAAAGAAGAGGTTAGACATTAGAGACTTAGGAATAAGTTAAGGAGGTGTGTGTGTGTGTGTGTGTGTGTGTGTGTGTGTGTGTGTGTGTGTGTATGTGTGTGTGCACGCGCGCGCGCGCTTTGAATAAAATCCAGTACAAATAGGTTTTGACCTTCTCACAGGTAGGAATGGGGAGGGAAGAAAATGTTTTGTTTTGTCTTGTTTTTGAAGCAGGGTCTTACTGTATAGCGCAGGCTGACCTGAAACTTGCTATGTATTCAGGTGGTCTAAGTGACCTAAAATTTTCAAGCTTCCTACCTCCACTTACTGAGTACTAGGAGTACAGGTATGTACCACTGCTCATGTATCATAGGCTCAAAATATATATTCCTTATGAAACAAAGACTTTGCTAGAAATAGCATGGATGTTTAAGACAGTCTGGTTAAAATGATTTTTTTAAAAGTGGATTCCTTTGCTTTCTTTTGACTAATGGTTTTGTCAGGATAACTACTGGGATAGTAACCGAAGTGCTTTGAAGTAGATGAGGGAGTGTAAGTGAAGAGCATTTCTGCACCTTGTACGGGCTGGTAATGCAGACTGTAAACGAGTGAGGCCAAATTCCACCAGCAAATGTAGCCAAAGCCATAGGAATCTATTGACGAGATCGTGAAAATGAGGGGAAGCAATCCAGGTTGTTTGGTTTTCTTTTGAAATATTATATTTATTAGGCTTTTGTACCCAAAGCTAAGCAGTATTGGGTTTCACAGTTAGTACTTTATTTTTAATCTGGGGTTAAAGGTTATGTCCTTGGCAGAACTGAAGAATGACTCAGACATTCTACACTAATTTTATTTTATTTATTTTTGATAGACAAAGAGGAAAGCTAGCAAATAAAGAGACTGCATTGAAGCTGCCTTTATTAATTGAGCTAGAGTAGAAATAAAGACTGATATTTAAGAACTTTCTTAGTTTTTGTTTACATTCATTGTATGTCTTCTTTGAAGACTTATTTAATGCTACTTATGCTTAGACTAAAAAGTATCTCCTTATTGAAACTGGCAATGGCCATTAGCAGTGATGTTGTTTTCTAGTGCTCTATGGTCTCAGAAACCTGGATATTTTAGAGGTTATGGCCAGTATTCTTTATTGACATGTCCCCATCTTAAGACACAGTCACCATGAAATTAATGTATTAAGTCAAGGTCACAGTCAGGAAAGGACTTGTGGGTAATATGATGCCCCTGATCATTAGTAGTGTCCCAGTTAAGTACTGGAATGCTTCAGTGATGAAGGGATGTAGTGTGCTACTGAACAAAGATCCCACCACTGAGATCATGTGCTTGTAACACGAGTGTGCTTTTTATTGGGGCCAGGTCAGGCACATGTGTAATCAGCTTTGTTTCATCTGTGGACTTTACACAGCAATCTACATTGTGCATTCATTTAGAATGTATTAATAGGATGTTGGTCTGGGTTCTATTTTCCCAGAATTTAGGATAATTTGAATTATTAGGAATTGAAAATTACTTTTTCACTATGATACAAGTCAAGTTTTTGACTGTTCAAGATATTAGAAGACTTAATAAACTCAAGGTGGGGAGAAATATTTGTTTTACCTTAATAATCACATGGAAAATTATCCTAAATGATGATGAGTTTATTATAGCTGCCCCAACAAAATTGACACCACTAAATTGAATAGTTTATAATTTGTATTTAAAAGTGACAATTTAATTAATTTTCATTTGTATAATTATTATTCAGCACTTAGGTTGCAAAAATACCTTAGATACTGTAGGGTGACATGTACCTGTAATGCCAGTATTGGGAGACTAAGACAGGTGGTCCACAAGTTCGAGGCTAAGACAAGTTCTTCAGGTTCAAGACCCTGTCTCAGAAACAAGCAAGACACAGAAAGCAGACTCCTCAGAGCTGAGGCACACTTGCTTTGCAGTTGGTACAGGCTGTAGAGAGCTGGACAGTCTAACTTGGAGTCTTAGCTGGTCCAGCTCCTTCCTTTGTGAACTTGGGCAAGTTAACCTTGCTGAGCTTCTTCTCTGTGCAGGATGGAGACCTAGTTCTTGTGTGATTGTTGGCCTTTAATACTGATTTTATTTTATAAGTGATCACAAGGAAAAGTTAATTCTGGTCAAAAAGTTGGAAAATTGACTAGGCTTGTTTAATCTGGGGAAAACACTTAAGAGAAAGCAAGGCAGGATTATAATGTCACTTTTCTAGTGTGTATGAGAAGATACTCTTTTTTTCTTGTTGTTCATTTGTTTGATGTTTTGAGACAGAGTCGCAGTATGTAACTGTGGCTGTCCTGGAACTCACTCTGTGGACCACGCTAGCCTCCAGCTCATAGAGATCCACCTGCCTCTGCCTCCCAAGTGCTGGAATTAAAGGCTAATAAAAAGATATTCTTTAAAAACAACCTAAGATCTGACTGACTTAAACTACACATGTCCAAAGTGTGCAATTAGATAAATGCATAGTGCACGTTTCTATCGTCCTTTATAATCCTTACCCAGCGCTCCTCCCCGAGACATCTGGAGTTGTTGCTTTGTTCTCTGTCACTATAGATTAATTTATATTTTCTAGAATTTCATAAAATGGGAATCATACTGTATACCTTCTATTTTATCTGGTATTTTTGAGATTCAGCATGTTGTTAAGTATAGCAAAGTGGAATTCTCTTATATTGATCTACCACAATATGTTTACTTAACTGTTGATAGACATTTGTTTTGTATAAAAATTTAGCTATTGCAGATAAGTTGCTCGGAACTTCCATTCATGTACATGTCTTTGTATAGATATGAGCTTTCGTTTCTCTAGATTAAATACATGGGAGTGAAATGGGAGGGTTGTGTCGTTGCTTTAGCTTTTTAAGAAACTGAAAACTTGTTTTCCATAGTTCCTGAACCATTTCACATTCCCACCAGCCAAGTGTAATAGTGGTCAGGTGCACACTTCGCATGCTCAGATTTTTGTTTTCCTTTTAAGACTTACTTTTTTTATTCCATATGTATAAGTGTTTTCCCTGCTTGTGTGTATTATGCCTAGTGGTCTTGGAGACCAGAAGAAAGTGATAGATTCCCTAGAACTGGAGTTATGGATGATGGCAAGCTGTCATATTGGTACTGGAAACCCAACCAGGGTCCTCTGCAAGAACAGACAGTGCTCTTAACCACTGAGCCATCTCTTTAGCCTCAGTAAGCTCAGTCATTTTCATTTATTATTTCTTCTGAGTGTGTAGTTGTAGATCATTATTATTAAATCTATTAATAATTCATATTATCTTCACTAGTGTTTACTCATCCTGTAACACTGGGTTACACAAACACATTTTCCTATCACCATGTAATGTACTTTGAGTTTCCCAAGTAACTCAATATGTTGAGCATCTTCACATGTGTTCACTTCCCATCGCCTTTGTTGAAGTGTCTATTCAGAGCTTTGACTCAGTTTTTTATTGTTTGTTTTCTTCTTCTAAATATATTCTGGACACTAGTTTTTCAGGCACAAAATTCATTGATTTCTCTGGCATGTAGAACCAGAAAAACAAAATTAGATTGCAGCAAGAAAGGGTAATTATACCAAAGGAAGTACTTTTTGACTGTTGTACCACTGTAGTCTAAGTATGGGTTTGGGTGCAAACAAAGGCAATGTAAAAATTTTCCTGGGGTGTTTATAAAGGGCTGGTCGTAGTCCGTTAGTAGTACTATAGCTCTGCTGGAATGTGACTCAGTTTACTTCATTCAGAAAGAACATTTCTTGGAGATGAGTCTGTTGCTAACATCTCAATATCCTTTCCTGTTTTGTACTATTTTTCTAGGCCAAAATAGTGCAACTTTTTGGAACTTTTCAAGCCTTTCTATGTACTTGGTTTTTAAAGATTCATTCTTCATGATTTCAGTTTGAATTGTTGCTAGGAAATAAAAGGAAGGTTATTTAGGGGCATTAATTAGCATTTGGAAAAACCAACTGCAGTCTCTGCAGGGCAATAATCATATTACAAGAGGTGCTCCACTTTCTCTCTTCCAGCAGGAGCCCCAGGCCTCTAGTTGGTACTGTCAGGCAGATTCAAGCCTCTCTGTAGAGGCAAAATAATGAGCAGATTCTAGAGAATGCAGATGAGTGAAGGTCGTGGGGTTGTTGTGGTCTTGGGAAGAGAGAGGGGCACTTTAAGGACAGGATTCCAGTAGGGTTAAAGAAGGGCTCTCCCGTGTAGAGAACACTGCCATTTGTTTCCGACTCTCACAGAGGCCCATGCTCAAGAAAACTGGCTCCGACTGTAGAAAGGTTGAGGATGGTTAGTGTTAGGCGTAATCAGCATCAGTATTGTCATGAGATTTAGCAATGGAACAAGTCAAGAGAGATCCTAAAGATATGTTAAAATAAGAAAGATAGTAATCCAACTGGAATGTTCAAATACTCATTGATTTATAGGATTTTTTTATTAGAGGGAACTTTAAAAATTATTTCTAATATTCTCTTTTACAGATGAAGATGTGAAGGGACATTATCTAACTTGCCTGTGGCCCCATAGCTGGTACAGATATTAGTATTTTAATTTGCATGTTTCAGTTGTCATGTATGTCACCAAAGAAGCATTGTAGTTGTTTCGCCTCACTAAAATAGTCACCTCAGTGTGTGTTATCTGTCCCTGAGCCCTGAAGGGTCTGCTAATGTGCAAACTTGTGTGTGTCCACACTTGTTACTAGAAAGGTGAAAACTTTTTATTCTTGTGCATTTTTACAGTACTTTGAATGGCTAGATGATTTGATCTGGAGTGACTAATAATGATAGAGGACAGCAGAGGACATTGCCACATCCTTTGTGTAACCTGTCCCATTGATATATGTTCTTCATAAACCATTGCTTGGCCTGGGCTACAAAGTCTGTAGTTTGGTGAGTGGCTTTGGGTCAAAGTCCTCTGACTAATTTGCTTTCCTTAACGGTAGTACATTACAAAGCTTTAGGCTTTTTAAAAAAACAAAACAAAACAAAACAAAAAAACACTAGTTTGAACAGGAGGAAATGCATTAATGCTGCCAGTTTATTGTGAATGAAATCTGGAAATGTGAGTTCCAGCCATTGGAATTAGTGGGATAAATTGCTTCTTAAGGATTCCACACCCATGATCACAACAGAAGGAAACTGGCACAAGTTTTGTTTGTTTTTTGGTTGTGGTTAAACTTATTTGGTAACTCATTGTTCTGTACGTGTTCCCACTGGTCTGTCTATAGTGAAAACCACGTATACTCACAGAACGTTGTATGAAGGCTTCTCCGAGGATAGTGAAAACCACGTATACTCACAGAACGTTGTGTGAAGGCTTCTCCGAGGATAGTGAAAACCACGTATACTCACAGAACGTTGTGTGAAGGCTTCTCCGAGGATAGTGAAAACCACGTATACTCACAGAACGTTGTATGAAGGCTTCTCCGAGGATAGTGAAAACCACGTATACTCACAGAACGTTGTGTGAAGACTTCTCCGAGGATAGTGAAAACCACGTATACTCACAGAACGTTGTGTGAAGGCTTCTCCGAGGATAGTGAAAACCACGTATACTCACAGAACGTTGTGTGAAGACTTCTCCGAGGATAGTGAAAACCACGTATACTCACAGAACGTTGTATGAAGGCTTCTCCGAGGATAGTGAAAACCACGTATACTCACAGAACGTTGTATGAAGGCTTCTCCGAGGATAGTGAAAACCACGTATACTCACAGAACGTTGTGTGAAGGCTTCTCCGAGGATAGTGAAAACCACGTATACTCACAGAACGTTGTGTGAAGGCTTCTCCGAGGATAGTGAAAACCACGTATACTCACAGAACGTTGTGTGAAGGCTTCTCCGAGTACTAAAAATAGGACAAGCGGCAGGAGAGATAGCTTAGTCAGTAAACCGATGGCCACGTAAGCATGAGAACCTGGGTTTGATCCTGGGCATTGTCGTGTCCCCTGGTAATCACATTGTTGGGGAGGCAGAGACAGGAGAATCCCTAGGGCTTGCTAGCCAGCCAGTCTAGTCGAATTGGTGAGCCTTGGGGTCTAATGAGAGACTCTGAAAAACAAAGTAGACAGCACCTGGTGTTAACTTCTGGCTTCTGTATGACATTCACCCACATGTACATGGACCTACTCCCACACGTGTGCATACACTCTGTACATACACGCACACGCACATGTGCGCACACAGAGAAAGAGAGAATATTTGAAACTACCTAGACTACCCACCTCCAGCCTTTCGCTTTCCTTGGATTTCTGCATAGGCATTGGACTCTTTCAGAAACAAAACAAATTCTCGTCAAGGGAAATTAATCAAGCTGTTTATGTTCAAAAATATTGAAACTGAGCCGGGCGGTGGTGGCGCACGCCTTGAATCCCAGCACTCGGGAAGCAGAGCCAGGCGGATCTCTGTGAGTTCGAGGCCAACCTGGTCTCCAAAGCGAGTTCCAGGAAAGGCGCAAAGCTACACAGAGAAACCCTGTCTCGAAAAACCAAAAAAAAAAAAAAAAAAAATATTGAAACTGTCATTGTGTGAACCACTCAGCTTTATTTCGTTGATTTTATTAGTTTGGTGCAAAAGGATTTTTGGTTTCAGGCTGAGTTTTAAGTCATTACAACTAAGCTTATTAATCAAAATAGGAACTATTGTGATCAACACAATTTTAGACGGTAAGTTTGCTTATCCTGTAGCATAAAACCCTTCGCTTCAGAATCCGATGGGCTCTTGGAAATCACGTCCTGCATCCTGCTGGCTGTGGAAGTGTAAAAAGTTGTCAAGGTGCTGAAGAAGTGGTTGCTTGCTGGTTGGCAAGAAGTCAGGAGAATATGGCAGATGAATGAATGTGGCAAAAGTTTGTAGCCAATTTATTTGACCTTTGAAGCACTGGTTATATGGTATGTGGTCAGGGGTTGTTGGAGAAGAATCAGGCCCTTTCTGTTGACCATGCTGGCTGCAGTAGTTGCAGTTTCTGGTACATCTCCTCGACTTTCTGACATGCTTCTCAGATGTAAAGGTTTCCCTGAGATGCAGGATGCTGTGGTGGATCAGCCTGGCCACAGACCGGCCTTCAGCGATCATGACCTTTTCTGTGCATGTTTTGCTTGTTTAAGTGTTTGGAGCAGCTTCCTGGACCAACCACTGATTCCACCACAGATTCATTATTATTACACAGAACAACAGCATTACTTTTTTTTTAATTTTTGATCAGCTCATATAGCATTCACTTACTGAGATCTCACCTTTCCAATTTCCTTCAAATGCCAGACAAACATTGGATGGTCCATGCTGAGTTCTTGGCAACTTCGGATGTAGCTGTGCATCAGCTTCCATGATGGCAGCCAGCTGGTCACCATCAGCTCCGGGGCAAGCATGTTCCTTAGCTCTAAGGCTCTCGTTCCTTTGCAGAACTCCTGCAGCTGTTGCTCGCTGTCTGTTCATCAGCAGTTTCTGTGCAAAGTTCGCTGTCGTCATTGAGAGTTTCCTGCTTTACTACTCATTTGGAATTCTAATAAGAAAATCACTCAAATTTGCTTTTTGTCTAACATTTATCCATAGTATAAAATAAACATAAAACAAATATAAATTAATAAGTTATTAATTTTAAAAAGCAAGAAATGTACATTAAAATGTTATATAACCACAGTTATTAGGAATGTATTCCTACATTACCCAGCAAATTTTAACACTGTAAACTCCACAATCACTTTTACACTTACCTAGTAATATCTTCTCAGATATTAATAATAGGCACTCAGAAAGTTAAATTGGCCAAAAAAAGTTTATTTGGCACCCATGGTTTCTCTAGTTGGTCTTGGGCTAGTTTTAGGGTACTTTGAGTATCAGAATTGTTTTTAATGTCTTAATTTTCCAATAGAGAGCAATTAGGTCTGTGAATATTTGAAATCTCATATATATATATATATATATATATATATATATATATATATATATATAGGAACAAACACAGTTCTTTCTGAACCTTCTCCTAGGCACATGCTAGGGTTAAAAAGAAGAGGGTGAACTCTTAGTACCTTTCTATACTTTCTTTAATGGATCAATCAGTCAATCACGGAACCACTCTCAAAGATTGATGGTGTGAGCCAAGTGTGTTAATCACTTTGAGAACTTGAACTTGTGGCAGGAACACAGCGAAAGGAGAGGCAGGCTGTTCTGTTGACTTCCACACCTGTCCACTGCCTGCAAGAAAGGGAGACACCCTGAGCCCAGGTGCTGTATTCAGAACCCCCACCAGAGAGTCTGGGGGCACCCTTCTAGTCCCTATAGAGACAGAGCAGAGGGTCCTGAAAGGCTTTGATTCAGTCTTCAGAATCTGCACCCTGCAGCGCTCACTCCAGCCTGTGAGCCTCCAATGTAGATCTGGAAATGCTCTTTCAGCTGTTGTGGGTGGAGACTCCAGACCAAGGTGCAGATCCTTGCTCCATTTTGGAGAGAAGCTCCCAGAAGGACTGACAGGGGAAATGGTTCCTGTTAGATCTTTATATATTTATAGCACTTCATTTTTATTTTTGGTAAGAACTGAAATTAGTTCTTTTCCTAAAGTCTCTAGTCTGGAGTTTCCGGTGTCTTTGTGTGGACATCGCTGTAAAGCCTTCCTCCTAAGCTGGGAAAGTTATTATTAAAGGAGACTCTTTTTCAGTCTGCCAGAGAAAAATCTCTTTCCTAGCTGTCTAAAACACTTGGTTAGAATCTCAATAATTTTGTTTCAAATTGCATTTATTATTGGCAAAAAAGATAATGAACTATTTAAATGAAATTTCAGATGAAATATGAAGATTATATTTCGTATGTATTTTGATAAGAGCAAGGAATCGAGGATTAACATTTAAAAGCCATGCATCCCTTCATTATTGAAGAAATAATTGTAATTCCAAATAATGAAAGTGTACTGTTCCAAGAACTTTTTGGATGCAGCTACTACACCATTTACCTTCTAGTCTTATTTTTGGGAAATTCGTTCACTTCACTGCCCAGCACTGAAAGGAATGATATGCATGTCAGCAGCCATCACCATTACCTCTGTGGTCCTTTGTCTTTGCTACATGATGTGGCTGGGTGCTGCTGTAGAGATATGCAGCTCCATTTTAACTTAGAATTAGCGCCTGGGGCATGTGAGGCTGGGTAAAGACTGGTTAAGTGAGCACCAGAATCAAGGGACCACAGAGTCACGCATCTTCTAAGGCCCAAGCTTGGGCCTATGTTGGCCTGGTCCCAAGTGGTCACATTATAGTTCTGTAATGTTCTATTGTGGCTTATTAGTGTCAGTGTTTTCTTCATAAGATTTTGGTGTATCATTCTCAGTTAATTTGGAAAGAGCTGCCCAGTAGATACAACTAATCTGAACATTTTACCTTCAGACACATAATATTTTTTGTTTTGTTTTGCTCATCAGACCTGACAGTGTGTACTTTTTAGCTTAGCAAGTATCTACTGTTCTTACTACTCTCTCATTTACCCAAAGGAAGGATTTTTTTTCAGTTTAACTCCAAAAGTCCTGTCCATTTATATTTGATATATTTGAATGGAGGAATGCATGATGAGCTGAATTGAGGGTAGAGTAAGTGCAGCTGTTAAGTTCTAACTAGCAGTGTGAGTGGGCAAGAAAAAGAGCCAGTTCAGGTGGCAGGAGAGCCCTTGATAAATTAAACACAGGTTTAGGAGGGTCTAGGAAGAACAAGCAGAGAATCTGGTAACTTGGACCATCACTGAACTCTCCGAGAATGTGAAGATGCCATTCAGAAATGTCTAGATTATCAAACTTATTGGATACTGTATTTCTTTCTTTTATGCATGCATACATACCCATACAGGATTATTTTTCTGAAGGCAACATTGGAACAGCATACAAGAGAAAGCAAAAATCTTTGGTATAATAGCAGTAGAGTGAACAGAACATGAATTGTAGCCCTGGGCCTGTAGAGTAAAAGTGTGAGGGCAGAGAGTCAGTTGGCCCAGAGAAACTTAAGCATTTCCCTCTCCTTTACAGCTCATTTGCATGGAGAGTGAAGGGTGGGCCTCAGAGCACATGAAGTATGCTTGTTATTGGTCGGCAAGAGAACACTGGAGAGAACAGGGGATATGTTGTTCCCCGAGGCTTTAAGTCCTCATGGTTCTGCCCATGAGACTGTAGTAGCTGCCGACCTCCTGTGTGGTAGGCACTGGCTTTACACTCATATCTCACTGAAGCCACGATAGCCTAACAGGGAAGGAAAAATTAGAAAGTGTACTGGCTTACCCTAAGACCCCCACAGGAAGTGATAGTACTTGAGTCTACGCTGAGCTACGTTAGATTCCAGAACCTGTTAACTCCGGTCTTGTGTGCGCTCAGTGTCCTTTCAGTGTAGCAGACAAGAGAGTGGCCAGGGTTGCCCTGGGAAGGATAAATGCCATGCAGCCCCTGTGCTGACACAGAGCTGTAGTAACTGCAGAGGGATAAAAGCAAATGCTTCTCAGAGGTGGTACAACAAGGTTTGACAAAGGAGCTTGTGCCCTATTAAAATTCAGATGGAGAGAAGATCCCCAAGGGTTCCAGGTTCAAAGCACATTCTAAAACATTACAAATGGAGCAGTAGTTGAGCTGACAAAACCTAAGTGCAGAGCAGGCTTTGTTTCAACACTTAACTGGGAGCCAGCTGCGCCTCCCCTAGCCTTCAGAGGTACCCTGCATGGTAGGATTGTCTCAGTCACTAGTGGGTACCATCTCCCAAGAGTGTATAGCCAAGCTGGGTGGAAAGCAGACCACAATTGCCTGGCATTCATGAGCAGGTTTAGTGAGGGGCAGTATCTGAGTCACAAAATTTAGTGTTCAAAGCAGAATGAAAACCCACCTGTGTGATTTTCTATCTTAATAGCCCCCTAGGTTCTAAATTTTCTTAACATATTTTGTTCCTTGTCCTCAACAACTGTCAAAACAAACCTGTAAGTGTGTATTTGTTTTTTTTTTTTTTTGTGTGTGTGTGTGTGTGTGTGTGTGTGTGTGTGTGTGTGTGTGTGTGTGTGTATACACAAAGGTACATATGTGTGAATCTAACTGTAATCTAACTTCCTGCTTATACACTCTCCACTAGAAGAGTGTGAAATTGCATTGGTTATTGCTTTATGATGAATGTCATTTAATTAAATTTTACTTTACAAATTGCCATCTTTATCAATTGTATTGCCTTAGAAAATTTTAAATTACATTTATTTATTTTATGTGTGGTGTAGGGAGGTTTGGGTACGTGCATGCCTCAGCACACGTGTGGAAGTCAGAGGACAAGTTGTGGGAGCTGGTTCTCTCCTTCTACCGTGCAAATCTCAGTAATCAAGCTTTGGAACTTGCTGTGTAGACCAGGCTGTCTCTACATAATGATCCACCTGCCTCTTCCTTCCAAATTGTTGGGATTAAAAGCATGCACTAGCATGCCCAGTAAACATTTGTTACTCTCTGAGAATAGTTTTAGTTTTGCTTGTTAACCTGGTTTTATGGGTTTAGTAAGTCCCTAAAGTGGGGTATGGAAAGTAGAACATTCTGGAACTTTTCCCACTTTCCATTCTTTGCCCTGTATAGATGCCAGATTCCTTTGGGAAATCACCATTTGCAAAAGGTCAGGAGCAGAAGGCAGGCCATTCTTTAGTGTAAGGTTGCTGCTAATTGAAAACTAAATATCTAAACCATGTTGGAGTTATTTGTATTTGAAAGGGAAACATTTATATACAAGAGCCCTTTGGTAACATAAAACACTATACCACATAGTGTGAGTTGGGGCTGGGTAGGGGACAGACTGGAAAGCTTCAGAAATTGACTGTGCAGAGTGAAATCATTTGCTAATTAGATTGCAAAGCATTTTCAGAATATTTTCTTTTCTTTGTTGAATGAAGTTTTCTGCCCCCATGGGCCAAAACAAACATTTTACGGTATTTGCCAATTACAGATTAAACATTTAATCGTTTTAAAGGAAAAATAAGTGAGAAAATGGGTGAGTTGTCAGAGCCTAGTTAAAGTCCAGAAGGAATTCACTGGCTGCGTGCTGTAGCCTTGGCTTGTCTTCCGTTCTGTATCACCCGATGGCATCTCTCCAGTCGGTCTCAGGCACTGAGGGGCCCACTGTGTCTTTCATCCTCGCTACTCTTCCTCTCCTCCTTTGTCATCCTGTGTCCCAGTACACCCATGATGAAATTTTAAGTCATTTTATTTATACAGAAATGGCATCGTGTGTGTGTGTGTGTGTACATGTGTGGGCAATGCCGTATGTGTCTGTAAGTTAGAGGGCAGCTTGGTGGAATCGATTTTCTCTTTACATGGGTTCCAGGGATCAAACTCAGGTCACCAGGCCTGTGTAGTAAGTGCCTTAGTGAGCTCTCTGGCCCCAGAAATGTTACCTGTTTTTATTCTCATATTAAGGTACACTTTAGTGGTACTTCTGAAATAGTAGAGACATTTCTTCCTATGGCTCTGCCCCCTGCATCCCACACCTCCATGGCCATGGCCCCAATAGGCCACACGCAGATCCTTATAACACTTCTTGCTTTGGGGGAAGGTTAAGAGACCATCTCTTTTCCAGGTAGAACCTACTGTCTTCTGATCCTTTTGCCTTGGCATCTAAGACAGCTCTGAAATTGGGTTACTTTTGTAAGTGGGTGAAATATTATGAAGTCAAGAGAATTCTGACAAAGTACATACTAAGCTGAGACTTTACTATATTGGACTTCTCTTGCGATTTGTATTGTGTCTTTGAAAGCTTTCAGCTTCACAGTCTCACTCACCGAAGTGGTTGTGGCTTCTCAGGAGCTGAGTGTTTACAAGGTAAAGAGGCCCTTAGATGCCCTGCCTTTCCAGTGCTCTGTTAACACAAAATACCACTTGTCCATGGCTGTCCTTTGCTTTTATTCCCATTCTTTGGATGTGAGTCAGCCCAGTGGTGAGGATTTGGAGCCTTGGGGTTCATGTCTTGCCCTCTTAACAGAAACTTCATCTATGTTGCCTGCCATTTGTGATGCTCCTTGCTGTGACCCAACCCATCAGTTCTTTAGCCTTAATGTCCAGGTCCTCATCAGCACCTAAGCCATCCAGACACACCCACCTGTTCCTTGAGCACTTCTACCATGCTTTAGATACTGCTGTTCTTGGTCAGGACGGCCTTTGTTTTTCTTGGCCAACTAGAACCATACCTCCTGACCCGGCCTTTCTCTTCTCATTGCTTATAACATCAAGATCACTTGTTTATCATTTTCCCTGTACTGCCTTAGCTTTGCTCATCATTTCAAATGTGCATCTCATCTTTCCAGCCAGCTTACAGACTGCTCAGAGATAGTCTTGCTGTTGATGGCATTTACCACAGTACTTTCTGCTCTTCACAGGTATCCAGTTCATGTGTTCATCATTGAGGAATAAGCCATTTTTCTGCTATCACCTGTTTAGTATCTTCTCCCCCATGATAAGATTATATATACCAGTGTTATTTTTTAACAAAAGTAATGTAATCTATGAAACTAACACAGATACAAAGAAAAACATCATTTGAATAAGGAAAGAATAAGAAGAGTCATTTGAAACGAGGTACTGATCCTGTAAATGAGAAACATATACAGAGATACAGATGTCGAAACAAGCATTAATGATACTGTTTTTATTTCTCCCTAGGTGTGCTCGCTCACCTATCTACCGCTCCCGTGAAATGGCAGCCCGTGCACTGGTCCCCTTCATTACCATAGACCAAATACCAAGCACCCTCCGTGCTCTGCTAGACTCACTCCCCAACAGCACTGACCAGTGTTTCCGACAAAACCATATTCATGGGACACTTCTACAAGTAAGTGGAGTGATTCTGTGTGACTTCCATAGGACACCACAAGATGAACTTGAGTTCTCATGTGTTCTTAGCAGGTGAAGACTTGATACACAGGCCTTCAAGTTTATCTGTAGAACTTACTTATTTCTACTTCCTAATTACCAGCTGTCTCCCAAATAGGATTTCATACACCTCAAGTATGAATCAATATACACTGATTTGACAGGTTATCCTGTGCATTAAATTCTGCAACATGCTTTTCCATCAGGTGTGCCTACAGAACACCCAGGCTTTGATGGTTTGAATGAGAATGTCCCCCCAGAGTCTTGGGTATTAGAATGCCTGGTCCTCAGCTGGCGGCACTGTTTGGGAAGATTTAGGACTTGTAGTCTTGTTGGAGGGAGCGTGGTGTCACTGACGGCAGACTTTGAGAGCGTAGAGACTTGCACCGTTTCTAGTTCGCATTCTCTGCTTCCTGCTTGTGGTTCAAGATGTCAGTCCTCAGCTCCCTGCTCCTGCCTCCGTGCCTTCACTCTGCCACCAAGGTCTCCTAACTGGAACTGTCAGCCCAAATAGATCTTCTATAAGTGGTCTTGGTCATGCTATTCTATCACAGCAGTGGAAAACTAGGCCATCTTGCTGGCCCTTGTTTTAAGTAAATATAGAAGTGTGTTGTTCTTTTTACTTAAGTGCGACAAATGGAGGAGAACTCACTGAAATTTTCCTTTTAAAACCCTAACCTGGGAACGGGTAGTGTTGGTAAAATCTATTCACATGGCTGTTGTGGATTGCTCACCTGGGCATGGATGGGGATGGATTTAAATTCAGGTCATGTTACTAGATTATTCTAAACCTGCAGTCTACCCTGCTGATGTGGGAGGCGCTGTGTGAAACGGTTCACAGTGTGGGTTCCAGAGATGGACTGCCTGGTTCTGCATCAGGTAGCCACCCGTCACTACCTGTCCTTCTGCATCTTCAGTTTTGAAATCAATTAGTGCATATAAAGTGCTCATGTACCTGGTCCATGATTAGACATACAGATAGTTATTACCACAGTTTTAATGAGCTTGCCCTATGGTGAAAACTAATTCCCTGTGGGTGAAATGAAAGGTAGATCTGTGTTTCTGTCTTTGTTCCTTGGTTGTTTATATATTTGGCAAAGATTTTACTGAATGCCTACTCTGTACTGTTGTATCATAGAACAGTGACTTAAGTCCTTCCTGGCCTGGACAGCATAAAGAGCAGAAAATAGGAGTCCCAATGTAGCATGTTAAGTGTTGGGTGACATGTGGCAGGGCCATGGGACTTGAATTGGAGAAATCAGGGCAAGCATCTCAGAGCAGGTGGCAGTTAGATGGAGGTTGAAAGCAGTCAGTCAGCCATGGTGAAGAAGTCCCTTGTGCAGAGAGAACATCATAGAGTAACGTAGTAACTCCTGGGACTGCAGCTCTGTTCCAGACAGGAACTCCACTTCAGTGCTTCTCAGGACAAAACACACTGGAAGTCAAAGAGGGCCCAAGCTGGTGTTAGCTTTCAGTGTTGAATTCGACAGTAATCTGAGGTAATATCAAGACATAGGAACCCAAAGCACATACTCCTTTATCGCCAGGGAAGGCATCCTTGCATCCCTTGTAGACCCTGGCAAACTCACCAGCACGCGCGCGCACACACACACACACACACACACACACACACACACACACACACTGTCTCAAAACGCACTTCAGATCATCTGCTCCACATTGTATATATTGTAGGTTTTTGTGGTTTCTTTGTTAGGAAGGGAGTAGCATTTGAGGGCAGGAGTGCATTCCACAGCACCCAGGTGGCAGTCGGGACAGCCTCGGATGTCAGGATGTCAGTCCTCACCTTCTTCCTTGTTTGAGAAGGATCTCTTGGTTTTCTGCTTTGTATACCGGGGTAGTGGTCCACAGGCTTGCAGGGTTATTCCTTCATCACCACGGGCTATACCTCTGGATTTTACCCTGGGACTGGTGTGTTCAAAGCAGGTCCTCACATTTGTATGGCAGCACTTTTACCTATGGAACCATCTCTCCAGTCCCATGTGATCCTTCTAACAAAATCTTACACCTTCTGGGTCCTCACTTCGTTCCTGTGTTAAAGAGAGGCACAGGTTATCTTAACCTTGGAGCCAGGCCATAGAGGCCCAGAGATCATCATTGGCTTAGTCAAACAAGTTGGATCTCTTGGCCCCCAACTCTGCTTCTGTTCAAAGGAAACAGACTAGTGACAAGAAAAGTAGCAAAACAATCTTGAGAGTGTACACATTCAGACAGAATGCCCAAAGCCCCAGAGGTTGAGCCCTAGGCTGCCGAGTGGGTGGAGCCGCTTCTCCTTTCTTCTCCAGGTACGGGTGGGCCTCTTAACTAGATGCCTCCTCCTCCTCCATGGCAGTCCCTGCCTGTTGCGCCAGTCTGCCCAGCAACCAGACATGACCTCCCCCTCGGCATGTGGGCCACCTTTCGTATTCTCAGGGCTACTTTGTTGACTAGCATGTGGAACTCTGTGGAAAGACAAAAAAGCCCCCAATTCTGGGGTTGTACTGCTGTTGCTCTTCTTCCTTAGTGTTGGTGAAAGGCTTATTGGGGGTCGGGGTGGGAGTGAGGAGTCGTAGTTGGATGCTGGGCATTTACTGTGCTGGTCTAACAGATTCCTGTATTTGTCAAGGGTGTTCACTCTGGTTGAAAAGAAGTCAGAGGTGTGTGTGTGTGCAGTATTCTGGTCTGTCTGGACTGTTAGTGTCTCTGCAGGGAGAACATCTAAGGGGTTAAGTCGGAGAGGAAGCTTCAGCTTGTAAGTTCTCTACACAGAAAGCTATCTTTGAAACCAGCACACACTTGCACTTAGAAGAGAGATGTTAAGGACTCAGAGGAGCGATACTCTCCATGGGACTTTCAGAGCCAGCTAAGTAAATGCAAAACTGGTAGTTTTTCAAGAGCAGGAAATCATTTTGTAATCAGAAAACAAATTCCTTACAGAACGTTTTCTTGAATTATACATTTTGACTTCTTTGAAGATGTTTATATAGTCATATCAAACCCCAGAGTATTTCTTCAGTATACCTTAAAAACAAAAATGTGCTGATGCCTGAGTTTTTGAGACTGGGAAAGACTCAGATGATAGGGCATGCAGAATAAGAACATGTGGGTTCATTTCAAAACCAGAGGTTCATGATGGCGGTGCTGAAGTGGAAGGAAATGGCCCACATTAGGGAAGGAAAGAGTGGAGAGCGGGTTCTAAAGAGCCCAGGGTAAATGACATTAAGTCTCAATACAGGAAGGCCCGATAAGAGCCATGGACATTACCTCATTTGGAGCAGCACTGGCAGGCCCCTGTCTTTTAAGTAGAATTAACTGTCTGTTTTTATTGCCAGAATTCTTCATGCTAGGAACTCAGTGTTATTACTAGGTTACTTATCACCCCTAAGAAGTTGCAGTGCCGTTCAGAAAGCTCTCTTGTTAAGACTGTGCTTGGCCAGCACCCCTGAGGAAAGGGTTGTTCTGATTCTTGTGTACTTCACTAACATTTTGGTGTTCCATAGAGAAGTCTGCAGTCTCTGAGGGGAGAGTTTCAGGTTTGTTCGCCCACTGTGTCTTTTGGTCAGGCTTCTGACGGTGTAATAGAAAAGATGAGCCTTGCTCTTGTTGTTGTAGAGCTCCTTTGTAAGTAGACAGGCTACGTAATGGAGCTTGCCGGAGGGTGAGAAGACCATTTGTGTAATTATCCTAGAATATTTGTCAATATCCTAGACAAGGTTTTTCTTCCATCTACATAATGGCTCAAGTGCCGCACATCCCTTGGTGTCAGAGTACAAGCTGCATTTCCTACCAATTGAAACCCACACGTTTCTTTCTGATTTGCCAACAGAACATGTCAAACACCCAACTGTTTTATCTTTCTCTCCAATTTGGAGACTTGGTTTCTCCACTTTGAGAATTCTGAGATAGAAAAGGTCCTCTTTTCCTGTCTGTGGAGCTCAGTGGTAGCACTGTCTACTTGTGTGGCACAACATACTAGCCAGGGACGGGCTTCAGATGGCCTAGGTGGACAGCTTAGTTTACCATGAAAGTAACATTTAGACCATTGGTGAGTTTATTCATGCTCTTAGCACGCCCACAGAGTAGCCAGACAGGTGTCCCTTCATTTCCTCCCTCCCGCCCAGTTGACATAACCCAGAATGGGTGACTTGTACAGAGCCACAGGTAGTCAGCAGTAAAGATGTGCCTCACTCTAAAGCCCATGTTCTCTTTATAACGGGCTTCCTGCCTGATAGCTGGTGAGAGGGACAGCTTCTCATGACTAGGACATTAAACCAAGAACCCATCTCTTTTTTGGTTTCATCTGTTATACCAGTTGGTTGGTCTCCTTAAATTCGGGGTGTTGTGATTCCTCAACACTGGAAGCAAAGTGAGACCGCCTGTGTTTCAGAGCTTGTCAGGGAAGTACTAAAACCCAGAGAAGATACAATGGAAAGGATGCATTGTCTCTTTCCTCCCTCCTCTTTCCTTTTTCTCTTTGGTTTTCTACCTAAAACTGGAACAACAGGATTCTCCCAGACTGTAGCTAAGTCACAGCAACCACACCCTCTGTCATCCCTAAACCTTGGACTTGAGCAGCAGGAGGAGTGATGGATCTAGGAAAGGGTGGGGCCACCAGGAAGCTGTGAAGATTGAGTCAGTAAAGCAAACCCAGCATGCCTACCCGTTTGAGGGCCTGTGGAGTACGAGGAGGAGTTTGCCCCTGGGGCACTTCCCTCCCAATGTGGGGAGCTCAGTGAGCTCCTTGTGGGCAGGGACAGAGGAGTGAGTGAAGCCGAGGTGGAAGACAGACAGACAGACAAGGGCTGTGGACATGAAGGAAGACATAAATGAGGCCCTTTTGGCTCGAGTCAGGATCTGCACACAGATGGGAGCAGCAGAGCAGGACTGTGGCAAAGACAGCTGAGGACTTCAGCAGAGGGTGATCTTGGAATGACTTCCTTCAAAGACAAGCGGGAACTCGAAAGACGTACAGGGGGACCAGTTTAGCTAGGTGTGTAAATTAGCAGCTGCTGTTGAGGAGGAGGAGGAGGAGGAGGAGGAGGAGGAGGAGGAGGAGGAGGAGGAGGAGGAGCGATGGATCGCACGAGCATCCTTCAGTGCTTTCCCAGACCCAAGCAATAGAAGGAAGTGGAAGATCAGAGTAGAGACAGCCTTTCACTAATACTGTTGCATCAGTATTTATAATTAAATACAATTTAAGAGTTATTTCCATCTTTTAAAAGTATACCCGTAATAGACAGCCTGGACTTTAAGAATTTTAATAGCTTTTCCATGTTTCTCAACAGTACAAAATTGTGAAACCTAAAATGTTCAAGTTGTCCAGAAATGGAATAGTACTTGATGGATCCCATTTGGTGACCTGTGTCCATTGTTTATCTTATGCTCAGAAAATACCATTTCAGATGGAAAAACAAAAGCATGAAATGATGCTGATGTTGTAAGTTGTAGATGGATTGCTTGTCAGTACGCTTTGTTTCCAGACTGAGTCCGACTTCACTGAGAACACGTTTGTGACAGGTGCTCAGTTTGTTCTCTCTCTGAGCACCTGTGAAAGGAGCACAGCTAAGGTGGCAGAGGCCTTCCCAGTCCAACAAGGGCTCTGCAGAGCTCTGCCCATGTGCTGCGGGGGTCACGGTCTCTGCTGAACCTATAGTTCGCAGAGAGCAGAAGTATAGCAGAGGGCTGGAGACTCCCAGAGGTCACCTGCAGCAGGGGTGGCAGCATCTGTTTTAACCTGGGGGCAAAAGAACAATTATTGTCTGTTGCTTTGATGTGAAAAGCATTGAATGGCACTGGGCTCTTTTTAAAAAGTTAAAGGAAGCCCTGGACCAAACTTAGCTTTGGCAATGCATTGCTTTCTGGATATAAACCCAGAAAAGTCATTTTTAATTAAAATACTACTTTTGGGGATAAATTGATCCTTTCCTTATAAACATGTGAAAGGTTTTATTTGGTGTGTGTTACTTACAGAGCCTTCTCCACCTGTTGGGAGCTATCTCCCAGCTGCTATGTATGCATGACAGGCAGCTCCCAGTTCCAGAGCACTGGCTGTCATACGTGGTCGTTGTTCCCCAAGCAATGCCCTCCTGTGGCTTTGTAATGCTCTGAAGGAAGACCGAATGTAAGTCAAGGGTATGTTGAATTTACAGGACGTCACTTCATGTTTCCCCAGGGGTTTGTTACTGTTTGGGATTAGAATGGAGAGAGTGTACCTATGTGTTCCCTGTTTGCTTTGTGTGATATGTCTATTGGATGGACGGTTTACCACTTACTGAGTACCTACAGAGGTCCTTCTCGAAGGTGTATATAATTCCTGTCCTGCTGATGAGAAACAATGAGGGTAAAAGACTGAGATGTTCCCAAAATTATACAAGTATAAATGGTAGCAAGTAGATCAGGAGTTCAGTTCTAGGCTCCCGTGAAGCTTTTGAGCTGTGCTCTTAGCTCACAGTATTAGACTGTAATATGCTACATGCATTACACTCTGTTATACTGTTTTATATATGTGTACATGTTATATATATTATCATTGTCATATTATACTGTATTATAGTGCACTACGTCTGTGGATGAGGAAAAGGATGTTTTCAGAGAAAAATGAGTCACTGTGGGGCCTTCAGGGTCCCACCATGGGAAATTGACATTGGCTGTTGGGTTGTTCAAGTGCTATTGATTGATTAACACTAGCTTTGTCTCAAGTAGGCATATGGAATACATCAGAGAAAAGAAGATCCTTGTTCAGGAATATGAACTCTCAGGGATGATGATGATGTGGTTAAGTTGGCAGAGTGCTTTCCTAGCATGCCCAGAGCACTTGGATTCAATCCCCAGCACTGAATAAATCTATAATCCCAGCACACAGAAGCTAGAGACAGGAGGATCAGAAGTTCAGGGTCATCTTAGCTACATAGTGAGTTCAAAGTCAGCATGGGCTACATAAGGCCCTGTCTCAAAATCCAACAAACACAAAAAAATCAGCTTTCATGGAGCTAATATTCTTATAGCAGGGAACTTGGGGGAGAGACAATAATAAATAATAACATAATACTCACTATAATTTATAGTCCATATAGTAGGTAAATTATGTAGTTTCTTGGAGGCTTTTAATTGTTGTGGCCAAAAAGGTCAGATAGACCAGAGGAGTCCGAGTGAGCAGGAGCAGAAGGCAGATGGCAGCTTTAAATAAAGGGTCAGAACAGTCGCTGTTGAAATGATGATGTTTGAGACTGGAGGGGACTAGAAAGTAAACACTGTTTCTCCTCAAACTGCACTGCTCACATAGATTCGTAAGTAGGTTTGCCAGATGTGTGCCTGAGACTGTCTTTTCCACAGAGAAGGGCCAACAGAGTGGACGTGGTGGATGAACAAGGGTAGGTAGGATGCCACAGTTTAGAAACCCCTCAAGTGAAACCCCATGCTCTGGATTCATGGAGCCTCTCTGAAGCCCTGTTCTTCTAGGAGCACAGTGAGTCGGTTCCAGAAAAGAGAACAGTAACTGTTACATCACTTCCTCTGTGCTCCAGTGTAGCCTTTCCATGTACTTTCTGTACCTGGGCCTGTGAGACAGATGTAGAGTGAACTGGAGAATGTCTCTGCATTTGTTTAGGGAATATTTACTGAATAGTTTTTAAGTGTAAGTAGTTGTGCCAGGTACCAGGGAGGAAACAAAGAAAAGTTTGTTTATAACATGGTCTCCACCCTCGAGAAGGGACTTCATGATCCTCTCTGAAAAATGAACTGTCGACATTGCAAACAGCTACACAGGAGTGTGTGGCAGCAGATGGTGTGTGCCCAAGGAATGCTGTGGTCACACACCGAGGTAAGGCCAGGGTGGACTGGAGGGAGTGCGAAGGCTTCGTGGACCGTGGGGCTTGAGATAAACCAACAGCAGAAAGACTTCGCATGGGGACCGTGTGCTTAGACAGTGGGGGGTTTCAGGGGTGCGTTGAGGAGACTGTGATCTGAGGGAGGTTAGAGGTCAGCATGTGAAAGACTAGAAATGATAGAAGAGATGTTGAGCTTAGAAAGCTGTTTTAGGAAAACTAATGTTGTATATTGAAATCATAGTAGACAATGTGAAGGTTCCTGTGAGTGTGCTGAGCGTGTGCATGAGAGCATGTCAGTTGTGAGTTTTGACAGTGCTTCACCGAGGGTCTGTAGTCAGCCACTGCCCTCCCACCCTCACGGGAGCCGTCCTTCCCTCGGGTTCCTCAGCATGGCTCCTGCCCATCAGTGTGTTATCCTGTGCACCTGGGTCGTTTGGAATTCCATCCTTTCCCTCAGACTCCATCAGAAACTCAGTGAGTCTGCCAAAGAACACTGGTACACTGTCTGAGACAAAGAACGCTTTGACCATCCCCAGGGGAACTTGAAGTTCATAAAGTGGAAGGAGATATAGGATCCGCCTAGATAGAATAATCTAGTACTTTTCTAGTCCGTTTTCATCCTCATCTTTCCAGCCCCTCCTGCTCGTTCCATTGTTACTGTTTTGAGATAATTCTGAGTACACTTTAAAAACCCATCAGAAGAAAGCAGCACACTGTATAGAGTGTGGGCTCTGTCACTTCCTAGGACTCTTGTCAGATAGCTCGTGGTATATGGGCCCCTCATGTGATGGAGATTTTGGGGAGGGGTTCCCCCAGCCCATAAAAATGTTATTATTTATTGTTTGTTTTTAGAGGATGTCAGCTAACAGGCAAAAAGTAATCCCTCGTTGCTTTTGTTGGTGTAGTATTTTGAGGAATTGCAGTGTGTGTACTTGTTCTATAGACCTTGGGTTCATTTAGGATACCCACTCTATTTCAGTTACTAAGAAATTGATTGGCCTTTAAAAGAACTGTAATTGAGGATACTGAGTTAATTTCACAGTCACCCTAGAGCAGCGGTTCTCAACCTTCCTAACGCTGCAATCCTTTAATACAGTTCCTCAGGTTGTGCTGACCTCCAGCCATAAAACTGTTTTCATTGCTACTTCATAGCTGTAATTTTGCTACTGTTATGAATCATAACGTAAATATCCAATATGCAAGGTATATGATATGTGACCCTCAAAGGGGTCATGACCCACAGGCTGAGAACAATTTCCATAGAGGCTTACAATAAAAGGAGCCCATGAGCCTAAAGAAAGATTGAAGGAAATAGAGCTTATTTCCTGATGTAAAGCACATGGTTTTCTCCCCTTTACCTGGTTATCTGCTTTTTGTTGAAAACCTTTGCTCCATGGTACCTGTGGATTCCCTCTATCATCCTGCTGGACAAGATGGGATACAGCTCTCTTAAATACTCATGGCCATGAAAACCTCCCTCCTGTCCTAGGAACAGCCTGCGGCTCGGCAGGCTGATGAACTCTGCATAGAGACAGTGAGTAGGGACTTCAGAACTCAGACTGGAGGTCAGGTGGAAGCTCCAGATTTCTCTCCTTGCCCCGCCCCCAGCCCCACCCGTCCACACACACACAGAAGCACTGTGAACACAGAAGCCAGCTCCTTAAGACCTTACTTCAAGTCCTGTCCCAGCCTGCCTCTGACCCACTTGTACTGTGTTTTCTTGAGACCTAGGTTTGCCCTCCTCAGACTCGGGGAGCTCAGTCCATTTCTAGGTTCTGTGTACCAGGGAGAGCTTTAGGAAAATGATGCGGTTAGAGTTCTCTCTCTTCGACTTGAAACCTGGATGCGTTGCTGGGTGTGATTACTGTCTGTCTCGCTGAGCCTCTCCTGGGTAGGAGGTGGGAACTGTGGGTAAATTTTCACTAAGAATAGGGTTCTACTCAAAACATGGCCAAGACATCCAAATTTGAACTAAACCATCGCTAGAGTCCCAGATTTTAACCCTCAAAAGGAGACTAGATAATGATGCTAAAAATACTTGATGGAAATAGTAATCATAGTAATTTTATTTATTAAAAGGGTCTCTTAAATGTTATATGGACCTTATATATGTAAATATCCAGAAATCCAATAAATTTATAATTTGAAAAATGTTAGGATATATGAAAATAAGACTTTAAAATAGGCCGGGTGGTGGTGGCGCACACCTTTAATCCCAGCACTTGGGAGGCAGAGACAGGCGGATCTCTGTGAGTTCGAGGCCAGCCTGGTCTACAGAGCAAGATCCAGGAAAGGCGCAAAGCTACACAGAGAAACCTTGTCTTGAAAAACCAAAATAATAATAATAATAATAATAATAATAATAATAATAATAATAATAAACTTTAAAATACATTCTTAATATCTCTTTTAGAATTTGTCAGATAATTATTTTGCATATCCGTGAGTGTGTATGTGTGTGTGTGTGTGTTTAGATAGTCCTGGGCATGTAACTTGGTGGTTGAGCACCTGCCTAGCATGTTGGGACTCTGTTCCTAACACTGCACATGGTGGGAAGTGCACTAGACATAGTACAATGGAGCTTTTATTTTGGATAAACTCGTGTTTTTGGAAAACTTCATGTAAACAGGGTTGCTAACTGAGCTAAAAAAGTGTACTTGCAAATATTTAGGTGGTTTTGTTTGTTTGCCAAATGATGGATGCCTTCCTGCCTCACTGTTCACTTTTTTTTTTTTTTTTTTTTTGGCTTGGAAATTGGATGTGTTACGTGCTTGGATTGGCAGCTGTTAGACGTGTGCAGTGTGTGATGGTTTATCACTAAATGACACTCACGATGGAGAGTAGTGCCTGGTTAGACGTGTGCAGTGTGTGATGGTTTATCACTAGATGACGCTCACGATGGAGGGTAGTGCCCGGTTAGACATGTGCAGTGTGTGATGGTTTATCACTAGATGACACTCACGATGGAGGGTAGTGCCCGGTTAGACGTGTGCAGTGTGTGATGGTTTATCACTAGATGACGCTCACGATGGAGGGTAGTGCCCGGTTAGACGTGTGCAGTGTGTGATGGTTTATCACTAGATGACGCTCATGATGGAGGGTAGTGCCTGTTTTTTTCTTGGTCTTGTTCTTATTTGGGATGATTTTGAAATCTCTCAAATTTCTAGTGAAAGGAGGCATTCTGCTTGACAGCCTAAAAATTGAGTTTCTGCACAGTGCTCTAAAGTTGTTTTCCTGCAGTCACCTTTATAGCGAGTGGGTTTAAGGGGTGTGTGTGTGTGACTCTGAAAAGTTTTTAAGTGCCAGAAAATCGTATCACCTCTGTTAATCTTCCAAGAAGTCAGTGTAATTAACATCATCTATGTGCTGTTTGACACCCCTGCCCCCAGTGTTCAAGTATTTAAAAAAGCTTTATTGGTTATAGACAATAAGTTTATACTCATTTGTGGCAGATAGCCTTTTCTTTCTTCTTGGACAACAGTTTCTGACATACAGTGTCAGTTTCCTGCTTAATAATTGATTGTTTTCAGTACTAATCTTACAATGGAAAGTAGTATTCATTGATCAGTTTATTTGAGAAAAATTTAAGTCATCATCAAGTCTGATGATTAGAGATATTTAGAGAAAAAGATACATGATGGTAATTTATGTTAAAATTCATGATTGAATATGCACATTGCACGGGCACGCACGGGGGCCTGCACACTTTAGCACTGGACACCAAGCCCTTGTTTGTAAAGGAGACTTGGAGTGAATTAGAGATGTAACACAACCCACAGCTATTAACCCAAAGGGCACAGGTGGTAGATTTCTGATGAAAGTCAGCAGCAGCGCCCTTCCATCCCAGGTTCATGCTCCCTGTACCCAGGACGCTGTTCCTCCTCACAGGAAGATGGTACTGCTCTGCAGAAGCGTCTCCAAGGTGAGGGAGCTGCCTATTGTGGATCAGCGTATAACTTACTTTGTCACTCTTCCCTGTCCTCCCTTTTTCTGTTTATTGTTTCCTGAATTTTTACTCTTCTCCCCAAGGAAATGAACACAAATGAACAGACATGCACAGTTCTGAGCTGTCTGTCCCCTTCAGACTTAAATCTAGGTATCAGGTGCTTAGTCACAGCGAGTCTTGTCATTTTAAAATTCATATCAGGAAGGAGAGAATAGCCTGTTTGTGGCTTAAGTTTTTTTCCTCGGTGACTGTTCTAGAGGTAGCAGTTTGCTGTGGTCGTTTCTGTGCACCTGGGACAGTCTGGAGAACCTTACTTCTCAAGAATTGCTGGGTGACCACAGTGCTGGGCATCACTGAAACTATTAGAAGTCCCGGTCCCTGGGCCACACTAATTCTTTTAAATCAGAGCCTGTATTTTCACAAGATTTCCAGAACATGCTTGCTTGCTTGCTTGCAGTAACAAAAGTACTGGGCCAGGACTGGGACTGCCACTCAGTTTGTAGAGTGCTTGCCGAGCATACACAGGCCCTGGGTTTGATCCCTCACACCATATAAACTGAATGGTGGTGCTTACCTGGTGTCTCAGCATTCAAGAAATGGAGGTCTGAGGATCAGGAGTTCAAGATCATTCTCAGCTACAAAGTGAGTTCGCGGCTAGCCTGGGCAGCAATCTGTCTTTAAAAAAAAGTACTAATCCACATGGACCCTTTCAATATACTGCGCTGGAGCCAACCCTGTCGTTAGGTGCTTAGCCCTGAAGCCAGCATGAGTAGTTGATTATGCCTTTGTTGCTTGCCTTACATGCCAGTTCATTTGCTGCCCCTGATGTCCATAGCATCTTCTAGCACTACCAAGAAGAGTTGCACTTCCCTTGTGTGGTATCTCCCAAACACCTAGTGCTAAGCACTAGATCTGTTTGATTTCCCCAAGAACCAGTTTTAGTACTTGGTCATTTCTATGTGGTGTTTTATTTTATGTTCAGTAGTATATATTTTTATCTTTATTTCTCTTTCTAGACTTTTTCTGAGTCCATTCTGTGGTTTCTTCAACTAAATTCTTAAGTTAGGCAAATATTTCATTAATACTTTATTTTTGATATACACATTTATGGCCATTCCTTTAATACCATTTTGGCTCCATCTCACATTGTTGCTTTGTGGTACTTCCATTCCTGTCTAGATCTAAATATTTGGGACTTTATATTCGGACTTTTTTTTTTCTTTAATGCATTACTACTTTTGTTTAGAAGTTTAAACATTTACATAGACATGTCATTGTTAATTTTTCTTAAAATATTAACTGTATGGTCAGAGGCTGTCTCTGATGATAACATTCCTTTTTCTGAAATTATTGAGGCCGTTTTTGAGGTATGATAATATGATTATTTATGAATTGTATATTTTGAAGACTATGCTACAGTTAGCTTACACATTCTTACCTTTTCAGCTGCTTGATAGCAATGTGAGTTGAAAATTATAAGCAACATGAATTTTTGTAGTTCTTTAATTCTGTACACTTTAGCAATGTGCATTGTCTAAGAAAATTTAAGCAGTGTTCTTAATGTCTGAAATTTTCATGATTTTTTTTAATGCTGTTCTTGGAGAATTGTTCTTTTATCACTGAGTAATGTCTTTTTTGTCTCTATACCTTTTGGGGTTGTATGCTAATATGCTCTTTTTGTTTAATGTTGAGATTGCTAAAACAACTCTCTTCTGCCTAAGTTTATTAAATACATACACACACACACACACACACACACACACACACACACACACACACACACATATGTTCATGTCCATTCATTCTCTCTTGTTAAATTACAGTTATAGTTGTCCTTTATAAACAGCATAGATTTGATTTCATTCTGTATTTAATCTGAGAGTCACTGTCTCCTTTTTGGTAAACTTTTTTGGTTAGGGTAGTTTGAGGTTTACTACAGAGTTGTGAAGACATTACAGGTTTTCCCACTGTCACAGTCCTGGACTATTATGGGATTTGTCACACTCATCAAGTAATCGGCTCCTTACTGTAAACTGAGCTGGCATCAACGGTCTCCTTCTCTGGTCTTCATCTGCTGGCCTTTCTGTCTCAGGAGTCCATTCAGGTGGCCACATTACCTTTGGTTGTCCTAGCCCCTTAGCCTCCTCTAGTCCATCCCAGTTTTTCAAGGGCTTTCCTTGTTTTTAATGACCTTAATATAAACTGCTGGTCAGAAAGTCCCTCCACTTGAGTTTGGTTTTTGGGTTTTGGGGCTGTTTTGTTTTGTGGCTAAGCTAGGGATTAGGGTTTGGGAAGGAGGCAACAAAGATGGCTGCCATTTGCCTTATGGGAGATATATATATATCCATATAAAATCAAGGATTATAGGCTGACACATGCCTGCATGGCTCGTCACTGCTGCCGTTAACCTAACCCCATGGCTTGGAGGTGATGTTTGCCAAGCTTACCTGCTGTTGAACCCCTCTCCTCCCCACTCTTCCACTCATTAGAAGGATGTTAGGAAATGCGGCCTTTACTTAGGGGTAGAGGAAAGGAGTTAATTTTTGTTTCTTAGATGTGGATATGTTCACAAATGTGTAATTCTAATTGGAAAATGTCTCTTCTCCATTAATAGATATTTTCAACCATTTATTTACATAAGTATAGACTCATCGGTATTTATCATTTAATTTAAGTTTTAATCCAGTATTATATCATTTATTTTGTCGCCCAGATGGTCTGGCTTCAGCCATTGTAGGCTCAGGTTGGTTCTTGTGTCCCTGGAGACTTTTTTTTTTGGGTCACCAGCTCACACACAAAAAAAGACATGGAGACTCATTAATTGTGAAAGCTTGGCCTGTAGCTTATGCTTGTCCCTCTAGCTCTTATAACTTAAATTAACCCATTGCTATTCATCTGTGTTGCCATGTGACTCGTGGATTTTACCTTTCCTCCTACATGTCTGTCCCTCTGCATGTGCTGGTGACTCCACCTTTCTTCTTCCCAGAACTCTCTCTGTCCGGAAGTCCTGCCCATACCTCTTGCCAAGCTATTGGCCATTTAGCTCTTTATTAAACCAGTCACAGTGACAAATCTTCACACAGTGTGAAGGAGACCATTTTTGAAAAGCATGTGATAATACTTGTTAAAAATTGGGTTGTTTCAGCTGCTTGGGGAGGGTCTGAGTTCAAGACTATGCACCCGAGAGTGTGTGCACTGATAGTTTAAATGTCACAAGACAGAGGCGGGCAAGGACAGGTGCTTTCTCAGTGGTGTCTCCTTATACCAAAGGTTTTCTGGTTGTGAAGAGACAGACAGCAGACACAGAGAAGGGCTGTTTTGTTTTCTACAGGTGCACCTCAAACCATACTGTAAGTGTTGGCTCTGGGGCTCCACCATTGCTGGTCTGGCTTCAGGGCCAGTGTGCTCAGAAGTGGCTTGCACAGGGAGGTGGCTTGCACAGGGAAGTGGCTTGCACAGGGAGGTGGCTTGCACAAGAGTGGCTTGCACAGGGAAGAAGTGGCTTGCACAGGGAGGTGGCTTGCACAGGAGTGGCTTGCACAGGGAAGAAGTGGTTTGCACAGGGAAGTAAGTGGCTTGCACAGGGAAGAAGTGGTTTGCACAGGAGTGGCTTGCACAGGGAAGTAAGTGGCTTGCACAGGGAAGAAGTGGTTTGCACAGGAGTGGCTTGCACAGGGAAGTAAGTGGCTTGCACAGAAGTGGCGTTTTTTGAGTTGAGCTGTGAATACTAACACAGATCTCACAAAATTCTCTTGCAAAATGATTTGCTTGCTTATGCTTTGTTTTCTTCCTCTTTCTGGAGCCTTTGCTGGGACAAGCTCTTAGTCTGTTTCCTTTGCTGTCTTACCCTGTCAGCAGTTCTGTACACAGGATTAAAGGGATACCGCCATTTCCTAAAACAGAAGTTCAAGAGCTTTACTGCCCAGCAGAAGGAAGTCAGATATTAGGTATTCTGTTCTTTGGGATACAGATTTTCAGTGGCCCACTTTGGGACTTGGTGTGTAGGAAATAAAAATGGTTACAAATTATCTTTGCATAAAATTCTGTTGTAGTTCATTGGTGCTTTGCATGAACAGTCTTTTGGAAAGAATTTCATGGAAGGTAGACTGTCTGTTGTCTTCTAACCAGATGGAAAGGAGAGTGATGGTGAGCTGTCTCCACAGTCACCACGTTCGTTCTCTTCCTTCCTCTCTCCTTATCCCGAAAATCAAACCTAGAGTCTTTATGTGTGGACAAGCGCTGCGCCTCCACTGCCTTCTCAGCCTCATGCTTCCCATGTCTGCGATGTAGTGATAATGGGGAATTGCATTCTTTTCCAGTGTTGGGTCAACCTTGTACTGATCTTACTAGTTCCCTTCTTAATTAGTGAATCCAACAAAACATTTTTTTTTTTTTTTTTTTTTTTTTTTTTGGTTTTTCGAGACAGGGTTTCTCTGTGTAGCTTTGCGCCTTTCCTGGAACTCACTTGGTAGTCCAGGCTGGCCTCGAACTCACAGAGATCCGCCTGGCTCTGCCTCCCGAGTGCTGGGATTAAAGGCGTGCGCCACCACCGCCCGGCCCAACAAAACATTTTATACTTGTTCATTTTATATTCATCTACAAAGAATAAGCGTTTTACCTTCATGAAAATTAGGCTTTAAAAAGGTTAGTAACCCCATTACTTTATATATTCAATATAAGGCCAGTCAAAAATGTATTATACCATGTCTTTTACTGTATTATTTTCTCTAAGTAATTGCTGAATTAGGTTTACTAATATTTTCTTTAGGTAATTTATGTCTAAGAAAAAATGTTTGAACAGGAAAAATATTGCAATCCTAGAGAACAGACCTAGGGCTTTTCGGATTTTAGGACAGCACACCACTCTGACACTGAGATATATCCCCAGACCCCAAGTCTGTTTATTATTATTTGTTGTTGTTGTTGTTGTTTTATTTTTTTGAGATAGTGTTTCTCTGTGTAGCCCTGGCTGTCCTTGAACTCACTCTGTAGACCAGGCTGGCCTCAAACTCACAGAGATCCACCTGCCTCTGACTCCTGAGTGCTGGGACTAAAGTTGTACATCACCACCCAGCCACCTCAAGTCTTTTTAAATTCATAATTTTCATAAGAATTCTGAAGCTGTTTGGCTTTTGTTCTTTTTCTTTTTAATATTATTTTTAACTTTTTAAAGGATTAATTTATTTATTGTGATGAATGTTTTGCTGGTATGTATGCCTATGAACCACATATATGCCAGGTATCTATGAAGGTCAGAAGAGGATGTTAAGTGGATGTGAGCCACCATGTAGGTACTAGGAGTCAAAACCAGGTCCTCTGTAGGAGCAACAAGTGCCCTAAATCGCCAGGCTATCTCTCCAACCCCTTGTTCTTACTATTCTTGGGTCATTATTTAAACTGTATGTTGTCACTTGAGAGAGCAGACCCTGCACCTCGACTGGGCAGCACAGTAGAGCTGACCCTGTTGGTGGAGGTGTGGGTGAGCCAGCCCCAAAGTTGTGAGCATGGGAACCAGACCAATGATTCTTTGTGATAAACGCCTGCACGTAAAAATGTGTAAATAAAGGGGTTTTCTGAGTGACTGTCTCTGTCACACTGCAGCTTCCATGATGAGATTTCCCCCTTCTTCCTTTTTTTTTCTCTTAAACTTCCTTTTGTTTTATTTGGGGCCAGGGAAATGGGTGGGATTAGGAGGCATGATGTGAAAGACACAAAGAAAAAATAAAAATAAGTAAATAAACTGCATGTTGTCTACTACATTTAAAATAATGTACACTCATGGTTCTTTTCCATACTCCCATAGCCTTTAACCTTAAATACTCAATTCTGGAATGGTGCTGTAGAGTGATCAAAAGCCATGGAATATTGGTATTTCCAGACCAACACAGTGGAGCAGTTAGGTGCTGCTTCTTAGATGCTCTTCTTTTGTAACATTGGGGTGATCACTGACACCTCAAAATGCAGTTTAGATGGCCTCTTTCCTTTCCTAAAGAACAGCAGAGCAAAATCTCCAGCTGTGGCCGCTCTCACCCCACCCTGTGAGCCTTAGCTCTGGGTGGGATGGGACTTGGGCCTTCACACTGTGCTGCCAACATTCCGTAGGTAGAAAATCCAGAGCTTGCCATGTACGCTCCCCTTCAGCCCTCACGTCACTCAGTAGCAAGTGTAAGGTTGTCTAAATTGAGGAGCTTGTTAACTTAAGTTTTGCTGCTGTAGGAATTTGGTTTTGTTTGGATGTTTTGTTTAATTCATGTGTATGTGATTCTGGTGCTGGGACTCCACGAACACTGGCCTTCATCAGTGGTGTTCATTACAAATAACTCTTCCAATCCCCCTCAGGTTCAAGAAAGAAACTCTGCCTGATAGTCACTTGGAGGCCTTCCGGTTGGGACTGGGATCGAGCCTCGCATGTGTTAAGCCTGTGCGTGAGCACTGAACTACCTCAACCGCCTGGTTTGTTTGCGTTTTCATTACTGACTCTATGAAGCAGTAAGTTAGCAAGTCCCTCGGAACTTATTTGAATAGAGTTCCTGTGCATTAGAAATTATTTCCCTACTATTTTATATCTAGGACCTTGGTTTTTTTTTTAGATATTCGTACTGCTGACACACACTTTTTAGTTGAGCACTTTGAAGGGATTTTACATTGTGAGAAGGTAACCAGCAAGCAACTAGAAGATGGGAGATACGTTTGGATGGATGCTGACAAAACTCAGCACTTCACGTCCAGTTATCTCAACCATCCGGAAAAGATGAGTTGTACGTAGGTGTCAGGCTTGGGTTTTATACTCCATCCCTGGCTCGGAGGGTCAGGGTAGATACTTAAACAACTAGAAAAATTAATACATGAACAACCTGGAAATGGCAAGTGATTTCTTGGCACACCGGAGAAGGGAAATGATAGCAAACACCCTGGCAATTAAGTGGCCAAATTGTGTCTGGAAGTTTGGCAAACAGACAAGTAATTCAGTCCATAGACAGTAAAGGTTTGAGAATTAGAGAAACCTCCAAGGACTAATTTACTTTGTTTGTCAAAGAGCTGATATATTCAAGAGTGAATTCACAAAAGAATCAAGAAGCTGGAAGGCAGTCAGTGATCTCAGAAGACTCGCAATGTGGGTTTTTACTCTTTGTTCATGTTTTATAAGAACACTTTCTTCCTAGACCTTTTTCAATGTAGAGCTGACTCCTTGACAGACAGACATGAGTACCGCTGTCTCCTGTACCCTGAGCGGCCAGGACCTAGTTAAAGTCAGATGGCGTTGTGGAGCTCCTGCTCTTCAGCCAGGGTTCAAACAAGTGTCATAGAATCATCTTAGTTTCGGGGTTGTCAGTAGTGTTAATACAGTGGTTAATTAGGTGTATATATAGAGACTCATCAGGCTGTGTGTACACTTCACAGAGGATAAGTTATATTTCAGTGTTAAAAAGCTTTATTTAGGAACAGTGGTCAGGGTTTAGTTTAGTGTGTTCTGTGATTTCGGGGGCAACCTAGTTTGTATTATATGGGAGGATTTTATTTAAAGCTTTCCTCAAGGAACGAAGCCCATGGCGACTTAAAACAAAGGGTGTATTTTTAAATGTACCTTCAAATCACTGTGTAGATTGTTTGGCACAATTGAAGTCACAGTGGCTAAAAAGGAATATGGTGTGGGCATGATTCTCAGCGCCTACTTCAAAGCAGAGATGGAGTGTTCATTAATCTTGTTCTTTGATGGCGATGTTAGATTTTTTGTTGCTGTCCCGTTTACCTTGGCCTAAGTGCTGGCAATTAAATAGCACAGAGAAGATTACTGGAAAACATTAACTTGTTATTGTTAGTTGACAGCGTGCTAAGGTTGATGGGAAGTAGAGTTGATAAATAACTTCATCTGTGCATTGATTTGCAATCTGCTGAGTTTCAGAGGTGAATCTCATCGTGGGAACTATTCATTATTTACATTTGAAGCTTCTTGTTTCATCCTTTTGAAAAAACACGTAACATTAAACATAGCTGTGATACACCTCTGTTGAAATTTTGTTTCCAGTGTGCCACAGTGAGTTTGCTTCTGGCTTTTGTTTTGTTTTAATTTTATGTTTTTGGATATTATATAAAGATGACACTTCATGTCTTAGAAAAGGGCCTATAATTTTTTCTATTGCGTTTAGTTCATTTATAGCTTAATTCAGAATGGACTTTATATTTTTAATAGGTATACTTTCAGATAAGCATCCTTGAACATTTGTAGTGCTTAATGTGAAGCTTCTATTTGTTTCTAAGAAGGGCATTCTGTGTATCCTTGCCTAGAAGCACCTGCTGCTTGGATTTTGTACTGAACTGTCTGGTGCCATTCGTTAACTATGAACTCTTCCCAGCGTGGTAGTGAGAGAGAACTGGGTCAAACAACAGTCCACAAAAGATAAAAGGATGTTGGTTCTGGGAAATTTAGGCAGTTGAACCAAGTAGAAGTTTCTAGAAATCTAGCCAGATTCCTAAATAGTAGTCACATTCTTTCAGGCCAACATACAAGCCCCAAGTTTTTATTTTCATTTTCATTAACTCATTGTGAGGGAGACTTTAGGATACTGAGCCAAGGGCTAAGGATATTGGTCATCAGGAGAGCACTTACTTAGCATTCCAGAGCCATTGGATGAGATCTTCAACACACACAAACATGTTGAATTTTTAGAGGGTTTTTTTTCTTTTAATTGGATGGTGCTTTATTTAATTCAGTCATTAATGGATTTTTTTAAAGTTTTGTTTTTATTTATGTATATATGTCTGTATGAGTGTGTGTGTGAGTGTGTGTGAGTGTGTGTGTGTGTGTGTGTGTGTGTGTGTGTGTGTGTGTGTGTGTCCATAGAGACCAGAAGTGTACATTGGTTGCCCTGGAGCTGGAGTTATAGCCAATTGTGAACCACAGAAAAATGAGTGCTGGAAACAAAACCTGGGTCCTCTGGAAGAGCAGCTCAGAACTGCTAAGCAACCTCTGCATTCCTCGAGTCAGTCGGGTTGATGTGAGTTCCAAGGACATGCATAGTACTTTGCTGTAGCACAAGTAGGGTAATAATGCGGTATAAAGTCATTCCTGGGGCTTTAAACATGACTGGATTTAACCAACAGATTCTCAATAGAAAAATTAGATTGTCTAATTAATTGTAATTTAATTACAATATTGCTTTATTATTTAGTTACTTGATTAGTATTAATTAATAATGTTATTGCAATAGTAATGCTATTTAAGTCCAAATTAATTGTAATTCCAGACTTAGCATAGCTAGAATATGTAGAATCTTTGTGGCCTAAGTAAGTGAGGCCATTTGGCAAGACATGTCAGACCTCTGTGATGTTAGGACACTGGCAGAGTTGATAGGCTATCCGTGTTTCCCAGAGTTTCTCTTCCAGAGATTGTGATTGTGTCAGACTGAAGTCAGACCCCAGGCTCTTCTTTCTAAAGGGACAACTTAAGTGAGTCTTGTCATACAAGTGTGGAGACAGGTGAGGTGAAGGAGGAAATGAGGGACTATGTCAAAACTTCATTAAGAGACCTGTGCTAAGTCCAGAGAGACAGCGAAGTCAGAGAAGTAGGCAAGATCTCTGTGAGATGAAAGGGCCACACAGAGCCATGAGAAAAGCCTGCAGTTTCCATGTTAGAACAATTGCGTGGACAAAAAGTTTTCCCGGATTTCATTTTATTTCTTACGTTCCAGTCCAAACCTGTTCCACCTTAGGGAGGGTGTTCCTGATCATTCATGTGGAAAGCAGGCAGGGAGCCATGAGTGAGGAGGAAGCTTTTGAAATAGCTCCTGGTGTCCACTTGGCAGATGCAGGGGAAAGTGTCCAAGTCTAAAGGGAGCTGGCAGGAGTGCCCAAGGCAGGGTACAGGAAGCAGTTCAATAGCACGTTGTTTCATGGTCAAGATCAAGGGGCATGAAGAAAGAATTGTGGAAATGAGCAGATAGCAGGGATAATCATAACTGTGTGTCTCACATCTTCTAGGATCCAGGAGGTCAGTGGTGCACATAAACTCTTGATCTCATGGTACCCTCATCTTGATGGTATTACTTCATTCCAGGGCTGAAGACCTAGTGTTGAGAAGGGGTGCCTCTGTCATAGAGATGAGCTAGAGAGGGGGCTTGAGTGGACGGGTTTTCTGACCTGTGGGTGTTGAGAGGATGGAGAAGAAGAAAAGGGCTGCCTGGATGCTGAGCTGAGGAGGAGAGTAGATTTCAGCACCCAAGGAAGAAGCTGTGGGACCAGGAGGAATGGAGGGAGAGGGCTTTGAACTGCACATGGAGAAAGCATGTGACATGCCCAGCAAAAGAGATGGCCCAGCACAGCCTTTAGAAGGAACTTGTACCTCTTTAAGACGATGTGCAGATGTAATGCAGATCACAGCCACTTCAAGCACGTTTTCTGTGGAAAGCGTCAGTATTTTTAAGTCTGCGGGGGCGGGGGGTGTGCAATGTTGAACCTTTTTTTTAACCGTAGTTTCCCTGAGATTTTGGCCTGTGGGCTTTCTCCTTCATGGTGATAGCAGGACAACGAGGAGAACAGTGGCGTTTGGAGAGCCCTGGACTGTGCTTCAGCATCCACTTGGACGTCCGTGTCTGTCTCAGCATCACATGACACTCGGTCCCTTACAGATGTCCTTCTTCACAATCATCACCTGGTGAAGAAGCCAAAATGGGGGTCAAGCTTACAGCACCAGTTAATTGATCATCTAAAGGAAACTAGTATACTGCACCTATATACCTTGTTTGTTTTGTTTTGTTTTTTCGAGACAGGGTTTCTCTGTGTAGTTTTGGTGCCTGTCCTGGATCTCGCTCTGTAGACCAGGCTGGCCTCGAACCCTGCCTTCCTTGTGCTGGCATTAAAGGTGTGCGCCACTGCTGCCTGCCCTCACCTATACACTTTAAAAAAATATTTAAGCTGGACTTGATGGTGGACAGCTTTAACCATAGCACTTGAGGCAGAGACCTGTGAAACCCTAAGTTCAAGGCCAGCATGGCTACACAGCAAGTTCCAAGACAGCCAGGGCTACAGAGAGACCTTCTTGAAACGCCCCACCCCCAGAATCATTTATGTGTGTGTGTGAGTACATGCCATGTGTGTGGTTCCAGAGACCAGGGGAGAGTGTGTCAGGTCCCTTGGAGCTGGAGTTACACGCCGTCGTGAGCTGCCTGATGGGTTCTGGGGACAGAATTCAGGTTCTTTGAAAGAGCATCAAGAACCTCTCTCCTGTGCACTTTGGGTAGATGAAAATTTCGATAATCAGAGAATTCAGAGCATATAATACTAAATGTAGTGTTATAGTGTTGAGCATCGCAGATTTGATGTAGGTGATTTTTATTTGCTCTGTGTGTGTGTGTGTGTGTGTGTAAGTCACAAAATTTTCTATACAAGACATAAAATAATTGACAATTGTCCTGTGATTCAGGTGAGAGAGTCCTCTCCGTTACTGTTACTTCCCTCTTTCTTGTCTCTATCTGTTACAGTTGATTGACTTCCTTTCTTCGTCCTTCCTCCCTCCTCTCCTCCTAACTCCTCTCCCCTGCTTTTCCTTTTCCACACAGTGGGGTTGGCCAGAGGCCTGAGACAGCTCCTTTCAGAGCAGAGCTACCTTGTCCTGTGGTATCTGTTCTTGCTGGGTGGGTAGAGAAGCCATACTTTGTCTCTCCTACCACGTCTAGTCCTGAAAGATCTCAGTCCACTGCCTGGCTCTTTGTGGTATCACATGACCTGACCACTCAGAACATGGCTGCCTGGTGAATGGACAACAGACTTGGGGGTGCCCATTCCTAGGCTGGGCGGAAGCAGTCAGGCTCTTTGTTTTCAAATGTGGGAGAGGGAGTGTAGTATTGGAACTGTGGAGCATTGGGAAGGAGTTTGAGAGGCTTCAGTCACCTCAGATACCTCCATCACCCCTGGGTCTGTGAAGCAGAGCTTCATGGCGGTGTCCCCTGTGGCAGAGCTCAGTTGCCTCTTGTCCTTCCTTCTCTCGTCCATTCTGCGTAGCCTTTTTGGTTTCCTGTAGTTTCCCTGGGGAGACTGTCACTCAGGCACTCTATTGTGAGTGCACCAGGAATATTTTATAATTAAAAACAATGTGATAAAGTACACATAAAATTTGTGGTCTTAAACACTTGTAAGCTGTCACATCAGTTGTATTCAATATATTCACACTGTTGTGCAGCCAGTCTTCAGAACATTTTTAACTTGCAGACTTAAAACTCTGTACCCATTAAACAGCTCCCTGTTTCTCCTCGCTCTCAGCGTGGCATGGACCATTGTACTTCATGTTACTATGAGTTGACCATATTTGAATACTTCATATGAATGAAATCAGGCTGCATTAGAGGTGTACATGCATGTGTGTGTGTGTGTTCATGGTGCTATAAATTCATGTATGTTGTAAATCAGAAATACAGAAAATTTAGCTAAGACAAAGGAACAAAAACAAAACTCCAAACTTCTAACAACCATACTTGTTAAAGCACCTGAAGGATGACCATTCTTATGTAACTCTGCCATACACGTGACGGGGGCGATGATAAGAAGGTTGATGAAAAGCACACTGTCTTGGGAACTTACCGGAGTCCACTATGGAAAGCACTGCCAAGGAGCAATCCTGACAGAAAGTCCCAGGGCCGACTCGGAACACCTGCTGAGCAGAACAGACAGGGATAAGTAAGTAGCAACAGGGTCCGTGCCCGGGGTGGCCAGGTTCTCTCTGTGCCTATTTCAAGGGGAGTCATAAATTGCCCAGAAAAATTAAAACTGCATGCCATTCATTGATCAGACGACAGTTGTTAAAGCATAATCACCAAGCACTTTTCACATCAGGTGCTTTTTAGAGCTCATTTTACCCCGTGACATGCGTTGTCTCATGAACGCCATTTTACATGTGAGGAAAGTAAAGCTCAAAGAGGCTGCAGTCTTCTTAGTCACAGCCTGGCCTTGCCTGGAGCCTGTGATTTGACAGGTCACCAAAGCCTTTCACCTCAGTGCTCCTCCATTTTGGCCTGGGTACTTCCTAGGTATGAAAGGGTGTACTGTGCCTTGTAAAGCATTTTACCAGCATTCCTGGTCTGGACCTCTAGGTTCTGGTAGTTTTTAGGTTGTGACAACCAGAAATGCTCTAGGTGTTGCCAGATGTTCCAGGGGTAACATCATGGCATAGTTAGGACTGCTGATCCAAAGCCAAAAGCTTCTCAGTATGAATCTGATGGGAACCAAGAAGGATGTCTTCTTGTCCCATTGCAGTCTGTCCCAATAATGGCTGAGAGGGCTCGTCTGTGTAAACATCCGTTCTAACTTCAGACCTTCCCCAGGTTGGTCCTCAGAGCCTCCCAGCAGTACGGTGATGGGGAGGCAGAGCAGCTGATGCTTGGGGAGGGCGACTCCTTCTCAGCAGTCCTCGCTCTGTTAGCTGCTTGTTCAACAAATGAGGCCAAGAGAGTAGCTTCAGAAGCTGAGGCAGGTTTAGAGGGAAGACTGCAAACTCCCTCCCAGGGGATCTGAGGTAACAAGCCAGGGAGACGGGCCGGCTGCCCTTCACCAAGCATAGGCCACCTGAGGACTCACCTCCTCTCCCGTTTGCAGCCGCTTTGGTCGACTTTTGTTTTGTTTTTGTTTTTAAGACAGTCCCTTGCTGTGTAGCACAGGTTGGCACTGAATTCATGGCAGCCCTTTCCCTGGGATTACAGATATATACCACAATTAAGTTAACCTTGTGAGTACTGATTGGAAATTGCCTTACATTTAAAAATCAAATGGACAAACTTTCTACTCTAGGAAGATTCTGTTGGACATGGATTACATAAAAGGATAAATAGTAATCAAGGCAACATTTGTTAGGTGCCAAATGAGTGGTTCAGATAATAAATTATATGGGACAAAAGGATGAGGAGATAAGCGTTACCTGGCGTTGTTAGCGAGAACTCCATAGAGGGAGTTGGCGAACTGAGCCTTAACAAACAAGTAGAAAGACAGGAAGTTCTTATCAGAGAGTCTCACTTTGATTGACTCATGCACAGTGCCACTTAGGTGGTTATTGCAATACCATCTGGGTCTCATTATCACAGAATATGCCTAGGAATGATTGAAATCCATTTACAAGTTCATGCATGCTGATCATCCAGAGTTCATTGTCATCTCGGCCAAATGTGATGACTGGGAATCAAAGGAGGCTTGCAGGGTTCCCTTTCGCCGGCTGTCTGCTGCAGTAAGATCTCACAGAATCACCGTTCTCTGAAGTGTCCTCAAAGGAGACTGGGCTCAGGGTTTGGAGAGAACTTACTCCAGCCTGCCTGTATGGCTTTAAGAGAGTGCACAGGCTCGGTGGGTTGTGGAGGCCAAGTTATCACTAAAAGGGCTCCAAGGCCACCTGAAACGTGGCCCCATTTATTGCACAGGCTCCAGCCATTGACTAGAACTGTCGAATTCCCAAAAATGAATGCCACAGATGTTCCCTCTGCTGGAGGGGCTGAGTGGCAAAGGAACAAACAGACTGGGGGAGGGTGACAGGGAAGCCGCCCACATCTCCATTCCTAGGGACTTAGAGCAATCATACTTTTCCTTCCTCCATGTGAAAATATAAACAGTCACTTTATAAACAGTTGTCACTTTTTTACTTTTAAAGATTCAGCCTCTCCCTTTTGTTTACTTTGATGACCTTTGAAATAAGCTACAACTGACAGCATGTAAAAAAAGAAATTCCATCTTCAGTTTTCAGAAAGAGGAGTCTGTCTATTACCACAGGACATGGATTCCAGCAGCCTCCGGAGCTCTGGCTCTGGCCCAGGTGCAGGCTTGAAGGGCCTTAGGGAGTTCCTAAGGCACTTTGTCCAAGTCCCTAACTGGGTGGCTTGGATAATATTCACTAATCAGCCCGAAGACCAGATGCTAAATGCCAAACTATTTTCTCCGATTCAGAATTTTTTACAAGGGAAATATTATAGCTGCTTTGAAACCCAGAAAGTTGTCTATCAACATCACAGCTGTATGTTTCTGTTAGCCTTGCGTGCCAAAAGACAGCGCTGACTATGTCACCCAAGTGCTCAAGAGTGCTGCTGCCCACCTCCCCCTGGTGCCTTTCCCTGGCCTGCTCTTCAGGGACCACTAGGTGTAAAATTAAAAAGCTGAGGCCAGGCAGTGGTGGTGGTGGTGGCGCACACCTTTAATCCCAGCACAAGGAAGGCAGGGCCAGGCGGATCTCTGTGAGTTCGAGGCCAGCCTGGTCTACAGAGCGAGATCCAGGACAGACACCAAAACTACACAGAGAAACCCTGTCTCGAAAACAAACAAACAAACAAACAAAAAAAACCTAAAAAGTTGAAGGGTAAGTCCAGGAGCCAGGTAAAGTGCATGCACACTTGCCACCCCAGTACTCAGGATCCTAAGGCAGGAGGATCTTAAGTTCAAGTCAGCCTGGCTACATAGTAAGCTTGAGCCATCTGGAAGAAGACAGGAGATGAAGAGGAGGAGGAGGGCCCCACTGCTGTAGAATGAGAATGTCTGAAGAGCCTCCCATTCTGAGTCTCTGAGATGTTCTTTTTTTCTTTTTCTTTCTTTTTCTTTTTAATCTCTTGGTGAAAAATATCACATGGCCACCTGTCTCAGTGATGAGCATGCAGGGTTTCCTTTGGAGTATGGAGTTGGGGAGCACTGTATTTTTTTAAAGTATATTTTGATCTTTGTTGGTTTGGTTCCATGAGTGATGCCCTCTTCCTCTATGGTGATGGGACCATCCTGTCACTTGATGTGGCAGCATCACAACTGCACCTGCCGCGGAGTGGCCTCCACACACGCACAGTGCGTGGAGAAATGCTCACCAGCTGGTTAAGGTTAAGAGCAGTGCTCTTGTGGGAATTTTCTGGGTTTTGTTTTGTTTGACTGACATTTTGAGATGGGGTCTCTGTAGCCCAGGCTTGCCTTACACTTGTTTTGTAGCTGATAGTGTCCTTGAGCTCCCAATCCTCCTGCCCCTACATCCGAAGGGCCAGGATTATAAACAGGAGCTCGTACTCAGACAGATTTTCTGGGTTTGATGTAAGATAATCATGTAAGTTGTTACTGTTAGACAAAACTTGGCAAAAGGTACACAGATTACTTTTTAGCAAATAGAAGGGGGCTATAATTATTTCAAAAGAAAAAACTTAAAAGGAGAATGCATTCTTACTAAAAAGCTTTATAAATTACAGAATTTAAAATATTGAATGTAAAAACCCAACCTCTACTGTTGATAATTGGACAGCAATACAAATATGATCTTAGCATTTATAGTTTCCTTTTTTGTTTAACAGTATGACTTAGAAACGTTCCCAGTAAGAACATATACATTTACAATTCTTTTTAATGGCTGTACAGTTTGGCTATGATACTCACAAGAATATGCCATAGTTTTTCCAACTGGTTCTGTATCAATCGTTTCTAAGCTTTCCTGTTATGATTAATATTGCTGGAGATCATTCTTGAACATGTATTCCTTTAACCACACCTGGAAGTTATGTCTGCAAAATAAACACCTGGAAACACATAGGACGTTGTAAACTGAAGAAAGTACATGTTTTCCATTTTGATAGCCACTGGCAAACTTGCTATGGAGTTGCTTTGCCTAGCTCCCATTGTAAAGTGTAATACGTTATATGTATAAAAACATGCCTTTGCTGGTCAACTTCTAGCTTATTGATGAATTCATAATCTTATTTTCTTAGCTAGTTATTAATTGGGTTTTGCCTTTTCAAAAACTTTCTTTGTCAAATAACTTTGGTTTAAAAATACATTGTTTGGGGCCTGAGAGGTGGAAGATGATCAGGTGGGTGTGTAAGAACAGAGTAAAGGATATAGGTGTGTAAAAATGCCATATGAAACCCTCTGCTTTCTGTTAAGAGGAAAAAACATTGTTATTCGTTTCCTTAAACCTTAGTGAAAGTAAACATTTTCTTGTATGTTTATTGGTTATTTATATTTCATCTGTACATTGTTTATATTCTTTGCTAATATTTACAGTTCCCAAAGGGATGTGCCAAGGCATAGGATATTTTCAAACTGGGAGAGCAGTGCATGATACTGGACATCTGTCAGACATGTGAACCACGAGCTCAGAGTCGCCGTTAGAAACATTAGCTAGTGCCCGCCCGTTGTTGCTGTCAGGACTTTGTAGAATTGACACAGGGTAGCTGCTCTGATAGAAAGTAAGTGTCACAGGAAATGAACATGGAGCAGCAGTAAGAGGAGTCCAGGGTGTGGGAAGTCAAGGGCACATCCATCCATCATTAGTAAGTATTGTGGCTGTTTGAAAGGGAGTCATACACAGAAGTCCTTTTAGCCTAGGTGTATTATTTTTCAAACAGCCACAGAGTTGTTAATTGGGTCATTTGGACCTACTCATTCAATGAATTCAAAGCATTAGATACTTCCTTTGGCCTAGAGAGCACCATGAAAAAAAATATTGTGTGTAAATTAAGTAAGTTTGGAGATCTAGCCCTGCCCCCTTTTTGAGACAAAGTCTCACTATGAAGCCTTAGCTGACCTCTAGCTCAGGGATCTGCCTGCCTCTGCCTCCTACATGCTTTCTCTTATTCTACCCTCTCTAAATATTTTAAGCTCTGTATTATAGTTTTTCAGATATAAACAAGTAATATAAGAATCTTTGGGGTGCTGGGCGGTGGTGGCACACGCCTTTAATCCCAGCACTCGGGAGGCAGAGGCAGGCGGATCCCTGTGAGTTCAAGGCCAGCCTGGTCTACAGAGCAAAATCCAGGACAGGCACCAAAACTACACAGAGAAACCCTGTCTCGAAAAAACAAAACAAAACAAACAAACAAACAAAAAAGAATCCTTGGGGCATCAGTTGACTTCAGCATAATTCATTCTTGACTAATTTTGTTTTAAATTATGCCACCACTGGCATACCTGCTCCTGTATTAAATTAACTTGACTGAATTTCTTGACTGAAGTTGTCTGTTATTTTTATTGGTTAGTTGTGTTTGGTTGGTTGGTTGGTTGGTATTTACTTGCTTGCTTGTTTGTTTGTTTTCATGTATATGAGTATTTTGCCTGCATGTGTAGCACATGCATGTCTGGTGCCCAAGGAGACTAGAAGAGGACACAGGATCCTTTGGACCTGGAGTTACAAACAGAGAGCTGCCATGTGGGTACTGGGGTTTGAATCCAGGTCCTCTGGAAGAGCAACCGGTGCTCTTAACTGCTGAGTCATCTCTCCAGCCTCTACTTGGTTGGTTTTTGATAGGTTTTGCTATATCACGGACTTTAAGTCTTTAAGGATCCAGTTATTATCCAGAAAACTGAAATGGTCTCCTAGCCAGACATAATGACTCGTGCCAATAATCCCACCACTAAGAAGGTGAAGGAGAGGATTGCCACAAGTTTGAAGCCAGCCTGAGCTACATAGCAAGTACTATGCTAGCCTGGGCTACAGTGAGACTTTATCTGATGGGGGGAGGGGTGACTTAAATAGACTGGTTTTGCAAATAAATTGTAATGTTTAAATTTTTACACATAGTTTCTCAGCAGTGAAAGCTAAAAGTTTTTTAGTTTGAACAGATAAAGATTAACTAGCTTCCTTGACATTGCTTCTGGGAGCCAGGTTCCTAATGGCATTGTAAAATGTGTAGCACTGTCATGACCTTTCAGAATGAATGCAAACTCAGATTCAGCTCGTCCTCCCTTCCTAAGTGAGTGTGGTAGAGTTCCTAAGCAACAAGTCCCTCAGTTTAGTGAGTCTTCTTCTTCCAGACAGGAATCCTATGTCCTTGAGCTGTGGGGAAGAATAAGACACAGTTCTTGCTTCGAGGACCTCTACTCTAGGCAAGAACATTGCAGATTGATAACTGAAGACAGACGGGTTCAAAGGACTAGACATGTGGCTTAGTAACAAAGAGCTTGCCTAGCATGCATGAGGATGCTGAGTTCAGTCCTCAGCACTGCTCCCTTTGGAGGGGTGGAGGGGCGGTGGACAAGACGGTTGAGCACTAAGGAAGAATTGAGAGTCTTAGGGAGGGGCACGAGCACAGTAGGCCAGCCCAGAAATGTTTGAAGTTCGGCCCTGTGGTTTAAGTAGAATTCCTATAGCCCAGTTGGAGAGAGTAGAAGGAAAATGGAAAGGGCCAGGCTGGACCAAGTAGCATTTGTTAGGTTGTCAAGAGTGGGAGCTCATCTCCTATGGACTCAGAATAGGCTTATGAAGTGGAAAGGTAAGTTGAGCTTTCAGGGCCCAGCAAGTCCTTGAAGAGGGTTTTGAACTTGTGAGCATTACCCTCAGGGCTTGCCTTTAGGAAAACTGACAGCCATATGTCAAAATAACTATTGGAAGAAAGACATCATCCAGGTGCAAGGTCTTTGTGCTCCTGACCAGTATGATGGGAGAGTTCTAGAAAGGCGGGACATGGTGACTTTCCGCACACTCCTTTAGGGGATTTGTGTGTTTCAGTCCTTCCACGTATGTGGTGTATTCCCAGTGACACACTCCTTAGGCTGCTCAGGCAAGAAGTAGCTTCACCTGGGATTAAGTGTCCTCTCCACATAGCAACAACACTGCTTCCCAAGAACTTCACAGGGATGTGTTCTCTCATCTCATAAACAGGCTGAGGTTTGGGGGAGCAGCCACTGGAAATACTTCCTACCCTTCTCTCTAATAGAGAGTCCATTGTGGGATGATTGTGGGTGGCACAAGCCCTTCTTCTCAGGGATGACCCAGCTCAGGAACTCAAGTGTCATTAAGGTGCTGTTTAAAGCCCATACTCCTCCAAGTCTGTGACAGTGTGACTGGCAATAAGAATCACTTCACTGGGCTCTGTGTACAAGTGGCGTAGGAAAGTGCATGTGCCCAGCAAGCCCAAGCGACAAGAAGGGTGCTCCTGAGAAGCTTCAGGCTACCTACCTGGGTCTCCAGTGTGCCTGAAGCAGAGAGCTAGCTAATCCTGCAAGCCTGGCTGCAGTGATCGGAACTGACGGGTGCTGCTGGATCTTCTCCCTGGCTTTCCCAGTAATGCACGCATACGTATGTGCAGGATCTGCCTTTGAAGTGTTGTTATATCCACTCCCAGCAGTTATGTGATGAGGCATGCTTCTGTGAGTTAGAAAGTTTAGATTCTTCCCTCAGCCATCCCCCGCCTAACCCCCCTTTTCAGTCTGACTTAAAGCCATAAAATACTTCTGCCTGCCTGCCTTTAGTTCTGTTTGTATGAATTAAGTTGACAGGATAAACATTCACATTCCCAGCTACAGGCTGAAACAGTTTGCCTGTTCTGACCAGTGAGTCGATAAAGGGGGGGTGTGGGGGGCTGACATCACCCTATACTGTACATTCCTGGCATAGATCATTTATTTAAGTCCCTAAAAAAATACAGATGTTTTACCAGTCGAAATAAAATCCTGTGTAAACATTGAGCTTGGAAAAATGTGGCACTGACTTAGCTGGGGGGTTAGAGCGATGCAGAAGACAAGCAGGAAGGCAGATGTAGGCGGGTGTCCTGGGCTGAGTGGGATAGGAATGCAGTGCTTGCCCAGTCTATCCTCTGCAAGAGGGAAAGACTGGACTTAATTTTTTTTTTAGCAGAATCCAACTGCAAAAGTAAATCGATTAGCATTTGATCATCATCGTTTAGGATCATTCTATCTACTTACCCCCTTTAGGTCTAACCTTTGGAGTGTCTCTTTTCCTACTAGAGTTGGCCCTTCTCAAGGCCTGCCTAAGCCTGCCCTGGGCCTGCTGGGCCTGCTGGCTCCTGGAGCTCAGCTGCTGTTGATTTAAGGGGGAAACTGGCCTGAAAGTGGGCCACGCTCAGTGAAGAAGAAAACCTGTCTCAGCATCATTGCATTCCCAAACAGCCATATATCATCTTGATCTTGTCCCACACAAGTCACTGTTTTAGTTCCGCAGCATAAACCAGACATACTTTACTAGTGTAGTGTGAGGTTTTATTTTTTAGGGAATCGCCTCATGACTCTTTTTAGACCCATAACATTTATTCAGAATGCATTACATTTGTGCTATGGAGCTGCTTTTAAGATTCTGGGCTGCCCAAGTGGGCCCCATGCTTCCCACAGATGCCTGCACCCACCCCCCAGTCTCTCTGTGTTTAGAGTCTAGGTAGAGGGGGACCCTAACTGCTTCCAGGTTCTCAATGTGGTGTCTCATTAAGGCTTGGTTTTTCAGTGCAAGAAATATAGGATCCCTCCCTTCACTCAGTGCAGCCCCTCAAGGGACCACCCCTCCCTGGGGCAGGGCTGACCAGCCCATGCTTGTGATAGCGGGACATGCATCTGCCAGCCCGGATTAGCTCTGCCTCTTTCTGACTGAGGTGATGTTGGGGGGTGGGGGTACCACAGTGTTGGTGTGAAGGTCAGCGAGGGGCTGTGTAAAGTCATTTCTCTCCTTCTACTTGGACTTTGGTTCTGACCTCACCTTTCCAGGTTTGTGTGGCAAGAACCTCTGCCAGCCGAACCGTGGGGCATACTTATCTTACAGCAACAAAGCTTTCTTCTACTTTTTTTTCATTGATGACACCTCTAAATCTACCGTAGGGACCTGCTATACCTAGAGGTAAACTGTCTGTCCTCTGTTCTAAGGTGACGAGGTGAGCAGAGTTCCCTTTCATCTCAAGAGAATTGCCGTTTTGTACAACAGATGACTGACTAGAGAAAGCATCACATAGATGGTCCCCACTCCACATCTCGGTAAATGAGATCAAATCCAAGCTCAGCCAGTCCCCTCCCTCATTCTCAGACCTGCTGGGATGCCCTTCTGACCCTCTTGAAAGGTAGCCCAGCTTCTTTTTCCCCAGCTGTTGCCCTGCTGGGCAGCCCAAGAAGATCACATGTGTGCTTTCCTCTGTATTCATGCTGCTAGCGTTTAGATGTGGTTGTTGGAGGGTACCACAAAATCAGAATGCTGTCCTGGACAGAAACCTAGAGGGATCATTTAAACTCATGACTCTCTGTCCTTTCCTTTCAGACTTTTGATTCAGTATTAGACTCTGTAAATATTTCATTTTAATTTTGATTTTCGAAAGTTAAAAATAGAAATGAGCAGCGATGGTAATGGGCAGTAAGTAACTCCTGCCGTTCCACTGTGGACAGATGACTTGTGACTTGTTGGATCTACTACAAGTGGATCTTGTGAGTTTTCAAAAGAAGTTGAAAATAGGGACGCTGCTGGTATGTCTCCCAGCTCCTCAGTGTTTTTATAGAGGCACTGTGAAGGCCACGAGGCCTCATAGCACACAAGACTATTAGTCTTCAGTCCCTGGTTCCCACACATCACCTCTTCACTAGACTTCTGCCATGGTCCTGGGCCTCCTGCCTTGTCTACTACAGCCTCCATCCACCCTTGACATCTCTCTCCAAGTCACAGCTCCTATCATAGACGTTTCCCTTGAAGAGGGGACTCTGCTGGCCGCATAAGTTCCATCACGTTGTCTCTGAGGTCTTTCTCAGCCTGAGACACACAGCCTGCTAATCCTCTTGTCAGACAGAACCACTTCTCACCCCTGAGCCATCCCAACACCCTGTAAGGTTAGTAGTCTATTTGAAAACAAATTCAGACTTATGAAAAATACTATGTTGGTAGTATAAAAGATTTCCATATACTTTCCTCTCCTCCCTCCCTAATTTTCTCCTATTAATATTTTCATTTAGTGTGCCACATTGTTACACTTAGCTATCCAATATTGCATATTAAACACTTTTTGAAGATTTTTTTTTAAATTGTTATAGCTATGTGAGTGTGTGCATGTGTCTGTCATGTGTGTCTGGAGCCTGTGGAAGCCAGAATGGTGCATCAGATCCTCTGGAACTGGAGTTCCATGCAGTTATGAGCCTCCATGTGGGTGATAGGACCCTTTCCTTTTCTTTCAAATTCAGTCTCCCCGGTTACATACTCTTCCTTTTACTCTAGCAAGTTTCTTTTCATGACCGGTAAGAATATCAGTCCTTCTATAATGACGTCTTTATTTTCAGAATGGGGTTTATAGGGAGGAGACAGACAAATGCATGCACAATAGGAATGTAATGTATGCCAGATAGGTAGGGGTGTTTGTGTGCGTGTGTGTGTGTGTGTGTGTGTGTGTGTGTGTGTGTGTGTGTGTGTGTGTCAGTATCAAAATAAGCACATCTCTCTAGTCAAAAGAGAAACATTATTTCATTATTTAAACATTATTGTCCCTCTGTTCCCATTAGTGGCTCTTTCTGAAGTTTCAATTACCATCAGCTGCCATCTGAAAATACTAAAGTTCCAAACTGGGCGGTAGTAGCCCATACCTTTAATCCCAGTGCTCCCTAGGCAGAGGCAGGTAAATCTCTGAGTTCAGGCCAGCCTGGTCTACAGAGCAAGTTCCAGGACAGCCAGAGCTATACAGGGAAACTGGGAAAAAAGAAAAGAAAACAAAAGGAGAAGAAAGTTCCAGAAATAGACATATATAGGTTTTAAGTAACGTCTATTACAGTATATTGTTGTCTTTTGTTTTATTACTGTTGTTTCTTTTTTGTTGTGATTAGTGTGAAAGTTAAATTTTTTGTAGAGGTGTTGGGGGCGGTGAAGAGGGAGAAATATACTGTTCAGTAGGGTTTATATAAAGCAAGGTTTCAGTACCCACCAGTGATCTTGGAACATATTCCCACAGAGGGAGCTACTGGACTAGCAAAATGACTCAGCCTAGAGAGTACAAGTGCTTCAGTTCCATCACCAGAACTGGTTGCCAGAAGATGTCCTCTGACCTCTACATGTGTGCGCATGTGCTCTCTGTCTCTCTGTTTCTCTCTCTCTGTCTCTCTGTCTCTCTAAGTAATAACGGAAAAGAAAGAAGAGACTGCCATCTACTCTATTCACTGTTGGGAAACAGAAGAAGTTAAGTTAGTGGACCTAAGGACATAGCCAGTCATTGGTTTACAGCCATGTCTGCCTCCAGAGTGTATGCCGTGAATGGGAGTCTCAGGATTAGACCTTGCTGTCCTATCACATGGGGAGTCATGGGGGTGTGAGGAGCATAGTATCTTTTAGCTGTGTGTCTACCCTGAACACACTTGGTACCTACTGCAAGTGTACAGGGTTCATGGGAGTGTGCCCTGAGAGAGTTAATATTAGAAGAGACACCAAGCACCAGCGTCTGTGCCATACAGGAAGTGCTTGTTGAGTTCCTGCCATGCCCTAGGGTCACAAGCATGAGATCATGAAAAGCCAGGTAGGTGATGATGATGTGCCCATGAGTACTGTTGCAGACTTGGGGTCCTGAGTACTGTTGCAGACTTGGGGTCCTTGAGTACTGTTGCAGACTTGGGGCCCTGAGTACTGTTGCAGACTTGGGGTCCCTGAGTACTGTTGCAGACTTGGGGTCCTTGAGTACTGTTGCAGACTTGGGGTCCTTGAGTACTGTTGCAGACTTGGGGTCCTTGAGTACTGTTGCAGACTTGGGCCCCTGAGTACTGTTGCAGACTTGGGGTCCTTGAGTACTGTTGCAGACTTGGGGTCCCTAAATACTGTTGCAGACTTGGGGTCCTTGAGTACTGTTGCAGACTTGGGGCCCTGAGTACTGTTGCAGACTTGGGGTCCTTGAGTACTGTTGCAGACTTGGGGTCCTTGAGTACAGTTGCAGACTTGGGGCCCTGAGTACTGTTGCAGATTTGGGGTCCCTGAGTACTGTTGCAGACTTGGGGTCCTGAATACTGTTGCAGACTTGGGGTCCCTGAGTACTGTTGCAGATTTGGGGCCCTGAGTACTGTTGCAGACTTGGGGTCCTTGAGTACAGTTGCAGACTTGGGGTCCCTGAGTACTGTTGCAGACTTGGGGCCCTGAGTACTGTTGCAGACTTGGGGTCCTTGAGTACTGTTGCAGACTTGGGGTCCTTGAGTACAGTTGCAGACTTGGGGCCCTGAGTACTGTTGCAGACTTGGGGTCCCTGAGTACTGTTGCAGACTTGGGGTCCTTGAGTACAGTTGCAGACTTGGGGCCCTGAGTACTGTTGCAGACTTGGGGTCCCTGAGTACTGTTGCAGACTTGGGGCCCTGAGTACTGTTGCAGACTTGGGGTTCCTGAGTACTGTTGCAGACTTGGGGTCCCTGAGTATGTTGCAGACTTGGGGTCCTTGAGTACTGTTGCAGACTTGGGGTCCTGAATACTGTTGCAGACTTGGGGTCCTTGAGTACTGTTGCAGACTTGGGGTCCTGAGTACTGTTGCAGACTTGGGGTCCTTGAGTACTGTTGAAGACTTGGGGCCCTGAGTACTGTTGCAGACTTGGGGTCCTTGAGTACTGTTGCAGACTTGGGGCCCTGAGTACTGTTGCAGACTTGGGGCCCTGAGTACTGTTGCAGACTTGGGGTCCTTGAGTACAGTTGCAGACTTGGGGTCCCTGAGTACTGTTGCAGACTTGGGGTCCCTGAGTACTGTTGCAGACTTGGGGCCCTGAGTACTGTTGCAGACTTGGGGTCCCTGAGTACTGTTGCAGACTTGGGGTCCCTGAGTACTGTTGCAGACTTGGGGTCCTTGAGTACTGTTGCAGACTTGGGGCACTGAGTACTGTTGCAGTCTTGGGGTCTACACTAGCACTGTCTTTGGCAGCATCCTGGTGTCTGATGAGTTCTGATCCTTTTCTGTCTGGCAGCTGTAGCTTCTCCATGCTTGGTTCCGGCTGTTTGCAGGCTATCCCAGGCCTGGACTCAACCATACTCTATACCAACACTTTAGGCAAAGTGGGGAGAGAGAAGAGTGGCCTTACGTCTGCCGGCCCCAAGAGCTGAGGAACAAGTGGCTCTTTCCAGAGCTCCCTGGCCTTCTCTCTGAACTTCACACTAATGATTGTCTAGTTTTTCTTGAGTCCAGTGTTAGAAACAACATGTGAGGGTGGTTGTGCATTCCAGTATTTTTCATTCTCAGAAACACTAATCTACTTCACGTTTGTTTGCAAGCCTTTCCTCTCCTTCATCTGTCTTCTCATCCTTCTCCTTTTCCTTCCCTGCCCCAGTCTCGTCCGCTTCTCTGACATGTGCTCAATTTGGGTTGTTCTGCCTCTCCACTTGCTTGTTTCTGCCAGGTTTGCCTACATGCACCTCTGTATCCACTTGTCGGGTGCAGACAGATCACTCTCTGTCCTTGGGGAGTGACTAGGATCGCAATTGTTGTCTGGTTTGTGCCCAGGGTGACAGAATTGATGGGCCCGTAGGCTGACATTCATAAGCCAGAGCTACCAAGCGTTGCAAAAACAGTCTTGTTTTTGCCAAGCAAGGTGAGCAAATATAGGCCAGAGCTTAAACATCCACCGGGAGTTATTTCTGAAGTGATTGCCTCTAAATGAGAAGCATTAGAAACCTCACGGTTCTCTTGACAAGTAAATTCCACAGTCGTGTGTTTTGCTGGTGTCTGCTGATTAATTACAGCGCTGTGACACATGAAAGCCCTGGTGGTTGGTTTAGTGCAGCTGTGTAGAAAAGAAAGCAAGGCCCAGTGACTTTGCCAGCTCTTTCGGGACAGTGGGGATTGAGGCCGAGGGAGGTATTTTTCCCTCTGGCAGTCACCACATAGGAACAGAAGCCCCAGCCAGCCCAGTTCTCCAGGCTCCATGCCGGGTGGTTTGGTCCCTGCAGGCTGTGGTGAGGGAGCAGCATCTGGCCTGGTATGTCTGAAAGAACAGGCCCTTTGTCAGAGAGAAAGTGTCTCGGTGTTCATACAGGGTGAGGAGTACACACTCCTGTGGACTCCTGCTTCAGAGAGAAGCTGCACTGGGCACAATGGCCTACACCTGTAATTCCATCAGGAAGCAGAGGCAGGAGGATCGGATCCTGTTCAACGCCAGCCTCAGCTCCATAGAGAGTTTGAGACAGCCTGGGCTACTTGAGTTCTTATCTCAGGCGGAGGGGGTGGATAATCCGGGCTAGTGACTCATACCTGTAATCCCAGCACTTGGAAGACTGAGGCCCAGACCCGGAGATGGCACTCTGGGTAAATTACTTACATGTGGACTTATCCCAAGAGCTCACATAAAGCCAGAGGCGGCAGCTCATGTGTCTGTAATCCCAGCACTCATGGCAGAGGATAAAACAGAAAAATAAAATAAAATAAAGTCGATTTTCAAGTTCTTCGTGTGTTTCTTGGTACTTTGTTTCCACCACCGTCCTCATCATATGTCGATAATGGAGCCGATCAAAGGAGGCATCTACCGTGAGTCCTTCAGGTCAGAGAACCTTATCTACCCTCCGTCTCATCCGTTCTTCCCCAAAGATTTGTGCTCCTCACAGAGGCAATGTGGGCCGTTGCTGAGTGGAGTCCACACACATTTGCCCGTGGTCTGGTTTGCCTGTGTGGTGAAACAGGGCCACCATCCTAAATACAAACACTAGAGAGCCTCCGGGATCTGCCCTGTCAGATTTTAATTCTGGTATATAATTGCCATGTACGTGTCAAGAGCATGCACCCCATCTGATTGCTGTCCCTTCCCCTGTCTGCCAAGGGAAAGTCTGAGAGATCTGTTACAGACACCACTTCCCGTCCACACAGGCGTGCTGTGGTGTGCCTGCCTCGTTAGCCCACACTGTCGTAATGAACCCAGACTTACGTCTAAACCACTTAGACTCACAGTTCCTTCCTACACGAAGACTTGGAGTTTAGTTTCATGTAAGGCTGCTGGCATAGCAATAATTGCTCTTCTTTGCTCAACTCAGTGTATAGGTTGTTTCTAACTAAGAAACTCTTGAGGCAGATGATTATGTGGTCACCATGATCCCGACCTGGGGAATTGGGTCACGCAGAGCACAGGTGTGGCTGGGCCTTGGACTTCTCACCACTGCTGTATCCTCCCCACCTGACAGCTTTGAGCATGCTTCCCTGTGCAGACCAGAGTCACATTCTGCAGGTGTCTGCTTCCTTTGAGGGGACTATTTTGAGGAAATCTAAAAGAGAGGACCTGAGCATTTATGAAAAGCATTTTCACAGCAAAATATTGCCTTTCTCTTTTCCTGTTCAGGTTTTTCATTTATTACAAGCCTACGTTACAGACTCCAGACACAGAACCACTGCAGATTTTCAGCAGGAGTTGAGTGATGTCACCGCTTGTACCAAAGCCAAACTCTGGCTAGCCATGAGGTATGTAAAAGACCCACGTGAGGAGGTGTCACCGGGTTAGCAGTGTGTTCAAGAATTGCTGTTTCTAGTTGTCAGGAGTTTTAAGTTATTCACATGAGTTTCTCAGACTTACTAGAATATTTTAGACCCTTGTGTTGTGGTTAAGTAAATACTTTTTCTTTTTTGGGGGGGTGGAGGGGGTTGGTTTTCGAGACAGGGTTTCTCTGTGTAACAGTTTCTGACCTGGAACTGGCCTCGAACTCAGAGATCCACCTGCCTCTGCCACCCAAGTGCTAGGATTAAAGGCATGTGCCACCACTGCCCGGCTAAGAAAATACTTTCTTGACAGTTTTTCTATAATTGCTGAGTGATGGGGTCAGAGGTGTGATAAGATTCAACAGTCCGAAATTTCTTACCCTTACCATGACAGCAGTTGACTGGTCTGCATTGTACAAACCCTTCAGAGCCATGGTAACTTACTGCTTAAAGACTCTTTCTTGGGTGACTTGAGCAGGCACTGAACGGGACTTGACATGGAAAGGGAAATCAAAGTTGCCATGGTTAGGTGCAGAGAAGGATAGCGTATGTAAGCAAAGCGGAATGGGCACTTGGCTTCTTCTTCTCTTTTCTTTTGTCTTTCTGTTACCAGTATTTATTCTGGAACTTAGAGTATAAAGGCATGAAAAGAATTTGTTACATGTAGACAATAGTCTTTCTAACACCATGTTCAAAGTCTTGGTTTAGGTGCCCAGCTCCTGTAAGACTGTCCCTGCAAGGGCCTCTGAGTGAGTTGGCTCCGGCAAAGGCAGCGAGGAAGAGGACAGTGTGCCCCCTTACCACAGCCCACGCCATAGCATGCCCCCTCAGCTTTTGAGTTGGTATTTTGGTGTCGAATGTAGCAGCCACTCTTTTTTGTTTGGTAAATGTTGTGCTTCTGTTTACTTCTGTTAGAATCCCCACCCTGTATGGGAAGTCAAGTAATGGGCATTGTGAGGGCCCCAGTCACCCTAACTAAGCACAGCACTGGTGAGCCACAGGCCACCATCAGTCAGCCTGTGGATCCGCAGACAGATGCAAAGAAAAGAGCTAGACCTGGCTCCTAGAAGGTTCGAAAGATGAGTAGACCACGTGTTTCCATTCAGTGTTTTAGGTATGGTAACAAGTGGGATACAATGTAAGCAGTCTAGGCATGACCCAGAGGAGAGTTGGGGGAGGGTCAATAGCAGGCTCATTCAGAGACGGTAGTTTTACCAAATGGCCAAGGCAGGGAGAACTCCAGGCTTAGGTAATAGCATAGATAGAAAGGTGGCCATGTGAAATGATGGGATAACCCTCCATGAGGCGGAGAAAATTACACAGGCACACTGAAAGCTCCTGAAGGAAACCTTTTTGTGAAGAGGAGTCAGTGGTGGGTGTCCATGGTGGTGTGTATGGTGGTTGGGGGTCTGATGACTATTTCAGGTAATACTTAAAACTGTGAGCAGGGACATTGGCACTTCTCTGTCTGAAGTGCCAATACAGTTATGGCAGCCGATACCGTTTACCTTCTATGCAGCCCTGGTGCCCTTGGCCTCTCTAAGATCACTTCCTGGGAGAACAGAGACATGGGGTCACATTTGTCCCTTAGCTTTTCACCAAGTAACAGGTCAGGTCTTCCTCACTGTTATTTCTGGGGTCAGGAAGTGGAGGTCCTCCAGAAGTCACTCTGCTGAAACCCTTTTCCAGCCATAACTTCTCCAAGTATCAAGCCTTGGTTCTTGAGCCGCTGTGAAGGAGGAGTTCTACCCTTTTCTTCGGCTCATTGGAAATTGTCACCTGCCTGCTTCCTGAGTCCGTGCCTTCTTGTGGCATGAGGAAGAAGATGGGGGGACAGGCCAGCCCGTGATGACGTGAGTTTCTCAGTGCCTGAAGTCAGCTGCTGACGTGGCGTCAACCCACCTGCCTTGGCAGCGTCCCCATGGTCCCTGTCGCTGTTGTCCAGTCAGCCCTCTCAGTGTAGCATCCCTTCCAACCTCCTCTGAGTTTTCCTCCCATCTCCATAGCCTGGCAAGGGAAGCCATGAGTCACATGGCCTTGCTGGGTTTCTGCCTCCTTGCCCAGAGTGCAGGACAGTCAACTCTCTATTATCCAAGTGTGAACTTTCCACTCAGTGGGTGGTCTGTGGATGGTTGCTAACACCAGACCTCCTCTTATTCCCCAACATACTTTTTTACAAAGATTAATCAGGGTGTGTTCAGAGCCTAGAATAGAGTTTGGAAGGAAATCCTGCTGCCAAAGCACAGTACATTCCAGAGCTTTGCACGAGCTGTTCTGTATTATCCACATCATTGAGGAGTGCCCACAGGCCCTGAGTTGGGGACCGTAGAACTCCATGTAGGTAATGAAACCTTCACCTGCCCCATGCCTACCTTGTCTCTGAGGGCCTCTTGCTGTGGGAGGTATTTCTCTATACCAGTTAACTGCATGCTCAGATGAGCCCATTTGGGGTCATGGCAGTCCCCTCAAAGCAGATCCTTTCTTCCCTGCCTCTGCCATGAAGATGTCACAGTGCAGAGTAGTCCAGATCCAACTGCTGAAGAGGCCCTGTATTCCTGCTTATTTGCACATGAAAGATAAATGTGCCTCGGGCTCACTGAGGCCTCTCTGTATCTTTCTCTTGTAACCTATGAAAAATTACTGTTGCTGGGCAAAGAAAATGTTAGTTTAAGTTCTAGCAGCAACACCTTCTCTTGAAGTTCATTTGATCATTGAGTTCAGTTCCGTCCAATAAGCACAAGAATTCTAGGGCGTGTGCCAGTTACTTAACCTTTTGTTCCAGAGGGTTCTAAAACAGTTTATTGGAGCTATGGATAATCAATTGAATCTTTAAATTTGCAGTTTAAAATTGAGAGCACATAAAGACTTTTGTTTATATTCATGTTTTGATTTTGCAAGATTAATAAGAATTTATTTCTATGAGCTGGTTGAGCAGTACACACGGGGTTGTTGGGGGAATTTTAGGTGATAAATGGCCAGCTGGCAATGTGGTTTGAGTAAAGGACTAGGCTTTTTCTCTTATAGGCTGCTTTTCATTCCAAGATGTCAGAGCCTTTATGGAAATCAGCTCATTAAGCCTGTGTCTCCTCCTTCTCCCTTTTCCTGGCTTGCCTCCTCAGCCAGTCTTTCTCTTAGTGTGAAGGAGGCAGTCACCAACTCCCAGCAGAAAACTCAGCCAACCCAGGTCAGGAACCAAGTAAGCATTAGAGTTAGCCTCTGGCCTGGAAAGGTTGTCTAGAGGTGGCCCTGCCTGCCGCCTTGCTATCTGCAGGCTCCAGCTCTGCTGCCAGGGCAGACTCACAGCCCTGCCCAGACAGGAAGGACTTGGAAAAGCTCTTTCAGCAGGGTTAAGAAGAGGAAAAGGCTTATTTACGTTGGTTATAATTTGGGATTACAATTATATTGGGCTTCAGATTTTTCAGAAGTGGTTTGTTACCTGTGTTTCTGTCAGTCATAAAAGAATAAATATGTATTGGATGTTCCTTTTAGAAAACTTGATGAAATAAACCATGTGTGTTGGTACACATCTGTTAATCCTACTACTTAAGTGGGATCTGAGTCGAGGATTGTTGCAAATTTCAGGCCAGTCTGAGCTACACAGTGAAACTTTTTCAAGAAACAAAAGAAAACTAAAATCAAAAAGATAAGGAAAACTTGGTGAGCTGTGTGTACGTTAGACTCAGTAGGGTGGATGATATAAATGATGGTCAAAAGGAAATATGTTTCTACTAAACTTCTTTCATGCTTTTCCCCAGCTATCAGTGCATCTCAAGAACAAATAGTCAGCACAGATTAGAAAAAGACTAGAGAAAAGAAATCTACTCTTACCACAGTACAATGGAAACCACTATTATTGGTTAACAGTTTTATGTGGTTACTTCATAGTTTTTCTTTTTTTTTTTTCCATAGCTAAGGTTTTATTAAGTATAAAAGTTACAGCTTCCTTCTTTCACTTGATGATATGGAAGCATTTGCTATTATTATTATTTAAAACTTTTTATGTCTGCTGCAGAAAATAGTATCACACTTAAAATTTAAAAATTAAAAATAGAGAGTTCGAGGCCAGCCTGGTCTCCAAAGCGAGTTCCAGGAAAGGCGCAAAGCTACACAGAGAAACCCTGTCTTGAAAAAAAAAAAAATTAAAAATAGAATTATTATAAAATCTTGCAGTTCTCCTAAGTCTGTATACACACACACACACACACACACACACACACACACACACACACAGAGCAAAGACTTAGATAGTTGTACAACCGTGCTCATAGCAACATTATTCCTGGTAGCTAAAACACAGAAGCAGCCATGTTTGCTGCTGACAGTATAAGCAAAATATGATATATGCATGCACTGATACTACTCTACCTTAAAAGAAAAATTCCCGGACCCCAGTGCTAGAGATTGAACCCAGGACTTTGCACATCCTAGGCCAGAGTTCTACCACACAGCTCTATTCCAGCGAGGAAAGTCTGACACATGCTACAACATGGAGGTGCCTTGAGAATGGTAAGCTGAGTAGTTGAGGTCCTAGACGTAGAAAGTAGAATGGCCTTGGCAGCATATGACAGAGTAGAGAGTTGAGTGTTGCTGTTTAATGGGCATGAAGTTTAGTTTTACAAGTTGGAATTCTGAGGTTAAGACAGTAACTTTATACTTAAAACATTTGAAAGTAGCAAATGCTTCCGACAGAAATCTCTCTGTACTGTCAACTTCCTCGAGGTTATTGTTGTTTTAATTTATGTTGTTGTGCTCCTAGCTTTACCACCACCCATCTTCTTTTGTTTTGTTTTTCGAGACAGAATTTCTCAGCTTAACAGTCCTGGCTGTCCTGGAACTCGCTTTGTAGACCAGGCTAGCCTCAAACTCACAGAGATCTACCTGGTTCTGCGCCCCCACCCCCACCCCCACCCCCAGTGCTAGGATTAAAGGTGGCCGCCACCGCCACCACCCGGCATCCACCACTCATCTTTACAAAAAAAATAATAATAATTTTGCCCTTTTTTTTTTAATTAGGGAGGTTTTGAAAATGCCATTTGTTGAAAAATGATGAATGTAAGCATCTCTCTCGTTTTCTCTTTCTTCCTCTCTCTTCTCCCCCTCTCTCCCCCTCTCTCCCTCTCCCTGGGGGAGTGGTGATTGTTCTAATTGTGCTTTGAGACAGTCTTGCTCTCTAGCCTAGGCTGGCGTCAGACTCACATCTACCTTCTAGCTGCAAGCATCCACGCGAGAATGTAGGATGACAGTGGTACACTACCACTCTGGCTCTGGTCCTCTCTCTTAATAGAGCATGGTTTGCATACATCACAGCTGTCCCATTAGATCCCCACAGGAGTCTATGACTCTTGGTCCTGGCACTTACCAAATGCCAGGTTGGCTGGTAGTAAGTTTTCATTCTAAACAGTAGTTCCTAATGCTCAGGCTAGAATCTCCTGGGAAGATTTTAAACCCACCGTGTTGATTCCCACCCTTAGAGACTGATTTAGATATTCCATGCCTTTGCCCTCCTAAGTCCATTCAAGCCTGGTACCCTTCTGTGGTTGTTATCCTAGAAGCTCATGTCACAGTTTCATCTTTTAAGGTGTGGCTAAAGTAGAATAGACTGTATTTGGATCGTTTCATTTGCCAGCCTTCCCCAGGCTAGACATAGGCCGGACTGTATTAAGTACTGCAACTATTTCTGAAAATCACAGTTGCAGTGTAAGGCGGGTGACAGTCTTTGCAGACAGACTCATGGGCTTGGAATTTTAGATGTGGAAAACCCCCGAAGTTTGTGCAACTTCACTCCCCAGCCACATGCATGTGGAGAGCTGCAGCCCACGAGGTCAGAGGATCCCATCCATGCACACAGCTGACCAGGAGCAGACCCCACTGGCAACTACTAACATTTGTTGAGGACTCAGCTTCCAAGTCCTTGTCAGGCTTTTTCCAGGCCATACTGCCTCCATCTGTCCATACACTGTTTTTTATGTTGGGGACTTAGGGACATAAGCATCTAGAATAAGCTTTTCAAAAAGAATGTGTGCACAGAAATCACTTGTTAGAATGAAGACTCTCATTCACTAGCTCGAGGTGGGACCTGAGAGCCTACATACTTGACCAGCTCCAGGTGAGACCACTGTTTGGCCCTACTTAAGTAGTAAAGACTAAGACATCAGCCACTATAATTATATATCCCCCAGTTTAAAGTATTCTTGCCCTCATGGCCTCATTCTCAAGGGCTGGGTAAAAGCTTGCAATTGCAGGAGCAGACCCAAGACTACCAAAGACATCAGGCCTGCCTTCTCTCCCAACGTCAGGGGCTTTGTGGCACCAGGACGCTGTGGGAAGATGATATTCCCTGGTCCAGGCAGCCATCCCTGTGGTCTCAGTGCCTGGGGGAGGACCAGTGCCTTGTTGGCATGCAGTTGAGTGTTTATCGTTTTGTAAAGTGACAGCCTGATAGTCTGGTGAGGAAAACAGGCTCTTGGGAGTTCAAGGATAGGCCTCAAGGTTGTTAAGAAGGCAGCCTTGAGTGAGTTTTTGAGTAAAACAGTGTTGCTGAAGGGAGTGGGGACAGGAGAGCCTGTTTGCTGAAGAGCTACTTTAGGGCCGACTCTAGTAGTTGGTGCCTCAAGCCAACTCTGACTTACAAACTATGAACTGTGACATTGATCCACTTCCTACTCAACTTACCCTGGAGTGCTCCTCCCACCCCCATACACTCACTCAACTGGTCCCCACAAAGTTGAGCACTGGGCCCCTTGAAGGCCTATGGGTTTAAGCATGTGGGTAAAATGTGCTGTAGAGACTAGGCTGGGGCTTGCTTATGTGTGGCATTCCCGTTCTTCCCCAGGGGTCTGCGGCCAGCGGCAGAATGCTGCTATAGAATTCCATTTTGCTTTACAACAGCTGAAGACGGCATTTCTTTCCTAACCACTGGATTTAACCACACGAGAGACTACCCTTCCAGGGCAGAAGTACTAGGGCTTGGGTCTGATCCCACTGTCCCCACTGTCCCCAGCCCTTCCCCAGTCTCCTTCCTGCCTTTTGGACCAGCCCGCTGCCCTCTGCAGGAAACAGCTCCTTCTTTTGCAGCGCCTGAGAAACAGTGTGGCATCAGCCCCGCCATGCTGCAGCTTGCTTCCCCACTCCGTGCCACTGACAGGAGTCCAGCCGGAGGGCTGGTGTATTCCGGTGATCGTGGGGCATTGCAAGGCTATCATTTGTGGTCCCTGCCAAGACTGGAAGGGACACAAGTTTCAACAAAGCTGGTTAGTCACGTAGCAAGCGTGCAGGACAGCTGGCCGGGCCTCTGCTTTTGTGTGTGTGGTGGGGGTGTTTGCAGGCTTGGTGCCTTCCCTCCCTTCTTCCTTTTCCTCCCCTGCCTCTCCTTTTCCCTCTCTCCCCTCCTGTCTTCCGTCGACAAGGTTTTCCCAGTCCTTTTCTACATTTGAGAGACAGAGAGGCGGGAATGGGGAGAACATGACGGCTGCTTTCCTGTCAGCTCTGAAGCGTGGTGGGGAGAAGGACTGTCATCAGGGCCCTTCTTAAATCCTCTAGCTCAGCCTATTTGAAGTCACCTGCAGCAAGGAATGGAATTGGTGCATTGTAGACCAAACTTCTTCCCTTTCAGACATCTCAGGAGTGTTTAAGGCCATGATACCTTGAGATGAGATCCTGTTTGTATTTTGAAAACAACAGAGAGAAGCATGAAGTTACATTTCAACCCAACCTGTGGGACGAGGTACAAAACATCTCCTTTATTAAACACTTCCTTTGCAAATGCAGGAAGGAGCAAGCTGTTGGAGGGGTAAAGTGTGAAGACAGAGGAAGTGTTTGTTTTTGTGCTGAAAGCTCGGCTTCTGCAAGCTAGTCAGGGTAAAAGCAGTCTTGTGTGATCAGTGTGTTCACCTGAGCCTTGAAGCACATTGCGTAGCATCAAAGCTTCTTCATGTTGCAGTGGAAAGTGAAGAATAGACAGTCCTTTCACACAGTGGTACACTAGGCATCCATCCCCAACTGCTGATGCCTCCTGCTTTTTAAATACAGAAATCGACAACCCCAGCCTGGAGTTAGTATTAGCTGGCTAGAAGGCTCAGAAATAACTCTTCCTCTATTTGTAGCTGTTGGCCCTGAGGGGCTGGGGGAGCTGCTGTTAGAAGGTTTGGACAACACTGTCATGGTCTTACATAATACTGTCTTTTGGATAAACCACCACCTTCATTGAGCCATTTCCAGTGAATTAAAGCCGATTCCAATTCACAGACAACACAGAACAACGTAGTAGCATGCTAGAGAATAAAAATGAATGATAGTGCTAAGGCACAGTGGTGTGGCCTTGTAATTCCAGCACTCAGAAGGCTGGGGCAGGAGCATTGCTGCAGGTTCAAAGTTAGCCTAGGCTGCATAGTGAGATCCTGTTTCAAAAGCCAAAACATAAGCATAAGGTGGAAGATACTGTCCCTGTATCAAAAACAATGGGGGGTGCCAGAGAGATGGCTCCGTGAGTGGAGGACCTCTTGTGGGGGGCCAGAGAGATGGCTCCGTGAGTGGAGGACCTCTTGTGGGGGGCCAGAGAGATGGCTCCGTGAGTGGAGGACCTCTTGTGGGGGGCCAGAGAGATGGCTCCGTGAGTGGAGGACCTCTTGTGGGGGGCCAGAGAGATGGCTCCGTGAGTGGAGGACCTCTTGTGGGGGGCCAGAGAGATGGCTCCGTGAGTGGAGGACCACTTGCTGTTCTTGCAGAGGACCTGGATTTGGTTTCTACCACCTCCCTGGCAACTAACAACTATCTGTAATGCCAGCCCCAGGGGATCTGATGCCCTCTTCTGACCTTTAATAGACACCAGGCATACATGTCACGGACATACATATAGGCAAAGCACCCATACACATAAAATTTAAAAAAAAAAAAAACCTAAGACAAGAATAGATTAAACATAAGCAAGTAAGAATTTACTAAGGGCTAAAATGAGTTATAGTAGAGCTAAGACAGGATAAATAAACGCTAGCTTGTGAAGGTACAGGGGTCAAGGAAGTGTTCCAGGAGGAAAGAGACTTCTGAACAGGCTGGGTGAGGTTTAATTGTTCGACAGGCTAATTTTCTTTGATTGGAGAATGAGAGGGGGTATATAGATACAGACTAGCCTTTGTGGAGTAAATTAAGAATGTCTGCTGCCCGTGTACCAAGGAGCCTCAGTCCAGTGCTCAGCATTGTGGTGAGCACTGTAGGCATGTGGGATAGAGCCTCGGTAGGCCTCGGCTGTCATGGCCCAGTTATAATGCAGTCCACTGTCCATACGAACAGTTAGCCGATCGTGGAGCTCAGATAGCAGCAGTTCAGAACCAAAGCTGGCTTTGCACAGTCAGGGTCGGCTTTCTAGGAGAGGCAGCTGTCTGAAAGTCGCTAGAACAGGGGTGTGACGTGAAAACGGCAGAGGAGATGGAGAAGAACATGCCTAGAAGCTGCAGCGAGACACAGTGGCAGCACTTTTCGTGAGCAGCGGGGAGAGAACCAGAGGAGGCGCTGTGCAGGGCTGGCCAAGAGACCAGATGTGGTGGCCCTTAAAGACCGGCCACCAAAGGAATTTGCACTTGGTCCAGGACCTTAAGATACAACCACTGGTCTCAGGCAGACACTGGTGCTAGGCCTCTGTCTGACACACTTGAAATCCAAAGTTCCAAAAGCTCCCTGGCAGCAGCCTGCCCTGCAGTCACCTGGGTCACTAGAAATGGGAATAGCATGGCTTTATCTTGGTCCTCAGAACCATGGAGCTTATACTAGGAAAGGGAATGTAAAGACAGTCTCATCTTGTGAGATTCTTCCCTCAAAAAGAAGCCTTTGTGGAAACTCAGAGACATTGAAGCTAGCCTAGGAGAGATGGTAAACATAGCTCAGGCTCGGGCGGGGCCTGGAGGCCACCTGCATGGCTTCGATTGGAAGCCCAGAAGGGACTGTGAGGTACCCCAACTCCCTGTTTGAAAACAGTGACAAATCAAAACAAAACTGCAGAGGAGATGCTTGACAAGAAGGTGGGCAGCCTTCCTAACAGACATGTGTGGTCCCCAGACTACGGTTCTAGTTAGGAGTGAGTGTAGCAAGTTCTGTTTTGCTTCTTGCAGTCTGCTGCTGATCCTGCAAGCCTGCACAGTGGAGCCACTCTCGACTTTGCCATCAAAGGCCACTGTTCTAGACCTCTTCCTGAGAGGCCTCCTGCCACAGCCTGCTGCCTCTTCTCTACCAAGCAGAGTATAAAATCTGGCATGTAAGGAAGATAATTCTCCTGGTCACCCAGCTGTTCTGTAGCAGTGATCTTTTAGAGGTAGTACCTCTGGAGTCAGTTAGCTCTGACCACAGGCTTTCTGGCACTGTGCCCCCTCTCTGCTCCAGCATTGAGCTGATTAAGCCCTGGTACATTTGCCCTGTATGCCCCAGGTTTAGCCCTCTTTCGGGAAGGGGCTGGTCTCTGAGTGGACTGAGGGGCAGCCTGGGAGAGGCCCTCCACTGCCTCACTGTTCTCTACTTCTTGCCTTCAGCTACCTGTTGTGCCCAGGCCTCTTCAGTGATTACAATGGCCTACACATCTCTGGAAACACCTTCCTGTGCAGGCTTAGAGATTCATTCCTCTTTGAGTCTTAAGAGCCCTTTTCAGCCCATAGCCCTGTCTTCTGGGAAGGCCCTGCTTCTTAAGGCACTACTTTATCAGGAAGCCTCAAGCCTGAAAAGCAAAAACCATGCTGTGCTGAAGTCAGGAGAAGCACTGCCATGCGTCCCTGAAGCCCACTAGTGTGGTCTGGGCCGTCCAGAGGCTCCATTTCTGTCTTCAGAGTTGAAAGCTCTAAAGATGGAGTATAAGCCTGTGAGGTCTCAGGCCTTGAGAGGCAGAGCAAACAGATCTCTGTGAGTTTGAGGCCAGATTGATCTACATAGCAAGTTCCAGGCCAGCCAGGATTACACAGTGAGATTGTCTCCAAAAGGAAAAAAAGAAAAAAGAAAGTTAGGGTAGGAAATGGAAGAGGCTGGAGAAGACCTGGTAGTAACGGCTTTTGCAGTGTGAAAGAGCCAAAGCACATGAGGGAGATACCTATGATCAGGTAGCCACCATGTGTGTGGGGCCGCACACCAACACGCCCTTTATGCTATGATCAGGTAGCTGTGTGTGTGGGGCCGCACACCAACATGCCCTTTATGCTTGGCACACTGTCTCTCTTCAGGTAGCCGTGGGGGGGGGGGGGGCGCACACCAACACGCCCTTTATGCTATGATCAGGTAGCCGTGTGTGTGGGGCCGCACACCAACACGCCCTTTATGCTATGATCAGGTAGCCGTGTGTGTGGGGCCGCACACCAACACGCCCTTTATGCTATGATCAGGTAGCCGTGTGTGTGGGGCCGCACACCAACACGCCCTTTATGCTATGATCAGGTAGCCGTGTGTGTGGGGCCGCACACCAACACGCCCTTTATGCTATGATCAGGTAGCCGTGTGTGTGGGGCCGCACACCAACACGCCCTTTATGCTATGATCAGGTAGCTGTGTGTGTGGGGCCGCACACCAACACGCCCTTTATGCTATGATCAGGTAGCTGTGTGTGTGGGGCCACACACCAACACGCCCTTTATGCTATGATCAGGTAGCTGTGTGGGGGGGGCTGCACACCAACACGCCCTTTATGCTATGATCAGGTAGCCGTGTGTGTGGGGCTGCACACCAACATGCCCTTTATGCTATGATCAGGTAGCCATGTGTGTGGGGCCGCACACCAACACGCCCTTTATGCTATGATCAGGTAGCCGTGTGTGTGGGGCCGCACACCAACACGCCCTTTATGCTATGATCAGGTAGCCGTGTGTGTGGGGCTGCACACCAACACGCCCTTTATGCTATGATCAGGTAGCCGTGTGTGTGGGGCTGCACACCAACATGCCCTTTATGCTATGATCAGGTAGCCGTGTGTGTGGGGCCGCACACCAACATGCCCTTTATGCTTGGTACACTGTCTCTCTTCAGGAGTTGTGTTTGGGACACATAAATACAGTGTGTTTGTCTGGAAAACCTTGACACTATTCTTAGCTTTGCCCTGATCTTGAGGAGGTCACTTGAGCCCTATGAACAGTGTTGTTGACTCTGAAAAATGGAAAAATAATGTCTATGTTTCTTAGTAAGAAGATAAAATTGAATAAGAATATTTTTAAAGATAACCCTTTCATAAAATGCAGTATATTGTTATTCTATTGCTCATATTGCTGGGACTGAGGTCCAAGCATATGCCTTGCCAAGTTCACATGATCATCGTTTGTCAAGCATGCTACGAGCAATTCTTCCCTTGATAAGTCCAGACTTGTCACTCTGCATCCAGGAGTTCCCATTCTCCTTGCATATTTATGCTTGTCGTGCTCCTGGAAAGTAAAGTGGAAGAATAAAAGAGACTCTGTTAGCATTCTATAGCATAATCAATGCTATGTAGCCTCCCAAGCCCAAACTACAAAAAAAGGTTTTCTTAGATACTACTTTTCTCCCATAATTCCCAGCTCATAGCTTATTAAGTTATTAACCAGCAATTTCTCTGGCAGCATATTAAACTTTACTTTTAAACAAGTCACAGAGGGAGGGAAACATGCATCTCTCATAAAAGGAATAAAACACACACTCTAAAACACTTTCCCAGGCTTTGAACAAATCCCAAACCCCACACAAGGTCTCTTTTTCATCATTCCCTGCACACAGCTTGAATAGTAGTGCATTAATAAGAAAAAGATGCCTACTAGAAAGATGGAAAAACACGAGAGTCTCTGGGAGTGCAGCAGTCCCTAAGGGCCTACTGGAAAGTCCAGGTGAGCCTTCCTTCAGGCAGCAGGGGAAGTCGTGGGCTGGGGCTGCAGGATTCCCCTTGAGTGGTACTAGAGGGAAGGAGAGCAGGCTGTGATTTCAGGCCTGCCCTGACAGGGGACCCCAGTGCTTTCCACTGTGGGTGGGCCTCATGGAATACCTCACCAAGATCCTGGTCAAAGGGTAAAGGCCTTAGCCCTCATGGACCCTCTCTTTTAGGAGCAAAGCTTCTTCCCCAGAGGAGCCCATGAAGGGGTAGCACATGGCTGGGGCCTTTGTTCCTTTTCCAGACATGTCCAACTTACAGTCTTTCTCCAAATTCTCTGGAAGCTGGTCCACACCAGAGCAGGGCACTGGGGAGAGAGCCCGAGAAGGAGGGCTCCATGGCAGTTTCTCCATTTGGGGGGTGATGGTTTTACTCTGCCATAATCACTCAGCCCACCAGCACCACCCCCTCATGAAGGCAAGGTAATCTCAGGGACTGGGGAGCCTGCCAACCCCACGTGTTGCTGCCAGCTGGCTTGCCTGCAGATCTGAATCCTAGCTGGTCCAGTGGAGGGAAATAGCTTGTTGAAAATTACATATTCTGCAATTCATGACCATTTGGCATCATGGCTTAAACAAATCTCCATTTGTTTCTCCAAGAATGCCATATGCTGATTAGTTGGCCAGACTGTGGTAAAAATGGAAATCAGAATGGGAGAAGGAGCTTCTCTTTATTTAATTTACACTTCCACATTTACATGGCTTCATGTAGCTGCATCAAAGGAAGACCTCCTAAGTCCTAGCCACAGGGGCTCTGTCGGCAAACATAGCTCTGTGGCCAGCCTCCATGACAGTGCTGAGCTGCTGGGATTGCAGAGGGACCTCTGGGAAACCCAAGGACTGTCAGCAGAATGCCTTGGTCAAGCCAGCCTGCATCTCCTGGGAGGCTGGTCAGGAAATGTCCTAGAGGACAGGCTTTGAGGGGCATTTTAAATGAAGGGTCCAACACAACCAGCAAGGGCCCAGAGCCCAGTCCTAGCAGTGTGTACAACATTGTAGATGGTACCTGCTCTGCCGTCCCCGGCCTCCTCTCCTCTCCTTGGCACCCGCCCTGCTCACCTTGCTGTTTCCCTGATCTAATGACCCTTGTCCCTCTTCACTGGCCACCCACTGCCCCGTGTGTGTCCGCTGTAGCCAGTTCTGCGTCTACTCACTGCTGGCTCCACATAGACGCTTGTTCTCCTCCTTCTGGCCGCCTTTGGAGCCACGATTTGAAGAACCCAGACACTGATGAGCCCTAACTAAGACTCAAGAGCCTCCTCCTTTTTCCTAACCAGCCCGAGTCCTTCATGGCATTCCTTTTCATTGCCTTTCGTTTTTCTCCCTCCCCACAAGAACACCGTATACTCTGTAAGGTCAAAACTTGGTCCTCTTTTTCTCCTCTGCTCTCCCTCCTCTGGATGCCCCTACAGTGCTCAAGATGTTAGCCTTGGCTCCACCCAGAGTGTGGGGAGTAGTTCCTGGAGAAGTGAAGTGACCAGTCCCAGATTCAGTTGAAGTCCAGATCAGGTTCCCTGACTTAGAAACCATAATAACACCAGGAGCTTGAAGCAGGACAATTGTTTCCAGCCCTCTGAACATAACCATGGGTTCTTCTGGAAGAGTTTGCTGTTACATAGCCAAAGTGGATTGTCTCTTCAAGAGAGTCCCTCTGGGTTCACAGTACTGAGTGGTCACCAAGCCCTCTGGTGTGATTTGAGCTGAGAGGGCCCACAGGATCCCGAATCCTTTAGGGCTTTGGAGCTCTGGATCTGGGGCCCCTGTTCCTCCATCCTGTACCACCACCTTCTGTTCCTCTCTCCTCTTATTTCTCAACACCGCGATCTCTATAGCTGCTGTGTACCCAAGCCTTCCATGCACTGCTTCCTCTGCTGGGGTCATGGCCATGGCCCGCTGCCCGGACTCCACCAGGTAGACAGGCCTGTCTCCTTAGCAGCCTTCGTTTCTCTGTTGGTCTGTCTTTCATGGTACTATCAGACGCTAATATCAGGTTATATTTCTCCCACTAAACTAGTAGATTTCAAGTGTTTTGTTTTAAATAGACAAAAATACCACACCAAAAAAAAAAAAAAACTTTTTACAGGTAGCCAATGGGTAAATGTGCATCTGTGTACACATATACACACAGATACACTAGACACACTAACTTGTGAAATCTAATGTGGCTTGAAATTGTAAATAATAGCTAATTAAGATGTGAATAATTTGTCCCCTCACCTCCAAAAACCTGCAGCTGGTTCTGGGAGGCAGAAGCAGGAGGACTGCAGCAGGTTCCAGGCCAGCCAGAGTTACACAGTAAGATCCTGTCTCAGAAACACACACCGGGGAGGAATTGAATGGAGTTTCCTTAAGACTTAGCAGATGTGAGTTAGGAATGCTAGCTTTCTACAGACCCATGGTCTTACTGATACCATCCTTTCAGTGCAGTGTAAGCTGTATCGTTCCCTAGAAAAGGAATTTAAAAGTTAGGAAAAATATTCAATATTTTACTTAAAATTATTGCATTTCAGTAATTATATCTCATTTAAGGGTATATAAGATTAGCTGGGAGTTATGGCACACGCCTTTAATCCCAGGACTCAGGCAGAGCCAGAGCCAGGTGGATCTCTGAGTTCGAGGCCAGCCTGGTCTACAGAATGAGTTCCAGGACAGGTACCAAAACTACACAGAGAAACCCTGTCTGGAAGAAGGAAAAAAAAAGATACATAAGATTAATCATTCTGGGCAAGAACTTTCTAGAAACCCGGTAACAAACGAGGTACTGAAACTACTGTGATACCTTGGAGTTTGTTTTCCCTTTCTCTCCCTACCTCTTTCCTTTCCAGCCTGTCTTTCACTGGCCACCATCCGCTAGTTTATTTCATAGCTGATGAAGTGGACCCTATATACTCTGCAATTTGAAAACCACTATTCAGGACTCTAAGTTCCTTGAGGGCAGTGACTGTGTCGTCCTCATGTTTCCAGACCCTGGCACTATTCCTGGCTCCATGTAACTTCTGAGTAAATGTTTTCTGAATGAATAGGCCTCAGTTAAAACAGATCAGCAGCCTCTGGGATTCCGGAAGGGCCAAGAGAGGTAAATAATTTATCACAGGCTTCCCAAGAGCTCCTGCCATCCTCTAGACACTGGGGCCATTGTGGACATGTCCTGCCTTCTCTCCCAACCCCCAGCTTCCAGGACAGAGGGCAGAAGGTTTAATGGAGTTCAGAAATTTCCCAAGGCAAAGACATACTCATCAGGTTCTCGGGTGGGTGTTTGTCAAGAGACAAATGATTTTTTTAGAGAGCAGTAGAAGAAAGACAAGGTTCTCAAAAGAGCCCTTCATTCCCTTTCTTCTGCATAAACTTAGTCCCCAAGCTCGCCTCCATCTTCCTGCACCTTCCAGCACTACTGCTCTGCTGGTTTTGAACCCATCTCTTAGACCCTGCCAGTTGGACTTTTTTCAAATAGTATAAATCTTCATTGGACTATGCCCATGCCAGAATTTTTTCATTTGGAGGTAGAAAAAAAATCCCCAAGCCCCCCAAAACACTGTGGCTTGTTTCCTGTCCCATCATCAAAGAGGCTTGACAGGCCGAGAACAAACCTCTGGCTCACCCTGAACTCACATGTACTGTCTCCAAGTCAGAGCAAGTGAGAAAGAAAGAGAAAAAGAATTTTCCTGACTGAGAAGTCTGACAGAGAGAGCCCAGTCCCTCCTACACATGGCCTGTTCTGTGGCTCTCCTGGAGGGTGGAACCGTGAATGATGGGCTGCAGGCCAGAATCGCTCTCTGAGTTCCTCAGAGCCAGCATGGGATCTGTTCTGACCCTGACTCTCTAAAGTGGCAGCATATGAAAGGACCTCCATAATTTTGATTACAGCAAGCTGGCCCAGAGCCTCACAGTCACGGAGGAGCCAGAGTGGTATGTCTCTGCAGTGTCTGCTTAGGGAACACGCAGGGGGTTCTGTTCATTTATAAATGTTTAAAAGGATGTTAGCTGCAGCATGCAGCACTGGGAAGCTCAGGCAGGAGGATCACTGCAAGTTCTAGGCCAGCCTGGGCCACATACTGAACACTGAACCTTGACTTTAAAAAAAAAAAAAGCAGGTGTTACAGTGGCACAGGTCTATGATCTCGACATTTCGGAAGGTGGAAACAGGATCAGGAGTTCAAGGTCATCCTCTGGTACATAAGAAGTTCAAGGCCAGCCTGGGCTGTATGACCCCCTATCAATGACGACGACGAAAGGATGTTAACTTAGCTAAAAGTCTCACTGTAAAAGCCTGTTACCTGCCAAGTGGTGGTGGCGCACGCCTTTAATGCCAGCACTCGGGAGGCAGAACCAGGCGAATCTTTGTGAGTTTGAGGCCAGCCTGGGCTACAGAGTGAGTTCCAGGAAAGGCGCAAAGCTACACAGAGAAACCCTGTCTCGAAACCCACCCCCCCACCAAAAAAAAAAAAAATAAAAAGCTTATTACTCACTGAGTTTGAGCAAACCAGTTTCCCATGTTTGTCTTTATGGCTGTGTCTAGAAAACAGAGGCAGGAGGCTGCGACTGTGCAGCATGGCAGCTCACAGTGACTCCGGACGAAGGAGCAGCCATCGGAGGAGCCTCTTCTGCTTTCCCAGCACATGCCAGTTCTTTGTGATCCAAACACATCCCTTCGACATTTGTAGTCATGTCTCAAAATGCCCTCTGGTTAACCCCCGTTAAATGTGTTCTTTTATAAGAGTTGCCTCGACCGTGGTGTCTCTTCACAGCCATAGAACAGTGACTGAGACAGCCAGCCTCTGCCACAGGCTCCTGGACTCACTTTTACAAATGGCCCATTTTCTTCCTACCCACAATAGTCCATCATTGTTAGTGTGATATGGCTGCCTGAACCTCGTGACATTCCTAGTAGAGAATGCCTGTGTTTCTCTTCCCTACGGCCCAGGCAGTTTACTGTCTACTCTTTACTCTTGTAGGCGAAATCCATGCTTGGTGACCAGAGCCGTGTACATTGATATTCTCTTCCTGCTGACTGACTGCCTGAGCAGACCTGCAGAAGGCACGCAACCAGGTATGACTCACATCCTACCTTAGAACTTTGCACGTGAGAGTTTTGGGCAGCTCTGCCGAACACTCGCCCGTAGCTAAGTGTGTAAGACTGACCAACAATACATGTGGCTCCTTCCTAGAAGCATCTCAAGGAACTCTGCCCTGTTTGCTTGGAATTTCATCTTTAAATATGGTCTATTTGTCCATCCAGAGAAGACTGAACTCTACTCAGATACCCTCTGTGTTTTGAAGACCTTGGCCTTTGCTATTTTATAATTTTCTCTGAAAATGGTTCGTCCTATTCATCCTGTAGAGATAGCTGAGTGGCTCATTTATTGGTGGATATTTGAGTTCCTGGTCTCAATCCACCCGCTACCAGTTTGTGTAAGAGTTCCTCCCTCGGGCTCTGCCTTCATACATGTCTCTAGACCATGTGTGTGTTTGATTGTAGACCCACATACAATTGTTCTATTTTAATCATGATTCATAAAGTGAATTAGAGAAGGACATCCCAAATAAAAATAATTTGATATGTTTATATAAGAGGCCTCGGGAAGTGCAGTACATGAGTTCCAGGCCACAGACTAAAATGGATTTTCACCAATCCAGAGTGGAATGCAGGATAATGAGCCTGCAACTGGTTAAAATAAGCTTCTCCTAATTGATTAGGCCTGTCCAAGGAGCTTCTGAGTACACGCAGGCCAGGCCTTCCCTCTGTTGGATTTAGCCTGTCTGTGATTTGTTGCCTTCAGTAAATATGTTCCCGCTGTCAGAGTCCAGCTCTGTCCATATGGACCTCTGCTCCCAAACTGAAACCAATTCAAAGCATTTTGTGGGCGGAGGGGGGGCTGAAGTTGCCTCACCCAGATTGATGTGTATTAGCTCACAAAGCCCCCGGGGCCACGCAGAGATAATCAGAACACAGAATCCTCTCCACATCCAGTAGTAGAGGGTCACATTGGCTTATGGGGACCACATCCTGGTTTGACCAGGCATATGATCCCAGCACTGGAGAGGTAGAGACTGGAAGATCAGGAGTTCAAGGCTAGACTCAGCTGCTAGAGTTCTAAACTATCCTGGGCTACATAAGATCCTGTCTCAAAAAAAAAAAGAAGGTAAAGTCTCAGCTTGTAGCTCTCCTCACAGCAGTTATGAATATTGTCCCTTATATTCTTGAAAGCATCCATGTCTGTACGATAAAATACCTGTCATTCTAGCTGTGAGGAACCTATGTGTTCACCCACTTTAATTGATTGTGAGTTAACTGGGGCCCAGAGATTATACAAAGAATGTAAACCTGATGCTACCAAACAGGCTCTCCTAGATTTTTGCCTTTCTATATCTCATCCAAATTCCATATCTGTAACTGCAGATGTGTCTAAAAGGCCTGCTCACTAACCTCTTCACCAGAGTGTGGCAAAGCTGTGTGTGGGAAATCGTTGGTCCAGCTCTGTCCATATTGAACCCTGTTCTCAAACTCAAGCTACCTTAAAGTGCATTGTGGGGGCAAAGGGCATCACCCAGATGTGCACTGTGGTTAGTCTGGTATGAAAGGGTCAGTCCTTGGATGTTGTAATGTACCTTTGCTTCCCCACCTTCTTTCTCTTCCTTTGTTTATGGACTCCATGAAAATGTCTTTGGGACTTTTTAATAATTCTGTCCTCTAAACTCTTAGCATTAATTGCAACATCTGCCCCAGTTAAGAGTAATCACACAGTAACTTCAGTAACTCAACAGTATTTCTCTTGCATGCATTATTGCTCCTCTTAGCCTCCTTTGTTTGTGGAGTAAGGTATGGCGGGAACAGAGCGTTCTCCTCTTTCTCTAGTGACAGCCGCAGCTCTAAATGTATTATACTTGCATTGCCCAGGGAGGCAGGAACGAGCCCCAAGTGACACTGAGCATTCACTATGAAGCTGCTCCAAACTGAGATGCTCTGTGGGTATAAAATGTTTAACAGATTTCAGAGAATTCCAGCATTGGGGAGGCTAAGGCAAGAGGACTACAAATTTAAGGCCAGCCTGGGCTATATTTCACAACACTGTCTTTAAATGAGCAGGACTGGGTAATGGCTCAGAGAGTAAGGGCACTTGCTGCCAGCTCTGACAGCTTGAGACTGATCCCCAGAACCCACGTGGTGGAAGGAGAGAATCAACCTCTGTCACCATGGCACACTCATGCCCCCACACACATACACAATTAATTAATTAAAATAGAGTTCAAATATTAAAGCTAGAGAATTTCTCGAATTTTATACTGATCACATTAAAATTTTAAATGTATGATTGAAATTAATTCCATGAGTTTTTTTCCACCACTTACTCAGACTGTGAGGAGCTAGGGCACAGCCAGTGTACATCATATGCCTGGCATGTGCAAAGGCCCTGAGCTCAACCCAGCACCACTGGACAATGCAGATTCGACTGTTAAGCCAAGTACAATGGCTCAGAGCTGTAATCCAGTGTCTGGGAAGCCAAAACTGGAGAATGGCGGTGGGCTGGAGGCCAGCCTGGTCCACACAGTAAGTTCCAAGCCAGCCAAGGCTGAATATAGTGAGACCTTGTCTCAAAAAATTTAAAAAAAAAAAAAATTACTACTAAAATAGGAAAAGAAGAAAAGAAAGAAAAACAAAGCTGTCACCGAATACATGTGCTTAACTTTGTCAGATGGAGTGATGTGAAAAGGGAAAAGTAGAGAATAGAAATTTTTAAGTTCCACACTTTGTTCGTATCATCTGGACAGCACTGGTTTTGTCCAGACCTTTGGGAATTGACCTCATAAGCCACAAAATACATGATATATGTGTACATGACCTATCTATACATATATATGTATGTATATATGTGTGTGTGTGTATATGAATGCTGTATTCATAGAATGTGCCCACATAGCAGTAATAGTGCATTTTCCCTCCTGTGAAGAACTGGGTTTCTAGAATTAACCAAATTTCAGGCAAGATAGTTATTAGAATGGACAGCGCTCTCCCAGTTCAAAACAGTGACCTTGCAGTAGTAAAGTCTGCTCTTTGGTTCATGAATGGTTGACAGCGGCACCTGAGCACTGGGTAAATCTGCCACCAAATGAGTGGTCCCTTACTAGGCTGTATAGATCTGTGTGATTCCAAGTCACATCATCATACTAGGTTCCTCTTGTGAGCTCCCAGAGACAAGGGACGATGGCCTGGGCACTTTGTCACTAGCTAGCACTGTGGCAGACCCTCATGAAATGGGTCGATTAATGATTGATTGAAATACAGTTCACATCAGTTTTTTAAAGGGATGAAACAGTCCATTGGTTGTCAGGATACAGTCTTGCTGGGTGTGGTGGCCCACTCTGTAATCCTACCTCTTGGGAGGTAGAGGCAGGAGGATCAGGAGTTCAAGGTTATCCTCAGCTACACAATGAGTATGAGGCCAGCTTGAGCTACACAGACCCTGTCTCAAGCCCTCCTCCCAAAAGGTACAGTCTTGCTTAATTTAATGTGTCAATCTGATGTGAATTAATTTCCTGGGTTCAAATGTGTTGTTTCAGTATGTATATATAATTATAACTATGTATATATGTGTCTGCATTATTATCTTACAAAACTCATAGTCATTACACCACATAGACTCTGAGGCCTGATCCCTGATTTTGAATACAATTTCTGCCTTTTCTCTTCCTTCCTTCCCTTCTTTCTTTTTTTTCTTTTTGTGACCTTAGCTCAATACTTAATTTCTTTGAGACACTCTTTCTCAATTGTAAGGGAGAATAATGAAAGAGTCTGTGAGACCAGCAAGATGGCTCAGCCTGGCAACCAGAATTCCATTCCAGAACTGCCATGATGGAAGGAGCCCCAACTTCCCCAATATCCTCTAGCCTCCACACAGGTGCTGCACCACGCATCCTCATCCCCTCCATAAATAATGTAAAGTAGTTACCAAAATAATCAAGTGATTTTTTTTTTCCCAAAGAGTCTGTGTCTCAGAGTAGTAGGCCATTATACATGGTAAGCCTTGTGCAGAGAATATGCTTCATGTAACAGCAAGTACTCAGTACTTGCTGGCTCCTGTGGATTCCATTATGCCCACCACCATCATCCCCTGCTGCCTGGCATGGCTGTGCTCCCCCCTCACACTCAGTTCTCCTGCCAGTGGTTACTGTTTAGGGAAGGAGAACTGCTCACTTCCCAGCTCAGGCTGTCAGGTCACAGCTGTCTGTGACGACTTGACTGATGGGGACAAAGGGCTGTGGTGGTGGTGGTGGTGGTGGTTTGTTTTCACTTGTATTCGTGAGAGATGCTAGCGTCAGATTTATGTTGAGCTCGGGTATCCAGAGCTAGTGTGAATGGTGCCTTGGGCTAAGAAGCACCGCGGGGAGCTGGTTTCTCTTTGGGGTTGGGGGCTTTGTAGGGGAGGTCACAGTCAGATTTTGATAATAGCAGGGGTTCGGGAGATGAACGAAGGGTGGGTAGTACCAACAGAGAGGGAGTCTGCACCATCTTCAAAGAATCAGGGTATTTGAAGTTTGGGGTTCAAAGCTAAGCAAGTATTACTAAAAGTGAAACTGGCAAGGCAGATATGAAGTCACGGAGAGCCTCATAGGCCAAAATCCAAGGGGCCGTTTGACTGTATCATTACAATTTTGTGTGTGCCCCGTGTGCGAACAGTCACACACAACTTGGAGAAGTTGTTCTCTTCTGTCATGTGGGTTCTGGAGACTGAACTCAGGTCATCAGGCTTGTCAGCAAGCACCTTTGCCCACTGAACCATCTTGCCTGTCTGCATCAATTACCTAATAAATGTATTTATAAATGGGGCTAATTACCAAAATAATAAAGCACTGTTTTCAGGGAGATTTTGGGTTGGGTTTTAGATAGAGAAGGCTCTGCCCACCTGTCTCAAACTTTGTCCTGTAAGTGGCACTGAGAGGCCATTCCTATCTCTGAAATATCCTAGAACCACAGTGAAGGGCTGGGGACACAATGAGAAAAAAACCTAGAAGGAGGAGGCAGAGAGGGTCATTAGAAAAGCCTGTAATAGTGACATGTTTTGTGTGCTTCAAACTTTTATCACAATGCTTCTAAATCTTTCAAGGTTTCCTCACCCACTAACTGCATTTTAAAAGTCCAAACCTGGGATTATGTTTGGAGTTTTAAAGTGATTTAAACCCACATGGACACTCTGTCCCCTGTACTCTTTTTCCCTTTTCTGTCTTTATTAGCATACATGCATCATTCTCCTGCAGGAAGAAAAATTAGTTTCAGCTGCAGCTGAGAGAAAGCAAAACTCTCCAGGCCCAAGGAAGGGCTGGGTTACAGGCCTGTGCAAGGGTGTACAAAGACAGAGGGGCTGGGTTATAGGCCTGTACAAGGGTGTGCAAAGAAGGAGGGAATGGATTAAAAGCCTGTGCAAGGGTATGCAAAGACAGAGGGGCTGGGTTATAGACCTGTGCTAAGGTATGCAAAGACAGAACTTTAAAGCTAATCTTAAATCCAACCTAAGTTACCTTTTTTCAGATCGGAAAATATCCACTGAAATATTTATTTGCTAAAATATTCTCTGGTACTTGCTAAATATTTGTTTTAGTTAAGGTTTCTATTGCTGTCAAGAGACACCATGACCACAGCAACTCTTATAAAGGAAAACATTTAATTAGAGTGGTTCACTTATAGTTTCAGAGGTCAGTCCATTATCATCATGGCAGGGAGCATTGCAGCATGCAGGCAGACATGGTGATGGAGAAGTTGCTGAGAGTCCTACAATTTGTAGGTGACAGGAAGTCAACTGAGACACTAGGCTGTATCCTGAGCCTTGGAAACCTCAAAGCCCGCCCCCATGGTGACACACTTCCTTCAACAAGGCCATACCTACTCCAACAAAGCTACACCTCCTGATAGTGCCACTCCCTATGAGATTATGGGGGCCAATTGCATTCACATTACCACAATATTTATCCCCTTGGCTCTGACAGATAGACTTTCTGTTTGCCTGTAAAATCCACCCCTTAAATTTTTTTCACAGCTATTGAGTTGAATATTTATCACATATTTAAATAAACATCATACTTATGTGTTTAGACTCCATTTTATGCTATGTGTGTGTGTGTTTCCTTTCCTAACCTACATTTTATGAATTTTGTTGTTGTTTCTGTTCTTTTTGAGACAGGGTCTCATGTAGTGCAGACTGGCCTCAAAGTTAATATGTAGCCAAGGATGACCTTGAATCTAGCATGGTTTTATGCCAGGCTTGGGACTGAACTCAGCCTCTTGCATGCCCTACCAGCCAACCCCATTTTACTAATTTTGTGAAGGTATCTGTATTCATATGTATTTCATTCTATTGAAATAGGAAATCTTGAAGGCATTTGTTAATGAAGAACTGGCATCACAGTTTTAGCTAGAGAAGAACATGTCCTTCCTGCACTCTTTGGTGATGCTGGGGATTGAAACCAGGTCCTTGCAGTTGCTAGGCCAGCACTCTACCACTGACCTGTGTCCTCAGCACTCTGTACGCACTATTTTCAGACAGGACCTTGCTAAGGTGCCTGACTGACCTTGAACTTTCCATCTTCCTACTTCAGCTTCCTGAGTAGTGAGGACTACAGGCCTGTGTCCCCAGGCCCAGCTTCATACTCCTTTGTCCATGGGTCTCTGGAGGCGGCTTCCCTGCCCCTGGGATATATAGGCCTTCTGCTCTCAATTTTAGAAAACATTATTTTCAGTTTCGTCTCCCTTGTCATGGTTAACAGTAATGGCCAACTTATGTTGACTGCTTAATAGCTCTTGTGCCCAGCACTGTACCCAGCATTCCTTGTGCATGAATGGGGGAGGTGCTGGTGTTCCTTCATTGTACATATCCGTGTTGAGGTAGAGAGAACTCATGTGTGTCCAAAGGTGTCAGAGCCTGAGCTCTCCACCCCTCTGCAGGAGCCCTGGAACACCCTTCCTGGATTCAGCCCCAGGCATCATTCTCTCTGCTACAGCTTCTAAATCACAGTTTTTACAGTGTCTTCCCTGCCTAAGACAGTGTGGGATCATCTGAGAGTGTAGCTGAGACTCAGATGTGTTACTAGAAAGAGAGCACCTGCCTCTCTGAGCAGGACCTGCCCTCTTTTTCCTTTGAAAATGGACATTCTTAGGGCCACCACACCAACACTTCCCAGTAGCCGGCTGCTGGAGACTGTTCTGTGGTTTCTTTGTGCGTTGGGATTTATAGGTCAGATCTCATCACTCTGCCAAGTACAATAAACACTCCTTCAGTTGGAATCTTACTTTATAATTGTTACTATTTTTCTTCTAGATGCCCTAAAAATGACCAGCTCACAAGAGTGAAGTCCAAATCCTAACTAGTCTAACTGCTGACCGGTGTGCTTTGTAGATGGGTGTTAGATAAGGACATGGGCACTCCATATTACAGTTCAGGTTTGTAGAAAAGAAAAGAAGTTTTTTGGCAAACTTCTATAAATGAACAAAGACCAAAATTAACAATAAGAATAAATGGTGTTTTGTGGTCTGGTCTGGTACACACAGGTGCTGACGTTACCATAATTGCACCAGAATTTTGGCATCCAACTTGGCCTCTTCAGGAGGTAAATGTTCAACTGTTAGGAATTGGAACATTATCTCAAGTGAAACAGAGTGCAAGATGGCTCGAATATATAGGTCCAGAAGGACAGAGAGGAAAATTAAAACCATATGTGGCTAACATAGCTATGAACCTGTGGGGTCAAGACCTGTTGCAACAATAGAATACTCAGATTAACATCCCTCCAACCTCAGAAACAAATCATAAACTAGCACATGTTTCTGAGAGAAATATTAGAAGATATTATTCTAATGAGTGGTCACCAGCCATCCATATTATACAAGAACAGGGCACAACTGATGATCTCCCAAAGACACCAACAGCTCTACCTTTAAAATGGTCAACAGACAAGCCTGTATGGGTCCAGCAATGGTCTTTAACAACACTGGGTGCTGCCAGCCCTCCCCTCAGCCAGCTTAAGTGCTGGGACAGCCAGATGGTGAGGTGTGTGCAGTATCTTCAACAGTGCTTGTGTTTTGATTGCTCAGAACACTGACACTCTATGCATGATGTGAAGAAATACAGCCCATGATTTTTATGACCTAAGAACTTCCTCTATGGAGTTACTGGGAAATGCAGCTGAACAGTTACAGAGAATAAAAACATTGGCAACCTACGAACACCTGCTTTGGTTATCCAGTCTAATTAGGTTAAAGGTAACCAATTCCATCTGAACAAATTGAACATGATTTGCACTGTCCCTTGGCTGTATGCCTTTAGTACTACTGTGCGCAGACCTGTCTAATGTGACACAGCTGGTGTGAGCCTCTCAGCTGGGGTGCGAGGGGAGGGGGTGCAGAACAGGGTTTAGAGGCCTCTGGGGACTTCAGGTTTCTGAGCGCGCACCTATGAAATTTCAAGGAAATTGCTGAGGTTTTTGTCGTCAGTAGATTAGTTGGTTTTCTCCAGACTGGACTCTGGTCTGAACTGTTGCTTTTCCCAGGGAACAGTGCACTCTGACATAGCAGCTAACTCCCTTACTCAGGGCGGTATTGGATGAGTAAGTTAAAGTGATGCTTGCCATGTTGACTTCAAGTAAGTAGTGTGGACAGAGCCCACTCTTAGAACTGCAGTTTCATGTTGTCTAGTAAGAAGATGGAGACTGTCCCTGCCATTTCAGTGATCCAAATTAAATACTGGTCACAGTGTGACACTTGGATGGAGTGTCTGTGTCTGTGACAGAACCCTGTCCTGAAACTTTCCGACTTGCACTCCTCCCCCAGAGAAAGAACTGTTCCCTTGTGCAGGATGATCTCAGAACTCTGTCCTTTTACATGTTCCTGCCTCTCCCTCTCCAGCCCTTCATCCCCAGTCATCAGACACTAGTTGGCCCTGTCTATTAAATTACAGTGCACATAGGTTATTTTTTTTTTTTTTTAGTCTTGTTCTAGGGCTGGAGAGATGGCTCAGGGGTTAAGAGCACTGGCTGTTCTTCCAGAGGTCCTGAGTTCAATTCTCAGCACCCACATGGTGGCTCACAACCATCTGTAATGAGATCTGGTGCCCTCTTCTGGCCTGCAGGCATACATGCAGACAGAGCACTGTATACATAACAAATAAATAAATAAGTCTGTTCTAGATATTTTGCATAAATGGAAAGCATACCTTTGTGGCCTTTTATGTCTGGGTTGTTTTACTTAAATGTTTTCAGGTTTCATCCATATTGTGGCTTAGCGCTGCACTTTTCTTTTTTATAGCTAAATAATATTCCATAGTGGAGATAATCACTTTTTTTTTCTTTTTTGGTCATTTATCAACCGATGGACATTTGGTTTGCTTCTACATTTGGTCTGCTATAAATATTCATGGGCATTGTTTTAGTTCCGAATAACTTGCACATGGGAGTACAGTTGTGGGCTGTAACCAGCTTCTTGAGGAACCGCTGAACATCTCCAAGGGGACGGTCCTGCCAGCAGCCCCTGAGCTTTCCAGTTCTCCCACTTACTCCAGTACTTGTTGTTGCTTGACTGCGGTCGCCCCGCTATGAGGGGAGTGGCACTCACTGCTGAGATTCGGCTCTCCTTCTTGATGACATGTCATCTTGCCTGTTGCTCATTGGTCATTTTTCTCTAGAGAAATGTCCAGTCAGACCTTTTGCCCTGTTTTTAAGATTTATTCTTATTTATGTGTGTCTGTGTCTCCATGTATGTACATGGATCTCCACAGAGACCAAAGAGGGTGTCAGATTCCCTGAGCCGGAGTTGCAGGTGCTTGGTTGGGAGCTGCCTGATGTGGGTGCTGGGGACCGAACTTGAGTCCTCGAGAAAACCATCATTTAGCCGTCTCTCCAGCCCTCCTTTGCACACTTAAGTTGGAATAATTATGTTTTGTTCTTGTTGTGAAAGTCCTCTATGATGTTCTTGATTTTAATCCCTTGTAAACCACACATTTGCAAATGTTTTTTGTATTCTTCAAGACTTTTTTTCATCACTTCTCATGGTGGCATCTTTTGATGGACAAAGGTTTGTGTTTTGATAAAGTCTGCCGAATCTGTGGTTCCCTTTGTTGCTGTGTGTTTGACATTATACCTAAGACCTATTGCCTAACATCACAGAGATTCCATCTCTGTTTCTTCTGAAAGCTTTATAGGTCTATGATCCATTTAGGGTTAATTTTTTAATTTGGATTAATTTTTTAATTTGGTATGAGATACAATCATATTATCTTTGACTGTCCAGGTGTATGTTAAAACAAAAACAAAAAAACCAAATTGCTTCTGCTTCCTTATCAAAAGCTATCAACTGACCATAAATTATGAGTTTCATTTTGAATTCTTGATTATTTTATGTGTGTGTGTGTGTGTGTGTGTGTGTGTGTGTGTGTGTGTGTGTGTGTTCCACATGTGTGTAGGGTGCCTGTGGATGCTAGAGAGGAAGTTGATCCCCTGCAGTTAGACTCCCAGGCAGTTGTGAGCCACCTACCACGGGCTTGTGGACTCAGGGCTTGTGGAAGGGCGGCAAGAGCTGACCTGCGGAGCCATTTCTTCTGCCTCTCTCTGAGTGGTTAACTCTGTTCCATTGCTCTGAATGCCTGGCCATCCGCCAGGAGCACACTTCATTACCACTGCTGTGTAGTAACTTTAGAAATGCCAGTGAGTCTTCCAAGTTACTTTCAAGATTGTTTTTGCTACTGAGTCCCTGTATTTTCATAAGAATTTTACATCAGTTTTATCAATATATTAAGAATGGGAAAGAAAAGCCAGCTGGAATTCAGTAGGGATTGCATTGAATTTGTAGATCAGTTTGAAGAGTGTTGTCATCATAGCAGTAGCAGTTTCAGATCCATGAACTGAGAAGGACTTCCAATTTATTTAAAAGTCTTCAGCCTGGGGGAGTGAAGATGTAGCTCTGTTGGTAGAATGCTTGCTTAGCATGGATAAGCCCCAAATTTGATATCCAGGACTGCATAAACTTGGTTCTCATGGCATACACCTGTAATCCCTGCACTCAGGAGACAGAGGTAGAAGGATCAGGGGCCATCTTCAACTACATAGTGAGTTTGAAGCCATCCAGGGCTACATGAGACTCTGTTTTGATTTGTCTTGTTTTCTTAGTGATGTTCTATAGTTTTTAGGGTCCACACCATGTGTGTCTTTCAGTACTGATCTTTTGTCCTACAGCCTTTCTGAGCTCATGCATTAATTTTGATTAGCATGTGGGGGTGTGGGGGTGTATCCCTTAGGGTTTTCTGTGTCCAAGATTATGTCATTTGCAATAGAAATAGTTTTTCCTTCTTTATTTCAGCCTGGATATCTTTTGTTTATTTTTGCCTGATTCCTCTAGCTAGAATCTCTGGAACTTTGTGAAAATAGGAGTGTCAGGGGCAGGCATCCCTGTCTTGTTCCTGATCTCAAGCTGGATGATGCTAGATGATGCTGTGGGTTTTCATGAATGCCTTTGTCAAACTGCTGAAGTCTGTTTCCAGTTGGTTGAATTTTTAAAAAATACTAAAATGTATCAAATCTTGACAAGTGCTTATTCTGTCTGTCAAGCTGATGATATCATTTATATATATATATATATATATATATATATATATATATATATATAGAGAGAGAGAGAGAGAGAGAGAGAGAGAGAGAGAGAGAGAGAGAGAGAATGAATCTTACTGTGTAGCTCAGGCTGGTCTAGAACTTTTTACATGGCCCAGGCCAGCCTCTAACTCACATTAATCATCTGCCTCAGTTTCCCAAGTCCTGGGATTGCAGGTGTGAGCTGCCATGCATGTCATAGACTCTGAAAGTGTGGTTTTTATTCTTGATTGTGTTCATTCAATGTGAACTGTGATTTTTTACATGCTAAGTTAGTTTTCTAATGTTTATATAGTTTGTTTATGGATAGTTTATGAACAGTTTATGGACATGCTGGCTGTTTTCTCTGTTTAGAGAATGTCAGAGATGGAGCTCTGAACATCCACGAAGAATTGTTTGGTTAGATACTTTGATTTTTCTTGGATTAAAAAAAAAATGTAAGGAGGAGATTATTAGGCCATAAGGTAAAAAGAAACAGCAGGAATGTTTATCACCAGAGCTGCCCACTTTGCCTTCCCACCAGAAGGGTGGTCCTGCTACCCCGTGTTCTTGTCAGCACTTGGTGTTATCTGTGGCAGCTGGGCCGCTGCACTGAGCATGTGTAGCGTCTCTATTAGGTTGAGCATCTTTGAGTATTTGCCATCTTTTTTGCAAAGTATCCAACATTTACACAACTCTCGTGTAAATTAGTGTTTATCTTATTGTGGAACCGTAGGTTCTTTTGGGGTGTGCGTATACACACGTGTGTGCCCTCAGACACGTGGGAGGACAGCCTGTGGGAGTCAGTTCTTTCCTTCTACCATGGGGGTGCTGGGAATCTAATTGAGGTCATTAGCTTGGCAGTAGGAGCTTTACCCACCTAGTCATCTCGTAGGCCTGAGGTTTTGTTTCTTACTCTGCATGTGAGTTTCTTACAGAGATAGACATTGGGGAATAGTGTTTTCCTCTCTCTGACTTTCATTTTCATTTCCTTAACAGTGTCTTTGAAGCGGACACATTCTTAATTTTGATGATGTCCAGTTGTTGGTTTTGTTTTTTTTTTTCTTTCCCTCCTCCTCTCCCTCTCTCCCTCCCTCCCTTCCTTCCTTTTTGTGGAAGAACTTGTTTTGTTTTTTTGGTTTTTTTGTTTGGTTGATTGGTTTGGTTTGGTTTAATCAGGGTCTCCTTGTATAGCATAGGCTGGCTATACTCATAGCTACACTATTAGACTCATAGTGTAGTCCTGGCTGGCTTTGAACCATCTTCCTGCCTTCTCCAGAATGCTAGGAGACTAGGTGTGCACCATCATCTCTGGACGCTTCATGCTTTTTTTGTGCCCTAGTTAAGAAGTCTTTCTTATCTCAAGGTCACACTTTCTTCTAAAACCTACTAGGATTTTGTTTTGGTTGGTTAGTTGGCTGGCTGGCTGGCTGATTTGTGGTGCTGGGGATAGACTCTACGATCTGCTAGGCAAGCACTCACACACAACTCCTGAGCTGCATCCTTCGCTCTAAAGCTTTACGTCTCTAGATTTTTCACTTATGTTTCACGATCTCCATCTATCTAACTCCTGTGTGTGATGGGAGGTAAATGTCTTCATGTGATTATTAGTTTTTCTCGCACCATTATTTCTTTGACACTTTTTTCTACCCCTTGCCCACCTCCTTCCTCCTTTCAGGGGTTCCTGTCACATAAGTTAGGTCACCTGAAGTTGTCCTACAGGTGCCTCACGTTTTAGGCTTCTTAATCTTTCTTTTTAATATGTGTTTCAGTTCGCCTGTCCTCTATTTCTATATCTCCAGATTAACTCTTCTTTTGTGTTATCTAATCTGTCCAGTGTGTTTTTATTTCAGACATTGTTCTGTTTGTCTCTAGAAGTTTCATTTATATCCTTTTATATTTATATAAAGGCAGTGCCCTCAGAAGATCAGATGGAAGTCATGAAAAAAATGTGAAAACTTACGGAAAAATCGTAAAGTGAAAAAAGCTAACATTGTGAAAGCACAGCTGTCTGGAAGCTAAGTTGATAGCAAAGGGGATGGTTATGACGTGGGGGGCGGGGCTTCTAAGCAGATGTTTGGTGTCTTAGAAGCTAAGTTGATAGCAAAGGGGATGGTTATGACGTGGGGGGCGGGGCTTCTAAGCAGATGTTTGGTGTCTTAGACCATCTTCTGTTGCTAGAAGCATCATAGACAAGGTGATTTAGAGAGAAAATAATTTGTTTTGCTCACAGTTTTAGAAGTGAAAGAATGTGGTGTTGACATCTGACAAAGGCCTACTGCACTGTCATCCATGACACAGGGCCACACGCGTTAAGAGCTTCCTGGCCCAGGTGTCTTCTCTTTTTATAAAGCCACTGTCCTTCTGGATCAGGCCTCAATTTCGTAGCTTCCTCTGGTGTTTATTACCACCCAGTTAAAGTTCCCCCTCTTACTGCCTCGTATGGATATTCAGTTTCACTTTGAGTTGTGGTAGGGACATTCAGACAGTAACACTGGGTGCACTTCCCCCTGGGCTCACCTCCTGTGGCTTCACAGGCCAGCTGAGAGCCCCTCCTTGCAGACCATGCCTCCAGCAGTTTGTCTGCCATCCAGTGCTGCCAGAGACCTCTTTGGCCTTCGCTTCTGTTTCTTAAGATGCACACGTCAGAGCTCAGGCCCAGTCTTCAGACTGTCTCGTAATACTGGCAAGGGTCTGAGATGGTTGGTCTGTCCCTCTCTCTGGAGGTGAGGCCGCAGAGGTAGATCCAGGGATTGAGAGGAGCCTGTCCACCGCTATCCTCCTCGGAGTGCTTCCCTGCTGTCTCCAGTTGTCTGAAGGAGTCAGAGCAGCCTCAAGTCCTTTGTGGGAATCAGGTTAAAGGAAAGGGGCAGCAAGTGATGGGGTGTCGTGATGGGCAAACCCCCGCTAGTCTGGAGGCAACTGCAGGGCAGTTCTTTGAAGAAGCAGAAGCAGTCTGTGCTGGGAAACAACTGCAAGTTTGCGTTTGGGTTTGTCCTGTGTTTATCCCCAGTGTTTCCTGGTTCGTTCTCTGTATTGAGCAAAGGCTGGGTGGGATGGAGACGAGGGAAGAAGTTAAAAAATGTTGGTCCCTTCGCATGGGATGAACCTGATGCACTCATCTTTTCTGGACTCTTCTGATTCCCAAGCTAGAAGGGCTGTGGTCGTAGTGTGTGGCTTAACAAGTGCTCTTCAAATAGTATACTTAGCAGATCCATCCCCTGCAGCCCATAAGAGTCCTTTGCTTAAACATACCTGCCTCTGAGCTGGCCCTGGTGCACAAGCCTATAATGCTAGCTAGCACTTGAAGTGCAGGCACAGAGGTATGAAGTTCAATGTTGTCCTCACCTACATAGTGAGTTCCATGCCAGCCTAAATATGTCCCAGGGGATGAGATGAAGGTCTATGATTCTGAGAACATATGGACAACCAAAGTATCCTAGTTCAGGTTACTATTGCTGCAGTGAAACACCATGACCAAAAGCAAGTTGGGGAGGAAAGGGTTCATTAATAAAGGAAGTCAGGACAGGAGCTCAAACAGGGCAGGAACCTGGAGGCAGGAGCTGATGCAGGGGCCATGGAGGAGTTCTGATTACTGGCTTGCGCCTCATGGCTTGCTCAGTCAGCTTTCTTATAGAACCCAGGACCACCAGCCCAGGGATGGCACCACCCACCATGAGCTGGGCCCTCCCCCACCAATCACTAATTAAGAAAATGCTCTACAGGCTTGCCTACAGCTGGATCTTATGGAGGCATTGTCTTAATTGAGGTTCCCTCCTCTCAAATGACTTTAGCTTGTGTCAAGTTGACATAAACGAGCCAGCACACAAGGGAAAAGGGAATATTCTCAGAGGGCCATATATGTGATAGGGGCTGACCTCTGTATGCATCTTTGAAGGGTGTCAGAGAACTAAAAATGAAATCTGGCAAGAAAGAACAGCCAGGACCAGTTCAGGGAAGACCAGTTTCCAAGTCCTCTCCCAGGTCCTTTTCTGTGTTTGTGACTGGAAGGGCCTCTGGGGTCAGGATTACAGTTTACTGGGAGAGGCAGGGGATTAGACAGAAGAATGGAATTTCCCTTTGATAAGGAGAAGCCAAGAATTAATAAATCAGTTGATTTTTTTGTTGTTGTTGTAGTTCCTATGGTTTCCTGTTCTGTACAAGTAACATTTTTTTACTGAGAAATTGCATAACAAGACATTAACATTCACAGAGTACAAATTATCAGCTGATTATTTTTAGACCCAGTTTATCAGCCATTTCACAGAAGAACTTCATTTGGCTCAGATTCTAGTCCTCACTGAACTGAGAGAAGGTGGGACACCCCACTGCGAATTCAGTCTTTCTTAGCCCCTCCTTTAAGGGATGCTGGAAGAAAACTCAGAACAATTATGTCTGCAAACCTAGTTTGGGGGGGTTGGGGGGGCAGGGTCTTGTGTATCCCAGGATGCCCTTTAACCCACTGTGTAGCCAAGCGACCTTGATCTTAGGATCCTCCTACCCCACCTCTGCCGTGCTGGGATTACAGGAGTAGACCACCACACCCAGTTTATGCGGTGCTGGATCAAGTGCAGGGCCTTATACACAGCAGGCCTGTCCACAGCACGTCTGCAAACTTGTATCAACACCGCACCCAGTTTATGTGGTGCTGGATCAAGTGCAGGGCCTTATACACAGCAGGCCTGTCCACAGCACGTCTGCAAACTTGTATCAACCTAGCAGCAGCAGCAGCAGAGAATTCGGCACTCTTGCAAAATATGAAAGAGACTCACTCACTCGAGGTGGCAGGAGCAGCGTAAGAGCCTCTGCATCTCAATGGCAGGTGAGCCCCAAGATAACCTAGTGAGTCTCATTGTGACCTGCTGGTCAGCTGCCCAAGCCTCCGTTCTGTTTGGTGGTCTATTTCTCTCTGGAGGAGGATCCTTTCCCATCCGTGCCTCTGGATTGCAGCTTGTCTGTAACCATCTCTGCCAGGACCGAGGAAACATCGTCTCTCCAGCCTGTACAATTTTTCCTTCCTGGCCTTTGTCTTTTGGACAGCTGAGCACAGGACTGTTGGGGTATTTTGTTGAATGACATCACAGTGAAAACCAGGCATTATATGTGTTCTGGAGCTCTGTGGCTGAGAACTAGAGCAAGGGGCTGGCTTCTGGTGAGGGAGCACTCTGCCAAAGCCAACACCAGTTAGACTTCAGAATTCCATTCAGCAAGGCAAGTATTGGCACCCAGAAGAGCAGATGACCCCAGATGGGCCGAGGTAAAGTGCATGTGGTCCCTGCCACTCTACAGCATCAGCAGTACCTGGCAATTTGCTAGCAAACATGCTAGCAGGGTCTTACTGGTCAGAAACTCTAGGGTGAGCAACTAAAATTCGAGACTCCTAGTCCTCTTGGAGAGTTGAACCTCTCCTTTAATTGTGTATGTCCTCATTCCCTCCCCCACCTCCTGTCCTCTCCTCACTCTCTTCCTCCCTTCTTACCCCTCAAATTAAATACCTTGTAAATATATTGTAACCCCAATGTATCCATAATTATGTGGCAGTGATATCAGCCACAGTTTTTTCAGAATACCCTTGTTAAAACTAATATGCATCTTTAATTTGGGTTTAGGGTATGTAGAAGGGGGTATTCGTTTCAGGTAGAAGGTTTGAACCCAGGACTTCATACATACTACCAACTGAGGTGTGTGTGTGTGTGTGTGTGTGTGTGTGTGTGTGTGTGTGTGTGTGTGTGTCATCCACACATACATTTAAGACAAGTTGTTGCCCTGTAGCCCACAATGGCCTTGAACTCATGATCTTGTCTCAGCCTCCCAAATACTGAGGTTACAGTTGTGTATTACCACATTCAGCTTTATACTGACTTTTTAAAAGAAGCTTTGAGGTCAGGTGCAGTGGTGCACAGCTATAATCCTGGCTACTTTAGAGGCTGAAGGAGTTCGAGGCCAACCTGGGCAGCACAGAGAGACCTGTCTCGGGCATTTGATAAACCTGTATGCGTAGCTCAGACCTTATGATGGTCTGTAAGCCTGCTGCTAAGATTCGCTCTTCCTCCCAAACTCGCTAAAGATGCTGCTGCTGAGTCACCTGTCAGCAGCCTGGTCAGTGCCAGTGTCCCTGTCTTGGCTGGTTAGGAATGGCAGAGTTGAGGTTCTAGGTTAACTTTAGGTGCCATTGTTCTGGGTGCAAGGTACTACTGAAATCCCCAGGTTGGAACTGAGATGAGCTCAGATGGTACAGCTGAGCTCGCTCGAGGACACAGGGTGAGTGGCTGCTGAGCTGCACACAGACATGACTCTGTGTGTGCTTCTTCATTCCTCCCTGAGAAACGTGTATTCGGGAGAGTTGAGCAGTGCAAATGCTCCCTCGGGAAACCTTTGTCAGCTTCCCAGACCTGCCATTACCAGTGCTGGCCCTGGTGATGCTTCTCCAGACCTTGGTTAAACTGCAGGGAGATGATGCTGTGGCACACTTTTTAAAGCCAGTTTCCCTTAGGTATGGAGATAGAGCATGTTGGTAATCTGCTTGCCTGGCGTGGACAGACCCCAGGTCCAACCCCCAGAACTAGACAACAGTTTGCACAGGCACTATATGGTTCCCTTTCCTCTACTGTGTGATGAGGTGTGGTGGGGTATTTTGTTGTGCTTTGGTTGTCTTTGTTGACAGGGTCTTACTCTGTAGCTCAGACTGGCCTGGAATTCTACATAGCCCAGGATAAACTTAAACTTGCTACGGTCCTCCTGCCTTAGCCTCCCAAGTGCTGGGATTATACACATGGATCAGCCACCATGCCCAAATAGTAGTAGAGTTTGATTCTTTTGGTTTGGTTTTTGAGACAGGATATAACCCAGGATAGCTTTGAACTCCTGACTCTCCTGCCTGTTCCTAAGCACTGGGGTTCCAGTAGTGTACTACCACAGCTGGCTAATTCTAGCTTTTTAACACTCTTACTTTGCAAAATAAAAAATTGGCAACTGGGCTAGAGAGAGGAGGCTTAATAGTTAAGAACACATACTGCTCTTACAGAGGTTTGATTCCCAGCACCCACATCTGGCAGTTCACTGTGCCTGTAACTCCAGCTCCGTGGGATCTGGTGCCAAATTCTAGCTTCCCAGCACTCACGTGCACATACCCAACACACACACATGCATACACATAATTTAAAATAAAATGTATTTTTAAAAGTGGTAATTTATAGCTGTCTGCTCCATTACTTATGACTTTGTTTTATATTTTTAAGGCAAAGTCAGTCTCACTGTGTAGCCCAGGATTGCTTTGTACTCATAGTGATCCCTCTGCCTAAGCCTTCAAAGTGCTAGGATTACAGGATGAGCCAATAACATTTTACTGGGGAGTATTTCTCCAATGAGACAGGACATAACATAGCAGGAGGTAGTGTCCTTCCATGTGAATCCAGCCATTAAGTCATTATCCTAAGGATCAGAAATACACTTTACTCTGAAGAACGAACGAAAAACATATATGAAGATGAACTCAGATTGAGCATGAGACTCAGTTACACATTCTTGACTGCGCTGACCGCACTGATGGGAACATGCAAAGACTGCCCAACAGGAAAGGCTGGGAAAGTCCCATGCAAAATGGGACTACCAAAACCATCTGAACCTAGTGCAGACACAGTAGGGCTGGTTAAAATGAGGACTACCAAAACCATCTGAACCTAGTGCAGATACAGTAGGGCCGGTTAAAATGGGACTACCAAAACCATCTGAACCTAGTGCAGACACAGTAGGGCCAGTTAAATGAGGACTTGATCCTTTCGGTGAGACCATGGCTTCCCAAGGAAGAAGGAGCCCAAAGCAATCAAGCTTGAGATGACCAATGGAAAGGTACAGTTTAAGAGGCTGCTGAACTTGTGCCCTGCTGACAGAAGGTACTCATGAAAATGAAAATGTAAGAGACCCCAAGACCCAGTCCTCACTGCCGTCTGTGTGGAGCCACCAGACAGTAACGGTAGCTGTCAGTCCCAGATGCACACTAGAATGACCTGGGTCACTTTAAAACTAAACTGCTAAGACTCTCCCAGACATGTGATCAAGTGTCCCTGAACATGTTTTCCTAAATCTCCCCGATGAGTTTCACACGCTCCCTGCGCTGAGAACCACTGTAGGAAAGGAATTCTTTGTTATCTCTACAGGTGCTTATAATAAAAAGTTGGACACTCCTCCCTCCAGCCGCCTGTTCCTTCTAGAGGCCCCGTCCCTCGGTTCTGGATCACAGTTTCCACCCATGGGACCTCCATGGAAGCAGAGGCTGGTCTTTTCAATTCACCGCCTCGTGAGTCTTGAGAGAGACAAGAAGACAACTGTACGTGGCAGGCCAGTGTCTACACTGTGGAAGCCCACTGCCCCACTGCCTGCCAGCAGCATCGGATCGTGCTCATTCATTCTTCTGAATTCTTAGTCACACTTCCTTTGGTGTCTTCCTTACAGAGAAAATGCACCATAGTGAATGCCCTTCCTCTTCCCTTCCGGGAAGTACCAAACTAGCATCAGTGTGCTTTGCTTAGAGTTGCAGTTCTTGCCTCCCCACTCACTAACCCAGCAGACCCTTGGGAGAGTTCTCCCGAGTGTGCCTCTCAGCTGGGACACAGGATCACCTGTCAGCATCTTAATAAGGCAGTAATCTGCACAACCTGAACCCAGCAGAATCCAAACCTGCTAGGATCCGTGCATGCATGCGTGCAATCGAGGGCTGTGGTTTTCAAAAAATGTCTGGGTTAGCAGCAGCTGCAGCAGCACCTGTAAGGGCTAGAGGTGTGACTTCCTCACTGAGAACTGGGTCGGTGGCTAGGCCAGGCATGGTGGCTCACACATGTGATCCTAGCACTTGGGAGGCTGAAGCGGGAGAATTGCCACAAATGCATACATACGAAGGTCCAGGCCAACCAGGACCTTTTTGGGATAGTCTCTCTCCAAAACCAAAAACGTAGTAGAGAGCTTGCCTGGCATGCCTAAAGCCCTACCTGAGGCTCTAGCACTGTGTGACCCAAGTGTGGTGATGCCAGCCTGCAACCCAGCATAGAGGATTTGCAGGGTCCGCAGTTCAGGGTCATCTTCAGCCATGTAGCAAATTCAAGGCCAATATGGGCTACCTGAGACCTTGTCTCAGCAATTAGTTAATTGGTTAATTAGCTAAAATGGAATAAGACTGATCCCTCCAGGGGAGGCACCCTTGTGTTTCAGCAATTCTGGGGCCAGAGAGATGATAAAAGTACTTGAGTCTGATCCCTGGAACCCATGTAAATGTGAAAGATGAGAATCAACTCCACATGGTTGTCCTCTGCCTCTGTGGGTGTGCTGTGCATTTCCGCCATGATAAGTGAAATGAAGTTTGAAAGGAAAGCTTAGCTCTGGTGTATCTCTGTGTCACAGCAATCTGGAGAAAGTATGGCGTGAACATAGTTTGATGCTTTTCTACCTCATGGTACAGACGTAAAGCAGACCCCTTAGATGGTCCTAGATCTTCCATCTCTTCTCACCGAGCATTCCCAGTCAAGCTCCTTTTTAACAAAGAGTTACTTTATTTTATTTATGTCTCTCTGTGTGTGTGTGTGTCTGTGTCTGTGTCTGTGTGTATGTGTGTGTCCGTGTCTGTGTATGCACACATGGTGCCCGCAGAAGCCAAAAGAGGGTCAGATCCAGGGGTGAGTACTGGGAACTGAACCCGGGTCCTCTGCAAGGACAGCAAGTGCTCTTAACCACTGAGCCATCCCTCCAGCTCCTGAAAGGCATATTTTTATCTGTTCTCAGTAGTACCTATTGCACTCTTTGGTCTCTCTTCCAGCCTTTGTGTTCTCTTTACCTGTCTTAGGTGGGTTTCTACTGCTGTGACGATACACAATCACCAAAAGGAAGTCAGGGAGGAAAGGATTTATTCGGCTTATACTTCCACGGCACTGGTCAGCACCGAAGGAAGTCAGGGCAGGAACTCAAACAGGGCAGGAACCTGGAGGCAGGAGCTGATGCAGAGGCCATGAAGGAGTGCTGCTTACTGGCTGGCTCCTCATGGCTTGCTCAGCCTGCTTTCTTCCAGAACCACCAAGCCAGGCATGGCACCACCCCCAATGGGTGGGCCCTCACCCATCAATTACTAATTAAGAAAATGTCTTACAGCCAGATCTTGTGAAGGCATTTTCTCAATTGTGGTCCCTCCTTTCCAGTGACTCTAGCTTGTGTCAAGTTGACCTAAGACTAACCTATTGTTTCATTGGTGACTTGGGCCAATAGTTTAACCTCTCACTTGACTCATCTGTGAAAAAGGAATAATAATAGTAGAGCCTGCCTTATTCGTGAGTAGTTAAATGGGTAGAGAAACACCCAACAGTGTCAATTTTAAAACCATTCTTATTCATAATGTTAAATAATAGGTATACAATATTTTATAATAACAAAACAGTACCTGGTACATAAATACTCAACAACTGACCTCTGTGATTCACTGGCAATTTTAGACAGTAGACATTTGAGGGTTTTTTTATTAACAATTTTTTATTGACTCCTTGGGAATTTCACACCAGGCACCCCAATCCCACTCATCTCCCAGTCCCTCCATATCTGCCTCCAACCTTGTTGTGTTTCCCCCCCCACACACAAGGAAAACTAAAAAAGAATAATAAAAATACAAATAAGAATGCTAATTTAAAAACAAACACAGTCTGGTCTACAGAGCAAGTTCCAGGACAGCCAGAGTTGTTATGCAGAGAAACCCTGTCTCAAAAACCAGAAAAACAACCAAAACACTTCACTCCTCCATCTTTCCTGCCCTCCTTCCCCTCTTCATTCATCCTTATGGCAGTGGGAGCTGCTGTGTATCGTGCAGTATGCCCTTTTGTCCACACAGCTTTACTAGCTTCACTTGCAGATGTTCATGGTGTAATGTGTTGTTGGTCAGATTCAGGGCCTCTGGCTTCTGCTACACCACCAATACTGGACCCTCACAGAAACTCCTCTCTGATATCCTGCTGTTGCCCAGATGGAGTCATGGAGATCCTGCAGCTGTGGCTCCAGAGGACCAGTGCCTTCACACGCTCCAGCAGGTCATAGTTGGGGAGTGCCAACTCAAAGCCTTGGATGTGTGTCTGGGTGGTTGACATTTGAAATTTTCACAGTTGCCTTTTCAATATTGTGTGCATGGCCTTTATTCCCCTTTTGTCTGAAGGCTCTTCTATACTCGATTGTTCTCCTTGTCAAGTCTGAATCATCCTGTGTCCCAGAGTACTCAGAGCATCAACTCCACTGGCAAGGAAGACCAGGGTGTCTATACCCCAGGGACTTTCTTGAACATGCCCCTCCCCTAATCCTAGGATTTAGCAAGACCCCAGAGGAAGCAAGCTGGTTCTGGATGTCCCACTCTGGAGTCCAAGAGACCAACACTCTACCTGGAACATCCCCTACAGATAGTAGGTTCCTCCAAAAACTTTTACAAAATGACCCAAGCAGTGTGGGTTTTAGTTACATTTGGGTTTTATTGTTTTGGTATGGTTTTCTGAACTAAGGTCTTCCTGTGTAGCCCAGGCCAGCCTGGAACTTGCTGTTCTCCTGCCTCGGTCTTCAGCCTGTTGGGATAATAAGCATGTACCACCAGCTTGGTTCTTGATGATATTTTTTTAAGATTTATTATTTCATGTGTAAGAGTATTTTTCCTGCATGCATGTATTTGTCCCACATCCGTGCCTGGTGCCCTGGAGGTCAGAGGAGGTGTTGGGTCCCTGGAACTTACGGCACAGATGTCATGAGCCACCGTATTTGTAGGTGTTTGTAGGTGCTAGAAGCCAAGCCTAGGTCCTCTGCGTGAGCACTAAATGCTCTTGCCCTCTAAGCCGTCTCTCCAACCCCTTCTTAGAAGCAGATCTCGAGCCATGTTCCTGACTTCTCTCCAGTGAAATGTTGTCCTTACAGTGCAGTGGGTGGAGAGGGTAGGAAATGGCACCCAAAGACCATAGAGATGGAGGCCTTCTCCACTGTACCACACTGGGAGTGGGGTCTTAACAGTGGGAATGGCTGAGGATCCCAGCTCCAGGGGCTTCCTGGTCTCTGTAACAGATGCTGGCCTCCTACAGTGAGGCTCAGATGTTAGTCAGGAGGAGAGGTGGAGACGAAATTCTAAACAGTCTTAGTAAATAAGAAACACAGAGCCAAATACAGAGGTAATAGCCAAAGAGATCAGAGAGCAATAACTACCTTACCTTACCACCTCACCGCCCTCGCTTCCCCAGAGAGAGAGCTTCTTCCTGTCTGATTTGTGTTTTTATTGCCTTTCTGTTCTGCTTTCTCATTGGCTCTAAGCCCAGCCACATGACTTCCTCGTCACTGCCTGTCTATATAGACCTCCAGGTCTCTATGGTTGGTACTGGGATTAAAGGCTTGTCTCTGTATGTCCTTGACCACACAGAGACTCTTCCTGCCATGTGATCAGATTAAGGGCATGTGCTACCACTGACGGACTTCTGCTTATGGCTTGCTATGTGACCTCGCTATGTGACCTCTGATCTCCAGGCAAACTTTTTTTATTAACATACAAATAAAATCACATTTCAGCACAGTTAAAATATCACCGCAGAGAGGCGTTACACGTGCCAATGGTCGTGGCTGCTCTAGTTTCATTCCCGTTACTGTGTTAAAACACCCAACCCAAAGCATGGTAGGGAAGAAAGGGGTTATTTTGGTTTATAATTCCAGGTTACAGAGAAGTCAAGGCAGGAACTTTCTCGAGTCCCCATTCAAGAGCAGAGACTCGGGCCCAGCCATGCTGCCTGCTTGCCACTGTTTCTTCAGCGAGCTTTGTTTACACAGTTCAGGGCCCAGCCACTGAAATGGTGCCACAGACCCAGGCCATCTCCACAGACATGCCTACAGGCCAACCTGATGTAGTTCTTCAATTAAGAGCCTCTTCCGCAGTGATGCTAGGTTGTGGCAAGTTCACACTAACCACCACATCCCCTTACCACACTGGAATACCTTCCAGGGTTGGCGTCTTTTTGAAAGAACCCGTGTTGTATAAACATTCCTTGTTTTAATTCTAGAATTAGTATAAGTTTATGTGGATCTTTTAAGTTCAAAGCATTTCCTAAGCATTAACTCTCTCGCCCTCCTGTTTATGATAGTTCTCTACAAGTCAGCAGAGTCTGTTGAGCTACATTGAGATGTCAGATATTTAGTGCTTTGTATCCTGAATGTTCCCCGGTAAGCCATCCAGGGGAAGTTATTCACCTTCCTGACTTGTGCAAATGCTGTTGGTAGACCATCTGAATTTCAGCAAGGTGCCGGATGACATTCCCCTGATGTTCTTGTCGACGAAACCCTCAGAGCAGCACATAACTGCAGCTGACTAGAACCAGAGAGAACTGCTCAGACCTGAGTAGAATGGGAGGCAGGTATACAAACACTCAGTGCAGATCTCTGCCTCCTGCTTGCCTAGCGACGTTGTTAGTAACTGTTTGGTTGTGATACTTACAGCATTCTGTGAAACTGAAGCCACCTGAACTTTGTCAGATGATGAGTCTGTTGTATGAAGAACTGGGTCCTGGGAGAGACCTTACTCTCCCCTAAATCAGTCCCAGATTCTTTATCACTTCAGTCCGTAAGCCATCTTTTTCCCTAGCCATTCGGTCTTAGTCCATGGTCTGCTGCTATAAAAAGAATGCCACAACCTAGGTGCATTAGAACTGATGGTAGAAGTTTGTTTAACTTAGAGTACTGGAGACTTAGAAGTCCAGAACTGGGATTGGGGGGCGGGGTGTGAGGTGGGGAGAAGTTCCCGTCTCTATGACATGACAGGACAAGTGAGCATACATAAAACTAAAAGAACAAGAAAGGGTCCAATTCATAGTCCTCATGACCTAATCACCTCTGAAAGCTCCCCTCTTAATCCAGGCATGGTAGTGCACACCTGTCATCCCAGCACAGGGAGGTACAGCAGGAGGAATACCCTGAAGGGCAGGCCAGCTTGGGTTGCAGAAAGAGACCATGTCTGAAAAAGCAAAACCAAAAGTGGACCTCTAGATGCCATTCCACTGGTAACCACACTTCAACAGAGGTTTGAGTGGAAACATTCAAACCATAGAACCTTTTTCTCTGAGGCCTTACAGTTCCCTCCTGGACTACGGGGGAGTGGGTTCTCTTAGGTAGGGTTTCTATTGCTATGAAGAGATGACCACGGCAACTCTTATAAAGGAAAACATTTCATTGGGTGGCTTACAATTTCAGAGGTTCAATCCATTATCATCATGGTGGGACATGGCAGCGTACAGGCAGACATGGTGCTGGAGAGGTAGCTGAGAGTTCTACATCTTGCAGGCAACAGGAAGTAGTCTGAAACACTGAGCGTGGCTTGAGCATATATGAGACCTCTAAGCCTGCCTCCACAGTGACCCACTTCCTCCAACAAGGCCACACCCACTCCAGCAAAGCCACACCTCCTAACAGTGCCACTCCTTTTGGGGGTCATTTTCTTTCAAGCCACCACAGGGGGTCTTTGTTAGTGGCTTTCCTTGAACTCCTAATCTACCTCCTGAGTACTGAGATTATAGGCACGAGGCACCATAGTGGTCTTTCACCTGATTTCCCAGCTGTAATGTTACCCCCTCTGCAATAAAAAGACTTCAGTGAGCATGTTCTCCTGACTGTTAACCTCTCAGGCAGATGTAGCAGCATGTACCTGCAAGCACTTTGGAAGTTGAGGCTGGAGGATCACAAGCTAAAGGGCAGCCTGAACCTTAGACAGCTTGAGCAGGAAGACCAAGAAGGAGTCAAGGTCATCCTTGGGTAAACAGTGAATTCAAGGCTAGTTGAGACCTTTTCTCAAGAAACAATAGGGAGGAACTGGAGAGATGTCTCCGTAGTCAAGAGTGCTTGCTGCTCCTGCAGAGGCCCCACGTGGTGGCTCACGATTACCTGTAACTCCACTTCCAGGAGATCCAGCGCCCTTTTCTGGCCTCTGTAAGCACTGCACACAGTTGGTGCACAAACATTCAGGCAAAACATGCATACACTGGTTGGGGATTTAGCTCAGTGGTAGAGCGCTTGCCTAGCAAGCACAAAGCCCTGGGTTCGGTCCTCAGCTCCAGTTTAAAAAAACAAAACAAAACAAAAAAAAACATGCATACACATAAAATTAAAGTTTAAAAAAAAAAATAGACAGATAGGTAACCAGCTCCCCAGTGGCATTCTCTTACCTACAGAATATGTACATTCTTTTACATGGTCTTCTTACCAGTGATCAGAGTCTGGGCCTCATTCCCCCCTTAGGATGTATTTATTTTTATTTTCTGTATATCAGTATGTATACCACATGGTGCCTGGTGTCTACAGAGGTTAAACACAGTTGTAAGCTGCCATGTGAGTGCTGGGAACTTAACCCAGGTCTGCTTCAAGAGCAGCCATGGCTCTTGACCACTGAGCCATCTCTCCAGCCTCAGTTCTTGGCCTCTTAGCCAAAGAATTGAAAATGGGGACTCCCGAAAGTTCGCAGTAGAAGCCAAGTAAGTTTCCTTGGAGCGGAGCAGCAGTGCAGGTTAGAGAGGGAGACACTGTCAAGGTTGACCGCGGGCTGCACTGGTGAGGGAACCGCTGAAAGGCCTCAAGCCACACCCCGGGGGCAAGGGGAGGGAAGAGTTGGTTACTCAGGGCCATAGTTTGGATGGTTCTCTGGTTTGGTTGACAGATTAGGTCATACATTCATCTTTTTCCCGATGAGTGTGTCTCCTCAATTATGCATCGATGTTAATCATGTGTACATGAATTGTGAGAGGCATCAGAGTGGTGAATAGGGTGTTCTCCCTAGAGTTTACGAGAAGACATGGTTCTGCCTTACTTCACACGCACCCAAAGCCAGTTCAAGGCTAATCAGCCTTTCTCTTCTTCATTCCTGGATACACTGGCAGAACACTTGAATAGAAACTGTCTAAATTTGATTATCACTAGGGACTGGAAAACTTAAGCTATTGTTCAGAAATGGGAGTGCGTGTAGCCTGATGCAGGTGGAGTTCCTTGGGATGGGGAGCTGAGGTTTTAGGTACGTTGTTGAAAGGGGGAGTGTACCTAGTACATGCAGGTTAAGAAAGTAGGCTGCCAAGTACATTGTTACAAGAGGGAATGTGTGTCACCCAAAACTAAGTTGGGTTCCAGGGTGCTGAACTGTCTCTATGCCTGCCCTGGGAGGACACATCCTGGCCATCTTCCTTCCTTACCTCATCCCGTTCTTCCTCACTTCACATTCTGTGTTCTAGGGAAGCAGACAACCTGTAACTCCCCATGGGATCACTTTGTTCAGGTGGTTCCCTGGGCTTTGATGGGCCCACCACGTTCTTGCCTTTTCCCCCTTGGTTTGCGCCGTTATATGGGAATCATGGGCCATACATGTCTCTTTCTTAAAGACGACTACCATTTCCTTAAGGGCAGTGATCCTATTCCATCTAATGCTTAGTACATAAGAAGCAGACAAAATGGTTTTGAGTCAGAACTAAGACTACATTTTAAAAATCTCCATAACTGAAAAGCAGAACATAAAACTTAACAGGTAGAGATGATTTCATAAGATCAAACCCAACAAAGCAAACAAGTTGCCCTAAGTTCCAGGTACAAGGCAGCTCCTCTCTCAGTGATCATGTAAGAGGAGGGAGGCCGTGGCTTCTGCTGACAGCATCAGGATCCAGCAGTAAGGCCAGTGTCCTGGTGTCCAGAGCAAGGGAGGCTAATGGCCTGGATAGCTAATTCAGGGTTAGGACCATTCTGTGCTCCAAGTTAAGGGTGAGATCTGCCTGTAGCAGTTCCGCTGCAACAGGAAGAGGAATCCCATCTGAAGCAAACAGAAGGACTAAAATAATGGTGAGCAGATGCCTACAGGGCTGTCATCAGGGGGGCAGAATTAGGACAGTGAGTGGAGCTCGAGAAAAATCTCTGTGACAATTAGTTACACTAATAACGAAGTCTGCTGGTTCTTGAGCTTCACATCACTACAGGATCCACCCCAGAGCCTCTGGTGCTTTACAGGGACCCAAGTCCTGCAGGAAGTTTGGACTTATCCCCTGGGCACTGCTGAGGCTTTCCTGAGCAGAGGTGACTGATTTGCTTCGAGGGTCCAGAAGAGATGCAGGGGTTCGTTTCAGTGATGTCTCCCATTCTCCTGTATCCTTTCCTGGAAAACCACGTGAAAACATGACTTCTTTCTCCCTGCTTTTTTGCTGTCTAGCTCTGGAGAGTCTTGGCCTCTGGGAAGATGTGAGAGGAATCGTCTTGGGATCAGAGCTGGTTACAGGGTTCCCCTGGACCTTCAAGGTGCCAGGCCTGCCGCAGTACCTGCAGAGCCTTACCAAACTAGCCATCCCTGAAGTGTGGGCATCGCTGGCGCTGGCTGAGGCTGAAGGGCAGGCGGCTGCTATTCCTCTCTCCTTCTCTCGGCTTCTGGAGTCTTCCTTTCCTGAAGTACGCTTGCTAATCCTGGATACCCTGCTGGAAAGGGCAACGTCCTCTGAACTGGGAGAGAAGGGACCACCTCCCTTGCTGTGTAGTATGAGAGAGGAGTTCCTGCTACTGGCGATGAAGGAAAACCACCCAGGATGTTTCTGCCGGGTAGGGTCTCTGCTGCACTGACACCCCTCTGTGTCCCACATTCATTTGGAAACCACCAGGAAGATACAAATGAGGAAAGCAAGTCAGGCCTGTGCTTTCTGGGGCAACAGGCAGTAGCTTAGCATCCCTAAGACCAGGGCCCTCTGTGTTGCTTGGCTGTATGTGTAGAAGAGCTCCAAGAGGCCAGTGGTACCGCTCGTAAAGATGTATCAGTTGTAGGTCGAGCCACTCTGTCTTTAGAAAAGGTCATGGAGAATTAGCTGTGGGGTGGAGAGAGCACAGTGGGTGGTGCTCGCCCACAAGCTTGAGGACCAGAGTTCAGATCTCCAGCACCCATGTAAATGTCAGCCTACCTGTAATGCCAGCACTCGGGGTGAAGATGGGATCCCTGGGGAAAGCTGGCTAGCTAGACCAGACACACCAGGAAGTTCCAAGTGCAGTGAGAGACCTGGAGAAGGGTCAAGGAAAGCAACTGATGTCACCTCTGGCCTCCATTAGCTGTGACACATCTCAGGTTATCCTGACTGATACGCCTAATTACAGGCAAATGGCTACCTGGGAAGCCTGCTCAAAATGAAAGTGAGGTTTCCAGGCTTGACATCTCAGATATTTAGGAGGCTGGGGCCCATCTAGGCTACAGAGTGAGTTCAAAGCTAACCTGAGTACTTAGTGAGACTTTGTCCCAAAATTAAAAAGTGAAAAAGGGAAGGGAATCTGGCTCAGTCTAGCATGTGTGAGACCACATAGGCTTCTGGCGCTGATACCAGGTCACCAAGGACCCTCAAGCTTGTCGTTGCTCTGCCCTGCCTCGGTTCCTCAAAGATGGTACAGAGGAAGTCAGTAGAGCTGGGCGGTGGTGGCGCACACCTTTAATCCCAGCACTCGGGAGGCAGAGCCAGGCGGATCTCTGTGAGTTTGAGACCAGCCTGATCTACAGAACAAGATCCAGGACAGGCTCCAAAGCTACACAGAGAATCCCTGTCTCGAAAAACCAAAAAAAAAAAAAAAAAAAGAAGTCGTCAGTGGAATTTAGGGGCCCTTTGAAAATAGATTCCCCTCTTTACTGTTATAAACAATCTTGATTTAGGACCACAAGACTTTTCCCAGTGTGTTTATTGATCTTGTTTTCTTGGATTTGACCCACAGGTCCTGAAGATTCTCTGTCATATGAACCCCAGTGAGTGGCTTCCCCAGACAGAGTGCTGTGTCCACCTCTCCCCAAAGGAGTTCCTCATCTGGACTATGGATATTGCTTCCAAGGACAGGTCTGCCCCAGGGCTTCTGTGCAGTCTTGTGACTAATGCCCCTTCAAGTCATCATGTAGGGAGCCTGCTCGCTGTCCTTCCCTAAGGGCTCAGGCACCGGCTTCCTTTCTAAGCCTCAGCCTAGGAGCTGTGTTCTAAACTCCAGTAATAGAAGAGTGTCCAGTTCTCACACTAGTAACCAAAGGGTACAAGAACTTGTACAATCAGGTAAAGAGTTAATATCTACAAGGGTTATAAGCTATTTACATAAACATTTGTGCATAAAATATGTTAAATATAGCTCAGTTGGTTACGTGCTAGCATCAGCAAAGCCCTGAACTTGATTCCCAGCACCACAGAAGCTGATGTGGTAGCACATACCTGTGATCCCAGCACAAAAGAGGTGGATCAGAAGTTCAAGGTCAGCCTTGCCTACGTAGTGAGATTGAGGCGAGCTTTGGTTACATGAGACCCTGTCATCTCTGGTGTTTAACTTGACTTATGTGTGTGGTAACGGTTGAGAATTTGAGAGAGAGTTTTCATTTCCTTTCATTTTCCAGATCTGAAGTCCAGAGTGTAGCTCTGAGACTTGCCTCCAGAGTAATTGCCTACCACGTGCAGACATGTGAGGAGGTGAGGCTGACTCTGTCCTTGTCCCGAGGCCTGGGTTCCTTCCCAGAGGGTGGTGGTGAAAGGGAGCTGTCCCGGGGCAGGATGACAGCGACTCAACAGAGACGTCACTTGTCCTGAAGTTTAACTCTGGGGATCACCTGCAGAGACTCCGAACACAGGCTTTCTTCTCTCTCGTTGTAGCCGTTTTTGACTAGAGCCTCTGAGGGTGAAGTCTCTCCTCCCCGACACACATCTGTCCATTGCTTTCTCCCATTTCGGTAGCTAGACTGTTTCAAGAGGACTAAGCAGTCAAGTCAAGGATATCTAGGAGTACAACTTGATGCGCTAAGGATGACGATGTGTTGCACAGGCTGGAATACTCTGCTGTGTAAATGAGCTGTATCTGAACCGAGTCCCACGTAGGCCCGACCTGTCCCACGTCCCCTTTGAGGGTGAAGTGGAACTAAAGTAAGCAAAAAAGCCTCCTGGGAAAGGCCGTGAGACAGATACATACCTAAGTGTATTCGAGAGGCATGGTGCCCAGGTTCAGAAACATTGTGGAAGAGGGAGCAGAGAGAATCGAAGAGCTGGAAGACAGGAGAAGGACAGTGACATGCCATCCTCTAGACAGGACATAGCAGTGTTACTTATTACACTAGGCCTGCACAGCATAGGCCCTCCCAGCAGTCAGTCATGGATAGGGGAGGGACTCTGTCCCTTGAATCAGAGGCTACCAATAGACTCGGAGAGAGCAGTCATTTTAAGTTGTGTAACCACTAGTGAACCTACCAGACTGCAGTCGGCAGCTTCAGTACCAAGGCCACACAACACAGATGATCCTAATCAATCCCAGGGTAATACAAATAAAACAAAACGTGGTGTGGGGAAGTGTAGTAAGGAAGAAGGGACGGGGACAGAGATGGAAGAGATGAGAAAGGTGGATGAGAGCAATAAGAATGCATCATGGACTTCTGTAGACTTATAAAACAGAAAGGCAGCATCATCTCAAGGTAGTGAGCGGACAGTACAATTACCCCTTTCCTCACTGTGGTGGTGGAGGCAAAGGTGGTGGATTCTGCATAATCACCAAGAGATGCCGAGATGCTGAGATGCCGAGATGAGCACCTTAGAGTGCAGACTAATGGAAGAAAGAGAATGCCGAGTCATGGCAGGACTCAGAAACCCAAGGGGAAGGAGGGAGTGCTTGAGGACGGAGGAAGACTAGAGAGAGGAGGTTTTTAAAGGTCAGATGGCCTGGAGAGATGGAGAGATGGCTCAGAGGTTAAGAGCACTGGCTACTCTTCCAGAGGTCCTGAGTTCAAGTCCCAGCAACCACATGGCGGCTCATAACCATCTGTAATGCAGTCTGATGCCCTCTTCTGGTCTGCAGACATACATGCAGATCGAGCACTCATAAGTAGACAAAATTTAAGAAACAAAAATCAGATTACCCAAGGCTAGGCCAGGGTAATACCTCAGTGTTAGCATTAGCAAGCAAAGAAGCAGATTCCATGCTCTGTCATTCAGAGGCACAACTGAGGACCCAACCTAGGTCACAGGCCACTAGGAGATACAAAAATTTTAAAATAAATAGACGAAAACAGTGTTTGGAAGTGTAGGATATGGAAAAGACATGATTTGCTTAAAAGAGAAATAGGTCTGCGGCTATAGACCTTGCCCAGCGTGCACCAGGCCCTGGGTTCCAAACCTCCCCAGCACTACAGCCAACCCAAAGCCTGCCCCTGTAATCCCAGCACTCCTGAGGCCGAGGCAAAAGGACCACAGTTGTGAGCACAGCTACATAGAGAGACAACTGTCTCAGGAAATAAACAGCGACAGCAAAACACAATAGCCCTGAGTTCGAAGACAGCAGTCTAGACAGCCGAAGCAAGTCTGCCTCAAAAACCAGTTCAGCTGCTCCTCACCAGTGCCTCCATAGGTAGCTGTTTGGAACTTGAAGTATTATCCCGTGAAGTTGGAACATTGTCTAGGGATATAGAAAGCACCACAGAATGACATGGAGAAACACATTACCAGAGCTCTGGGGAGGGAGCTGGCCTTTGCCATCAGCAGCTGAGAACGTCAGTTTCGATCCATAGAGCCATTGCCCCCGCAGCTCAGAGGAATCTGCAGGCTCATGTGGTACAGCTAAAGAGGTTCAGCTCCTTGGTGAAGTGTCGGGGAGACTGCCCTCTGGTTCTCTAGTGGTGGGTTTCGTAAACAAAAGACATTCCTTTCTCCCAGTTCTGAGGCTCTCCTCTGCCTCAGACATGGCAGATGGCATGTGGTGAGAAGGCATGGAGAAAGGGAGCAGACAGACAAACAGAAGAATTCACTTATGCAGCAGAGCTACTCATGTAAGGATTAGCCCAGCCTGGAGATACCAGCACTTACCCTTTAATGTCGTGAGAGCCCTACTCTCATCACCTCTCAGAGGGCACTGTCCCATATAACATGTCACAGCAGCAGTGTGAGCTCAACATGACCTTGGGAGGAAATCACCGAAGCATACCAGGAAGTAGGTCACGTGGAATGAGAATCTCCTTTATAGGAGAAGTGAGAAATGAGTACAAAAGCTAAAAATTAGCCAAGTGCCAGAACTCAGAGGAGAATATTATTTGACCGTGAAAAGGAAGAGAGAAAGCTTAGAAACCTTAATCTGCTGGATGTGGTGGTATACACCTGGAATCCCCCAGCACTTGAGAAGTAGAAGGCGGAAGAGTCAGGAGTTCACGGCCAGCCTGTGCTGTAGGAGACCCTGCCTAGAAGAAAAGAAAACCTTAATGGGTGAAAAGGAGCTACTCATAAGAGATTACATGTTACATGCCCCCGTTTATATAGCATGCCCAATTAGAATAGAATTGGAGAGTAAAGGATTGGGGTAGGGGACAGGGATGGAGCATGGTAGGAAAAGGCATGGCACTTGTCCTCTTGGGGAAGTGCTCTGAAGTTGACTGCAGAAGGGAATGTGTTTACTCTGACCTGTACGTCACACAAAGCACATACAAGTCAGAGTATCACGGATGTGCCACAGACATGTACATGTCTTAAGTGTCACTTAAAATCTTAAAAGAAAAATGTAAATTATGCACCAATAAAGCTCTTGTTATCAAAAACAGTGGGGCTTTGCTTAGAGCTGCTGCTGTTTCCTGGGGCTGCAGGTACAGCTGGCTGGAGCCTGCCTGCCTTCCTTTTGCCCGTTGGAGATCACTCAGGAGCTCCTTTTGTGTTTTCAGAACAAGGATTCCATGGCCTCTGAGCTGAGGCAGTGGGTCCAGCTGGTTGTCTGGTCCTGTGGAGACCATCTTCCTACTACGTCTAGACTGGCTGCTGCTGAAGTCCTCACAAGCACCGCACCCCTGTTCCTCACCAATCCCCAGCCCATTCTTGGTAAGTGTGCTGAGCAGGGCGCCCACTGCACCCCCCTCAGCTAACACGGGAAGAGACAGAGAGCCCAGCCTAAAGGAGGGGACACCGTCAAAGGCAGCATGTGGACACTTTTGCATGTTTCCTGGATTGTCTGTCCTGGTTCCTCTTGGGACTGTCACCAACAGCTGCTTGCCTTCTCTCCCTTCTGTCTTCGGACCTGAAGCTGTCCTGTGTGCACTTGTTCAGGGCACCCAGGAGCATTGCGCTTCCTGTCTCTAAATGTGACCCTTTGGGTAGGCCATTGTAAAAAACTCCCATTTGAGACAGTGTCCCTGTGTAGCCCAGGAGAACCTGCAACCTGAGAAGTTCCCTGTCTTGGCTCCCAAGTCCTGGGAGTACAGTGTACACCACCATGCTCCGCTGCTGCGGAGCCTTGAGTGGGCTCCCACAGTCTCCAGACTAAATCCACACATCCTTTAACATGGCTCCCTAGGCCCTTTCTGTTCCACTCTTTCTGCTTTTCTGTTTCATCCCTGGCCCATCCTCCTGCCTCATCATCTGCCACTCCTTCCTCAGGCCTGTTTGTCATCAGTAGGGACCAGCTCTCTATAAACAAACTCTGCCTGACGACTTGTTGGCCTTTCAAGACTCAGCCCAGCCTTCTCCTCCTCCAGGAAGCCAGGACTTCCTTAAATGACACAGGGAAGTGCTCCCCAGGACTCCGTGCTGCTGAGGTTATGGAAGGGGCCAGGCTGGCCTCCAGGCTTTTGTCTGATGTCCCCACAGGGCTGCTGGTTCCCTTCACTACTCAACTGAACTTGAAATCAACCCTGGGATATGAAAGGCGCTGTTCCAAAGTCAAATGGATATGCAGCTCTGAGCTGGCTTCTGAACTGGGTTCTTCCCCTCACTCTATGCCTAGAGAGCAGTACCTAGGGAAAAGCTTCGTGCCAATGATGCTGAAGGAAATGGAGTCTGAGGAGAGCCTCAGAAGATGAAGAGCACAGGGGTGTTATTTCATGTTTTTATTGTGTTGCTTTGGAGTTTATTTTGATTTGTAAATACAGGGTTTAATTAAAGGAAACCCAGGGCCACAGAGCCAGGCTCTGGCCCAGATCCTGTCCTCTTCTGCATGTGGTCACTTCCTGTTTCTCTTGACTACTTTCATGCTTGGCCCCAAGAATCACGCAGGGGCCTAGCCCCCAAGGAGCTTGCAGTATTGTTGTGGTGACAGATTTCCAGGTCGGGAAGAGTCGGTTTTGAGGTGGTGACATGGAAGTTTAAGTGAGACCTGTGCAGCCTCTGCCTTGCTGTCCTTTCCCTTCTTCTTCTGAGTGACATCACCAGCGGCCCTCCCGTGGTTACGACTTAATCACTGAACCCAGAGCAGTGAGGCTAATATACTTTGGTTAGGTCAGGCATGGTGGTCTGTGCCTGCAGTCCTAGCTACCTGAGAGGCTGACGCTGGTAAACTGGCCTAGACAGCACAGTGAAACCTTCTCTGTAAGGCAGCGTGTTTCTTCTTTTGTGTCAAGCATTCTCAGTAAGCTCAGTTCCATTTTGCAGCACATTTTTCTGAACACCCTTGGTTACTCTGTCACTCACAACAAGTAGAATTTGTGTAAGACAACCTGAAATTCTTGTGTGGAATTGAGTCTTAGTTTGTGTTAGCTGCTGGTGCTAGGGATGGCATGCCAGAAACAAGGAAGAGGATCAGCGATGGCCAGTGGCCAGCTCATCAAGAGCAGCAGCCAGCCAGAGACGGGAGGACAGCTTGAAAGGGATTAAAGAGGGGAACGTTTCGGAGGTTCAGTGACCTTGGTGCTGAGAGAACTCAAGGTGGAGCCTTCCGCGGCACATGCTCAGAATCACAGCCTTGGGAGGTGGAAGCAGGGGGACCTCAGGAGGTCAAGGCCATCTCGGGCTACAGAGTGAATCTGAGGCAGCCTGGGCTGCTGGAAACCCTGTCTTAAAAATTAAAAAAGCATAGAGTCTGTAAGGAGGAGTAAAATGTAAAGCTTGATCTGGGAGTGGAGAACTAAGCTCCAGATGGTGCTGTTGGCAAAGGGGGCGGGGCCTCAGCTCAGACTGCCCCTTTCGAGGCCGCTGGGCGGTGCTCTGCCATTGCACTCTACTGAGACCCTCCTAAAATCTGTCCCTGGAGTCCATTTCACTGTTTTCTTGCAGTCACCCAGCATCATTTGTGACAGCTCTTTACCTGTATTCTAGATCTCATGGCCCTCGATGCTCCTCACAGCAGATTCCGCCTGTTTGTGCATAGCAGTACCATATGGTAACCAGCAGAACCCGTGCCAAGGGCCAGTGGCAGCAGAAAACAGGCCCCAGAGACATGTAACATGGGCCCTTTGTCATAGCCTTCCCTACTTTGGATTCTTGCCCCCAAACCTGATATTGATTAATACTTTGCTTTTCAGAATTGGAAAGTTCTCGTAGTCTCCCAAACCACACTAAACTAACTTCTGCAAAGTACTCTGGTTTTTTGAGATAAGTTCTCACCATGTGGCTCAAGCCCCCACTCCATACAGGGTCTCATTATGTAGCCCTGGCTGTCCTGGAACTCTGTATGTAGACTAAGCTGGCCTTGATCTCACAGAGATCTACCTGCCTTCTGAGTACTGGGATTAACTGTGTGAAAAAACATTCTTGTTGCATAAATTGTGCCACTTTAGAGAGTTGTCCAGAACTTTGTAGGCCAGTCAGCACCTTCTGGAGACTCTGCCCTTCCTCCTCCTACAAAAAAAGATGTTTCCAGGCTCCCCCAGCAGGACCCTCTCTGTTCCAGTGTTGGTCTGATCCTCAGGTTTTCCTGTCTTACAGTAATACCCCCTCCCAAAAAGGAATGGCTGTGGCTTCTTCATAATGTCCCTCCCACCTGTGGTTGAAGCAGTCTTACTACACGCTTGTCAGTGACACTGTAGTGACATGAATTCCTGACATGATTTTCTTTACAGAACTGCAGGACACACTTTCTCTCTGGAGGTGTGTCCTTACCCTTCTGCAGAGTGAGGAACAAACCGTCAGAGAGGCAGCCGCAGAGATCGTGACAACAGCCACATCACAAGGAAACACTTGCCAGTCAACAGGTACCTTGTTCTTGACCTTGCATCTTCCCTTACTGCTCCAGGACCGGGATTGGCAGGCAAACTGGCTCTAAGACGCCCGCCATAGAGTGAATATTTTACGTTTTGCCTGACCGTTCAGCCTCTTCCTCAGCCTTATCATTGTAAGGGGAAATCTGCCAGAACCATAGGCAAATGAGCAATTAGATTCCAATAAAATGAAGAAAAACAGGTCACTTCCCAAATGTGATCTGCCAGCTATATTCTGCGGACTCTACTTAGAACCTCCTAGAGAAAGTTGATTTCAAATGTAGAAATTTAATATACAGCATCCTTTCTTGGTTGCATTGTCAAGTTTTAAATAAGGGCAGATCTTGATTATCTATATGGTTACATAAGCCAGGAATCACTGAGGCGCCATTTTGTTCCTACATGAGTTTTCATATGTGTAAGTTGAATTTTGCCTTTCTGTGCCTTTGTTCCTTATTTCGTAACCACAGTAGCCCAAGAGACAGGAGTCAGGCAGAAGGACAGAGGTCTGGATGGGTAGTGCTAAACTCACTCACTATACAACCATTGCAGCCCTGGCCTGGGGTCATCTCAGTATTAGGGAAGCAAAAAGGAACTCCTCTTGAGGGAGGACATGGGCTGCTGACCTAAGGGATGAGAAGCAAGTTAGAATGGAGGCAAGATCACTTACTTCTGGGTGAGCTGACCATCTGGGACAGGGACTATGTTTATGGATGTAGAATACTTCGGCCTGGATTGCAGGATGTTTCTGGGCCAGTCACCCTGATAAGAAGCATGAATGCCATTCTGAGGCAGGAATCACAGCTGTGCAAAGAAGTTCCCCATAGGACAGCTGACCAGGAGAGGACAGAGCTATCCAGTATTGTAACTGTATCCGCAGGCAAGGACCACTCTCTGAAGCACTGTACTGGTCTGTACAAGGAGGGTTCCTGCAATATTCGAGCTTGTGGAGACCTCAGCTATGGTGTGTGTGTTTTCCTTGGCATGGACAGAAGGAGCTAGTTTTTTGCACAGTCTTGCAGTTATGTTACTCCAAGGCAAGTTCAGCCAGGACCAACCTGGCCTCTCAGTGAAGCACCAAGAGGGAGCTCCGAGTGGTGTACAGAAGTGCTCTGCACACCAGTGCTGACCTGCAAACCACTTCCACGTGAATGATCCCTATGGAGTCATCCCTTTCCCATTGAAGGTTGCCTTTCCTTTTTATTAACGTTTAGTTGTCTCTGTGTGTGCGCGCGCATGGCAGGGGCGGGTGGGGTGTACAGAGGATAATTGTAAGAGTCAGTTCTTCTTCTACTGTGGATCCTGGGCTCGAACCCCAGGTCGTGAGGACTGGCAGCCCTCTCACCGCCTGACCCACGGTTTTTCCTAGGAGGATCCTTGTGATGTACAGCAAGTACCCAGCAGACTCTTGGGAGGCGGGAGGGGGCGGGGGGCGCACATGTAATACCCGTGTTCTCCAGGGACCTGCTCTGCCTAAGATGCCAACAAGAATTTCACAGTGAATTCACAGATGGCCGTTTTCTCGTATCTTTAAAATTGTAGTCTTTGCTCTCTTTTTATTTCTTTCAGTTTTCCGAGTTCATTTATGATACAAATATATTATCACTTTCACTTTCCTTCTAGCTTGATTCATAAGAAAGCGAGATCACTAATTTTTATTGAACCTTTCTGCATCTTAAACTCCTGTATAAGTCTCCTTAAGAAAGCCTCCTTACCAAACTTTGTGTTGCTCATCCTGATGGATAGAAAGGATTTAGAAGCTGGGTATAGAGGTTCATGCCTGTCAACTCAGCACTGGGGAGGCGGAAGCAGGATTGCTGACAGTTCAAGGCTGCTTTGGCTTACATGGTGTGTTCCAGGTCAGCTAGGGCTACAGAATTAGATTCTATGTAAACCAGGCATGGTGGCACACACCTGAAGTCCCAGTACTCAAGAAGTAGATCATACAAGCTGTAACAGGCCCTCACTGTCACAGGCCCTCACTGTCTGCAGTTTGCCAGCCTTCTCCTAGGCCCCATTCTCCTCCCTCTCAGGCCTGCCTGGGACTCAGATGGTGGAGCAGAGAGCCAGCCTGCGATGGTAGAGGCCATGGACACAGTTAACTGGGAGACCCTGAAGGAACCTCCTAGGCGTGGCATGATAACCCATAAAAACTGTAGAGTCACAGTGAGCCCTGGCAGAGAAGCAGAAGAGTGAATGGAAGCATAGTAGGGGAGGTAAGTGTTTAAGATTAGAACATAGGCAGGCAGGCGGCATTGTATAAAGCAAGCCCAGGCAGCCCTGTAGCCCTGGGCAACAAAGGAGGGAAAAACCCACACTTGCTCAACTCCCCGCAAAGTGCTCTTCTCCGATCACCACCCTAACACACACAGAACATGTGTGCACCATTGCCACCCACAGAGTCAGTGAGCCAGCATGAAAGATGGACACTCCTCATATGTTCCAACCCTTGAGCAATCAGGGAAGAAGACCTGAGTATGGAGATAGAGTACTAGGTCACTGTGACATTTCTCAGTGGCCTCATGGTGAGAGAGCTCAGTCAGCAGAGCCTCGGGCCTTTGGAGATTTATGCTGAGTCACAGGCGGCTCCACCTCCACCTTTGAAGGCTGCCCACCAGCCTCAGACCTGGGGGTCGACTTGTGTTTTGTGTCCCTCCTGCCAGCTCACCGGCATTTTGCGAGGTTGGGCCCAGGAGGGGTCTCCAAGCATCTCCTCCCTCCTCCCTCTGCCTTCCTGTAGGTTCTTACTAATCTGCTCAGGTGCATTCTCTAAAGCCTTTGAGAATCAGTCCTCTGTGTGTGCCATCAGTCTTTTTCAGGGAGGGACCAGGGGCTGGAGAGACGGCTCAGAGGTTAAGAGCGCATACTGCTCCTAAAGAGAATCTAAATTCAGTTCCCAGCATCCAAGCCGGGAGGCTCACTACCACCTATAGTCCAGTTTAAGGGAGAGCCTCTGGCCTCCATGAGCACCTGCACTCATGTGTACATAATTACATACAGATATATATGGAATTTAAAAATGGAGGAGGAGGAGGACCATAAAAGCTAAGAACCACTCCATTTGAAGGTAACATCCTGCATATGTGAAAACAATGAGATCAGCCATGTCCACCGTTCAGCAAGCACTCACAAAGCCCATCCTCAGTCTTACTTCCCGTGCTGGTGTTGGAGCCCTGTCCTCTCTCCCCTGGACTTCTTCAGGTCCATCAGCCTGCGCTTCATGCCTCCTCCTGCCCCACTTTGTCCATGGGGCTCCTGATGGGAGGGCTCACCAGAGTGACAGAGCTGCCCATGCTGCTGCTCCCCTGCCCACTTCCCTACCTGGCCCCCTGAGCAGCACCAAAAGCCCTCCTGAGCCGACCCTCTCTTGCTCTCTCTCCTCCTGCTCTAGCCACCACGGTCTTCCTGAGGCTTGTCACACCAGCCTGAGGACCTCGGCTCTGTACACACTGCTCTTCCTGCATTGGCCTTTCCTCCTTCCTGTACCTGCCTACCCACTAACCCCATGCCTGTCTCAGCCTCAGCACCACTCCACAGAGCACTGCCTGGCCACCCAGACTGTGGTGCACACCCAGGCATTTGCTGATCCTTCCCCTGCTGTCTCCATCCTCTGCGGTTTTTAGTGTGTGTTGTTCTCACTCCCTCCAGCAGAACAGCAGCTCCCAAAGAGTAGAACTGGTTTTATTTGTGTGTGTGTGTGTGTGTGTGTGTGTGTGTGTGTGTGTGTATACACATGTACAAGTGTGCCACAGCATACATGGTGGAGGTCAAAGAACCTTGCACAAGTCAGTTTTTTCTTCTACCTGGGATCAAACTCAAGTCATCAAGCATAGCAGCAGCTACTTTTACCCACTAAGCAATCTTTCTGGTCCTGGTTGGTTTGTTTGATTGATTGTTTTTGTTGGTTTTTTTGTTTTGTTTTGTTTTTCAGACAAGGCCTCACCCTGTGGCCCAGGGTGCCTTGGTCTGAAATTCACTACATAACCCAGGCTGGTGTCAAACTCTTGGTAGTCCTGCTCCAGCCTCCCATTTGCTGTATAGAGTAGATTTTTGTTTTTGTTCCCTGCTTTGATTTTTAGACCCTGGCATCCACTAAAAATCACTGTGTAATCTGTTGGATGGATGGATGGATGGATGGATGGATGGATGGATGGATGGATGGAGGGATGGATGGAGGGATGGATGGAGGGAGGGATGGAGGGAGGGATGGATGGATGGATTGAAAGAATATATCAGTCAAAATAGTTCAAAACAATAAGGATTTAGTGTTTTCAGCACTGGCCTGATGAGAGAGAGATGGAGGTAAACCCCCTTGGATTTTAAGTTGTTAAAAAATTGTTCTGTGAGACTCTGTGAGTTCAAGATCAGCCTGGTCTGCATAGGAGTTCTAGAACAGGCTATGTAGAGAGATCCTGTCTCAAAGAAAGAAAAAGAACAGAAAGAAAAGAAGTTGCCGTGAAGTGGGAGATCCCAGTCCCAGCAGACTCTGTAAGCTCCATTAGGCCCCTGCTTCCTGGAAACACTAATTCACCTAGGGACTGGTCGAGCATCTACTCCGTCTGGCCTGTGGCAGATCCAGACTTCCTTGTTCTCTGCCTTGTCATCCCTGCTTTCTCAAGCAGGATGGCTTTTTAAGATGTGTTGATGAGGATGAAGAGATGGCTCAGTGCTTTAGTGCACTCCCAGTCGCTCTTCCAGAGGACCAGGGTTCAGTTCCCAGCACCTACATGGTTATTCTACACTGTCTGTAACTCCATTCCAGAGGACCTGAACACCCTCCTCTGGCCTCTGAGAGTGCTGCACACATGGTGCACAGACATACATGCAGGTAAAACACCCATATACATAAGAAGAAAATAAAATTCTAAGTAAATATTTGTGTATAAATAAGTAAAAAATATCCTCTGCAAAAACAGCCAGTGCTTTTCAACACTAAGCCCTGTGTCCAGCCCCAGGATGGAAGTTCATTTATGAGCACACACCCTGGGGAGGCCCAGCCTAGGGACTAAGGACGTACACATCCTCCTGGGGGACTGCAATGGCAGCTGCCCTGATTGAAGGACACTTCCTTCAAGTCCCGGTTTTCTGGGCAGATGCTACAAACCATCTCCACCTCTGAATGCTCCACACTAGCCTGTAGCACCAGAAGAACACTGATGCTTTTCCTCATTCGAAGCCAGACAAAAAGTTCTGAGTAGTAAATCGATGTGTCCTGAGCCCCGTGACCCTGAGGGCCAGAGTGAGACTTGGAGCCGGGACCCTGTGTTAACTAAAGCTTTGCCCTTTCGTGCCCTCTTCTGAGAGCAGGCTACAGGTCTAGGAAGTGGAAGTCGAGAGCACACTAGCGATTTTCTAAACTACTATGGGTGGTTTGTTCTCTTTGTTTCAGTGTTTGGGGATGTTTCTCTTGTAGTCCAGGCTGGCCTCAAGTTCTCGTGTAGCCCAGGATGACCTTGAACCCCTGCTCCTTTTCCCTCCACCTCCAGAATGCTGGGATTAGAGGTATGTGCCACCATATCCAAATTCCTTACCGTGTGATAGCAGACACTAAAGGTAGATGCTGAGAATGTGGATTGGGGTCTAGAGCCGAGACAGACGGGAGAATTAAAATGGGAGAGTGTCATTTCCAGAGACGACAGGCAGTCCTGAACCAAAGACTGCAGTGTGCCTGTCCTCCAGTCTCCTCAAAGAGGCGGGGAGTCACCCAGGGATGCAAGGTCATAGCTGTGACCTACAGATGAGGGACCTAAAGGCAAGGAGAGGTAACGGACACTGTTAGTGGGATACGGAGTCTGAAACATGAACCTTATGGGGCTCAGGGAAGCACTATGCCTCCCAGACACCTTGATTCTCACAGAGAAAGTGACAGAAATGTAGGTGTGACCTCTGAGACCAGTGCAGACTCCTAGGACAGGTGAGCTGAGAGACAGGGAAGAAAATGCTGCCTGGGTGGAAGAAGAGAATGTTCTATGAAGCCAGCATCTCCCTCCATACAACCCCACCCCAAGGCCAGCTCTGGGCTTCCTCCATTGCCTCCAATTGCCAGAGTGGTCCTTTCTGTCATGGGGTTCTGGTGGAGGAGACACAGGAAGGGAGGAATTGCAGTTTGCCACAGAAGGAATGGTCTCTGTCTCCTCATTCATTTCTTCAAGTCACGGACATCTGGTCAGGGTGGGCTGGAGGCTCCACCCCTTCCCCGAATCGCCTGTAGAGGACTGTCATAGTGAAGCTCCACTGACTACATACCACATTGACCTTCCCATCTGTCGCTGTTCCCAGGGAGCCTGGGCCCCTGACGTACGTCCACCTGTGTTCAGACAGTGCGTCACTGGCAGCTGGCTCCCATGCTGTACAGAAGCAGATACAAACTAACACACCTACCTAGGAGCAGCTTGCAGGTGTCCATGAGTACTCTGGCTGAGCCTTGTTGCTGGGGTGATGGGATTGTTTCCATGGCCTCCCAGTGACTAAGCCCCAGAGAGAGACAACAAGCTCCTTTCGAGGAAATGAGGCCACTTTTGCATTATTTCGCCTCTCCTCATGCTGTTCCTGACAGCCAATGTCACTGACCCTGAGGTGACTGACCTCTGTGGACGGCGATAAGCCCTCAGTCTAGGACTTAAGCCATCTGGTGCTGACGCGGCTGGCAGGGTCTCACTGTCCCAGTTAGCAAAGGGTAGCTGTGCCTGCTAGCCACTGCTCATGGCTCAGCCCTCCTTTCCTGGCTTCCCTTCTGTGTGGAAGCCTTCACTTGCCATGGTAGGATTACACGGGACGCAGCATTCTCTCTGTTCACCGGGGCAAGCACCTTCTTGGTTTGCAGATCTCGGACCATTTACACTTCTTTTTCAGACAGTCTTTCACTAGCATGGGGCTTACCTGGTTAGGCTGGACTGACTGGAGTAGCCTCAGGAATCTGTCTCTCCAGCTCCCGGGGCCAGAATTACAGCCGTGTGCTGCTGTGCTCGGCTTTTTCACATGAGTGCTGGGGATCACACTGAGGTCCTCGGGTTGGCACAGGAAGCTACGCCTTCTCCCAAGCCTTTCCTCTTGGAACCTAAACTGGTAAGGGAATTATGGTGAACGGGATAGGCTTTGGTCTCATTCACTCCTGATTTGGCTAGGTGACCTAAGGAGCCTGCTGGTGAGCATCTCTCCCCCAATTCCTCCTTAGTGTCTGAGCATTCCATGGAGCAGATACATGTCCTTAGCCCCCTGAGTTCATTCAGCCCCAGAACTACCATACAGTTCTTCTCCCAAAACTACCATGCAGTTGTCCAGTCCATGCTGTTGCAACATTATATAGCCTGAGGTTTGGCAAGTTCAGAGCTAAGCCCTGGAGTAGGCCCTGCATAGGCCATATTGAAGCCCGTGTTCTTTAACATCCTGCCATCATGCAAGTAAAGAGTGCTGTCTGAGCTCTGGAAAACCTTCATCCTACCCACAAAACCCTCCAAATCCTGTTCTCAGGTGGCCTGATTGGAGTAGGCTAGCCTGGGCTTTCTTCTTCCTGTACCCCGTTTTTGACTGAGAATCCACATGACAGGAGGTCTTCAAAGCAGAGCAGAATGGAGGGAAATGGCTGCTGTTGGGATGCTTCAGAGAGGAACTTTACCTGGGCCCGTGCTGGGAGTGCGTGTGTGCATTCAGGCAGTGTCATTTTGTAAACCTAATGTCCCTCGGGGTCTCTATGTTGTAAGAATGATAAGCGGCGCTGGTTACCGGCACGACTGCCCCAGTATCAGTATCAGAGCTTTATTAGGAGGAAGAGGGGTGGGGGGGAACAAGAGAACCAGGTCTGGGGAAGGAGCATGTGCAGAGAGAGGGGGAAAGATGGTGGGGAAAGAGAGAACAGAACAGAGAGAGGGTGGGGTCTGAGTCACAGCTCTTTAAAGCACATGTGGGCTTATGGAGCTACAACACACATGCACAGATTGCGTGATCACAGCCACACATACGTAATCACCCGCGTACACTGATGACATAAAACTCAAGACCCCTTGTCTAGCTCCTGAACTGCGCATGTGCAGTCATGCAGCTGGAGCACAGCAGAATCCCAACATATGTAAAGAGCACAGGACAGTAGTTTGGATGTGGCTTTATGTATAGTCACTGGACAGGGTCCTAGGGGCTGTGCTTTGGCCAGCTCTCTGAGGCGGCAAGTGTCCTGTGTGTCTAAAAGGACAGGATATCTTCAGCGAGTGTACTGAGGGAGCTTGTCAAAATGAATTTCTTAGCTGGGTGTGGTAGGTAGCACATGACCTTAATCCCAGCACTTGGGAGGCAGAGGCAGGCAGATCTCTGAATTCCAGGCCAGCTAGAGCGACACGGTGAGAGTCAAAAAGCTGACCTTGGCAGTGGCTTATCTTCTCTGGGCTCCTCCCTTCCACTGTGATCTTGCCTCCCTCCCCTCACCTCCAGCAGAGGTAATGACAGTACCAGATAGAACCAATGAGCCATCTGTTGAAGGGGACTCTGGTTTCAAGCTAGAAGCCACTGGTGTTTTAGTAGGCATGGATGTGATGTCGTAACACAGACCAAGTTCATGGCAGCTTACACAGCTCGGCGGTTCACTGCCTGACGGACGGCCCAGCAGGCTACTGTGGTGGTCCTGTCATAAGGGACCCTCACCTTCTTCCCTGCTGCTGCAGCTTCTATGTGTGCCATCCCTCTTGTGGTTCGAGATGGCAGGTCCAGCCCCACTTCCATCTGCACAGTGGTGAATCGGAAGGAAGGCAGGCCACTGTAATAGTACATCACTGCCCCCATCAGTCTTAGCAGCCAAGACCTGCTCATGCTCTACAGGTCCCAGCCAGAGCCCCCAGACTGTCAGATGAGCTAAGTGCCCACATGCTCAGCTAAAAGTCTGTTTCTCCATGTGATGGGGAGATGGGTTAGAAAATAGATGCACACCTCTCACGTGCCATCTTGTTGGCATCCTCTTGTCCTTACAGAGTCCTAGTACTGAAGAGAGACAGCAGCATACACACGAACAGCTGGGGACTCAGACATGCGTGAATCTGAGCCCCGGCCTTGGCTGTTGGGAGCCCCTGCTCTCCAGTGTGGTACCACTCACAGACAGCAGATTTCACCTCATGTGCATCCATGTTGTGTTATCTTAGTAACTCACACAGCCACGTTTATGAGAAAGGGAAATCATATAAGAATTTTGATTGAAAAATTGTCACTATCTTCATAAATGTAAATGTGGGTCCCTGTTCTACTTCTCAGGCCCCATCCAACACCCAAAATGCAAAGGCTTGGTCAGAAGACGAGCCTTGTGGTTACATCAGCATGTAGTTAGAATCGACCGCAAGGAGAATTAAGTAGGTGGTGGCACTTAGAGTCTAAAGACTAGAGATGTGGAGGGGCACGGCAGAGTCATGCTTTGGAAGGACCCAAGAGTGGGGAGAGTCCCCGGTCCGTGTAGATTCACCTTGCCTATACCCACTTCACGCGCGTGTGAGTGTTGTCCTGGGCTGTGCTGGGTCAGCCTGCATAAGTGTCTTGGGTTCTTAAGGCCCAGGCAGTTCCTTGAACCTCCTTGTCCACACAGCCTTTCAGACCTCAGCACTGTCTCTTTGGTCAGACCCACCCTCTTCAGTTCTGGTGTTTCTCCAGCAGGAGACTCATCCACTCACCCACACCAGGAGCTTTTGAAGGACAGGCCTCCAGTGCCAGCAGGTTGGCAGGCACACCGGCACAGAGTGGCTGCCTGAGGCCATGACTTGGCCTCTCTAGCACTCTGCTTTTGGAGATGAAGATGGCTGTGGACCTCGAGGTGGTCGGGTTTCCTGCCTAGCCTCCCTGTAGACCCAGTGGCCCCTTGCGAGCCAGAATGAGCCTTGCAGGCTGGGTTGGCCAGGTTCCCCAAGCACTTCAGTCCGGTCATACCAGAGAGTAAAAGTCCCTGGTATTACAAGCCTTGCCACCAGGCCATGATGATGGAAGTCCTCTGACCTCTCCAGCCTGTGAAGTGATGGGGTGGCCTGTTGGATAGTCCACACTCTATTTTTATACTTTGAAGATGAAGATGTGGTTATACAACCACACTTGAAATCATTGGCTCTGCACTCACAGGAGGGGGTCACGTGCAGTATCACATTATACCCAGCACCCTTAGTCTGGGCCTCCGCTCCTCCCTCACCCTTCAGGAGTTATAAGTAAGAGACTGATCCAAACATGAATAGCTTCTGGCCAAAAATTGGATTTGACTCTGAGAAACTGGCAGGGATATTTTTCTGGTGGCTTCCCAACACACAGTGAGTGGTCAGAGCCCTCAGAAGCAGAATTGTCTTTCTGAGACAACACCCCTCCATCTCCATCCGTCCAGTCATCCCTACCCCATTTCCCTCAGAGTGTGTGCAGCAGGGCTCTGCAGGGGGCACAGGCCTTCACTGACCACCCTGTGCTGTACACAGGGGTTCTGTTCACACCAGCATAAAACTCAGAATGTCCACAGGAAGTCTCCCAGCGGGCCAGCCTGCCTACATTCTGTACCCACCCTGGCCTCCTGCCTTCTCTCTTCCCATCCCCTTCCTGCTCACCCTCTCAACCTAGAATAGATCTAGGAATCGCCTGACCTTTCCACCTTGGCTACGAGCAGTGCTGGCCGTTTTCAACAGACCTGTCCATAAATCTTAGTTGTTTTCCATCCTTGAAAGAGCTGCTCCTATCAGCAGGTCATTACTCACATGTGAGGAGAGGGAAAGTTCACTCGCTTCAGACTTCAAGTTCTTTTCACTCCATTTCACAACATCCATTCCCCAGAAGCCACAGACTTTTTTTTAAGTAAGTACCCAGTAGGCAAGATGCCCAGTGACACAGCCTGCTAGACCCACGGCCAGCCACCTGGAGAGAAAGGGAGCTGGTCACAGGGTTCGCCTCAGATGGGGCTGGCCGTCACCAGGAAAACGGAATGAAACTCCCACTATTTGTGTTTTACAGTGCTGGACTTGATGGGTTGGGAGATTTGAGGAGACAGGATGGCGTTTCTAATGCAGGCGTAGCTTGGGATAATGCATGGTTGTTCTAGCTCGGTCCAGCTCGTCTTAGCTCCCTGCTAAGTGAGCTGGGGAAGATGAACGGAGGGTGAGTCTGGAGCAGGTAGGAAGAGGAAGGAAGCTAGGAGACGGGGTGGGTACCAGCCAAAGACTGCTCTTCAGGTCTTTTTGACAGGGCCTCTCTTAGTCCTGGCTAACCTGGAACTTCTGAGGTAGACTAGACTGGTCTCGAACTCACAGAGATCCACCTGCCTCTGCCTCCTAAGTACTGGGATTAAAGGTGTGTGCCGCAGTGGCCAAGCACTCTTTGTGTCTTTTGAGGGGGTGGTACACGTGTGTGCAATGTGCATATGGAGACCAGAGGTTGACACTGGTATCTTCCTCCACCATGCTCCACCTTAGTTTTTGAGACAAGGACCCTCACCGAAGCTGGAGCTCCCCAAGTAGCCAGGAAACCTCTTGTCTCTGCCTCCCAGCTTTAGGGTTACAGGCAGATGCCACTGCATCCAGCTTTTTACATGGGTGCCAGGGATCCAAACTCTGTTCTCACGCTTGCGTGGCAACACTGCACCAACTGAGCCGTGTCCCCAGAGCCCACATGCTGGCTTTCCAACCTCAGATACCACCCTAGCACTCTAAATCAGGAGGGGAACAGCTCAGTAAAGGTTCTTTTCATGCAGTACAAAGAACGCGGCAAGATGCCCCTGGGTTCGGCGTGGTGGAGGATGCCTGTAATCCAGCACTTGTCAAGTAGAGAGGAAAGGATCAGTTCAGGTTCATCTTCTGCTCTGTAGGGAGTTCAGAGTCAGCCTTGACTGCATGAGACCTTGTCTCAAAAACAATGGGGTAGTGATCTTGGAAAATAAATGATCATCAGATTTGCTAAGCCTTTTAAAACATATTTTAAGAGAGAGAGAGAGAGAGAGAGAGAGAGACAGAGAGACACAGAGAGAGAGAGAGAGCGAGAGCGCAAGCACATAAGTCAAGTCCACATGAAGGCCCGAGAGGTACCAGCTTCCTTGGAACTGGACTACAGACAGCTGTGAGCAGCCTGGCAGGAGTGCCAGAAAGTTAACCAAAGTCTTCTGCGAGAGCAGTGCAAGCTCTTAACCTCTGAGCATCTCTCCAGCCCTTCCGGAATAACTGCTGGTCCACCTGATACAAGAAAGTGGAAAGAATGGTAATGACAATGTCAGGTTAAGGGCTTTTTTATTGAGGACTGATTATGGGTTCTTGCGCTGTCTTGGCAAGGACTCCACCACTGATCTGCATCCCCGGGATTCTTTTTACTTTTCATTTTGAGATAAGGTCTCATGAAGTCTGCACTCACTGTGGACTACACAGGCCTTGAACTTGCAGCCCCTCTGCCTCGGCTTCTTGAACAGCTTGTATTACAGGTATGGACCATCAGGTACAGCACTTTTTTTAAGACAAAAATCTAGTAGAGCATTTGGTAATCCTGATATCTGCATGTCATAGACAAACCAAATAACGATTCACAATGAGGGAGCCATGAATGACAGCTCTGTGTTTCATGGAATCCAAACTTGCTCTGTCTTTGCCTCACTATCCCAGGCATCCGCAGGTTCCTGGGTCACTGCTTGGACCAGTATGGCTGCTGGAAGCCTTAGTCATGCCAGACTCATTGCACATGAGAAGAAGGAACATCCGAGAGCATGTCTTTTCCCCTTTGAGGATTTTCCCAGAGTTCTGTGGTACACTCCACTTATTTCATCAGCTACCACTTAATAACATGATCATGCTTAACTGCGAGGTGTGCAAAGAAATGGGCTGGGCACATTACCTAGACTTAATCTTTCTAAAGGGAACAGGTGTACCTCTCTGTCTTTTTGATAAAGGGATGCCCCTTTAATAACACAGTCTCTGGAAATAAAGGGATGCTTAGAACTATTCTAGGTAAACAGCAAGAGGAAGAACAGAATGTGTTTCAAATAGTAGACATAGGTGGTGATCGTAGTATGACTTCACAGATCACAGAGTGAAACTTTCACAGCTTTACAATGCTTATAGAAAGAGAGTAAGGAGCCGGGCGGTGGTGGCGCACACCTTTAATCCCAGCATTCGGGAGGCAGAGCCAGGCGGATCTCTGTGCATTTGAGGCCAGCCTGGTCTACGGAGTGAGTTCCAGGAAGGGCGCCAAAGCTACACAGAGAAATCTTGTCTCAGAAGTGGGGAGAGGGGGGCTGGAGAGATGGCTCAGTGGTCAAGATCACTGGCTGCTCTTCCAGAAGACCTGGGTTCAATTCTCAACATCTACATCCAGAAGATCTGATACCCTTTTCTGGCCTCCTCTGTGTACCAGGCACACGTGGTGCATAGATATATACACAGGCAAAACACCCACACATGTAAAATAAAAAATTTTTGAAGGAGAAAGTAGGCTTAAGGGGAGCAGGTAGCTCAGTGGTAGAGCATGCAAGTAGTTCCTAGGTTCCGTCCACAGCACCAGAAGAAATAAAAAGGAAAGAATAACGTGAACAGGCATCCTGGAGGACACACACTCAGAGGATGAAGTGCACTGACATCTACGTTTCCAAATTAAGTTGCTTAGTACGATGGAAGTGAAATGTAAAGTGTTAGGTATCCCTTTACCAGTGCTTCCAAGAGAAGCTTGAACAACAGAGACACTGCTATGGTTTGTGAGGCCCTCCATGTTCAGGGGGGACAGTGTCAAGCCCTTTAATACTATTTAGATAAAACAACCCAAGTGTACACCAAAGAATTAAATAAACTTGAATCCCTTCCTAGACAGCAGAAGGTAAAAGTCATGGCGTAGATCCATATGAATTAGCATGTACAGGCACCATGAGATACTGCTGTTTGGGAAAGGAACAGAACATACTGGGCATTGTGTGCATGCCTGTAATCCTAACATCAGCAGGAGGATTGTCACAAGTTCAAGCATGGCCTGGGCTAAATAGCAAGTCTCAAGGAAGGAAAAGAAGCCAGTGAGGTGCTCGGTGGGTAAAGGCATTTGCCAGCAAACCTGACAAGCTGAATTTGATCCCTGGACCCCACGTGGTAGAAGGACAGAACCAATTCCCACAAGTTTCCTCTGACTTTACACACATGCTTATGGCACATATACACACTTGTACACACACATCCACAAATGCTCACAAAATAAATAAATAAATAAAATAAATAAATAAAATGTAAATTTTTTATTTTAAAAAAAGAAAATGAAGCCAGGTGGTGGTGGTGCACACCTTTAATCCCAGCACTCGGGAGGCAGAGGCAGGCAGGTCTCTGTGAGTTTGAGGTCAGCCTGGTCTACAATGTGAGAGCCAGGACAGCCAGGACTTGTACATCTAGAAAGCTATACTATACATTCCAGTCCCCTCCAACTGCAGGGACCTAGCAAGGAGTGTGAGTGTGTGAATGCACAGCCAGGTGTGCATTCAGTGGCAGTCAGCACGGGGTTAAACAGCTGCAGCCAGTGGTGATGTGTGACCTTGCCAGGTTTCCCTAGCCAGCAGCCATGACTGAAGACTCCCTGGACTTCAGGACTCATGGACTCAAAGTATCGAGTCTTTGTTTTTGTCTCAAGGCAGCCTCTTTTGGCTCCTTAACAAATTGCGGTGATCCCTGTCGCCCATCACTGTGGGTCCTCAGCCAGTGCCCAGTGAACGTGCCATAAAGAACTGAAAGCTCCCTTCTTCCTTAGCTGGGGAAGCCAGCTTAGGCACTCTACTCAGAAAGCTGTGTGGCAGCTAAACTGAATTGAAAATTCCTTTTTGAACTCCCCAAGACTTAGGGACAATGTTTGTTTTAGTGTTGAGGGTTCCTTTGTGCTCCCACAACCTTACTTCCTACCATGGAACCTCCAGAACCTTCTGGAAGCCTCCCACAGGCCATGTTCCCTGCAGTCCAGGGGAAGTCCTGTGAAGTTGGGTGTAGTTTCTGTAGCCCCTCTGCAGGGACAGAGGCAGAACAGTCTCAGCTGAAGAGGAGAGTGCTCAGAGACCAAAAGCTGACAGGGGACCATGGCAGGAGGTCTGTAACCCACCGCACCCCTCATCCTGACTCCTGAGTTCACCACAACTTAGCAAAATGCCTTAGTAAAGCGCCTCACTCACTCATAAACTTCAACACCCCGGACATTATTTGGAAATACTGATAGTAAACAATTATAATCCATTGTTTACCTAAAATTCAAATGAAGCCCAGTGACCTGTATTTACCCTAGCTCCCCTCTCTCTGGAAGCTTCCAGGTAAAGGCACTAGCAACACGAAGCAGTATTAGAACACCAGGACACATTGTCAGGGCCGCAGACCCTCCCACTCCTGCCGGGGGGGGGGGGGGCTGTGTCTCTGTGGCTTTCCCACCCTGACCTTCTCTTTCCTCATTTTGTTTGTACTGCAGTTCAGTGTACATATTTGAGTGCGAGTTAGAGTTACAGTGACTAAATAAGCGTTTGTGGTAACAAGGGAATTGAACTTTTGAGAGCATGTTGCTGTTTTTAATGGGTGGCCTTCAGTTCATTTTTAGCCATGTGAATCACTGACCTTCACCTTGAGCAGGAAGGAAGGGCTCCCATATCCAGGCTGAGCTCATGTGCATCCTCCTCGAACAGATGCCCCTGGGGAAGGTGGGAGTGGCCTAGACTGTAATGGTGTGGGTGCGGGGAGATTCCCACTAAGTTGGCCTGATCAGAAGAAACCTTAGAATCCTCCTAGGCCTGACTAACCAGGGAAGTCGACCCCTCTCAGTTATGGTGGATTCTTCATAGCGTTCTGCTTTCCTGCTCTGGCTCCCTCCAAACACCAGATAGTCTACTCTGGACAGTCCTCTGAGCTCCCCTGCATCAGAACCCACTGACTGCCTCAGACTCTGCTGCCCATTCTCTGTGTGCATCTCTCCATCCCTCTTCCCAGCACAGAGCATCTCCTGACCCAGGCCAGTGTTCCCATCTGGACAGGAGAGCTTTGCAGAGCTGTGCTGTTTTGGAGATAGGCGGCTGACCCGGAATCAGAAGTGACTTCCCATCTGAACTAGTTGGCACCATTCTTGGGTGTCGGTTTCACCATCCATAAGATGGGGGGATTCCATAGCTCACAAAACATCTGCATCAAAACACAAATAAAAACCAACAGTAAAAGACAAACAGGGTTCATCCTTGACCCAAATGCCAGGTAGTAGTTTCTTCGTGCTGAAAAATCAGACACTTAGTGTCTGTTGTACAATCCTGTTTATCCACTAAGTGGGGTCCTAAGCACATTAATTTTGGAGGCTCTTTTCTTCTGTTGGGGATTTAGGGACTTCTGAGTGTTTCTAAGGGGCTGAAAACCTAGGTCTGCCATTCAGTTTCTTGCTGAATCACAGTAGTAACTCGATGTTTGTGATGAAAGCAGGTGTCTTTTTTACTCTCTAAAGGAGGCACTGGGGTGAATTTGAGGACCATGCTTGCCAAATAGCTGTTACCCAGAGAATCTGACAGCAGTCCTCTCCCCTTTGATGAGAATGAAATAACCACCTCACCCATTGGAAGCCCTCGGCCTTCTGCCAGCAAAGTCCTACAGAGCCATTAGTGCAGACTTTAGTTCACTGGAAGCTGCCCACTGTGTGTGGGGTCTGAAGGTGAGAGGCCACAGCATTCCAGTTCCCATACGGGACTCATCTTGGAAATTCTCTTGATTACAGGGTCTCAGCATAGCAAAGGGGAAGCAGAGCCTTCTCTTGATAGTCGAGGTCTAAGTGAGAAGTGCCTGGTCACCTTGCAGTTAAGTTCAGGCCTGACCCATACCTCCAGAGTGCCAGCATTGAGGAGCAGCCACACCTGTGGCAATTCATGTTGGGGGAAGAAGGCAGGATAGGATCAAAGCCTCCTGTAACCCAAGAGTTTCTCAGCAGCTGTAGTCCCTTAATAATTATGGTTTGGAGCTTTGCCAGGAGCAAAACCATTTAGCATGCCATATTTAACAATGAACACTTTTCTGTATTCATACTGGTCTCTGTGCAGAGCAAATAGGCACCTTGAACAAAAGGTAGGATATTTATATGTGTATATAAAATAACCTGCACCTACATTAAACCCAAACATGTTTTCAGAGAGGAATGTGGCACTTCCCGCTGCACGGTACCTGGTTTATGAGTGAATGGGAAAAAGGCCACGTGTTCTGCTCCTTCTCCCTTCCTCTCTGGGCCTAGCAGTTGTAGTAGTAGTAGTAGTATATTTTATTTTAAAAATCTGCCAGCCCTCTGAGCAAAGCCGTGTACTAAGAAACCCTTTGTGATCTGTTGCTATGGAAATAGGAGGCTGGAATAAGTGAGAGGATGGAGAACGCAAGCCCCAGGCCCTGAGGGATGAAGAGGAAGGAGGGGGGGGGGGGGGCTGGTCTCTGCATCATGTAGAACCCGGGATCCTGGTCCGTGTAGATTCTCATAAGCCTTTGTCATTGAGCGAAGGTAGAGAAGAGAGGCTCTTCAGAGGGGAGTTCATTAGAGCTGAACCTCAGCAGGTGAGTAGAGGGCTGGCTGGTCATATTTTGTCAGTACACCAGGGAACAGAAGCAAACTGGAAGTGGGGTACACCTGCCCCACTGATGTGCTTCCAGTAAGACTTCTTGTCCTAAAAGTTATAATCTCCCCAAACAGCACCACCAACGGGGACCGAGTGTTAAAGTACATGAGCCTATGGAGGCCGTTATGGGGCTCTAACCCTCTGTACCCATAAAGCAAAACAAACTCTTCCCTCTGTGAGCTGCTACGGTCATGACATTGTATCACAGCAACAATAAAGCAGTACAGAGGCTGGCACCAGAGAATGGGGTTGTTGTTGCTGTGAAGCACTTGGCCATGGTTTGTTTTATTTATTTATTTATTTATTTATTTATTTGTTTGTTTGTTTGTTTGTTTGTTTGTTTGTTTGTTTGGAGGAATGTGGAAGATTGTAGAACTTTGGATTAGAATAGCAGTTGAAAGCTGTAAGCAGAGCTTAACAGGCCAGTCTAGGAGTCGTGCTAAGAGTGATGCAGACGGCAGAGGCCTGGCTGATGAGTTTTTCAGAAGGGAACAAGGTCTCTGTCAGCAACTGGGCTAGAGACCATCCTTGTGGTAACTTGGCAAAGAATGTGGTTGCTTTCCGCCCATATACTAAGAACTTGCTTGGACAAAATTTAAATGTAATGGACTAATTTCTTTGATGGCGAAATTTCAAGACTGTATAATGTTGAGTCTGTGGCGTGGTTATTACTGATTACTCTTAGGCAGCTCTAAAATGACAAGGTAAGTGGAACAGAAAAAAGTACAAAACACAGCTTGCCAAGTAAAGAGCACTAGGGAGCTTAATGTATAGTCTGTAGTTGTTAAGATTAGGTAAGAAGAGGCCTCTCCCACTGTACTGAAACAGTAAGAAAGGTTCCTCAAGGGTAAGACCCCACTAGTTAAGCCCCCAACTTATGCTAGAGAACCTAAGGAGTTTCTTGCTTTTAGAAAGAGCCTGCATACAAAAGCTGCTGCTAGTGTGAGTCCAAGCTGGGAGTCAAACATGTCAGTGTTGTCCATGTGCTACTTACTATCTTTGGAGGCCTAAAAGATACAAGGAGGAGGGAGTTGTGGGTTCTTCCTCGGTGGTTGCAAGGACCACTGAGGCCAAGCCCTGTGTGACAGGGCTAGAGTCCCTGCAAGGCCATGAGAGGATAGTGCATAGAGCTGTGAAGGTGAAACTTGGGTTGCATTGAGGACGCCACGATGTTGAAGATGCCGGAGCTGTGAGACACCTGCCCAAGGGCTGCATATGGGGATGGAAGCAGCCCCAAAGAAAGATGTGTGTCCCAGGCAGCAAAGGTGGAGAGACAGGGCCATCCAGGCCCTGTGAAACCAAAGCCCCAGATACCAGGCGCGAAGCTGCAAGATTGGGTGTTTGCCCTGCTGGGTCTTAGTCTTGCTTAGGCCCAGTATTTCCTCTCTATGCCCCATCCCCTCCTGGGGGCGGGGGGGGGGGGGGGGGGGTGATGGAGTGTATATTCTGTGTCATTCTATGCTGGGAGTAATTTGTGTTTTGATTCTATTGTGGTTACAGTCAAGAGATTACCTTGAGACTTAAGAGACTTTGAACTTTTAGACAGTGTTGAAGCTATTAAAGGCTTTGGGGACTTTTAATGTTGGACTAACATCATTTTGCATCCTGAGATGACCTCAGGCCTATGGGGGAAAGGCGTCAAATGTGGTGGTTTGAATAAATATATAGATTTCAATGTGTATCTCCCCACCATAGGCTCTTGCACTTGAACATTTGGTCCCAGTTGGTGATGCTGTTTGGGGAGGTTCTGGAACTTTGTGAACAAGGAAGTCCACCACTGGGGGTGGGCTTTGCGAGTTCCAGACTCAGCCCACTGCAGTTCCCTCTGTTTCCTGATACGTGATCAGCCAGCCTCCTGCTCTGCCGCCTGCTGCCATGCTGTCCTCTGGAACCATAAACCAAACTAATCCAAACGCTAGTGCTTACTTGGAGCATCGAAACTGGGATTGACGGATTGAAGGACGAGGAAAGCAAATGCCAACAGGACGTCTTCCTGATGTGAAGGGCACTGAGTATGCCTAACGTGCAGCAGAAGGCCAGCTCCGCTGCTCAGGTTCACAAGACTGCCAAGTGCTTAGGGTGGACTGCAGAGGGAGAGACAGGCCGGCTGAGAGTGCCGGGTATCCAAAGCAGAGGCCGGGAGGAGAAGGCGCGGCTGCAGCTGGAGGGCTGGAGTACAGTACATCTGCCAGGAGGAAGGGGACACAGGATGACAGGAGCGATGAGTGTGTCCCAGCACAACAGATTTGGACTGAAGAACTGTTTTCATAATGGCTCCCCTCCCCCTGGAGATCAAAACCAGAGCCTCACACATGCTGAGCAAGTGCCCTGTCCCTGAGCCTTCCGAAGCCAGAAGCCATCTAAAATAGGCTTTTAAGAAAAATCACTGTTTCAAGCCGGGTGGTGGTGGTGGCGGCGGCAGCGGCAGTGGCGGCGGCGGCGGCGGCGGCGGCGGCGGCGGCAGCGGCACAGGCCTTTAATCCTAGCACTCCAGAGGCAGAGGCAGATGGATTTCTGTGAGTTCAAGGCCAGCCTAGTCTACAGAGTGCGTCCCAGGACAGCCAGGGCTACATAGAGAGACCCTATTTTTGTTTTGTTTGTTTGTTTCTGTCTCAAAAAAAAAAAAAGCAAACCTCTGTTTCCCAAGCCTGGAACATTTCTGGTTGCAGAATGAACTGGGAAGGGGAAAGGCAGTTTAACAGTGACTCCTAAGGATCCCAGTAGAAGGAGATTCCCTTCCTTCACCCCCACTGTAGGCTGGCCCAGGGTGGAACGACACATGCCGCTCCCCAGAAACTCTACCACACCTCTGGGGAGCATACAGTTCTCCAGTGTTGTTCAGATGAGGGCCACTGGACAGCTGAGCTGACAGAGGGGGCACCCAGAGGGCTGGGATCAAGAGCAGCAAGTGGCCCTAAGGGAGAAGACAGGGGACCCCAGCCAGCCTCAAGGCTGCCTTCTCTTCCAAGAATGCCCTCAGTGATCTGATCGTATTTGGCATTTTTTACGTGTGATGTCAGGGAATCGCCTTCCTTAAAAGCTTTATGAAAATCCTAACTATGAAGCAGACACGTGGGTCCACGTAATTGGGGAAAGAGATTTCTCCTTGCGGCTTTGTGATGCCATCCCTGTTCCCCTGGAGCTCCAGGCCTCAGAGTCCACTGCCATCTGAGGCTAGCCAGGCAGGTGACTTGGATGGGAAACCCCTGGCTTCATTGCTAACTGGGCTGAGGTGCAGGAAAGCAGCCTTGCTTAGGGGCTGTGCCGACCACCCCCCTGGGCTTGCACACACTCTAGTCGTCCTGCCCTACACCGTGTCCTAATCCGAGCCCAGGCCCGCCCATAGGGAGGAGGGTAGCCTCCCCACTTTCCTACCGATCTTCATTGCTTGATTTGTTGTCCAAGGATGGAATCCAGGGTGTCATGCCTGCTAAGCACACCCCACCACTGAGCTATGCGCCCAGGCCTCCTCACTCTTTATCCCTGGGTCTGTTCCCTTCTCAGACTTCGGGACTGTGTGCAAGGACATGCTCATGGAACAGGCCCTTTAACCCTGGGTCTGTTCCCTTCTCAGGCTTAGGGACTGTGTCTAAGGACAGTGTTCATGGAACAGGCCCTTTAACCCTGGGTCTGTTCCCTTCTCAGGCTTAGGGACTATGTCTAAGGACAGTGCTCATGGAACAGGCACTTCTTAAGCTCCCATTTTTCTTGAATGCCTTATCGAGAGTCCTCTTTTCTGACCATGCTGCCTGCCACATTTCCTTGAAACTCCTCCTTTTTTTAAATTGATTTGAAAATTATATAACATAAAATTATAACCTTTTTAGGCCTAGAGAGGTGGCTCAGTGATAAAGAACACTTGTTCCGTCCGGCAAAGGACCCAGGTTCAGTTGGCAGCACCACATTTAAAGTTTGATTGTTTTTGAGGGCGGGGAGTGCCCTGCCATAGCTTGCATGTGGAGCCAAGAGGACAGCCTTTGTGTGGTATCTGGAGATCCAGGTCAGGTTGTCAGGCCCTTGAGGCAAGCGTCTTTGTCCACTATCCTGCCAGCCCAAAATGAACCATTTGAAAGTATACAGTCAGTGACATTTAATATATTTGCAGTGTTATGTAACCATCACTACTATGTGGTTCCAGAACATTTTTATCACTCCTCTGAAGAAGTACAGCCATTAAGCAGCCCCTGAAGGCCAGCAGTCTGCTTCCTGTCTCCAGGACCCTTCCTTCTCTAGATACTTCATCTAATGGAACGGTATAACATGCACTGGTGCTCGCCGTTATTCAGTGTTTATAAGGCCCGTTCACTTTGTAGGCTGAAGCAAGACTTACTTTGTGTGGCTTAGTAATATTCCATTATGTCGACATGCCGTGTTTTGTCTCTATATTCATCTGTTAATGTATGGGCGTTGGTTCGTTACCTCCCTCTGACTGTTGAAAAGAGTGTTTCTTTGATTGTCCATGTACATGTTGTTAAGTCCCAGTTCTTTGGGGTCTGTACTTGGGAGTGGAGTTTCAGGTCATATGGCAGTTATGTGTTTTAACTATTTTGAGATAGTGGAGGTCTTTTTTCATGGATATTCCCACTAAGTAGGCTCTGACAAGGCACAGCAGGGATGTACCCCTCTGCACCCCTTAAACAGTGGGAGTCAGCATGCTACCCTGATTGCTAATTCTGGGAAGAATCAAAAAGAGTAAAGGCAAGGTACTCGAGTCTCCTTAGATGGGGAAGAGCTCCAAAGAGAGGACAGTGACAGTGAGCCGAGACGAAGTGGGGAGGGGGATTCACGTAGGCAGATGAAAAGATAGGGGTACCTCGAGAAGGTTGACTAGGACGGAGAAGGAGCTGAGCAGCAGAAGGAGCCACAGCCCAGAGACCTGAGAACATACTCCCATGAGAAAAGAGCCACGGAAGGAGGCAGTGAGACTCCCCAAGGCACGGTTTGGTCGGGGCTGCTTCTGTTTGTGGAATGGTTTGTTTGGGTTGGGTTGACCGGTTGGTTGGTTTTGAGGCCGTCTCATGTAGCCCTAGTTGGTCCTGAATGCCTGGTCCTCTGCCTCCGCCTCCCAAGCGCTGAGATTACAGGCATGGGCCACTGTGCCCAGCTGCTCAGGCTACTTTGACAGGTCATTCTCAGCAGCATGAGTGGGACAGAGCTGGGGCAAGTCTGCAATGGGTCCCAGGGCTCCCTTGTTGGGACAGAGGCCAGGACAAAAGAGAGTCCCAGAGAGCCCCAAAGCATAGCACCTGTAGAGCCCAGCAGCCCTGAATGCCAAGACAGGAGGACATTGGGGCAGGCCAGGCTGCCCCTTCCAAAGTGAGGACTGGACAGACACACGGCTGCTGGCCTCCTTTCTCCCCCAGGCCTACACACATTCCAGAATAACGTCAGTGTGTTTGACCTCATCATTGACCTGGAGGACACTGTGACTTCGTAAAAAACAAATTTTAATCTGAATTATACCAACATGGATTACTTTTTAGGTAATTTCAAGAAATGACTCTCATCATAACTTCATGAGGCCAACTTAACTCCTAGATGAGTTTCCTGTAGAGGGCAGGCAGTTAGACCCAAGTCTCACGGTTTCCATTCTTGTCTCGAGTAGCAACTCCTCCGTGTGTAAATTTAATAAGGGGAATATCAGGATTTGTACTCCAGAAAAGCTTTTCCACTCGCCTTTGTAGACTGTGTCTGACTTAGTTTTGTGTCCCCTCCACCGAGTCTCAGTGCCCTTGCATTCCTACAGCTGTTGCAGCTTTCCTTGTCACTTACAGAGTGGCTTCTGGTTAGGGTGCCTGTCGTGTGCTGTAGCCAGTCTGACTTTGTACTGATGATTTTTGCTAATCATATTCACAGCAACGTCAGAAACAACCTGCTTTTTCCGGACAGTGATAGGAGGAAAGGGGACTTCACTGGATGCCAAGTCTGAACCCTTGTTACTATAGACCCATCTTCAAGTAGGGTGATGATGTACACCCATAATACCAGTACTCGGGAAGCTGGGGCAGGACGTCAGTTCAGGCACTGAGCCTTAATGACCTTGAGTTAGATCCACTCAGGTGAAAGGAAAGAACCAACTCCTGTAGATTGTCCTCTGGCCTACACCTACACACACACACACCTACACACAAACATCCCCTATACACACACACACACACACATACACACCTGTATACCCACATTAACCTACACACAAACATCCCCTATACACATACACATAAACCTACATACAAACATCCCCTATACTCACACATACACCCACACACACCCCTATATACCCACATAAACCTACACACAAGCATCCCCTATACACACACATAAACCTACACACACACACCTATACACGCACACCTACACACCCATATTAACCTACACACAAACATCCTCTATACATACACCACACACACACACAATTTTTGAAAATTTAAAAATTAATACATGCATCCACCCTGTACCCTGCCCTCCTCTGAACTGGTGTTTCTTCCATGCCTTGTTCTTGAGAGGTTTTTATATCCTTGCTTCGCTTCCCTCTCCCAGGCCTTCTTCAAGTTCAGCTCCCCATTTCCAGCAGTCTAGGGCCATGTCAGCAGGTGGGTCCCAGGGAGGGGAACTGTATTTCCAGGGCTGCTGCTGGGGAATAATAGTGACATGGAACAGATAAGGCTGTTAAGGGGACGCTTGAGCATAAATTCAGTTTCAAGATAGAAAATTCCTAGGGCTGAGAATGTGGCTTAGTGGTAGGTCACTTGGCCAGCATCCACAAGGCTCTGTGTTCAGTCCCAGATGGAGAGCAGTGATTCCCAAAAACTTTGAGATCATAGGTACTTGACATTTTGAACAGACTTTCAAAATCTTTTTTTCTTTTTTGCATTTATTTATGGTATGTGAGTATATGTATATGTGTGTGTCAGCCAAGGGACAAGGGCCAGGCAGTGACTGGGCTACAGTGGCTTTGCAAATTCATAAGAGACATTTAGTCTTAAGAGCTCAGGCTGAGCTGGGTGGTGGTGGTGGTGCTTGACTTTAATGCCAGCACTCAGGAGGCAGAGGCAGGCGGATCTCTGTGAGTTTGAAGCCAGCCTGGGCTACAGAGCGAGATCCAGGACAACCAGGGCTGTTACACAGAGAGACCCTGTGTGTAGCCAGGAGATTCAGAGCTTAGGCTTAGAAGAAATGTCTTCTAAGAGAGACGTTCACTTGTGAAATCAGCTAAGGAACACTGAAGTGACTTCTTGGAAGGGGAAAAGAAATGTCTCAGGGTATCTGGTGAGTGAGGAATGTAGAATGTGCATGCAAAACCACTGAGCTCTGCCCTGGCTAGGGAAGAGGCAGCCCATGGAAAGGGAGCCCAGGTCTCCCTGGTACCCCACGAGGGCTTCCCAGTGTGTCGGCATTGCCGTCCTTGGCTCATAAGGTGGGGTCAGATTGCCCTTCCAGGAATAACACAAGGCATCCACCATCCTCAGAGCTGCCTGAATGGGACCCTTGGGTATTCAGCAGAAGGAAGCCACCAAGGAGCAGGCCTAGTGACCAGAGGTTGTACAGGTGGTGGTTTCCCGGAGGAGAAGAGCCAGAGACTCTGCCATGTGAAGGCCCAAGTAGCCTGGGTTGGGCTCGGTCCTCTACTTAGCAGGGCCACGTGGCAGGCCTGTTACCCTGTGCAGGCACAGGCACTGAGAGACCCGGCAGCTCAGGAGACCAACACAGAAAACACGTAACAATGACATATCAGAAGTTCCCTGATGGCCTTGGGGGCCTCTCAGTCCTTGGAGAACATGTGCTGTTCACAGATTTGGCTACTGAAGGTGGAATGTTTGTCTGAGTCCCATCCTTATGTGTTAGTGTGATTGGAATGCAAAAATGCTGGGTAAGTCTCTGCTAGCTTGCTGTTAAGCAGCTGTAACCTAACCCTTTTCCTGAATTCTGGCCCTCCTGGACCAGAGGTGCACGCTCTTAGGAGATGCTTGTTTGGGTTCAAACTGGGTGTAGCCATACTTTCTTGAAGAATTTTTTTTAATTACCGGTAGCAGGAAGAGGTATGTGCATGTGAACACAGGTGTCCCCAAGAGGCAGAGGCCAGAAGTTAGGCTATGGGCTCCCATGGACCTTGACTTACAAGCAATTGTAAGCCATTGGCTGTGGGTGCTGGGATCTGAACTCAGGTCCTCTGGAAGAGCCATCTCTCCAGCCCAGCTGCATCTGTCTTTTAAATTAAGAGGCACCCAGGAGGCAGAGGCAGGTGGATCTCTGTGAGTTCAAGGCTAGCATGGTGAACATGGCAAATTCCAGGTCATTGAGGGCAACATAGTGAAATCCTGTCTTGAAAACAAAAAATAAAGTTAAATAAATAATTTAAATGGAGGAGGGGATGCATTTTCTCAGTTCTTTGATGTGAATTTGTATTTTCTAAGTTATTGTTATTTCAACTTTAAAGCATGTTGGTGGGGCAGCTGAAGAGATGGCTCACTGGTTAAGAGCACTTGCAGCTTTTCCAGAGGACCTGAGTTCAGATCCTAGCACCCACATGGGCTTCTCACAACTATCTGCCTAGAACTCAAATTCCAGGAGATCCGACATCCTCTTCTAGCTTCCAAGGGTGCCTGAAAGCATACACTCTCTCTCTCTCTCTCTCTCTCTCTCTCTCTCTCTCTCTATATATATATATATATATATATATATATATATATATATATATATATATATATATAATATCTCCCTCTTATACATATATATATAATCTCCCTCTTATACATAAATGAAATAATAAAACTTTTTAAAAACCATTTTTAAAATAATCTTTTCCTTAAAATGAAATAAAAGGAACCAAGCATTGTAACACATACCTGTAATCCTAACATTTCAGAGGTAGACGTAGGAAAAGCAGGAGTTAAAGGTCATCTTTATCTATAAAGTAGGTTTGAGACCAGACTAGGCTACAATGAGGTCCTGTCTTTAAAAAGAAAGAAAAAAAAAAAGAGCTGGGCAGTGGTGGCACACACCTTTAATCCCAGCACTCAGGAGGCAGAGGCAGGAGGATCTCTATGAGTTTGAGGCCAGTATAGTCACAAAGTGAGTTCCAGGACAGCCAGGACTGGGGGCGGGGCGGGGGGGGGGGGGGCGGGTAGCCATTCCAACCTTGATCTGGAAGTTCCAACCCCCATTGAGGCTTCAGTAACTGTCACGCCTACAAGGCGGGGCCAAGAGAGGACTCTGGAGACCCAAGATCCGGATTGGGGGGGGGGGGGGGGTGATAGTGATGGTGTTTGCTAAGGAAATTTGTTTCCACATATATAATACCAGATCAGCACCTCTCTGCAGCCCCCACTACGGAGAGGTAGGACTGCAAGAACTTGTGGGGACCTAGGCCATTTGTTTCCTTTGGAAACAGGTGGAAAATAAAGCAAAAGCAAAATTCTAATGTTTGAAAAGTTTTTTTTTTTTTTCCAAGTATTTCTTAAATGTCAAATAATGGTGGTGGTATGCTATTCTTCAGACCCGGAAGACTTTTCCGCCTGTGGGCAGAAAAGGCTCAATGGACAGCTGGTCAGGGAAAGTGGCTGCTTGTAACCTGTTGCCCTATCTCTCCAGAGGATGCAAAGGGCATGTCCTAGGGGTGCCTTCCAGAAAGGGGAGATAAAGAGGTAAACAACCCCATATCTGCCTCGGATGGAGGAAGACCCAACCTGTCATTACTGGTGACCCTAAAGACAGTTTGCCCGTTTGCTGAACTCAGATAGACTCTAGTGAATGAGTTATAAGACATTTTGGTTGAGGCTAAGCTCTTACCCTGGGCCCTGCTGGCACTGGGAGTGGCTGGCACGTGCCTTACAATCTGTTAGCAGCAACCCTAACCTGTCTCTACCCATCACATGCCAATAGCACCACCTCCTAATTGTGACAACCAGAACTGTCTCCAGACAGGCAGATGTCCCTTAAGGAGAAGTGTCCTTCCCGGAGAGGAGCCACTAGGTGAAGGGAAGCAACAGTGAACCGGAGGTACCCAGAAACAAGCAAGGGTAGAAATAGGACTGCCCCTCAGGCAGAGAGGAGGCTAGGGTCCAGAAGAGCTGGCGTGGGGAGGACAATGGCAGGGTCTAGCCACTACAGAACCTTGAGAGCTTGCAGAGAAGGGCACAGGAAAGAAGAACTGCCAACTTCTCCTTCTTCCGCCCTTCCAGGATCCCAGTATCCATTTCCCAGTGGATGAATCCAATTGGGAGCCCAGTGGCTAGGAGACCTGGGTGACAGGGTCATAGGGATCAAGATCCAAGAGATCAAGCAGGACAAAGGGAGAACATAGATTTAAGGGCAAACAGCAAAGCACTGCTTGGAGTTTCTCTGTGTAGCCCTGGCTGGTCTAGAACCCAGGCTGGCCTCAGACTCAGAGATCTGCCTGCCTCTGCCTCCCGAGTGCTGAGATTAGAGGTGTGCGCCACCACCACCCAGCCAACACTTTTCTTTTAATATTAGTACAGTGGAAAAGTGCCTGACACCTGTGAAGTACCTGTCTACCTGCCTAGATAGTCACAGTAATGTCCCTGAGTGTGGAGGACACCGACTGAGAGCAGCCCCAAGGGAAGCCTCTTGGTGGAAGTGGGAACGAAGCAGAGCAGAAGTGTGGGCGAGGCGCGGTGCCCATGGCTGCTCATCTGGCCCTGGAGCCTGGGTAGGAGAGCCCTGAGGAAGTCCGCCGTGCAGCAGCCCTGGGCTTGTTGCTTCCCTCCTCTGCACTCCATTCGTAAGGACGGGAGGCACTGAGTTAGTCAATCCTAGATGCTGGCTTGTGTGTCCAACGTGATTTCATGTGGGTGACTGCTGATCCCCACCACCCCCGTGCAGACCTACCACAGACAGGACTATGCCATCCAGCCACCCACTTAGAGCACTGGGGTGGGGCCGCCTGTATAGAAGATGGTTTACTCCTCACACTGACCTCTTCCATCCCCAGCTCTATGGCTCCTGGGATCTGGACTGCTCCATTGAGTGCATGTTATCCTTAGTGAAGGCTTACCTTCCCAGCTGGAGCGCTGCATAGACATACCACATTGGATTTATCCACTCGTCAGTGGCAGATGTTTGTTTCTGCTTTTTGGCATTATGGACAAGGCCATTCTGAATGTTCATCAGATGTTTGTTTGAACACAGGTTCTCTTAGATATGCCTGAGAGTAGAATGGGTCTTGTGGCTTAGTCTTGTGAGGCACTGAAAGACACTTTTCCAATGGGGCTACATCACTGATTAGTCCTACCAGCAAACTGGAGGGGTTTCTCTTTTCTTTCTTTTTCTTTCTTTCTTTCTTTTTCTTTCTTTCTTTCCTTCTCTCTTTCCTTCTTTCTTTCTTTCTTTCCTTTCTTTCTTTTCTTTCTTTCTTTCTTTCTCCCCCACCCCCCATACCTTGACTAAAAACATACCCGCCTTTTTATTGTTTACTACACTCACCCTAGGCATTTAGAAGTAATATCTCTGTGGGGTTTATTGGTTTTGTTCAATTTAGTGATACGTCTTTTGTTTTTAAGAGTGCGTGCATGTGTGTGTGTGTGTGTGTGTGTGTGTGTGTGTGTGTGTGTGTGTGTCTGCAGGTACTTGGGTGCTTGCAGAGGCCAGAAGTAGACATTGATCCCCTGGAGCTAGAATGAGAAGTGGCTGTGACCTGCCCGCCATGGGTGCTGGGAACTGGTCTCGGGTTCTCTGGAAGAGCATTAAATGTCAACTGCTGAGCCATCACTCGAACCCTCTTGTTTTGGGGTGTTTCGTTTTGTGGCAGCGTCTTGGTTAACCCAGCTGGCCTTGAACTCACCATGTAGCTAGCTAAGGCTCGGTTTGAATTCCTAATCTTCCTGCCATCATCTCCAGAGTGCTGGTATTATAGACATGCACCACACCTGGTTTATGAGGTACTGGGATTGAACTCAGGACTTGACGTAGTAGACAGCACTCTATCAACTGACCTACATCCCCAGACCCATTGATTCTGCACTTGGGTTCCACTCATCCCTATGTCTGCCAAGCTAGCGGTGGTATTGTTCACGGGTGGTGATTACTTAACCTGCATGAAGCCCTCAGTTCGATCCCCAGCGGGAACACGAGCACACAGTCACGCATTCTGCACTGCCTTGATTCCCATAGCGCTGTGGGAAATTCTGAAATCCAAAAAGGAGAGTTCTCAGATTGTGTCCTGAGTTCTTGTTTCTGTTTTTTCAAGATCCTTTGGGTCTGCTGGGTTCACAGCAGACTCCTGACCACACTTATGGCTTGGCTGATGGCTTTCTCATTTCCTTGATGGACTTGCCAGCCGAGTGCTAAGTGGAAAATCCCCTTCGCTCTTCCCCAGCCTCCCTTTGAGAGGCGACTTGGCCAGCAGATCCCAGCTCATCTGACTGAGTTTAGTCTAGGCCCAGGTAGTCAGCCAGCCAGGGAATGTGTAGGCTGCACCTGGCCCTGAAGCAGAAGACCCACTCCATCTCATCCCAACATCCCACCTTCCTGGCTTCCTTCTGGTGCCCAGGGTTGTGATAATCTCCAGGTGCATGTCCAGCCACACCACACACATTCTTTTTGTGCCTGTCATCCTGGCCTCTACCTCTCCTAAGAATGACTCACGGCACAGAGGGAAGCCATTTTGTTGTCAGGTGGGACCAGTGTAGCAACCTGGCCTTCCTGGTGGCATGTTCAGTCACGCCCAACAGATCTGTCATCGGTGTTACAGGCACTGATTTTACTGTTCAGTGAATTTTGTTTAAGACACGGTATGTATCCCTGGTTGACCTGGACCCACTGTGTAGATAGACCAGGCTGGCCTTGAACTTGTGGGGCTCTGCATCCAAAGTGCTGGAATTAAAGGTGTGTACCACCACACTTGGCCTGGTGGGAGAAATTTTTATAAATTTATAAAAAAAAAAAAAAGAAGAAGAAGAAGAAGAAGAAGGAGAAAGGAGGAGGAAGGCCAGGCAGAGGGTAAACTTTCTGGAAGGTGTCAGGATCAGCAACTTGCTGCTGACTCCATAATACAGGTTCACACCTGTGCCTTTTTAAATGAGTAAAAGGGAAAAGACCAGCATGGCTGAAGTGTGGCCAGCAGACACTAAAGGCTCTGAGAGCAGAGGGATCAGCCCTGTGGTTGCCTAAGGAAACCAAAGCTCTGCTCTACCGGACAGTCACTGACCTGCTTATCCACTCACGCTTCTGGAACGTTCCTGCTGCTCTCCTAGTCTTTGCTTCACATGTAACAAAACTGTTGGCAATTCTGTTTTTGAGAGCCACTTGGAGTTCTGTGAACACAGTGGGTTAGCCTGAGCCCTGATAGCCTCATCTCTGAAGCAGAAATAGTAACACCCAGTCCTTAGACTTCGGGGGACTGAGGGTGTAGCTCAGAAGCACAGGACTTGTCTGACATTCACAAGGCCCTGGCACCACCAAAAATCGAAATAAAAAAGCACAGCTATTTGGTTGGAGACCAAGCCCTCGATAGGGCTAGATGTGCCGCAGACCTTCCAGGGTGGCCCCCATAAGCCTGGCTCAACCCCCTTGAAGGGGACTCAGCCTTCTATTCCTGATTTCAACCTCTTCCTGTGTGCTGAGCAGCTTCAGCTGGGCATCAGATGGCGGGGACAGCCAGGCTGGAGCTGGGACTGGATTTGGGAGACAGGAGGGTTCAATAGAAATGCATCATTAGGGTGCTAGTGCAAGAGTGTTCCACACAGACCTCCTCTCTGAGTTGAGAAACAAGAGTCTTGAGGTTCAGGCTACCTGCTGTTGGAGTGAGAAGTGTTGTCAATACCCTGAACCTGCTTGCAACTCCACACTGAGGTCTGAGGCCAGACAGTCAAGTAAGCAGGTTCCCCCAAGACACCTGCTTCCTCTTTCTACACCTGCTCTGTCAGCACCTCACCTCAGAAAGCCAGGAAGTCAGGGCTGAAGAGGGAATTTACTATCAATACAGAGGCAACAAAATGTCAGCAAACCCCTAGGCTAAGGCCATAGCTCAGTGGTAGAGACCTTGTAGAGCACACTGGGACCGAAACCCAGTGCACCACCTGCTTCTGGAGGGCCTGTGAAGCGCACGGGGTTTCACATTCATAAATGGTTGAGAGCTGGGGACCAGCCCAGTTGTAGAAGGCTTGCCTAGCGTGCTTACCCCGGTATTGAATAAAACTGGGTGGACACAGTGGCATATACCTACAGCCCCAACACTTGGGAGGTAAAGGGAGAAACGATCAGAAGTTCAAGGTCATCCTTGGCTACAAGCCAGGTGTGCTGGCACATGTCTGTAATCAGGCACCCAAGAGAATCCGAAATCAAGATCATCTTTGACAACACATCCAGTTTGAAGCCAGCCTGGCTACATGAGACCACATGAGAGGGAAAGTTGAAGAATATGTTTCCACACTTGAAATTTGAATGGCAGCATGCAGAGATAACATTTTATTGGTACACAGCCACCGTCTCTATTAATTGTCTCTATAATGCTTGGACCGTGTAAAACAAGTGAGGGAAAGCATGATGCCACTTTAAGATGGCAAAGCTCCCTCTCCTTCCAGTGTGCTAGAGGGGCTAAGAAGAGAAGAGTCTAGTCCTCCAGACGGGGCTGCTCTAGAGTAGGATAGGTGGTGGGGTTCAGGCGAAGGACCCAGGGGGGATTAGGAACCTTCAGTGAGCACCACCACCACCACCGTCACCCCCAGTGTGGTGACAGGGATTTCATCTGAGACTCTTCATGTCCCCAGAGTCCTCGGGGCTTCTTGGGGCTGGCCCTGAGCTACATTCACTGATTGCCTCCCTCCTCTCTCTACAGAATTTGCCTTCTGCCAGGTAAATGCCTCCGCTGCTCTGGCCCTGGCCTTAGCTGTTCTGTGTGACTTGCTCCGACAGTGGGACCAGCTGGTGCCAGGACTGCCCATTCTCCTGGGATGGCTGCTCGGAGAGGGTGACGACCTCCAGGACCTCGTGCAGGACCCACAGCAGGTAATCGGAGCTGCTCAGGGAGCTGGGAGCAGGTCTGAGGAGTCTCTGGATGGTAAAAGTGTGCCTCGGGCTGCTCTAATGTAGAGACTGGTTAGGAGAAAGCCTCCTGAAGGATGCACACAGCACACACTCACTGAGGCTTACTTTGGAGGTGTCAGTGGCAAGCTTTCAGGCACTTTGAAAAGTACACCTTGAATACTGAGAATTAAACTATGGAAACTGCATATCCGTTGACCTTAGCGTGGGCAAGGGTCCTCACAGCTCTGGGTCTAAGCATTTCCCAAGAGTTAGGGTCCTTCCAGGGAACAAGGTGCTTGACCCCTCTTCCCAAGTAACAGGGAGCAGTCACGCACATCTGGAAACTGAAGACCAGCAGAGGCAACCTAGGCATTGGGAAAGACAGAAATCTGTGCCCAACCATGGGACTCTACTAACTGACTTGGCATCCTGAGCAGATAGAGTTCAAAACCCAGTCTGTTTATAGGAAATGTGGAAATGCAGAAAGTGTTTGTTATATGACCTTGAAAACCCTAGAAATGTAGTCTCAGAAGGCTGGTATCATGCATGTGCTCAGTAAGTCTTTGCTCTGCCGCCGAGATCTCCCTTGCTTCCTCCTCTGACTTCTCAGTACACCTTAAATCTAAGATCACTTCCTTGGCAAGGTCCTCTTTTCACCATTAGTTCCCCAAAATATCTTGGCTTTGAGCTACTCACATACGCCCACATCTTTATCAAAGGTCATGTTACGTCTGGGAGAAAGCCATTCCTCTCTGGTAGAGAAGGACAGAGTGACAGCAGAAGAGTGACTGCAGAGCTGCACGTGGTGGGCATGGGTGTTGACAGGCCTGAGTGGGCCCTCTGTCAGCTGTGGAGGAGACAGCTCTCACATCTAGCAGGGCCCTATGTGCTGAGCCTGGGGCTTGGCAGCACTCCCTCTAAGGCCCCTGTGGGGCTTTTCATTTGATGTAGGGAGAAGACGACCACATATTTGAAAAGTCAGAAGTCAACTTCTGGGCTGAGACGCTGACCTTCGTGAAATACCTGTGCAGGCCGCTCTTCCTTCTCTGTCAGCCTGGCTGGCCATCCGATCACTCCCAGAAGCTCTGTCACCTGCAGACAGTAGCATCAGAGCAGCGTCTCCTCGTCTCTCAGCTCCTGAAAGAACTTCCACCCTCGGCTGAATTTCTGAAGACAGTGGAGTACACAAGGCTGCGCATTCAGGAGGAAAGGACTTTGGCTGTCCTGAGGCTGTTGGCCTTCCTGGAAGGAAAGAACGTTCTCAGAGCCGAAGACTGTCCTAGCGAATGGAGACAGTTAATGGCCCCAAGAGCTTCAGAAGCAGCCTGTTGAAAGAAGGCTGGGGCAGGGGGTGGAGTATCTCCCCAACTCGGGTCTACAGGGAATATGTTGGACATAAACTGAAGTCTTTGCTGTGTCGCACCTCCCCACTTCTGGGAGTCTAGGCTTCTTCCTACAGAGGCTTTGTCCTGTGCACACTCATTGAAGGCAGCCCAGTTTGTTGCGGCTCCTGTAGGAAGTGAGGCCACTATGTTGAATGTTTACTCTGTCCCAGGTGCAGGCCACCTGCAGGCCTGAATTAGCCTTTTCTGTCCTGAAGAAGTGCCATTCCAGCCAGACCCTCTTTCCCAGACACTGACTATACTGAATAGAGTTTTAGTACACAAGTCCTCCCACTCCCCATACACACACACACACACACACACACACACACACACACACACACACACACACACAAGCTTCTTTTTGTTTGGGTTTGGACTCTGTATAGGAGCTGGATTACTTAGCAAACAGCCTATTTGGTCATATTTCTAAACTTTTATTCCATTTTAGCAAAGGAGAAATATGTCCCAAGTGTTAGATTCTGGGAAAATTAAGAATCCACCCCATGCAAATACTTGTGTTTTATTATCTCCATGTTCAAATCTTTCAGAAGCCCATATTAAGAGTCCTGCCTGTCTCCCCCAGAAAGGCCTGTGGAGGCTGGAAACCTGCTTGTTGCCCATTGTTTGGTTCTGCTCCACAAAGGAGCCTGGGGGAAAGAGAAGCCTGAACAAATGCATGATTCATTTGATACCTACCCTGTTTACTGCCCTGTGATTGTTGGAAGCAACAAAACGATTCTTATTTGGAGGTTAATAAACACATTTATCCACCTCAGTGATTCCATCTAGAAACCTTAAGGGGTTTTCTCAGTTCCAAGCCCAGCCAACAGGCTTCCTCGGATCCCCAGCAGGTGGCACTCTTGCACACATTATGCTGCTAGTCTAGTTCTTTAGCTTTCTAGCTTAAAACTTACTTCAAACCATTCGGCAACTGTGTATGATGGTCGAGTACCCATGCCACAGCACGCATGTCTTCAGATCAGTTCTCTCTTTCCACCTTTACATGGGTTCTAGAGATCCAATTCAGGTTCAGGCTTGTACAGTGAGCACCTTTATCAAACACTGAGCCGTATCATCGCTGGTCCAGCTTACTACTGTTAATGTATACTTTCAGAGTGAGTGTCACCCACCCAGAGTAAGTGCTGTAGCCTGATCCACATTCCTAGTTATCTCCAAAGACCACGCCAGCCATAGTTAGAAACTTGTAGGGCCTATAAATACAGCCAGATACTTCCCAGCTGAGTGGTCACTTAGGATTACAGGGAAAGAGAATTGAATGTGCAGACTAGAAAGATATTGGCTGGGCCATTTCCCTTTGCAGAAAGGCTGAGGTTACAAACGTAACTGGTCTCTGGGAGGAAAACCACCCAGCACCATAAAGAAGCGTGGAGAACTGGTCTGCACGAAGAGGAAAGACAAGCAATGCCCATGGTGTCTCTGAGGAGGCACAGAAAACCCCTGGGTGGTGTGCAGACATCCAGCACCAGCTGCGGGACTGTATGACCCGGTAGTAATTACCTGGTTAGGCACCAGTGGAGCCCACCCTTGATGAAAAATTGAAAGCCTGACATTTTTAGTGTGTTTTGGGTTTCGCTTTTCTGAGTCAGGGGCTTGCTTTTTACACCAAGCTGGCCTCACACTTGTGTTCATCTTCCCGCCTCTGCCTCCCGAGTGCCAAGATTACACCATGTCCAGCCTTACACTACTTTTTTATTCTAAGATCTAGCTGGTGAGAGGGTGTAATGGGATGATAAAGTGGGAGATTCTGATCAGGGCCCGACAAAGGCCAACCGTCCCTCTCGACTCCCATCTAGAATGAAATGAAAGCAGTTACATAACAATAAAACTGTCTCACACTAGCAGGCATGCCGCACCAAAGCATGTACCAGAACATGTTTATGTTATCTCCAAGTCCATCCTACCAAGTCTACCCAGTGGGTGTTCTCCATGCTGTTGGCTGGGAAATACTGCAGATTTGGATCTTGGCTGGCTACGGCCAGCCTGGGAGGGCAGGAGGGATGGATGTTTCCACAGGTTTGTATCTGAAATCCTACCAGCAGCATCTAGGGGTATGGCGGCTCCATGATTTGCTGAGAGGAACCTGGAAAACCTCAGTCACAGAGACTCATGCTCATGTTTGGGGTCATTGCGGCCACAGGTGCCCAGCCCTCTCTAGGGGACAAAGCCAACGTGAGCAGGAAGAGTGAAGCAGCCATCTTTCCTAAAGTCACTACTTGCTTTTGGCTCCAAGCTTTAGGGCCATAAGATTTGGATGACCCCTGACTCTGCACTCATATTCTGTGACCCTCAGGCCTTCTGCTCTGGCCACAGCCAAAAGCCAGAATACCTTTAATACCTAAGATGGTGTGGGCTTTGTTTATCTTGTAGACACCTCCTTGGATATTTTGTGCCTTGACAGAGGTGACAGTAAAGGACGAATTTTATCTTTGTGTTAAAAGTAAGAAAACCCAAGTGCCAAACAGACTGTGGTTTGCCCAGGCCACGTGACTTACCAGGGGCGAAACTTCAATCCGTATTTTTTTTTTTTTTTCTCTATTGAGATAGGGTCTCCTACAGAGCTGAGCTAGGCTGGCCTAAAACTCAACTCAGCCTCCCAAGTGCTGGGATCCTAGGCGTGAGCCACTGTAGCCACTCAGCACCACATTTGTGACTTTAAAGTCCTCCAGCTCTGCCCTGGGCTCTAGCTACAGGGGCAGCAGGCGCCACCGTGTCGGCAGATGCTCGCTGAACTCAGGAGAGCCTGTTGAGTGACAGACAGGTCGACCTCTTTCCCTTCCAGGTTAACTGATACAGCCCAGGTGCACACTGGACTGCAAGCAGACAGGAAAAGCAACGTGGGAGGGTGGAGGTCAAGCGTCCTTCCCTGGCAGCTGCCGGGCCTTCCACCCAGGCCAGCCTGAGCTGCCAGCTGGGTGAAATCATGGGCCCATCTCCACCTTCTGGCAGCCAGTGTGGACTCGGTGTAGGGAGGAAAGACCTGACTCCAGATCGGCGGCGGCGGCGGCGGGCCCACAAAAGCTGGTAGTGGCTTTAGCCTCGCTGGGCGCTAGGTGGGAGTGTCTGCCCCCTCTCAGAAAGAGCCGGGCGACTTTTGGGAAAGCATTTTCTATCGAAAGCTAGTGGGGGTTGCACCAAAACCCAACAGAATGGGACCCCCACACACACCCCCGACTGGCGGTTCAGCAACCACCACCTCCGGCAGCCAGCACAGAGCTTAGATTCGACGCAGTGCCTCCCACAGCCCAAGAGGGAAAGTTGCAGGACTCGACAGGCTAAGGCTGTGCAGGGCGGGAAGCCTTGGCCAGCAGCTGCACCCCCACCCCTAAGAGGGTTGGGGAGGCCAGGCCAACTAGCAGACACAAAGGTGAAGGAAGTGACTTCCTCCGTGTCCACAGTGCTCCCCCCCCCGACTTCCCTCTAGTTCCCCGAGCGGGCTCTCCCGCCCCGGACACCCCGAGCCACTCCGCGCCTTTGGCCCAGGCTCAAGGTCTTGTGATGTGATTAGCAAAGCCAGCGCCTTGTCCTCAGACACTCAGCCCTGCCCGGCAGGCCCCAGCGCTCAAGTCCTGTTTACTGAGCCTGGGCGGGGAGAGGGGCGGAGAAACGGGCCAGTGCTCCTCCAGGCTGGCCGCTCCCGCCCCCACCCCTACTGCGTCTCCACGTGCAGCTGGGTTCGAGCTGCCACCTATGGGACAGGCCGCGAGCCCGCCACCCGCCCCCGAGTCCTAAGCACCCTTTGCCAACCAGTCTGGCAACACGCATCATTGCAATATTGTTGCATTTTGCAATTCCCGCGCGCCGTGCAAAAACCTAAGGGTGGGAGATAAAAGCTGTGCCAGTCGGCCTAAGCAGGATCGGGCGGGGGAGGGCACGTCCAGGGTAACCCGGTCCGGGTCACAGATAGAACGTGAAAGCGCATTCCAACGTTATAGGCCCAGAGGCAGAGGAGAGCGGGATCTTGCCGCCGCCGCCGCCGCCACCCAACAGCACCCAAAGGGGCCGCGCTCCCCACGCCGCCCGGACGCCCGGGCTGCCCGCCCCTCCCCGCCCCGCCCCCTCCCCCGAGGGGGGAAAAAATTGGCGGCGACCAATGAGAGGCCGAGAAGGCGCCTGACGTCGGCGAGCCGGCGGGCGGCGTTGCCTGGAGACCCCGGCGGGTCAGCGTTCAGTCCCCTCCCCGGGTGCGCCTGGCCCCGCCGCCGCGCGGCTCCCGGGCTCTATATAGGGCGCGCGCTCGCGGGCCTCGGAGTTCCACCAGTCCGCGAGCTGCCGTCGGCTCCCGCGGGGGGCGGGCCGGGGCGCCGAGCTGCGCTCTCGCTTCTCCTCTGCCCCCCCACTCCGCGCCGCGGCCTCCTCCCTCCTCCTCCTCCTCCTCCTCCTCCTCGGCCCCGCTAGCAAACTTTCCGTCCCTCCCCGCCCCTCGCCCGTTATTCGTCTCGATTCCAGCCGGGCCGCGCCGCGCCGCGCCGCACCGAGGGCTCCTCCCAACCCTCCCCGCTTGCAGTTCCGACCATTACAGGACCCAGAAAAAAAATGTCGACCACACTCCTGTCCGCCTTCTACGATATCGACTTCTTGTGCAAGGTAAGCCGGCGAGCGGGGAAGGACGGCGGGCCGCCTGGAACCCCTGGAGTTCCGAGACTTGGGCTGCCGGGCCGGGTTGGGGCGGGAGGGGACCCTTCCAAGTTGACTTTTCGGGTGGAGGGAAGTCCTGGAGTTAGCAGCCCTGTGTGCTTGCGACTGTGGGCGTGGAGAGCTGGGAGGGAGCGAGTAGCGGCTGCAGCAGCGGCGCTCCTCCCGGGCCGACCACGGCCACGCTGCCGGGACTTCCCGGACAGTGTTTGCGCCGCCCACCCCGTGGCCACGGGCCCAGGATCACATGGCTAGACCCGGCCGCGGCCCGGGTGGGCGTCCTCCACTCCCTCCGGCCTGGTTTTCGCGAGTGTAACGGTGGAGGCCGCATTGAAATCCGCAGGAGAAAAGAAGGTGGGCAGTTGGGACTAGGCTGAGTTCTCCCCAACTCTTCCTCCCCTTCCGATCTTCATCCCGTCCCCGCTCCCCTCCCTTTGGCAGACGGAGAAATCCCTGGCCAACCTCAATCTGAACAACATGCTGGACAAGAAGGCGGTGGGGACGCCCGTGGCTGCTGCCAACAGCTCGAGCTTCACGCCGGGCTTCCTGCGACGCCACTCGGCCAGCAACCTCCACGCGCTCGCCCACCCCGCGCCCAGCCCGGGCAGCTGCTCGCCCAAGTTCCCAGGCGCCCCCAACGGCAGCAGCTGCGGCCCCGCAGCGGGCGCGGGCGGCCCGGCCTCCTACGGCCAGCTCAAGGAGCCTTCGGGGGGCAGCGGTACCGCTCTGGTCAACAAGGAGAGCAAATTCCGGGACCGCTCGTTCAGCGAGAACGGCGAGCGCAGCCAGCACCTCCTGCACCTGCAGCAGCAGCAGAAGGGGGGCAGCGGCTCCCAGATCAACTCCACGCGCTACAAGACCGAGCTGTGCCGACCCTTCGAGGAGAGCGGCACGTGCAAGTACGGCGAGAAGTGCCAGTTCGCCCACGGCTTCCACGAGCTGCGCAGCCTCACTCGGCACCCCAAGTACAAGACGGAGCTGTGCCGCACCTTCCACACCATCGGCTTCTGCCCCTACGGCCCGCGCTGCCATTTCATCCACAACGCGGAGGAGCGGCGGCCCGCGCCATCGGGGGGCGCCTCCGGGGACCTGCGAGCGTTTGGCGCGCGCGACGCGCTGCACCTGGGCTTTGCCCGGGAGCCGCGGCCCAAGCTGCATCACAGCCTCAGTTTCTCGGGCTTCCCGTCGGGTCACCACCAGCCCCCGGGGGGTCTGGAGTCGCCGCTGCTGCTCGACAGCCCCACGTCGCGCACGCCGCCACCGCCCTCCTCCTCGGCCTCATCCTGTTCCTCCTCCTCCGCCTCTTCCTGCTCCTCCACGTCGGCCGCATCCACGCCTCCGGGCGCCCCGACGTGCTGCGCCTCGGCGGCGGCTGCAGCGGCCGCCGCGCTGCTCTACGGTCCCGGGAGCGCCGCCGAGGACCTGCTGCCCCCCGGGGCCCCGTGCGCCACCTGCTCGGCCACCTCGTGTGCCAACAACGCCTTCGCCTTCGGCCCGGAGCTGAGCAGCCTCATCACGCCGCTTGCCATCCAGACCCACAGCTTCGCCGCCGCGGCCGCCGCCTACTACCGCAGCCAGCAGCAGGGCCTGGCCGGCCCCGCGCCGCCCCCCGCGCAACCCCCCGCGGCCCCCGCGCCGCCCTCGCCGCCCTTCGGCTTCCAGCTGCCGCGCCGTCTGTCCGAGTCGCCCGTGTTCGACGCGCCCCCCAGCCCCCCGGACTCGCTGTCGGACCGCGACAGCTACCTGAGCGGCTCGCTGAGCTCCGGCAGCCTCAGCGGCTCCGAGTCCCCCAGCCTGGATCCCGGCCGCCGCCTGCCCATCTTCAGCCGCCTCTCCATCTCCGACGACTGAGGCAAGGGGGCGCCCGCGAGGGGTTGGGAAGAGCGCCGCCGGGGGGCACCGGGTTAGGGGGTGACACGGCCGCAAGGCCCGACTTGCAGGCCCCCCTGCCTAGCACTTGGACTCGAACTCTGCTGGGAGGGGCCCCGCCCCTTCCCTTTCGGTTTTCTCCTTTCTTTTTTTTTTTTATCATTATTTTTATTATTATTATGACATAAAAGAGTTTCGTTCTTGTTGAAATAAAAGCCAACGAACTTTGTGTGGATGAACAAAAATAGTCACAACAGGCGGTTGTGATACGATAGAACAAAAGATACCAAACACTTGGTTAGGTCTCAGATGAGTTTGAAACTCTAGTTTAAAAAAAAAAAAATCGGCCCAGCACCAGCAGCTAAAAACCACCATTCCATCTCTCCTTTCACTTGAAAGCCTTAGTTACAGTCCAGATGTGAGAACTCTTAACCTTGGAAGGGGTTCCTAAATGTATTGTCTCAGACCAGTGTGAGCCAGCCGGCTGCCACCTCCCTAAACTATAAGCTTCTAGAATTCAGTGTAATGCCAAGAACATGCCTTGAAACGAGTAGCCTTCGGCCCCGTGTGCGCGGTTGTTTTCCTTGTTTTTGTTGTTTTTTTTTTTTAACAAAGTTATATATGTTTAGGGGTGGGGGGAGGGAACCTTGCATTCCAAAGTTTGATACTGGTCTCATTGCACCACTCAGTGGGTGCTTAGCCTAGAACCGTTTCCTCTGCTCTCTGGAAGCCTTGAGCAGAGCTCAGTTCGTCATTGTTGGGAGACAAGTGTGCTTCATTTTTAGCTGTTCTGAGTTGATTCGCGCGCCACGGCACCACAACTCAATATGAAAAAAAAAAAACTATTTAACTTATTTATTATCTTGTGAAAAGTATACATTGAGGATGTTGTTCATACTGTATTTATCGAGTATGATGAAAAGCAATAGATATATATTCTTTTATTATGTTAAATTATAATTGCCATTATTAATCGGCAAAATGTGGAGTGTATGTTCTTTTCACAGTAATATATGCCTTTTGTAACTTCACTTGGTTATTTTATTGTAAATGAGTAAGAAAAAAATCTTAATTTAAGAGATTGTATGTAATATTTATTTCATTAATTTCTTTCCTTGTTTACGTAAATTTCAAAAGATTGCATGATTTCTTTACAGAAATCTATCTATCTTGATGCTGTGGAAGTAGTTTGAGGAACATTTTGAGTTTTTCTTAGAATGTATAATGGTTGTGGCCCATCCAGCTTTAAAGAGAGAAAGAATGACCACATACTTCGCAGTCAGGCTCACATGTGGCATGCTTTTCTAGTTCCAGCTTTATAAACCAGCAAGAAAAAAAAAAATGGTTGCTGACTCCACCAGATCTACTGTGACATTGAGTATAAAGACATGTAGCAATAATGGGGAAATGGTCTCAGTGCCTTCACAGGGCCCGCAAATGCCTTAAATCTTCCTCAACCAAATAAGTATTTCATTAGTGCTTGAGAGAATTTGAATGTCGGATGGGTTCACCTGCACAAAAGGAAGAGATTTTTACCACTTTTTTTTATATAGCTATAAAGTGAAGAGGGCCATCTTAGTGCTGAAATGGTCTGTAGTACATGAATATGCCTTGTTTCGTGACAGTCCAAAACTTGTACTATTATTTGTCAATGTAAAAAGGCAGGAATGTCTCCCAGGCCTTCCTGGATGGCGGAGGAATGAGCAGGCGCTTAGTTTGTATGTAGGTACAGTTGGAGCACCGAGTGTACTCTGGACTACTTTTGACAGAAGTAGGTTTTTGAATGTAACAAGATAAGTCAACTTGAGTTGTAATATATTTTGGGGAATCAGTTCACTACAAATTGTGACTGTAAACATTGTACTGTAAATGTTTTGTAGTTTTCCCCCAATAAAATTTTTTGGGAAAAAAAAAGCATTCCTGAGTGAAAGGAGTGTTCTTTTTAAGTTGGTCTCTCTTCCTGGCTTTCCATGGCCACTGCAGGTCTGGGAAGGGGGTGTGGGGGAGGATGTGGGGAGCTGGCAGACCTCACAAGAGCCTGCATCCACTTGTACCTGTATTTATTTTCTAGCAAGTCCTTTCAGCTGAAAGACAGTAATTATTTGGCTGTCAGGGGGCATTTGTTAGCTGTTCCCTTTGGTAATAAGATGCATCCCAGTGTTGGCTGACTGGCTGGTGGCAGGGCCTGGCGGGAGACTGCAAGGGGTGTGGCCGGCCTGTGAGTCACCCAGTGGATCACGTGGCTGCTCTGGCAGCTGAAGGGCCGATTTTTCTCTCGGATGCCTGACCAGGGCCTGTAGCCTTGACAGGGGGGCTGGACATGGAGTTTTTGGCCAGGCGTTGGGAGTCCAGGGTTTTGCTTGGACTTTGGAAAAGCTGGGTTATGTCCTTGTCCAGAGAGGGAGGAAGATTAAGCGGGTTAAACTTCTATCTGGGTGATTGTTTACACAGACAACTTCCTCTGGGAATGAGCACATTCAGGCTATTTATGCAAAAGGAAGACCGGGCAGGCCAGAAAGCAAATTCAACCCGACTTCTGCAGAAGGGAAACAAGACTGCCTTGCTTTCCCGGGTTCTCAAAGCTTAGCAAGCTAAAGTCACTTGTGGTTTTGGGTTTTTTGTTGTTGTTGTTTTTACCCTGTTTTAAAACCATCACTTTTAAACTCCTGGGACAGTTGGATTTTTCTCCCCCCAACCCCCATACACACAGTTCAGACACCTTTTCCAAAGTAGGCAGGAGATCCCGCAATAGTTTGCTTTCTTATCCATAGCAGCTGGGCTCTATCAACCAATCTTAGCCCCACTCTGGCTGGGCCTGCCTTGGCCAGGGTCTCCTGTGACTCACAGCTGAGCAGGAGTGGTGGGGGTGTCTGAGGGATGCATCGCCAGGCTGGCCAGCTGTTTCTCGTTAAGGAAGATGGAGTTGGTGTTCGCTGGAGCGATTTTTTTTTAATGTGCTTGCTGCCAGAGTGGAGAACAGTTTCAAAGTTCTCCCAGATGTTGGGCCTTGGGGGTGGAGGGAGCCTGAGGCCAAGAAGGCCTGGGTTTGGGTGAAGCCCCTGCAGCTGTCTGGCCTCTGGGCCATAAAGAATGTGCAATCAGGAGGAAACGGCTCCACTGAGGAGCTATTTAGGCCCGGCTGCATTTCAAAGACCTTGTTTCCACTTCATTCCCAAACTTATTTTTCTGAACAAGTACTATTGATCAGCTGGAATGTTGGACTTCTCTTTGGGGTAAGCCACATTCATTTTTTTAAAACTGCTCCGTTTGAAAGCCCAACTGCTCGGCTCTGAAGTTTTGTGTCTTAGATGCGTTGGAGCGTGGAAAGCTTGGGGAGGTAGGTTGTCATTCAGAAGTTTTCTCACCCACACACATCAGTGGAGGCTCTGGGTCATTGTGTTTCGGCAGCAACCAGAATAAATAGCAAACAGCCTGTTCTTGATCACCCTGAGGATGTTTGTTGTTTGTTTGTTTGTAAATCCAAGATCTAAAAGTAAAACTGGCAAGTAAGGACAAAGTAGGAGTAGCCACCTCAGGCTGCCATCATGGAGCTAAGAGAGTGGAGGAGGCATCGGGCTGAGTCTAGAGAGAGTCCTTCAGGGGCCGTTGTAGGCCCAGAACCTAGTGCTTCCAAGAGGCCTTCTAACTGACTGCGTGGAGACTGGGGAGATTTGGAAACAAGCCAACTAGTGTGCCCCGCCTTATAAACTATTTCAGAAGGAGGATGTGTGTAAGTACGGATCCTGCTGTCTGCGTCTCCTGCTGGACGTGCAAAAGACAGACAGCACACGGCTGAACCCTGCCTCACTGACGTGTGTGAAGACGTGGAGGGTTGGGAGCGGGCAGGCCTGGAGAGCCCTTGATGCAGGAAAGCTGGTAGGCCCTTGATGCAGGAAAGCTGCCAGGTCTGCTCCTGACGGAGGGTCCTCGGTGTTCGAGCCTTCTGGGGGCCTCAGGAAAGCCATCGCTCCGGTGGGTGTCTACAGGGAGTTGGAAAACATTAAAACCTTAGGAGGAAACCCACCTGCAGACACAACCGCTGTCCCCCAGCTTTGCTTGTGGTGACAGATGAAGGCGGATATGACTCGCACCCAGTTTTTTTTTCAAACCGGAAGTTGGGTCTCTGCAGCCCTTTTCAGGCTGACCAGCTGTTGGACTGAGGCCAGTCAAGCTCTTTTTGGTTTGTTTGTAACTACAGATTCTCCTGCCTCAGCCTCCAGCTGATTCGGGACTGTAAGTGTGCCCCACAACGCCCAACTGTAATCTCATTTTGTTGTATTTACTATTCTGGAGGATGTAGTGAGCTTTAAGACATTCAGGGCAGTTCTTGTTGTTGTTCCAGACAAGGTTTCTCTGTGCAGCCCTGGCTGTTCTGGAACTCACTCTGTAGCCCAGGCTGGCCTCGAACTCACAGAGATCCGCTTATCTCTGCCTCCCGAGTGCTGGGATGAAAGGCGTGCGCCACCACTGCCCAGCTAGGCAGTGCAATTCTTGATCTGAGCCAATAGCAAGCCAAAGAGGGAGGGAGAGAAGGAAAAAGGAAATTGAGGCAGGGCGGGGAGATGGCGCCAGAGCAGGCAGCTGTGGTACCTCTCTTCTAACTTATTACCAGAGGAGCTGGGAAAGTGCAGGAGCATTCGTGGGTGTGCTTGGCAAGGCATCTCTGAAGGGAGGTGTGAAGGGGTACCCAGGTGGGAGGTGGGTTTGTGTCTGAAAGTCCTGGGTGTCTGTATGGGTAGACAGGTGTTTATGAGTGCTGATCTGGGTCTGTGATGTGTGTAATGGATTCAGAAGGGGTTGGTGGGCATGTGTTTCTGGACAAAGCTGTTGTAGGGGGTTAGGAATCTTACGGAGTGTAAGGGTCTGTGGGTGTTGATGATGGCGAGTGTATCTTATGATGTATGGATTGCCTGTAGTAGGGGGGTGTGGATCTGTGTGTGGAGTGTGGGTTTGGGTTTGTGCTGTGTATTTAGGGTTGTAGGGTTTGAGAGTGTGGGAGTGTGTGGGTGTTTCCGTGTTAGGGTCATGGGTGTCGTGATGTGGGGGCTGTGTGTGTGTATGTGTGTGCAGGTGTGTGCATGCTGAGTATATGTGTTGCTCTGGTGGGTGTGTCCTCGTGCCCTGCTCTGTGTGTGTGTGTGTGTGTGTGTGTGTGTGTGTGTGGAGTGAATGTGGGTTTGGGCGTGTCTGTATGTGGCTGCAGCTGTGGGGGAGGGGGTGTGGGCCTTCAGTGTGTGAAGAGGTATGTACCGCTTGCGGTGTTTGGGTCTGGTGGTGTCCGCAGGGGTATGGGGGTGTGTCTGTCCGGGGTGGGGGTGGAGGTTTACCCACACCTATAAAGGCCAAGCAGCCCTTCTTAACAAGCCTCTTTCAAGTTTAAAACTGCTTTCAAAACCCGGAAATAACTGCCAGGCTGCGACCGGCTTCCTGCTGGGCGGGGGCAAGACAGGGCTAGCAGGAGAGTGGCCGCAGTCTCCAAGCCTGCAGGGACCCCAGAGCCACCGTCATGATGGGCACACCTGCCAAGGACGGGCCTCAGGGGCCCCTGGCTGCCTCGGGGACATTTTTAGCAACAATTCATTCTCTGGGGGGCTGAGGGAGGGGCCTCTTCTTTTCATCTGAGCAGAAATAGCTCCTGTCCGATACTCATTCTTCGCCCGGGGAGGTCGCCCCAAAATAGAGGGAAAATGTAAGGACCCAAGACGGATGGGGAAGGAAACTCCTGAGATCATTGAAACCAAGTTTAAAATATTTCTCTAAAAATAAGCTTTGTTTTTCTTGTGGATTTGTCTGGCACTCAGGGTCCTCCAGTCAGGGTACTTTAGCTGGCCTGGGAAGCAAGGCGGAATTTTTTTTTTTTTTTTAAAGCGAGTGTTTCCCAGCTGTGGCCTTGGAAAGTTCTCTGTTTTCCATTTATTAAACTCCTAGTTTCCGGCTAATTAAAATTATTTTCAAATAAAACTCTGTAGCCCAGCAATATTTGATGAAACACAGAATTCCCAGTGACCCCTCTGCAGGAGGCCAGGCCAGCTGTGGGCAGCCTGTGGCCCCTCTTCTGGACTCCAGGCCTGTTTATATAGAAGAGAACTGGGCCTGGTCCGAGTAAATTCCAGCAGCCATGGCAGGGTGGGTCACCTTCGAGTCTCCAAAAGAGGTTCAGAGTCATTTACTTTGCTGCTGTTGCTTATTTGTGCCGGGGCTGAACCCTGGGGTCTGGTCAATGTTAGGCTATTCACCACTATTCACCACTACCACACCACGTCCACCATACTTAAGGCTCGAGGTAACTGGAAAGCTGCTGTCCCTACCCACGGCCACCATCAGTACCCTAACACCATGGGCAGAGTCCACTTCAAGAGAGACACAGGCTAGATGGGGTTGGCTTTCAGTTTGAATCCCAGCACCCAGGAGACAGACAGAGGCTGTAAGTTTGAGACCAGCCTGGTCTATATACTGAGATTCAGGACACAGACCTTGTCTCAAAGGGGAGAAGAACAGGTGGGGGCATAGGTACATTGATATTCCTACCTAGTGTGTCTCTCCCTGACCTAGAGGCCCTTGAGACTTCAGGATGATTGAGATGATTGAGGGTAATGTCCCAGGACTTTACCCCTACAGTATGCCCAGACCCAGCATGCCCCAGAGGTGGGTGGAACCCAACAGAAATCCAAAGCCACCTGTTAACGTTAATGGATGAGAGATACTGCTGTCAGTGAACACTGAGGGTGAGGCCGAGCTGTTGTGATTCACCTGCTGGCAGATCCCCCACTGGGCAGGCAGCAGAGGGGCAGGACCTCTCCTTTGTCCCACAGAGAGTTCCCACTGTCTGGTAAAGGGTAAACGGATTGCCGCTGCCTTCAGGGAGTGTACACATGAGGTCTCAGGGTTTGCCCGTGGTAGGTTGGGCATCAGCACTTCGTTCCTTTTTATGGTTGCCAAGTATTCCATTGTATGGATATACCACAGTCTGATTAACCAGTCGGACACTTGGTGATTGTTAAAAAGCACTGCTAGGGAATAATCAGGTACAAGTTTGGTGGTAATGTCTGGCTTCAGCCCTGTGGGGTAGACACCTGTGAGTAGCATTATTGGACCATACTCTGATCAAACCCTCATACAGGCTAGGCCTGAGCTCTGCCACTGAGCCACACCCCCAGACCCGTGTTTACTTTTAGGGGAACTACCACACCGTTTTCAAAGTAATATATCAGTAATATATATTTAATATATTAAGTAATATATAATTTTTTGTTTGTTTGTTTCGGCTGTTTGGTGGTGCTGGGGGTGGAAGTCGGGGTGGGGCATTCACTTGGGCTAGCATTCCACCCCTAAGCTACATCCCTAGCCAAAATAGGTATTTCATGAATTGTTTTGTTGAGGCAGGTTGTCCTGACTAGCCTGGAACTCACTCCAGCTGGTCTTGAGAGGGAGGGGCAGGAAGAGCAGGGATTCAAGGGCATCCCCCGCCACACAGCAAGTTCAGGGCCACACTGGGCCAGGAGGGACCCTGTCTTGAAACACCGAAAGAAAAGCCAGGCATGGTGGTACTTAATGTAATCCCTGCACTCAGGAAGCTAAGGCAGGAGGATTGCCATGAGTTCAAGGCTAATCTTGGCTACAGAGTGAGTCCCAGGCCAAGCAAGACCCAGTCTAAGAAAGGAGCGGGGGGGGGGGGGGGGGGGGGGGGGGGGGGGGGGGGGACTTTTAAAAAGCAACTTATTTAACTTTATTGTATGTGCATTGGTGTGAGGGTATCAGACACCCTGGAACTGGAATTACAGACAGTTGTGAGCTGCTGGGAATTGAACCCCGGACCTCTGGAAGAGCAGCCAGTGCTCTTAACCACCGAGCCATCTATCCAGCCTGAAAGAGAACTTGTTAAATTTAATCCTAATAGCCAAAAACTTGAAACAGGGCCTAAGGATGTAGTTCACTGGTAGAGAGTGCTTGTTTAGCCCTGGGTTTGATCCAACGCCACTGGTATGGTGGATCTGGGAGGCAGAGGCAGGACAACTAGAAACTTAAGGTCATCCTAGGCTACATAGTGAGTCTGAGGGTAGCCTTGGCTACATGAGACCCTGACTTTTTAAGTGAGGAAAAAAAAAAAAAAGGAAACACCTCAACTATATATTAACCAATGAGTTCGAGTTCCAGGGAATCTGATCCCCTCTTCTGGACTCCGTGGACACAGGCACACAGGGTGCACATGTATGCGTGCAGGGAAAACACTCCTACACATAGAATAAATGACCTTTGAAATAATAATAGTAATAATACTTTCAAATGATGGTAGACTAAAGCAGGTGTGGTGGCACATGACTTTAATCCCAGCACTTGGGAGGCAGAGGAAGGCAGAGATCTGAGTTTGAGGCCAGCCTGGTGTACAGAGTGAGTTGCAGACCCTGTCTTTAAAAAAAAAAAAAAAAGGTGTGCGTGTAAGCTGAAATGCAGGATGTGAAAAGAAAGGGTACTATAGTAAGACAGACTTGACTTTCCATCTCTCAGCCCCCAAAAAACATACTTAAGCTAGGTGTGGGCCAAGCTGGTAGTCGTGACCCTCTGCAGGACAAAGGAACCCAAACTAATCAGGCTAGTGGCTCACACCTGTATAATCCCCACACTCGGAGGGCTGAGGTGGGGTTGCTGTGAACGTGAGACCAGCCTGGACAAAAGCAAAAAAAAAATCTCAAAACAAAATAAAACTGGCTAATTTAAAACAAATACAGGGCTGGAGAGATGGCTCAGTGAGCAGGAGTACTGGCTGTCCTTCCAGAGGACCAGGATTCAACTCCAGCATCCACATGGCCGCTCACCACCACTTTTAGTTCTTCAGTTCTAGGGAACCCAAAGCCCCCTTCTGGCTTCCAAGGGCACTGTATATATGTGTGGTGCACAGGCACACATGCAGATAAGCACTCACATATAAAACAATAAAATAAATATTCAAAAAACAAATACATAAATGGCCCTCAATTCCCCACCCCTCGCATACAATGCCTCCTTTGGACCTTTCATCCCAGAGCCCAGAATGTTCTTGCAAGTGGGAACAGCTGGGACTCTACTGCCAAAAGGAGAAGGGTCCCAGGTGCTGCCCATGACTCCTTGGGTGACTCCTTGAGTACAATCTATTTGCGCCTCAGTTTCTCCATCTGGAAATTCTGCTGATCCATAGTTGCTCTAAGGATTAGTGAAATCATGGGTGCTTAGAGGTGCCGAGTCTGTGAGTCAGAAGGACCAGCCAGCTGCTCTTAGTGTGTCAACTCTGCCCCCCACTCCCCCACCTCCCCACACTCCACCTCAAGCCTCAAGCCCAGGAGTCTCCAGGAAGGCCTTGGAAATTCTAATAGCGCCCCTCCCTCGTAGAGATACTGCCCTGTAGCCCTAAACCAAGGCTTTACATGTGTTAATGATGCTCTTCCTAACAGCCCAAACGCTGGGTCACTATTCCCATTTCAAAGGTGAGGGAATGGTGTGAGAAGCTGCAGAACCCTGAGTGGGGTCAGCTGACTCTTGACTCCTTTTGGCTGTCCGGCCCAGAAGTCCCTCCTCCCTGGGTGTCATTCCAGAGTGCACTGTGCTCCGCTCCACTGTACATCCTTTTTCTGTGTTGAGAAAGGGTCTTATGTAGCCCAGGCTAGCCTTGAACTCAGTATATGGCCAGAGATGCCCTTTAATTCCAGGTGTTTCTCTGCCCATCCCTCAGCAGCCTGAGGGTGGTTCATGGGGTGTTTCCTATGTGTTCTTTTTTTCCTTTCTTTCTTTCTTTCTTTCTTTCTTTCTTTCTTTCTTTCTTTCTTTCTCTCTCTCTCTCTCTCTCTCTCTCTCTCTCTCTCTCTCTCTCTCTCTCTTTTTTCTTTCTTATCACACAACAAAAAAATTTTTTTTTTTTTTTTTTTTTTTTTTTTTGGTTTTTCGAGACAGGGTTTCTCTGTGTAGCTTTGCGCCTTTTCCTGGAACTCACTTGGTAGCCCAGGCTGGCCTCGAACTCACAGAGATCCGCCTGGCTCTGCCTCCCAAGTGCTGGGATTAAAGGCGTGCGCCACCACCGCCCGGCTAACAAAAAATTTTTTAAGACAGGTTCTCACTATATAGCCCCCAGCTGCCCTGGAACTCACTATGTAGACCAGGCTGGCCCCCAGCTGGTAGAGCTCCACCTGGGATTAAAGATGTGTGCCACCACACCTGGCAAGTAGTTCATTTTAAAACAATTCTTTCACATACACGTATTTTACAATTTATCAAAGACAAACTTGCGTGCCGTAGGTGTGTTGGTTTTTATATAAATAAATACTGGCTGAATAGTTGACTCTGCAGGACACAAAGCTCTGAAGATGTTCTCCAGAATTGATCGATACTTGGATTTTACATTTGTTAATTCTGAGAACAGCACTTCGCAGAAATAGATGGCAAAACGTGACAGAAATACGTTTAAGGCGTTTCAGAAATTTTGGAAACTCTGTCCTAATTCCATTCCAGAATGTTTCATTTAATGTTTGTTTGTTTGTTTATTTATTTTATAAAACTCTCAACAACTTGAAACAGCCATTTTAAATTTTTATTCTCTGGAAATTTCATACATGTATACGATGTACGTTGATCATATCTATCCATCCCTCACCCCCCCAGGATCCCCCGTCACATCTCCCTTCTAACTAGTTCCTATGTGTTCTGTCCAGGGGGCTGGGGGGGTGGGGTGGGAAGAGTTGACTGAGGGGATCAGCGGACCAATGGGCAGAGCATGCTACCACAGCCCTGTGACAGCTCCCTGGCTCCCTGTCCCTCAGCTGCTGCAAGGCCAGGGTAGGCCTCATCAGCACCGTGGCCAAGGAGGCCTTGGTTTACAACAGGCTGCCACAGCTCCCTACCAGTGTAACTTCCAACCAACCTCTGAGCCCTGGTTTCCTCAGAACAAACAGGGGAGGGGAGGGGAGGGCTCCAATCTGCGCAATGCGGTTAGCAGCCCAGGCCACCTGGGCCAAGGCCCCCTCTGTTCCTGGCAAATGAATGTGAGAATATGTATGAGAGTCCAAGCAGGCAACCACTGTGGTTGGTGCCTCGGGTTCCTAACTCTAAATGTCAGGGCCTGGGCTGGCTGTTTCTGTGTCAACTTGACACCAGCTAAAGTCATCTGGGAGGAGGGAACCTCAGGTTTAAAAAATGCCTCCATAAGATGAAGCTACAAGCAAGCCTGTAGGGCATTTTCTCAATTAGTGATTGGTGGGGGAGGTCAGCCCATGGTGGGTGGTGCCATCCCTGGGCTGGTGGCCCTGGGTTCTTTTCTTTTTTTTTTTTTTTTTGGTTTTTTCGAGACAGGGTTTCTCTGTGTAGCTTTGCGCCTTTCCTGGATCTCGCGCTGTAGACCAGGCTGGCCTCGAACTCACAGAGATCCGCCTGCCTCTGCCTCCCGAGTGCTGGGATTAAAGGCGTGCGCCACCACCGCCCGGCGGCCCTGGGTTCTTTAAGAAAGCAGGCTGAGCAAGCCATGGGAGCAAGCCAGTAAGCAGCTCCCCTCCATGGCCTCTGCATCGGTTCCTGCCTCCAGGTTCCTGCCCTGTGTGAGTTCCTGTCCAGACTTCCCTCAGTGAAGGACAGTGCTGTGGAAGCGTAAGCCGAATAAACCCTGTCCTCCCCGACTTGTCTTGGTCCTGTGTTTCATCATGGCACTAGAAACTCTAACCAAGACAGGGCCTTTCTCGGAAGATGGTCAGACTCAAGCACTGTGAAGAGAACCAGCCTGTAGACATGGGGCTTTGGGTTGTTTAGTCTTGTTCTGCAGCTTCCAATTTGAGGGGTGTCAGGAAGGATCCATGATATGTCCCCCAAACTCCTGTGCATGGCTGCTTAAATGATTGTTTTTAATGTTTCAGATTAACTTTGTACACACACACACACACACACACACACACACACACACACACACACGAGCACTTTCTTATGCAGGTGAACAGGCATGTGTGCCAGAGACTTGTCACCGAACACCGCTCCCTGCTGAGCTTTCCTGAATCAATGACAGTTAAACAAAATGTGGGGCATAGGGAGCACGCCTGTAACCCCAGCATTCGGGAGACAGAGGCAGGAAGATGGAGAGTCCAATGCCAGCCTTGACTGCATAGCAAATTCAACACCTGCCTGATCTGCGTGAGGTCCTGCCTGGAGACACAACAAAGTCTGCTCTCCTCTTGGAGGTTGGGGTGTGGGGTGGTGGTCAAGAGCTTGCCTGGCCTGTCTGAGGCCCTGAGTTCAACCCCAGCACTGCAAACAGGAAAACGTAAAATAGATGGCAAACGGCAACACGGAAGGTAGCCTGTCACCCTACCCTTGGACAACTGTCCTTTGTACAGCATGCCCTGGGACACAGCCACAGTGCCTTTGGTGATTCTCCCTCTGTCCAGGAGCATTCAGAGCATTCTCACCTCTGTTCCAGAAAATTCAGAATACCCGCACACCGCGACTTCATCCCAAAGACCATGCTGTCTGGTGAAGGGGCCAGCCTGGGCTCTCCCTGGCCCATACCTCTACCCAGCAGCCTTGGACCTTCCTCCCCTACAGCCCCTCACACTGACTCCTCTAGTCAACTCAGTGTTCAAAGGTGTGACACCCATCTATGGAGGCAGCCTCAGATGGCATTCTCCTCCATCCTTACCTCCAGTCCTCTTCCTCCTATCTACTAAAACCCGGCCTCTGCTCTCTCACTCCGTCCCCTTGCCTCTGCAGGGCAGGCCTCGCTGAGCTGGACTGGACAGATGCAGAGCCAGTGTTCTTACAGAGCAAGGTGTAGCGTGGAGGCGCTCATGCCTGTTCCCCTTTGACGGCTCCTATCCCCCACAGCTCAAATCTAAGCGTCCAACACACCCGTGGAGGCTCTGTTGCTTGTGGGCCTCTCTCTTGGCTGTCCATGCAGCGCAGTGACCTTAGGATGCTGCTCGCCCCTCTAGGCCTCTTCTGGGATGTACTCCTGGTGTTCCCTCCCTCCCTAGAATTCAGTCCGGCCAATCGCAGCAGCAACAGAACCCAGCCCATAAGTCACCCCTATGGCCTGACCTGACTCCCTGGAGGCCTTCCTGGGGCTGATCACACTGTCCCACAATGGCTGCTTATGTTTCTCTCTCCAGCCTGTGAGTTCCTCCCCAGCACCCACATTCCTTCTTGCCACCCCAGGATGGCTGCTAACAGCACCTCACTAACATCACATGGTAACACTAGCACCCCCCCACCCCCACCCCACCCCCACTGTGAGACTGGCTCAGGACCACAGAAGGGAAGACACTTGCCCAAAGTGTCCCAACTCAGGGATGGTGAGGCCCCAGGGTCCCCCTGGGGTCCCAGCTCTTCACAAGTAAGAAAGATGCATTTTTTATTTATTTGTTTGTTTATTTATTTTGGCTTTTTGAGATGGGATTTCTCTGTGCTGTGTAGCCCTGGCTGTCCTAGAGCTCATTCTGTAGACCAGGCTGGCCTCGAACTCACAGCCACCAGTGCCTAGCTGTTTTTGTTATTTTTAATTACTTGTGTATGTGTGTATCTACATACGGTTTTGTGCCCCTGAGTGCAGGTGCCCTCCGAGGCTAGAAGAGGGTGGTGGATCCTCCTGGAGCTGGAGTTACAGGTAGTTATGAGGTGCTTGGAACTGAACTGGGGTCTTCTGCAGAGGTGGAAAGAGGGGTAAGTTAACTGCTGAGCCATCCCTGCAGCCCTGCCCCCCATCTCCTCACTCCTCATATTCACACACACACACACACACACACACAGAGTTCAGGGTCACCAAGTGAGCTCTCTGCCTCCTCACATCACACGTGGGCTGCCTCTCACTGCTGCACCATGCCTAGGGTGATGGGCCCTGAGGATGGATGCTCACCACCCCTGCCCCTGCCCCCTTCCCCAATGGCTTTCCCTTTCTAAGTGATACAGCTTGAGCAGCTGTATCTCAGGCCCTGGGACCAGCACTCGGTCTCACAAAGCCCCAGCTGTGCAAGACCAGTCCTCAAGGTGCCTCTTCCCTATCCGTGGCGTGAAGCATGCATGTGCATTCAGAAGCTGACAGCCTGGACTGGGTATAGAGTGCAAAAGCCGAGTGCTTGTCTACCATACGCAAGGCCCCTGAGAATCAGAAGTTCAAATTCATTCTCAACTGCCTAGCAAGTTCTAGACCAGCCTGGACTGTATGAGACCATGTCTCAAAAAAGTTAAACACACACACACACACACCACACACACACACACACACACACACACACACACACACACACACCACACCACACACACATACACACACCACACCACACACACACACACCACACACACACACACACCACACACACACACACACACACCACACACACACACACACACACACCACACACACACACACCACATACACACACCACACACACACACCACACCACACCACACACACACACACACACCACACCACACACACATACACACACCACACCACACACACACACACCACACCACACACACAAATCGCTGCCATCATAGCAATTCTCCAAAAGAGTCGCATTATCTCTCTCCCACCTCTGTGCCTCTGTCGCCCCCCTCCATACTCCCTCCCACTTCATCTCCTTGTTGGCCTGGCCTGTAGCTCTGGAGTGGACAGGACAAGGTCTCCACCCTGGAGTCTATTTGCTCTTTCTCTACCCTCTGCCTTGGGAGCACCAGGACAGGCCTGGGTCAGTCCCACTGGGCTCCTGGGGCCTGGGAGACAAAGACTAGGAAGAAACCCGACTTAGCCTTGGGGGAGGCCCTGCCCGTGTGACCTAGGGTGTGTGGAGATGTACATGAGTGTGTGTGGCTGCGTGTGGTAAGAGTCAAGTGACTCTCCCGTGTGGTGTGAGAATGTTTTAGGAGCGGTTGGGTCCCGCGTTATGTAATGCAAATGCCCCCTGGGGCCAGCAAACCACAGTGGTGTAACTGCCAGTCTCCTGGGGAGGAAAAGGAGAGAAGATGGAAAGTCTCTTCTCTCTTCCTGCTGCCCTCCAGCAGGCACCTCTGGATAGCCAGGCACTTCCTGTCCTCTGTTCCCACAGCCCAAGGACCTGGGGGCTGGGCTGGGCACTCGGGCCCAGGCCAGGGGTCACAGGCACTCTGCAGTTCTGGCTTGGATTACAGCTCTTGATACTGGCCCAAGGAGTCTGCTGGGGGTCATGTGTCTCCACAAATGCTGCCCACTACCTCCCTCCCCCGACAGCGGTCCTTTCCTTAGAGCCTCTGGGGTTCCCTTGGCCCAAAGGCCTTTCCCCCGACATGGGAGCTGGTCATCTCATTGGCCTGGGTGACCAGCTCCCATGTCGAAACCTCATAGCTTACCTGTTTGCCCCTGTGCTGCGCCCTCAGGGCCAACTCTCCCTATCTCTCTCAAACACACTGTGTTCCCCCTCCCGGCCCCGCACCCTTCCAGCCCTTGAACCCTATACCTGAGGCCTCCACTTCCAGAAACCTGTGCTGGATGTAGGCTGCCGCCCTGGAGGCCTAGCTCTCTGCTCTGAACCCCTCGGGCGCCTCCGAATGGCCAGCTAGACATCTGGCCTTGCACAACTGTCCGCTGCTCTCCAGCTGTGCATCTTAATAATGATGGCCACTGTGTATAATAATGGCCATGCTCTGCCAAACCCAGTCCCTGGAGGTGTCCTCGTGGGACATGTCATTGTCACACCAACCCTAATAATGCGCTTCCTGCTATTACATGCAAGATTCCCGTGGAGAGGGGTGAAGTATATAGCCCGAGGTTCCATGGGCATGGTTGTGCAAACAGCTGGCAGCTCTGTGCCCAAGCCCCGTGTCCTCACATCTCCAGGCTCATGAAGGCAGGAAATCCCACCCAGGCCTGCCTTCCCTAACACTTACCCACCTGGCTGGCCAGCTGGCCTTTATATACTCAGAGGCCGTGGCTATCCCTGCGACTAGCGGGTAGCTGGTGGCTTTGAACTACTAATCTAAAAACTGACTGGGTAGAGCTAACTGAGAGCTTTTATTCACAAGAGTGGGAGAGTGGTGATATAGCTCAATGGTAGAGCACTTGGCTACCACGTACAAGGCCCCCCTGGGTTTGACGGATCTCCTGCACTGGGTGGGGAGGGGGGAGGAACAGAATACACCTGAATGGCATGTAAAGGGCATGCTCACTTTAAGCAACTCCTGGGCATCTCTGAGCCTGTCTCCTCAGGGTGCAAAATGAGACTGGCCAGTGCACTTCCTCACAAAGTTTCCAAGAGGTCTATGGGGCACTTTTGTGCGTGGTGACCCCCCAACCATAAAATTATTTCATTGCTTCTTCATAGCTGTAATTTTGCTACTGTTAGGAATCACAATGGAAATATCTGATCTGTGGCGTGGGGGGTGGGGGTGGGGATGGGGGTGGGGGTGGGGGGTGGGTTTGTAACCCACAGGTCGAGAACCACTGGTCTAGGCGCTACTGAGAATACCCAGTCAGGATGATTTGCCCATCAGCCCACTCTGGAAAGGTCTGGAGGCCACAAGTTGCCCCTGCACAGTCATCCCACCCGGCCTTCCTGCCTTCCTTCCTTCCCTGCACAGGACTCTGTTTCTCCCCTACTCTCTATTTCTGTCCTCTTTTCCATGCTGCTTAGGGGGAAGTCCTGTTTCTGCACAAGCCCCATACCCCTGGCTCTACCCACCCCCTGCTTCTCCTCCCTTTTCTACCCCTTCTTCTTCCTGCTCTTCTCCCCCCCTCCCCCCAATCCCTCCATCCCTAACACAGGGCATACTTTATACATTTGTCTGTTAAGGTCTGCTGCCGCCAAAACGTCAGCTCCAGGAAAGGAGAATCACAGGCAAGGCGTAGGAAAGCAGACCTCCTTGCTGGTGTTCATGAGTGCTTTGTCTGTTCTGCAGTGCTGGGGGTGGAACCCAGGGCCTGGTACATGCTAGGCAAGTGCTCTACCGCTGAGCCCCACCCCCAGCCCTCCAGATTCTTCAAATAGCCTGGAGAAAAGTGGATGCTTTACCAAGCATCTAAGAGTCATTGTAGCCTCTCCACCCCTCCGCTGTGGGACTCAGGCCAGGTGTTCAGTCCTGCTTCAGCATCTCCCACAGCAGCAAGCTCCTGGTGCTGTCGCCTGAACTATGCTGCCTCTTACAGGAAGGCTTCTGGGATTGCATCTGCCATAGCCCAGCCTCCTCTCTCTGACCTCATCACTAGGCCGATAGTACCCAGCCCCAGCCTTCTCCTCTTCTTCAGTCTCAGGACGAATCCCAGAGGTACAAGGTCAGCTGTGTGTGGGCCAGTCCACCCTTAGGAAGTCAGGGTTCTTGTTTCCCACCAGCTTGGCCTAAGGGCAAGAGATGAGGCCTGTGCTTTCCTCTAGACCAGAGGGGCAGTCTGCTTTGGGTTCAATTTCAGCCATCCTAAGGCAGGGCATTGTGGGAGTGAAGTAGGAGATGACAAAAATGAGCTTCTTGGCCCCAGGAGGATTGGGTTCTGACCCAGAGACCTGCATCCTGGGGGCTTTAAGAAGGTCCCTCTGGCCACAGCAGCAGAAAATGGGGAGCTTGGGGAGAGGTGTCTGAGCCTAGCTCTGAAGCTATGAGGAAGCATCCTTCAGGGATGCTAGATTGGGAGGTCTGGGGACTCAGGTTTACACTTCAGGGATGCTAGATTGGGGGGTCCCAGGGACTCAGGTTTACACTGTCTTCTTCCCTCTGTTCCCTGAGATGGCTGGGCCCACATGGTCACTCCCATTCCGGGCCTTTTGGAGGAGGAAGCAGGCTATGGTCCTAGAACTAGAATGCTTAGCCTCCCTCAGCAGGAATCTTTCATTCAAAGATTAAATAAAATGTGTAAAATACACCCAGTTGGCACACAATGTTATTCAATAACATCAGGGCCTTCCCCTGTCCCCATGAAGCTACACTCTCACAAACCTCATGGTCACTTCTCACATGCAGTTGGACCCCACAGAGCTCCTCCTGGCCTCAGACTCTGCGGGAGAGAAAGTCTACAGAAACCTGTGAGCTCCTGTGTTTGGGGGGAGGGCGGGAAGTGGGGGGTGTTTAGAGGGGTGTGGGGGTACATGTCTTGTTCTAGTGCCCGCTCACCTGGTATCCCTTCTCCTCAACTTGGTCTAGCCTTCCCCTGGACACTTCTGCATGCTCCTGCCCATCCAACATTCCAGAGTGTAACCTAGGAGCCCGACTGGCTCCTTCCATCCTAGGCTGTGTGACCTTGGGCAAGTTTCTCAGTCTCTCTGGGCCCCGGCTTTCTCAGCTTTCACTCCCTCTGCTTCACCATGCCCTGGAAACCCAGGTGTGCAGTAAGGTCCAGAAAGATCTAGGCAGCCCGTTCATTCAACTATTCTGTGTGAAATCTCAGGGCTCACCCCCAGCTACAGAAGTAGAACCAGGTTCCAGTAAGTAGGATCGTTTGCCCAAGGCCACTGGGCCTCTGTGCCCTGAGGCCTCTCTGCCTGTCTTGCTTGAATTGTGCTCAGATTTCTGGGCTCTGAGGTGGGCCAACCAGATTCTGTCCCGGAAGTGCCCCGGGCGATTAGGAAAGAGGTAAGTGAACATTTTAAATACTCTCCCAGGTCACTGGACAGAGGCCCTGTTTGCAGGGGCCCCAGCTGCCATAGCCCGGCTGTGGAATGGATTCCAGTTGGCTAGGAAATGATAGGGCTGTTTGTGTTGAGTCGAGAGTGTTCAGGCCTCGAGGTGGAGGTGTAAAAAGGAAGGAAGAACAGCGTGTTCCAGCGGGGATGCTCTGTGCCGGGAGACCTGCCTCTAACCGGTGTGCGTGCGTGTGCACATTCGCCGGGGCGGGGACCGGTGCTTCTCCAGCAGGCTACAGTAGACACCGTGAGCCGGTCACCTTCAAAGCGGGGGCTGGGCCAGCGGGAGGGAGCTATTTCCTTTTACTCAAAACCTTTCTCTCTTGTTTCACTGCTTTGCCGCCGTGCGTATATTATTACTGTTTCTAAACGTCAACAGATGTTATCGGACCCATTCTGTTCTTTCTCTGCAGTCAGAAAGGAAGCGGGTGCTGAGAGTTGGTGAGGACGGGGTGTGATTTTGTCAGATCTTGCTCTTGAAGACAAGGGAGACTTCCTGGGGCAAGAGGCTGGAAGGGGCTGGAAGGGGCCAGCACGTGGGGGAACGGTCCCACCGAGCTGTTGTTCCTTAGTTCTGGCTGGGATGGTCTCTGAGGGACCCAGGACAGGCCTTAGGCTCTAGGGCCATCTCCCCTGTGTAAGCTGGGCCTCCAGGAGTTTTGATTCCTTTACTATGGGGCACCAGCCAGGCCCCATTCTTCTACGTCAGATCTGCCCATGGTCTGTGCCCTGCCAGCTGCCTGTGCTTTCTGAGCCCCTGGCCCAATAGTGCCTGAGGACAGTGGCCAGGTGCCCTATGCCAAGTCCTGCCCTCACAGGGACCTGCCTACCTCTCTATGGCAGATGTGAGGTCAGGGGGCCCTCCCCACCAGCAAGCTGGGGAAAGCCTGGGCAGTTGAGAGCCCTCTTCTCCCTTTGGGTCTTTCAGTGGTTTGTTTGGTTTTGTGGGTTTTTTTTCGGGGGGGGGGGGGGGGGGGGGGACACAGGATCACACTCTGTAGCCCAGGATGGCCTCAAACACACTTGCAAGTCCGGGCTGGCTTCATACTCATTTAGATCCTCCTGCCTCAACCTTCAGAGTGTGCGGAAGATTACAGGCTTCAGCGGCCACACTCAACTTTCTCCTCAGTTCCAGGTGCCCACACTGCCCAGTTTGCCGTCACCGCTGGCCCAGCATGGCGAAGCGGCGGGCTGTAGTCTCCGCGGTCAGTGGTTGTGGCTAACGACTGTGCCAAGCCGCTGCTGTCAACCCTGTGGACAGACCGCCCACCCCCTACTGCCAATTCAGAGTGCCACCTCATAAGCTGAGAGTCTGAGGCCCAGGTTAGGAGAGTGACTATCAGGCCGAGGGTGAGCTCAGGATGGAACAGGCCCGAGACCCACAGCGTCTGGCTTCTAGAGTGTTCCGAGAAGAAATGACTCAAGTACCATCTAGAATTGTGAATTCAAAAGTTAAGCACCGGGGCTGGGGATGTAGCTTGGCTAGTGAGTAGTGTTTGGTAAGTAGACTGACCCCAAAGCCCTGGGTTCAGTCCCTAAGGCCACATACAGTATGGTGGTACACACATGCCTGTGTGTGCTCTCTGGAGGCACGGGTAGGAGGATGCAAAGTTTAAGGTTATCCTTGGCTATATAGTGTGTTGTGCAGGGCCAGCCTGGGCCACATGAGGTGCTGGGTCAAAAGAAGAAGAAGAAGAAGAAAAGAAAAAAGGACAATGGCAGGGTTGGGGTATGTGTAGGGTAAAATAGGTGGGAGGTGGTAAAGCATCAGAACTGAGGTGTTGGGGGTATAGCCCAACAGGGTTGGGATATGTGTGGAGTGTACCTCAGTATAAGCTGCGTATCTCCAAGGCCCTGGGTTCCAACCCGGCACCACAAAAGTTAAGAATAATAATAAGGTGCTAATGAGATGGCTTAGCAGTTAAGAGAGTGTACAGCTCTTGCAAAGGACGTGAGTTCAATTCCCAGCACCCATGTCAGGAGCCTGGCGATACTTGTCCCTCCAACTCTAGGTGATCTGATGCCTTCTTCCGGCCTCCTCAGACACTTGCACTCACATGCACAGACTCTCACACTCAACACAACTATCTATCTATCTATCTATTTTTGTTTTTTGGGGTTTTTTTTTAAAGATTTATTTATGTACTATGTATACAATGTTCTGTCTGCATATATCCTTGTTCAGTGGAAGAGGGCACCAGATCTCATTATAGATAGTTGTGAGCCACCATGTGGGTGCTGGGGATTGAACTCAGGACCTCTGAAAGAGCAGCCAGTGCTCTTAACCTCTGAGCCATCTCTCTAGCCCTATCTATCTATTTTTGAGACAGGGTCTTTACTATGTATCCCTGACTGGCCTCGAACTTGGCACATAGACCAGGCTGACCTTGAACTCAAACTCAAAAGAGATCTACACCCCTCTACCTCTGGATTACAGACATGAACCGCCATATCTAGTCACATACACATTTTTTTAAAGGATAATAAAAACAAAACAAACAAAAAGACACCATAACAGACACTCCACACCTATTAGAATGGCCCAGATCCAGAACACAGTCATATCAGATGCTGGCCAGGATGTAAAGGAATCCATTGCTAGTTGGGATACAAAGGGGTCCAGCTACTTTGGGAGGTAATTTGTCACTTCCTTAGACAAGAAAACATGTTCTTATGGTGCTCTTTGACATTTACCCAATGAATGGAGAGTATATCCATTCCCAAACCTGACACATGTTTGAATAGGTTTTGTTTTGTTTTGCAAATAACCTATTTCCCAAAACTTAGAAACAGCCAAAATGTTCTCCAAGGCTTCAGATTAACCATGGTACATCTATACAGTGGGATATTATTCAGCCATCAAGCTTTGAAAGGACATGAAGAAACTCCATGCATATTTTTTAGATTTATCTTATTTATGTGTATGAGGGGTTTGCTTATATTGTATTTAAGTGTACCACGTGTGCACCTGGTGCCTTCTTAGTTCAGAAGAGGGTATTGGCTGTCTTGGGACTGGAGTTACAGATGCTTGTGAACTGCCATGTGTGTGTGCTGAGACTAGAACCTGGGTCCTCTGTGAGAGCGACAATCGCCTTTAACCACTGAGACACCGCTCCAGCCCTAACTTAATGGATATTGACGAGTGAAAGAAGTCCGTTCGAAAAGGCTACGTAGCATTCTGGAAAAGGGCAGTAAAGAGATCAAATATCAGCTGTTGCCTGAGGGCAGGGGCAGGGGGGCGAGCAGGTGAGGCCAGAGTGTTTTTAGGGCCTCAGAATGCACCACATTGACAGGGAGCCCTAATATGAATAATGGACTCTGGGTGCAGTGTCAATGTGCCCTCATCTGCTGCAACCCGTGAGCCACGCTGCAGTCATCCTGGTCGCTCAGGAAGTGGTGGCGTGTGCGGTGGCAGCTCTGTTCTTTTTGCTCAGTTTCTCCAGAACCTGAGACTCTAGAAAACCCATCTACTTAAATAACAACAGCACACCTGTAACCCCAGCGCTTGGGAGGTGGAAGCAGGAGGATCATCAGTTCAAGGTCATCTTCCGCTACACTCTGAGTTCGAGGCCAGCCTGTGCTAGAAAACCTGTCAATAGCCGGGCAGTGGTGGCGCACACCTTTAATCCCAGGTGGATCTCTGTGAGTTTGAGGCCAGCCTGGGCTACAGAGTGAGTTCCAGGAAAGGTGCAAAGCTACACAGCGAAACCCTGTCTCGAAAAAAACCAAAAAAAAAAAGAAAACCTGTCAATCATAACCATGGCTCAGGAGAAGGAGTGTCCCTCTGGTCTTTCTCCTTTAGGGCTCTTTCTGGTCCCTGCCACCAGGGACTTGGGTTTGGGGATGGCTATTGGGGGAGAGTTAAGGAAGTGAGAGAGACTCTGGTAGGTTCCCAGCCCTGGGGCAGGAGAGCTGGGCCGTCTTTGTGCCTCCTCCTGTCTCCCACAGTTTCCTGGAGGAGGCTCAAAGATCCCCAACCGTTGGCCCTCTCCTCCTCAGCTTCCTGTTTGGGTTCCAGAGAGACGGTTTGGCCGTTTCTGCAGCTGAACAGAGCCAGTTGGCCTGATGGTAGGGGGGCCACTCAGGAGGGAGTGGGTTGGGGGGCTGCTAGCTTGGCAAGCATAGAAACAAGCCCTGTGAGGGCCCAACTCCTCAGACCTGCAGCCTGTGACCGGTGGGTTGCTTTGGCACCTGGTTCCCTGAAGGATATATCTGAGCCAGGCAGCTGAGGCCTGGGACATCGTCTCCCTCTGTGGGCAAACTTTCCTACTCCCCACTTATCTAGCCCAGTCCCAGCTTCCCGGGTGCCTGGGTTCACAAAGGACAACATTGGTCTGTCACTGCCATACTACCCACACCACCCACCACCCCTCACCTCTGACTTCAGCCTTGATGCCCCCTCCCACCCACAGACTGGATCCCAGCTCCAGACCGTACCACAGGCTCCAGGGCTAAAGGACAGAACTTCCTACCCTGAGGAAGCCCTGAGTTGAAGTTGGAGGCAGAGTCTCGGTGCTAAGTATCCACTTCAGGGAGCACACGGGAATACTCAGTGTCAGATAGAAATGTCCTGCACTCAGAATTTCAAGGGGGAATAGAGGTCCTTGGGAAAGAGGGTAAGGGTATTTCAATAGCAAAGGCCCACAAGGAAGCACTTGGCATGGGCAGGGATGTAGTTAAAGAAGCAACTGGGAAGCAGGTGGTGGTGGCGTACACCTTTGATCCCAGCACTTGGGAGGCAGAGCCAGGGAGATCTCTGTGTTCAAGGCCAGCCTGGTCTACAGAGCAAGTTCCAGGACAACCAAGGCTACACAGAAAAATCCTGTCTCGAACCCCCCCCAAAAAAAATACGAAGCAACTGGGAGAAGACACCCCAAGGCCAGTGCATCTGCTCATCCCAACTTGACTCCGGTCCCCAGAGAGTGGTCCAGCAGCCCAAAGCCTCCCTCTGTTTCCTGGGATCTATGGGATCATAGGCCCTGGGGGTCTGGATCCCCTTACTAACCTGCAGTCAACCTCTGAAGGTGAGCAGGAGATGAGGGAGGCTACCTCTAGACCCCAGGGTTTGTGGGGGGAGCAGACAATTCACACAGCCCCTGGAGACACAGGAGTCAGCCGGGGGCATAAATCCGCATCCAGACTCTGGAGCCACGGAGGATGGGGCAGGCAGGCAGGAAGCTGCAACCAGGGGCACACCCACTCGGAAACCCCTAGGTGAGGCGCCTTGCAAGATGAAAAGTTACCTTCTCTTGATGAAGTGTGGAAGAAAGACGCTTCACTTGGGGTTACACAAAAGGGTGCTTTGAGATAAGCATTCTGCAGGTGAGAGTTGGGGCACCATGGGACCTCAGCTTCTCCTTCTCCAGCCCCAGGATAGCTACATGTCCTCTTTCTGGCAAGGGTCCCAGAGAGAGTGAAAGCGAGGCACAGGATGTGCTTACCCTTGCCCCCCACAGCAACCCTGCTTGCCCTGTGATGAAGACCTTCCTGCCTAGCACTTGGCCTCTCTGTTCTGGGACATTCTGGCAGCAGGAACCCTGTCTCCTGAGGAAGCCTGTTTCTCTTCTCCACACCCCTGGCAGGTCTGTGCCTTTGTCCGTGATGTGCGGGCCTCTATGCTTCTGCCATGGGCTGTTCGACTGGCCACCCAGGGCCATATTTCCTGAAAGCACCTGTGAAGACATCACAGGGAGGTGTAGCTGAGGAGGACATCTGGGAGAGATGATTCGTAGTAAAGAGAAAATTAGAAGATACCTTTCATCTCAGCCCTCGGGAAACAGACAGGCAGATTTCTGAGAGTTCAAGGCCAGCCTGGTCTACAGAGCAAGGAGTTCCAGGACAGTCAGGGCTGCATAATAAGACCCTATCTCAAAAGACAAAGAAAGAGAGTCAGAAATAAATCTAGCAAGTAATTTATAAAAACGCATGTGTAGAAAACTGAAACATTCAACTAAAGGGCATGAATAAACAGATACGAAGTGACAGGAGCTTTGTTCACACCTTTTCCATCTCAGATAGCTCAGTGGTAGATCACTTGCTTAGCATGTGCAAGGCTCTGGGTTCAAGTCTCAGCATCGCAGTGAACAAATATTTCAGAATGGCCTCAACAGAGCGTTTAACCAGCCCCTGGGCTTTTCTTAGCTTGGGACCCTGTGAGCCCGCACAGGCAGTGTGTCCGAGAAGCTGTCCTTGCAGAGGGACAAGTGTTCCACAGAGGAACCTGGTGAAGAAAGGAAAGAAGGCTGGAGCAAGGCCCCAAGGGACAAGGAAGAGCTGGCTCTGTCGGAACGTCAAAACCAGCGAAGGATAAGGCTAATTACTTAGGTGATGCCAAGCCCAGGACACTCAGATTTGAGCTTTAGGTACACGTGGAAGATTCCTGAGCCACAGAAAAGTGAGGTTGGGCCAGGGTGGTACCCAATTTTAGACCTGAGAGGACCTGCTGAAAACCCACCTGTTCCTCATTTAGTAGAGAGATGACTAGGGCCCAGAGAGGGAAGAGTGTTGCCCTGGTTACCCTCTGCTTGCCTAGACTTCTATCTATAGTTCTACAGAAAGCTGCAACTGTACTCCTGAGGGCAGCTAGCATGGGCCCGTAGTGTCTCCATTGACTTCATGAGCGCCAGACCCTGGCATTCTAGGCCCTGGGTCCTTGCTTCTCTGGCTTTACCCGCTTCTGTACTCGGTCTCCTAGAGCTGGACCTCAGCAGCATGCTCTGACCTTTGAAAACTCCATGCCTGCTGCTTCTAGGCCGGCTGGGCAGTAGCCTGCGACTAGATGAGACCCTGGAGCAGGGGTCAGTGTCACCAGAAGGCAGTCAAGGCCCAAGGTTCCTCCAGACCAGGCTGAACGCTGCTGCTGTCTCTCCCTCTTTCCCACTGACCCACTGAATCAATACCCTGTTTGTTTCTGCTCTGTATCCCAGGCCCACATCCTGTCAGGCGGCGGCGCCGATACCTTCATGTCCCCGGGACCCATGAACCCATTACCTCTCACTGCTTTTAGGGAAATGGGGAACTTTCAGCGAAGCCCACGCAAATGTACACAAAACCCAGGTTGACCGTCTCCGATAAAACCAGCACCACCTTCGGATACTGCTTCCCTGGCCTGTGCCACCTGAACCTGTGACACCTGAACCTGTGACACCTGAACCTGTGACACCTGAACCTGTGACTTGGTCAAAGGGAATGGGGGCCGGAGGTGAAGGAGTGAGGTGGGGGTGGGGTTGGGGTGGGAACACTGTTCATAGCGGACAAACAAGTATTTCCCGAGCTCGAGGGAACCTTGGGGTCACTGCCAAGGGCAAGGTGGGTAGGGTGCTGGAGACAGAAGTCCAGGGATGTGCCATTTTACCTTCCTTAGAGTGGCTTCACTTTAACCACTGGCAACCAGGCCGCTAAGGCCACAGCCTGGGGGCATTCTGCACCTCCAGACAATGGCTCTGCTGCCCCCCGCTAGAGGCAGCTTGAACTAAGTCTCTCTCCTTCTAATAAAACTGGAGACTCAAAGGCTAGGGTGAAAACCTGCCAGCTCAGAGAGTTAGGGTAGCAACTGACGAACTTTCTCTCGTAGCTGGCGTCCCAGAAGCCACTACCTCCCACACCGCCTCAACTCAAAAACCCACACTGACCTCTCACCTGCTACTTCCTGTCAACTAGCTGTTCACCCCGCCTCTCTGAACCCAGGTTAACTTTATTTCATTAACGCGAATGCAGCACATCTTTGCAGAGTTGAACAAATGCAGCATGAACGAATGTAACACATCTTTGCCTGGTTAAACAAATATTCCACAGCAGGAATGCCAGAGCAAGAGAGGAGCAACTCTAACCTGCAAGGATACGCTGGGAGTGGGGTGGGGGGACTCGGGGGGCACAGTTCTGAGTCTGGGACAGGAGACTGTGACCCCAAAAGGATGGCCCCTCAGGGCTAACTTGAAATCATCCTTTCTTCGACTCCATCACGGCTTGGTGACTCAAGGGGTGGGGGGTGCCATCGAGGCATTCCCCATCGTGGGGTTGGTTTGGTGCTGCCTTGCTCTTGTAGGAAGGAGACCAAAGGTCCTATTGTTTGTTTGTTTTTCAAGACAGGGTTTCTCTGGAGCCCTGGTTGTCCTGGAACTCGCTGTAGACCAGGCTGGCCTCAGACTCAGAGATCTGCCTGCCTCTACCTCCCCAGTGCTGGGATTAAGGGCGTGCACCACCACGGCCCGGCTCAGAGGTTCTTTTAAAGCTGTATTATTATCATTGTTAATTGTGTGCACTGGTGCATGTGTGTGTGTCTCCACAGAGACCAGAGGTGTTGCGGAACCTCTTCTGTTCTGTGAGCTACCTGACAGTGAGTGCTGGGAACCAAACTCAGAGTCCCAGTGGGTCCTTCTAGAAGTCTCTGTGAAGAGTTAATGAAGGGTCTGGGAAGCCATGAACCTTTCTGCCAAGGAAGTTGGAACCTCCATCTGTAGTCCCTGGGTCTCCACTGAGGCCGGAAGCACAATGCTGAAGAGCTGGTATCATCTCTTCCACGCAGGGGTGGCCTGGGAAACTGGGGCCCAGGAATAGCTAAGTCTGGTTGTAGCCACTGCGAGAGAAACAGGGCTTCCATTGTCCAAATCCTTCAGATTTCTAGTCAGACGGGCCAGCCTCTGCTCCTTCTTGGCTCTTTGGAATTAGCTGAATCTTGCAGGCTTGGCCTGCCTCAGTCTCCCAATCTACAAAGGAGTTATAAAGCCAATAACTAGGTTTGTAGCATAGGGCAGTTCAGGAAGATGTTGGGGAGGGTGGTTGGGACTGTGCGTGGTTCCCTGAGGGTTCCCCAGGAAGCAGAAGTTAATCGTAATTCTAATTAAGAAGCTAATCTGTGACATTAGGACTTGAATAAGAAAGGAGTTTTCAGGTTGGGGATTTAGCTCAGTGGTAGAGCGCTTGCCTACCAAGCACAAGGCCCTGGGTTCGGTCCTTAGCTCCAGGAAAAAGAAAGAAAGAAAGAAAGAAAGAAAGAAAGGAGTTTTCTAGGACAAGACTGAGTACACCCTCTCCTGCAATTCCTGCTGTGGAGAAGCTGACCCATGTACAGGTCTCAGGCTCAGGGGTTCTTGCCCCTAACCTGTGGAGGGTCCCAGGGCTGTTCTAACAGACGTAGCTTCCTGGAGATAAGCAGCCCTGAGTCTCTCAAGCCTGAACACCTGGAAAATAAGATCTACAGAGATCCCAGGCCCTGAGCTGATCTGAAGGGCTTCCTGGAGGCGGCCACCCAGGTCCTAACCTCCAGAAGATCAAGAAGAGCTTTTCTGTGATTCTTTAGTGAAATACACAACCTGTTGCTATAGCCCGGGGTGCTGGGGCCTGGGCTGTGGAGATGTAGCGATCACAGGGATCAAGAGGACACAAGAATGCTGATAAACAAGGCCCCACATAGGAATGCAACCCACTGACCCCGCCCCCCTGTCCCAGGAACAAGTAGCAGCTGGCTCTTCCTCCAGAAAGCCCACCAGGAGTGTCTGGGGTGGTGTAGAGTATGCTATGGAACTACAGGGCGTAAACAGGGTGCAGAGGGACAGCATGGGATGGCCAGGAACCAGGTGACCAAAGGCAGATCCAAGGCCCCAGATGGGGTGACTAGGGAGGAGGTGGCCAGGCACAGGGGCTTAGAGGCCCTGTGTGGGGCTAGCCCGCAGCAGGGGCAGGTATTTTTAGCCAGGCTCAGGTACAGCCCGAGACATTACGCCACAGCCCGACAGGTGGTTAATATTTAATCCGTTTTTTAATCATTAACTCTCTGGCTGGCTGGGGAGGACAGGGCTGTTGTCAAATCAGTAACCACAGGCCTGGGGAACAATGTCCACAGATTTCTTTGCCTCTCCTGGCTAGGCTGGGGGGGGTGTTGGCTGGGTGGGAGTCATCCATGGTCCTGGGGGTCCTGGTGTGGCTCTTTCTGTGGTAATTAAGGGCATGGAGACAGCAGAAAGAGTCCCCTCGAGACCTTGCATCTCCTAACCCAGGGGCTCTTTAGGTGGCCCGTGATTGGGAGTGATATCCAGGCATGAGAGTTCCAACGCCTGCTATCTCCTTCCAGGCCTTGTGACTTCGGGCAAGTCACACAGCTTCCCCGACCCTCACCTCCCCGTTCCCTCGTCTTCGCAATGAGGAAACGTATTCAGAGCTTGAAAGGGTTGTCTTGAGATTTGAAGGAGATGTGAGCATACAAGGAAGTACTTTCTAGACCGAAGACGGAGATAGCCAGCTGGTTAGAGACAGCACCAACTCCCGAAAAGGGCAGTCGCCACAAAAAGGTGCGGAGTTGAAAGCAGATCGCCGGGGCAGAGCCATAAAAGGCGCAAGGATGAAAGAACAGAGCTCGCGAGGTTGTTTCCACTCAGCTGTCGCCCTGCTCCGTCCTGGAGCTGGTTTTAATTCGGGTAATCAAATGGTTATTAACTAGTCTGTTTGCCCAGGTCCCAAACTGGGCTGCAAGGCTAACCGTGAAGAAAAAAAAAAAAACAACCGTCAACCTCCTCCCCACCACCACCCCACCCCACCACCCCGGGGAGGGGTGAGCGGGGGAGGGGGGAGGGAGGAGAGAGCAAAGGTGACCGGGTTCCAGAACTGAATCAGAACAAGAGAGGCAGTGTTTGTGAGGAAGGTCAACAGGTCAGGGCCAGAGGGTCACCAGGGTGGGGGCATGGGGAGGAAGGGCAGCCTGGGCTAAGGACGAGAGCCGGCCGACTTCAGGGGTGAGTCAGTAAGGAGAGGGTTCGGGGAGACGGACGGGAATCGGAAGGAATTGTGTCCCTTCTGATAGGTACTGTGACACACTGGAACCCGGGGTACAAGGCACATCACAGACTCCCCAGACACACCCTGTTGTGACCGGCTAGTCTCCACCACGCAGGTACACACACAGGCAATGGGCAGCTAGGGAGGGCGGGAGTCTCTCTCACCCAGCCCTGAGGACTGTGTAATCCCTGAGTCTGGGTAGGAGCTGCAGGGCACAGAGACTCCGAACATCCCTAGATGGGGAAGGGTGAGACAAGCCTCCGAGGGGGCGCAGATGGAGCTCCTTGGAGGAGGTGGGTATAAAGGAGGGGGTTGGGTTCTGGGGGTTCCTGTAGCTTCCCAGAACCTGAGCCTCCAACCCTCATCCAGTGACCACACATCAAGCTCAGTTCTGGCCCAGGTTCGCCCGGCTCCCGAGAAGTCAGGCTAACAGTCGTTGATAGAAACTGAATTCTGCGCTTCCCTGTGCCCCGCCCAGCACGGCCCTGCAGGCTGCATGGGCCGGGAGGGGGTCTCTTGGAGCTGTCTGCTCAGGAAGGCTCCTCTGCAGGAAGCCAGGCCTTACGTGGGCTTCCTGCTCAAGGACCCCTGTCTGGTGTGTACAAGACAGGGAATAAAAGGGTACAGTGACCCAGGGAGACACCCACAAGGAACGGCAGATGCCACCAGGCAGACCATTGCTATCTAAGAGTTCAGACTGAGCCCTGAGTCCAGAGCCTAAATCCCGTCTGTCCGTTTCCAGCTGGGCCAGATCCCTCTCTGACTCTGATTCTTTCTTCTTAAAAAGACTTTGACTTGCCGGGCGGTGGTGGCGCACGCCTTTAATCCCAGCACTCGGGAGGCAGAGCCAGGCGGATCTTTGTGAGTTCGAGGCCAGCCTGGTCTACACAGCGAGATCCAGGAAAGGCGCAAAGCTACACAGAGAAACCCTGTCTCAAAAAACCAAAAAAAAAAAAAAAAAAAAAAAAAGACTTTGACTTATTTCATGGCTATGTGTGTTTTGTCTGCATGTACGTACATGTACCCTACACGGACTTGGTGCCCATGTCAGAAGAGGTCCCTTGGAACTGAAGTTACAGGTGGCTGTGAACCTTCATGTGGGTACCAGGAACTGGAGCTGGGTCTCTGCAAGAGCAAGTGTTCTTAAGCACTGAGTCATGTCTCCATCCCTGGGCCTTGCTGGCTGTGTAAGGGGACCAGGAATGACGAGAGTCAAGTGCCAGCTGCCTATGGTGGCTGACTTTTTGTTGTTTGTTTTGTTTTTCGAGACAGAGTTTCTCTGGGTAGCTTTGGTGCCTGTCATGGAACTCACTCTGTAGACCAGGCTGGCCTCGAACTCACAGAGATCCACCTGGCTCTGCCTCCCGACTGTGGGGATTAAAGGGGTGGGCCACCACCACCCAGTGATGGCTGTGTTGTAATGAAACCCAGGACCCGACGCTGTGGTGCACTGTGAGCAGGGTGGGCCATTTGAAGGCGAGCATGTTCCTGACCGGCATGTTCAGTGAAACTTCCTGGGGGAAGAGTTATAGACCCTCTTGGAGGATTAGCAGGGTCCCTCCAGCAAGGGAGAAGGGACAAGCAGAGGCAGGAAGAAACAACGTAAGGCTGGGGATGGTCTGTCTGAGACAGCTAGTCCCGAGAGACAGGAGCAGGGGCAAGAGGGGCCCAAAGCTTTGGGCGCCAGTGGAGCTGGGCAGCTGGTGCAGGACCAGCAGGGTTTGCATCTGTGGGTTCCGCAGCTAGACTTGCAGTATAAATCTCCATGAAATTCCCCTGGCATGCCCACTGAGGTCCCTTTCTGTGCTTCTGGCCTGATGACCACAGGCCAGTCATTTCCCAGCCTCTGTCTTGTCAACCGCCATGTGGGCACAGAAGCGTATACCCACCACCACCACCTCTAGTGGCCAAGGACTATTGCGGCTACATGCATGAAGGATGCATGGCCCACGTCAAGTGTGGAGGCCCAGGGTCGGGGGAGGAGCCAGGCCAAAGCTGTGCTTCTTTCTAACCGGGGCCGGGGTGAGAGGGGGGCCTCAGCTTATCTGAGTCCTGACAGAGCTGGCGTGGGTGAGGAGGGGGTGCTTCTCCAGCAGCCCAGACAGCATAAGGGCAATAAAGGGCACAGGCCCACAACCGGCCCAAGGAGACAGGACACAAGATGTACAAAGCTGGAGTAGCTCTAACACTGTCACTTCCCTGATCCTCTCCCCCACCCCCACCCTGACCCCTCCAGGCCCCTTGGGTGCAGCCCCAGCATTCCCACCTACCTCCACGGGGCAAGAGAAACCAGAAGAGGCATTTAATGGTGGCCTTGGCCACCGTTTCAGGGAACCGATAGCAAAAGAGTACAGACCATGAAGCAATCACAAAGGTAACTAACTCTCCACGCTTTGCCTGGGGCTTTCCCACATTTCCTGGGAAACTCCACAGGCCTACACCAGCAGGACCGCTTGTCAGGTCTTAAAGCCGAAAGACCTTCATCCAGGGAACCCTCTTCCTTTGGGGCACCCAAGGAGAGGTGGCCGCTTTTGGAGTGAATGGATGAGTGTTGGGTGGGTGATCGAGGACGCGGGTGATGGGGATGGGGCAGCAGGTAGGAAGCAGGGCTGGAAGCTTTGTCCAGTTCGCAGCCCTTCCTCCTGGCCTCAGGGGCATCCTGCATCTGTACTAGAGGGACTTGCTTACATATGGAGGTGACGATATAGAGCTGGATTCCCTGCCAGAGGGTTTCTGTGCCCGTGGAGGCTTGGATGGGCTGCTGATTTACCATAGTTGGTGGTCTATTTCTAGACTTCCGACAGAAACCTCTCTCAGCAGGGGCTCTGGGCACTCCACTCTTGCTGTTCTGGTTTTGAGAGCGGGGTTGCAGACCACACATGTGAGCAGCTCAGCTCTGAGACAGCAATTGCTCAAAATCGCAGTCAGGGCCCACCCCCACACTCAACCCTGCCAGCAGGTGGAGGTGTCTCAGAGACTCCGGTCCCCAGCCCCTTTTCAGATGGGCATCGGAGACAGGGACAAGAACAGGGCTTTCCTGGGGATCAGGCACCCTGCAGGAAGAAGAAGGATTTGGGAGGACTAGAGGGAAGAGAGAGGACAGCATATCCTGGGCAGTTCCTCCCACAGGTCAGATGGGCCGGAGCTCTAGGGAAGACACTTGTCCCTGTGCTTTTAGAGGGACACTTCTAGACTGGGTGCAAAGTCTTCCTGCTTCCTCTCTCGGGACCCTGCGTTGGTTCAGTGACTAAAGCCTTCGTGAAGCTGGCTATGGTGTGGTTATTACCATCAGGGTCGCCGGGTGATCCCAGCAGAGCTGGTCATATTCTAACGCCAGGCCTTTTGTGCTTCCAGAAGCCCCGCCCCTCCACTGCCCAGCCCCACTTCACGCCTCACACCCTAAGGCTTTTGCCTCTTGTTATCTCCCTCTCCACAGGTCTGGTCCGCGTCTGGTCACTTCTGAGTCATCAATACCATCCAGTTGGTGTGCTTAACCGATGTCATGTCTGGAAGGCTAAGGGCTAACATTTCGTTAGAGATGGACAACACCCCCACCCCCCACCCCCCCCCACCCCCACTCCCTGCACACCGCAGCAGTGGCCATGGAGTTCTAGACAGTGGGGGAGGGAGGAGGGAAGCAGGGAAAAAGGGGTGGTAAGGGGGGGGGACAACCAAGGTGTTTTGAGTGGCCCCCCCAACTCCTGTGTGTGTCTGGCTCAGCCTTCCCGCTCTCCCTCTGGCTCCAGACCCAGCCACGAGGAGGCCAAACTGTGTGAGCAAATGGTGCTATCGGGCCAGGGGCCGAGACGGAATCCCCTCAGACAGGCTGGCCAAAGGGTCTGTCCACTGACTTGCTAGGTCTGCAGGGAGCCGGGGGAGGAGGGACAGGCTGGGGCAGGCCCGGCTCTGGGGGAGCCGTGGGTATGGAGGACAGGAGAGCCAGGCCTGCCTGGCCTTTGAAGGGCTAGCCTCCCTGAGGAGGACACTTTAAATCGCCCCCAATTAAACCATTGCGGAAGGCTTTTAACAGCCCTGTAGAACTTTTAAGGACCGTCCTTTTGTTAGACAGCCAAGCTGTTATGCAGAGAGAGGAGAGAGAGAGAGAGAGAGAGAGAGAGAGAGAGAGAGAGAGAGAGAGAGAGAGAGAGAGAGTTGGCCAGAGCCTCTCACTGCTTGTCCTGGGCCCCAAGGTCAGTGGTCTCCAGCTCATGAAGCAACCGTCCCACACTGCTTGTTTGGGACTCAAAGACCGGGGAGCCTGCTTTGATCTGGGGTACGCTGCTCCCCTTCCGGAGTGCTCAGGCCTGGGAGATCTGCACCACCACTCTTTCCGATGGGATCTCTAGAGTCCGAGGAAGTGATCTCTTCCCGGGACTTCCAGAAGCTGTCTTGGGGGGGGGGGGGGGAGCAGGAGTTTATACTGCTCTCCTTGTTCAATCTGCCGGGGAAGGGCTGGGAAATACTGTATGCCCAACATTCCTTCCCCAGGCTCCTTCCTTGCCCCAAAGCAAGAGCAAGTGTAGATTTGATATTAGCTGGGTTAGACTGTCGGCCATAGTGATTGCAGCATGTGTCTACTTTAAAACAAGGCGCGCACACACACACACACACACACACACACACACACACACACACACACACACCCCGTAAACCGGTGTTCCTACAGGACAACAAATGGTAGCAAGCTTCCATTTGGTCATTTGGATGACATCAAAACCCTTCATTCATCCTTGGTGTGCACATCTGCTCCCTTATTTGGTCCCCAGGGACCCCTGACGGACACTGGGACAGGCTCCTCCACTGTACAAGACAAGGACACTGAATGGAGCCCCGGGAAGGTTTGTGGAACTGGCCTCAGTCCGTGGCAGGTGAGGAGGGGTTCCCAGGAAACTCCCTTCAAAGCCACCCTCCCTACTCGCAGGTCATACAGAGCTGTCACAGACAACTGTGAGGTGGGTACAGCGCTCACGGGCACGTTTTGCCCCTCGGCGTGTGGGTTGGTGGGAGCTATCTGAATGCTTTGGATGAATCCCTAAGGCCAGTTTGAGCTTTTATCTCTTGGAAGTGAAAGGTGCGGCTTCCCATAAGGACCCTCACAGCTCCTTTGTCTCTAACTGCTGGCTTTCCTTGCATCATTTACCATAGCCCCCCGGGGAGGTGTGAGATGACTCAGGACTTGTGTGGGATCACACTGACTGCTAGTCAATGGAGAGGCCCAGACATCATCCTAATCTCTTGGGTCCTAAATTGGCCATTGTTGGGGCTGGTGAGATGGCCCAGTAGTTAAGAGCACCTACCACTCTTGCACAGAACCTAAATTCAGGCCCTAGCTCTCAAATTGGACGGCTTATGGCCACATGTTACCTCAGCTCCAGAGGATCAGAGCTCTCTGGCCTCCTCAGGCACCTACACACAGACACAAACACAGACACACAGACACAGACACACACACACACACACACACACACACACACACACACACACACACACACACAGACACACACACCCCGGATATGGCAGTATACACCTTTAATCCCAGCACTGGACAGGCAGAGGCAGGCAGATCTCTTTGAGTTTAAAAGACAGCCTGGTACACATAGCAAGTTCTGGAACAGTCAGGGCTACAAAGTTAAGACCTTATCTCAAAAATAAAGTTTAAAAAATAGGTCCTGGGACTGAAGGGATGGCCCAGCAATTAAGAGCATTGGCTGTCTTTTATAGGGGGCCCTGATTTAATTCCCAACACCTACATGGTGGCTCACAACTGTCCGTGATTCTAGTTTCAGGGAGTCTGATGTCCTCTCTGGCTTCTGAAGAGACCAGGCATGCATATGGCGCACAAAGTGAGCATGGTTAACTCCTGGAGTCAGGGCACACCATGAAGTGGCCGGCACAAAGTGGCCCAGCAGCCAGACCTCTGAGGCCTGAGGCTGGGTCAAAATGACAAGGCAGTTGGGAAGGGCCACTGGGCCACTGTGACCGGAGTCAGGCTAAGGTGCAGGGACGCAAAGACCGAGACATGACCTGTACCAGGCCTGAGGGTACATGGCCGAGGGACGGAGCTGGGGGAGGTTGAGCAAGGCTGGGGTCGTGCGGGGGGTGGGGGGAAGTCCTGTTTCCACATGAACTAGCCACTCAGCTGTGTCTGTGGTGCCTTGTGTTGTCCTAACAGGCAAGGCAAGGATTCTTCTCTTGATACTGACAAAGGAAACCGATAGGTAAAGATGGGAGCTAACATGCCAGAAACTTCTGGCTCAGGGTATCTCAGGGTATCAAGCCCAATTCGAACCTGCAATTCCAGCCCAAGAAAGCAGCTATTTGGTTGATTTCACTAATTTTTTTCCCTTCCATTTTTTTTTTTAAGATGATTCTAGGGATTAGACTCAGGACCTTAGACATGCAAGGCCAGTGCTCCTCTGTTGAGCTGTATCTCCGGGGGGGGGGGGCCCCAAATTAGCAATTTGGATCACCAACTCAGATAAGAACAGACGGGCCTGGCCTCACTGTTGGGGGCGCTGGAGCCTGGCTATCCTCCCCCACCACACCATCCCCACAGGTCTATCGTTTTGAAATTTCAAAAGCTCTGGATGGAAACCCAAAGCCTCTTCAGCAATGGCCCAGGTGGGCAGAAAGCCAGCTGGATGCTGGCGCCTGGCTCACTAGAGGATTGCCCAGCACAGCTTCCATGAGAAAGGGGTTTAGGGGCTCTGGGCAGATCCCGCTGGGACCCATCAATACTCTCACTCACCGGTGCTGCGGGAGCTCGGCCTGCTGGCACCCGAGGGAGCCCCCTCCTCCAACCCCCACAGCTGAATATTCCTTCTGACCTTGGCCTGGGTTCTGGGTGTGTTTTATTTAACGCTAGCTCCCCCCCAACACCTTTTTACTCCGGTCAACAACACTTACACGTAGCTCTTTTTTTAAAAAAAAAATGAGTGTCATTAAAACTGGGGGTGGTGATGTCGATCTGTAACCCCAGAACACTAGGAGGTGGAATCAGGAGGATTAGGAAGTAAAGGCCATCCTGAACTACGTGGACTGCGTGAGACCTTGTCTCAAAAAGAGAGAGAGAGAGAGAGAGAGAGAGAGAGAGAGAGAGAGAGAGAGAGAGAGAGAGAAAGTAACACATGGTTAGGGTGAAGGATGTAGCCCAGGATACAGAGCGCAGGGCTTGACCTGAGCAATATGAGCAATGCACACATACTTGCATGCATGCCACACGTGTGAAAGAATTCCGTGATTGATACAGCCTTTCATAAAGATAAAGTTATTGACTCACCGAATACCTCTAAGATGCAGGGTTACTAAAATTCCAACAAGTTACAGACTGGGAGCCTGAGGCGTGCTCAGTCACCACCCCTCGCCCCTCCCCCCCTCCCCCCATCTTTGAGAAGACTGAACTTAGTTGGAAAGGGGCTGCTCCAGGAAGCCGCCTTGCCCATGCTCCTCTCTTCTCACATGTGTGCAGGGCTTGGGCCCTTGAGGGAACAAGTGGCTATCCCTCATGAAGTGGGTGCAGGCAGAGATAACTCGGTTGCTCTGGGGCAGGCCCAGCTGTTGGGAGGCCAGGGTTGCACCCAGCCTGCTCTTGGGCTGTTCATTAAGAACCCGGCCTGAAAGACCTGCTGTTTGGCTGAAAACAATGAGTCAGCTCTGGAAGGAGAGGGGGGTGTGAGTCAGCCTGGGAAGGGAAGGGGGAGTGGTCCTGGTGACCCAGCCACCCAGCCTCCAGCTTTTCCTAAGCTGGCTCTTCCCATCTCCCAAAGTGTTCTGCCCTCCCTCCACCCCCACCCCCCACCCCTTGGTCTTTAGGAGGCTCAACTAATTTCCTTTTTCTGTTATTTGGCTGTGATAGGAAAAGTATTGAAAAATAGAAAGTGCCCTAGACAGGAAAACACTCTCAGAGCTGAAACCTGAAACCCCGTGGCCTGAGCCAGCTCCCCAGTTAGAGGTGGATGGCTAGCCAGGATTCGTTCTGGGCCCCAGTCCCAGGCTTTGCTTAGGGTGGTGCCTGAAGCCCCTTTAGTGGAGGTGAGGGCTTGAGTGGGGGCAGTGGGTGACCACTGGAGATCACGTGGACGCGAGAGGAAGACAGATTGTGGGAGGTTTGGACAGACTTCCTTTTTATATTTGTGTATTTATTTCTTTGCTTGTTGCTGGTGGTGGAACCTAGGATCTCACGCATGCCAGACAAGTGCCCTCCCTCTGAAATACACCCCTACCCAGACTTCTTAAAAACATTCCCATTGTCAAGGCACCATGCATTTCCATGTAGCCCCAAGGTCTCCTGTCAGAGCCACATGAGGACACAGGACAATTGCCTAGCACAGGATTTACTAATGAGTCGATGCAGATACTCCTGGTGAATCCCATTAGACCCTAGTGGGTATCACAAACCACCCCCCGTCCTCTACGGCCCCCTCCACCTATAGGCTACTTCTTCCCAGTTACCCAGAAAGAGTCTTCTTTTGGTGACAAAAGAGCAGAGAGAATTGGCTGGAAGTTACAGAGCAAATTCATCCATCCAAAGTTTACTGGGGTGCCACTGAGCCAGACTCCAGAGATGGGGCGGTTGGGGAGGCCCAGGGTCGGGGGAGCCAGCTGCGTGAACAGATAACTGCTCTACAATAGAGTATGAACAAGCTTTATCTGCCCTGTGTGCAGGGAGGATGCTGAGGGGCCTGGCCTGTGGGTCAGGAAGTTTTCTAGAGGGGTCTTAGCCAGGCCTGGGCTACCTGGGAGGCTGAGGCAGGAGGAGTCCAAGCCAGCCTGGGAAATTTTGTGAGAGCCTGTCTTTAGGCTTCAAAAGATGAAGTAAAGACAGGCTTGGTGGGTGGTACACACCTTTAATCCCAGCACTCAAGAAGCAGGGGCAGAGGCAGCTGGATCTCTGTGAGCCTCGAGGCCAGCTTGGGTAAGTTCCAGGCTGGCGCTACATGAGATATACAGCTTTCAGGATGGTTTGCCTGGTACATGCAAGGTCCTAGAGTCACAGTATTCAGGAAAGAGAGGAGAGAGAAAGGAAGAGCCCATGGTGGCTCTCTTGAAACTGGGCCTTGCCAGGCGGTGGTGGCGCACACCTTTAATCCCAGCACTTGGGAGGCAGAGGCAGGTGGGTCTCTGTGAGTTCGAGGCCAGCCTGGGCTACCAAGTGAGTTCCAGGAAAGGTGCAAAGCTACATAGAGAAACCCTGTCTCAAAAAACCAAAAACCAAAAACCAAAACCAAAACAAACAAACAAAAAAACAACAACAGCAAAAAAAAAAAAAAACTGGGCCTTTGGGAACGCAGCTACATGCAAGGTAACTCTCCCAACACATCTGCCCTCTACTCACCATGCTCAACCCAGATGCAGGATGGGTTGAGATACAAGAAAGTGACAGTGATACCCTTCAACCCCTGGGCCAAGGGACCAGAATTTTATCCACTAAGCAATGGGATGTCAGCAGCCGGGCGGTGGTGACACACGCCTTTAATCCCAGCACTCGGGAGGCAGAGGCAGGAGGATCTCTGTGAGTTCGAGGCCAGCCTGGTCTACAGAGTGAGATCCAGGAAAGGTGCAAAGCTACACAGAGAAACCCTGTCTCGAAAAACCAAAAACCAACCAACCAACCAACCAAACAATGGGATGTCAGCAAAAACCTTTGGAGGGAGGGCAGGGCCATCTGGCCCGTGCTTTGGTTCAGAGGTCACAAAGGAAGATGACCCTTGACTATTTTCAATGAGAACTGATAACAGTGGAGTCAGGCCACAGGGATGCCAAGGAAGAGATTGTGGGGGGGATGGGGAGGGTTTAGAAGATCCAGCTTCAGCTCTGCTCTGGCCTGGTCTTTAGAGAGCAACCCCCCCTTGACCTCTCACCCTCTGCTGCCCGTAAAGCTCAGGCAGCGACATTCAGCTGACATCAATCCAGCAACTCTAAGCGCAGGACCTGGGATAAGAACAAGCCAATCCTTGCGTGGGGAGCCGGAGGGAAGAACAATTGTTCAGCTGGAGGAACATCACATCCGCGGCTCTCCCGGGTCCGGCCTCCCAGGAGTTCCCCTTTAGACGCCTCTCGGTACCCCCAGTTCTCTCAGGCCCTGGGAGACACCCAACACTTCCCAAAGGAGCAGGTGCAGGCCCATGTGCGTAACGCGGGGTTCCCTTAAGTGTTTTCTGAGACGAATTAGCCTCCGTGGAGAATAACTGCTCTCCCAGCTGCCGACTCACTGTGAACCCAGACCACTGACAAATTCTTTAACTGAACTAAAGCTTTCGACGTGGGCAGATGGCCTTAAAGCACAGGCTGACCCACGTGGACCTGTAGGGTAAAAACACTGTCACTGTGGGGTTAGTGATGGTGACACTGTGAGCCTTTGGGGCCTCAGCCCTGTGTCCAGAGGGGCAGAGATCCTTTTGGTTGCCTTAGACAACCAATTATCACAAGCTCCCTGGGACTAAAAGACCCAAGTAGAAGAGATCTGGGTAAGGTGGGGGGTATCTTACATTACCAGGAGCCGCACCCCACATCCCCACCCCCGGCCTCGGTGGCTATTCTAGACTTTGTTGGCAAGGTCACCAAGGCAACATATAGGCAAGTCCAGGACAGGTAGATAGGGAGGTGATTCCCCCTTTCCTCACTTCATTAAGTGTGGGTAGTTCAGGCGTGAGAAGTGAGGTGGGGCCTGGGCGCCCTGGGTGATAACTGGGGATTATTTGCAAAGCGGTTGGTTCAGATCTTGGACTTGTATATTTCCGTTTCCTCCTGGGCCCTGGATTTGCAAAGCTGCCTTCAGGGGAGTCTGCGTCCCTCTCAAGGCCGGACTCGGCATGCAGGGACGCCGCAGCCCCCGGGTTGGGTGTGGGCGCTGGATTAGCCGCCTCTGTCCCAGCGTGAGTTAGCACAGGTCGCCGTCCGCGGGAGCCCTTCCTTTTATTTCTGGCAGAGACTGCGGGGAGGGAGGGGAGTTCCCCTTCTCTGTTTGTTGTCATTCTGTTGTTTTCTTAAAGACAGGAAGGAAAGCGATCATCACTTTTTCGGTTCTGTGAACAATAAAGGCAGGCAGGAGGATGTGTCCCCGACCCCACCCCTGCCCCCGCCCTCCCCCCCAAGCCCACACCTTCTCCTCTCCCCTCCCCACCTCGAGGCCCCCACTACCAGGATCAGGCCCGGCTGATTAGAGGGGCTTGGCTTCACCTTTGAATCGCTTTGACTTCTGTGTAAAAATGGGAGTCCTCAGACTCCCTTTACAGGGTTGTCAAGGGTAAAAACAAACAAACAAACAATAAATAAATAAATAACACGAAGTTGAAAAGACAAAAGACTTCAACGGACCTGCAGTGGGTGTTCCAGAAGCGTCCCTCCTGGGTTTCCTTCCCTCAGCAGTATAAACGGTTGGCCCAGAGCACAGTAAGGGAAGCAAGACGGAGCTTCTCTCATCTTTCCATACAAAGCTGGTTCCTTCCACAGCAGACCTGCCAACATTGGCCTGGCCATGTTAGACTTCTAAAAAGCTTGAGAAACAAGGAATGGGTGGCAGGCGAGTCCAGGGGCTGCATGGTTCCTGGAATTGTCCTTGCTCTGTTGGGAGACAGGCTGAGCTCCAAAACATCTAGCTCCTTAGTCTCTGGAGCTCCATGCCTCTACCCACTCCCTCCAGACAGAGACCTTCTCCTTGCCACCCCCATCCCCATCACTGCTTCTCTTCTGTATCCTCTCTTCTCTCCTAATTTCCTGAGACAGAGTCTTGCTGTGTTTGCCTGCCTGGCCTTGAACTTAAGTTGATTCTCCTGCCTCAGCTCCCTGAGTGCTAGAACCCCACCCCCCACTACTTGCTTCTCACTACCTAGCCCTGGCTGTCTAGCCTGGGCTCAAGCTCGTGCCTCTCCCCTCCTACCTCAGTGGTGTGAGATTACAGACCTGTTCCATCACAAACTGGGCTGCTTCCTGGGACTGAGGGGCTGCCCTGTCCTGACAGACAAGGAGCCCCAGAGGCTCTGGTTGTTCCTACTGTATCCCATGTTGTTCTGAAACTAGGCCCAAATGTTACCTCAGTATCTTTGTCTGCAAAGTGGTTCCCAAGCTCTTGAAATAAAAGTCTTTTTTCACAGTGAACATGGTTTACAGGCCTGGTTCCTGGGATAGCAGCTAGAATTGGAATCCTGGTAGAGAGCAATATGCCCAGGCTAGCCTCAAATTCCTTATATAGTTGAATCTGGTCTTGAACTTTTTTTTTTAAAGATTTATTTATTTTTATAAAATGCACATGTATGTCTGTGTGAGGGTGCCAGATTACCTGGAACTGTAGTTACAAACAGTTGTGAGCTGTCATGTGAGTGCTGGGAGTTGAACTCAGGTCCTCTGGAAGAGCAGCCAGTGCTCTTAACCTCTGAGCTGTGTCTCCAGCCCCTGACCTTGAACTTTTTAATCTTCCTGTCTCTACCTTCTGAGTACTGGGATTTTGGGCGTGCACCATCAAGGCTGGTTTATGGGATACTGAGGGTCAAACCCCGGGCTTTATGTACACTAGGCAAGCATTCTACTAATCGAGCTACATTGCCAGCCCTAGGGTACGTAGTCTATTCAGTAACCGCTATGTCCGTTAAACATGTGGTACCCTATGTGGGAGACATTAGCTTGGGGAAGATGCGGATACTTAAAAGGCTAACGGCCCCCAGGAACCCTGGACCTTGGGGTATCAAAGATACCCCAGATAGTTCCGGACTAGAGTGAGCTTTTATCGGCCTTCCTGGAGCGCTGAACCAGCAGTCAGAGGCCCAGATATGAACACTCCACAATGCCTGACAAGAACGAACAGTGTGGTGGCTTCTCTCTAGCAATGTGCAGCTTCCTCTGCCATCTGCCTGGGCATGAGAGCTTGTTCTGCCTCCAACCAACAGCTCTACAGTGTGCATGTCCTATGTCACTTTTCTGGGCCCCAGTATGTTTTTATTCTTATTCTTATTCTTATTTTTTTTTTTTTTTTTGGTGGAAATGAGATAAGGAATTCATGAGACAGCCGGTACTTAACAAATATGACATTTCCAAACAAACCAAAGGCCTGAAGATATCATTCTTCGGCCTTCGGATGGAGCCTTGGGTTTGATTCCCAGCACTGGATAAAAGCAGGTGTGGTGATACACGCCTATAATCCCAGCACTTGGGAGATGGAGGCAGCGGAGTCAGAAGTTCAAGGTCATCATCAGTTATAATAGTGAGTTCCGGGGCTGAAGAGGTGGCTCAGTGGTTAAGGAGCGCTTGTTGCTCATACAGAGGACCAGGGTTCGGTTCCCAGCACCCACATGGTGGCTGCCAACCGTCCACACTCTAATCCAGTAGATCCACCAACTTCTTCTGACCTCCATGGGCACCAGGCATGCATGCTGTGCACCCATGTCCATGTAGGCAAAACACTCATATACATAAAATAAAAGAAGCAAATAGCTAAAACTTTAAAAAAAAAAAATAGTGAGTTCCAGTGCAACCTGGAATATGTCTCAAAGTCCGCAAGCAGACCAACCCATGGGGACCCCAGCTTCACTTCTTGCTACTTGCTGTCCCCTTCAGGAATGTTCTCCTGTGTCCTCTCTACCCTCCAAGCTCAGCAGCTTCTGGGACCCCCTCCTGGCTCCCACGACCTGTCCCTTGCACACAGGTTGGCTCGGCAAGTGTGCCTCTCCATGTTGCCGCTTGGCCCTTGCTCTCCTGTAGTTTGCTGGCCAAGCCCAGCCCCCCCATGCCTAGCCCAGACTCCTCCACCCTGCCCGGACCACAGCACCGGTTCCCAACCACATAAAAGAAGGCGCTCGGAAAAGCCATAAACCCAAGGGCTGAGTGGGATGTTTGTCAAAGTAGGACAGATCTGCAGCCAGGGGTGTGGAGCGTGCGGGGACCCAGAGAGGAAGAGCCGTTTCTGGGGAGAAGGGGTGAACCTGGAGGAGCTGGCCCAGGCTGGGAGGGAAGGAGGCCCATTAACACTTCGGGCCCAGCCGCGCTTCCTCCGCACCTCAGCCAGGCACACACAGGCCCGTTTGTCCGCCTCTCACTGCTGCCTCTCACTGCCACACTGTGTTAGCAGCAGCCCCGGGTGGGAGGGGGCTTCCTGGGCACAAACGCCCTTTATGGATAGGCAGTGCAGGGAACCAGCTCCTCCCAAGCTGGGACCACCCCCAGAATTCATCCTGACGATGTTGGCACCCAGGGATGCTTGAACCTGGTGGGGTGGTGGCTGGCTTTGTTCCGAGGGCCCCCGGGTACCATGGGCAAAAATCCCAGGAGAAGGCAGCCATATTTGGAAGGCTAGAGAGTCCTGGGGAGGACTCTCTCTTCATGATGGGGGATGACTCCCGTCAGTCAGCTTGTTGTGAGCCCCTGGGACTGAAGATGGCCATCCTAAGGGCACTGACAGATGGGGAGGCCAGCGTTGAAGAAGAGAAGAAGACAGACCTGATTTCTACCCCACAGCCCTTCACAGCCCCTGCAGTGGAGCCTCCAGGGACAAGGTGATGCTGTGCTCTGGTCCCTCATTACCCTGGGCTTTTATCCTCAGGGGGCCTCTTGTGTTCTTCCTCCGGCCAATGGGTGAGAAGTCACACATCGCACAGATAGACCCTGCCAGGCTCCCACTGAACTTCCTTAAGCCCCCGTCTGACTCACCCAGGTCTGCCATGGGTTTTTTAATTTTCTACGTCATCTGTAGACGGGTTCGAGCTCAGGTTGGCTGCCTGGAAGTATCTCCTGGAGATAACCCAAGGACTGCAGCCCTCAGCCAAGGAGTCTCTGACGGCGCGAAGGGTGGGTATGAAAATGAAAGCCCACATGCAGGGCTAAGCTCCCTGTGGGCCGTGACTACAAGCAGGTAGGGTCTCTCTGTCAAGGCCATTGTTCTGCTTTTCCACTTGGGGAGACTGAGGCAGGGAGGAGAAAGATGCTGTTGAGTGGTGTTTGTGGCCCACCTTCCTGGTGGTCCTTCTCTCCCGCTGAGCTCTGGTGAGGGAGGGCTGGTGGGGGTGGGGGTGGGTTGCAAGGACCTCAGGACATGCGATGAGCTTCCCTACCCGCTGCAGTCCCCCTGGGAAAGTGACACAGCCCCCCACCCACGGCCACTAACTGACACTCTGGGCCTGATGAGGAAAATGGATCGGAGGGTCTGATGGTGGGCTCACTCCAAGAACAGCCCGCTCACATCCAGTATTACCAAAGGCCAAGGCAGGCTGTTTAGTGGCAGACCCCCATCCCCTGCTTCTCCAACCCCTTCCCTTCCCAGGGACAGAAACACTCGACCATGCAGGGTAACCTCCACCATCCAGGGCAACCATCTCCTCCCACACTTACTGCTCAGATGTTCATGAAGACACACCTAGGGCCCACATACACTCGCCACTCACAGAGTCCCCTTCAATAGTAGAGCACTTACAAATATGCACCCATGCCAGTTCCAAAAATGCTTCTAGAAGCTCCACCCCAACCATAACCTCCCAGACAGCGACCTCTCAGGTCCCTACTGACCTCAGCAAGCTCACAGGTTCAGACACCTGTCGTGTGTGTGCAGACCCCACATCCAGGGCCCTTGCCATCCTCCTCAGTATCCCCAGCCTGGATTGGGGGGCATTTATGCTCCTGGCCACTTATATGTAGTTTATGGATTTTAAAAGATGAGGTGTGGGGGTTGAGAGAATGGGAATGTAGGGGTGTCTGCAGGCAGAGTGGAGAGGAAGAGAAGGAAGGAAGAACACTATGACTCACTTCCACCTTTACAATGTCATAGTTCAGTTCCATGGGGCGGGAGGAAGGGCCCATTTGTCAACACAGTCCGGGCCTGCAGTGGGTGGGTGGGGGGGGGAGCTATCCCCTGGCATGCTGGTTAGGGGAGCTAGGAGCTGATCTAGAGGCAGCGGCTGTATGCACTTGGGTGGTGGCGGTGCGGTGCGCTCAGCATTCTGAGTCCCCAGCGTTTGCCTTACATCCTCACCCGGTGCTGTAGCTGTCCCGCCCAAGGCTGACCAGACATGGCCCCGAGGCACTTCTGTTCATCCTTCTCAGTTCCCCAGCCACACACGGCTCAGCCTCTGTTCCTCTCTATAGCCTCCTCATCGCTACTGACCTGCCTCACAGTCACTGGTCCAGGCCTTCGTGGTAATGCGCAGCACCCCCCCCCCCCCAATTCTACGGCATGCAGACTCCGGCTCCTTCCTGCCTCCACATGGCCCCTTACTGTTCATTCTCCAAACCTGCTTCTTTCTCCTGTTTGCTGAATAGTGAGCCAGTTAACCTGTGAGCTCCTAAAGGTTTTTTTGGTTTTTTCTTTTTGAGGGGGTGTTTTTTTGTTTTGTTTTTTTGCCTTTAAGACCTCCAATTCTGAAAGCTAGCACGTGAGCCGAAAGTCCTGAGACACAGACAGCAGGCAAGTGAGCAGGACTAGGGGGCCAGACAAGCTCTTCTGTCTAGGTAGCCGATCTCCTTCAGCCATTCTCCTGGGTGGCACGTCTGCCCCCATTCTATAGATCACATAGGCCCAGACAGTAATAAGATTGCTCACTGGGCCACACCCCACCCCAGGGCCAGGGGAAGCCCAGCCACTGGCTTAGCCGCCAGGGCAGGGCTCTGTCTACCCAGTTCCTTGGGGTCAAGCCTGTTCTAGCGTCCCTCACAAGCTCACTCCTGCCTACAAGCAGCCTTGTGACTTCCCAGCTCTCATTAACCTCTCTGTAAACCTGAGGGAAACTGAGGCATGGAGAGCAAATGAGTAAGCAGGAGACCTCCAGTCTGTGTTTCTTCTTCTCACTGACCTCAGCGCCCACTTCTCAGCAATGTGTACCCCGTGAGTCTGCCTGAGTCTCCCTGGTTTCTCTCCAGCTTCCTGTCTGAAGCTCTGCCTCTTCCTTTCTCCATTACCCCCTTAACCCTTTGCTTCATGGTAGCCAAGGCCCTCTCCTTCCCCACTCTGAGCAGAGAACCAAACGAAGAATGCCCATGGCTAAGGCCAGTCCTGTGTGCTGGAATTCCCAGGGAGTTGGAGTTGGCTAAGCACACACATAGGGAGTGGAGGGCCATTTCTTTATCTTTGTGTGTGTGTGTGTGTGTGTGTGTGTGTGTGTGCGCGCGCGCGCGCCATGTTTGGAGGCCAGAAGACAACTTTGGAGTCCATTCTCTCTACCTTCCCTTAGGTTCCCAGTGTGAAACTCAGGTAGCCGGATGGACCTGACCTTGATTTGCAGCAGACAATGGCCTTTATTTAGGTCTGACTGCCTCTACCTCCACAGTACTGGGATTGCAGGTGCGAGCCATCCTTCAGGGCTTATTCAGTGCTGAGACTGAACCCAGAGCTTTGTGTATGTTACATGAGCACTCTATCCACCGAGGTGCATTCCCAGCTCCGTGGAAGGCTTTCTTTTTCTTTTTTCTTTCTTTTTTTTTTTTTTTTTTTTTCGAGACAGGGTTTCTCTGTGTAGCTTTGTGCCTTTCCTGGATCTCACTCTGTAGACCAGGCTGGCCTCGAACTCACAGAGACCCGCCTGCCTCTGCCTCCCGAGTGCTGGGATTAAAGACGTGTGCTGGCGGCTTACTCTGTTTGGTCTTGCCTTGCTATGTATCCCCTGGCCAGCCTGGAACTCGCTCTGTAACGGAGAGTTACAGGCAGTCAGGCCTAAAGGTCATTGTCTCTGGGATCATGCAGATTTCCCTGCCTCTGCCTCCCAAATGCTAGCATTAAGGGTATACACCACTGCACTGGTTTCTTTGCTATTCTAAGCCTCTAGAATATTTGGGATTTTTTTTTTTTTTTAATAAATGTTTTGCAGAGCTAAGCTAAGCATCCCAGGTCTGAGATGTTTGTAGCTATAGTGTAAACTTCCTCCTCCTGTCTGCCACTGTTACCTCACTGTTGATGGGAGTTTGATAACTCCTTCACATAATGGGGCTAGCTGAGCACCCTTAATGTGTTTCTTCCCCACCCCACCCCCCTCTTCCAACGCTAAGTCACTTGTTATATCCCTTTAAGCCAAGTCACAACATTTCACCCAGACCTGCCTAGCCTGTGGAATGGAGGCACCCAGATGATGGGGGTGACAGATACATGGGCAAGCAACGGTCACGTGATGTGCTAAGTGCTTATCGCCCGTGGGAGTCCAGGCCTAGGCGAGCCCAGAGGAGGAAGCCCTAAGAATATTGGTGCTCAGAATGAATATGAAGGGCTGGGGTGGGCCTTCAAGGAGAGTGAAGACCGTGGTACCTCTTACTAACGAGAAAAGCCACCACTACCCAGCCTGGTAGCTATAGGCTGTACACTATTACCATCTCCATTTATAGATGAGAAACCAAGGGCACTGAGGTGGGCAGCTAATAAATGCAGTGTGGGTACTTAGACCCAGAGGGGAAACGACCCTAGTTGACCTTCGGTCCCATGTCCCTCTCCCCCAGGGGTGCTTTACAAAGCTCAGGAAATATGAATCTAAGACTGTGGCGCTCCATCCACACTCTTCTCTGGGACCAGAGAGGAGTTTCTGAAACCCGGCTCTGGTGAGGTCACGCTTCTGCTCATGAACCCTCTGTGGCTCCCAGTGACAAGCTAGACAAGGCCTGGCACTGGCAGGCAGGCAACTTCAGCCTCTGCTGAAAGTGTCCGGCTGTACTCGTCCCTGGGGTTTTACCCGTACCAAGTATTCCCGGCCATTTAGTGCTTTTTTCTGTGGGCATGGCGTTTCCTAACACGTTACCTGCCGATCTTCCCTCCCAAGTTCAGCCCAGAGGCCCCTGTTGGGCCTGAGACGAGGGAAGTTGACTGTTGAGTTGGTTTGGGTGCTGACACTGATAGGTGACACACAGACTTTTGGTCACAGGACATATGCTTTATGAGTACAAGTAAACATAGTAAAGTACACGCCGAGTTGTTTTTCAACGATAGCAGTACATAGTTGAGTCTGGAGACCATGCTGTTTGGGGGCTTGGCTCTTTCGAAGCTGTGTGGTTAGGGCCAAGTCACTTGACCTCTCTGATCCCAGGCTTTCCCGTCTGTGAAATGGGTGGCATTATGTTGGTGCCTACCACAAAGGACTCGGGACGCAAGGACTCAAGGAGACAAACCATTTCAAGAAAACCACCCACACTTCTCAGCTCTGCCCAAGCTCCAGGGTTGGGGAGGGCCCTGCTGAATGGGTCTGGGCTTCTGGAGGGTCCTGACAGAAGAGGCAGGTGGAGGAAGACAGATGTAGATAGGCTGTGTGGCTCAGCGGGCTGTGCGGAGACAATGCCGGTGTTTGATAAAAGGCATGGGTCTCCTCTCTGGTCAAGTAAATATAAGAAAAGGCTGTCTCCAGGGAACCACTCCCCCCACTTTGAGGGCCAAAGTCCTCAGGGAACAGTCTGGAGGCTCCTTTTATGTGACTGTAAAGTAATCCAGGGCCTGGCAGGGTCGAGGCTGGGTGGCTCTGACGCGCAGGGCGGCATTCGTGTGGTCAATGATTACCTTTTATACTTGGCCATAAAGGCAACCGCCTGGCCTGCGGACAGTGTCCCTCGATACAATGAATGTCTCAGGAGGGTGTTGTGGGCACGGGCGCGTGCACACGCACACACACACACACACACACACACACACACACACACACACACACTCCAATCAAGAATTTAGCCTACCTCTGCTGAAGTCTCTAGGTCATCCTTGCAAGGCACCCCTGTCTCCTCAGGTGGTCTCTGGACCAGATGCCAAGGGTTATAGGTAGGGCCCAGTGAGTGTGAAACACAAAACAATTCTGCCCTGGGTCAGGATCCTGTCCTAGGTAGATCACTTGGCTCAGGGGCTAAGTCTCACAGGAGTAAGGGTCTCACTCACCACAGTTCAAAGTCCACTTAACCTGCAGGTGGTGAGGCTGAGATCTGGTGTGGAGGGACTTACCATAGGCTCGAGGCTGGAGACCAGGGCTGAGCAAGGAGCACTCAGGTATTCTGTGTGCTAACAGAGTCAGGTGTCTACTCCCCCAAGGGACCAAACAGGAATCTGAGGGGACAGTACCCCATTCAGGGCCATCTCCTTCCTACCTCGCCTGTCCTCAGACATAGACACTTGTCCCCAGGAGAGTAGTGGCCATCAGGGGGTCAGGGCTGGAGATAGTCAGATGAATGTTTTCCCTCTCCATTGATAAACTCAGAACCTTTGTCCCAGTGAGTGGCGGTGGTAAACACCGAGGGATAGTTTGTAGGTCTCTGGTAGGTCTCTGGCTGAGGGCACAGCTGTGGGATGCTGAGAGTAGCCATCAGGAGACTGGGTCCCAGCCAGCTCAGCCTAGGCCCTGCAGTTCTCCAGTGGCCAGACAAGAAAGAGTGTCATGATCCTCTCAGGGAGTGAGCGCAGCCCAGTGAGGAACCAGCAGAGAGAGGCCTCTGGGAGGGAGCCGCATCTGGGGAGAGAGATTCATTCACCGTAGTCATTAATGCTCTGTAGAATTGGAGTTGCTTTGAGCCCTGGCCAGGGCCTCCAATCAACCTTTGGTTCTGATAAAGATAAGAGGCCCAAGGTGATAACACACAGGACCAGAATCTGTCACCAGGAGCTAATTAGGGCACTGGGTGCTGAGCCTGGCCCCACCCGCTACACCTGACCGGCTTTCTCAGGGGAGCGGAGGGCCGGCTCCCCGCCTGTGCCTCAGCCTTATTGCCTTTTTGGTCACCTTTTTCTTTCCAGCCCTCATTCCTAGCCACTCCCCTCCCCACTGCTGACACAACAACATGCAATAAAACACATCCCAGCCTGTGACATCTGATCCCATCGACACCGCGTGGCACATCGTGTAGAGCCCGAGGTGGGAGCCAGGAGGGCCCGCCCTAGTCTCTCTCTGCCCAACCTTGAGTCAGTCACCTCACCCTGAACCTCAGTCCCTCACTCTGGACATTGGTGTGCCGAGGGGATGGGTATTCAGTCATCCTCTGCCGGATTCTGATGGGGTCTAAAGTCCACTCTTTATGCTGTGAAACACTCCAGTGTGTGACGCACGGAACCTATTACTGGGGCCACCCAGGAACGTAGGGATGAGCTTGTGACACTTGACAGAATCCCCAACCCATGTCTCTTGGGAAGAGGGGAGTCAGGAGGCGGCCCTGTTGTCCCCAGGGCTCCCAGAATGCTCCCTTGTCTGTTGCCTGCGCTCAGCCGCTATTTTTAACTCCATGCCCATTAAATAACGTGCTGCTGGAGCTGGATCCCAGTTGGCTGGTCTACTGTTCCTCCTTTGTGTGCCTCCTCTGCCCCTCTTACATACAAACATGCCTAAAGCCTCCAGGTGACCAGGTGCTGGGCCCGGCTGAACCCACTTGGAGCTGGGGAGGCATTGGAAGGGGTGATTGCTGTTTCTAGCTCCTCCCAGACTGAGCCCAGGATGAGTTCCCCTTCGTAATTTGCAGAGTCCAACCCCAGGGCAAGGCAAGACAGGGACATGTGGCCGGGTCGTGCGTGGGTGAAGAGACAGACGGGAGATGACTGAGGATAGGTATGTGGGGAAGAGGCAGCAAAGGAAGAAGGCCTCTCCGTTCTTTCCACTGCCTACTTCTCCAAACAGCAGCCACTTGTGGGTCCAGCTTGCTAGCTCAGTGCTGGGTCTAAGGTGACCCGTGACTCAGGCCGGGTCCAGCCCCGGCTGTCACAGAGTTTGTGCCATAGAAAGAAAGGCAAAAGTCAGTCTCGAGCTGGGCGGCGGTGACGCACGCCTTTAATCCCAGCACTCGGGAGGCAGAGCCAGGCGGGTCTCTGTGAGTTCAAGGCCAGCCTGGTCTACAGAGCGAGTTCCAGGACAGGCACCAAAACGACACAGAGAAACCCTGTCTCAAAAAAAACAAAACAAACCAAAAGTCAGTCTCTGAGGATGGAGTACCCAGAAGTACCTCAGAGGACGGTGGTTGGAAAAGAAAAGGTTCTGCCTGCCTGGAGTGTGTGTGTTGGGGGCGGGTGTTGGAAGGGGGAGTCCTTGGGAAGGAATGTGACCCTGGGAGAGTAGCAGATGGTAGATCAAGTCCGCCCAGCTTCCGTTTCCATCTATACAACGGGTGTGATTGGTGTACTTTCTTCACAGGCCTTGTGGGCAGCAGATGCATCCGTGTGTATAGAGCTCAGGGACCGAGCCATAGGTGCCTCTGTGTGGACAGCTGATGTTGTGGTGGTGAGGAAGTAGGCGTGGGCTGTCTGGGGCAGAGCAAACAGCATGGGAAAAACAACTCCAAGGCAGACGGGGTGGCCACCCTGGAAACAGCGCGGAGCCGCTGTGCCCTGTGGCGGGAGCAGACTGCTCAAGGTGTATGGAGCTGTGTGGAGCGGCACCCACCGCAGAGTGAACCGTGACCCCGTGTGCATCATGCTGGGGGGGCGGAGTCGGGGTCCTCAGGGCAGAGGGACCCAGAGACTGACTGCCAGGTCCTGCCCAGACTACAGAGCTGAGGGAAGGTCCAAGACTGTGAGAGCCTTGCATGGCCTTTCTTTTATTATTATTATTGTTGTTGTTGTTGTTTGTTTACACATGTGTGTGTGTAAGCATATGTGTCACAACAAGCACACAGACACACAGAAGTCAGTGGACAGTCACTTGTGAGTCACTTGTGTTCTACCACGTGGGGCTTGGAGATCACATTCACGTTGTCGGGCTTGGTGGTGAACCCCTTTACCCCGGAAGCCGTCTTACCAGCCTAGATGCTCTTTCTACAGGGCTTGGGTAGGTGGGAGGGAACCTTGAGGGGTGAAGAGGAGTCTGGGAGTGTGTGTGTGTGTGTGTGTGTGTAAAATGGGAGATCAGCACATGAGCAGAATTACTGTCTGTTCCAGGGAAGGGGTCCACAGCTCCATCTCTCAGCCATTGCTCCTCAGCATGGAAGGGCATGGTTCTCTGTGGGTGACCCAGAAGGCTCTATCCCACACACCCTGTTCTCACCCAGCCCCATTCTCCTTCCTAGCTGCCTGAGCCCCGTGCCAGGACATTTCATATTGTCAGAACACAGCTGGGTGTGAGCTTGTGGGAGTGTGTGTGGGAGCACACCTCCCAGAGTGGGCGTGGAGGTCAGAGGACAACTTGAAGGAGTCAGCTCTCTCCTTCCAGCCTGTGGGTCCCAGGGATCAAACTCAGGTCCTCAGGCTTGGCAGCAAGCCTCCCTTACCTGTTAAACCCTCTCGCCAGCCCGTACGTGGCGTTACTAGTTTGGATTGTTCCAGGCCGGGTCAGTTCCCTGTCCTCAGACCCTACACTGCTCCTTCCTCCCAGAGCTCACCAGAACTTGGGCACAGGGGTCATTGCCAGATTTCTGAGTTAAGCAGAGTGAGGAGGAGGGTCTGTCAGGGCCCGGATCTATGGGGAGTTTATACAGCATCCCTCAGCCAACATCTCAGGCAAGTCTGGGGCTTGCTGGCCAGCCAGCCCTGCCGAAGAGCAAGCCCCAGGGTCAGGGAGACCTCCCTCAAAAATAGGGAGGAGATACATCTTAGGGTGACTATTGCTGTGGTGAAACACCGTGACCAAAGCAAGTCGGGAGGAAAGGGTTTGTTTGGCTTACACTTCCACATTGCTGTTCGTCACTGAAGGAAGTGTAACTCAGGACAGGAACTCAGACAGGGCAGGAACTTGGAGGCAGGAGCTGAGGCCATGGAGGCGTTCTGCTTACTGGCTTGCCCTAATGGCTGGCTCAACCTGTTTATAGAACCCAGGACCACCAGCCCAGGGATGACACCACCCACCTGGGCTGGGCCCTCCCCACCAATCACTAATTAAGAAAATGCCCTCCAGGCTTGCCTACAGCTGGACCTTATGGAGGCCTTTTCTCAGGTGAGTTTCCTCCTTACAGTTGACTCCAGCTTGTGTCAGGTGACGTAAACTAGCCAGGACAAGATCCGTAGAAGGAAACACCCAGTGTTGACTTCTGACCTCTGCGTGGATACACATAGGTGAGCACACTCACACATATACCCCATCCTACATACATATACTATAGACACGTATATATAAACACATCACACACACATATACTACACATCACACACACACACACATACACTCCACCCTAACACACATAACCACATACATATACACACGTCCACAAATATATACTACATATCATATATATAATACACACATACATATATACACATCACACACATATACTACACATCCCACACACATAAACTCTGCCTTAACACACATATACCACACACATACATATACACACATTATACGCATATATACTACACAACACACACACAACATATATACACATCACACACATATACTACACAATACACACATACACCCTACTCCACATACATCTCACACACACATAGGCCGTACACAGACCACACACTCCCTGTATATACACATATGACACACATATACTATATAACACACGCTTCACACCCCACACATACACTGCACATACATATACAACAACACACATATGCACACCACACACACTACACACATATCCAACCCCATGGACACACCTCACACTTACACATACCGCCCAAACTGGAACATGACAGGTAGATGTACACGCCTGTAAGCCCCTCACTCAGGAGGCTAAGGCAGCTTCCAGAATGGGTGTCAGGCCCGGCTAGACAACACAGTGGGACTTTGTCTCAGAAGGAGGAGGAAGAGGAGGAGGAGGAAAAAGAGATGGTGTGGTACAAGAGTTGAAAGTGGAAATGCAGCCTGGGCTTGAAACCTGACTACCCACCGAGCGACTTCGTTCATCTGCCTCTGGGTCTCAGTTTCCAGAACTGTAAAATGGGCACAGGAACACTGTTTCCCTCATACATAGCGTCATTACAATAATGGAACGGAACCGAATTGTTCAGGAAAGGGCTTCTCTACACCGAGAAAATACCATACAGGTGTGTTGGTCCTTGTTGAGCAAATGAAACTGCCTGTCATCCAGTTTTCCCAGGCCCAGGCTGGTACACAGCTCTGGCAGAGGGCGTGGTGGGGTGACCATTGTCAGCATATCCAAAGTCCCCTGCTGAGTTGGCAGAGGGCCTGCCTGGGGCACTAACTAACTGTGCTTCCCTGAGGTGTGGTGGGTGAGGGAGAGCAGGAGACCGGGAGCCCCCAACGTCGGCTGAAGTCCCCGCTCACGCCCCACAGCCCTCGCCGATGCTGTCGGGTGCCGGCCACGCTCATTGCTACAGCCAGCCCAGGTTTGTGCGGGACCTCCTGCTCGGACGAGAACCGGAGCCTCTGGTCCATGCCGACTTCTCAGACTGGTTCTTACCCGGCTCCTGGCTCTAACGTTTTCATCTAGTCAACAAACGTTTCTGGAAAAACACGTGAAAAAAAAAAAGGCATCAGGGAGGGAGGATTTATTTCACGATCTCATGGTCTCAGAGATCTCAGTCCGTCATGGTGGGGAGGGCTCGGCAGAACAGACACGTTCACCTCATGCTGGCCAGGAGGCGCGTGGGGAGGGCAGACGAGTTGGCTCAGTGAGTAAAGCGTTTGCCCTGCAATTCTGACACTGAGCTCTGGTCCTCAGAAGCCACATGAAGCTGGATGTAGCAGCGCAGGGGTCTGTCACCCCAGCGGGCCTCTGTGGAGAGAAGGCACCTGCTAGCCAGGCTTATACAGGGGGAAGGTGAGGGCGGACACCTGGGGCCGTCCTCTGACTCCTACACACATGCTGTGGTGTGCATGCGCGGGCACTCACACGCGCGCACAAGTGCACGTGTACCCACCTGTATTACACAAACGCCAAACACTCTGTGCGGGTTAGCTTTGTTTTGCTTTGTTTTGTTTTGTTCGCCAGCTTGACACAAGCTGGAGTCATCACGGAAGAGGGAACCTCAGTTGAGGAAATGACTCCATCCGACTGGCCTGTAGGGCAAGTCTGTGGGGGACTTTTCTTGATTAATGATGGATGCAGGAGGGCCCAGCCCGCTTGGGCTGTGCCGCCCCTGTGCAGGTGGTCCTGGGTTTTGTATGAAAAAGCAGGCTGAGGGAGCCATGGAGAGCAAGCCAGTGAGCAGAACTCCTTCATGGTCTCTGCATCAGCTCCTGCCTCCAGGTTCTTGTCCTGCTTCAGTTCCTGCCCTGACTTCCCTTAATGATGGACTGTGAGTGGGACGTTTAAGTTGCTTTTGGTCAGACAAGTGACTGCCTGCTGGCTACCTCCCCTTCATCACCGGCCTCCTCAGGTACACCATTTTCAAGTCATCCAATGCAAGATGGGACCAGGGCCTGACCTGTCATGGCACAGCCTCCTCATTCCTGATGCTCAGTCCTTACCCCTCCCCCCCTTAGTGGGTGTCATGAGGCCCCAGCACAGATATGGCCACTTTGCCAGCCCTGAACTTAAAAACAACAAAACAAAACAGAACAGAAAACCCCGATCCACCAACGACTTCAGCTACGCCTCCATTCCCTTTCCAGTAGGTTCTGTGGCCTTTCAAATTTGCAGTTCCTCTCTTCCGGGGTGTCTTCCTGGCTACTCACCCATGGGCCATGAGCTCAGGCATCCCTAGGTCCTCATCTGTTGCAATCATGTGCAAGTTATAAGAAAGCTGATCGGGGTCACCTGTGACTTAGGCACAATCTGATGACTCCCTGACCTCTCATTCCCAGCACGGAGCTTCTGGCTAGGGAGGTTTTCCCATCAAAAATGGGGGGTCCCCTCTCACCTCCCACAAGGCTCAAAGCTGCTGCTCCCCACAATCCTCTTGCTTTCTGGGTCTACCTCCCTCCCCTGAAGCTGTTTGTACCCTGGGTGGGAGAGGCAGCCCAGATCTGCCTCTAGCTAGGGCTTCGTAGAGTTCGGAGCACTGTGTGGAGATGCAGAACACAGACCGTGTGCTAGGGATGCCGCGTTCAGATTCTAACGAAATGTTTTCTCTTGAGCTGCACCTTGTACTTGCTGCATGAACCCAAGTGTTGGTATGACACTGCATCACAGGGCAGCGCTGGACGGGCAATACAGGAGGAGTAGGGACTCCTGAGCCCTCTTTGTTGTTTCAAAAGACTTATTTTTATTTGTGCCTATGCGTGATTGTCTGTGCGTGGGTATGTGCACATGAGCGCAGGTACCCATGGAGGCCAGAAGGTGGTGTCCCCTGGAGCTCAAGTTCCAGGAGGTGTGAGTCACCTAGGGTGGGTGCTGAGAACCAAACTCCTCTGGAAGAGCAGTGGGTGCTCTTAACTGCGGAGACTTTTCTGTAGTGGGTAGCCATTCCAGCTTTGATCTGGAAGTTCCAACCCCCATTGAGACTTTGGCAACTGTCACGCCTACAAGGCGGGGCGAAAGGAGGCGCCTGGGGACCTGAGATCTGGATCGGCGGGCTCTCTCTCTGTTCCGGGACCCTGGACTGGAGAGGTGGACCAAGCAGAGCTCCAGAGAACACCGCTGGACTGCGATACACCTTTCCCAGACTCCGCGACCTACCTATCCCTTAATTTGTAAGTTACGCCATTAAATAAATCTCCTTTTATCTGAAAAAAAAAAAAAAAAAAAAAAAGCCCGGCTAGCTTAGTCGGTAGAGCATGGGACTCTTAATCCCAGGGTCGTGGGTTCGTGCCCCACGTTGGGCGCCAGATATTGGTGAAATTATTAAGGCCACTCCACGTAGATAAAAGGAGATTTATTTAATGGCGTAACTTACAAATTAAGGGATAGGTAGGTCGCGGAGTCTGGGGAAGGTGTATCGCAGTCCAGCGGTGTTCTCTGGAGCTCTGCTTGGTCCACCTCTCCAGTCCAGGGTCCCGAAACAGAGAGAGAGCCCGCCGATCCAGATCTCAGGTCCCCAGGCGCCTCCTTTCGCCCCGCCTTGTAGGCGTGACAGTTGCCGAAGTCTCAATGGGGGTTGGAACTTCCAGATCAAAGCTGGAATGGCTACCCACTACACTTTTCTCTCTCTTTCTTTTTTGGAGATAGGCTCTCCTGTGGTCTAGGGCTGGCCCAGAAGTCAATGTAACTGAGGATGACCTTGACTTGGGATCCATCTGTCTTCACCTTTCAATTTCTGGGGTTACAATTGTGTATCAACGTGCTCCCATGTCTTAGGAGCCACTCCACGGGGAATGAGGACACATTTGGGATCCAGGCAATTGCCATGGAAGTAAATGTCAGACTTGGACAGACTTACATTTTTTTTTTTTTAATGGACACACTTTTGGAGAGCTGACATTTTGCAAAATTCAGCAAACATTTTCGTGAACATACGAGATAATTTTTTGAAAACTATTATATTTATTTGGGGTGTGTGTGTGTGTGCGCGTGTGTGTGCGTGCACGAGCCTGCATGCTGGTGCCACAGTGGCATGTGGAGGCCAGAGGACAACCTTCAGGAGTTGGCTCTCCACATGGGTCCTGAGGAGGGAACTCAAGTATCAGGCTTTGGAGTAAACGCCTTTACCCACTGCACCATCTTGCCAGCCTCCATGACATGATTTTAAAAATACCCATATACTGTTGTTGACTAAATGTGTTTTGGTTTTTGAGATGGGGTTTCACGTGTTCCAGGCTGGCCTCACAGTCTCAACGTAGCCAAGGAAGACATTGAATTTCTGTTCCTTTTGCTCCTGCCTTCCAAGTTCTGGGATGACAGACATGGGCCACCCCACCTGGCTTTATACAGCCTAGGATTGAAGCCAGAGGCTTGCGCTCTACCAACAGAGAGCTACAGTCACAGCCCCTGGGGTTTAAATTGAGATGTGTCTTACCAACAGAGATTCTCTCACAAATTACTCTCATGGCTTGAGGAGGCAGCCATTGATAGAGCACTCATTTTCTGAGCAGTCCACGGGCCAGGACTACTGTGGACAAGGAAGACACAGCCAGCCGCAGAGGAAGCCATTAGGTTTGACCTCAAGAGGCTGATGTCCCAGGTCAGAGGGTTCCAGGGACATCCTGCTGTTTATGGGAGTTTGGATAAGGGGGCCTAACCGTCAACAGGGCCAGGCCCCAGTCAGTGTTCACTGGATCTGGCCCGGGTGTTTGTGCTGGGGAGGTTACGTGGCAGACACACCTGACTGACTCCCAGGCTGTGGCACTCTATTTTTAGACCTGTCAGCCTGTAGCCCCTGCCTCCACACCTGCTCAGGTGCCCAGCTGCTGGAGAGGGCCCAGCGAGCCTCCCTGTAGAGGGAACCTGTCACAGCCAGTGCTGCTGCGTTCTACCGTGCAGGCAGGCTCACCCTTCAGACGGAGTAGCCTCCCGGCCTAGCTCACCAGGGTGGGCTGGAACAAGGCTCTGCTGCTCTGCTGATCCAACAGGGAAATCCCAGTTTCCCTCCCTTATGCTCACATCTGCAGGTCTACCTCCTATCTCCCAGGCTTGGGTACCCTGAAGGAGGCCCAGAGCTCTGGAACCTTTCTGGCCCCGGCCTGTGTGCCATGCCTCATGCCTGTGAACCCTTACAACAGCCCTTAGGGCCAGCGCTGAGACTCTACTTCCTGATCCAGATGTCCCCAAGGAGGACAGCACAGAGGAGATCCAGCCTGTCCCAGAGTCCCTAGTCAGCTGGGTCCTTCCTTGGTCTTTGCTGGTCTCTGGATGGATGCTTGGTAGAGCTGAGCTGTATCTCAGAAGCCCCTCCCTGGGGAGGACAGACACATTTAGAAGCCAGGCAGTGGCGGGGAAGTGGAAGGCCCGGGGATCCAGCCACATTGTATCCTTTGGATCCTCCTCTACTGAAGAACCGTCTATGGTTCTTGATAGAAAGGCAAGCTTTGAAGCTCTCTCCCGTGGTGTGCTGGCTAGTTTTGTCAACTGGACAAGCTAGAGTCACCAGAGTGGAGGGAATCCTAACTGAGAAAAATGCCTCCATAAGATCTGGCTGTAGGTTAGCTGGGCGGTGGTGGTGCAGGCCCTTAATCCCAGCACTCTGGAGGCAGAGGCAGGCGGATCTCTGTGAGGTCGAGGCCAGCCTGGTCTACAGAGTGAGTTCCAGGACAGCCAGGGCTGCACAGAGAAACCTTGTCTCGAAAAACCAAAAAGAAAAAAAAAAATCTGGCTATGGGCAAGCCTATAGGGCATTTTCTTAATTAGTGATTGATGGGGAAGGTCAGCCCATTGTGGGTGGTGCCATCCCTGGGCTGGTGGTCCTGGGTTCTGTAAGAAAGCAGGCTGAGCAAGCCATGGGAGCAAGCCAGTAAGCAGGACCCCTCCATGGCCTCCGCATCAGCTCCTGCTTCCAGAATACGGCCCTGTTTGAGTTTCTGCCCTTACTGCTTTTGATGATGAACTGTTATATGATACTGTGAGTGAAATAAACCCTTGCTGCCCCAAGTTCCTTTTGGACATGGTGTTTCATCCCAGCAATAGTGACCCTAACTAAGACAGGTGGGTGACATGAATCCTTTCTTGTGGGGCTCCGTCCCCTCCTCCCAGGAAGCCCTCAGCCAGGCTAGGACACGCTCCTCCTGTGTCTCAGGCTCTGTTCAGGCCACTTTGCCTCTTTGAAACTTGAGAAGCGAGGTCAGGGCAGTTAGAGCTGGAGTCCAGAGCATGCATGCCTCTGCATTCTGTGTCATCTGCTTGGCAGGTTTTTTTTTTTTTTTTTTTTTTTTGGTTTTTTCGAGACAGGGTTTCTCTGTGTAGCTTTGTGCCTTTCCTGGAACTCGCTTTGTAGTCCAGGCTGGCCTCGAACTCACAGAGATCCGCCTGGCTCTGTCTCCCAAGTGCTGGGATTAAAGGTGTGCGCCACCACTGCCGGGCTTTTTTTTTTTTTTAAATGCATTTTATAAAAATGGAGAAACCGAGCTGGGAGGAGTGAGACAATTGGTCCAGAGCCTGCAACTAGAACTGAGCACGGGTGGGATTCAGGCTGGTCCCACCTGAATCCACCCTGCCATGCAATAGGACTACAGGGATATTGACTGTGTATAACTTTGGGCTAAGGACTAGGACAGAGGCAGGCTTTCGGGAGGAGGCTAACACACATGCGTGCACACACATGTGGGTACACATACATGAGCAAGGTTCCGATGCCCTTACCCAGCAGGGGGGTGATGGGACACTCCTCTGGGCTGGGGAGTGGGGAGAGAAGGCAGATGGGGAGGAGGTACAGGTACCTGGAATTCTCATGGCCCCCAGTCCTGAGCCCTCAGCACTTGGCTGCTCCTTCACCTGACCCCTTCCAACAATGAGCTCCATTTCCTTTTAAAATGCGGAAAGCTGGCCGGGCGGTGGTGGCGCACGCCTTTAATCCCAGCACTTGGGAGGCAGAGGCAGGTGGATCTTTGTGAGTTCGAGGCCAGCCTGGGCTATAGAGTGAGTTCCAGGAAAGGCTCCAAAGCTACACAGAGAAACCCTGTCTCGAAAGACAAAAAACAAAACAAACAAAAAAAAATGCGGAGAAGAGAAAGAAACATCTGCTTAACAGTTTCATGGTGTCTTTGGGGGACAGTTTGGCCCCTTCCTTTCTATCTCTGGCTCTTCCTCCTTCATGCTACCCCATGGTACCATCACACGAACCCCAACTTACCCTGCACTGATTCCTCACATCCTAAGGATCACCATGCTGCTTCCCCAGAAAGGCAGGCTGCTCTGTGGCTGAAAGAACCCAGGGCTTCCCGCATGCTGGGCAAGCAATGACCAGCTGGGCCCTCACCTAACTCTTTTCTCTTAGGAGGAAACTGAGATGCAGTGACGTCCTAGGACACACCCAAGACCTCACTGAAGCTCAAGACTCAAGTCTAGGAACAGAGAACCGGTCCATTGGCCTAAAGTCATCTCAAGCCCTGACTAGAAAGAAGCAAAGGACGGGGCATTGAGAACCAGAGAGGAAAGTCGGGAAGAGCCCATGGTGTTGGGTGGGGAGGTGCCCGATGTGACTTTACTCTCCCTGAGCTTTGAAGTGGAAGGAGCAGTGGTCTGTAAATGCACCGCATGCCTCATGTTAGGAAGCTTTATTCACATGACTGTGTGTGGCGTTGGCTTTGGGCAGTGGATAGCCTGCGCAGCTGTCCATGACAGTCTAGAGAGTTATTTGCTGTTGAGTTGGAGGGAGGTGTCTGGGGAGAAGACAGGAGTGACTAACACTTTGGTCTGGGATTAACTGGTGACTGAGTCCATCCATTCAATCAACCACTATTTTGTTTTTGTTTTTAGTTGTTTGGTTTGGTTTGGTTTTTCAAGACAGGTTTTCTCTGTCTAACAGCCCTGGCTGTCCTGAAACTCACTCTATAGACCAGGCTGGCCTCGAACTCAGGTCCACCTGCCTCTGCCTCCCAAACACTGGGATTAAAGGCGTGTACCACCACCTCCCAGCCTGTTTTTTTTTTGTTTGTTTGTTTTTTTTTAACCATGGTACACCAAGTATCAGGCTGGGAACTAGAACTTCCAGGTTTGAAATGTGCTCTAGGGAGGAGCTTCAGGGGGACAAGGATGGACAGACTTCCTGGGACATTACGGCAATCCGCCTTTTTCTTTGTTGAGCCTTCTACATGCTCCAGGCTTCCTGAGAGATGCTCCTGACTCCTCCCTACACACTCCCATGGATCCTGGCTCTGTCCTCGGTCTCCTGCTCCAAAGTCCCTCCCTACAGAGTGTAACAGGCTTTTTCTTCCCAAATCATGACACAGAGACTTATTATTAGTTTTGAATGCTCGGCCTTAGCTTAGCTCTTTCCTGGCTGGTTCTTTTTAACTTAAATGAACCAGTTTCTCTTGACCTGCCTTTTGCCTCGGGGCTTTTTACCTTTTCTTACTTCTGTGTATCTTTCCTTCACTGCTCCTGTGTCTGCTGGCTGGCGTCTGCCTGGCTTCTGGTCCCAGGCATCTCCTTGTTCTCTCCTCCTCCTCCTCCTCCTCCTCCTCCTCCTCCTCCTCCTCCTCCTCCTCCTCCTCTCCCATGTCTAGATTCCTCCTCCTGTTTTATTCTCTCTCCCCGCCAGCCTCGCCTGTCCCTCTCCTGCCCAGCTATTGGTCGCTCAGCTTTTTATAAGACCAATCAGGTGCCTTAGGCAGGCAAAGTGAAACAAATGCAGCACATCTTTACATCATTAAACAAATGTAGCATAAAGGAAAGTAGCATACCTTTGCACAGTTAAAGTAATATTCCGCAGCAACAGATGGGACCTGTCATCCATCCTTCCTCCCGTCCATCCTTCCATCCTTCCATCCATCCATCCTTCCATCCATCCATCCTCCCATCCATCCTTTCTCCCATCCATCCTCCCATCCATCCTTCCATCCATCCATCCATCCATCCATCCATCCATCCATCCATCCATCCTTCCTCCCATCCATCCTTCCTCCCATCCATCCTCCCATCCATCCTTCCTCCCATCCATCCTTCCTTCCATCCATCCTTCCATTCATCCATCCTTCCACCCATCCATCCTTCCTCCCATCCATCCTTCCATCCATCCATCCTTCCATCCATCCTTCCTCCCATCCATCCTTCCTCCCATCCATCCTTCCATCCATCCTTCCTCCCATCCATCCTTCCATCCATCCTTCCTCCCATCCATCCTTCCTCCCATCCATCCTTCCATCCATCCTTCCTCCCATCCATCCTTCCATCCTTTCTGCTACTGGCTTTATATTTTCTATTCCATATGTATTTATTAATTTATCAACCAGGTTTATACTAATATATGTAGTCTATAAAAGAGAGAAATATATTTAAAAGAATATATATGTATGTATACATGATACATGAAAATAGTCTGAAGCTGGCCATGGTGGCACAAGCCTGAGACACCAGTACTTGGCAGGCTAATGCAGAAGAGTTTGAGCTCCAGTGGGTACAGGTTACTCAGTAAGACCTGTCTCCAAACAGGGAGGGAGGGAGGGAGGGAGCGGGCAGGAGAGAGGAAGGGAGGGAGGGGGAGGGAGAGAGGAAAGAACGGAGGGAGGGAGGGAGGGGAAGGGAGAGACCGAGGAATGGGGGAGAGTGGAGGTGGGGAGGGAGAATGGGAGCAAAAGCAGTTTCTACTCTTTGTGCTAGTTAGGCCTGTCACACACCAGGCCTGCACACACCAGGCCTGCACACACCAGGCCTGCACACACCAGGCCTGTCACACACCAGGCCTGTCACACACCAGGCCCGCACACACCAGGCCCGCACACACCAGGCCTGTCACACACCAGGCCCGCACACACCAGGCCTGTCACACACCAGGCCCGCACACACCAGGCCTGTCACACACCAGGCCTGTCACACACCAGGCCTGCACACACCAGGCCTGCACACAACAGGCCTGCACACACCAGGCCTGTCACACACCAGGCCTGTCACACACCAGGCCTGTCACACACCAGGCCTGTCACACACCAGACCTGTCACACACCAGGCCTGTCACACACTGCTCTCCCACCCCTAGCCTCAGGGACCGATTCTTGGCCATCTTTTCTGGCTTAAAAGGACATCCTGGAATGAGGAGTTGGAGGAATGTCCCCTCGGGGGATCAGGCAGAGGGGCCCAGTCCCAGCCCCTTGTCCAGGCCTGTCTGGCCCTCCCTATCCTCAGGACTCCAGCTTCTGGGGTCAGAATGGTGGTGTGGAAGGAACTGAGCTCAGAGCAAGAACTGATAATTCCACCATGGGCGTGAGCAGACTGCCAGCCCTGCCCGGGGCCACCCATTCCTGCTCTGTAGGTTGGGAAACTGAGCCCGGAACAAGTGTCAAATGCTAGATCGAGTAGGTCATAGCCTTTGCCTGCCCCCTCCCTCCCTCCCCCTCCCTCTCCCCTCTCTTTCTTCCCCCTCTCTCTTTTTTTCTTTTTTCCTTTCTTTCTCTCTCTCTTTCTTCTTCTCTCTCTTTCTGTCTCTCTGTCTCTCTCTTTCTTTCCTTCCCTTTTCCCCCTGAGACAGGGTTTCTCTGTGTAGCCCTGGCTGTCCCGGAACTCACTCTGTAGACCAGGCTGGCCTCGAACTCACAGAGACCTTCCTGCCTCTGCCTCCTGAGGGCTGGGATTAAAGGCATGCGCCACCACTACTGGGCGCTAGTTGGGTATTTTTAACATTCACTTTTCATACAAAGAAAGAGTGGTAGAGAGTAAAGAATTTCTTGTAATCCCAGCACCCAGGACACAGAGACAGAAGGATCTTGAATTCAAGGCTAACCTGGGCTCCAAAACAAGACTCCCTGTCTAAAAAGTAAGAGCAGAGGAATAGGGTCAGAATTCACATCTGGGCAAAGCCAGGCAGTAATGAATTCCTAAAATCCCAGCCCTTAGGAGGCTGAGGCAGGAAGACTGTGAGAAGTTCCAGGCCAGCCCGAGCTACATAAGTAAATTATAGGCTAGCCTGGGCTACGTAGTGAAGTCCAACTGCAAAGTGAGACAGACAGACAGACCTTGTTTCAAAGCAAAACAACACCAAAAACAAACCAGAAAAGAACCCTGTGTCTAGTTCCAACAGCTGTGCTCTTAAGAACCAAGTCCGTGGTCGGAGTGCAAGCCAAGCATCTGCCTCAGTTGCGGGCTTTTACTTACTTCTGGGGCGCACTTCTCTCGGGAGGGTACAGTCCCTGCAAGCGTGCTGTCTGGAAACAGATGAACTGGGGCTCCCTGTGTGGGAGCCTGACCTGCGCTGCACACCGGCAGGGACTCCCCAGAGCCCTTGTCCCGCTTACTGGCCTCTCCCGGGTATCCATGCAGTCCAGGTCTCCGTCCCCCTCCTCATAGAGGTCAATGCTGAAGCAGCCGTGGTAACCAAAGTCCTCCTTGTCCAAAGATGTGGCACCGCTCTAGCCAACGTCTAGTCAGGTCAGTTTCCTGAGTGCTTCTGGGAAAAAGATTTCCTTTATCTTACAGTGGGACAGATGGCGAGATGCCTCCTGCTATTTGTTTATTTTGCTTGGGAACATTGTTTTACGATGATGTGATGTCTGGGGTGGTGGCAGCCATCTTGCAACCCTAAAGTGAGCTAGCCAAGGATAAGGCAGCCAACTGAGGGGAGGGGAAGAGGGAACAACCTGGATCCTTGATGATGCTGAGCCCCAGGGTCAGCCTGTCTTGAAAAAGCCCTTCCTCTGGACTTACTGTTCTATGAGAAAATATGCTTTCCTTATTGTCCAAGGACATTGCGTAGACATCGCCCATTTCTTGTCATCAAAAGAGCTCTGAGGTCTGAGGTGGAAACAGGAGAACCGCCCCCCACAGGACAGAACCATGTTAGGTGAGGAAAATCAGACTCCCTCACTGAGGGAGGCCGTGAGCAGCCTTCCCCTGTTGCCTCAGAGGGGGAGAGCACCCCAGCTTGGTTCAGTACCCAGCATCTCCTTCATTCCATCCGAGGGGCCCACACCCTCTTCTGACTCCTACTTCCTGTCGGTTCGGCCAAGGAGGAGGCTGGGGGCTCAGGAGAGTGGCTTCATTCACTGAGTCCGGATAGGAAACATGTGCTCAGGATCCCTGCTGGGCCCAGGCTCAGCCTGGACAGAGGTGGGCCTCTTCTCAGCTCTGACCTGCTCAGCAAGCCCCTGCTCCCCACGTCAAGGTCCAGATGGGGCTGCCTCTGTGTTTTAATGATCCTTTGGAGTTGTCACAACCCCAGCGGCATTTAGCCTTCGCTCAACCTCAGGCTTACCAAGTCATCAGGAAAAGGACCCAGAGGAAACTGGGGGACAATTATGAGCAGACCTGCGTGCTGGTGAAAGGAATGTAGACCCGGGCACTGGATCAGACAGATTCAGATGAGGCCTGCTCTCCCACCGATGCTGAGTTCCTGAGCCCTGTGTCGGTCATCAGCTGCTGTATAACCAGCTACTGGTGCAGTAGCCAGAGTGCTGGGGATGCAGCTCAGTTGGCAAAAGTTTTGCCTAACATGCCATAAAGCCCTGGGTTCGAACCCCAGAATATATATATATAATCTGAGACAGGGTCTCATTGTGTAGCTCTGGCTATCCTGGAACTCACTCTGTAGACCAGGCTGGCCTGGAACTCACAGAAATCCACCTGCCTCTACCTTTTAAGCACTGTGAGTTCAAAGCCAGCCTGGTCTACAGAGTGAGTTCCAGGACAGGCTCCAAAGCTGCACAGAGAAACCCTGTCTACAAACACAAACACAAACACACAAACACACAAACAAAAGTACTTTTTCCCTCCCTCGCTTTTCTCTGGAGATAGACCCTCGAGTGTCCCAGGTTGGCTTTGAATTTGCTGTGTGACTAAAGACGATCTTAAACTCCTAATCCTTCGGCCTCTGCCTTTGTGCTTAGATTGTAATTGTGTGCTACCATAACAATATTTAAAATGTTATGTGTGTATGTGTGTGTATTTGTGTGTGTGTATTTGTATGTGTTTGTGTGCACCTGTGAGTGTGTGTGCATGTGAGTGTGTGTATGTGTATGGTAGTGCATGGTATGTGTGAGTTTGTGTGTCTGAGTATATGTGTCTGAGTATATGTGTATAGGTATTGTGTATGTGAGTGTATATATATATGTGGGGTGAGCATGTTTGTGTGTGGGGGTGAGCATGTGTGTGAGTATGTGTGTATGGGTGTGTATATGAGTACATGGTGTGTGTATGTGAGCATGAGTGTGAATATATGTGTGTACGTGAGTGTGTGTGTATATATATATATATATATATATATGAGTGTATGTAGTGTTTGTGAGCATGTTTGTGTGTGTGTGAGCATTGTGTGAGCATATGTGTATGAATATACGGTATGTGTGTGAATATATGGTGTATGTATGTGAGTATGTGGTATATATATGTATCTGTGTGTGTGAGCATATGTGTATGTGAACGTGTATGTGAACATGTGTATGAGAGTGTGTGTGTATGTGAGTGTGTGGTGTGTGTGTATTTGTGTGTGGACCTGGCTTTACACCGTGCAGACTGAGTGGCTGGTATCACTTTTGCCACATTCTGTTGGCCGCAGCAGGTCACAGCCTTGTAGTGGGGATGGGATGAGGGAGGAGAAACACACTGGCTCTGAAGAAGGGAGAGCCTTCCTCACAGACAGGGGCGGCCAGCCACCTCGGTCATGGCCTGTGTGATCTTCAGGCTTCTTATCTGTAAAATGAGAACAATTCTCCCCTCCCAGAGGTGCAGTGTGTGAAGGTGAAAAAATGTTGGGACAATAATTTCTAGAACAGAGTGATGCCTTGTTCAACCAACCTGGCTTTATAGATGCTTCTCTGTTTGCAGTCTCATCCATCTACCCACCCACCCATCTACCCACCCACCCACCCACCCATCCATCCATCCATCCACCCACCCACCTATCCATCCATCCATCCATCCATCCATCCATCCATCCATCCATCCATCTACCCACCAACCCACCCATCCATCCATCTATCCATCCACCCATCTATCCATCCATCCATCTATCCACCCACCCACCCATCTATCCATCCACCACCCACCCACCTGTCCATCCATCCATCCATCCATCCATCCATCCATTTATCTACCCACCTACCTATCCATCCATCCATCCATCCATCCATCCATCCATCCACCCACCCACCCATCCATCCATCTATCTATCCCATCCACCCACCTATCCATCCATCCATCCACCCATCCATCCATCCATCCATCCATCCATCCATCCATCCATCCATGCATTCATCCACCCACCCATCTATCCATCCACCCACCCACCTATCCATCCATCCATCCATCCATCCATCCATCCATCCATCTATCTATCCCATCCACCCACCTATCCATCCATCCATCCACCCACCCATCCATCCATCCATCCATCCATCCATCCATCCATCCATCCATCCATCCATTCATCCACCCACCCATCTATCCATCCACCCACCCACCTATCCATCCATCCATCCATCCATCCATCCATCCATCCATCCACCCATCTATCCATCCACCCACCCACCCACCTATCCATCCATCCATCCACTCACCCACCTATCCATCCATTCATCCATCCATCCACCCACCCATCTATCCATCCACCAGCCACCCATCTATCCATCCACCCATCCATCCATCCATCCATCCACCCACCCATCTATCCATCCACCAGCCACCCATCTATCCATCCACCCATCCATCCATCCATCCATCCATCCATCCATCCATCCATCCATCATCCTATAGTTCTTGGATCCTTTGACCCAGGTACCATTCCAGAAGCCCGGGATCATAGCAGACATTACCACCATCTCTGCTATCCCAGACTTCATCTTAAGAGAAACAGTCGATAGCTGGTAAGTAAGGGTTGGGGCGAAGGAGGAAAAAACATGGGGCTGCAGTTGACTGGTGTGGCATGGACTTCGCATTCAGAAATTGTCTCTTGAGTCAGTCTTAGGGGAGGAGCCAGGAGGGTAACCTGAGGTACTGGGAGACCACTGGGGCCCTCAGGAGGCAGGGTGAGGGAGGAGAAGGTCAGAAGAAAGGGGTGATGCAAAGCACAAATTTAGAGGAGCATCCTCCTCGGACCCTGCGTGGCTCCCTCCCCCAGGGTATTGAAATATTGCTTTCATGATGGGGCTGTATGGACCACCTGGTGCTGCTGCTCAGTGCTGGCTGCTCTTGTCTCTGCTCAGTTAGACTGTATCCAACATAAACAGGGTCTGAGTGCAGGGAGCTTTGCAGAACCCTGGTGTCCCCGGGTGCTTAGAAACGTGTTGGGCCACAGAAGGTGTTCCAGCATCTGCTGTTGTCTAGACAAGAGATAAGAGGGGCGAGCGCCCAATGTAGAAATGAAGGATCTCCCTCCCCAAAGCCCTGGCGAGGCTTCTGACAGGACAAAAGAATGGGGGTGTGATTGACATGCATACCACCCCATGCACACATGCTGGTACCAAGCTATGAACCCTGTGGAGGTGACCCCTACCTCCTCAGCCTCTTTGCATGTGGTTTGGAGCCCCTGGGGTAGACCAGAGATGGAGCATCCTGTCCTCTGAGGCTGTGGTGCGGGGTATGTGTGTGTGTGTGTAAAAGCAGATCCTGCCCACACATTTGCACACACACACACACACACACACACACACACACACACACACACACACACATCCTGTACATCCCAGCATGCACGTGTGGGCAAACAACACCTCTAGCCCAGCGGCCCCTAGACCTTAGGTCTAGGTACAGCCCCCTGCACTCAACCCTGCCAAGGACGGGGAGGTAGAGGAAGCGGCGAGGGCACCTTCCTGCCTCTGAACTTCCACCTCTGGTTTTCTGTGCCTCGCAGAGGGCACCCGGCTGTTTATCAGTTTTTGTCTTGGGGGGAAGCATGGTTCTTTCGCCTTCTCATGTTAAAACCACTTCCCCATGGGCCAGCTTCCACACTCAGCCCTCAGTGAGGCCCTGCTTGCTTACTCCATGTGCAACAGGGGCACCCATGGTGGCCAAGCTTGCTCATGCTCAGAAATCCACCTGGCTTTTGGGAGATCTTCCCCAAAAATGCCAGTCCACCCCAGACTGCAGTTTCTATTCCAGGCTTGCTGGCTTTGAGGGGGACACTTTGGAACCAGGGTCCGGGTTCAGTGCCAGCTGTGTAGGACCTGAGGCAGGTTACATGGCCTCGTCACGTTATTTCTTTTTGCAGAGCTCTGTGAATTCCCGTGAAGTCTACTGTGCAGGAAGTGTGGTCGGCAAAGACAGGCTGCCATTGTTAGGGTTTCTTGCCTCCAAGGGGACCAGTCGTGATCTGTCAGCTCTAGCCTAGCAAACTCAGCCAATAAACCTCCAAGACCCTGGGGGCTCCATGGGGGCTCTGGCACCCCATAGGTTCCTGGTGCTGCAGGAGTGGGAGCTTGGGAGGGGGACTCTCATTTTCCATCTCCAATCTTCTGTAGGACAGGAACCCTTCACAGGTCTCTCAACCCAGCCTCAGGCGGGTCCTGCTACCATGGCCCCAGCTTTCACACAGCCCCTCCAAGCCTCTGCCCTGCAGCTCTTCTGCTACCTAGAATCCTGCAGCTTTTACTCCTTGAAGCCCTGGGTCTGAGTGTGAAGGGTCTGAGAATCCCCACAGCACAGGTGATACCAGGTGACCAGACTGTGGCTGTCCCTGCCTGCTCCCTGCCCCCCCAACACCTGGGCATACTGTTTCCACCTTCTTGCCCTGGATCTTGAGAGGGTGGGTAGCTCTCTCCAAATGCAGAAGGAAGGAAGACAAGCTGCATGCTGAGTGCCCTGCCCGGAGGAAGTCAGAGCTGGGCTGTGGTAGGACAGGTCCAGGGCCTCACGCATCTCCTGCTGATGTCATGGGGAGTGCCTCCCCACCCCCGCCCCCACTGCCTGGTGGCAGGGCACCGGTGGGTAGTGGCAGGACACCAGGTGGCAGTGACTGACACTCCGGATGACCAGCAGACCCATTGTTACCCAGCCCGATCACGGCCACCCTTCCCCAAGGGCCACCCTAGGAAAGACAGATGACACCCACTGTGGGCTGGATAACCTCATAGCCACGTCTTCGTTTGAGCCTCGATGCCACCCTGTCCTTTAGAGGCGAGGAAGCCATTTCGGTGACGCTAGGGAACCTGCCTGAGATGAGGTGGCAGAGCAGGCCTACCCACCTGCCCGCTCTGCCTTGGCTCCGGCTAGCTGGAGTGTGTGGAGGGGTCGGAGAGTTCATTCATCCTGGAGAAGTCCTCAGAGGCCGCCTGTTTATTAAGAAGGAAGCAAGCGCCCCGGGCCATGCCATGGGATCCTGGCAGTACCTCGCTGGGGTGGAGAATGTTCCTTGGCAAGGGAGCCTGATGGGAGGGGCTTTGCTGGGAAAGCTCCCCCATTACTACCTCCAGGGCTGGCCTCAGAAAGCCCCGGCTGCAGCAGGGCCTGCTACCTTCCGCCCTCCACCTGACTCTTGCTATCGCCTACAGTTTTTAGTCCGGTTTGCCTTTTTCAGTGTTGGAGAGAACACACTCAGGGCCTCTCACATGCTAGGCGAGTGAGCACTGTGCCATTAAGCAATATTCCCTCACTCTTTTTTTTTTTTCTTGTTGTTGTTGTTTGTTTGTTTTCTTGATTTTTGTTGTTGGTGGTGCTTTTTCTTTTGAGGCAGGGTCTCACTGTGTAGCCCCAGCTAGCCTGGCAATTGTGATCCGGATTAGGCCGGCCTCAAACACGCAGACAGCAGGTGGCCTGTACCTCCGGAGTGCAGGGATTAAAAGCTGGGAGCCTCCATATACTGCACCCCAGCTCTTCCATATGTTTTCACTTGGGTCCAAGTTCTCCAAAGGTTGCCCAGGCCGGCCTTGAACTCACTCTCTGGCCCTGACACAGCCTGAACCTTCCATGCTCCTGCCTCAGCTTCCCAGACAGCTGGGATCACAGGCCTGTGCCACCAGGGCTGCCTACTTAGTTTGTGCATCCAGTTAATCTGCTTATTATTGATCCCCTAGCTGGAACATGACCCTCAGAGGTCCTCGTCTGTCTGGTCCCTTGCTTAGAGGAGCGCCTAGCAGGAACCCAGCTGTTCTTTCACAGGATAGATAAATGAATGAATGAAGAAAGTCGGGCCGTGGAAGAAGGCTGAGTGGGAGAAAGTTCAGTGAGAGGGCGGAGTTACTAAAGGCAAGCCAAATAGATAATTCTAGGCAGCTGAGGGGAACGAGAAGTTCTTTTAAAAAGAGAAGGAACGGGGCCACCACGACTAGTCACGTGGTCTGGCGACAGAGACCTCAAAGATGAACTGTGTCTTCTCCAGCTCCAAATTGGGCAACAGTACGTGGTGCCCCCTCAGGTGGGGGGAGGGCAAAGCTTCGGCCTCAGCAGGCTCTGGGGTGGCACGGATGCATGGATTGGAGGCAGGTTTAGGGGTGTCTTCAGCAGGAGGAACAGGCTGTACCCTCCACGAGGGTGCCACGTGGTCATGGTTAGCAGTTTGCCATCCGGTGTTGTCTCCAAAGACAGTTGTCCAACCCAGGGGGAGCAACTGGTGTGCTGCTGTTAGCAATCTCTGGTACCTGTTGTGCTCAGCGGGTGGGTAGGGAAATCACCCGGCACACCCCACAGACACCCGCCAAATGCCGGGGACCAAGATAATGGCAACCGCTGTGGAGAGGGTTGTTTCCTGAGGTGGTAGGGTGCCGGAGGCTGGGGACACTGTGTTCTGAGGTCTCACCAAACAGAGGCCTCAGTGGGGGCCTGTCCCAGCTGCAGGAGCCACCTCTCCCAGTCCTACTGCCTGGGCACAATAACAATGGCCCGGTGGCTGCGGCTGTCTCCGATGAGTCACCTTGCCCACAGTGAGCCTGGCTGCCGATGTTATCAGTAGGCCCGCTTGCTTCATTCCTGGGTGACATCACCCACCTCTGTCTTCTGCTTCTCGGTATTGTAGCCTAATAACCTGACACGTCCTGGGAGCATTGGCCAGTAAGGCTCTTGTCAGAGGCCACCAGGGGAGCTCCTGGTGTGTGTGTGTGTGTGTGTGTGTGTGTGTGTGTGTGTGTGTGTGTGTCTGTCTGTCTGTCTGTCTGTCTTTGGAGGCTCAGCTTCTTACTCCCGGTTTTGCTGTGCAAGTCCCAGTCTACCTACAGGGATATGCTACCAAGATGGAGTTAAGTGCCGTGAGCCCTTTCCCACACCGGCCCTCGCTTGCTCCCTCCCTTTCCTCAGCCAGCTATCTCCTAAGAAGGATGCCCACTTGTATTCTTGGAGAGAAGCTTTGAATCCCACACCTTGTGGCCTGGGTCTGGGCTCCCCAAGTTCTGCCTATTGCTGGCTGGGTAGCCTTGGAGCTCCTGGGATGGAGTCACTGGGCCTCCTAGCTCACCTAGGCCCGGACTGTGGCACCCGGCTGGCCTTTGTGCACTTTTGCACAATCATTCTTCTGGGACCCACTGTGGCCTCTTCTGCCCATGTGTACCTGGCAACCTCTTGAGAGCCGAGGTCAGCCCTGTGTCTCTTTCTTCCTTGGCCTTGTCATTGTTCTCAATGCTGATCTATGGTCAGTGCCATATGGAAGATGCCAGAGGATCGGTAGAGCAGGGACCAGGGTGGCCGGGAGCACATGGGGCTCCATTGCAGAGGCAGGATGGAAGGATGGATCCACACTCATCTTCCCTGTCCTTTGAGCTGGACCACAAGTGGAGGCTAGAACTTCATGAGAGGCTGCCTCCTTTGCCAGGAGGCTGCCCAAGCTTGGCAGGTCAAGGAGGCAGAGAGAACAGGCAGGGAGAGATGTCAGCCCACCAAGATGCCCTCTGGGACCCCAAGAGACAGCTCAAGTACAGGCTTTAAACAGCATCAACTTCTCCTCTAGTTGTCTGACCAAAAGAAATGGTTCCTTAGACAGAAAAAGGAAAGAAAGCCACAGAAGCAGGAGAGCCTACCACCAAGGTCACGTCTCCACCATCAGTTGAGAAACGGAGCCCAAGAGAAGCCTGGTGCACCAGAGGCCGGCCCTGGGAGCCTTCAGCTCTGCCCAGCATCCTGTCTCCCTCCTCCTGTCTCTCCTGAGGCATTGGCCTCACTCACTGTCCCCTCCCCGATGCCAGCACTGGCTTGCCACACAGAGCCACTGCTAAGCAAGCACTGTGATAATAGAGAGGTTGAGTCCTGGGCACAGGAAGAGAGTGGCAGGGAGTTTCAGAGAAGCAAGAACCTACTCCTTAGTTAAGGACAGCTGAGTAGTCCCGGTCTCAGAGCTCTTGGGTCCCCTTTCTGCCCTGAGCTGAATTCTCATTCATGCTGCCGGAGAGGTACACATCGTCGAATTTCGTCCTCACCGCTGAACTCTTCCTGTGACCTGCTTAGACCTCTGGATCCTTTTTCAGGTTCTAGAACACAGGCTAGCCAGGTCTCCTGGGGGTTCTTACTGTTGTGCTTCCTTCCTTGGTTGCAGACCCGGTTCCGATTCTGCTCAACCCTGATTGTCTTTGTTGGAGAGAGTACACCCTGGCTTTGCCTGGTCCTTTGAATTCATTTCCCTCACTTAGGAAACAAAAACAAACATTTGTTTCAGTGTGTGTGTGTGTGTGTGTGTGTGTGTGTGTGTGTGTGTGTGTGTGTGTGTGAGTGCACATGCCATGGTGGTTGTGTGGAGGTCAGGGGACAACTTGTATGAGTTGGGTCTTTTCTTCCACCGTGTGGGTTCCGGGATTTGAACTCAGGTTGCCAGGCTTGGCGGCAAGCACCTTTATTCACTATGCCACCCTCGCTAGCCCGGCCCTCCTCATCGCTGTGTTCAATGCTCACCGCGGCTTTCCAAGTCCACACATTTTATTCGAGTGTTCCAGATTAAATTTGGCAATCTCTTTCCAGCTCGTTCCTCTACTTGGATGCGAGGTCTTAGTTCAAAGTCACATTCTTCCATTACCCAAGCTAGCCGCCATCGCTCTTACCCCATCTTCCATCTGCCACATTCGATTAGCCGTACCTTTTTGAGGAGGAACAACGTGTCCCTGTGTAGTCCGGAGCTTGCCTGGAATTTACAGTCTTCATGTGTCAGCCTCCCCAGAGCTGGGGTGACAGGCCCAATTAACCATCTCTTCAGACATTTTAATTTAATACCTAGTGGCTTTGTTCTTCTTTCTCATCCCGTTTTCTTTTTTCCCTACCCTACTGGGGATTGAACCCAGGGCCCTGCACATGTTAGGCAGGTGTCTTATGAATGAGTGACACCCACAGCTCCCTTTTTGGGGTGGTGGTTTTGTTTGTTGGTTTGATTTTCTGAAGCAGGGTTTTATACAGCCCAGGCTAGCCTAGAACTCAAGATCCCCCTGCTTCAGCCTCCCGAGTGAGGAAAAAACAGGTGTTTGCTACCAGGCCCAACTCCTCTGTCCTCCCCAGGTCAGCATCTACCAAGAATGGCCAGTGAGACCTGCTTAATCTCCTGGCGTCCCTTCTGCAGGTCCATGGTGCCCACAGTCCTGGCAGCTCCTGCCTTCCTTTCTAGCTGGACTCTCTGATATTGCTGGGCACAGGCAAGCCAGGTGCACAGTGGAACTGGCTGGTGTGAACTGATTCTTGGCCTTTGTTCAGGCTGCCCAAGGCTCGCCCCCTCCAGGAGGGCCTCTGACTAGAGACAGCCAGCTGGCTTGATGGACTCCTTCCTTGGGTCTCCAGGAAGTCCTCGCCTGCCCCCTCCATCCTCAGTGACGCCCTTCTCAGCCACAAACTCAGCTAGGACCTTGGCCACAGACCCGGCTCCACTCTCTCTTCACCTAAACTGCTAGGCCCACCAAGAGTGTGGGGATCACAGGTAAGTGCCATCCGTGCAGGCCAGGTTATACTGGTTCTCTGCTGGGAACCTCAGAGCAAGCCTCCAAGGCCACTTTAACTGAGCCTTCATTTTCTCATCTGTCAAATGGGCTGGTTTAGTCACAGCTGCTTCTCAGATGGGTACCAGCCTTGGTACCCAGCCGCCACAGGGGTGCCGGTGTGAAACGGTGGTGTCCATGGATCATTGTCATCCATGTGAGGTGCTGGGGTGGAGAGTGCAGATCGGACAGTGCCCTGTCACCCTCTGCCCACTGCGCTGGTCACACCCTGCTCCGCCAGACTTGGGCCTGGGCAAGCACCTCTTCCCCTTGGCCAGCACTTCCTCTCAGGACGTGGGGTTGTCCACACCATCCTGTAGCCTGCAATGTCAGCCCGAGGACAGGGTAGGCTGTCACCGGCGTGGCCTGCCAACAAGGCCTAAAGGTTGTCCCAGCCACACGGGACTGGAGGCATGCTGGTCCAGCTGCATCTGCTGCAGGCTGTTGTATTATGCTTTTGCCAATGGGCACCGCAGTCGCTGCTGCTTCTTCGGATGAGGTGGGGAGGATGGGCGGGAAGCTGTGAGGAGGCAGACACCCTGCTGAGCGCAGGCAGGCAGGCAAGCTCCCTGGGGTGGAGATCAGGCTAGCAGCCTTGAGGCCTCACCACGTGGCCGCTGCCTCTCTCTCCCCCAGCCTGGGCTGTGTGCCTGAGCCCACAGCGCCCCCTGCTGGCAAGTTCTCTCAGAAGCTCCCTGTGGGCAGCCCCTACCCCACATTCCTCCGCTGTGACCTCCAGTAAGGGTCTCGCCCCCTGGAAGTCCACTGTGAGTCAAAAGTGCACCAAGGCAGCAGGAAGTCCAGGCTGAGGAAGGGGTGCGGGGAGCCAGGCTCCCAAGACAAAGTTCACTAGGCTTTCTGGGCCCTTGAAATCTGGGGGAAACATCAGACAGGGATAGGCTTGCCTGCCCTGGGCCTGCCCCTGGCCCTCATCAGAGACCAGGTAACCTTCAGCCCTGCCTGTACAGTCTCCTCTGGTGGCTTTATCAAGTGCCTCTGGGGAAGCTGGTAAACTCCTCCCCACCATGAACATCATTTACTGCTCTTGAGACTGACTTCCTCCACACTCTTTTCTTTCCAGGATACCTGTATCTGGACAAATAAATTTCTCCCCTCCTCCAGGAAGCCTTCCTAGATGGCCCCAGGCTTGAATGATTTCCTCTGGCTCCAGGCTTTTTTCATGACTTTGCACTCATACTCCGTTGTCCTGAGCACTTCCTTAGAAGCTGGGATCACGGGAGGCAAGGCTTATGCTGCCTCTTTTCCTGGACCAGATCATACATGTTGTTTTGTTTTGGACATGGTGTCCTGTAGCCCAGGCTGGCCTCACATTCACTATGTAACCTGGGCTAGCCTTGAACTTACTGTCTGCCTGTCTCGGCTTCACAGGTGCTGGGACTGAAGTCATTTTAAAATCAGCTGTACCCACCTGGGTGTGGTTTTGCCCCTGGGGCACATTGGCAATGTCTGTTGATAATGGGAGGTTTGGGGTGGGGGCTATCTTAAGAATAAATGTCAAGGGGACTGGAGAGATGGCTCAGTGGCTAAGAGCACTGACTGCTTTTCTAGAGGACCGGGGTCCAACTCCCAACACCCACATGGCAGCCCACAGCTGTCTGTAACTCTAGTTCCAGGGGACCCAAGACTCAGGGCAAAACGCCAACGCACATAAAATAAATAAAAAGTAAACGAACAAACAAACAAATAAACAATGCATGTTAGGGATGCATTGTCCTACAGGGTACAAAGAATGGTGCCCAGGTTATTAATGCTGATCAAAATGAATTCAGATTCGGTATTACTCTAGTGACCAAGAAGAGCGGTGGGTCCCACAGGAGAGGTGATCCGTCCGTCCACTGAGAGCACAGAGCAAGGACTCTGAGTGGGGTCTCACTGCCCCTTCTCTGTCCTTTATGTCCTGGGTGCCCCCTGAAATACTTTTCTGGTCTGATAGGGCCTGTGCAAGTGGAGGTGGGCCTGAGGCAAGGAGGAGAATCCAGGCCTGGATTAGAGTTCTTGAGGTAGTATAGCCAGCCCCTTGAGAGTGGAGTGCCTGGCCTCATCTATAAATGGGGACGGAGGGACCCCTTTCAGTCCCAATGGGCCGTCCCTGTGCGCTAAGTATTTCTGTCTGCTGATGGGCGGGGCACCGATTCTCAGTCCCACAGCCAGATGTGGGAGGTGGTTGTGACAGTAGCTGCCCTCCTGGGGGACGGCTGTCAAGAACCTTTGACAGGCACATCAAAGCTGCTTGCATGTCTCCTAGGAGCTGACTGGGTGGGTGGGACAGAGCGAGCCTGCAGCTCGGAACAGCTGTTGGCCAGGCCCCAGGGCAGCAGTGGAGGCCGCAGAAGGCGTCCCCTTTAGCTGGGGTTAGGAATGTCCCAGAGGCTAGTTACCCAGACACAGCCTTCCTCTGCACAATTCTAGGTGGGTTTGGGCAATCCAGGGTTCTTGGTGCCCACGTGGAGGCCTCTGTCTCCTGTGGAGAATTTATCTGGGCCTAGCTCCCATTCTCTGGGGATGGGGCTCCAAAGGAGGGGCAGGGAGGTGAGGGCTCTGAGAGGCTCTCTTACCTTCTCAAACCATGGAGAGCGAAGCATCTCTCTGTGGAGGGGTCTCCCACCTGCCTTTCCTTTCAAAGGGCAGTCTCCAAGTCCACACCCAGGGCCCACACCTGACTATGCAAAGGATTGGTAGGGCTTTGAGAACAGGACTTCAAACTCCCTGACACACCACTATTCCTACATTCTCCGCAGCTAAGCTCCACCCACATCATCTCCTGAGGGCTAGGAGCATATGCATAACGTGCGGCATGGGAACAGGCCCAATATCCTTGGATCTTCCCCTACGGCATTGTGGGTCAGGGTATGTTCTGGAGTCAGCCCTGGAGCCGGATGCTGCAATATACAGGAAACAATAACTTTAATTTCCCCGGAGCCTTGGTTTGCTCATCCATAAATGGGTTTAGTGACACTTCTTCCTACACTTTCTAGGTTGTTGGGAGAGTTGGAGGGAAGGTAATAGAAGGGTTTACCAGAGTTCCTTGTGTGTATGTAGCTGGTGTTAATATTCTGACCTGCCCCTTGGAAACCAATGTTAATATTCTGATCTGCCCCTTGAAATCCCACCCCTTGGTGCCACCCTGCGTCCTGACATAAAAGCCTCATTCTAGGAAAACATTCCTCCCCTTCCTCTCTCTCTTTCTCTCTCTCTCTTCTGCTTTCCTCCCATGAGGTATGCACCCTTGACCTCTCTCTCTTTCTCTTTGTCTCTTTCCTATCTTTCTCTTCATATCTCTATTATAATAGACTCTCTACGTGGATGCAGTGTCTGGGTTGTGAATTACTGGCTGCCGCTGCTGCTGCCATGCCCACAGGGTGTGCATCTGCCAAGCCCGCCGCTGCATCTGCCCAGCATGTTTCCCTGCATGCGAGGGATACCATTGGGGTCCCCCCACTCCCACGCAATAATTCATAACATTGGCGCCCAACATGGGGCTGTTAAACGGATACCCTAGTCATCAAACATTGTCAGATCTGAGAAGGATAAATTTAAGAAGAAGTGAGAGAGCTTTCCAGCACCTAGGAGAAGGGGACTTGTGAATTTTGTATAGAGAACTGAGAAGGCAGCTGAAGCAAAGCCTGGTCATCAAATGGAATCAGAGATCTGAGAAGGATAAATCATACCTGACTGAGTGCAGACCAAGCAGCTTTCAAATCTGTTAAAAATGGCAGGGACCAGTCCATACCCAGTTAGCTATACCCAGTTCTCCGTATTATTGGCAGAAGTATCAGAACAGCATCATTCTTCAGCCCATCAGGACCATGAGGTGGGAGTTTTCCCATAGAAGAGGGACATAAAGAAGGCTGATCTTATCTTGTCTAGGCAAAATGGGGTGCAATCAAGTCCCTGATGTCCTGCTGTTTGCTGTTTGTCTGGGTCGGGTCCTGGAGGCAGGTGTTGTATTTGGGCAACTTGCCCAGAGGTCAGTGTTGCCAGATAGAGACATCTTCTTTGGAGACCTTGGGATCTGGGAGTCTCTGTCTGATATAATAAACATTTTTTTTTTTTTTTGGTTTTTCGAGACAGGGTTTCTCTGTGTAGCTTTGCGCCTTTTCTGGAACTCACTTGGTAGTCCAGGCTGGCCTCAAACTCACAGAGATCCGCCTGCCTCTGCCTCCCGAGTGCTGGGATTAAAGGCGTGCGCCACCACCGCCCGGCTACATTTTTATTAACATTTTAAATGTCATATTCTGCATATCTCTGAGCATTTGAGGACTTCCTGTCTATTAGGTATGAATGGCTGACTATTAGCTAGTATTCCCTAAGTCTCTTATATCTTAGCAGCTTCCATAAGACTAGGATTTCTCTCTTCTGAGAAGGCAAAGAAGAGTGACAGGGGAAAGATCCCAAGGCTGAATGAGAACAGGAAAAAAGGGGCTTGTGAGTCAGGGTGCAATCCAACTCTGAGAAAAGGACCCTCTTGGTGGACCAGAAACTCCATCCTGATTGATTCATATAGAAATAATAAATTTCTTAAGGTCATACAATACCTCCCTGGTTCTGCATAAAGAGGGTCAAGTCTCTTATTGCAGAACCATTTTAATTAACAAACATCAATGGGCATAAGACAGCCAGTCAGTCCTCTATGCCAGAGGGTTGCCTTTTGACCCAGTATTTCAGCCTATTCTGGACAGGGAACATGGGACAATGTATTCTCTTCTGGAACAGCTTCGAGTTGGCATTGGGCATTGTTGTCAGGGCCCCAAAAAGGCTGAAAGGCAGTCAAAGGCTGGGCAATGGGGCATTTGTCAGAAGCATGTGGTTATCTGACCTGGCTGTAGAGGCAGGGAACATTTAATGTATTTATTATATTTATATAATAAATATAATAAAGAGACATGTCAGCTCCTGGCAGCATCCTATGTGCCCGCCAAGAAGACAGATGGCCAAAAAACAACTTCCATTCAGAAGCTCATGGCAAGGCTGGCCACATAGTAAAAAGCTGAGATCCTGTCCAGACTGTGAATAAGTGGAACAATGGAGGACCGATTGCCCCATACTGCAAAGTCAAGGTGGGTCAATTTCCCCAAATTTCTACTCCACAGAAAAAAATCTGTTATATCTTCTGGGCCTATCAGCTAAAGAAGTGCTACCTTTGGGGCCTCTGTCCTCCCAGCGACCATGGAGAGATTTGGGATTGCTGCCTAGGTAGCTGGAAAGCTGTCTCACTTCTTAAATTTATCCTTCTCAGATCTGATGATGTTTGATGACTAGGGTATCAGTTTAACAGCCCCACATGGGGCTCCAATGTTATGAATTATTGTGCAGGATTGGGGAGGGGAGCCCTGAGGGTATCTCGTGCATGCAGGGAAACATGCTGGGCAGATGCATTGGTGGGCTGGGCAGATGTATGCCATGCAGGCATGGTGGCGGCATGTGGTGGTGGTGGCCAGTAATTCACAACCCAGACACTGCATCCACATGGAGAGTTTATTATAATAGAGAGACGAAGAGAAAGATAGGAGAGAGAGAGGGGGGGGGGGTTGAGGGTGTGTACCTCATGGGAGGAAAGAAGAAGAGAGAGAGAGGAAGGAGAGGAGTTTTTTCTTAGAATGAGGCTTTTATGTCAGGATGCAGGGTGGCGCCAAGGGGTGGGATATTAACATCTGGTGCTCCATAAATGCTGGTAAATGTAGATTTTGCTGCTAGCAGTGGCTATGACTATTAATATAATCTTCACAGTTGCCATTTTCATTCCTAGGATGAAGTTTTAAGGCAGTCTATTGCTTTAGCTCAGAGTGAAGACAAGAATCTTTCTCTGGGAGCCTTGGAGTGTGGCAGTTGGGGGAAATGGGCCTCCCCAAATCCTTCAGACATTTTGGGTTCATGACAACTACAAGCAGGTGTCTGAGGATGCAGCTAGGATTGACTGGGTTCCTGTCATCTTCGGGGACTGTGTGTATGTCAGTGTGTGCAGTTAAGTGACTGTAGTTTGTGATCTGTTTGAGTGTGTGTGTGTGTGTGTGTGTGTGTGTGTGTGTGTGTGTGTGTGTGTGTATGAGTGAGTGACAGAGAGAGAGAGAGGGAGGGAGACATGTGTGGGAGATGTGTACATGCCAGGAGTGGGCCGTGTGGGCCTAGGTCTCACCCTCAGGGAATGGTTATAAGTCTGCCCCTGAGACTCTGATGGCCTCACTCTCCTTCAATGAGGATGTCTCCACATGTGCTGTGTGTATGGCTGGGGACCTAGCCATTGGGTCCTTTCTGACAGAATCCTTGCAGGTCTTGTGGGAATGTCAATGGAGTGAATGACTGTGGACTAGAGTGCACAGAGGCCTTACAAGCCTGTCCACCCAAGAAACACTAGGCTTAGAGGCTGTACTGGCTTTGAAAGCACCCTTTTCTTCTCTTTTTCTTGCTCTTTTTTTCTTTTTCTTTTCTTTTCTTTTTTTTAAAGACAGGGTTTCTCTGTGTAGCCCTGGCTGTCATGGAACTCACTCCATAGACCAGGTTGGCCTGACACTCTGCTGGGATTAAAGGAGTGTTCCTCCACACCTGACTGGCATTTTGTTTTAAGAAAAAGCAGCTGGCTTCTTAAGCATCTACACTTTGTGCATCTTTATACCCCATGAAAAGTATATGGGATGTTCCAGTTACTTTACATGACACTCTGTGCATCTTTATACCCCATGAAAAGTATATGGGATGTTCCAGTTACTCTACATGACACTCTGTGCATCTTTTGTTTTTGTTTTTGTTTTTGTTTTTTCAAGTCAGGGTTTCTCTGTGTAGCTTTGCGCCTTTCCTGGAACTTACTTGGTAGTCCAGGCTGGCCTCGAACTCACAGAGATCCGCCTGGCTCTGCCTCCCGAGTGCTGGGATTAAAGGCGTGCGCCACCACCGCCCGGCACTCTGTGCATCTTTATACCCCATGAAAAGTATATGGGATGTCCCAGTTACTCTACATGACTCTGTGCATCTTTATACCCCATGAAAAGTATATAGGATGTCCCAGTTACTCTACATGCTTGTCTGCACTTACTATTGCCAATGTTTTTGAGTTTGGCTGTTCTAAATTTTTCCATATGCTTGCCTGCCTCAGTGGCTTCAGACAGACACCACATGATTCTTTTTTTTTCAGTATAGACATGTCTTGAATATTACACGGGAGATATTTACATTAAAAATTATTTATTATTTGCTGCAAATCTATACAACTGGGGTGCTCTATGTTTCTGCTTAATCCAGACAATATTCCTCACAGCTTCCCCCACACCTAAGTGAGGTAAGGGGCTCAAGCTGTGTTCCACCCAGAGACAGCCCAACCCAGATCACCCCCCAGGCAACTTGTCCTAGTTGCCTGTGTCTCCTGAGGCTCAGGCTGGGCGTGGCTCACCCTGAGGCCCACAGCCTCTACTTGGTAGATTCATGTAATCTAACTCCGAGAATGCAACAGTGGTCTGGGTAGCTCCCGGAAGCTCTCAAGCAGCCTGGCCCGGTTTGCAAATACCAAGAGACAATACTGTTGCTAGTGAATCGAATGCACATTTGTGCCAAGGCAGTGTTACATAAGAGTTCTCGGCTCTCAAGGCTTGTCGTCCATCAAGAGAACCCCAGAAATGCAAAGCTAGCAGAGGACGCTTCTGGGGTGAGGTGTGGCTTTTCACGCTGAGTGTGAGAATCCTAGAACTTGACCTCTGTGTACCCTGGACCCTTAGGGATCTGGGCAAAGTGTGGGTCCTTCTCCAAGTAAAGTTTCAAACACGTAGGACTCAATCAGGACTGTGAAAGCGGCCAACAGCAACAAAACCCAGACCTCTGACCGGGGAGCCAGCTCTGAGGGGAGTGGAGGTACTTCTTAAAAACGTGTATCTTTGGTTTTATTTCGTGTGTATGGGTGTTTTTCCTGCACATGTGTCTACATACTACACGCATGCAGTGTCTGTGGAGCCGAGAAGAGGCCACGGAATCGAATCCCCTGGGACTGGCATTGCAGGTGTTTGTGAGCCCCCGTGTGGGTGCTGGGAATTGAACCCATGTCCTCTGCAAGAGCAGCCTGCTGAAATATGGAGGGGAGCAAAGGGTGGCCTGAGGGCGTGGACCAGTGTGTGGTGCTGGAGGGACCTGGTCCGCCGTCCTCCCCAGCACTGGCTAACCTGCTGTAGTGGGCTCTGAGCTAAGCTGTGCCTTTCAAGGTCCTGCAGTGTGGAGAGTAGGTCAGACTCCTCGGTCTCCCGTAGCAACCTGCTCAGCATCCCTAAGGCTGGGACCCGCGGTATGGAAAGAGGAGGCAGGAGTGAGGGCCTCTTGAAGTGTGCCAAACACCCTCTCACCCCTCACCCCCACCTCCCACCTTGCCACCCCTTCTGAAAGTGAGGGAGAAGGAGGCAGGGCGGCGGAACTGGGTTTGCCCCAAAGGGTAGGCGTAGACAGAATGAGCTGTACTGAGGAGGAAGCAATGGGGAAGTTTCTGGAAATCTGCGTCTCTTGCCTCTTTCCTGAACTTCCTCTTCCTTTTGCCTCCTCCCACCAGGAAGCAGAATCCAATTTCCTCTCTCTCTCTCTCTCTCTCTCTCTCTCTCTCTCTCTCTCTCTCTCTCTCCTCTCTCTCTCTCTCCCTCTCTCTCAGCAAGACTCAGAACTTTTAATCTCTAGTCATTCTCCCACAAGTGCATACAAGTAGCAACATTTTTCTTTGGAGAGTTATTCTGAGGGCTAGTGAGAGAGCCCAGAACATCAAGTCCTTGCTGCCTAATGACACAAGCCGGATGACCTGAGTTCAGTCCCTGGAACCCATGTACAGCCAGAGCTAGAGAACTGATGCTGACCTCTGACCTCAACATACATGATGTGCCATGGCCTAAGCCACACTCCCACCACACACACACACACACACACACACACACACACACACACACACACACACCTAGAAACAACAATAGTAATACAATTAAATTAAGCTGCTTATGGTGACACACACCTTTAATCCCAGCACTCAGGGAGCAGAGGCAGGTGGATCTCTGAGTTTGAGGCCAGCCTGGTTTACAGCGTGAGTTCCAGGACAGACAGAGAAACTCGGTCCCAAAAACCAAAACCAAAACAACAACAATAACAAAACTGTGTGGGTCCCCATCAGAACATGTCAGAAATTCATAAGGGTGTACTTGATGCATGAGTGATATAGACATTCACTAGGATTCCAGATCCTTGGGGAACAGGAGGAAGGATGGAGTCCCTTGTATCTTGGGGTAGATGGCTGTATTGGGCCCCCAATCGGTGAACCACACCGATTGATACAAATGTCTTGTATAGTTCTATTCCTCTGTGATTGTGGAAATGTGACTTGTTTTTAATAACATGACATCAGGGCTGGGCGGTGCTGACGCACACCTTTGATCCCAGCACTCCGGAGGCAGAGGCAGGCAGATCTCTGTGAGTTCAAGGCCAGCCTGGTCTACAGAACGAGTTCCAGGACAGCCAGAGCTACACAGAGAAACCTTGTCTTGAAAAAACCAACCCCTCCTCCAAAACAAAACAACACAAGACATCAGCAAACTGCGGCTGAGCATAGTTCTGATGAGCCTCCTTGCCTCTGCTCATTCCTCCTGGAACATTCTCACGGAAGACAGGCACCGATCTGAAAAGAGACAGAGGTGTAGATTCATGATCACCCGGCATATAGTATGGACGAGTGACTTTTGTGGACTTTTCAAGCTAACTCGACTGAATGAGGGAACTACTTGAAGTCGCCTGAAACAGAAGAGGCACCAAGCTGAGCCCTTCCCAAATTATTGACCTATAAAATCATAAGCAAATAAAGCTTTGTTGTTTTAAGCCATTAGGTTTAGGAGTGGTTTGTTTTAGAGCAGTAAGAACCAAGAGTCTTGTCGTAGATGTGTGATAAATGCGTTTGGAATGAGCGAGTGACTAACCGTGACCACGCCAGGGCTGTTGTTCATTTGTACACTGGCCTTGGATACTGATTAAGCTTTGATCACATCTACTCTCTTATATGATTCCCGTGATGCTCAATTTTATGTGTCAACTTGACTGGGTCACTGGGTACGCAGATATTTGGTCAAATATCTTGGCTGTTTCTATAAAGGTGTTTTTAAGAGGATTAGCATTTAAACCTTTACAAGCAGATTACTCTGCAAAATGTGGGTGGGGCTTATCCAATCAGTGGGACACTGAAGAGAACTAAAGGTTAACCCTGAATAAGAGAATTCCCCCGTCTGACAGCCTTTGGATTGACAGCTCTTCCTGATTCCGAGGCAGCCTGCTACTTTATACCAAAACTGAGATATTAGCCCTGCAGATTTGAGACATGTCAGCCTCCATAACTGCTATCAAAACAGTCTGATTCTCTCTCTCTGTCTCTGTGTCTGTCTGTCTGTCACACACACACACACACACACACACACACACACACACACACACACACACACACCCCTCCATCCGTAGGCTGACAGGACCTGGTAGCTCAATGCTGCTGACCAGTATCAACGGAGAGTATCATCCTTTTTGCTTCCTAACTGCTCGGCCTGTGGGAGGAGGCAGGAACTGAAGAAGTTGGAGCCTTCTGTGAGGATGCCTTGGAGGCTGTATCCTTGTCCCAGCCCCTTCCTCTCTGGCTTTCTTTGATGCCTAGCTGCCATGAGGTAAACAGCTGTCCTCCATCATATCTCTGCCTTGTCATAGACGTAAAAGCAATGGAGCCACCAGCCCCTCCCATGCAGAGCCCGCCCCCCCTCCCATAGGGGACTAGCTGTGGTGGCCAGAACAAACCAATTCCAAACCTGGAGTGCAATTTCTACTGAACGCATATTGCTTTTGCGCCACTGTTGAAAATCATCAGGGTTGAAAAATCACAGCCAAAAATTGTCTGTGATGTGAGCTCCTCAACAATGTGTGGGGACTCTTGGTCTTCAGATACCTGCATTCATTCATTGTCTGAGTTCTGCTGTGTGGTGGACACAGAATAAGACTCCTGACATCAGTGTGAACGGAATGGATACAGGTCCGGTCTTGCGAGGGAGATGCTTCCTCATGGCATCTTACAATTATGTAAGCAAGCATAGCAGAATGCCACCTAGTTCAGAAGGTCAGGAAAAGTTCTTGTAGAAGTGCCAGACTTGAAGGATGATTAGGAATAAACCAGTGAAGCGGGGAGGCTAGGGGGCTCTGCCAGGGAGGGGCTGGTGGCTCCATTGCTTTTATGTCTATGACAAGGCAGAGATATGATGGAGGCAGGATTCAGGTACCCCAGGCTCTGACCTTGTAGCTCTGGTATCGCTGAGTCCTGGAACCAGGAAGGACAAGTGGAGGAACAATTTTGTATATTCCCTCTCCTCCTCCTTAGTCGATATTTCTCGAGAGTTCTGAGTTTTCTGTCTCATGCTGAGAGTTAACTGCTTTTACACTTTCCTGAAAGACTTTATCTCTTCTAGGTTTCAAGGTCTCTCAGGCAGCTAGCTCTTAAAAGGATATAATCTTCGGAACCGAATAGATTTGAGCAGGCAACATAGTTTTCACCCTTCCCGGCTTGCGTTGCACCTGGCCTAACTGCTCGTGACTCAGTTTGCTCTCTGCAAAATGAATACAAGCATAGTATTGGGCTAAGAGCTCGCTTGTGAAGACTAACCGGGGACCGTGACATAGTTAGTGTCCAGGCCCACAGTAAAATGAGGGTGCTTATTACCCTCAGGACAACCCAAAGTGAGGTGGAAGCTCAGAGCTGGGTGTGGACCCATAGTGGGGGGGTGGGGGGATGGGGGTGGGGGTGACACCCCGGGTCTCCGTTGTGTGTCCTCTTCTCTCAGCCACTTCACCAGAGCAAAGGGCTCTCCCTGGGCCTTTCAGGGAGTCAGTTCATGAATGATGCCTCTGCAGGAGCCAGGCGCCCGCGGCTCCACCCTTGCCTCATGCCAGGGTACTGAAGCTAGACCATGCTCGGTGGCTACAACCTCCAGCTGCCTCCTGCTGCTTGAGTTTTATCAAAAGCTCAGTTGAGGGAAATAAAGTTCAAGGGGGGGGTCACTTAAAGGGCACACATTCCATCCATTCTTCCAGATACTTATCCCCAGCTAGTGAGAGGATCTGGAAATGGAGCGGTGGTTCTTGGTCGTCACAGAATCTTTATTTTTATCCGCCTCTCCCTTGTGACTTGGGAAGAGGAGTTTCCCAGTGGTGTGCACTTTGGGACGTTGTTGTCCAGCTGGTCCCTTCCTCAGACCATGAGCAGCAGAAGACATTTTTAGGCTCTGGCTTCCAGCAAAAAGCTGAATCTGCTGACGAACTGGGGGCAGGGAATTCTGACGTGTGGACCCCGAGACTTGTATGCCAGATGCCCAACTTTTTCTTCATCTGGGTTGCTAGAAAACTACAGGCGAATTTAAGGTCAACCTTAAGACTCTTGGAGGACCTCGTGGGCTGTCATTTGAGAGAGTTGGCTTCTTTCCAGATCCTGGGCCAGATACATACACCGTTATAGTGATGGTTTCATGTGTATGTTGTTTTGGGGTCCAGTGAGGCCAGAGTGGGGTGGGGGGAGTCAGTAAACAATAATTGGTATCCCCGAGAAGCTTAGTCAGGGCGGAGTGTTGGCCTGGGTGCGTGGGAGAACAGGGGACAAATGTCCTTTTCTCAACCACTGCGGTGGTAATGAAGGGTTTGACTTCTCTGGAGCAGGGGGGTCTCTAATGAGAGGAGAATTTTCCATGGATTAGAAAACAGCAGGACAGCTGTTGCTCAACTTGAACTTCTCCCTGTGGCCCCCAGGCTGTCTGGTATTTTTGTCGCGTTGTGAAACACAGAAACTTGCAGCATCTCTTTCTCTTCCTCTTCCTCTGGCCCGTCACTGTCGCCCACCCTTCTCCTCCCCGACTGCACCTCACTCGGCTCCTGACCTCCATCTGGCTGCAGAGGCAGCTGCCGAGCTGCAACCTAAAACCGTTCCTCCCTCTCGGGGTGAGACGGGGGGTCCCTCTGGCCTGAGGCCCCAGATGGATGCTGGAGGACACAGAAGAAGGAGTGGAGACGGGAAGCCACAGATCCAAGGACAGCACTCACACACACACTGTGGGCTGCTTACGGAGCTGTCACTGTTGGGCTTGCCTTTTATTTATTTAAATTAATTCTGTGTCTTGGCTCCTTGATGTACTTTTATCAGTCTCCAGGCGAGACTGTGTCTTTTTAAAAATGACATTTGGCCGGGTGTGGTGGCGCACGCCTTTAATCCCAGCAGCTCGGAGGCAGAGGCAGACGGATCTCTGAGTTTGAGACCAGCCTGGTCAGCATAGCAAGTTCCAGGAAAGTCAGGGATACGTAGAGAGACCCTGTCCAAAAACAAAGCAAAAACAAAACCAAAACAACAACAACAAAAAAGTTTATTTTGTATGTCTAGGCACATGATGCAAAGGTGTGTGTGTGTGTGTGTGTGTGTGTGTGTGCGCACACGCGCGCGCGCGCGCGCGTGTGTACATGTGTGTGCGTGCGCGTGCACGTGCGTGTGTGCGTGCGTGCGTGTATGTGTGTGTGTGTGTGTGTGTGTGTGTGTGTGTGTGTGTGTGTGTGTGTGTGTAGGTCAGAGGACAACTTTTGGGAGCCAGTTCTCTCCTTCTGTCCTGTGGGTTTGAACTCAGGTCATCAGGCTTGGCACCAAGTACCTTAACCTGCTGAGTCATCTTACTAGTCCCAACTTTTTATTTTTTTTTTTTAATTTTGTAATTGTCTGACCTGGTACAGTACCTGTTTGTTTATCCGTGTATCCAGGCCACAGTCTCTCCACTTTGCACAGCTGATAGTTCCAGCCTGCTGGTTTGGAGCTGTCCCGTGCAGCGTGAGATGTTAAACAGTCTTCCCCAGTCTCTCTCACTATGGGAGAAGCCCAACCCCCATGGAGACCGCTAGAAATGTATGCTGACATTGCCAAGTGTCCTCTGAGGCGGGGAGACAAAAGCCCCCTAGACTCCGATCCAGCATCCCCGATGTCCCCATTCCTCACTGCTCTCACTCACCGATGGAGGCCTCTGGGTGAGCTTACTCCATATCCCCCGAGTTGCACACATCCCTCTAGCTCTGATAACCGCCTGCTCACACCCTTTGCTCAGTTCCCCTTCTGTCTCCCTCTCTGAGGATGAAACTTAGGCCCTCATGCATGCATGCATGCTCATCAAATGCTCTGTCCCTGACCTCCCCATAGGTTTTCTCTCGCGGCTGTATTTTCTTTCGGGTTGCAAAGGGCGGCCCTGGAACAGGGGTGATGAGTGCCGCATTCCGGGGGCGGGTCTGCTGCGGTCTTCCCCCTTAGGTGTATTTGACGCACTGTATAGGCGAGGGAACAGGTGCGGAGCTGGCTGGCAGCAGAGTCCACGGCCCGCCTTTCCTGCTAGTACGTCTTTGCAGAAGGCAGATGAAGTATGGGAGAGCTGTCTCCATCAGGGAGGGTCGCAGGGCTCAGCCACAGCTGCGTTTGGGTCCCCTGATAAGATGCCCAGTGTCTCCAGAATCTGATTTAACATTCCCTTTGGCCTTGGGATGGCCAAGTTATTTTGCTTCACTGCAAGAGACCATGGTTCTGGTGTACTGAGGAGAGGTGGTGGTGGTGGTTGGGGTTGGCAGCATCTCTGTATGTATGTATACGGGGGCTCTTGGCTCAGGGCTTTCTGGCTCAGAGGTGGCACTTGTCTGCTTTAGATTTTCTGTCCTGGACCCTGTGGGGGGTGTTGTGTCCTGTGCTCTGTGGCCCGCTAGCAGAGTGCTTTTTTTTTTCCCCTGGCCTGCGGAATGATTGATGGAGGAGAGCCAGTGGGGTAGGACGGAGAGGCTTTGTTGGCCGAATGCTATTCCCATGACTCTCCGACTTCAGCCCTTCTCCTTCCTCTGGTCTTTATCTCCTTCACGCACTTTGGCCCGCTTTGGTTTCCCTTCTCTATTTTTCCTTTCTCAATCTGGACAAAGCCCTCCCCGCTGACCACAGCCTGGAGGCTGGCGTTGTACGATGTCCTTAGTGCAGGGCCTCTGGGGCCTCCATGGCTGGGGCACAAATACATGGCCCGCACCCACCTCATCGCTCATGACACACACTTGTACTAGGGCTCTTTCCACAGCCCCAGACTCCTGCTCAGCAGAGGAGGTGGATGGATGTGTCGCCTTGGCCCGACAGCACTGTCTTAGCCTCTGGGTGCCCTTCTGCTGTGGCCCTTCACCCCTGACTGCTCAGTCGGAGTAACCTGGTCACTTCTCAGATAGACTGACTTCTTTGATGTGAAGTGGACCTAAGGACAGGCCAGGGATGCTTATAAAATCTCCCCAGGGGGCTGGAGAGATGGCTCAGGGGTTAGGAGCACCGGCTGCTCTTCCAGAGGACCTGGATTCAATTCCCAGCATCCACGTGGCAGCTCACAACTGTCTGTAACTCCAGTTCCAGGAGATCTGACACCTTCACACCAATGTGCATAAAATAAAGTTAAATAAATTATATGTGTGTGTGTGTGTGTGTGTGTCTGTCTGTCTGTCTGTCTATCTATCTGTCTCCCCAGGAGGAGTCTCCCCAGGAGGAGTTGCCCCTGACTCTGTGGACAGGATTGAGAGGACTGCTTTCCTGAGGGAAGAGTGTCATCACAGAAAGAACACTGGGTCCCACACAGGAGCCCTGGGCTGGAATGGTGATTACTCTAAGGTAGTGGAGTATCCCTGGCTCAATGGAGTATCCCCGGCCAAGTCCGTTTCTCCAGTCATTGGACAAGAGCACCCTGGGGAGAAATGGCTGAGTAAGGGAACCAGGGATTGGGTCAGGCAAATCTACTAAACTAGCCCTTCATTCCAGAAATGAGGGGGCTTTGGCACTGGGGCAGGGGCAGGCAGAATCCAACCAGATCAACCTTTGGGATGCTTTCCTATACAACCCGGTCATTCTGGACCCTCAATGAGTTTTCTGCAAGATCCTGCCCCTCTCTGGATTCAGTGAATTGTCTGTAAATTTCAGACAAGGTGGGCAGAGGGTAGGGGGACTGTGTGCGCCTCTCTCCACTTTTGGAGGGCATAGTTTCTTCCAGAGCCTAGGTGGGAAATGGTGGTTGGAGCTGGAGGGTGTTGGCTTCAGCCAAACTTTGCACCATAACCTTTGCCGAGCTGCTGACCTTCTGCAGCCATTTTGCAGGCCTTTGGGCAGAAAGGGGAAGTTTTGGCTGTATTTAGAAAGCCCTTCACAGACAGGAATGGCAGGGGGTGGGGCAGGGTGGAGAAGTGGAGTGGGGTAGGGGGTGGAGGGGTGGGGGTGGGGTGAAGGGTGGAGGGGGTGGAGGTGAGGGTGAGGGAGGCCTCAGCTAGAGGAGCTGGGGGAGGAAGGCAGGCAGGCAGTCATCCAGAAGAGATCCAGCAGGGGCCTGAAGACAGAGGTTTGATTTGGATCCATGCTTTGTCCCTTGGAACTAGAGGATGGGGGGGATGGGGCAGAACAAGAGCAGGGAGGGAGAGAGAAATGGGCAACGGGAGGAGAGAGAGAGTGCTCAGGCAGGATGCCTGGCTTTTTGAATGCCGGAAGGAAAGGCTGAACGTGCTGGGCACATGCCAAGTCACCTCAGAGGCCCAAGTGATGGCTGCCCCAGGGGACAGAAAGGTAGGACAGAGGCTGGGAAGGAGGTACCCAGCCCCCAATAGGAGGTCAAAGGAACAATCAAGTCACCGTAATAAGATACCCTAAACTGGGTGGTTGATTGACAGCAGACATTCCCTGCTCACGTGCTGGAGCCTGGCAGTGATGGCTGGGGATGGACTTACGTCAACCTGCAACACTCTTCCAGAAGGTCTTGCCCCCACCAGAAATGTACTTGAGCAGAGCTGCTCTTCCAGAGGGGTTCCTATGCCCAGGGCCAGGAGCAGACTCCATCCCAACATGGGGGCATGGTGTGCCAGCCCCAGAAACCATGTCATGGTCTTTCTCTAAGCCATAGCAGAAGGACCTGTTCTGAGGATGTACGTCTTCACTGGTGCTGACTCTACTCTACCACTGACCATCCGAGGTCAAACAGCCAGCGCGGTGTGCCCTGGTGAGGACAGCTGCTCACCGCAACCCCACTCAGGACTCCACTTGAGTGCCAGTGTGTGTTAGCTGCTGTGAGAAGTGCCATAGGTTAGACAACGGAGTTCCTTTCCTCACGGAACTGGAGTCTAGTGGGACTCATTGTGGGCCAGTGTTTCTCCCAAGCTGTGAGGGTGGCCAGGGGAAAGTGGGAGGGAGCAAGACTTCTATCTTTCATCTCCTTGAGGAGACAATAATCAAACACTTGAAACGTTCAGAGAGTGAGGCAAGGATTAAGAAGTGCACTGTTGGCCGGGCGGTGGTGGCGCACGCCTTTAATCCCAGCACTCGGGAGGCAGAGCCAGGCGGATCTCTGTGAGTTCGAGGCCAGCCTGGGCTACCAAGTGAGTTCCAGGACAGGCGCAAAGCTACACAGAGAAACCGTGTCTCGAAAAACCAAAAAAAAAAAAAAAAAAAAAAAAAAAAGAAGTGCACTGTTGAGAGCTAAGAACCTGTTGGTCCAGGCTAGGTGGCCCCGGTAACGGGCCTGGCTGCTCGTTCACTAACTAGCCTTGACTGAAGAAAAGACCCACCAGCTCTGGCATGAGTGTGTAGGACAGTAAAAATCTATGTGGGCTCTACTATCTTTCCTTTATTTATTTAGTTATTTTTTCGAGACAGGGTTTCTCAGTGTAGTTTTGGTGCCTGTCCTGGATCTCGCTCTGTAGACCAGGCTGGTCTCGAACTCACAGAGATCCGCCTGGCTCTGCCTCCCGGGTGCTGGGGTTAAAGGCATGCGCCACCACCAACCGGCCTTTCCTTTATGTTTCAGAAAAGTTCTCTTGTAGCTCAGGCTCTAACTTGCTATGTAGCCAAGGCTGACCTTTCATTTCTGATCCTTCTGCCTCCACGCCCCGAGTCCTGGGATTATAGGTCTACACTACCACACTTGTTTTTGTTTTGTTTTATCTCCTGTTTGTCTTGATTCAGTCTTCCCATTGATCATTTCTCTCTCCTTCCTTCTCCCTCAGCACTGGAATCCGTCCATGGGCCAATGACTGGATTCGGGTTTGGGGGATGTTGAGCATTCACAAAGCACAAGGTTAGCTGAATTCAGAGACCAGTAACACACGACTTGCCCTTGAGGATCATCAGACCGATTTGGGGTTCACAAAATGCTTTAATGGAGGACAGTAGGGGGGGGTGTTTTCTGAGTGGGAATGTGTTAGGGGATGTGGTTGCAGGCAACAGGGAAGTGGGTACCATGCCTGGGTGTGGGAATGCTGACGCTGTGGTGTGCGTGTGCCCAGCTGCTGCAGAAGACTGGGAGGCTAGCAGAAAGGCTGGCATCGCTGCATAGACTTTCCCCCAGAGTCACCCATTGTTTACGTTTCTGAAACCATCTGAGAAAAAAGTTAGACACCTCGACCTTTTCCTTTTAATAACTTCGGGGGGGGGAGAGATAATTTCAAGGACATTCTTTAACATTGCTTGCTTCCCTTTCAGCTAAGCCTTCCTCCAGACCCAGGTGGGTTGTTCTAGCTTGTAAATAAAGCTTATTTTGCGGGACTCAGCTCGACTACCCATTTGTATGACGCTGTGCTGGTGTGCCGGACCCTGGGGTCTGCCTAGGTCCCCAGTCTTCTCAAAACTGTGTTGGCCTCCAGAGCCGCGCTTAAGTTGGCTTTTCTGGCTAGTCTGCTCCCTTAGAGGCCTGGCGGGGCCTCGGCTGAACTCTGTTTCACTTTTTCTTCCACTTTGTTCTAGAATTTTCTGTGCATTTTCCCACCCACAGATGTGACTTGTCATATGATATGGCCTTTCCAGTGTCCGACATGGTATGTTGACTACAGAGGGAGTTTGGTCAGGCACCCTCCTCCGTGCCTTGGAGGCCAGAATGGGCCCCTCGGCAAACAAGGAAGGCTTCCCGGCTCCATTTTGCCAGGAGGATTGGGGCTCTGTGGTGGTCTGGCTCGTTGTCCTGTGGTCCTGCTCAAGCCTGGAAGTCTTAGGCCAAGGGAACATGTTCCAAAGCACAGCTGAGGGACAGAACGTCTCAGGGAGATGGGCTGGTCTGGGCAGGCAGGGTTTTGGAAAACCCCCTGCTTGTTCTGAGAGGTATTCAGAACGCTGAGGTTTTGGAAAGCCATGGTGCTGCTCTGGGGAGGAGGTATGAACTGGTGCCTCATGCCTTGGGTTCAGTAGTAAAGGTGAAGCCCAGCCTTGCCAGCCTGGAACCTGGGCCTCTGCTAGGCCTGGGGGGTGGGGGTGGGAGTGGGGGACACTGGCCTTGGAAGAGGAATGGAGCCCACAGGCCTGGTCCTCTGAATGGTGAGAGACTGGTACCACCACCAGCCATGACTGAGGCTGGTGGGCGGTGACCTTGCTTGACACAAAGCCATGAAGCCTTTGGGCCTGGTCTCGAAGGCACCTTGGATGAATCGGGCAGGAGAACCCCCGGTGACCTCTTGAACAGAAGAACATGCCAGTCTTTTGACCTGCTAGATAGTCTCAGTGAGGGACTGAGACACCCAGGCCAGGACTGAGCAGCTGGGGAGGGCTTGGGCTTCCGAAGGCCGGAGCCTCTCGTTCTAGCAGCTTCTATACTCTGTGCTTTTGTTCACGGTCAGAACGCTCAGGGTCCAGTGCCAGCTCCGTTCTGTGATCCAGGGCCAAGTCAATTCACCTCTGTAGACCGTCTCTTCACCCGTGACCTGGGGTGATGGAGCGCTGAGCGATCTTCTGCAGCTGTGTTAAGTGGTGATCTGCTCTCAGAGGGATTCGGAGGGCTTGAAGAACGAGAAAATACAGATGTCTAAGGCCCCCAATTTATTTTGTTTTAAAAATAATTTTATGTATCTTTACCGTGGGATGGGCGGGTGGGTGATGTGCTTGGGGTGGAGATGGACACATGCAGAGGTCTCTCCTTTCATGCTTCATGTGGGTTACAGGGACTGAGCGGAGGTCTCCAGGCTTAATGGCAGGCATCCTTATCCATCTCGTACATCAGGCTCACACTTTAGAAGTTAGATTTGGTAAGGGTACAGTGAGGCCCAGGCAAGCGCCCCCACCCCCAACTCCTTGGAGGCCCTGACTGTAACTGCTGATACCACAGACCCGTTCTTTTTGGTGTTGGGGAGAGCCTGACACAGGTCGGGCCTAGCCTGAGCAGGTACGGTCCATCTCCCCTAGAAGCCAGCCTAGGCGCGTGCCATCCCCATTTCCACGGCTCCAGCTCCTGGGGGCCCGACGGAAATCACAAGGCCTGCAGGAGGTCCTGCAGCCTTCAGAAGGGACCCTGGGTCCTGTTCACCCCGGCTCCCGGCCACCCTGATCCCCGATCTCTCGGGGAGGAGAGAGAACTCAACTCCGGGTCTCCTCGCCCGGTTCTCCCACAGCGCTGACGTTGCCCTGCGGCCCAGCTGGCTGCAGTTTTTTCGCAATAACAATATCCCGGGGAGGGGAGGAGCGGCGGGGTGAATGGGCGCCTTTGTCCCCGACTCTGTGAAGGCCGATTAATTATGCGCCGCGGAGCGCGGGAGCGCGGCCGTCCGGCCCCCTGCGCGCCTGAAAGGCCGGGGCTTGGGAGCATCGGCTCCGCGCCGCCGCACAAAGGGCCGCGCATTAGGAGCCCGGCAATTACCCCGCAGTTTGGATGTGTCCTTGTCTCGCTGACACCGGGGGCCCCCCCCTCTTCTCCGGGCGGCTGCACTTTGAGGATTTGCAAGTCCTTTCTTGGTTGCTAGGGGCGACTGGGTAGAGGGGTTGGGAGCTTGGGGTGGGGTGGGGTGGGGTGGGGGGCACGCCAAGCCTGTCCAGTTGCAAGTGTCCCCGGCCGGGGTGGGGGAGGGGCGGGAGGGTGTCACCCCTGGGGACCTGGACCTGAGGGCTGATGTTTTCTCTAAAGCTGGAGCCCCCCCCCCTCCCAGAGTGCAGATTCCTGGGCCTCACGCAGAGGACTCCCTGATTTAGTTGGGGTGTGTGTGTGTGGGGGGGGGTGCCTTTTAAGCACCACAGGTATAATTTTTAAAACTTAGCGTGGAAGAGTGAAACAGAATGTATAGATTTAATTTTTTTTTAAAGCATTTACATTTATCATTCTTTTGTGTGTGCACGCACACACGGGCCCGCGCTTGCCACGTTGCACGCTGCACACGTGGAGGTTCAGAGGACCACTTGTGGGAGTCTGTTTTCGCTTTCTAGCATGTGGGTCCTGAGGGATAGAATTCAGGTCTGTAACAAATGTCTACCTGCAGGGCCTTTTCGAAGGCCCTTTAATGCACAGCTCCTCAGTGGGCGTTTCGCTCTGTGTCCCTTACATCACATTGGCATACAGAACAGGTCCATCAGTCCAAAAGGTTCCTTGAATCCTCTTTCTAGCGCCCCCCCCCCAACTCCTGTCCCACCCTCCCAGGCTCTGCCCTTCTGAATGGTGACACATCCCTTAAATGTCATCTGGCTTTGGGTTTGAAGATCGATGGAGTCACACAGTGTGTCTCTGATTTCTCCGCAGTGATTTTTGAAGTCCATACACAGTGTGTATTCATAGTTGGTTTCTTTTTTATTAAAAACAGCTTATCTGTTTGCCTGGCACTTTGACGTCTTCTAAGTTGTGGCTGTTGGAAGTCAAGCTGCTGAGATGGTTTTGTGTAGATCTTTTTATGTGTGTCTTTTGGATAAATACCTAGGAGTGGAGTTGCTGGGTCCCAGGGAAGGCATTTCGTTTTAAGAGAAAGCAGCTGGCTTCTTTTCTTTCTCTCTTTCTTTCTTTTCTTTTTCTTTTTTTTTTTTTTTTTTTTTTTTTTTTTTTTTTTTTTTTTGGTTTTTCGAGACAGGGTTTCTCTGTGTAGCTTTGCGCCTTTCCTGGAACTCACTTGGTAGTCCAGGCTGGCCTCGAGCTCACAGAGATCCGCCTGGCTCTGCCTCCCGAGTGCTGGGATTAAAGGCATGCGCCATCATCGCCCAGCCTGGCTTCTTTTCTTAAGCATCTACACCCTGTGCATGTTTATACTCTATGAAAAGTGTATGAGGTGTTCCAGTTACTCTACATGCTTGTCCACACTTGGTATTGTCAATGTTTTTTGAGTTTAGCTGTTCTAACATGGAATCTTACTGTGTTTTTTTTCTACTTTGGGAGGCTGGGTAATTTTAATGCCTGAGCTCCCGAGGACTGACTATACAGTATCGTTTTTTTTTTTTTTTTTTTTTTTAAAGATTTATTTATTTATGTATACAGTGTTCTGCCTGCATGTATGCCTGCAGGCCAGAAGAGAGTACCAGATCTCATTACAGATGGTTGTGAGCCACCATGTGGTTGCTGGGAATTGAACTCAGGACCTTTGGAAGAACAGCCAGTGCTCTTAACCTCTGAGCCATCTCTCCAGCTCCATACAGTATCGTTTTGTGTGTGTGTGTGTGTGTGTGTGTGTGTGTGTGTGTGTGTGTGTGTGTGCAAGTGCACTCACCTATATGGAAGCCAGAGGAGGACACTAGTGTCTTCCTTTACCACTCTTTGTCTTAGTCCCCTGAGACAGGGTCTTTCACTGACATGAAGCTGGCCATTTGGGTCAGGCAGGGCAGCCTGTGGGATCTGGGACTTGAAGCAACTTCCTGTCTGTCTCTCCCAATATGGGCTACAAGCATGTGTGGACACACCCTGCTTTCAATGTTAACTGTCCTCTTCAATGGCACTCTGCCCGTGCTGTTCCCCACAAACACCCTCACTTGTCTACTGATGTATTCCTTTAAATATCCCCCTTATTCTTCATTTACCACCCCAGGATCCCCACCCCTAAGTTAAGCAACTACATGATTGTGTTTGACATCACAACTTTGGACGTTGTCTTAGTTACTTTTCCTATTGCTGCGATAAAACACCCCGGCAAAAGCAACTTCAGGAAGGAAGGGTTTGTTCGAAGGTGAGGTGGCTTGAGGTGGGAGCTCCTGGAGGCAGGAGCTTGAGGTAACTAGTTACTTTGCATCTACACTCTGGAAACAGAGAGTAACATATGCTCACGTTTAGCTACTTTTCTCCTTTGTATGCAGTCCAGCATCCAAGTGCAGGGAATGGGGTCACACACTTTTAGGGCGAGTCTCCCCACCTCAGTTAACCTAATAAAGATAATCCCTCATAGGCATGCCCAGAAGATAATCTAAGTAATCCTTCACTGTGTTTTTAGGGTTCACTGCCTTGTTGGGTGTGCTTTTTAGTTAATTATGCATCCACTCGGTTTTATTTATTCTTCCTACTCATTCCATTCCTTTGTTTTGTTTTGTTTTGTTTTCCAGACAGGGTTTCTCAGTGTAGCTCTGGCTGTCCTGGAACTTGATCTGTAGACCATGCTGGCCTTGAACTCAGAGATCCACCTGCCTCTGTGTGCTGGGATTAAAGTTGTGCGCCACTACCACCCAGCTTCATTCCATATCTGAAGTGAAGTATGTAGTCAGAACATTTCTCAGGTCCTGCCAAGCCCCTGCAGTCCCGAAGCCCACTTATAAAATAATCATTCAGAGGCTTATATTAATTATAACTGCTTGGCCATTAGCTCAAGCTTATTACTGACTAGCTCTTATACTTAAATTAACCCATAATTCTTATCTATGTTTAGCCATGTGGCTTGGTACCTTTTCTCAGTTCTGCCTTGACATCTTGCCTCCTCTGTGTCTGGCTGGTGACTCCTGACTCAGCCTTTCCTCTTCCCAGAATTCTCCTCTTCTGCTCGCTCCGCCTATACTTCCTGCCTGACTACTGGCCAATCAGCGTTTTATTTATCAACCAATCAGAGCAACACATATTCACAGCATACAGAATGACATCCACAGCAGAAGTAAAAGAGAAAGACAAGCCAAAGAGATGGCTAGAATAGGACTTGTCCTCAAGAAGCTACTCTGGGATGGAGGTGTGCTCCCCCCCCCCCTTTAGAAGCACATGTCTGTGCATGCACCATATTCCTTCACTTGAGGAATGGAGCAAGCCAGGAGCTAGAGTTACAGGCAGTTATGAACTGTCCAACGTAGGTGCTGGGAACTGAACTCTGAAAAAACAGCAAGTATGCCTAACTGCTGATTCATCTCTCTAGACTTCTAAGAATCTGATGCATTAGGTGCTAAAAGGTGGCATGTTGGACTGGGAGATGACTCAGGGGGTAAAGGCACTTGCTGCCGAACCTGATGCTCTGAGCTTGATCCCTGGGATCCATATGGTGGGAGGAGAGAGCTAGCTCCTGAAAGTTGTTCTCTCTTACACACACACACACACACACACACACACACACACACACACACACACACAGAGTAAATAAGTAAATGTAAAAAACAAAACAAAAAAACAACAAACCCAACAACTAGAGATAGTTTCCCCCTCACTGTGGTTTCAATATGATTTAAGGAGAATAACAAAGACTAGAATTAGATAGAATTAGCCCAGCACACCTTTAATCCCAGCACTCTGGAGGCAGAAGCAGACAGAGTCTCTGTGAGTTCAAGGCCAGCCTGATCTACATAATGAGTTCCAGGACAACCAGGGATATATAGTGAAACCCTGTCTCAAAAACAAAACAAGGTCGGGCGGTGGTGGCGCACGCCTTTAATCCCAGCACTCGGGAGGCAGAGCCAGGCGGATCTCTGTGAGTTCGAGGCCAGCCTGGGCTACCAAGTGAGTTCCAGGAAAGGCGCAAAGCTACACAGAGAAACCCTGTCTCGAAAAACAAAAACAAACACAAACAAACAAAACAAAACAAAATGTAGAAGAGAAAGAGGAAGAGGAAAAAAAAGGAGGAGGAGGAGGAGACGGAGGAGGAGGAGGAGGAGGAGGAGGAGGAGGAGGAGAAGAAGAAGAAGAAGAAGAAGAAGAAGAAGAAGAAGAAGAAGAAGAAGAAGAAGAAGAAGAAGAAAAAATAATTATTAAATGAGAGTTGTAGTTCCCAGAAGGGAGAGAACTCTGCAGGAGGTGGTCAAAGAGGGCTCCCTGGAGGGGGCAAAGGCCAGGATTGAATAGCGTGCAAATTCCAGGACAAGGCCTCTGAAAGAACTCCCTGTGGGTGTTAGGGTGGTTCCCAGAGAAAAGGTCCCAACTGTGAGCCACACAAACCCCAAGAGCTGTCTACAGTAGTTCCACGCCTTGTTTAGGACTTGTGTCTCCAGGAAGGGCCAATAGGTCATGGATGGTTTTCTCACTAACTCCTGAGAGGCCAGCCTGCTGTAACCATCCACAAAAGAGATCCCTGGGCGTTCAGCCATCTTATCGCTCCCTCCAGATGCAGCAACACAAGACAGCTGCCATGCACCAAAGCTCTTGGGTATCAGTGTTGTTTGTGCTCAGAGAGACTCAAGTTCAAATTCTTCTCCTTAGGAGGACTGTCACTGGAGACGGGAGCCATCAGTCATTCACCTCTGTAGCACTGTCAGAGGCTGTGAGGTGATCAGAGATGAAGTGAGACAATGGTCATGGACATTGGCTTGCAGTGTTGTGTGTGCGCGTGTGTGTGCGCGCGCGTGCGCGTGCGTGCATGTCAGATACTTACCATGGCACATATGTGAAGGAGAGGACAACCTCAGGTCTAAGTTTACACTTCTATCTTGCTTCAGGCAGGGCCTTTGGTTCACAGCACACACTAGGCTACCTGGCCTCCACTGGTGTGCTCTGGTATTGCGAGCATCCCCCACCCCCCCCAAGATTCTTCCTCTCCAGACTGTAGAATGTTGACCTGAGGTGGAGCCTGGGGAAATGCTGGCATGTTTGCTTTAATGGGAATGTTCTAGTGAGGAGAGATATTTAGCTCCTCGGACCTGCCATGGCTTCTGCCTTCCCAGGGACTCAATTGCTCAAATTCCCCCCCCCCTGGAAATTTAATAAATCTATTATTATGGTTTTTCAGGTTGATTATTATGGCTTGGGATGTGAAGCAGGTTAATACGTTATTTTGTTGCCTTCCCAGCTCTCTCCTGCTGCTGCTCAGAATATGGTGTCTTTACTGAGTTAAAGGAAGGAGCCCCCTTTCTGGGTGGGCAAATTAGAAAAAGCTGCGCTTTCCTTGTGGCAGACATAACCTCTCATCAGGGTGAAATGCTCGGCGGGTGGAATGTGAGGCTGGGTTTCAGGCTTCTCTCCAGTGCCGTCTGTGGTCGGGGCCCCTCTGCGCAGTGCACAGGCTATATAATCGTTCACAATGGCCCCGCCTGCCTACCGCTTGTTTCCTGGACGATTGGCCGTCTGTCCCCAAGTGTCCTTCATAATATGAAGTATTGGTCCAGGTTTTTTGAGATAGGGTCTCAGGTAGAGGCTGGCTTTGATCCTTCTGCCTCAGCCTCCCAAGTGATCCGAATCTTCTGATGAACAACCTCCGGGCTTTAGAGGAAGCTTCTCCTGAGCCCATTCCCACGCCAGTGCTGGGACTGAGCCTATGACCTCATAGGGGCTCAGTACACACTCCACCACTGAGCTCCATCCTCAGTCTAACAGACACTCCTGAAAGGTTCCAAGGATACTCTTCCCTCCCACACGGGGACAAAACTAGTTGACAAGACAGTGCCTTGCAGGCGATGGGGACAGTGACATGGAAATCACCCCCAAGGGACTAGTGACGACAGGAAGAAAGATCCCAAGGGAGGCCTCACCAGTTCCTTTCACAGGCAGGCCGCCACACCTTCCCGGAGGAGGAGAACCCTCCCATCACACGGGTTATGCTGCTTTTCATCGAGGAACCTGAATAGATGCGTGCAAGTCACGACTGTCTCCTGTCAGGGGACATCATGTAGGCTCCCTGCCTCTATGGCGGCAGAAAGCAGTGTGGGACTCTGGTGTGACTTAGTGGCATGTATGAAGTCCTGGGTTCCAGCCCAGCCCAGCACCAGCACTGTCAACTAAGAGGGCATTTAAGGGTGTGAGCCTGTAGCAAGGTACATCTGGGGTTCAAATCTCAACTTTGTCCCTTTCTAGCTCTGTGGCCTGGATGTATTAACCTCTTATAGTTTTATAGTTATCTGTTTATTTAGGATTTTAAAGACAGGTTCTCACCATGAAGCCTTGGCTGGCCCGAAACTCACTATTTAGACCAGGCTGGCTTTGAACTCAGAGAGTGCTGGGATTAAAGGTGTGCACCATCATGCCTGGCTTCTTAAGAACTTTAAGACGTATATGTTATTCTTGGCTTCTTCTACCATCAAGAAATTAGGTCTGGGCCTGGAGAGACGGCTCAGTGGTCTTGAAGAAGACCCCAGGGTTGAGTCTCAGCATCTATGTTGCCTGGGTCACAACTGCTTGTCATCCCGGATCCAGGATATCAGATGCCTTATTCTGGGATTTGTGGGCACCCACGTACAAGTGGTACACACACACACACACACACACACACACACACACACACACACACCATGATAAGAGAGAGAGAAACCATGTCTCTCCTCTTCCTCTCCTTTTCAACCTGGATGGGGATTTGGGAGCACCAGAAGTTCCCCAAATGTCGCAAATGACATAGTGACTTCTAAGTCTCAGCTGTGAAAGCTCACGTAACTTCCCGTGGCTCCTTTCAGAGCACTCATGCTGGAATTCTTCAGTTGCCACGAAAGAAAGCCAGCTACCCAGAATCCTAAGGGGACACCTGAGAAGCCACCACCACCCAGCCCGAGTTACCTGTGTTGTCCTTGTTGGAGCCCCCAATGTGTGGATGAAGGCCTGCAGGTTCCCCGAAAACTCAAGGCCCCGAGTGAGAAGCACCATGCCAGCCCAGTCACCCAAATCCACACACAAGAGAGATGGTTACCATTGTTCTTTTTTTTTTCAAGGGTTACCATTGTTCTGAGCCCACTGTTTGGGGGTGCTCTATTAGGACACAGCAGACGTTGATGTAGACTTTTTTGTTACCTGGAAGCCAACTGCCACCATAACAAAACCGAGGTACGACTTTAGGGCTTGGACTTGAGCAGACCTTCTCAGGACTTTGAACGTCTGTTGTTACTACTCTTGGAAACCTGAAGGTCTTCAAGGAGCCTGCTGGCAAGGACTTAAGGAAAAATGTTATTGGAAGGGATGGGGGGCATTTATTAGATAGTAGAAGAAAGTTTTGTTTTTGTTTTTTTTTTATTCTTCTTTCATATATTACATTTCAGCCTCAGTTTCTTCTCTCCTCCCAGGCCCTCCCTCCCACCTCCCCTCTCCTCCAGGTCCACTCCTCTTCCATTTCCCTTCAGAAAGGGGCAGGCCTCCCCAGGGCTAGCACCCAAACGCGGTCTGTCAAGTATCAAGTTGCAATACGACTAGGCACCTCCCCCGTATTAAGGCTGGATGAGGCAACCCAGTAGGAGGAAAAAGGTCCCCAAAGCAGGCAAAGGAGTCAGACACAGGCCCTGCTCCCTCTGTTAGGAGTCCCACAAGGACACCAAACTACACGGTCACAACAGAGGTGAAGAGGACTTTGGTCAGACCCATGCAAGTTCCCTGGTTGTTGATTCGGTCTCTGTGAGCCGCTACAAGCCCTGCTTAGCTGCTTCTGTGGCTTTGTTGAAGAAAGTTGACAGAACAGACTTGTCACTTGCAGTGATGCAGATCATAGGAAATGTACCTGAGGAATGAACGGTTTAGGCTAAAGAGATTTTTGTTTCGACAGGGTTTTGCTGGCCTTGAACTCTTGACTTTCCTACCTCAGCCTCCTGAGTACTTGGCATTACAAGCGTGCACCGTGCTCGACTTGGCTAAAGAGACTTCCAAGTGGACTTTGGTAGTGTCTGTTGGGTTATTGAGTTCAGGGCACAAGGATGGAGAAAAATGAATGAAAAAGGAAGCTAACTTTCAAACAAAATTTATAGAAATTATAACAGAGCCAAGGACTTGTGGGGTTTTGAAAATGAATCTGGTTCTCATTTTCAGCCTCCGCAAATGGAAAAATATGCTCAAAATAGGAAAAGACTCTGGGTCAAAAATAAAACCCAGAACTAAATGATAAGATTTGTGTAAACCTCAGAAAGGGCCAGGTGTAGGGATTACAGGTATTATAGCATGCAGCACAGGAAGACAGGGGGATGTCTGTGAGTTTGAAGCCAGTCTGGGCTACATCGAACCCGGCCTTAAAAAACTGTGGCTGCTCTATAAGAGTTCACGGGAAATGGCATTGAGTTTAAGTACACTCTATTTAAGAAGGAACTTGGTAGCTGTGTGTAGTGGCACATACCTATTATCTAAGTACTTGGGAAGTTGGGGTCAGCCTGGGCTACACAGCAAGCACCAGTTTTAAAAAAAGTAGAGACTGGGTGTGGTGGTACACATCTGTAATCCCACTACTTGGGAGACGGAGGCAGGAGGGATCAGGGGTTCAAGGCCAGCCTTGGCTATACAGCAAGTTTGAAGTCAGCCTGGGCTACATAAGACCCTGTTTCAGGAAACCAAAAGGGGGGGAAAAGGTGGGAGGGAATGAAAACTAGTCTCCAAAGAGAGCAGCTGGTCAACTCCTGACACCCTTTCCCCAGCCTCTCGATTGGTCTGGCTCTGTGACTCATCTTACCCAACAGAATGGGACCAGTAGGGCCGGCCCAGGGACACTTTTGGAGCCATGAACTGTCCTATAGGGAGTCTAGTTACCCTCCTGGAGAAATCCACACAGAGAGGAGACTGGGAAGGCCTAGTGAGGAGAGGGAGTCGCAGGAACCTTTGATCTAGGCTCAGCCTAACCTTCCAGAGTCCTGGCCAGCATGCCAAACTTAAGGGTAGGCCGTCTTGACTTCGTGAGCCCAGCCAAGTTTAGATTAGTTGCAGCTGCTGTCTGGGTAAAGCAGCATGAGAGATGTCCTCTGCCTCCAGTGAGATCTGTAGAACTGCTCAACCACTTAGGAAGTCATAAGAGAAACTGCATGTTTGTAGCTAATTTTAAGACATCGAATTTAGTGTGCTTTTAAAAAAATTACTTTTAGAGCATGCATGCATGCGTGTGTTCGTGCATGCATGCGTGTGTGTGTGCGTGTGTGTGTGTGTGTGTGTGTGTGTGTGTGTGATACATATGGAGGTCAGAGGACAACTCTTGGGAGTTCATTCTCTCTTGTCACCTTGTGGGACTGGGGCATGAAACGAAGGTCGTCAGGCCTGCCTGTTGGTACCTCTACCCACTGAACCATCTTGCTGGCTCGAGTGTGTCTTAACAGAAAATGGTAGATTATGAAGAAGCAAGTGCTGGGCTTGGGTCATGGCTCAGAGGGTAAAAGCACTTGCTGTGCACGCCTGCCCACATCTGGAACCCCAGGACCCTTACAGCCAGATGGGAGGTGGAGACAGGACAGTCAGCCCATGGTCAACCAGTCTAGAGTGTGCAACTCCGCATAAACAAAAGAGAGACCTTGTCTTAAACAAGGTGGAAGGCGAGAACCAACTTCCGGAAGTGTTGTACTGTGATCTCCACGCGTGTGCCACGCCCCCTTCCCCCATTAGTGCCTAGGACAGAGCTTGGTATAGAGGAGGCATTTTGTACGTATTCTAACTAGATGAATGAATCTCTTCTCTCCAAACTGTCTCCTCCTAGGTCTAGTACTCCCAATTTGATGTGCCCATACCCTGATCACGTGACTGATTTAACCAACTCCCTTATCATTCAAATGAGTTCAATACCAAATGGACAGGAAGTGGACATCATATACATCTGCGACACAAAAGGTGTGGAGAGCTGTTAGTGTGTGTCTGCCTGGGAAGGAAGTAGGTGAGTGGCGATGGTCACAAGGTCACGTAGACTCACAGTGGCCAGGGAACAGAGGGAAGGGCAGAGCCCAGGCAGGGACCTGGGAATGCTGGGGCTGCAGTTCTGGAAGGAAGTCATAATGAACAAGAGGCAATGTCCCAGGGATGCAGAGGCAGGGAACTCATCCAGGTAATGCAAAGCCCAGAGGCTGTCCAAGATGTGCAGCACAGGAGGGGGGGTGGTGCATATACTATCCGAAATCCCATGTGAATCAAGTTCAAAGTCGGGTAGCGTTAACTGATGGCAAAAGAAATTTGTGAGTGTGGTTACATAGAGTTGGATGGATAATCCCTGTAGGAAGGGGCTCCAGGGAACCTTCTGGGACATTCTGCAAATATTCTGTACTTCATGCAGATGGGGTATATCTGTATCCAAGTTCATGGGGGAGGCTATACCTTCAAGACCAGTGTGTATCTTGACTTTCCCCAGAGACCCTGGAAGCGTGTTGGTGTACCCTGCCTTCATGCAGGAAGTCCCTTTAGGAATTTCCCACCTGCCAGCCATGGGAGTCTCTCCTGCACCCCACACCCCTGAGCGACTGTGGAGAGCTGCATCTCTCCACTTGGCTTGAAACAGCGTGACCTTTTGGAGTTGCAGCATGGGGACCTGCTCCTGGGACAATAGAGAGGGAGATCTGGAATGTTCTTTGAGGTTGGTGAGCATGTGGGTGTGTCTCCTCCTCTCAGCCACCTAAAGAGCCAGGCTGTTGGGAGCTGGGAAGCATTTAAATAAGACCAACAGAAACGTGATTGGTGTGTCGGGGGCTGGTTCCTCAAAGGGGAGCAGGAAGGACAGGCACTGGGGCTTAGGACCAAGTCAAGAGCTTGCTTGCCCTGCTCAAAGCTCTGCTTGGAGTCCGGGTGGCATCCCTCGGGAGGCTTCTTGTCAACTGCAGCGGTGGGTTACGCGTTTCATTCAGAATGCCCAGCAGGAAGCGACAGGCTCTACATTCCAGGGCTTTTAGTCATTTTCTCTTGCTGAGCTCTGGAGTTGAGATTAGGACTTTCTTCAAACCTCACTGTCCTGGCCTGGTCTCCCAAGAGGAAGTGGGTGGGTCACTGTGCTCCGGAGAGAACACAGGCCCAAACTCAGGGATCAAGGCCAGCAGAGCAAATCCACAGAGGTCAGCTGAAGGTGTCCCAGGTATGTCAAAGGGATGTGAGTTGTGGGGTGGTAGCTCTTGCTCCCCAGCCACAGGCCAAGGAGAACACAGAGTCTCTCTCTGTGTGGTGTCTCTGTGCATGTGAGATGCACAGTGGGGACAGACAGGCCACGTAGCAACATTTCATCCCACTGAACCGCACACTCAAGCTTTGCTTTGTTCCCAGTCCGAGGGAGAGAAGGACCTGGACTCTCCACACTGAGAGGACAGTGGTGACACATGTCCAGATTTGGAGCAGGGAATGGACCCCACGGATACAACCCAGAGAAACCACAAGTTTGTTAGAATGTCCGCTATACTCCTGGCACTGAGCCCCCGGGTCGGGAATAGACCAGCGTGCAAGAGAGACTCCATCCCAGTCGTCACCAAAGCACCTGGGACATGTGGCCTGGCAGGTGCCCACTAGGGTAAGGGAGAGAGCATGTTAAGGCAGAGTGCTGGTAGACACCAGATGCCAGGAGTGGGAAGGGAGTAGGCGAGTGTGGATGGCGGAGAAGGCACGTAGCTGTAGGAAGGGCAGAGGCCAGTCTAGAGCTTGGCGGTGTGTGTGTGTGTGTGTGTGTGTGTGTGTGTGTGTGTGTGTGTGTGTGTGTGTCATACCTACCACTCTGAAAGAAAGACATGCTACGTGGGAGGCGACGTCCCCAGTTGCCGAGGCAGGGCTCCTGGGTCACAGAAAGCCCAGAGCCAGGCCCCGAGAGGAGAGCGAAGAGCTTACCCTCTTCTCCAAGGGTGGGGGGCAGAAAGATAAACACACAGTCCTGACCCAGCACTGCAGCCATGTCTGGGCTCTGTGAGGAGTCAGAACTCTAACTAAGATTCCCAAGACTTCCCAGCCTGTTCCCACATGAGGATGGGCTCTCAGACCCACAATCCAGGAACTCTCAGAAGGCAAAAAGGATTCTAAGATGGAATTAAGGCTACCGATGAGCGACGGGGAGCTCCTGAAAGGATGGCGGCTCTTCAGTTGAGAGCAGGACACGACGTCATCGGTTGCCAGCTTAGATATCTGGTGGTGATTTGAAGACAGAGGGGCCTGCATGGAGGAAAGAACCTCAGAGAGGCAGCTTCTAGGAGCTGGCATCCAGCAGGAAGCTGTGACCTTCCGTCCTATAGCCAGAGGAGCTGAATTTTGCCACCGGCGAGAACGGTTTAGATTGGAGTTTCTAGAAACCAGCCCAGCCAGCTGAATCCTCGATTGTTTGGCCATCTGAGCTGACAGCCCAGCTGGGCCCACCTGGACTAATGATCTGCAGAACTGTGAATAATAAACAGGTGTTTTAAGTGGCTAACTTGTAGGCGATTTGCTCTGTAGCAGCAGAAATGGAACGTTTTCCCACTGTGTCGCTGCCCCCTAGACGAGTTCCTGAGGCTCTGTGACTCCCGCTGTGCAGGGGGACCAGGGACAACTTGTAGGTATCTGGCTGGGGCTCTAGCCTGAGCCCGGCTGGCTCCAGCATTCTTTGTATCACAAACACTTCCCCTACCACAGATGAGGGGCACCATGTCCCCTGGCCCAAGGTGTGGGCCCTCAGCACCTCACAGTCTCCTTCTTAAGAACCACCCCGCAGCCCAGCCGCTTCCAGACCACAGCCTACAGGGTACAAGGCTGCCCCGACCCAGCTACCTCCCTCGGGAGGGGGGGAAGAGCAGGGCTCTGAGCAGAAACAAGAGAAGGGTAGTGACCTCAGCCTCCCCGTTCCTCTCAGATGACAAGTCTGGGCTCTGTGAAGGCAAGAGACAGCAACTGTGAGCCAAAGCTTCGTAAAGTTCACCCCTCCCCCACCCCGGCTGGAAGCGGTCTCTGATTGGGCAGGATGGGGGATGTTTAAAATCCTGAGCTTAGGCCAGGGAGATGCTCAGAGGGGAGAGGCCCTTGCTGCCAAGGCTAACAGCTTGAGTTCAATCCCTGGAATGTACGTGGGGGGAGGATGTACTTACACAAGTTGTCCTCTCACTTTCACAAGTACTATGTGGAGCTCCCTCCCTCCTCTCTCTCTCTCTGTCTCTGTCTCTGTCTCTCTTTGTCTCTGTCTCTGTCTCTCTCTCTCACACACACACATACACAAAAAATAAAGAAGAAGGTAATAACAAAAAATTGTGCGCTTGTCTCCTTAACAAACTGCTGGGTCCATGGTCAGGTGTCTCCTGGGAATCCAGACTTATTTGCACGGGAGAAGACGTTTATGTTTCTGCTTTCCTGATTAAAAGGCCCTTCAGACAGGTTTTCTCATTCCCACATCAGACCCTTTCTGGACCTCTAACACTTCCAGATGGTGAAGAGTTTTTCTCTCTGCAGCCCCTAGCAGGGCGGAGATTCAGAAAGAAGAGGGTTTGAGTGGGCCGGCCTTAGCACCTACTTCTGCTGTTTCCCAGTGGGGGAGGTAAGGTGGGTAACCTTCCCCAGCCTCGATGCCTTCAGATAGACAGTTCCTCGGACACAGAAGCCAACACACACACACACACACACACACACACACACACACACACACACACACACACACACACATAACTGCCTGCTAGGCAAGAAGAAAGCAGTCCTCTTCCTCTGACTTTATCACACAGGGCTTTTTGCTAAGTGACCCAGGCTAGCCTGTCACTATGCCTCCTATCTCAGTCTCCTGAGTGCTGGGATTATGTCTGTACCCGGGGGAAATCTTTTTTTTTTTTTTGACAAGCAGACAATGATTTTCATTCTCGTGAGAGGCAGGCCTGGTCAGTCCTAAGCAAAAGTCTTCAGTCAGCATGTGGCTTTGACATCTTCCCCCCAAAGCCACTTCTTCTCTCTGTAGCTGGTTCCTTCTTTTAGGCCTCCCCGGCATGATCCCAAGGCCCCGGGGATGGGCTTGGGGAGAGAGCCCTGGAAGACTCGGTATAGTACAAAGGCCTACCCAAGCCTGACAGTGGTGTCCTAGGCACTGAGACAGGTGGCCCATGTGACATTCCTAGGTAGAGGAGAGGAAGGTAAGGCTTCAGGGACCCCTAGGGGCTTGTCTGTAGGGCCCATGAGTACGTACCCCTGTGCAGGTCCTGCTCTCGACTCGGTATCTGTAGTCTTGAATGTTTATCCCCAACACTGGGGGTCTCATCTAAATATAGCCTTGGGTACAGTTTTTGCTGCCAAAGTCTCTCTCTGGAGGGGAATCCACTTTATTTAAACGTTCCCTAGTTTCCGAGGTGAAGGCTGGGCTGAGTAGATCCCAGGAACGGAGTTTAGGGTTACCCTGAGAGTTGTCATGTGTTTGGAGAATGGCTTCTGGTCCCTTATGAGGAGGATGAAGGGATGGGGGTATGCATGGCTGGCTGCCCTTCTAGCCTTTTACCTCTGGAGGAGGTATTTAAGGGTAAAGAGGGCATTTAAGGGTAACTGCAGGTCCCTGGGTGTTGGGAGCCAAGCTGGTCCCTCCCCAGGGTCCTTCTCCTACCCTCCCCCCAGGGCCGAGTCTGAGAGGTGCTGATTGATGTCCACACTGGAGTCCTCTTTTCAGGCTGAGACTTGGAGGCCAGGGCCAGGCATTGCCCTCAGCTGTGGCCCCCACCCCCCAATTCTGGGCTCAAAGCTGAACCCAGTCTGAAACAGACAGCTTCTCTCTGCTTCTCTGGTCCCACCCCCAGCCTGCTGGGGTCTGGTTTTCATCACCCACTAATCACTGATGCTTCCCACAGCCTGTGTCTGTCTGTCTATCCACGCTCAACAACCCCTGGGCCCTGGGTGGGCGGGCGTGTGGGGGGGATTAGACAGTCAGGCAGGTGGGCTCTTGACCTGGGGAAACATTAGGTCACACGAGGGCCTGCTCCCTACTCCAAGATCGAGGAGAGGAACGATTCTGGGCTTGTTCGAGGTCACCCCCACCCCCAGCTCAGCCTGGAGCAGCCAGCCCGGCCTACCTCACCCTGGCAGCAGGCGACAGAAGCCATTAGCTGTCCTGTATACCAGGAAGGAAGTGGGTTGGAGGGCTGAGGAATTCTAATTAAGCTTCCCCAGCTGGCAGGCCGGCTGGCGGGTGAGAGCTGGCACCTCCAACCCTGCTAGTGTTGGTGCCAGCCCTATCTGGCCCGGCCTGCTTGATGCCCACCTGCCACTGTGGGAACCCCGTTTGTGGGCTGCCTTGTAAAGCCCCTTGAAGATTCCCAGGCGCCGGGGCTTTCCTCTTGGCTCCTGCCCTCCCTCCTCCTCCTCCTCCTCCTCCTCCTCCTCCTCCTCCCTACCGTGACTTTGAAGGAGACAGCCTTCGTCTACTGGTGTCATCCGGATCCACTCTCAGTTCTGGACTACTCACAAGCTCTTTGGACCTTGGTGTCATTGATGGGATGTTAATCCTAGTTTGTGTCCAGACCTTAGGACCCCCCACCCCCATAGCTTTTACAGGATAACCAATATTCATTTGGTCTCTGTCGGGTATGAAACATGAGGTACGGCTGGTTGGAAAGAGGGCAAGCTGCCCTGGGAAGGCCATTGTTCCCCACAGCATCATTTCAGGCCACAAGATTGCTAAATTGGATGGCTCCGTTTGCCTGCTGAGCCCCCGTCCTTCCTGTGCCCATTTTTATCTAGCTGTCTGTAGGCACCAGGAACGCCCCTGCTGACTTGGGTCTCTTTGGTCTTACAGTAGGATTTGTGCTTTAATACAGGAGTGTCCCGAAAGCACCAGCTTGTCCCCAAAGCGTGAGCCTCTAATACCTGGATGACAGGTAGCGTTTAGTGGAGAGTCTAGGCTAGAGGATGGGTTCCTTTTGATGCTTGCCAGCTGACCTCACACGGAGGGGGACTCCAATCACTGCACCGGACTTGGCTCCCGCCCCGGTGATTGCATGAGAGGCAAACAGTGCTAGTTAAGAGGACCATTTTTGGTAGGGTAGCAGGTTTGGTATGGTTTTTAAAGTAGCATTTTGTGTGTGTGTGTGTGTGTGTGTGTGTGTGTGTGTGTGTGTGTGTGTGTGTGTGTGTATACACAGATACTATGGTATATATATATATATATACTATATATACTATATATACTATATATACTATATATCTATATCTATCAATCTATCTAGATAGAGAGAGAGAGGCCAGGGGTCAACCTGAGAAGAATCAGTTCTCTCCTACCATGTGGGTCCTAGAAATTGAACTTGGGCTGTCAGTCTTGGTGGCAAGTGTTGTTATCTGTGGAGCATTCATACGAGCCCTGCTTCTTTGGTTTTTGAGACAGGGTCTCTCTCTCTCTGACTCAATTTGACCTGGAAATGCAACCTGTCACAGCAATCCTTGGCCTCAGCCTCTTGAGCCCTTGGAATTGTGAGGATTTGAGCCACCGTGACCACCAGCCAGACTTAGATTTGGGTTCCAGCCCTACCATGCTGAGTGACCTTGGCCTCTATGTCTTCATAATTAAATGGGTACAATCAGTACGGCCTAGATCTGCCGAGGATCAAATGATACCACGTGCTGAAGTACCTGGACAGACAGGGTGCCCCACATACGGTGGTTATCCATGTTGGAAAGCCCCTAAGTATTCTGGCCACTGTGGCTCACTGCCCACTTGGGGCACAGGGCTGCTGGGCAGCATGGCGTAGTGCTGGCACTGTGCTGGTTACTGCAGGTAGTGACAGGGACAACCTGAAAATCTAGAAAGAGCCTAGGGATGGTCTTTGCTTTGTCCAAGAGCTGTGTCTCCAGAATCCAGACACCCCCAGCTCCGACTAGGCCCAAGCCCTCCTTCAAGGCAGACCTCTGTCCTCAGCCCCTGTCTCGGGTAGTCTGCCCCAGTGGGTGGGAACAGCTTCGCAGAGGATCTGGAAGGCATCTCTCCCCAACGGTTTCTACTGGCGACAGGATGCTGCGTGGCAGCCATCTCCCAGGCATCACCACATGAGACTGTTAAGTCTCCAGGAGGCACAGAGTCCCTCAGAGCACAAAGCCTGCCAGAAGCAGAATTGTGAGGTCACAGGACTCCTTTGCACAAATCCAGCCCGCACATCTGCACAGCACTGCACAGTGGTTTGCATACGTTTGTCTCCAAATCCACAGCCCCGCCCTCCCTCCTACTGCTCCTTTTCTTCCTCTGTAAAAACCAAATATTGAAGCGGTAGCGTTGAAGCCTCTCAACCCCATCCCGTTCATTTCAGGGTGGTTTGAAGGCCTGATGGGGGGAGCAGCCGGTGCCAGGGGCTTCTAGACAGACATGGATGTGGACAATAGACTCCCTGTTCCTAGGGAACTCACAGTCTAAAGGGGGGAAAGAAAACGCATGTCTGAGATCCAGGAAAGAGATTCTGATAGGGTATACTGACTGAAGGGTACAGTAGAAATATGTGGCGGGAATGGCCGTGTTCGGGGTGGGGGTTCAGAGTGAACCAGAGGAGCAGGAGCTTCAATGTCCTCACAGTTGGCTACGGTTGTGACATTAGCTCCCTTGGTCCAGTGGCTCTCTTTGGAGCAGGCTCCATGAATGCTTACCTTCCCTCATACACTTGGCCAGCTCCAGATTGGCCCATGTGTGGGGCCTACGGTGGTCTCCGTGCCCACAAGAATTTGTGTAGGCAGCTGTGAGGGCCCCGTCCAATGCCAGCCCATGTGAATGGCTGTAGATGAGGGAACAGAGGGGCTGCTGGAAGGCTTAGGAGTCTCCTCCAGAAGGGAAGGGTCTGGGGTCATGAGCTCTCCAGGCTCTCAGGTTGTATTTAGGTCAATACACTTGACCGCAGGTAGTGGGAGCCACTGTCTCAGGCTGTGGAGCAGGACCAGTCAGGAGCTGGTGGAGCGGCTGACTGCTGTGTGCTTTCAGAGAGGCCAGTTGATTTCTCAACCCAGGTTTCCTCACCTGGGGAGTGAGCAAAGATGGGCAGCTCCTTGGGGAAACTGACTCACCTGGCAGTGTGGTGATATGCAACAAATGTCTGTGCTGGGTGGGGCAGGGGGAGGAGGCATGGGAATGGTTTCCTGAAGGCTTCATGAGAATAGACCAGCCTGGCTGGAACAGGGGATGTCCAGGGAGGAGGGGGCAAGAAACCTGAGCCTGGCCGTAGAGTCCCAGTGCCCTGACATTGGCTCCGGTGTCTTCCGTCATTTCAGGGATGATGGTGTGGAAGATGTGTTCAGTTTCCCATAGCTTGGGAAGCTCATGCATGCGCAGAGAGCCTGGCCATTCTGCCCTCCATCGGACCCCTAGTCTTCTGACAGTGAGCCCCATATGCCACCATTATCCGTGACTTTAGGATGAATGGCATGATGAGATTTGGAGTGGCCCACCTGGACACTTGAAAGCAAATGCCTCAAGTTTGATTTCACCTTCTCTGGGTTCTTAAAAAAAAAAAAAAAAAAAAAAAAAAAAAAAAAAAAAATTCTAACAAGGACAGGCATTTGATATCTCCATATTGTTGTCAAAAGTTTTCTCAGACACGAGGACCAAAATAAGAAAGTCAAGAGACAGTGGGAAGACTAGGTTATGATGGAATGGGTCAGGGGTGCTGAAGAAGAGCAGGGATGAGGAGCAACTAAGGTATATGCAGACAACCAGAGACCCCAAAGTAAGAAAACAGTATACATAGGAGATACATACCTAGACGTTTGTTCTTCTGTTTACAGGCCCACAAACTATCTTCCACAAAGCCCAGAGAATGGCAGGCTCCCCTCAGTTTTCTAGAATGTTCTCTAGTGATGGATTGTCCAGGAGTCTACTTTGAGACAAAGCACACAATCCCTCCTTACATATGTATATTTGTTTATCTATGTATCTGTCTATTTATGTGTCTATGTATCTATGTATCTATCCATCCATCTGTCCATCCATCCATCTATCTATCTATCTATCTATCTATCTATCTATCTATCTATCTATCTATCTATCCATCCATCCATCCATCCATCCATCCATCCATCCATCCATCTATCTATCTATCTATCTATCTATCTATCTATCTATCTATCTATCTACCTATCTATCTATCTATCTGCTGTGGGATGGTCCTTCTGTATGCTGTGAATATGTGTTGCTCTCATTGGTTGATAATATAGCTGTTTTGGCCTATGGCAAGACAGGATAAGGTTAGGTGGAAGAATCAAACTAGGACTCAGAGGAAGAGGGGTGGGGTCAAGACAGACACTGAGAGCCACCCAAGAAATAGGATGCTGGAGGACTGGTAAGCCACAGACCATGTGGCAATAAATAGATGAATAGGAATGAGTTAATTTAAATGTAAGAGCTAGTTAATAATAAGCCTGGACTATTGGCCAAACATTTATAATTAATATAAGCCTCTGTGTGATCATTTGGGAAGTGGCTGCTGGGTATTTGGAAGTTGCTGGTAGGACAGAAACTTCTGTTTACAATCATCTATAGTTAGCAGGGTCTTGTATAGCTCAGGCTGGCTTCAAACTCACTATGAAGCTAAGGGTGATCTTGAACTTCTTTTTTTTTTATTTTTAATGATTTTTATTTTCTGTATGTGAGTATCTTGTCTGCATGTATGCCTATGTTCCATGTGCATGCAGTGCCTGAGGAGGCTAGAAGAGGGTCTGATTCTCTGCAACTGGAGTTAAGGATGGTTGTGAACCGCTGTGTGGGTGCTGGAAACCGAACTCGGGTCTTCTGCAAGAGCAGCAAGTGCTCTTAACTGCTGCACCACCTGGCCAGCCCCAACCTTGAACTTCTTATTGTCTCCACCTTCTGAGTGCTGGAACTGCAGCATGAGCCCCCATATCTGGTTTGTGTGGTGCTGGGGACCAAACCCAAGTCTCCACGCATCCAAGGCAAGTTCTCCACCAGCTGAGGCATACCCCCCAACCCTGCTTTACATCTTTGTATTCAAACACATTTGGGCACATTGAGTTTGGCTGTCACTTGGAACAAAAAAGCCTAGGGCTCAGTCTTTTCTTTGTTCCACAGCTGTAGGCAGGGAAAAAAAGGGGAGGGGGAGGGGGGGCAGACAGTGTGTTCTGAAGCTGGCTACCACCATGGCTCTTAATCCCAAGATGCCAGGTCTATGCAGGAGACCCACTGAAGGGATTTGACGAGGTCCTTGCCTGCCCTTCCGGCTGCCCCTCCCTGGTGAAGCCACTCAGCTTTTCTAGGCTGACTTGCTCTAGGCCTTACCTCTCCTGCGATCTGCTCCACCCTGCTCTTCTTCCCTTTTACCCAGAACTCCTTTCTATTTGGATTAGAGACTTTGTGACTTGGGCCCCTCCTCATGATAATTGACACACAACTGAGTCGATTGAACGTCACTGCACATCTGGCTAGGTTGTCATTCATGTGTCTATGCCGGTGTAACCACAGACCGAGGCATCACATATTTCAAGACCCGCCCCCCCCTTGTGCTCCTCTCCAGAGAAGACCACCCCCAGAGTCTGATTTTTACCATCATAGGTTGTTGACCTTCATACAAATGGTATCAGATGGAGGCTTTGTGTGTGGTTTATTTTTTTCGACATAATGCCTTGGAGACTCTTTCATGCTGATGTTTTCTGTTGTTTTAATTACCATGCAGTGTTCCAGTATATGAGCGCATCTTCGCAGTTGGTTTAAACACCCACTGTGCACAGGTATTTGGGTTGTTCCAGTTCGAGCCTCCATGTTAAAAACGTCTGTGTCCACACCGACTCCTGGACACGTACATTTGTTTCTCTTGGGTACCGGACACATGGAGCGGCATCCTTCTTGGTTTTGGGACTGGATGGTATTAGCAACATAAGTTGGCACTGTCCCCAGTATCCACCAGATACAGCTTCTTGGTGGGTCAGGTAGCAATTTCACACTGTTGGATGTGAAGAACTGGATGGCAAGGCCCAGAATTTTTTTTTTTTTTTTTCGAGACAGGGTTTCTTTGTGTAGCTTTGGAACCTGTCCTGGAACTCACTCTGTAGATCAGGCTGGCCTTGAACTCACAGAGATCCGCCTGCATCTGCTTCCTGAGTGCTGGGATTAAAGGCGTGCGCCACCACCGCCCGGCTCTTGCATCTTTTTAAGGGGCCATGAGACAGGACTTAATATGTGCTAAGAGGAGTTGTGGCTTCTTCCATCATTTCCAAGATGGAAAGGTCAGAGAGCGGTGGGGTCTAGGATGGGAAAGCACTCTAGACAGGAAGATGAAACTGTCCAAGATATGAAGGCAGCTGGAGCTCCAGAGCCACTGACCTGTCTGAAGTCATGTGGCCAACAGGGGTGTCACCTTAGGCCACAGCAGGCTGACCCTTATAGGGGAGGCACCTAGGGATAGCCAGAGGTGCTATCCTGGACCTGATGGGTGCTCTGCCCTCAGACTAGCCTCTAGGCAACTCTTTTACAGGCTGGACTCCCATGCCTGTCCTCCAGCCCTGCATCTCGCCCTGTCTGCTCCCAGGAAGATAGTCCTAAGCTGTGGAGAGCCTGGGTCATAACTGTGAGCTGGAGGGGGGCGGGTAGGGGAGTGAGCGTGAGTGTTGGCGGGAGGGGCTGGTATTGCCTAAGACCCCATGCCAAGACCTGCCCGTGAGCCAGCCATGCATGGGTGAGAGGGGGCAGCTCTCAGAACATTCCTGGAAAAATAGTTTGCTCTTGGTAACCCCCTCAGGCTTTCTTGGCAAGACTGGCTACTTGGTCTTACGTTGGGGGGCTCTGGGATGGCTTTGAGCTTGTAGGGAACCTACCTTAGTGGTCAGGAGAAGCACTACCTTGACCTCTTAGCAACTGACAGTGTACATCTTTACTGGAAGATTCTAGATGGTTCGTTCTCAGCTAATAACAACCGTGTTCGTGGTGTGAAGACTTCAGGCTGTGGAATTAGGGACCCTCTGGCTTTGTTCCTGGAAGAGAGAGAGGCTGGGTGTGTGTGCTTGTGAGTGTGTGTCTGAATAATGTCTCTGTGTATGTAAGCATCTATTACTTAGCTATTTGTTCATTCACTCTGCAAGTATTTACTAATTGCCTATTATGTACCGCTGGGATTTCCACAGTGGATAAATGAGACAAAGTCCTTGACCTCAGAAGAGGTTACTGTATGCCAGAACACATCTCCACATGCTATCTGTACACCTGGTGATGTACATGTAGCTGTTTTCTTTCCCCACCCCTCTGTGTGTGTGCGTGTATGTGTGTGTATTCACTTATGTGTGTAGGAGTAGCCATGTGTGTATTAGAAGGGCTTTGAACAGCTGAGGCTCTTTTTGTGTGCATATCTGTTATGTCGGTGAAAGGGAGAGAATTACTCATCCACTCAGAGAACTATTCAAGAGAGGCCTCTCTCCCAGAGCAGTTATATTTTTATAAATAAAAATAATCAGATAATGAGTTCATTTCCGATCTCAAGTTTGGTGCCAACATTCCAGTGAAATAAGACCCACTGGCTGGCTGGCGGCAATCTGTGTGGCTTGGATTAGCTGGGGAAAGAGCAGAGGAGAGGAGAGCCCTGCCTCTTGCAGACTGCAGGAAGTAGGGGAAATCTATGACCAAAGGAGAAGTTGCATGAGTCTGGGGTCTCCCAGCACCTCACCCTTACACAGATACCAGGAGAGCCCAGATTGGGGTGGGTAAGGCCTGTGTTTTGCCATTTATTTCTTCCTAACTAGGGATGGTTTACGAAGATTTATAAATATTGATGGCTACCAAAGGCACAACCCACCACGATGCTCTGAATTTTTGGAGACCCCTTCCACTCAGGCTAAAGTTCACCAATGCCTGCTGGGAAAAGGGGATCAGAAAGAGGCTGTGTGGTCAGAGACTTGAAGGGAATGTGAGAGAACAGATCCCCAACCACGGTCCCTGTCTCTGCTTGACTCTCATCTAGAAGTTCGTGGTTTCGCATTTCCCACCTTGTACCATAGCCTCCCCAAGACATGTTCCTTCTCATCCGCTTTCCCTACCCCGTCCTCCTACCAGACACAATTACTCCATTTGCCGGGCAGTGGTGGAGCACACCTTTAATCCCAGCACTCAGGAGGCAGAGGCAGGCGGATCTCTGTGTTCTCTGGTCTGCGAAATGAGTTCTAGGATAGCCAGGGCTATACAGAGAAACCGTGTCTCGAAAAACAAAACCCAACAAACGTAATTACTCCATCCCACCCTTTCTGCCTTTGCGTGGGTTGCGCCCTCTCCTTGCAGAACTCCTCCTCCAACGCTGATGCTCCAAATGCTCCACCCATTCTTGGAGACTGAGAAGTCACCCCTTCACAGATATCTCCTCCAGGTCTCCCCTTTAGGAGTGCTTTCTCATGCTTAGCCAGCGACCACCTGTTCAGTGTCTCTTGCTTTTCTTCCTGGACTCTGAATTCCAAGACCCAAGATCTGTGCCCCAGGCATCCAGCTGATTTTCCTCCACTAGTCCCGGAGACAGGTCTGTGCCTGAACACTGGCTGGAAAGGTGTCCTGGGCTGAGTCTGGTTTGCTGATGTGTTCTGATAGATATGCACTCTGCATGGGGCAATCCCGGTCCCAGACGAGAATGCCTTGGCATCAGCATGATGGCTGAGAGATGGACACTGGGGGAACAGCAACAGGGAAAGAAGTGGAGATTCCCCTAGGAGGCATGATGTGTACCCCAAATTGGGATGTCTGCTGCATGTCAGAGAACTATGCTGAGATGGGAATAACTGATTCAGAGATACAGGCTGATTGTCTGCAAGAAAGAAGGAACGCTCCATCCATCTATCCATCCATTCATTCGTTCATCATCCACTTACTTTTTACATTTTTATTTTATAGTATGTGTGAGTATCTGTATGTATGTGTATCACGTGCACACCTGGTGCCCTTGGCAGCCAGAAGAGGACATTGGATCTCTCCTGGAACTATAGTGAGCTGCCATGTGGGTTCTGGGAACCCAACTGGGGTCCTCTGCAAGAGCAGCAAGCGCTCTTAACTGGTGGGCTTTCTCCCCAGACCCCCTTCCATCCCTTTTCACTTAGCCATTCACACATTCAACAAGCAACTGCCTAGAGCCTTCCTTACATTATTGCCTCTGCTCTTCAGAGCTGCTGTGTGAGGAATGCTCTCTGTCTGGGAGCCCCCCCCCCCCCCACAGCCTCAGAGAAGATGAAGTCAGTGTTCAAGGTCATACAGTTGATGAGGCCTGAGCGGGGACTTACACTCAAACCCGCCTGTCTCTCCAACCAGAGCGCTTCCCACGCCAAAGAGGAACAAATGGCTTATTTCTCAGTCTTGTCACGGCTTTGGGCAGAGCTGGATCCCAGCCCTTGGGCAATATGATGAAGCCTTGTTCTTTGTCTGAGAAGTTCAGCCTATGTCCTCACCCAGTGCCCTCAACACAATTTTGCCATAAGCCAGCTTCTCTTTATCGTCTAAAAAGTCTCGGACAAGACCATTTATAGGGGCAGTGTCCTCGCCCATGGGAGGAAAGCTGGGAGGTGAGGTTTCTGGCAGGGAAGGGGTTTTGCTAGGCATCGGTCTGGCTAGAGGGCTTAGCATGGGAAGGAGATCTGATTGTGCTTCCCGACCACACTGGACTCTACTAAAAATGCATATTCTGGGGCCACATTGTGTAGAGTCTCCCTGGGTGGGGCTCAGAACTCTGAAACTTCAGCAAGTCCCAAAGGCTTTGGATGTGGGTGGCCAGAAGACAGATAAGAAATGGACACAAGACAGGCCTGGTGGCATGTACCTGTAATCCTAGCTACCCAGGAAGCTGAGGCAGGAGGATGGCAAATTCAAGGCCTGAATGGACTATAGAACAACTTCAAAACCAGTCCGAGTAACTTAAGTGAGACCCTGTCTCAAAACAAAAAGTATTAAAGAAAAAATAAGGGGAGGCAAATTACAGGGATATAAATTAGTGATAGAGCACTTGGTTGGCATGTTCGAGAACTTGGTTTCAATTCCCAATATTATGTAAAACAACATGGATGAAAAATAAGATTTCCTTTAATATGCCTAGAGATGAAATTGACATTTGAGCAGAGTCAGCATGGGAGTAGTCAGCCCTGGGCTGAATCCCTGTGACCATCTCTCCCTCTCTCTCTCTCTCTCTCTCTCTCTCTCTCTCTCTCTCTCTCTCTCTCTCGTGTGTGTGTGTGTGTGTGTGTGTGTGTGTGTGTGTGTGTGTGTGTGTCCAAGAGTGTGCTGCATTTGTGAGGGTCAGAAGACAATGTTAGGTGTGGGTCCTTGTTTGAGACAGGGTCTCTTGTTTTCTGCTGTGTTACACCAGCTTGCTGCAAACTGTGGGTTCTCCCCTGTCTCTGCTCCCATCTCTTTTTAGAAGTGTGCTGAGATTACAGAGGCATGCACTACCTTGTGTGATTTTTTTATTTGTTTGTTTGTTTTGAAACAGGGTCTCACTATGTAGCTCTCTAGCTGTCCTGGAACTCACTATGTAGACCAGGCTGGCCTCAAATACACAGAAATCTGCTGCCTGCCTCTGCCTCCTAATTGCTGGGATTATTTATTGTTTTTAATTATATATATATATACACACACATGTGATATATATATATATATAAAACATAATGTGTGTGTGTGTGCGCGCATGTGTGTGTGTGTGTGTGTGTGTGTGTGTGTGTGTGTGTGTGTGTGTGTCTTTTGGGGGGCAGTATGTGCTTGTGAATGCAATATCCTCAGAGAACTGAAAAGGAGGTCAGATGCCCTGGAGCTAGAGTTACAGGCAGTTGTAAATCACATCACATGGGTGCTGGAAAGTAAACTCTGGTCCTTTGAAAGAATATACACTCTTAACCAGCGAGCCATTACTCCAGCCACTGCTAGGTTTTTGAGACAGGGTTTCATGTAGCCCAGGCTGTCCTTGAACTTTCTAGGTAGCTGAAGAGGATTCTGAGCTCCTGAATCTCCTGCCTCTGCCTCCTGAGTGCTAGAACGGAAGCCATGCACCACTGCATCCGGTTTAAGCCATAGTGGGAGCTGAAAACAGGGCTTGGTGCACGTTAGGCAAGAGGTCTACCTACTCAGCCCCACTAGGGGTCTTGAACACCATCCGTTGGGGAGTCTGATGGATGCTACTCCTCCTGTCCAGGTCTCCATTGTGGAGATCTAAAGAGCTTGCTGGAGTTTAGTGCCTTCCATGCACTCTGGTGTCCTCCGTGGGTGTCCCCATTGTCCCTTGTGATAGCTAAGCCAGGAGACTCCTGAACGTACCTGTGACCCAGAAGACGAAATTGGAGAGGGGAAGGGAGTCACTCAGGGTGATTTTCCTTCAAGCTAGAGGATCGGGTAAGTGTGTTCATGGTTCACGAGTCTTGAAATAAAATGTTTTCCTTCCAGGGGAGGAAAGGGCTGGGCGGCAGCCTGGGGCTTCCAGACTGGGAATCTGAGCTACCTGCGGGCTGTTTGCAAATGAAGTAGGGTGGAGGGGCATGACTCCTGTTGACGTGTTCTAGTTCCAGGCCTGGCTGGGAACAGAGCTTAGAAATTCAGTCAGGGGTAGAAACAAAACAGCTCCTGACATACCACACTTATCAGAGGACGTTCTCTGGAGAAGCCCTGTCCCCACTCTAGTGGGTTAGGGGTGGGACAAAAAGCAAGCATTCTCTGTGTCTAGAGAGCTGGCTGTCTCTGAAAGTGTCCAGGGCTACAGAGAAGGGAAGGGTAGGGAAAGAGGTGGAGAGCCCCCAAGGCCACACCAGCTGCTGGGTGCAGTGGCCCAAGCTTCTCCTGCTTCAGTCACAGACGCCTTTACAGAATTCAGGCTCTTATCCAATCCTCCTTCCTGAGGGTAGTTAGGGATGGGGGACTCCAGGAGGGATGGGGGTGAAGGTGTGGAGGTATGGGAGTGTGGGGGTGGGAAATTCTTCCTCTCTGAGGGGAGGGGATCTATAGCTAAGTCCTCTTGTTAGCCTCTCAGCTCCTAGAAGAGAGGGGGCTCTGACACCTTGGTCACTATCATCTCTTAGCCACCAGCCCAGGGTCCAGATCCTTCCCTCTCCCAGCCGGATCCAGAGTCTGAGAGCTCCTTCACACCGGGTCCTGCCCCTCTCTCTAGCTAGAGCAGCAGTTCTCAAACTCCTAAAGTTCCACCCCCAAAGTCACCCCCCTTCCAAAGGGGTCACCTAAGACCCTCAGAAAACACAAGGTATTCATAACAGTAGCAAAATGACAGTTATGAAGTAGCAATGGAAATAATTATATGGTTGGGGGTCACCACAGCACAAGGAACTATATTAAAGGGTCACAGCGTTAGGAAGGTTGAGAACCACTGAGCTAGAGGAAATAGCTACCCGGGGAGAAGTTTAGGTCTGAAAAGGAGGTCGTGTTGTTCCTGCTGCGGAAGCAGCATGCCTCAGAAGTCATCACCTGTCGCCATACGCATCCCTTAGAAGTGTCAACCAGGCAAAGTTCTCTCTTGCCTTTCTTGTCTCTCTTCTTACTTGTTCTGTCTGTCTGTCTGTCTGCCTGCCTGCTTGCTTCATGTCCCAACTCCAAGATGGCCTGTCACTTCTTTACTCTCCCCCTGCCCCAATACACCTCTTGCCCTACTCTGTTGCGAGTGGCGTGTTTGCTTAGTGGCATACCTTGGCAGGGCCTGCCGAAAGGTACCACTTGGACCTTTTAAAAAAATCCTTTCCGATTAGCACTGAGGAACCAGAGGAGGGAGGAAGAGGAGGAGGAGGAGGAGGAGGAGGAGGAGGAGGAGGAGGAGGAGAGAGGAGGGTGGTGTGTGAGGAAGGATGGGAAGCGGATGAGCCTGCCAAGCCAGTGATACTATCCCTCATTCCACAGTTCACCGCGCTTCCTCAGCTGAGCTGGGCGTCATCAGTCAGAATCTCTGTCCCCTGGCTGTGAGCCTAGTTACCTAGATCCTACTGGCCTAGAAACCATCTGCCTGAGCAGTGGCAGATCCCAGAGCAGGTACAGTGTCCTCCGCTTTGGGATAGCCTAGAGCAGGACACAGGAATCCTGGCCAGGGCTTGGCATCCAACATCACCCGTTCCAACACCCTACTCTCACTCACTGGCAAGGGTGAGAGAGATTTGCAGGGAGGGCCTTGGGCGGTCTCAGAATATAGAAGGAGGCAGAACTGGACCTTGCCTAGGTTGGTGGGGCCTATACCATCCTTTCCTGCTTGGAAATCCCACCGGAAGGGCCAGATTTCTTCTTTCTCTGGGAAAGCACCGCCTTGCCAGTCTGGCCCATGGGGCACACGAATAACCGCCATCACCCAAGTCCCTCAGTGCCACACATCATATCCGCCTGCCTACCTCTACTTGCCCATCACCTCACGGTTGCCATCTCCTGTGAGGAGAAATTCGTGGGCAGCTAGCTCTAGGGGACAGCGTCCAGAAGCTTTGCTGCCCCTCTGCAGAGTTCCCGAGATCCGGTGGTGGGGAAAAGTCTATGCTCTTCCTCTTCCGACCCCTGCCACTGTGCTTTGGAGGGACCCTCTTCCATGGCTGCAGACATAGAGCTTTGAGAGAACCGCCCTGCTGGTTCCAGGCTGCTGGAAGAGAGAGTGGATGTGTGAGACATTCTTCCAGCAAGACCTTCTCGCACCCCTTTGATCATCTATAAAAACCCATGGGGCTGACAGGACCACATTGAGATGGAGTCTCACTGTGTAGCTCGGGCTGGTCTGGGAGACCCAATCCTCTTGCTTCCCCGCGCTGGAGCGCTGGGATTACAGGTGCCTGGCACTGCGACAGCCTTTCCAAGAGCCTTTAATGAGGTGGCTTTTGTGGTTTGGGCACTCCGTGAAAGTTGTTATCCAAATCATAGTCACCGCGATGGCTATCACTCAACTAAGGTGGTTTAGCTCCCTGCCCTCTGTTCTCTGTGTTTATGTTTCCTCTTCTCTTCTACCCCCCCAGCCCCCAAGTCTGAGTGAACCCCCAGCTGGGCCACAGCCTCCTAAGGAGTCCCCAGCCAGCACGCTCCCCCCACCAGGTGCACAGAGGCCCGTTCTGCAGCCCTCCATCCCCTTGCCCTGTTCGTAGGGGACCCTGCTTGGTGACCTTACGACCCATGTTTGAGCGGGCAAAGGGGCCTTTTGTTCCTGGGGCCAGGCCTGCGGCCCTGCGCAGCTCCCCTCCTAATCCGGCTAATTACTGTCCACAGGGCTGTCGGGGTGCGCGCTCGCCCACCACTTTCCCACGGCCGCGAAGAAAGCCCCTCAGTGCAGCAGGGAGAACAGAGGGCGATTCAGCGTCTTCTGCTACCCTGGGCCTCCGTGTCTTCTGCCTACGACCTCTGCCTGTCCTTGTCTGGCCAGGCGCAGACCCTTATTTTTTTGTTTTTGTTTTTATTTCTTTCTGTCTCCATCCAGCTAGTCCCCTGATTCAGTGTTTGTCTAGGAGGTTCTGTTCTGTGTCCATATCCACAGCGGGCCATTCTAAGGCTTAATGTGTCTGTTCCCTGAACTTTTCTCATGCCAGGATCAACTTCTCCAGTCTAGGGGCCCACTCTGGGAGCCCCACATCTTAACTTTCAGCTGCTCTAGCCCAGAGGGCTGCGGTGTCCCTTGGGACTTGCAAAGGACCACAGAAGTTGGGTCCCTAAGTGGTAACATGCATAAGTCTGTGAGTCCAATTGCCAGCCAGAGGGAAAGAGGGAGGGAAACTAATTATTCTGGGGTCCCAGATTTGTCTCCTGAATGACCTTGGGTGAAGCTCTGGCCCCACCCGCTCCAGTGAGGGGCAGCTCCAAGATGGTAAGAAGCACGTGAGAAGTGCATGCTGGGCTCTGCCTACACCACACACAGGCTCCTACAGCAACTTTTGAGCACAGGGGTTAGCTGAGAACCCCTGGAGGCCCAATGCCTTGTGGCCAGAATGCCTCCATTCCCAGCCTTAGGGAATTGCCATCAACCTCAGTTGGGATGACCAAAGAGAATGCCAGGGCTGTGCTGGGCTGAGTCTGATGCAGCCACCATTGACTCTGGACAAGTTTAGAACTCAGTGGGAGAGCATGCTCAGAGAGTGCGGGGCAAGTCATGGGTTGGCTACTTCTGGAAATTTTAGGACCCAAGAATTTCACACACACACACACACACACACACACACACACACACACACACACACACACACACACCTGCCCCCCTCACAGGGGTTTCTCTGTGTAGCCCTGGCTGTTCTGGAACTCACTCTGTAGCCCAGGCTGGCCTGGAACTCAGAGATCCTCCTGTGTCTGTCTCCCGAGTGCTGGCATCAAAGGTGTGTGCCACCATGCCCAGCAGCCTTTCATTCACCAAAAATGTATACTGAGTACTTACCCGGTACCAGGTGTGAGTCACAGTGGCAGAGAAAAGTCCCAAGCAGCATGAAGATTGCCATGCTGCATTCTAGCTGGAGGGCCATGGGAGAACAGGTAAGGAATACAGATTGCTAGATGGGGGTGGGGCACTCCGGAAAGATAGAAAGAGCTATTGGGAACTAGGTAAGGATGGTGGTCAGGTTTGGCTTTTCTGGGTTGGTGGCACTTCAGCCTTGTAAAGATGTCTGGGGCCCTTTCCAGGGCAATGAGCCCAACGGGTTTGCAGGCAGGTCCCCACCAGGACTGCCACGTGGTTCTTCTGGGACACTTGGCGGTACTCAGAAGGACCCTGCTCACTGCTGGGTAGCAGCAGGAAGGAAGGGAGAAAACCTTGGCTGTAGCAAATCCCTGCCCTTCATTTTCCCTGTCTTTCTTCCCACTGCTCGGGATGTTCCGACATGGGACTTCTTGAGTGAACAGAGTGCAGATGAAACCCACCGTTCTGGGGAAAGGCTCCTAGACACGGACTGGTGGTCTGTGTGTCCCAACAGAAGTCGGATCCTTCTGTGTGCAGGGAAACCAGGGCTTCTTTATATCTAGGTAATAGGGGAGAGATGATCAGTGTGTTTGTGAGCTTGTAAACCACCAAACAACACAAGGTTGTGGGTGTGCAGAGCAGGGCACAGGAAATAAGCAGTGAAATGTGGCTTCCAGGAGATTTAGACAAATTTGAAGGTGGGAGACAGAAGACAGGACTTGTGGAATCACTCTAGGACCTACTGATGCTTAGAGCCCCAGCCTGAGTGTCTGTCTTAGCGGGGAGGTATTGGCCATATGTAGTATGGGTACCATCTGGGGCCACGGAGGAGGCAGTGACTCCTTTCCATCTCTCACCAGCTCACTGCTGTTCCCATTGACAAATCCAAAGGATCTTGGCTCTGATTAAATTACCTGTGAGTGTGAGCAGCCTCTCATCCTGCCTAGCCTCAGTGGCCTTAGCAACCTCCACACGGAACCTTCTTCCAGTGGCTGTGCGGATGTGTGGACTGTGTGAAGCAGGTGAATGCTGTGGTTCTCTATAGGACCAAATGCAGGAAACTCCTGCTGGGTCTGAGCCCTGACTGTTTTCATAACCCTGCCCCTCCCCCACCAGCTGGGAAACCATGGATTCCTCATTCCACCTCTCTGGGCCTTAGCTGGTTTACTTGCAAAGTGGCTAAGAGGAATATAAAATAATTATCTGCATGGGAATTATGGTAAGGATAAGTAAGATATGGATATCAAAAGGTTTCTGCTGGCCAGCCGCTTCGGTCTCTTTTGATCCATACATTTTATGTTCTGGCCTATAAATTAGAGCATGGGTAGAATAATAGTATGTGGTGTGCACAGGTTCTTGTGTGCTGTTTTTCATTCTACTTTTCAAAAGTTGTAAGTCATGGTCCGCTGGGTTTGGGACTGCAGTTCAGAATGGGATGTAAAATTTTCGTGGATTTGTCCATCACAGGTGAGGTAGGCTTAGGACTTGTGACCTCAGGTTCATCCTCTCTGATTCCTGGGCAGCTTGCTTAGACTTGCTTCTCTGAAGTCCAATTGGACTCAACTTCTCCAGGCATCTCCTCTACTGGTCAGCCCCTTCAAATCTCCTTGCTGATAAGTCAACTTCATGCCAAAAGCTAGACATAACCAGCTAGACATAAATATGGTCTTATGAATCATCTGGTCTCTCATTTTACATAGGAACAAGCTGGCCAGTCAAGGGAGGTGATTAACTCAGCCACTCAGTGAATATGTATCAGACCCAGAATGAGAGCTCAGCAGGCTTAGTCTAGGATCTACTAGCTAAGAGACCAGAGCAAGCCTCTTCCACTTCTGGGCCTCAGTCTCCTCTTCAGAGTGGACCTCTGTACACAGGGTTTTTCTTTGGGACCACTGGCTCCCCAAATAACCACACAGAGACTTATTATTAATTATGAATGCTTGGCTGATAGCTTAGGCTTGTTACTAACTAGCTCTTACAACTTAAATTCATCCATATTTCTTGTCTATGCTCTGTCACATGGTGGTACCTTTTTTCCAGCACAGCATGTTCACCTCCTGCTTCTTCTGCATCTGGCTGGTGACTCCAACCTCCTTTTTCCCAGCATTCTCTCAGTCTGGCTCTCCCGCAAAAATCTCTTCCTGCCTTTGCTATTGGCTGGTTGGCTCTTTATTAAACCAATGAGAGTAATCCACATTCACAGTGTACGAAAGGATCATTCCCCAGCAATTCCTCTTTGCTCTTCCCAACAGTTGAAGCTGCTTTAAAGAGCATATGAGACTATGTGCACAAAACGGGCTTTGAAAGAAAAGTTTAAACGTATGGGAGGAGAGGGGGAAGGTTAGGGATTTTCTGAGGATGGTGTAGTTACTTTGAGTTGCATCGCCATGGTAGATCTGTGACCCTGGAGGACACTTGTTCATGCTTGCTAACATTTGTCAAAACCCACAGCATTGGACTGTCGAGGTGGCTCAGCTGGTCAAAATGTTTGTCATGAAGCCTGATTGTTGTTCAAACCTCAGGACTAACATGGTGGAAGGAGGGAACTGGCTTCTACCCCTGTAGATGTAACCAACCTTCTTATTAAATAAGAAACACAGAACCAATGCAAAGAAGAAAGCCAAGAGGTCAGAGCTAAGAGCTAAAACCTTACCCTTCCTCCTGCAGTGGTCCTACCTCTCCGAACCAGAGTCACCCCTGTGTTAAAGTCTTTATATAGTGTTCCTGTCCTGCCTTCTCATTGGTTGTAAACCCAACCACATGACCGCCTCCTCACGGCCTGTCTGTGTAGACCTCCAGGTTTTCCATGATTGGTATTGAGATTAAAGGCATGTGTATCCAATAATGGCTGTATCCCTGAACACACAGAGACTTACCCAGCTCTGCCTACCAAGTGCTGAGATTACAAGAGTACGCCACCACTGCCCTGCTTTCCTATGGCTTGCTAATAGCTCTGACCCCCGGGCAACTTTATTTATTAACACACAAATAACATTTTAATACAAATAAAATATCACCATATACCCCCACATACCTGAGCTGTGACATGCACACACCCTTCCCTCAACATACCCAACTTTTTTAAAAAAAAAGTGTATTTAAAAAAAAAAAAACCACAGTATTTTATAGGACAAAGAGGGAATCGTTGTGCAAGTTTTAAAAGTCACGTAGGTTAGCTGGGCGGTGGTGGCGCACGCCTTTAATCCCAGCACTCGGGAGGCAGAGGCAGGCGGATCTCTGTGAGTTCGAGGCCAGCCTGGTCTTCAGAGCGAGATCCAGGAAAGGTGCAAAGCTACACAGAGAAACCCTGTCTCGAAAAACCAAAAAAAAAATAAAAAAAAAAAAAAAAAGTCACGTAGGTGGTCGGATGATACCAGGATGACTTGAGGATCACAGCAGAACACCAGAACTAATTGAATAGCAAATCTATGAGATAGCCTCATTGAAGTGTGCGTGTGTGTGTGTGTGTGTGTGTGTGTGTGTGTGTGTGTGTGTGTGTGATGGTGATGGTGGTCTGACCTAAATCACCTTGGAAATGAGTGAAACATGTTGTAACCAGTGGCAAAAGAAACCATACCTAAGCACTGTACTCTAGTTGATAAAACTTTCCCTTGAAGCAAGGGTTACCAAGTCCAAAGCCACTGTGCATGAGGGAAATGGATGGTGAGCGGCAAGTGCCAGGTTTCTCACTGTGGAAGTTAGAGGTCATTGTCAAGCAAAGGGCCCAGGCTACCCTGATCCCCAGGACAATGACTGAGAGTTCCACCAACACTATGAGGTCAGGGCTACTTTAATATAGCTGTAAGTGGACACCTACAGAAATAGTTACGGATTTGTGCGTGTCTAAGTAGTTTCATACCTACCAGGCTTCCAAGCTCCGTCAGTTGGAAGAGTCTAGAAGAAAGGACTGTAGCAATGGACACACTAGTGTCCAGATCTTGGTTTCTATTTCAGTCTTGGGATGCCAGGCTAGCTCAGTCAGTAGAGGCATGAGACTCTTAACTTTCCTCTCTAAGGAAGGGAACCAGGGCTTCCTGGAGGAGTTAGTGATTCAGGAAATGCATGAGATGAGCTGGAAGCATCTTCTAGGACCAGAAATGTTACAGAATTACAAATAAACAATGGGAGTGTGACAGAGGAACAGGGATGTCACCTGAAAGAGAGAGAGCCACTGGCCAAAGCGGAACTCATTGGCACAATTAAATACATGCAACAGCACTGATTTAATTGTTACCCAAAGCACGAAGTGGACACTTGAGTATCCATGCTTGTGTAAAGGAAGGGCTGACCGAATACACTGGAGAAAAGATGGAAAACTCTGTAGAATTCTGATGATTGGTGTAGACACTCAAAAGTGACTATGCACATGACTTCCAGTCAGCCCAGCGTTCAAAGAGGATGAAGACCTTCATCTTAGCAGACAGGCATGGCCTCCCTCAGCCAGCTGTCAAAACTAACATCACCAGGATGTCCCCTCGACGTGGCATAATGAAAAGGACACTTTACATCTGTGGTCTTCCTTTTCAAAGTCAGAAGTCCCGTCGGACCACGAGGAAAGCATTAGGCAAATTCGAGCTGGAAGGTGTTCTCCAGTAATTCCCCAAACTGTCAAAACAAGGACACCTGAGAACCTGTCACAGTTAAGGAGACACGGTGACTGCCTGTAGACGGTCTCTCAGCACAAAAAGGATATGAGGTAAAGAAGCTAAGGTGACTGAATGTGGACTCGCAGTTTAGTAACACTGTTCATAATATCACACAAGTAATCAAGCTGTGTGCATATTGGCTTCTGGAATGTGACAAACGTGCCCTGGCAGTGTGAGGTGGACACTAAGGGAAGAAACTTTGTGCAGAGAACATGGGAACTCTTCACACCACCTTTGTGGCTGTAAATTCAAAACTCTGCCAAAATGAAAGTGTTGTATAGAAATTTGAAGGCCTTGTGTTAGTGCTATTCTCAGCTTATGGTTGAGATGGCTGGAATTGGGAGTGTGATTTGAGGTTTCAAGGAAGTTCAAAGAAGTGTCAGGGTTAAGAAATCTAGCTATAACCGGGCGGTGGTGGTGCACGCCTTTAATCCCAGCACTCGGGAGGCAGAGGCAGGTGGATCTCTGTGAGTTCGTGGCCAGCCTGGTCTACACAGCAAGTTCTAGAACAGTCAGGGCTACACAGAGAAACTCTGAAGAAAAAGAAAAGAAGCAGAGGGAGAGGGAGAGGGAGAAGAAGGAGAAGAAGAAGGAGGAGGAGGAGGAGGAGGAGGAGGAGGAGGAGGAGGAGAAGAAGAAGAAGAAGAAGAAGAAGAAGAAGAAGAAGAAGAAGAAGAAATATAGCCATGCAGACATGTCTAGGAGACTGTGCTTGTCCTTGTCCTGTGCTTGTCCTGGTCTGAGAAGAGGTGCCACAGGACAGGGATGTCTTCAGGCTCTTCACTATTCAGGGAGGGCATCCGGGGGAGGTGAGTGGGTGGGGAGGTATTCTAGTATTCCTTCTATCTGAAGATGGGGCTCATATCCTCTCCTGCAGAGTCTGGGGTCTATGGTTGGGATCTATGGGTCTATGGCTGACCGATAAATTGGGGAGAAGGCGATGCTGTGTGCAGACCTGGGCTTTTAGAAACTGTCAGGTTCCACTTTCTGTCTTATGGGATTTCTCCCCCTTGGCAGGCAGACACCACGCTGAGAGGAAGTCCAAGTGATCAGCCACAGCTGGAGGTACGGAGGCCTGCCTGCAGAGGAAGAGGCCTCCAGCTCTCGGGTCTGGCCGTGCTCCCAGCTGACAGTCAGTCCTCGCTTGCTAACCGTGTGAGACATCTCACAAACGGCTCCTCCCGTCTGCAGATGAGCCGCCACAGTAACTAACCCTTCTCGCCAGGATCTGCCCACTGTAGGTTCATGAGGTCAGAGGTAATGCATCAAGCTACCGAGTCTGCATCTATGCCGCCGTGGTAATCTGCACATCCCATGGTGGCGTCCTGGACTCCTTCCTCTGCATGCTCAAGTGTGGTGTGGTGGTGAAGGGAGCCTGGAGCCAGACTGCCTGAGTTCAAATCCTGACGATGCCAGGTATCAATCACTGTGTAATTCTCAGCAAGCTGTCTAGTATCTCTGTGCCTCAGTTAAACCATCTGGAAAATGGAGAGAATTAACAGGTATTCTAGAATTACTAGGACTGTGAAACAAAAATTACCTAGCATGTGCATAATTACTCGGCCAAGCTAAGATGTCAACCTTTCTGGGTTCTGGGATGTGGGCCTCCTGGGCCCTCCATTACATAAGATGATCCTTGCCTGGCTCCTACCATTTTTCCTGCAGTACCAGATTCTGCCTGTCAGATTGGCTTTGTTCACTCCCATAACACTTTCTGGGTTGGTCCCTCCCTCCCCCCCACCCCCCTCCTGGTTCTGACTGCTACTGTGGCTTCCTCTTGTCTGGACTGTTAGGAAGTAATGTCAGTGGCAGTGGAGACCCTGCTGTGTGTGTGTGCATGTGGGTGGTGGTGGCCATTCTGGCTTATTAGGGTCATTGGGAAACAACAGACGCCTTCCCATCTACCTCATGGGAAGACATGGGTTTTGTGGCTGAAATAAGAGTCCCGAGAGAAAAGGACCTAATGTGGGCAGGTCTGGCCGAGGGATAAAGAAGAGTTTTAGTTTTCTAAGAAATGCCCAATGACATTGGATGGTTCCTCAGAAAGCTCCGGTTTCGTCTTAATTAGATTTAGCTAGAGAAAAGCGAACACTCTCTATGAAACTTTCCCACACGCCTTTGTACAGGTTCGAGAACTCAGACGTGCTTTGCATCTGGCTGTACCCCAGCACTCAGGTGTCACTGGCTCTAGGGGACACAGGGATACAGTGGCTTCAAATTAGAGCTTTTCAAACCAAGATGGGCACCAAGGGAGAGGGTCTTTGATGGGGAGCATGAATCACTGACCCCTTAAAGACGAGAGCCTCCAGCAGCTCCTACCTGGGCCTAGAAAAATGACCCAGTTCTTCATGCTAGGGAAGCCATGCTGCCGGCCTTGACTGTCAGTGCGGGTCTAGGATAGGGAACTGGAAAGCTGGAAGACTTAGAGAACTGAGATAATGAGAGCCTCGATGGGAAGGAAGCAGGACAGGCATGCCCACAGCAGGCCAGGGAACTGGCTTCAGAAAGAGCAAGAGGGTAGCTGGGAGAGGGTGTAGACGGCAGGCCAGCTGACCCCAGGCTCCAGTTTCTGGTAATATTCTGGAGCCTCTGAGTCAGGGTGTGTTGGGGCACATGTGGAGAAAACCCCAACTCTGAGAGTCCAAGCTCAGCCATTGGTTGTGGGGATGGATGGTCGATGGGGAAAATTCTGCCACCTCTCAGAGTTCCTGTTATAAAATAGGGATAGCATTGCGCATGTGCGTACCCTCCCAACCTTGAACAGCTTTCACAGGAAAGAGTTTTTCCTTTGTTTGAAAGGTCTTTGATATGTCAATGTGTCCCGTGACTCAGCAAGGAGCTAACATATGAAACCTGTCCAAGCTGAGTGGATCTCAGGCCCTTTCCTGTAAAGGAGGCTCCTTCTAGAAGCCAACAGTCAATCCAGGGACTTCCCACCCTGGCTGCCCACTGCAGACTGTTACGAGTCAGGGTGAGGCCCAGAATAGGGCTGCTTTTAAGGCCCAGATGACTCTAAAGAGCAGGCAGGACTGAGGACTCCAGACCTCAAGGTGTACTGGGGTGAGCAGCCGGGACTGGAGTGGGGAGACACAAGATGGCCAGCCCCCTCCAGGCTGGATACGGTCAGCTGCTTCTGTAATGGCTGCTGGCCCCTAGCAGAGCACAAGTATTCCTGCATTGAGTGCAGGCTCCAGATTTCTGTCTTGCAGGCCTCTCAAGTTGCTTGGCCTCAGCTGCTTTGGGAACAGGGAGGTGGCGAAGGTCTTTCAGGCAGCTGGCTGGAGGCCTGGAGTCTGTCGGCAGCCTCATTGAGATGCCGCCCCAGCCCTGCCCTAGTTCAGGATTTCAGAGCCGTCAGCCCCCTGTCCCAGCCCTCCTCTGGCCCCTCTGTCACCCTGGAAACAAGCTCTTGGTGACTGGTGGCCTGAGGGAGAATGGTGGGCCAGAAAGGCCATGGGAAGGGAGCAGGCAGCCTGATCTGGGGGAAGCCCAGCTGAACCAAGGTCAGCGTGAGTGGTGGTGGGGAGGCCAGGGCTGGGCCCACCCTGAAGGGCCCTTCTGCTGTTCGCTCACTTAGAGGGAGTATTTTTCCTCTTTGGTTTATTTGCCTTGATTTAGGGTGCCATTTTCTTAATGGTGACTGGGTGCTTAAACTGTCTTCTGGCGGTTTGTGGGGTTTGATCCTAGCCCTCCCACCCCTGTGGGAGACTAAGGCTTTGGCTACCTCTAGTCCCAGATGAGGAAAGACACACTCTCCATCTTGGTGCCAAGCCAGCTGTACACCCCTTCAAGCCAACCCTGCTCTCCATTGAGCCCTGGAGGAGAGGACTCTGGAGATGGCTGTTCCAGTTCTCTGGTCCTTTTCCAAGCTGAGAATCCCTGTCACATCCCCTAGGTTGGGTGGTAACTTACCTGCGGGGATACAGATGAGCAACAGAGGAAGCTTAGTTTTCCTGGCCTTTAAGATGCCATGACACGGTGGATTCTCTATGTAGAAATGCCCATGTATGCAATGTGAACTGAGAAGGTCAGGTTCAAGTGGGTGACCTGAGTTCAAGACCCCTGTGATTGCCCTGGGTTCAGGCCCAGCCCCTGTGTTCTCTGGGCCTCCATGTCCCATCATGAAACAAAGATCTTATCCTTTCTAGCTGGGGTGCTTGTGAGTATGAAGGCTGGTTCTTAGCTGGCCGTCTGGGGCCTCCCCTCTCTGGGCCAGGTGATGCCATAGCTGCTGTGGTGACCAGTTACATACCCTAGTTGTATGGGAGAGCCTCCAATATTCATTGCTGTCCTTTTCCTTGGAGAGGGCTCCTGGTCCAACTGTCTGGAGGTGATCCCTCTCAGGCTCCCATCCCACATCTCGCCCTGCTCTGACTCGGGGTATCACCTGACCCTTGGCCTTTAGGCAGGCAGCTCCTAGCCCCCTGGGACAGGCTGAATAGAGGTGATGGCTTCCTAGGTGCCCCGCTCTTGAGAGCGCTCCCCACTAAGCCATCCTCACAGGTACTACAGTCTCACTTCTGCTCCTAGACTTCTAGCCCCCAACAAGAACCCGCATGCATGCGTGCGTGCGTGCGTGCGTGCGTGCGTGCGTGCGTGCGTGCGTAGGGGGGGGTTGCTTCAGGAGCCTACCCTAAGGGTGGCCTCAAGGGCTGAGGGAAAAGAAGCTGGCGAAGGCCAGGTTCCCTCCTTGAAGGATCTCCGAGTGGGTGAGAGGAGGGGGAACAGGGAACCAGAGCTGAGCATCAGTCTGGGTGGCATGCTCCTTAGCTCCTCCCTCTCCTTTCTCCTCCTCTGCCTTTCGCTCTGGCTCCAGGAGCCGGGTATATGTCCCATCTCACAGAACTGTCAGCCACGACCTCAGACTCATTTTTTCCCCCTCTAATCTCTGGGCCAGTCAGTGACTGAGTTCCTCTACCAGACTCAAAGTCTGCCCTGTGCTCAGGCCTCTGGTCACTGCCCAGGTTTGTTCCTGTCACTGTGCATGTGCGTGTGCGTGTGCATGGTTTGTGTGCGTGTGCGCGGTTTGTGTGTGTGCGTGTGTGTGTGGTAATGGCAGAGGTCAGACACTTTGCCAGCAAAGAACTTGGGGGACACTGAGTCTTGGGTCTTCCCTGGCATGGAGAAAGGCCTGGCTGTGTTAGAAGGGCTGAGGCAGCTGGCCTGACCCACCCCACGGCAGCTGGGCTGGCGAGTTGGGGAGGCAGCCTTCCTGACCCCTTTCTTCCCCTTTCCTGCTCATAACTTCCCTCCCGCTGGCCACCCTGCCTCCCGCCAGCATGGGTGGAGTAATGTCCAACACAAAGGCAGGGTACAATGGGGACATTTCAGGCACCGCCACTGGTAAAATTGGGGAACTCTTGTCAGGACAGAGGACTTCTTGGAGTCCCTTACGTCACCGTGTCACATATTCCCTGCCCTGATCTCAAAGAGGAGAAAAAGCCTTTGACACTGGGCTGTTCTGACTCTGACCTTCCTTCACTGCCTGCCTGAACATCATGGGGATGTGAGGACATCCCCTGGGTACTGTGAAAGAAAAACTGAAAGAGTCTGGGGTCCAACTGAAGCCTGTGAAGAGGAAGTACTGCTGCTGCTCTAACCCTCTACACATCCTCTGGTCAGGCCTGCATCAGCATCTCCAAGCCAGTGCAGCTGCTCACTTGCATGCCTCAGCCATACTTCCTGTGCCTGGTTTGTGGGGGACACTGCAGGGACAGAAGCTACCAGCATCAGTAGACAGATGCTCTGGTCACGGCTGCTCTGATAAGCTCGGTATCGGCAGCAGAAGGAAGGTGGCCTTGCAGACCCAGCAGCCTGATCCCGAGAGCTGTGGCCACTGTTGCTGTCCAGTGTAGACACCATTACCTTCCTTCCACTGCTTTCTAGAAAAACCTGGGCTGTCTGTGTTCTGGGGAGGTGACAGGACATATGTAAAGAGGATTGACATTGGGGTTTGGGAAAGCTCTCTGTCCCAGGCACAGGTGAAGGTCGGGAGAGGAGATGTCGACCGTCTGGGGACAGCTTAGCAATGTGTAATGAAATACGTAACTTCCGACTCAGGAATCATTCGCTTCTGGGAATGGACACTAAGGAAATAATAGTGAATTCATACAAGGTGTGTGCATGAGGACACTATCTCTGCCTCATTTAGGGCTGACACCACTCTGTGAGAGTCTGGAACAGTCACACAATGGAGACTTGTATGCTGTTCACACCGTGGTGGAATTATCAATCAAGCTGCCAAGAACATTCTGGCACACGTCCTTGGGCTGACATAAACTCCCTTTCTCTTGGGTATAGATGGAATTTCTGGGATCAAAGGATTGTGTATGTTCAGTTTGAGCCGATGCTGCGAAATAATGATTGCTCCATTGCACACACCCACACCCAGCTAATGAGCGCCCCAGTTGCTACATCCTTGCCAACACTTAGTACTGTCAACCTGTTTCATTTCAGCTCTCCTGGTGGTTGGGTAAAGGAGTTGCATTGTGGTTTTGATCTGCATTTCTAAATATTCACCAACAAGGAAACGACTAAACAGATTGCATCTCTTTCTAAGGTGGAAATTTAGACAGCAGTGAAAGGGAATGGGCGACCAGTTCACACGCTAACACGGACAAACCCTTTAAAAGAAAACGATGGAAATAATACAAGGAGTTTGTGTAGGATTCCGTTTATGTCAAGTTCTTAAACAGGGAAAGGCAACCTAAGGTCTTAACAGTTGCCTATGGGGACGGGGAGGGATTGGTGAAGAGGAGGGTGAGGAATCTTGCTGGAGTGATGAAAATGTTCAATACCTTGGTGTAGGTAGTAAATAAATGTATGAAGCCTAGTAGTTTTGCAGTATATAACAGGGCTTCTTAAAGATTCCCACTTCATCATCAATGAAATTTTTTTGCATGACCTTGCTTATGTAATAGGCACATAATCTAGGTATGCACACCAAACCTTTACTGAAAATAAATCCTGAAGAAATGGAGTTTACAATGACTCTGTGGTTCACATATAATCTTACCACTTCTTAAAGAGAAAAGGAGAGCTACATATTAAAGAGAGGGGTGTGATTATTCATTTTCACTTCAGGAATATGATCTTGGCTGAATGTTTTATACTGCAGGATAGAGTATCTCTGATGGTTTTTAGAGTTAACTGATGTTTCCATTTTACAATTGTCAATGCTAAGCACACCACATTGCGTAATTTCGGACCATAAAATGGCAGAAGTATGTTTAGGGCTATTTTGGAAATTCTGGCCTAAATTTCCTAACTAAAATTCATTTGGACATTGTTTTAAAAACAAAATTCATGTCAGCAACCCAAGCATCAAGTTCTGAGATCAACATTCTAACCTAATACAATCCAGAGATACTCTAATTTGATACACGCTGAGGAAGGACAGTGAGAGGATATGGAAAGTCTGTTTTTTATAATTAGACCGTTATGTCTCGGTAAGAGCAGAAAACCTGTATGCACGGTAAACACACCGCAATTCCCGACATGCGATCGTCTCGAATCTGCGATGAGGTGTGTGGGGCCGCACTGATTGGCTCCGAGTGGTGTGAGGACATGCTCAGTGCAAGGCAGTCTGTATTCAGAACCAAGGGTGGAGTGAAGTCCCACGAACAACACTGATGGACACTGCCAGAAATAACTTGGCTTCCTTATGTGTTTAATACTGAGTTAATTTTTGGTTGCTGCACATTGAAAACATTTTTAGTTCTTCCCACCAAGAAGGCAAGGCTTTTTTTTTTCTTAGTTCCCACATCCATTTACATGATCCTATATGGAGTTTTGATGTATAGCTTAAGGAACTGTGGTATATAACATATATTTATATGCAAAAATTGAACTATTTACCAAGGGGAGATATACTGTTCTATGGTGATTAAATTTGAATTAAGTTTTAGAATTTTAAATGTAAAAGGCACATTTCAAAAGTCTATGGGTACGGCGTGGGGAGGAGGGCTTCCCTCATGAGCTCTTGTCTGGTCAGACTCCAGTGGATTTCATTTCAAACCAACATAAACATTCAGATTTGCACCGAGTGATGCCTTTGGAAAGGACTCACGGTGCCTTGGAATCCTTAGACAGAGCTGAGAGATTCCGTGGGGCATGGGTGAGGGACTGACTGTCCGAGCTGTCAGTACAGCCTTTGAAAGGGTACTACAAAGTTGTGTATCCAGAGTGGGCACGATCAGGCGGGAGCCTGTAAATCATATAAAATGGAAACAGAGAGTATCGGGACACTTAAGCTGGGAAAGAAAACAAACCAAAGACAAAACCAAACCTAGGAGCAGTGTCTTCTAGATTTCGAAGGCTGACCATGCCAGCCAAGCCTTACTTGTGTTTTGTCCTTAGAAAGAGAAGCAAAGACAAGATGACCCCATCTGAAAAGACCTCTACATTTAGCATGTTGAATGAGCTGGGCGTTAAGGTCCCCTCCAAATTTGATTCAAAACGTCAGGGCCCCGGGGAGGTAGCTAAATGTTGGAGCACTTGCCTGGTCCTCAGGCTTCATCTCCAATATCCAATATGGTGTGTGTGTGTGTGTGTGTGTGTGTGTGTGTGTGTGTGTGTGTGTGTGTGAAATAATAGGAAAAAAAAGTTATATCCAGAGTCCCATGAGGGAGATGGGGTTGAATCTCTAGCAGTGAGGTTCAGAGAAGCAATGAAAACAGTATGTGTGCCTTTTAGCAAAAATAGTGGCTGTGTAGGGGTGGTGGTGTGGTGCACACCTTTTATCCCAGCGCCCAGGAGGCAGAGGCTTTCTGTGAGTTCAAGGCCAGCCTGGTCTACAGTGTGAGTTCCAGGACAGCCAGGGCTACACAGAGAAACCTTGTCTCAAAAAACAAACAAACAAAAAATGGTGTCTGTGCTTCCTCCATCGCTGCAAAAACACCTTCCCAGTGACTCTTAGCCCATCCCACCAAGCAGGAGCGTTTGCCTTTTTGCCTTTTGACCCTTGGTTAATTAACGTACACTGGCCATCCCAGAACTCAAGTGGAGACGGGAAGACCCTGAGTGTCAGGACAACTTATACTGGGATTCTGTCTCAAAAACGGCTCTGTGACTTGCTTTGGATACCAGCACACTGACCTCACCCTCCCTTGCTAGTCCTGTGATTGACGCTGTGAGCAGTCCAGACCACCCTGCTGGAGACAAGTCCTAGCTGCTTGCTTGCATTGCCTAAATGGACCCGCACAGCAATGGTTCCCAAATATCAGACCCAGGAGCACAACTCTTCGAACCTTCGAACCCATCGGCTTCCTGCAAACCTGCTCCTGTAGCTGAGTGAGTCTGGGTGAGGCCAATGCAGAGTCACTTGCTGAGCGTAGCTCAGATCTCCACCCACAGACGTGAGCTGCCATATCCTTGTCCTGAATCATCGAGTCTGGGAGTGGATATACACAAAGGCATCTTTTTCTGGTCATAAAAAAAACCAAAAACAAACAAACAAAAACAAAAAAAACCCATGTCTTCCAAGAACTCTAGAGGCAAGAAACGACTTACTTAGTCATGACATCGTTTAGAAATCAGTTTAGTCTCAGCCTCCGATGGGAACAGATTCCTGGAAATACAAAAGGGAGGGACCCAGGAACAGGTCTCAGGACAATAGCTCACCAACAATGATTGCTTAATGCCTCCGTGCCAGGTGCATTCCATGGGTTATCGCATTAGATGAATCCATGTATTATCTTTTTGCATGAATCATCATAACCAGCCCCAGGGTCTGGTTCTCAGGCAGGGACTGGAAGTCCTGATGGGATGGCTCACTCAGAATGGTGGTTTGGGGTATGCCGAACACAGGAAATGTCCTCTGAAAGCAGTGGTGGCAGGAAGCTCCTTTTCCTGTGCCAGGCTTCCTGAACGGACTGTTGCTGCCCTGACTTCTCCTTTCCTCCTTAGTCTCCTCCACTCACTCTGTGGTGATTAATATTGATTATCAATGACAGAATCTAGAATCACCTAGGAGACAGCAAACCTCTGGGTGTGTCTGTGGAGGAATTCTAGATCGGATTAATGGATGTGGGAAGACCCACCCGTAATGTAGGCAGCCCATAGTACTCCATGGGCAGAAGTCCAAGAATGAATGAAAAGGAAAACAGGAACTGAGCACCAGCACTCATCTACCTCTTCCTGTTTCCCGACTATGGATGTACTGTGACCAGCTGCATCACCCCCCTGCTGCCATGTCTTCCCTGTCATGATGGACTGTATGTTCAGACTACCGTTTTTGACGGCAATGAGAGAGGAACCTAATATTCACCTCACTGTCTTCTCCCTAGTAAATCTTTAGGTGGTGTCTATGAGGTCCTCAGTCATAAGCATCCTCCCCTCCAATTCTTCTTTTGCTTTTGTTTGTTTTTTTTTTTGTTGTTGTTTTGGGTTTTGATTTTTCAAGTCAGGGTTTTTGTGTAGCCTTAGCTGTTCTTGGGCTGTCCTGGAACTCGCTCTGTAGACCAGGCTAGTCTTGAACTCAACAGAGATCCGCTTGCCTCTGCCTCCTGAGTGCTGGGATCAAAGGTGTGCGCCACCACCGCCCGGCTCTCATTTTGCATTTTTAAGGCTGGAAGGACCATGACATTGCCCTGTTGCCTGGAGATCAGGTAGCCTCAAAGTCAATGATGAGCTGGGCCTGAGAACCCAGACTTCTTGGGCTCAGATCCAACATTTTCCCATCCTGGGGTTGCTTGGGAATGAATAGGCTTGATGGAGGTATGGACTCTTGGTTCTGGGCCCTGAACAGATTGTTGAAAACCCTTTGCTTTTTTAGAACTTCATATGTATTAAATACTCTACCGATCAGCTACATCCCAAGCCCGAAGTCACTTCCTAAAGCCTATGTCGATGTGGACAATTCCATTGTTGCCCTTCTGAGTTTGAGCGGCGATCGGAACATCAGGACCTTCTTGTGCACGGAGACTGAGCTGCACAGAGACTGAGCCGCTCCCGTTCTGCCCTACCTTGCTGTGTCTTCTTCCTCGATCACTTGAAACAGTCCAGTGGTGGCCTTGACCTCTGCTGCTTGGCAGAGGTGGGTGGGCAGGTGCCATTGTGTCGTGTGTGACTGAGTCGGGGAAGCTGTGTGACTATGAGTGAGTGAGCACATATGGCACATCTGTCTGTCTGTTTGTCTGAGGCAAGCATCTGTCTGGGTGTGAGATGACTCAGATGATGAGCCTTACAGTTCCTCGGATACCCTCTCCTCCACAGCTCTGATGCTCTCATGGCAGCTGTGTCCTTTCCCACCCCTGGAAAAGAATGTTCCTGGCAGCCCTGATGCCTACCCCAGGCTGTAAGCAGAGGCCCCGGTGGTACAGTGTGTCCAGCTGGCCCCAAGGACAGGGCCTCCAGAAGGAGTCTCTCCCCACCACCCTATTAGTAAAGCCTGCAGGAGCTGCTATCCCAAGGCTTTGGCCCAAGAGGGGGCCAGGTGGGCTCTGACCCCTGGAAGCCGGGTGCTGCCACCACCTACATGTGGCTGGGTCACCAGGATTGCCCTCAGCACCCACACCCCGCTGAAGGGCTTCTCAGTCAGCAAACAGACATCCCCAGAGCAGATGGGAGCAGCCGGGGTGCTGGGTATGGGTTGAGGCTCTCCCTAGAAAAGGCAAGTGGTTCTTCAAAACAACCTCGCGACGATGATAAAAAAACAAGACACAATTTTTGCTCTTGTGATTGTGAGAAAAGCGTAGAAACACAGTTTTGGGTGGCTTGGGTGGAGGCGCATTGTGCTTTAGAAGCAAGCAGGCATAGTGATGGCTGTGTAGGAGGCCGAGGAGAAGGTAGAGAGAGTGAGTGACCTTGGAAGAGGCACAGCAGGCATCCAGACCTGGCCCTAAGATCTGCTTAGGGATTAAACCTGATAACCATTTAAGGGACCTGTAAGGGTCAGCATAGGGACAGACATCTGCTCGTGAGGTACCAAGAATGTGCAGAGGCCCTTGGTGATATTAGTGGAGCTGGGAAGGCTTTGGGGGAGGGGGAGAGATAGGGGAGGGTAAAGGGGAGCACCTCAGGAGGGAATTCATGAGCTCTGGAAGCCCCCCACCCCATCCCACCTTGATCCTGCAGGCCGGAGGCCTAGGGATTGAGGGTCAGAAAGACTGTGTATGAAGACGGCAGGGACCTCAGTTTGTCCTAGCCGAGATGGCCAAGGCGTCAAGAAGGGGTTCCCATGTCTGGGGACTTTCAGGCTTCCCTGGCTTTCCTTGTCTCCCTTCCTTGTTCTCACAGGGAGCTCCTGTCCTGTATCTACAGCAGAGGCTTTATCTATGGCGTTCAAAGAGGGCAGAGCCTCTGTGAGGGTCTCCTCATTTTAGCTGAGCTGCTTGGAGGGTGGCCTCACAAAAATCACACCTCTCCAGCTGTGGTGTCTTCACCCACAGAATGAGGACATTGGGCTCTTCGGGTCACAACGTTCCCATCTCCCTTGCCAGCCCCGAGTAGCTGGTAAGCCTGGGGGTTGTGCAAATGACTGTACGGCCAAGACCAAGCTCTGAGAGACAGATGCTGTGATCAATTAGTGATGCCTGCTGGGGCCTCGTCGCTCCCCACGTCATTTCACCCTCCGTGATATCCCCGTGCTCCCTAACAGTGGGCAGAGGACCAACCTGCTGTGAGAAACGGCTCTCTCATTACTGTGACAAATCTTATGTGTGTTCCCCCAGGGCCAAACATCTAATGGGAGGCAGGTGTCTCCAGGCATCTGACGCCTGGCCTCATGCAAACAAAGGCCTGCGTGAGTGACTTTCCGGGCAGAAAGAGGGAGGGGTGGGCACCCCCAAATCAGAACTCTTGGTCCATTTGTTTTTCTGGCATTTTGAGGACATTTGTGCCCAGCTGCATTTATTTATAGATAAATAAGGAGGAAAGTTAGTTGTTTTTTGTTTGTTTGTTTCAGAAACAGGAAAAGCATTGTCAGTACTGTTAACAAGTAGAGAACAGACTGAGGGGAATTAATGAGTTGTACCACAGGGTCATAGATATCCCAGGCTGGCCTTGAGCTTTGCTTTGTAGATGAGGATGGCCTTGAACTCTTGAAAAACAGGTTTTTTGTTTTTTTTTAAGTGTATGGATGTTTCACCTGCATGTATGTCTGTGTAGCATGCATGTATCCGATGTCCTCAGATGCCAGAAGAGGGCGTTGGATTCCCTGTAACTGGAGTTACAGATGGTTGTGAGCCTCCATGTGGGTACAGGGAATCAAAATACGCTCCACTGAAAGAGCAACAAGTGTTCTTTTGTTGTTATTGTTTTGTTTTTTCAGACAGGGTTTCTCTGGGTAACAGCCCTGGCTAGCCCAGAACTCACTATGTAGACCTGACCTCAGACTCACAAAGATTTGCCCAGTTTTGCCTCCTGAGTTCTGAGATTTTTAAGGATACATCTTAACTGGCTGACCTTGAACTCTGGATTCTCCTGCCTCTACTTTCTCAGTGCTGGGTCCCTCTCTGGTTTAGAACTATAAACCTTGAGGAGAATATTACTCAGGAAACCAGAGTATTTTTCCAAAATGTGTGGGTATTTCCTTATGTATCTTAATTTTTAAAAAACTATTTATTTTATGTGTATGGGTATTTTGCCTGCATGTTTGACGATGCATCACAAGCGTGCCTGCTGCCCTTAAAAGCCAGAAGAGCACTGTATTCCCCGGAACTGGAGATGGTGGTGAGTCTCTATGTGGGTTTTTGGAATTGAATCCTGGTCCTCTGGAGGAGTAAGGATAGCTCTTAACCGCTGAGCCCCCTGCTTCTTGCTGTGTATATTTACGAATGCAGTCTGTATAATGCACGCTGGTGAATGTTCCTAAAGAACAAAGATGGTATGAGTCATGTAGATGTGACATATAGCAGGCGTGTTTGGAGAACACGGATGTATAGGTATGCATTCAGCATGCACATATGAAGTGTGCCCACTGTTTGTAGTAAGCATGTAAAAAATGTCTTTCTTATGTGGGGCTAGAAATGTAATTCAGCTGGTAGGGTGCTTGCCTTGTAGACAAGAGTCCCAAGATTCAACGCCCAGTCTGATAAGTCAGGCGTGACGTCATATTACCTGAAGTCCCAGCACTCAGGAGGCAGGAAGATCAGAAGTTGAAGGTCATCTTTGGCTACGTTCAAGGCCAACCTGGGGTGTATGAAAGCTTGTCTCAACAAAACAAAACAGTAGTAGCCGGGCGGTGGTGGCACATGCCTTTAATCCCAGCACTTGGGAGGCAGAGCCAGGCGGATCTCTGTGAGTTCGAGGCCAGCCTGGTCTACAGAGCGAGATCCAGGAAAGGCGCAAGCTACACAGAGAAACCCTGTCTTGAAAAATCAAAACAACAACAACAACAACAACAACAAAAACCAGTAGTGTAGAATGAATGTGTGTATTCTGTACACACATGCGACCTAAGTAAGACGTGTACACTCTGGAGAAGCCTCTGACAGTCTTTCTCTGTGACCAGCTGATTTCGAACAGGGCCCGAATGACCCAAAGTAACCTTGTTATTTGAACCAGATCCTCATTAGGGACCTAGCAGAAAAAAATGTGAGCAAGGAACCCTGTCACTTTCTTGGGTTTCCTCTTCCAGGAGGAAACCGGGAAATTCTGGAGTCAGATTTACACCCCCTGAGAAACACAGATAAGCAGAAAGGGACCAGAGGCCAGCGGAGACCAGCTGCCAGCTCATGAAGCCGGATTCAAAAGCGTGTGGTTTGCAGTTTCCAAGAAAAAGTGCTCATCAAACTTTCCGGGCCTTTCTGCCCTTTAGCATAGATGGTAAAATGGTCCTAATGGCCATCCAGAGGAAAGCCGAGAAATTGCCATGATAGATTGGGGATCTTTGTGATGATAGCTTAGGCTTAAGGGTAGTGGTACTTAGCTGGTAGGCATTGAAGCTTCCAGAACAGCTGTTCTGGGTAAAAGTGGTTTGCTCCAGCACCCTGGAGACCTAAACATGAGAGGGATGGGGGTGGGGGAGCTGGGGAGGCAAATTAACCTCTGTTAACTGCCGTTAGGGAAGCTGTCCAGGGGATTTTACTTGGGGACAGAGAAGGACAAAGCCCGCCCCTACTGTGAACCCTTGCCGAAGTCATGGCAGCTCCCTGAGTTGTCGGGAGGCATTGTTGACCTCAGCCTCTCCACAGCACACTGTGGGGTGAGTCCAGGGCCAACAGTGGTGAATGTTTTTTTTGCAGGATTGAAGGGACTGTCCCCAGGGGCAAGGTTGTTCCTGGCTTAGAGCCCAGTACCTAGTAGGTGTCCAGTAAATAGCTGTTGAATGAATGAGAGGCCCAGCAGGGGCCATCCAAGGGAAACAGGCCGATTTCCACCAGCTTCGGATACGGGGCTTCCAGGGCAGAGCTGGGGGGTGGACACCCAGCCGGTCTAGCTGCCCGTTTCCTCCTCCCCTTTTCCGGCCCCTCACTCCAGAACGCTGCCCGTTCCCACGGCCTCCCTTGCTCTCAGCTACAGCAGCCATTGTTCCGCTGTTATCTGGGCCCAGGCATGGGCCAGCCTAGACCCCGCACTGGACTAGGGGAGGACAAGGGCAGATAGACAGGGAAGGGAAGCCTGGAGGGCTGATGAGAGAGAAGAACCGAATCCCCAATGCCGCTGAGTGGCGCAGCTTCAGGTGAGAAGCCAAGGCTTAGTGAGGGCTAGGGCTGGCTCCCGGAGGTCGCCCGAGGGTGGTAGAGGAATCAGGATTCTCACACTAGAAATAGTGCTACCTACCGTCTATGGGAGACGGCCGGGAGAATATTTGAAAACGTTTGAAAGTAGTGCTTTCCCTCAATGTTTTCTTCCACTACGTAGCTCGGCTCCCACCTCCCTTAGCTAGGCTGCTGAGGTGTGCGTAGATGATGTGAATAGTCACATGAACACGAGGTGACACCTGGAGACCTTCGTGAGGCTGTGGGGGAGCTAGAAGCAGCTCACGGGCCCTGGGACTCCCAAGTGTTTACCCTTCAGTGTTCGTCACCTTACGAAACAGAGTTCTCGGAGTTTTGAGTTTCAAAAGGCAGACTTCAACATCTCTAAAATAACACGCAACAACTGGAAATTCTCATACAATGGGCGACACAGGGTTGGAAAAGGGGTCCGAGAATTTTCACAAATGCAGAACAGATAGATAAATGCATAGATAGGAATGAATATTTGAGAAACGAGGAGATGCAGCCTGTTCCAAGCCGAGTTCCAGAAAGTGAGCTTGGAAAGAAGTATTGGTTCCCTGCAGAGAACCGGCAAACATTTTCTTGTCTTTATTTTTTAAGATTCACTTTACTTTTTATGTGTGTATGTGTGTGCACGCGCACGCACGTGTGTGCACATGTGCCTGTGTGAGTGTATCTGCACATATGTGTGCAGATGCCCGCAGAGCCTGGAAGAGGGCACCAGATTCCTTGGAACTGGAGCTCCAGGCATTCACGAATTAGGATCCGAGCTCCAGTCCTCAGGAAAAAGCTGCAAGTCCTCTTAATTGACAATCCATCTCTCCAGTCCAGAAAAAAACAACTTCAAGGAGTTAAAAAAAAAAAAAGACACAAGGTTCTTCCAGAAGAAGTAGCTGGACCCTGGGCCATATCTTACTACCATTCTAGATGGCAGCAAGGTATCGCCCGCCCCCTCTGTTCCCTAAATGGCTCTCTTCAGCCCTCCTGGAGCTCCGATACAGGACTATTTACTTCCGCACTGAGGGGCAGACAGCTTTCCTTGGTGACTGTGTGCTGACCATGATTTGTCTCCTCCCTGAATCTGGAAGATTCCTGCCATTAGGAGCTGGTTCTCTTAAACTTAAGGTTCTAGGGAAGGACAGAGTCCTCAGCAGGCAGCCCAGAGCACCCTGTGAGTGTCTTTATCTGACTAGACATTAGAAAGCCTGGCCAGACCACCCCTGAGAGTGATGCTCTGGGTAGTTCCTTCAGACACTAGGTCCCACTCAGGTTACTGCATTGCGGCTTCAAATTTCACTGTTTTATTTCTAGATTTCTTTCCAATTCTACTTACCTTTTTCTTTTTCTTTTTGAGATGGGTTTTTCCTCTGTGTAATAGTTCTGGCTCTTCTGGAATTTGCTTCGTAGACCAGGCTGGCCTCGAACTCACAGAGATCGACCTGCCTCTGCCTCCTGAGTGCTGGAATCAAGGGTGTGCACCACCACTACCTGGCTTTTTCTTTTTCTTAGTATATCCGTGGGCATCCATGAGAGATGGCACTTGTTTTAGTTCAGATGGCTTATAACGTCATACCTCAGACTGGGTAATACATAAACAATTGAATGTATTACTCACACGTCTAAAGCTGGGGGGTCTGGCGTCAAGGTGCCAGCAGATTCGGTGTCTGGTGGTGGCTTCCCCTCTCCCTCACAGACGGCACCTTCTTGTCGATCTTCAGATAATAGAAGGCGTAGGAGAGCTTCTTCAGGCTGCTTTTAGAAGGACACGAACCCTGTTCCTGAGGGTTCCATCCTCACCACTTACTTAATCACCTCCTACAGTCTAAATCTCGTCATTTTATTGCATTAAGTACAAGCAGCAACGCGTGCGTTTCAGGGGGCTCCTCAGCATGCAGACCACAGCAGACCTCAAACTTAGTCTCAGCAACAAAGTCCTTTCATCAAGTAGCAATGCATTGTTGGAAACTCAAAGCAGACCCCCTTAGAAGAAAGGATCTGCAGATTGAATAGGGGTGTGTACGTGTGTGTGTGTGTGTGTGTGTGTGTGTGTGTGTGTGTGTGTGTAGAATACACACAAAGTTCAGGTGATTCTTTCTCCCCTTTTCCTTAGACTCCCTTTGGGGTACCTTGGACTGGAGCAAAGCATGACCTGTCAAAAGCTTAGATGCGACACTCCCCCAAATTTATGGGACATTGTCATAATGATGTGTCCTGTGACAAAGATGTTCTGTGGCCAAATAAGTTCGAGAGATAACAAATCAAACTGAGCCGGGTCTGTTCAGGGGTCTTGGAGATGGGGATGTTTACAGTATTCTCTGAGAGTCTTCAGGAGGAGATTGATGTATCAGGATGGAGACCACCTGGTAAGCAATGGCCATCCCTCAGGCTCGTGCTGAGCAGGGAATGGCTGTGGATAATGCTTTATTGTAGAATAATAACTAAGTTTTCCTATGTCCCTGGAACTAACAGGAGGCCAGCCATTAAAACAGAGGGGCATGGCCACTCAAACAGTGTCCTGTTAATATAACTTCAGCCTTCCTTGATTCCAGGATGCAAAAGGCCCATGGAAAATCCAGCCAGGGCCAGGCCTTTCTCTCCCAATATCTGTTGTGCCCACAGGGGTGTGGCCTGGCCTAGTGCTGGCATAGTGAACCCAGTTCTATCTGTCAGATCTCCCCGACATAATTTTGTCTCAGGGCTGAACCAGCCCAGTCAGGAGGCCCCTGATGCCCACTTGGCAACCCTTTGACCCCCTTCCTGGCAGCCTTGGTGACCACCATTGACTCTTCTTGATGGTGGGATAGATTTCTGGAAATGAATCGGACTCGTAACAATGAGGCAGGATGTCCCCACCCTGCTTTCCAGAGCAGCCCGCCTGCCTGGTGCTGCCCTCACCTACCCCATCACGGTGGGGTGGGGAGTGTCCGACCATCCTGACAGCCTACCCTTCCCCACCTCAGTCCCGCAGGGACAGAACAGGACTTCATGCAGGATAGGAAGGAGGTCCAGGGCCCTGGGCCACCTCTAGAGGTCAAATCTTAGGGTAGGCGTGTCTGACTTTTTCTGGCTCCAACCTTCCCTCTTTATTTTACAAGTTGAACAGAAATACAGAGGAAGGACTCTGGCAGGAGCTGGCGTGTCTCAGTGACCGAGCGGGGTGGAGCTGGGTGGTACAACAGGTAACTTCGAACATCCATAGAATGGTTCAAAGGCTTTGATACTGGGGTTGTGGGAGGCCTTACTCCAGCTTGGCTTTCTTCACAAAAACGAATGGGGTTTCCGAGGAAGGGATTCAAGGAGCCCTAAGGCCGAGGGGAGGTAGGAAGGACCTGGGGATCTCTTCTTTCACTAGGTTTAAAGTGCCCGAAAGAAGTGACTTGTTCTCTGTTCAGCCTGGGGGCCCCCAGAGACCATGTCCTAGTCTCTGTCTGGGCTCCAAGACAACAGAGCGCTGCCCCTGCCATGTGGCTGAGTGGAGAGACAGAGACTGTTCTCCTAGGCCTAAGTAGACTATCTGAGGATGCTGGCAGGACCCTGCTTCCCCTGGGCTTGGTGGCTGGGTGGACCAGGTCCCTGGCCACCCCAGCACTGTCCTGTGCTTCCAAGTCCCCCAGAATCTTTTGGACCTTTGCCTTCAAGACATGGCTTCTGAGTGTTGAAGGAACCCTGGCACTCTGAGCTTCGTCAACCCTCCCTTGCCTAGAAGCTTCTTTTGCCTGGTTACTCTGTCACTCACTAGTTTGTGTTCCTGGGCCTAACTCACACTGTCTGGGGCCTGGAGCACCCTACCCACATCGTCACCTCTCAGTTTTCAACATCTTCCCTTGCCCTGGACTTCCCCAAGGCATGCCGGGATGCCCCACGCCATGCTGGACTCCCATTCCCTCCAGGACTGTGTGTCTGGCACTTGTGGAGACTGACACCTCCACGTTCAGCCCCACATAAACCTACAGGCTGCAGGAGGAGAGGGACTGGGCAGCAGAAATGATGGATGGGCTGTGGTGGCTTCGGTCCCTGCTGGCGCTGTGGTAAGGAGATCTCCCCTCCAAGAAGCCTGATATTTTCCAGGAATTTCCTGAGAGGAGGGGCCTGCGCTCTGAGAATGAGAGCCAGCTGTGGGGTTGAGGCCTAGGGTTGGGACTGGGGATGCTGGGCTTCCTGGCTGAGTCAGCGACCATCCCTAGGTAATTTATGGGATGAGTCAGGCTGGGAGCAGGGACAGGCTGGTGGTGCAGGGTGGGGGGCTTTCAGTGTTGAGGGAAGGGTAAGCTGCCTGCTGGAAGCCGACCAGGCTGGGTCCAGAATAGCTCCTTCGTCCTCATCAACATTCCCCTTCCAGGCTACAAGGAGCAGGCAAGAGAGGGAGGATTGTGGAAGATGGCCAAGATGGGCAAAGGGGAAGAAACCTCTGTTAGGTGCTGGGGGCTTGTGAGGCTTGGGACTCCCATCCCACCCCCACCCCCCAGCAGGAAAGTGGTCCTGGTTAGCCTTGGGGTTAATTTGTGGTGAAGAATGCCAATGTTTTCCACACCCAGGCAGTACATGCTTTTGGCTTGGCTGACCCCTGCCCCTTCCTCAGTGGGCCTGGGCTGGGCTGGAAAGTTGACCTGGGATCTGATACCCCTTCTGCTGTGGCTCTTCTGGGTGACTAGACTTAGCACGGACTGTACACTGAACCTCAAGCCCTCATTTGGGCAGGATAACCGGCCTCTTTCTAGCCTTGCTTTTGAGAGGTACCTGTGCTGTTTAGGAGTCTGGGCTGATGGTGGTGTCCTGGTGAACAAGGTTAAGCAAATGCCAGCTTGGAGTCACTGCCCAAGGAAGGTACTGCCAGATGACACCCTAACCTAGACAAAGTACTACGGGCAACTAAGGAATGCTGGGAGATTGATAGTCTTCCTCAGGGAGGAGCATACCCTTTGGTCAGCTGATAACAAATTGTCAGCCTTGACTGTGCGCGTGAGTGCGTGAGTGTGTGTGTGTGTGTGTGTGTGTGTGTGTGTGTGTGTGTGTAATATCAGGTATTATATATGTATGTAATGGGCAGGTTATATTTGTATAATTGGAAATGCACACACACATACACACACACGCATATACACACACACATATACACACACACCAATTAGAGAAAAAGAGGCCACACATTTCAAAGAGAGCAGGGGGTACATGGAAGGGATTAGAGAGAGGAAAGGAAATAAGGGAAATGACATAATGATAGTATAATCTCAAAAATATTACAATTAGGCCGGGCGGTGGTGGCGCACGCCTTTAATCCCAGCACTCGGGAGGCAGAGCCAGGCGGATCTCTGTGAGTTCGAGGCCAGCCTGGACTACCAAGTGAGTTCCAGGAAAGGCGCAAAGCTACACAGAGAAACCCTGTCTCGAAAAACAAAACAAAAAAAAAAAACAAACAAAAAAAATTACAATTAAATGTCCCCCACCCCCGCAGAGATGTCACCTTGTCCAGGGGTAGAGTTGGATTCAGAGGGCAGTAGGGGCTGGCTGACCCTGACCCCTGCCATCTCTGGATTGGAGGAACTGGAGCAGGGCAGTGTGTACAATCACACACGCGTGCGTGCACACACCAGAGAGTGCTGGGAAACTGTTCCTGTCCATTTCACCCAGTTCTTACTGGCATTTCACAGAAAGACGCCTGTCCTGAGCCGCTGGGGGAGTCCTTCTCCTGTCAACGGAATGTTCCTGTGGAGGCAAGGGCCCAGCCCTCCCGGGTGGTCCGGTCTTCTATTCCAAGCAGGCTGCAGTGTGGAGCTTCTCTCACTCTGGCCTCAGCACCCTCAGAGGGACCTCCTGATGGCTGTGTCTCCCTCTCTAAATTTAGGCTCAAAGTCCTCATGTCAAAGAGGGGTCCCCAAGGACGGTAGATTTTGTAAATCCTAAATTAGGACAGGAGATTAAAACAAACAAACACAAAAAGAAAAAAAAAAAACAGAAAAGACAACATTGGAGGTAGATGATCCCTTGTAAAGAGGTACAAAAGGAATTGTATGTCATTATGACTGGTGAACTGCTTTGCTTTTCTCTTTTTCAAGACAGGGTTTCTCTGTGTAGTTTTGGAGCCTGTCAAGGATCTTGCTCTGTAGGCCAGGCTGGCCTCGAACTCACAGAGATCTGCCTGGCTCTGCCTCCTGAGTGCACCACCATCATCCAGCTGCTTTTCTTTTCTTAAAGATTTCTTTTTTATTCACATGTTTGTATGTCTGTGTGAGTGTACGCCATGTGTATGTCGGTGCCTGTGGGGGCCAGAAGAGGGTGTTGGATCCTTTGGGGCTGGAGTTACAGGTGGTTGTGGGCTGCCGATGTGGGGGCTGGTTCCAGTCCTCTGGAAGAGCAGCAAATGCTCTTAACCACCGAGCCGTTTTCCAGCCCTTTCTTTTCTCGTTAATAGTCAGGAGATCAATTCTAGGCAGGAAGCTCTAGTATACGGGATCCTGGAGTAATTTAGCCTTGGACTTGCCTTCCTCCATCATTTTCCAACTCAACTCTATCAGGCTCTCCCGGCCCCAAACCCACGACTCCCCTGAGCAAGGACGCAATGGGGTCCTCACGGACACAGCAAGCCAGGTTAGACACAGCAGCAGAAGAGGTGAGGAGGCCGGGTTCCGGGCAATGTTGGAATCCACTGGAAACTTCACTGATTAACTGGACTGTGAGAAAAGACTTCAGGGCTATGCTCCAAGGGTTTGCACCCCTGGAATTGAAGGGGTGAAGGGGTGGCCTTGCCCTTGACTAAAACAGAGAATGGATTTTGTTGTCTACTCACAAGCTTGCTGTTATTGTTAAACAGACCTCTTTTTTTTGGGGGGGGGGTTTCAAGACAGGGTTTCTCTGTGTAGCTTTGGAGCCTGTCCTGGATCTCGCTTTGTAGACCAGGGTGGCCTTGAACTCACAGAGATCCACCTGCCTCTGCCTCCTGAGTGCTGGGATTAAAGGCGTGCGCCACCACGGCCCAGCAAGAGCACTTGTTTTTGTAGATGACCATGGTTTGAGTCCTAGCACTCAAATGGCTCACAACTGTTTCTAACCCCAGTTCCAGGGAACCAGAGGGCTCCTCTTCTGACCTCTGTGGTGGGAACCAGGCTGGCGAGTGGTACATAGACCTAACATATGCAGGCAAAATATCCATAAAAATACAAATTAATTTAAAAAAATAAAACAAACAAACAACAACAAAAAGAACTCATCCACGGCTGGAATGGAGCAGGCTGTGAGTGGGGTCACCCCAGTCTGTGAAGGTTCCCTGAGGCCCCTGGGGAGGAAGAGGGACGTTTTCCTCCTGCCTCTGTGGCAGGAGAGGGCACAGTAGTACAGAAAGGCTTGCCCTACCCTCCCAAGCACGCTGGGTTGGCAGGAGACCCAGATTTGGAAACAAGGCCGGGATGTGTGAAGAGGAGGCGAGCACTTTCTGTGCAGTTAGTTACCAGAGCCCTGTGGAGGAAGTGGTCAGGGGGCTGAGGATGGCGGCTTTGATTGTTCCAGCCACAAACCCTCACAAGCCACCAGGCCAGAGGCATATGCCTGGCAAGTACGTCCCTGGGGCCCCTCAGGGTAGAGGCCGTCAGGAAAGGGCTGTGTCACTGAGTCCTTGTCTGGGACTCTCGGGCTGTCAAACCTCCTGGAAACACTTACCTGAAGAAGTGGCCTTGTCCCTCACCCGTTGCCCACGAGATCACTATTTTGGGCTTGCTTCATTGCGGGGCTTAAATGACTTTGCCCCCACATCAGTGAGGAGGTGAAGCAGTTCTGAGAGAAAGCCGGGGGGAGACGCCCAATGTGAAAACATCAAGTCTGGGTCTTCAGGGAGTGGCCCCAGGTACCCACACATTTACAGAGCTGCCCTGGGGACCGGAGCGCCACCCTGGGGACACTTGGCCCACACTGTGGGTGTGAAGGAGAGGCAAAGCTCACAGAGCCGTGGGCAGGTGGCCTCGGGAGGAGAGTTCCGGTTAGGTGAGGACAAGAGCCCTCCGGTCACCGGTCACCGAGAGGTCTCAAGGCATTTGCACTCCGAGCCCTCAACAAGGGCTCAAGCCACAGAGACAGCAAGAGCTGTGTGTGCTCAAGCAGAGGCCTGAGCAGCCCCCCCCCCCCCCCCCCCGCCCCCAGAGATGGACACCATAGCCCTTGTGGATGCAGCTAGATCCTCAGGACTTGAGGCACAAAGCCACCTGGTGGGGGGGTTATCTCTAGGCACTTAACTCCTCCCGAGGGGCAGCACCCTTCTTTACAGCTTTAGTCCCATGAGGAGAAAGCAGCACCCCTAAAGCTCCCTGCACCTGAGAGTGGGGTGCGCGATTATTTATGAGGCTGGAGCTAGAGATGAGCTGGGCCTGGGGTGGGACTATGGGGTCCCCTCTGTCTTGTACAGAGTGAGTCCTTGGCGTGGTTGCTCTGCATCATGTGACCTCTCTCTACTCTCTAGAATCTCTCAACCCAGGTAATGCCCCCAGCCTAGGACTTGCCTACCCAGAAAGACAGTCAATAAATAAATAAAGGTGCTCTGTTTAGAGTTCATCTAATGGGGATCCCTTCACAGAAGACAAATGGCCTCCTGTCCCATAGGAGATGTGGTTTAGCCTCCAAGGCAGTATCTAGGGTTGACAAGAGACAGGACAGCCCTAGGGGGAGAGAACCTGTGGTGACTTGGGGTGGGGGAACCCCTGGAGCACAGTGTGGAAGGCTCAATGCCAAGGCCTCTAGAATCTCTTGGCTAGCTTAAGGCCTATGTAGGGATGGACAGGAAACCCAGTGGAGTCCATCTCTGGAATCTATTCCAAGGGTAGAGACAGAGGACCAGGAAAGGTTTAGCTGTAAGGTTCTTCCTGGCTGTTACCTGAAAGACTGGGAGCAGCCCAAGTGTCCAGCAAGAGAGGTTGGTTAAATAGATGATACACCATCCAGCAAAGAGAACGTAATGAAGCTTTTACAAGGAACGCTGGGGGCTGGGGAGATGGCTCCCGGGTAAACGCATTCGCCCTGAAAGCTTGGTAACCTGAGTTTGATCCTTGAACCCATGTAAAAGGTGAAGGATGGAACTAACTCTGCAAAGCTGTCCTGGGTTTCCACGTCTGGGACATAGTATGCTCACCGTCATACTCATGTACCAGGAGTGTACACACACACACACACACACACACACACACACACACACACACACAACAATGAATAAGTGAGTGAATAAATAAATAAGATTAAAAGAACTGGAAAAAATGCAATGAGATAAAACAAAAAATCTCACAGCTGGAGCTGCAGAGATGGCTCCGTGGTGAAGAGTGCTTGCTGCTCTTTCTGAGGACCTAAATTTGGTTCCCAGCACCGACACTGGGCAGGTCACATGCGCATACCCCCCCCCACACACACACAATTAAAGATAAAATGAATCTTTAAAAACACTCCCCATGATCATCACACTCAATGGAGACACCCATTGTTAGCATATACCCAGATATTTAAATAAAATTTGGATAATATTATGTGTGTGTGTGTGTGTGTGTGTGTGTGTGTGTGTGTGTGTGTGTGTGTATAAACATACATGCCAAGTCCTGATTTTTCTTTGTAAACAATACAATAAGAATTAGAGAGATGGGGGGCTGGAGAGATGGCCCAGGAGTTAAGAATACTGGCTCTTCTCCCAGAAGACCTGGGTTTGATTCCCAGCACCCAGAGGGTGGCTAACAACTGTGTGTAATTCCAGTCTCAGGAGAGCTGACACTCTCTTCTGGCCTCTGCAAGTATTCCACAGACATGGTGCACAGACATACCTAGCCATAAAATAAAAATAAAGGGAAAAATTGAAGAAGAATAAAAGAATTCGGGGGGCCTGGAGAGAGGGTTCAGACGTTCAGAGAAAGAAGACCCAGTTTGGGTGCAGCATCCATGTCAGCAGCTCTAGGGGAGTCCGATGCTGCCGGGCTGCTCCTTCCGGCAGGCACTGGAGAGAAGCCACTCCTTGCCTCTTCAGAGTCTCACGCTGACCTATGTCCTTTGGTCTGTGGCCCCTTCCTTGACCTCTGTCCCCTCAGCCTATCCTTCTCTCCTACTCCATGTCCCTGTTCCAAAGGCAGGCACCTGGGTAATCCAGGTCCTTACCTAACAACCACAGGGCAAAGTCCTCTGTTAGGAGACCTGCTAGGGTCGGAATGCCCGAGCCTTCCACAGGCTCAGCCAGGAGCTGGGGAGGCAGGGACAGAGGAGGGGTGTTCGCAGAGTCCCGGAGACCCTTCCCTGGGAATGAAGGGAGGGTACCGAGCTTCAGCTACCGGAGCCCCAGACTGGCTGGAGAGGAGCGAGTGGCTTTGAGGAGTTCCTCCCGGAGTCTGTTGGGTCTCTTTGGTCTGGTGTTTCCTTAAGGACTGTGAACCCTTGCCCATCCCTTTGCCTTGGCACACTCGGCCCCCAAGTCCTCCAAGCTGGTTGTGTCTATGTCTTTAAACTGTAAGGAGGAGAAAGCCAGACTACCAAGAATAACATTTTACTGACTTGGCATGGGCTTTGGAATCCGTGTTTTTTAACAGCTGTCCAGGTGATTCTGAGGAGCAGACAGTTTGCGCTAACCCTCCCCCCTTTCCTCTTTCATTCCCCTTCAGCAAACTGGTTTTTTTTTTTTTTCAACTTTGTTTTTCAGTGAAAACCATTTCCTCCTCACCGTGGACCAGAGCCAGACCAAGGCTGTGCCGGCCTGTCTCTTCCCACGTCAACAGTCCTGAATGCTTGGTGGAGGACAGGGCTATCGTTTCATGCCCTTCCTCTTCCTCAGTCACCCTTGCTGGCACCTCCCTGTGGGACTCAAGGCCCGGTCACCAGAGGCAGGGTCAGTCCTACCTCCAACAAATCACAGCGGGAGCAAGCACCCAGGGCCACACTGACTCCCCCCCCCCCCCCTTTGATATCTTCATTTTCCTCTTGCATTCTGATTCTCCAGAGAGGCTCCATCCCAGGCCTCGGGGGACCAGCCAGAGCCACCCCCACCTCAACTAACCGTCTTGGGCTTCATTTGCAGAAATTTAACAACCAGGAGCTTCCCTAGGCCGAATGAAGGTCCCCATCAGGAGGGAAGGGTGCGGGATTTGGCAGAAACCTGGGCTGGGTGGAGGGGATGGCTGGATTTCTTTGGCTCTCAAAGGCCTCTCCTCCTCTGGTGGGATCCACAGCTCCATCCAGTTGCCTCCTGATCTGGCTTTGGGAGGTATGGAGAACCAATTTCATGGTGAGCTCTGCTGGCTGAGGTGCTGGGGCAGCTGCAGGAGGGGACGAGGGTGTTGTCCCTCTCCCTGTCACTGGGACCATCCGGAGGAAGGCCAGCCTTCCCATGCTAAATAGTGACATTGCTTGCTATGACTACAGTGGCCATAGGCAGCTCCTTCAAGCTGGACCTCCAGTTGGAGAACACAAGTTGACTTTGATGAAAATAAAACCCCTACGTCATGTATTCTAGTGGTTTCCAAAGCTGTCTAAATTGCAGCACCACCTGGGAGGGTTGTTTATTAATTAAACATTTACAGATGGAATGTTGTATATTTTATAGCTGAGGATAACCCTGAACTTCTGATTGCCCTGTCTCCACCCCCCCAAGTGCTGAGATTACAGATGTGTGCCACCATGCCTGGTTTATGTGGTACTGGGGATTGAACCCACAGCTCCCTGAATGCTAGGCAAAAACTCTACCAATCAATCTACATCCCCACGCCAAAAGGAGATTAATTTAAAATAGATATTAATCAAAACAAAAGACTTCTAGAATACTTCCTAGTTTGGGTTTCTACTGCTGTGACGAAACACCATGACCAGAAGCAAGTTGGGGAGGAAAGGGTTCATTTACCATTATTCACTTCCACATCATAGTCCATTTTCAAAGGAAGTCAGGACAGGAACCCAAACAGGGCAGGAGGAGGCAGGAGCTAATGCAGAGACTGTGGAGGGGTGCTGCTTACTGGCTTGTTCCCTGTGGCTTTTTTCAGCCTGCTTTCTTATAGAACCCAGGACCACCAGGCAGGGATGGCACCACCCACAATGGGCTGGGCCCACCTCCATCAATCACTAATTAAGAAAATGCCCTACAGCCAGATCTTAGGGAGTCATTTTCTCAATGAGGCTCTCTTCTTTCAGATAGCTCTAGCTTATGTCAAGTTGACATAAAACTATCCAGCACATCATCCCTGCCTGATTAGCTTGAGTCTCTTGGGGGACTCTTGAGCTGGGAGGGTGTGACTTTTTTTAATCAGGTTGTGTTCCTGACTCCAGAGGTTGAGCCTGAAAAATGAACAAGGAAATGGAGTAAGGAGGGTTCTTATCAATACCATCATCCTTCATCAGGGACTCCATGGCTCACCTTTCTTATGGACCTGGGAAGAGTGTCCAGTTATTATTATTTTTTAATTTAATCGTGATTTTTATATCCATTGGTGTTTTGCTCGCATGTATGTCTGTGTGAGGGTATCAGGTTCCCTGGAACTGGAGTTAGACAGTTGTGAACTGTTGTGTGGGTGCTGGGAATTGAACCCAGGTCTTTGGAAGAGCAGCCAGTGCTCTTAACTGCTGAACCATCTCTCCAGCCCCGAGGGTGTCCAATTATTGTCTCTGTCTTCCTGAGGAGGAAATGACCATACACACAAACAAGAGACACAGAGCTGGAACCTAGGCCTTTCTCTCAACTCCTGTGTGAAATCCCGGCACTCTCTTGGGGACCAGGCCAATCTGTGGCCAGATCTGTGACATTAGCACAAATACTTCCTGCCTCGGGGTGTCTGGAGCATCCTCTGTACCAGATGTTCCCAGCTCCTACCTACAGAGCACTAAAGGCACCTTCAAGGCTCTGTGTAAAGAGGGGGTAGCCTGGGTGATCCTTAGCAGAAGCTGGCTGGGAGCAGTGGTGCATGCCTTTAATCCCAGGAGGCAGAGGCAGGCAGATCTCTGTGAATCCTAGGCCAGTCCACTCTACAGAGTGATTTCCAGGTTACCCATGGTTACACAGTGAGCTACATCCTGCAAAAGAAAAAAGAAAGAAAGAAAGAAAGAAAGAAAGAAAGAAAGAAAGAAAGAAAGAGAAAAAGAAAAAAAGAAAAAAAGCACAGAATATGAACTAGAGAGATCTGGTTCAGTCAGTAAAAGGCTTCCTGTACAAGCATTGTGTCTTAGTTGGGCTTTTATTACTGTGAAGAGACACCATGACCACAGCAGCTCTTATGAAGGAAAACATGTAATTGGGGCTGGCTTACAGTTTCAGAGGTTTAGTCCATTGTCACGGCAGGAAGCATGGCAGTGTGCTGGAAGACCTGGTGCTGGAGAGGAAGCTGAGAGTTCTCCATCTGGATCCACAGGCAGCAGGAATGAACAATGGTACACTGGCCAGGCTGGAGCTTCTGAAACCTTAAGTCCAACCCCTAGTAACACACTTCCTCCAACAAGGCCACACCCACTCCAACAAGGCCACACTTCCTCCTACAAGGCCACACTGCCTCCTACAAGGCCACACTTCCTCCTACAAGGCCACACTGCCTCCCACAAGGCCACACTTACTCCCACAAGGCCACGCCTCCTAATAGTGCCACCCCCGTGGGCCTATGGGGCCATTTTTATTCAAACACTGTACACTGGTACCTCAGTTTGATCCCCGGCACTCATTTTAAACAGATGGATGTGATGACACATGCTTGTAATCCCAGAACTAGGGTTCGGGTATGGATAGATCCTTGCAGCCAGCCAATCTAGCCTTCTTGGGTGAGCTCTAGGCCAATGAGGGACTCTGTCTCAAAAATCAAGGTGGGGGCTGTCAATGTCACCCCACCAAGTAAAAGTGTTTGCTACACAGCCTGACACCTGAGTTTGATCTCTGGAACCCCTGTGAAAAAGCCAGATGTGGTGGCATGCATCTGTAAATCCAACATTCCTCTATTGAGGCGGGAGGCAGAGGCAGGGGAATCGCCTGGAAGCTTTCAAGCATAGCTATCCTGGAGTCCACAGACTGGAAGACGAGAAAACTGACTCCAGAAAGCTGTCCTCTGATCTCTGCAGGCTCACAAGGCAGAAGGCAGGAAAGAGTGGAGGAGGAGGGAGTGGGGGAGGAGGGAGTGGGGGAGGAGGGAGTGGGGGAGGAAGCAGTGGGGAGGAGGAAGTAAGGAGGAGGGAGTGGGGAGGAGGGAGTGGGGGAGGAGGGGTGGGGGAAGAGGAGGGAGTGGAGGAGGGAGTGGGGAGGAGGAAGTGGGGAGGAGGGAGTGGGGGGAGGAGGGAGTAGGAGGAGGGAATGGGGAAGGGAGTGGGGAAGGGAGTGGGGGAGGGAGTGGAGGAGGAGGGAGTGGGGGAGGAGGAGTGGGGGAGGAGGGAGTCGGGGAGGAGGGAGTCGGGGAGGAGGGAGTGGAGGAGTCACAGTTCTGCAGGGGGATTTGGGTAGAGAGATTTTTGGTTTAGACTGAGGACTGAAGGCTGCTCCCCTTTAGAAATAATCTGAAACTGAAGGATGAATTGGAGCCAAATGGAATCTGGGAGTGCGGAGAGAGGCCCTAGCAGGGTGGTCAGGAGGCACAAAGGGCCTGAGGTGGAGCATATGGACACTGGAGAGGCTGCAGCAGCGGAGAGGGAGCTGGAAGGTGGAGAAGCCAGCCGGACGGAGCAGGGCCTTTTGCTTTTCCCGTGGAGTTGGGGGTCAGGCCCTCCGCCACAGGATCTTACAGCCTTGAATTTGCTCCTCTGTGCAACAGGAAACCCTTGAAATGCACATGACCACAAGCAGGATTTGGGGTCCAGGCCCTGGGCAGGAGGGATCATTTTGGTGGGCAGGGAACAGAGGAAAGAAAGGCAGAGGGAGCCACTGAGGGTTTCTGGTCATACCTGAGCTCCAGTGGGATGCCCTGACAGGACAGAGCAAGCATGCCAGAAGAGCTGTATGCCGGTCCTGCCTCCAGATGTTCACAGCTGGTGCTGGCTTTGTTCTGCCCTAGGTCTGGAGACAGGTACCTCCTGGGACCTCCCTGTAGGAGTCAGGCAACCTCTCACCTAGTTCTTGCCCCCCACCCCAGGAGGAAAGGCAAACAAGAAACTCCTGTGGTTCCTGATCATAGTCTTCACCCCTTCCTCTGGGTCCTTGGGACAAGGGCTGTCATACCTGAGATCTGGAGCGCCCACAAGGGCTATGTAGTAAAAGCTAGAGCCCAGCATGAGGAGCCATTGAGAGTCCGCAGAGCCTGTGGAATATTCCTTGACACTGTGTGAATATATGTCACTGTGATTGATTTAATAAAGAAGCTGACTGGCCAGTAGCTGAACAGGATAAAGTTAGGTGGGAGAGCCAAACTGAGAATGATGGGAAGAAAAGGGGCGGAGTCTGGAGTTGCAAGCAGACACAGAGAAAAGCAAGATGGGCATGCCGTACTGAGAAAAGGTACCAAGCCACATGACAAAGTGTGGACAAAAAAAAATATGGGTTAATTTAAAATGTAAGAGTTAGCTAGTAACAAGCCTGAGCTATTGACTGAGCATTTGTAATCAATATACGCCTCTGTGTGGTTACTCGGGACAGAAACTTCTGCCTACAAGAGCCTTCAGTGGGCGGGGCCTAGTGGAAGGAAGTTTGTCCTTGGGCTTTGATGCTGCTAAGGGGGGATCCCCCTCTCTCTTTGATTCCTGGCTACCATGTAGGAGCCTTCTCTGCCCCACACTCCCGCCATGAGCTCTGTGTTGCCACGAAGTAATAGGACGAAACAACCATGGATGGAGACCTTCCAAATCCGTGAGCAAAGAAGACCTTCCAAATCCGTGAGCAAAGAAAGCTCTCCGCCTTTGAGTTGATTAGGTCAGTTTTTTGTTAGTTTATTGTTGTTGTTATTTTGTCCCAGTGGTGGAAAGCTGGCTAACTAGGGACATCCTCTGCTGCTGGAGGTACACTGTTTTACTCTCAGCTCTGCTGCTATGAAAAAATATCCCGACAAAAAGCAGTTTAGGGAAGAAAGGATTCGTTCGTTTGGCTTGCAATTCCAGGTTACAGTCCATTCCTGCAGGGAAGTCCTGGCCGGAACTTGAAGTACCACATACAGCCCCAGTCAGGGGCCAGAGGATGAACACAGCATCCTTGCTTGCTGGCCCCCACTGCTCAGCCAGTGTTCTTCACACATCTACAGCTCAGGGTCCAGCTCATGAAACAGTGCCACCTGCATTCAGGTTGGCTCTTCCCACCTCAGTGAATAAAGACAGTCTCTCCACAGACATGCCCACGGGCCAACCTCATCGCAATAGCGCCTCCACTGAGACCTCTTTCTCGGGTGATTCTACGTTGTGGCAAGCTGATACTTGAGCCAGCCCTCTCGTAAGGTGAGAGAGGTCCTTTTGGAGGGCAGGCCGAGCAGAGTGTGGGGCTATCTCAACTACTGCTTCTCTCCTACTCTAAGCCCCTCCAAGGCAGGGTTTCCGTAGAACGGAATCAGTCCCTGACTTGGACACGGGGAGTTATTCCACAGTTCTGGGAGCATAGTGGAGGGTTTTAGCTCCCTTAGACTTGATGGGACACTTTCTGCAGCAGGTGACTTCTGAGTCAGAGATAACGGAGTGGGGAGACACCAGGCAGTGGGAACAGCATGGTCGAAGCCATGGCTGCATCTCCTCACAGGCATGTGCAATGGCCTCCAAGTTCTAGTGTTTCTAGGCATAAAGTGCAGTATCCCCTCCCCCAGCCCTTCCGGCACCTTAGCAGCTCACCTGGCTCCCAAGGGCTCTTGGTTACCCTAGGGAGTGCTGAGGAGGCCAGGCGGGCCTGGACGGCTGAGCCCCAGGAGACTGAGGCACTGGGAACAACGTTAGGAGAGGGGCCCACATGCCTCCCTTCCCTCTCCTGCATATCTGTCTTCGCCACCTCTCCAGCCTCGTCCACCAGGGTCTAAGATTTCTTCCCAAAGGATGGATGGGCAAGTGAGGTCCAGCCCTGGAGAAAGTTACAACTAAGATCCTACACTACACTGGGGGTCCAGTAAACTCTTCATGGGCAGAGGATGCTGTTTGGGTAGACTGAGAGCCCCGCGGTGGGCACGGCCTCCTGGTACTGAATGCGGGGTAGACAAGCCTTGCTTCTCACGATGGAAAGGAGGCCATGTGAGTTTCCGAGACCGCTCTGAGCAGAGTGGAGAGGCCACGCCCATTTAACTCGAGGTCCAATGAGGAAAGAGGGTCCATGTACCTCAGAACTGGAAGCCCTACCTTGAAGCAACAGGTGAAAAATTGATGCCCAGGGAGGGGCCTCTGCTGCAGAAGACCTGCACAGTGAATCCCAACCTTACAACCTGTGAATGAGCAATGGGGACTTTACCAGTGTGATCAAGTTATATATCTTTTTTTTTTTTTGGTTTTTCGAGACAGGGTTTCTCTGTGTAGCTTTGCGCCTTTTCCTGGAACTTGCTCTGTAGACCAGGCTGGCCTCGAACTCACAGAGATCCGCCTGGCTCTGCCTCCCGAGTGCTGGGATTAAAGGCGTGCGCCACCACCGCCCGGCCAAGTTATATATCTTAAGGCAGCGATTGCTGAGGCAGGACTAATCTAATCGCAAGTGACCTTAGAAGAGGGACAGAGGACGAGTTAGAATTAGAGGAAGTGATACCATGAAGGGAGCAGAGATGGGAGGTGTTCTTTTCTCTGAAAGTGGCGGAAGGGGCGTCAGGCCAAGGGATATAAGCATCTATTAGACACTACAAAAGGCAAGGAAGTGAACTTCCCCAGCCTCCAGGGGGTTCCAGTCTGTAGATGTCTGACTTTAGCCCGGTGACATGGAGTTTGAACTTCCAGCCTCCAGAGCTAGAGAGGACACGTGCTGTTTGCAGCCCTCTGAGCTGTGGCTGTGGCAATCACCGGAGAGTTACACTTGCTGTGGCCAGTCCTGCTCAGGGACCCCAGCTTTGAGAAATGGATGAGCTGGGCGAGGAGTGATGGTGAGGCCCTGAGGACACGAGTGTGCCGAGGCAGATGAGCTGGGGCCTCTGGGAGATGTGTGCGTGTGTCAGAGAGAAGAGAGACCATGCCTTCTTCATGCCTTGGGATTTTCTGGGCGGATGACCCTCCAAAGGCATGTCAACATTTTTCTCTCCAGGAAAAAATAACTCAGCCTCTCCGAAGAACTCGGCGTTTCACACGCACACAGGGACTTGTGGGTCCCAGGGAGACACGAGTTCTGTCATTTGCTCCAGGCAGCTTTAATTTTTCTTTGTGGGGGCAGGCGAGCAAGGGCAGGGCTAAGGGCTGGGGACTCCTGGTGACATCTGGATTTCTCCAACGCTCTTGGGGTCCCGCGGAGGCAGCCCCCCCCCTCCAGTGTTTCCTGCTTCCATGAAATCTCGGGAAGGATTTGACACATTTCCTAGCAGGGGAGCCTGGTTGGAATTTCCAGCCTGCTTCCAGATGTGGTGCCGACTGGGCTGCGGAGCTTCGCTTTGGAAGGCATCTGGGACCCCGGGAGTCTCCTTGGCCCCCCAGCGCTGACCTGTACTGTCATGCATGTCCTCCTTCCTCATGCTGAGCTGTGTGGTTGGGCTTTCCATGGGGGAGCCCATGGGTGTGGTTTCACCCACATGAAGAGGGTTGAAGCTGGCAGGGTACAGCCCCATCGTCAAAAGGTGGCCTAGTGAAGCGGGACAGAGGGACCAAAGGAGAGCTGATGAAAAGCCTCCAAAGAGCATCAATATATAGACCCAGGCCTGGTCAGGGGCTGGGTGCCGAGTGGGCTGGTAGGGATGAGGGAAGGAGAAGGGGCCCAGGGGTCAATAATGAGTTCCTGGCCCTGAGCTGCTGGAGAGCAAGACGAAGGGCAGGCTCTTCACCAGTCAGAGCTGGTTCTGGTGCCTGGACCAGCTCCGTTTCTTACATAGCACTGCCAGGGCCAGAGGGGTCCTCAACAAGGAAGAGTGCCCTCAGAAGGGGAGCGTGTCCTCCCGGGTGTCTCAGTAAAACGAGGGAAGGACTGAGAACGTTGTGGAGCTGGAGAGATGGCTCAGTGGTTAAGAGCCAATACTGCTGCTCTTGCAGAGGTCTTGAGCTGGGTTTCCAGCACCCATTTCTGGTAGCTCATGACCACATGTAACTCCAGGTCCAGGGGATCTGAAGTCCTCTTCTGGTGTCTGTGGTCACCTTCACTCACATGCACACACCCCAACACAGACAGGCACACAGACGCATCATTAAAACTACCTCTAAAGAGAATGCCCCTCCCCACCCCCAGCAGGGCCTGCTAGTGTAGGCCCTATAATCCCAGCTACCTAGAGGCTGAGGAAGGATTGCAGAGTCAAGGCCAGCCTGGGCTACAAGGAGTGAGTTCAAGACTAGCTCAGGCAGCTAACTTAGCGGGGCTATCTCAAAACCAAGGCTAGGTGGTGGGAGTTCTTGTCTAGCGTGCATCAGACCTTGGGTTCAATACCTATTAACTGAAAGAAGAAAAAAAAACAGGAAGGAAGAAAAAAAGAAAAGAGAGTGTTACCCTCTTCCGTCAGCCACTCTTTTTGATACTCAGAAAAAAAATGTACCCTCGACCTGAAAGATGTACATACATATCCCGGTCCCCAGAACCTGGGCACCGGTCACCTTACAGGCAAAGGGACTTTGCAGGTGTAAGTACATTAAGGCTCTGCAGACAGGAAGATTGTCAGGCTTGTGTGGGCGTCTCTGTTGTCAACACAACAGTCCTCAGAAGAGAGAGGGCAGCAATCGAAGAGCCCCGGCGGAGCCGTGAGGGTCCGAAGGGGCTGCCTGTGGCTGACTTGACGGCAGGAGAAGGGGCCACACACACAGGAGTAAGGATGGCCCTGGACCCTGGGAAAGGCAAGGGGGCCTCTGCTTCAGTACAGCCAGCCCTGAAGAGCCTTGAGTCCAAGGATGCTGCTCTTGGGAGCTGGCCCCAGGGGCCGTGTGCTGAGACCTTTGTGATGTTGTAAGCCTCTCTGTGTGAAGCTAACACAGCTTCCTGTGGTGGGGCCCAGGGTCTGCTTCACTCCCTCAGGCATGCTCACAGCCACGGGCTGACCTGTCCCCTCAGCCCCAGGGAAGCTCCAACACAGGCCTGAGAAGTTGCTGCCCCCAGCTAGGGCTTCCAGCAGCGGGGCAGAGCTGGGCTCTGGCCCTGGCTTGGTCTGATAACTGCTGTTCTCTGTCCTCTAGGGGCGAACCAGCCACCCACCCACCAGCCACCTCCAGCCATCCACCTTCTTCCTGCCTACCTTTCTCCCCACAAAAGAACAAGGCCTACAGATTGCAAATGGACTCAGAATAGGCCCAGAGCTCTGGCCATCAGCAGCACCCGCTGACAAAGGGGTTTTAGTAGACACTCAGGGACTGTGTTGAGATGTCAAAATCCTCCTTTGACCTGTCACTTTCCTTTGCTGTCACCCCTTCCCCCGACCCACACACCTTTGTTTTTGACTAGGGTCTCACAATATAATCTTGACCCAAACTCAGAGATGTGCCTGCCTCTGCCTCCTGAGTGCTGGGATTAAAGGTGTGTGCCACCACACCACACACAGTTTCTTTTTCATGGAGGGTCTGGCTATGTAGACCAGACAGGCTTCTTAAAATCCTGGGCAATCTTGCTTCTTCCTTTGGGGTGCCGTGATTACAGGCGTGCATACCACCTAGCTTGCATTACTTATTTTTTTTCCCTCTTTGCTTACAAGCTCAAGCATGCATGTTTATGCAAAAGTTATACAGGCAGTCAGTGCACACACTTACTCATGGGGCTACGCACAGTGCTTACATGTGCAGAGAGGATGCCTCAACACAGGCCAGCCATCGCGGTCTTGTTTGTAGATTCACGCCCACAAACACAGGCACATTCATTTTATACCCGCTCACCAGGATACACACAAGCACAGACACACCTATGCATGAGTAAAGACCACCCATGCATGTGGACACCTGTGAACAAGGGCCGAGAGCTGGGTGCCTTGCAGCCTGCCCTGCCCCCAAGCCCTCTAGCCCTCTGCTCTGGAGACCTCTGCTGGTGGAGTCAGGAACTGCTCCCCGACTCAGCAGATGCTGAGCTGAGCTCAGCTGGAGGTTGGAGGGAGGAAGATGGGAAGAGGAGACCACCAGGGGCAGATCCCAGGCTCCATGTTGCTGCTTCCACCTGGCCCGTGCATGTGACTTTCTTCAGCTTCTACTCCAGTGCAGAAGGAGAGATTCCTCATAAAAAAGTTTCCCACGGGCTTCTTCCAGACCCAGGCCCACCCTGCTCCAGCAGCGGTCCCTGCTAGTGTGCCTGACCCAGAGGAACACCCCCCACCCCGCCCCCCACGGCCTGGATGCAGCACACACGCCTCTCAGTCTACGGCAAGACTTCACCTTGCGCATACAGGGGAACCCAGGCCAGTGTCTCTCATTCCCTTCCTCGGTCTTGCACTGTTTTCTGGTGGTGCTAGGGACCCAGCCTCTCTCCCCGCGGCCACCGGGTCTGACTTGGCTTGTTATATAGCTCCTGTTGTGACCTTCACATCACATGTCTCCTTGCAGGTCCCACTCCCCTCTCCCTCACGCATGTTCAAGGGGAGTGAAAGCAGGGGTCTCGGAATAAGAGAGATGAAATTGAATTCTGATGTTAGCTCAGTGGCGAGTCTACCAGCGATGGCCCTTAGGGCGTAGCTACTGTTCTCAGCATCAGTTTCTCCAGGAGGACTGGAGTCCTGACATTTTGTGCCAGGGTGACTGACTGAGACAGAGTACTCAGTGCCCAGTGTCGGGCAGAAGCCATCTCCATGAGGCAATCTGAACCACTAGCAACTTAAGATGATGGAGAAAATCGTGCCGGGAACCGTGCCATGGGCCAGATAACCTCGCTGCAAGAGATGAACAGTCGGAACAGCAACAGCCGATCTCTAAGGGCTTGGGCAGGGTCCGAAGAGTTTTTGTTTGTGTAGCTGGGGGAGCAAGCTGGGGTCACGGCTGAACTTCACAGAGGAGATGAAGTGGTGTCAGCAGGCGTCCTCCTCTCTGTCTCCTCCCTCATTTCCGCGGGCAGGAATCATTTCCTCCAGGTTAGAATTGGAACTGACGGAAAGCAAATATTGGTTTGGTGGGATATGGTGCTATCGCCCTGCCTGGCTTCCCACAGCACAGCCGTGTTTCCACGGGGCTCCCGCTCACATGCAGAGGGTGTTCGTAGCTGTTAGCAGACCCGACTCGCCACCCCTCTGCTCCTCTCAGTCCCCCCTTGTCCTTTCTCCTTGCTCTGTGTGCGCACAGGGCCGCTTTGCCGCCCCTGCTTCCCCAGCTTGCCTTCGAATGTCTGTAATCACGCTCGCCCAATCCACGGCTGGGCTGGGCTTTAAACATCTTTCTGGAAAGTGGGCCGGCCTTGCAGGCAGCAGCTGATGGAGCAAGGACTCGGGTTAGTGAGTCTCAACGGGCAGAGTGTTTGCCCAGTATGCACAAAGCCCTTCATTTCATCCCCAGCACTGCATGAAACTGAGTGTGGCTAGCGGTGCACACCTGTAACTCTGGTGTCCGGGAGGTGGAGGCAACAGGATCAAGAGTTCAAGGCCAGGGGCTATGTGATTGGGGGTCTCAGAAATTTAAACACACACACACAGACACACAGACACACACACACACACACACACACACACACACACACACACACACACACACAGACACACACACACAGAAAATCAGACTCAGGATATGATTGGGCCTCCATTTTTGAGGCAGGGCCCTAAATGTCTGTTTGAGCCATCACCAAACTGGGCTGTCTCCCATCTACATAAGAAAAGAAAAAAAACAGCTCCACGGCAAGGCCAGTATGGAGGACTGGAAAATGATGTGGGTCTAGAAAAGTCCGCTTGTTTCTGTGGCAGGTGCCCCGAGGAAAGCCAGCCTTTTCTCAGGAGTATGGGGTGATAGGCGGGGCATTGGGGGAGGAAACCTCCAAGAGCTTTTCAAAGACCTAAGAAACTGGAATTATTCTTTTCTATTTTTCCGACTCTTGGCTCGCTCTTTTCTGGAGATGGGGGCAGCCTCGGCTTCACCTCAGTCAGCTAGAAAGAGCAAGCACCCTGGTAAAGAAAGGCTTTCTGAGGCAGCAGAGGAAGTCCATCAAGCTGTAATCGGAGTCGAGAAGATGGCCCGAGAAGGCATGAGCTGAGCCACCCCGAGCACGGTTTAAAATAAAAACAACCCCCCCCCCCCCACAAAGAGAAACAAGATTGTGGTACATACCCCACCTCCCAGAGAGTTCCAAGGCTGGCCAACACGTGATACCACAAGCCCAGGACAGCTTGGTCGCTGTCTGCAGCAGGTGGAGGGGTCTCGGGGAAGATCAAGGAAGTGGGGAACCCCGAGGGTCATGGGTTCAGATTTTTCCTCTGACTGCCTTGGAGGATGCCCACCCCTTGGGAATCTCCTGCCTACACCAGCCACTCTCCCTGGCTGCTGGTGAGGGGAGTGTGGGGGAAAGCCAGAAGGATGGGGGCCAGAGAGAGGAGGAGGAGAGACAAAACCCAGCTCAGGGAAGTTCTGGAAAGAGCCCGATAGTAGGGGGAAGAGAACAATGGCCCTTTGTTGAGTGAGCGTCCACCTCCACTCACAGGTCCTGGCAAAGGGAAGCCCAGAGGCAAATCAAACACCACCCACACCCACGGGCTGCCCACAGCGGCAGGTGAGTCAGAGCCCCGGCTTAGCTGATAACAGTCGCCAGCAGCCCAGAACGCATCCCTTGTTGACAACGGTTGTCCCTACTCGCCCCCTCCTCACAGCTGGGCCTGCTGGAGCAAGCCTGAGGGTGGGGCTTACTGGCAGGAAGCAGGGCTGCCTGGGAAAATGCACAGAGGCCCGGCAGGCTGCCCTGCAAGGTGTTCTGTGGTAACTTGAAGATGCAGTGCGGCCAACCTGCAGGAAGTCAGCTAGGAGAAACCACAAGCTTTTTCTCCTGTGTTCCGGGCCCGCTGTGTTCTCTACCCACCAACCCAACCAATCATTCCTGCAGGGGGCAAATACCACTCTCCGTACTAAGGCAAGGCTGCGGGCTGTACATGGTCCAGACCCAGCTTGTATCAGCTTGGGAGGAAAGGGGTCTTAATAACTGCACAGGTGGGGCAAGGATGGGCAAGGTCAGAGGGAGGCTGAGGCCGACGTGATGATGAGAGAATCTTCTGCGTCTTCTCCTCGCCTCTCTCAGGGGCTGACTTCGCCCTTTCTTCTGCAGATGGGCTGTGCATCCCGCCCAACCTAGAGAGAAAAGGACGTGTCAGTCAGTTCAGAGTTCTGACCAGAAAGGAAATGGTATTATTTGTTACCAGGTTTGGTTAGAAAGTTTGTAAGGGCTTCTGGGAGGGCTCCCTTCAAACATGTGCCCGGATTTAGGCTGGTCACTGTGGCCAGGGAGATGTCCTGCTGTAATTTTCTCAGATTCTGTCCTTTGCCCCACCCATTGTCAGTGGGTGGGATTACAGGCAGATACAAGAACCTCCTTGCTGCACACTTGGGGTCTCCTGTGGCACAGCTGCAAGTTGGCCCTCATAACAATGTTACCTGTTCTCTGATAGATCAGAAAGTGTTTTCTGGAGCTGAAGGGATGGTTCAGTGGTGAAAAGCACATATAACTCTTATGAGGACTGGAGTTTGGTTCCTAGTGACCATATAGATGGCTCCAAAGGGATCTGACACATCTGACCTCCCTGGGTACCTGCATCTATGTGCACATACTCACATGCAGACATCCACACATACACATCATTAAAAAAAAATTTTTTTAACAAAGGTTTCTTCGGGATACATGGCTTTTTGGGGGAAAAACAAAAACAAAACTCCTACCTTTACTAGACTCCCTTGCAGCTAAGGACATCCATGGGTCTAAAAGTTCTAATCAATAAAGTATGCTCAAAACAATGTGTGCAACTTACAGATGGTGCCTTTAAAAGGGGGGATTCGGCCTCTCCTGGCCCTCTTTCTCCCAATGGGTACAGGCTGCAAGCCTGTGTGAGGTCATCTATGTGAGGTCATCTATGTGAGGTCATCTATATGAGGTCATCTATGTGAGGTCATCTATGTGAGGTCATTTCTTGGGTCATATATGTAAGGGCACAGCCAAAGGGATGGCACTGAGGTGGGACAGTTAGAAGCAGCTGAGTCATGGGCTCCATTTTGGCCCCTAACTGTTCATTCCTGGGCTGTTACATAGACAGAAAACAATTCATTTTGAGCTGGAAAGATGGCTCAGTCGTTGAGAGTATTTGCCCCTCTTAATGAGGACTGGGGTTTGGTTTCCAGCACCCACCTTCCGGCTCACTACCATTTGTAGCTCCAGTTCTGACGCCCTCTCCTAGCCTCCCTGGGCATGAGGCATACATGTAGTGCACATACGTAGATGTAGGTAAAACACCAATACACGTTACATATAGGTACATAGTTTGGTTTTTCAAGACAGGGTTTCTCTGTGTAACAGTCCTGGCTGTCCTGGAATTCACTTTGTAGACCAGGCTGGCCTTGAACTCTGCTTGCCTTTGCCTCCCGAGTGCTGGGATTAAAGGCGTGTGCCGCCACACACACACACACACACACTCTCAGCAAGAATAAATATATTTTTAAAAAGAATAATCCACCTGGTTGGAGCCTCTTTTATTTTGGGTCTCTGTTCTGTCAGCGACCTCTGTAACCGAAGCGGTATATCTGGAGACCTTTCTCTTAGTATCTACAGTTTTGAGCCCTGAACCCAGCCCCTTTCACAGGACGGGATTTGTTTCCTGCCATAGTTACTTCTGTCTCACAAAAGGCCTGCTCATGGCCAGCTCTTTGCTGAGAGTGGTGGAAGACAAATGATGGAGTTCTCCCTCACCTTAGAAGTTATTCTCACCTTTCCCAGCTTGCTGGGTGCTGCTCTCCTTTGCTGCTGTTGCTGTGATAAACACCACGACCAAAAGCAACCCGGGGAGGAAAGGGCTGATTTTATTTTACATCTTACATGAAGGGAGTCAGGGCAGGGACTCAGTAGGAACCTGGAGGCAGGAACTGAAGCAGACGCCATGGAGGAGTGCTGCTTACTGGCTGGCTCTCTGCGGCTTGCTCAGTCTGCTCTCTTCTATAACCTGCCAAGGGGGTGGCACCTCCCCCGGTGGGCTGGGCTCTCCAACACCAAGTGATCGATCAAGGACATGCCCCACAGGCTAGCCTACAGGTCAGTTCCGCCTTCCCCCAGATGATCCTCGCTTATGTCAAGTTGACAAAAAAAACTAGCCAGCTCAGGTATACTCCAGAGTTCTACATGTGACTTAAGTCTCTGGCTCGATGCAGGAGACCCTTCAGAGTGGAGACCCTGGCCCTGTCCTTAGCCAGGTGGCCTATGAATGATGGGGCCGTAGAAAAACACAAATCACTGCCCCTGCCTCCCTTGAAAATAGGAGCTGTGTCCCTGATTCATGTAAGGGTGGCCCAGCAGATAGTCCCCCTCTTCTCATGAGTTAGGGAACCAGAGGCATTCAAGTGACCCAGAACCACACAAAGGAAGCCTCTGGAGACATTGCCACTAGCTAGCCCCCTCTGGTCCTTCCACTGCGTAGCAGTCCATGCCTGGGCTCCCACCCAGCTCTTCTTTGGTCCAGGTACCTCAGGGAGGAAACAGAAAGGGCCAGAGGCTGTGAGAGCACCAGCCTGGTAGGTCCTGGGTCCTTGGGATGTGAGAGAGGCAGAGCCTTCCTATAGGTCAGCCACAGAAAATAAGTGCATGGCTGTGTCGGACCACCCCTCCCCACCTTCATCGTACCCTTTCTTGATTGAAGAAGCGTAACTGTGTTGAACCCAACTGGGAAAATTCAGAAGCAGACATTGCCTCAGACTACAGAAACACAGGCTGGACCTGGGGTGGGCTTTCTCCTTTCTGTACCAATTGTATTAAGGGAACAATGGCAGGCAGTCTCCGGCCTCTCTTGCAGCTTTTCTCGGTTCTTAAGTGGCTGGCTTCACCTCTCTTTTCTTCCAACTATCTTTCCTTAGATGGAGACTTCCAGGACCAAGATGGTGCCTGTTTCCTCCGACGGCGACTGGGAGAAAATGGTGGAACAGACGGCAACTTTAGAAGACCAATCTCCACACTGCCTTTTCCTGACACCGGCTGTGGACCCAGGGAGGAGGTATCGGCTTTCGGTTGCCCTTCTCATCAAGCCTGAAGGACGTGAGGGCTGGCGAGCCTTAACCCCTCCGCAGCCACACCCCTAGGAGAAGTGTGCAGCTGTTCTCAATCTTGTGATAGGGCGCCAAGACTGACCTTCCTGAGTCCCAGGATCGCTCCCTTCCCACCCCAGCTGAGACTGGTTGGGCTGCCTGTCTCCTTTCCTGGGATTCTCCCTCTTTTCTTTCCATAGACCTTGAGCCACGGTTTCCAGGCAGCCCTCTCCGGAGGTGCCAATTCCCTCATTCTCTGCATTTCAGGGCAGAAAGGTAGAGTCGTGTCAATACTTCCCCCATGCTATTTCCTGCCCTCTACTTTCATCCTCTCTCAACCTCAGCTTGCGCCACCGACATCCCCTGCTTCCAGCTTTGCCCCGCCCCTGCTTCCTGCTTTGCCCCGCCCCTGCTTCCAGCTTTGCCCCGCCCCCTTTTCTCTGCTCTTACCAGTCTCTCAGGCATGCATGCCATGCTGCTTCACTTAGTGAAGACTCCAGCTCCAGCCATACTGGAGTATTTTTTTTTTCTGCCCTTACTGGAGTATTCTAGAAAAATGGAATGACCTGTATTCATACTCTGGCCGCTGGCTGTCTTCACCTTCATCTCTAGGCACTCACTCTGGTCTGACCTGTTCATGCCATGTGTATCCCTGTAGACTTTATGGTCACTATAGCCTCAAACACTTCTGAAACTAGGTTTCACCTCCCTCTAAGCACCCATCACTTCTACGCCTTTTGTCTCTGGGGGTCCTTGCAACACTTGTCTGGATTCATGACAGTTGGCAGAACCAATTTTAGGAAATGTGGGTATGTACGGTCTTGTTGGAGGAGGTGTGTCACTGGATTTGAGGTTCCAGAAAGCTCACATAATCCCAGTTAGCTCTCCCTGCCTGTGGATCAGGATGTAAGCTTTCACCTGCTGCTCCAGCGCCATACCTGCCTTCGGCCATGCTCCCAGCCATGATGGTGACCAACTGTAACCCCTGACACTGTAAGCACCAATTAAACTCTTTTATGTGTTGTCTTGGTCATGGTGTCTTATCACAGTAATAGAAAATAACCAAGATAGCTATATAAATAAAATATATATACAAAAGGTGAATCTTAACAGACTGTATGGAGAATGAGGCCTTTTACTGATGTTAAAAGCATCTAATATAAAATATACAGAGTTGTTTTTTTTTTTAGGAATGTAGAAAAGCAGTAAAACCATATGATAAAGAAAGCATGGTAATATTACAGGTGGGATTCAGGATGTTGGCCACCTTGACTAGAAGAAAGTAGTGGGGTGCACTCTGTGGGGAGATGTGGGTTATTGCTAATGCTTTTGTTTGTGTGGTATGTTTACAGGTACATACTATGTCATTAAAAGCAACTAAATAAAAGTAAATTACACACCACAGATTGATGAGTGTGTCCAGGGGCCGATGTTGAGTTGAAGGGATGCATGGGTTATCATTACATTGCTCTCTTATAGATATACCATGCATCCCTTATCGTCTTCCTAATCCACAATCGCCCAGGATCCTTGCTGATCTCTCTCATCCTTCTTGCCACATGGATGAAACACCCCCATTTCTTCAGGCAAAGAAAAATGTTGTTCACTGTTCTATTCCCATCCCTTCTCATCATCTCAAGGGCTCTGCTCATTTCCTGGTTCCTGTGTCCCCATTCTCCATCAGGCTCCCTCTCCCTGTGTCCCCATTCTCCATCAGGCTCCCTCTCCCTGCGTTCTCATTCTCCATCAGGCTCCCTCTCCCTGCGTTCTCATTCTCCATCAGGCTCCCTCTCCCTGCGTTCTCATTCTCCATCAGGCTCCCTCTCCCTGCGTTCTCATTCTCCATCAGGCTCCCTCTCCCTGTGTTCTCATTCTCCATCAGGCTCCCTCTCCCTGCGTTCTCATTCTCCATCAGGCTCCCTCTCCCTGTGTTCTCATTCTCCATCAGGCTCCCTCTCCCTGCGTTCTCATTCTCCATCAGGCTCCCTCTCTGTGTGTTCTCATTCTCCATCAGGCTCCCTCTCCCTGTGTCCCCATTCTCCATCAGGCTCCCTCTCCCTGTGTTCTCATTCTCCATCAGGCTCCCTCTCCCTGTGTCCCCATTCTCCATCAGGCTCCCTCTCCCTGTGTCCTCATTCTCCATCAGGCTCCCTCTCCCTGTGTCCTCATTCTCCATCAGGCTCCCTCTCCCTGTGTTCCCATTCTCCATCAGGCTCCCTCTCCCTGTGTTCCCATTCTCCATCAGGCTCCCTCTCCCTGTGTTCCCATTCTCCATCAGGCTCCCTCTCCCTGCGTTCTCATTCTCCATCAGGCTCCCTCTCCCTGTGTTCCCATTCTCCATCAGGCTCCCTCTCCCTGTGTTCCCATTCTCCATCAGGCTCCCTCTCCCTGTGTTCTCATTCTCCATCAGGCTCCCTCTCCCTGTGTTCTCATTCTCCATCAGGCTCTCTCTCCCTGTTTTCACCAGACACAGTCAAGTCCCTGTCATCTTAAAGACAAAGTCTTTGTTAGGGAGGATGGAAGTTCGTCCGACACAGCAAAGGGACCCCTAAGTCAGTGCACCCATCAAGGAGGTTGTCTCTGGCAGCACAAGGTTCCACACGGTGGCTTCTTCTTCCATGTTGCTCTGCCATCCTTAACTCCCAGAAGAGGACACTGCAGCCACTGCCAGCACCTCAGTCATCGGCCGGAAAGAAAGGGAAATGGAGGGTGAAGAAACATCTGATTCTGCAGACGCTGCCTGAAGTTGCATATCCGCCATGTTCGCTCACAGACTTCGCCTTACGGCGGGCATCTCTGGTTGTGAGGGAAGCTAAGGCACATCCTCTGAGTGTCAATCACTTGAGTGTCACTAACAAGGTAGAAGAGCATGAATACGGAAGCTGGTGATCTCTTCTCTCACACAAAACTGGCTAATCCTTTCCCAAGTTCAAAGCCCACAGGGTTTTATCCAGTAATTACTGCAACCAGCTCAAACCTGGACTGTAGTGGGTAGCATTCCAGCTTTGACCTGGAAGTTCCAACCCCCATTGAGGCTTCGGTAATGGTCACACCTACAAGGCAGGGCTGAGAGAGGACCCTGAAGACCCGAGATCTGGATGCAAGGGCTCTCTTGGTTCCTGGACCCTGGTTGCTGGAGCTAGACTGAGCAGAGTTCTCCAGAGAACACGCTGGACTGCGCCACACCTTTCCCAGACCCTGTTACCTATCCCTTCACTTGTAAGTTACCCCACAAAATAAACCTCCCTTTTAACTACGTGCAGTGGCCTCAATAATTACACCAATATCTGGTGCTCGGGTCTTCAGCGTCCTCTCTCAGCCCCACCTTGTAGGAATGACCATTACCGAAGCCTCAATGGGGGTTGGAACTTCCAGGTCAAAGCTGGAATGGCTACCCACTACATCGGACCCTCCTGGTGATTGCATGCTCTTTACGTGAACTTCAGATATTGGGCCAGTGTCATATAATCAAAAGGCAGGTTGTCTCAGTGCCCGCCTCTTTCCGCCAACCACCCATGTGCAATACACAATAGGGATTGAAACAGGATAACCACAATTAAAGGTTCTACTTGGAAAAGAAGAATGAGAAGCACATAACAATTAGCAGATCCCACCGGGCAAGAATTGCAAGGGTTCCCGCCTCCTGCGGGACTAAGTGCCTTAGACCAGGCTACTGGGAAATAGTTCTTTATCCATTCTTCTCTGTGGACCCTGGATCTGCCTTCTGGGAGGTCCTTATTAGTCGACTGTTCTCCAGGGCCACACGGGAAGAAGCCTCTGGAGAGGATGTCTTCTACGTGGTGAGAGTTCAGATGTCACAGCTTTCTTCCTTCTTTCTAGTGCAGGTTAACCAGCTCAAGGCTCGCCTCGGGAATTGAGCAATCTGGGACTTGTGTAGTTCAGGCTTGCAGACTTTTGGTCAACTAATTTCCCTCAAAACCCTATCCCCCCCCAAAAAAAACTTAGTATAACAATACAAAAATTAAATTAAAAAAATACAAATTCCACTTAGAACCGTATTGAAAATAACAAAACTGGAATACACTTAACAAGATTGAAGACTTGCACACTGAGTAATTACAAACCAGTGTTAAAAGAAATGGAAGAAAGCCTGAGCAAATGGATGCCCTGTGTTCACACACTGAAAGACTCAACATTGTTAAATGGCAGTATGCCTGAAGATGAGCTACAGACTCCATTGCAAATCCTTTAAAGTTACCTCCCCCCCCCCCCACAAAAAAAAAAAAAACATTTGAGGGCTGATCCTAAAATTCATATCGAATTATGAGACCTGAATGGCAACAAACAAACAAAATAAAACAAAACAATCTTGAGAGAGAACGAAGTGGAAAGACTCACACTTTCCTATTTCAAAATGTATCCCAAAGCTATGGCGATGTCGACACAGTAGGAGCATCCACATAGACATGTAGAGCAACGTAATGCATTCAGGTTCTGAAAGAGATGACTAGACACACGGCTGATTTTCAAAAAAAGGAGCTAATAAAACGCAGTGTGGGAAAGAACAGTCTGTCAATAAATAGTGCTATTTATTCCTATTCAGAGTATTCCTATTCAGAGAATGTAACAGGACCTCTACACCATACCCAAAAATCAACAAAGGGGCTGGAGAGATGGCTTGGTGGATAAAATCACTCGTTGCTCTTGTAGAGGACCTGATTTCAACTCCCAGCGCCTACATGGTAACTGTGGTAAAGGTTGTGAGGTCTGGTAATCTCACGACCATCTATAACTCTAATTCCAGGGGATCCAACCCCCTCTTTTGACTTCCTTGGGCACCGGGAATGAATGTATAATACGTGGACACAAAACACTCATACATGTAAAAATAAAATAAACACGTCTAAAAACAATCAACCAAAGTGGAGCCTATCTCTGAGCATCCGAGATAAAACTGTGGCTGAGAATCAAATATCCGCCTCTTAGATTTGACACCAAAGTACAATCTAAAACCAGACAAATCGGTCTCATCCAAGTAACACAACTTTGTACTTCAACAACACCACCAACATAGTGAAAAGACAACCCACATGGTGGGAGAAAGTATTTGCAAATTCCATATCTGAGAAAAGTATATCCGGGGATATAAAGAACTCATGATGCAACAATAAGGTAGCAAGACATGGTGGTGCATGCCTGAAAACTCAGCTGGGAAGTTGAGGCAGGAGAAGCATTGCATGAGGCCAGACTGTACTATGCAGTGAGTTCCAAACCAACCTGGGTTAGAAAGTGCAAACAAACACAAAACAAAAACACAAACAAATGACTTTCCTCAAGAGTTTGACAAGTGACAAGCCCATCCCACCAGCATCTGGGAGGCCGAGGCAGGAGGATGACAAATTCAAGATTTTCTTGAGCCACTAAGTGAGTTGGAGGCCAGCCTGGGCGACTTAATGAGACCCTGTTTCAATATAAAAAAGGGTTGAGGCCATAGCTCATTAGCTAGTATTTAGCTACCACACGAAAGGCCTTGGGTTCAATTCTCGGCAGAGGGACTGGAGAAGGACCACCCATTCTTTTAAAAAAAAAATGTACAGAGGATTTGAAAGACACAAGAAATCAGTACATGGAGACATACTCAATGCCAGTGACCACAATAAAACAGCACTCCACACCACTAGAGTAACGTTTTTTAAAGCTGGAGGTGGGAAACAGGTCGTGACATGTATCAGAAAGGACAGGAGAAATTAGAACCCTTGCTCACTGTTGGTGGTTATGGTATCATAATATGTTCCAGTTGCTACGGGAGATGGTTCGGCAGTTCTTGAGTAAGTTAAACATGGCATTACCTTCTAACCCTGGAATTCTACCATTAGGTATCTGCCCAGAAGAGAGGAAAATATTCATAACAAAATTATTTTTAATAGCCTGAAGTAGAAGACCTCAAACATGTATCAGCTGATAAACAGATAAAATGCTTATGTATGTATACACACATTCACAGATTAGTCAATAAAAAGGCATGAAATACATGCTGTAACACGGATTAAACTTGAAAACATTATGGTAATTGTAAGAAGCCAGATATGAAAGGTCACATGTATGATTCCATTGATATGACAGCCTCAAAAAGTCAAAACAATAGAGACGGTAGATTAGTGGTTCCCGGGGGCTGGAGGGCAGAAAAAGGTGGGGAGTGACTGTAATGGCTACGGGCTTTCCTTCTGCAGTGGTGAAATGCTCTGTCTGACACTAGACAGAAGCGGACGCAGCTCTAGGGACATCCCACAACCGCCATGCTGCCTGTGTTAAAAGGCATTGAGGTGAAACAATGTATCTGACCATAGCTCCAAACGAACTTTTAAAAAAGGACATATCTAGTCTGTCTGCTTCCCAACATTCTGTTCCTGAATAATAAATAGCCTGGTAAAAAACAAAACACAAACAAAAACAAACCCTCCCTCCCTAAAACCAAACCAAAACAGAAAAACCTGTTCCTGTCACAGTTCAGAAGTTCACGGTCACACGTATGAATGCTATTAGTGTGGCCATCTCTGTACTCGACTATGTCCGTCACACCCCTCACTTGACTTCATGCTTGTCCTGTTCTGGGAGTTAGTGAGGATATAGCCTCCTTAGTCTGATTTTGGCTGCTAGGTAGACTCCCATTGCCTGTCAGGGAATTTTTAATTATCATCATCATCATCATCATCATCATCATCCTCACCACCATCACCACTCCCACCCCCACCCCCACCACTCCCACCCCCACCATCCCATCATCATCATCCTCATCACTATCATCATCATCATCATCATCATCACCACCACCAATATTAACCCAAGCTCTGGAGATCAAACTGTAGGCAAATGCTCTACTACCGAACTATAACCCTCACCCCTACCGGGGAATTCTTCAGGGGAGCTGATAGGGAACATCTTAGGGCCACAGCCTTATCTAGGAGTACAGCTGTTTCTTCAGAACCCCTTGATATCACAGCTTCAGTTGGTTTTCTTAATACACTACAGCTGTACCCTCTCTTAGGCGTGGGCCGTGGGCACAATGAGGGGGTCCATCAGCAAAGCTGCCTTTCTTCTAATCCCCCAACCCCCGACACAGAGCTGGAGCTCGGTAGGCACGGGACTGCAGCTCATCAAATGTTATGGAATCATGCCACTAGCTTTCCCATCTGAAAGATTTGTCCACTGCCTTGTGCAGGCCCCCAGGCTGTAAAATCTTAAACTTAGCCTCTCCCCCAATGCTCTATCTCTAAATACTATGTTCTGGTAATGAGAATGTAATTTAGATCACTGTCACAACTTGTCTCAAACCTTATCGGCTTAAACAGTATAGGAGTCTGTTTTTCTGTCACATAAGTTGATGTCTGTTGGGGTGCACTGTGCAGCGTGGGTCGGTTGAAGAAAGAAGGTACTCCCAAGATGAAATTTTAAAGCCTATGTGGCATCAGAAAGTCCAGCCTCTTCTGATGGACTGAACCCGGATAACCGTGCAAAGGTGTATTCATTGATTGTTACACAAAGTATTTCCTCATACCAAGGTCCCTAATCTTAATTTACATGTCTTACTGAGAGAGCATCACAGACCTCCATGACTCTAGTCCTTTATTATGTATGGTGTGCAATACACAATAATACAAGACCTGTAACCAAAGTCATGGGATGGCTGCAAAGCCCCTTCAGCAAAACAATCACTGTTTTCCACAAGGACTCTTCAAGGTCAAAGCACTTCCAAAAAACAGCCATTTGTTCTAATATCTACCCCATACAGCAATTCCACTATCTAATATCTACCCCAAACAGCAATTCCGCTGAATTCCTACAACAGATGTCTAGGGCCTACACGGTGGTTCTTCAATGTGGAAAGACTCCGAATTTTTGTGACTTATTTCTTCTTCTTCTTCTTCTTCTTCTTCTTCTTCTTCTTCTTCTTCTTCTTCTTCTTCTTCTTCTTCTTCTTCTTCTTCTTCATTATTCTCAATTGTTATTCCCACCACCATTCAAATGGGAGAGCTTCTGTCATCAGTGGGCTTTCTCAGGAGACAGGCTTAGAGATGGGGGAGGCAGGATGGGGTGTGTATGAGAGAGTCGGAGATGGGCACTCTGTTGGGGAGTGATCTCAGGATCAACATACACAGAAGGCGAGGTCATGATAGGACAGGGCTAAAGGAGAAGTTGGGTTGCGACCGTTGTAAAAGACGCCAGCCTGTGCGGGGTGTTGTAGCCAGGGAAGTATTTGTCATAGGTTCCTTAGCCCACCAGTCGTGAGAATCAGGCCTTACTCAACCCCTTATTCCTGGTGTGTGTGTCTGTGTCTGTGTCTGTGTCTGTGTCTGTGTGTGTGTGTGTGTGTAGAGTGTGGGTGACTTTGGGCAAGGTCACTTCTGTGGAACACTGGAGCCGGGAGCTGACAATACTCCTGGTAGCTGGGGGGAAGAGTGCCTCAGTTTCCACCCCGTGTTTTTCTCCAGCCATTACCCCATTGCCTACTCCTCCTCAGAGCCTGGCATTGCCACTTCCGTACCCGCCTTCAACTTGGATGTGTGAGTATGAAATCTAGCTGTTCTGAAGATTGCGTTCAGTCTGGTATCGGATCAAAACATGCCTAGAGCTTGAGACAAGGATGAATCCATGTTTGTTCTCTCGTGGAGTCTCTGGACTCAGTCTCTCTTATCTCCCATGCCCGCTTCCCTCTGTGTTGGCCTCATTCTCTGGATGTCTCATTATGTGTCATAGCAAAGATGCTTTGGACAACGGTAGGCTTACCTTGCCCTATCGTGGTGATAATTTTGTTTGTGCTTTAACAAAGAAATCTTGTCAGGAGATCAGAGTGCGGAGCTAGCCACGAGAGGCCAGGCAGTGGTGGCACACGCCTTTAATCCCAACACTTGGGAGGAGGAAACAGGAAGTGATATGGCTGGACGGAGAGAGGACGTGATAAGGTGGGGGTGGAGACAGGAGCTCTTCCCCTTTGGTCTGAGGATTCGGTAGAGGTAAGAAGTCTCTCAAGCAGCTGGCTGCTTCTCTGATCTTTGAGCATTTATCCCGATATCCGACCAATCAGAATTCGTGCTACACCTTATAGCTCATACTGGGAGATGGATGCAACTCTCTCCTTTAGTGTCCCTCAGGTGGCCCTTTGAACCATGAAGACCGATCTTCATGTCCAAGAGTAAGTTTTCAGTTATCTAACCTGAGTCTGTCTTGCTCCGAGGTACTGGAAGCGAGGCCATTGCCAGCACAATCAGGAAGTTCCGCAGTTGGGGGATGGACAGAACCTTGAAGGAAAAGTAAGGTTCTGTTTGTAAACGGGAAAGGGATGCTGATGATGCTGGAGTATCCTCTTGAAGGTCTTCAAGCCTAGGTTGTCCACAATTGAATGCTTGGCTTTCCTCTCAGCCTCAGCTATGTGTTGTCTTCATTCTCCCTGTAGGATAAATGCCCAAATCAAACTTGGGAGTTATCAACCCCGCTACCCTTCCTCGTTCAGCCTCTTTGGTACTTAATACTGACTGTCAACTTGAAGGATTTAGAATCGCCCAGGAGACAGACCTCTGGGCACGAGGAATTTCTAGATGGATTTATTAAGGTGGGAAGGTCCACGGGAACTACGGGCAGCACCATCCCCTGGGCTGGGGTACCGGATCGAATACGAAAGAGAAGCCGAGCTGAGAATCTGAGAATCAGCGTTGGTCTCTTTCTGCTCTCTGACTGTGGATGGGATGTGACCAGCTGCCTTACATTCCTGCCACCATGCCTTCCCCACCATGATGGACTGAACTTTCACTCGGTGTGTCAAAACATACCCCTCCTTCCTTTTCTGCTTTTGAGAGCTGTTCTGTTACAGCAGTAACCGAAAGAGCAACCTAACCTTGTCTGCGGATCTCCTTGTCCCCGTCTCTCAGCCAGGCCCCACTTCTTCATTGGCAGCACTCCCCTGCCTCAGTCACCTCTTTTCGGTGATATCCCAAAGGTTTCCCCGTCACCTCCACATTCTCATGATTACACTCGTGGCAAGCCACACATATCTTTCAGACTGCCCTTTGCACAACGAAAGGTGTCGCTGTGTCCAGTGGATCCCGGCGCAAAATAACAAAACAAATCCAGTGATTATTTTCATCGGGTGAGGCCTAGGATAGAATTCACTGGTCACGTCTCATGGCTCCCATGACAGGAAAATTGTGTAAGCGTCAGTTGCCTTCCCTGACCTGGCGGCTCTGAGGCAGTGGGGTTCTGTCAGGCATAGAAACCACCACATCCTGGTCATGATTTGGAGTGCCTATCCCTGGGGAAGTAGAGCCAGGATGCTGTGCTTGGGAAAGGAGCTTGGGAAAGGCTTTGGAAGGCAGGCAGTGCCCTAGGGAAGAGCAGGAGTGAGGGGAGCCATTCTCCAGACGATGGCAGAGGGAAGACAAAGTCAGTTTCCACAGTCCGAGAGTTTGGTACTGTCCCTTTCCTGATGGCACGATGGGATGGCACCAGGTCAAATACCCAGAAGCTAAGATGGAGCCATGTTCCAAATGCTCTAAGACCAGGTGTCTGTGTGCGCGTGCGTGCGTGCATGCATGCGTGCATATGTGCGTGTGTGTGTGTGTGTGTGTGTGTGTGTGTGTGTTTGAGGGGGGAGGCATGATGCCTCATCAAACATAATTCGACATAATTAATCTCAGATATATTTCTGGTCGGTGGTGGGGCCAGCATGCGTAGGCAGGACCACCTAAGACCATGTGGGAGGGTATCAAATCCGCATCTATGCCCTTTCCCATACCCCTGTGCCCAGCAGCTCACTCAGGTCACCATCTCTCAGAACTGAAGCTGTGTCTCTTCAGTATCTTTTCCTGATGTGTTAGCAGGCTCTAAATTGGAACACGGGAGCCAAGATGCCCCTTCTCCAGCTTCCTCATTGAGACATAGCATGGCTCCCACGTTCACCTCATCACTCAAATCTGACACGCTGTGATTGGTGCCGACAACTCCACCTGGTAGGGAGCCCCTCTTGAGCTCTCTCTCTCTCTATCGTACTCCCACTCTACCTGCAAAGGTCTGTTTGCCTTCTCCCAAAGAACAAGGTGGTGGGCTACACTTTGAACATTCAGAGTGTGGCCCTGAGACACAAACCACAAAGGCCGCAAACACATTTTGCATTCATTTCTATTCATGCCAGTACAATCTGGCACCCAGTAATCACTTGACTACTTGAAAATGGATGGATGGATGGATGGATGGATGGATGGATGCATGGGTGGGTGGGTGGATGGGTAGGTGGGTGGGTGGGTGGATGGATGCATGGGTGGGTGGATGGATAGATGCATGGATGCATGGATATATGGAACCACTGCCCTCTGGGGCTCTCCACCCTTTGCCCCTTGAGGAAAGTCTTTTCTTTTTGAATCTTACATGGAAGCCACCATCCATCAAAGATCTCCTTTATCTCCCTCCAATGGAAACCTACAATGATAAAAGTTTTCTCCACATTTTTGCCCATAGCCTGGCTGATCATGATGTCTCATATCCCCATCAAACATAAGTAAAACATAAATCTACATAATTAATCTCAAATGTATTTCTGGCCAGTGGTGGGGCCAGCATGCATGGTCAGGACCACCTAGGGCCAAATGGGGTAGGAATGGGTCAAATCCATGTCTATGCTTTTAGGGTGACATACCATTCTCCATATGTCCCTGCCCAGCAGCTCACTCAGGCCACCATCTCTCAGAACTGAAGTTGTGTCTGTTCACTACCTTTTCCTGATGTCCTAGCAGGCTCTAAAATGTCCCCCAATGATCCCCGCCTACCAATATTCATACCCCAGTGTAATTCCCTCAACACCAAATAAATTTGCCTTGTTCCCATGATCAGATATTGTGGAAATGGCCATATGTAACTTCCAAGGCAAGGTCATAAGATACTGTGAGTCCTTTCTCAGATTGCTATTAATAACTCTAAAGCAGTGGTTCTCAACCTTCCTAACGCTGCAACCCTTTAATACAGTTCCTCATGTTGTGATGACCCCAACCATAAAATTATTTTTGTTGCTACTTCATAACTGTAAATTTGCTGTTATGAATCGTAACATAAATATAAATATCTGTGTTTTCTGATGGTCTTAGGCAACCCCTGTGAGAGGGTCATTAGACCCCCCCAAGGGTCGTGACCCACAGGTTGAGAACCATTGCTCTAGAGGAAGCCAGCAGCCATGCCTTAAGGAGACTCAAGCATTCCTATGAAAGGTTCCATGTGCTCATATCAACGCAGCACAAATAACAAGCGTGTGAGTGTGCTGCATTAAAGTGGATCCTGTGACATCCGCCAACCATCAGATGACCAAGTCACAGCTGAAATGCCAATTGCATGTTTATGACAGACCCAGAGTAGAAGCAAGCTAAGCCACTCCCAAATTCCTGGCCCCTGGAAGCAGTGTGAGGAGATGCATCATCCATCTTACTGTTTCCAGAAGCCTTGAGGGAACACAGACCCACATATACCTATTGTACTAAGACCCTCCCTTGTCCATGTCGTGACTGGAGACCCCTGACCTGCACCAGAGGCTCCCAAGAGGGCAAAGCTCTTCCTATAGAGCTAAGCATGCCTTTGGGGACTTCCCCACTGAGCACGCTTGGCTCGGGTTCTGACAGGGCTGATCTAAGACGTAGAATAAGTCACTCTGGCATAGGAAACTGGGAACAGAGCTCACAGGATGAGCATCTGCCTAGGAACTTAGAGCTCCTGGGGACTTGGGAAGACCGGGATGATGAGAAGGGGAGGCACACTTCTGTTTCTGGCTAAGGGGGCAGCACACTCGTCTGCGAGCCCCGCTACGGTTGCAATTGTACAATTCTATCTTGGATACTGCCATGACAACCAGCAGAGCTGCCAGCCACCTCTGCAGCATCCTCTACAGATCTATGAGCTAGGCGTCACTCCATTCTCTCTTACGGTCTTCTTTGAAGCTCTAGTGGACTTTTATTTCACCTATTTCACAGATGGGAAAAATGGGACTCGGGAACATCAAGGGAGGAGTTCGCCAACATCCTCCAGCTGATCAGTGCAGGGCCAGAGTTTGAACCTGAACGGTCTGGCTCCAGGAGCTGCACACGAACAGAGTGGGAAGCAGCAGTGAATGGGTCCTCGGTGGGATTTAGCTCTGAGGCCCAGCATGTTCCATCCAGCACCTAGTTTAAGTGGCCGGGCTTGGAGGCTGTGCCTTCCAGGAAGCTATGGGTGCCTGCAGGCCTGAGGCTGACTCGATCTGCTGCTTCTATACTTTACCTGGCTTAGAGACTCTCCATATGTACCTGGGCCTAGGACACTTCCAGCATAAAGGGCCTGAATGGGTGCTGAAATCAAGTATCAGCTAGAGAGTTGAATGGGGTTACCTCAGTGTAGCTTCAGGGTCTCCCAATTTATCCCAGCACAACCCTGTCTAGACCTAAGGGTTGAGGCCTGCAGGTCCCTGAGGTGGGACACCGGGTTTGGGGGACATAGATCCTACTCAACTGTGTACTCTGGACAAGGGGTTGTCCCTGGAATGTGAGGTTCCCAAACTTTAAGCCTTTTTCTTTGGGGGGTGGTTTACAATGGTACCAACCTTCTACTAAGGAGTCTTGGTGTCCGCATTCTGTTGAGGGTGGTACCAGCGGTGTGGACACCATAGCCCCTGTGGCCCTGACTTCCTTGTGGTGCCCGGGGCATGGCTCCCACGCCTGAGTGGATCTCAGTGCTGGAGGCAAAGTGACAGCTGATAGGAGATGACCCATGTTTTTGCAGAACATCACAAAGTGCCACCAGATCTAGGTTGACAGTGGCCTTGCAGGGGAACTGGGGACTAGCCGGAGCAGTTATGGGGTCAGTGCGTAGAGGCACCATAGGGGTATGTGCACAAGGGGTATGCCATGTGCTGCTCTTGAGGTCTTCTATGTCACTTCAAAACCAGGGGGAGGGGAATGGGGGGGGGTGGACAGCCGGCTAGCACCTCCCCCGTAGGAACACCTGCAGTTGGCGGTGAAGGGCTTCAGTTCCTAAAGTCAATGTTTAATCATGGCCCAAGCCCAGGAATGCTCTATCTGGGACATGCAATTACAGGGGGTTGAGTTACAGCCCCAGGACTGGCAGAGGCTCTGTAACAGGAGATAAGAAGGTGGCACCAGGAAGGGTTGTGTGTGTGTGCTAAATGGTGAGCTCCCAGCACACCCCTGGGCAAGCTCACAAGGCCTCCATTGTTAGGTCTGGCTCCCAGCCCATCACCAGCCAGATAGGAGCTACTGTTCTGACAAGGCAAGAAAAAAAACACACCCCAAGTTCCTGCAGATGCTGTTATTCTGTCCTTCTCGTGGGGAAGGAGAGGTGCTACCAGGGCTGAGGGTTTCGGAGGGAAATGGGGGGAAATGCTAGAAGTCATGGGCACTCGGTGCATCAGCTGGGATCATCCAGGGGCAGGGTTAGGCCAGCCGGAAGTATCCTAGAGTAGGGGAAGGGGCCCATGACATCCTGTACTATGTCATGGTGCAGGGGGATAATGCAGCCATGGCCATTCTTTTCACCAGCATAAGCATAGCTTGGTTGAACAAAAAGGGTCCGTTTCTTCACCTAGATATCACCGTGAACCCACCACGTGCACCATGTGCAGACTGATGCAGGGGTGGGGGTGGGGTGGAGCTCCAAGTTGCTGGCCTTCTAGGGGAATGTACGTGACCATGGAGAGCTCTGAATCTCCATGTCTCGCAGGGCCCATGGTGGGTTGATCAGGGGAAAGAGGGCTTTAAGATAGACAGTCAGGTAGGGCCCTCAAGTCTGGACCAGGGGTCGGGGGCTGAAAGGGAGGATATAATCAGCAGTCCGGCGGTAACTCTTAGTTCCGTTCCCTATCTACTGATTCTACGTAACAAGCTTGTCTCTGTAAGCCATAGTCAGTAAAATGGGCACAATCCCTGACCTCAAGCTCTACTGTAGAGCTATAGTAATAAAAACAGCCTGGTCCTGGCATAAAGACCGACATGTGAACCAATGGAATCGAACTGAAGACCCCGACATTAATCCGCACACCTATGAACATCTGATTTTGGACAAAGTGAAATGGGGATGTGAGACTGCTCTTGGGGGTGACTGCTGAGGACCAGAGGGACAAGGCAGGCAGGCATTGAACACAGAGCCCCGCACGGTGGCCCCTAGCACTCCCTGAGTGAGTCTGTACCTGTGATCTGCAGCGCTGACAATCCCAGGCCAGTGGTCCTGACAGGTGGGGAGTGTGGGCTGGCCCCAAGCCGGGGTGAAGGCTAGGGTGGGTTCCTGGGTGAGGAGCAAAGGGCAGTTCTAAGGGGAAGGAGGAGTATAAGGAAATGAAGTTGGAAGGAGGCGTCATTTTCACACCCACCCACACCCTACGGTAAGGTCCAAGCGTCCAGAGCTTTGAGCTAGCCACCATCCCAGACAGCAGCCGCCTGTGCCATTTAATGGCACTGTTGTGTTGTTTACAAAAAGCTGGGCAGATCATGTTAGGGGTGAGAAATTCCTAGCAAATGTCAACTCCTTGAATCTGCTGCTGCCTAATAAGGCAGTAAAGACGCCCGTTCAGCGATGAGTAGACGGATGAGTAGACGCTTGCTAAGAGGAAAGGGGATGGAGATGGAAAGAGGCGCTGATTAGAAGGGAGCCAAGGAGTGAACTTGAGCCTTGTCCACGGGAGTCACCTGGGTGTGGATCTGCCGCCAGGATGCTCTTGGCAGACAAGGGACTGGAGAAAGAGAGAGGTCTTAGTCATCCCAGGCTCTGTCACAAAATCCCACACACTCTAGGTGGCTTCAACAGCAGACAGCTGTTTCTCACAGTTCTGGAAGCTTAGGAAGCCCACGGTGAAGGTGCCAGCTGACTTTGGTATATCTAACAAGGGCCCTCCTCCTGGCTTGCGCCCAGTGGCCTCCTCATGGTGTGGCCTTCACATGGCCATTCTCTCCTGGCTCTTTTTCTTTCGAGGGACACCAGGCCCCATCTCCACACAGCCACTCTGGGGACTGAGGGTTCAACAGATGAGTTTTTGAGGGGACCCAACATTGAGTTGATGCCAGAGGCCTTCCAAGTGTGCCAGGCAAAAGCAGGAGAAAGTGATGTGCCAGGAATAAGGGCCTTCTAGAGACTGACTGAACAGACTCCTGGGTCCAGCAGGAGCTGTGTAGGCTGGTGCTGCCCAGGCACCCTGGAAACAGTTCCTGCAAATGTTCAGTTTTGCTGGTTTTTTTAGGTTTATTTTTATTATATTAAATCATGGGTATGTATCTGTGCACACGTGAGGGTGGACACCCCTGGAGGCCAGAGGTATCGGATCCCTGTTGAGTTCCGTGGACATCAGTTGGAGATCAGTGAGCCAACCGATGTGGGTGTTAGGAATTGAATTCTGGTCCTCTGCAAGACCCATACATGGGCTTAACCCCTGATCCACCTCTCCAGTCCCCCTGGAGACATTCTTAAGTCAGAACCGGGCAAAATAACAACAGCCTTCGACCGTTTCTAACATTAGTAGAAACTTAATGAAGTCTATACCTGGCTATGCCCGAGCGTTTGCATTTCTTTAAATTTTATCCAGCCGTGGAGAGCAAATCTGCATGCCTCTAAGTTTAGAATGAATAATGAGATTACAGGAAAAACACGTGAGGGTAGGAAAAGAGTTCTTGCACCCTCTCTTAATTAGGAGCATGTTAGAAAACCTTAACTGGTCGGTTCACATCATATAAAGGCTCCTGCTATTGTTACACTAAATGAGTAACAGGTGTGGTATTTGGAGGGAAAGAAAAACAAGCCCTTCTGGAGGCCAGGTACCTATTATTTTATATATGCATCATTCTCATTTCACCTTAATAATGGCTCTGCAAACAGCGCTCGCTCAATTTACTTATTGGCTTGTTTATTTAAGGTGAGGGTAGGTGAACGGTTCTTTGTTTTACAGAGAGAGTTCAGAGAGGGTGAGTGACTTAGAGGAAGTTCTCCAGCTAGTAAGTGATAGAGCTGGGTTTTGAGTTTGGGTATTTTGAATGATAGTGCCCAAACTCCCTGGCATTCTTTGCTGCCCTGGTATTATAGACCAAAACCAAACGGGGCAAGAACAAATGTGATGCATTCAAGCCCCCAGTGACTTCACAAGGCCCCAAGGGTACACATCCCCTCCTAGGGATCCCTCACATGCAACACACAGAGGCCTGTGCCTTTCCTCACGTCCAAGCCACAGGGTGGTGTGCGAGTCCCTCCTGGGGATCGTCTACTGGGAAACGATGCAAGGTGGTCTCAGCACAAAGTAAAGGGTGACATCGGCCTCTACTGACAAAGAACATTCAACCTGCCATGGAGGGTCCTTCGCTGCCTCTTAGCCTTTCAGAGAGGGGCTCTGAGGCCACCCACAGTTGCTGCCTCCTTGCTTTGTCTAATCTCACATGCTGATCTCTGCGGCAGCTCCTCTGCATGTCTGTGGTCCTGAACCACAGACCCCACCCTGCAGACATCTTCCTGCACCCAGGCCCACGATAGTGTCATATCTCCTCCGTTCCAGTGCTCGGTGGGGCCATGTCCTGGTTATGTGTTTATTTGAGACAAACTGTCCCTAGGTGGGCCAGGCTGGCCTGGAACTCACATCCCACAGGTCTTTGCTGTTGTGTTTAGCTTCATCATTTAGGTTACTTAATTCAAGTAAGATAACTTTGTCACGGAAGCCATTTCTGACCCCCCAAGGCCAGGCTGGTGTCCCCTTCCCTAAATGCCATGGTACCCAGATAATTCCCTTCTAAGAGTCTCACCCTTCTTTGAGGTAGGATGCTGTTTATGATCACTTCCACTACACTGGGAGCACCCCAAGAACAGGCACCATCACCCCTTGTATCCAGAGCATAGCTCCAGGCAGGAGCACAATTAAAGTTACCAAATTTAGCAAACAGAAATACAAGGCTGTCAGTTAAATTTAAACTTCAGAGCCGGGCGGTGGTGGCGCACCCCTTTAATCCCAGCACTCGGGAGGCAGTGCCAGGCGGATCTCTGTGAGTTCGAGGCCAGCCTGGGCTACCAAGTGAGTCCCAGGAAAGGTGCAAAGCTGCACAGAGAAACCCTGTCTTGAAAACCAAAAAAAAAAAAAAAAAAAAAAAAAAAAAAAAAAAAAAAAAAAAATTTAAACTTCAGACAAGGGACTGGAAAGATGGCTCAATGGTTAAGAGCAGGTTCGATTCCCAGCACCCACATGGCGGCTCATGCTGAATGATTTGTAACTCCAGTTCCATGGGATCCAACAACCTCTGCTGACCTCTGCAAGCACCAGGCACGCAAATGGTCACAGACCTACGTGCAGACAAAACACCCATACACATAAAATGAATTTTAGAAAGTTCAAACTGAATAACAGCAATGCAATGATGATACTGCATTAAAAAAAAAAACACGCCGGGCGGTGGTGGCGCACGCCTTTAATCCCAGCACTCGGGAGGCAGAGCCAGGCGGATCTCTGTGAGTTCGAGGCCAGCCTGGACTACCAAGTGAGTCCCAGGAAAGGCGCAAAGCTACACAGAGAAACCCTGTCTCGAAAAACCAAAAAAAAAAAAAAAAAAAACACATTATCTTTTTTCTGGTGCCCTTATCTCAACAAATGTTAATGCCATTACTTTGCGTGTGAATTATTTAAAAAAAAACAGAAAAAAGAAAAGCAGTATGTACAGAAGAAAAATTAGTTTGCCTGGGACATAAGATTTGTGAGAGAGAGGTTAGAAAAGTGTAGTCCCCATGTGCCCAGAGCACTTTATCAATAGTGACCAAGAGACTGAAGGCATGGGTGAGCCTCTTACTATTGCAGGGTGTGAGTAGTGGGGGAAGTGTGGGTGTGGGTTTGTTTTTGTTTTATTTTGAGCTAGAATCTCATGCAGCCCAGGTTGTGTAGTCTAGGGATGGCCTTGAACTCCTGATCCTCCTACCTCCACATCCCCAGTGCTGGTTTTATAGGTGTGCCCCATCATGCCTGGTTTCATAGAGTGTGGGAGATGGAACCCAGGTCTTCAAGAATGCTAGGCAATCACCCTACTGTTGGTTTTAAATATGGGGGAGCTTTTACTCTGCGAGGAAAGGTCATGAGTCACGACAAAACCCAGTATCAGAGCTTTATTAGGAGAGAGGGGACAGAAGAGAGCGTGGCCAGGCCTGTGGAAGAGACGTGAGGAAAAGGGAGAGAGGGAGGAGGAGGAGGAGGAGGAGGAGGAGGAGGAGGAGGAGGAGGAGGAGGAGGAGGAGGAGGAGGAGGAGGAGGAGGAGGAGGAGGAGGAGGAGGAGGAGGAGGAGGAGGAGGAGGAGGAGGAGGAGGAGGAGGAGGAGGAGGAGGAGGAGGAGGAGGAGGAGGAGGAGGAGGAGGAGGAGGAGGAGTCTGTGACTGGCTTTTTAAGGATTTCCCTGCCCATACGCATGTGGGCTTACAGAGCTACTGCCACACATGCGCAGATTGCGTGACCACACGGCGCGCATTTCGTAAGCACACAGCACACGGATGACGTTAAGACGTAAGGCCCCTTGCTTAGCTACTGAACTGCGCATGTGCGGTCCTGCCGATGCAGGAGTGGCAGAATCCTAACACCTACCAGCTGAGTTCCTACATCCCAGGGGCAAGCTGGTACTACTGATAGGATCAAACGATCTTCAGGTGTAGCCCCCCCCACGCCTCCAAAGCTCACACTCACAGACTGGCACCATGTCTTGATGGATGAGGCCATGAGACCATCTTTCCAGACACAGTATGAGGCCCGAGCCACATGAGGCAGGGACCGCTCAGCAGCAGATGGTGGCCCACATAGCAGAGACCTTCCTGTGGGCCCAGTAGACTCTCCAGCAGGACTTCTGTTCTAGACTTCCACTTGACTTGATCTCTAAGGGGCCCGGACAAATTCAAATCTTGGCTTTTCTGCCCTTATCCAAAGAGCAGATGAACCTCCCGCCCCCGCCCCCCCCCCCCCCCCCCCCAGTTCCCCTGGAGGCTCCTATCAGACCAGGGTTCCCCTAGGACTTCCTGTGCAGAGCTCAGCCCTAGGGGAGTCTCCCTAAATTCTCTGAAGCAGGGCACTGGGCTCCCAGGCTCAGGCTGCCAGGCAGTGTGGTGAGGAGATGGATGGTGTCGAGCTCCCGGGAGGAAACAGGCCCTCATTGTCCCCCCTGGACCTCAAGGCACAATGGAAGCCTGTGTCCTGGCAGCAGCTGTGTGCGGCTCTGACTGTGGTAGACACCAGCCTTGGAAAGGCATACAGCCCAGGGGACCCCGGCTGTTTCATGTCCCTCTGAGTGAGACCTAGGGGCTTGCCTTTCTGTGCCGGAAGGCACAGCGTGTGTCTGGGGGTTGCTAATTGTGACTGAGGGTGCATAGTCAAGAGGGACTCTGACCAAGCGTAGGCAGGTATGTGTCTCCAGGCACATGGGAGCACATATACTCCAACAGGGGCCTCGCCCATCGTGCAGGCCGGGAAGCACAGAAATGCCTGTCACGCCTCCTCGGAAGAAAAGTTTTAGGAATTGGGACCGCAGGTCTTTCAGCGTGAACATGTGTGCGTGCAAGTAAGCGCGTGAACATGTGTGCGTGCACATGTGTGCACACTGCTGGTGCTTCACAGCCAACGCAGTTAGAGTCAGGGTGGGCCGGGTAGAGGAGTGGTTTTCCCTGTAAGTAGTGGCCACTGCGCAGATGGTCCCGAGAATCTGGGCTTGGCTGCTCCCCCTGATTCAGCTTCTGGTCTCTGGTCTCTGCCTCCCTCTGGAATCCTGTCAATCATCTGAACTGGGATCCCATCCCTTGCCTCCATCTTCTTCTTCAGCAGGAAGTCTCTAATGGAACCTTTGCCTGAAGCATGACAATATCACTCTCTTAAAATCCAGAATTTAAGAAAGACGTCTTAACATTTAAATAAGTAGATGGATCCTAATTTCTTCTTCAGTCCCAGTATCAGACTGTCCTGAGCTCTGGAAGGTTCTCTGGGAGTCCTGGGCTGGAGGGCTAGCTGTTTGGTGTGAGGGTGTCTGGCACCTCCTACTGTGACTCATGTACAGAGGATGACGGCTTCACCCACTGCTGGGTAAGCATGCCAGTGTGTGCCCGTGTGGTCCATTTTCACAAAATGATGCTGTCAAAAGGCTATTTTAAAAATCGAAAGGGGCCCAACAGGAAGCTCTTTGAGCCAATAGACCCTCTACTTACTATCGACAGCGTGTGCATTTCTCGTGAACAGAAAGTGAACGGGTTCTGGATTCATGGATCTCTTCTACGACAAGAAGCTGTTAGTAGAGTGTGACTTCAGTGGACGTTTCAGACAAAGACAGTCTACGTTGTCAAGTCCCTGTGGTGCTTGAACAGTAAATGAGACAGTAACTGCTTTCTATTAAGCACAGGCGAGTGTGCCGGGCAGTGGTGGCACGCGCCTTTAATCCCAGCACTCGGGAGGCAGAGCCAGCCAGGCGGATCTCTGTGAGCTCGAGGCCAGCCTGGTCTACAGAGTGAGTTCCAGGACAGCCAGGACTGTTTCACAGAGAAACTCTGTCTCCAAAACAAAACAAAACAAACAAACAAAAATCATAAGCAACTGAAAAACAGCAATTCAGAAGTGCTTTGGTCACATGGTGACTTGTTGTGAAGGTACCTTGTTAATTCTGCACAGAGATCTGGGGAGATGGCTCAGTACTTCCTAAGCAGAGTTTGGATCCCCAGCAACCCTGTCAACACCAGGCAGGCATGGCAGCCGCCTGTAATCCCAGGACTCAGGGAGGCCCTCTTCTGGCCTCTGGGAGTACTGCACACATAGGGCACAGACACACTGCAGGCAAAATACTCATACACATAAAATACAATTGGGAGAAGAATTTAAAAAATAAAATAAATGATTTAAACACACACACACACACACACACACACACACACACACACACACACACACACACAGAGGTATGATAAAAGGCTTCAGAAATTTTCCAATAAAGATTCAAAAGAATTTTGAATCAGTTTGTTAAAATTATAAAAAGTGCTCAGCCAGGCAGTAGTGGCCCATGCCTTTAATCCCAGCACTTGAGAGGCAGAGCCAGGCGGATCTCTGTGAGTTTGAGACCAGCCTGGTCTACAGAGCAAGATCCAGGACAGGCTTCAAAACTACACAGAGAAACCCTGTCTCGAAAAACAAAACAGTGTATGTGTGTGTATGTGTGTGTGTGTGTGTGTGTGTGTGTGTGTGTGTGTGTGTGTGTGAGATCGGGGCACTGGCAATCATTATCTGCTTCCTGGTTGCGGATTTAATGTGACCCACTGCCTCCGGTTCCTGCTGCTGGGACCTCCATGCTGTGGTGGACTGTGTCACTGAACCATGGACCAGAATAACCCCTTCCTCCCTAAACTGCATCTTGTCAGGCATTTGGTCACAATATTCAGAAATATTATGAATCCACTTTCCTTAGCAGCTCGGAGCAAAACAGCCGGATGATCTAAGACCATTCTAGCCTGTGGCCACCAGACAATAGTACAGTCAACATTACCAACCTGTTTATTCACCAAATAAGTACAAAATGATGTTATTGTTTTCCTTGGATGATGTGGACCAGCATACACCCATCCTAGTTAGGGCACCAATGAGGGACCAAAGTGACAAATCCACTTAAGTCTAGCTTGATGAATCAATGCGTTCATTTGGCGTACTTTCCAAGGCTGGTGTCTACCACATGGATGACTCCAAATACCTGAATCCCTGAGAAGTCCCAACCCAGCATAGGTGACAACTTCCCCTTAGCTGGACAGGTGACACTGTCTTCTAGCTAGCCTCCAACTCTCTATATCAGTGGTTCTCAACCTGTGGGTCACCCACCCTCAGGGGGTGGAATGGCCCTTTCAAAGGAGTCGCCTAAGACCATTGGAAAACACAAGATATTTACATTACAATCCATAACAGTAGCAAAATTATAATTATGAAGTAGCAACGAAATAATATTATGGTTGGGGGTCAGCACAACACGAGGAACTGTATTAAAGGGTCTCAGCGTCAGGAAGGTTGAGAACCACTGCTCTATGCTTATCTATAAGAATTACATGTGGCCAGAAGGTGAAGGATGCAGAAGGTGAGTGTCTGGATGACCCTTCTCACCCGCCTCCTTCTATAAGGGAGCATCAACAGACACAGTCTTATTGAGGGGTCCCTATGGATAGTCACAGCCACTCTGATGTAGATGGGAAGAGCTGCTATGCTCTGAGGTCAATATTCTACCATGCGTGGATTCAGACTCAGGGATGTATATTCTTGTGAAACCGTCACCACAGTCACGGTAAAAGACATGGTCACTGCCTCTGGGGGCTGCCTTAGGGTTCTCCGTGTGGTTCGCGCTCTGCTCTGGTTGTTATGAGAATGTCTAACGGCAGCTCCGCCTCCCTCACACCGACCCACTCCGCCATCTGGTTCCTGGTCCTGGTGTGTCTTGCTTAATTACTAAGAGACTGTCTAAATTACAGGGATTCCCTGCTTGCAGAGATTTCTGCTTCTTGAGCTTTACTCAGGACAGCCCGTAACATCCATTCCATCCAGCGGGGAGAACCGTCATGACAAAGGCTCGTATTTGAGGGCATGAGTCCTGACTTCAGAGCTTAGCACCCTAAAGAGAGTGACATCCCTGCCCCATTGAGAAAAGGCTACTCCAATGTCTCTTCAAAATGTCACATGAAAACCCCTTCAAAACAACGTTGAAGCGCTCCTCCTCCATTGCTCCTCTACTCTGTGGACTGTTAGGGTTTCGACAGGAAACCTCAGGCTCATAAGTGAGCCTGAAACCTCAGGCTCATAAGTGAGCCTGTAGTGCTCCTGGTGCTGTTTTGAACACTACAGAGCCTTCGGGAGGCGAGGCCTGGCTGATGGAAGCAGGTCGCTAGGGGCGGGCTTAAGACGCCGCGTTAGACGGCTTTGGTTCCAGCCCATGCTCTCTGCTTCCTCATCACCACCGATGTGAAATGAAGAGCGGCAGCTACACGCTCCCATCACCATGGATGGACCGGCAGCTACACTCCCACACCGTGTCGGATGGAGCACCTGCCGCCATCCCCTTCCCAACAGCGATGTACCAAAGTGTACTGACGCCGGGTGCCAAAATCAACTTTTCTCCCTTTAAATTGCTCCTGCCAAATGTTTTGGCCACTTTGACAAGTAATTAATATGCGGACCACTGCAGGGTTGAGGGGAGAAACACACACACACACACACACACACACACACACACACACACACACACACACGGAGAAACTGTTCCAACGCAGAGAAACAGGCAGTGTTGGAGCCAGGCTGTCTGGGGAGCATCGTGGGCGTCCACTTTCTTTCTTTTTTGAAATGACATTTTATTTGCTTATTTTGTGTGTCAAAGGGCAATTTTCAGGAGTGGGTTTTCTTCTTTTACCACGCAAGTTTTGGGGCTCAAAGCCAGGTGATGAGGCTTGGCAGCAATCACCTTTATATGTTGAGCCATCCCGCCGGCCCTCCACTTGCTGACACAGGAGACCTGGGTGAGCAATTAACTCTCTTGTACTGAACTTCTCTTTTTGCAAAATGAGGGAAACCATAGTGCCTACGTCACAGGGGTTTAAATAAGATTCATTTAACTGATATTTGTCAAGCATTTAAGGCAACGCTTCCCAGAATATTTAAGTAAAGGACTCTTGCAATTCAATAGTAAGAAGATATGCAATTTAAAAATGGGCACAGAGCTGGGCGGTGGTGGAGCACACCTTTAATCCCAGCACTCGGGAGGCAGAGCCAGGCAGATCTCTGTGAGTTCAAGGCCAGCCTGGTCTACAGAGCGAGATCCAGGACAGGCACCAAAACGACACAGAGAAACCCTGTCTCAAAAAAACCTAAATATATAAATAAAAATGGGCACATAATTTGGACACCTCACCAAAGAAGGTATATAGACAAGGCCCCAAAACACTTAGAAAATGATCACTCTCACTAGTTACTAGGGAAACACAAAAGAAAATACAGGGCAACACACTATGTTCCAACTCTAATGGTTACAATTTAAAAAACAATCCTACCAGATGCTGACAAAGAGTGGCTGGGACTGTCCTATACCATCAGTGGGAATGCCCAAGGATACAGTTGCCTGGGGGCAGGGGCAGGGGCGAATTTGAACAGTTTCTTCCCCAAATCTACCTATCATGATTTAGCAATTCTTCTCCTAAATGTGTGTGCAAAAATACGTAATATGCAAAGATTTAGAGCAGCTTTACTCACGAGTGCCTCAAACCGGACCCAACCCAACTGTCCATTTCCTAATGAGTGCGTGAGCAAAATGTTAGTCAGCTCCACATACTGTGATGAAATGCCAGACACAGTTAACTTATAAAGAGAAAAAGTCTACGATCAAACCTACTCATTGCTTTGGTGGGCAAAGCAGTTGGTGGGCAAACTGGAAGGCAAGAGTGGAGAGTGTGTGTCGGAACAAACAGCTTACCTCATGGCCAAAAGGAAGAAGAAGAGGAAGGGCCAAGGGCTCCCCCTAATCCCTTCAGGAGCCCACCCCCAGAACCTACAGGACCCCCTTAAGCTTTACCTCCTAAGAGTCCCACCACTTCCCAATGGTGCCTTCCTGGGGATCAGGCTGCTAACCCATGGACCTGTGGGGATTAAATCCATTTAACAACCAAATGGAGGAAGCTATGCAGCAGACAAGAAGAACAGACTGCTCACAGAGAGAGCGTTGGTGAACCTTGAAAGGAATACGGCAGGGGGATGAAGCCAGACACAAACGATGACCTGTGGTTCCATTGAGAGTTATTCTGGTGAAATGTGAAATTGTGGGGATGGAAATCAGCTGACCAGGGAGGGAGGGGTGTGGAGGAAGAGAGGGATGACTGTCAAAGGAACCTGTTGGGGAAACAGAAACATCCATATCTTGATTGTGATGGTGGTTACCGCTGTATGTACCAGACTCACTGAACTGGAACACTTGAAAATGGTGAATTTTACTGTATGTAAATTATATTTCTATAAGCCAGATATTATCAATACAGACACCAGTGCATTCAATACAGCATGTGTTTAGGATGTAAAAAAAAAAGTCTGGAAATTTACACTCAAAAAAATTTTGGGGATTATTGGCAAGATTATGATGACTATTTTTAGCTGCTTCCGTCTATATACAAAATTTAAAAACTTAGAAATGGTAATTGGAAATGTGATTCTGACATTTATATGGGAGTGCAAAGGAACCAGAAAGTGCCAGAAAACTTTTGAAGAAAACGGACACAAAATCAATGGAACAGAACTGAGGGTCCAAATGCAGAACACGTTCATAAGGACAACTGACGTTCAACAGGGCACAGGCAGTTAGGTACAGAAGAGGCACTCCTCAACAATTAGTTTACATAATTTAGATTTACTTACGTCATTTTGTGTGCAAAAGTGTTTTGCCTGCATGATGTCTTTGCACCATGTGTGTGCCATCCCTGGTGCCAGCAGAGATCTGAAGAGGGTGATGGATTCCCCAAAACTGTTGTGAGCCACCATGTGGGCACTGGGAACCGAACCTGGGTCCTCTGCAAGAACAGCAAGTGCTCTTCACCACTGAGCCATCTTGCCAGCCCCAGGAGTCTTTATTTATTACTTTATTTATTTTGGTTTTTTGAGACAGAGTTTCTCTGTGTAGCCCTGGCTGTCCTGGCATTCACTCTGTAGACCAGGCTGGTCTTGAACTCAGAGATCTGCCTGCCTCTGCCTCCCAAGCGCTGGGATGAAAGGCATGTGCCAATACTGCTTGTATTTTTATTATTTTAAATTATGTGGGCTGTCTGAATGTGTGTGCCTGTGAGTATAGTGCCTGCAGAGGCCAGAAGGAGGTGCCTGTGCACCTCCTGGAAAAGAATTAGAGGCAGTTGGGAACTCTAACTTGGTACTAGGAACTGAACTCAGGTCCTCTGCAAGAGCAGTATGTACTCTTAACAGCTGAGCCATCTCTCCAGCCCCAGAAGTCTTTTTAATAAGTGGTACAAGAACAATCACATTCCCATAAGCAAAAACAAACAAACAAACAAATGAACAAACAAATGAACATCCCATGTACTGTATGTCAGGAGAACACAGCATGGACTCTGGACCTAAGAATAAATATCAAACTACGAAATACCCAGAAGAAAATTTCTCTTGCTGTGGGGTGGGCCAAATTACATACAGCACAGTCCACACAAGAGGGAACTGATGAATCAAGCTTTAGGAAAATTGCAGTATTTTGTTCTTAACAGACACCGTTCAAAGAATGAAAAGAACCACACACTGGGAGACGTGTTTTCAGATCATGTCTATGGTAACAGAATTGTATACAGAATATATTAAACACTAAAATTTGCTAAGAAGAAAACTAATGGAAAATGGACAAAAGCTTTGTGATACTGCTGCTGCATAGTAGCTAAATTAAAAACTTACCATCCCAACTGTTGAGGACATGGAGGAACTGCCCAGGAACACAGTGAATGAGAATTACAACCACGCGCCACTTCAGAAAACATTTTGGCGCATTCTTTAAAAGTTAAATGTACACATACTATGGGACCCAGCCATTCTATCTAGCTATTTACTTGGGGAAGTAAAAGTATGTGTTTATACAAGTCTTATTCACAAATACTCATGGCAGCTTTATCTGCAGTACCCTAGAGCTGGAAACAAGTCAAACATCTAACAGCAGGCAAGTGAGTAATTGGTGTTTTATCTATATATGGGAATGTCACTCAGAGTGTAAAAGGCATTAACTATTAACAAGGGCTGCTTCCACACAGATACTTCTCAGAACAACCATGTAAAGAGAGAAGTCTGACAAAAAAAGAGTATATATCACATGATTCTACTTATGTAAAATTATTTAAAAATATGAGCTAAGAACATTAGCAATCTCCTGAAAGAACCTTTGAGAAGGAAAATACAGAGCATGGAAAATGGGTCATTCCTGGTTGTAGTGACTTTTTTTGTTTTCTTTTTATTATTATGTGTGGGTGTTTTGGTTTGTGCACAGAAACCAGAAGAGGGTATTGGACCACCCTAGAACTAGAGTTACAGACAGTTGTTAGCTTCTATGTGGGTACTGGGAATCAAACCTGGATCCTCTGAAAGAGTGGACAGTGCTCTTAACCACTGAGCCATCTCTCCAGCCTGGTAGTGATAGTTTTAAAGGCATAGAAATATCTCAAAACTGATCAGATTATATGTTTTAGAAATGTATTGCTCGGGAACTGGAGACATGGCTCAGTGGTTAAGAGCATTTGCTGCTCTTCCAGAGGTCCTGAGTTCAGTTCTCAGCATGCTTGTCCCACAGCTCACAACCAGCTGTAAACCAAGCTCCAGGAGATCTTATGCTCTCTTCTGGCTTCTGCATGTGTGGTCGTTTGAAGGAAAATGGCCCCCAGAGGGAGTGAGCGGCACTATTAGGAGGTGTGGCCTTGTTGAAGTAGGTGTGGTCTTTTTGGAGGAAATGTGTCACTGTGGAGGCGGGCTTTGAGGTCTCATTTGCTCAAGCCACGCCCAGTGAGACAGACCACTTCCTGTTGCCTTCCAGTCAAGATGCTACTTCTCCAGCACCATGTCTGCCTGCATACCACCATGTGGCACCATGATGATAATAGACTAAACCTCTGAACTATAAGCAAGCCACCACAATGAAATGTTTTCCTTTATGACTTGCTGTGGTCATGGTGTCTCTTCACAGCAATAGAAGCCCTAACTAAGATAGCATGGCACATGTGTGTATGTGCATACACACACACACACACACACACAAAATCTTTAAAAACTGTGTAGGGGCTAACTTTGAAGTGATGATTTTTAACAGAACTGTGAGAATAAGGACACTGCAATTATATATCCATATTTTTAGTTAGTTACTTTGGAGCCTTATTTGATTGCTCAGGAACTACTTAGAAAGTTTGTGTGTTCAGATTGTATGCATCCTAACAGCTACCAATGTAAGTTTGATTTTGTGCTTGGTTCTTGAAAAGTTTGTGTATCAGGCCCAAAACCAGAAACATACCTCTATTATGACATTGTTTCCATGGGAAAATCAGAAGTTACAGCTACTTCTTCCCTCCGCCATAGGCCTTCTTAAGACTCAACACACACACACACACACACACACACACACACACACACACACACACACACACACACGACACATCATAGACATATACACAGGGAGAGAGAGAGAGACACAGAGAGAGATCAGCTACTTTCCAGTTCAGCCCTCAGTGGTTCCCACCATGTGACATCCAAGATCCTTTACATTTGGCTCCATCTTCTTTGCAGGCCCCACCACCCAAACTGGACCACTCCCCAGGTGCTTCTACCCCTCAGGTGTTTGCTCAGGCTGCCCACTGTCAAGGGTACCCTTCCCTTTCTCATTCATGGGCCTGCAAAAGTCCCCTGTCCTTCAAGACTCATTTCAAATACCACCACCTCCTGGAAGAATCTCCAAATGTCCCAGATAACACCTGCACACCTCCATTACTGAGATTATTAACTGTAGCGTAATAATTAAGTTACGTCTGTATTTGTTAGGTGAAAGACTCGACTGCTGGACCAAGTGGTTTCAGTGAGACTGCTTTTTCTCTCCTATCTCTCTCCCATTAGCATCCTAACTGGTGTGTTTGCTCAGCCTTGCATCCTGGTTGGCTCCAAGTTCCTTCCTCTGACTCTTGGCTCCAGCCTCCTTTGGGGTTTGCATTCCTGTGCATGGTCCAGCGTGGCCCTCCAACATGTCTACCTTCTCACCATCAGGATGTGACAAAGAGAGGGGCGAGTGAATCCCCCCTTTCCAAGGGATGGCCTAGAACTTGAAAAAGAAAGCTCTCTACATAGTCTAGGCCGTAATTTAGTAACAGCCGAATACAACTGAAAAGGTGTCTGGGAAATGCAGCTTTATTCAGATAGTCATGAGCTTTCCTAAAAGTCGGGTTATTTTGAGAAGAAAGGCAGTCTTGACCTTGGGGCAAACTAACAATCTGTCACAACCCACCCCTTTAGTACCCAATATCTGTAATCTCATACACAAAACACAAATGCTACCTGCCAAGGGAAGCCACTTCAAGTACCATACTATCCTGCGACCAACCCGGCAGTCACGTCTGGATGCAGACACCTGTGGTCTGGAGTTCAGCACACTAACAGCAAGGGATCCGGCCCCGCCTTCCTCCAACAGACAATGAGGGGGCTGAGTGTGGAGGAATGACAGAGGAACCGCACGCTACAATTGAAACCAACCCTTACTACTCGGAAATCAAAACAATGGGAAGTCAGCAGACAGCCCCAGTCGGTAGCAATTAACCAAACCAAGCTGGTTAGAAGCTAGAAAGACTCCTTGTCCTTCCATTTTCTGGAAGTAACCCCCCTGTCCACTGTCCTCCCCGGCCTGTGGCTCTACCCTCCGGGAGGATCTTACAGGGTCATCAAACTCTGTCATCAAATCTACAGCAGGCGCTGAAGAGCAGGCCTACCCAGGCTTCTGGATATTGCTTCTAGTCAGTTCCACGTTCAGACAACTCCAGCCAGAGGTCTTGTCTGGACAGAGTTTGTGGGTCTGACGACTTTGGCTGTACTTTTCCCTCTGGGCTTTGCCCGGGTCCCTCCCCGGCCCCTCTCTGGGCTTCATGGCTGCTATCTCCAGGCCATCTGAGACAATAGGCCCGGGTGAAGAGGGAACACCCTTAATCTGATTTTGGCTGCTGGGCTGACTCCCATTGTTTGGTGGAGAATTCCTAATTGGGAAAGCTTGAGAAAGGCTCAGGGCCATGGTTCCTACCCAGGCTGGCTGTGTGGAGTCAGCCTAGATCCCTGCCTTGCGTCTGGGACCTGGAAGCACACAGCTTCCACACTTCTCCAAGGCTCCAGTGTACCAGACTCAGTCAACATAGCTCCCTGGCAGCCTGCAGGTGAGCTTTCTTGTCAGAGCTATATTCCCTGGCCTCCTTGCCTTGCTAACTAGCCAGTTCTAACCTGAGTTCATTTTTTAAAAAAAAAATGGAATTTGTTGAAATCAGCAAGAAGTGTTGAGGATTACTCACCAGTTCCCAAATTCTTCTAGAGTTACAGGCCCAAGAGTTACAAGACCATGTGTGCTTCCTGCCTGTTCCTGTCACTGATGACAATTCCACTAAATCTTTCTGTCAAAGCAGATGTCATTAACTTCCGGCCTGTAACATGTATCTGACTAGGACACCAAATGTCATGTGCGTGAGAGGGAACCTTCCAGGTACAGTTGTCCTCAGTATCTACAGAGAATTGGTTCCCTGTCCCTTGTGGATATCAACATTGGAAGATGTTCTAGTCCCTTATCCTCGGTATCCACAGGGAATTGGTTCCCTGTCCCTTGTGGATATCAACATTGGAAGATGTTCTAGTTCCTTATCCTCAGTATCTACAGGGAATTGGTTCCCTGTCCCTTGTGGATATCAACATTGGAAGATGCTCTAGTCCCTTACATAAAGCAATATAGCATTTGCATACTCCCACCACACCCTCCTAAATGCTTTAAACTGTCTTCTGATTACTATAATACCTAACACAAAGTAAATGTTTAATCAGTTGTTTGAGGCAATAATAATGAGAAAACTGTGTGCGTGCTCAGTACAGACACTTTTTTTTCTTTACTATTTTCAATCCACATTGGTTGGATCCACCCATGTAGACCTCGTGGCTACAGAGTGCTGACTGTATTCTAAATCTGTTATGCAATAGACTTTGGCAGCTGTAACTGGAGAGCAAACCACGAAGCCATCTGACCAAGATGGAAGTGTGTTCCTCTGGCCTGAGAACCTGTGAGCAGATATGTTGATCATCAGGCCCTGAGTTGCTTGGCTTGAACCTCCACAGTCCTGTGATGTTATCCTCATCTTCATGGTCCGACATGGTTCACCCCCAGCTTCTCATCCCAGTGGGCAGGAGATTGGTGAGGGAGTGTCCAATCTAGAAGGTGCATACATCACCCATAGTCAACACCTGCTTTGTTCGGAATGTGCTCCCCACATTCATGTGTTGGGAATGTACTACTTCATGTTATAGTGTTAAGAAGTGTGGCCTTTAGGAAGAGTAAGGACTCAAGGGCAGAGCTCCAGTGAATGGGCTCGTTCCGCTGTGAGGCAGGGTTGAGGTGGCAGGATTTTCAGAGGTGGTACCTCAGAGGCAGTAATCAGGTCCTGGTGGCTCCACTCATGAATGGGTAACCTTGATCTCTCGACCTGCGTTGGATCTGGTGAGGGTGGCTTAGTTCCTACCTTGTTATACAGAAGAGCAAGTGTGACCTCTTCTCTCCTGCTTCCTGTCTAGCCATGCATGTCACCTGTCTCTTCCACATGCACCTGTGTCATGTGATGCTGCCCACCGTGAGGTCTCAAGATACTGTCCTGTCCCTGTGCTCTTGAGTCCTTCAGAACTGGGAGTTAAGTATACTTTTTTCTGTATAAAGCACACAGCCTCAGGTATTTTGTTATAGCAACATACAATGGACTATGATAATGGGGCTAGTGACCTTATAAAGGGGTTCAAGTACCCTACCCCTTTCCCTCCCCTACCTCTGCCCTATGAAAACACAGCAGTGAGCCTCCGTGCTGGCAGCAGAGAACAGCCCTCAGCAGGCACGGGGACTTGTATACTTCTAGAACTGTGTAAAATCATTTCTGTTATTTATAAATCGTCCATTCTGTGGAGACTCTCCAGAGGAACAGAACCAATAGAATGAACATATATTAAAGGGGATTTATTAGGTTGTTTACATAATATGGTTTGGGTGGATCAATAATGGCTATCTTCACATCGGAGATGTGGAGAACCTGGTTGCTGCTCAGCCCATGAGGCTAGACACAGTTGGTCACTGGAGGCCTGTGTAACTGGCTTCCTTGGACCACCAGCCCCCAAACCATGACACGGAGATTTATTATTAGTTATGAATGCTTGGCCTTAGTTTAGGCTTGTTCCACTAGCTCTTATAACTTATTTTAACCTGTTTTTCTTCATCTACGTTTTGCCTTGAGGTTTTTTTTTTTAACCTTTCTTTCATTCTGTATGTCCTACTTTCCTGCTTCCTTCATGTCTGTCTGTCTGTCTGTCTGTCTGGTGGCTGCCTGACTGGCTTGCCCCTGGTGCCTCCTCTTTTTCCCCTCATTCTCTCCTTATTCTCTTTGCCTGACAGCCCTGCCTATCCTCTCCTGCCTAGCTATTGGCCATTTAGCTTTTTTATTAGACCAATCAGCTGCCTTAGGCAGGCAAGGTGAAACAAATGCAACACATCATTACATGGTTAAACAAATGCACCACATCTTTACCTAAGTAAACAAATGCAGCACACCTTTACATGGTTAAACAAATGCACCACATCTTTACCTAAGTAAACAAATGCACCACATCTTTACCTAAGTAAACAAATGCACCACATCTTTACATGGTTAAACAAATGCAGCACAAAGGTTTTCATAGTTAAGTAGTCCACAACATAAACCAATGTGACCCATCTTTACACAGTTAAAGTAATATTCCATAACAGGCCTGGGGGACGGGGTCTCTGGAGACCCACTGGCCTTCGGTATCCTTTAGAAGGCTGAAGGAGCTGGATTCTGATGTCAGTGAAGGCCAGTGGTAACAGAACGCACGAGCTCAGCGAGATGCAAACCAGGCAGGCGAGCTCACAGCAATGGGAAGACAGCACAAAGGCATGCTGCCCAAAGCAGAGCTTTTCCAACTGCACCTTCTTCGGTCTGGCTACCACTACAAGGGGGTCACTCAAATTTGGGGTGGGTCCTTTCATGTCACCTGACAGAGAAAATCCCTCACAACTGTGCCCATTGACGTATCATTTAGTTGCTAACAAATCCAGTCAAGTCGACAACCGAGATTAATCCTCACCATCACACCCACACTCGGGTGTTTCGTGATGGTATCTCAAACAGACTAAGACAAGCTCCCGTTGGTTTCAGTGTTGCCACGTGGCTGTACATCATCGCAAAAACAACAACAAAAATAACAACAACAAAAAACAAAAAAAAACCATGAAACACAGTCTTTACTCTTGGTCACCCAGGGCCCAGCAGAAAACTCATCGGTTCCAGCACAATACAAAATGGGGGAGAGAAGCGGTTCAAGGAGGTAGACACTGGTTATCCCCTCCATGGCTGTCTCCTCTCAGGAGAATTCTCTAAAGAGCAAGGGCCATAGTGTGCCTTCTTTATCACCCACAGGCAAGACAAGTGCCCAGCTGTGACAATATGTGTTCATCCCTCATTTTCCCAAACTGTAACCCAAGCCCAGGACAGTGAACATTTGTAGCCTTTGAAAGGCGGTTTTCTTTAGGTAGCTAAATTGCCTGGAGGCTTCGCAAGTTTAAGACTCTAGGTGTGTGGTTCCTCTTCCATGTCCCAATATCCCAGAGGGGTTTTGAGGAAGATGTTATGTTTCGCAGTTGTTGTTTTTTAAATTAAATTTCATTTATTTATTTTGTGTTGCCTGTGGGTATGGTGGTGTTGGGGGGGGGGGGGTTGTATGTCACAGCTTACTTGTAGATGTCAGAGGACAGCTTTCAGAACTTGGTTTTTCTCTTTCACTATGTGGGTCCCAGGGATTGAACTTGGATAGTCAGGTTTGGCTGCAACTGCTTTTACCTGCCAGCTCCTGGGCATTGTGTTTCTCCTGGCTTGGGGTGCCTCTGCCTCTCCTATGACCAACCCCCTGCCCCAGCCCTGTGCCTTTATCACCCCTTGGAACTGCCCTTCTCTAGGCTGATGACAGGCCCCTGCTCTGTCCTTTTCAGTGTTCAAGAAGGGCAAGGCTCTTTTCCAGTAAATGGCGAGTCCAGTACAGGTGTAGTGGAGGGCTATCATGACACCAGGAATAAGGCTTCAAGTTCAAGGCCACATATCAAGGTGGTCCTTTAGCAGAGCAGCTTTTATTGTCTCATCCTGACTCATCTATAGGTAGGTGTGGGGGCCCACAGAAGCTTCCTAGTGAGACCTTACTCAGGGTCAGAGAATCTGAGCTTGCTTTACCCAGCAGGGCTGCATAATGGGATGCTTTGGCCAGGGGCGTGTTTACCAGGTCTTTGGAAGGGTCTACACTTGACTGTATGGTGTGCTTTGATCTTGCAAGGGGGAGGTCTTTTGCCTCTCCCCTTGGCATATTATAAAAAATCCTTTTGAATAAAGCTCTGGGCTGCTGGGTATTGACCCAGGCCCTCCCGAAGCTATCCTGTGTCTCTGTCTTTCTCATCATCTCTTTCTATCTTTCTACCTAATATTTCCTCATTCCTCTCTCCTCCACCCAAGAACCCTTCGATAGGTGGGAGCAGGTTGGAGCTGGGCTCCCACAGGTAGGGACCTCAGGACTGCTTGGTTTCCTAAACCCTAATGGCCTGTTACTGTCTTCCCCTAAGCAACAGAACTGTCAATCCAGAGAAGTATCCCTTTCACAGGAGGCTATACTCTGTTTGAATTTTAAATAGTCACTTTATATACACCCATTAAAAATCATTTTAATTATGTGTATGGGTGTGCATCTGAGGGTGGGTACATACCTGTGAGAGCAGGTGACTGTGGAGGCCAGAATAGGGTGTCACATACCCTGAAGCTGGAGTTACAGGTGGTTGTGTGTCTCCCAATATGGGTGCTGAGAACTGAACTCGGGTCCTCTGGAAGATCGTCAAACTCTCTTAACCACTGAGCCTGTCTCTAGACATTCCCAGCTCTCTTTTAAAAAGATTTATTTTATATTTTCTCCCCCTTTTAAGTGTAACATTTCATTTAGTCCTTGAAACCATCCTAGGTGATAGGTAATTATGGCACCCAGTTCCTAGGGACACGAAGCCACCTAGTCAAGGCCGCACTGGGTAACAGGTAGGACCAGATGACATATTGAATTCCAAGGCCCTGACCCTCCAGAGGGGCAGCCCACACCATCCATCTCAGGCCATCTCTGAACCCTCTGTGCTTTGACTCTCCTTTCTTTTATCTCCTCCCCCTTCTAGCCAGACTCCGTCCCATGACAGCCACATGAAGGACACACCTGCCTTGGCAGCCCATTTCTTGGGCAATCTCTGTACTGGGGATGCTTTTCTTAGGCGCATCCCACCCAGCAGTCCTCCAAACACACCCTGTGGACTCAGTCTCAGATTCCCACAGGGCCCGTCCCCACCCTCCAGCGAGAACGGATTAGTTAGTTCCACTGGGTTGGGGGAAGGTAGGTTGAAGGGCAGCAGATTCAATAGTTGCTTTCTTCTCAGGGGCTCCCCACCCCTTGCAAAGTGGTGACTGATTAACCCTTCAGACCAGATAGCCCTTCACGGAGGGAAGAAAATATGTGCTGATCCGGGGTCATAAAACATCAATATTGACTTCTCAGGGTAAGGCCACAGGGGACGTGGGGGCTGGTGGGGGAGGCTTCCCCCGTGTGATGCTCAGAGGCTGGCTGACCTGGCCGCCTTCCCTGCTGAGACTATCAGAACCAGGCTTCAGATACCTGAAGAAGTCAGATTCTGCCTGCTCCCTTTCAAAGGCAACCCCTAAAATGAGACTCAACTCTTGAGGGGGCCTTCCTCTGCTACTGGAAGGTGCCTAGGGCTCCTACCTTTCTGTACCCCTCTATTCTCACACAGTGGTGTCAAAGCCCAAAGTTCCCGGGTCGGGACACTGTCTATAGCTGCTCTGTCTTTTCTGACTCTGGGACCAAGTAGACAAGTGATGAACTTGAGGCTCATTTTCCGTGTTTGTGAAAGTGCCACAGAATAGCCCCTGGTACCTACATAAGCTGTGAGGATAATCAAAGGAGATCATGTCCTGGAGTACGTGCTCCTGTAAAGGGGTCCCTCTCTACCTCTGGTCTCAGTATGGCATTTCTTTATGTCTTCCTCCTTGCTCCTGGCCAAGCTTCCGGGATGTGGCCCCCGGGATGGACAGTGTCATATACATCCAGGTGGAAATTAGGGAGAGTCCTAGCTGGGTCTCAGCCTCCCCTCTGGCATAGAGTGAGCCAATCCCTCCATCTTCTGTCAGCTTGTGTTCTCCATCAGGGGCTGGAGGAGGGAGGGGTCTGCATCTGTGTGGAACCACGGCCTAGGAGTCACTGCTCAGAGGGCCTCTCATCACCCCCAGGGCTTGAGCTCATCCTTGCCCCTTACTGTTTTGGGAAAAGGTGTTTCCTCTGCCTCTGGAGGAAGAGGTGCCCAATGGGGGAATTTTCAGTCCCTTCAGATGGGAACTTTCACAAAAGCTGGATTTGGCAAGCCTGGGTGTCCCTGATTCTCACCTGGAGCCAGTGTCCTCCCCTCTCCTGGGCTTTTCTCTCCCGTCCCAGCTCCAGGTGAGCCTCACCTGATGCTGTGGGAGGCCAAGGCCCCAGTCCTGAGTCCAGAGGGGGCTGTATCCCTGGGTGCTGGTCAATGATTAATACTGAGCAAACTTCGGGCTAGGCTAGGCCTTCCAGCAGGACTGGGACCACACAAAGGCCCCCCTGTCTGGCTGAGCCACCATCTTGGTGAAGGGTTACTCATTGTCCTATCAACTCCAGCTACTGAGCCAAGGGTGGAGGGTGCGATGTGGGTGGGGGATGGGCTAAGCTGTTAAGCGGCCAGCTTCACATTTGAGTTGGGCGGGATGGAGGCTGGTAGGATGAGGGTCTGCTGGGGGACTCACCAAGTCAGGGTGAGAAACAGAGACACAGGACAGAAAACATAGGGAGTGAATGGGGTGCCAGGAGAGCTGGAGCGGCCCGTGGGTCTCCTCCTCGGCTCTCTCGGGTTTTCCTCTGGGACTGAAGACTGGGGGGGTAAGAGACGACAGACAGCCTCGCCAGTGGACGCTGTTTCCCGTGCAAAGAGATGCTGGAGTTTCTGCTGCCGGTCACTGCAAGGGCCACCTTGTCACAGGCCAACATCCCTGCTCACCTCCTGGAACTCCCCCAGCTAGGCTCAAGGAGTACTTTCTGAGGGCGTGAGGAGGGGAAGCCATTGAGAGCTGAGGGCTGCTAGGAAGACCCCATGGGGCATTCCACTGCCAATTGCGTCCCTGCTGCGCTGGACCTGGAATTCCCTGTTGTCCAGACTTGCCCTGTGGACCCAACAGCAAGGGAACAGACACCCAGGGAGAGGCAGGGAGAGCTGAAGGGGAGGCTAACAGGTGGCCTACCGTGAGTAGATAAGATGAAACTGAGTGAGGGGCCCTGGGGCCAGCCCCCCAAAGAATCTGCTCTTCTTTCTCGTGCTCAGGAGGTTTTCTGGGCAGAAAATGCAGCTCTTAAAAAAAAAAAAAATAATAATAATCTAATCCCAGCAGGAGGGCGCCACCTGCTGTCGGGGAGAAAGCAGCACAGCTTGTTCCTTATGGGACTGGAGAACTTGAGGTGGAAATTCCTCGGGGACCAGAGCCTCAGTGTGGGGCTATAGTACAGGAACTTTACCACGGGGCCCAGCTGCCTCTCAGACAGCCCATAATGCCAAACCATCAGGCTCCTCCCTCCCCCTCGCCTTCCGTGGCTCCCCTCACTCAGGCCACCCTGGGGGACCCGAGTTCGGGCCTCTCCTCTTCACATGGACCTCCCCTGGCTCTGCCCACAGCCGGGTGTCCTCAGTCTCCTGCATGGCTTCCTGTGTGGTCTTCTGCCTGCAGGTTCTGCCTCAGGGCTGGCTTTCAGACTCACAGGAGAAAGCTCAGACTGAACAACTGAGCCTGGGGCCTGGGCGCATGAGGCCAGAGCTCTTTCCCAGAAGCCGGCGGGGCTCAGCCTGGCACCTGAGTGGGTGGATCTGAGAGGACAGGATGGGCTCCACTGTGGAGTTGAACTGGCATTTCTGATGCCTGTGCCTCCTCCTAAAGGCCTCTTGCTGGTCTCCCTGTTTCTGCTTCAGGCGGATAGCTGGGGGTCCACGTTCCCGCCCAGGACTCACCTGTACGGATCTCACAAGGATGATTCCCTCATGCCTTATTAAATTCCTGCATAATCTCACTGTTTTTGTTTTCTAAACTAGTCACCTTACCTGGCTTACACATTTCTCTGACTGGGCCAGTTTTACCTGCAACAACACTCTTTCCTTCATGGTGTAGAACTCTGCACCTGGTTACGCTTCTTCCTTAACCCTCTCCCACCAGGGTGAGCTCCCGAGTGCGTGGATTGCCCAGGATACCCCCCCCCCTCCACCCTCCTTAGGCTTTGTAGACAGCACTTCCACACTGGGAACTTCCTCCATTAACCTGAGCTTCCTGAAGAGGAGAGCCAGCCTCAAAATCTGGCAGGCATGAACAAACACACAAGTAATCCAAAGGCCAAAGATGAGGGCCCAGAAATGTAGCATGCCAACCAAACAAAAAAGACCAAGTTGCCCAGCCCCATGTTTCTTACGCTTGCCTTCCCTCTCCGAGTCCTGTCCATCATCCCACTAGATTGCTTCTAGATCCTTCAGGAAGCCTACCTACATGGCCACCATTCTAGGAGCTTCCTAGCAGGCCCTCCAAGCTCAGAATGTCCTCGCTTGACCCTACATACCTCTATTGCCCTGTAGACAAGAGCTAGCCCCATCTCTTGAACAGCCCCCCAAAGCCCCCCATCTTACTAGTGCATAGGTCTCCTTCGGCAGTGGGGAGCTGCTTGGGACTGGTCAAGGGACAGAGGTGGTTCCACCTGGCTGTCTGGCTATGCAACTGTGGCCCTCAGAAAGCTCCTACTATGTTTGGACCTGAAATAGTTTTCTGGTCTTGTCAGAAGGACATCTATGACCTGGGACACCATGACTTTTCTGAGAGCAAGGGAAGCATGGGAAGTGTGGCTTTCTGAGGCCAGGTTGCCATGGAAGGCCCCAAAGAGTCTACCTGTTCTTTCCCGTGACTTTTTAAGAGGGAAGCCATCCATGGTAGGTACCATGATGCACTTAAGCAGCCCTACAGAAAGGTCTGACTGTATGCTGATGACCAGAGGTCTCATTCAGGTATACCTTGGAATCAGCTTCAGATATCCACATCCCCTACTGACATCTTGATTATAGCCTCCAGGGACCCTAAGCAGAACCACCAGGCAAAGCTATTTACAAATTCCTCAACTACCAGGAGCTTGAGAGAATGCCTGTTCATTATCATTTTCAGCTGCGCAGTTTTAGGCCAATTCATTATGCCACAATAGGTAATTAATGTAGAATTGGGTGTTTTTACCGATGTAAACTCCTAGCCACAAAGCAAAGCCCATGATGAGTCTCAGAGAAAGGTTTGAAGCTTGGAATCAAAATGCCAAGCTGCCAGATGAACCTGCACAGGCATGTGGGGGACAAGGTGGAAAAACACCGTCTCCAACAAAGATATGGAACACTAGTGTCTTCATGTTTTCTTGCATTATTCTCATCTTTAGGAATTCATTATTGGTGTATGTATGTGTGTGCACATATGTGTGTGCATATACACGTGTGTGCATGTGTGTGACAACTTCACATTTCATATTCATTTACTCTTCACCTTGTGTTTTTTTGTTTTGTTTTGTTTTTTGAGACAGGAATCTGTCACTTGGTTTAGAAGCCACTGATTAAAGCAGGCTGCCTCTTCAGCTCTGGGAGTACAAGAGTGTGCCGCCATGCCTGGCTTTATATATATATATATGTGTGTGTGTGTGTGTGTCTGTGTGTCTGTGTGTGTGTGTGTGTGTTCTGGGGATGGAACTCAGGTCCCCATACTAGCATAACAAGCACTACTAAATGAACCTTACTGTCCTTCACCCTGGTCTGATGAAATCATGCCTGCTGTTCACAGGTAATGAAGGAATAAATGAATGAATGAATGCATGCATGCATTAGAGAGATCTTTAACTTACCCACTGAAGAGTGCTCCATGTTTACATATTGAACTTAGTGCCCTTAGAATAAAATGCTGAGTTTCCCAGGAATTTTCTCATCCCTCCCACGCATAGACCAGAGACTGTACCATAGAAAACACTTATGAACCCCACGTGGAAGGGTAGAGGAATCCACAGTGGCCATGGAATCATCTCTGTTTTCTCATGCACATCATGGGACAGAGCTACACTATCTTGGTCCCTGGGGCTCCTGTGACAGAGGGGAGAGGTAATGCTGAAGTCTGAGGTCTCTGTACAAGGCTGGGGTATACATCCTGCCTCTGTGGCCTCAGTCCCTACCAACCCCTTGGAACTAGGGCCATCCAGACTCATCCTCCCCACTGCACCAGGACAGGTGCTAGGCTGCGACATCACTTCCTAGACCCTGATGCCTGCCATTTCTAAATCTCCTCCCCGATGGCACTCCCCTGCGTGGTACTGTCTTCAGTCACTGCTCTTCAATTCAGCTAGACCACCTGACGGCTACCACCTGAGAGGCCAACACGCCTGTCGACCACAAACCCAACTGAGACCTCCCCATCCCTTACTCCCAAGTCTCCTTTCGCAGTGAGGGATGGAATTGACTTTGAGTCACGTTCTCTCTTCTTTGGGTCCTCTCTGGGTCATTGATGGCCCCTGACGTCACATCCTGCTTCCTCCCCTCCTGGATGAGAACTGGGCTTTGATACCAATCTTCCACTGTCCTGTGTCTCACCCTCGCCCTCCCCCTAGAAGGCCTGGAAGGAGAACAAGAACCTTGGGGCCGTGAAGGGGCAACTCTTCATGTGTAAATGACATCCCATGCCACAGGAGAGCACACAACTCCATTTGCATACGATGATCCATTGACAAGCAGCTGCCAGACCTCTGGAGATACCACACCCCTCAACCTGAAGCGGGACTTGGGGCCATTGTGGAGCACACTTGTCGGTCATTTCTCAGTATCATCCTAGGAGACCCCCCCTCCCTCCAGGATCTGCCTTTAAGATTCATTTTGGACTCTGTCTCTCTTTGGCCTTGGGACTAAGGTATAGAGGAGGGAGCTATACGTCTAAGCAGAGCTTCCTCAAGACACAGAGCTGGAGATGCCTGGAGTCAAGCATCTCATAGCTAAGCGAGCTACCATAGCCAGGGAAATCACCCTCTACAATGTAGATATGGAACACCAGTGTCTTCATTTCTCCTTGCATTATTCCCATCTTTTGAAATGATTTATTATTTATTTATGTGTAGGTGTGTGTGGGTGCGTGAGTGTGCACACAGGTGCATGTGTGCTCGCATGCAGCAACTTAGTGTCAGCTCCGCCACTCTATTTGATGTCTCCAATTCCACCCAGGTCAGCTAACTTATATTTGTCCCCAGAGCCACCCGGTCCCCTTCCTGACCACTCCATGCCCATGTGCTGGGCTGCTCCTCCAATGGAGGCTTCCTATTCCCTCCCCCCCGCCCCTCACTGCCTGGGACACACTGTGGCTCCTTCCCACCCGCTTCTCTCTCCATCTGCTTCCAGCCCCTTGGTGGCCAGGATCGGGTGTTAGCTGGACAGGTAGCCTCATGGGTTCCAGTTCCTTCATGAACTGTTAGTGCCCTTCTTGGCTCCTCAGCAGCTCTGGCCTCTCTGGCCAAGGCCCCTCATGCTATCTATCAGCTGCGTGCCTAAGAGCTGAGAGAGCTCCGGCTCCCTTCAGCCTCGTCCCAGGCAGCGAAGGAGGCTGTGGCCCTCTGGAGCGCTGTCAGCTTCTCATCTTTCATGGCCCTGCCTGAGTCACTTCCCCTGGGAAAAGGTCCTGAGTCAGAGTTAATCATTCCCTTCTTCTCCCCGTTACATGAAAGCCTGTGTGATTTCTCCCCTAGGACTTCCGCTGTTCCCCACAGCCACCGCCCAGCTGTAGCGGCATCATCACTTCTTGATTGTCAGAGCTGTCCCCTGACTCCTCACCGCCCTGGCGAGTTCTAGCCTATAGGGGACTGAACAGCCCAAGGGGGCGTTTCAAAACGCAGGGCAAGGGATGGAGATGTAGTTCAGTTGGTGGAGTGCCTGTCTGGCATGCATGAAAGCCCCGGGTTTGGAGCCCAGCACCAAATAAACTGGGTGTGGTGGTACAATCCTATAATTTCCATACATAGGAGTTAGGAGTCTGAGAATGAAAAGTTCAAAGTCATTCTTGACTACATAGTAAGTTCAAGACCAGGCTGGGGTACAGAAGACCTTGTCATATATGTATGCACACATATAATATATATACACACATACATATATTCATACATACATACATGCATATGTATCCTGACAGTACAGGTATACAGATCTCTCTACTCAAAATTATCTGGTGAGGCTGGGGAGAATTCTCAGCAATGAAGAGCACTCGCTGCTTTTCCTGAGGACCCAAGTTCAGTTCCCAGCACCCACATTATGCAGTTCACAACTGCCTGTAACTCCAGCTCTGGGAAGTCCAATACCCTCTTCTCTTCTCCATGGATACCCACAATGAGTTTCATGCATACACGTATGCACAAATATAAAAAATCTTAAAAATAAAAAACCTCTCTGGTGTTATATATGTCAAAGTCTCAGCTAAAGCCCCACCCCCACCCCGCTTCCCAATGGTCTCCTGTTGCTGCTCCTGCCTCTGAACCTTTGCACACCCCCTGGATACCCAGTCTCAACTCCTCCACCAGCTTCAAGGCTTTACTCCCTCCCTTCCTGGGAACAATGGCAGCCAGACACTAGCTCCTGGACCCTCTGTCATATTGTGAATGTAAAATGTCTCCCATAGGGTTGTATGTTTGAATGCTTGGTCCGCAGCTGTTGATGCTGCTTGGGGAGATTGTGGAGCCCTTTGTAAGAGGGGACCTACCTGGAAGAGCGTGTCACTTGGGACCTTGAAGTTAACAGTTGTCTCTGGTTCTGGCTCTAGCACCCTGCTTCTTAGTTGGCACAGTAGGAGAAGGCCCTGCCTGATCCTCCCTTGCCGGGTGGACTCGCTCACTGCCATGCTCTCCACGTCATGAGGGGCAGTTCCCTCTGAACTGGGAGGCAAAGTACACCTCCCTCTCTTTAAGTAGCTGCTGTCACTGCAGTTAGAAAAGTAATTAAAGCCCACCCTCCCCACACTCCTTGTTTAATCTCTTTCCATAGTACTCACTACCTTCCAAATCTACTATTTAATTAATCTTTGGTTTTCATTTCTTTCTTTTTTTTTTTTTTTTTTTTTAAGACAGAATCTCATGGTCTCATCCAGGTTGGCCTGAAACTTACTATGTACTCCATAGGCTAACCTCAAACTCACTGTTATCCTCCTGCCTCAGCCTCCTAAGTGCTGGGATTGCAGGTATACACGAGACCACGCCCAGCCTGGTGTTTTGTTTTTAAATAGACTCTCGCTATTGTGGCACTGGCTGGCCCGAAATTTACTATGAGCAGACTGGATTTGAATGTCCATTTAACTTCCTATCTGAGTGCTCAGATTACAGGTGAGTCATCGTGCCGGCCTTCTTTGGCTTTTTTTATAGTCTGTCTCCCCTCCAGACATCCACCTACCTCACTATGGCAGTTTTGACAACTTGGTTGGCTGACAGGGCCCATAACCCAGAAGGGTGCTGAGCTGACATGAAGTGCCTGCTCCACTCTTAGTGAATGAACTGGTGAATCCATCAGGGTTCCTTGAGCAGCCCACAAGGTCCTGGGAAGGAATTCATGCCCTGTCACTTCTGGATCTTTGGGGCTTATCCTAGTGTTCATAGTGGGTGTGCAAAAAAAAAAATCTATTAAATGAAAGAATGAGTGTGTCAACGGATGACAAGTGTGAGGTTTGGGGACCTCCGCAGATCGGCTCAGATCTGCACAAGCAGTCTCATGCAGTACTAAATCATTCTGGGCTCTTTGCCTGCCTGGGACCCCCACTCGCTCTAGAATCTGGCTTTTCCTCATCCCCCTTGCTACCAGTCACCACAAGCCTGTGTGTGTGTGTGTGTGTGTGTGTGTGTGTGTGTGTGTGTGTGTGTGTGGTGGTGGTGGTGGTGGTGGGGTCTATAGTCATCACTCAAGTGAGACTTCCTCCAGCCTCCCCAGCACTTGATGCTTTCCAAGAACTGAGCAGTGCTGTGAGCAGGGCTGTGAGCAGGGCTGTGAGCAGGGCTGCTCCGTCACTCCAAAGGTTTGGGGCAGTTTGGTGACACAGGAAGTGTTGCAAACCTGTTTGGGGGTGTGCTATGGCTCTCCAGACAGCCCTGGGCTGTTGGTATCTTTTGTGGGGCAGCTTTTCTGGGCATCCTCCTGAGGAAACGTGGGGGACAGGGGTACAGCTCTGAGCTGAGAAGCAGAATCTTGACTGCACACAGAGTAGGGTGAGCAGCCACGGCAGCTGGGGTCTTGCCCTGCCCCCTACCCCCCCGCCCCCGCCCCCCACACGCTTCCTGTTCTACTGGCTCCATCAGGCTCAGAGATATCAGAAACTCGAGAGTTAGGGGAGGGAGCTTAGCTTCCCAGGCTCAGACTGAACCCCAACTTTGGGGTTTCAGGCAGTTTCTATAACCACAGTCACATGTCCCTTCATGTAACCCGAGCCCCCTGTCACGGCATGAGTCTGCACCCCAGCTCCCGCGCCACATCTGTTCCTCATTTCCGCCCCAGGAAAACGGTCCAATTTCCATGAGCGCCTGGCCCAAACCAAGCCTCAAGCCTCCCCTCGGCCAGCCCCACCCAACCCAGCTCCAGCACAGTGCAGGGTGGGGTGGGGGACTGAGGGAGCACTGCTCACATCGTGTGTGCCGTGGAGCAGGGCTGAGGCCAGGACGCCTGCGTTCTCAGCCTGGCTCTGTCAGTTCCTCACTCTGGGTCCTCGGGACAATCTCTCTTAACTCCGCTGAGCTTCGCAGCTTTCTCACAGGCAAAGCGTGTTACTCCACAGATGGAGAGATCATGAGGATTTGGGAACCGAGGTGGCTGGTTAAGGATAAAAACCCAGAAGGGTGTGACTGCTGGAGTTAGCCTCTGTTAGGGAGATGGTGGGACCCTCTCCACACCCACTCTTCGTGTTTGACGGAGTTGTGGCTGGGTCCTCGTGCTGGGAGCGTCCAGTTCCGTGTTAAGTCCTTTGTCTGCCAGCAATTATGAGGCACCAGGATGTTTATGTTGGTGCCTGGGCAAGAGTCAGGAGTCCATAGTGATAAGCAACTTACATTCCTTGGCAGAGGAGAGACCCACATGTAAAAATAAATGGAATCTATCTGGCAGATTGGAGATCTGTGTGGACAGGGCCAAGCCAGCCCCGGAAGCAACTTTCAATCTCCTCCCGTTCAAGGAGACCTGCAATTTTTAAGACAGTTTCAACTTGATACTGTTTTTTTTTTTTTTTTCTGTTTTGTTTTTGATCCCCCACCCAGATGGGAGTCTTGTGGATCTCAGACTGGCCTTGAACTTCTGATTCTCCTGCTTCCACTCTCTAAGTGCTAGGCTTCTTAGGATGCAGTTTAAGCAGCTCTGGGAATAGAACCCAGGGACTTCATGCATATTGGGGCAAGCGCTCTACCAACTCAGCTACATCTCCAGTCCCTTGATACTGTTTCTGTCTGTAACAAACTCAGCCCCTCTTTAGGGGGACCCTAATTCCCTCTAATGTTTTCCCATCCTCCATATTTCTGACGTCCAAACCAACTTCCTGCCATAAGAGAACGCAGAAGTGACCCATGCAAAAGGAGATCCACATCTTACATGCCACCCTGAGACCCCTGGTGCCTCCTCAACCCTGTCCCTGCCATGCCTACTTTATGTGAAAGAGCTAAAAAGACATGCCAGCAGGAGAGGCTGCCCTCACTCAACCCACTTCCACAAAGCTGACAGGACCAGAGAGCCGTATGTAGCTCCCAGGGTACTATGGGTCTCAACACCAAGTATGTCCTCCTGAACATATAACACTCAAACCTGACCTTGCAAGACAGCCCCTCTCTCTGAGAAGGGAGTCGTAGGAGTGAGAGCCTATCTCTCTGACCCCAGATTGGGTTATTGGTGACGGCGGCATGGCCCTACTCTTAAGCTCTTCTGTTAAATTTCCCAGAGCCTCTGTGTCCTGGTTTTTTATTTTATTATTAGTTTTTATTTTTATTTTTATTTATTTATTTATTTTTTTTTTTTGGTTTTTCGAGACAGGGTTTCTCTGTGTAGCTTTGCGCCTCTCCTGGAACTCACTTGGTAGCCCAGGCTGGCCTCGAACTCACAGAGATCCGCCTGGCTCTGCCTCCCGAGTGCTGGGATTAAAGGCGTGCGCCACCACCGCCCGGCTATTATTAGTTTTTAAAATTCCCTTCTGCTTTGGTGTTTTGCCATGGATGTCAAGTCCCCAGAAACTGAAGTTGCAGAGAGCTGTGAGCCGCCATGGGAACTGAACCCAGGTCCTCTGGAAGAGCAGTCAGTGCTCTTAACCGCTGAGCCGACTCTCCGGCTCTGTGTCCTGTGTTTTTTTTTCTTTCTTTTGTTTTTTTTTTTAAGCACAGTTCTTCATTAAACTCGGCTTTGCTGGGGGAATAATTTGCATACAAAGCGCAGAGATTCTAAGTGCACAGCTTGATGGATTTTGATGAATGTGCATCCCTGTAGAACAAGGGCTCCATCAAGAATCAGTCATCCTCTTCCCCACAGCGAGCCTCCTGTTCTAGGACTGACCCCTCCCATCTGTGAAAGGTGCCGACAAGAACATGGGCTCTGTATGTGAGAAGGCCAGAATAAAATAAGCAAGGAAGGCCCTTCCTGGTGCTTGGGGGGAAATGCTGGATCAATGCTAAATTATTATTACTCACCAGTAAAATACTTTCTGTCTTGACTTCTCCTTGGCTGGGACAAGGATCAAGGGCTCATACAAAGCTTCCCTTGGTCTCTGACACACACACACACACACACACACACACACACACACACACACACACGCACGCACACACGCACACACGCACACACGCACACACGCACACACGCACAAGACATGAGGACGTGTTTTAGAAGAGGACCGAAACCATCATTGTCTGCCTCCAGAAGCACAGAGGGGCTAGGGATTGGATAGCAGGCTGGTTTTGCCCTAAGCCTGGTCCAGAAGATGGGTCCCTCTCTTCTGAGCTCTTCAAAGGCCCGAGATGTTGGTGGCAGGCCAGCTTCATGCACTGGTTACCAGCACAGGCTGCATAGGGCCCCATGGTCATAAAGCCTCATGCTTGGATTTATATCCTGCTGTCATCATTTGAAATCCCAATTTTTACAGGAGGCCCTGCATTTTTCATGCACTGGGTCTCACAGATTTTGTAGCCAGTGGTGGGAAGATCAAGCTGGCTTGTGTGTCCTTAGCAGAGCTGATATCCTTCACCCACCCACACCCCATACTCCTGGTTCTCTCACTGGCCCTCACCTAAGCAGGGTTATCAGTAGGGCCAGGGTCACACAGGGTCCTCAGTCACCAGGGGACACCATCAGGAGCTGGGAACTCTCCTTGGGGACAACTGCTCACAGGGCTTGCTGGCCTGGCCTGTGAGTTCCCGCCCTCTGACAGCACCCACTGCGCCCCCCCCCCCCTCCCAGCTGCCCCCCCCCCCCAGCTCTGCAGCTCAAGTTCAAAACCACAGCTGGGCACCAGCCAAGGGGGCTTGAGTTTCTTCACATTCAACTTCCCACGCAGCGACCAGTGGCCAGGGTCCAGAGGAGCTGCTGGCCAGAAGCCTGGGCTGGAAGGCCGATGAGAGGGTGGGCTCAGGACCTAGCTCAGCTTTTTATGTTCTCCAAAGTGCTTTCTGTAAGGCCTCAGTTTCCCCTCTGGGTAATGGGACAGGATTCTGGAGGGCTGGAGCAGGTGCCAGAGTACAGAGAAAGTGCCAGGGCTTGGAAAGGGATGCCAACACTTCACTGTCAACAGAGCAGCTACCAGCCACACACAGTTATGGAAATGCATTTAAATGAAAGAAGTTTTGTTCCTGGATCACTCCAGTCATATCTGGAGCTCAATGGCCGGCTATGTTGGCTCACGGCTACCATGTTGGATAATGCAGCTGGGAAATGTTTTTATCTCCATGGAAAGTTCTCTTGAGCTATGACTCCTGGCTGAATCATCAAAGTTGCTGGGGACACTGGTGGCTTTGCTGCCCTGGGTAGGAGACGGTCCAGAAGAAGGACATTCAGGAAATTCTCTCAGCCCTCCCCTGACCTCGAGATGGAGGGGGCAAACCTCTTAGAAAGGAATCCAGCTTGGTATCTGTTGGAGGCAGGCACTCTTGAGTTCTGGAGTAGACAGTAGGCTTCTTGGGTTTCTGTTAACCGGCTAGAAATGCCAGGACAGTCTCTGAGGAGGAGGTGACCAAAGGAAATGGCTTTCCCAGCAAGGGGTTCCATAGGAGCCCTTTCCAAACGGGAAATCTTGTCACTTCCTCTGGTCTCCCCTCTGAAGAGTCAGAGGTCATTTTCCACTAGCTTGAGGAGCTCTTGAAGGCTCTAAAGCACAGGTTCTCAAACTTGGGTTAGTGTCAGGTGAGTTAGAGACATCTGGGTTCAGTTCAGCTTAGAGGTTATTACTATTTGGCTTGTCTGTGTTGAATCATTGGAGGACCTTGGTTTGGTTTGATCTGGGTACGTTTCAAAGGGATAAAGCAGGAAGGGTGAAGTGGTGGGTTGTAGGAAAGAATGAGAGAAAAGAAAGATGGGAAGAGAAAGGAAGATGTAGTTTGGGAGACAGCCTTATACTGTGTCTCCTTGGGAGTTATTCTTTCTGAACGCCAGACCACCTACTCCTCACAAGGACCGTCTAAGTTGCTAAACGTGGCTCAGAGAGGTTCCGAGGCATCCCAGCAGTCACGTGGTCCCCGGGGAATCCAGCTGGACCCTGTTTCCTTTTCCTTCCCTCCCTCCAGTCTTGAATATTTTCAAATGAAATCAGCCTGGGAAGCAAAGGAAGGCTCAGAGCTGTGAATACATTTTTTTGTTTTCTGGGCTCATTCGGCTGTGACAGGAAGCTTGGCCACATGCAGGCGTCTGAGGCCTGGCTCTCAATGGTGCTTTTTACGCACGTCTGTCCACGGAATGTAAAGAGTCTCAGTTATAAATATCAGCAGGCCTTGGTGGCCCATTGAGACCCCACCCCACACCCAGCAAGGACCTGTGGGACTTCCCGCTTGCCGCCCTCCCCACCACCCCTCTGGACAGAACCAGCCTTAGTGTGTCAGGGAAGGGTGGGGTAAGGGATGGGTCTTGGGCTAGCAAACCAAAGCTGAGAGGAACCCAAAAGTTGCCCTCTCCAATCTTCAGAAGATGGGTGCTCCACGGCAGTGTGCAAACCATTTACAGCTTTGGGTAAGCCACAACCATTTGTCCAGCTGTGGACACTCTAGAATGATTCCTTTTCACAGGTGAAAGCCTGCTCGGGAAAGCTTGTGAGTCGCTGCCACGCTCCCTCTACAAGTGCCCTCTGAGGCAGGCGTGGTCCCATTTCACGGATGGCCAGAGACGAAGTCACTGGAGAGCCACTAACGAGGGCCTCTTGTGCCCCGGCCAACATGCCGACTCTTGCAACTGGCCCTGGCCCCTGACCCCAGGCCCCTCCTGCCTTTTCTCTGGGTCCGGAGCACAGTTGATTTAGTGTTTCCTGCCCTTTTGACAATCTTGGGTGCACAGAACAGGCCTTATTCAACGGCATCCCCCAGCGCCTTCCTCTGGCTTCATTACGCACCTAATGCGAAGCAGGATAAGCCTTCAGCTTTTAACTACCTGATCAGAAACATGTTCCCGGTTCCTGTCCCTGCCCTGCTGGGAAGCACATTTCTCGTAGGGTTAATTAACAGCCTTCACATAGCCACATTTAGCCACAAACACAAAGCCACACACATAAATAACGTCTAGGGCGGAAGGAGAAGGTGCAGATGGTTTCTGACTTTGCCATATAGTTTTGTGAACCGGCGTGAACCACGTCCTGTACAGAGCCAGGGCGGTGAGTCAGGGTCAGGGTCAGGCTTCGAGGTGGGCCAGGCCAGAGACACGGGTGTCTAACTCTGCTCTGTTGAATGTCTCAGAAGAGAATGCATTGCTTGGGGGGGAGTTGGGGGGAAGGGGGCTGGGGGAGAGGGAGTGGCAGATGGAAGAGAATGAGCCTGCTACCCTACCAGGAGCCAAAGAAACTAGCTGAATGAACCAAACAGGCCACTGGGCCCAGCTGTACGATATTGTTGAATATATCGTGGGGCTCTACCAGATTCAGACTTGGGCCCTGGGGTTCCACCCCAGCCCTGCAGAACGTGAGGCTAAGACACTCCTCATCTAGGGGAAAAGATTGCTAAAGAAGCCTGGAACATTCTAGAAAGGGCACCAAAGTGTTTGGCAGTGTAGTGTTCTGGTTCCTCTGTGGATAAGGTCCCGTATGGGGTCTCAGCCCCACCTGGGACTCGAACACTCCCTTTCCCACAGACAAGGCAACACACCTAAACGTTGTCCTGGGTGATGAAGGGAACGTGGGGCTCACGTTACAGAAGTCAGGACAACCGGAGGTGTCCGGATCCACAGAGAAAACCAGAGCCGCCATGCAAACACATTCCAGTCATCGGGAACAAGAAGACGAGAGGGGGTGGGAAAGCAAGCTCTGGGCAGCCAGCCTTCACACTCCACCTCTGTGTTCATCCACATTTGGCCTCTGAACCCCTAAGAGTGTCCCCGTTTGGAGAGTTCAGTCCTTACTCAGACCTCCTGGAATCCAGGATCGGGGACCTGAGTAGAGCAGGGTGGACCCCTGAGCCTGAGCGGAGTCCACCCCGCGAGAGGGCGCCCCCTGGTGGCAGGGATGGGCAGCCTCCGCATAATCTAGGCTTCCCAGGAAACAGATTAGGCACTCAGTCCGAGGACCATCTCCCTATGCCGAACTGGGTGTCTAGGGGTAAGGATTCAAAGAAAAATGGGGTCCGAATATCTAACAGCAGGACTCTGTATCCGGGGCAGCAGTTTTTCCTTGGGTAATTTTCCACAATTTGGCTTTTGCTCCACACACTGGCTTGCTCCGAGTTCAGACGGCGGCTGATGTCCCACAGAGGGTTACTCTGGGCCAGTCACCTGCCCAGTGACCCCTGATGTTTTGATTTCTGACACCCCTCCCCTTCACCTAGCTCCCTTTAGGCTATTTTATCTGAGCACCCGACCCACCTGAGGCATATGGTCAGTCTCTCTGGACCCCAGACCTCATCCCACCCCAACAGGGTCTACGACATCTCGTGGCTGCCAGGCTGGGGCCAACCTTTCTATTTTCTCAGAAGGATCAAAGCTTCTTCCCAGCTCTGCAGGGAGGAAGCAGTTCTGACTCGTGCAAATATCTGTAGTCCATTTGGGATTTTACTTTGGTGAGAAATAAATACACAGCCATCTGCAGATGATGGAAATATGACTTAAGTAACTTTTTTTGTTGGCGCTCTTGGGCCAGAGCCCAGATGGAAATAAGACTTTGTATCTCAGTCTCTCTTGCACGCTTTCGGAAAGAAAAAAAAAAAAAAAAAAAAGGAAAGAAAAAGCAGGGGGAGATGGGGAGCTGATAGAAACAGAAGTTCAAAATGGAAGTGTGCTATATTTCTTGGCCCAGGAAAGGAAAAATAAACACCAAACAGCGTCTCCATTCAAGTGTGCGTTATCTGGCTCATCCTGGCCAAGAACTCACTCCCCTCCCTCCTCTGACCGGGAATTACTGTGCCTCCGACAGCCCCCACACCCACCCTAGCCAGGGCAGGCAAACAATGGTCCGGCAAACCCCCGCTCCGCCAAGGCCTCTCCCTGCAGCCCCCAGAGGCCGTAAGATTGGGAAACACGGGCTATTTTTAATGTGTTATTTGTCTACCAACTGTGGCTCCATGGCCTGAGAAACAGTGTCGTCTGTGGGAGGTGGCATGGATTTTTTTTTTTATTTTATTTTTGATTTTTTTTTTTTAACTTGCTCAGACAAAGCCAATATTTTCGCAACTTTCAAGAACCGCCAACAGCACTGTGCTGTCCAAGGGTAAACTCTTCCCTGGCTGGTCCTTCTGCCCTACAGGGGATTCTCCCCGGGTGTGTCTGGGAAGCAGCCCCCTGCCGCAATGTGCTGGTCAGCACTGACCACAGGCCTCAGATCTGGGGCCTGGGAAAGGAGAGGCAGGGATGCAGAGGAGGGCAGGAGTCGGGGAACCCAGCGGCCAAGGGAGGCTCAGACCTGCTCTGGTGGCCTCAGTGTGACACATTTGGGTCCATGGGAGGTCATCCCTACAGGAAAGATCTGAGGTCACACACAGGGGCAATGGCTTTGTCCTCATGGGTGGAGTGGTGTATCTGGGGGGACTGAGATGGGTCTTCATAAATGCTCACGGGACCCCCGGGGCTGGAACAATAGGGCTAGTTTAACAGAAGCCTTTCTGTTTCTGGGCTTTCTTAGGGCTTCAGCTTGATAGGATCATGTACCATGGCTCCAGGAGCTTCCCCTAGTCCACCTGGATGGAGGATGAGATAAAGAAGGATGAAGGAGGATGGAGAAGCAGAGGCTTCGTAGGAGGTGAGGGAGGCAGGCAGGCATGGGAAACGATGGAGACCAGACGTCAGGCACGCTGAGTGAGAGGGGACTTCCTCCTGTGACAATCCTGCCCTGTTTAGGAGGTCAAGGCAGGGAGCCGGCTCAAGAAGACCAGCAGAGAGGGAATTTTCTCTCTCTCTTGGCAATGTGACTCACAAGCCAGGGCTGAGAGCTTGTAGGTCCTCCATCCACAGGTGCCTCCCTTCTCTCCAGCTGAGGGTGTGTGTGTGTGTGTGTGTGTGTGTGTGTGTGTGTGTGTGTGTGTGTGTAGACTTTGGAAGTTCCTGGCCTACACAGGGCTTCATCAATAGCAGCTCTGATGTGTGTGTGTGTGTGTGTGTGTGTGTGTGTGTGTGTGTGGTGCCGTCCCTAAGTGGTAGCTGTGATAGCCATCGCTGGCCAGGGTAGGTAGCCAAGAGGAGAGTGGGGTGGGGGGTGGGGCAGGCAGAGGAGCCTGGCAAGATGGGCTTCAGGAGGACAGTGCAGAGCTGGTGGAATCACGTGACTCAAACACACATGGCCTTTGAGACTGTCTTAATCCACCCACAGTACCACTGCTACACACTGCCCGAGGAGACCCTGAAGGCTGTACAGACCTCACCCTGCCCTGCACATATACTGATACCACCAGAGTCCCTAGTCTCCTGCTGTGTCCTAGGCTTTCCCACCTATAAGAAACTCGGGGATCACTCCAATCCCCCAACATACTTACAAGGACAGACGGGAAACACGGGTAGGTCTATCATCTTGGCTGCCCCAGAAGACCGTTTCAGCCAGGCGGTGGTGGCGGTGCACGCCTTTAATCCCAGCACTCGGGAGGCAGAGGCAGGTGGATCTCTGTGAGTTCGAGGCCATCCTGGGCTACTGAGTGAGTTCCAGGAAAGGCACCAAAGCTACACAGAGAAACCCTGTCTTGGGAAAAAAAAAAAAAAAAAAAAGAAACCAGTTTCTGGTGAGAGAGGGATCTTAGAAGCTATGGGAACTTCCACAGCATCACTGTGCAGGCCCTAGGAGGTCCCAGGTAAGGGAGGGGACGTAAGTCACCCTTCCCCACCAGCTACTCTCCACAGTGGCCAACCGGGGACCCAGGCCAGTCCTCCTCAGGAGTCATGGTGGAGACTTAAGGGTAAAATGGCAATTCCACCGAGTCTGTCTGATTCAAAAGGGATTTATTCTGGGTTAACTCACAATATGTATAAGGGAGTTGGTCGCAGGATCCAGGAGGGGTGGGACGTGGTCCAACACAGTTCTCTGGAGAACTCTGCCTTGGTCCTCAGAACCAACATCCAGCATCCAAGACCACGAGGTAGCCAAGAGAGGGGGCACTTATGCATCCCAGGTCTTAAGGAATCCCCCCTCGGCCACGCCCGGGGCGGGGGCGGGGGCAGGTACCTAGCAGTCACCTGCTGCCTACTGGGGTGGTGCTTCAGGGTAAGCACAGACAGCTACCCCTACATAAGGGTGTTACGTTTGAATCTGAACTCCCCTCCTGTGAGTTCATATGCTTTGAAGATCTGGTCCTCAGCTGGCCGGCGCTGTTCTGGGAGGTTGTAGAAACTTTGGGACTGTGGCAAAAGTGGGTTGCTGGGGTTGGGGGATGGGTGGGGCCTTGGTCGTATCCATTTTGGATGCTAGTCTAAGATCTCTGCTTCCTGGTGCAGACCCCACGTGAAGAGATCTAATATCTGCTTCCTGTGCCACGATGGGCTGAGACCGTGAACCCAGACAAGCATCTTCTGCCTAAAGTTTCTTCCTTCAGAGTCTTGTCACAGCGTCAAGACAAGTAACTCACACGAAGGAGAATGGATGGGCTGGAGAAATGGCTCAGTGGTTAAAAGCACTGACTGTTCTTCCAGAGGACCGGGGTTCAATTCCCAGCACCCACATGGCAGCTCACAATTGTCTCTAACTCCAAGACCAGACATCCTCATGCAGACATATTGCCAATACAAATGAAATAAAAGTAAATGAGTTATGAAAAAATAAACAAAGGAGAATGGAACCACTCAGACTGCTGAGAAAAAGCCCCAAGACCTGAACTGTAACCGGTCTCCCTGCAACTCTACAAATGTTGTGCCCCCTCCCCCAAACCCCCTCTCCCTAGAGCCTCAAGTCCCCATTCAGAAAAGGGTGTGATTGCTTCTAGCCGTCAGGCGTGAAACATTGGTGTATGTACTGGATCATTTAACCTCGTTCTGACTGGTTCTGCTTGTGGATGCTGAAATAGTGGGGTGGGGGTGGGGATGCTAACTGGCAGTGTGGAGTTGCTTTTGCTATTTCAGCCTCTAGCAGAACCCAAAGAAGGTACGCTGTCAAGTCACTCACTGTGGGTGGGAGGAAACATCTGGAACTTCAAGGAATAACCCATGGAGGCACCGTTTCCAGAATCAGCTGCATGTAGTCTGGATGAGGCTGACCACTCACCTGCCTGCACCTTGAGGAAAATGGCACCCCAGGCTTTGAGGTTGGGGCAGTGGTGGATGAGGTGGCCCACGTGGACCCTTCAGCACAGTGTCCGGCCTTAGCAAGTGCTCAGAGCAAGTCAGCATTCAAACAAGAATGAGGGGCTCTCGATGAACCGTTGGGGAGAAGTTCTGACATTCATGGAGAGGGAAAAAGCTTGAAGAAATGGTGTGTACCACACCCTCCCTTCTGGGCAGGAAGTAGAGAAATCTGACAGCATGGCTCTGTTGGTTCGAATTTCTATCAGCACATTGTGGAAGGATCTGTACGATCCTAAGCTAGCAAGTGGTGGTACCTTGTGGGACTGGGGAGGGCGAGGGAGGGTGGGGTGGGAGTGAGACTTTGACACTATACCTTTACGTATAGTTCAGATTCGCTATCCACGTGAGGGTATAGCCAGTTCCACCCCTGAATTCTACATTGGAAACAGTGTGCTAACATCTCCTCTGAGCACCTCCTCCTCCTCCTCTTCCTCCTCCTCCTCCTCCTCCTCTTCCTCTTCCTCCTCCTCCTCCTCCTCGAAATGAGTACGCAAGTATCCACATACATACTCACTCACTTCTCTGAGTTCCTATCAAGAATACTTAAACATGTGGACGAGTGCTACCACCTCATCTTAAGTATGCCTGGTAGGAACTCAGAGACGGGAGTCTTAGGATGTGGGATAGAGGAAACCCTTGGAAGACAAAGGCCCAGCAAAGGTAATGGGTGACCAGATGACACCCAGGATGTAGCAAGGGTCCCAGGCTCAGGGAAAAGAGACAGGGGGCCTATCTTGTGACTCTCTGTAACAATTCTGTTGTTCAGAAGGGGAAACTGAAGCTTAGAGTCTGGGGGCCTTGGACAGCCACCTAGTAAGTAACTGGACCCCAGGCCCAGGTACGATGACCCCACCTGACCACCACCCCATTCTACCTCCTTCCTTGGCGCAGGGCTGGCCACCTCTCTGTTCCCAGCAGCTAACTGGGAATGGCTGTGACTTGGCCCACACCTCCCCGCTGCTGATGCTGTTGCAGGCTGGCCACTCCAGGTTTCTACACTAATTAGATGCCTAGAGGCTGTGGGTAGACCCAGAGGGCTGGGCTTGGGAATCCCCCTGGACTCCACACCCCACAAACTCCAGGGGCACACAGCTGGAAGAATGAAAGGGCTTTTCATGGAATTCCAACAGGAAACCCACGAGAACATTCCTGCCCAGATGATTCCAACAGGAAAACCACGAGAACATTCCTGCTAGCGGGTTCCAGCTGGGAGCTGGAGGCCATATTCCCTGCAAAGGAGGCCGGCCAGTGGCAGAGGAGTTGGAGAGAGGGCTTATTCCATCCTCCAGGGCGATCCAAAGATTCCCTGACCTATGACCTCTCTGGAGTTTAGCCTCCTGTTAGGGGTGGGTTGTTTCAGAGCCAGAAAGCCCACTTGCCAGTCTTCTGTCTTTGCTCGCAGTTAGCTTCCCTGCCTTCCAGGCCGGTGCACATTCCCTTTGGATCCTTGCCTTTTAGTGACCCCATCTCTTCTCTGCCATGGGTCTTGCTAATAAGCATGAGGACATGGAGCCCGTGAATGACTTGCTCTTGAGGGCTGCCCAGATGGCTCAGTGGTAAAGTGCCTGCCATACAAGCATGATATCCTGAGTTTGGATCCCCAGTACCTGAGTAAAAGGCCAAATACATCTGTCTGAGTCTGTGGTCCCCGTGGTAGGGAGATGATAGTAGATCCCTGGGGCTCACTGGCCAGCCAGGCTAGCCGAATAGGTAAGCTCCAGTTCCAGCGAGAGACCCTGTCTCAAAAAAAATAATGTGGAGTGATTGAGGAAGGCACACAAATCTGATGCTGACCTCCAGTCTTACACACACACACACACACACACACACACACACACGCACACACACACACACACATGCACACGCTCACTGCACACGATCACGGCTTCACATACCCACAAAAGAACTTGCTTTTGAACTTCGTTGCCTCTTGAAACAAATGTCTTCAGCAGTCATGACCGAAGAAACACACCACACGCCTGTATCCTGGACTGCCATGGGGTCTCTGCCTGTGTCTGGCTGAAGGACACGCACAACCCTGGTCTCAGAAAATGTCCTCGGCAGTAGAGGAGCCTAGAGGTCTCTAACCAGGAAGTACCGTGACAGTAGGACTGTGCTGAGAGAGAAATGCCCTCTGGCTCCAGGAGTCATCAGAGCCGCTCACCTTAATGTCGGGATCCAGTCCCAACCAGGGTGGGCAAGAATAGACAAGGACACCTGGCCAGCACAGGTGTGCTAGAGGGGCCCGTGCTGGGAGTACAGAGGACTTGGGCTGGGAGTTGTGTGGGCCTCTGGGTGGTTGGGATTCCGGGTGGTGGAAATGTGATAAGCCCTTGATAAAGGCAGGGCAGGGTAGGGCACAGGTGTGAACCCAGGGGCACCAGAAGGAGCAGTGTTCTGAAACAGAGGCTGTGAAGGACAGGTGTGTTGGAAAGGCTGTGGGTGAAGTGGGTGTTTGTTCGTGCTCTGAGGTTCGGGAGCAAATCAAGGCAGCGGAGAGTGCTCACCAAGAGGGACACAGTCTTCCTTGGGGTGTCTCTGAGCTCGTGGGAGGGGCAGGGTGAAAGGAACCCAGGACATTTTCTTCTATAACCTCCCAGAATCCCACTCCCAGGTCACAGGCAAGCCATCAGGGCCACTCCAGGCTGGCGATGGCGAGGGACAGGCATGGTTGATGTGGTAAGGAATGCCGGTCACAAGAAGTCATCTGACAGGTCACCAACAGAGACTTGCAACAGGAATTTAGGGGACAGGACTAGGGAGAAGCCAAGACAATATAAGTCAAAAACAAAGTTAAGGATACATGCGGACCAAGCTGTGGGGACAAGAACTGTCACCAGAAAGAGGACCTGAGGGCCTTAATGGAGTAGATGGGAGAGAGGGGACTCCAGGTCATGACTGGCAGGTCTTAAGCGTGCCAGGGAAGCTAGTATGGGCTCCACAAGCCAGTCATTCACTGCCAGCAAGTTTGTGAGAAAGTTGTTAAAATGTTGGTAATGTCAGCCTTGGTGGTAACATCCACTGAGGAATTAGCAAATGTCACCCATTGTTGCCCAGGGTGCTACCTGAGAAGAAGACTCACACTCCTCGGCTGAGTAGCTCGGTACTGTTGTTTCTGTCTGCCCATGAATGGCCTCAGGAGACTCCTGGTGGCGCACATTTAGCCCTGGATGGGGGCAAATCAAAAACTAGTTGGATGTGCCTGGGTAAGACAAAGCCTTGCAGGGCGAGAGACCATCCTTAGCCGTTTCCTAGCGTCTTCCTGGATGTGTGATCTAAATTAAGGTCCTTATAGTCCAAGCTGGGTCTCTGCCACAGCCTTTCCTTCCTTCCTGCGGGCTCTCTGTAGTCCAGCCACAGGAAGCCCCTGCTGGAAGGCACTCTGTTCTTTGTTATTCCATCTGCCGGTCTGCCTCCATGCTTTCGGGCTAAAGCCCCACCCCCACCCCAAGGGGGGTGGGCTTCCCTGTTCTCTCTCTCCCATACTGAGAATCTTGCAGTGGCTTCCTTTCCTCTCCTGGTGTTCCAGACAGCAACCCCACCCCCCATCCCCGCCTGCCCGCTGCCCCCAGGTCATCAATTGTCTCATCCATAGTCATGCTCCGCCACTGCCTGGGATAATAACTTCTTTCATACCAAGACACCTCAGGCAAACCTCTCTAGATCTCATCTGTGCTCCAAGGATGCTGCCCTCTGACCAACTTCCATAGGTCTATGATGCTGCCCTCTGACCAACTCCATAGGTCTGGGATGCTGCCCTCTGACCAACTCCATAGGTCTGGGATGCTGCCCTCTGTCTGACCAACCCCCATGGTCCTGTAGCAGCCAGCACCCATGTGTCTTTCTGTAAGTAACAGAAACTCTAACTAACAAGAACTTGAACCACTGAAGAAGTTTCTGATTCCTTCTGAAGAAATCTTGAGGGAGGCAGATCTCTGTCGTGTTGAGCATGACTCTGAGAGGCCAGTGACTGGATAGTCTCTAAATCTTCTCCTCACAGCTGAACAATGGCTGCCACCCCTCCAGATGCCACACAGTAAGACTTCCCTCAAAGTGAGGATGTAGATTGGCGATGATGGAGGAGAAACCTCTCCTCCTATGCTCTTCTTCTCTGATCAGAGACTTGAAAACCAACAAACCAGAACACTGTCCCAGAAGCCCTCCGTCCCGTTCCCCATGACTCGGCGCTAACTTCAATGAGGTCATTCACCGCAATTTTGGAGAAGCACATTAATCCGATCCCAAGTCCGGTGCTCATCTGTAAAATGGGAGTTGATGATTCTTGTCCCTTGAGGCCGGATGAGGGGTTGAACAAGATGGCCTAGGTTGGATATTGCCGTGCTCAGTCCTCTTGGGCAGCTGATTGGTTCGCGAATGGACAGGTGACCTGATGGCACCAATCAGAGTCCTACTTAAGATGTGTGCGCTTTCCTCCTCTGGGAAAATGAACAATAAGGATCAAGAGGGCCTGAAACTTTGACTCAAGACTTGGTGCTTCTTTGCGCTTGCCCTGATGGAAAGCTGACTGCAGCCCTACAGGGTGAGTGCCACTCACAGGCAGCAGGAAACAAAGGCTAGACTCCACTCTCAACAAGGACACCGAGACCCTGCCTCAACAAAACATCAAAGCAAAATAAAACAAATAAATACGTAAACAACTCACTCCAGGAAGCAAGATTCCCAACTCTCCATTTAACCTCCTCTGATGGCATCCAGGAGTGTCCTCAAAACCCCACAGAGAAAAAGAAAGACCATTTACTCCACCTGAAATGATTGGACCCTCTCATAAGAACCCACAGGGCTCTGAAATCTCGCTTCATAATTTATATCAAGGAGAAATTAAATATATTAGCATTTAAAAATTGTTGTGAGCCAGGGAGAGGGTTCCACAAGGAAAAGTGTTTGTCCCACAGGCCTGACATCCTGAGCGGAGTCCCCAGGACCCATGTAAAAAGCAGGGTGTGATGGCTCACATCTGTAATCCCAGCACTACTACAGTGAGATGGGAGACAGGCAGACACAGACACACACACACACACACACACACACACACACGGGGTGGGGCAGGGGGTCATTGGATAGAAGCCCCTGTTCTGGAGCATTTTGCTCAGCAGTGGAAATGAGAAAGACCCCGTCTTAAACAAGATGGAAGAGGGCTAGACAGAGTCTCAAAAATTGTCCTCAGCCCTCCATTTACATGCAAGCATTCTCTCTCTGTTTGTCTTTGTCTCTCCTCTCTAAGTTTAAAAATAAGTGTTACATTTCTTAAAATTTCCAAGTTATGACATCTAGTAAAACTCTTATTTATCAAGATGATGGAAAGTTGCCGGGCAAAGATTATACATGGCATCAGGGTTTAGCGACAGTGGAAACAGACAACGGGCACTTAATTGTCAATCTACAGTTAGCCCGAGAGCTATCCATGAGATTCATACCGAGGGGCCTGGGCTACTTTGAGAGAGATGTGAACTGGGGACTTTCTTCAACGTTCCTGAGCCGTGGTACCCAGGCCCACCTCTTGAAGGCACAGGGTAGCCCTACTACTGTCTAGGATCTGGCCAGCTCAAGGTCTATGGGGACAGATTCCTGGTTCAACAGACTCTCCAGCACTTCTGTTCAGTCCCAAAGGTCTCAGAGCTCAGAAGGCCGTGCCTCTCCCATGGCCCTGTCCATAGACACCTGCTCACCCTCCAGTGGTTACAGCCATCCAAATCACAGGGGCCACCCCACCCTGACAACTTCTCCATTCAGCCGGAAACACAGACCAAAGACTTCCTTCCTTCCCTCCTCATGATAAGGAAAGTTCAAACCTCAAGAACTCAAAAGCCAAGAACGGCGAAGGAAACGCCATTTCCTCCTTCTTGCTGATAAGCTCCAACCCTGAGAAAGGGGACAAATGTGACCTAGCTCCTCACTGGGCTGTTCGTCAGTACAGTTATCCGGGGGTCAACGCTCCACCGCAAACATTTGCACATAGAGGATTGGGGAACAAGGGCTAGGGTCTAACTAGCTCACTGTTTTATTCCATTTTATTTTATTTATTCCATTTTATTTTATTCCTGAGCTTAGACTGTGAGTAGGAGGGCATAGTATGGTAGGTAGTTCAACAACTATTATGCTAAACTCTGTTCTAAAAGACATACTCGAACAATAACCCACCAGTCTCTTTGTCAATGGGGAAGCTGACCCTAGGTCTAGAGTTGTGTGAGCTCTGAATGGTGTAGGAGAGTGTGATTTCTTTGCTTGTTTGGTCTATTTCCTGTGCGTGCTAGCTTCATCCTGCCGGAGACTCCTTCCTTGGGTCTTGGACGTTGGTTCCAGAACCTCTGTGCTCTCCTAGTCCACATCAGAGTATTGGAGAAACAGACTCTTTGGAACCTGCAGCTTGAATCAGAAGCATGACTTTGCATTGTCTCTAATCTCAGAGCTAATCTCTCAGCAAAGGGAGAATGTTCTCAGGCTATCAGTACACGGAAGGTCAAAGCAGGATTCCAAGGTCAAGGCCAGCCTGGGCTACATTGTGAGTGTTCGTCTTAAAAGACAAATAGCTTCACTAAAGAGAGGGTCTCTAACAGCAGCACTCTGAGCAGGGATCGCGTCTATACACACACTGCTCCCCCTCCTCGTCGTGTTCAAACTGCTAGGATTTTAATGTCCTCTCCCGGGCACTTACTGAAATGTAACTGCCGCTGTGATGATACAAGAAGGGAGACCTTTAAGAAGTGAACAGGTCGTGGGACCCTACTGTTATGAATGGATTAATTCATTGAGGGAGTAGACTAGTTCTCCCTGCCTGGATAGTGGATTTATGATAACACAGAAGCTTGTTCTCTTCACGATAAACCACCTGACTGTGGCATTCTGTTCCAGCAGCAGGAACTAGACTAAGACAGACAGTCACTCACCCACCTCCACGGAGCCTTCAGGGACCCGGACACCCTCTGCCTGGGGACTGCCTTGTTCGCTGGAACTCTGGAGTCCCACACTTCCTCTAGTTTCACAGATAGAAAAAGGGAGAGCACATGAAAGATGGGAGGCAGGGGAGCTGATATACCTTGCTCCTGATCAATATTTTATTGCCAAGAACTCAATAACTACAAATAACTGAAGGTTGATCAAAAAAAAAATGTAAAAAGAAAAGAAAAGCAGGCAGGATTTGATATGTCTGTTGCCCTGTCAAATGGAGGGGATGTGGTCCCAGGATAGGCTAGGAGAAACTTCCGGGGCCCCCCAGATTTAGATTTCTCAAGTTGGATAATCTCCTCACCCGACAAGTGTGATTGTGGCGGTTCATCTTGCCTGTTTGCTTGAGATTCACCATGGAAACCAATCTCTGCATGTCGGCGAGGGCTGGTCTAGATTAATTGGGATGGGAAGACCGACCCTAATGTGGGTGGTACCATTTCATGGGCTGAGGTCGGAAACTGAAGGAAAAAGGAGCCGGCAAGCTGAGCCGCTGGGCATCTGTAGTCTTTGCTTCCTGATTGTGGATGCCGTGAGACCAGCCGCCTCAGACTCTTTCCTGCCACCACACTTCCCCACCACAGCCGACTGCACCCTCAAGCTGTGAGCCAGCAGGAACCCTTCCTCCCTTAAGTTCTTTCTCTCTGGGACATTTTATCACAGCGACAAGACAAGTAACGAATATAGTAACAAACGCACGCTACAAGCCTCCCCCCACCCCCACCCTCCAAATCCTCCTCCGGCTCCAGCCTCGGCCGCAACCCTACCCCTCCTCCATCGCTGCTTTTATCATCTCTGATGTCTGCTTTATAACTTCACACGCCCAGCTTTCTCCTCCGAGGCTCTGTTCTCTTTCACTCTTCCACAAACCAGGTCTGATTCCCCCTTCCTGGCTCACAGTCTTCCTGCTTAAGGGGGGAAGCGCCCAGAGGGCACGGTGGTTTGGGGGTTTTGGGGGTTGTTTTTTGCTTTTTCTGTGTTGAATTCAATATTGTATCCCAAGAATCTAGACATGTTTTCAGCACGTAAACACTCAATAAATACTTGCGGGGATGAATGAACGGATGAATGAGTTTCCAAGCTTCTCTACGATCGATCTTTAATTCAGGACAGAGTAGCGCTGCCCTCTGGTGCCAGAAACTTGAATTGCAAATACAAATTCCAGGGTGAGAAGATGCAAGACGCCAAGGGACCGACCAGTCTTGTCAGTGGAATCCTATGTCATGTTGCAAGCACCACCACCTGACTTTAAACATCTCAAAGACCCACAGGCTGTGACTTTTTTTCCTTGCCTGTGGTGTGTCCCTTTTCTGCAGACCACCAGGTGACACCTGGCCAACCCGGCCGGCTAGGAGTTTGCTCTTCTTGGATGCTGGTGTCCTGAGTTGAGGGGTTCCGCATTTCAGGGCAAATGTTCCAGGACTGTGGGGGCCTCTCCATGAAGGCTGGCTTTTATTTCTTCTCGAAGCCTCACCCCTGCCTGCTTGGGCTCAGCCTTCATCTCATCGTGTGGCTCAGGGCCCTCAGTACCACGACAACCAGGATTCTCCCCGGCCCCGACACATACCTGTTATATTTAACTACCTAATGGCTGATGTAAGCTGATCTCTGACTTTCTTTGGCTCTCCGTGGTCTACACCAGCAAGGTGTGATGGCCCAGCCCCTCTGTTCCATTGATCTAAGATTGCATGTGATTTAGAAGACATGTTGAGGCTCTAACTCCCAAAAGGTCAGAATATCTGGCGTTCCAGCTCTGGAGGAATGTCATTGAGATGCAGGCCAGGCCACCTTGTGACGCTGGAGCACTGACTGGCTGAGCACTTTAAGGAGCCCCTAGAGTCCTCCCTGTCTCCTCCTTCTCTCTGCCCCTTCTTTGTGTCTACTCCTACAGAGGCTTCTCTGTTGGGGTGCTCGGGGTCCCCTGCCCTGCTTCCCAGCCTCTCTCCCTTTGCACACGGTGCTGCTCCTCCAACCCCGGCTGCTGTCTCTGCTCACTCCTAGGCGTGCTCCTCCAACGGAACAATGGGCTCTGTTGTTCCTCTGTCGACTCAGCATGGACACCATTACTTTCCCAGGACTCCTCTGTGAACTCACAGATGCTGCGCGCTTAACTCCCAGAATGCCCTGGCTTGTCGGGCTCCATCTTGGAGCCTGTCAAAGGGACACTCAGGTGGAGAAGACAGACGTCGTCATTAAGCCTAAACACGGATGAGTTTTCTGTGAAAACTTAGCAGTCAAATTCACATGTGCTGGTAAGAACAACATAATGCTTATCAGAATTTGGCCAAGAAGTAAAATAATTTGTATAATGATTCGATATGAAAGTTACATGTTTATACATTGAGCTAAATAAAATAGATTGCTGAAATTAAGGTTTCTTGGGTTTATTTGCACTTTAAAAATGGGACGAATAGAAAATTCTATCTTACATATACGTTTCACTTTAACTTCTGTTGGATAGCACTGCTTTAACGTGTGCTTGGGTTGGATATGGTGGCATGCATGCGGCAGAGGCAGGCAGATTTCTGTGAGTTCAAGGCCAGGTTGGTCTACATAGTGAGACCCTATCTCAAAAAAAAAAAAAAAAAAAGGAAAAAAGTGTGTTTATAAGCAGGGCCTGGTCCCTCATACCGGTAATCCTAATACTGGGAAGGTAGATAAAGGAGGGTTGCCTTAAGTTCAAGGCTAGCCTAGGTTACAGGAGTAAGACTGTATCTTTAAGAGAGGGGTGGAGGGAGAATAAGCCAGGTGATAGTGGCGGCGCACACCTTTGATGTCAGCACTGGGAAGGCAGAGGTAGGCAAATCTCTGAATTTGAGGCCAGTCTGGTTAACAGTGAATTCCAGGACAGCCAGGGCTACACAGAGAAACCCTGTCTTGAAGGGAAAAAAAAAAGTGTCTGGGAACAGAAGATGTACATATTATCAAATAAAAGTTAAAGAAGGCCATTGGCTTTTTTTTTTTAATGCTACATTATGTCCAATACCCTAGACCAAAAATCAAAATGGAGTTGCTTGTACTGAAAGTCAAACCGAAATTGTTATCTGACCTTCCAAGAAACCAGGAGAGATGATAAATTTCCCAAACAAGTGGCATAAAAATGAAGTTTCCCTCTGCCTGAATTCTTATTTGGGAAAAAAAAAAAAAGACACCCCAGACGGCCCAGTTTCTATTGCTCTGTCTTGCTGTCCCCACCTTTCAGGATAAGAATCTTTGAAATCACCAATCACCCCTGGTGGGGTGGTACACAACTCTAATCCTGCACTGGGGATGCTGATGCAGGAGGCTCAAGGTGAGAAACCCTGTCTCAAGGTCAAAGAAGTGGCCGGTCTACATTGTGTTCTTGTCTTTGCTTTCTCCAGCCCTTCCCTGTTTGTGAGACATCTTCTTTATCTTATAGAATGAAGTGCTGTTGGTTCTAGGATGGACAATAAAGCAGTTAAGAGTTCTAAATTGTAATTTTGTCAAATGACACTTTATTTTTAATTTTTTTTTTTTTTTTGGTTTTTCGAGACAGGGTTTCTCTGTGTAGCTTTGCGCCTCTCCTGGAACTCACTTGGTAGCCCAGGCAGGCCTCGAACTCACAGAGATCCGCCTGGCTCTGCCTCCCGAGTGCTGGGATTAAAGGCGTGCGCCACCACCGCCCGGCGACACTTTATTTTTTTAATTTTGGTTTTTTGAGATAGGGTTTCTCTGTGTAGCTCTGGCTGTCCTGGAACTCACTCTGTAGATCAGGCAGGCTCGAACTCACAGAGATCCACCTGCCTCTGCCTCCCAAGTGCTGGGATTAAAGGCATGCGCCACCGCCGCTAGGCTTAAATGACACTTTATAAACTCATGAAACAATAGACAGTGTCACACAATGTTGAATGTGGATTGATTCTACATTATAGTTCAGTCACCAAGAGTCAAGAGCTCAAAAAGAGCTGTGGGTCCTCCAGGACAAGGAGGGAAGGGAAGACAGAGGAACCATGTTGTGTAGGGGGAGGATGTGGTTGGGGTAAGGTCAGGGAGGCCTGTCCTGGTGATGGACTCAATGTGCTAAGGGAGAAATAACTATGTCTGGCAAGATGCAAAAGTTTAGGGGGGGGGGGTCTCATGAGAATAACTTAGGGGAGTTATTGTTTCCACCCACATGTCCGGTCACACCCCCATCATTTTATCCTGTGGCTCAAAGCATAAAGGAGAAAGAGGAAGGCTCACAGGAAGTCCCTGAGGTGAATGCTGGGAATATGGATGCTATCTCCTTCCAGACCGAAGAGCTTTGGAACCCCCAGACCACAATGCAGATTCAAATCTAGGCCAAATGTTCCCCCTAGATTTATCTAGGATGAGGCTCCTGAACAAGCCACATTTTCTAGGAGTCCTGGGATTAAAGGTTCAGGCTCCATGGTTAGAATGCTCTGCTCTGGCTCTGGTCTCAAATGCTCTGCTTCCCTGCGCTAGTCTGGTTCCAGGCAGTTTCTTTGCGGCTGTTGACCTGGGTCCTGGGAGAAGTCACAGAGGGAAACACATGTTCCCGCTGAGATGAATTTTTTCCATCTGGACATTACTGCCTTGGGCGGAAAGCGGCCGTGGGGACTGAAAACACGAAGCTGCAGCTTGAAAGTGCTTGCGTTTGCATTTTGCAGAATTTCTGGTCTGGCAATCCTAGGTCAACAATGACTCTTCCTTAGAAGAGCTGGGACCTTTGTGGTCCTAGGGACTGGCAGCCCCGAGCTGGGGAGGGGCTGGGGTTGAGTCCAAGCTGGATGTTGAGTCAGTTTATGAAGGCCTAGCTGTGTTTTCCAGCCCAAACCAGGAGACTGCCCTAAGACTGGACCAAGAGGAATACAAAGCCGGCCAGGCCAGAGCAGGCCCTAAAGGGTCCATTCTAGCTAACCAAAACAGGTTAGCCTAGAAAATAGTGATTCTGGGCTAAAGAGATGGCTCAGAGGCTAAGAGCACTTGCTGCTCTTCCAGGGGACCTGAGTTCCTTTCCCAGAAGCTACAAAGGAGGATCACAACTCTTGGTTAACTCCAGTTCCAGGACTTCTGACACCGTCTTCTGGCTTCCTCTGGAACCTGCACACACAAGACAAATATTCACATAAAACATATACATAGATAAATAAAATAACAAATCTAAAAGAAGGAAGGGAGGGAGGAAGAAAGGAAAATACTGATGTCTGAGTCTCTGAAAGTCCCTTGCTTCTTTGTGGGAAGGTCTTGGACGACAAGGGCATTGTCACCAGGCTCTCAGTGACCATGCCTGTTTGATTCCAGAGGGAGGAAGTGGCACAGTAAACCCTTTATGAGAATCTACCTTGTACCCAACACTTAAATAGGTCCCCAGGCAGGAAGGAGAGGATGGTCCAAGACTCGGTTCATCTCAGAACAGAAAGACCTTTAAGAACCCACAGAAGGACTGGAGAGACTGTTCAGTGGCCAAGAGCACTGGCTGCTTTTCCAGAGGATCTGGGTTCAGTTCCCAGCACCCAGTTCACAATTGTCTCTAAGTCGAGTTTCAGGTGATTGGACACCCTCTTCAGGCCTCTGCAGATATCAGGCATGTATATGTACACAGACATATATGTAGGCAAAACACTCGTATGTATAAAATAGTAATAATAATAATAATTAAAAAAAAAACCCACAGAGGCCAAAATGCCTTTTCAAAGTAGACAGTGGTTCTTGTCCTGGTTAGTTTTTTATTGTTAACTTAAACACAACTCAGAATCACCTGGAATGAGTCAATCCCAGTTCAAGAATTGCCTCTATCAGATTGGCCCGTGGGCATGCTTGAGAGCATTTTCTTGGATGCTCATTCATGAATAATGTGGGAGAGACTAGCACACTGGTCAGTCCCATCCCTAGGCTGGTGGTCGTGGGCTGTATAAAAAGCTAGCTGAGCATGAGCCAGGGAACAAGCTAATAAGCAGCATCCCTCCGTGGTTCCTGCATCCAGGTCCTGGCTTGAGTTCTTGCTCTGACTTTCCTCCATGATGGACTGTGATCTGGAAGTATAAGCCAAATAAACCCTTTCCTCCCCAAGTTGCCTTTGGTTTGCATGCTTTATTTTTATTTTTTTTTTTATTTTATTTATTTACTGGTTTTTTGAGACAGGGTTTCTCTGTGCAGTTTTGGTGCCTGTCCTGGATCTCGTTCTATAGACCAGGCTGGCCTCGAACTCATAGAGATCCACCTGGCTCTGCCTCCCAAGTGCTGAGATTAAAGGCGTGCGCCACCACTGCCCCGCAGGTCGGCGTGCTTTATTACAGGAACAGAAAGGCAAACTAGCAACAACATCTCTGGACGTTCAATGCAGGCTTTGACCTCTGGACACAAGCAATTTAAAGACACAACCAAGACATGCATGGGAAGACAGGTGGAGGACTCACAGCGGCACTAAACCATGCTGCTATGCAAAGGCCGCGGGAGTCCCGAGCTGGGAAGACAGGAGGGACATGAGTGACCAGTATGGCTGGGACTAGGCAGGGAAGACCCTTTGGTTAAGGGGACTGAAGTAAACCATATGAGACCTGGAGTCAGAAAGAAGGAATGCGGGTATGGTATGTGACATGACAGTAATAAATTAAAAAAAAAATAAACATCCCTCATCCTGGCTACTCATGAGACTGAGGCAGGAGGACCAAAAGTTCAAGGCCACCTTTGGCTACAGAGCAAATTCAAGGCTAGCCTGGGCACCTTAATAAGACCTTGTTAAAAAATAAAATAAAATAAAAAAGGAGGAGGCATCGGCTGGGGAATATAACTAAGAAGTAAAGTGCTTGTCTAGCAATCCTGAGATCCTAGGCTCAATGTCCAGTGCCACAGAAAGAAAGAGAGGGAAGGAAGGAAGGAAGGAAGGAAGGAAGGAAGGAAGGAAGGAAGGCCGGCAAATGTCCCAACCTGTATTCTAAAATACTAAAATCTGATGTCTAAAATTCCCGCCACTCATTTTCATCTGGAAGGATTAAGATCTGTGTTTTTGTAGTTCCAGTTTTCAGAATGGAGCATTGCTTTTTGAGATAAAATGCGTGAGCCGGGCATAGGATACAAGATTTGGAAAAATCGCACAACAGGCAGATAAATAGGGGAGGAATCGAGACAAAACTCTACCCAGTGCCAAAATTTGGCAAAACGTAGCCAGTCCAACCAGCCACTGCTCATGTCAACAGGAATGTGACGATGGGAACATGGAGGAGAGAGGTTGGTTTGGCCTAGGTGTCAGGACGAATCTTGATCTCGTCGATCTCAGGAAAGTCCTGACACTTCCTCTTCAGCTCCCCTGAAGCCCAGCCTTCGGAACAGTTCTCCAAAGTCTACAGAGGAGCAAGGTCGTGCTTCCCAGGCTGTGGTCTGGCTGGCTCGGGCACCGGGGAGTTAGTGATCCCACTCTTCCTTCCAAAGACCTCATAAGAGAAAAGCCCTTGAGGATGTTTAAAGGTACCAGACTGGAGGCAAACTGCCTAATCCAGAATCTGGCTGGATCTATGGCCTCCATCACTCTGAAGCCTGGTTTCCTGATTCACAAAGTGGGACTGATGACATACATCTATGTCACAGTATGCTGTGAGGATCACACGCTATGACACGTGGAGTCCTTGGACCAGACAGACATGAGTCTTGATGAGTGTTCGTTCTTATATAATAGATTTGCTTTATTTTTAAATTTTGTGCATGTGCATGTTTGTGCGTGTGTGTGTGTGTGTGTGTGTGTGTGTGTGTGTGTGTGTGTGTGAGAGAGAGAGAGAGAGAGAGAGAGAGAGAGAGAGAGAGAGAGAGAGAGAGAGAGAGAGAGAGAGTTCCTGAGGAGGTCAGGGGTGTGAGCCTGGAGCTGGGGTTACAGGTGGTTGTGAGCTGCCCGAAGCCAGTGTTAACAACAAAACTGGAATCCTCTGCAAGGGTGAACATTTACCCTCTGAGCCTTCTCCCCAGCCCCTGAAAAAGGTATTCTTATCATTGCTAACTTTCTGCCACCAGCTGAAGAAACAGTTGTCTATCTCACAAGAACAATTTGAACAGCATTCCTCTATTCATGCAATAGTTCCTCAGGCCTATGCCAGGACTAGGATTTTCTAAGGAGTGTAAAACCACAAAGATAGCTTGGAGAACCTTCCCATAAGAATAAGGAGACATAGCCACGAGGGACTGCCACACAGTAAAGTGGACAAACATACGTGACACATCTCCAAGGTCAATATATAATGTATGATTAAATTCAGTCACAAGCAACTGACCAAGATGATGGCTTAATTAAGACTGAAGATTTCCCCCCCTCCTATAAATCTCAGGTAAACATTCAAGAGATGGTCATTAAGGGCTCATCCATGGTTAAGGGTCCAGGCCATTCACAATACACCGCTTCTCCCAAATCATCCAATGGGGTTTTAACTCCAGCCTTGCCATCCACAGCTCCTTCACCATCTTTATCATAGCCACACCCAATAAAGCATGTGCCAGGGACCATTCTAACTGCTTTTCACCTATTAACTCTTGTGCTCCTCATAAGAGTCCTACTGCATAGACATCCCTTGATCCCCGGACAACTGTGGCATTAAAGGATATCCAAATACCGGGAACCTAGGACTAAGGAAGGCTGGAAACAGATATTGGGGGCTAACCTATGGTCTTTGGTGTGGATGTCTTTAAACACACCCTCAAAATGTATTTATTTGTGTGGGGTGGGTGGGTGGGTGTGGGTGTGGGTATGGGTGTGCAGAGAATAACCTTGTAAAGCTGATTCTCTCCTTCCACTTGTATGTGAGTCCTGAGGTCTACCTCAGCTCACCAGGCATGCACAGAAAGTGTCTTTACCTACCGAGCCATCTTGCCAGCCCCTAAACACAGCCTTTCGCCAAAATTAGGGTACCTCAGGAATCATTCTGTATCACATGACTCCTGTTCCTGTGTCTGGAAAGGCTAGCGAGAGTGTTTGAACTAGAATTAGGAAGTGGGAGGCATAGGGCATGGGGCATGGGGCAGGGGTGGGGGTGGGGGGAGAGCATCTTTCCATACTGGACTGTAGCATGTACCCATAAGTTTCATGGGCAGTGAGTTTCAGCTAAGCCTACATCTGCAAAGTAAAAGCAGGATGCTTGGAATGAGAACACTGCCCAAGTAGTATTACTGGATGCTGAGGCCCATGTCCCAAGAGCCTGTTACATCCCTGGGCTTGGAAACTGTAAGGCTTGCCAGGGTACACGTGATGCAACCTCCTTGTATGATCCAGGGCATTTCTTACCATTATCCAGTTGCCTTCAAAGATTTTTACTATAAGAACCAGGTAGATATGGAAGGGCTGCTGGGGGGAAAATGCTATGGAAATGGGGATGAGGGAGAGACTGGTGCAGCTCAGGGAATTAGTGGAGGCATCATCTGGAACCTTCAGGCTGGCACATGAAGTGCCCGCCACATGCCAGCCTCCATCCCAAGTGCTTTCCACAATCTCACTTTCCCTGCACAACATCTGGTGGGCCAAGGCTACTGTTTCCCCATTTTACAGGTGGGTAAAACAAGGCACAAGGGCTGAGGAATGAACTAGCTCATAAACTTACAGAGAGGGATTAGTGAGAGCTGTGCCGGGTTAGTCTGGTGGTAGATACCATGCTCCTAACCAACCTTTGGGTTGGGTGTGTGATGTCTGGCTGGGCCTTGGACAAAGGGAAGGAATGGGATGGCCAGAGACAGCTGTGTCTAGAGCAGCGGTTCTCGACTTTCCTAATGCCGCGACCCTTTAATACAGTTCCTCAGGCTGTGCTGACCCCAACCAGAATACTGTTTTTGCTGCTTCTTCATAACCGAAATTTTGCTACGGCTGTGCATCATAATGCAAACATCTGATCCGTGACCCATGTAAAAGGGTCGCTCCACAACCCCCTCAGGGGGTCACAACCCATAGGTTGAGAAATGCTGGTCTAGAGTAACTGTAATGTGAGTTCTAAGAAGCGAGGGAGAACAAGCAGACTTGGGAGCCAGGTCCAGGGAGGGCCGTGGAGTGTTGGTGAGGCTCTGGAGCGCTTAAGGAGCCACTCAGAGTGTTGACATTGGGAAACAGCACACTCTGAGCCCAGCTTTTGGGATCAGCACTCAAGACCGCATGTTGCACCGCCTGGAAGGGGCTAATAGGAAGATCTTGCCATAAATGCCCCAATACTTGGATTTCACGGAGGACAGACAGGGGGAAAAAAATGGAGACGTGACCTCTGCGAGGTCAGGACCTGGACCCACCCGGTGGGTAAGAGATGAAGGAGCCAAAGGTAATTTCAAAGAGGCCTTTGGGCCTACTGGTGAGGCGGGGCTAGAAGAGTTGAGTTCAAGTTGGACAGCGCGGACTCGAGATTCCTGCGGAGCCGCCTGGTGGAGAAGCTTACAGAGGGATGATGGGGAAAAAAATCAGTACTTAACAGCCACAACTGGGAAGTCATACATAGGGAGACCTCGGAATCCCTGGGTGCAAATGACACCCTCAGGAGAAAGCCCGTTGAGCAGACCCATGAGGAGGTAACAAAATGAGTCTTGAGAGAGAGGGAGCAACCGGAGAAACGGTCCAGGCGTTCAGACTGGAGGCAGTTCACACAAGGAACTTGGGGCTACGCATGGTAGGGGTAAGAGGGCAGGAGACGACGCTGAGTGCTTGTGGCTTCTGTTGGGGCTGGCCCTAGCACCCCAACGGCCCCCTAAGCCGTCCTGTTGTCCCAGCGATGGCTTTAGTGCTGGGAATCTGCAAAGTCAAATGGTTTAGATTTATGATGGAAACTGGCCCTGGGGACTGGGGCAATTTACTGCTCACAAACGGATTCCGACTTGTCCATTAAAGCAGCCTCATTCCAGCCCAACACCCAGGCATGTTCACACCTCTGGTGAGGAGTCAGGCCTGCCCAGATGATTAGCCTCTGGGCTCGGCTCTCAGAGGAACGGCTGCTGCTCGCCGGCAGGAAGCATGACAGCCTTCAGAGCCAGGGTCACAACAGCCCGCACTGCCGCAGAGAGAGGCCAGGCCTGGCGACAGCACGTCTGCCCCGGCCTGCCCTGGACAGGGACTCTGAGCGGGCAGGCCCTGCCCCCTGGAGCGAATCATGGCCGGGTTGGGTAACAAAGGACTTTGATGCCAATTCCCAGCTCTGCCATTTAAGAAGCCTGTGGTTTGAACAGCCCGCCCTGGCCTGAGATCTTTTCCTCTTCTGTAAATGAGGAAGGATAATTCCCACTTTAAAAGGGTTCTGTGTGGGGGAATGAGGTATGAGTGGCGGGGCTAAGCTCAGGGTCTGGGGCCTGGTGCTCCCTCCAGAGACCAGATGAGTTCTTATGACCGACTGACCAGCACTCTGGCCTCTTCCCCAAACTGTGAGCTTAGGAGACTGTCTCCCCGGGTAGGGAGCATATGGTGAGGGGATGAGCACAGGACAGAGCAAGGAGAGAATTCTCTGTATCATTCCTCTACTCCTGACCCTTTGTCTCCTTTTTTGGAGGGATGGACTCCATGACAGGGATGAGGTTATATCCTGGAGGCTGCGAAGAAGAGAGACAAGAGAATTCCCTCCCTTGAGCTGCTGGCCTTGCGGGCTTGGGGGCTGCCATCATATTTTCCCAGGCTTGTGTGCATGTGGCTTAAGCTTCGCTCCCAACTCCTTGACCACGTGGTTTTCAGGAATCTATATAAATATGGAAATAATTGACCAGCTTTGAAACAATGCAGAATTCTTCATTCTGTTGCTTCATTTTTCACCCCCCTGGGCCACCCAACTCCTCTTGTCTGTACCCACCGCCATCCCCACGTACCATCTCTGGCACTCACACCGTCACAGTTATTATTTTCTTTGCTGCTACTTCTTACCTTAAAAATTGAGCACCAGGTACGCAGTGGTGGCGCACGCCTTTAATCCCAGCACTCAGGAGGCAGAAGCAGGCGGATCTCTGTGAGTTCGAGGCCAGACTGGTCTACAGAGCGAGTTCCGGGACAGTCAGGGCTGTTACACAGAGGAACCCTGTCTCAAAAAAAACAAAAAACATAGCCGGGCGGTGGTGGCGCACGCCTTTAATCCCAGCACTCGGGAGGCAGAGCCAGGCAGATCTCTGTGAGTTCGAGGCCAGCCTGGTCTCCAAAGCGAGTTCCAGGAAAGGCGCAAAGCTACACAGAGAAACCCTGTCTCGAAAAAAAAAAAAAAAAAAAAAAAAAAAAGCAAACAAAAAATTGAGCAAGGAGCTGGGAAAGAGAAACAGGTGGGGGAGGGGTGGGTTATAGGGTCTATGTATTCCCACCCTACACTCCATTTGCTGGGTTACCTCCCACCCCACTGATCACTGAGCAACATGAGAAGAAGTACCCAAGGGGGACATCTCCCACCTCCCAGGCCCTTAACCCTCATGTCCCATCCTCAGGCAGATGGGAGGTGGGGTTCCAATGCAGCCACTGAGGCAGGGAAAAAGTGCTCAGCTGTGTTCCAGGGTCCCCTCCTCCTTCTCTGACATACACCCCTGGAATAAGGATCATCAGCCAAAAAAAAAAAAAAAAAACGGTCAAAGCCCAAACCACTCATCAGCCACAAGGGAGACCCAGGTGGGTCATGGTGGGAGGGGCTTGTGATTGGCAGGAGACTTGGTTCCTCCCCTAGGAAGTTTTCATCCTGCGTGTTACCAGGGAGACGAGGTTGACAAGTATGAGTCACGCAGAGACAGAGTAAGACGTATGACTTTAAAATCGAAGATTCTGGAAGCACATCCTATGCGTGTAAGAGAGACCTGCAAATGGATTGCTCTGTTCCAGAAGGGAGGAAGCAGAGTGGTCAGCCCCCAGTAACAGTCAGAAGACTAGTCTCCATCAAGTGGCTAACCTTGACCGGCTGGGGCCAGGGTGGCCCCGCTCTGCTCACAGCTGTAGGGTTGGGCCTTGGGCAGGGGCTGGAGGGTGTGTGTGGGGGGGTGGTATGCTTGAATTTGTTTTTTCTCTGCAAGTCCATCTGGCTACTCAGCACGAGGCCAAGGCAGGCTTGCCCTCAGCCGACCGCTGCCCTTCCTTTTGGTGAAGCTCTGGCTGTTGCTCTTTCCAGTCCTGTCTTCTTTTCCTCACAGCCCACGGGCCCCTCTTGAGAGGTCCCTGTGGCCTCCATTTTGGTGGGGTGACTGAGCCAATGTTTAGTCAACAGAAACAACTTCTCAGAATGGATCTTTTCAACTCCCTGGTGTTTGTTTTGTTGGCTTTGGTTGGGAGTTTGTGGGAGTGGGGTGACCAGAAGGCTATTGTCTTTGATTCCCACCCACCCTCCCCCAACCATAATCCCCAGTGGGCGTTGAAATCCTGGGGCCTCAGGCCTCTCCTGCTATGAGAGCCGCTTCAAATTCAAGTAACTGTAATCAAATAGCTTCCTTATCTACCCGTGAACTCCTCCATGTGGTGGAGGCCCCAGGAAGCCCAGACTGAAGGAGAAATTAGGTACTGGGAATGTTGGGGGGCTGGTGGGTGTGAGTTTGCCCATATCTTGGTTGGAGGCAGGAAGGAAGATCCCTGGAAGAGAGAAGATGGTTCCACCATTACTGATCTTATAGTCAATTTCAGAAGCAGCTCCACACTCACCTCCAGGGACTCCAGAGGTTTTAGGGTCCCTGATGAAAAAGCTTGGGGCCCTTCCCAGTACCCCCATTCCCACCCTGTCCCCAACACCAAGGGCAGCTAAGAAGACTTGGCCCTATACACCTGATTGATCTCCTGGAGGCAGAGAGAAGGCCAGAGCCGCTAGTGCCCTCCCCAGACCCACGCTGCCCACCACAGCCCCACTCCACAGCCCTGCCAAGGCAGGGGAGGGAACCAAGACTCTGTCACCCAAGATAAAGGTTTCCGTCGGATTTTGTGGTTCAGCTGAAGCCGTGTTCTTAATTGTCCAAATAAACAGTTTTCAACCTGGAGGCCAGGATATGCCAAAACATGCCACTTTCATTTCTAGCACCAACTGGGTGCTGGGTGGGGGGTACACACCCATTTTTCCAAGTCACAGCTGGCTCTAGATGGTGCCCAACGGGCCATGGCAGCCAGCAGGAAGAGCTGGTGTCAGAACTCTACCACCTCAAGTTGTGTGAGACCTTTATTTTCAGTTCTACAGCCTAGTTCCGGTGACCCCACTGAACTGAACGATCCCCCGTTTCCACAACACCCCTGGGCCTTGGTTTCGGCACCTTTAAAGAGACGGTTTGATACATTACACTGTCTTCTCTCCCGTTTTTTGATTGTGAGCTTAGCCTGTCACAGATGAGCCATCTCTCCAGCCCACAGCTGCACTTCCCAAAGCACGCCCCCTTCAGCATCATTCGAGAACTTCCTGGAAATTCAAATCCTCAGGTCTCATTCCCACCAAATCAGAGCACCCCAGGTGATTCTCACGGACCAGTGTTAGGAGATATACAGATTTCTGTCCAGACTTGGCATTCCGTTTTGTTTTGCAGTGTTGGGGATTGAACCCGTGGCCTTGTGAACACTAGGTAAGTGCTCTACCCACAGCCCTAGCTCAGATAGTTAATGATATCCTGTACCTGTGATAACTATTGTACTCTTCAAAGAGGCTAACACCAGTGGAGCTTTCGGATGACCTGAACTCAGCCTGTCAGTCTGTTGTATTCTGGAATCTGCTCCGGGCTCAGGCTTCTGGTTTCTGTAAATGGTCTGGGATCTCACAGCTCAGGGGAACCTGGCCAGGCAGTCTGCAGGGCCTGCCACATGGCTACACTGGCAGGATCTTATCTCCATCCGTTCCCTAGGTCAGATCCTAGGGAATTTCTGAGATGGCAAATGTCTAAGAAGACCATGCTGGCTGTAAGGGTCCCGGGCATTATTGAAAGAATGATTTATTTAAAATTCATTTCCCTGCCACCAGCTTCTGCAAGAAGGTCCCCTGCAGAGACACCAGCTGTGAGGATGTGGCTTCTCCACAGGGAACTTCTGTGTGCAGGAGGGCTGCTGGGAATTCTGGAACACGTCTTCCTGGGTTAGAGCCAAACCCTGGGTCTAGCCACAGTGACATCCTCAGACTGTCCCAGCACAGCAGCCAGGGCCGTGTGGCTGGTGTTTAGGGTTTTGCTTTCTACAAAATACAGGCTCGCTTGTATGCTGGAGCTGCAGGACAGATCCAGGTGACGGAGGGCCACAAGGAAGCTGGGTCCGGGATCTGGCTCGCAAGAGAGACTACCGGAAGGGGCCAGAGCGGCTAAGGCCTATGAGGGCCTCCCGCCATTCTTCCAATGGCTGCAAGAGCTACTCTTGGTGGGATGAGAAGAGCTGCCCGAAGCAGACCCAGAGCCCCAGGACATGCTACGTTCCCCACCAAGCCAGAGAGCCATTAGAACAGCGGCAGGCTTATCTTCCCTGACAAAGGTGTCCCTGGAAATCTCAGTGACCTGAATGAAGGTGGCAGCGAGCTACTGATGCAGGATAGGGAAGGAAGAGGGTGAGCTGGGCTGACATCTGTCACAAATCACCGGGGAAAGGCTCACACAAAAGCTCGTTTTAGACCCAAGCCTTCAGGTCTGTTTTGGGAAAGTTGAATAATTGTGTAATCCTGCCCACCAGGAGAATTTTTTTTCCTGCCTGGTTCCAAGTGGGAGTGAGAAAGACTCAATACTTTCTTAAAGGGGAAAAGCCACCTTGGTTCGACGTCCTTTGGCTCACTAGGGGCTCAGGTTAAGAGCTATGGGCACTTGAAACTGGGGCAAGAAAGAGCAGAGGCAGTTTTGCCCCCTTAAGGGGAGCAGCAGGAACAACTCTCCCAGACTTCACTCCTGGGATCATGGTCTTGTCCTGGAGCAGCCAATGGGCTTGCAGAATCTGAGCAAGCGGCCTGTGCAGGATCCCCAGGAGACTCCCAAGACCTGGCCTGTCGCCTGTCCCATTCTCTGGGAATAGAATGAACCAGCCTGCCCTCTATAGGCTGCCAATTTCCCATTCAGATGACTTGGGTAGGGGTGAGGAGTGCACACACTTGGTCTATGAAGGGTCCTTGTTTGGGGTAGAGGCTTCTCAATGCAGTGGCCCAGCACACAAGCAAACGCGCGCGCACACACACACGCACACACACACACTCACACTGACCCCCATGGTGACTTCAGTCACTATACCTGCAACATAGAAACAGTTGCAGATGAAGTCCAGAAGCCCAGAGGTCCTACAGTTCACAGCTGGGGGAATGGGGTGTGACTGCTCTGGGACCGAGATGTCGTTATCTTTAATCCTCTATCATTTCATAGACGTGTTCACTTGGTCCGGTGGCAGGGGAGGAGGGAGATATAAAAATACATTTTACAAGTCATACTACAAAAGAAGAAATCTGACCACAGGGAGAAAAGAAACAACCGTCTAGATGTTCAAATCGGAACAGTCGGTCCCTCTCAGAGGAGTCTGCTACTGCGATCCCCCGGCAGTAGTCCCTTCCTGGTCCCTCATTTCCAAGAGGTATGGTAAATGGCAGGTAGATCCTAGGGCAATTTTCTGGACTGCTTTAGGCTAGCTTCTCCTTTCTCCCAGTCTCCTAAGTGATGGACCACCTCCTAATCCCCCCCCCCCCCCCCACTCATCCTTTGCAGCCCTGAGCGGCAACAGCCATGAGCTATCTCTTTAAGAGAGTGGCCTGACAGTTTGTTTACCAGATTTGTTTGGGTCTCAGTAGGAGGGAAGAAGAAAGGTAAAAGCTGATTGGGATGCTGGAAGGAAAGAGGTCGGGAGCGGGGAGATCAGAACACAGAAAAAGGGAGATTAAGAAAAGCTGGTCCAGAGGGAGAATTTCTTTTGGCAGCAAGGATTCCAGTTTCCCAAGGGACAGTTTCCATTGAGTAAGTTAATCAGCAAACGCGTAGGTTGGATCAGACACAATTCCCTGAGTCCAGCTGAAGGAGACCAGGGCTGTGCTGCCAGCGCCCTGATGCTTCAGGCTGAGGCAGCTTTGGAAGAGAGGGGCCTAGTGTAGCGTGATAACACTGGTCTTGGAAGGCAGCCAGGGTTACCCAGTCGTTGCATTGCAGGAGGAGATGAAAACTTCCCCCATGGGCTCTAGGCATGGGCTTCAGGGCATCCAAGCACCCTGGAATGGTTTGCCTTTTTTTGTAGTTGACACCTGTGAGAGCACAGGTCTGCAGGAGCCCTGTGTTCTTGGGACCCAGAAGATGTTTCGGGGGTGAGGTCATGCCCTACTCAAGCCCGCCATGTGAGGTGGGTTTCAGGATCCTCTCCTTTAGGTCCGCCAGTGAGTCTGTTCCCTGGCGGGGGGACAGGGGTGCTATGGCTGCTGATCAGACAGAGAAATGACAGAATGGGATCTGCCCTTCTGGAGGCCCTAACTGGTCTGGGCAGATCAAGGAAGAGGGGTGTTTGATGATGGCTTTACTAGAGTTCAGAGTCCAAAGACAGGGCTGTTGACACTGAGCTCACAACATAAGGAGTTCCACACCCAGCCCCCAGCACAACCCCCCCCCCCCCCCACTTGCTCAGTCCTTCCTGGATGGATGGCTCCACTGTAGACACGGATCTACCCACGCGGGCTCTGTGCAGGTAATCTTACGAGGGGTAGCAGGCCTGGATCAGGCTAAGGATGCTACTGTCCAGCTTGGCCCTGGGACAGGCAGAGGTAGCCAGGCCCTTGTTAGGGAACAAGGGAGCTAGGGTACTCTTGGAACTGTCTTGTCATGTTCCGGGGACCTGGGGAGCTTCCTGGCTCTCAAGCATCCCCTAGCAGAGGAGACCCCAGACTCTTGGTCTGGGTGTTAATATCTCCTGGTCACATCTCCCATTCCTCAAAGCCCCTTCCCCCTGGAGGAGGCTGCCTTGGTCTCCACTGCCACACCTCACTAGAGAAGCCCCCCATCTAGGGAGAAGTTTCAACTGTGCCATTCAGCATCATGCATCAGAAACTCTAGAACTCAAAAGGAAACACATGCTTGGTTTGGGGGCTAGGACCAAAGGACTGCTGCTGGATTTTGCCCATTTGGCAGGAAGCCTGGGCCACATACACACCCTCTGTCACTGGTCAAGTGTTTTTGTCAGGCACATGGGCTTGTACAAAAGGCCAATGGAAGAGCTGTCTGCCGGGCTGCAGCCGGGGAAGATGGGAAGATGGTAGCCAAGACCGACCAACCTCCCTGGTGAGCTCTCCACCCAATCCAAGTCAGAGGGAAGAGTTGACAGGGGACGGGGCGGTCAGAGGCAGGCCAAGGGCCTGTGGGTCACCGCCCCAGGAAGAGCAATGGCGAAGCGTCCCAGGCAGAGCCAGAGCCATGCCTAAAGACTCGCGCTCCAGAGGCTGAGGCGTGAGGATAAGGAGCTGAAGGCCAGGCCGACCTTGATGACATGGGAAGTTCGAAGCCAGTCTACTCAGGGAGACCCGGCTTCATTAAAACAAAAACAAAAAAAAGCAAAATAACACACCAACAAAGGAAAACCCCACCACGGTCAAACCCAAGTTCCAAGGGCTCCAGAAACCGTCCCACTGTGCTTGGCAGGAGGCAGGCTAAAAGTGTCCTTAGGTTCCCTCCTTCCTGCCTGATTTTCAAGGTGGTCCTGTTAGATTGTCCCTAGCTCCATAAACCAGCCTGTGAGTGTGTGTGTATATGAGTGTGTGTGTGTGTGTGTGTGTGTACATGCACACAGGAGGAGAGCAGGCTGGTGGGGGGCAGGGGGAGCATCCATTTGTCCAAACAGACCTCCTGAACGCTTTTAAGGGCCTGCAGTTAGATGAGTAAATATTTTTCCTTTCAGATGAAAGGGTGCAATCACACTCCTCCCCCTCCCCCCCGTTTTTTAATTACTTTAATTAGAAAAGATTGCCTTAATCTTTTACTTATCTGCACTATTGTGGGAACTGCCAGAAAATGAAGTGCAAGGAAAACAGGTGGAGTTTGACCTTTGCCCTAGGCATCTTGAATTTCTTCTCCACTGGTAATTAAGAAGAATCAGGGGAAGTTCCTTGCAGACTCTAGGAAACAAAAACACACAGAGAATGGTAGATACAGGGCACGCTTGCTACACACACACACACACACACACACACACACACACACACACACACCTCTCCTGCCCACATATGTGTCTGAATGGAAAGAAAAGGGGACTCTAATACAGCAAACTAGAATGTTCTAACTTTGAGGGCAGCGTTCCGGCTTGCAGCCTGAGGTGGTTTAATGAGTTTCCCAGGGTGGCCCAAAATGATTAATTAAGCAGACAGCCCCCTCCTGTCCACCCCACCCCACCCCCGCCAGCCCCCTCCCCAAACAACGGAAACCATAACGGTCTGTTTGGGGAGAGAACAACAGGCCCCCTGACTCCAGAGGCCGTTGAGGACGTGGTGTAAGAACAAGGAGCCCCAGATAAGGACAATAGCAACGGCCTGTAACAGCCACCAAGGTTCCTTCTGCCCCAGCCCTGGCTGAAAGGTCTTGATCTGGCCACTGGCTTCCCCATATCTCACTCTGTCCTGGTCCCAGAGCACTCTTGACAAGATGTTGGAGCAGGCAAGCTCGTCTCTGGTCCCCATCCCTCTCAGAGACCCTAGCTGTGACCATTCCTGGACTCACTGGTGGACACTAGGAAGAGGTTCTGGTGTCCACCTGGGGTGGACAGGCATGGACTATGCATGGCAGGGACACAGCCAAGGACTGGGGGATTCCACCCCTGTCTGTGTATTCACTCTTAGCGGCTGGGCCCAGCATTGACTGTTCAGTGTTATAGCAAAGGCATCACATGTTCCCACGGCAGAGGGGAACAGTAGTGTGAAGACAGGCTAGACACCAGGCCCGCTCTGGAATCCCCACAGCCTGCTCTGGGAGACCAGCTGGAAGGTAGGCAGTCCTGTGCTGAGGGAAGCTTGCTCCCTGGAGGCTTCTTTCCAGAGGCACCTCAGGGCTCTGCCTCTGCGATTTAGACAACGGGGCTGCTTCTCAGACCACTGTGGGTATGTCACTAGGAAGGTGCCTCAAGATTTCAGCTGGGGTGCAGAAGGCTGACTCCTCTTCCCCGCAGAGGCTCGGTGGTCCTTTCTAGACGGTTGAGCCTCCCTGAGACTGTAACACAAGCAGAAACACCCAGCTGGGAGCTGACTGCACTTTGGCTAGGGCCCTGTGAGTAGGCCTTGGGAAGGCCGCAGAGGCCTAGAGGGATGGGAGAGGCCAAGGTGAGGAGTGGGCGGAGCCACCAACCGTGTTTTCCTTTCTGACGCTTCCAGGTGCTTGGGAGGGATTTCCAGCTTGGCGTTCACCCCACTGTCTGTACTGTGTGTTTCTCCACAGGTGTTTGTCTACTCGAATGTTCCACCCATGTGTCTGATCATGCCTGCAGGCCTCTCTCTGTCTCTAAACTCATGCCCGTTCCTCCCAGAAACATGACTTCAGTCCCTGCTTTGTGTGAGCATTCTCACCTCAAAGCACTTACTAAAATAAACCTGCTCCCAACGCTTTAACAGCCGTCCCCCCCCTCCCCACCCCACCCCCTTTCTGTCCACAGCACAGGCACTAACACCAGCGGGTCTCCACGGTCAATTTAGGAAGCTTGGGAAAATATTGCTTATAATTGAAAGTCTAAAAGCGCCTCAATTAGGGCAGTGTTAGCCCTGCCAGGCCTGGTCCCAAATCCCACTCGGCAGCATTCCTGTCCTGGCTGGAAAAGGCCTTTGATTTGCACCAAATGTTCGGTGGCCAGGCTGGAACGGCGTCTTGGCTCTGTTGGCCTTGCCAGCTGCTCAGGGCACCTACTAGCCAGCATGAACCCTAAGGCCTGAGACCCAACCCAAGACATGGTCTTTGTCAGCGTAGGCCCCCACCTCCCAGGCTCGACCATGGTTCTCAGCGCCTCTTTTTGAAGGCCAGGCCTTCCCATCTTCAGGCAAGATGGGGGCCCGAGTCCACTCTAGCGTCCCTCCTTGGCCAGAGGCCAGGCCTACTGAGGAAGAGACGTAAGCAGTTCATGCTCCAAGGGAGGGTGGATTGGAGGGCGCAACAATCAGCACCCAGTTCTCCTTCTTACACCCACACCCGCCTCAGAGAATGCAGCAGGAGGTCTCCAGCTTGGAGCAGAAGGGCTGGCTGGGGCGGGAACGGGATGGGGTGAGGTGGGCATGGGTTCAGCACCTGACCTCGTACCCTCTGGGACTGCAAATGCACAGCTTAGCTAACGCCAAGCTTGGGTACTCTGTTCTGCCCTTGTGTTTGTGAGGGGAGGCTGCTGAGGGCAGAAACAGGGGGCAGAGGGTGCTGCCTCCTCCTGGAGTGAAGGCTCAAAGGGATGCTGGCACGGGTAGGTGGATAGAGAGGTTCTAAGTTAACCCCAGAGCAGTACTGTTCCTCCCAGTACACTGACATGCGCGCATGATCGCAGCACCCATGGACACACTTAGACACACACAAGAGAGTTCCCCCACCCTCTATTCTATCGTTGACTCAGAGTGATTCCATTCCCAGTCACAAAGGAGCTGCTTTAAGATGTACAGACCCTGCCACAAACACTCTTGGGCCCCTCTGGGTCTACCCCGTCTTTTGTAGGGTCTACCCCGTCTTTTGTAGGGTCTACCCCGTCTTTTGTAGTTCTCCAGCCCGGGTCCCCTCTAGTGCCTGGCTGAGTAGGGGAAGAATACTGCAGGCCACAGTTTGTCCTCAAACCCGCTGGTGACATCTGGACAAGTGGGACAGAGTTGGAGATGCCTCAGGGAGTTGGCCTAGGGGTTCATCCATCCCCGTGGACCTCTGAGGAAGGCTGAGGCAGAGCCAGGCCCCAGCAGCTGGGGAGCTGGGAGCGGCAGGGGAAGGGTTACAGGCAGGCGAACTAGAAAAAACAATTACTAACGGGAAAGGCAGTGCATTCCAGCCCTGCTTAGCTGGGCCGCCAGGGCCGTGGGTGGTTCTTGGATTATGCATTTCCTTGAAAACAAAAAAAGGCGAGTTCAGGGCAGTTCAGCTGTGCCCTGGATCTCACTCTGGACCTTTGTTTCCAACCCCCTCAGAGCTCCTCAGTGCCAGCACACACGCACACAGAGTCCCTCTGGCTCCACCAAGCATCCACTGGGACAGTGACAGCATTGGAGCCTCCGAAAGCCGGCAAGCGGAGTGGGAGAAGGGATACTGAAGAAAACCCAGGATGCAGAAGGGGCCAGGGGACCATGCGTGCAGGGGCCGACCAGCTTGGTCCGCAGTGAAGCTATGGAGACTATTTTTTTTTTTTGGTCCATTCTCTTCCCACAGCTATGTGGAGTCTCTCCTTTTGCCAGGCCCAAAGCTAACCCCTTGAGGGACTCACTGTCAGGGAACCCTAGTTTCTGTACTTTCCTTTGGTTACCATAAGGGACAAAGAGACTCCCTAAGCCTTCCTGACAAGCCTGACTTTACCCAAAACAACTTAAACTTTTTTTTTTTAAAGGGCCAGTGAGATGGCTTATCAGGAAATGGAGATTGCTGTGTAAACCTGGCAACCCGAGACCAATCTCTGGAACCCATGAGAAGAAGGTGGAGGAGAGATCCAGCAACACAGCTTTGTCCTCTGACTGACCACCATGAAATGTTGTGGCATGTGCACCTAGCCACACCCAAAAATAAATGAATGAAAAAACAACAACAACAATAACCCAAACTCACGACTGGGTTGTGTGTTACAAAGGGCCAGAAGCCTGGCAACAAGGCTTGCCAGAGAACGACACTGAATGGGACCACAGAAGAAGTCTTTAGGGCGCGGCTGATGGCAAGGGCTGGGAAGCATCCATTGCCTCCTTTGTCGGATGGACAAAGGCCCTCCCTCACAGAGAGCTAACCTTTTGAGAGGAAGTTAAAGAAGCGATGTAGCGGAAGAGTGTTCAGGGCTAATGCAGAGTGTGACCCTCCAGGTGTTGGGGATGTCAGGGACACCCTAGGCCTGGTCTAGAGAGGGGTTGGCCAGGATGGGTGGAGGCTGGGGGTGGGGGGGACAGGGGGACCAGCATATGCAAAGGCACAGAGGTAGTGAGAATGGAAATACCAGGCTTATAAGAAGTTCCCTGGGCCCGAATCAGTGGGTGGGGGCAGGGTAGGCCCAGAGAGGAGGCTAGAAGAAGCATGGGACCAGCTCACAGAAGTCAAGTTCTGCCTCAGAAGCCAGGGATACACAGGATAGGCAAGGCCTGCCAGGGCCTTGAGGGAAAGGCAGAGAGGCCTTGAGTTTTAGACAGCCTACTCTCCTGGAAAGAGCAGCAAAAGCTGGTGGGAAGGAAGACATGACCGAAGTCATTCAGGCATGGTGGTACAGGCCTGTAATCCCAGCTACCAGGGAGTCCCGGGCAGGAGTATCACACGTTCAAGACCCATGTGGGCTACAGAGTGAATTCAAGGCCAGTCTGAGCAACTTAGTTGAGAATCTGAATCAAAAAAAATAAATAAATAAATAAAAAGTGAGAGCCAGGAAGACAGCTTTGTTGGAAAAGCGCTTATGGCATAGGAATGAATTGCTGAGTTTAACCCCTGGGCACCCACGCCAAAGCTAGCCATGGTAATCCCATCCCTGGGGTTCTCTGGCCAGCCAGTCAAGACGGATGAGGAAGCTCCAGGTTCAGTGGCAGGCTGTAATCCAAAATACATAAGTAAATGAACAATAAGGCAAAGTTGGTGAAAATACCTGCTATTGATCTTTGGCTGCCACACACGCTTGCACACGTACACACATACACATATACATATAAATTTCAAAAATAAAAAGAGAGCTAGGGAAGTAGTTCAGTGGTAGAGCAGATGGCCTAGCATGCATGAGGCCCTGGATTCCACTTCTAGTATTAAAAAAAGAAAGAAAGAGAAAAGACTGGGTAAAGTTAGGGCCTGTGAGCCAGGCAGTGGTGGCTTTGATCCCAGCACTCGGGAGGCAGAGGCAGGCGGATGTCTGTGAGTTCAAGGCCAGCCTGGGCTACAGAGCGAGATCCAGGACAGCCAGGGCTACACAGAGAAACCCTGTCTCAAACAAACAAACAAACAAACAAACAAACAAACAAGTTAGGGATTGTGGGAAGGTGCAGGGACAGATTGTAGAGGGAATAGAGGAGGCTTAGGATGAACTCACTGAGGGAATGAGGACCGAGTCCACGTCAAGGATAGATCCTAGGATTATGATCCTTTCGACTCAGTGGCAAACGACAGACAGGAATCAAGAGGAAGAGGAGGATTCATCAGCTTTGGCTCCCCATCCCATTGGACGTTAGGGATGTGGTTTGGGAGAAGTCTGACACCAGACATCACTGTGCTGGGGAGAGGTGGGAAAAGGGGCAGGGCACGGAATGCACCCCTGCTAAATTTGAGCTTTGCGTGACCCCCAGACTCCCCCACCCCAACACGTCGCTGTGGGAGAACGCAATTAGCCCTTGCTGTCAGAAGTGGGGAGCTTGCACCAAGCTTCAGAGGGGATGGCTTTGTTTGGTATGTGGTGGTGTGGCTTAGATGTCAGAGCAGAGGCAGGGCTGGAGGGCCATCCCAGATCTGGAGAGGGCCAGACCCAGCCTCGGCTCAGAGACACATCCGGGAGCCCCTGGGAACAGGCTCGGGCACCCTAACCAAGCAGCCATGTGTACAGAGGTAGCTCTTTCTCCGGGGCTGTCATTCCAGGGTCTGTCTAGTCCAAGTCAGGCCCTTGTTTCCTTGCCATGGTAGGATCTCCAGAAGTGAGTGCTGACTGACAGGGAGAGGCGACCTGAGGTGGGCACCGTGCTTCCTGTCCCCTCCCTGTCATTGTGTGAAGAGGACACTTGTAAGTCCCTGACTGTTGTTTTCCTCTGCACTTATTATTTTTTTTAAATGCCACACGCCAGCTCGTGCAGGCAAAGGGGCCACGCACGGTCCCCAGGAATCACTCACCAACTCTCAGCCCTTCTCTGAGGCACCCGATAGCATTTTAGGTGTCCCCTTGTTTGCACGCCACCCAGATCCCAGAGAACACCCTGCCCCAGTCCATCTTTTACCAGTCCTCCTCATCCCATTCAGGTGTGAGGCTTGTCACCAGAATTCCCTGAAGAAAGTGCAGGGAGAGGGCTGTAAAGACTCTATAGAGTGAGCAGACGTGGCTGGTTTATCTCCCTTGAATCTCCTAATGTCTCCCCTAAGGCCAGTGGCCACCTACTAGTAGCCTGCTCTGTCACACAGGTCTGTGCTACCCAACATCCCCTTTGAGTCCTTGCCCAGTACACCCTCACCTCAGTTTCTCAGCATAGCCCCTCCCTTTGCTTCCCTCCTCAGACTGTGCCGTGACGGTGAAGCGCGGACAGAGACTCAAACCCGCCCATCTAGATAGAATCATCACACGCCAATTCTGAATGACAGAGGAGCACTTGAGGCATACCTAATGGGACAGCAGGGGAGCTGTGAGGCCCTTCGGGAGAGCTGTCTGGGGGCCTGGACTGCATTAGGTGACCCGGTGTTGAGAGAGAAATGGGCATTGCAAGTTTGGCATGTTCTTTGATGGACGGAGCAGAGGCTCAGAGGTCCAGGGAGAAGGGCAAATCCCAGCCCACCGTTGAGTTTAGCCAGGGAGATGGGGTAGCCAAGGACAGATCCAGGGCTGACTGAGATCTATGTTCCTCCCTTCCAGGACGGTCATCTCTCATCTTCTCCCTCTAGGCAGCTAACCCAGAGTTTTTCTGTCCTCAGGCCCAGGCCTCCAGGTGTGCCTCACCTCCTCCTCTGGGCTCCAGGGACAGAGTTCAAAAGGCAGAGTGCCCTGCTCCCAACCCAACTACCACCCCCACAAACCGCAAGACAGGAGCTCTTTGCCCAAAATGAAGTCTGAAGCCCCCCTGGCCGGCATCCCCACCAGACTGACTAGCAATCCCATGGACTCTGCCGCGTCTCCCAAGGCAAGATTTGGTGCTGGGACGGAGGACGGAGCGGATGCAGCAAACCAGAGTGGGTTTGGATTGAGTCACACCACGCTGGTGTGCGAGACAGTTCTCCTTGAGATTCCAGACACACCTTTGTTCCTCCTGCCTCGGGCTTCCGTAGAACTGGGATTTAAGGTGAAAACTGTGACTTCTGAACTCGGCTCTCAGAGCCTACCTGTCTTATGGGGAAAGCAGAGGCACGGCAGCAGACCCCTTTGTATACCCATGTACACAGTTGCTCCTCGGTGCCCCCATCCACGCACCCTAGAGGAGTTACCAGGCCTCTCCACACTCAAGCCTGCCGGCTCCCACGGACCTCCTCTGTAGACTCTTCAAGGTGACCTCTGTCTGGAGATGAGGACAATGTGCCTGTCTGTTTTTCAAATATTTGGAGCCTGCTAAAAGACCAACACATTTTTTAAAGTGTGTATAATTTGAGGGCAATTTGATCCATATGTTTCTGATTCCCTTGCACTCAAATCATCAAAATATTGATTTTTAAGAGCCATTTGATGTCTAAGGAACCTTTTTAATAAGCTTTTAAAGCTCTTTAAACCCGGAGCCTGGAGCCGGTGCCAGGGCCCCAGCTGTCCCAGGGCCAGAGCACGCCACCCCCCTCCCCCAGGTCAGAGACATTTGGACCTGAGTCTCCCTTCTCTTCTGCATGCCCAACCTCTGCCTGACCTCCCTGTCTCCCCTAGAACTACCCAGGGGCCCCAGTGACTTCCCTCCACCCCCGCCTTTCTCTTCATAGACTTCTCTCACGCTTCGTCAACGCAACTGTAGACACAGACCAAGAGGGACCGCCGTGGTATTTATTTACTTTTGAAACTACATAGCATTTTATTGTAGAATGTGCTAGGATGGATCCAACCAACCCTAGTGAGGGGTGTTCAGGCCATGTTCCATTGTATACCTCTGTGCGTGTTCCTGATTATGTCTTTTGGATACAATTCCTAGAAATAAAAACACTGGGTCAAAGAGGACACACCTTCATGTCTCTTTATCCACAGCATTTTTTCCCTTGAGAGACCGGTTTATACTTCCATGGATCTCCCAACCCCCTAGTAGACATTCAGTGTGTGTGTGTGTGTGTGTGTGTGGGTGTCTCCATATGCTTGGTTTCCTTTACGCTTTTCCTTAACCCACAATGTCTTCTTCCTCCTCTTCCCTTGTCCATCTGACTAACTCTGGCCCGCACCTCAGGGTGCGGTATGTGTTCAACAGTGCCGGTCTTCCTTCCCATTCATGTTATTTAGCGCCTGTCTTTCCTGCTAAGACCGCAGCTCCAAGAAGGCAGAGATGGGATTGATCTGCCTCCCAGAGCCTCTGGCAGGCCTCACATGCCGCCGATGGCCACGAATATTGCTGAATCAGGAGGAAGAGGAGCGAGCAGCCTGCGTCGATTAGGGATGGGCGCGAGTCGATCCTTGTCACCCTCAGAGGGCACACCTGTGCCCTTGAGGATAATCCAAAGGATACTGAGGTTCAAAAGGATAAGTCCTCTGAACGAGTCCTGAAGTTTAAAGATGACAGTGTCACTGTGGTACCCCTGTGTCCACGCTGGTGTGTGTGACTACTCTGGTGGGGACGTCCTATGGCCACCAATCACAGTCAGCCAAGCCATTCGCTGATGCTCGTGCCACTAGCTATGATTTGTTCTTTTGCCTTCAGATCTTGTCGCCTTAGGTCTTCAACCAGGGGACCCAGGGCCCAGAGACAGAAGCAATGTTCCTCCTCCCAGCACAGAAACCTTGAAGAGCCACGATTCCACAGGTGACGGGAAGGGCCTCCTCAGGGCTCTGCCTTAGGGAAACCCAACCCTGGACACACAGCCCTCCACTCCTGGCACAGCCTGGAGACTGGTGATAGTTACAGATCACAGATCCTCCAGAAGTGTCCCATAACCTGAAACCCCGGGAGGAAGAACAGCCCCCGGGCTCTAGATGGCTTGACTTCTTGAAGACCAGGAAGAGGTGGTGGCATCTCTGTTCTCTCCTCCAGGCCTGCTTCAAGTTAAACCTATTGACTTCAATCCCCAGATGACTAGTATCATGCAAGTCCAGGCTGGGGGATCTGGGCAGACAGCACCCTAAAAAGACCATCGTTGGAGCTCAGGGTGAGAAGTTGGCTGAGATGCTAGGCAGGAAGTGCTTTGAGAAACACAACACTTGACCCCTACGCACCCACCCAGTACACACCCGTTCCTCAACTTTAGTCACTTGTGACACTTCCTACCCTCACGGTTCATTATGGGAGGGACTCCACAGCTCTATCAGAATGGAACCGTTTCTGGTTATGTGTCTGCATGTATGTATGTATGCATGTGTTCATGTACGCTGGGTTGTGTGCACGTGTACATTTGTGTGCATGCAATGGCATTTAGAATTTAAGTTCCTGGAGTACAATAATCAGATAGTGTGTTTCTCCTGAGTTTCCCACAGTTCTTACACAGGCCTACAGCTGCTATTCAGTAAACACGTGAATGAACGAATGAATGAATAAATAATGAATGAATCACAAACCTTCATACCTCACCTCTGCCAGACTGTATTCTCTGAGAAGAGGGTTAGTCTGGACTCTGGGAGTTGTACCCCTGAAATGTCCCAGCTGTGTCTGACGTGGGTGGGTCTTATCACTCTGTTTCCCAGTGCTCATTATTATATGGAGAAGGGATCAGGTCAAATGAATTGTTTTCTTTTTCCCTTCGACTCTAGAGACAGGATGGTCGTGATTCCCTCACAAGGCCTGTTCCTCATTGCGGCCTGCTCAGTCCCTTCAGATGCAGAGCTCACCAGACTTCTGAAGTCCCCCATCCGTTTGTAGTGGGACCTTCTGCCCTCCTCCCTCCTAGGGCTCGGGGCTGTTTTGTCAAAATTCTCCAGGAACAGAGGAAAAGCACAGTGGCTTTGGCTAAAGCCTGGTGGGCAGGTCTCTGTGAGGACAGGGATTATGTTTGTCTCTGTTGATCTACCCTGCAGTCCAGGCTGTCTGGGAACGGGCTTCAAGTTCTCTGGGGTTGATCCTCCAGCATCTGTTTCCATTACCATCGCATTACCCGGGTGCCACGTTTAGCATCCCCTCTGGGGTACCTTTGCAAAGCAGAGCAGACCCAGAAAGAACAAAGCAAATGTTGGTCCAGGCCGATTCTAAGTAAATTAGCTTTTTCCTCCAACAGACCCAGTGTGCAAAGGAAAAGAGAGCCCTGTGACTCAGGCCGGGCCCCCCTACCAGACTGCTCCACACCAGGGCTGGAAGATCATTCTGAACAGTGGACGGGGAATCAGGCGAAAGCCGCCCAGCCTCCCTCCCTCCCAGCCCTGGAGCCTGTCAGGCTTTGACGGGCTGATGGTGATGGGTGCGTGGATTGATCTTCAGAGGATTATCTGGATTTAGAAGAGTTACTTAGGGGTCAATAAGTCTGAGAGTACCAAAGCTAATTCCCCACAGCAGAGGTGGGCGAGGGGACTCTGTTGGTGAGTGACCCTTCTCTCTTAGAACTGCTTGATGACCTGGGACACCCAATGACTCTCAACAGAGTCTTATTCTGGACTCCAAAATCAACTTTGGGCTTCTGGATACCATTTCTTTTGAACACCACAGTAGCAAGAATTCTGATCTTATGTAGAGAGTAGACAATGCCTTTTCAAGCAACTTATGTGATATTTGTACAGTATTTTTTAACCCCTTACATCCTAAAACAGAAGAAAGACTGTTTCCACATTCTGACAAAACAATATTTTATTTAAAAATATAAGTCAAGCTGGATATGGAGGTGCATAACCTTTAATCCATTGGAGGCAGAAGAAGGCAAATCTCTGTGAGTTTGAGGCCAGCCTGGTCTACACAATGAGTTCTAGGACAACCAGGCTTACACAGAGAGATCCTGTTTCAACACACACACACACACACACACACACACACACACACACACAGAGAGAGAGAGAGAGAGAGAGAGAGAGAGAGAGAGAGAGAGAGAGAGAGAGTGCATTCATCACCAATCAAAGGCTAGGAATTGATGAAAATGTTGGAAATAAGACTGGCCTGTAGGTTGAATACTTCGAAGTATTTGGGTATATCTGCTTCTAACAAGGCAGATCCTAGCATCCCGAGATGATAGCCTGAGAACTAGGTAGGCTGGGTACCAATTCATAGAGAGAGACAGACCTCTGGAGGGGAGTTTATCTTACTGCTCCAAGGTCGAGGGCAGGGCTTGGGGCCAGAGATACTGAAGCACATATGAAAGTTCCGCCAACCTTACTAGGGAATAGTTTGTTCTTTCTCCATTGCCTCGAACTTGGGAGGTGGGTGGGCGGAGGACACACTGAGCAGGCATCAGTGTCTTGTGGAGTGACCATGTCTGCAAAAGAAACAGATGAGTCACTGGAGCGGCAACCAGAGCTTTCCTAGTAGGAAACATGAAGCCGAATGGCTCTCTTATGATTTCAAACAAAAAAGCATCTTCAGCAAATCTGAAATAAACATGCAAACAAAAACAAAAATAAGAGAGCGTGGTCATGTCATAGCGGACAACTGTATGGAATGAAGTGGAGGTTTGCAGCTGGCCTTGAGGTCTTGACATCTGTCCATACCTCACCTTGGCTGTTTTGGCAAGGTGATGTCATTGTCGTCGTCATCATCACCATCATCGTCAGGTGAGGTGTGTTCTAGCGCAGGGTTCCATTAGCATCAGCCTCCAGGTCAATCCTGGCTCAGGTCCTCTTCAGTAAATAAGGCTCACTGGCCCGCAAGCATCAGGCCTATTTTCTTAGAACTGCATGTTGATACTTCACACCAGGGTGGCAGAGTTCAATGTTAGGAAGAGAGCATGCGGTCCACAATGCCTAAACTATTGAAAATCTGGCCCTTCACTGAAAAAGTCTGGTGACCCCGGGTCCAAGGTCTCTCCAGATGGACACTGTCAGTCCATCTGGACTTATTGAAAGTCCTCACAAAGGAAGTACTTGTAATTCTAGACTATTCTTTGTGGAACGGTGCTGGTTTGTGAGATGTGTAGAAGACTCATGTTGTAGGGCTGGGGAGACGGCTCCCTCAGTAAAACAACTGCTGTGTAAGCGCAAGGCTCTAAGTTCAGATCCCCAGAACCCATGTAAAAAGCCAAGCAAGGCAATGCATGCCTGTAATCCTGGTGCTGGGAAGGCAGAGGGTGGAGGGAAGGTAAAAACAAAACAAAACAAAACAAAAAAAACCCCACAGATTCCCCCAAAGTTCATTGGCCAGCCAGCCTAGCCCAGTCCATGATATTCAGGCTCAACGAGAGACCCTGTCTCAAGAAACAAAGGTAGGCAGTGATCTAGGAAAGACTGGCAACATCTACTTCAAGCCTCCCCATGCACAGGTGCACACAAGAATATACACAACTCAACACACGTACCCCACACATAGCACACGACACATACCGATAAACAGTCAAATAAATAAGAGAATATTACTGTGAGGACAACTCTATAGAGGGACGTGTGACCTCTGGTGAAGCTTCCCCTGAAGTTTCTTCCTCCCTCCTACTTCCTGGCCATCTCCACTCCAGTCCTCAGCAACATGGGTGTGTGTTCGCCTGTCTGTCTTCTGTGGTGGTTTGAATAGGAATGGCCCCCATAGGCTCATAGATTTGAATGCTTGGTCATTAGGGAGTGGCATTACTTAGAAGGATTAGGAGGCGTGGCCTTGTTGGAGGAAGTGTGTCACTAGGGGTGGGCTTTGAAGTTTCAGAAGCTCAAGCCAGTCCCATTGGCTCTCTCTCGTCTCTGTCTCTCTCTCCCTGCTGCCTGCAGATCTGAATCCAAAGGTAGAACTCTCAGCTACCTCTCTAGGTCCATGCCTACGTTCACTCTCCCATGCTCCCTACCATGATGACAGTGGATTAAACCTCTGAAACTGTAAGCCAGCTCCAGTTAAATGTTGTCCTTTATAGGAGTTGCTGTGGTCATGGTGTCTCTTCACAGCACTAGGACACTGATTAAGAGACCTCCCAAACCAGCTCTTAGGAGCTCAACGCCAGGATGGAGGAAAACTTGTAATATTTCCAGATGGTGATCTGCAGCTAAAGTGCATCTTCTGAAGACCACCAGATGAGCAGGACCTTTACTTGTCATTCTTTGTGACTGGCTTTGACCACAGCCTTAATTAATGGTCAGCGTGCCTCCTTCTATGGACAAACACAGATCACAAAACAGAAGCCAGACATGGCGACACACATTTGGATTCCTAGCACTCCGGAGGGTCCTCCTGAGGGCAGGAGGATTTAGAGTTGGAGGCCAGCCTGGACTGCACAGTAAGACCCTGTCCTAAAAAACAGAAACAAACAAACAAAAAAAAAGAAAGGAGAGAATGAAGTTGAATGAAGGTGAATCCCATGCAAACTGTGGCAAGCCCTTGCTCATTTGGAGAAAGCTGCCACGGCCGTCATCAAACTGACTTTTCCTGCTGCACTGTGCAGCGGGGAAAGAAGATTAAACTCACAATTCATTCTCCCTCCCTCCCTCCCTCCCTCCCTCTCTTCCTCTTTCCTTCCTGATACTGAAAATAAAGCCAAGGCTCCCACATGCTAGGCAAGCACTCTATCACTGAGATACATGTCTAGCATGATCAGTTTTTACTTAGCATCCTTTGGGGGGATTCTTCTCCCCCTCCTTCTTCCTTTTCTTCTTATTCTTCCTCTTCCCCCTCCTCCTCCTCCTCCTCCTCCTCCTCCTCCTTCCTCTTCCTTTTTCTCCTCCTCCTCCTTTTTCTTTCTTCCCATTCCTGAGGATGAAACTCAAGACCTCATAGACACCAGACAAGCACCCTACCACCGAGCTGTATCCCAACTCTCTTTTTACCTCTTGATTTGGAGGTAAGCTGAGACTGCCTGGAACTCACTCTGTAGACCTGTCAAACCTTACATTTGTGATGCTTCTGCCTCAGCCTCACAAGGAGCTGGAACTACAGGCCTGGGCCATCAGGCCTAACTTGAAACTGGCTATTTCTTTTCTGTTCTATTTTGCTTTTGGAGACAGGGTGTTGGTATGTAGCCCTGGCGGGCCTGAAACTCATTATACAGACCAGGCTACCCTTGATCCTGTGTTACTCCTCCTACCTCTGCCTACCGAACGCTAGGATCACGGGCAGGCAGGTGCTACCTCACCAGTGAGACTCATCATTTCTCAAGACAATGTTCCCAGCATGAAAATGACACACCAGTCACAGGGCATTCTGCTGTTGTGTCTGCTTGATTGACGGGCCTTGTTCTGCTTCCCCTCCCCCACCGCTGTCAGCTGTCAGTCATCGGGCCCAGCGGTGTGGAGGACTGATCTCTGCATACCTCTGGCCCAGACACTGTTCACACTCCCTGCCACTTAGTGAACCCTCATTGTGTCCTCATTATTGTTTCCACTTGCCGCGGGTAGAAGTTGACGTCCCTGCCCAGAGTGCTGTGGAAACTAGAAAGGATCAGAACCAAGGCCCACGCCTCCCCTGGGCTGACAACCCACGGCCTCTCTGCAGATGTGGCCCAGGATCATGGCAGCCCTCACTCCCAGGCCCCCTCCTTCTGTTTGGCCTTCAAGCAGCAAAGTGGCACATCCCCAGCGTTCTTAGATCCAGAAGCCACACCCCTTCACGGAGACCTCTGACCCTTTCTCTGCCTTCCTGGAGGTGGCAGTTCAAAGGTCAACAGTCCTGTGAAGGAAGTACAAGTGAAAACCAAGCCATGATGAGCTACCCTTTCACAACTACTAAACTGAGTGACTAAATAAAAGCACCGACAATACCAAGTGTCCACAGGAATCTGGAACAACTAGAGTCCTTACATACTGCTGGGACATAAGTTAGTGCAACTGCCTTAGAAACTTCCTACCTTATTTTACATTATTTATTTTTGTGTGCGCTGGTATTTTGCCCGCATATATATCAGATCTTGGAGTTACAGACAGTTGTGAGCTGCCATATGGGGGCTGGGAATTAAACCCGGGTCCTCTGGAAGAACAGTCAGCGCTCTTAACTGCTGAGCCATCTCTCCAGCCCCGAAACTTCTTACCTTTATCTACCAAAACTAAATAGATTCCTTCCCCGTTAGTGTTATTCCATTCCCAACACAAATATCTTACAAACGTTCATGGCAGCACCATTTGTCATAGCTAAGAACTAGAAAAAAATTCAAATGCCCATCAGAGTAAAATAGGGAAATTGCAACATATCCATAAAGTGAAACACTATACAACAATAAGAATGTAGGAACCACAACTCACACAAGGACATGGAAGAATCTCACCCACACAGTTTTGAACAGTTACAAGCAAGACTATAGCATATGGTTTCATTTGGGTAAAGCACCCGGCAGCCAAAACTGTTGTGTGCAAGGTAATGGTTCCCCTAGGCAGAGAGATACAAGGACTGGAAGGACTCAGGAAGGGGGCTTCTGGGGCTCTGGCAACATCCTGTTTCTTGAGCTGGATGTAAGATGCAAATTCGTTCCTTTTATGAAACTTAATTCAACTACATCTACTCTTATAGTTGGTGCATCATACTAAATGCATGCTATATTAAAAAAAAATAAAAGTTTCAAAAATACAGAGGCATGCGGCCAGCCATTTCTTTCCATCCCACCCCATCCTTACCCAGTAAAGTTCATTTTTAAGGGAAATGAGTTACAGATGCTGAGGGCTACATCTGCAATGCCTCCAAGAGGAGGTTAGCTCCCTCCCAGCATTCCCAGATCCAGAAATCACACCCTCTTCTCAGAGGCCTCTTGCCTATTTCTCTGTCTTAGGGGAGGTAGCAATGGAGAGATAAAACCATGTAACGACTGAGAATCCTCCAGAAGGGGCTCACTGGTCCCTGGGATGGTCTCCTACTATATGGATCATCTCTGGGTGTGCACACACTGCAACTCGCGTGTTGGACTTGGGCCGTGAAGATGATAGAATGTGAAACCACAGGACTTTAGCATCAAGCAGACCCACTGTTCATTTCCCACATCCGACTCCTTCCTACCCCTGCTTCCTTCCGTGGCCGGGCTGCTAGGAGTGTAGCGCCCCGGCCTCTCTTGTTTCTAGAGCGTGGTAGTCGACCCTTTGAAACGCTGACAATGGGGGAATAGAGCACATCGTGAGAGCACGAGAGTTCTTGGTGACATGGTTGCGACAAGCCTGGAATCCCGATCTCTAGAGAGTGAGAGGACTGGGTGGCCTCTGAGAAATGTGAGGATCTGTGAGTTAGGACTAAGGGAAGAGTTCCTTCCAGACCGTGGTACAGGGTCTGGGGGAGGGCAAGAGGTCAGATTGCGGTCATAGTGAGATGTTCCAGGGTGCTGTCCAATGTCATCTTCAACAAGTGGGTTTTGTTTGTTTGTTTGTTTGTTTTTTTCAGTCCCTGCAGGTCCCAAGATGCTTTACTGTCGGAGGACATTGTGGTGGACAGCACAGCAAATCCATCGTGGAGGAGCAGGTCGTCTACCGGCCAGTGAGGTTCAATATTGACCTTGAATTTTTCAAATCATAGCAAGCAAATTCCCAAGTCTGTATTTTGAAATCTGTTGATATTTCCAGGGCACTCCCACAGCACCTAGACGGCGATTGCCAGAGTGGCGTGGCACGTACCCAGCATCTTCCCTGCGTGTAAGACATGAGTGTACAGATGCAAGGGTGTGCCGTCAGCCTGCAGGGACCTTTCATTGTGAAGTGATTGACACGTGACAAATGATGAGTTTGAGTGGGACAAGTTGAAAGCCTAGAGCAGTGAAGGTCCAGAACAGCGGAGTCATCTTGGGGAACGAGATGTCCCCAAAGATGATGACAGTTTCTACCAGCAGAAGAATCAGAGATATTCTAACTCGGAGGGTGCACACAGAGGATGAATCAGAGCAGATGTGCTTTGCAACCTCATCTGGGAGGCAGGATACGAGGGCATCAGCCTGCATCTTTCACACTCGGGGAGATTCTGGCAAGAAACTCACGCTGTAGCGCAGGCATGATGGTTGACTGTTGAGGGGTCTGTGGGAGGAGAAGGTGACCCAGAGCAGCCTCTGGATGTTCGGAGAAGGAAGCCATACTCACTGGGCTTACTCCTGCCTTGTATGCCTTGCTGATGCCAATCCTGTCATGGAAGACCATTCCTTCTTTCCAGTATGCATTTCTCCCCTCTCTCATCTCTTAATAAAACCCTCTGCAAAATTGCTCTGCCTAATCCCCCCCCCCCCCAATTCTAGCCAAGACACAACCTATTTCTGACCAGTCAGGAGTACAAAGAATTTTATGGCGGGACTCTTGGAAAGGTCATGTTTTCTTGATAAAAGTACAGATTTGGCTGATGTAAACTGTTCTCCCTTCTCCCATTCTTCAGGCCTGGAACTCAAATGTGATGCCTGACAGTGATGAGGCCATTTATGGTCATGAGAACAAAGTCAAGGACAGCAGGAGTCTTAATTGTTAGTGACTCGTAAGAGCAGTTACATCTAACCAGATCACCTACGTCCAGGCTTCTACAACGTGAGCTTAATTAACCAAACATGACTTCCAAATCATTACATGGTAGCCCTGAATGCCTATTTCTTCTTGGCACAAGCACAGCTTGGCACAGCCATAAAACCCAAGGCAAGGCAGGTAGACAAAATTAACCAAAACAAACAGACAACACACAAACAAACAAAATCAAGAGCCAGTGATTTAAATAAGGAGATGGATGATGAGAAGTAACCAGAGGTCCAGAGACATGTCCATCCTAGGGCCTGCCTAGTTAGCTGTTCTCAGGGTCAGCAGGCACTCTGTAGTCCTCCAGGGTCAGCTTTTGTCTTCCTCCTTGCTCTCTTAGGAAGCACAGGATCCCAGGCAGGAGAGGATCCATGGCTCTTGTGGACCAGAGAAGGCAGGCAGGCAGGGGAGTCTCCTGTTCAAGGGAATTGCATGGGTTCATGGTCTAAAGCAGGAAAAGAAGACCTCTTGGACAGAAGGCAGGCATGGAGCACAGGCTGAAGTTTCTCAGGGTGCCAGAGTTTCTCAGAGAGGCAGTCCCAAGTCTGAAGGTCCAGGGGCCTGATCTTAAAGGAAGGGAGCTCCCTGTCCCTGTGACCCCCGGGTCTCTGCTCCTGAGATGAGTGGCATGGGCAGAATGAGGTCAGTGAGAAACAGACAGCTGATCAGGCCTGTGAGGTCGACTGAAGACAGGGCTCGTCCCGTCCAAGGTGAGGAAGCTTTCGGGGATCACTCTGTACTCCACACCCACATTAACAGCAACACACATTTGTATGTGTTTCCTGTTTGCAGAACTCTCTGGACAGAAGTGATAGTACCCAGGCAGTGGAGTAAACCCATAAAAGGTGTCAGGCCCAGACAGCACAGACAAAGGCATTCGCTCCAGAAGGCTGGGGCCTGCCGAGTCCTGTTTGGACCATTGGTTGCCAGTTCAGTGACATTCAGGAGGTTATTCCATTTACCTGTGCTTTCCACCAAGCTTTGCTGGCCAGATAACAGGATTCTCAGTTCTTCAACCTTACTCCTCTTTCTGGACAGTGAGGTGCTTAGAATATACCCCTTTGGGGTTCCTGGGATGACTCAGGGGAACTGGGAAGCCCAACCCCTCCGTTCTGTTTCAGAGAACAATTGAGGTCATCTCAGTGAATGCTGCTGACGCTTATGGAGGGCAAACTGTTCCCATCTCCAGACTATACCTGAAGGAAGCCTGGGCCCCTGCACAGGCTGCCACCCAGTACCTGGCCACCGCTGCCTCACTGAGTGGAAGTCCAGGCTGGGACCCAGGCCAGGCGCCTCCCCTACTCCCTGGAGGCAGGCGGCTGCTAATGGCTCTCCCCACAAGCTGGTTCATTAAAGATTTGTTCTGTGGAGTTGCAATCAAAATAAACAGACGGCCTGAAAGCCAGGGAACTAAAAACCAATTAAGAAGGAATAGAGATGGAAGGGGGGTTGGGGGGAAGAGGAAAAAGAGGCCTGGGCCTTCCAAAGACTCAGTTCCCATGGCAGCCAGCTTCCAAAATAGTCTGGGAATGAAAAATAATGAAAACCACCGGGGAGAGCAAAGCTGTCCTGGCAAGAGAGTCCCGACCTCGGGGTTGGCTAAATCTCCCAGCCCACAGCTCCCAGAGGGCACCTGGTGACCCGGTGACCTGCCCCACCCCCACTCCATCTCCGTCTTTTCCAAAGTTGTAAATAGCGCTGCCCCTCTGATGGACCCTCTGCCTAGGTGCTAATGCAAAGAAGCCATACTTAACATCCACCTTGTGGGTGGTAGGAGAAACCAGAGAGATGTGAGGGACTAGGGATGCGGCTGTCTGAACTCCGACGGTCAGGACACCAGGAGTGGAACAGGAAAGGGCCCTGGTCTGGCTGTGGAAGTGCCTGATTCAAAACTGAGATCTGAGGTCTGAGCAGGGGCTGGCCCAGAGGCAATCAGGAGTCCCCTCCAGGGGGGATCAGTGTAGCAAAGGCTCCCCGGAAGCAGGAAAGTGGGAAAGTTGGGGAGCAGGAGAAAGAAAACCTTGGTGGTCAGTCAAGCATGGTGGTGTAGGCTTGTAATCCCAACATGGCTTAGGAAAGAGGATAATGTGTTCCAGGCCAGCCTGGGCTACGCAGTGAGATCCTGTCTTAATACATACATAAATAAAAAGGCAAAACAATAATAATAACAACAATAAAAATCAAAACCACCAAACCAACAGTTTAGTGGGGCTAACAAAGATTGATCTGGCCATGCTTCCTGCCAAGCTTCACGCTTACTTAGCACTAAGAGGCCAGAGCTCCAGGAGGCAGAGAGTCAAGAGCCCCGCATTGACCTGTGGACCAGCTACATCCCTTTGTCCAGGGCCAGACACACAAAAAAGTGGGAGCACCAAGCATGACACCCACCACGAGATCAGCAGCCCCACCGAGGCCTGCTCCAGAGAGACCCAGCCTCCCAAGTAAGTGACAGAGCCAAGGGCGCCTACAGGAGCATCCGCTGTGCCCGTCTGGAGCAGCGGAGGATAGCAGAGGCGGTGTGAGGGTTGATGCACTCAGTTGATGGGAGCTGTTCCCTGGGGGCCACAGCCATTGTCCCCCAATTCAGTGTCCTCTGATGCCATTGAGCAGAACAAAGGGTGTATGGGCCAAAGCACCCTGGTCCTGGGAGTCCAGAAACAAACAGGCCACACTGGTCCTGTCCCCAGGTGGAACAGAACTACAGTAAGGTTGTTTTTGATTTTTACTTTCCAATTCATTAATTTCTAGGGAGAGAGATACCACAGTGCACACGTGGAGGTCAGGTTCTCTCCTTCCCACCACATGGGTCCGGGAATTGAACTCAGACCGTCGGGCTTGGTGGCAAGCACCTTTACTCAGTCAGTGAGAGGTCCCACAACTTCCAGACGGTGGGGCTGAGACAGACACACCTGACCACAAAAATCTGCTCTGTGTGGCCTCATGCTAACGACTCTTTGTCTGAGCCCCAGGCCCCCTTAGCAGCCAGTGAGTATAACAACACAGCCCCCGTGGGGTGTATCCACCAGCACCCAGGGCAGACGGAGCACCCACTCCTGCCCCTTCCCCGAGGCTTCAGCTCCCTTACCTGGAAGACTGGCCGGGGCCATCTTGGGTTAAGTGTACAGAACAGTGAAAACGGAAAGGGCTGAAGGTGTATTCACAAACATCCGGTTGGAGAACATGCTAGAAGCCACACACACACCCCGCTTCTAGCCCCTTTGTCCTGTGCTTTTGTCTCAGCCCTCCCCTCCCCTGCACAGTCTCTCCCTGGTGGCCGCACAGATGAAGGATGCTCTGGAGGCTTGCTGACTCACAGGAGGCCTGAGAAACTAAGACCACAGGGATGGTGGTGGGGATGACCAGGGGCTTTGGGGGAGGGGTGTCTTGTTTTGATTTCATTTTTTGTTTGTTTGTTTGTTTGTGGCAAGGCCTCACTCTGCATTTTAGGCTCCTCTGAGATTCACCCTGTAGCACAGGCTAGTCTCAAACTTGTAGCAATTCTCCTGCCTCAGCCTCTCAGCCTTCCAAGTGCCGTGCTTGTTAATATTCTGATCCTGCCCCTTGGCGCCACCCTATGTCCTGTTCTTAAGGGAAACTCAGCCCCTTCCCTTCTTCTCTTTAGCTTTTCTCCCACAGGTGTGCACCTCTCGAACCCCTTGCCTCTGTCTCTGTCTCTCTCTCTCCTTCTTCATCTCTCTACTATAATAAATCATTTCCACACGGATGCAGCGTCTGGGTTGTGTATCTCCACCTGCCGCCCCCACTGTCATGCCGGCATGGACTGGGCCGCCCGCCACCCCATTGCCGCTTTTGGGGGTCCCGCCACGTACAATTCCTACACCACTTATATGATTGAGCACCACGCCCAGCTCAGAAATCAAGACTATCATTCCTCTTGTGGCTGCCCCCGCCCCTTTTATAACTGAAGGAAATGTGGATCACAAGCAGAGGACTTAATCTGGAGTTCCCCGGGGTGCTCTTTTTCCAAGGCCATTGCTCCTGCCCTGTCCCCAATCACCAGCAGGATGACTTTCAGGCCTTGAGACCTGTCTAGAGCCAGTGTGAGGAACCATCTGGGACCTGAGTGCAGTCAAACTGTTAGGGCCATCCTGGAGTATGAAGAGAGTAAGCAGACATGTCAAACCATGGCCAGCTTTGTTAGTTGCCCAGGGCCACCCGGAATGAGTGGGCAAGGCACTCAACGGCAGTCCTGCTCAGGAGGAGGGGATTCTCACTGGGCAGTGAGCATGAGTGTAAAGTTGGATACTTCCCCGAACGTCCTCCATTCCTGCTTACCTCCCTAAGATTCGGGACAGGAAGAACGCTTGTCTTATCTCACAGGCCTTGGAGAGATTCCAAAGCTGACTGACAAGTGTTCAAAGCCTGTAAACCTCTCCTCGTTAGTCATTAACACACTCATTATTTGTTTGTGTTTCCAGGCAGCAGATCTGCTGTTCAGGTTAAACCTCTTCACTCTCTTCTCTCCTAGACAGAGCTCTTGATGGGAATCTTGTCTGTTCCCAGACCTAGAAGTGAATCCAAGCCCGGGGCGGAGCAATCCACATTTTGTCTTGGTGAGATTGCTGTTTACCTCTCAGGCAGGGTGTGGGCCCCGAGACCAGCCAAGCTAGGGGAAGCCGGTGTGGCAGGCGGGTTTCCTGCTCCCGCTAGGAAACGAACAGGCAGGTCAGATCGGTGGGCACAGGACACACATTGTGTGGCACACTCACTGTGGGCCTGGCGTGTGCTGGCCCTCACAGAAACAGACGTGGTAGCCCTGGGAAGGACTGGCGGCTTTCCTCCCTTTCTTTTTCTCCTTCTTACTCTTCTGCTCCCCCCCCTCTTTCCCTCCTGTCTCCCTTCCTTCTCCGCCTTTCATCTATCTTCTTATTTTTCTCCGGTCTCTCTCCCTCCACCTTCCTGCCCTTTCTATCTTTGACGCCAGGGCAGAGGCAGGAGAGGGAGAGTGTTGGCCTCCATGTACCTGTTTCCGTTAAGGAGGGAGGATCCCTGGGAGGTCAGGAGTACGGCTCGGCCATCTTAAAGGAACCAGGGAATGGAGAGGGACAGGCAGATCAGCAAGGGAGACCAGGTTGGACAACTGCAGAAATACTGGCCTAAGGGAAGTGGCCTGGCGACTCAGGGTACCAGTCTGACTGGGGGAGGCCCTTTCAGGAAGGCCTGTTTCCTGATATTCGGCCTCTGAACACAGCTAAACCTAATGCTAACAACCACTATGTCAGGATCAGGCACACAGGCCTGCTGTCAGGGAGCATCACACCACACAGCTGCAGGGAAATGGAGGTCTCCCTGATACCCAAGGGAAAACAAGGGACCTCGGTGCCACCACAGACACAGCTGGAGAAGGAGCGGATGACGGAAGGGTCCAGAGCAGCGCAGAGGAGAACCCGGTACCAGCAGACTTGGATTCTGACCAACAAGGAGTCCAAGTTCTGGGGGTTGGGATGGGGGAGTAAAAGCGTGTCCATCTCAGGGAAGTGGAGGCAGGAGGATCAGAGTTCAAAGTTCAAAGTCATCCTTAACTACATAGTGAATTTAAAGCCAGCCTAGGCCACATGAAATGTCATCTTTTTTTTTAAGGTAGAGGCAGATCCCTCTCCACCTGTCAGTCAGAAGAAAAGAAACACACACTCTCCATGAAAGTCTCACATGCCCCCAAGGATCCCAAACTCCAAGATCCTTCCAGGCCTCCTATATGAACTAAGGAGTGGGGCTTTTACCTAGGGTCCTGGGCAATTGTGGACACTTTCACTTGTGCCCAGTGTGAATATACTTGCTTCCTGGGGACAGATGACAGGTTGCCACTAAGTGGGCGAAATAGATGTGTCTGCCTAGGGAGGTACACACTGGCTCCTAACCCCATGTTCAGTTGATAGGTCCACAGATTGCTTCTGTCTGGACGTAGTTATACACTGACTCCTAACCCCACGTTCAGTTGATAGGCCCATGGATTGCTTCTGTCTGGACAGAATGTGCCTCCCTGCAGGGCTATAGATAATGGGGAGCCCATGAAACTGTCAGGCAAGCTGGTCTGGACAACCTAAGGCCAGGCCACAGTGAATTCCTGCTCGTCACAGAGCTTTTGGAGAAAGGCAGCTTTATTACTTTCAGGCAGATACAGTAATAGGGACCAGGTGTGAGCAAGAGAGGCACCATGAAAACTGCCTCAGAGACCAGCTAAGAACAAGCTACAAACTGCAAAGGCGTTGATGTGTGGATGGGTGTGCCTCCCAGGAGCTTTTCGGTGTCTTCTTTGAATATCTTCTTTTTAAAACTTATTTTCTGTATTCATTTTGTGTGTATGAGTATCTTTTGTACTTTCACAAAGAAAAGGCCAAATTCTCCACTGCCTCTGTCCAAACTATCACAAATCTCAGATGATCACTTCCCACAAAAATGCCTACCCGAAGCCTAGCATATGACACGTGCCTTTAATCCCAGCACTCAGTCAGAGGCAAGCAGATCTCTGTGAGTTTGAGGCTAGCCTGGTCTACATAGAGAGTTGCAGAACAGCCTGGGCTATGAAAAGAAACTTTGTCTCATTCTCCTACCCCATCCCCCCCTAAAATATCTGCCGGACTCAGCAGCCCTGAAGGAAGTTTGTGCTTCAGAGCAAGGAGAGGTTTACCGTAATTCCACACAGAAACAGCCTTGATCCCAGGTGAGTGGACGCCAGCATTGTGCCCTCAAACCCCAAGAACTGCGAGCTAAATAAATTTCTTCCCCAGACTTTAGAGATGTTGTTACAACAATGGGAAAGACTGATTAATTCGGCTCTGCATAGTGCAAAATGAATATATTAGAGCTTAATGGAGCTACATGGAAGACATTTTGGTCAACAACACAAAAATTGCAGAAACATAATTACAATGATACAATTAGTATGCATTTTGAAACACACAAAATGGCCTAGGTTTTTTGTTTGTTTACTTGCTTGCTTTAGTTTTTTTGAGACAGTTTCTCTGTGTAACAGCTCTGGCTGTCCTGGAACTCATAGAGATCCATCTGCCTCTGCCTCCTGAGTGCTGGGATTAAAGGTATGCACCAGTACCATCCAGGATACCTGTTGTTTTTGTAGAAAGTGACCTAGCGCATGAACATAAAAGATATCAATTGACTTGAGAACACTGTCTATGGGGACAGAGAGAGATATAAGAGGAAGAAGGTGGTCCTAACTGTACCTTTAGTACTTTACATTTACTTATTTTGTGTATACAGGGGTGGGAAATGTCTAAACAATCACTAGACTGACCAGAGACTTTCTATGACTGCATACTACAGGGGACATAGACTTCATACAATGACGTCAACAAAGTCAACTCAACAAACGGCAGCTCCAACCAATGAATTCTCCAAGAAGAGGCTGAACTGAGTTCCAGAGTCACTATGTTGTGCCACCTATCCCCAGAGACTGTTGAGAGACAGACTCTTGAAAGCAAAAAGGGCCTATGCGCCGGGCGGTGGTGGCGCACGCCTTTAATCCCAGCACTCGGGAGGCAGAGCCAGGCGGATCTCTGTGAGTTCGAGGCCAGCCTGGACTACCAAGTGAGTTCCAGGAAAGGCGCAAAGCTACACAGAGAAACCCTGTCTCGAAAAACCAAAAAAAAAAAGGGCCTATGCAAGGGGCTATCAACCGAGAATTCTATACCCAGCAAGACTGTCCTAAAAACAAACAAACAAACAAACAAAAAACCAAGATGCACTGTAGCTAGAGTTTTCCTGCCTGGCCCACAGTCAGGGCAAATCTCTCTCACCTGCCAAGTAAACACAGAGACTTATATTGGTTACAAACTGTATGGCCGTGGCAGGCTTCTTGCTAACTGTTCTTACAGCTTAAATTAATCCATTTCCATTAATCTATACCTTGCCACATGGCTCGTGGCTTACCGGCATCTGCACATGCTGTTTGTCATCGTGGCGGCTGGTGATGTCTCTCTGACTCAGCCTTCCACTTCCCAGCTCTATTCTCCTCCTTGTCCCGCCTACACTTCCTGCCTAGCCAATGGCCAATCAGTGTTTTATTTATTGACCAATCAGAGCAACACATTTGCCATACAGCACTTAAGATCCTCCCAGATAACCAAATAGAATAGATACCATGGTGACTATAACAGTCAATCTAGACAGAGATGTTCAAACTGAAGGTTTCAGATCTCCCTGTAACACTGTTTACAAGAGATTCATGAAAATACATGGCCCCCAGAGGGGTGAAGAAAAAAACGGTGAAATAGTTGTATCATGATAAGTGAAGGGAAGCCGGCACACTGCCTGGGTTCTTTCCTTGCGGCTGTGATAGAATATTCTGACAAAAGCAACTGAAAAGGAGTCAAGCTTCACTCTTAACTCACAGCTCAAGATACAGCCCACTGGGGTGGGGAAGTCAAGGCAACGGGAACTTGAAGCAGCTGTCACATCACTTCTACAGTCACGAAATAGCAATGAATACTTGGCTAGGCTCAGCTCACCCTCTCCATTTCATACGGTCCAACATCCCAATCTGGAATAATCCCCAACAGGCACACCCAAAGGCCCACTTCCAACGTGACCTTAGACTCTGTCAAGATGACAATTAGCACTGATCAGCACAAAGAGTGATACCAATATCAGATAAAACCTACTTCATGGTGAAAAGTGTATTTAAAAATGTAGAAGAATCATATGTAATGGAGCAAGGAAATTGACCATCTGTAACCCACATTTTTCTCCTGGACTATTTGTAAAACTTCACTGTGCACTATGTATAAATCAGAAAAACATTTAAATAATGTAGAAGAAAAGAAGTACTAGAAAAAAAAAGAGTACAGTGATTAGTGGACTAGAAAATGAGCATAACAAATATCAGCAAAACTAAAAAGCTAATTCTTCAAAAGATGGTGAAATAGAATCAGGCATCGTGGCTCATGCCCGTGATCCTGGGACTCATGAGGTTAAGGCAAGAAGATAAGTGATTTTAAGACCAGCCTGGCTACATGAGATCCTGTCATAAAAAAACAAACAAACAAAAACAGAAACAAAGTACACGAGTCTCTGGCAAGCAGGATCAATGTCAAAGGAGTAAAGGTACAAACGACGATTTGTAGAGCTTCACTGCTGTAGCAGCCCTGGTCCTTCGCCTTCAGAACTGTTTTGTGGAACTGGGAGTGGTAACACATTTCTGTGATTCCCAGCCTTCAGGAAGCTGAGGCAGAAACATGGTGAGTTCAAGGCCATCCTGAGCTACATAGGAAGACCCTATCCCTAAAAACTGCTAAAAAGAGAGTACCGGGAGCTGGGAAGATGGCTCCATGGGTAAAGATACTTACTGCCAAGTCTGACAACCTGAGTTTGAACCCCAGGATCCACGTAGTGAAAGGAGAGAACAGACTCCCATAAGTTGTATTCTGATACTCACATACATATAGTGGTGTACACGTGTGCATGCACACACACACACATACATACACATAAATAATGTGATTTTAAAGATTTTTTTGAACATCTTTTATGCAGAAATGGTCTTCTGTCTTGTTCATATCACTATTGCTTTGAACATTGTTTGCCGCAGTCAACCCTAATCCTAACCAGTGCTAGGGCCTAGGGCAGAACTGGACTGGGTCAGGCAGGATCGGAGACTATGGAGAGCGGTGGACAGAGCCTGGACCTGGGGTGGTCAGGCAAAGTGGTTATAGAGGGAACAGGTGAGGCCATCCTGTGACCAGGCTGAAGCAGCCCCTTGAACAGTCAGTGGAACAAGTGGCAACCATCGAATATGGCTGCCTGCCATGCTTGCTTTTAATGGCCTCCTAGCTTCCCTGTTGGCCTTTCCCATGATCCCTCTTAAAGGGCAGAACAATGGGCAGATCTGGCTCTTCTGGGAATATCACCAGTAGTGTGGGTGTTAGGTGTTCATCTGAAAATCCTGGAAAACCCAACTCAAACAAGCTTAAACAATAGAGGCAGTGTGTGTGTGTGCATTTAGCCCAGCTCACACTATGGTTCCAAAGACCCAAGATGTTGGCTGCACATGGTCCTATATTGCACCTCCCTCCGAGAGCTGCAGCTTCGATGGTGTGAGAAAAATGGCTTCAGCAGATCTGATTCCCCATCCTCCAACCAAACCACCTAAGACAAAAGAAATCTCCAAATGCCTCCCTTGCAAGTCTTGTGACTAGTACTTTCTCATTAGCCAACATCTGGTCATGGACCTGGATCCAAGCCAAGACTGAGTCCAGCCAATTGGGAACCACCCCTAGAGCTACCACTAAGTTGAGTGGCTTGGCTAAATTATTTGGCCTCACTCTCCTTACATATTAAAGAGGATGTTTCCAATGTCTCATGTGTGATGTGTTCAGACAATATAGATAAGATCAACATTTAGTCTCTTAACACAGTGCCCGGCATGCTCCGATTTAACCAACAGCAGCTTTGAGCACTGACGCTAAAGACTGGGCCTCTGTTCCCACTCCTGAAGTGAGAAAGTTGGGCCATGGCCGGAGATTTGAACCGAATGTTAATTAGGACACAAATCAGTCTGGGGCTGGCCCCTGAAAGATGGGAAATCAGCATAGAATGTGATCCTCAGTCTTTAAGTATAAACTTAGGCTGTGCATCTGTCATACAGGTAAGGCACAAGGGCCCAGGGGAGTCTCCAGTAGCCCCAAAGATGAAGAGTTATAAACAGCTCTGCTCAAACATGGCTTTCTTGTCGGGGAGGAAGCCCTCTCTACTTTGCGGCCTTCCAGGGGATCACGTTGGAGTCCCTGCCATAGGACCAGACCATAAAATGGCCACAAGCAAGTGAAGAAGAGCAGAAAGGCCGTAATGTCCCCTCTAGCTCAGTTTGTGGTCGGTGATGGGGGTCATATGCCCTGACAGGCCTTTACCCAGGGGGAAAAATCTTTCTAATAGCCCCGAAGAATGCCCTAATCTGACAACTTGTTTAGCAGATTATTGGGCCTGGCTTTGATCTTCACTAGGAATAATGAGTGTGGCTCTGGGGCCAATCAACAGTCACTAATTACAAGAATAGCCAGCAACAGGGGGCCTTCCCAGGAATGGGGCCCTCTGCTTGCAGAATTAGAGGGTGGGGGTGTTTATGAGTGAGTCAGATCCAGGGGGAAGCCATGGGGCTGCTGGGTCACCAGGACTAGCTCTGGGGTCACTCTGGGAAAGTCCTGTAAGCTGGGAAGCCACATGTGACACTTGATACCACCCAGGGGCTGGGCAGGGAGTAATGGACTCACTCACTCCCTGCAACAGTAACCAGATGGGTGAGAACATGGTCCTGATTCAGTACTAACAAGCAAGCATGTGGTACCAGGGGACAGGGAGCTGAAACCACCCTGACCTGCAGCTGGCCCATTTGTGGAAGACTTAACTGACTCTCAGCTCCCGTTTCTCCCCATTCTAAGGTCCCTGGGTATTGACAGAAGAGCAGGTACTAAGCCCCATAACTCATCACCCTTAAGAGTAGAGGGACCTGCCCTTGAGGTCCTACATTAGGGATGTAGTCAGGAAGACAGAGAGAAACAGGGCTGGTTGTCCCGAGTCACAGGGACCAGAAGCAGCGTGGGGGTAGGGACACTTGCTCTAGAAACAGTGTAGAAAGAACTGCATCCAGACTGGGAATGTAGCTCAATGGGTAGAGTCCTTGTGTTGCATGCGCAGTATCTTGGGTTTGATCTCAGTACTGCATGAAAACCAGACCCAGCAGTGCAAGAGTATAATCCTGGCACCGGGGAGGTACATATAGGAAGGTCAGTAATTCACTGTCTTCCTCAGCCACGTATCCTGAGCTACAGGAGACCGCTGGGCTAAGCCACGTGCACTCCTCTGAGCAGGGACTGTGTCTTCTGCTGAAGAAGGGGGTTGTTTTCAACACTGTGGTGACCACACATGATGTACTTTGTTTACGTGGAGTACCAAAATACAGAGATAAAATTATTAATACAGCTCAAAATTAGTGAAATGAAACTTTTAGCTTATTTTAACTTCAAAAAATAATGACCAGTCGGGCGGTGGTGGCGCACACCTTTAATCCCAGCACTCGGGAGGCAGAAGCAGGCAGATCTCTATAAGTTCGAGGCCAGCCTGGTCTATAGAGAGAGTTTCAGGACAGGCTCCAAAGCTACACAAAGAAACCCTGTCTTGAAAAAACAAAAACAAAAAACCAAACCAAACCAAAACATATTATACAACATTAAATATATACTTAGAGAAATAGAAACATCATTTTAGTTAACAGCATAAATCATTAGAATCTAACTTTTTAAAGGAATCATTTTAAGCCAGGTGGGGCGGCACACACCTCTAATCTCAGCAGCACTTGGGAGTGGGATCAAGAGCTCAAGGAAAACCTTGGCTACTTGGTGAGTGTTGGACTGGCGATGTGTGCGCTCACCCTTCTGAGCCATCCCTCATCCCCGAGTGTATCTTGGGTGTGTGTGCAAATCACGCCTGCTGTAAAAGCCTTCGCTGTCCAACATCATTGAGAGAACAGCAAAAGGAAGGGGTAAACTAACGTGCATGTCTTCTTTCCACACCACCACGGTGGGCGGACAGGCTACCTCCCTTAATAACTTAACGGAAAAATCTATTGGGATTTTTTTTTCTTTCTTTCTGGCAGGAGTGGTAGAGACTGAGGTTGGGGTTTTTTATTTATTTTTATTTATTTATTTTTTTCTGGCAGGAGTGGTAGAGTCCTGTTTTGGTTTAAACCTTCCATAACCTCATCCGACACCCGGACCCACCCTGCTGGTCATATACACTGAAACAGTCAGTGTTCTTTGAACTAGAACTGGACCCTGAGGGGGAGCTGGGCTGCATCAATTAGCATGTCCCTTCTCTTCCTAACAATTATAGAAATGTAAAAAAATAAAAATAAAAAAAAAGCTTTTGAAATAAGTGTCTTTGTTGTTCTAGTAAAATTTTACTGCAACTCATAAGACATAAGTTGCTTTGAGTTTAGAAATTTAGTTCTTTTTTACAATAATAATAATAATAATAATAATAATAATAATAATAATAATAATAAACTACTGGTGTGTGATCATTTAAAAACAAAGAGCCAACTGCCCAGTGCCCGAGAGGCAGAAGCAAAGGGGAATCTTTGTGAGTTGGAGGCAAGCCTGGTCTACAGAGAGAGTTTCAGGCTATCTAGGGCTGCATAGTGAGACCCTGCCTCAAAACAAACAAACAAACCAACAAATAAATAATTTACAGAGCTGCATGTGGAGGTGCATGTGGAGGTCCCACTACTCAAGAGGCTGAGACAGAAAAATTGCTCATGTACGAGAGTTTGGGGCCAACCTTAACAGCGTAGGAAGACCCAACTCAAGGTAAGACACAGAGAGAGAGAGAGAGAGAGAGAGAGAGAGACAGACAGACAGACAGACAGACTGACAGAGAGACACAGAGAGAGAAACAGAGACAGGGAGAGAGAGACAGACAGAGAGACTTCTTTTCTAGGATAGGACCTCTGTCAAGGAGGACTGTGATGGCGGAAAGCAGCCAAAGCAGGGGTCCTTGAACCAAGCATGGAAAAGAGGTCAGAGAGCCTGCTCCCCTTGACCCCCCACAAATACACAAATACTGGAAAACATGGGTGCTGGGTAGGGTGAGGATGCTGAACTCATTCAGGTCACTGGGGGAGGAGGGTGGCATAGGTCTACTAGGCAGAGCTGTGTGCCCAGGCCCTGTGTTGAGCTCTAGAATACATGGTGAGCTATGCCAACATGGCTTATGTTTTCATGAAGCTCACATTCTTATAGGAGTCGTGACGTTAAAGTAATACTCACTGATAGGAATGTCCGGTGGGCATAATGCTAAGGTGCTTTCCCCTCTGGGTGCTCTCCTGCATTGACACAAGCAGACCCATATCCAGATAGCTAAGGACCTTGGGATCCCAACTCACCAAAGTTCTACCTTCCGAAAGTTCTGCTGGGCTCTGCCTCCTCACTCAAGGCCTTGGGGAAATCTCAAGGCAACCTCCTCCATCCTCACAGACAAACGTCAACAGCACGGTCTTAGCCTTGTTTTTCTCCTGGAGCTGTGATAAAACTTAAAGGGGAAAAGTTTTAGTCTATTTCAACAGTTCAAGGGGAAGAAAAGGGCACTGAGAAACCCCTGAACTGGACCACTCCATGGGTAGAAAGAAAGGTTTATTGGAGGAACTTCAAGCTGCCATGGCGATCTCTTGGGGGCAAAGAGAACAGCAAACTGGTAGGGAAAACCTTGTCAGTTTTATGGGGAGCGGTTAACAGTGGGAGGAAGTGTGCAAGTGGGAACAGCTTGGGACCTATCGACTTCGATACGTGTTACAGGTCTGTGTTAATGGGGAACCAGATGCCCCATTGCTGGAGGTAGCAGGCTGCAGAAGCAGATAAAGGAAGTGGTGGCTCTTCCTGACAGACAGACACCAGCCTCACAATTTTCTGAGGAATGCTGATTTTATCCACCAGCAATCCTTCTGTTAAGAGTCCAGCCTGAGCTGAGACCAGACTGTGATTTAGGACATTGTCAATGGCACTGCCATTTTGGGGGGCGCACTTTGGAGAAGGTTAAGTTGAGGTAGCAGGAGCTCGAAGCAGTCGGCCACGTCTCATTCTCCGTCAGGAAGCAGAGAGCAAACGACTGTGTGTGCTCAGGTCTCTATCTCCATTTTACACAGTCCAGGATCCGCGCCCAGGGAATAGTCCCTTCCACAGTGAAAATGGCTCTTTCCACATCAATTAATATAATCAAGACAATCCCTCGCAGACTTTCTTTCTTAGAGGCTAATCTTAAACCAGATAATCCCTCACAGGTGTGCCCGAGGCTGGTCTCCTAGGTGACTGTAGATTCTGTCAGGTTGACAACTGATACTAACCATCACATTTGCCAAGATATATTCAAGCCTTTGGGGGCCTAAAACCACTACAAAGGAGAAAAAGAACACGAAAAGACAAATACCACAGCTAGGCTTGAAAGGTGGAGGTCCGTTTAAATTGCCTCTCCAGTTTTAGAAATCTCGTCAACTCATCCTTTTCGAAAGATGGCATACACCCAAGAAACAAACAAGGAAAATAGTAATTTCATAAATCAACTTGCCAACACACTCTTTGCAGTATTCTTTCCTACATTTTGGCTCCATCATCTCTTTGGCGGCTCGATCACATGCCCCCTGACCTTTTCTAGATGAGCAGAGCCATCCCTCCAACATAGACAAAATTTGTGTCTTATTGTTGGAGACTTAGAAACGCTTGTGTTGAATTCACAGGATGGGTCTTACGTCAGTCAATGTTTTGTAACAAAACCAGTGAACTGTGTAGTTTTGCTCTCAAGGTCTGAAGATGGGGGTGGAGCCTCAATGACCAAGGACAAAGGTTGGTTATGCCCGTTCAGGGAACAAACGCATCTTCACCCGCCTCTTGTCCTGTTCAGCCCTTAAAGGCTGAGTTTCTCACCATGTGGATGAGGGCAGATCCTTCCTCAGTCTACTGACAGTACCCATCTCTCTCAGAAACACTCAAATGTAGCAGACGATGGCTAACTTTGTATCAGCATTTGAGTAATGTTGGCATTACACCATAGTATTTAAGTTGTAAAAAATTAAGACTCAGGATAGTCACTACTTGAACCATTTACTCCCTGGATAAGGGATCGTTCTTAAGAAGAGATTGTTGCATTTTAGGTCTTTTGATCCACATTTCAGCCAACCAACTAACCAACCAGACCGCTGGAACTCCTCCCAACTAGCTAAGTGGGAGCATTAGCTGCAGGCTCTTGGCTTGGTGAGCCCATATCAATGCATTTTGCCTGATGAAACTCTATGACCCATGTGCCCCAATTGCTCAGATTTCTGCTTGATTAGAAAACATAAGCCGTTGTTCTGAAGTACATACAGCGTGTTCCCATCCCTGTGCATCACGTTGTGTACCCCGGCTTTATAGGGACTTGAATCTAGTTACAGGTCTAGAAGTATAGCAACTGTCTCAGAAGGGGTCATCCTTTCCTTAGGCAAGGAACCTTTGTCCCTACCACTTGGAGGAGGCCACTTCTGAGAAAGAGTCACATCTCATTCACAATCGGAAAGTGATGAGTAAATGAAAACATATGCTTAGCGCACTTTCTCCATTTTATCCAATGTCTCGTGGTGAGGAGCGAGGGATGGAGAAAAATTGGATCTTGAAACCATGGAGGCTCAGAAGTCTCTCGATCTGCCAGGTTCAAGCTGGAAAAACAAGAAAGCTGGTGACATCATTCAGTTCACGTCCAAGGACCTGGGGACCAGGAGCACTGAAGTCCCTCGGCAGGAGATGAATGCCTCCACTCAGAGACAGAGTAAATCTGCCCTCCCTCTGGACTTATACTCCATTCAGGCACTTAGCAGAACCATCCTCTGCCTGGATGAGGGCCATCTTCTAAGTGCCAATCACTCACGGTAGCACCCTCATGATACACCCCAAAGTATCTCAGCTGATGCATAAAATTATCCATGCCCATTTGGGTAAACGCGATCAGATTTTATAAATGACCTATAAGAGTAAAAGAACTTTTCTCAGACTAGCTCCTGGCTCTGCACATTTCCAATCTTGTTTCTCTGTCATTCCCCACATGCTTCCTGTACCAAGAACCATGGGACAGGCTCACACCACATCACCGAGAGTTTTCCAGGAAGCCATTCCTCTCCAGTAACTCTAAAAGAGTTAGAATGAAACCATACATGCATATATATCACCCCATTTGAAGTCTTTCTGTTTCTCACAGTCAGTGAATTGAATCCCCCAAATGCCCCCAGTTCCAGTACCATTTGACAGAAGGGTAAATGTTACGGAGGGGAAGCCAGAGTAAAAAGAAACAGTGTAAAAAAAAAAGCCCTTTAATGACTGTACTTGGAATAACACTTCTGCCAATTTTATAAAAACGCAAGGCCTTGTGAAAGCATTGCTGGGGGGGGGGTGCACCCCGAGCCTTAGAAGGAGGGGCGAGAGGCCGGCAACGGCTCTGCAGAGGGGCATAGTCCTTAGAGATGAAAGAGACCCGGCAAAGGGTAATTACTAAGGTGGGGACCTCAGAACGGCAGCCTCTGGCACAATTATCCTAACAAGTTAAATTAGCCCCAGATAAACCTGCACCTAATAACTCTGGGCTGCTTGCGCCTGGAGCTCCCATTTAGAAGCAGGACTTCAAAGCCCCAGGCCGGGTCACCAGAGGTGGTAATCCCCCCACACACACTTGTGGGTGCAAGGCCGATGCATGGGTGGAGGGCCTGAATATCACCTCTCCCAAAATCCCAGGACCCAAGAACACCCGCAGATTTGTTTACAAACACACATTTACCCATCCCTAAGCCCTTTGCAGCAAGCACCCATGTATGCATGCATACACCCTACAGATGCACACACACACCCACACACACACACACCTAAGCCCTTCACACTAAGCACGCACATATACATGAATACACCCTACAGATGCATGCATGCACACGCGCACGCGCACACACACACACACACACACACACACACACACACACACACCCCTAAGCCCTTCACACCAAGCACCCACGTATGCATGCATACACCCTACAGATGCATACACACACACACAACTCTTTTTTTTTTAAAGCAGAAAGTTATTTATGTGTATGTTGTGTCTACATTTCTGCATTTGTGTGCAAGTGCCCACAGAAGCCAGAGGAGAGCATCAGGTCCCATGGTTTTACAGGGTGACGGGTGGCTATGAGCTGCCTGATTGTGGGTACTAGGATCCAAACTTGGATCCTTTGGGAAAGCAGCAAGTGCTCCTAACTGGCAAGCCATTTCTCCACTCCGCACTCTACACTCTTAAGAGCAATTCCAAGACACAGAACCAGCTCTCCAAGGAGCTTCAGGAAATTCCCTCCGAGGGGAAGGAAGTGGTACAGGCAGAGAACAGAAGAATGCTGCTTTCTCCTGTTCCCTGGATGCAGGTTGGGAGCCATCGTGGGGAGCTAGCTTTCTTCTTTATATTTACACCAGTACTGAGCTCCACGGTTCTGCAGACTCCATATGCTTCTTCTGACTCTTCCTTTCATCCAGTTTGCGTGAATGGGATACAAATTCTCTGTCACCCATGCTAGAGACTTGGTCCCCAATGCAGCAGTGTTGGAAAGACGGTGGGACCTTCAAGAGAGAAGTAATTGGGTCGTGAGAACAGCCCCTTCAGAGGAAGCCTACCCCTAGAGAGTGGGCTGGTTCCTCATAGGAACCAACTAGTTATGAGGGCAGCACTCGCCACCATGCTCCTGCCCCCACTGTGTGACGCCGTCCGCCATGTTGTCACAGAACACTCTGACCGGATCGCAGCGTCTGAGCCTCCCAAACTGTAAGCGAAATAAAACCCCATTTCTTTATCATGCATCCCGCCTCAGGTCTTTTTGTGATAGTAACACAAAACAAACCAAGCTGGGGCTGGAGAGATGGTTCGGTGGTTATGAGCAGGGGTATTGTTCTTGTGGAGAACACAAGTTCAGTTTCCAGCATCCACATAGGGTCGATCACGGCACGTGTGACTCTAGCCAGTTCCTAGGGATCTATACGCTCTTCTGGACTCTGCAGACACCTGCCCCCACACATGCACACCGCCACACACTCACATATATTTGTGCACACAATTAAAAATGAAAATAAATCTTTTGTTTGTTTGTTTGTTTGGAGACAGGGTTTCTCTGTGTAGTTTTGGTGCCTGTCCTGGATCTCACTCTGTAGACCAGGCTGGTCTTGACCTCACAGAGATCTGCCTGGCTCTGCCTCCCGAGTGCTGGGATTAAAGGCGTGTGCTACTGGCGCCGCCCGGGGAAAATAAATCTTAAAAAAGGAAAAAACAGACTAAGGTATATCCTTTTTATTTTTTCATTACATTTATTTATATATACATATATATTATAAAGTGTGGGTAGGTTGTGTGTGTGTGTGTGTGTGTGTGTGTGTGTGTGTGTGTGTGTGTGCATCTCAGTGCACATGTGCAAGTCAGAAGGGAACTTTCAGGAGTTGGTTCTCTCCTTCCACCATATGGGTCCCAGGGATTGAAGCCAGGTCTAGTGTATCTCCCTGGACTGATGAAGATATATTCTAAGAAAAGACAACCCTGAGCCGGACAGTAGAAAAAGATGTTCAGTTAGCATCTACAAACTCTATATCATAACCATTATGGCCTGGACCTTACCAACTCCACAGGGTGCTGTCCAGAAGACTGGGGTGGGGCCTGCCCTCAGCCTCCACTCAGGATGAATGAGAACAGTGAGGCAGACATGGGGGAGGTGTGAAGCCGCTGACCACCCCGGGTCTTAGGCTAGTTACGGTCTCACTCTCCCTTGGCTTCTCTATTCCAGGGCAACACCAATTCTAAGACCTTCGTTAATGTGCAAAGGAGACTCCAAAAGTATCAGCTGGGAGTCAAGACCCTGGGTTCGAGATCTGGGGGGGTGAAGTTAGGAGCAATAATGGTCTGAGCATCTCTGACTTGGGGGCGTGGACTCAGCCTCCAGAGGGATCAGAGCTGGGAGCCCCAGACCATTTAGAGCTGACTGGACTGAACCAGGGCTTCAGGGCTCTTCCGCTCAGGAAAACCCTATTCTGTCCTGAGCCGGTGGAAGAAAGAAAACAGGAAACACATGTTCTTAAAAGGAGGCTGAGCACCCAGACTCAGAATGCCCTCCAGGGAGAGTCTGTGCCTTGTTCAGGGCCTTCTCACCCTACCTGGGGATCTACCCTGACCAGCCCCTGAGGGAGAGACACATTTGTCAAACTTACCCAAGAACAAAAACACTGGTAGGCAGGATATCTGTGTTCTTACCAACTCCTGTGCAACCTTGAGCAAGGAGCGCAGCCTCTCTGGGCTTGTGTCTCTTCTCTCTGAAAAAAAAAAATGGAGGCGACTGTTGTCTTCTCTGCTTCACCTGTCTCGCTGGCTTTGGAATGATAAAGTACCACACACGTAGAAACAAGTGGGAACGCCAAAGAGAGCCTTTCTTCCTGAGCTCCCCACCCCTTCCTGCAAGTTCTAAGTTCTAGGACGCCTCCTCTGATTGCCCCAGAGAAAAGGAGTGACTCACCCATGACAGCCCCCCTGGCATCCATCCTTTGCGTCTCCTCTCTCAGAGGCCTGATAGTCTCCTCATGGGGTGTCTGGTCATCTTGTTATAAACTCATGAGCACCCGACGTCCGGCAGCCTGGTTATTCTTCGAATTCTTCTTTTTGTCTGCAGGTGCATCAGAAGCCCTGGCTGGAGGTACAGGATCCGGGTGAGAGCGGGTCGTGACATGCCTGAACCCCACCCACGCCTCTTCCTTTGATCCAGCCCTGACTGATGGCGACTTTGGATTTGACCAGCACAGTTACTAGGCACAGATAACCAGGCCCAGGGGAGAGCAGCCTGAAGGGGTGCTATGATGTGTCTCTGAGCTGTCTGTGGCCCAGGCAAGGGCGCTCAGGAAGCCTTTCTGGACTCGCCTTCAGCTCCGATTTGTCCTGCCTATGCTACATCTAGGTAGATCCCAGGGTCTCTTAGGAGAAAGAAGGTTGGGACGTACTCAGGATGATTAAAGTTTCGAGACTCTGGTGTGTATACCAGCTCCTTGAGAGTGTCGACCTATGCCATTCATTTTCCCTCAGGAGCATCCATGGGTTCTCCTCTGTGCCACTGTGGGAAGTCCTCTTACAGTCCGGCCTAGGACCAATAAATAACTAGCAAGGAGCTTAAAGAAGAGCTAAGAGTGCCCGGGCAGTGGTGGCACACGCCTTTAATCCCAGCACTCAGGAGACAGAGGCAGGCAGATCTCTCTGAGTGTGAGGCCAGCCTGGTCTACAGAGGGAGTTCCAGGACAGCCAGGGCTACACAGAGAAACCCCGTCTCGAAACAAACAAACAAAAAGAGCTAAGAGGCCTGCTGGGGAGGAAGTGTGCCGGGCCCTGGGCTCAGCTCTGTGTGCAGAATGGAGAGGCCAAAAGCATGGAGGTGGAGCTGTGAGCGAAGTCTTCACTGAGGGAACATAACCTCATCCAGGCCAAGTGAGGTGAGTTGAGCATGTATCTCCTACCTCCCCTCTCCAGTTGGCCTACTGGATGCAGAAGACTCTGAGGCCATAAGTTCAGGAGCCTGGGCCCCCGAGTCGACACATGGATGGCCAGCCTCCTCCCCGCCAGGAGCCCCACCCACATCAGACAGTTTAGACAGTTGAGTGAGAATTAGCCTCTGTGGTGTTCAGCCAGGGAAATTTACGGATCTGTTTGTTTTATCAGCAAACATTACCATGAGGCCATTACTTTATGGGGGCAGGACTGCAAGAAGAAAATGGCCCAACGCTTCTAGTATCTTCTGGCCTACCTCCAACATAGGGTTTGGACTGTGGTCGGGTTCCCTCGACCAGCCTTGATGCCATAAGTGTGCTGTGTCAGAAACAGAGATGAATGCATGTGTGTCCTTCCAGGACGTCAGAATTTGTTGAATAATAAGAAATCCACAAGGTACAGCTGTTTCACTGGCAGCCCTCTAGCAAGTAGTCTCTCTTTCCTTGATAGCTCTGGCCAAGGCAAACACCGGCTCTTTTACTACAATCTTAACTGCTAATATTAACTCTCAGATCATACATCACGCACACACACAGAGTGAAGAGGAAAAAAAGGGGGGGGGGCATAGAAGAGTTCAAACGATTTCAAAAGGGACCAGAGAGGCATGGAAACAGCAAAAAGAGTCTCCATAGGCCTGGCAGTGGTGGCGCACGCCTTTCATACCAGCATTGGGGAGTTAGAGGTAGGCGGATCTCTGTGAGTTCGAGGCCAGCCTGGTCTACAGAGTGAGTTCCAGGACAGCCACAGCTGCAGAGGAACCCTGTCATGAAGAAATAACAACAACAAAACCAACCAACCAACCACCAAAAAAGAGTCTCCATAGGGGTAAGGATATGAACCAAGGTGGGAGGTCTGCTAGAGTCATGACTGGAATTTGAGCAGAGTTCCGGGAAAGGAGTCTAAATGCTGAGGCACTGCAGGACCATGGAGACCAGTGGGGCAAAGGGCAGGACCAGGTCAAGATAGATGGACAGACGGAAGACCCTGATAGACAAACAGGAAGACAGGCAGATGACAATTTAAGTAGGCTGCATCACCAGTGGGGACCACCCCAAACGGAAGCCCAGGGAACAGTTGGGGGTTCTGTCTTTCGGTCCTTTGACACACCTTCTGCACAAGCCGGGTGACCAGGCGACCAGCTGACGGGGGGAGAGGGGGCATTGCTATTGTTGTGTTAAGGGTCCTCCTCTTTTGGGGGTCCTTCAAGGGAGCTGCACCTTTTCCAATCTGGTTTTCTTGACATGATTTTAATATGCCATTTGCTCCTGCGGTTTCAATTTATTAGAGGGTGGCACCCAAGAACAAGTCATTCATCAGTCTCAATCATGTGATTGGCTCCAACAGATGGTGCCGCTCACGTGACTACCAAGGTACGGCATCATCCTCCATCCTCAAAACGGAGTCAAAAGCTGCACACGAAGTGGAGTTTCTTGGGCCAATGCCCAGTCTGAAAAGCACTGTTTTAGACAAGAGAGAGTAAGTTAGGGTGGGACACTGCCTGACCGTGTGTCATGGCGGGCCCCAGGAGGGGGAAGCTCTAGAAAGGAACACTGAGTGCATTTGTCCTTGTCTTACATGTCTTCCTGTTCCCATCCCAGTTCCAGCCCTCAACCCGGCCTGGCCATGCTGACTGTCTAGATTCCAGCTGTTAGCAGCATTGTCGTAGGGCCTCTCTGCTTTGGGGCTCCCTGGGATCCCCGTCCCTCTTCTTCCCTTTCCAGGGTCTTCCCCTTCCTCTCTCAGAGGCCAGTGAACTCTGTGGCAGTCCAATCTCTATGGTAGCCCTGCCTCTATGCTAGGCTTACAACGATGCCATCCCTCCATGCTAAAGGCGTTCCGTGTCTTGTCCATTGAACAAGGAGCAAGCTTGTGCTACAAGAGATGGGACCCCCAACCTGCCTCTGCACCTGCGTGTCATGATTCCCATTTTCCAGATAAGAAGACCCAGGTGTGGAGAGTTTACGTCACCTACTCAGGAACACATTCTAGGACCAGGCCTAGAATCCAAGAGTGAAGCTTGTACTCTGTATCACTACGTCTCATTGCCTGGAAACCACCAGATGTTCCATAGTAAAACCAATGTGGCAGATTGCTTCCCGTTGACCAAACAAAGCCTCCTAGAGGGGCCTCTGCAGTATTCTGAGGAGGCTTCCTGGAAAACGTAGCATCTGGGGATTGTCATATAATCTCACTGGCCTGGCTTACCGTTCAAGGTTCCCAGGAGTGTGTGTGGTATATGGGTATGTGTTCTTATATGTATGCATGTGTCCTACATAGGCCCAGCAAGGAAAGTACAGGGAGAGATTTGGAGTGCTTGTTAGCCAAGAGAAATGAGATATAAGCCACAAATATATGATATACATATCTGCATATATAAAAGACTTTTCTAGTAGCTACATTCAAAATAGAAGAAATATGAAAAAATAGATAAAAGAAAAATGATAAATTAACTCTAGTATCTTCTATTTGAGCCATTTTATAAGAAATGCTATCATTTTAACATGTAACCAAAGTAAAAAAAGAAAGAAAGAAAAGAAAGAAGAACATGTGATTTTTTTTTTTTTTGTCGCTGTACTGAACCAGCAAAGGCCACTGTACATTCTACATGAACAACACTGCTCAAGAAGACCAGCCACATCTCAAGAGCCACACGAGTGGCTTGTTGCCACTGTATTGCAAAGCACAGCTCCGGTCTGGGCAGCTGAGGTCAGCCTGACCCTGAGAATACGCTCCGGAAGTCTCAACATGGTGCCTCCCAATGCTCTGGAAAGCCCACACGGTCAGGCCTTGCTTAGCAAAGCACGCTTTAACTCCGTAAGTAGCAGGCAGGGAAATCCATGCTCCATAAACACAAACTGCTATGTGTTAAGATCCAGGGAAAGCGGCAGACAGTTTTAATCTGCTGCATGCCCAGCATGTGTTTGTACTTTTCTATTTACAGTAGGCCCTATGAGGAGGAGGCCTGTAAACAGCTCAGGGCGCGCCAAGTGGCCCGGCACTCCACACAGCTGTGCAGCCGAGGTCCCCAGACCCTCAGGTTACAAGCAAGCCCAGATTAAACCAGAAAGTTTTCATGACCAAGGAAATGTGAGGGGGAGGTGGGAACTGGAGCAAAGAGCCAGGCCAGGAAATTGTTGCCAGCTGCGGTATGCACACACCCAAGATGGTAGACGCCTTGAGTCTGCCCTACATCATCTGGGCTCCGAGAGTCTACACCTAGGAGAGGTACTCCAAAAACTCTAGCTTAGCCAGCTGACTGAGAATGGTCCACAGGAGGCTGGGTCATCGTCTTGATCAGGCACATAGGGACCCTGGCTCTGCAGGCCACCTAACTTTGAAAGCTTTGTACCGCCACCTTGAAATACTTCATTTTTGAGCTGTAGGCAAACGTTTTCATTTTGTACTGGGCCCTGCAAACTGTGGATCTGGTCAGGGGTAGAGGCTGATGCGGGCAACAATAAGCTCTTCCGGCCCAGGATTCCTGATGGGGAGGGGTTGGGTATGCTGAGGTTGCCCTCAAGTAACTCAGGAGAGCCAAGCCCTGGAGAACAGCACCGGGATGCTGTATATTTTCCAAAGTTCAGATCACAATGGTCTCTTTTCATTTAAAGAAAAATACCACAACCATTTCCTACCAAAGTTTAAGTCTTACACACACATGCACACAAACCCCACATATTTTTAACCACCAAAGAATGTGCTTTTTAAAGCTGTTTCCAGCCCTTCCTGAGGCTGAGAACCTTCTCTCTGCTTAAAGGGAGAGCCCTAGGTTCTAGAGAGGAGTCCGGTCGGCTTCAAAGCCACAGCCTACAAAGCTGGACAGGGAGAAATAATGAGCTGGTGTTGGTGGGACACCCCTAGATTTACCAAAGACTTACCGATCAGGGCAGGCATTTTATCCTCCTGGATGAAATCCACAATACCACCACTGTATCCTGCTCCTTCACCTATTAGAAATACCACCTCAGTCATTCTTCCGCCCACCTTAATTCTCCTCCTCTCTTTGGATGGGCTATCCTCACTGGCACACAAATGTGTCCCCAAACCTCCCATCCTAAAACAAAAATTTCCAGCAGGAAAAATATACCCGGCCGCTCCCTGCTTATTTCCCTGGAGAGCCAGCTTTCTGGAGAGAGTTATCTAAACTTGCTCTTTCCAGTTCCCTTTGCCTGGGTCCTTCTCTCTAGGTTGTGTGGGGTGTGTGGGGGTGTGCACCCGTGGGAGCATATAGAAGTCGGAGGTCAATCTCCTCCATATGTGTTTTTCCTCAGGACCCAACCGCCGCGTTTTTGAAACAGGGTCTCTTACGGGGACACCTGTGAGGGAGTGCTGCCAGAGTTCAGCTGAGAGGGGAGAAGCCACCCTGAATGTAGGTGGTACCTGTTCCAGGAGAACCTAGACTCAATCTAAAGGGAAAAAAAAAAAAAGCAGAAAGCAAGGTAAGCCTTAGTATTCAGGAGGGGGTGTGGCCACTGCCCCCCACCGCTGCCTCTCTGCCTTCCCCACCACGGTGGAGTCTCTTTGAACTGAGACCTAAAGCCCTTCCGCCCACAAGATGCTTCTCTCGGGCATTTTGTCTCAGTAACGACGGCTGATGCAATGCTTCTACCATTCCTGGATGATCTAAGGACCACGCGCTGTTTTAACTCTACTTGAGAACATCCACTAACACATGCTGTGCGTTTCAAATGTGTCAAATATCTGTTTCAGACCCTACAAGGAATCATCTTTGATATATATATATTCTTTGGACTAATACAAAGTCCAAAGGCCTTTCCTTTTTTTTTTATTTATTTATCTAGGGAGTGTGTGTGCACATGTGTGCACATTTATGGTACTGGGCATTAAACCCAGTACCTCACACATGGGAGGTAAACACTCTCTCTACCCCGAACTCCAGGCATCTTTTCTTTTTCTTGCCTGTGTTTCTTTTATTTTGGATATTATAGTTACATCATTTCTCCCTTCTCTTTCCTCCTCCTCTAACCCTTCCACAGACTCATCTTTGCTCTCTTTCAAATTCATGGCCATTCCCCTTTGTTAGTACATGCATACATGTGATACATCCGTCCTTGATTGACTGATTATTTATTTGTTTGTTTATTTATTTATTTATTTTGGTTTTTCGAGATAGGCTTTCTCTGTGTAGTTTTGGTGCCGGTGCTGGATCTCACTCTGTAGACCAGGCTGGCCTTGAACTCACAGAGACCCGCCTGGCTCTGCCTCCCGCGTGCTGGGATTAAGGGTGTGCGCCACTGCCGTCCAGTTATTTATTTAATTTTAGATAATATCTTGGTAAGTTGCCTAGCTAGTCTGAAACTCAAGATCCTCCCACCTTGCCATCCCAAGTTCTGGGACTGCAGGTGCCTGCCCCGCACCCACTTCACGGCTGCCTTTTCTATTATACTTCCCGCCTGCCTGCCTCTCCAAGATCGCATCTGAGTGCATTTCCCCTCTCCTGCAGACAGCTCTCTGTTGCAAGTCATCAGAGGATGAGATCGCCCCGGGCTTGTGTTTCTCAAAGCACCTCTCTTTTTCCTCCGTCTTTGCTTAGCTTCCACATAGTCGTAGCTGGAAGTCAATCACAGGCTTCGGGCCTTCATTCTGTGGACCTCTGGATTTAGCAGTCTCGCTGGAGAATTGGTCATCTATCAGTTGTGTCTTTCTTCTGCCTTTTAGGATGTTACCTTTGTGTTTGTTTTTCAGCCTGCACTCATTCTTCCCATAAAGGATAAGATGAAATATGGGAGGAAAGGAAGCGGCATGCTTCTGTGACCCCAGACCAGACCAAGGTGTCTTCTTCATGATGCTCAGAGGAAGCTCTGGAGATGGCACCATGTATCTGGCAGCCACCACAGCCACAAGAACCTGGACTCTTTCCCAAGGATGCTGTTGAATCTGATCACCGAACTACAGGATCCTAGCCCTGGGCTAAGGTAGAGGAAGACCGGAAGAAAGGAGTGGAGGCAGTCCTACCTGAGCTGTTGGCATCCAGAAATACTGAGAGCTACCTTGTGACTCATGGCCCTTGGCCAACGGCATGTGAGAGCACATGACAGATGCCATGTTCCAGCAGACACAGTAAGAGCCAGTGTCTCGATGAAACCTAACGTTCACAGCCAGATGAGCGGAGTCACAAGATCAGTACCACGAGAGCAGCGACCTTTGTTGTGTTCACTGCTGTGTCGCTGGCTCATAGACGAGCATCTGTCTGTCCTGTAGCAAACACTCAATACACATTTATCAAATTAATTGAATAGGATGAACCTTGGCTTCTGCCTCAGTGGGAGTCTCCCCCCCACCAAGGAAGTGATATATTTGCCCAGCTGGACATGCATCTCCATTCCCAAATAAAGACAACACCCTCTAGCTGCATGGTCAGCCTTCCTGGTGCCTCCTTCTCTACTGGCTCCTTACACAGGCTAAGAGACAAATCTATGGCCCCCCCCACTTCGCTTCATTCTTGGCCTGCATTTGAGAATCCAGCAGCAACACAGGCAGTCAGTGGTCCTCATGGTAACTGCTGCAAAACACGTTCTTTTTTTTTTTCTTTTTGTAAAAACAGGGAATACGGCTCAGTCGGTAATGTGCTTCCCACGCAAGCGTGAGGATCTGAGGCTGAGCCCCAGCACCCGTGAAAAAGCCAGGCGCAGTAGCCCATACCCATAAGCCAAGCCCTGAGGAAGTGGAGCTAAGCCAGGCCAGGCAGTCTAACTGAAGGTTAAATTCCAGGCTCAGTGAGAGACCCTGTCTAAAAAATGGAGTGGATGGAGGAGGAGGGGCTTGTGTTGTGGGTATTAGACAATGGGAGGAGAGACACTGGATATAGGTATGAAATTGTCAAACAATAAACAATACCATTAAAAAAATAAGGCGAGGAAGACACCGTATGTCAACCTCTGGTCCACATGGGCGCATACACACACGCACAAAGGGCAAGACATTGACGGAATACTCACTTGAGAAATCATACCTTCCTTGTCAGAACCTGGGGCTGCCAATCTAACTGCTCCTACGTCAGCGGTAGCAGAAAAAAAGCTTTGGGTGCTGCAGCCTTAGTTAGTAGAACGGACGCTGGTTGGGATATACACACACACACACACACACACACACACACACACACACACACACACACACTGTATTTGTCTCCAGACAAGCCTGTATGCAGTGTAGTGAGAGCTATGAAGAGATGCCTGCCAACTCTGTATTTAAAAGTCTAACCTTGGGACGCTGCCAACGGTGCACCTGAAACTTCCTGGGCCGAAGACCCCAGGAAGAAAGGATCGTGCTGGCACAGGACCATGTGGGACTCAGAGGCTTTAGAATAAGAGATGGGTCTTGTAAGCACAGCCTGAGAAGCCTGGAAGCCTGGATACCTCTCCACCCCCAAACATGGCTGAGGAGACACAGGCAAAACAGTGGGCTAGCTTATCTCAAGTGAAGACCTCAGGCTCACAATTACCATAACTATGGCTAGGGCAGAACCAGGCCTGTGCCTGTCTGGAGCAGTATGTGTGTGTCATAGGACCAATATACTGTGTGTTGTTCCCTCTCTAGACAAAGATAAACACGCACAGAAAACTGACCTGCGGGTCAGGAGAGAAAAGACTTAGGATTCTGAACTCTGTTTTGCAAATGGCCGGAAAGGTATTGGCTAGAACGGAAAACTGTCTCCATGAAGATTAGGATGCCTCTCTCTGGGTTTGTCCAGGGAAAGCCCCGGGGGCTCTCAGACCGTGGCAGCCCCTCCTGGTGGAGCTGGGCTTCTCTCCTCTCTGTCCTGCTTCCAGGGAAAATCAGGGTCCCACTCCTCGGGACACCCAGCCACAGTCATTCTCTTTGCAGCCAGTTGAACAGATGACACACAGCAGCCAATTCTCTCTCAAGGCCGTAGCAAGTCATTGATCCGCAAGAGCTCCAGCCGAAGCCAGTCCCTAGCCATATCCCATCCACCCCAGCAGGGCGACAGGGAGAAGTGGAGTCAGGCTTCAGCGTTTTATGAAATTGTTCTGACTTTCTTGTTGGTTTCTGCAAGAGGAAATACTCAGCCCTGATCCCAGGGGAAGCAGGAAGGAGCAAACTGCAGCCTGTTTCTGGGGTGCTCTGAGTCCCCCCAGGAGGAAGGGAGCACACAGTTTGAAGGGCCAGGCCCCCACTTCCTGGAATGGAGCAGACAAGCTGGCGAGCTGCTTTTTTTTGCAGACTGTGACCACTTCTCAATGACATTATTTCATTTGTCATACTCATTGGCAGCCTTCTTAGGTGACGTGGAAAGAGCATGGTCTTAGTTTAGCTTGCTGTAACAAACAAGCCAATCGTACCTCGGCGGGTGAGATGATGATAGCCCACCGTGTAAAAGCTCTTGCCACGAAAGCCTAGCAATTTCAGTTTGGTCACTGGAACCTGTATAAAGGTGGAACCAACTCCTCAAAGTTGACCTCTGACCCCCTCAAGCACCCCGTGGCACGCATGCACAGCTGCACATGTGCACACGCACAAACTCACACGATTAACAATGAAGTTTCGGGCCTGGAGAGATGATGGTTCAGTGGGTGAGAACAACTGCTGTCCTTCCAGAGGACCTGAGTTCAGTTCCCATCACCTACCTCAGGCCCTTCACAACTACCTGCAACTCAAGCTCCAGAGCATTTGATGCCTCTGGCCTCCTCTGGCACCTGCACACACGTGCAACACACACACACACACACACACACACACACACGTACACACACGCACATGCACACAGACACACACACACACGTATATAAAACTTAGAATAATAAAAATGAACTTTTTTAAAGTTTTCAACTTATCATATCTGGGAGGCTTAAGCAACATTTATTTCTACAGCTGGGAGCCAGAAGTCTGAGATCAGGGTGCTTGGCAGGGCTCTGGTGAGGGACCTCTTCCTGGTTGCATATTATTTACTTCCTGTTGTGTGCTTTTACAGTGGACACTCTGTTGTATCTCTTTACAAGGGTATGAAAGCTATTTGTATGGGTTCCGATTTCATAACCTAATCACACACACACACATCCAGTCACCTTCTAGTACCCTCCATTGGCTGTTCTTAATGCTTAACTTTTGTGTGGACCCCAACTTTCAGCCTATGTTATAAAAGAGGAAACCAAGACTCCGTAATGTTAGGTTAACTTACTGGAGAATGATACGGAGAGACTCCTAAAGTCAGCCCTCTGACTTCAAATCTCCAGCCCTCCCCATCCCTTCCGAGTTCTCCCAGGCTTTGCCCTTCCTGCACCTCTGTGCCAGGTTGTCTCTGCAATCCACACCACAGAAAATACCTAGCCCCGAGGAAAGGAACTCAGTCCCTGCCGATCTCTGTCGATGGCTGGTTGTGTGGTCTCAGACACATCCTTTGCTCTCTCGTTGAATCTCAGTTTCTTCATTTGATAGTGATAAATCGGTCCTGTCTTCCTATCTCTATCAGTTGATGGAGGGATCAAGTAAAGTGTATTTTAAAAAGGGAGGCAGAGGCAGATACAGAAAGATCATCGTGGGTTCAAGACCAGCCTGGCAGACAGCAAGGCTCAGTCAAGACTACACAGTGTGATCCCAGCTCAAAAGATAGATAGATAGATAGATGATAGATGATAGATGATAGATAGATAGATAGATAGATAGATAGATAGATAGATAGATAATAGACAGACAGACAGACAGACAGATGTCTTTGCGAAACAGTTCCTTCTTCCCACAGCACAGGAAGCCAGGCAAGGGAATGGCAGGCAGCCCCTCAGCTCTTCGTCCTGCAACTTCTGGCCATGGCTGGAAGCCACCAGGCCTGTCCATGGTGACAAGAAACACAGCTGCTTCTCGTTTGCCCCCCCCCCCCGCCCCGCCCCGGTCTAAGCCAAGACCGACTCTTCCGCCAGCCAGCCCACAGGGGTCTCAGGCGGGCTCTCGGGGCTACGGCTTCTAAGTGGATCTTGCCTCTCTTTCTCTAAGAGTGGAAAAGGCAAAGGAGAGGAGTGGATGCTCGGAAGCCCTGCGGGAAGAGAGGCATCACTGCTGGACACAGGCCGTTGTGCTCATAACTACTCCCTCCCCTGCCCGCAAGAAGGTTATCCACCCCTGCTCCAGACCCTGGGAACTTGGGATGACTCCTGGAGGAGGCACTCCCTTTCCTCACCGACCTGGCAGAGTGTTGTGTAACTGGCCTTGGCCAATGCCATGTTAGAACTCATGCACATGTCGAAAGAACCAATATTGTTCTGGTCTCCACCAGCCTTCTGCTGTCTTCCCCTCCACAAAGGACCCAGACAAAGGCTGACTTTCATCCTGGCTCCCAGAACGAAGACAGGGCGAGCCCAATTATGTACCATGAGTGAGAAACAAAATGCTGTATTTAAGACTCAGGCACATTTGTTACTGCAGCCTTAGCTAGCACATGCTGACTGGTGCTCTGTCTAGTTCCTCCTGTCTCAGAGTCGAGTCTCAATCACATGCTTGTAGCCCAAGATCTGAAATTCCTGCTCTGCTTCTATTTCCTGTGTGGAGGCTTCGTCTCTCCCATGGTCGCTTCTGGGCATCAGATGTCCAGTATATAAACTCTGCCCTGGGCTCCTCAGTAATCGGGCTCTCCTCTTCCATCGCAACCGTCCACCCTTTAGATTAAACTTCCAAGCACACTTGCGAGCACTTTCCCTCGCTTTCATGAATGGTCTACATGCCACTCACTCCCACAGATAGCCCAGGGCAGCTGGAGGAAGCCAAATTCAGACACTCCCTCTGCCCTCCCTGACAGAACCTTCACCTTCGTTCTGATGGGGTCCCACAGGTGCATGCAGGGCTGACCTTGAGGGGAATTCTTTCTTCCAACTCCCATAAGGTAAAGCAAGTCCTGTCAGCCAAACCAGTGCCTCTTGTCCCAACAGGGTCTGGGCCTTGGGGGAAAGAAACCAGCCCCTCTCAAGACAGACTTCCCTGCAGTCCTGGTCTTTGAAGGAGTCTCTAACTGCCTTCTTTGCCATTTTGTGTGAGTCGCCCCCACCTGAGGCATGATAAACTCTGCTCTCTCTCCTGCCACGCCTTGCCCCATTTCTCTGTCCACAGGGTGTGGATTTCCACACCTTTATCTCACAAATGAGCTGTGAGCATCAGCTTGGAGCCCAAGACACTGCCTCCCCTCTCCTTCCCACAGCGGGAAGTATGAAGGCTCATCCTCTGGGCTGCAAGAAAGCACGATTAAAAGATAGTATCAAAAAGAAATTCATTCTGGCCGGGTGATGGTGGCACACACCTTAAATCCCAGCACTCAGGAGGCAGAGCCAGGCGGATCTCTGTAAGTTCGAGGCCAGCCTGGTCTACAGAGTGAGATCCAGGACAGGTACCAAAACTACACAGAGAAACCCTGTCTTGGAAAAAAAGAGAAAGAGAGAGAGAGAACAAACGAAAGAAAAAGAAATTCTGATGGTAAATTCTATGTGTTTTCAATCGAAAGCCTTTAACTTTTAATTTCTTTTCTAATTTAATTTTTATTCATAATCATAAACTTAACTCTGCAATCAGCTGGACTTGGAGGAGAATGAGGAAAATATGGAATCCAACGAACTTCAGTGAGAGCAGAGATTATAGGGTACTGTGAGCAGATGGGGTGGGGGTGGTCTCCTGAGCGACAGAAGGAATGGTCTGATGGGTAAGATGTCTGCAAGTCAAAAGTCCACAAAATGTCCACAGTCGGCAATGGTGATCTTGCTGGCCTTGCCATTCCTGGACCAAAACTCTCCATGGCTTCTATGATCCTCACTCAGGTCCTCTTTCACCTTTCCCAAGACCACATATTTGCCATCCAGCCGCTCAGTCTCAGTGCAGATGAGAAACTGGGAACCGCTTGCGTTTGGTCCAGCATTTGCCACGGACAAGATACCAGGGCCCGTATGCTTCAGGATGAAGTTCTCATCCTCCAATTTCTCCCGGTAGATCGACCTGCCCGCCGCCAGTGCCATTATGGTGTGTGACGTCACCACCCTGGCACATGAATCCTGGAATAATTCTGTGAAAGGAGGAAGCTTATATCCAAATCCTTTCTCTCCGGTGCTCAGTGTGGAAGTTTTCTACTGTCTTTGGAACTTTGTCTGCAAATGTCTTGAAGGAGATGCGGCCCACGGGCTTGCCGCTGGCCGTGATGTCAAAGAACATGGTGGGGTTGACCATGGCTGTAGCAAGTGGTGACAGGGGATGGCGTCACCTGCAAAGCTACTTTAAAATTTTTTAATGAAAAATTATTTTCTGAAAAAACAAAAAAATGAGGTCAAAGCCAGGGATGGTGGCACACATCTGTGATTCTAGAACTTGAGAGGCTGAGACAGGAGGATTGCAAGTTCCAGGACACCCTGGGCTACAGAGTGAGACCTTTCCAGAAAGAGAGATTGAGAGAGCAAGGGATGGAGGGAAAAAAAGAGGGAGAGAGGAGGAGGGAGAGGAGGAAGAGGAGGAGGAAGAAGACATAATCATGTAAATAGATTTTTTTTTCCAATTCATTCCCCCATTACATCGCTGGTACAGAAGAGACATAAAGTGAGGTGAGGGCTCCGGTCAGAGTGTTACCAACAAGCCATGTCCTCCTAAACCGAAATACTTAAGCTAGACAATTACCAAGCGGTAGCAGAGTCAACTTTCTACCCAGCAAGCAAGAGGGGAGCAGTGAGTGTTGGGGAGCAGTGAGTGTTGGGGAGCAGTGAGTGGAGGGGAGCAGTGAGCTGGTGGGGAGCATCTATGCGGCTCCGTGTTCTCCCAGAAGTCCTTGGGCAGACAGCCTCGGCAGCCTTCCGCAGGCTTCCCAGCCTTCCATCTCGTGTCTTTGTTTCCCACTGATAACACAGATCCTCTGCGGACAGAAACACTTGGTCGTGTTTGTTTTTCCCTCTTCCTCCACCCCTAGCTTTCCAATTCTGTTCCAGATCACCAAGAAGAGAAGGCAGGAGCTCCAGCAAACGCATAAGCCTTGAAGTGAGTTTACCAGTGAATCACTGCAGTCCTTTTGGTGGTTTTGGGGGTGTGTGGGTGTATAAATTTTTTATATCAGTATGAGGATGGCCCAGTGAGCATGCAGAGGTTAGAGATTTGAAGTCACATACCAAGGGTTTACTCAGAATGTGTGTTTGCCCTCTGGGCTATCTCACTGGCTCTATTTAAGACAGGCTCTCGGGCTGGAGAGGTGGCTCAGAGGTTAAGAGCACTGCTTGCTCTTCCAAAGGTCCTGAGTTCAATTCCCAGCAACCACATGGTGGCTCACAACCATCTGTAATGAGATCTGGTGCCCTCTTCTGGCCTGCAAGTATACATGGGGGAAGAACACTGTATACATAATAAATAAATCTTTAAAAAAAAAAAAAAAGACAGGCTCTCATGTATCCCAGGCTGGCGTCGAACTCGCTATGTGGCCCTTGAATTTCCGATCCTCTGATCTCTACTTCTGGGTGGTGGGATTACAGATGCATCCCACCATAGCCAGTTTTATGGAGTCCTGGGGATCGAACTCGAGTCTGCTCCTGCTAGGCAAGCACTCCACCAGAATCACTATTGTTTTCTTCCGAGACAGGGTTTCGCTACCCAGCCTTGGCTGACCTAGGATTCAAGGCTGGCCTTGAACTGACAGAGATGGAGCTACCTCTGCCTTCCAAGTGCTGGGATTAAAGGCGTGCTCCACCAGCTCCCAGCTAAATCACTGTTTTAGTCCTGCATTGGCACTTTGCACTTCATAAGCATTTGGAACGACAAAGAACCTTACCTGTGAATTAACTCCTGAGAGTCTGGAAGTGATGAAGGCAGGACCTTCTACACATAGAGAATGTGAAGGAATGGCCTATTCTAGATGTTATTAGTAGCCATGACAGCCACCCGATCACTGTGTGATGTTTCAGAGTTCACAGGGGCGTCTCATAGGTACACGTTATCTTGGGTGACTTGTAAGTAACCTGCTCAAGTAGGCTGCTGTCGTTGCCCCATTTTACACGTGATGGAAACAGGCTAAGGGAATGCACGTGGCTGCCCAAAGGCACGTGATGAGAATTTGGACTTAAACTTAAATAGAGGGTTTTTGTTTTTGTTTTTCTTTTTCTTTTTAACTTCAAATGTAGCACTGGCCATCAAGCTTTGGCCCTTGATTCATTTAATTTCAAAATTAAAACATGAATTTTGATGATTCCCAACATAGTGCGTCCTTTTAGGATAGAATGCAAGTTGCCTTATAGTTGAAATTTTTCCAGAAGTCACACTTAAAAAGTAAAAGAAAAAAAATAATAAAAAAGTAAAAAAAAAAAAGGGTGAAATCAATTTTAACAACAATTTTATTTAACTCAAGCTTAAATTTCTACATGAAGTAATAAGAGATTTTATATTGTTCTTATCTTGTGTCCCCCTATCTTTAAAAGACTCTGTAGTCGGGTGTAGTGTACTCTCCAGTAAGCCCAGAATTTGGGAGGCTGAAATAGGGGGATCCTGAGCTTGAGGCAAGCAAGCCTGGGCTGCACATCCAGACCTAGTTGGAAAGAAAGAGAGAAAGAGAGAAAGAGAGGGAGGAGAAGGGAGGGCGGCCGGAGAAGGAGAGCAGAGAAAGCAGTGTGTAGTTGAGAGTTCCCAGCAGTGGTCACTTAGATGTGGCTGAAACCACTGACTAGGGTTAAGAAAGGGACCACAGATTTTATACACTCTGTTTTTGTTTTTGTTTTTTTCAGAGAGCTTAAAAAAAAAGGAGGTTAGGAGCAGAAAGGGACTCGAGATGTTTCTCAGTGACCGCACGCACGCAGAAAGTCCAGGCAGCAGATAGGGCACCACCACATAACAGGACACCTCTGAGCCAGCGAGAGGAGTCACTGATTCAAATAACTGTTTGAGGGCCCATTCTCCCCCTGTGGGCTCTCTCCAGTCATTTTCCAATTTAGACCAGGCCACTAGGACCACCGTGCCAATCAAGTGGAAACCAAGAGCTATCTTTGAAAGCTGAGTTGGCCTTAACGGAGTGGCTCCTGGCCCCGGCTGCTAGTCTACCAGTGTGACCTCTCTCGGCTCTAAGACCCCAGGAGAGACCTCGGCCCCCTGATCCCATCCCCCACCTCACCGCCCCCTCCGCCGCCCCCCGAGTTTGTTCCATTCAATGAACAGGAAAAAGAGAGGACTCCTCTACCTCGCAATAAAAATAAGTGGAGAAAGCTCCAAATAATAATATCAATAATAATCACGGCCACATGTGCATTGACCCTTTGGCACAACTCTACTCAGACTGTCCGCATTTCAGGTTATCAAAAGGCACGCGTGACTGGTGATGGGTGTATGGAGAGCTCAGTTCTGACGCTGAACATGAAATTTAAACTTGAACTTTGAAATTTCCGATCAAATTATTTTAAGAGTCTTTTTTGTACTGGGAGTTAAACCCAAGGCTTTGTAGGTGCCAAGCAAGTGCTGTGCCACTGAACTACCTTCCCCGGCCCACTTCATCTTCTAATAGGGGCTCACTAAGTTGCTCAGGCTGGCCTTCAACTCACTCTGTATCCCAGGCAGATCTTGCACACGCGAGCTTCCAGCCTCAGCCCCCCCAAGGAGCTGAGCCTTCCTCACCAACCCAGCTTCAGGTCTATACATTCTTGCAAAATAACAAACCCAGAACTGTCTCTAGGCCAACTACCACCCCCAGTTAAAAAAAAAACAAAAACCGACACTCAGCGCATCGCAAAGCACTACTGCCATCTGGTGGCCTCTCCGTCACAAGCAAGCTACCCCAAGAGGACCAGATCGGCTTCTAGGATTGTGTTGTTCAAAATGTGCTCTCTGAACACGGTGGGTCCAAGGGAGCTTATTAAAAATGGACACTGCTGAGCGCTATAGCGCCTGGGTCTCCATGACAGACTCCAAACACCCACACTTAAAGTGAATGTCCCAAGTGATCGTCATGCATGGTAAACTAGAGAGAACCATCAGTCTAAAGGACTCGTCCAACAGATGCAGGCTGAGAAAATTCAGAGGCCGCACATGTTGGAGGACTCACGCTCGCTAATGCTGAGCAGAGCGAAGATTGCTGTTCTCTGAGTCTGCTGGGCTCCGTGGAGTTGTTTTATGTAGAAATAACAGCCCGTGCACTGTACACACAAAGCTAAAAAGAATCTAAATGTCACCAGCTTGCTCTCCCTCTCGTATTCCCTCCCTCTCTCCCTCTCTCCTTCTCTCTGTCCACTCCACATCTGGATCCAGCCAGGTGAACTTCCTCATAGCCCTCCCACTTCACCTCTCTTCCCTGCCTCTGCAACTTTGAAAACGGTCCAGTCAGTCTGTAACAGCACTCTCCACCCCTCCAAAATATCCAGGCATCGCCTTTTCAGGAGGCTCTCTGAAGACACTTTTAGGCTAAACTAAGGACCCCCTTCTCAGCGCCCCACCACCAAAAAGCGCTATAAGTGCTATATGCAATTGTATTTACACACACACACACACACACACACACAACTGTAAACTTTTCTCAGGCAGAGCTGTGTCTCCACAACCTGGCCAAACCTCTAGCGCGTAGCTAGCATGCTTTGCTCAGTATTTACTGAGTGAATAAGTGTTTTCAAATGCAACCAGAAGTCTGTCTGATTTTTTTCAATGATAAAATAGTAAAACTGGGAGGGGTGCGGGGAAAGGGCAGGAACAGAGCAACCTGGGAATGTCCTCACCACCTCCCAGGAAAGGAGTGATTTCCCCAGAGGACAGAGGCCTGTCACATCTTGCCCAGCTAATCTGACAGAAGCCAGCTGCAGTGGTTGGTCTGCCCTGGGGAAGGCGTGCTGAGGCTGGGAACCACATGCCACTGTTTGCCCCTGGGGACAGGGGCACAGGGGGAGGGTAATTGACTTGTCTCCCAAATTTATTTATTAATTCCTAGCTGCACCATTTGATGTGGTTTCCAGGAGGCATGCCGTTGAAACCTGTTCACTGCCTTCACTGCCTACCCCCCACCCCACGCCGTGATGGCCCCTAGGGAGCCTGGTAAGCCTCAGAGCCAGCTCACCAGCAAGACTCCAGGCAGGCAGGGTCTAGACATGGTGCCCACCACACGGAAGAGTGGGGCTCCTGTGAAGGGCTCTGTAGCCTAGGTTGCAGATTTGGGTACTGATGAGAGTGGATAAACAGCTCAGGAGGATGCTCAGGAGGCCTGGATCTCCATGGGATGTCCCTGGGATCATCAGGAAAGGGAGGAATCAGTGGCTTCATGAAGCCTAGGCAGGAAGACCCAATGAGCTGGGCGTGTTGGAACAGATCTATTATCCCAGCGTTGGGAGGTAGAAACAGGAGGATCAGGAGTTCAAGATCATTCTTTTTTTTTTTTTTCTTCTTTTTTTTATATTTTTTTTAAGATTTATTTATTTATATGTATACAGAAGAAGGTGCCAGATCTCATTGTAGATGGTTGTGAGCCACCCTGTGGGTGCTGGGAATTGAACTCGGGGTCCTCTGGAAGAGCATTCAGTGCTCTTAACCTCTGAGCCATCTCTCCAGCCCCTCAAGATTATTCTTGACTACAGAACATGTTCAAGGTCGGTCTGGGCTACAGGAGACCCTATCTCAATCATGTGCTTGTAAGCACACACACACACACACACACACACACACACACACACACACACACACACCAAGAAGGGAGCCGAGGCTATAACTCCATTGACAGAGTGTTCTCTAGCATCCACTGAGCCCTGGGTTCAGTTCCCAGCACTGCATACACTGAGCATAGTGGCCAACCTGGGCTACACAAGGCTTTGTCACAGGGAGGATAGGAAGGTATGGTAGGAAGTGAGGGGTCCTGGCTTGCCCGTTTGTATGGCTCACCTGACCACAGGCATTGTGGGTCATTCCAAGTGAGCAACAATGTTTATCATCGTGCCGGGCAGATGCCACGAGTCCGCGCCCTGCTTCGTGCTCCCCAAATTTCTGCCTGTTTCCTACAATTAGTATAAATAGGTTTTGTAATCGGGGAAACAAAACGACCTAGACACGAGCATGCATCTAAACGTGTATCCTGCACACAGCCTTGTGGCGACCACACTTGGACAAGCAGGGCCGTGGTGGCCTGCATGCATGCTGTGTGGACACCACTGAAGGTGGCTGGCAAGGACTTTGCTCCTCAGCTTCCCCATTTTCTAGTCGTCCCCCCACCCCGACCTTCCCTACAGAAACTAGTTTTTCTCATTTTTCCTTTGAAGACTGTTCCCCCTCCACCCAGTTCTGTTCCCTGATTCTCTCTCCTCCTCTAAAGACTCAAATGTACTCAGCCCACAGCAGGACCTGCCGTTCAGTTCCCTGAACCAGTAATGCAACCCTGGAAGTCTCTCTTCCCCTCTTTATCCCTACACACACAGTCACAAGCATACACACAGCACATGCGCACCAGACTCTGTGAGACCCTCTTGGAAAAGTCTTGTCTACTACCATCCCAACATATGTCGGCTCGTGGGTACACCAGGGCCAGACCAAGGACTCCTTTCTCTGTGTGTCCTTTACCTTTGTCATGGACTCTGACCTAGGCCAGGAGGGACCAGCAAGGTCCTTGTCTCAAGAACAAGGCTTAACGGAATGCCCCACACCTCAACAGTCAATTCAAATATTTGAAGCAGTATTTTTAAAACCCCAAATTAACTTCAAATATCCAGGATGAATGAAATGTCAAAACCTTTAAATAAAGAAAAGCTCCCCCGTGACTGATGTCTTGTGTGCCTCAGGCACAACTGAGTTTGGCTTAGCATGCTCTCCAGAATGAACCCATCTGGAACAGAAAGGCATTCCTCAGCAGGATTCAGAATGTAAGACTAATGTGGCTCTGAGCCCTGCGTCCAGCGAGTCTGTGCCTGTCTTTCCGTACAATGACACTATGACGTGAGGAGCTCAGGGTCCTCAGCAGCCCGAGGGACACAGCCCTGAATTCGCCAGGACTCAGAAGGTCGGCTGTGTGGCTAGTTCAGAGTCAGGCACTCCGGCCTCCGCAGGACCTGGTCCAAGAGGCAGAGGCAAACACGTGATGTGTGGACAAGGGGACTGAGAGACGGGCTGAGGAGGCTGAGGAGCCAGGAGTTGAGCGGGTCGCTGTGGATTTTTTCCTCCTAGCAGCGTTCAGACCTGTTCAGGCAGGTCAGCCTGCCTACCCACTTGAGGTCACGTCAGATGCCACCTCCATGACCTCCTCAGGCAAACAGATGCCTCAAGGAAGACACCTGGCCCCTGAGCCCTGTAGACCAAGCAGACCAGTATTCCAGAGAACTCTGGCCAAGGGACCCTCACAGCCTGGCCTACATGACTTGCCAGGACTCCTGAGTGTAGGAGTAGGGATCCTGCCTTATATATTTCAGTCTCAGGATCCCGCTTGCTCAGCTCCTTGGAATCTTATCAGGACGTTATGAAATATACCAGGGAGGTTCTCCTTTGCCTAGAAGAGACCACTTCCCTGGCCCAGGAGACTCGGAAATTCCAGGCCAATGTCATCTCCAAGGCAGGATCTTTCCTCACACTAGCAGAAGAACTGAGCTCAGAATGGCTAGGAGAGACGCTGTAATGCAACCTGCAAATACCAGGGGTACCCGAGGAGGAGCAAAATGCAACCATGGCCCCAGTTCTGATGGTGAAACCCCCAGCCTACACTCGTGTGTGTGTGTGTGTGTGTGTGTGTGTGTGTGTGTGTGTGTGTGTACATGTGCATGTGTATGGAAGGGACTGGCAACAGGTCCAGCCTATAGCAATCTGCTAAAGAGGCCCAGGCAGGCTGACCTCACGTGATACAGGTCTCTGGCAGGTTTCAGTGGGGTATGTTGTCAATCAGAAATTCTCTTTGTCCTGGGAGCCTGAGCTGCGATCACATTTACATTGACTCACTCAACACACGTGGGTCTTCCACTACGTGCCAGGCCTGAGGCTGAGGCTGCCCCCCCCCCGAGGCTAGATGCACCCCCAAGCACACTGTCCACACACCCAAACTGAGCAGTCTTTTTCAGCCCTCACCAGGACTGAATGGAATAGCCTTTGTGGTTGTGTGCAGCTGGTCCACACGGACATCCACACACCACAGTCATGAGCTCTCTTCCTTTCTGACTGACACCCACTGCCAGTAACAGACTCGGGATTTTGGTACCAATAGGTGAAATACCCAACGGCTCACTGCAGAGGCCACACACCCTGGCCAGAGCCAGGAGGACTGGCTGAAGTCTGAGCTGCCTTAGGGCCCTGTCTCTGCCTCTCGGGCCCTGCTGGTCCACTGGGCTGTAAGGAAGGAGTGATATCAGGCTGACACAGGATTCACAGGTCAGGGGACTCCACACAGAACCAAAATCTGAAAAAAAAAAAAAAAAAAAGACCCGAAGGCATCACAGTTCTACCACATTGTTTCTCAAGCCGAGGCCCCGCGCACAGCCCAGGCTTCCTCACTGGAAACACCAGCCCTGCCTCGCCTGCAATGTGGCCTATCACGAAGCCAAGCTGTCTTCTGGGGAACCCCGTGGGCACACAAACACACACACACACACACACACACACACACACACGCACGCACGCACGCACGCACGCACCCACGCACGCACGCACGCACGCACGCACGCACGCACGCATGCTTTCATCAGGTTAGCCCTTGCTAAGAGTGTTCAGGTGCTCCCCACCACCTACGAATGAACTCTGACCAGCATTCCAGATCCTTCTGAGGAGGACTGGAGGTGATTTTCTTGGCCCGTCTTCCTCTTATCTCTCCAGAAGCCTCCCACCCAAGCCAGTGTGCACACCCATTCTATCTAGACTGTGCCTGTTTACACCTGTGCACATTTTGCAAAGCCTTTCTGCATCTCCCCCTACGACCTCCAACCCCTGTCCCTCCTACCCCTCCCTCCCTGCAGTGCCCAACTAAAAGCTACCAAAGCTCATCCAAGGAGCCTTTTAGGATGGCCACAGCTGGGCACTGCCCTCTTTACCTATGCTCTTTACCTACACACACACACACACACACACACACACACACACACACACACACACACACATCTTCTCCTACTGGGGAACTGCCTCTTGCCTGCTAGAGCCCCAGCTAACCTCAGAGTTGAGGTTGGGGGCCGGGCCATGCATCTCCTCTTTGCGACTTGTTTCCCTGCAGCGCAGGGCTGGGCACGCTGGCACAGATGCTGTCACCCACTTAGCCCCTATCAGCCTCAGGGGTGGATGTGTTGTCTCCCTCCGGAAGGGTGTGACCCCAGCCCCCCTCCCGTTGAAGGCATCAGCCTCTGGCTGGGTGGCTCTAAGGCCCTAAGTCAGGCTGGGGCCTGCTCAGCTGGGCGGGAACCGCACACATTCCTTCGGAATTAAACAAGGTCCCGCTGGCTCCAGGCTCCTCAGGATGAAGATCATCCGGTTTGCTTTTAGAGTAGCATTTCTGCTTCCCCGGGCTGTGAGCCCATGTGGTTCCAAAAGAAAGTTCTTCAGTCTCCCGGGGCAGTGACCTCAATAGCCACAGGGAAGGGTGAAAGGTCACATCTGTGATCCTTTGGAAGCCTGGGTCAAGGCCAGAGCCTCTGCCCTCTGCCACCTCCTGCCTCATGTCCCCTCCTGTCATATATCTGCCACACTTACACACATATGCACACATGTACAGTGGCATGAATACACAGACACATGCACAACCACACAGATATGCATAGGCCATTGTGTACACACAAGATATTCCTATAAACACACAAAGTCGTTCCCACACAGATGTGTAAGAATAGATGTGTGCATAGAAACAAATACACACTGGCATATATATATACACACAGGCAAACACAAACCCTATCACAGTAGTTGAAGGAATGTGCCCGTGACAAGGGCCACAAACGCCACCGTGTCATGACCGACCTATATCGCTACTGAGACCACATAACCCCTTTCATTAAACTTAGTCCACGAAACTAAGATAAACATGTGACCCTGCTTAGATTTAGTCCCTGTGACTAACCGCAGTAACACGGCCTACTCCAAACCAGTCTGGAGCCCCGGACGGTCATATAAGCCTCTGTGGCCCCCAAAACACGGTTCTTTCAAACCAGTTTACTCCCTTCACCAGAGATGAGCAAACACACCAAGAGAATGTTTTTCTGCCATCTGCAGGAAATCGGCCACAAGAAATACACAAATTGGCCCGCTCTTGGGTCCAACGAAAGTACAAAAACATAAAGATTTTCAAAGGATAAAAGTGTCCATGATGGGAAGACCGGGCAGATGGCCCAGTCGGTAGTGTTTGCTCTGCAAGCTTGAGGACCTGAATCCGGCACACCTGTAACCTCAGGGCTCCCCAGCAGAGGCAGGAGGATGCCCGGGGGTTTGCTGACCAGCTAGTTCAGTCAGATAAGGGTGCTCTGGGTTTGTTAAGAGACCTTGTCTCAAAAAATAAGGTGGAGTCTGATTGAGAAAGATATCCAATAGTGACCTCTGGTTTCCATGCACAGGCACATTCACACACACAACACACACAAACACACACACACACCACACACACACACACACACACACACACACACACACACACACACACCCAGAGGTATACACAAACACACAAATGCCATGATGTAAATAATACCTCTTAGCTGTGGTGCAATCCTGTGGCCACCCTACATATGATCCACCCCCATGACCCCCATATCATGGGCTGAACTGGACACCCTCAAACTCCTGTGTTGAGGCCCTAGCCCCCAGCACCTGTGACTACAACCATATTTGGAGATGAGGCAACAGCCGGGGCACTTTAAGATGGGATTGCTAGGGTGGGCCCTCACCCAGTCTGGCTGGTGTCCATATAAGGAGAAAATATTAGAACACGCAGAGAGACCAGGGGCTCGGCGTAGAGGGGCCTCCCCGTGTGAAAAGGTGTCGAGCCAAGCAGGGAGGCTAGGGAAGTCTCTGACCCTGACAGCTTGATCTTGAACTTCCAGCTTCCAGTGTTGTGAGAGAATACATTTCTATAGTCCAAGCAACTTGCGTTGATGGCACTACTGATGGGAAGGCGGGTGTGTGTGTGTGTGTGTGTGTGTGTGTGTGTGTGTGTGTGTGTGTGTGTGTGACCATGCCCGGGAAGCCATCATGCAGCACCTGGAGCTCTGAGTGCAGGGGCTGAAGGGCTCTGGGGCTCGCTCTCTCTCTCTCTCTCTCTCTCTCTCTCTCTCTCTCTCTCTCTCTCTCTCTCTCTGCCTTTGTCCATCACAGGAATAAAGTTCTAAGCCCCTCAGCACAAGCTGCTCCTGGTTCAAAGGTCACCTTGCAGCACACTGGAGGCCGCTGGGCGAGGCCGGAGGGGTCAGCACAGAGAGCAGGTAGGCCTCTTAAGCCTGGGCCGGCTCACGGACTGGCACTGAGCCCAGCGTCTCTCTCTGTGCCGAGGAAGGGCTTGGCAAAGCCTTCTTGTCAGAACCCCACGTCCACCCAGGGCCGGCTCAAATTAGTCTGCTCCGCGGCACTCAGCTGGTTGCAATTGCAGCCCCCTCATGCTAGGATTTCACTCTTGACACTGATTTATGGGAAACACAAGGGCTGCCTAAAAAATCACTTGAATTCCTGCTCAGTGAAGCAATGGTTCAGCGAGGCGGAGGGAACGAGCCCGGCCCTGCCACCCCACAGGGGTGGGGAGATGAAGGGGGGAGTGTCCCCACTGCGGGGACTACGCCCAGTGATCAGAGCCACTCGGGTGGGCCATCCTCCCCACCCCCAGCCCCTCAGGGGCCGCCAGGGCTCTTTGGAAAAATGACCTGTTCCTGCAATCAGTTTCTCAGCGGCCCTGAAAATAAACGAGCCAGAGGTACACATGTCAACAGGCATGAATCTCACCCACATGTGGGGAGAAAAAGCTAATTGCCGAACACACGCTACAATGTCACAGTTTATACGAGATTTCAAAGTGTGCAAAACAACCCTGGAAACGCCTTTTAAAGACTTACACATGAGGAGGGAACAAGAGAGGATCATGGGAGGGGAATGTGATCAAAATACATTATGTATGTGTACGAAGCTGTCGTGACGAAACCCATTATTAGGGATAATTAATATATTCTAATAATTTTGTTTTGTTTTTGTTTTTCAAGACAGGGTTTCTTTATTTTATTTTATTTTTTTTTTTGGTTTTTCGAGACAGGGTTTCTCTGTGTAGCTTTGCGCCTTTCCCGGAACTCGCTTTGTAGCCCAGGCTGGCCTCGAACTCACAGAGATCCTCCTGCCTCTGCCTCCCAAGTGCCGGGATTAAAGGCGTGCGCCACCCAACGCCTGACATATTCTAATAATTTTTTTAAACTGTCGTGTAAGTCAGGCAACAGCTGCATGTTCCTGTTATCACAGCACTTAGACTGGGAAGGCAGAAGAAGCAGGAGTTTAAGGCTAGCCTCGGCTCTATAACAGATCTGAGGCCAGCCTGAGCTACAAGAGACCTGCCTCAAAAATAACAGCAGCCCAAGCTTGCATGTACTTTTAGAAAACAATACAGAAATTCAAGAAAGCGAGAAACTCCCAATGCAAGCCAGTGGTTACTTTGGCAGGTGGGGGTAGCAGGCAGAAAGGGATGGGTATTTGGGAGCTGCACATAGTGGCCCTGGTTGGATTGCTTAACCCTATTTCTGAAACTGGTTCACAGCTCCACAGGTATTCATTATATCTCACACACACACACACACACACACACACACACACACACACACACACACACACACGTTGGTTACTCTGTTTTTGTTGTTGTTTTTATATTTAACCTTGTTTGGGTCTGCATTTAGAGATGAAGCAATGTTTCCAGCCTCAGAGACAGGCATGGCAGCACATGCCTGCGATCCCAGCAGGAGGCTTGCTGTAGGTTCAAGGCCAGCCTGGGCTACATAGCAAGACCATGCTCTGAAGAAGAAGGAAAAGGAAGGGGGAGAGGAAGAGGAGGAAGATTATTTTTTTACAGTTTCCCATCTCAGATCCCCAGGTCCAAAGTCCCCTTCGAGCAGCATCCCAAGTGGCTCGGTGACATTAGGAGCAGCACCATGGAGAGAATAAACATCCAGCCAAGCCTCAGAGCCTCACTGTATTCCTACTGCACCGAGGGATGAGGGTAGGGGGTAGGTCCGCAAGCCTCAGCGAGGACTCCCAAGAATGGGGTGGCAGGAAGCCTTCCTTGGGCTCAAATCTGGAGAGTGAACAGACTGGAGGCTCCTGCCTGAGGCCCCAGAGCTCTGCAGTCACCTCATAGCCCTGTTCTCCCAGACTGCTTAACCCTCACAGGCCCTAGGACCCTCCTGCACACCACTCCAGGAAAACCGTGCTCCTGCATGGCGGTGCTGGCCAGTCGGGCAGGCCTGGACCACAGCTGCAGCTGTACACCCCGGTTAGAGTGTGGCCACCCCCTGGTTCTTCCTCATTTCCTCCAGGAACTGAGTCTGGCCCTGGATCCCACTGCTCCTGCCTCCCAGCAGAATTAGCAGCCTAGTTTGTTACGGTTGAGTGTCTCTCCAGCACCCAGCTTGTCTGGTTGTTATCTGGGTGCATGGCTAACTTCTGGAAGCTAAAATCGCGTCTTATTTATTCATTCCACAAGCATGATAAGTACCTCTGATGTGCTATATGCCTCACAAGACACTGGGGATTCAGTGATGAGTAACAGTGCTCTGTCTTACTCAGAAGCTGAATTATGGAGTTAGGACAACAGAAGGCTAGATCATCTGCAGAGAGTTTGGAGACTGGGTGCAGGCCAACGATCATCTAGTCAGAGTCATCTACGCACAAGGGAAACAAGACACAGGGGTGACATCACTTCAGAAGGTCACATGTTAATAAGGTACAGAGCCAGGATGACCCCAGAAACCACAGGGACCTGAGACCAAGTTGAATGTCCGGCCTGAGCATGGTAGCTACTGCCAGGCTGGCCTTGGAAAGCCGTTCTCAGAATACCTGCTGGTGGCCAAGTCAGGCCTCTGGGAGGTATGTGCCCCCTCTATCTGGAGGCCACACACTGGAGGTAAGCTGGGGTCACATTCACAGGGCCAAATCTCAAGCCAAAATCTGCACTCCCCCTCTTTCCGATGAGGGGTAGGGGGTCAAATCTGAAAAAATGAGGATCGCCTCCTCACAGGCAGTGACTTTTGGGACACACACTCCCACCCTGAGAAGCATGAGGCCTCCTCTGTTGCAGAGACCATAACCCTGGAATCTGACCTTAACTTACCCTCCCCCTACACCCCCATCACGTCACTCCCAACCAGTGATTCTCAACCCATGGGTCTCGACCCCTTTGAGGGCAGTCACAAATCAGATCTCCCGCATATGAGATATTTACGTTACGATTCATAATGGTAGCAAAATTACAGTTATGAAGTAGCAACGGAAATAATTTTATGGTTGGGGCGGCGGGGGGGTGTCACCACAACATGAGGAACTGTATTACAGGGTGGCAGCGTGAGGAAGGTTGAGAACCACTGCTCCCAACATCAATATGAGGCAAGGCTCCCTGACAGAGCTCCTTACTGTCTGCTCTCTGGCCCCGGGATCCCCAGAGGCCAGGCCTAGATGGAACTCCCCAGAACCTGCTAAGGGAAATAATAGGGTCCTGGGCCCCTCTCTGTCCAAAGAGCAGAGCAGCCTGGGTGGCATCTGACTCAGGAAATGGGCTGTATTTTCAGCTTTTCTGCACCAAGTGCTCACTTTCAAAGCTCCCACTCAAGGATCCCTAAAGGAGCGCCGGGCCCCGAGTGCACAGCACAGTCCAGTGCACATCTCAGATGACAGCCCAGCCCCATTTCACAATAGCGCAGCGACAGCCCAGCCCCAACCCGTCCGAGACTGTTTTGCTTGGCCCGCAGTATGTTTGACATGAATCGGGTGGCCAACATTGTAACTCTAGGAGAGGTCACATAAAAATCCAGGTTTGAAAGGAGAAGAACGGCTTCCCTGAACCTGCTCCCTCGCCCTCCAAGGAAGAAGCCCCAGTGCCCACTGCTCCTCATTGTCACCCCCTCCCCACCTTGCCCACCCACGGAGGGCTATTTATCTCCTACCAGCTGCCCCGATGACTCTCCTTCCGGCACATTACTTTCCAAGGCCACAGGGGGCTTCAGAATTTGTGAATTCACATTTTAGGGTCTGAGGACGATTTTGTCTGTGGAAAGCGTGGCTCCGCGGCCTGTGAATTCTGCAGGTTCACTCCCTCCCCCCACGAGTGAGGAGGGGAGAGCAGCAGATAGGAAGGCCAGCTTGGTTGGCCATGCTGGCTTTGGTGCAGAACGCCAGCAGAGGCCCTGAGCCGGACCGTGAAAGAGCGGCCCTGAGTAAGACGTGGAGGGAAGTCATGAACCTGGGGAGGGTTGTGGGCTGGAGTCTGAGCCTCAGCATGGAGGGTCGACTTTTTCTCTTTAGATTCTAAAGTGGGTCCATTCCTACAGCACAACATTGCCCTTCAGCCTTCCTTTCCCTACTCCAGACTCAAAGCTCCCCTCAGCCCTGTACATAGAAAGCAGAGGAACCACCAAGGCCTAGGCCAGGTCCCAAAGACCTTGACACAGATGGCCTGAGAGGCTCCCTCCCCACAGAACGCACAGAAAAACACAGTCATCTACGTCTCTGTGTTCACACAAGTATCTGTGGACTTAACGTTTGTCCGCCATCATACAATTAACAAACTCTCCTTGGAGACAAACCCAAGATGGAGATCATTGAAACCATTGTCCTGCCAACTGGGGCAGAACAGTCCTGATTTGGCGTGAGAAAGGCTAGAAGAAGGTATCTCTTCTCCCCAGAGGAGTACCAAGCTCCACCCGGCTTTGACGTCACCATCCTAATCCACTATTACTACTCCTACTAGGCCATTTTGAAACGACAAGAAAGAATCTGCCGTGGGATGGGCCTTTGCACACTGTGGGCCCCAAGTACCTGGTGGTGGGGGGAGGGTTCCCTAGAAGTGGGAGGGTTCTACATGGAGCCACTGCCCAGCCCAGTTTGGTTCGCTGACTGGCTTGTGTTAGAGTGACAGCCGATGGAGGCCCCCAGGCTCTTGTCCAGGCCGACGTGGGGTCCCTCTTTGTATCAGTGACTCAGACACACTCAGCTGACTCCTAACATCACCCTCCCTCACCAGCTCTTTTCCTTTCCCCCTAAAATTTGGCTCTGTAGCGGGAGACAGCTTCTTTCTCACTGCCCGCCCCCCCCAACAAGCCCTCAGAGCACCCTTTTCCCACAAGAGGTGGGCTGCCAATACTGAAGGAAAACAGTGGGAACAGTCAGATGAAGCTATGGAGAAGAGAGCCCTGCGTCTGCGTAGGCAGTCTGCCTTCACATTTTTATAGTTACGGTCCCGGACCGGCCAGGGCTAATGCTCTTTTTGCCCTGAAGCCAAGCATCCTCCCTTTTAACCCTTGCTCCCATCCTCCGCAGCCTCCCTTCAGCTACCTCCTCCAGGCCCTTTAACTGCCAGCAACCTACTTTCCCGACGTTGATTTATGGTGACTGGAGGGATAGCAGAGTTAGAGCTAGCCCCCACCCGCAACACCATTTTAAAACCACCCAACATTCTGGGCAGAACTTTTCTCGTGAAAGGCAAATACAGACCTACACAGTCCCCCATGGAGCTGCAGACAGACACACACCTCCTCATAGCCAGAGATAACAGTGAGGGGCAAGCCCTCCTGAGACCCACTGCCCACCCTAACATGCTCTCTCCCATTCTGGGCACTCGGGCACACATCCCACCAGCCTGCCCTGCACCGTGAGCCATTTGGGCCTTCTTTTGAGGAAAAACACTCGGCTCCCAAGAAGGTTTCTGACAGGGCCATTTTTTTTTTTCTTCCAGAGCCGCTGGATAAATTGCTTTTGTGCAAAAATAAACACAAGCGAACTGCATTAGCCGAGCGAGTGACACATTAGTTACAGATGCAGGGCCTGTCAGAACATTGAGGGAACAGCTTTTATTGGGGAAAGGCTGAGAGACTCATAAATAACCAGTTGGCAATCTCACATAAACATTTGTGCGTTCACATAAACACCGCCTACCACAAACGGGGCCTGGCTGCCAGCAGGGCTTGGAAGAGCCCTTTCTGCCCGTCCTCAGAGAATAACGACGACGACGAGGCTGGAGGTGGCGAAGGGTCACAAGCCCCCTTTCTCCCAGAGTTCTCTGCTTCTTGGACCCGCACCCTGGGCTCTGTGGGGTGGAGGGAGAGATCCAAGTTCTAAATCCTAAGTGTCTGCCAGAGAAAGAGGGTCAATGCCCAGCTCCAGTGGAACAGCTGGTCCCTTTTCCTCCCTCCACAGAGAGCTCGCATTAGCCAGCCCAGAAAGGAGAGAATAGGCTATGCTGTTGCACTGGGGGCTGGCCCGCTGAGTAAAGCCAAGTGAAGGATTTGAAAAGAGCGTGGAAATCCTTCTCAATACAACCCCAGTGGTTCCCATCAGAATCGCTGGGAAAATGGGATGAAGCCAGTATCCCCCCTCAGCACCAAGGACGAAGGCTACAAAGGGTGGTACCAGCCTCACCCCGTCCCAAGCCACAGGGCGCCTAGGCTTCCTCCCATTGGCTCTTGAGAATGTCCTTAGGTTGGCCCTGGACTCCCTTTCTTTCCTCTGAGACCAACACTTCAGACCACATCTGTTTGAGGCTCCAAAATAAGGGCAAGGCTGGCCGTGTGGACTGACCAACCAGTCCGTTCTCGCTGCTTTCCCTTCATGCCAACTCCACCCCTTTCCCAGCAAATGCCCCTTGGAAAGGCTCCGGTGCCCTTGTTTGCACTGAGGTGAATGGAGTCTTGCTACGGGGCTATGTGGGCATCGTTTGATCCCATCTCCCTCCCAGACGGGCGAAGTGTGAGCGTGTAAGAGTCAATGCAAGCACATAGCCCTGAACTCCTTGTCAAGTTTTAGAATTGGCTAAAGGGGGAAAGGAAAATGCTGGGTCTTCTGCCCCCCACCCTTGCATTTGGGATTCCTTCAGGAAAGAGAGTAATAAGGACAAAACAGAGCTCCCACGGGCCTCAAGATATCTCACAGCGAAGACTGGCCCCAGCTAAAGTGCCATCTTCTTTCCTCAGCTCCACATCAACTGGTCACTGCTTCCTGCCACACCGAAGGACCAAAAACACTGAGACTGAGTACCTTTCTGTTTTATCCATCATGTTCCTTCATCTACTCCCATGTTTTTTTCAGTCTACCTTCCCTCTCTGTCCCCCATGCACCTCGGGGGTCCAGTCCATCTGAATTAAATCGCCATCTGGGTCCTACTTTTATCCTTTTTCTTTTGAGAGCCTTTCTCCTTCTGCAGGCCCACATCCAACCCATCTGTCCAGACACCTTGAAAACTGCCTTCCAGAGTCTTCTCTCTGTCTCTTTGTCTCTGTGTGTCTCTCTGTGTATGTCTCTGTGTGTCTCTGTGTGTCTCTCTCTGTCTTCCTGTCTCTCTATCTCTCTCTTGTCTCCCTCTCAACCCTGAGAGAACCCTTGAGTGTCTTACTGTTAACTTTCCCTCTCGTTCTGGGTTGTTGGTGCAGAGCGAGTATTCCCTCGTACGCCCCGCCCCCAAGGCTCAAGCTCTCAGATCTGAGGCATCCCTCTTTGAGGTTCCCCTTCCTCCAAAACACTCCTCCAGCGCCCAGGATGTAGTACCTGTGCTGAATCAGTGAAGGGAGACGGTGATACAGTCTGGAGTCCCGGCTCTGACACGGTGGGATGAGGTGACGGGGTGGGAGGGAGGGAGATGGCGGCCGTGATGGAAACTGGCCCGTAACCTTCCCCTAGGCAGTCTCCTTTAGGCTCTCATTTAGTAGCTGAATAACTCTGCTTTGGAAGAAAAATTAAGATGCCAGGCAGGTACCAACAGCCAAGCACCACAGCTCTATTGACTAAGGCCCCGCCATCTAGGCTCTTTCTTCCTGTGAACAAATGGAATGTTTTATGGGAAGATAGAAAGAACAGTCCTAGATGGCAATGTGGAAGGTTCTTTGGCCAAGACAGCCCTCAGGAGAGAACACAGTGCAGCAATAATTTATTGCATTCGATATTTTCACTTCCAACCTTATTTTTATAGACATTATTTCATAGGCTCCAGCTTAAACACAGATGGAAAAGATTCTGGCTTTGTAATAAGAGATGGATTATGGTGGGCCCACCCCGCTGCTCTGTGCCTGTGAGTAAACGCACATGATCACGGCCTTAGGTGGGGCTGGGAGATGCCTTTATTGTGTGTGTAGATTTCGATCTAACAATTCGACACTCATCTCTTCTTCCTCATGGCCAGGCCCTCTGGATGCTTCCGGGGGAAAATGTGATGACCATGTCGGTGGGCAAGAAGAAAGTATGGCTGAAAAGAAGGAAGGAGGGGGGAACGCACGGTATTGTCTACATGACTATGCTGTATGCATTGCCTTGCTCTTTGGGTGTGTGTGTGTCAGGATCTGGTGTAGTTGGAAAATAGCGTCTAAATCTCTCTAATGTTGCGGGAGGTGCTCTCCCTCCATGCTGGGGCACAGAGTTTCATCTCAATGAACGTCTTTAAAATCAGGGTGGAGGAGCTGGGGAGACGGCACAGTTGGGAAAGTGAATGCCTTGCAAGTCCAAGGATTGGGCTTCAGTACAAAAGCTGTGCTTGGTAGTGTGGACGCAGAGACAGGAGGATGCCTGGGACATGGCATGCTCTCCAGCTGGCCTAGCCTACTTGGCCTGTTCCAGGTCAATGAGAAGCCTGAAGAAAGAAAGAAAGAAAGAAAGAAAGAAAGAAAGAAAGAAAGAAAGAAAGAAAGGAAGGAAGGAAGGAAGGAAGGAAGGAAGGAAGGAAGGAAGGAAGGAAGGAAGGAAAAAAGAGAGGGGGAAGGGAGGGAGGGGGAGGGAGGGAGGGGAGGGAGGGAGGATGGAAGGAAAAGAATAAATAAATGATGGATGGTACCTGATGAATGAAATCTAAGGTTTCTGTATATCCCCTGCCACATAAACACATACACACACAGGCATGCTCACACACAGCAACATGATTGAACCTGCGATTTTTAGAGCCTGGTGTGGCAAGCTTTGTTGAACCATCCTTATTTCGGGAAAAGAGAAAAGGAACACAAGAGGAGACCGAAAGGGGGACATACTTGAAGGGAAAAAAGTAAGAGGGACGTAGGAAGGTGGAAGGAGAATTGCTCAGACCAGAGCCAGCAGGAAGACCCCGAAGGAGATGACCTAGCCCGGCAGGAGTGTCTTGGCCCACGGCATGGCCCACACACATCCACAAACTCCATGAGTGCAAGCTGAGGCCAGCTTGGCTGCTGGCAGGCAGCAGGCCGAATAGAGACCAGGCAGGCAGCTTGCACACATGCCTTAGCGGCAACGCCCCTCTTCCCTCCCTCGGGGGAGTTGTCATCAGACTTGATGAAGCTTTGGAGTATATGTATCAGGAAACACTAGGGACTCAGGCTCAGGGGGCGGGGCAGAGGCAAGAACAGCCCCCACTCAGCTTCGAGGGTCAGTGGAAAGGGAACAGAGGGAGGGCAGACTCAGGGAGGAAACCCACTTCTGAGGACCCTGTCCTTGTGGAGGAACTGCTATGTGGAGTGAAATAGCCCGCAGAGGCTGAGAGGCCATTCCTGAGTGGGTCTATCCATGAGGCCCTCTTGGCAGAGCTCTGTGGGAGATGGCTGCCGGTGGCCTAGCAGAGCTGTTTCTTCGGTCTGTAGACACTTCTATATTGCAAAGTCACAGTGGTAAAATTCTTAGGACCCATCCTTGGGGTATCCTTAAGGTTCGACATACCAGCAGAGGTAAGAATCCGTGCAGAGGAAGCCTCCTACCCTCTTCGACTTGGTATGTCAATCATTCGTGTCTGCTCTCCTGAAGCGGAAGTCCCGCCAGCACCGAGGGAGCCGTGAAGGACTGGAAGTTTTGAAACAGGAGTAAACAAGGAATCTGCTTCAGGTAGCAGAGAGCTTCAGGAAGGCGGTACCCACCACCTGACCTATTTGAGGAGTCTGGCCCATGGGCCCAGGAGCTTATGAGATACAGAAGACTTGCTACTTCCCAGATCCCTTATTTGGAGGAATTGCATCCCTCTACACATGTATACACTTTAGGACTGGTGGGGTTACCTGTCAATCAAAAGGCTCCTCAACAAGCACTCTTGAAAACCAATTTGAGCCCTAGCTTTCTGACCTCCCAGTCCTGAGAATCTATATATGCCCTTTTAACACAAGCCTATTTGAATTATTCTTTGGTCACTCAGAGCTAAAAAAAAAAAAAAAAAAAAAGAAAGTCCCAACTAGTACACACGGGTAATAAGTGAAATATGCTTCTCCTAGACATGGCCAAGCCACAGCCCATGGGCCACATGTGCCGCAGCATAGCTATGAATGTGGACCAAGACAAAATCATAACCTTACATAAAACATCATGAGATATTTGGTGCTTTTTTGTGTGTGTGACTCAACTGTGTGGTTCTCGGGTGTGAATTTTGTAGACAGTGCTGTGTTGCAATGTCAAAGGGTTGCCCATGCTTGCAAGTTTAAGCCAAAGAACTAAATCAGAATAAAAATGCATTTCCCCAGGAGCAGAGGCCCATAGACGTCCGGGAAAGAAGCAGAGAGACTTGGACAAAGGGCTGGAAGCAACAGGCAGAAGAAGCCCCATTCTGCTCCTAGAGGTGGAAGGACCCATATTTCACACATAGGTGCACACATGCACACACACATACACATACAAGCACACTTGTATCATAAAAGCACATTGATCCTTATCTTCCTTGGAATCCGGCACTCAACCTCAGCACACAAGGTCTCCAGCTTTAAGCATCCATTCTCATGACTGACACTTTTAAGTCCTTGAGTCAGCAGGAGACTGAGTCTGCATGTTATGTGAACCATGAATTAAGCTGTCTCCCACATTAGCAATGGTAGGACAGACTGAAGGGTGGAAGTGGGTAAAAGAAAAAAACATGGATTTATCAGTCAAGTCCTCTCTCACAAATAGAGAGTGTGACAGCGGTATTCCCTGGTAGTGGTGAAACACACATTTTCTTCCATAGGAACTGGCAGATCAACCCAGTGTTTGTTACATTTGCAAATCACAGGCGTGGAACATTTTCCGGGATACATAATTTATGATTCACCTACATTTGCACATACGCATCTCAAGATACAAACACATGACACGTGGGACTGACTCTTTACATTGGCAACTAACCAGACATGGAGCCACACCACAGTGGCGAATGATTTATTATTATAAAAATGTTTACTAAGGTATCACTAAAATTTCAAAACTCAAGCTCAAAGTCAGCCTCACTTAAACATTTTTTTTTTTTTTTTTTTTTTTTTTTGGTTTTTCGAGACAGGGTTTCTCTGTGTAGCTTTGCGCCTTTCCTGGTACTCGCTTTGGAGACCAGGCTGGCCTCGAACTCACAGAGATCCGCCTGCCTCTGCCTCCCGAGTGCTGGGATTAAAGGCGTGCGCCACCACCGCCCGGCCCACTTAAACATTTTTATTGAGCTTTATATGTGCTTGACGAAACTCACCAGTTTGAAACTGTCGTAGATAAATGTTGTGGTTTGAATGTAGGATGTCCTCCACGGGCTCACATGTGTGACCCTTGGTCCTCAGCTAATGGGGTTGTCTTGGAAGGTTGTGGAAACTTCAGGAGGTGGATCCTTGATCAAGTGGGTCACTGTGGGCAGGTACTGATGTTCTGTGGCCCAGTCCCATCTCCTGTCTGCTCTTTGCCTCCTGACTGTTAATGCCTGGTGGCCAGTCATGGTGTCACATTCCTGTCACGGTGCCTCACCAGCCATGATGGGTTCTATATAACCCACCTGTAACCCTGAGCCAAGATAAACCTTTGCTCCTGATGTCACCGTTACCAGGCATTTTGTCACGGGAGCAAGGAAAACAGAGAATGCAGTCATTCAGAAGGTTTTTAAAGACAACATTATTCATTACACTTATTTGTTTGTCTGTTTATTTATTTTAGGTTTGTATATGTGCATTCACACCACAGCACAAAGAGAACTTGCAGGAGTCAGTTCTCTCCTTCCAACTTATGGCTTCTAGGGATTGAACTCAGGTCCTCAAGCTCGGTGGTAAACTGCCTTTACTTGGTGAGTCATCTCAGCGGCTCTGAAGACATTTTTAAAGTTTACACAAGAAGGGGTGGGTAGATGGTTCACTAGGGAAATGCCTGCAGACCTGACTCCCATCACCAAGCATCCAGGTGTAGCACAGCTGTGAGCACCTGGAATCCCAGCACTAGGGAGGAGACGACAGGACTTCGTGTAATTTGATGATCAACCAGTCTAACCAAATTAGTAAGCTCCAGGTTCAAGGAGAGACTCTGTCTCAAAAAATAACGTGGGACTGAGAAAGACACCCCACAAGGCCCTCATACACACATGCACACACCCATGCAAGTAGACGCATACGCACATTTTTACATGAGAAGCAATCTTAAATTTGGATCTTTTACAGTTTACCCTGCAGTTTTAAAATTAAAATAGGGTGGCGTTCCTGGGCTGATTCGCCATCTCTGTATAATCAACCCCAAACCTTAGTGGCTCTCAATGAGTTATTTTGCTCTTTCATAGTTCTGCCAGTTGACGGTGAGAGGTGGTTGCTTGGTGATGTGAATTTCTCATGCAATCAAGAGGCAGCAGGGCCTGAAGCCTGAAGCCAAATGTAGCTTTGACGGTATAGTGCATCCAAGACGGCAGCATCTACATCCTCTTTCCTCTGCCTCAGATGGAATGGATGGAGCACATGGGATATGCTTAAGCATAATTTTTATTGTCATGTGGCCTTTCTTATGGCTGTCTTGACTCTCACTGAGGAATCAAACTCCTAACATGATGATTAGCCTACCCCGCAGGAGTATTGTTTGTTTGTTTGTTTTCTTAGGCAGGGTTTCTTTGTGTAACCACCCTGGCTGTCCCGGAACTCACTCTGTAGACCAGACTGGCCTCAACCTCACAGAGATCCGTCTGCCTCTGCCTCCCAAGTGCTGGAATTAAAGGAGTACGTCGCCACCACTCAGCCCACGCTGAGTGTTCTAAGACCCCAGGTAGAAACCAAAAGCCTTTTATGACCTATACTCAGAAGGCATGTAGCATCATGGTCACTGCTTCTGTGGGTTCAAAGTAAGTCACAGGGACAACCCAGATTTAAAGGAGTGGACCACCCAAGTGGCTAATAGCAAGAAGTAACTCATTGCTGGGGGCGGGGTTGAGGGGGTTGTCTTTGCAGACCAATTACCCATGTCTGATCCCAATGAATCACCTTCCTCTAATGTGCAAATCCACCTGCCCACCAAGAACCCCCAAGGTCATTAAACAGTCTCGGACTCAAGTTCCAAAACCAAGACTTAAGCATCTAAGTGGGGTATAGGTGCACACGCGACCCTTCAGGCATGGTTCTTCTTGGTCCTAAGGTTTGTGAGCTAAGTAAGAGACAAGTTATTTTCCCACATTCAACACCCAACAGTGGGGCCGGCAGGCACAGTGGAAACGTAGTGGGTGTTCGTCTCCCAAAGAGAAGAGCAGGCCTGCAACCCAGCTACACACACGACACCAACTCCTTCATTAGGTCTACTTTCTCTCTTCCAGAAGTGTTTTCCTGGTTCCAAACCCTTCATTATTGTGCTGGTTAGCTTTTCGTCAACCTGACCCAGGCTGGCGTCATCTCTGCAGATGGAATCTCCACGTAGGAATTGCCTCCATCAGACTGGCCCATAGACAAGCCTGCAGGCACTTTCTTGACTAATAGTTGACCTGGAAAGGCCCAGCCCACTGTGGGCAGTGCCACCCCCCCCAGGGAACGTGGTCCTGGATTGTAAGGAAACAGGCTGAGCAAGCCACGGGGACGGGACGAGCATTCCTCCAAGGTCCCTGCTTCATTTCACATCAGGGTCCTGCCTTGCTTGAGTTCCTACCCTGGCTTTCCTCGGTGATGGACTGGACTGGACTCAAGGTGTCTATGCCAAGTAAATCCTCTCTTCTCCAAGCTGCTTTGGGGAAGAGAGCAAACTAGGACAATTGTCCTCCCTTTTCATAAGAAATCACTAATCGCTGCCTCCAAGAGGCTTCTTTATTTGAGCTATATGTCTTTCGGTCCAACTTGTAGAATTATTTTTAAAACTGCGGGCTTCCCTTTTTTCCCCCTCAATTTTAACTATGTGTAAATGTGTGGAGGGGCATCTGCCCACGAGTGCAGTACCATGGAGGCCAGAAGAGAGTAGACGATGCCCCGCATCTGGAGAAACCAGAGGCCATGAGATGCCCAATGTGAGTGATGGGAAAGGAACTCGGATCCTCTACAAGACCATAAACACTCTTAACCTCCGAGCCATCTCTCTAGCTCCTGTAAGCGTTTATATATCACATTCTAACTTCCTCCATTAGGCAAAAGCCACAACCATTTATTTATTTACTTTAGGGCTTATCTTGACTTAAGCCACCAGGAAGGGGCCCGTTGAAGTCCTTAGAAGCCATGCTGTCCAGTAGAGCTAAGACAGTATCTGCAAGGTCTTCAGAAGCCTTGCTGTCTACCCATGAGGCCTCCAAGACATGCCCTTGAGTGTTACTGAGGCATTACTGAAGGATTTACAGCCACACCCTTGGCTTCCTCTGCATCTCAGCCCACAATTTACTGGCAGCACCCCGACTTGTGCCTTTGCCCTGAAGCCTGTTCTTCTGTTGAGAGCCTTCAGCTGGAGCAGCATGACTACCTCCTTATATTTCCTCAGTTCTGCTCCAAAGTGGAACAGCGCCTTCCTTAGTTCACGGTCATGACTCTTCCGCTCGACAAAGTCAGCTCGGAGAAGCTCCAGGGCCCTTTCACTGCGTCGCTTGGAAATTGCTTTAGACAGGATGCTCTCTCCTGCCATGTCAGTGAAGGCCATGGCCTCACATCGGCCAGTGATGATCTCAGGCGTCCTTTGCTCAGATTTCCTCCTGGGTCCCAGGACTCCAACCATGTTCTCCTCAACGTTCCTCAGCTTCTGCTTTCTGAAGACCCCAAAGCAAAGGCCGCAGGTTTCCGTCCTCTCTCTCTCCATTCACCACATCCAGTCTAGAGGTACTGGCCTTCCCAAGAATGCCCCAGAGAACACTTCATTGTTTCAGTCCTGTGTACTCCTTCCCCAGTGAGTGAGTCTGAGCTGGCCTGTGACTCATGCTAACAAATGGAATGTGCTGGAAATAAGTTGCTTAAGTTTGGAAGCGCTCTTTCAGAATACTGCCAGCTCCCCCCTTTCCCTTTCCTAAGCACTCACTTCTGGGAGTCGTGAGCACCTTGCAAGACTTCCAGCTACCTCACTGGAGAAGCCAGTTGCTCCATTACAGAGAGGTCCACAGACATCCTGGGGAGAGGGAAAAGGCCAGTGCTGCCTGCCTTCAGTCCAGCCAGCCTCCTATGATCCCAGACACCCTTCCCTAACCACGATCGCCTGAGACTCCCAAGCAAGAACAGTGGCAGATGCCCTCCCTGATAAGCCCACTGGGCTCCCAGCACCACAAGAGATAAATAGTGATGGTTATTCTGGTTTTGTTTCAAATTCCAATTTTTTTCTTTGTTATTTAATCGCTTTGAAAGATTTTTTTAAAATTGTGTGTGTGTGTGTGTGTGTGTGTGTGTGTGTGTGTGTGTGTGTATCTTCACATGGGTGTGCACATGTAAGTGTGAGTGCCCTAGGAGGCCAGAAGAGGGCATCAGATTCCCTGGAGATGGAGTTCTGGAGGCTTGTGAGCTGCTTATGTGGGTGCTGGAAACCAAACTCAGATTTTCCATAGATGCTCTCAACCACGCAGCCATCTCTCCAGCCTCTCATTTTTAAAACTAGCATGCAAAGTTACAGGCTTCCTTAAGACATCTTACACCCTTCATTTGGGTTGACCCTCCCCATCACTGCATGGAGGTTGTTTTAAACTACCAAGTTGGGGAACAGCTTGCTATGCAGAAACTCATAATCCAAACAGCCTCAAATATAGCTTTGTCTTAGTGTTTGTGCTTCAGTTCCTTCCTATCACTAGAATGCAAATTATGAGTTCCTACCCTACAAAAACATGATTAGCAATTTTACTAGCACTGAAGGAAACTGGAGTTAGAAAAGTACTATGTGCTAATTTATAAATTATATGTATAAAATACACATATTATTGTATACATATTATATAATAATAAGTTATATATAATTATGTATATATATTATGACTTGTCCAAATATCACTGCCCATAATCACAACCTTTATATTCTTAGTAACTAAATCCTGCCATCTTCTGTATCTTACATATGTTCTATATCTTACATATGTTCTATATCTTACATATGTTCTATATCTTACATATGTTCTATATCTTACATATGTTCATTCATCTAAAACCCATCACTTGGGCTGGAGAGATGGCTCAGCTGTTAAAGGCTAGGCTCACAACCAAAAAATAAAACTCATCACTTTATATGTCTTTTCAATTATGCCATTTTGATTTCATCTCTTTCTTTATGGCTTTTATTACATTTTTTTCTTATTTTTATTTTTGCCTTTATTTATTTAAAGACATGGCCTCACTGTGTAGCTCTGGCTGGACAGGAACTCACTCATTAGACCAGGCTGGCCTTGAACTCATAGAGATCTGCCTGCCTCTGCCTCTGAGAGCCAGGATCAAAGGTGTGCACCACCACATGTGGCTTCTTTTCCATTTTTAACTTATTAGCTATTATTTGGGGTATATATACCAAGGCAGTCAGAGGGCAACTTTCCAGACTCGGTTCTGTCCTCACACTGTGGGTCCTTGGGTTGGAATTTAAGTCATCAGACCACTGAGCCATCTCCCTGACTTTCTATCTATCTATCTATCTATCTATCTATCTATCTATCTATCTATCTATCTATCTATCCATCCATCCATCCATCCATCCATCCATCCATCCATCCACCCACCCACCCATCCATCCATCCATCCCATTTATCTATCTATCTATCTATCTATCTATCTATCCATCCATCCATCCATCCATCCATCCACCCACCCACCCACCCATTTATCTATCATCTATCTATCTATCTATCTATCTATCTATCTATCTATCTATCTATGTATCCATCCATCCATCCATCCATCCATCCATCTATTTATTTGAGACAGGGGTGGGGAGGAATGTCACTGTACAGCCTACATTGCCCTTAAACTCACAGAGTCCCGCCATTCTCGGCCTCCTGAGTGCTGATCTATGAACGTGAGCCGCCATCCCTGGCTCACGTCATGTGAAATCAGTTAACTTGATTTATAACATCTAAGTATGGAGACATAAGGATTGCGTTTCCCTTAAACTGATGACATGAGTGTCCAAAGGGCTTCGACAGACAGAAGAGAAGCTGAGCACTCGCTGAGGCCAGAGGGAGCACTGGGTTGCCCAGAGGAGACCAGGGAGGGACCTCAATGAAGTGGCATGCTGAACCCATCTACTTTCTCAGGCAGCCGCTACTCCACTGGCCAAGTCTGAATGGCCTGGGCCATGGTAAGGGAACACAGCAGAGCTAAGCAAGTCCAAGGCTGCCCCAAAGCCTGAATTGCACCAGAGGACCTCAGGTCTTCTGAAGCCCCCAGGTCTAGAGCCAGGCCCCAGTGCAAGCTGGGAGCCTCCACATGGTGAAGCCCAGTGGGAACGGGTGGAGATCCAGGCTCCCCACGCATTTATTTGTACAGTCTGGGGTGTGTTTCCTCTCCCTCACAGCCTCCAAGACTCGTTTCTGAGAAACTCTAGTCTTCTCTTAACAAAATGGAGGTGGGAAGAACCTGTCCCTCCCTTGGTGAGGAGAGGAATGGGGGGGGGGTGAGGGAGCTGAACTGAAGGGATGGTAGCAATGGCTGCCTCTCTGAGGCCAGAAAAGCCAAGGTGTGTCCACAACCAGGAGCACATGTGTGTCTTAGACCCTCAGGGCTACACAGATAGATAATCTGGACCCCAAGACAAGTGCTTCCTTCCAGCATGGGGGGGGGGTCACTGTAGATGGCACACTGGTGAACAGCTGGGACAGTGACCAAGCCTCATGACAAGGACCAGGCTTGCAGCAAAGGTGTTCTCTTCCCCCACCTAACATGGGGCTTCAGACAAAGACTTTAATTCCTTTGTGCCTCCATTTCCCATTGGCTAAAATAAGGAGGAAGTAGGGCGTGTGGAGAGGGAGAAAGGAGGAGGAGATGGCGGATAGGGCCTTGTCAACTGTTGTTAGGTTTCAATGGGAAACCCAGGTAAAGGTCTAAGGACAGAGGCTGGCACCAGGAAAGTTCACGGGAGCAATAGAAAGGATAGTTGGGGGCGGGGGCACCGCGCAAGGCAGAGGTGGGGGGGACTCTCGGTGACCTACAGGCCGTGAGGTTCTGAGGTTCCAGTCCAGAAGTGCTTCCTGTGTCCCACCAAGCCATGTCTCGGTTTGTTCCGGAAGCGTGTTGAACAAGGCTGTAATCCCAACACTCCAGAGGCTGAGGTGGGATGACTCTATGCCGCAGAGCAGCCTGGGATACATAAGAAGATCCTCAATATCCAAAATAAACATGCTTAAGAAGCCTCCATCTTCCCTGCCATGGAACCTTGTTCTCTAACACAACGACCCTGGCTCAGGTTTAAGCCCTGAGACTGGAGGCTACAGGGTGACTTGGGTACATCCCTTCCCAGAGAGACTCCACTCTGATGCCATACTCAGCAGAGCCAGCCCTGACTGGCCTTGATTGTGTGGGGCTCCCCAGCTTGCACTGCCACGGGAGCCTTCCTCTAGTGAGGGTTCACTCCCACATCCCTTCTCAAACCCATGACCACTTAGCCGGGGGCCATGATGAGACTTCAAAGGAAGTCCACAGCTGCCAGGCTAGCTGGCCTTCCTGGTCGCTCTCGTTGTAGACAGACCTCTCTCCCAACCCTCTGGAAGCTCAAGGAACTTGAAAGCCTCCAGCTAGGGGATACTCGGCCCTGATAGGAAGGTAAGGAAGATGAGCTAGCTTGAGGAACGCATGGAAAAATGAAGCTGATCACCCGCTACCTCTCCAGCAGGCAGAGGATGCAGTGGGGAAGAGGTCAGTGGCCCTGAGATCCTCCAAGGCCAAAGTCTAACATAACTACCTGAAGTCTGAGACCTGGCCTCTGCCCAAAGCCCCACGAGAGAACAGACACCTGTGTACAACTCTGTGCTTAAGCCTATTACAAAACCGTGAGTGCCTATGAGTAAGACAGCAGAAGAGAGACACTGGCTACATCTGCTGCCTCCGAAACCAGACAGCCTGGACTTGAATCACAAGTTTACCAATTATTAACTCTGTGTCCACTCACCCATCTGTTAAGTGTGGCAAATAATAATCATTAACTCGTGACACTGTTGTCAAGATTAAGCCACTTAATCTCTTTATAGTGTTATATAATAATGTTTACAGGGGTAATAAGTTCCCGATAGATATTAGGTGTAATTATTACATGGGCCTGTGTATCTCCACATCCCCGGGTATGGAATCAGGTGTACATATTGGTTATCTTAGTTAGAGTTACTATTGCTGTGATGAAACACTATGACCAAAGAACCTTGGGGAGGATAGGATTTATTCAGCTTATGCTTCTACATCATCAGTGGAAGTCAGGGCAGGAACTCATGCAGGGCAGGAACCTGGAGGCAGGAGCTGATGCAGAGGCTGTGGAGGGGTGCTGCTTACTGGCATGCTCCTCATGGCTTGCTCAGCCTGCTTTCTTATAGAACCCAGGACCACCAGCCCAGGGATGGCACCACCCACCATGGGCTGGGTCCTTCCCCATCAGTCACTAATTAAGAAAATGCCCTACAGACTTGCCTACAGCCCGATCTTATGGAGACATTTTCTCAGTTGAGGCTCCCTCCTCTCTGATGACTCTAGCTTGTGTCAAGTTGACATAAAACTGGCCATTGGTGTGTTTTGATGATGAATGGTGAACGCATCTGGATATCTGTGTTTCTGGGAGTGTCTGTATAGTCAATGATAATAAAAAGTGCTGGCACTGTTGTGTGTTGCATGGAACAGACACTGGGAATTCTATAGGCATTTACACAGACACACACATATTCACAAGGGTATGAATGACTGAGCACACATTTGGCTACAGAGCACCCACAAACAGCCACCTGCTTTAGCCCTACCCAGAGTGACCCCCTTCCAGTGGGCTGTGGGAGACAACATCTCACAGTATGAGTTACCTGTCCCTCAGCACCAAGGCAAAGTAATGGGCTGTAACTGCCATCGAGCCTTTTCCCAGACCCTCAGTTGGCTGAACTGCCCGTATCGTCTCTCATCCAATAGGAAAGGACATGGACATAAGGAGCCTGAACCAGAGTCCACCAATCGCATCCTTTCATCTAACGATCACATGACCTGCCTCTGCCAGGGAGGATTCCTGATCAGCTAGGCCATCTTTTCACAGTGGATGTCTCCACAACTCCCTCCCCATCTGAGTGGGCTCTGACCCACACTGAATGCATCCTCCCTGGGGTGGGGGGCAGATCTTAAATCAGCAAGGAAGTGGGGATCCCCCCCCCACTCCCCTGTGGATGGAGCCTCCAGTATACCTGTTGTTTCTGTGGTTCTGCTATCCAGAGTGCTAGCATTTTGAGCATACCGGAGACTGAGATTTTATGAGTGCGCTTCTTTCTCTCTTTTGCCCTGATGAGGACCCCACGGCCCTCATCCTCACTGGCCTGAGACATCCATCCCTGCATAGGACTGGGATTTGTTATAGAAAAGAGAGATGCTGCAATATTTGACACCAAGTTAAAAAACAGTCCGTTACACAGCCTGTTCTCTGGAGAGCATATTTTCTGGATTCCTGCCTCTGTCTCCTTGGGTGTGACCGTGAAGTTTTATGTAATAGATGCCCAGGCCAGAGAAGAAAGCATTTGGCCCTCTCCTGTCTATGGAGATGGGGGATGGTGGAAGGGAATAGGAGGGAGAGAGCCAGATGATCACATCTGGCCTACTGGGTCCTCTCTGGAGACGGTCCATGTTCCTGACCTCTCTTGGAACTCTGGGAAAAAAAAAAAGCATCAGCCTCCCAGCTGCTCCAAACCACCCTGGCCTCTGCCTGTGACCACAGGGCTCCAGAGCAGGGCAGAGGAGCCTCAGAAATGCCACTTTCACAAGCCAGCTTCAACCCCCACAAGGCCTGACTGCCGAACTGAGGACACAGCAATCCGGCAAGGGAACTCCACAGGCAACAAGGGACCCGGGTTCAGTGGGGTTCCGGCCATCCCAGGAGGGAATGGATCACGGGTTATGTAAACTCAGGGGTGAGAGCAGTGCTGGCTGGGAAATCGGCCTTCACCACACCCCCCCCCAACCCCCAACTCCTTCCTCTTGCCAGATGCCACTCAGTTGTCCCTGTCTGTCCACACATCCTAACACCATGTCAGTGAGAAAAAGCGTGGAGAGTAACCCGAGAGCTAAGCGCTTTTATGTAAGAGAGTTAAGAGTGCTCCATGGGACAGGCTAAATTGTCAGGTCCCATGACGTTGAAATCACATTGAACATTTAATTGTTTTTCTCACTAATCATTATGGAGGGGTTGGGAGAAAGGCCAGTTTGGTTATAAATTAATAAATAAGGAAGTTCTTTTCTTTTTTTTTTTTCTCTGCACTGAGGAGCCGAAGTGTGGATTAAATTTCCAGCCCTACTACATACACAGAAATAAAGGATCTCCCACTGGTCTGTCCAACGGAAGATGAGGTCCTGGCCTTCTAGACCCCAAACTACCTCCTCCCAGATGGATAAGATATGGTGGTGGCAGAAAAGGACATGGCCACCCTTCACCCTGAGTACTCAAGCATGGGTCCTCCTGTGTTCGCACACCAGGGACCACCCCCCTAAGCTGATCTGTGTGGATTTTGTTGTTGCTTTGTTTTTGAGAAGCAGAACAGGGTTTTCACTCTCTTTCCAAGTCCTTTTCTTCCTGGACACTTAGCACCCCTCCTTCTCTTGATCCCTTCTGGTCCAGGGACTCGGGAACGTGGAGTGCAACTCAGTAAAGATCTTTTCTCAAGTCCTGCGCATGGTCTTGTGAGGAGGGCAATGCTGCCCCCTGCTGGCTCCAGGATGAGAAGCAGCCCACAGGGGCAACCTGGTTCCTTCCATTTCCCTGGGAGACAGCATCTTACAGTTGAAGGAGCCATATTCCCTTTCCCAAAACATGACTGCTAGATTTTGTGCAGGTGAGAACGGGGACACTGGCCGCTAGAGTAGATTTCATATAGTGACTTTTAGACTTTATTATGTTTCCTAGGCAACTACATGTGGATATGGCATGGGATGTTCTTTATTCCTTTGGTCTAGGCACCTTTGTTAATTCTGGTGTCAATGATCACCTTGGGGTCTCCACAACAAACCTCCAGAACTCTTTGGAAGGCAGGGTCCCTTGCATAGGTGTATTCAGAAATGCACTGGACAGTCACGCTGATAGCAGAATTGTTCTTTTTCTTGTCACCATTTATAAAATGTTTAGCGTGTGTGTGTGTGTGTGTGTGTGTGTGTGTGTGTGTGTGTGTGTGTGTGTGTGTGTGTTTCTGCCTCTGGAGTGCTGGGATTAAAGGCGTGCGCCACCACCGCCCGGCTGGCCTTGAACTTTTAAGATATGTATTTACTTTTTTGAGGGGAGGGATGCAAACACGCCACAACACACTCGTGAAGGTCAGAGGGACAAACTTCGGGAGTCAGTTTTCTTCTTCTTCTTCTTCTTCTTCTTCTTCTTCTTCTTCTTCTTCTTCTTCTTCTTCTTCAAGATTTTTATTATTTATTATGTATACAGTGTTCTGTCTGCACACCAGACGAGGGCATCAGATCTCATGTTAGATGGTTGTGAGCCACCATGTGGTTGCTGGGAATTGAACTCAGGATCTCTGGAAGAGCAGTCAGTGCTCTTAACCTCTGAGCCATCTCTCCAGCCTCAGTTCTCTTCTTTCACCATGTGGGCCCCTGGGATCAAACTCAGTCTTGGCAGCAGGCACCTTTACCTGCTGAGCCATCTCTCTGGCCCCTGACCTTGAACTTCTGATCTTTCTGCCTCCACCTGAGTACAAGTGAGCTTACAAGTGCACACCACCATGCCCAGTTCTATGCGGTGCTGGCCATCAAAGGACTCTACCAACCCAACTACATCCCTGGCCCTGTGTGTTTATATATTAAATGCAAACACAAGAACAAACCGCACCAAAGATACCTATTTTAAATACTGAATTTTGAATCTGTCATTGCATTGCCTACTGAATGAAAAGTTACATTTTAAGGGACTGGAGAGATGGCCCAGAAGTTAAGGGCACTGGCTGCTCTTGCACAAGGCCCAGGTTCAGTTTCCAACACCCACATGGTGGCTCACAACCATCTGTGACTCCAGTTCCAGGGGACCCAACACTCTCTTCTCTGACTTCTGCAGGCACTGTTCACACATGGTACACATACATACATGCAACCCAAACATTCACACACACACACACAAAAATAACCACATCTTTTTAAAATGGCATTTTAAATATGAAAATCAAAATATTTAAATTGATTTTTATGCGACCAGTTGGTGAATTAAAAAATATTTCTTATTTACTTACTTTTGCTTTTTGCAACAGGGTCTCGTTCTCTCAGCACCCCAAGTCCTGAGATTATGGGTATGAGCCACCACCAGGCCCGGATACAGAATGAAAATTCCATGTGGGGGGAGGGGCAAAAATGTCCAAAGGGGACTTTCGATGTCAGCGCTCAGTCTAGAGACTTAGAGAAAGGCAGAACTATAAAATCGAGCAAATGTCCTTAGCGGCGCCTGCCCTCTGCCACCCTTCCTAAAGTCCCCTGTCCTGTTCTTCATCTCTCTTTCCCATCACCACTTGCTCTTCAGGGAGCTTTGATACCCTCTTCCAGGCTAAGTGGCCGAGGATGCCGTGGGCGGGGTGGGGGGTGGGGGTGGGGGTGGGGGGGTCCTATTCTAGGAAGAAAGCTGTGGCTTTTGCCTTCAGATATACCTAGACCTACACGCCCATCCTCCAGCACCAGGCACTCAAAGCTAGGGCCTTGCATAGAGCGCCGTGCTCTAACACTAAGCTTCCTACCCAACTTTGTATTCTGACTTCAGATCACAGGCCAAGTGTATCGGGAAGCCGCTCAAGCTCGCTAGAAGATGTAGTATGGGCTGTGAAAAAGGCTTCAAGCTTTGTTGACGGGAAGCTGGTTTTGATGAGACTCTAGAAGGGCTAAGTCCCAGCCTGAGTCCATGGTCATCAGATATAAAACAGATGGTAAGGTAAATGGATATTTCCCCAAATGGTAGGTGCAGTGAGAACACACACGGGGACCATTTCGAGTGGTCCACGGAGATATCCTATGGTCGGCAGATGGAGACACGGGAAGAAAATCTGGGCGTCGTCTTATTTGCTAATTGGGTCCTCAGAATTTGGGACTCTCCTGTACAAATCCGGGTCTTCTTTCCCAAGCCTTTGATTGGCTAACATAGTCTGTGGGAGCAACTCTCTGCTTTTCCTGGTGTTGTTTTGGAGAATGCTGGGAGATGGTCTGAGTCCACGTTAAAGCTACCGAGGGAGCCCAGGTGGCCCTGCAGGCTGAGGATGAAATCCCAATCAATAATTAGCTGGTGCCCAGGCGCCATTGAAAAGAAAGCCTTCTGGGGCAGGGACGCAGCGCCACCGTGTGGTAGAAGACCGTCTGTCCAGCCAGGCACCGCTTTTCCAAAGGCCCGACAGAACTTACTAGTTCTCTGTGGACCCATCGGAGGGCTCCCTAGATCCCAGGAAAGTGATGAACACCTACCCGACTAAAGCTAGTGTTCTGTGCCAGGCAGACTTCGTCATTCCCAGCTCCCCTCTTAGATGTCTGAGCACGGGCAGGCAGCTCTACAACCTTATGGAGCCTTGGTGTGCTTTCTCTAGAATGGGGATAGCAAAAGAATTAAAAGAGACTGATGGTAGTGGTTGGCTGTGTGCAATTGTTCAAGGAGGGGTGGCTGGTGATGGTGCCTGTTGCACAATCATGACGACCGGAGATCAGATCCCAGCATCCACATAACAAGCTCACAGTCTACACAAACTTCTAATTCATCCCAAAAGGGATCTAAGGTCCTCTTCTGGTCTCCACACACTCACAGGCACAGGCATCCCCCTACACACACACACACACACACACACACACACACACACACACACACACGCGCGCGCGCGCGCGCGCGCGCGCGCGCGCGCACACGCACAAATGCAGATGCACAAATAAAAATAATTAAAAAAAAAAAAGGAACTGGAGTTTCCCCTCCCTCCTTCTGGGCTGGTCTAGGAAATCTAAGAGCGCGCAAAGGCAGGCCTGAGGGAAGCCCAAATCCAAAGCCTAAGATGAGAGACTCCCCTACCTCAGCTCCCACAGAAAAACATTTTGCTAGTTCTCCCTGGAACCCCTTCAGCTTAGAACGGCAGGCCAACCTGGTCTGCAGGGCTCGGGAGATTTCTCAGAACCGGTCGCCCAGTCCTTACCTCTCCTCCAAGTCTAGCTCCTGGGCTTCCTGAGTCTAGGTGACAATCTCTAGCAGCCTGGGGACCTGCGTGGCCCCACACACACTCCCCAGGCAGGTCTCATGTGTCCCTGCAGTTTGTGAAGCACCACACGGTCCTCCTCAGTGGCGGTCCTCCCTGGAGCCCAGCGTAAGCCATACGCTTCAAGTAGACAGTAAGGCCCGTGGTTCGAGGCCCAGCACACCCCGGTGCTGAGATCTTGGGAAGACTCCTGAACATGAGAACTGGGCATTAGTTCCTCACTTAGCTTTAGAGTTTGTGCCCATGGGTTGTTTCTATATTCTCCCTTCGGTCATTCATTGTGTGTTGTGTACTTGTGATGGGTGATGTTGCTCTGTATGCTGTGAATATGTGTTGCTCTGGTTGGTTGATAAATAAAACGCTGATTGGCCAGTAGCCAGGCAGGAAGTATAGGCGGGTTAAGACAAGGAGAATTCTGGGAGAGGAAGGCTGAATCAGGAGACACCAGCCTGCTGTCCTGTCTTGAAAAACCAAAAAAAAAAAAAAAAAAGAGTCAATGTCAAGGTCTGTCAAGATGCAAGATGGTGGGTAAAGCACTCGGCACCAAGAAGGACAACTCGAGTTCAACCCCTGGGACTCATATGGTAGGAGGGAACACGCTCCCAAAAGTGGTTCTCTGACCTCTACATGTGTGCCATGGCATGTACACACACACACACACACACACACAGAGGCGCACGCACAACACACTAAATAAACAAAAAAAAAGTAAGATATGAGATATGAATTAAGTAAGAGTCTAAGCTGGGTGGCGGTGGCGCATGCCTTTAATCCCAGCACTCAGGAGGCAGAGCCAGGCGGGTCTCTGTGAGTTCGAGGCCAGCCTGGTCTACAGAGCGAGATCCAGGACAGGCTCGAAAACTACACAAAGAAACCCTGTCTCAGAGAAGCCAAAAAAAAAAAAAAAAAAAAGCTTAATAAGTGAATAAAATCAAAAATAGAAAGTGGGCCTGTCGTTTAATTACAGCACGGCTTGGGTTTCCATGGCCATGCTCCCGTGGTGGGAAAGAGGTGTAACGATGCTGCAGACAGCCGTGGACACACGGAGGTTAACTCTGCCATTTCTCTACTTTGGGGCAAATTTAAATCTTCCTGCGGCAGAGACTCGGGCTCTGGTTTTATGCTGTTGCTTTTAGGTGGGCTTGTCCATACAGATGGCAGCCCTCTGGCTGTATTTTGACCCTACTGAGAGTTCAACAGGAGCATCCCATCCCTCCACCAACACACAGGCCAGTTGCTCAGGGGCCAGAGGGAGCCAAAGGAGTAAACCAAGTCAGTGAGAGTCTATGGCAGCTAGCCTCCAGCTCTGCGTGGAGACTTAAGACATGTCAGGGGGTATGGTTGGCATCAAAGGCTACAGAGACATCCTAAGAGAGCGAGGAGCCAATGCAGTCATGGAGGACATGAGGGCACCGGGTGGCTTTCCAATTTTTCATTAAAAGTTAGAACGCAGGGTCTTTCGGGAAGATCATCCATTTCTGTGAATTTTGCCCAACATGGACGTAAATTGTCTTTTAAAACGTAAACATTTTGTAAGCTGGCTCCAGCAAGCCATATGAAGCCTGTCTCCAGGCTAGATTTGCTCCACAGGTTGCCGTGAGGCTCCCTGACATTACACCACGTGGTGGTGACCATCAGTAACTGGCATTCTTAGCAGCTGCTGTCACAGCTGAGGTCCTGCACAGCCGAAATCTCAGATCTACGCGGAATCAGCAGTGGAGCCAGGCAACCACACACACGGAGCATCCGAACTGGGGGGCAGGCATTCGACAATCTCCACTAAAGCCCATCTTTTGTCATTTGTCAGGAACAGGTGTCCCTAGAGTGATTATAATACTCTGCCTCCGGATTCTACCAAACTGCACTCCTATGGGGTGCCCCTCACAGCACTGATGAGCCCATCTTCATCCCAGACATCCACAAAGCTGGTGTCAGCCTGGGGCACGTCGGGTTTCTCTCCTGCTGGGAGTGGTTCAGCTATGGTGTCCCCTCCCTTACAGTTTGTGTGCCTCAGATTCAGCCACCTCCCTCCATGACGTCACCATACATTGTCCACTGGGTCTGGTGATAACTGTGCTAGGGTATTTTGAGGTTTTTAAAGCTTTTTCTCATAGATTTTTTTTTTTGCGGGGGGGGGGGGGGTTTCGAGACAGGGTTTCTCTGTGTCGTTTTGGTGCCTGTCCTGGATCTCGCTCTGTAGACCAGGCTGGCCTCGAACTCACAGAGACCCGCCTGGCTCTGCCTCCCGAGTGCTGGGATTAAAGGCGTGCGCCACCACCGCCCGCCGATAATTTTTATTTGGTTAAAAATATTATGCGTATGGGAGGGGTACATTATGCGTATGGGGGTGTGCGCATGTGCATGTACGTGTCACAGTGCTCATACGGACGTTAGAGGGAGACTTTGGGGAGTCGGTCCTCAGATTCAGGGATCAAACTCGGGTTATCAGACTCCAATGCCAAGGGTTTCTCCTCACTGAACCACCTTACCTGCCTGCCCTCGCCTGATTTCACTGCTGGCCCAGCCCTGAAACCTCTATTAACACCTCTGTAACATTAGTTGGACTACACATTTTCCAATCTGTTGAGGTGTTTTTTTTTTTCTTTGTTTGCCCAACAATAATTTCCTAGTTTGGATTCTACATTACACCAATTTCACTTCCTATCTGACCAGAAAACAGTTTGCAAAGCCACTGGCCAGATCAACTATTAGCAGGGAGGAGGAGGTACAGAAGCATATGTAAGAAGAATGTTTGCTGTGGAGCAAATATTCCTCAGCATTGAAACGTCCCTTCCTGGAGGGAGGAGGGAGGCTTGTGAGACCCAGGAAGTGAACAAAACTGAGAAGGCTCAGGAAGCTTCCAGAACCTATAAGATTCCCAAGGCCCTCTCCAAGATAATATGAGCAGTAACAACTGTTGAGGGGAGGGGACTGACTGAGAGAGCTCCCTGAAGGTCTTACAGAGTCCCGGAGCTACAGCTCTTCGGAGCCTTCATTCAGGCTGAGGCGGGCTTTTCCATGATACAGATCCACACTCCCTCACCTCCACTCCTGTGAGTAACTGGATAAACCCGTTGGGCTGTTGTTGGATTTTGGTGGAATTGTTTCGTCTGTTAGTGCCAGAAGGGGGAGCAGACCCATTCTTACCTCCCCAGGAAAAGTCACACACTGTTCTGGTCCCAAGAGTTGTTAGAAAAATGGAATGTCACCTTAAAAGAAAGTTCTAGGGCTTATGAATCAGAGCTGGGGTTTTGTACGGGACTTCTTCCGTGCAGCTGGACAAAGGAATCTTCCAATGGCTTGTGTCTGTTCACAGACATCTTCTGTCACTGTGACAAAATACAAGTGAAAACCAGCCCACTGGAGGAAATGCCTATTTCGGCTCATGGTTTCAAAGGTTTCTGCTCATGACTAGCTGGATGCTTTGCTTTCCGAAGGTGGCAAGTCAAAATATCTTCAGGTGGAAGCATGTGATAGAGGTGGGTGCTTAGCTCATGGTGGCTGGGAAACAGAGGGGAAAGCATGGGGACAAGGTAAGTCCAGAGGGGCATACCACTAATGATCCATTTCCTCAGCTGGATCTCACCGTCTAACATCTCCCCTGCTTCCCAATAGTCCAATGAGGAACTCACCAATGGACTAAGAGGTCTGAGACCTCCTCACCCTGTCACTTCCTCCCAATCCCATCAGTTTGCACGTAGCTTTGGGGAGTTGGTTTAAAACCAAGAGATACCAGTGAGTAATTGCTGAGGGTTAGAAACTTACACTTGGCAAATCTGATCACTTTTAATGGCCTGCATGTTTTAAAATCAATTCTCTTTTGAAAAGAGATTTTTCCAGCAAATTTTGTTTTGGAAATGCTGGGTTTTGTTTGTTTTGGTTGGGTTGGTTTTTTTGTTTGTTTTGTTTTGTTTTTTGTTTTGTTTTTTTCCGAGACAGGGTTTCTCTGTGTAGCTTTGCACCTTTCCTGGCACTTGCTTTGTAGACCAGGCTGGCCTCGAACTCATAGAGATCCGCCTGTCTCTGCCTCCCGAGTGCTGGGATTCAAGGCCTCTCCACCACCAGTGCCCGGCTTGCTTTTGTTTTTTAAACCTCTTTTTTGGCAATGAAGATAATCTGTACAATGGGATATTGTTTACTAATCAAAGAAACACAGTGAGGGCTTGGGGGCTTGTGAGATGACTTAGCTGGTAAAAGCATTTCCATGCAAACCCGAGGAGCTGAGTTTCACGCTCAGAACCCACATAAACGTGGAACTGACTGTCCCAAGCGGTCATCTAACCTCCAGGTGCGGTTGGTGTCACGGATCTCAGGTATATGTTGTTGTTGTTGTTGTTGTTTTTAAATATGCACTTCTAATTGTGTGTGTGTGTTTCCTTGCTCTTGTGTCCTGGTGTCCAAGCAGCAGGTCCCCCTAAAGCTGAGTTACAGGAGGGTACAAGCTGCCTCATATGGCTGCTGAGAACTGGACTCCCAGTTCTCTGCAAGAGCAGGGCCCACTTTTAACCACTAAGTCATTTCTCCAGCCCGGTTGTTCGTTTAAATAAGCAAACTTTTTATTTTACTTTTCACAGAACTCCTATTTGTTTCCAGGCTCGGGCCGGATTTCTAAAGCGAAGCCTCCATCCTGCTGAACAAGAGTCCCTGAGCCGATGGTATGGGAGGGTGTGGCACTGAGCACGAGGATTAGGTGAGGTGAGGGGCTCCCTGGCATCCCTGTATGCTGGATCCCGGGCGAGGGTGGCTGCTAGCTGAGAAGACAGGAGGCCTCCTCTGATGATTCGTGAGTGATACAGGGCGTTAGGAAGGGGGGGAATGGAAATTTCCCACTCACTTGTCCCCCAACTGTAAATGTAAAAAGGGGAGGGTGGGGTGCCTTGAATCCGGGGCCTTGGGGGAGGTCTGCAGGCAGGGTGTCTAATGCCAGGGGATGGGGCAGGTCCCACGCTCGTGGTCCATGTGGTCCTGGAGAGCCACCCGGAAGCAGTGGACTGGATCCGGGTTCGGGCTCGGGCAGCGCCTCCTCCGCGCCCGCAGGAAGCCGCCGGGCATCAGGAGCGCCCCAGACCGGCGTGCATCCCTGGTTTTGGATGCGGCTCACACACCCGCCTAAAGACCGGGAAGGGTAGTCGGCGGCCGTGAGAGTTCCATGGCTGGTTGGATACTACTCAGTGGCTGCAAAGCAGCTCCGAAAACTGAGGCACAGCTCCTCGGCGAGCTGTTTTCCGCTCAGGCTGAGACAGGAAGCGAGGAGACTAAAGGGGGAGCCCTACCTACCTCCTCCTCCTCCTCCTCCTCCCCGTACAAGTACAAAATTAACCGCCAAGCTTAGCTCCAAAAGGGTCGTGCTCCAGGTGAGGCTCGAACTCACAACCTCGGCATCGCTCTGCATGTACTGCCATATAAGTACCGCGCGCTAACCGATTGCGCCACTGGAGCTCCGCTCTGCCGGCCTCGCGAAGGCTCTATCAGGCCCGGGGAGGCGTCGATGGAGCATGCGCAGCCGCCGCCCACGGGCGCCGCTCGGGTTGCCAGCCTCCTCCAACTTCGGGCCGGGACCCAACGGCTCCGAGCCGGCGTCTGGGGACCGAAGGGTCCGGGGGAGACTCGGCGAGTGTCCCCCTAGGGGCCGCGGGGACGGGTTGGCACGGCCGAGCCTGCGGGGGTGGGGGGGGGAGCGGCGGCATCCTCCGCGGGGCTTCGCCCCCGGCGGCCCAGCCCCCCAGCTCGCGCGGAGCCGGCTGGCAGGAGCCGGCCGAGCGACCCCGCGGCTGCCGTCCCCGGGAAGCGAACCCGGATCCCCGGCCCGCCCTTCCGATGGCGCGAGGGCGAGCGGGCCAGCCGGGACTAACCCGGCGGCTCAGCCCGAGGGGCCTCGGGGTCCACGCTGCAGGTGTCTGCTTTCCTGTATCATCTTACAACGAAGGTTCCAGCGTTTAAAAACCAAAAGAGCTAGGAATCTCGGAATATCCGTTTCTTTCTGGAAATCAGAAAATCGGAACACTGGGCCTAGCCCTGATGATGACTTACCGGGCCATGGGCACTCCGTGAGTCCCCTCTCCTCCTGACAGATTTTTAAAGACACCGTGCTTTATGAAAGTACCAGGGGAGAGACTGGCGAGACCGCTCGCTCGGAGGTGAAGGGGAGTGCTCTTGCAGAGAAGACGGGTTCGGTTCCCACACACAACCTGCGGCTCGCACCCCCTCCTTAACTCCCAGTTCCAAACGCACACCTACACTTAGTTGAAAAATTAAGTATTTGAAAAGGAAGAAAAAAAAATTGCAGGAAGGCTACTTGGGAAGGAGACACGTGGTGGGGTGGGGGATAGGAGAGGGTAAAGGAGAGTAAGTATGCAAAGTACCTGATAGGCTTTAATCGGTGTCATGAAACCCATCACTTCAGACAATGAGTAGATGCTAATAAAGTGTAAAAAACATTTTTTTAACTGCAGAAATGGGGTAACAATGAATAGAACCTGTACTGGGTCTATTATATTCATTGTATTCCTGTTGATTCATTTTTTCCTTCTTATTGCAAGAAAAAAAATAGTTGAGGGTTTTTTGTTTGACCCAGGCATTTTGCATACCTCACCTAATAACCGTGGAGTATTCCCAGAAGGCTAGCAATCCTTTCCAAAGTCTACCCCCTCCACTCCCACCCTGGGTCAGACTTTCACTCACGTTGCCACCTAAACTCCTGCCAACATGTTGGTCACTCTGTTTGGTGACCTCTACTCTCACAAGATAGAAAAAGCCAGAAGAGCAAACAGCGGATTGATCAGGACACTAGATGTGATGGAGGGGTGGACACATGAGCAAGTGATGGGGTAGAGTTAAGGCCGTTACTGTGGCCATCTGGGTGGTCACAGGTTTGGGGTGACATGTTAAACAGTAGCTTGGTACCCAACTCAAAGCCTTGGCATTTGAGAGGAAGAGGTATTGGCGGTCAGGCTGACAATGTGGATGTAATCAGATTCTTCACAAGACAGGACTGATGAAGGTGTTCTCAGAAAGCTGAAAGGCCAGTCAGATGTGGTTGGCACTCAGGTGAGGCAGGAGGATTGATGTGAATTCAAGGTCAGCTGCACCACTGTTCCATGCCGGCTTGAGCTACAGCGTGAAACCATGTTTCAAAGCAAAACAAAATTTTTAAAAAGCTGGTTGTGGTGACACACGCCTTTAATCTGAGCATTCCAGAGACACAGGGAGGTGAATCTCTGAGTTCGAGGCCAGCCTGATCTAGGCCAGCCAGGGCTACACAGAGAAACCCTGTCTCAAAACAAACAACAAATGAACAAAAGACAGTGGAATGTCCTGTGTCCATGTGCGGACTGGATTGTCTACAGAGAAAAGAGCCAGATGAGCCTCCCCAGATGGCTTTAAAATTCAGGAGACATAAACCAGACAGGGATGGCCAGCACCCTGCAGATCCATCAGGCCTCAGGCATGTAAGATGTGAAGCATATTGCAGCGTGCCAGCATCTGGGCTCCTGGGAGGAAGGGTGGGGAAGTCCAGGGTAAAATGAGGACAGCTTCAACTCTGAAGAAAGTTGGAAATGGGTGGGAAAGTAAATGCATGTAGGGTAGGAATGATTTGTTTCTCCATGCTGTAAAAGGTGCATAGTTCCTGGTAAAAGTTGTGAAGGTGCTTACAACATCTTCCCATGTCAACTAACATTTGGGGAATCTGCCCCTGTGTGGTGGTTTGAGTAAGAATGGCCCCCATTGGCTATCTATTTTATTTGAACACTTAGTAATCAGAGTGTGGCACTACTTGAGAAGGATTAGGAGGTGTGGCTTTATTGGAGTAGGTGTGGCCTTGTTGGAAGAAGTATGTCACTGCAGGTAGGCTTTGAGGTTTCAAAAGCCCATGCCAAACTCAGAGTCTTTCTCTGCTACGGATCATGATGTAGCTCTCAGCTACTGCTCCAGGACCTGCCTGTACACCACCATGTTCCCCCTCCCCCATGATGATAATGGACTAAACCTCTGAAACTGTAAGCCAGCCCCCAATTAAATGCTTTCTTTTCTAAGAACTTCCTTGGGCATGGTGTCTCTTCACAGCAATAGAACACTGACTGAGACACCCTGAGTCTCAGGCAGAGCCACCTGGTAAATCATGAACGGTAGAATCACTGCTGAGAATCCAGCTTCCTTTTGGTCCCCCAGTCCCCGTTGTCTACCTGCTGTTTTATTAGCTCAGCTGATAGTGGGGTTCAGCTACTGTGTATACATATGTGTACAGAGAGTGGGGACCCCCCACTGTGTGCAGGGGAAGATGGTAGGTACCTCATGAAGGGAACAGGAATAGCTTGGGTCCCAAAGACTCTCAGGGAGGAGCCTAGAAGGGGTGCTACTGAGATGGGAGGAGAGAGGGAGCCAGGACCACGGGAGAAACCTTCTGGACCCTGCCGACTGCCTACCCTCCTCAGGCTGCCTCCAGAGAGCAGGGAACGAGGAGTCTCACCCATAGATGTCACTGGTCTTTATACATCTTAAGGGGGCTCACGTCTCTTGCACCTGCCTCGTCTCTAAATCCAGAAATCTTGACTGGAGGATATTTTCTCCACATAACTCTTCCCAGCACACTGACGTTAACTTTCTAAGACATGGTCTCACCACATAACCCGGGCTGGCCATACACTCTGGATCCTCCCGCCTCTGCCTTCAGAGTGCAGGTTCTATTAGCCTATGCCACCAACCTCACTACCTTGAAGTCATCTGAGTCATTATGTAAGTTGTGTAATAAAGCAGTGATTTTTTAGAATAAAATAATAAAATTTCTTCTAGGTGCATGGGTAGTTAAAGTCTGTGATGCCTGTAATGTAGAAAGTCTCAATCTTTCCCATATACCGAATAACAAAATGTTTAATTATGTAAGGGAAGGGAAGGCTTGCTGTGCTAACAGATAAGTTTTAAAATAACATTTCATCTTGGCATAGGGATGAATGTACTGTACATTAAAATGTATGAAATGCAATGACTCGTAGCACCAGAAATAGACAAAAACTGTCTCCTAAATGAATGTTTGGAATTTATGCCTTTTGCATTGAAAAAAAATTTTTACTTCCATGTTTTTGTGTATAGATGATAAGATGAACTAAAAGGGTTCCAATTGCTGCATGCATGTGCCATCCTGCAAATTGCAAGAGCAGGCTATGACTGTCTTTATTCCAGACAAAGAAAGGTCAAGCAGTATGTGATGGCCACTCTATTTTCCCTTCATGGCTTTGATTTCTGCTATACAAGAGGCATTGTGATGAGCCACACAAACATTTTGATTAACAGAATGTAATTTGTGAGTCTGGTGAATGAAGATCATCTGGATTCAAATTCATGTAACTACCATTTGACGGTCCTCATTTGCTGTATTTCATCAAACTTTTTGTATTTCTTATTTTTAGCCGGTGTTGCATTATGGTTATGTATTAAACATAAATGTTGCTGTACAGAAGCCAAATCCTAAACGAGGAGCCCCAGAGCAGCTGGTGTTTAGGTCTGGGTGCTTCTGTGGGTACTGGTCACAAGCATCCAGGAGCTTCCAAATGGATTCTGTCATAATTGGAAGGTCTTCAAAATACTTTAGAGTTTTGGTTTTTGTTGGTTAGTTGGTTGGTTGCTTTCTTGAGATAGGGTCTTATGTTGCCCAGGCTGGCCTCAAACTCACTGTGTAGTAGAGGTTGGTCTTAAACTCCTGGTCCCCCTGCCTCTACCTCCCAAGTGCTGGGATTACAGACATACACCCCAGCATCTGGCTTTTAAGCATTCTTTAAATATTACTGTTTCTTGGAACTGGAGGGATGGCTCAAAGATTAAGAGCATTTGCTCTCTTCCAGAAGACCCAAGCCCTTATGTTGGGGAACTCATAACCCCCTGTAACTCCAGCTAGAGAGGAACTGATGCTCTCTTCTGGCATCCATGTATACTCACACACATGTGGCATATAGCACAGAGACACACATATGGTCACATAAATAAAATAAATTTAAAAAAGAACGGGCCACTTAAAGAAATGCTACTCTTCTTAAAAGAAAATGAAAAGATGCCGTAGCCACCTGTAACAGGGCAAACCATCTTGAAGTCTCTCTAGTGCTCTTGTGTTGGTTGGTGTCTAAGAGCTCTACCCACATGGTTCCTGAGCCGCCCCCCCCCCCAACACCACGTGAGTAAATGAGTCTTTTGTTTTCTTAAGAAGAGACAGATGGAGAGTCCAAGGCTCGTGTTCTAGGAAAGCTTCACGTAGGTGTGAGCAGATTACAGAATGGAGGAGATGTGAAATGAAGGAACATGGGCCTGTGGTGGTTTGAAAGAAAATGGCCCTTATAGGTCCATAGGGAGTGGCACTATTAGGAGGTGTGGCCTTGTTGGAGGAAGTGCGTCACTGGTGGGCTTTGTGGTCTTAGATGCTCAAGCCAGGCACAGTGTCTCTCTGTCTGTCTCTCTCTCTCATGTGTGTGTGTGTGTGTGTGTGTGTGTGTGTGTAAAACTCATTCGTTTTAGAGAAGTCCATTAACCTGCACCTCAGGTTTCCCACCTGTAAAGCATTGACAGTTGTTAGACTGTCAAATGGACACACTGGACAAGGTTCTTTAGAAACCTTCCGCTACTGCATGGAAGAATGTTATTAATTTGCACCAGCTTGTTAGTTGTTGGGAAATTCATTCAGGGAACATGGAATTCCTTAAATGGTTTCATATTTTAGCTGAGTATGAAATCTGTGTGATATGAAATAACAGACCACTTCTCTGAGCCTGTTTCTTCATCTAAAAGCCAGGCTGTCAACAGTGACTTCTAAGTGTCCGGGGATCCAGTGACACCTACCATCTATGGGGAAGGTGCCTGCATCGGGAGAAAGACACTGGCTGTATTTAGGGCAAGTTCTTCGTCGGTCCTCATTCTTCTGATGGTATTTCTGTTTCTGTGAATTTTCCTCTGTGATACCCAGTTCAGTGTGTGTACACCCAGGGCCCAGCAGCTTCTGTCACTTTTCTTTCTGAGAGGAGAGCATAAAATGGGCCAGCAGAGCAGGGGAAGACTGCAGGCTGACATGTGATCAAGCCATGGCCCAGGTCATCTGACTCCTCTGACCCCAGAGGCATTTGGGCCCCGGAGCTCTCTTTCTGGCCTGGGTGTTGTTCTGCACATCCAGGCTCCCAGCCTTCCAGAGGGCGCTGTGCCTGAAGGGCAAGAGCAATGACCCTCTCCTCTTCTTCAAGAGCAAAGCAGAGGCTGTGGAGACATAGGCTATTCGAAGAGGACCCTCAAGAGTGCCCATGGAGGGCTGGGAAGCTAGGGACAGGAAAGGGTGGGGAAGAGAGGGTGTAGTGGGTGGAGCTTAGAGACACAGGGTTAATCATCTCCATGGCTCAGAGAAGACCTTGCCAGCTGGAAGCAAAGTTATTGTCACCAGAGGAGTTTGTGTGACTGCAGAGGCAGGTAGGACAGAGTGTCCACAGTGTGGGACCATGCCAGGCACAAAATATCAGCATATGATCGAGACCCCTGAGCCTGGCGAATGGGAGGTGAGGCCCTTTCTCGATTTCAGCCTTCTACCCTGATTCCTAGAATAGTTTTAAATTTGGACTGGCCTCAGCCCTAGGCTTCTGCTCCCTGCCTCTTTCTTTTTTTGGCTTTTGAGACAGAGTCTAGCCCAGGCTGGCCTCAAACTTGCTACCTATCTGAGGAAAGCCTTGAACTCCTGATCCTCCTCCTACCACTTTCCAAATGCTGGGATTGAAGGCACATACCCGTCATAGGTATCCTTTTCCTTGTCTTCCCTTGTGATCTTCCATCCCTAATAGACTTAGAGCATCACATGAAGACTAAGTTCTTGGTATAGGTGTGTGTGTGTGTGTGTGTGTGTGTGTGTGTGTGTGTGTGTGTGTGTGTGCCCTTCTCCACCCAATCCACCATCCTCCATTTCTTCCCTTTCCCCCTCATTTCCCCCCCTTTTTCATGTATTTATGTATATGGTGGAGGGATTTATTCCATGGGGAGATGTATGGAGGTCAGAGGACAACTTTTGGGAACCAGTCTGTCCTTTCACCATGTGAGTCCCAGGGATCAAACTCAGATCATCAGGCTTGGCGGCAATCCCCTTACCCACTGAGCCCTCTCACTGCCTCCCTCCTACCCTCCGTTTCTTCCTGCCATTCCTGTCCACGCTCTACAGCGAGTGTACAGCGAGGCCGTTCTGACCACCATGTTGCAAGTGACTGGGAAAGTCCAGGAAGTCTTGAAGCTGCTGCTCTCCACCTGCTTCTCATCCAAACACTTTTGTTCCCTATAACGTCCTCTTTCTTGGGTCTCTATTTCTCATTTTAAAATCTCAACTCCTTATTATCTTGGTCTTCCCTTTGGATATTTATTATCTTGGTCATCATAATAGTTATAATTACTAGATGAGTCATACATTATCATCAGTAGTACATTTTCTAATTTTGTTTTTTGGTTTTTTAAGACAAGGTTTCTCTGTGTAGCCCTGGCTGTCCTGGAACTCATTCTGTAGACCAAACTGGCCTCGAACGCACAGAGATCTGCCTGCCTCTGCCTCCCAAGTGCTCGGATTAAAGGCACGAACCACCACTGCCCAGCATACATTTTCTTTAAAAAATTTATTATTTTTAACGTGCATGGTTGTTTTGCCTGCATGTATGTCTGTGTACTACCTGAGTACCTGATGTCCATGGAGAGCAGAAAAAGGTGTTGGATCATCAGGAACTGGAGTTGCAGATGGTTGTGAGCTGCCGTGTGGGTGTGGACAATCAAATCAGGCTCCTCTGGAAGGGCAGCCAGTGTCTCAATCGCTGAGCCACCTCTCCAGGCCCAGCCATGCACTTCCACACTCGGTACCTTCACAGAAACCTGTGAAGTTGGTATTCTTGTTCTTGTTTTTGTTTTTTGTTTTGTTTTTTAATTTTCTCTTTCCAGACCAGAAAACAAAGAAATGGGGATCCCAGTAGCTTGCTTGAATGTACCCAGCTAATAATTGCTGGATGCTTCTGCTTTGAGTATTTATTTTTATTTAACTGACAAGGCTGCTCCCAAGTCCCTGCTGGAATAAGTAAGAATTTTAATGAATAGTTTAGGCAGGGAGGAGAGCCAGGAGAATTTCTTTCTCCAAATTGTTTTTTGCTGCCTCACACGGCCAAGGTTCTACTCAATTTTATGATCAGGAGAATAAGTAGTTCTAAGTCTTCATTACTGACCAAGGGGGGGGGGGGGGTATGCTTCTCCCCTGAGCTGAGCCCTGGTGACCTGGGCTTTTCTCCTTCCTCAGGAGCCTGATAGAAGCCTGGTCGTGTTGAGTGGGGGAGGAACCTCTGGCCGGATGACATTCCTCATGTCCCTGAGTATGCTAATTCCGTTTTCTCCCTTCCTTCTGGGGATGTCACCCGGAACCACAAAGCACTCCAGAGGTAAATTCTCTCAATAGACACATTCTCTCCCCACCTCCTTTCCAAAAGCTGGAGCCCAGGATAGAGTCTGATTTCTCTGACCCCATTAGAACGCCACCCTCCTCTTGTCAATCCCCGCCATCTCACGCATTGCTAACCGATCATCCCCAAGTTGCATCCTTAAGTGGGAGATTACAAATAAGTTGGGGTTAACTATTGGTCTAAAAGACCATTCTGCATCCTCGGTCCTCTAGAAGTTGAGAATCCGTGTTATATCCTCTTTATCATTCCCTCTTCATACCCTCTCCTTTTTTAACCAGTCTCTTTTAACCAGTCAATGAAAGGTTTAGGACAAAAGCCTCTTTCCACATACCTCATTGCAGGAGGTGACAGGTAAGTTACCTTGACCTGTGCATGTGGCCCGAAGGTTTTTTTTGTTTTTTTTTTTTTTTAGTAACTGAATTTGACTTTAGTCAAAGATTGTATTGAACCTCCTTCTCCACCATTCCACATTGCCTTCTATCTGGCCCTTCAGCCTTTTATTGCCTACCTGGCCTTGTAGGTATTTGACTTAAAAAAAAAACAAAAAACAAAAAACAACTCTGTGGTGTATCTGTCTTGGTCCCTGCTAAACAGAAGGTGTCCATTCAATGATAGCTCCCCTCCATTCCGTTCTTTCAGTGTGCCCTTTCCTAATAAACTATAGGTTTCTGCTTCTTAGCCAGTGCCACCAACCTGACTGAGTGTGCACCCTTAGGTCTGTCGTGGCCTCTTGGGAACGAACAGAAGATAGCGCCCTTCATGGGATCGAGGAGCTGAAGAAGGTCTGTGTTTTCCGATACTACTCAACTAGAGACACCCGTAGGTCCCTTTTCATAGGGCTAGAAAAGTGCCAACCCCAGTCAAGGCCTGGCCCCTCCTCTGGCCCTGATTTTCTCACATGGTAGATTTGTACCCTGGTGACCTCCCTATCACCCTAACTCAGTCCTCCTCCAGGAGACCGCCCTGCTCCCTATCACCCTAACTCAGTCCTCCTCGAGGGGACCGCCCTGCTCCCGGGCACCCTAACTCACACCTCCTCCAGGAGACCGCCCTGCTCCCGGGCACCCTAACTCAGTCCTCCTCCAGGAGACCGCTCTGATCCCTATCACCCTAACTCAGTCCTCCTCCAGGAGACCGCCCTGCTCCTGGGCACCCTAACTCACACCTCGTCCATTCCAGGTGGCTGCTGGGAAGAAGAGAGTGATTGTCATAGGTATTTCTGTGGGACTCTCAGTAAGTGTCAGGGCAGGCTGATGGGGCCATTTGACAAGAGGAAGGGGATGAAGGCGGTGGGACTAGAATGGCATGGAAGGTAGATTGATGAGCTGGGTGCTAGGAAAGAGAAAACTTACACAAGGAATTTTAATTTTCACCAACTTTGATCTATTTTTTCATGGATATGAAAGGGGGGGCAATTCCATCTCAGAATAACTGTGTATTGATTCATCAACAGCCAAGATGGACAGACTAGTCCAGGGGTCAACAAGCTATGCCGGCAGTCCGTGTGGCCAGCTGCCTGAATTTGTGGACCGTTTTACTGGCACACAGCCTTCATGTTTACTTAGACTTCGTGTCCTCGTTTGTGTTAGGCTTACGTAGTTTGTGGGAGCCCGTTTTCAGGTTCCTCGTGGCTTTACCCAACAGATCTGCATAGAGAGGATGACTAGGACCACGGGCCTGAGTGCTGGTGTCTGAGATGGTCTGCACGTGGCTGTGCTTGGGGGAGGTATTTTGCTCTACCCCTTGGTGTTTCTATAAATACCCTAGGGCAGAGATAGTCAGGGCCCACTGGAATAGGTTCCAGGCCCTCCCGAGGCTATCCTGTATTTTCTGTTTATATCCCCACTCTAAATCCTTCTATGTAATATTTCCTGCTGCTCACTCAAGAAAACTCTGGGGAACTGTGGGGTTGATGGGTAGTTACCCTGCAGAATGGCACCATGAACAGGGATGAAAGACAAAGGAACAGGGACTAAAGACAAAGGAAAATAATAGTAATATTAAGATTTATGCCGTTTTTGGTGAAAGTGTTGAGTTAGGTCCTGCCAGTGGAAAAGGGTCATAGCCAGTGTTGAAATGAAATATAAATATTAAATAGGGTGGGTGGTGGGGCTGGAGAGATGGATCAGTGGTTAAGAGCACTGACTGCTCTTCCAGAGATCCTGAGTTCAATTCCCAGCAACCACATGGTGGCTCACAACCACCTATAATGAGATCTGGTACCCTCTTCTGGCCCGCAAGGACACATGCAGACAGAATACTGTATACATAATAAATAAATCTTTTAAAAAAATAAAAGAATAAATAGGGCAGGGGGTTTTATCCTCGAGAGAAAAGGAAAAACGGACTGGAAGAATGTCCGATGTTGCAGTGCAAAAATCTCCTCTATAAAGATTTCTATCTTCTATCTCTTTCTCAATTTCTATCTGTGAAAAAATAATTATTTAAGATAAGTTAGGCAACCAGACAGAAAAACTCTTCAGTCTAACTTTGGGGATCTAAACAAAGCTTCTGATGCTTCAGCTCAGCTGCCGCTAAAAGGCTTGGCTTTTTTGCTTTACCCATGCAAACAATTTACTGCAGATTTGGTGTGTGTCGGGGGGAAGCCCCTATCTCCAGAGCCACAGCTTGAGGTGTCTGAAGCTCTGCATCTGGGCTGGGGGGGGGGAGGAATAAGCAAAATGAGAATAAGATCTATCAGTGGGAGAAATTCTCTCTGAAGGAGCTATGGAAAAGCTCTGTTGTAAATGCTTTTGTTTTTCACTGACTGGCTGCGAAAAAACACAAGCCCAGAGGAAAGTGGGTAAAAGGAATGTCCGCCTCAATGCTTGTTAACAAGACAGGTGCAGTTCTGATCCGGGGCCCGTGTCAGATGAAGGAGAAGCACCTGTTAAGGCCAGCTCTGGGAGAACAGAAATCTCCCAATGTCCCGTAACTGAAAACATAGAACACTTGGTTCAAGCCTCCCAGGTGAAAACTTTGAAAGCAAGCCCAGTAAAAGAGAGCAGAAATCTCCCAATCTCCCGTAGTTGAAAACGCAAAAGCTTGGTTCAAACCTCCCAGTTTCAAAAACTTTGAAAGCAAGCCCAGTAAAAGAGAACTAGAAGTTGACTCCCAGACCCAAAAAGAACTATGGGAAATGAAGTCCATATGCTAGCTCATAACAATGAGCTGATGAAGAGAAATGCATTCTGGGAAAGGTGGTTTTTCAGCTGAAGATGGTGATACTGTCCAAAAACTGTTTTTTCAGCACAGAATGAAGTTTCTTTTCAAAGCAAAGAAAGTTTAATCTTGCAAACTCAGATCAGACAAAAAGCTTGCCTCTCAGGAGATGATTTAAAACGCTAATATCATTTGTCAACAAGCCACTTAAAAACCTCTTAAGAAAGCAAGGGAAAGCAGTCCATACACTGAACATTGTTTTAGAAGAAACGTATGAGAAATTAAAGTTCTTTCCCTCTTGAACAAACAGCCTGCAATGAATGATTCCTTTGCAAATCTAATTAAAGGAACAAGGAAACAGGCATTCAAAAAACTGCTTTATAGATGGGAAACAAACTTCAGAAAATCTAGCTGTCTTAAAAAATACAAGTGCTTCACCTGAAAGTTCCTTAAAAGAAATCAATGCTAAATAATAACACCAGGGGTTAAAGCTAATGAAATGAAAATACTAAATCATGAAAATACTCTTCCTCAGAGTAAGCTAATGAAGGATATGTTTCATGAAAGAACATCTTATGTTCTTGAATCTTGCTAAGAAATATTGGGCTAATAAAAAAACTCTGAGTGTGAAATGCAGCTAAATCAATTTTCCTGATATTGAGGTTCTGTCTTACAGTCTGGGGATAGTAAGAGAATAAAGAGGCCTCTAGACTGCTGAGGAGTTTGAGACAATTGTAACTAAGTTTCAGCAATGTCTCCAGACCTGCTGAAAGCTGCAGGTCTGGAACCCAACTCCAATTTAGACAACTATCTTCTCCTGTTGGGAAATTGGCTGTTGAGTTGCCAGCTAAGCAATCAGAAACAGGATATTCCTTACTGTAGCTAGAGTTTTCCTGCCTGGCCCACAGTCAGTACAAATCTCTCTCACCTGCCAGTCCCACAGCAACTCAGACCCAACCAAATAAACACAGAGACTTATATTGGTTACAAACTGTATGGCCATGGCAGGCTTCTTGCTAACTGTTCTTACAGCTTAAATTAATCTATTTCCATTAATCTATACCTTGCCACAAGGCTCGTGGCTTACCGCATCTTTACATGCTGTTTGTCATCACCTTACAAAAGTTTTTCTTCTCTTTTCTTTCTTTTTGGGTTTGCTGTAAACTGAGATAGCTCTTAATAGAGTTTTTATAGAAGATCTGTGTAGGGAAAAGGGGCTGGCTAAAGAAACCCACCCTGACCCTGGAGCCCAGAACTGGGGAAAGATGGCTCTGATAAGGCCAGTGAAAGAAACACAGTTAGGCTCAGATCAGAGCCATCTCTGCCACTGGCCAAGTGACTTGTGAAACCAACCAGTCACAGAGCAGGACAGTAGAATCCTGACTCTGAGGCCCAGGACCAGGGAAAGAAACATCGCCTGGGTTTGGAACCTGAGCTAGAGAAAGTAACACTTTATCCCTAAACCCAGAACCAAGGAAACATGCCCTGACTCTAAAACCAATACCAAAGAAACATTCTTGGTCCCTAGAATCAGAGCCAGTGAAATAAATGTGCCCTGGCCTTAGAATAATTGTCAAAAAGCTAAGTAAGGCCAGTGAAAGAAACACAGTTTGGCTCAAATCAGCCATCTCTGTCACTAGCCCACAATCCCTGGGCAGAAAAAATGAACCAATCACTGGTTGACTCTGCCCCCAAGACATCCTATATAAACTGCCCTGCCTCAGTTGTGAGCTGTTCTCTCTACCCTGGTAGAGGCAGCTACTCTCTTGGACTCCTTCTTCCCAAATAAATCTTTCTAAAAAGAGTTTTGGGTGTGAACATCTTCATGTACTGGCGTAGAGAAGACCCTTGCTGAGACATCCCTCAGTGGATAGAGCAAGGAGGAACTGAACAGAAGACCCTCGCTGAGGTGTCCCTCAGTGGACAGAGCAAGGAAGAGATGAACAGAAGACCCTTGCTGGGATGTCCCTCAGTGGACAGAGCAAGGAGGAGCTGAAAGAGCTGAAAAAGTAACACTTTCCTCCTGAGTCAAAGGAGATTGCTACATTTTTGCAATTTCTTAGGTCAGAGAAGCAGAGCTCTGCTAGGAAGCCCCCGGGGTGAGCAAAGCTCAGCTGTAGTGACTCTCCAGGAGAGGATCAGGATTTCTATATCCTGCAGGGACATCATCCCCCATCACACCAGGTATAGCCCAACTCCCAAACAGTCAGGATACCCTTCCCTGGCAGAGATCCTGGCAGCTCCAGGCCTGACTTTCCCAAAGAGACAGGATAACCTTCCCTGCTGAAGCAGTTCAAGGCGTGACTCTACTGAGCAGTCAGAAAATTTCCCTTTAAGGGTTGGGCTGTTTCTTTGCAGCTTCAGCTGTCAGAGCTGTCCTAAGCAGCTCCAGGTGTCTGGGACACATCCAGGGCAGAGCTGCTCTGAGCAGCTTGAGGTATCTGGGATACCATGCCCTCCAGAGTTGGGCTGCCTCTTGGCAGCTCCAGCCGTCAGAGCTGTCCTAAACAGCTCAAGTTGTTGCCTGACTCCCAGGTAGTCAGGACATCTCTCCCCAGAGTTGCAAAACTCACACTCTGTGGACCAAACCCACAGAGTTGCAACAAATTTACTTTTAATTTGGAATGCATAAAGTACTGTTTAGCAACAGAACTCACTAACTCCCAGAGTTAAGCCATTAAAGAAATAGTTCCTCATTTCAAAAGAACTCTCAGAACTATCAAAGTTGATTATAAGCTCTGAACTTTAGCATACTTCCTGCCTAGTTAAGAGAATCTTTCTAATAGAGAGATAGTGGTAATAAGAGTAAGAAGTAGAAAATTACTCTGTCTTGTTGGAAGATAATGTAGTTGTTAAGAAATCTTTAGGTGTTTGCTAAGTTAGATATATACCTAAAGAATATAAGCTTATAAGAAGATCTAAGGTACTCCTATAATAAGCTTGTAAGAAGTAAAGATGAAGTTTCAATAAGCAGTATATAAGTTGGTAAAATAGATCTATAGAATTTCTTTAATAATATAAGCTTGCAAGAAGTATCTCAGCTAGTCCTAAGACATGCAGTTATAAGCTTGTAAAAAGTAAAGATGCTAGTTGTAAATGTAAGTTTAAATAAGAATATAAAATATAAGCAAATAAGAAATATATTTGCTAAAGTAGTTTTATAGAGTTTCCTTAAGAAGCATAAATAAGCCGGGCGGTGGTGGCGCACGCCTTTAATCCCAGCACTCGGGAGGCAGAGCCAGGCGGATCTCTGTGAGTTCGAGGCCAGCCTGGTCTCCAAAGCGAGTTCCAGGAAAGGCGCAAAGCTACACAGAGAAACCCTGTCTCGAAAAACCAAAAAAAAAAAAAAAAAAAAAAGTATAAATAAGTATATATTGATATATGTGAGTTTGTAAAAAGTGTAAATGTTGAGTGTGAGTTTATGCTTAAGCATATGTCATATGTGAGTTTGTGAAAAAGTGTAAATGTTGAGTGTGAGTCTATGCTTAATGTATATGATGAAAGAAACAGATGCAGAAGTCCTAGCAAACTGCAATCTATCAGTCTGAGTGGTTTCAAAAGCTCCAGAAGCTGCTAAGAAGTTAAGAATGGTGGATGCCAGAACCAGCACAAGGCATCCGCAGCTAAGACCCATTGGAAAGTCAATGCAACACAGAAAAACCTGAGCTAGCAGCAAAAACAGAACAGTTTAAAATGTTACTGTAACTAAATATGTCTCTGGCTTGAGAATGAAAGCTGCAGAGATGCTTGTTTGAACTAAAATTAACTGCAAAAAGTTTTGGTTGTAAAACATCTCTTTATATTTGAAAGTGAAAGTCTGATACCAGAATTTACTTTTTCTTGAACTTTTTGAACTTAAAAAAAATGAGATAAAACAACAAAAAGGTTTTTGTCATGGATTTCTTCATATTTGAAAGACTAGTACTGAATTTATTATTTGGATTTTGGGACTTAAGAAATGAAATGAATAATAGTGATTTCATTGCAATGGGACAATTTTGAATTTACTTATAGTGATGATCTAGGAACTGTTTTCTGGAATTATTTGTGTTAAAAATGGAACTGTTTAAATAAAGAAATTTATTGTTTCTACCTAGAGTCAAAATGCAGTTTTGTGTATGCATATATGCTTTATTAACTGATGATTCACAAATTGTTGTGTGTTAAAAATGGAATTACTTATGGAACTGGTTTTGTGTTACAAATGGAACTGTTTAAATGGAAAAGTATGGGTTTTCTAACTAGGCTTGAGATTTTGTTTAAAAAAATTATAAGTAAAGGGAGAAGTAATATTTCTTAGTCTATTTAATAAAAAATTTTTCTTGTTATTTGAGTGGATTAATGTCATGTTTTGTTAGTAAGAAATGCAAATGGCTATACTAAGATTAATTTAAAGTATAAAGAGTTTTATTAAGAAACTGCTTTTGGATGTTTTGCTAAAAGTTTTCAAAGTGTTAATGGTTAGATTGAGAATATTGCTTTTCAATATGGGTTTGTAAGAATTGTGTAAGTTTGAGTTTTTCAAACTAGGTTTGAGATTTTGTTTAAAAATTATAAAGAAAAGGAGGAGTTATGAGTGAATTAAGGTTGAATGTATGTTTGCAAAAATTATGTTAACCTATTGATATTAATGCACCCTGATTTGAAGTTAAGGAAATATTGAAGTATGATGTGAAAACATCAGTTTTTTCTATGTTGTTAGCAAGAAAATTCAAATGGTTCTATTAAGAGTTAAAGTTGTAAGACTGAGAAAATTTTAACTATATAAACACCATTTATGTTAATTCAGATGGTTCTGTTAAGAGTTTTCTTTGAGATGTAAGATTAAGAGATTGTAACTATGTATAGCAATATTCATGTTAACCTCTTAATGGTAATGAATGAAATAAGGGATTCTTGAACTTTGCAATTACGTTAAAAATATTTGGATTAGAAAGGGCTGGATGCAGCTAAATACTGCTGTAGTCACCTTGGAACCAATCCAAAAAGAAAATGCCGTCTTTATCATCCTCTACTCCCATACTGGAAGGTCTAACAGCTATGAAGATTGCTGTGAACCCTTAATGAGTAATTTTTTATATATTAAGAAAGAGGAACCTGTGGGAAGATTGGGACTGGAAATCTCTTGGAGTAGTTGGACTCTTGGAAGCTGGAGGACAGATTTTAGCTTTCCTTCTTGATGGTGATGTAGTGCTCTTCCATGTATCTGCTCTGTTTCTTCCATGATACTTTGAGACCTGAGGTCTTTTCCCAGTTCTCAATCTAAAACCAAGATGCAACCGAATGTCACCATGGCCTTCAGGGGTGCTTAAAAGGTGCATCTGTGGGTACACAAGAAGATATGGACCAAAAGCAGACTGTAACTTATGTCAGCAATTAAATCCTGAACATCAGCCACAATGCAAGCACATGGGATATTTCAGGACAAGTCCTGATGAGAAAGGTGGAGGGACATTGTGGGGTACTTGACTCTCTAAGAGTTTTGCTGCTATTTTTAGCTGTAGATCTTTTAGGAGATGGAGCTGTTCTGAGATATCCCTCTCGGCCTGAGAAAGACAACTTGCCTTGAGGGAGTGGTGAGAGTCAAAAGTCCTTGTCGGTGAATCACTCTGTGAGTCTTTATTCTGGTCACTGGAAACAGGGTCTTCCCTATTGTAAAGTATCTTGAGAAAAGACTCTGGCTTCACTAAGGCAGGAAACTGGGCCCTTGTACACAAGACAGACACATGCTGAGTGACTTCCTGGAATATATCACCAAGTTTTGAGTTTGTTTTCTTTATTCCCAATCTAGTACCAGAGTATTGCTGTAATATGGAAGATGTGGATCCACGTGTCCACATCTTTAAGGGCATTCTTTTCTTGTGACCATGGCATAAAATATGTCTCTGAATATAGTTTCTGACCACTGAAGTCTGTGAAATCATCCTAGGACCCCTCTCTAGTAGGCTCTGGGAAAATGCCATCCGTTCAGCTGGAACCCCAAATAAAATCTGAATAGACTGACAGATATCCATCATGGCTCCTTCTGTTAAAAATGGCTGAGAACAAAGCTTCCTTTCCATAGTGGTTCCCAGAACATTTCCCAGCATCAGCATATTGGAGAGATACTTCCTAAGGAGTCGCTGCCTATGGACATGACTTTGGCAGACACTCTGTTGTCTACCCAGGAAAGAACAGACAGGATGTCTTCGAGCCTCTAGTCCTGCCTGAAACTCCAAGGGTACTAATCTCAGTGGATATGGAGAGTAGTCCTGGAGTGAATCCCCAAATTCCTCCATTTGTTTCTTTTCAGTTGCTTCCTTGGATAGGACATCCACTTCCCAGATGTCAGGATATAGCGTTCCCACAGTGTTCCCGAAGGAAGTATCAGAGGGAAGAACCAAGGGAAGGGCTGATGAACAAAATATAATGGTGTCTGTATAGGACTCTGGAGATGGTAAAATACCAACAGCAAAGTTCTTCATAGCCAAGGCTCTTGATATCCCTGGCATTCCAGAACCCTGAAGGGGCCCTAACTCAGTTGTTTTGACAGAACTTGAAATAAATGGAATTGAAGGGCTGTGTATGAACCTAGAGAATTCTCTGCTTGTGACTTTTCTGATGTTATCATTTCTGAGTCTCTTATCGTCACACACACCCATCTGTGATTGAAACCCTCAATTTCCATTACTTTAGGAGATTCTGTTTTGATGCCTAGACATTTTTCAGCCTGAAGTCTTTGCTCATGAGATAATACTGGAGGTTTCTCAAGTTTTTGCTGTAAGATTAATTCTGCAAAATTCTCTTGAATATATGCCCTTGGAGTTCATTCCGTAGGTTTTACCATGTCTTGAAGATGTGGTCTTGGGAGAAAATTCAAGCCATTCATTAGTTTTACTTTAGTGCTTGATTTTGTGGCAACTCCTATTGGTTCTAGAGCTTGGGGACTGGAGCCAGCTCTTCAGATTTTACAATCAGAAGCAGGGGTTTGGGAATCATTATAGTCTTTATAACCTGAAAGCACAACAACTCTGTTGTTTCTAAAATTTGATGTGCTGACACTGCGATCAATTTCTTAGATTGCACATTTTGTAGCCAAAGACTTGAAGCAAATTCTGCCAATATCACTCCATGCAGTTTGGGAGTCAAATCAGCATGTTTTGACCCTTGAGAGATTAGCTCTGGTATCATCACAGACTCTATAGCTTGAAGTGGCAGTCCAGAGATAACTTCCACAGATTTGGAAACAATGGGGAGAGCAACTGACTGAGCAACTTGAAGCGGTGTCTTTGCGATTCTGTCACTTGACCTAGTGGCTTTGGACTGACCATTATAAAGTTTATCATTTGGTCCAGTGATTCTATTGGAGTTAATGTTTAAAGTTCCCATGCTTACATTCGGGGCTTTGTTAGCCTACCTGCTACCTCCCCTGGCTGCGATGACTCAAAAGTGACCTCCTCAGAGTCTACATCTCCCACATCTTGACTGGCTTGCTGGGTTGACAAATCTAAGGATTCTTCTATTTGCAGCCATGGCTTAGAGGTCAAACTTACAGATTTAGGAATCTGAGGTTCTTGCCCTGGTGTTATCCCTGAAGCAGAATCTGGAACGTGATAGGATGGCCTTGGTGGTGATGCTACAGAGTGTTCCCTTTGGGAAATTTTCTAAGAGCTCACCACCACAGGTCCTAAGTCTTGAGGACACGGCCTTGGAGATTTCTCTACATGTCCAGTCTATTTACCGGCTTTGAAGTCACTCTAAGAAATTCTTTCCCTGGTCTTACCTCACAAGTTAGCATCCTTACTTCTGCAACATGATTCTTGAGGTCAAGGGTCATGTTATCAGATCCTGTGGCTTATTTTGTTGGTAACTCCTTGAAATCTTTAAATTGAGGCCACAAACAAGAAAGCAACTCCACAGAGTTTCTGGGCTCTAGTAGCTTTTCTGTGGGGTTAGTTCTGAGGATTTCAAATCTTGATCACTTAGTGTTCTCTTCAAAAGGTTGTCAGGTTCCATTCTCTCTTGGACCTGAAATCTGGCTCCTACTTGAGAACAGTTCTTAGACTCTGGACAGGAGATTTCATCACTGTAGTTTTTCTTTGCTCTGCTGTTGACATTTTGAATTATACTCAAAGGTTGGATGTTGAAGCAACTTGAATAGTGGCATCTCTTTCAGAAGCCATGGTCTCCAATTGCAAAGGTCTGGGTTGGAGAGAGCTCACTTGTTTTGACTGTTGAGTTTGTCTACACTGGTCACCTGTTCCCTGCAATCTGTCCTCTTACTTAGGCTTCACACCTGTTGACCTTTGCTGGGCAACTGGTGTGCTGGCCCCTTTGCTATCTCCTGCTAAACAATAACCCTTGGCTTTTTGTTTGGGGTGCAAGTATTTGCTTGACCACAAATTGCCTGGCCTTGTCCTGTCCTCAGGCTTCTGCCCAGTAAAAGCTACATTTCTATGTGTTATTTGGAATGCCTGCCTTAGGCCCTGGAAAAGCAGCTGGATGAACTTGGGCTGGATTTCTTAGGTTGTGTCTTTGAAGAAACAGTGCTTGTTTGAATGGTTTCAATACTCTTGCTTCTTGACACATCATTCTAAAAGGACTCTCTTCTGGGGTTCCACTATTTTTGTAGAGCTTTGTGTTTTGTGTTTTAAGCCCCTTGGTGGTTTTCTTCATTGGATATTTGAAGCTAAAGGTCTTTTTGAGGCTTGATTTTGCCCATTTTTCTTCCTGATTACTTTCAAAGCCACTCTTGGATACAGAGTGAACCTGACGGAATTCATGGTGCTCAGAGTCTTCTGCATGTCTTGCCGACCACACCATGGCTTCCCCATTGCTTTTTTCTAATGTGCACTTGTATAGAAATTGGAGCCTGGGAAGATTGGGACCGGAAATCTCTTGGAGTAGTTGGACTCTTGAAAGCTGGAGGACAGATTTTAGCTTTCCTTCTTGATGGTGATGTAGTACTCTTCCATGTATCTTCTGTTTCTTCCATGATACTTTGAAACCTGAGGTCTTTTCCCAGTTCTCAATCTAAAAACAAGAAGCAACCGAATCTCACCATGGCCTTCAGGGGTGCTTAAAAGGTGGATCTGTGGGTAGACAAGAAGATATGGACCAAAAGCAGACTGTAATTTATGACAGCAATTAACTCCTGAACATAGGCCACACTGCATGCAAATGGGATATTTCAGGACAAGACCCGATGAGAAAGGTGGAGGGACATTGTGGGGTACTTGACTCTCTAAGAGTTTTGCTGCTATTTTTAGCTGTAGATCTTTTAGCAGATGGAGCTGTTCTGAGATATCCCTCTCAGCCTGGGAAAGACAACTTGCCTTGAGGGAGTGGTGAGAGTCAAAAGTCCTTGTCGGTGAATCACTCTGTGAGTCTTTATTCTGGTCACTGGAAACAGGGTCTTCCCTATTGTAAAGTATCTTGAGAAAAGACTCTGGCTTCACTAAGGCAGGAAACTGGGCCCTTGTACACGAGACAGACACATGCTGAGTGACTTCCTGGAATATATCACCAAGTTTTGAGTTTGTTTTCTTTATTCCCAATCTAGTACCAGAGTATTGCTGTAATATGGAAGATGTGGATCCACGTGTCCACATCTTTAAGGGCATTCTTTTCTTGTGACCATGGCATAAAATATGTCTCTGAATATAGTTTCTGACCACTGAAGTCTGTGAAATCATCCTAGGACCCCTCTCTAGTAGGCTCTGGGAAAATGCCATCCGTTCAGCTGGAACCCCAAATAAAATCTGAATAGACTGACAGATATCCATCATGGCTCCTTCTGTTAAAAATGGCTGAGAACAAAGCTTCCTTTCCATAGTGGTTCCCAGAACATTTCCCAGCATCAGCATATTGGAGAGATACTTCCTAAGGAGTCGCTGCCTATGGACATGACTTTGGCAGACACTCTGTTGTCTACCCAGGAAAGAACAGACAGGATGTCTTCGAGCCTCTAGTCCTGCCTGAAACTCCAAGGGTACTAATCTCAGTGGATATGGAGAGTAGTCCTGGAGTGAATCCCCAAATTCCTCCATTTGTTTCTTTTCAGTTGCTTCCTTGGATAGGACATCCACTTCCCAGATGTCAGGATATAGCGTTCCCACAGTGTTCCCGAAGGAAGTATCAGAGGGAAGAACCAAGGGAAGGGCTGATGAACAAAATATAATGGTGTCTGTATAGGACTCTGGAGATGGTAAAATACCAACAGCAAAGTTCTTCATAGCCAAGGCTCTTGATATCCCTGGCATTCCAGAACCCTGAAGGGGCCCTAACTCAGTTGTTTTGACAGAACTTGAAATAAATGGAATTGAAGGGCTGTGTATGAACCTAGAGAATTCTCTGCTTGTGACTTTTCTGATGTTATCATTTCTGAGTCTCTTATCGTCACACACACCCATCTGTGATTGAAACCCTCAATTTCCATTACTTTAGGAGATTCTGTTTTGATGCCTAGACATTTTTCAGCCTGAAGTCTTTGCTCATGAGATAATACTGGAGGTTTCTCAAGTTTTTGCTGTAAGATTAATTCTGCAAAATTCTCTTGAATATATGCCCTTGGAGTTCATTCCGTAGGTTTTACCATGTCTTGAAGATGTGGTCTTGGGAGAAAATTCAAGCCATTCATTAGTTTTACTTTAGTGCTTGATTTTGTGGCAACTCCTATTGGTTCTAGAGCTTGGGGACTGGAGCCAGCTCTTCAGATTTTACAATCAGAAGCAGGGGTTTGGGAATCATTATAGTCTTTATAACCTGAAAGCACAACAACTCTGTTGTTTCTAAAATTTGATGTGCTGACACTGCGATCAATTTCTTAGATTGCACATTTTGTAGCCAAAGACTTGAAGCAAATTCTGCCAATATCACTCCATGCAGTTTGGGAGTCAAATCAGCATGTTTTGACCCTTGAGAGATTAGCTCTGGTATCATCACAGACTCTATAGCTTGAAGTGGCAGTCCAGAGATAACTTCCACAGATTTGGAAACAATGGGGAGAGCAACTGACTGAGCAACTTGAAGCGGTGTCTTTGCGATTCTGTCACTTGACCTAGTGGCTTTGGACTGACCATTATAAAGTTTATCATTTGGTCCAGTGATTCTATTGGAGTTAATGTTTAAAGTTCCCATGCTTACATTCGGGGCTTTGTTAGCCTACCTGCTACCTCCCCTGGCTGCGATGACTCAAAAGTGACCTCCTTAGAGTCTACATCTCCCACATCTTGACTGGCTTGCTGGGTTGACAAATCTGATTCTTCTATTTGCAGCCATGGCTTAGAGGTCAAACTTACATATTCAGGAATCTGAGGTTCTTGCCCTGGTGTTATCCCTGAAGCAGAATCTGGAACGTGATAGGATGGCCTTGGTGGTGATGCTACAGAGTGTTCCCTTTGGGAAATTTTCTAAGAGCTCACCACCACAGGTCCTAAGTCTTGAGGACACGGCCTTGGAGATTTTTCTACATGTCCAGTCTCTCTATTTACTGGCTTTGAAGTCACTCTAAGAAATTCTTTCCCTGGTCTTACCTCACAAGTTAGCATCCTTACGTCTGCAACATGATTCTTGAGGTCAAGGGTCATGCTATCAGATCCTGTGGCTTATTTTGTTGGTAACTCCTTGAAATCTTTAAATTGAGGCCACAAACAAGAAAGCAACTCCACAGAGTTTCTGGGCTCTAGTAGCTTTTCTGTGGCGTTAGTTGAGGATTTCAAATCTTGATCACTTAGTGTTGGAGTCAGATCAACAGATTCTGGTCCTTGAAGATCTAGCTGCTGAGGCATCCCTAATGATTCTATGACTTGATCTGTTGGTTTGGGGGCCCACCTCGTAGAGTTCTCTGTTGTTTCGGGGATTTTATGTCCCAACCCTTTCATCATTTTGAAGATCCTGTATCTTGGTAATCTGGTAGTGAAATAAAAACCTCCAGTTTAGAGACTTAAAACCTCATCTTTTCAGCATAGTCCTCCAACTGGTGCCCAGGTCTATATATTGTAGTGGGTAGCATTCCAGCTTTGATCTGGAAGTTCCAACCCCCATTGAGACTTCGGCAACTGTCACGCCTACAAGGCGGGGTCAAGGGAGGCGCCTGGAGACCTGAGATCTGGATGGGCGGCGCACTCACTCGGTTCCAGGACCTTGGACAGTGAAGGTGGGCCAAGCAGCGCTCCAGAGAACACCGCTGGACTGCGATACACCTTCCCCAGACCCCGCGACCTACCTATCCCTTAACTTGTAAGTTACGCCATTAAATAAATCTCCTTTTAACTACGTGGAGTGGCCTTAATAATTTCACCAATAGGGTGGCTTGTTCACCTTTCTGACATGGGGTCCTCGTGGTCGGGGAGTGCCGAGCATCCCAAGTCTTTATCCATAGCTGCCCCCGCGAACCCACCTGCGAAAGCCTCCAAGCTGGCCTCCCTCGCACAGGACTTTGCTTTTAAAAACTGCTGGAGCTGTCGCTTGCTTTCTGGGTCTGCGCTCTTGGGATAGATTTTGTACTTCCACTTTGTGGCTCAGTTTTAGTGCTACAATTCTCCCATTTTGAAGCAGTGGCTCTAACATTGGCTCCAAGGCTTTCACTTGGTACACTTGTGATCCTGGAGTCAATGGGCAAGGAATCATACTTGGCACCTGTGGCTCACATTGACCACCTGAGCTTTTACATTATGAAAAACTGCTTCAGAAGCCAATTCAAATGAGGGTGCATCTTTACATTGTACTTTAGAGATGAGCTCTATGGTTTGGGGTCTGGATCTGACCCCATAGACAACATATCCTCCAACTCAAACTGTTCAGCCGGTTGAACAGCCCACCTGTCCACTCTGCTGGGCTTATCTGGTCATCCTGTCCAGACTCAAGAGTTAAATCCATGGGAGCCATCCCAACACTGTTGTGTTGAAACTAAATCCACAAATTTTACCCTTTGGATCCCTTATGTTATATGAATATGCTATATTCGTAGGTTTTAGACTTTGCTGCTTCAGACATGAGATAATCATGTTTGCTATCTTGCATTTGTAGCTGTGAAGTCAGTTCCTTGGGTTTTACATCTTGTAGCTGAGGCCCTTACAACACCTCCACAGGCTTATCTTGAAACAGTATCCCTGGTACAAAAGTCAGGGGACTCTCGCCTTGCTTCTTTGGTTCAAGTTTTAAGCCCATTACATTTACATCTTGAACATGTGCATCACGGGCCAACCCCACAGTTTTCAAATCTTGCATTCTTGAACCTAGGATCCACATCACAGATTTCATATCATCTGACTGGGAACTTCGTGGGGATATCACTGTAGATTTTATCCCCTCTAGACACTGTTGTAGAGTTAAGACTGCAGATTTCCTGTCTTCTAACTGTGGTCCTGAGGTGGTAACTCAGATTTTAAACCTTTCAAGTTGGAACCCGGAGGCAGTTCAAGTTCCTTATCTCCTGCTTGTATCCCCAGAGGTGACAGCATAGATTTGACTTTCCCCAGCTCTGACTTTGACCTTAACTCCATATATTTCATGTCTTCCAAATGTAGCCCTGGCGTTAACTCTTCTTGCTTTGAGGCTGTGATCTTCTTCACAGGTTTTATATGTCTCAAAAGTTGTGGATCAATGTAGAAGATTCTACACCTTGTGCCTGTGGTCTTCTGATCAACTCAGAATGATCTGAACCTGCTAAGTGTTTCCCAGGGGTCAATTTCATTGATTATGTATTTGGTATGTGGGGCTCAGATGCTAGTTTTTAAGACATGTTGTCTTCAAAGCTTGGTACTTGATTCCCTGGGACATATATTATATCTTTAAAGAGAGGCTCTTGTGCTATTAACTCTGGCTTCATCCCTTGCCTCTCTGGCTGTGTGGTCAACTCAAATATTTTTACACACTCAACTGCGGCCCCGAGTTTAACTCTGAAGTCTTCAGACCTTGAGGTTGAGTTCCTGGAATTACATAGAAAAATTTTACATCCTGCAGCCATGGTCCCGAGTTAAAACTCACCTGCCTTGTATCTTGTAGCCCCGGAGTCACCTTTGCTGATTTGGGATCATGTATCCCTAACTCTGGAGCCATAGGACTCATACCATGAGACAAAATTTGCTTCCCAAATTTGACCCCTTGATGTTTCATTCTAGAAGTCAACTCAGAAAATTTGGTGTCTTGTTGCCATAGTCCCTGATTGACCTCCTCAGCTATCACGCTTGGATCTTGTAGTTCAGAGGCTGGGAAAGGGCGTTTCATGCTGCAAAACTCTGATACTTCCAGAGGCAGCACGAGCTTCTTATCTTCAACTTGTGTCTCTTGGCTTAATAGCAAAAACGATTCTGGCATCAATACCTGAGGCTTCCTATCTTGAAGCTGAATACCTGGCATAAATTGTACACATTTGAAAACTTGGTGCTTGGGCTCTGGGATGGGATGAGAGAATCTCACATGTTGCAATCATGGTCTTACGTTTACGACCACCAACTTCACATGTTGTGGTTGTGGTTGTGGCTGTGGTTCTGGAAGCTTTGGCCCCAAGAGAAATTCTGATTTCTGGCCCTGGGGAACATGATATTTCATCATCAGATTTCACACCATAATGTGGGGGGCCTGAGATGAAATTTACTGGGTTCTCCCCTTGAAGAAGTAGCCCTTGATGTAACTTGGGAAATTGGACACTTTGCAGTTGTAACCCTAGAATCAATTCCGATTTGATACTTAGCTGCTGTGGGCCTAGATTTAAATCCACAGATTTCACATTTGGGGGCTGTGTCCCCTCAATCAGCTCCTTCGGTGATAAACTTTGTAGACCTGGCTCTGGTTTTGTCTTTTCAGGATCTACCTCTCCTATAGGTGACTGTTGCATTCATTACATTTACAGATTTCTTATTTTGCAACTGTGATTCTCTATCCATTTGCCTAGACTTTACTTCGTGGAGCTGTGGCCCTGGGATCAAATCTTTAATATGTGGTTTGGGTCCTATAGTTAGCTCTGTAGGTTCTACAACTAGCACAGGTTGTTCAGCAATTACTTCTGCAGATTTCAAATTTTGGGCCAAGGACTCTGACTTCACACCTTGCACTCCTGGTTCTAGACTCAACGCTAGAGATCCCATCTCTGAATATGGGTCTACAATGGTCCCCTGGGTATCACTGACTTTAGACAATGTCAATCTGAAGGTCTCTGTGTCTTCATATTCATGTCTCAGAGTTACTTCCAATGGGTTATCAACTTCTGTACATGGTTCTAGAGTCACATGAACAAACTTCACATCTGTGGGCTGTGGCTCTGGGGCCATCACTCCTGAGGTCATAGTTTGCACTTCTGATTCGAGTAGCAAATCCAGAGTATCTTTAATTACATTTCCTGATTGTAGAGTCTCTTCCTTCTCTTTTACAACTTGGGTCTCAGGTTCAAGAGTATCTTGGAGTGGTGGTAAGCTCATCTCCACAGATTCTGAGGTCTGGTTCAATGGTGCTGGAGTCATCCTTAATGATGATTGTGTCAGCAGAGCAGACTCTTCCACCTGATGGCAATGATCAGAGGTCACTCTTGCTTCTAAGGCTGGATGCTGTAGGGTCAGTCCTTCAGATTCTAGGAAATGAAAATTTGGGTTGGTGCTCACTTCTAAAGATTTTGTTGCATAAAAGTGTGTGCTTGGGATCAGTTCAACTTCCATACTCTTCACCAGTGCCTCAGGAATTAGACTCCTACCTTCTACCATGGAGTCTTTGTATCCTCAAGCAATGGTACAGGGGCTATCTTATCAGAGCCGGTGCTTTGTGAACATGGTTCTGGGGCCAAGTTCACAGATTTTCTACCTTCAAGTGATGGATTGGAGTCAACGCCACCATTTTTATATCTCCTTGTAACTCCTGTTATAGGGCTCAAAGTCTTCCATACCTTGAGACTGAGAACCATCGATGAAATATACTGATTACTTTACAACTGTGGACCTGGGGCCTACCCAGAAGACTTTATGTTTTGGAGTTGTGGATCAACTGTCAGTTGGCCACATTTCACACCAGGGGCCGATGACACAGATGTCTCACTTTGCAGTTGTGGAATGGGGGTTAATTACTCAGAATGCATATTCTGCTGATGCAGTTCTGTGGCCAAATCTGTAGATACCACTGTTAAGGTTGGTGGTCCATATTTTTCCATTTCTGGGACTAAATCTGTGGTTATGTCCACAGATTTCATACTTTGCAATCTTGGATCCGGGATTAGGTGCTCAGATTTTACATTCTATAGTTCTGAGGGTAAGTCCATTGAATCCATAACCTTAGGCTGTGGGGTTGTGCTCCCCCCCACCAAATATTCCATTTCCTGAAGCAGTGGTATGACTGGCACTACTTCAGCTTCTGGAACTTGATGCTTTTGGCCCCTTCCTATAGGTACTGCACCTTGATCTGGTGGTGCTGGGATTGTTCTCGTGGATTCCATTATTTGATGATGTGACTGTGGCGTCTCCATAGGATCCTTCACTTGTGGCCAGTTCAACCCCATAGTTTCTGTCATGTTGTGACTTTGCCTTGGGCTCACCTTTGAACAGTTTAAGTCTTGGTGCCATGGGGTAAACTCTGAAGGGTCCATGACCTGATGAGACAGTCCTGGAGTCAATGACGCACACTCTGTGCCTTGAGGTTGTGGCATCATTCTCACAGAGTCTCCAACTTGACCTTGTAACCCAGAAGGCAATTGCTGAGACTCTTTGACTTGAGGCTCTACAACTTGTAGTGTCATGATCATTCCCGTGGGAGATGCCTGGATTGGTGGGGTCACCATTAGCACATGCAGGGATTAACCTGACGGTAGTAGGTCATCAATCATTCCTAACGGTTCCAGGACTTTAGATGGTGGTTATGGAGGTATACTTCTAGATTCTACAGTTCCTACTGGGACAGTAGTAGTCGGAACTCTGGTTGAGCTGACACTGGGGTCAAATTTTCAGCTGGAGGCTGTGAGCCTCGGATCAAAGCCCTAGATTTAGTAATGTGTGGCTGTCCTAGTGGAAATGTCTGCATGAAATCCATGGCTTGTTTTGCCACTGGAGACACTTTTGTATCTTCAGTGGCTTCAGGCAATGCACTTGAGCTAATTTCCATTGCATTTTGATGTACTGGACTGGGAGTAATCCTGTTGTGTTTTGTGGCTTGATTCTGTGACCCCAAGGTCATGGTCAGTGTTCCCATGTCATTATGCTGAGACTGGGAATTCATTTCCACAGCTTCCACAACTGTCTGCTGTGGCCCTCGACTCATACTTCCTGGTCTTATGGCTTGATAGTTATGCGGTGTATCTGTCTTCACTGATTCCATGACTTGGTATTGTGGCTTTAGGGCAATTCCTCCTGGTCCTATGCCATGTGGACCTAATTTGTCAATCATCCCCATGGAATCCATGGCGGGAAGCAATCTACAGGAGTTACCTTCATGTCATCTGTGACTTGACTCAGTCTTGAGGCCATGCTCTTTAATTCCATGGTCTGATGCTGAGGATGGGTTACTTTCATTGGTTCAAGTACTTGATTCAATGGCTGAGGAGTTATACTCACTGTTTCTGCTTGATTTGGCGGCTGTCGGGAAAAGCCCACAGAGTCTATCAGCTTCGACTGTGACTCTGGGATTATTCCCATTGAGTCCATAACCTGAAGCAATGCCAATGGAGTGACCTTTATGCTGTCTGTGACTCTGTCCATTCTCCTTTCCCATACTTTGGGCTCTACATGAAGATGTAGGGACAGAGAGGCCCGAGGAAAGGAAACAATGGAGGATGGAGCTGTCTGACTGACTTTGGAAGGAAAGATGTCAGAGAGATGGGCGTACTCTCCAGGCATACCCTCTTTTTCAACTTTCTTCCACTTCAAGTGGAAAGAGTCCTAAACAGGTCCACAGTTGATCAGGCATCAGCCTTGAGCTGACCCATAAGGATAGAATCATTCTGACCTGTGAGTTTCTGGATCTGTTTTAGATTTTGTTGCTTGGAAGCCTAGAGAAACAAAAAGAAACCAAGTCAGGTTTATGTTCTAGTTTGAGCAATTTATTGACAACACATCTCATCCTACCTAGGGGATATCGATATGGTTTATATCAGATATCAACACTGTTGTGGTCCGCAACCATATCATTAGTTACCATCTCATTTGTTTATTTGTGAATAATGGATTACACATCCTAAGGGATCAGCAAGATGGCTCTGTGGGCACAAGTGTTTGACACCAATTCTGATGACATGAGTCCCATCTCTGGAGTCCACAAAGTAAAAGGTAAAAAGCGTTTTCCACAAGTTGTGCTCACCTCCACATGCATGCCATTTGTACATGCATGCACCCACATGCATGATGGAGCAAAAACCTAAATGTAAGAACTATTTAAGTTATAAAACTCTTTCCAGATAAAAAAGAGGGGAAGAGGGGCTGGAGAGATGGCTCAGAGGTTAAGAGAACTGACTGCTCTTCCAGAGGTCCTGAGTTCAATTCCCAGCAACCACATGGTGGCTCACAACCATCTGTAATGAGATCTGGTGCCCTCTTCTGGCCTGCAGTCATACATGCTGTATACATAATAAATAAATAAATCTTTAAAAAAAAAAAAAAAGAGGGGAAGAATTAGGCTTGGGGAGATGGTTCAGTGGTTAACAACAGCACATACTGCTCTTGCAGAGGTCCCAAGTTTGATTCCTAGCATCCATATCACACGGCTCACAATCCCCTGTAACTCCAGCTCCAGGGGGATCCAGCACCTCTGGCTTCTGCTGGCACCTGTGCTCATGCTCACACTCACAATTACACAAACACACAATTTTATACACACATCACACTCACAATTACACAAACACAATTTTATATACACACACACCTTTTTAAAAATAATAATAATAAGTCTAAGCAAGAGAAAAGAGTGTAATGGTTAATTTTATGCCAACTTGGCTAGGCTATGGAGCCCAGTTGTTTGTTCATATATTAGTCTAGAACATTTCTTTGACAGTAATTTTACATTTGATTAACATTTAAAATCAATACACTTTAAAGCAGATTGCCTTCCATACTGTGGAAGTGGGCATCACCCAATCATCTGAAGGCTTTAAGAGCAAAGACCAGAACTTCCACAAGACTGAAGCACACAAAAGTGTACCCATTTTTCTAGCCTGTCCTGTCCTGAAGATTTTAGGCTCGGGACAATGACATTAACTCTTACCCAAGTTTGTCTATGAATTTCAGAGGAGCTATAAGAGCCTATTTCTTAACCTTAGTATCTCCTCCTTTGGAGTGTGTGTGTGTGTGTGTGTGTGTGTGTGTCTGTGTGTCAGTGTGTGTGGTGTGGGTATGTGTGTGTGGGGTATGTGAGTGCATGTGTTATGTGTGTGGGGTATGTGTGTGTGATAAAGAACAATCTGGTCTTTGTTCCAGATTCTTAGTACAGAACTCCAAAAACCCTTGTAACTCCATGAGTGTTGAAAGCATCTGTTACACTAATGAGATGGAAATTTGAATTTGCTTCTATTTTTAATTGAGGAATCTAGAACAATCATCATTCTAAAATCTAATTAAAACCTGACCAGTCAATATATTTATGCATCTATGCATAAATCCCAAACAAAATATCAGCAAACTGAATCTAATGAATCTAATTAAAGTATTGGGACCAACATTACAAATGTGTTATACGTATCCTAGGAATTCACAGCTGACTTATTACCTTACATTCTTATGCAACTCAGTACATTGATTGAACGAACAAGAAAAAATACATGACATCTAAATAGAGGCAGGAAATATACTTAATATTTAGCATTCAGTATAAAGAGATTTAATTTAAAATTTTTGAAGATTTTTTTTTTTTTTTTTTTTTTTTTTTTTTTTTTTTTTTTTTTTTTTTTTTTGGTTTTTCGAGACAGGGTTTCTCTGTGTAGCTTTGTGCCTTTTCCTGGAACTCACTTGGTAGCCCAGGCTGGCCTCGAACTCACAGAGATCCGCCTGGCTCTGCCTCCCGAGTGCTGGGATTAAAGGCGTGCGCCACCAATTAACACCAATTCTTGCTAAAACTTCCTTAATTTGGAAAGGAATATTTGAAAAACCACAGAAAACATTATACATAACTAGTGAATTATTGAAAAATTTCCTTGACTTTAAATAAAAAGACAGATGCCCACAACACATTGCTACTGAATATTGTACTTGAAGTTATAATCATAAATGAAAAAAGGAGAACCAAGACATAAGGATTGGAAAAGAGGTAATAAAACTGTGTTATTTACACATGACATGATTTAGAGAATATTCCTATAGGAGAATACAGTCAAAGTGATACACTTAGCAGGGTTCTCTAAGCAGCTCAATACGGAAAGATCTGTTGTATTTTCAGGTTTCGGCATCATTTATATAAAATGGTATTCACAAGGGGTGATGGTGGTGCACATCTTTAATCCCAGTACTTGGGAGGCAGAGGCAAGTGGATCTTTGTGAGTTGAGGGCCAGCCTCCTCTACAAAGTGGTTTCCAGGGCATCCAGGGCTACACAGGGAAACCCTGCCTCAAAAAGAAAGAAAGAAAGAAAGAAAGAGAGAGAGAGAGAGAGAGAGAGAGAGAGAGAGAGAGAGAGAGAAAGAAAGAAAGAAAGAAAGAAAGAAAGAAAGAAAGAAAGAAAGAAAGAAAGAAAGAAAGAAAGAAAACAGTATATTATTTACAATATCATACCAGGCCTGGGGATGTAGTTCGGTGGTGGACTGCCTGCCAAGAGCACAAGACCCTGGATTTGATCCTTAGCACTAAAAATAAGTAAATAAATAAATGATAGATAGATAGATAGATAGATAGATAGATAGATAGATAGAGATGTTGATAGATATAGATAGATAAAAATAAAATGCCTAGCCAAATCACACATTATGTACCTCCTGATGATTATAATTACCTATGAACTATGTCACCTCTCCCTACCAGAAAACAAATTCTGAGAAATCTTAGAACCAACTTCCTCATGGTTCTAGTTCATGTTGAGCTGCTGAAATAGAATACTTGTGATCAGCTCACTAATGAAGGAGAGAAGTTTATTGGCTTCATGGTTCCGGATATCTAGGAGCCTAGAGCTAGCATGTCCTTCCCTTCACATGAGGATGTCTAAGAGCCTAGAGTTAGCATGTCCTTCCCTTCACATGAGGATGTCTAAGAGCCTAGTGGTAGCATGTCCTTAGCTTCACGTGAGGATGTCTAAGAGCCTAGAGTTAGCATGTCCTTAGCTTCCCATGAGGATGTCTAAGAGCCTAGAGTTAGCATGTCCTTAGCTTCCCATGAGGATGTCTAAGAGCCTAGTCCTAGCATGTCCTCAGCTTCCCATGAGGTCTTTGCGTAGCTTCAACTCACAACAGAGGCAGAGGAGCAAGTGGATGTGTGTGGAAGACAAAAGGGGTCCCGACTCCTGTGGCAACTAACCCAGTCCTCAAGAGAAGCCATGCCTGTGAGACCTTACTCTGTCTAGAAAGAACGGCATTAAACCCACTTGAAGGTCACACTTTCCAACCCTGCTTCCCTGGCAAATGCATTTCTACATGAGTTCCAGATAAATCTCAACTCACTCACATGAAGTACGAGAGGCAGCAGTTGTCAACTGACAACATGGAGGGGCATTATAATTTTTCCTAATTTAAAAATATTTTATATATTTGTACAATAAAATATCATACCCACCCCTCCCCACTCCAACTTCCCCCATACATACCCCACAATATATCCACCTCCCAACTTCATGCTTTAGTTAGTATTTAGTTATTATTAATTAGTATTGCCTATATGTCCATGGCTACACCCCACACAGATATTTGATCAACAAAATGCTGATTGTGAAATCTAGAGAAATGACCCTTTTATTCAATACAGAATTGAAACTAATAAAAGAGGGACTCACACAGAGAAACCCTGTCTCGAAAAACCAAAAAAAAAAAAAAAAGAGGGACTCTGTAGATTAGAATAAAGAAACATATTGTTCAGTCTCAACATTCAATATTGAGTTGGGCTAAATAATAATTTATGCCAGTAAGTGACTGCGTGACTATTGGAATTTAAATGCTGGTGGGTATTTGAGGTATTAAGGAATTATTCAGATATTATTGTTACATTTTTAGGTGTAATAATGATATTGTGGTTAACCTATATTTCTTTTCTTTTTTTTCTTTGTGGAATGGGGCAGGATTTCAAAATATACATACTAAAACATTTACCATAAAATTATTTCTGATTTGCTTCAAAATGATGTAGCAAGGATTGAGTGACAGGACTATGAAGATTCATCAGACCACCTTTTATTTTTCTTCTCATACTAAGGATTGAATGTAGGGCTTTGTTCAGACTAGGCTCATTTACCAATTCTGTGTGCCTTTGATTTGCCTGAAATTATCCTTAATAAAAATCAAGGAAAGCTGGGCTATGGTAGCACACCCCTTCAATCCCAGCACTTGGGAGGAAGAAACAGGTGGATTTTTGTGAGTTTGAGGCCAGCCTGGTCTACAGGGAGAGTTCCAGGACATCCAGGATTACAGAAACAAACTGTGTCTTGAAAAATGGAAAGAAAAAACAAAAAACTAAAAACCTAAAACAGACAAACAAAAAAAATCAAGGAAAAAATGGGACAGAGATGTAGCTCAGTGGTAGAGTGCTTTGCCTAGCATGAGCAATGACCTGAATTTGATCCTTACTGACACACAACACACACACACACACACACACACACACACACACACACACACACACACACACACTGCACAAATGACTTGAACAGGCAGTTTACAAGAGAGAATTTCCAAATGGCTAATAAACCTGAGACGTTGCTCAGTGTTATTAGTTATGGGGTGTGTGTGTGTGGGGGGGGTGCACACGAAATCACAATGCAATACCACATACTCACTGGAATCACTAAAATAAAAGAGGTGCGTGTGCCAAGTCTGGGCAAGATGGCAGGACTGTGGGGGAGCCAGTCACTCATGGTCTGCTCACATGATCGAAAACTCAGAAGAGGCATGATCTACTAACGTTAAACACATGCACCACGTACTCAAACAACTCTTCTCCTGCTGGAAATAAAAATCCCATAGCAAAGTGTCACTTGCAATTCACTTCCTAAGATGTTCTTTGTCTCGTCATATGATTATAAATCTTTCTTTATAAAACAAACTCACTCTACCGTCTGCCTCCCATCCCATGGGATGGACAATATCCATACCACTCCTACCTCATTCTTTTCCCCCAAAGTTATGTCATATGAATATCTCACTTCAGCTCGAGCTCCTAGACAGCACTTTCTCAGTATCTAGAACATTCTGCCTCAGTGTCTATTTGAGAATAGATCCCAAAGCTCACATTACTACTACTTTTCTTCTTCCTTTTCCTCTTCCTCCTCCTCCTCCTCCTCCTCCTCCTCCCCCCCTCCTCCTCCCCCCCCTCCTCCTCCTCCTCTTCTTCCCTCTTTCTCTTCTTGGTTTTTTGAGACAGAGTCTCCTAGTGTAGTCCTGGCTGTCCTGGAACACACTATGTAGATCAGGCTGGCCTCAAACTCAGAGAGATCCTCCTGCCTCTCCCTCCCAAGTGTTGGGATTAAAGGTGTGCACCACCATACCCATCCTAAGGCATCTTGAAGTGAATTAAGAGAAAGACAAGCTGGGCAGTGGTGGCTCATGCCCTTAATCCTAGAACTTGGGAGGCAGAGGCAGGCAGAACTCTGTAAGTTCAAGGCCAGCTTGGTATACAGAGTGAGTCAGGAGAGCCAGGGATACACAGAGGGACCTTGTCTCAGAAAACCAAAACAAGGAAGAAAAAATAAAAGAGGAAGCCATCTATCAACGCTGTCTCAACCCCCCTCTCCCCTCCATTCAGTTCTTCCTAAGGCCCAGAGGATAGGCATTTAGACAAACCTATAGGGTTCCAGCCTGGAGAGAAGTGAGTTTCAAGAGAAAGTGGCTATCACATACCTCTGTCTTGGCTGCCACCTGTGTCTGGCTCTGATACCAAGAAAACAACACCCATATTCCATAAACCAAGAAACCGAGTAGCGTAAGGCTGAGAACTGTCGGCAGTGGGAAAGCGAACCCCCATATTAGGGACATTTCTCAAGCCTATGCTCCTCTCAACTACAGAGTGTCTGTCTCTAGACTGAGATTCCATGACATCACAATAGACAGTACCAGGTAAAGCCAGTGTACACTCAGGTCCCAGCTGATGCCCTTCCCTGTGGCTGACCTTGGCTCTGAGCTCCAATAGCCAAAGCTCAGGGAAGAATCCATCTGTGAATCTTCTAGGGTCCAGGCAGACAAACTCGTCACTAAGGAAGGAGTGGCGAGGTCAAGTTTCAAAGGTCTTCCAAAGTGACTTGTTCTGACTCCCATTTTCTTTGGAGCCGGTCACTGTCATAAACTGGGAATGGGTCTACGGCCATAAATTTCCCACTGCAGGTTAGAACACAGAGTCAAGTGGAATCTAAGAGTTGGGATAGTTGAAGTGGGAACTCTCAGGGACTTTGAGGCACCTGGTTTTCTAAGTTCACAGGTCTCCATATTGCCTAGTTGCTGTTGACCTGACAGACATCACACTAAGCAGTGGCCTTAGAGGATCTACAGTCTCACTGCCAAGTTTAGAGTAGTCATGGATCACCACACCATCTTATCAAGTCAACACAGTGCAAACAATATTGATGTGATCAATTCATGTCATCAAAATTATTCTTTTCATATAGGAATACTAATGAACCACTGACTGGTAGGCACCATTTCAGAAGACAAAGTCTCCCCCCCCCCCCACAGTATTTTCTGTCTATGGGGGAAGTGCATTTAATATTCTTGGGGAGTCTACTAAAAAAGAAAATGTTAAACAAATAACGGTGTGCGTGCTTTATGAAGCACTGTGCAATTTCTACAAGGATTATAATTATAAAGAACTCTGACTTGTACATTGAGCACATGCTATGTGGCAGGTCCTAGCTGTATACCAGCCTGGAGTCCTGGTGAAGAATTAGGAATGAGATATCCCTTCGGTTTCTTAAAACATTTATGTGCACTTTAACACGAACCTTTCAAGATTTGTTTTTATTGCTATTTTAAATATTGTGTATGTGTGTATGAGTGCAGGTGCCACAGTGAGGGGGCTAGAGGAGATCTGCAGTTTACAGATGTTTGTGAACCACACAATATGGGTGCTGGGTACTGAACTCAGTACCTCACCATTGTGCTGCCTCCAGCCCTAACAAGGACCTTTAGAAGTCCTGTCATTTAGATATGACGTCAGTGTGTCCCTTAAGGGGAAGCATCAGGAGAGTAGGATCTTAATTCAACTACAATGTTTATCATTTTATTTATTTCATATTTTCGAGGCAGGTCTCATGTAGCCCAGTCTGGCCTTAAATTTGCTATGTAGTCAAAGCTGGTCTTGAACTTCTGAATCCTATTGCCTCCACCATCCAAATGCTGGGAGGGCACATGAGCACCACTAGCCTGACTTCAACTATGGTGTTTAAAAGTGGGGCCTTTCAGGGGCGATTAGGCAGAAAATGATGCAAGCGGAGCCCCCTGGTTGAAGACTGGTAGCCTTAGAAGGGGAAGAGGTAAAAATGGATATCCATACACATACACTCCATTACATAGATATTTTAATATACAAAACAGTATAGACTTAGAATGCTGGCTATACAGGAATCACTAAGTCTTGAGCAAATCCTTCTCATTCTACCAACATCTTCCCTCCTAGAATTACAGGATACTTACAATGACTATGAGCAGCAATGTGGAGGTCACACAGAAATAATAATAATAATAATAATAATAATAATAATAATAATAGGCGTAGAACCCTTCTTCGGAAAATTCACAAAGATTCCAACCGACACAGAAAAGTTTCCTTTGCCGAGGTCCTACCTTCAATATTCTCTCCCAGGAGGCCAATCCAAACACACAGGTGCTCTCACGATTCCCTCATATTCCCCAGCTCATCCCTGCCTCAATACTTTCACAACCCCGATTTTTTTTTTCCCCTGACGAACTCTCTTTTACGTGTCAGTCCTGAATGAAGATAATCAGCTCAAGTCTGTCTCTCGGGAACTTTCCCAGAGCACCAGATCTCAGACCATCGAACAAAACTTCCCCCCTGCTGGCCCCTCCTCTGTACCCAGGGCTGGCATCCCTGTCCTCACAGCTCTCCCACCTGAGCCAAGGCGCCCCTCCTGCTGGCACAACAGCCGCTCGGCCTCCGTGGAGAAGCCCCTCAGAAGCGCCCGCTCCGGAGTCCACGTCACCCCCGGCATCACTGGACCCAATTCGGGGTCCCGCGAGGGTCCCACGGGGGAGGAGGAAGCGAAAGGAGCAGGGACCAAAGTCGCCGGCGTCTGGTGGCCAAGGGTACCGTCCAGACACCCACAGGACTAGCGTCCCATGTGAGAATACAGGCACACGGGGTCAACCATGACAGCAACGCAGAGCATCCTGGGAAAACATCCCCACGCTCCTAAGCGACCAATCGGAGACTCGGGTGTGAGCATGCGCAGAGGATATGATCGCGGCTGGCATCGCCCTAGAAGTTCCTCACCCCGTAAGTGGAGCCCATGAGCCCCAGGCTCGAGCTGCCTCAGCATAGGCTATCCTTCGGATGACTGAAAGTGCAAGAAAACCAAGCCGAAAGTGTCCTCGCAGCACTGAGGAGACTGGGGCAGAGGGATCGCTGCAGTTTCGAGGCCAGCTGAGCTGCACTGTGAGTTCCAAACTAGCCTCCTCCAAGAGTGTTCCCCTATCTCAAAGGGGGCAGTGGCGGGGCGCTTGGAGAGGTGGCTCAACGGAGGACAAAGTTCTGTTCACTGCACCCACATCAGGTGGATCAACACCGCCTGCCACTCCAGACAACTCCTCCGGACTTCTAGGCACCAGGCATGCAAGTGGTACATCCACACCTGCCGGCAAACATTTATAGGCATAAGATAAACCATTTCTTTAAGAAGCGGGAGGCCATCACATAAACTGGCAGGGGTCAAGGACCTGGAAATTTTTGTAGGCCAGTCTCTAGAACCCAGAACACTTTGGTGAAGTGGGAAAAGGGAAAGAAATATATCCTCTTGGCAGTGTGGCAGCTGCTGAGCAGAGTTTGCTATGCATCCTTATCTCCCTCCCTCCCTCCCCTCCCCCTCTCCCCCTCCCCCCTCCCCATTCCCCTTCTCCTCTCCCTCTCTCCTCTCTCTCTTTTAAGACAATGAATGTTTTGATTGTTTTTCACTACGCTGCAAAGGTCCATGCTTCACTGTGGAAAAACAACAGCAGCCAATGCAGCTCAAGGTGAAATGAAGACAGTACTGTCCTTCATCTGACATTGGACAACACTTCCCTGTGCTCCCAGGCATTTCTAAGGAGAAGAAACATTAAGTCTTTTGACCAAGATCCAAGAATAGCTAGGCGGTGGTGGCACACGCATCTCAGCACTTGGAAGGCAGAGGCAGGCAGATCTCTTGTGAGTTCGAAGCCAGGCTGGTCTACAGAGTGAGTTTGAGGACATCACTGTATCAGATGAGAAACCCTGTCTCGACAAAACAGTAAAACAAAAAAGATTCAGGGATAGATCTGGGTGAGTTATAATATTATATGAGACAACATTGTTATCCTGAAATAAGTCACCATTTTTTTGGTAGGGTCTCACCACATAACTCTTGCTGGCCTGGAATTTGCTATGTAGACAAGGGTAGCCTCAAAGTAACAGAGATCTGCCTGTTGGAATGTTGGGATTAAAGGATGGTTCCTCATCAAACCCAGCCTCATACCTTTTTTTTTTCCCCCGTTTTTCAAGACAGGGTTTCTCTGGGTAGCTTTGTGCCTTTCCTGGAACTCACTCTGTAGCACAGGCTGGCCTTGAACTCACAGAGATCCCCTACCTCTGCCTCCCTAATGCCGGGATTAAAGGAGTGCGACACGACTGCCTGGCATTTTTTTTAAATTTATTTATTTTATGTATATGAGTACACCTTTATTTCAGAAGAGGGCATCGGATCCCACTACAGATGGTTGTGAGCTTCCATGTGGTTGCTGGGAGTTAAACTCAGGACCTCTGGAAGAGCAGCCAGTGCTCTTAACCACTGAGCCATCTCTCCAGCCTACCTCATAACTTTTTTTTTTTTTTATTTTTTTTTGGTTTTTCGAGACAGGGTTTCTCTGTGTAGCTTTGCGCCTTTCCTGGATCTCACTTGGTAGTCCAGGCTGGCCTCGAACTCACAGAGATCCGCCTGGCTCTGCCTCCCGAGTGCTGGGATTAAAGGCGTGCGCCACCACCGCCCGGCTTACCTCATAACTTTTAACCATAGATAATCTCATGAATTCTACACACCAGGGCTTAGCCTCTAGTCTAGGGTCTTACAAAAATATGTACATTATGTTTATCTGCATCCACTGGGGAGTTGGGGACTTTCTTCAGTAGCACTGTTGAGAATAGTATCTTATCCATTGGTATTGCTAAAAATTATTTCAGGACTTCTCTAATTTAAAACACCCATGCTATTGCAGGTTACTTCCCACTTTTATTTGGGGATGGAAGTGGGAGCTGCCATGTTCACTCCTCATGGACTTCACATATTTCTCATATGCCTCTTCACTGTTAATTCGTCCAACTCTAAAGGGTCACTCCTCTTTACTAGCCAACCATCTTCATGACAAGATCTTTGGACAAGCCCTGGATTTTCTTGGAGCATTTCATTGGCATCCGTCACCTCTCCTGACAGGAGAGTGAACTTCGTTGGCAGCCTTCCCCCTTCCAAAGCTTCCAAAGCACCAAACTCAGCTCTTTATTTTTTTGTCCCACCTTGAGGCAGCCAATACAGTAAACAACATCTCCCAAAGTTTCATGTGCAGCATTGCTGACTCCCACTGTTCCAGGACCACTTTCCTTTGATGTCCGTTCATGTTTCTGTGAATTGATGAACTGACAACATGGCAGATGTTGTCCTTCCTCTTTTACTGCTGGGAGAAAAATGAAGCTCCAGGAGCAAGGACTAGGACTGGGCATGGCCCTTGCGGCCTGACACCTGAAGTGGGAAGTGCCATTCCAGACCCAGGAGGCAGCTCAGGCCAGCAGTTAACCACAAGATAGCCTTGGAAGAAATAACCACTGTGTGTGTGTGGTGGTGGTGGGGTATTGGGGGATGTCAGGAGGAATTCAATGCTTCTTTTTAATTAATTAACTGGCTCTAATTTTTTAATGATGTATAATTCGTACCTCACCCTTCTTCTCAGAACCCAGAGTTCCCCAGACTGCTGAATGAAGCAGGCAAGCATAATTGGTAGTTTAGCAACCCGGGACTCCACTTGGTTTGGGCTCTACACACACCCCTCTGCTAACAATGTGCTTGAAATCTGAGACATTTACCCACACATACAATACAAGTGTCAGCTCCTCTCCAAATAATGCACCTATCCTGCACTGAGATGCATGCACACCCTCTCTGAACTATAGAATAAGTTTCTCCTCCCCTTAACAATCATCAAACATAGACTGAGTCTATTCAAAAGTATTCTCAGTACATACGCCTGAACCGGTTTAGGGTAGATGCACAATAAGGTAAACTTTGTCTTCAAAGTGAACTTTTAGGGAAATCTATTTGCCACCCTACACATATTTATAATTGGGCTTGGATATGATTAAAATCAAATGTATTATGGGATGGGGCATGCACACTAGAGAAAGAGTTATATAACTTAATCTGTCAATCAAAGTAGAGCCATCCAAACTGTCCCTCTTAGCAACCAAACTCCCCCTTCTCTTGAACCCTATAAAAGAAGTCCCAAACAGTGACTGGAGCCTTTGAAGACCTTCATTTCTGTGGCTTATTGTCAATCCTGACTGTATATTCCTTTCTAATCTGTCCCATCAGTTTGCCTTGAATAAAGTTTGTGTTTCTTTGCAAATCTGTGTGAGCCTCTTATTTCAGTCTGGTGAATAAGAGGCCACGAACCTGGAAACACTGGTCTAGATTGCAGCTGCCACTAACAAAGCCAGGGGTCTCACAGCAAAAGCAGGAAAATTTGAGCAACAAAATGAATGACAACAGTATTGAGCCGTAACACAAAGTACAAAAGAAATATACACGCATCTATACCAGTAAATATAAGTGAACAAATAGAATGTGGGGAGAGGGAGACAAATCTTTCTTACTCAAGAATTTCAAATATGTGTTGTGTTACAGTATTCCTCCAGGAGATGGGACTTAATCATGCCAGCCCCATACCTCCGATAGGAGTTAGATTTATAGATTGGCCACTTCCAGAAGCAAAGTATGAACAAAAGAAAATAACTCCAGTAGAGAAATGTGGCATGCACTCCCCTACAAAGTATTTGAGACTAGCTAGCAGGACATATTGATAACAGATCCCTCTTGGTATGCTAGAATAGGGAGAGCACGCCACTGCTGTGTATTCTCCATTCCAACCACATCATACACACATAATTTCAGTCTAAGCATAAAGAGAACATCACAGAGACTCAAATTCAAAGATTTCTTCTTCCTCCTCCTCCTCCTTCCTTCTTCTTCCTTCTTCCTCCTCCTCCTCCTCTTCTTCTTTCTTCTCCTTCTCCTTCTTTCTCCTCCTTCCTTCCTCCTCCTCCTCCTTCTTCCTTCTTTTCTTCCTCCTTCTTCCTTTTTCCTTCTCCTTTCTTCCTCCTTCTTCCTTTTTCCTTCTTCTTTCCTCCACCTCCTCTTCTTCCTTCTTCCTCCTGCTCCTTTTCTTCCTTCTTTCTTCTTTTTCCTTCTTCTTCCTCCTCCTCCCTTTTTTTTCTTCTTCCTCCTCCTCCTCCCCCCTCCTTCCTCTTCATGGTAGAGCACTAGAGAACTCTGGGTTTAGTCTTCAGCAACATGGTACTGCTGTGGGATGTTCTGTATGGCAAATGTGTTGCTGATTAGTCAATAAATAAAACACTGATTGGCCATTGGCTAGGCAGGAAGTGTAGGCGGGACAAGGAGGAGAATAAAGCTGGGAAGTGGAAGGCTGAGTCAGAGAGACACTGCCAGCTGCCATGATGACAAACAGCATGTGAAGATGCCAGTAAGCCACGAGCCATGTGGCAAGGTATAGATTAATAGAAATGGATTAATTTAAGCTGTAAGAACAGTTAGCAAGAAGCCTGCCACGGCCATACAGTTTGTAACCAATATAAGTCTCTGTGTTTACTTGGTCGGGTCTGAGTGGCTGTGGGACTGGCAGGTGAGAGAGATTTGTCCTGACTGTGGGCCAGGCAGGAAAACTCTAGCTACAAATGGCGTCCAACGTGGTGGCAAGAGTTTCCACCTAAAACCTGAGAAAAAAGATTCTAAAACAGAGCTAAAAACAGTTCCTAGTTGTCTCTTTCAAGTTAGCGGCAGTCTGACGGTTTGAGCTACTGGCGGGTTCCTAGCGTGCGCGCTCGACCTGCCGCCATATGGCGGGAATGAGGCCTCTACAAGTGGCACATTAAGCTGCATGGTGGATTTAGACTTTGCTAGTACAAAACAAAAAAGAAGTTTCTGGACTACACGCTGCTTGGCTAAAAGCATAGACCCACAATAGCTCCCAGAGCTGGTGGTAAACGTAGCCATGTTGGGAAGCTGAGGTGGGCGGAGCCAGCAGCCACAGCTGCTGCAGCTTAAAGCAATAGATTCACAATAAGACAGATTCAGATGTAATAGTTTAAAATGTGTGTAAAAGATACGTAGGCTTGAAAGAGACAAAAAAGGTGATATATAGAGTTATAGAAACAAATACATAGTTTTAAAAAGTAAAGCCTTTAAAGAGACAGTAAAATTAATATAAAAAACAAGCCACGTGAAGATGAATATTACACAGAGAATCTGGATTGTGTTGTCTTTGGGATTTTTAACTGCAGAAAAACATTTGATTGTAAAATCTGTTGAGTTATGCCAATATGTATATTTTAAAGATACCTTGACTTCAAAATTTGGATGTAAGGATGTGTTGCTTTGGAAAGGAGATTCTGGTTTTCTTCCCACAGAAAGCCAGAGGCTATGGATTTGTTCCAGATTAAGATACATCAGGTTTGACCAGCCAAGACCCCCTGAAACGTCTCCGATGACACCATGGCCCAGATGATCCAACATCCAGAATGGTTTGAAGGCAACTGGCTCAGACGATACACCCTCATGGACTATTTCATAATCCTAAAATTTTCTTTGTGTCCCCATAAGATACAGCGCCCCCCTCCAGCAGGAAGTAGTAAGAGAAGCTACGCCCAAATTCCCAAATTATATGTAATTTTACTTTGTTAAGGTTAAAACCTTCCTTTTTGAAAAAAAAATGGGGGAAGTGCTGTGGGATGTTCTTTATGGCAAATGTGTTGCTGATTAGTCAATAAATAAAACACTGATTGGCCGTTGGCTAGGCAGGAAGTATAGGCGGGACAAGGAGGAGAATAAAGCTGGGAAGTGGAAGGCTGAGTCAGAGAGACACTGCCAGCTGCCATAATGAGAAACAGCATGTAAAGATGCTGGTAAGCCACGAGCCATGTGGCAAGGTATAGATTAATAGAAATGGATTAATTTAAGCTGTAAGAACAGTTAGCAAGAAGCCTGCCACGGCCATACAGTTTGTAACCAATATAAGTCTCTGTGTTTACTTGGTCGGGTCTGAGTGGCTGTGGGACTGGCAGGTGAGAGAGATTTGTCCTGAATGTGGGCCAGGCAGGAAAACTTTAGCTACATGGTACTATGGATTAGATCCTGAACATTGGTGGGAAAATATGAGATCCAAATGAAGGCTGAAGTTTAGTTAATAGTAAATGTGCCAATGCTTTTATTTTATTTTTTGAGATAGGGTTTATGTAGCTCAAGCTGGCTTTGAATTTTCAGTGTAGCCAAGGATGACCTTGGAATCTGGATACTCCTCCCTCCACCTCCAAGGCTGAGTTCATGGTCTTGATAAGTGTACTAAAGTTTTATAACTTTATGTTTAGAGTGGAGCTGGGGTCGGACAGTGGTGGCACTTGCCTTTAATCCTAGCACTTGGGATGCAGAGGCAGGCAGATCTCTGTTTGAGGCCAGCCTGGTCTACAGATCGAGTTCCAGAACAGCCAAAGCTGTTACACAGAGAAATCCTGTCTCAAACAACAACTACAACAAAAACCAAAACAAGCAAACTAACAAAAATAAAACAAAAGAGTGGGGTTGGGGAGATGGCTCAGTGGTTAAGATCACTAGCTGCTCTTGCAGAGGACCTGGGCTGAGTACCAGCACCCACATGGTGGCTCACAACTGTCTGTAACTCCAGTTCCAGGGGATCTGATGCCCTCTTCTGACTCTCTTGGGCACACATGTGGTACACAGACATTCATGCAGACAAAATATCTATACACATAAAATAAATTTTAAAAAAGATGCTAAGGATAGAGGAGAAAGGGTAAATGGGGTTTAGTTACTACTATTACAGCTTTTGTGATTACTACGAAATAAAAAGTGTATTAAAAAAATAGAATTCCTGCCAGGCAGTGGTGGTGCATGCTTTTAATTCCAGCACTTGGGATGCAGAAGCAGGTGGATCACTGAGTTTGAAAAGTCAGCTTGATCTGCAGAGTAAGTTCCAGTATGGCCAGGGCTATGTAGAGAAACTTTGTTTCAAAAAACAAAAACAAAACAAAAGCAGAATTGCTGATTATAATAGCATGTCATGTGTGGGAAGGCTAAATTAATTTAAATATTCTAAGGGCCCTGGATTATGCGTGAAAGAATACATGTTTGATTGATCTAACACTGATCAGTGTGTACAGTGCATTCTAGAAGACACCCAGGGCTGGTGAGATAGCTCAGCAGGTAAAGGCGCTTGCTGACAAGCCTGGTGACCTGAGTTTGAATCTCGGGAGAGAGCACAGGCATGGAGAGCTGGCTCCGTGGTTAAGAGCTCTTGTTGTTCTTGCAGAGGACCCAGGTTCAGTTCCCAGCACCCACATGGCAGCTCACCATCTCTAACTCCAGTTCCAGGGATCCGATGCCCTGTTCTGACCTCCTTTGGCACCAGGCAGGCATGTGGTACACACACATACATGCAGACAAAACACTTGTACACATAAAAAGATCTAAATCTAAAAAAATATACTTGAAAAGAAGAGAGCTATCAAGTTGTCCTCTGACCTCCATATGTAGGCCACAATGCAAGTACACACACACACACACACACACACACACACACACACTCACACACACACACACACACATCACATCACACACATACAAGAAACAGACAAACAAGGCTAGAGAGATGGCTCAGAGGTTAAGAGCACTGGCAGTTCTTCCAGAGGTCCCGAGTTCAAATCCCAGCAGCCAAACGGTGGCTCACAACCATCTGTAATGAGATCTGGTGCCCTCTTCTGGCATGCAGGTAGAACACTGTATACATATTAAATAAATAAATCTTAAGAAAAACCAGACAAATAATAAATGTAATTTGTAGAAAGGCATTTAGTGGTGTAGCTTAATAGTAGGATGCTTGACCACCATGTGTGAGGCCCTGGGCTTGACACTCTCAGCACTGGGGGAAAAGCTATTTACTAAAGGCATATATATGGTTTACTATGCTGCCATCTATTCCTTCAGCACGGCCACTTAACTGTGACACAGTGACATGAAACCAACCATAGACACTAGGCAAGTGGACCAAATGGACATATGGAGACTGTATTTATATCACTTGTACAGTATGTCTTGTTTTGGAGCACATGCAGACTGTTTTAACTATTCTAACTTTTCTATGTAATGCTATGAATTAAACTCAACTGCATGCATGCTAGGGACTTGCACTACCGATGAGCAGTGTGAAGAGGTCTAATTTAACATTAGTGAGCCACGACAGGCTGCAGACTAACAATACTGGGCCAGGGCTCACCATTACAATAAGCAGGAAAAACCACGAACTATACCCTGCGGGGACGAGTCAGAATTAAGACAAACAAGTACTAAATGCTCTAGAACATAAAGGATAGCTTACATCGCTTGTATATTGATTGCTGATTTCCTTGCAGTAACACCAGTACCAATCACTGTTTGACAAAACTTGTTATCTCGCTCATGGCCAACCTACATCCTAATCCAGAATTCTCCTACACTACACCCCCATCCTAATCTGGAATTCCCCTACACCATCCTTTACTCCTTAAAAATCCTGCCATAAAGGAGCTCAATTCTCTCCCTGATCCAACCACTGCGTTGGAATGTATGAGAAGCCCAAGCTCGAGCTTGCAATAAAGGCTCTTTGCTTTTGCATATGAACTCAGACTCCTGATGGTCTCTGGGGGACTCATGACTCGGGCAGAACACTGTGCATCCCTAGCAAGGTGGTTAAATATTTAAGACACAAAGAATATCTTTTCCGGACATACTAGGCCACTTGATCAAGAAAAGAACTTTATTTTGGCTCTGAGTTGAAGCAGTGTTGACAGGTCACATCTGGTGACAGACCCTTTGCTGGTATAGTCCAGATGTGGAACAGGGAGGATGTCACCTGGCAAGAGACAGGGAGTGTATGTGTATGGATATCCATTTTTTACCTCTTCCCCTTCTAAGGCTACCAGTCTTCAACCAGGGGGCTCCGCTTGCATAATTTTCTGCCTAATGGCCCCTGAAAGGCCCCACTTTTAAACACCATAGTTGAAGTCAGGCTAGTGGTGCTCATGTGCCCTCCCAGCATTTGGATGGTGGAGGCAATAGGATTAAGAAGTTTAAGACCAGCTTTGGCCACATAGCAAATGGAAGACCAGACTGGGCTACATGAGACCTGCCTCGAAAATATGAAATAAATAAAATGATAAACATTGTAGTTGAATTAAGATCCTACTCTCCTGATGCTTCACCATGGGATGAAATTTCACCCCATGAACCCTTAAGGGACACACATTATATCTAAATGACAGGGCCTATAAAGGTCCTTGTCAGGGCTGGAGGCAGCACAATGGTGAGGTACTGAGTTCAGTACCCAGCACCCATATTGTGTGGTTCACAAACATCTGTAAACTGCAGATCTCCTCTAGCCCCCTCACTGTGGCACCTGCACTCATACACACATACACAATATTTAAAATAGCAATAAAAACAAATCTTGAAAGGTTCGTGTTAAAGTGCACGTGAATGTTTTAAGAAACCGAAGGGATATCTCATTCCTAATTCTTCACCAGGACTCCAGGCTGGTATACAGCTAGCACCTGCCACTTAGCATGTGCTCAATGTACAAGTCAGAGTTCTTTATAATTAAAATCCTTGTAGAAATTGCACAGTGCTTCATAAAGCATGCACACCGTATTTATTTAACTATTTCTTTTTTACTGGGCTTCCCATGAATATTAATTTCATTGACCCTATAGACAGAAAAATACTATGTGTGTATGTGGGGGGGGGGAGACTTTGTCTTCTGAAATGGTGCCTACTCGTCAGTGGTTCATTAGTGTTCCTATATGAAAAGAATAATTTTGATGACATGAATTGATCACATCAATATTGTTTGCACTGTGTTGACTTGATAAGATGGTGTGGTGATCCATGACTACTCTAAACTTGGCAGTGAGACTGTAGATCCTCTAAGGCCACTGCTTAGTGTGATGTCTGTCAGGTCAACAGCAACTAGGCAATATGGAGACCTGTGAACTTAGAAAACCAGGTGCCTCAAAGTCCCTGAGAGTTCCCACTTCAACTATCCCAACTCTTAGATTCCACTTGACTCTGTGTTCTAACCTGCAGTGGGAAATTTATAGCCGTAGACCCAATCCCAGTTTATGACAGTGACTGGCTCCAAAGAAAATGGGAGTCAGAACAAGTCACTTTGGAAGACCTTTGAAACTTGACCTCGCCACTCCTTCCTTAGTGACGAGTTTGTCTGCCTGGACCCTAGAAGATTCACAGATGGATTCTTCCCTGAGCTTTGGCTATTAGAGCTGAGAGCCAAGGTCAAGGTCAGCCACAGGGAAGGGCATCAGCTGGGACCTGAGTGTACACTGGCTTTACCTGGTACTGTCTATTGTGATGTCATGGAATCTCAGTCTAGAGACAGACACTCTGTAGTTGAGAGGGGCATAGGCTTGAGAAATGTCCCTAATATGGGGGCTCGCTTTCCCACTGCCAACACATCTCAGCCTTATGCTACTCGGTTTCTTGGTTTATGGAATATGGGTGTTGTTTTCTTGGTATCAGAGCCAGACACAGGTGGCAGCCAAGACAGAGGTACGTGATAGCCACTTTCTCTTGAAACTCACTTCTCTCCAGGCTGGAACCCTATAGGTTTGTCTAAATGCCTATCCTCTGGGCCTTAGGAAGAACTGAATGGAGGGGAGAGGGGGGTTGAGACAGCGTTGATAGATGGCTTCCTTTTTTATTTTTTCTTCCTTGTTTTGGTTTTCTGAGACAAGGTCCCTCTGTGTATCCCTGGCTCTCCTGACTCACTCTGTATACCAAGCTGGCCTTGAACTCACAGAGTTCTGCCTGCCTCTGCCTCCCAAGTGCTGGGATTAAGGGCGTGCACCACCACTGCCCAGCTTGCCTTTCTCTTAATTCACTTCAAGAAGCATTAGGATGGGCATGGTGCAGGAGTATCTCTCTGAGTTCGAGGTCAGCCTGGTCTACATAGTGTGTTCCAGGGCAGCCAGGACTACACAGGGGGAGTCTGTCTCAAAAAAAAACCAAGAAGAGGAGGAAGAGGGAAGAAGAAAGGAGAAAGAAGCAGAAGGAGGAAGAGGAGAAGGAGGAGGAGGAAGAGGAGGAGGAGGAGGAGAAGGAGAAGAAGGAAGAGGAGGAGAAGGAAGAGGAGGAGGAGGAGAAGAAGGAAGAGGAGCAGAAGAAGGAAGAGGAGAAGAGGAAGGAGAAGGAAGAGGAGGAGGAGGAGAAGGAGAAAAGAAGGAAGTAGTAGTAACGGTAGCTTTAGGATCTATTATCAAATAGACACTGAGGCAGAATGTACTAGATGCTGAGAAAGTGCTGTCTAGGAGCTCGAGCTGAAGTGAGACATTCATATGACATTACTTTGAGGAAAAGAATGAGGTAAGAGTGCTGTGGGTATTGTCCATCACACAGGATGGGAGGCAGACGGTAGAGTGACTTTGTTTAATAAAGAAAGATTTATAATCATATGACGAGACAAAGAAGATCAAGTGACACTTTGCTGTGGGATTTTTATTTCCAGCAGGAGTACAATTGTTTGAGTTCGTGGTGCACGTGTTTAACATTAGTAGGTCATGCCTCTTCTGAGTTTTCGATCATGTGAGCAAACCATGAGTGACTGGCTCCCCCACAGTCCTGCCATCTTGTCCAGACTTGGCACATCCACCTCTTATTTTAGTGATTCCAATGAGTGTGTGGTATCGCATTGTGATTTCCTGTGCAACCCCCATAACTAAACACTGAGCAGTGTCTCAGGTTTATTAGTCATTTGGAAATTCTCTCTTGTAAACTGCCTATTCAAGTCATTTGTGCACTGTGTGTGTGTGTGTGTGTGTGTGTGTGTGTGTGTGTGTGTGTGTGAGTGTGTGTTAGTAAGGATCAAATTCAGGTCATTGCTCATGCTAGGCAAAGCACTCTACCACTGAGCTACATCTCGGGCCCATTCTTTTCCTTGTTTTTGTTTTTGTTTTTTGAGACAATGTTTCTCTGTGTAGTTTTGTGCCTTTCCTGCAACTCACTCTGTAGCCCAGGCTGGCCTCGAACTCACAGAGACCCGCCTGCCTCTGTCTCCCAAGTGCTGGGATTAAAGGCATGTGCCACCACCGCCTGGCTTTCCTTGACTTTTATTAAAAATAATTTCAGGCAGCCGGGCGGTGGTGGCGCACGCCTTTAATCCCAGCACTCGGGAGGCAGAGCCAGGTGGATCTCTGTGAGTTCGAGGCCAGCCTGGGCTACCAAGCGAGTCCCAGGAAAGGCGCAAAGCTACACAGAGAAACCCTGTCTCGAAAAACGAAAAAAAAAAAAAAAAAAAATAATAATTTCAGGCAAATCAAATGCACACAGAATTGGTAAATGAGCCTAGTCTGAACAAGGCACTACATTCAATCCTTTCTATCATCTATCTATCTTATCTATATTATCTATCTATATCTATCTATCTATCTATCTATCTATCTATCTATCTATCTATCTATCTACTGACGCATCTATCCATCTATCTATCTGTCTGTCTGTCTGTCTGTCTATCTATCTACCGACCCATCTATCTATCTATCTATCTATCTATCTATCTATCTATCTATCTATCTATCTATCTATCTATCTATCTATCTACCGGCCCATCTATCTATCTATCTATCTATCTATCTATCTATCTATCTATCTATCTATCATTTATATCTATCTATTTACTTATTTTATTGCTAAGGATCAAATACAGAGTCTTGTGCTTTCTACAAGCAGTCCACCACTGAACTACATCCACAGGCCTGGTATAATATTATAATTTCTTTTTTGTTTTTTTGTTTTTCAAGATAGGGTTTTCCTGTGTAGCCCTGGATGCCCTGGAATCCACTTTGCAGACAAGGCTGGCCTTGAACTCACAGAGATCCACTTGCCTCTGCCTCCCAAATGCTGGGATTAAAGATGTGCACTACCACCTCCCCTTGTAAATACCATTTTATATAAGTGATGCCGAAACCTAAGAATACAACAGATCTTTTCATATTGAGCTGCTTAAAGAACCCTGCTAAGTGTATCACTTTGACTTTATTCTCCTGTAGGAATATTCTCTAAATTATGTCATGTGTAAATAACAAGTTTTATTGCCTCTTTTCCAACCTTACGTCTTGGTTCTCCATGCCTTCATTTATGATTATGACTTCAGGTACAATATTCAGTAGCAATGTATTATGGGCATCTGTCTCTTTATTAAGTCAAGGACATTTTTCAGTAATTCATCAGTTATGTATAATGTTTTCTGTGGTTTTTCAAATATTCTTTCCCAAGTTAAGGAACTTTTAGCAAGAATTGGTGTTAATTTAAAAAAATCTTCTAAAATTTTAAATTAAATCTCTTTATACTGGGTGCTAAATATTAAGTATATTTCCTGCCTCTATTTAGATGGTCATATATTTTTTTCTTGTTCGTTCAATCAATGTACTGAGTTGCATGAGAATGTAAGATAATAAACCAGCTGTGAATTCCTAAGATACGTATAACACATTTGTAATGTTGGTCCCAATACTTTAATTAGATTCATTAGATTCAGTTTGCTGATATTTTGTTTGGAATTTATGCATCTATGCATAAATATATAGACTGGTCAGGTCTTAATTCGATTTTAGAATGATGATTGTGCCGGCTTCCTCAATTAAAAATAGAAGCAAATCTGAATTTCCAACTCATTAATGTAACAGACGCCCTCAATACTCATGGAATTGCAAGGGTTTTTGGAGTTCTGTACCAAGAATCTGGAACAAAGACCAGATTGTTCTTTATCACACACACACACACACACACACACACACACACACACACTCCAAATCAGGAGATACTAAGGTTAAGAAGTAGGCTCTCATAGCTCCTCTGAAATTCATAGACAAACTTAGGTAAGAATTCTCCCAAGCCCAAACTCTGCAGGACAGGACAGGCTAGAAAAATGGGTACACTTTTGTGTGCTTCAGTCTTGTGGAAGGATTCTTTCCTTTTCAGGGAGTTCTGGCCTCTGCTCTTAAAGCCTTCAGCTGATTGGGTGATGCCCACTCACAGTATGGAAGGTAATCTGCTTTAAAGTGTACTGATTTTAAATGTTAATCATATGTAAAATTACTGTCAAAAATTTCTAGACTAATATATGGCCAAACAACTGGGCTCCATAGCCTAGCCAAGTCAGCATAAATTAACCATTACACTCCTTTCTCTTGCTTAGGTTTATTATTACTATTTTTAAAAAGGTGTGTGTGTGTGTGTGTGTGTGTGTGTGTGTGTGTGTGTGTGTATAAAATTGTGTGTTTGTGTAATTGTGAGTGTGAGCATGAGCACAGGTGCCAGCAGAAGCCAGAGGTGCTGGATCCCCCTGGATCTGGAGTTACAGGGGATTGTGAGCCGTGTGATATGGATGCTAGGAATCAAACTTGGGACCTCTGCAAGAGCAGTTATGTGCTGTTGTTAACCGCTGAACCATCTCCCCAAGCCTAATTCTTCACCTCTTTTTTATCTGGAAAGAGTTTCATAACTTAAATAGTTCTTATGTTTAGGTTTTTACTCCATCTCAAGTTCATTTTTAAATATGATATGAAGTAAAAGGCCCAACTTCATTCCTTTACATGTGGTTATCCAGTTGTCTCAGCACCATTGGCTGAAGCTTATTCTTTTTGCATTGAATGGTCATAGTGCCTATGTAGAGAATCAGCTGACTTTTAATATTAGATTCCTTTGATCCTATAGGTCTATTTTTTAAATAATTTTTTTGGTTATTTTTAGAGACAGGGTTTCTCTTTGTAACAGTCCTGGCTGTTCTGGCACTCTGGCCTCGAACTCACAGAGATCCACCTGCCTCTGCCTTCCAGATGCTAGGATTAAAGGCTGTGCCACCACCACCCTACTCTATAGGTCTATTCTTAAACCAGTACCACAACTATTTTTGAGTACTGTGGTTTTTACACCGTTTTTCTTTTTCTTTTTGGTTTTTCAAAACAGGGTTTCTCTGTGTAGCCCTGGCTGTCCTGGAACTCACTCTGTAGACCACGCTGATCTCAAACTCACAGAGATCCACCAGTCTCTGAGTGCTAGGATTAAAGGTGTGTACCACCACCACCTGGCTCTGTACAAAGTTTTAAAATCAGAAAGTATGGGTCTTCTGACTGTTCTTTTTATTTATTTTTGTCTGTCTATCTATCTATCTATCTATCTATCTATCTATCTATCTATCTATCTATCTATCTATTATATATACAATGTTCTGTCTGCATATATCCCTGCCTGCCACCATGTGGTTGCTGAGAACTCAGGACCTCTCTAAGAGCAGCCAGTGCTCTTAACCGCTGAGCCATCCCTCCAGCCCTGACTGTTCTTTTTCAAGGTTGTTTTGGCTCCTGAGGGATCTCTGTAATTCCATAGGGATTTTTAGGACAGGGTTTTCATTTATGCAAAAAAGGTCACTGGGGTTTGGGTAGGGATTACACAGCATCCCTACAGAATCTATAGATTGTGTTGGTAATGTCATTTTACTATCAAACCTTCTGATCATGAAAAAAGGATGTCTTATTTACTATTTACTCTCTACAACAGTGTTTTGTAGTTTTTCCATCTCATGACACAGCCACCTCCCGAACACCCCATCTACTAATAACATTTCCTTGCAGGTTAGGATTTCAACATATCAATTTGGGGGATAACACTGGACCCAATGTATGTTGGGGGGAGTTCTCAGGTATTTCTGCTTTGTTGAGTGTCTTTAAAAAAAAACAAAAAACCACATGAGTACATGTTTGGTTTTTCTGCACCATTGCTTATGACCATGGCAACCCCCACTTTGTGTTATTAGTATGGGGTAGTGTATTGACCACTGTGCTATGTTGAAATAGTCCTGCATTATGTAAACATCATTTCACTGTGTGTATCTACTGTATCTGGTACTGTTACACTGCGCACAGTCCCCTCCCTCCCCACTCTCCTTCACTGTCTCCCCACAGTGTCCTTAACTCTTCCAGTCATTTCTACTTTCATGGCATGTTTACATCTGTGAGGTTATGCACTCTATGAAATTAGGAACCACAAAGGAGAAGAATCATTTGATGTTGTCTTTCTGAGGCTGGCTTAGCTGCTTTATAGGAGTTCCTATAAAGCATCCCTTTTCCTGAGAAAACTATGTAACCTTGTTCTTGGTGACTGAAAAAGTCCATTGTGTATACACACACACATTTAATATCCATTCCTCCATTGTTGCACACATAGGTTGGTTCCATAACTCAGTTATTATGTGTAGTGCTGCAGGAAACACTGATGGGCACGTGTCTCTGTCACATTAAACCTCCACACATTCTTTGGATAAATTCCAAACACTCAGACTCATCATCATTCTGTAAGTTCTGGCCAGTCCAGTAGGTGTACTATGTTTATGTTTATTAACAAATTTCTGCACTCTATCTTACATTTTTGAGTAGTTCCAATAAGTACAAGTCTAGGTAGGCACTTGCTTTCTTATACCATATTCAAGAATTTATCCTGGGCTAGAGAGATGGCTCAGAGGTTAAGAGCACCAACTGCTCTTCCAGAGGTCCTGAGTTCAATTCCCAGCATCCACATGGTGGCTCACAACCATCTATAATGAGATCTGGCACCCTCTTCTGTGTATATAATAAATAAATCTTGCCGGGCGGTGGTGGCGCACGCCTTTAATCCCAGCACTCGGAGGGCAGAGCCAGGCGAATCTCTGTGAGTTTGAGGCCAGCCTGGGCTACCAAGTGAGTTCCAGGACAGGCGCGAAACTACACAGAGAAACCCTGTCTCAAAAAACCAAAAAAAAAGAAAAAATAAAAATAAATAAATAAATCTTAAAAAAAAAAAAAGGAATTTATTCTGTTGTTTTCTCATGCCCTATATTTCTAAGAACATGGCAGCTCTTCCCCTTACTGTTCATGCGGATATGCCTACTCTTTTATTCGGGGCCAAGTATTAAGATTCTTCCTCTTCCATTTTCAGCATTTTTGAATCTACTTAATTCAGCTGTTCTTCAGCTTCTGCTGTCCTAACACTTACATATCAATGCTTCTCAGTTCTCACGAGTTTCTAGTTATTAAGTCAAAGAACAGACTGCTTCGAAGCAGTTTTTAGGGATGAGGAGATCTGTCAGTCAGTAAAGTACTTGCTTTACAAGCGTGAGGACCTGACTTCCATCCCTAGAATTGTTAGTAAGAGATCTGTGCTCAGTGGCACACACTTGTAATACCAGCACTGGGCTGGGGGTAGAGACAGGCGAATCCTTGGGGCTCCCTGCCCAGACAGTTCAGATCTTGACAAGCTCCAGGCCAATGAGAGACCTTGTCTCAAAAATCAAGGTGGATGGCACCTGAGGAATGATGCCTGAGGCTGACCTCTGGCCTCCACGTGCACATGCCACATAAGGAGGCACACCCCTGCACACCTGTGTACCCACGTGCACATGCATATGCACACACAAACATACATATAAAAAAAAAGCAGTTTTTAGACTCTTGGAAAATGGAGCTGAGAGTCCGGGGTTTCTATATTCTTCAGTGTTGTTAATCCTCAAGTAATGTCTTGGCGGCTGGCAGTGTCTCTCTGACTCAGCCTTCCACTTCCCAGCTTTATTCTCCTCCTTGTCCCGCCTACACTTCCTGTCTAGCCAATGGCCAATCAGTGTTTTATTTATTGACTAATTAGCAACACATTTGCCATACAGCATATGTATATATTTTATTCATTTGTATTTTTTTGCATGTGTGCACATGGATGCCACATCATGTATGTGGTGGTCAGAGGACAAGCCACAGGAGTCAGTTCTCTCCTTCCAACCTGTGAGTCTTAGGGTTCAAACTCAGGTCATGCCAAGCACAGGTGTGCATGTGTGTGTGTGTGTGTGTGTGTGTGTGTGTGTGTGTGTGTGTGTGTGTGGTGTGTAAGACTTGGGTGTCATTTCTGGGAGCCATCCACCTTGTGTTGTGAGATAGAGTCACTCCCTAGGACTCACCTATTAGCCTTGGCTGTCCAGTGAGGCCCAGGGCATCTACTTGTCTCTGCTTACCCAACACTAGGACACTGTGTTCTTTTATTTTCCTGTGGGTTCTAGGGATGGAACTCAGCTTCTCTATTTGTATAGCATGCACTCTACTGATGGACTGGTCTACTTTGCTCTTGGCGGAGGAATTCTTGACATAAATAATTGATGTTTGTGGATGCAACCCCTGTTTTCCTTCTTCTCTCCCTTAGACTAAAAATATTTTGGATTTGAACTAGACACTCCCTCCCTTCTCTCTAACTTTCCCTACTGATTCCAAAGAAAATGAAACATTTCTCTTTGTTTCTCAGATCAACACTTATGGAGCTGAATGTTTCAGAATCCCGAGATGTGACTTCTTCCTCCGTCTCTGACAGTGTGGTTCAGGAGATTGTCCCACCCAGCTGTTACTGTCAAAAGGGAAAGCCTTCTACTGACTACAGCATGTCCTCTGCATCATCCAACAACAGCTCGAGCCTGTCTTATCTTCCAATGTTTCCTGAAGGGACAGCTTGGCAATTCCAGAGCGATAGTGGACCTGTTTCCTCCCAAAAGGAAGCATCTATGCCCAGGAGCCCTGGCACATCCCTGCCTACTTCTCAGCTGACAGATTCTGCGAAATCAGATCTTTCTCCGAATTTGGCAGTTCTTCGTCCCTTACAAGCTCAAACTTCCTTTATGAGCTCTATTTTAGAATCCTTAGATCCTTGCGAACAAGAGAAAACAAAAGATAAGAGAAAGACTCATTTTGAATCAAATCATGGGTCAGATTCTGATTTGGATGAGAGTCCAGGACCCCTAGTATGGGCTCCACTCCAGCTCTCTCCTTTGATCAGAGGAGAACTGGAAGGACATATGTCTCAGAAGGTTTCTACTTTGCAGCAAGAAGTGGTGCCTCTGCCTGTGAAGAAATCCTGGAACATACTCAATCATTTGATGGATGTACAAGGAGTCCCTGAAGAAGAGCTCCCCAAAACTCAGTTACCTGCACTCATCCCTGAGGGGATGTTGAGCAAAATACCAACACATCTCCAGATCCTCCATCATTTCATCTCCACATGAACATTGGGGTGAATTCTGAAGTCCATAGGACGGAAGCAATCATTTCACAGCCATTTCCCTCAAACAGGCAGTCACAACCCGAGGATGACCGCCAAGAACTTAGACATAATCCTTTAGTTATATCAACGGGCACACCATCTCCCAGAAATCTAGGAGTTAACATAATTCAGGAAGAACAAGCTTTAGTGAAAAAGGATTCAAAGCATGTGTTAGAGCCGAATATAGAGCAGAAGGTCATAGGTCTTCCAGAAAAAAAGGGTACAGACACATAAGGCACAACTAACTAATGTGGAGCTGACACCCAAGATACCACGTTCAGCCACTGACAGAATAAAGGTCACTCCATTGGCATTGCTTCAGGTTATGGACTTAATGGGAATAATCCCAGAATCACAGTCGGAGCTGATAGACTCTGTGGGGTTTTCCCCAGAGCCGCCAAATCAAGCAGAAACAGTGGGGATAACTCCTCAGCCATTAGTCAAGTAACTGAACCAATAAAAGGAACCCATCATCAGCATCAAACCACGGAATTAAAGAGCATGGCCTCAAGACTGAGTCAAGTCACAGATAACCTGGAGGTAACTCCTGTGGCATTGTTTCACGTCACGGATTCCATGGAGATGATTGACAAATTAAGTCCACATGGCATAGAACCAGTAGGAGTAGCCCCACAGCCACAATACCAAGTCATGGAATCAGTGAAGATGGATATATTGCATAACTATCAAGCCATAGGACCAGGAAGTATGAGTCGAGGGCCACAGCAGACAGTTGTGGAAGCTGTGGAAATGATCCCCCAGCCTCAGCATAAAGACATGGGAAAGCTGACCATGACCTTGGGGTCACAGAATCAAGCCTCAAAACACATCAGGATTACTCCCAGTCCAGTACATCAAAATGCAATGGAAATTAGCTCAAGTGCACTGCCTGAAGACACTGAAGATACAAAAGTGTCTCCAGTGGCAAAACAAGCCATGGATTTCATGCAGATATTTCCACTAGGACAGCCGCACATTACTAAATCTAGGGCTTTGATCCGAGGCTCACAGCCTCCAGCTGAAAATTTGACCCCAGTGTCAGCTCAACCAGATGTTCCGACTACTACTGTCCCAGCAGGAACTGTAGAATCTAGAAGCGTACCTCCACAGCCACCATCTAAAGTCCTGGAACCATCAGGAATGACTGATGACCTACAACCGTCATGTCAGTCCCTGCATGCTCTAAAGGTGACCCCGCCAGTCCAGGCATCTCCGACGGGAATGATCACACCACTACAAATTGTAGAGCCTCCAACCAAAGAGTCTCTGCAATTGACTTCTGGGTTACAGGGTCAAGTTGAAGATTCCGTGGGGACTACGGCACAACCTCAAGGCACAGAGTGTGTGTCACTGACTCCAAAGTCACATCATCAAATAATGGAATCCAGGAAAGCAATCCCAGCACCACCAGATCAAGGTGCAGTACCTATAGGAAGGGGCCAAAAGCATCAAGTTCCAGAAGCTGAAGTAGTGCCAGTCATACCACTGCTTCAGGAAATGGAATATTTGGGGGGGAGCACAATCCCACAGCCTAAGGTTACGGATTCAATGGACTTTCCCCCAGAACTACAGAATGTAAAATCTGAGCACCTAATCCCAGATCCAAGATTGCAAAGTGTGAAATCTGTGGACATAACCACAGATTTAGTCCCAGAAATGGAAAAATATGGACCACCAACCTCAACAGTGGTATGTATAGATTTGGCCCCAGAACTGCATCAGCAGAATACACAATATGAGGAATTAACCCCCATACCACAACTGCAAAGTGAGACATCTGTGCCATCGGCCCCTGAGTCTCAGTTTCAAGATGTGAAATCTGGCCAACTGACAGTTGAACCACAACACCAAAACAAAAAGTCTGCTGGGTTGGCGGCAGGTCCACAATTGCAAAATAATAAATCAGTACATTGGATCCCCGATTATCAGTCTCAAGGAATGGAAGAAGCTCTTTCAGCCCTATCACAGGACATACATTTAGAGACCATCACTTGAAGCTATAAAATCTGTGGACTTGGCCCCAGAACCATGTTCACAAACATCGGTTCTGATAAGATAGCCCCTGTACCATTGCTTGAGGATACAAAGACTCCATTGGTAGAAGGTAGGAATCTAATTCCTGAGGCCCTGGTGGAGAGTATGGAAGTTGGTGAACTGATCCCAAGCACACACATTTATGTAACAAAATCTTTAGAAGCGACCCCCAAACCAAGTTATCATTTCCTAGAACCTGAAGGACTGACACTACAGCATCCAACCTCAGAAGCAAGAGTGACCTCTGAACCTTGCCAGCAGGTGGAAGAATCTGCTCTGTTGCCACAATTATCATGAGGGATGACTCCAGCACCATTGAGCCAGACCTCAGAATCTGTGGAGATGAGCTCACCACCACTCCAAGATACTCTTGAACCTGGGACCCAAGTTGTAAAAGAGATGGAAGAGACTCCAGAATCAGGAAATGCAATTAAAGATACTCTGGATTTGCTACTAGATTCAGAAGTGCAAACTATGACCTCAGGAGTGATGGCCCCAGAGCCACAGCCCCCTGATGTGAAGTTTGTTCAGGTGCCTCCAGAACCATGTGCAGAACTTACTAACCCATCGGAAATAACTCTGAAACCAGAATATGAAGACACAGAGACCTTCAGATTGACATTCTCTAAAGTCGATGATACCCGGGCACCATCATAGACCTATATTCAGAAGTGAGATCTCTGGAGTTTAGTCTAGAATCAGGAGTGCAAGGTGAGAAATCAGAGTCCTTTTCCCAAAATTTGAAGTCTGCAGAAGTAGAACTACCCTTACAAGTTGTAGAACCTACAGTACTAACTATAGGACAAAAACCACATATTAAAGATGTGACCCCAAAGCCACAGCTCCACGAAGTAAAGTCTAGGCTAATGGATAGAGATTCACAGTTGCAAAATGAGAACTCTGTAAGTATAATACAGCCGTCATCTGCAGGAGAGGTAGATCCTGAAAAGACAAAACCAGAGCCATGTCTACAAAGTTTATCACCAAAGGAACGGATTGAGGGAACACAGCACCCAAATGTGAAATCTGTGGATTTAAATCTAGGCCCACAGAAGCTAAGTGTCAAATCGGAATTGATTCCAGGGCCAAAATTGCAAAGTGTCCAGTTTAGAATGTTATATCAAGGGCTACTTCTTCAAGGGGAAAACCCAGTAAATTTCATCTCAGGCCCCCCACATTTTGGTGTGAAATCTCATGAAATCTCATGATGAAATATCATGTTTCCTGGGGCCAGAAACCACATCATCAGATTTTATCCTGGGGCCAAAGCTTCCAGAACCACAGCCACAACCACAACCACAACCTGGTAAGCCGGTATACGTAAATGTAAGACCATGCTTGCAACATGTGAGATTCTCTGATGCGATCCCAGAGCCCAAACACCAAGGTTTCAAATGTGTAACCTTCATGCCAGGTGTTCAGCTTCAAGAAAGGAAGCCTCAGGGATTGATGCCAGAATCGTTTTTGCCATTAAGCCAAGAGACACAGGTTGAAGATAAGAAGCTCCTGATGCCTCCGGAAGTATCAGAATTTTGCAGCGTGAAACGCCCAATCCCAGCCTCTGAACTACAACATCCAAGAGTGATAGCTAAGCAGGTCAATCCAGGACTGTGGCACCAAGATACCAAATTTTCTGCGTTGGCTTCTAGGCCGAAACTACCAGGGGTCAGATTTGGGGAGCAAACCCCAGGATCATTGTCTCATGGTATGAGTCCTATGACTCCAGAGTTAGGGATACACGATCACAAATCAGCAAAGGCGACTCCAGGGCTACAAGACACAAGGCAGGTGAGTTTTAACTCGGGGCCATGGCTGCAGGATGTCAAATTTTTTTATGTAATTCCAGGAACTCAACCTCAAGGTGTGAAGATTTCAGAGTTAAACTCAGGGCCACAGTTAGAGTGTGTAAAAATATTTGAGTTGACCACACAGTCAGAGAGGCAAGGGATGAAGCCAGAGTTAATAGTACAAGAACCACTCTTTAAAGATATAAAATATGTCACAAGGAATCAAGTACCAAACTTTGAAGGCAAAATGTCTTATAAACTAGCATCTGAACCACAGATACCAAAAGCAGAATCAAAGAAACTGACTCCTGGGAAACACTTGGCAGGTGCAGATCATTCTGAGTTGATCAGAAGAACACAGGCACAAGGTGTAGAATCTTCTACATTGATCCACAGACAGCATTTGGAACATATAAAACCTGTAGAGAAGATCACAGCCTCAAAGCAAGAAGAGTTAACGCCAGGGCCTCATTTGGAAGACATGAAATATATGGAGTTAAGGTCAAAGTCAGAGCTGGGGAAAATCATGTCTATGCTGTCAACCCCGGGGATACAAGCAGGAAATAAGGAACGTGAGGAGATGCCTCCGGGCTCCACCCTGAAAGGTTTAAAATATGAGTTACCCCCTTCAGCACCACAGTTAGAAGACAGGAAATCTGCAGTCTTAACTGTAGGACAATGTCCAGAGAAGATAAAATCTACAGTGATATCCCCAAGTAGTTCCCAGTTAGATGGTATGAAATCTGTAAAGCTGATTCCAGGTTCAAGAATTCAAGATTTGATAACTGTGGGGTTGGCCAGTGATGCACGTGTTCAAGAAGTAAATGCCATGCGCTTAGAACTTGAACCAAAGAAGCAAGGGGAGAGTCCCATGACTTTTGTACCAGGGATGCTGTTTCAAGACAAGCCTATGGAGGTGTTGCAAGGGCCTCATCTACAAGATGTAAAACCCAAGGAACTGACTTCACGGCCACAAACACAAGATACCAAATGTGTGATTATCTCATGTCTGAAGCAGCAAAATCTAAAACCTGTGAATAAAGCCAAAACACAAGGGATCCAGGGAGTAAAATTCATGGATTTAGTCTCAACACAACAGTATCAAGGGAGGGCACCCATGGATTTAACTCTTGAGCCCGGACAGGATGACCACATAAGCTCAGCAGAGTGGAAAGGTGGGATGTTCGGCCACCTGAACAAACAATTGGAGTCAGAAGAAATGTTGTCTATGGGGTCAGGTCAAGAACCCAAACCGGGAGGTAGAAAACCCATAGAACTCACCTCTAAACTACAATGTAAAGATGCACCCTCATTTGAATTGGCCCCTGAACCAGTTCATAATGTAAAAGCTCAAGAGGACCAATATAGGCCACAGGTGCCAAGTATGAGACCTTGTCCATTGACTCCAGAATCACAGGTGTACCAAGTGAAAGACTTGGAGCCAATGTTAGAGCCACCGCTCCAAGATGGGAGAACTGTGGCACTAAATACTGAACCACAAATTGGAGGTACAAAATCTGTGCAGTGTATTCCAGTATCTGAGTTTCAAAGGGAGAAATGTATAGGGTCAAACTTTAGGTTACAGTCTCAAAGTGCCAGCCCTACAGAATTGAAGCCGTCTACACAGCGGAGAGGTGTGAGGTCATCTGAATTGACTGTCAGATCAAAAATTCAAGGAGAAAAATCCGGAGAGTTTCATCTTGAGTCACAGTTACAGCAGGTAAAAACCTCTGCGTTAGCACTAGGGCTGCAGAAAACTAAAACTTTGAACTTAACTTCTGAGCCACAGCCTCAAGGGATCAAAACTGATCAGCTAAACAAAGAGACACAGGTAGAAAGATCTATCCAGTGGATACCAAGACCTGAATTCCACAGTGTGACATTTATAGAATCAAATCATGAGCCACCATCTCGAGGTGTCAAATCTACAGAACGGAAACCATCCATACAACTGGAAGGTGTGAAGACATCAGACATGGCTCTAGGGCCAAAACCTCAAAGAAAAAAATTCGTGGATTTTAACCTTGGACCACAAGTACAGTGTGTGAAGACCCCTGAGTTGTCCCCAGGACCAGAGCTACAAGAAGGGGAAAACATCACATCAACCTCAGAGCTACAGTCTCAGTGTGTGAAAAGTGTGGCATTACTTCAGGGACCACAGCTTGAAAATACAAAATCTGTTCTTTGGATACCACTGTCTGACTATCAAGTTAATAAATCTACACTGAATCTTAGGTTACCACCTCAGGATGTCACAGCTAAAGAGTTAAAACCCTCAGTACAACTAGATGTGAAGACATCCGATGAGTTGACTACGAGGCCAAAGTCACAAGGTAAACAACCTTCAGGGTCAACCCAGGAACATCAGTCTCAGAGGTCCAAAACTACTGATTTTAAATCTGAGTTTTAGAATTATGAAAGCATGTGACCCAAACTTAAGGTCAAAGATCAATAATATAAAATTGACATTCAAACCCAGGTTTTGCTTAGAAGACAGGAGCTCTCCTGGATTAAACCCTGGAATACAGCCTCAAGAAGTGAATCCCTTAGGGTCATCCCCAGGAACACAGCCTCAAACTGTGACACCTTCAGTGTTTAAACAAGAGTCACAGTCCTCAGAAGTGAAATATGGAGCAATAAGCCAAAGGCCACAATCACAAAACAATGTAGAGTTGAAATGTGGAAAATCTTCTGAGTTGGCACTTCAGGCAAAGCCTCAAGGTATGAAATCGGAGAAGAGCTCTGCGTCCCAGTGGCAACGTGCAAAATGTTCTGACTTGACACCTGAAACAGAGTCCCCAAATATGAAATGTACTAAGTTAAGTCGCAGCTCACAGTTGAAAGGTAAAGCATGTATTGAGTTAGCTGCGGGTACCAAAACTCAACGTGTCAAACTAGGCTGTAAACCTGGGCCACAGTGGCAAGGTATAAAATCTAACTCATTTCTGAGGACAAAGCCTCAAGAAATGAAAATGGAAGACTGGGAATCAGGCCCGCAGTTACAAGATCTGAAATCTTCAAGGACAATCATGGGTATAAAGGTCCATGATGTCATGTCTGTGGACTTTGGTCCTGGACCACACTTACAAGGTATGACATCTGAAGTCATTACAGGGAAGAGGGTTCATGGTATGAAATCTGTAGAAGAAAAACCTAGTTCAAAGTTACAAGGTAAGAAACATGATTTCACCCCGAGGAAGATGTCCTTAGGTACAAAATCTGTAGAGCTGGACTCAGGCCCCTCTTTACAAGATTTGAAATATCCTGAGCTGATCATGGGCATGAAACTTCAAGGTGTGAACTCTATGGGACAACATGTCACAAGTATAAAATCTTCTGAGGTGGTAACACAGATAAAATCCCAAGGTGTGACAGCGGTAGACCTCAATTCTGGACCACAGACACAAAATAAAAAGCCATCTGAGTTGGCTCAAGGGAAAAGGCTCCTAGCTAAGGAGTCTGTAGAGTTTAATCAAGGCCCAAAGTTACAATGTGTGACAGTGGAGTCCAAGCCCCCAAGTGGGGAATCTGGGAAGTTAAACTCAGGCCCTCAGTTACAAGATGAGAAATATTCTCAGTCAATTCTGGGGACAAAGCTTCAATATGGAAGATCTATGGAGGTCAGTCCTGGCCTATGCTCACAGGGTATGAAATGAAGTCTTCCAAAGTGATTTCTAGGACAAACTTCAAAAAGAAAAACCCGTAGGCTTTGTGTATCAGCCACTGTGGCAAGATGTAAAATCTTTAAAATGGACATTTGGTAAGGCACTTGACAGGGAACCTTTGCAGTTGGAAACCGCTCATTTACAGGACAGGAAATTAACTATGTTAACATCAGAATTACACCTTCAAGGTATGAAACCTGAGTCAGTCAACTGTGTATCAAAGTTGAAAGGTGTGAAGTCTGAGCCCACATATATCCACACAATGAAGGATACAGGGATCAATCATGGTTCAGAATCACAGTTTGTGGGATTCTCTAAGCAGGCCTCGGACTCAAAGGTTTATAGAGTGGTGCCTTCTGAACTCAATGCCAGAAACCAGAAGCGAGACCGGAAGTCTCACAAATTAAGTCAAAGCAACAACTTCAAAAAATAAAACAAATATCGTTCAGGGATGAGCCACATTTACAACATATCAAGTCATCAGAATTATGTACAAAGCTTCAAGACCTGAAATCTATGGAATTCAATTCAGAGCAACAGTTGCAAGATGTGATGTCTTCTGAGTTGGGCCTGAGAATAAGTCCTCAGTCTTTAGACGGCAACCCTGGGCCACATTTGCAAGAGATAATACCTTTTGAGGGGCGCACAGAAACCAAGTTTCCAGATGAGCCATCTCCGGAATTCAAGCGTAAGCCTAGACTGCAAGGTAGGCCATCCTGTGACCCGAGTGCAGGGCCACAGATTCACTGTGAAAATGTTATGGCATCCAACACCGGAACACAAAATGTAGAATTGTCTGAGTTGCACCCTGGTCCAGACCTTCAAGGTATAAAATCTAAGGTGTTCTGCCTTGGACCACACTTGGAAGATGTGAATTCTGCATGCACTCCCAATGCAAATTCTCAATATATAAACACCAGTGGGTGTAAACGTGGGCCATATTTGCAAGATATAAATTCCTCTGCTTGCATCCCAGAGCCAGACCCTCAATGTATAAAATCTGTGTGCAATCCTGGGCCACATTTACATGGAATGAATTCTTCTGCATGCATTTTAGGACCAAAATTGCAAGGTGTAGATTATACTGGGTGTATCCATGAGCCAAACTGGCCAGATGTAAATTCTTCTGTATGCACCCCAGGGCCGAGTCCTCAGTGTATGAGTTCTTCTGTATGCACCCCAGGGCCTAGTCCTCAGTGTGTGAATTCTTCTGCATGCACCCCAAGACCAAGTCTTTAGTGTGTGAATTCTTCTGTATGCACCCCAGGGACAAGTCCTCAGTGTGTGAATTCTTCTGTATGCACCCAAGGGCCAAATGCTCAGTGTGTGAATTCTATATGTACCCCAGGGCTAAGTTCTCAGGGTGTGAATTCTTCTGCATGCACCCCAGGGCCAAGTCCTCCCAGTGTAAATTCCACTGAGTGCCATCCTGAAGCACATTTGCAAGGTGTGATTCAATGGGCATCAATTCTAGGGCCACACATTCAGTGTGTACGTTCTACTGGGCGCAATCCTAAATCACATTATCAAGGTGTAAATCCTTCCTCATGCACTCCAGGGCAAAACCCTCAGTGTGAACATTCTAATAGGTGTAGTCTTGAGCCACTTCTTCTTGGTATGAATCATGGTAGAACATTTCCAGCACCACAAATTATGTGTGTAAATCCTGTTTGGTGCAATACCAAAACACATTTGCAAGATGTGGATTCTTCTGCCTGTACTCGAAGACAAGAGTCACAGTCTGTAAATTCTACCGGATACAACCCTGGGCCACATTTACAAGCCCCGAAACTTCAAGGTATGAAGTTTTCTGAGTCGAACTCAGGGACAGGAATTCAAGAGATGCCCTTAATAGTTAACAAAGGACAACACGTGCAAGACCTGAAGTTTGAATCAATTCCAGGGTCAAATATTATAGATGTAGCACCTGTGGAATACAACCCTGGGCCACAGGTACAGTGTGTGAATTTTCCTGAATTGAATCCAGGATTAAAATTACAATGCATAAATCCATCGAAGCTTAGTTCACGGGCACAGTTGCAAAACATGAAGTCCTTTGAGTTGATGCCTGGATCAGAATCTCAATGTCCAAAATCTGTTCTGTTGAATTCTGGACCACCTTTTCAAGGTATGATGTCATCTCACTTAATGGTAGGGACAGAGTTTCAAGAGATCTCATTTTTGAAGAACCAACTTGGGTCGTGGCAGAAACTGCACAACCCACATTTACTTTGAGGCCTCCGTCAAATGGTGTGAAATCTGTGGGAGTTTCACCAACCCCACTGCCTGAAGATAGAATGTCTCCAGAGATGAGCAACCAGCCATTGCTTTGTTTGACAAATTCTGTAAAAGTGACACCTGGCTGCGGTCTGCAGGACGTGAGAAGTAAGGAATCTTCACCAGAACCTTGTTTTCAAAAAATTAAATCTGTGAAGTTGAAGCCAGGGTCACCAACTCCAAGTGTGAACCCTTTAGAGTTCGCTCCATGCCACTGTTCTCAACGTACTAAGACTTCCTTTGCACCAAAGCCGTGTGTTCATGAAAGAAAGCCTATGCAGCTGAGACTAGGCTCCCAACAGCAAAGCATGGATTGCCAACAGTTTCCTTTAAATGAGAAACCAGTGGCATCGACCCCAGAGTCCACTGGAAACTTCTTAGCAGGACCAGCACTGTCTAGTGTCAAATTTTCAAATTTGATTCCGGAATCACAGCAACAATGCATGAAATCGACGGAATTTACTTCAGAGCCAAAGTGGCAAAGTGTAAACCATGTGAAATTGTCATCAGTGTCTCTGCTACAAACTGGAACCTCTAGGGGGTTATCACCAAGACCATTCCTTCAAAATGTGACACCTGGGAACCAAAATCCCCAAACACATCTATGTGATCAAACCATAGAATCCTCTCAAGAGATATATAGAGCAGGGCACCAGTTGGAGGACTATGCTGAGAAGATGAGGCACCAAGTCTCTAAATTGGTGGATATTATTTCATTACCAGTTTATCAAGATGCGGGGTCTTCAGAAATGACAAAAGGGTTGGGACATAAAAGCCCAGAAACAACAGAGAAACCTATGAGGTTGACCCCCAAACCAACAGATCAAGGCCTAGAATCATTAGGGATGCCTCAGCAGCTAGATCTTCAAGGACCAGAATCTGTTGATCTGACTCCAACACTAAGTGATCCAGATTCAAAGTCCTCAGAACTAACCCCACAGAGAAGCTGCTGGAGCCCAGAAACTCTGCAGTTGCTGCCTTGTTTGTGGCCTCAATTTAAAGATGTCAAGGAGTTACCAACAGAACAAGCCACAGAGTCTGATAGAATGACCCTCGACCTCAAGAATCATGTTGCAGAAGTAAGGATGCTAACTTGTGAGGTAAGACCAGGGAAAGAATTTCTTAGTGTGACTTCAAAGCCAGTAAATAGAGAGACTGGACATGTAGAAAAATCTCCAAGGCCGTGTCCTCAAGACTTAGGACCTGTGGTGGTGAGCTCTGGGAAAAGATCCCAAAGGGAACAATCTCCATCAAGGCCATCCTATCACGTTCCAGATTCTGCTTCAGGGATAACACCAGGGCAAGGACCTCAGATTCCTGAATCTGTAAACTTGACCTCTAAGCCATGGCTGCAAATAGAAGAATCCTTAGATTTGTCAACCCAGCAAATGAGTCAAGTTGTGGAAGATACAGACTGTGAGGAGCTCACTTTGGAGTCATGGCAACCAGGGGAGGTAGCAAGTAGGCAAACAAAGCCCCAGGGTGCAAGCATGGGAACTTTAAACATAACTCCAATTGAATCACTGGATCAAATGATAAATTTTATAACGATCAGTCCAAAGCAGCTAGGTCAAGGGACAGAATCCGCAAAGACACGGCATCATGTTTCTCAGTCAGCCGCTCTCCCCAAAGTTTCCGAATTTGTGGAAGTTATCCCTGGACCACCGTTTCAAGTTCTAGAATCTGTGATGATACCAGAGCCAACTTCTCAAGGGTCAAAACATACTGATTTGACTCCCAAACTGCATGATGTGATAATGTCAGAATTTGCTTCAAGCCTTTGGTTACAAAATGTTCAATCCAAAAAATTAATCTCAGCACCAACACATCAAATTTTAGAAACAATACAGTTGTCAGGCTTTCAAGTTATAAAGACTATATTGGTTCCCAAACCACTGCTTCTGATTGTAAAATCTGAAGAGCTGGCTCCAGGACCAAATCCTCAGACTATAGAACCAATAGGAGTTGCCACAAAATCTAGCATTAAAGTAATGGATGGTTTGAATTTACTCCCAAGACCACATCTTCAAGACATGGTAAAACCTATGGAACAAACTCCAAGGGCAAATATTCAAGAGAATTTTGCAGAATTAATCTTAGAGCAAACATCTCCACTTGAGGAACCTCCAGTATTAACTCACGAGCAAAGGCTTCAGGCTAAAATATCTCTAGGGATCAGAACAGAATCTCCTAAAGTAATGGAAATTGAGGATTTGAATCAAAGACGGGTGTGTGAGGATAGAGACTCAGAAATGATAACATCAGAAAAGTTACAAGCACAGGATTACTTCTGTAGGTTCATACCCAGCCCTTCAATCCCATTTATTTCAAGTTCTGTCAAAACAACTGAGTTAGGACCCCTTCAGGGTTCTGGAATGCCGGAGGTATCAAGAGCCTTGGCTATGAAGAACTTTGCTGTTGGTATTTTGCCGTCTCCAGAGTCCTATACAGACACTATTATGTTCCGTTCATCAGCCCTTCCCTTGGTTCTTCCCTCTGATATGGGAACACTGTGGGAACCCTATATCCTGACATCTGGGAAATGGATGTCCTATCCAAGGAAGCAACCGAAAAGAAACAAATGGAGGAATCTGGGAATTCATTCCAGAGCTATTCTCCATATCCACTGAGATTACTACCCTCGGAGTTTCAGGCAGGATTAGGGGCTCGAAGAAATTCTATCCGTTCTTTCCTGGGTAGACAACAGAATGTCTGGGAAAGTCATATCCATAGGCAGTGACTCCCTAGAAAGTATCTCTCCAATATGCTGATGCTGGGAAATGTTCTGGGAACCCCTATGGAAAGGAAGCTTTGTTCTCAGCCATTTTTAATGGATGGATATCAATTTATTCAGAGTTTATTTGGGGTTCCAGCTGAACTGATGGCATTTTCCCAGAGCCTACTAGAGAGGGGTCCTAGGAAGATTTCACAGACTTCAGTGGTCAGAAACTATATTCAGAGACATATTTTATGCCATGGTCACAAGAAAAGAATGCCCTTAAAGATGTGGACACGTGGATCCACATCTTCCATATTACAGCAATACTCCGGTACCAGACTGGGAATAAAGAAAACAAACTCAAAACTAAGTGATATATTCCAGGAAGTCACTCAGCATGTGTCTGTCTCGTGTACAAGGGCCCAGTTTCCTGCCTTAGTGAAGCCGGAGTCTTCTCTCAAGATACTTTATAATAGGGAAGACCCTGTTTCCACTGACCAGAATGAAGACTCACAGAGTGATTCACCGACAAGGACTTTTGACTGTCACCACTCCCTCAAGGCAAGTTGTCTTTCCCAGGCCGAGAGGGATATCTCAGAACAGCTCCATCTCCTAAAAGATCTACAGCTAAAAGTAGCAGCAAAACTCTTAGAGAGTCAAGTACCCCACAATGTCCCTCCACCTTTCTCATCGGGTCTTGTCCTGAAATATCCCATCTGCATGCAGTGTGGCCTATGTTCAGGAGTTAATTGCTGTCATAAGTTACAGTCTGCTTTTGGTCCATATCTTCTTGTCTACCCACAGATACACCTTTTAAGCACCCGTGAAGGCCATGGTGAGATTCTGTTGCATCTTGGTTTTAGACTGAGAACTAGGAAAAGACCTCAAGTCTCAAAGCATCGTGGGAGAAAAAGAGCAGATACATGGAAGAGCACTACATCACCATCACGAAGGAAAGCTAAAATCTATCCTCCAGCTTCCAAGAGGCCAACTACTCCAAGAGATTTCCAGGCCCGATCTTCCCAGGCTTCTGTACAAGTGCACATTAGAAAAAAGCAACGGGGCAGCCATGGGGTGGTCCACCAGACAGACGCCAGAGACTCTGAGCACCATGAATTCCGTCAGCTTCACTCTGTATCCGAGAGTGGCTTTGAAAGTAATCAGGAAAAAAAATGGTCGAAATCAAGCCTCAAAAAGACCTTTGACTTAAACTATCCAATGAAGGAAACCATCAAGGGACTTAAAACACAAAACACAAAGCTCTACAAAAATAGTGAAACCCTGGAAGAGAGTCCTTTTAGAATAATGTGTCCATCAAGAAGCAAGAGTATTGAAACCGTTCAAACAAGCACTGTTTCTTCGAAGACACAACCTGAGAAATCCTCTCAGGCCAAGTTCTACCAGCTGCTTTTCCAGGGCCTAAGGCAGGCATTCCAAATAGCACATAGAATTGTGGCTTATACTGGACAGAAGCCTGAGGACAGGACAAGGCCAGACAATTTGTGGTCAACCCAATACTTGCACCCCAAACAAAGAGCCAACAAGTATTGTTTAGCAGGAGATAGCAAAGGAGCCAGCACACCAGTTGCCCAGCAAAGGTCAGCAGGTGTGAACCCTAAGTAAGAGGACAGATTGCAGGGAACAGGTTGTTGGAATTCCTGGCCACTCCCCAGCTAAGTGACCGCACATGTGCAGATCAGTAGCCAAGTAAGGGGCCTTACACCCTACGAAATTCCTACACAGTGTGATCATGATTGTGCAGGGGAATCCTTAAGAAGCCAGTACAGCCTCTTCCTCTTCTTCACCTTCTCTCCCATCTCTCTCGCTGCACATCTTCCACAGGCCTGGTCACATTGTTTCCTGTCTTCCCCTTTTAATAAAACTCTTATACTGGGTTTTATCATGCCTTGTGGCTGTTCTTGTACGGTAACAGCGTGCTGCCTCCACTGCATTAAAGCCAACGTTAGAGTGTGTGATGAAGCAAGCCCTCCTGGCGCTCTGTGCCCGGGAACTTGTGCCAAGGTTTTGCTCCATCTACGACTGCTCATTTTTTTCATTTGCCTGGCCACAGGACTGCTCTGCACAACATTGCCTCTCCAGTCAGTGAGTTTTCCCTTCCACTCACTCCCTTGCCATTTTCCCATGACCACATCCTGAGATACATTTCTAGCTGCCGAACCCTGGGGGTCCTCGGGCTGTGTAAACTCCCAGCCCTTACCTCCATCTTGACGAAGGCTGAGGTAACTTGTGCTGATTCACAGATCCTTCTCCAACCTCAGGGATACCCAGGACTGGAGTCTGATCCTGTTTCTTTATTTTATTTTTTTTTCTCTCAGCTGCAGTCATGGGACATAAGGCTTCCTCCTCTGGGTCTCACTCCTCCTCTGAGAAAGGCCTTAAATATACCAATAAATATGGCCACATAATGGCTGCTTGGACCCCGATATTTCACGTGAATTATCTACCTTCTGCCAGCAAATGGGCAAATGAAAAGAGTTACCTTATCCCCAAGCTTTCTACCTATGCTCTGAACCCTCCTCCCTCCCCATTTCTGATTCTTTCTGTGCCACATGCAACCACTTCCGCCTGTCTGACTTCTGCTCTGCTCTCTGGTATTGGGCGGGCTCTCCAGTATCAGGGGGCCACTTCTGCCCAACTCTGGCTCTCACCTTAGCTCCTCCCACTCTCTTCCTCTCACTGGTTCTCAAGCTGCCCTGAGAAGCACAGACAGGTCTGGAAGCAGGCTAGGACACATGCAAATGAGTTCAGGATCACACTGGGAGCATAAAGCCCAGGTGGCTCTATAGCCAGAGATCAGTTTACAACCTGCCTCCTGGCGGGTCTTCCTTTGGCTTCCCTCAAACCAGTAATCCATCAGAATCTAAAATACATAATTCAAGATACGGAATAAAACCTGTCTCATGTCTCCCAGAGCTTCCTGGCATCAGGGCTAACTTAAGCATCTGGAGAGGAGGCCCCTGACCCCAAAGGCAGAGTCTCAGCTGTGGCATTTTAAGGTACCATGGGAGAGATGAGAAAGCCCGTGAACAGAATGGCCAAACGCTGGCACATACTATCCGAGCAGCTGCATAGAGGCTTCCTGGTCCCTCTCTCTCTCTCTCAAGTTCCAGAGGACACCAGGATGCACAGCCTTGCCACCAGTTCCAGAACAATGAGGTCCCAAGCCACAAGCTTTTCCTTCCTGGTTCCCTCTCCTAATTAACTACTCAGCTAATTGTTACAGGGCCACCATAGAGCTGGAGGATGAGAACCACCAGATATATCCAGGCAGTAAGGAACAGTAACAGTCAAACTGGATGCTAAACTAATAAAGGAAATAGGTGCCTTAAAATCTGTCTCAGATAAGGTGTACCTCAGGTAAAAATTAAAAGCATGTTCCAAATCTCTCTCTCCCTTTATCTCCCTCTCTCTCTCACTAACACCAACCAATATCCAATATAGCAGAGTACTAAACATTGTAACATCATGGTCACCAGCTTAAGGTTTTAAATTTCCCATGGATACTTCTTAATATGTTTAAAAATTCTTCTGAGCTCCAGAGAATCCACCTGGACAGGTCAGCGAGCTCTGGAGCCAGCTTGAATCCACCTGGACAGCACCTCGCCAGACAATTCCAAAGCAGCAGAGGACAATCCATTACCCCCAGGACGGCTGGCTACTTCAGAAGCTCCCTTCCCTACCCCTCAAGAGTTAACCGATGCCCACCAAGTCAGGAAGCAGTTCTTGGGAGACACAGCACCCCTATTCCTGTTCACCCACCCTTTTTTATAACAAGCAAAGAGCCTGGAATGTTGGAATTCCTGGCTAAATGACCGCACATGCAGTTCAGTAGCCAAGTAAGGGGCCTTACGTCCTACGTAATCTGTGTGCTGTGTGATCACGTAATTTGTGCACAGTGTGATCATGTGATCTATGTGCATGCATGGCTTAGCTCCGTAAGCCCATGTGCATGTGCAGGGGACTCCTTACGACACCGGTCACAGACGCCTCCTTCCCCTCTCTCTGCATGTGTCTCCCACAGGCCTGAGCACCCCTTCTGTCTTCTTCCCCTAATAAACTATTAATAATGGGTTCTGTCATACCTCCTGACTTTTCTCGCATGGTAACAGCGCTGCTAACATGGCACTGCCACCACTTTAAAAACCAACAATCCCTGCTCCTTGTAAGTCACCACTCACCCATGCTCTTGTTAGTGACCCCAATACAAAACTCATTGGTTCATCAAACTGGACATTGGTTTCAAAATGAGGGGACTATTGAGGGGCTGGACCCCCATAGTCCCCGATACCTGACGCCACGAACAGATTTAAATGTTTAGGTTCAGGGAGGGGGGGGCGGACGGACTGACAAGTAAGGTTTGGAGCATATCCAGGGAGAGAGGTATCGCTTCACAGAGGGTTGCCCAGTTAGAGGCTCAACTCTTCGAGAGGTACAATTTTTGGAGACCTCTGGAGTATCAGCTACAGTCTTCACTGAAGGATGCTGTAGATCCCAGGGACACCAACCCCGCCCCCGTTTGGAACAGTGAGTAGACATGAATCCCACCCCCCCCCAAATTGTCAGAATGAGTCTGAAGAGAAACAGCTTCTGGGGTTTGGGGATTTAGCTCAGTGGTAGAGCGCTTGCCTAGCAAGCACAAGGCCCTGGGTTCGGTCCTCAGCTGGGGGGGAACGGGGACGGACGACCAGCCTCTGATAGAAGTTACAGAAGGCGTTTCAGTCAGCTCCAGTCAGTTTACAGGCTTAGATAAGGAAACAACAGACTATCTTAATCCCATAAGGCCTCCTAAAAAACGTAAGGAGAGATTTAGGGGACCCCTAAAAGCTGCCAACCTTATGAAATTGACTTACCTTCAGACTATGATAAGCGGCACAGATTCTAACCCCTCCCTTCTAGGGAGAAACCTGCTGTTACTTCATTCGGGGTACAAAGAGATCATCACACTACAAGACCTCCTGAGAGTGTAAACTAGAGCTAATGAAGTTCACTATGTTCTCCATAGTAGCAGCAGTGTCCTGCTACAAACAGCCTGTTTTGCTAAAACGACTGGAATCTAAGGGCTAACTTGAGCTGTAAACCTTCAAAACTGCCCTGCAGCTAACTAGGAGCTCTGCTCCAGCAGCCCTCATTTAAATAATAACGCAGGCCTCACATGCCGGATAGTACCAGTTAAAATAATAATGGCAACTCCCAACTTGTCTATTGCTGTATTTAAAAAAAGTGTCTCTTTCTCTCTCTTTCTTCTTTTGGGTTGACTGTTAAGTTCTTGGTAATTGACAAAAATCTTGGCCAAGTACAAGAACTTCAGTCAACCCATTGCAAGAAAACAGGTCCTGGTGAGGGACGCCCTTAGACCTGTATGGATTCATCAACGTCTGCCGTCTTCTCTCTGAACCTAACTGTCTGCTCTCTGCATCTCAGCTCACTTCAGTCTGTCTCCACCCCTCCCCTCCCCTCTCCATTTCTGGTGGCTGTCTGGCTTGATACAGACTGGACAAACCGGCTGCAGCTGCTACAACAACAAAACATTTCTCCTCCGTTTTAGTTTTTTTTTTTTTTTTTTTTAACTATGCTTATCTCATTTCATGATACACCTTAAAGGATTTATTAAATTGTCATTTTCCTTATATACCATATTTTTAAATAAGAGCTCCTGTTTCTATATTAAAATAACTTCACCACAAGCTTCATATTTTTAAGGCTAACTGGACAGGTATAAAACCTAAGTTCTAAGTTTACAAAGACAACTAACTTATAAATTGTTAAGAATAAGTTTACTTTTATACTTACCTGGCAGGGGAGATACCGTGATCACGAAGGTGGTTTTCCCAGGGTGAGGCTTATCCATTGCACTCCGGATGTGCTGACCCCTGCGATTTCCCCAAATGCGGGAAACTCGACTGCATAATTTGTGGTAGTGGGGGACTGCGCTCGCGCTCTCCCCTGAGAATAAAAAAAAAAAAAAAAAAAAAGAATAAGTTTACTTTCATTAAAGATAATTAAGAAATAAAACTTATTGATTGATTGGCCAACCTAAACTGTAAACTGTTAAGGATAAGTTGTACCAAAGCTATAAGCTAATAGAGATAATTATTAGGATACAAATTAAAACTTGATTATCTCATGAATGATCAAATTCTGTAATGTATACAAAATCATATTTATATACATGCTAAGTATGCTAAGTTTCATATAACCAATTCATTACTTAGCCCCCTAACATTTAAAATGTTTAAGCTTTGGACAAAACTGCCATATCCCTTATTGCCAGGGTTTTGTCCAAACTATGCTTTGAGATCATTTAGATTATATTTCCATTTACCAGGTTTAAAGATAATTTGCCTTACTATCCAATTTTAAGTAAAAGATAGCTCACCTAACAGATTTCAAAATGACCTTTTACTGTTCCTTTATTAAAAGAAATTCATGCCAGGCAGTGTTGGACCACGCCTTAATCCCAGCACTGGAGAAGCAGAGCCAGGCAGATCTCTGAGTTTGAGGCCAGCCTGGGCTACAGAGTGAGGGCTACAGAGTGAGTTCCAGGAAAGGCGCAAAGCTACACAGAGAAACCCTGTCTCGGAAAAAAAAAAAAAAAAGAAATTCACTTTACATTGGCTAGTCTCAATAATCAATCACCTACCTATATCTCCTGATGAATTAAATACAAAAATGCTTTTAGATGTAAAGTTTTTATAAGGATATAAAGGATTAGATATAAAGAACGTTAAAGAACATTAAGAAATAGTTTATATGTAGTGCAAGCCATTGGAATAGAAAAATATAAACACATCTAGATATGTTATAAATGATACCTGAGTCTCAGTAAATGACCTATAGATACTGAGAATGTAAGCCTAAGTTAGATCTATGGATAACGTTTTTATTGAGGTCTGAAATAGATATATAGGCTTTAAGAATGAACTTATGTATACCTTAATACAAGAGTCTACAGACCTCCCCAGAAGGGACACTGGGGCTAATAATAGGTCGTAGCTCCCCAGCCTTACAAAATATTAAGGTCCTCCCTGGAGGGTTTGATTCCTGACCTTACTGAAGAAATTAAGATCATTGTACAACTCTCTACTAAAACAATTCAGACTCATGCAGGGCAGTGCCTGAGGGAGCTGATGGTGTGGATTCTAGTGATATGGCTTTCTGGGTTTAGGAAATTAAATATTCCAAACCAACTAAACACTTAAAATACAGGGAAAGAAAATAATTGCCTTGCTAGACATAAGCACGGATGTTTCTTATATTTCAGGAAAAGATTGGTCAAGTATTTAAGACGATTATTACTCTTTCATCTCTTATAGGCCTAAGTCAACCTAGCAGTATTGCTAGCAGCTCAAAAATATTAAGATGGTCAGATAGATAAAATTATGGCATATTCTGCCCATACGTCATCCTCCATACCTAACAACACTATGGGAAAGAGACATACTGTAACAAATGGATGTACCTTTAATCTCTGCTGTGACTAATATCAGCTCAAATGCTACAGATGGGTTTTAAACTTAAAGGAACTTGAGTAAACAAGCTCAAGGCATAATTGAGCCCATTATTCCAGAACTTATAAATGACAGACATGGCCGAGGTTATCAGGATTTGTCCTAGGGGCCACTATGGCCCTCACTGCTGGCCACATGTCAGGAAAATCCATTGTTCCTTTCCGGATCAAACAATGGCCTTTGAATACTGAGAGAATTGTAACTGCGACCTGTCTGGTGGAGGAGAAACTTAAAAATAGGGCATATAAAGCCTCCCACCAGTCCTTCAGTCACCCCAATATTTGCTGTTTAAAGAAAATCAGGCTTATAAACCATTACAGGATCTTAAGAAATTAAATAAAATTCATTAAAGCCAAGGGGATTCTCACAGCCTGGCTTGCCATCTCCCATTACCATCCCTAGGAATCAAAATAACAATGGTTATAAATTTACAAGATCGCTTCTTTGCCATACTTCCTCAACCTAAAGATTGTCAGCATTTCCCTTTTAGCTTGCCTACTCACCCTGCCATGATGGAGGCCAAAGCTGACATACAGAGCAGGAAATGCAAATTCTGTTTATCCAGGACTCATTTATTGAGCAGAGTTCCTCATTGTATATATACAGATTAACTATCAGAACCAACTGTCAATTATAGCTTCCTCACAGTCCCCCAAACTAATAATAATATATATGTAGTATATATGTGTATATACATATATATTACAATACATTTATTGCACAGATGATATTATATTTATATCAAACTATGAAACGTATGAGTCTATAGATTGGCAGCTGGCTCTACAGGATATACTGGCACCTTTTCATATGTCTGTCCAACAATTATAAATTCTCTCCCTATGGAAGCTCACCCATGAGGCTTATGTCCTTATGATTTATGGTTATGAAATAAGAAGTAATACATCATTTATTTCACTGCTTTTCAATTTTAGGAATGCCTAGAGCTCATTTATAGACAACAGCCTTACATATACTTCAAGAGCTCTTAAGAATTGGTGCTTAATTTTTCACATCTCCCACTACAGGCATTCCTTATTACCCCCAGGCCAAGACATAAAGTCACACTTAAGCCTCTACGCTCTTCTCACTGGTATCTGAAAAGGTCCTGATGTTTTCATACTGTCAGGAAGAGGATATGCTTACATGTCTTCACAGGATATTGACCCGTCTTCATGAATTCTGGATCACCTGTTCATACTATATACTAGGCCGCTGCAGGACAAAGGCGCTCTAAAGCTGCCAGTCTGAATACAGGCTGTTATTTACCTCTAGATTCTTAAATATTGAGCTTTGAATATGAATAAATAGATACAATTCCAGATCCTTTTGATGAACTGTTCATCAATGGTATAAAACTTATAGAAATATGATTAGAAATAATTCTGTTCTAAATGTATTTTATTAATTTTTGTCAAAAGATAAATGAGACTTAAGATTAATTATCAGCTGGTTGTAGATTCTTCCCGGACCCTTGGAGGGTACTATCGAGGGGCTGGACCACCATAGTCCCAGATACTTTGGTCTGTTGTGGGCTCTCTTACTGAGGTGAGTAGATGAGTGAGTGTGTTGTGTCTCTTGTGTTTCCCCAGGAAATGTCTGTCAGATAATGCCATTGCTATTGTTCCATGTAGGGTCAGAGGCATGGACTCTGAGCAGAACCAATGTAGAGCCTATTCCCAGTCATGAATTGACTTTAGGCAAGCATTGGCAAATTGGTCAAGACTGGTTAGGACATAAAGCTCTTAGGAGTTCCCCTGGTTTGGCTTGAGTTGGGCCTTCTTGAGTTGAGTAGAGACAGGCTTTGTACTGAGGTGGCATGTACCAGGAATCTTATGTATAGTGCTGTGAGTTATTAAAGGGATTGGTGAAAATATATGTACATATCAATTGCTAGAATCCTGTGATCAGTAGCTGACGGTCTCTCAAACTTACAAACACCTTTTTTAAAAAATTTCTAATTAATTTAGCCCTTTTGAACTGAGAGGTAAGCATGTAAGCTTAGTGGGTGAGCACTTGCCTACATGTTGAAGTCCTGGATTTGTTCCCTTGCTTCTGGGATGTTCTGTATGTCAAATGCTCTGATTGGTCAATAAATAAAACATTGATTGGCCAGTGGCCAGGCAGGAAGTATAGGCGGGACTAACAGGGAGGAGAACTGAGAGAACAGGAAGGTGGGAGGAGACACTGCCAGCTGCCACCATGACAAGCAGCATGTGAAGATGCCGGTAAGCCACGAGCCACGTGGCAGGGTATAGATTTATAGAAATGGATTAATTTAAGATGTAAGAACAGTTAGCAGAAGCCTGCCACGGCCATACAATTTGTAAGCAATATAAGTCTCTGTGTTTACTTGGTTGGGTCTGAGCGGCTGTGGGACTGGCGGGTGAGAGAGATTTGTCCTGACTGTGGGCCAGGCAGGAAAACTCTAGCTACATTCCCTAGTATAAATAAGTAAAGATAAATTTAAAATTCCAGGAAAGGTATCAATCTATTACTCAAAAAATCCACATGTAGGTTGGGTGTGGTGATGCATCCCTTTAACTCCAACACTCAGGAGGCAGAGAGAGGCAGGTGATCTCTGTGAGTTCCAGGCCAGTCTTAGTCACCTAACCAAGTTCCATGACAGCCAGGACTACAAAGAGAGATACCCTGTTTCAAAAAGCCACAAAGGAATCCACATTTATCACACACACACTTTTTATTGTTGGTTCTTTTTTGAAGCAAGGTTTCATACAGACACGGCTGACCTGGACCTTGCTCCACAGCAGACCTCATGGGTTTAATGCCTCAGTGTTAGGAAGACAAGGTGACAAAGTCACCATTTTTGAGACAGGAAATATTGCCAATAATAGGAAGAGGTTGTATGAACTGCTGGAACCCATCTAGTGATCTCTTACATGCTAGACAATAGGTCATCTGCTGTGGGATGGTCTGTATGTCAAATGTGTTGCTGATTGGTCAATGAATAAATCACTGATTGGCCCGTGGCCAGGCAGGAAGTATAGGCGGGACTAAGAGAGAGGAGAATTGAGAGAACAGGAAGCTGGGTGGGGAGACACTGCCAGCCACCATCAGGACAAGGAAGATGTAAAGTACTGGTAAGCCACAAGCCACGTGGCAAGGTATAGATTAATAGAAATGGATTAATTTAAGCTGTAAGAACAGTGAGCAAGAAGCCTGCCACGGCCATACAGTTTGAAACCAATATAAGTCTCTGTGTTTACTTGGTCGGGTCTGAGCGGTTGTGGGACTGGCGGGTGGCAGAGATTTATCCTGACTGTGGGCCAGGCAGGAAAACTTTAGCAACAGTAATCTCTAGAGTTGTGCCTTTAGGTGAAGGCCTGTAACCCCAGGTAACTGAGAGGCTAAGCAATGAGGACGGCAAGTTCAAAGGCTGCCAAAGCTACAGAAGGAATTCAAGAATAATTGGATACTGGCAAAAAACCGACATACAGACCAACGGAATCGAATTGAAGACCCTGACATTAATCCACACACATATGAACACCTGATTTTTGACAAGGAAGCCAAAACTATACAATGGAAAAAAGAAAGTATCTTCAACAAACGGTGCTGGCATAACTGGATGTCAACATGTAAAAGATTACGAAGAGATTCATATCTGTCACCATGCACAAAACTCAAGTCCAATTGGATCAAAGACTTCAACATAAATCCAGTTACACTGAACTTGATAGAAGAGAAAGTAGGAAGTACTCTTGAACGCATTGGCACACAGGAGATCACTTCCTAAATATAACACCAGTAGCACAGACACTGAGAACAACAATTAATAAATGAGACCTTTTGAACCTGAGAAGCTTTTGTAGGGCAAAAGACACTGTCAATAAGACAAAAAGACAGTCTACAGAATGGGAAAAGACTTTCACCAACCCCACATCTGACAGAGGGCTGATCTCCAAAGTATATAAAGAACTCAAGAAACTAGACATCAAAATACTGAACAACCCAATTAAAAAATGGGCTACAGAGCTAAACAGAATTCTCAAAAGAAGAATCTCAAATGGCTGAAAGACACTTAAGAAAATGCTCAACATCCTTAGTCATCAGAGAAATGCAAATCAAAACGACTCTGAGATACCACCTTACTCCTGTCAGAAGGGCTATGATCAAAAACAAGAATGACAGTCTATGTTGGAGGGGATGCGGAGCAAAGGGAACACTCCTCCACTGCTGGTGGGAGTGCAAACTTGTACAACCACTGTGCAAATCAGTATGGCGGTTTCTCAGAAAATTGGGAATCGATCTACCTCAAGACCCAGCTATAGCACTCTTGGGCACATACCCAAGGAATACTGATTCATACCACAAAGATACAGGCTCAACTATGTTCACAAAAGCATTATTTGTAATATCCAGATCCTGGAAACCACCTAGATGCCTGTCAACTGAAGAATGGATTAAGAAAATGTGGTACATATACACAATGGAGTTCTACTCAGCAGAGAAAAACAATGACAGCATGAAATTAAATTTGCAGGCAAATGGATGGAACTAGAAAATATCATCCTGAGTGAGGTAACCCAGACCCAGAAGGACAAACATGGTATGTACTCACTCATAAGTGGATTCTAGATAGAAAGCAAAGAACAATCAGGCTGCAACCCACAGATCCAGGGAAGCTACATAGCAGGGGGGACCCTAGGATGACAGTGGCTTATATTAAGTTTTGGTTTTACTCAATCACTGGGCAAGCCTCAGTGAAACATTTCACTATTAGGATAAGAATTTGTACTGTATCAAGCTGATAATAGAAAAAAAAAAAGAACAACTGGATAATTTAGGGAGACTGTCTCAAAAACAACAAAATGGTTGGGAGTACAGCTGAGTGGTACAAAGCTTGTGCCAAGGTGCAGGTTTAATATCCAGTATCCAGGAGAGGCAGGGATTTTGAGGTTTATTCCTAGCCCCCTATACATTCATTCTGTATTGTTTACAACAAATACTGTCAGCCGGTGGTGGCACACAACTTTAATCCCAGCACTTGGGAAGCAGAGGCAGACGGATCTCTGTCAGTTCGAGGCTAGCCTGGTCTGCAGAGTGAGTTCCAGGACACCCAAAGTCACACGAAGAAACCACCTCAAAAAAGAAGCCAAACCAAAAATCAAAAATCAAAATCAGTCAACTAACCAACCAACCAAAAACCTTGAGGTAAATGCCATGGTCTGGATTTTTCAAGAGAGTATTACTGACATTATGAATAATGAATAGTCCTTGACCAGACATAGCTGAATCGTTCAACAAATATTTATCGGATGCCTGATACATACAGGCACCGTGCCATGGGCTGAATTCACTGAGGTAAATGACATTTCTTTGATGAGACTAATCACATGTAAAAATGTAACTGTGGTTTCTAGTGGCCTGAAAAAGTCACCCAAGTTTGAGAGGCAAGTCTTGTGAGCTAACAATCTGGTTTTTGGTTTCTCCACAACCTACACGCGAGAGTTTGGTACATCAATCTAACCTATCTCATCTATTGAGATTAATTATAGACGAGAACTGCTTGCTGTACATCTTTAAAAAGACAAGCTTTGTAAAAACGAACTCAAGGGCACAGTGGTGCATGCCTGTAATTACCAATAATGGGAAAACAGGATCTGGAGTTTAAGATCGGCCTTCCCTCCATGAGCCTGTACCACAATAACATACAACACGAAGTTTATCGGAACGGTACTTGGCAAGATCCCTTAGGCGAGCGTCGGGCTCTTTAAGTCTCCAGAGTTCCCCCTGGCATACACGCGGTCAGCAACCGCTCAATCAGCCTTTCCCGGAAGGAGCCAATTCCGTTACTGCCGGCAGATCTTCGCGGTGGGTGTGACCGCCCCAACATCCGACCCCCGACAGACTCTGGAGGGCCCGCCCTCCGTCGCGCGCATGCGCCGGAGGCGGGCCCAAGACAGGAAGTGCAGGGGCGTGGCGAGCCGCTCCAGACAGCCGGCTCTGACGCTGAGGCGGGGAAGTTGGGAGGGGGGAACGGGGGACGGGGGACGGGAACGCGCGCGCGGAAGTGCGCGCTGGTTCGCGCAGCCCGGCTGCGTACAGTAGTGACGGCCGCGCGGGAGCGATCACGTGACCTCAGCGGCTGCCTGTACAGTAAGACCCCAATATGGCAGCGGCGTTAGCAGTGGCAACAGCAGCAGGACCGGCCGCCCCGTAGACCCCCCTCCACCCCGCCACCGCGCGCCTCCGTGGCGTGGCCGCGTCTCCGCTGAGTCGCTTCTCCGGTCCGACTTCCCCTTTTCTCCCACCTTTCCCCGCCCCGCGGGAAAAGCCGTGCAGGGCGCAGCAGGCAAGGGAAGGCAGCCGGAGCCGGGGCACGGAAGCCTCCCAGTCAGTTCCGGACCCGACATGAGGGAAAAGGGCCGTAGGAAGAAGGGCAGGACCTGGGCGGAGGCCGCCAAGCCGGTAAGGAGGGGGGGCGCGGAGGGGCAGGCCGGCAGGAGTCGGTTTCCTCGCCGGCTGCCGGTCTCCGGGGAAGGGAGGTCACTTGGCCCCGCGACCGGGCTGAGGGGCTCGAAAGCGCGCGCAGAGGGCGGCGGTTAGGGTCGCGTTGGCGAGCCCCGAGGAGAGCGGGGCGCCGGCGCGAGGGGGTTGGTGGCGCGGCCGGCTGCCGGTTCTGTCGGGGGTCATGTCGCCGTCGCCCCCGCACTGCTAGCCCTTGTCTCGGCACCGTGTGTTGTGCTTGCCCAGTAAGCGGTTCTTCTCCCTTGTGCGCCTTGGAGAGCCCCGATTGGATGCAGACAGGAGGCGGCTTGTGCGTGCATCCCGCCCCGGAAAGGAGAGGGGAGCGCTGGAGCTCGGCGGCGTTCCCCCGCCGAGGCGGTGGTGCCACCAGACCCGGGGGCCCTGTTATCTGGCTCTGGGAGCCAAGGGCAGGTCACGGGGCTTTTGCGTTGGCCGTCTGAGCTGAAAGTGCAGGAGGTGTTTAGAAACGAAGTAACAGGTGGGACTTGGAGAATTTTTTTTTTCTGTTTCCGTAGAGACCTACTCTGAATAAGGCAGCAATGCATGGTGGGACGTGTAGTTTACCGGGCCTCCACTTTTCTTTAGCCAAAGTGAAGGTGGACGGACGAAATTGTGTTTAGTGGGCACACACCCCCCGCCTTGCCTCATGGCCTCAGCTATTATCGTAGGTGTGAGCCACCACACCTTCTTTCTAAGTTGTCTCATTTTGTGTTTGTCGTCCCCCAACATTGCTCTAGAGAGTAGAGTATACCTACCTTTTAGAATCACTGTTTTACTTATCACCATATAGTTCCCTTTACTAACCTGTATATATTGTCATATATTTCAATGCAGAGTTTCTCTGTGTAACAGCCTTGGCTTTCCTGGAACTCTCTTGGTGGTCCAGGCTGGCTTCGAACTCACAGAGATTCCCTGTCTGCTTCCCAAGTGCTGGGATTAAAGGTGTGAGCCACCACACCTGGCATGGAAAATAATTTGTAAGTTTAGGAGAATAGCCTATTATACTTACCATATATTTGCTGTTTATTATTATTTTTTAAATGTATTATTTTATGTGTATGGATGTTTTGCCTGTATGTATATTTGTATTCTATGTGCATGTCTGGTGCCCTTGGAGGTCAGAAGAGGGCATTGAATTCCCTGGAACTGAGGTTAAAAATGGTTGTGAGCTGCCGTGTGGGTGCTAGGAATTGAACCAGAGTCTTCTGGAAGAGCAGCCAGTGAGTGCTCTTAACCTCTGAACCATCTCTCCAGCTCCCAACTCTTTATATTGTTTTTATATTATATTTTTTTGAGATAGGGTCTCATGTAGCCCACACTGGCCTGGAATTCCCTATGCAGTCAAGGATGACCTTGAACTTCTGATCCTTCCACCTCTGCTGGAGTACGTCACTGAGTCCAACTTGTTCTTTCATTATTTATTTTTCAGATTCTGATAGTATTTCTTTTCTGCCTTGAAAACTTTTAGCTGTCTTTTAGAGCATAGTCTCCTAGCAACAGACTCCTAGTTTCTTTTTTGTGGGAGAGATCCCTGATACCACCTCCAGGTTTGGTAATTTTGTAAGACAACACATGGGCCTCGGCTTTTAGTCAGACTATCATTGTCATTTATTATGGCATGGAATTCAGTTCAAAACTGGGTATAGTAGAAGCAGGACATGGTACATGGGCCTGTGACCTCAAAACTTGGGGATATGGAGGCAGGATTTGGATTGAGACTTTGTTTGAAGGAGAAAACAACAGCAAGGCTGGGAAGATGATTCACTTGGTCAAGTGTATACAAGCGTGAGGACCTGAGTTTGGATCCTCGGCACCTACATAAAAGCCAGGTATGGGATGTATGCTTGTAATCCTAGGGTTGGGGAAGGAAGACAGGCAGACCCCTGGAATTCACTGGCCAACATTGAGCCCCAGGCCTAAGTGAGAGAATGTCTCAAAAAGGAAGGTGGAGGGCTGGTAAGGGTAATTAATATACTTGAGGTTGACCTTTGGCATCCACCCACGGGTACACATGTAGGAATGTGTATGTACATACAAAAAAATTCACATTGAAGTGAGTAGATGGCAAATATGCTTGAGGTGAAATTTGGAGGAAGGTTTCAAGTGGTTTCTGAGTAGGATCACACTGTAGTTAGTGCCTCCAGGAGTGAATTATCTGTTACAAGGAGTAAAATGTCTGTCACGAAACAGTGCCAAGGATTTTTTTATTGAGAACAGGTCAGCATATATCACAATTCTGAATTTCTAGAAGGAAAGCAGATGTTGACATAAATCACATGGTTTGTACAGGAACATTTCTCTCCAAATCCAAGTTCTCATATACCAGTCAGTGGCCAGTTGTTGGAGGCAGGACAAAATGAGGACAGTAGTTACAGGCTTGCTCCGTTCTTTTCCTTTTCTGCACATATTCTCTGTAAGAGTAACTTTAGCTGGGTGGTGGTAACTCATACCTTTAATCCCAGCACCTGGGAGGCAGAGGCAGGAAAATCTCTGATTTCAAGGCCAGCCTGGTCTACAGAGTGCCAGGATAGGCTCCAAAAGCTACACAGAGAAACTCTGTCTTGAAAAAAACAAACAACAACAAAAAACTTTGTTTTTTAAATTTTTTTGGCCTTTAAGATTGTTTCGCTGTGTAGTTCTGGCTGTCCTGGAACTCTCTCTGTAGACCAGGCTGGCTTTGAACTCCAGAGATCCACCTGCCTCTGCCTCTTGAGTGCTGGGATTAATGGTGTATACTACCACTGCCCGGCAAAGAACAACTTTGTCTTGTAAAATTTTTAAGTGTGTGTGTGCCTGTGCTTGCAGAGGTCAGAATTAAACTGTATTCCCCTGGAGCTAGAGTTATAGACAGGTATTTGTGAGCTGCCTGATGTGGGTGCTGGAAAATGAACTCCAGAAGAACAGTTTGTGCTTCTAACCACCGAGGCATTAATCCAGTTCCAGAGAATAACTTTATTTTACTTTCATTGCAGAAGGGTGTTTTGTTTTGGACAGGGTCTAACCCAGACTGGTTCTTCTTGCCTTAGCCTCTGGAGTGCTGGTATTCCAGACAGGGGCCACCGTTCCTAGTTGAGTGTTCTTGCTGGGTATAGATTTTAAGGTTGGTAGTCCATTTCTATCGGTACTGAAAGTCGACGTTCTGACCTTTGTTTCCAGTGAGACACACAGGGCTGTTTAGTTTTCAAATCATTTTTCTAAATATGTTACATAGTTTTTAATGGTTAATAAGGTTTTTTTTTACATAATTTGGTATTTTTAATTTTACATGCATTGGTGTTTTGGCTGCATATATGTTTGTGTAAGGGTGTTAGAACTGGAGTTACAGACAGTGGTGAGCTGCCATGTGGTTGCTGGGAATTGAACCCAGGTCCTCTGGAAGAGCAGTCAGTGCTCTTAACTGCTGAGCCATCTCTCCAGTCCCTGGAAAAGGTTTTTATGAACATGTTTGCACAGTTCTTTGTCTCAATATATGCTTTTAGTTATTTTTTATTAGGAGTAAATTGCTAGGCCATAGTTTTAGCTTTTTATTGTTGCTATTTTTTTTGAAATTAGAACAGGCTGTCTTTAAATTTACTATATAATCTAGGGTGACCTGGGTTCAATCCCAGTACCTATATGGCAGCTCACAACCGTATGAAACTCTAGTTCCAGGGGATCCAACACCCTCACACAGACATACACACAGGCAAAACATCAATCAATACACATAACATTTGGACTCTTGATCTTCTCTACCCTCTTGTGCTGAGATCGTATGTGTACATTACCACACCCAGGTTTTTGAATTTTTGAGTTCTGTTCCAAGGCTTTCTGCATGCTTGGCAAGCATTCTGTTAACTGAGCTGTATCTTCAGCCCTGTAAGAGTTCTTTATATATTCTAGAGTCTACATGCATGTTTCTTACTGTGTAGATCTATAGGTAAACAATATCTACAGATAATATTTATATAGGATCTTTTGGTTTTGTATCACCCCCCCCACACACACACACACACACACACACACATGTGCAACAGGGCTTCTCTGTGTAGTCCTGGCTGTTCTAGAACTTGCTCTGTAGATTAGGCTGGCCTCAAACTCAGAGATCTGCCAGCCTCCCAAATGCTGGGATTAAAGGTGTGCACTACCACTGCCCAGCTGGTTTCATCAGTTTGTAACTCTACTTTCAGTACATGAAATCACTGCTTTTGCCATGTAATAGATACTTTCTCAGGCTAATATTACTATTTTTTTTTTTTTTGCTTAAAAGATATGAGAGCTTTGATGTTCAATTATGGTTAAATATTACCATGCATAATGAGAGAACTTTACACTGTAAGCCAACGTATTTCCATCTGAATTTTTCTTATAAAATTCTAATTGTTTTTGTGTTTCTAATTGTGTTTGATTTATTAACATTTCTTCCTTTTATTAGTTTCCCTCTAAATATTAAGGGGTGTGTTTTGCTTGTTTTTGACACAGTCTTGCCATATAGCATAGGTTGTCCTGGAATTCAAGACCCTTCTGCTTCAGCATGCAATTCTGAGTTCTTTCTTCTATTGCTTTCTTTGAATAAGTATTTTCTCATTAATTTTTCTCAGACAACTTAGTGTGTGGTAATGTTTTCCTGTTTACTCCTGGCTTTTCTTTAGATTATGTTAATGAATGCATGCATGTTACTTCACATAGTACCAGCCTTATCACTTTCATGTCATATTTGACTCAATAAAGGTAGAATCCATGAAAGGGAATATTACATAAAGCAGACAGCTCTAGGTTAAAATAAAAACTTGTACGGAATAGGAACTACAGAGGGGAAAAACAAGGAGAAAACCTTTTAATCATCCCGCTCAGTGCCAGTGTTGTTGATAGTATAACTTACCTTCTTGAATTTAATTGTACCCTTCCCTTCCTTGAGTAACCTTGTCTTGTTTGTGGTGTCATTACTATGTAACAGTCACTGACCTTGAAGAAATAATACTGGCTATTTGGAAGGAATAAGTGCTTCTTAACTTTGGGTGAAATCTAGCACAATTCACTAGACATAGGAAGAGTATGGCTTGAGTAGGGAGTACTGATATTAGAGTGTCGTCTTAATGGAATTTAGAAACTTGTTAGATTTCCTTCCCCTTGGTTCTTTGTGCAAGAGTCCCCTCACTATTTAGTTCTGTTTTCTTCCTTCCTTCCTTTTTCTTTCTTTTTTTTTTTTTTTTTTTTTTTTTGAGACAGGGTTTCTCAGTGTAACTCTGTCTGTCCTGGAGCTCACTCTGTAGAGCAGGCTGGTCTAGAACTCACAGAGATCCCCCTGCCTTTGACTCCTGAGTGCTGGGATGAAAGGTGTGCACCACCTCCTCCTAGCTAGTTGTGTTTTCAGTTTGAAGTGCCTGTGTTCCTTTCTCTCTCTCCTTCTGCTGTTCCTCCCTCCCTTCAGCAGGATGGCTTTCCTGTGTAAAGTTCAGTTTCTAAGCTGTCACAGTGTTCGTATATAGTGAATTTGGTAGGTGGGAAAGTAGCATCTTGGCTTCATTTGGTTCCTTGGTTTCAAATATCAGGTAGTAGAAGTTTGGAGGATGAAGCAAATGTCAAAACTGTACCTGCTTCTCATGTGGGGATCAAAATTTGGAATGGCTAGGCTCTCCTTTTGTCTTTGTTTGGAATTCATTTCTGTCATTGGCAAAAGTAGTTGGTTGACTCCCATTCCCTGTTGGTTTTGATGTTCTAGGAAGAATTCAATGTTAGTTGTTGACCTGGATGCCAGTTCACTGCTAAGCCTGCTGAATCTGATGCCTTTTCCTGATTAAATGGAGTCTGAGTTCTCACAGCTAGTTAAAGCAGTTTTGTTGTTGAAAAACAGAATGTTTCTATTAACCATGCAATTTAGACATTGTTGACCACTGTAACTTCAGAAGAATTTTGACCCTTTTTTAAAAATGTTACTTTTATGTGTCTGAGTGTTCTCCCTGCACAGTTGGTGCTGTTGAGGCCGGAAGAGGGTGTGGGATTCTTTGAAACTGAAGTTATAAGGTTGTGAACCTTCACATTGGTTCTAGGAATTGAACCTGGATCATCTGAAAGATAATCCATTGTTCTTTACTGCTGAATTTTCTCTCCAACCTGGCGCCCCCCCCCCCTTTTTAATTTTTAAATTTTTTTGGTCAAGATAAGGATTTCTCTGTGTAGCCCTGGCTATCCTGGAGCAAACTCTGTAGACCAGGTTATCCTCGAGCACAGAGATCCACATGACACTACCTCCAAGTGCTGGAATTAAAATCCTGTGCCACCACGCCCGACTCAGATTTGACTTTTCTTTTTTTTTTAAATTTATTTCAAATTTGACTTTTTTTTCCCCTCCTGTCCCATTAGCCACCTAGTTTATTTGATAGTTTTTCTTCCCTGGCTTTTAGGCATCTTGTGTATCTTGTGTAGCACAGACTTCCGAAACCTTACTCTGCTTGTGTTCTGGTTGATCTCTGTGACTACAAAAGTATTAGTTATCCTGTTTAAGGCTTTTGGTCAGTAAATAATTCTTATGCCAGACAGTAAGAGATTATTATGTTATTAACATTTTAAATGTAAAATTAAATGATCCAGGTTACACAAAATTCAGACTCTTCATTCATCTTTTCACTTCTTGAATGAACTTACTAGAGACTGATCATTTAAATCCTGCTTTTTGTTTTGTTTTGCTTTGTTTTGTTTTGTTTGAGACAGGGTCTTACTATATAGCCCTGGCCCACTTGGAATTTGCTATGTAGACTAGGCTGGCCTGGAACCCACAGGGATCCAGTGCCTGCCTCTGCCTCTCTGGCTCATGGGTGCTAAAAAAAATAAAGTCCTGCACCACTATTTCTGGCTGAGGAGTAGTATTAGTAAGTACTTTAAGAACCTTGTCCATTGCCCTTGAGTTCTTTGTCTCTTTTTTAAAAAATTATTTATTTATATTTTATGTGCATTGTTGTTTTGCCTGCTTGTATGTCTATGTGAGGGTGTTGGGTCCTCTGGAACTAGAATACAAACAATTGTTAGTGGCCATGTGGCGTCTGGGAATTGAACCCGAGTCCTCTGGAAGAGCAGTAAGTAGGTGCTCTTAACAGCTGAGCCATCTCTCCACCAGCCCTGTCCTTGAGTTCTTTATACTGTTGATTTATTTATTTATGTATTTTATGTATATGAGTGCTCCATTTGCATGATGGAAGAGGGCATCAGACAGAAGAGGGCATCAGTTCCCATTACAGATGGCTGTGAGCCACCATGTGGGTGCTGGGAGTTGAACTCATGACCTCTGGAAGAGCAGACAGTGCCCTTAACCACCAAGCCATCTCTCCAGCCCTATACTGTTGATTTCTAATTTTTTTTCATGTTTGATCATATTGTCATAAGAGTAGTTTGTTTAAATTGTGTTTTGTGGTTTGAACAGTTCGAGTAGAATTCTTTTTTGTTTTTTGTTTCGTGAGACACACTGCCGTCCTGTGGTCAGAATAAGGTAGCCGTTTTGGAAAACAGCTAGCCTACATTGAGCTTGTGGTAAAGATTATAATATGGTATGCCTTCCTTGGATCCTTCCCACCTTAAAGAGTTTTCCTCACTTTTCCTTGGTAAATCGACACTTGCTGTACTTTTAAAACAATAAAGAATTGTAATGAAAGGCCGCCAGGAGCGGAGCCGCGGGCAGCGCAGGCCGGGCCGCATCTCCGTCCCCGCGCCAGCTGCCCGGGCCCCGCGTCGTAGCGCGGCGGGCAGAGACCGCAGGCTCCCAGCCCGGGCCCGCTGAGGGGCCCCAGCATACTTGCATAGCCTAACGCCATTTTTGAGCAAGGCCTGAAAAGTACGGGGAAAGTTCATGGGCACAGGAACAAACAGGGTATCTGCGGTCGGCCACCTGGCCCCAGAACAGGGTACTAAAGGTCAGAAAAACAACTTGTACCCTGGATAGGAGCCAAGTCAGCAGGCGTGTCGAGCTCGGGGGGGAAAAACCACGAGCTGTCCTGAGTTTGAACCTGGCCTCATACGAATCGTCCAATCAGAACCCTGTAAACTATGCTTCCTGCTTCTGTACCCGCCCTTCCGCTGCCCAACCCTATAAAAACCCTCCACTCCAGCCCGTGGGCGCGCCAGTCTCTTCAGCCTCTGGAGGGACTGTGTCGCCCCGGGTACCCGTGTTCCGGAATAAAGCCTCTTGCTGTTTGCATCTGACTTGTGGTCTCGGTGTGATCTCTGGGCGAGGGTCTCTCCAGAGGGAAGACTACCTTCGGAGGTCTTTCATTTGGGGGCTCGTCCGGGATCGGAGACCCTCGTCTCGGGACCACCGACCCACTGTCAGGAGGTAAGCTGGCCGGCCATTGTCTGTCTGTATTGTCTCAGTCTGTTTACTTGTCTTTCGTGTTCGTAGGGCGTCCAAAGTCAGGTCTGAGTTGGTGGGGGCTGAAGGAGCTGACGAGCTCGGACTTCGCCCACCGAAACCCTGGAAGACGTTCCACGGGTATCTGAAGTCCCCTCTGGGGCACGGGAAGTCCCCTCTGGGGCACGGTTTTTCGGGGCCACCCACGCATCAGAAGGATACGTGGTACTGGCAGGGGACGGAGAATTCAAACACTCCGCGTCCCCATCTGAGTTTTTGTTTTCGGTTTTACGCCGGAGCCGCGCAGCGCAAAATTCTGTGGTCTGTCTTGTCTGTTTGTTTCTCGTTGTGTGTTTAACCCTTCTTTATTTAGAGACCACCATGGGACAGGCTGTCGCCACCCCACTGAGCCTAACCACGGACCACTGGTCCGATGTTAAGGCCCGAGGAAACAATGAATGATGAATGTCGGCTGGCCGCAAGAGGGATCTTTTAACCTCTCTCTCTTATTTCACAGGTGGAGGGCAAGGTTTTTGCCCCTAGCCCTTATGGGCATCCCGACCAGGTCCCATATATCGCCATCTGGAGATCACTGGTCGAGAACCCATTTCCATGGGTTAAGCCTTTCCTTCCACAGCCCCCTCCAGTCTCTGGGCCTTCTGCGCCCCCCAACCCGGACTCCTCCCTTTACCCCGTGCTCCCTCACAAGGAGACTCCTAAGCCTCCAGTCCTTCCCCCAGACCCCCAGACCCCCCTTATAGATCTCCTGTCGGAGGACCCACCACCATATCAAGCCGGACCACCTGGAGAGCCGGCCGAAGCGGCCCCAGCCGCCGCCCCGGTGGCGGCGTCCCCGGCCGTGCCCGTGGCAGATCCGGAAGTCACCTCGACTCACAGGACCCACGGGGCTGAAGAAGAGGACGCAGCCCCGTCCCCCATTGCCGGCCGCCTCCGCGGCCGCCGGGATGGCCCCCCTAATGAGTCCAGGGCCTTCCCGCTCAGAGAGGGGCCGAATCGTCAGTGGCAGTACTGGCCCTTTTCAGCCTCAGACCTCTATAATTGGAAACAACATAACCCCCCTTTCTCCAGGGATCCTGTTGCCTTAACCGGCCTAATTGAGTCCATCCTAGTGACTCACAGGCCGACTTGGGACGACTGTCAGCAGCTCCTGCAGACCCTCTTAACAGTAGAGGAGAAGCAGAGAGTTTTCCTGGAGGCCCGGAAGCAGGTTCCGGGCGATGACGGGAGGCCAACCCAACTCCCAAATATCATCGATGCAGCTTTTCCCTTGACCCACCCAGACTGGGACTTCAATACACCTAAAGGTAGGGAGCATCTACGTCTCTATCGCCAGTTGCTCTTAGCGGGTCTCCGAGCGGCCGCCAGAAGGCCTACCAATTTGGCTCAGGTAAGGAATGTGATACAGGGAAAGAAAGAAACACCCGCTGCATTTTTAGAGAGGCTGAAGGAGGCTTATAGGATGTACACTCCGTATGATCCAGAAGACCCAGGGCAAGCACCAGGTGTCATCCTATCATTTATCTATCAGTCTAGCTCAGATATCAGAACCAAATTGCAGCGGCTGGAAGGTTTACAGGAGCTAGGTTTGCCAGACTTATTGAAAGAAGCAGAAAAAGTGTTCAATTAGAGAGAAACTCCTGAGGAACGTGAGGAAAGGAGATGGCAGAAACAAGAGGAAAGGGACAAGAAACAGCATAGGGAGATGAAAAAGGTTTTGGCCGCCGTTGTGTCTCAGGGACAGCGAAGAGAGGGAGATAGGTCGGGAGAGCGAAGGAGGCCACCCCTTGATAAAGATCAATGTGCTTACTGCAAGGAGAAGGGACACTGGGCCCGAGAGTGCCCCAAGAAGCCACAAGGACCCCGCCGGCCCAAGCCCAAGACCGTAGACCTCCTTAGTCTGGAAGACTAGGGGAGTCGAGGCCAGGAGCCCCCCCCTGAGCCTAGGATAACCCTCAAGATCGGGGGGCAGCCCGTGACCTTCCTGGTTGATACTGGTGCCGAACATTCAGTCCTAACCCATGCCGGAGTGCCTCTTAGCCGGCATTCTGCACTGGTGCAGGGGGCAACTGGAAACAAGAGGTATTATTGGACTGCCGAGAAAAAAGTCCAACTGGCATCAGGGCAAGTAACTCACTCCTTTCTGCACATACCTGAATGCCCCCATCCGCTGTTAGGACGGGACCTATTAACCAAATTGAAGGCACAAATCTATTTTGATGAAAAGGGACCGAGGGTCACGGGTCCTAAAGGAGACCCTCTACAAATCCTTGCCCTCAGTTTAGAAAAAGAATACCGTTTGTTTGAACCAGAACCCCCGGAGAAATCACCTGAGGAGCTACAGAACTGGCTGAGAGAGTTTCCTCAGGCCTGGGCAGAGACTGGGGGCTTGGGGCTGGCACACGATCAGCCACCGCTGGTGATCTCACTAAAAGCCTCCGCGACTCCCGTTTCAATCAGACAATACCCAATGTCACGGGAAGCTCATGAGGGGATCAAGCCCCATATTCGAAGGCTCCTGGACCAAGGGGTGCTAAAGCCCTGCCAGTCCCCTTGGAACACCCCTCTCTTGCCTGTTAAGAAACCGGGGACAGGGGACTACAGGCCGGTCCAGGACTTGAGAGAGGTCAATAAGCGGGTGGAGGACATACACCCCACGGTGCCCAACCCCTATAACCTTCTGAGCACCCTCCCACCGACCCACGTCTGGTACACTGTGCTAGACCTGAAGGATGCCTTCTTTTGTTTGAGACTGCACCCTCAAAGTCAAATGCTATTCGCTTTTGAATGGAGAGACCCAGAAAAAGGGCTTTCGGGACAGTTAACCTGGACCCGGCTCCCTCAGGGCTTCAAAAATAGCCCAACCCTCTTTGATGAGGCTCTACATGCAGATCTGGCCGGATTCCGGGTCGAACACCCAACCCTGACTCTGCTCCAGTACGTGGATGATCTACTCCTGGCGGCCAGGAGTCGAACCGAGTGCCTGAAGGGCACTCGAGCCTTATTGGCCAGACTTGGACAAAAGGGCTATAGAGCCTCAGCCAGAAAGGCTCAAGTATGCTGAGACAAGGTTACCTACCTGGGCTACACCCTGAGCGGGGGGCAAAGATGGTTAACAAGAGCGAGGAAGGAGACGATAATCTCCATCCCCCCTCCTCGGAACCCCCGCCAAGTTCGAGAGCTCCTGGGTACGGCTGGGTACTGCCGCCTTTGGATTCCTGGCTTTGCCGAACTGGCAGCCCCATTGTACCCCCTCACTAAACCAGGGGCCATGTTCCAATGGGAGGAGAAGCATCAGAAAGCGTTCCAACAGATCAAGAAGGCCTTACTCGAGGCCCCGGCTCTGGGTCTGCCAGATCTAACCAAGCCCTTTGAGCTGTTTGTGGATGAGAACTCAGGTTTTGCCAAAGGGGTACTGGTGCAAAGACTGGGACCTTGGAGGAGACCTGTAGCGTACTTGTCCAAGAAATTGGACCCGGTGGCTACAGGATGGCCATCATGCTTCCGCATGGTGGCAGCCATTGCCGTATTACTCAAGGATGCCGGGAAGCTGACTCTGGGACAGCCGTTGACTGTGCTGGCCTCCCATGCAGTGGAGGCCTTGGTCCGACAACCACCGGACAGATGGCTTTCTAACGCCAGAATGACTTACTATCAGGCCTTACTACTGGACTCAGACAGGGTAAATTTTGGGCCGACAGTTTCCCTTAACCCTGCTACCTTGCTGCCACTGCCTAGCCCCTCCGAGGAGCATGACTGCCTCCAGATTCTAGCCGGCACCCACCCTGATCTGAAGGATCCAGACGCTGTCTGGTACACAGATGGGAGCAGTTTCCTGGAGGAGGGGGAACGCAGAGCCGGGGCAGCTATAACCACCGAATCGGAAATGGTATGGGCATCGTCACTCCCGCCCGGGACATCGGCCCAGCGTGCAGAACTGATTGCGCTCACCCAAGCTCTCCGGATGGCAGAAGGTAAAAAGCTCACAGTTTATACTGACAGCAGATATGCCTTCGCCACTGCGCATGTCCACGGGGAAATCTACAGACGGAGAGGCCTGCTGACGTCCGCGGGTAAGGAAATCCCGTACAAGAACCACAGAAAGAAAATGGGGGCGAACTGGGAACAAGAAAGACAAGCATATATACTAGGAGGACCGGATGGTCATGCCAACCTCCCATACCCGATATATGCTGAGATTCCTCCATGCATTGACCCATTTGAGCAAAGACAAGATGAAGACCCTATTGGACAGAGAAAACACCTGGGCAGTGCTGCTGAACCAGGATCAGGTACTCCAGCAGGTAACTTCTACCTGCCCAGCCTGTGCTCAAGTCAACGCAGGAAAGGTTCATCTAAACAAGGGGGCCCGCCAAAGAGGCCATCGTCCTGGTGTTCATTGGGAAAAGAAATCTTCCCCAGGTATGGGATGCCTCAAATATTGGGGTCGGATAACGGGCCTGCCTTCGTCTCCCAGGTAAGTCAGCAGGTGGCCAAACTATTGGGGGTTGATTGGAAACTCCATTGTGCATACTGCCCCCAGAGCTCAGGACAGGTAGAACGAGCTAATAGAACAATCAAGGAGACTTTAACCAAATTAACGCTTGCAATTGGCACTAGAGCTTGGGTGCTCCTACTTCCCTTGGCTCTCTACCGAGCCCGAAATACTCCTGGCCCACACGGCCTAACCCCTTTTGAGATCATGTATGGGGCCCCACCTCCTGTTGTAAACTTTCTCCATCCTGATATTTCATCTTTTGCCACCACCCCTACTTTAGAGGCACATCTTCAAGCCCTCCAACTGGTGCAGAGGGAGATCTGGAAGCCCCTGGCCAAGGCTTATCAGGAGTAGCTAGCTACATCCCTATTCTTCCCCATGAATGGAGGATTCCATTCCCGAGATAAGAAAATGGGGGAATGAAAGGCCGCCAGGAGCGGAGCCGCGGGCAGCGCAGGCCGGGCCGCATCTCCGTCCCCGCGCCGGCCGCCCGCGCCCGCCATGCGCGGCCCGGGCCCCGCGTCGTAGTGCGGCGGGCAGAGACCGCAGGCTCCCAGCCCGGGCCCGCCGTGTCCTCGAGCCCGATTGGCGCCGCTGCCCGGCGCCAGCGCCCGGTGCCGCCGCCGGCGAGGGTGGTGCGGCGAGGGTGGTGCGGGCCGTAGACCCGAGCGCCCGGGGCCCTGCGGGATGGAGCAGGCCAAGGGCCGGGGACCCTGTGGGGGTGGCACGGCCTGAGGACTGGGGAGCCCTGCAGGGAGGTGCAGGCCGGGACCCCGGGACTCTTCTGGGATGGGGTCTTTCAGTAATAGTTTAGTATTTGCTCAGAAATGTTTGGATTCTTCTCAGGTTTTTTTTTCTCATTCTTTATATTTTCTTAGGGAGATTCAGATAATTAAATATAAGCTGAGCTGTGGTGCACTTCTTTAATCCCGACATCAGAAGGCTGAATTTGAGGGGAGCCTGGTCTACAAAGCGAGTTCCAGGACTATTACATGTAGAAACCCTGTCTTGAACTTCCTTTTCAAAAAAGATAATTAAATATAAATAAAAATGGTTATTGAAAGGAGAAACTGTCCTTTTTTGTTATTAGTATTTATGTGTGAGGTCATGTGCACACAGCTCAGAAAACAACTTGAAATGCAAGAGGCACTCTTTTCTCTTCCTCTTTCATGTGGGTCTTGGGGATTAAACTCAGGTTAAATGCTCTCACTTGCTGATCCATCTCACCGTCCCAGGTCCTGTTTCTGTTTTGTTTTGTTGCCCAGCTGTCATGGAACTCATCATGTAGCCTAGACTGACAGTCATTTTGTTCAGTATTCCTGTCTCCGAAGTGCTGTAATTACAGGCACGATCCATTCTGAGGGGGAGACACCCTCTACATATGTAGTCTAGGCTGGCTTCTAACTGGTACTGCTGCCTCTCCCTCGACAGCACTGGAATTACAGTCACATACCATTCTGTCCAGCTTAACCAAAGGACTGTGGCATGTAAACACAAGTGTTTTACTCATGATAGTTTACTCTTGGTTTTTCTTGCAGTATAGTGTAGTTTCTGAACAGAGGAGTGATTTTTATAATGAGTTTTGGAATTTATGATTATTTTCTATTTCTGTGTTTTTGTTTAATTAGTAGAAATTAATATACCATTACTTATTTATAGTGAAAACTGAAGAAAAAAACAGGCTAATAGCCCAAGGAAAGCATGCTCTTTTGTTTACTTCATCTGAGTAATGATGGTGAAATTTTTGATAAAGCTAACATCAGAAATAGGATGTGGCAAAGATTATTGGCGAGCAGGGCAATGACTCCTGCTTCAGAGTGCTGAGTGCTGGGGCTAAAGACCTGCACCACCATTTCTTGAAGCATAGTTGCGCGTGTCTGATCTTCACAGTTGCCGTTTGGGGTCTGGTGTGTGTAGTTTGTCTTTGGTGAGTTCTGCTGAGTGATTGGAGATTATGTATCTGACATTCTGATGCTGTTAGGGTCCCACAGCCATGAGCAGCTGGACATGGGTCTCATTGGGTAGAGTGCTGCATAGCATATAAAAGGCCCTGGAGTCCTTCTCTAGCAAAAACCAGGTGGATGTGGAGTGTCTGAGCATGGGGAAGTGCAGACGGGAGGATCAGAAAGAAGTTCAAGAGCATTCTTGGCTATGTAGGGAGTTATAGGCAGCCTGGGCTGGAGAATCTGTCCTCAGATCAAACTAAAACAGCATCAAATGCTTGTCTAAATCCTATGAGGATTTGTGTGTGTGTGTGTGTGTGTGTGTGTGTGTGTGTGTGTGTGTGTGTGTTTTCGAGACAGGGTTTCTCTGTGAAACAGTCCTGGCTTACCTAGAACTCACTTTGTAGACCAGGCTGGCCTCGAACTCACAGAGAACCACCTGCCTCTGCCTCCCAAGTGCTGGGATTAAAGATGTGTACCACTACAGCCTGGCCGGAAATTTTTTTGTTTATTTGTTTTTCAGACAAGAGTTGTATCCTGGCTGGCCTTGAACTCACAGAACTGCCTACCACTACCTCCATCCAGTTCTGGGATTAAAGGAATGTGCTACCATGCCTGGCATTAGCTTTAACTCCCAAGTTTTTACCAATCTCCTGTATATTAAATTTCAGAACATCATAATTTTTAGAACTTTGGCAGCTATTCACATCTATTTTGTATTTATGTTGGCTAGTGGCTAGTTTCCAAGTGTGATATTGGTTTATAGCTCCTGCCATGTTGTCTGGGCAGGTATAGAGAGGGAAAGGACCATGACATACCCAAAGCCTAAAACAAGTTAGGAGAATTCTCTACCTCTGTGACATTAGGAAGGGCTCCCTTTACTGTGCTTCAGATCAAAAATGACAGATTGTCTTGGAACATTTTCTGTCAGTGTCAGTGTGCTCTTGGGTTTCAGGTTGCTGTTGAGTCCGGGACAGGAGGTTGTAGAGAAAACAAAACCAGGAAATCCACTTCTGACTATACTGTGTTTTTTTCTAATTGTGGTTTCTTTTTATCTGCTCCCATTTTCAGAGTCCTCAAATAGCGATTCCATTCATTCTGTCCAGATTTTTAGTTAAATTTAATGGGAAAGACAGAACAAACTAAGCTTACTGTCTGTGTTGCATCCAAAACACTGACATAGTTTTTTTTTTAATTTTTATTATTTTTTTTTAAAGGAAGCATGGATTTAGCTGGGCATGGTGGGTATGTCTTTCTTGGGAAGCAGAGGCAGAAATCCACCTGCCTCTGCCTCCTGAGTTCTGGGATTAAAGGTCTGTGCCACTACACCCTGCTAAAGTAGATAATCTAAAGATGTGTACAGTGGTAGACCACAGGTAGGGATGTGATATGGGAATGGAGACTAAGAGTAAGCAATTTCATATTCATTAATAGGAGTAATTAAAGTGTTAATTTTAACCTTTTTGATCCATTTCTGCTTCATAATTTGACTTACTGTTTGTGATTAACAGAAAATATCTGGGTGAAGTCTCTAGATATCTATGTTATAGATCTAATTATTGACATAGTTATAATAATAGACAATTATAAGAATGAGAACTTAAAATAAGAATTCATTGTTATTCCTTGCTTCTCGGGTCTTAGAAAAATACCCCAATACACCTATGAGTCATAAAGAAATTCTTCAAGTTATCCAGAGAGAAGGACTAAAGGGAATCAGGTGAGCTATTAAAGTAGTACTAGTAATAATTATGTTTAGCGTATTTAATAAAGTTTAGTATATTTTGGTATTCTTTGTCTTAAACATTCATTGGTTAGTATAATGTACTTTATGAACTTCTGGTTTATTCATCTCTCAGTCCTTAGATTTTTTTTTTTAAGTCATAGCATTTATAAATTCAAAAGTAAGTAAAGTAAATTCTTCATGAAAAAGTAAGTAGCTGTTTTTCAAAGCCTATGCACCTTGATTCTTAGGAAGGCCTGGAGTCATCTTTAAGGCGTCATCTATCACTTTGTGCTTGGTAATTGGACAAAAATTATTATACAGCAGCTTCAGAAGTAGGTAGTGTAAGAAGAAATACGATTTCTTAAAAAGAAGGAAATGGAAAAGATCTTTGTGTGTCAAGAGAAAGTCTTTGCTGGGCATCATCACACATGCCTGTAGTCCAAGATGCTTGAGAGAAGCTAAGGCTGGAAGATCACTCGAGCCTATGAGTTCTAGACCAGCTTGGACAGCATAGCAAGAGCCTCTCCCCCAAAATAAATAGATAAATAAACAAACAAATACATAAATAGGGCTGCCAGGATGTCTCAAGGAGGTAAAGCTCTTGCCAGTTTGGTGACCTGAGTTCAGTCTCCAGAGCTCACAGTGGAAGAAAGGAGATGACTTCCGGAAGTTGTCCTTTGGTCTCCACATGCATTCTGTTTCACACGTGCACAGACACAGACACACAGAGACACACACAGACACACCCAGACACACACATTTAAAAATGAATGTTCAATCTTCAAATGTAGTAGATGTGTTAATAGGGTCAAAGATAATCTTCGATTTCTAAGAGTCTTGTTATGTTAGCATATAATAGTCATTGCATAATTAAGACTATCTGTCATTAAGAAATGTTAAAATTATGCCAAATTCATTGTGTATATTGAGACAAATTTGGCCATCGACATTAGGGATATTTCATTAAGATAAGAAATTTGAGTAAAAAAATGTTAGGTGTGCTGGGGTGCATTTATAATCTGTTTTCAGGAAATGGAGACAAGTGCCAGGCCAGCCTCAGCTACTTATCGAATACCAGCATGGTAGGACTACCCAGCAAACTCTGTGTATTAGTTACTTTGTTGCTGTGATAAAGCATTATGACCAAGGAAACTTATATAAGAAAGCTTTCAGTTGGGTTTACAGTCAGAGAGGGTGCTAGAACAGTAATTGAGAACTTACCTCTTGATTCACAAGCATGAGACAGAGTGAGCTAGACTGGGAATTAGATGGGTTTTTGAGACCTCAGAGCACACCCCCAGTGACACTCCTCCAAGAAGGCCACACCTCCTAATCCTTCCTAAAACACTTCCAACAGTTGGGGACCAAGCATTTAAGTATATGAATCTATGGGGACCATTCTCTTTAAACTACCACACCCTGTTTCACAACATTAAACCAAAATAAGGATACAAAGTTTGTGATGTTTTTTGGTTTTTTGGTTTTTGGTTTTTTTTTTTTTTTTTTTGAGGCAGGGTTTCTTTGTGTAGTCCTGGCTATCCTAGAACTCACTCTGTAGACCAGGCTTGCCTTGAAAGCAGAGATCCATCTGCCTCTGCCTCCTGAGTACTGGGATTAAAGATCTATGCCACCATGGCCTGGCTAATGGTGGTCTTAACTATGGGCAGGGGATCACTCTGGTGTGCGAGGAGCTATTTTTGAAGCTAATACTGGATGAGAAGAGGAACACACTGTATCATTTAATAGGCAGGTAATAGGAACACCACATACCTTACGTGGACAGTTCCTCACATTGAAGAGTTGCCAATGATGTTGAGAAACACTGAATTGTGCTAAAAAATTTAAAAATAGACTGCAGTTTCTTTTTATAAGTAGCTATCGTATGATCTATATTTTTTTTTGAAAATTTGATTCTTTGGTAGTTTCACATCATGCACCCCAATTCCACTTACCTCTCAGCCCCCCCAAATCCTCCCTTCAGCCCTGCAGTGTCATCGTCTGTCCCCCCCCTGCCAAGAAAATTTAAAAAATCAAAACAAAGCAAGCAAGCAAACAAGAACAAGACAAACAAAAACCTCTTCACTTCTCTTTCTTTCCCACCTCTTCAACACCTCTTCATTCATCTGGGTGGCATCGAGGGCCTTTGTGTCACACAGTACACCCTTTTGTCCTGCCAGCTTTACTAGCAGTGTTGATTGCAGTGAGTCTGGGGTCTGTAGCTAGAGTTGTCCTGCCTGGCCCACGGTCAGGACAAATCTCTCTCACCCGCCAGTCCTGCAGGCGCCTATACTTCCTGCCTGGTCACTGGCCAATCAGTGTTTTATTTATACAGACCGATATCCACAGCAGGGGTCTGTTTCAAGGCCTCTGGGATATCCAGTGGCTGCCCTGAGTCATGGAGCCCCTGTGGGTATTGTTCCACAGGACCAGTCCCTTCACAAGCTCCAGCAGGTCCTGGATGGGGTAGATGTTAGGGTGGGCCAACCCAAGGCCCTGCTGTGAGCGGATGGTAACTGAGCTGTCAGTCCAGGCCCCTGGGGCCATCGACCTCAGGTGAGAGGGTGGAGTCAGCTCCCCTACACCCATGCCCTCAAGGTTGTTTCACTGTCATTTATGGTGAGGGGTGGGGCCAGCTCTCCCATGAGGGTTGGGGCCAGCTTTCCCTGGGCTAGCAAAGGGTGGGGCTGGCTCAGCATGGCCCTCTGATTTCATCGTGCATGGTTACTATGGGCCCCTGAGGTGATGGGGGTCACAGACATCAACACAGACCCCAGCTACAGCTTGACCACAGACCCAGACATGGTCCTTGGCAGCAGCTGGGTCTGGATGTCACCATTTTCCCAGGTAGCAGTGCAGGTCATTCAAATTGGCCTGAGCCCCAGTGGTTTAGTGTGGCCCTCGGACACCAGCATGGCCTTAGACCTCGAGTGTCTGCACGGCCTTCTATGGTAACAGGAACCTTGGAAATCAACAGACCCTGGCTGCAGCGGGGACACAGACTCAGACATGGCCCTCAGCTGTAACTCTGGCCCAGACATCACCGTGGCATTGGTTAGCAGTGCAGGCCGCTCAGATCTGCATGGCCCTAGGACACCGACCTGGGCTCAGATGGATATCTGACCCTGGGCATCCTCACGGCCCTCAGTGACAACAGGCCACATATGTCAATCCAGACCCTGGCCGCTCTAGGGCCACAGACTCAGACTTGGCCCTTGGGAGTAGCCTGGGCCTGGATGACACCATGGCCCTAGGTAGCAGCACAGGCCACCTAGATCTGTATGGCCCCCAGACTACAACAATTCCATAGGCTGTGGTTGAGATCCCAGGCCACTGTATAGGCCCTAGTGGCAATCTTGGTCACAGACTTCAACACAGACCCCAGCCCGACTAGGGACCCAAACATTGTCCCAGGCAGCAGCTCAGTCTGTCGACATCGTGATTCCAGGTGGACGCACTGGCCACTCAGATCAGGATGGTTCTGGCAGCGTCATGGCCCCTGGACACCAACAAGGCCACAGGTTGTGGCCCAGACCCCAGGCTCCATGTGGCCTCTGGTGGTAACATGGACCACAGACTTCAACACAGACCTCAGATGCAGTAGGACCACGGACCCAGACATAGTCCTTGGGTAGCAGTCTGGGTCTAGTTGTCACCAGGATCCTGGTAGCTGCATAGGCCAACCCAATTGGCATGGCCTTGGGTGGCAGCCCAGACCGCTGGAATCAGTATGGTCCTCAGTGGCAACAGGAGGTATGGATATCAACGTAGACCTTGGCTGCAGTAGGGCTGGGGACCCAGACATGGCTCCCAGCTGTAGCCCTGGCCTGGGTAGTAGTATGTGGTACTCAGGTCTGTGTGGGCTTGACTGCAGCATGGCCTTTGGGTACCAACATAGTTCCAGGTGATTGGTCAGACCTCAGACAACCACACACACACACACACACACACACACACACACACACACACACAGCCTTCAGTTACAACAGGAGCCACAAATGTTGGCCCAGACAGTACCATGGCCCCATGTGGCAATCAGGCCTCCAACATCAGCCTACCCTTGACCGTCTTCATTTCTTCCTTTCTGCCTCTTTCCACAGCACATGGACCACTCTGCTTCTCTTTCTCTTCCATTTCTCCACCACATATTTGCTCATCATTATGGGACTCACCTGCCTGGCACCTTACTAGCCCCCACTTGAGCAGAACTGCAAAAGGGGGCCGTGGAGGTCTTCCCACCAGCTAGGGCCTTTAGTGCTCCTTAGATTTCAATTTTAATTTTCTTTAGTGTGATACTTTACTTCAGATTTGCTTATTTTTGTAGTGTTGGGGGTTGAATATAAGGCATCATTGGATTCCATGTAAGTGAGAGATCTGCCTCTGAGTCATGTACCCAGCCCTTGAGATATTTTCAATTAGTTCTTTTCTAGAGCAAGAATATCCCCTCTGTGTGTGAGGGGCATGGTAAAGAGACCACTGAAATGGCTTCTTCATTAGGGAGGTTTTTTATTGTGAATAAGAGAAATTATCCAGAGTCATCTGGAAGAGTCCAGAGCAATGAGAGAAAGAAGTAGACTGGTCATAGCCAGGGCTATCTTCAAGAGAAGTGAGAGAGCATGGGGTGGAAAAACATGCCTGTTATAAGGAGGACAAGAAGCTGCGGGAATGGGGGAGGGCTAGGAGGCTAATGTGGACTTTGAAATGTGTAACAGCTGTTTGTGATGCTGAGGAAGCCAGGAGGCCAGCATGGGCTTCCTTCCATATGTTGATAGCTGCCACAGGCATATGTCTGTCAGTAGAGAGCAATGTCTCTTCTGTAGTCGAGCTTGAGCTCATTTCTGGACATGTGGACTGTTGGAGACCCAGCTGCCCTTCCCTCTTGAGCTGGTGCTGTTGTGAATGTCTGTATCCCAGCTTCTTGGGAGGTTGAGGCTGGAGTATTGCACATTTCAGTCTGGCTAGAGTAACCTAGTAAGACCTTGTCTCAGAAAGAAACAACCAAAAATCAAAATGGGGCCGGTGAGATAGTTCAGAAGTTAAGGTGCCCGCTGCCAAGCCTGACATCCCAGTTTGAGCCTTGGAACCCACATGGTAGAAGGAGAGAACCAGCGTCCTGCACATTGTACCCTGGCCTCTGTGTGTGTGCCTATCATGTGCAGGTAAACCCACCCACACAAACTTGAAAAACAAACAGCAGAAGAAAAAGAAGCTTTGATTGTGGTCACATATCAGTAGGTTGAAAATTAATTTATTTCATTGATATGAAAAAGTTATAAATTAGCATACCTCATTTTGATATATTATCTTCCTGAAAAATTTGTGTGTAAACATTTATAAATTAACACACTAAAAGGCCATTTATGCCGGACAGTGGTGACTCAAGCCTTTAATTCCAGCACTCAAGGCAGAGGCAGGCAGATCTCTGTGAGTTTGAGGCTAGCCTGGTCTACAAAGCGAGTTTCAGGACAGCCAAGGCTATACAAAGAAACCCTGTCTCAAAATCAAGACCAAAAACAAAAGCTGTTTATTTTTATTTTTTTAAAGCACTTTGAGAAATTTAAATGCCTATTTAGAACTGTAAAGCACAGCTGTTCTTGAACCCAGTCAAAGGCTTCAGTGGCTAACTTGGTTCAAGGATGAAGCTAAAAACATAGAAAAACAGTGGAGGGATAAAGGAATACAGGTCTGCCAGGATCAGCTTATTGGAGAAGGTCAATATGCTTCAGCACAAGCGCAATGTTTATGTGATGTCCAAACCCTAATTTTATGTCGAACAGCAGCCTTGAATGCATGGGACAGAGTTGAGGAACCAGGAAAAAAAACTGAGTCATTTACAAAAGTTGTACAAGGCCCAAAAGAATCTTTCACAGATTTTTTACAAAGACTGGCTTCAGCAGTTAAGAGAATGGTCCCGGATTCAGAAGCTAGTAAGATAATAATTGAATCTTTGGCCTTTGAGAATGCGAATGCAGCATGCAAAACAATAATCAGGCCGTTAAAGGCAAGATCTGCACCTTTGGAAGATTGGATTAGAGACACGGTTAATGTTGAAGCTCATGAGCATGATGATACGTGGGTAGGAGAAGCAATTTCAAAAGGTTTGAGGAATGTTAGATGTTTTGGATGTGGAAAGCAAGGACATTTGAAAAGGGACTGTAAACAGGTCATTCCTAGAAACAATGTTTCCTCAAGGAACGATGGCAACAGAATGCCCCTTCCTTCTGGAGTATGCAGAAGGTGTGGTAAGGGAAAACACTGGACCAACGAATGTAGATCAACAAGGGACAGACAGGGTAATCCTTTGCCTCAGTCTTCGGGAAACTCCCAGAGGGGCCTCATGCAGGCCCCAATAGCAAATCCAGTTCAAACCTTTCCTGCAGTCGTAGAGAAAACCCCTACTCAGAGCAATTAAATAACCAAATGCCTATTGGAATAAGTCATGCTGGTCAGGATGATGAAACAGAGAGAATAGAAAATTCAGGAGAAGATATAAAGAAAATTTTTTGGCAAACTTCTATTAATGAACAAAGACCAAAATTATCGATAAAAATAAATGGTGTTTTGTTGTCTGGTCTGGTAGACACAGGTGTGGACGTTACCATAATTGCACCAGAATTTTGGCATCCAACTTGGCCTCTTCAGGAGGTAAACATTCAACTGTTAGGAATTGGGACATTATCTCAGGTGAAACAGAGTGCAAGATGGCTCGAATGTATAGGTCCAGAAGGACAGAGAGGAAAATTGAAACCATATGTAGCTAACATAGCTGTGAATCTGTGGGGTCGAGACTTGTTGCAACAATGGAATACTCAGATTAACATCCCTCCAATCTCAGAAACAAATCATAAACTAGCACATGTTTCTGAGAGAAATATTAGAAGGCATTATTCTGAGTGGTCACCAACCATCCATATTATACAAGAACAGGGCACAACAACTGATGATCTTCCAAAGACATCAACAGCTCTACCTTTAAAATGGTTAACAGACAAGCCTGTATGAGTCCAGCAATGGCCTTTAACAACAGAGAAACTCCAGGCTTTAGAAGAGCTGGTAGAAGAACAGTTAAATGCTCACCATATTGAAGAATCAACCAGCCCTTGGAATTCTCCTGTATTTGTTATTAAAAAGACATCTGGTAAATGGAGAATGGTAACAGACCTTAGAGCAATTAACAAAGTAATTCAGCCCATTCAGCTCTCTACAATCTGGAATTCCTTTACCTACTCTGTTACCAAAAGGATGGCCTCTCATAGTTATTGGTTTAAAAGACTGTTTCTTTTCAATACCCTTACAAGAAAAAGACAGAGAAAGATTTGCTTTCACAGTGCCTACTTATAATAATTCTCAACCAGTTAAAAGATTTCAATGGAGGGCCCTCCCACAGGGAATGTTGAATAGCCCAACTCTGTGCCAGTATTTTGTACAACAGCCATTGGAAGTGATACATAAAAAATTTCCTAAATCTGTAATTTATCATTATATGGATGATATTTTACTACCTGACTCAAATGCAGATACTTTAGAAAGAATGTTTGAAGAAGTAAAGAAAATTTTGCCTTGCTGGGGATTACAAATGGCTCCTGAAAAGATACAAAGAGGAGATTCTATTAATTATTTAGGATATAAAATAGAGCTACAAAAAATTAGACCCCAAAAGGTGCAAATTAGGAGACATAGACTACAGACTCTTAATGACTTTCAAAGATTATTTGGAGATATTTCTCATCTATGAACTATTGTTGGGGTAAAAAATGATGAACTGCATAATTTGTTCAAAACCTTAGAAGGTGACAAGGACTTAAATAGTCCAAGAGAATTATCACCTGAAGCTGAGAAAGAATTGGCCTTGGTAGAAAAGAAAGTACATGAAGGGCACGTAGATCGTATTAATCCAAAGCTGGATTGCATTTTGGTTATTTTACCTTCTAGGCATTCTCCTACAGGAATATTAATGCAGAGGGAAGATATTATATTAGAATGGATATTTTTACCAAATAAACCAAATAAAAAATTAAAAACTTATGTGGAAAAAATCTCTGACTTGATTTGGAAAGGAAAATTGAGACTTCGTCAATTAGCAGGAATAGACCCAGCAGAAATTGTCGTACCTTTAACTAAGGAGGACATTGAAAAATTATGGACAGAAAGTGAACCTTGGCAAAGAGCTTGCAGTAATTTTTTGGGAGAAATTAACAGCAAATATCCCAAAAGTGATAGAATTGATCTTATAAAGAGAGCTGATTGGATCTTGCCTCCAATTGTACGGGAAAAACCCTTTCGGATTCCTGGGAACTTCCCTAGTACTTTGTTTCTGCATATTCCTATGATGTCTTCATTTGTCATGATCTCTATTTCCTTATTCTCCCACTTGGTTTCTGTTCCAGTTCAACCCTCCCGTTCCCCTATGTTCTCGTCCCCCATCCCTTGCCCTCCATTACTCCTTCTCGCCCCCAGTTTGCTCATGCAGATCTCATCTATTTCTCCTTCGCTGGGTGATCATGCGTCCCTCGTAGGGTCCTCCCTGCTGGGTAGTCTCACTGGAGCTGTAGGTTGCAGTCTGATTGTCCTTTGCTTTACATCCACTTATGAGTGAGTACATACCATGTTTGTCTTTCTGAGTCTGGGTTACCTCACTCAGGATGATATTTTCTAGTTCTATCCATTTGCCTGCAAATTTCATGCTGTCATTGTTTTTCTCTGCTGAGTAGTACTCCATTGTGTATATGTACCACATTTTCTTAATCCATTTTTCAGTTGGCAGGCATCAAGATTGTTTCCAGATTCTGGCTGTTAGGAATAATGCTATGAACATAGTTGAACATGTATCCTTGTGATATGATTGAGCATTCCTTGGGTATATGCCCAAGAGTGGTATAGCTGGGTCTTGAGGTAGATCGATTCCCAATTTTCTGAGAAAACTGCCATAGCCATACTGATTTCCAAAGTGGCTATATGTACAGCTTTGCACTCCCACCAACCGTGGAGGAGTGTTCCCCTTGCTCTGCATCCTCTCCAACATAGACTGTCATTCGTGTTTTTGATGATGGCCATTCTGACAGGTGTAAGATGGTATCTCAGAGTCGTTTTTATTTTGCATTTCCCTGATGATTAAGAGTGTTGACCAATTCCTTAAATGTCTTTCAGCCATTTGAGATTCTTCTTTTGAGAATTCTGTTTAGCTCTTTAGCCCTTTTTTAAATTGGATTGTTCAGTATTTTGATGTCTAGTTTCTTGAGTTCTTTATATACTTTGGAGATCAGCCCTCTGTCAGATGTGGGGTTGGTGAAGGTCTTTTCCCATTCTGTAGACTGTCTTTTTGTCTTATTGACAGTGTCTTTTGCCCTACAAAAGCTTCTCAGTTTCAAAAGGTCTCATTTATTAATTGTTCTCAGTGTCTGTGCTACTGGTGTTATATTTAGGAAGTAGCCTCCTGTGCCAATGCATTCAAGAGTACTTCCTACTTTCTCTTCTATCAAGTTCAGTGAAACTGAATTTAATGTTGAGGTCTTTGATCCCCTTGGACTTGAGTTTTATGCATGGTGATAGATATGGATCTATTTGCAATCTTCTACATGTTGACATCCAGTTATGCCAGCACCATTTGTAGGAGATACTTTCGTTTTCCCATTGTATCGTTTTGGCTTCTTTGTCAAAAATCAGGTGTTCATATGTGTGTGGATTAATGTCAGGGTCTTCAATTTGATTCCGTTGGTCTGTATGTCGGTTTTTATTCTAGTACCAAGCTGTTTTTATTACTATAGCTCTATAGTAGAGCTTAAAGTCAGGGATGGTGATGCCTCCAAAGGTTGCTTTATTGCACAGGATTCTTTTAGCTATCCTGGGTTTTTTGTCTGTGGAGAACTGTGTTGGGATTTTGATGGGGATTGCATTGAATCTGTAGATTGCTTTTGGTAATATTGCCATTTTTACTATGTTAGTCCTACTTATCCATGAGCATGGGAGATCTTTCTGTTTTTTGATATCTTCTTCAATTTCTTTCTTCAGAGACTTAAAGTTCTTATCATACAGGTCCTTCACTTGCTTAGTTAGTGTTACCCCAAGACATTTTATATTATTTGTGGCTATTGTAAGGGGTGATATTTCTCTGATTTCTTTCTCAGCCTGTTTATCATTTGTATATAGGAGGGCTATTGATTTTTTTTTTTATCTTGTATCCTGCCACATTACTGAAGGAGTTTATCAGCTGTAGGAGTTCCTAGTAGAATATTTGGGGTCACTTATGTATACTATCATATCGTCTGCAAATAGGGAAAGTTTGACTTCTTCCTTTCCAATTTGTATCCCCTTGATCTCCTTTTGTTGTCTTATTGCTCTAGCTAGAACTTCAAGTACTATATTGAATAAATATGGGGAGAGTGGACAGCCTTGTCTTATTCCTGTTTTTAGTGGAATCGCTTTGGGTTTCTCTCCATTTAATTTGATGTTGGCTGTTGGCTTGCTGTAAATTGCCTTTATTATGATTAGGTATGTTCCTTATATTCCTGATGTCTCCAGAACCTTTATCATGAAGGGGTGTTGGATTTTGTCAAAGGCTTTTTCAGCATCTAATGAGATGATCATGTAGTTTTTTTTCTTTCAGTTTGTTTATATAGTGTATTACATTGACAGATTTTTGTATGTTGAACGATCCTTGCATCCTTGTGATTAAGCCTACTTTGTCATGGTGGATTATTTTTTGATGTGTTCTTGGATGTGGTTTGCTTGTTAAGTATTTTTGTATCAATATTCATGAGGGAGATTGGTCAGTAATTCTCTTTCTTTGTTGCATCTTTGTTTGGTTTGGGTATCAGGGTAACTGTAGCCTCATTAAAAAAGAGTTTGATAATGTTCCTTCTGTTTCTATTGTGTGGAACAATTTGAAGAGTATTGGAATTAGCTCTTCTTTGAAAATCTGATAGAATTCTGCACTGAAACCATCTGGTCCTGGGCTTTTTTTGGTTGGGAGACTTTTTGTTTTTGTTTTTGTTTTTTGTTTTTTTTTCCAAAGATTTATTTATTTATCTATGTATACAGTGTTCTGTTTGTATGTATGTCTGCACACCAGAAGAGGGCACCAAACCTCATTATAGATGATTGTGAGCCACCATGTGGTTGCTGGGAATTGAACTCGGGACCTCTGGAAGAGCAGTCAGTGCTCTTAACCTCTGAGCCATCTCTTCAGCCCGGTTGGGAGACTTTTAATGACCGTTTCTATTTCCCAAGAATCCCTTTTCTTCCAACACAAATCTCTCCCTCGTGGCAGCTATCTGTGGGCTGGGAAGGAGTAGGGGGATTGGGAAGAGTGAAGAATTTTCCAGGCTGAGGTGAGGCACCAGCATGTAGCTAAGTTGCTGGAGACCAAACTCCACCCTTCTGCCTGTAACAAGTCTTCTTTCTGGTTCACTGGCGGCTTTGCCTTCCCTTCAGTACCGCTACTCACTCTCTTCTTCTCCCTTCTGTATGACTTAGATTGACTTCCATGCACTGTAGACTGTGACTTGTGGTTTCCAGGGGGCATGGTTTCATGTTTTTATTTTACTCTCTTTTAATTATTAGATTTATTGGGGTCTGGGGAGGAGCTGCATGCAAGCCTGGGGCTGACTTGAGGGAGTCACTTTTCTCCTACCATGAGATAGATAAGGCAGGCTGTCAGGGTTGGTAGAGCTGTCTTGTAGTTCCTTATGGTTTGTTTCCAATCTCAGTGTACCTATCTTCCCGTGTTTTCCCCCCAGCCCCGTGGGAAGGAAAGCAGTCTGATGGACAGTCCAGCAGTCCCCAGAGCTCACACTCCACCTTCTCCTCCGCAGTGAGAGTGGACAGCTCTCTTCTAGCCTTGGGGAAGAAGTCTTTCCAGAGGTCGGACAGACTCCACACAAGTAAGTTAGTTTACAAAGGCTTCAGATTTTAGTGCCATGATATGTCCAAAGTATGCTTAAAATTCATCAGCCACTAGCTTGAGTTTAATGTGTAATTTGAATTATTTTTAAAATTTGAATTTTATTTTTAAAAGCTAGACATAATTTCTATTATTTTCTTGTTTTGAGTGATCAATGGGGGAGGGCCTAGCCCATGATGAGTGCTGCCATCCCTGGGCTGCTGGTCCTGGGTTCTATAAGAAAGCAGGTTGAAGCCGGGCGGTGGTGGCGCACGCCTTTAATCCCAGCACTCGGGAGGCAGAGCCAGGCGGATCTCTGTGAGTTCGAGGCCAGCCTGGACTACCAAGTGAGTTCCAGGAAAGGCGCAAAGCTACACAGAGAAACCTTGTCTCGAAAAACCAAAAAAAAAAAAAAAGAAAGAAAGCAGGTTGAGCAAACCATGGGAAACAAGTCAGTAAGCAGCACCCCTCCATGGCCTCTGCATCAGCTCCTGCCTCCAGTCTCCTGCCATGTTTGAATTCCTGTCCTGACTTCATTCAATGATCAATAGCAATGCTGAAGTGAAAGCCTAATAAGTCCCTTTCCTACCAACTTGCTTTTTGGTCATGGTATTTCGTCACAGCAATAGAAACCCTAAGACAGATTTGTACTGTTACTTTGCTGAATTAAATTAGTTCTAAGAGCTTTTGTGTAATCTTTAGGAGATTGTGTATATAAGATCTCATAATTGGCAGATACATACTTTGGCTTCTTCTATTTCTATGGCCCCCATAGGCTCATAGGGAGTGGCACTATTAGGAAGTGTGGCCTTGATGGAGTAGGTGTGGCCTTGTTGGAAGAAGTGTGTCACTGGGGGCGGGGCTTTGACGTTTCAGAAGCCCAAGCCAGTCCCAGTGTCTCTCTCTTCCTGATGTCTATGGATCAGGATGTAGACCTCTCAGCTACCTCTCCAGCACCATGTCTGCCTGCATGCTGCCATTCCTGCCATGGCAATAATGGACTAAACCTCTGAACTGTAAGCCAGCCCCAACTGAATGTTTTCCTTTAGCCAGGAGTGGTGGCACATACCTTTAATTCCCAGCCCTCAGGAGCCAGAGGCAGGCAGATCCTACGAGTTCAAGGCTAGCCTGGTTTACAGAGTTAGTTCAAGGACAGCTAGAGCTACACAGAGAAATCCTGTCTGGAAAAACAAAAAACAAAAAGGAAAAAAAAAATCAAGTATAGTTGAAACTATCCTAATATAGTACAGTTTATATCTGCAATGTCCAATAAATCCATTAGCCACATGTGGCTTTTAAATTGAATTTAATCTAGAGCTGTAGAGATGGCTCAGCACTGGCTGCCCTTCCAGAGAACCCAGGTTTTATTCCCAGCACCCACATGGCTGCTAACAACTGTCTGTAACTCATTTCCAGGTGATCTGCTGCCCTCTTCTGGCCTCCACATGCACTGCATGCACATGGAACACACTGGTATAGGAGAAATACACCCATACATACAAAATAAAAATAATCTTTTAAAAAATGTTAACATAGATGTAAATCTAATTTAACTTAAATCTAAAATGCAATCTCCACTGACAATTTCCATATTTCAAGTACTCAATAGCCAACTATGAGAAGTGGCTACCATACCGACTACAAGAGACACAGAATCTCCCCATCATCAAAACATTCTCTTGGAGAGTGTACCCTGAAAGAGGTCATACCAAGTGCCTCTTTTCAAACTACAATTCTGGTGCACCTATGAATAATGCATTTGGGTGCGTGCATGTGGCGCTGGGGAAAGGAAGAGGAGGGATGTGAATGGACACCACGAGGCTAACTTTCCTACAGGAGAAACACATCAGGAGAGATGTGAATGGGCACCACGAGGCTAACTTTACTATACGAGAAACACATCAGGAGGGATGTGAATGGGCACCACGAGGCTAACTTTACTACAGGAGAAACACATCAGGAGGGATGTGAATGGGCACCACGAGGCTAACTTTACTACAGGAGAAACACATCAGGAGGGATGTGAATGGACACCACGAGGCTAACTTTCCTACAGGAGAAACACATCAGGAGGGATGTGAATGGGCACCACGAGGCTAACTTTACTACAGGAGAAACACATCAGGAGGGATGTGAATGGGCACCACGAGGCTAACTTTACTACAGGAGAAACACATCAGGAGGGATGTGAATGGGCACCACGAGGCTAACTTTACTACAGGAGAAACACATCAGGAGAGATGTGAATGGGCACCACGAGGCTAACTTTACTACAGGAGAAACACATCAGGAGGGATGTGAATGGGCACCACGAGGCTAACTTTCCTATACGAGAAACACATCAGGAGGGATGTGAATGGACACCACGAGGCTAACTTTACTACAGGAGAAACACATTGGGAGGGATGTGAATGGGCACCACGAGGCTAACTTTACTACAGGAGAAACACATCAGGAGGGATGTGAATGGACACCACGAGGCTAACTTTACTACAGGAGAAACACATCGGCCAGCAAAGAAGAGTGCAGTCCCAGCTCCTCAGGAGGCTGAGGCAAGAGGATCGATCACACATTCAAAGCCAACCTGGACAGCTTAGTAAGACCCTGCCTCAAAATGAAAAGTAGAAAAAAGGGTTAGGAATACAGCTTGATGGTAGAATGTGAGAAGTCTGATTTCAATCCTCAGTGGCAAAAGAGGAAAAAAAAAACCCAGAATCAAAAATGAGCTGGAGCTGGGCATGGTGGTATATCCCTGTAATCCCCACATTTGGGGAGCTAAGGCAAAAGGATATGTGTTTGAGGCCAGCCTGGAGTTTATTGCAAACCCCTGGCCAAACGTGTAATACAACAACAACAACAAAATCAAGAATGACACTATTGGAAATTAGAAAAAAATGAAACAGAATTATGAACTATTTATGAATCTGTGTTAGGTCTTATTTATCTTTACAGCCTAACGAGTTAGTTGGCTTATTCTTCGGACGACTGTCTGAAACTGTTCTGTAAACATCAGGGTAGAATGATATTATAGGCATTTTGGAGATTGTTAAGAATTCTAGACAGATGTCATGGGTGGATGAGAAGAAGTAAGCTAACAATGTATACCAATAAAACAGAAGCCTCTAGAAGGCTTAGATTTAACCAATGTGCAGGCATCCTAACTGAGGAAAGGTAAACTGAGGGTTCCATGATAAACACATGGAGTTCTCTGATCGCTTCAGAGATAACAATCTGAGACATAGCAAATGGAAATGCAAGCATCTTTCAGTAACCCAGAAATAGCAGGATTCAAGGTACATTTACACATTTAAAAAAAAAAAAGAGCTGCCCCCTTTAAAGCACGTGCCTTTCATCCCAGCCCTTGAAAGGCAGAGAAGCAGGTGGATCTCTGTGAGTCTGAGGCCAGCCTGGTCTCCATAGTGAGTTCCAGGACAAGGCTACATAGTGAGACTCTGCCCCAAAACAAAACAAAATGAGAAACAACAAGAAGCAAAAGGACACAAGTTGAGAGCTAACACTTACCAAACCTAAGCTCTGGGAAGAGTAGCAGTGACTCCCAGGCATGTGTCATTCTCATACACAAAACTCATTTTGATCCCACACCACTTTCACTTCTCATTCTGGAAGATCTGGACCAGAGACCTCACGGAGATTACCTGACACATCGTGAGTTCAGGTTTATCAACAACTGCTAAATAGCAGGGCCTTTATGGTGCCAAGCTGCCAAAAAAGTATCCAAAATTTATTTATTCATTTGATGTATATGAGTGGTTTGCCTGGGTGTATACATGCGCACTACATATGTGCCTGGTACCCATGGGTGTCAGAAGAGGATGTTGGATCCCCTGGAATTGGAGTTGCACAGTTGTGAGCCACCATGCAGGTGCTGGGAAATGGACCTGAGTCCTCTGAAACAGTAGTTAAGTATTCTTAATCATTAAACCATCTCTCCAGCCCTCTGCACAAGAGTGTTTCTCTGTGAAAATTTCAAATAAACTTCTACCTTCCAAAGTCTTCCAAATCCGTAGAGCAATCCAGGAAATTTACTATCTGCTTCTCCAGGCAGCTGTCAATCTTTTCTCCAGCTATCATTGTGGAGTTGAATATATTTCGTGTCAATGAATGTAGGAACATGGCTTCACAGCTCCCTTCCAACAGCAAGTCTAAGAAAACTCCAATATCTTTAATATATATAATATATATTATATATATATATATAAAGTCAGGCTAGCAAGCCAACAGAATTTAAGTGTAAATGATAATCCATTACATAAATATTTTAATATACAAAACGGTATAAACAGAATGCTGGCTATACAGGAATCGCTAAGTCTTGAGCAAATCCTTCTCACTCTACCAACACCACCCCTCCTAGAAATACAGGATACCTACAATGACTATGAGCAGCAAAGTGGAGGTCACACAAAAATAATAATAATAATAATAGTAATAGTAATAATAATAACAACAACAACAATAATAATAATAATAATAATAGGCGTAGTACCCTTCTTTGGGAAATTCACAAAGATTCCAACCGACACAGAAGTTTCCTTTGCTGAGGTCCTACCTTCAATATTCTCTCCCAGGAGGCCAATCCAAACACACAGGTGCTCTCACGATTCCCTCATATTCCCCAGCTCATCCCTGCCTCAATACTTTCACAACCCCGATTTTTTTTTCCCCCTGACGAATTTTCTTTTACATGTCAGTCCTAAATGAAGAAAATCAGCTCAAGTCTGTCTCTCGGGAACTTTCCCAGAGCACCAGATCTCAGACCATCGAACAAAACTTCCCCCCTGCTGACCCCTCCTCTGTACCCAGGCCTGGCATCCCTGTCCTCACAGCTCTCCCACCTGAGCCACAGAGCCCCTCCTGCTGGCACAACAGCCTCCATGGAGAAGCTCCTCAGAAGCGCCAGCTCCGGAAAGTGTCCTCTCAGCACTGAGGAGACTGAGGCAGAGGGATCACTGCAGTTTCGAGTCCAGCCTGAGCTGCACTGTGTGTTCCAAACTAGCCTCCTCCAAGAGTGTTCCCCTATCTCAAAGGGGGCAGTGGCGGGTCGCCTGGAGAGATGGCTCAACCGAGGACAAAGTTCTGTTCGCGGCACCCACATCAGGTGGCTCAGCACCACCTGTCACTCCAGATGATCGGTTGTCCTCCTCTGGACTTGTAGGCACCAGGCATGCAAGTGGTACATCCACACCTGCTGGCAAACATTTATACGCATAAGATAAACCATTTCTTTAAGAAGCGGGAGGCCATCACGTAAACCTGGCAGGGGTCAAGGACCTGGAAATTTTTGCAGGCCAGTCTGGAGAACCCAGAACACTTTGGTGAACTGGGAAAAGGGAAAGAAATATATCCTCCTGACAGTGTGACAGCCGCTGAGTAGAGTTTGATGGCTGGTGTGCGCTCTCTCCCTCCCTCCCTCCCTCCCTCCCTCCCTCCCTCCCTCCCTCCCTCCCTCCCTCCCTCCCTCCCTCTCTCTCTCTCTCTCTCTCTCTCTCTCTCTCTCTCTCTCTCTCGGATGAATGTTTTGTTTGTTTTTCACGAAGCTGCAAAGATTCACTGTGGAAAAACAGCAGCAGCCAATGCAGCTCAAGGTGAAATGAAGACAGTACTGTCCTTCATCTGACATTGTACAACACTTCCCTGTGCTCCCAGGCATTTCTAACGAGAAGAAACATTAAGTCTTTTGACCAAGATCCAAGAATAGCTAGGCGGTGGTGGCACACGCATCTCAGCACTTGGAAGGCAGAGGCAGGCAGATCTCTTGTGAGTTCGAAGCCAGGCTGGTCTACAGAGTGAGTTTGAGGACATCACTGTATCAGATGAGAAACCCTGTCTCGACAAAACAGTAAAACAAAAAAGATTCAGGGATAGATCTGGGTGAGTTATAATATTATATGAGACAACATTGTTATCCTGAAATAAGTCACCATTTTTTTGGTAGGGTCTCACCACATAACTCTTGCTGGCCTGGAATTTGGCTATGTAGACAAGGCTAGCCTCAAAGTAACAGAGATCTGCCTGTTGGAATGTTGGGATTAAAGGATGGTTCCTCATCAAACCCAGCCTCATACCTTTTTTTTTTTTTTTTTCCCCGTTTTTCAAGACAGGGTTTCTCTGAGTAGCTTTGTGCCTTTCCTGGAACTCACTCTGTAGCACAGGCTGGCCTTGAACTCACAGAGATCCCCCTGCCTCTGCCTCCCTAATGCCGGGATTAAAGGAGTGCGACACGACTGCCTGACATTTTTTTAAATTTATTTATTTTATGTATATGAGTACACCTTTATTTCAGAAGTGGGCATTGGATCCCACTACAGATGGTTGTGAGCTTCCATGTGGTTGCTGGGAGTTGAACTCAGGACCTCTGGAAGAGCAGCCAGTGCTCTTAACCACTGAGCCATCTGTCCAGCCTACCTCATAACTTTTAACCATAGATAATCTCATGAATTCTACACACCAGGGCTTAGCCTCTAGTCTAGGGTCTTACAAAAATATGTACATTATGTTTATCTGCATCCACTGGGGAGTTGGGGACTTTCTTCAGTAGCACTGTTGAGAATAGTATCTTATCCATTGGTATTGCTAAAAATTATTTCGGGACTTCTCTAATTTAAAACACCCATGCTATTGCAGGTTACTTCCCACTTTTATTTGGGGATGGAAGTGGGAGCTGCCATGTTCACTCCTCATGGACTTCACATATTTCTCATATGCCTCTTCACTGTTAATTCATCCAACTCTAAAGGGTCACTCATCTTTACTAGCCAACCATCTTCATGACAAGATCTTTGGACAAGCCCTGGATTTTCTTGGAGCATTTCATTGGCATCCGTCACCTCTCCTGACAGGAGAGTGAACTTCGTTGGCAGCCTTCCCCCTTCCAAAGCTTCCAAAGCACCAAACTCAGCTCTTTATTTTTTTGTCCCACCTTGAGGCAGCCAATACAGTAAACAACATCTCCCAAAGGTTCGTGTGCAGCATTGCTGACTCCCACTGTTCCAGGACCACTTTCCTTTGATGTCCGTTCATGTTTCTGTGAATTGATGAACTGACAACATGGCAGATGTTGTCCTTCCTCTTTTACTGCTGGGAGAAAAATGAAGCTCCAGGAGCAAGGACTAGGACTGGGCATGGCCCTTGCGGCCTGACACCTGAAGTGGGAAGTGCCATTCCAGACCCAGGAGGCAGCTCAGGCCAGCAGTTAACCACAAGATAGCCTTGGAAGAAATAACCACTGTGTGTGTGTGGTGGTGGTGGGGTATTGGGGGATGTCAGGAGGAATTCAATGCTTCTTTTTAATTAATTAACTGGCTCTAATTTTTTTAATGATGTATAATTCGTACCTCACCCTTCTTCTCAGAACCCAGAGTTCCCCAGACTGCTGAATGAAGCAGGCAAGCATAATTGGTAGTTTAGCAACCTTGGACTCCACTTGGTTTGGGCTCTACACACACCCCTCTGCTAACAATGTGCTTGAAATCTGAGACATTTACCCACACATACAATACAAGTGTCAGCTCCTCTCCAAATAATGCACCTATCCTGCACTGAGATGCATGCACACCCTCTCTGAACTATAGAATAAGTTTCTCCTCCCCTTAACAATCATCAAACATAGATTGAGTCTATTCAAAAGTATTCTCAGTACATATGCCTGAACCGGTTTAGGGTACGTGCACAATAAGGTAAACTTTGTCTTCAAAGTGAACTTTTAGGGAAATCTATTTGCCACCCTACACATATTTATAATTGAGCTTGGATATGATTAAAATCAAATGTATTATGGGATGGGGCATGCACACTAGAGAAAGAGTTATATAACTTAATCTGTCAATCAAAGTAGAGCCATCCAAACTGTCCCTCTTAGCAACCAAACTCCCCCCTTCTCTTGAACCCTATAAAAGAAGTCCCAAACAGTGACTGTAGCCTTTGAGGACCTTCATTTCTGTGGCTTATTGTCAATCCTGACTGTATATTCCTTTCTAATCTGTCCCATCAGTTTGCCTTGAATAAAGTTTGTGTTTCTTTGCAAATCTGTGTGAGCCTCTTATTTCAGTCTGGTGAATAAGAGGCCACGAACCTGGAAACACTGGTCTAGATTGCAGCTGCCACTAACAAAGCCAGGGGTCTCACAGCAAAAGCAGGAAAATTTGAGCAACAAAATGAATGACAACAGTATTGAGCCGTAACACAAAGTACAAAAGAAATATACACGCATCTATACCAGTAAATATAAGTGAACAAATAGAATGTGGGGAGAGGGAGACAAATCTTTCTTACTCAAGAATTTCAAATATGTGTTGTGTTACAGTATTCCTCCAGGAGATGGGACTTAATCATGCCAGCCCCATACCTCCGATAGGAGTTAGATTTATAGATTGGCCACTTCCAGAAGCAAAGTATGAACAAAGAAAATAACTTCCAGTAGAGAAATGTGGCATGCACTCCCCTACAAAGTATTTGAGACTAGCTAGCAGGACATACTGATAACAGATCCCTCTTGGTATGCTAGAATAGGGAGAGCACGCCACTGCTGTGTATTCTCCATTCCAACCACATCATACACACATAATTTCAGTCTAAGCATAAAGAGAACATCACAGAGACTCAAATTCAAGGATTTCTTCTTCCTCCTCTTCTTCTTTCTTCTCCTTCTCCTTCTTTCTCCTCCTTCCTCCTCCTCCTTCCTTCTTTTCTTCCTCCTTCCTTCTTCCTCCTCCTCCTCCCTTTTTTTTCTTCCTCCTCCTCCTCTCCCCCCTCCTTCCTCTTCGTGGTAGAGCACTAGAGAACTCTGGGTTTAGTCTTCAGCAACATGGTACTGCTGTGGGATGTTCTGTATGGCAAATGTGTTGCTGATTAATCAATAAATAAAACACTGATTGGCCATTGGCCAGGCAGGAAGTGTAGGCGGGACAAGGGGGAAAATAAAGCTGGGAAGTGGAAGGCTGAGTCAGAGAGACACTGCCAGCCGCCACGATGAGAAACAGCATGTGAAGATGCCAGTAAGCCACGAGCCACATGGCAAGGTATAGATTTATAGAAATGGATTAATTTAAGCTGTAAGAACAGTTAGCAAGAAGCCTGCCACGGCCATACAGTTTGTAACCAATATAAGTCTCTGTGTTTACTTGGTCGGGTCTGAGTGGCTGTGGGACTGGCAGGTGAGAGAGATTTGTCCTGAATGTGGGCCAGGCAGGAAAACTTTAGCTACATGGTACTATGGATTAGATCCTGAACATTGGTGGGAAAATATGAGATCCAAATGAAGGCTGAAGTTTAGTTAATAGTAAATGTGCCAATGCTTTTATTTTATTTTTTGAGATAGGGTTTATGTAGCTCAAGCTGGCTTTGAATTTTCAGTGTAGCCAAGGATGACCTTGGAATCTGGATACTCCTCCCTCCACCTCCAAGGTTTAGTTCATGGTCTTGATATGTGTACTAAAGTTTTATAACTTTATGTTTAGAGTGGAGCTGGGGTCGGACAGTGATGGCACTTGCCTTTAATCCTAGCACTTGGGATGCAGAGGCAGGCAGATCTCTGTTTGAGGCCAGCCTGGTCTACAGATCGAGTTCCAGAACAGCCAAAGCTGTTACACAGAGAAACCCTGTCTCAAACAACAACTACAACAAAAACCAAAACAAGCAAACTAACAAAAATAAAACAAAAGAGTGGGGTTGGGGAGATGGCTCAGTGGTTAAGATCACTAGCTGCTCTTGCAGAGGACCTGGGCTGAGTACCAGCACCCACATGGTGGCTCACAACTGTCTGTAACTCCAGTTCCAGGGGATCTGATGCCGTCTTCTGACTCTCTTGGGCACACATGTGGTACACAGACATTCATGCAGACAAAATATCTATACACATAAAATAAATTTTAAAAAAGATGCTAAGGATAGAGGAGAAAGGGTAAATGGGGTTTAGTTACTACTATTACAGCTTTTGTGATTACTACGAAATAAAAAGTGTATTAAAAAAATAGAATTCCTGCCAGGCAGTGGTGGTGCATGCTTTTAATCCCAGCACTTGGGATGCAGAGGCAGGTGGATCACTGAGTTTGAAAAGTCAGCTTGATCTGCAGAGTAAGTTCCAGTATGGCCAGGGCTATGTAGAGAAACTTTGTTTCAAAAAACAAAAACAAAACAAAAGCAGAATTGCTGATTATAATAGCATGTCATGTGTGGGAAGGCTAAATGAATTTAAATATTCTAAGGGCCCTGGATTATGCGTGAGAGAATACATGTTTGATTGATCTAACACTGATCAGTGTGTACAGTGCATTCTAGAAGACACCCAGGGCTGGTGAGATAGCTCAGCAGGTAAAGGCGCTTGCTGACAAGCCTGGTGACCTGAGTTTGAATCTCGGGAGAGAGCACAGGCATGGAAAGCTGGCTCCGTGGTTAAGAGCTCTTGTTGTTCTTGCAGAGGACCCAGGTTCAGTTCCCAGCACCCACATGGCAGCTCACCATCTCTAACTCCAGTTCCAGGGATCCGATGCCCTGTTCTGACCTCCTTTGGCACCAGGCAGGCATGTGGTACACACACATACATGCAGACAAAACACTTGTACACATAAAAAGATCTAAATCTAAAAAAATATACTTGAAAAGAAGAGAGCTATCAAGTTGTCCTCTGACCTCCATATGTAGGCCACAGTGCAAGTACACACTCACTCACACACACACACACACACACACACTCACACACACACACACACACACACACACACACACACACACATCACATCACACACATACAAGAAACAGACAAACAAGGCTAGAGAGATGGCTCAGAGGTTAAGAGCACTGGCAGTTCTTCCAGAGGTCCCGAGTTCAAATCCCAGCAACCACATGGTGGCTCACAACCATCTATAATGGGATCTGATGCCCTCTTCTAGCCTACAGGCAGAACACTGTGTCCATAAGAAACAATAACAAATGTAATTTGTAGAAAGGCATTTAGTGGTGTAGCTTAATAGTAGGATGCTTGACCACCATGTGTGAGGCCCTGGGCTTGACACTCTCAGCACTGGGGGAAAAGCTATTTACTAAAGGCATATATATGGTTTACTATGCTGCCATCTATTCCTTCAGCACGGCCACTTAACTGTGACACAGTGACATGAAACCAACCATAGACACTAGGCAAGTGGACCAAATGGACATATGGAGACTGTATTTATATCACTTGTACAGTATGTCTTGTTTTGGAGCACATGCAGACTGTTTTAACTATTCTAACTTTTCTATGTAATGCTATGAATTAAACTCAACTGCATGCATGCTAGGGACTTGCACTACCGATGAGCAGTGTGAAGAGGTCTAATTTAACATTAGTGAGCCATGACAGGCTGCAGACTAACAATACTGGGGCAGGGCTCACCATTACAATAAGCAGGAAAAACCACGAACTGTACCCTGCGGGGACGAGTCAGAATTAAGACAAACAAGTACTAAATGCTCTAGAACATAAAGGATCGCTTACATCACTTGTATATTGATTGCTGATTTCCTTGCAGTAACACCAGTACCAATCACTGTTTGACAAAACTTGTTATCTCACTCATGGCCAACCTACATCCTAATCCAGAATTCTCCTACACTACACCCCCATCCTAATCTGTAATTCCCCTACACCATCCTTTACTCCTTAAAAATCCTGCCATAAAGGAGCTCAATCCTCTCCCTGATCCAACCACTGCGTTGGAATGTATGGGAAGCCCAAGCTCGAGCTTGCAATAAAGGCTCTTTGCTTTTGCATATGAACTCAGACTCCTGATGGTCTCTGGGGGACTCATGACTCGGGCAGAACACTGTGCATCCCTAGCAAGGTGGTTAAATATTTAAGACACAAAAAATATCTTTTCCGGACATACTAGGCCACTTGATCAAGAAAAGAACTTTATTTTGGCTCTGAGTTGAAGCAGTGTTGACAGGTCACATCTGGTGACAGACCCTTTGCTGGTAGAGTCCAGATGTGGAACAGGGAGGATGTCACCTGGCAAGAGACAGGGAGTTTATGTGTATGGATATCCATTTTTTACCTCTTCCCCTTCTAAGGCTACCAGTCTTCAACCATGGGAGCTCCGCTTGCATAATTTTCTGCCTAATGGCCCCTGAAAGGCCCCACTTTTAAACACCATAGTTGAAGTCAGGCTAGTGGTGCTCATGTGCCCTCCCAGCATTTGGATAGTGGAGGCAATAGGATTAAGAAGTTTAAGACCAGCTTTGGCCACATAGCAAATGGAAGACCAGACTGGGCTACATGAGACCTGCCTCGAAAATATGAAATAAATAAAATGATAAACATTGTAGTTGAATTAAATTCCTACTCTCCTGTTACTTCACCATGGGATGAAATTTCACCCCATGAACCCTTAAGGGACACACATTATATCTAAATGACAGGGCCTATAAAGGTCCTTGTCAGGGCTGGAGGCAGCACAATGGTGAGGTACTGAGTTCAGTACCCAGCACCCATATTGTGTGGTTCACAAACATCTGTAAACTGCAGATCTCCTCTAGCCCCCTCACTGTGGAACCTGCACTCATACACACATACACAATATTTAAAATAGCAATAAAAACAAATCTTGAAAGGTTCGTGTTAAAGTGCACGTAAATGTTTTAAGAAAACGAAGGGATATCTCATTCCTAATTCTTCACCAGGACTCCAGGCTGGTATACAGCTAGCACCTGCCACATAGCATGTGCTCAATGTACAAGTCAGAGTTCTTTATAATTAAAATCCTTGTAGAAATTGCACAGTGCTTCATAAAGCATGCACACCGTATTTATTTAACTATTTCTTTTTTAGTGGGCTTCCCAAGAATATTAATTGCATTGACCCTATAGACAGAAAATACTGTGTGTGTGTGGGGGGGGGGGAGACTTTGTCTTCTGAAATGGTGCCTACCAGTCAGTGGTTCATTAGTGTTCCTATATGAAAATATGAATTGATCACATCAATATTGTTTGCACTGTGTTGACTTGATAAGATGGTGTGGTGATCCATGACTACTCTAAACTTGGCAGTGAGACTGTAGATCCTCTAAGGCCACTGCTTAGTGTGATGTCTGTCAGGTCAACAGCAACTAGGCAATATGGAGACCTGTGAACTTAGAAAACCAGGTGTCTCAAAGTCCCTGAGAGTTCCCACTTCAACTATCCCAACTCTTAGATTCCACTTGACTCTGTGTTCTAACCTGCAGTGGGAAATTTATGGCCGTAGACCCAATCCCAGTTTATGACAGTGACCGGCTCCAAAGAAAATGGGAGTCAGAACAAGTCACTTTGGAAGACCTTTGAAACTTGACCTCGCCACTCCCTTAGTGACGAGTTTGTCTGCCTGGACCCTAGAAGATTCACAGATGGATTCTTCCCTGAGCTTTGGCTATTAGAGCTGAGAGCCAAGGTCAAGGTCAGCCACAGGGAAGGGCATCAGCTGGGACCTGAGTGTACACTGGCTTTACCTGGTACTGTCTATTGTGATGTCATGGAATCTCAGTCTAGAGACAGACACTCTGTAGTTGAGAGGGGCATAGGCTTGAGAAATGTCCCTAATATGGGGGCTTGCTTTCCCACTGCCAACACATCTCAGCCTTATGCTACTCGGTTTCTTGGTTTATGGAATATGGGTGTTGTTTTCTAGGTATCAGAGCCAGACACAGGTGGCAGCCAAGACAGAGGTACGTGATAGCCACTTTCTCTTGAAACTCACTTCTCTCCAGGCTGGAACCCTATAGGTTTGTCTAAATGCCTATCCTCTGGGCCTTAGGAAGAACTGAATGGAGGGGAGAGGGGGGTTGAGACAGCGTTGATAGATGGCTTCCTCTTTTATTTTTTCTTCCTTGTTTTGGTTTTCTGAGACAAAGTCCCTCTGTGTATCCCTGGCTCTTCTGACTCACTCTGTATACCAAGCTGGCCTTGAACTCACAGAGTTCTGCCTGCCTCTGCCTCCCAAGTGCTGGGATTAAGGGCGTGCACCACCACTGCCCAGCTTGCCTTTCTCTTAATTCACTTCAAGAAGCATTAGGATGGGCATGGTGCAGGAGTATCTCTCTGAGTCGAGGTCAGCCTGGTCTACATAGTGTGTTCCAGGGCAGCCAGGACTACACAGGGGGAGTCTGTCTCAAAAAAAAACCAAGAAGAGGAGGAAGAGGGAAGAAGAAAGAAGAAAGAAGCAGAAGGAGGAAGAGGAGAAGGAGGAGGAGGAGAAGGAGGAGAAGGAGGAATACGAGGAGGAGAAGGAAGAGGAGGAGGAAGAGAAGAAGGAAGAGGAGCAGAAGAAGGAAGAGGAGAAGAGGAAGGAGAAGGAGAAGGAAGAGGAGGAGGAGGAGAAGGAGAAAAGAAGGAAGTAGTAGTAACGGTAGCTTTAGGATCTATTATCAAATAGACACTGAGGCAGAATGTACTAGATGCTGAGAAAGTGCTGTCTAGGAGCTCGAGCTGAAGTGAGACATTCATATGACATTACTTTGAGGAAAAGAATGAGGTAAGAGTGCTGTGGGTATTGTCCATCACACGGGATGGGAGGCAGACGGTAGAGTGACTTTGTTTAATAAAGAAAGATTTATAATCATATGACGAGACAAAGAAGATCAAGTGACACTTGCTGTGGGATTTTTATTTCCAGCAGGAGTACAATTGTTTGAGTTCGTGGTGCACGTGTTTAACATTAGTAGGTCATGCCTCTTCTGAGTTTTCGATCATGTGAGCAGACCATGAGTGACTGGCTCCCCCACAGTCCTGCCATCTTGTCCAGACTTGGCACATCCACCTCTTATTTTAGTGATTCCAATGAGTGTGTGGTATCGCATTGTGATTTCCTGTGCAACCCCCATAACTAAACACTGAGCAGTGTCTCAGGTTTATTAGTCATTTGGAAATTCTCTCTTGTAAACTGCCTATTCAAGTCATTTGTGCAGTGTGTGTGTGTGTGTGTGTGTGTTAGTAAGGATCAAATTCAGGTCATTGCTCATGCTAGTCAAAGCACTCTACCACTGAGCTACATCTCGGGTCCATTTTTTTTCCTTGTTTTTGTTTTTGTTTTTTGAGACAGAGTTTCTCTGTGTAGTTTTGTTCCTTTCCTGGAACTCACTCTGTAGCCCAGACTGGCCTCGAACTCACAGAGACCCGCCTGCCTCTGTCTCCCAAGTGCTGGGATTAAAGGCATGTGCCACCACCGCCTGGCTTTCCTTGACTTTTATTAAAAATAATTTAAGGCAAATCAAAGGCACACAGAATTGGTAAATGAGCCTAGTCTGAACAAGGCACTACATTCAATCCTTTCTATCATCTATCTATCTTATCTATATTATCTATCTATATCTATCTATCTATCTATCTATCTATCTATCTATCTATCTATCTACTGACCCATCTATCCATCTATCTATCTATCTGTCTGTCTGTCTATCTATCTATCTATCTACCGACCCATCTATCTATCTATCTATCTATCTATCTATCTATCTATCTATCTATCTATCTATCTATCTATCTATTTATCATTTATATCTATCTATTTACTTATTTTATTGCTAAGGATCAAATCCAGAGTCTTGTGCTCTCTACAAGCAGTCCACCACTGAACTACATCCACAGGCCTGGTATAATATTATAATTTCTTTTTTGTTTTTTTGTTTTTCAAGATAGGGTTTTCCTGTGTAGCCCTGGCTGCCCTGGAATCCACTTTGCAGACAAGGCTGGCCTTGAACTCACAGAGATCCATTTGCCTCTGCCTCCCAAATGCTGGGATTAAAGATGTGCACTACCACCACCCCTTGTAAATACCATTTTATATAAGTGATGCTGAAACCTGAGAATACAACAGATCTTTTCATATTGAGCTGCTTAAAGAACCCTGCTAAGTGTATCACTTTGACTTTATTCTCCTGTAGGAATATTCTCTAAAGTATGTCATGTGTAAATAACAAGTTTTATTGCCTCTTTTCCAACCTTACGTCTTGGTTCTCCATGCCTTCATTTATGATTATGACTTCAGGTACAATATTCAGTAGCAATGTATTATGGGCATCTGTCTCTTTATTAAGTCAAGGACATTTTTCAGTAATTCATCAGTTATGTATAATGTTTTCTGTGGTTTTTTAAATATTCTTTCCCAAGTTAAGGAACTTTTAGCAAGAATTGGTGTTAATTTAAAAAAATCTTCTAAAATTTTAAATTAAATCTCTTTATACTGAATGCTAAATATTAAGTATATTTCCTGCCTCTATTTAGATGATCATATATTTTTTTCTTGTTCGTTCAATCAATGTACTGAGTTGCATGAGAATGTAAGATAATAAACCAGCTGTGAATTCCTAAGATACGTATAACACATTTGTAATGTTGGTCCCAATACTTTAATTAGATTCATTAGATTCAGTTTGCTGATATTTTGTTTGGGATTTATGCATCTATGCATAAATATATAGACTGGTCAGGTCTTAATTCGATTTTAGAATGATGATTGTGCCGGCTTCCTCAATTAAAAATAGAAGCAAATCTGAATTTCCAACTCATTAATGTAACAGACGCCCTCAATACTCATGGAATTGCAAGGGTTTTTGGAGTTCTGTACCAAGAATCTGGAACAAAGACCAGATTGTTCTTTATCACACACACACACACACACACACACACACAAACACACACACACACACACATACACACACACACAAACACCCCACACACACTCCAAATCAGGAGATACTAAGGTTAAGAAGTAGGCTCTCATAGCTCCTCTGAAATTTATAGACAAACTTAGGTAAGAATTCTCCCGAGCCCAAACTCTGCAGGACAGGACAGGCTAGAAAAATGGGTACACTTTTGTGTGCTTCAGTCTTGTGGAAGGATTCTTTCCTTTTCAGGGAGTTCTGGCCTCTGCTCTTAAAGCCTTCAGCTGATTGGGTGATGCCCACTCACAGTATGGAAGGTAATCTGCTTTAAAGTGTACTGATTTTAAATGTTAATCATATGTAAAATTACTGTCAAAAATTTCTAGACTAATATATGGCCAAACAACTGGGCTCCATAGCCTAGCCAAGTCAGCATAAATTAACCATTACACTCCTTTCTCTTGCTTAGGTTTATTATTACTATTTTTAAAAAGGTGTGTGTGTGTGTGTGTGTGTGTGTGTGTGTGTGTGTGTGTGTGTGTGTGTATAAAATTGTGTGTGTGTATAAAATTGTGTGTTTGTGTAATTGTGAGTGTGAGCATGAGCACAGGTGCCAGCAGAAGCCAGAGGTGCTGGATCCCCCTGGATCTGGAGTTACAGGGGATTGTGAGCCGTGTGATATGGATGCTAGGAATCAAACTTGGGACCTCTGCAAGAGCAGTTATGTGCTGTTGTTAACCGCTGAACCATCTCCCCAAGCCTAATTCTACGCCTCTTTTTTATCTGGAAAGAGTTTCATAACTTAAATAGTTCTTACGTTTAGGTTTTTACTCCATCTCAAGTTCATTTTTAAATATGATATGAAGTAAAAGGCCCAACTTCATTCCTTTACATGTGGTTATCCAGTTGTCTCAGCACCATTGGTTGAAGCTTCTTCTTTTTGCATTGAATGGTCATAGTGCCTACGTAGAGAATCAGCTGACTTTTAATATTAGATTCCTTTGATCCTATAGGTCTATTTTTTAAATAATTTTTTTGGTTATTTTTAGAGACAGGGTTTCTCTTTGTAACAGTCCTGGCTGTCCTGGAACTCTGGCCTCGAACTCACAGAGATCCGCCTGCCTCTGCCTTCCAGGTGCTAGGATTAAAGGCTGTGCCACCACCACCCTACTCTATAGGTCTATTCTTAAACCAGTACCACAACTATTTTTGAGTACTGTGGTTTTGTACACCGTTTTTCTTTTTCTTTTTGGTTTTTCAAAACAGGGTTTCTCTGTGTAGCTCTGGCTGTCCTGGAACTCACTCTGTAGACCAGGATGATCTCAAACTCACAGAGATCTCACCTGTCTCTGCCTCCCGATGCTGGGATTAAAGGTGTGTACCACCACTACCCGGCTCTGTACAAAGTTTTAAAATCAGAAAGTATGGGTCCTCTGACTGTTCTTATTTTTTAGCTATTTATTTATTTATTTGCTATGCATACAATGTTCTGTCTGCATGTATACCTGCCTGCCAAAAGAGGGAACCAGATCTCATTACAGATGGTTATAAGCCACTATGTGGTTGCTGAGAACTCAGGACCTCTCTAAGAGCAGCCAGTGTTCTTAACCGCTGAGCCATCCCTCCAGCCCTGACTGTTCTTTCTCAAGGTTGTTTTGGCTCCTGAGGGATCTCTGTAATTCCATAGGGATTTTTAGGACAGGGTTTTCATTTATGCAAAAAAGGTCACTGGGGTTTGGGTAGGGATTACACAGCATCCCTACAGAATCTATAGATTGTGTTGGTGATGTCATTTTACCATCAAACCTTCTGATCATGAACAAAGGATGTCTTATTTACTATTTACTCTCTACAACAGTGTTTTGTAGTTTTTCCATCTCATGACATAGCCACCTCCCAAACACCCCATCTACTAATACCATTACTTTGCGCGTTAGGATTTCAACATATCAATTTGGGGGATAACACTGGACCCAATGTATGTTGGGGGGAGTTCCCAGGTATTTCTATTTTGTTGAGTGTCTTAAAAAAAGCAAATAAACCACATGAGTACATGTTTGGTTTTTCTGCACCATTGCTTATGACCATGGCAACCCCCACTTTGTGTTATTAGTATGGGGTAGTGTATTGACCACTGTGCTATGTTGAAATAGTCCTGCATTATGTAAACATCATTTCACTGTGTGTATCTACTGTATCTGGTACTGTTACACTGCGCACAGTCCCTTCCCTCCCCACTCTCCTTCACTGTCTCCCCACAGTGTCCTTAACTCTTCCAGTCATTTCTACTTTCATGGCATGTTTACATCTGTGAGGTTATGCACTCTATGAAATTAGGAACCACAAAGGAGAAGAATCATTTGATGTTGTCTTTCTGAGGCTGGCTTAGCTGCTTTATAGGAGTTCCTATAAAGCATCCCTTTTCCTGAGAAAACTATGTAACCTTGTTCTTGGTGACAGAAAAAGTCCATTGTGTATACACACACACATTTAACATCCATTCCTCCATTGTTGCACACATAGGTTGGTTCCATAACTCAGTTATTATGTATAGTGCTGCAGGAAACGCTGATGGGCACGTATCTCTGTCACATTAAACCTCCACACATTCTTTGGATAAATTCCAAACACTCAGACTCATCATCATTCTGTAAGTTCTGGCCAGCCCAGTACGTGTACTATGTTTATGTTTATTAACAAATTTCTGCACTCTATCTTATATTTTTGAGTAGTTCCAATAAGTACAAGTCTAGGTAGGCACTTGTTTTCTTATAGCACATTCAAGAATTTATCCTGGGCTGGAGAGATGGCTCAGAGGTTAAGAGCACCAACTGCTCTTCCAGAGGTCCTGAGTTCAATTCCCAGCATCCACACGGTGGCTCACAACATCTGTAATGAGATCTGGCACCCTATTCTGTGTACATAATAAATAAATATTAAAAAAAAAAAGGAATTTATTCTGTTGTTTTCTCATGCCCTATCTTTCTAAGAACATGGCAGCTCTTCCCCTTACTGCTCATGCGGATATGCCTACTCTTTTATTCGGGGCCAAGTATTAAGATTCTTCCTCTTCCGTTTTCAGCATTTTTGAATCTACTTAATTCAGCTGTTCTTCGGCTTCTGCTGTCCTAACACTTACATATCAATGCTTCTCAGTTCTCACGAGTTTCTAGTTATTAAGTCAAAGATCAGACTGCTTCGAAGCAGTTTTTAGGGATGAGGAGATCTGTCAGTCGGTAAAGTACTTGCTTTACAAGCGTGAGGACCTGACTTCCATCCCTAGAATTATGTAAGACATCTGTGCTCAGTGGCACACACTTGTAATACCAGCACTGGGCTGGGGGTAGAGACAGGCGAATCCTTGGGGCTCCCTGCCCAGACAGTTCAGATCTTGACAAGCTCCAGGCCAATGAGAGACTTTGTCTCAAAAATCAAGGTGGATGGCACCTGAGGAATGACGCCTGACGCTGACCTCTGGCCTCCACGTGCACATGCCACATAAGCAGGCACACCCCTGCACACCTGTGTACCCACGTGCACATGCATATGCACACACAAACATACATATAAAAAAAGCAGTTTTTAGACTCTTGGAAAATGGAGCTGAGAGTCCGGGGTTTCTATATTCTTCAGTGTTGTTAATCCTCAAGTAATGTCTTGCTACATTCTTTCTGCCCTCGCCTTCTGGGGCTCTTCTACGGTAGCTCCTGTGTTTCTTGGTTCGATTTTATCTCTCCTTGCTGCACCATAGGTACCTTCTTCAGATCCTTCATTACACGGAAATTTCAATTGAATAGGAGAGGTTTTTTTTTCATAGACATTTCATATACATCACTGGGATTAAAGGCATTTGCCACCCAAGTTCAGATGTTTTGTTTGGGGATGGGGTTTCATTCTGTAGCCCAGGCTAGCTGGGAACTTACTAGACATCCTAAGATGGCCTCAAACTCATGGTAATTCTTTTATGTCAGCCTCCAGAGTGGAGAGTTTACAGGCATGAGCCACCACAACCTGGCTTTACAGTGGGTTTGGAAGTCTAGGAATTCACTCAAAGCATTTCATCTGCCTTTAATGATGGCACCATCAATTCAGAAACACTTTAAAATTCATGGTTTGAGGGTGTTTGGAGACCACTCAGGTCATGTGAACACGATGCTATCTCCAGTCTTCTACGAGACAAACTTGCAGGCATGCCTGTGAGGGAGTTTAGAGACTGTGTTAACTAAGGTGGGAAGACCCAGTCAAAATGTGGGCAGCATGGCTCCATGGGCTGTGGTCTCGAATGAAATTGAGGAAGTGAGCCGAGTGAATACCACCAGTCATCTCTCTCTGACTGTGACTGGAATGTGACCAGCTAACACCTGCCTTCTCCACCATGATGCTCTGCACCCTCAGACTGTGAGCCAAATTAAACCGTTCCTTCCTCAGCCTGCTTTTGGGACAGCATTAAGAGTAACTAATAGAGACTGGGAACCACACAAGCAGCCTGTGGCTAAAGGTTTCTGGGGACTCCCCTTCAGGCCTTGTACTTTTCAGTGTGAAGCCAAGTTTGCTGGCAGGCCCCAGGGCCTAGGAATAAGTGGTAAATCTGTCACTTAGAACTTGTAAATGAGCATGTGGGGGCGTCTTCTGCTGGATTAAAATGATACTAATTGGTGAGATTGTTTAGTGGTTAAGAGCACTTGCTGCTCTTGCAGAGGACCCAGATTTGATTCCCAGAATCCACACGGTATGCCACAACCATCTGTTGTAACTCTAGTTCCAGGGGATCTGACACCATCTTCTGGACTCAGAGGGGCACCAGGCATACATGTGGTTCACTTTCATACAAGTAAACATTCATATACATAAAAATAAATAATGTTATTAACAAATACATCTTTATGAAGCGTAATATGTTTTGCTTTTTGCATTGTATAATAATTAAATCAAGATAGTTAATACATTTTTCACTTCAGATTTTTTTCATGTGCATGATGAGAAATTTAAGATCTATTTTAGCTATTAGAGTTTTTAAAAAGTTTTCTTTAATTAGTTCATTGTCCAAGGTGGTAGGAATTTTTTTTTTCCCAGAGGTGAGGACCAAACCCAGGGCCTTGCGCTTGCTAGTCAAGCGCTTTACCACTGAGCTAAATCCCCAACCCCAGAATTTTTTAATCGATTTATTTTCTTTGTTCTAGTCTTTCACATTTGAATACTTTAAAATTCACATTACCAGCCAGAAGTGGGGGGATGGGGTGGTGAAGAGGTGGTGCGCGCCATTAATCCCAGCACTCAGGAAGCAGAGGCAGGCAGATCTCTGAGTTTGAGGCCATCCTGGTCTACAGAGTTGTTCCAGGGGAGTCAGATTTACACAGAGAAACCCTCCTATCTTGAAAAATGAAAAACAACAATAACAAAAAAAAATTCACATTATTTTTCACACTTGAATTCTTTCATAAAAATTGAGATTTTTTTTGTATTTTATGTATATGAGGATTTTGCCTGCAAGTAAGTGTACATGTGCACCACATGTTGCCTGGTACTTCCAGGGGTCATAAGAGATCAGATCCTCTGAAACTGGAGTTGAAGTTATAAGCCACCATGTGGGTGCTGGGAACCGAACCTGGGTCCTCTGTAAGTGTAGCCCCCGCTCTTAGTGGTTGAACCGTCTCTCCAGCCCCTCAACATTTGAATTCTCAACCCACTTAGAGCCCATCTCTGAATCCCATATTGAGAAATGATCCACTTTTATTTTTCTCACTGTTTGCCACTGTCTTAGTTTCTATTCTGTCGCTGTGACAGAATGCCCTAACAAAAGAGCCTTAACGGGTCAAGGGTTCACTTCAGCTCACCATCACCCAAGGTTATGGTCCATTGGTCCATCGTGGTAGAGGAGGTCACAACTGCAGGGGCTTAGGCTAGCGAGTCACGTTGCATCTGCAGTAAGAAGCGGAGATGAGTGATGAGTCCAAACTGGAGCTCACTTCTCTTTCCCCACTGACTCAGTCTCAGATCCTAGTCAGAGAATGGGGCCACCACAGTGGCGCCCCAGGTATGGTTATCAAGATGGTCCCCCTTGGGCATGCTCAGAGGCACAGGTCCACATGATTCTAGATTTTCGCAAGTTGACAGCACTTATCACAGCTATGGAATCATTTCTTGTCACTATGTGGAGCTCTCTTCAATTAAGCTGCCATATGTAAGTGAATTTATTTCAGAGCTGGGTTTAGGGTTTTTTGTTTGTTTGTTTTGAGACAGGTTTCTCTATATAACCCTGGCTGTCTTGGAACTCACTATTTAGCTGAGGCTGTCCTCAAACACAGAGAAATTCTTCTGCCTCTGCCTCCTGATTATTTCAGAACTTTTTTGTTTTTAAATTCTACCTGCCTGCTCCTGTTCTTATGAACTTGTTTTATGGTATGTCTTAATTTTTGGTCCAGTAAATTGCTCCCTTATACTTCTGTTTGTGGTTACTTTTGGCAATTAGCAGACCTTTCTTTTCATTTATTTACTTATTTACTTATTATTTACATTCATGGTATTCATTAATTACACTCATGATATTAATTACATTTGTGGTATTCATTGATTACATTTGCAGTATTCATTCAATAACTGCATTTATAATATTCATTAATTACATTACGTGTATTGATTTATTACATTCATGATATTATGTCCTGATACTACTGTCCATTTGTGGGACTTTTCCATCACATAAAACAGAGATTCTGTACTTAGGAAATCATTGCTCTATATTCCTTTCTTCTCCATCTTGAGATAACATCTAATCTTTCTGTCTCTATGAATTTGTATATTCTATTTATCTCATGTAATACAATTCTGTAGTATTTGTCCTTTTTTTAATGTAAAGACTTTTTTTTGTTTGTTTGTTTGTTTTTGTTTTTCGAGACAGGGTTTCTCTGTGTAGCTTCGCGCCTTTCCTGGAACTCACTTGGTAGTCCAGGCTGGCCTCGAACTCACAGAGATCCACCTGGCTCTGCCTCCCGAGTGCTGGGATTAAAGGCGTGCGCCACCACCGCCTGGCTTTAATGTAAAGACATTTTATGTACAACTGCAGGAGAAATAATACAGATAGCTTGAACATAAAAACAGGTTATAATTCAAGTCCAGGGTTATTTTAAACATTCAGTTCTTTTCATCTACCATACTGGCCACAGGGATTGAACATAGGTTGCCAACGCTTGGCAACAGGTGCCTTCAGCCACTGAGCCATTTTGCTGGCTCCCACATGGCATCTTACCTGTTTAGTTGACTGTTTTCCTTACTAATGCAAGTCTCTAGAGCACAGGACTCATATTTACCTCTAGAGTCTCAGGACGACACATAATAATCTAGGACTTAGGTTTGTTTAATCACTTACTAATTTGCATGTGGGTGCACGCATGGACAAATGGCATGCACGTGGAGGTGAGCACAACTTGTGCAAATTGCTTTTCTCCTTTTACTATGTGGGCTCCAGAGATGGGACTCATGTCATCGGGATTGGTGTCAAACACCTGTGCCCACAGAGCCATCTTGCTGGTCCCTTAGGATATGTAATCTATTATTCACAACTAAATAAATGAGATGGTAACTAATGATATGTTTGCAGATGACAACTGATAAAACATATCGCTATCCCCTAGATAAGATGAGATGTGTTGTCTCATCTGGGCCATGGTGTCATCAGAGACCTTTCAGGGGGTCTTGGCTGGTCAAACCTGATGTATCTTAATCTTGAACAAATCCATAGCCTCTGGTTTTCTGTGGAAACAAAAGAGACTCTTTTCCAAAGCAACATATCCTTATATCCAAATTTTGAAGTCAAGGTATCTTTAAAATATACATTTTGGCATAACTCAACAGCTTTTACAATCAAATGTTTTTCTGCAGTTAAAAATATAAAGACAACACAATCCAGATTCTCTGTGTAATACTCATTTTTATGTGGCTTATTCTTTATATTAATTTTACTGACTCTTTAAAGACTTTATTTTTTTAAAACTATGTATTTGTTTCTATAACTTTATATATCACCTTTTTTTGTCTCTTTCAAGCCTACGTATATTTTACACACATTGTAAACTATTACATCTGAATCTGTCTTATTGTGAATCTATTGCTTTAAACTGCAGCAGCTGTGGCTGCTGGCTCCACCCACCTCAGCTTCCCAGCATGGCGGTGGTTTACCACGAGCTCTGGGAGCTATCATGGGTCTATGCTTTTATCCAAGCAGCGTGTAGTCCAGAAACCTCTTTTTTTGTTTTGTACCAGCAAAGGCTAAATCCACCATGCAGCTTAATGTGCCACTTGCAGAGGCCTCATTCCCGCCATACTGCAGGTTGCACGCACACCAGAAACCCACAAGGAGCTCAAACCGACATCTGCCGCTCATTTGAGAGAGACAATTAGGAACTGTTTTTAGCTCCGTTTTAGAATCTTTTTTCTCAGTTTTTAGGTGGAAACTCTTGCCACCACTTTGGACACCATTTGTAGCTGGAGTTTTCCTACCTGGCCCACAGTCAGGACAAATCTCTGTCACTCGCCAGTCCCACAGCAGCTCAGACCCGACCAAGTAAACACAGAGACTTATATTGGTTACAAACTGTATGGCCGTGGCAGGCTTCTTGCTAACTGTCCTTACTTCTTAAATTAATCCATTTCCATTCATCTATACCTTGCCACATGGCTCATGGCTTACCGGCATCTTCACATGCTGTTTCTCATCGTGGCGGCTGGCAGTGTCTCTCTGACTCAGCCTTCCACTTCCCAGCTTTATTCTCCTCCTTGTCCCGCCTACACTTCCTGCCTAGCCAATGGCCAATCAGTGTTTTATTTATTGACTAATTAGCAACACATTTGCCATACAGAACATCCCACAGCATATGTATATATTTTATTCATTTGTATTTTTTTGCATGTGTGCACATGGATGCCACATCATGTATGTGGTGGTCAGAGGACAAGTCACAGGAGTCAGTTCTCTCCTTCCAACATGTGAGTCTTAGGGCTCAAACTCAGGTCATGCCAAGCACAGGTGTGCATGTGTGTGTGTGTGTGTGTGTGTGTGTGTGTGTGTGTGTGTGGTGTGTAAAACTTGGGTGTCATTTCTGGGAGCCATCCACCTTGTGTTGTGAGATAGAGTCACTCCCTGGGACTCACTGATTAGCCTTGGCTGTCCAGTGAGGCCCAGGGCATCTACTTGTCTCTGCTTGCCCAGCACTAGGACACTGTGTTCTTTTATTTTCCTGTGGGTTCTAGGGATGGAACTCAGCTTCTCTATTTGTATAGCATGCACTCTACTGACGGACTCGTCTACTTTGCTCTTGGCGGAGGAATTCTTGACATAAATAATTGATGTTTGTGGATGCAACCCCTGTTTTCCTTCTTCTCTCCCTTAGACTAAAAATATTTTGGATTTGAACTAGACACTCCCTCCCTTCTCTCTAACTTCCCCCACTGATTCCAAAGAAAATGAAAACATTTCTCTTTGTTTCTCAGATCAACACTTATGGAGCTGAATGTTTCAGAATCCCGAGATGTGACTTCTTCCTCCGTCTCTGACAGTGTGGTTCAGGAGATTGTCCCACCCAGCTGTTACTGTCAAAAGGGAAAGCCTTCTACTGACTACAGCATGTCCTCTGCATCATCCAACAACAGCTCGAGCCTGTCTTATCTTCCAATGTTTCCTGAAGGGACAGCTTGGCAATTCCAGAGCGATAGTGGACCTGTTTCCTCCCAAAAGGAAGCATCTATGCCCAGGAGCCCTGGCACATCCCTGCCTACTTCTCAGCTGACAGATTCTGAGAAATCAGATCTTTCTCCGAATTTGGCAGTTCTTCGTCCCTTACAAGCTCAAACTTCCTTTATGAGCTCTATTTTAGAATCCTTAGATCCTTGCGAACAAGAGAAAACAAAAGAAAAGGGAAAGACTCATTTTTAATCAAATCATGGGTCAGATTCTGATTTGGATGAGAGTCCAGGACCCCTAGTATGGGCTCCACTCCAGCTCTCTCCTTTGATCAGAGGAGAACTGGAAGGACATAAGTCTCAGAAGGTTTCTACTTTGCAGCAAGAAGTGGTGCCTCTGCCTGTGAAGAAATCCTGGAACATACTCAATCATTTGATGGATGTACAAGGAGTCCCTGAAGAAGAGCTCCCGAAAACTCAGTTACCTGCACTCATCCCTGAGGGGATGTTGAGCAAAATACCAACACATCTCCAGATCCTCCATCATTTCATCTCCACGTGAACATTGGGGTGAATTCTGAAGTCCATAGGACGGAAGCAATCATTTCACAGCCATTTCCCTCAAACAGGCAGTCACAACCCGAGGATGACCGCCAAGAACTTAGATATAATCCTTTAGTTATATCAACGGGCACACCATCTCCCAGAAATCTAGGAGTTAACATAATTCAGGAAGAACAAGCTTTAGTGAAAAAGGATTCAAAGCATGTGTTTGAGCCGAATATAGAGCAGAAGGTCATAGGTCTTCCAGAAAAAAAGGGTACAGACACATAAGGCACAACTAACTAATGTGGAGCTGACACCCAAGATACCACGTTCAGCCACTGACAGAATAAAGGTCACTCCATTGGCATTGCTTCAGGTTATGGACTTAATGGGAATAATCCCAGAATCACAGTCGGAGCTGATAGACTCTGTGGGGTTTTCCCCAGAGCCGCCAAATCAAGCAGAAACAGTGGGGATAACTCCTCAGCCATTAGTCAAGTAACTGAACCAATAAAAGGAACCCATCATCAGCATCAAACCACGGAATTAAAGAGCATGGCCTCAAGACTGAGTCAAGTCACAGATAACCTGGAGGTAACTCCTGTGGCATTGTTTCACGTCACGGATTCCATGGAGATGATTGACAAATTAAGTCCACATGGCATAGAACCAGTAGGAGTAGCCCCACAGCCACAATACCAAGTCATGGAATCAGTGAAGATGGATACATTGCATAACTATCAAGCCATAGGACCAGGAAGTATGAGTCGAGGGCCACAGCAGACAGTTGTGGAAGCTGTGGAAATGATCCCCCAGCCTCAGCATAAAGACATGGGAAAGCTGACCATGACCTTGGGGTCACAGAATCAAGCCTCAAAACACATCAGGATTACTCCCAGTCCAGTACATCAAAATGCAATGGAAATTAGCTCAAGTGCACTGCCTGAAGCCACTGAAGATACAAAAGTGTCTCCAGTGGCAAAACAAGCCATGGATTTCATGCAGATATTTCCACTAGGACAGCCGCACATTACTAAATCTAGGGCTTTGATCCGAGGCTCACAGCCTCCAGCTGAAAATTGGACCCCAGTGTCAGCTCAACCAGATGTTCCGACTACTACTGTCCCAGCAGGAACTGTAGAATCTAGAAGCGTACCTCCACAGCCACCATCTAAAGTACTGGAACCATCAGGAATGACTGATGACCTACTACCGTCATGTCAGTCCCTGCATGCTCTAAAGGTGACCCCGCCAGTCCAGGCATCTCCGACGGGAATGATCACACCACTACAAATTGTAGAGCCTCCAACCAAAGAGTCTCTGCAATTGACTTCTGGGTTACAGGGTCAAGTTGAAGACTCCGTGGGGACTACGGCACAACCTCAAGGCACAGAGTGTGTGTCACTGACTCCAAAGTCACATCATCAAATAATGGAATCCAGGAAAGCAATCCCAGCACCACCAGATCAAGGTGCAGTACCTATAGGAAGGGGCCAAAAGCATCAAGTTCCAGAAGCTGAAGTAGTGCCAGTCATACCACTGCTTCAGGAAATGGAATATTTGGGGGGGAGCACAGTCCCACAGCCTAAGGTTAGGGATTCAATGGACTTTCCCCCAGAACTACAGAATGTAAAATCTGAGCACCTAATCCCAGATCCAAGATTGCAAAGTGTGAAATCTGTGGACATAACCACAGATTTAGTCCCAGAAATGGAAAAATATGGACCACCAACCTCAACAGTGGTATGTATAGATTTGGCCCCAGAACTGCATCAGCAGAATACACAATATGAGGAATTAACCCCCATACCACAACTGCAAAGTGAGACATCTGTGCCATCGGCCCCTGAGTCTCAGTTTCAAGATATGAAATCTGGCCAACTGACAGTTGAACCACAACACCAAAACAAAAAGTCTGCTGGGTTGGCGGCAGGTCCACAATTGCAAAATAATAAATCAGTACATTGGATCCCCGATTATCAGTCTCAAGGAATGGAAGAAGCTCTTTCAGCCCTATCACAGGACATACATTTAGAGACCATCACTTGAAGCTATAAAATCTGTGGACTTGGCCCCAGAACCATGTTCACAAACATCGGCTCTGATAAGATAGCCCCTGTACCATTGCTTGAGGATACAAAGACTCCATTGGTAGAAGGTAGGAATCTAATTCCTGAGGCCCTGGTGGAGAGTATGGAAGTTGGTGAACTGATCCCAAGCACACACATTTATGTAACAAAATCTTTAGAAGCGACCCCCAAACCAAGTTATCATTTCCTAGAACCTGAAGGACTGACCCTACAGCATCCAACCTCAGAAGCAAGAGTGACCTCTGAACCTTGCCAGCAGGTGGAAGAATCTGCTCCGTTGCCACAATCATCATTAGGGATGACTCCAGCACCGTTGAGCCAGACCTCAGAATCTGTGGAGATGAGCTCACCACCACTCCAAGATACTCTTGAACCTGGGACCCAAGTTGTAAAAGAGATGGAAGAGACTCCAGAATCAGGAAATGCAATTAAAGATACTCTGGATTTGCTACTAGATTCAGAAGTGCAAACTATGACCTCAGGAGTGATGGCCCCAGAGCCACAGCCCCCTGATGTGAAGTTTGTTCAGGTGCCTCCAGAACCGTGTGCAGAAGTTACTAACCCATCGGAAATAACTCTGAAACCAGAATATGAAGACACAGAGACCTTCAGATTGACATTCTCTAAAGTCGATGATACCCGGGCACCATCATAGACCTATATTCAGAAGTGAGATCTCTGGAGTTTAGTCTAGAATCAGGAGTGCAAGGTGAGAAATCAGAGTCCTTTTCCCAAAATTTGAAGTCTGCAGAAGTAGAACTACCCTTACAAGTTGTAGAACCTACAGTACTAACTATAGGACAAAAACCACATATTAAAGATGTGACCCCAAAGCCACAGCTCCACGAAGTAAAGTCTAGGCAAATGGATAGAGATTCACAGTTGCAAAATGAGAACTCTGTAAGTGTAATGCAGCCGTCATCTACAGGAGAGGTAGATCCTGAAAAGACAAAACCAGAGCCATGTCTACAAAGTTTATCACCGAAGGAACGGATTGAGGGAACACAGCCCCCAAATGTGAAATCTGTGGATTTAAATCTAGGCCCACAGAAGCTAAGTGTCAAATCGGAATTGATTCCAGGGCCAAGGGCTGGAATCAAGGGCTACTTCTTCAAGGGGAAAACCCAGTAAATTTCATCTCAGGCCCCCCACATTATGGTGTGAAATCTCATGAAATCTCATGATGAAATATCATGTTTCCTGGGGCCAGAAACCACATCATCAGATTTTATCCTGGGGCCAAAGCTTCCAGAACCACAGCCACAACCACAACCACAACCTGGTAAGGCCTCATTTGGAAGACAGGAAATCTATGGAGTTAAGGTCAAAGTCAGAGCTGGGGAAAGTCATATCCATGCTGTCAACCCCAGGGATACAAGCAGGAGATAAGGAATGTGAGGAGCTGCCTCCGGGCTCCACCCTGAAAGGTTTAAAATATGAGTTACCCCCTTCAGAACCACAGTTAGAAGACAGAAAATCTGCAGTCTTAACTGTAGGACAATGTCCAGAGAAGATAAAATCTACAGTCTTAACTGTAGGACAATGTCCAGAGAAGATAAAATCTACAGTGATATCCCCAAGTAGTTCCCAGTTAGATGGTATGAAATCTGTAAAGCTGATTCCAGGTTCAAGAATTCAAGATTTGATAACTGTGGGGTTGGCCAGTGATGCACGTGTTCAAGAAGTAAATGCCATGCGCTTAGAACTTGAACCAAAGAAGCAAGGGGAGAGTCCCATGACTTTTGTACCAGGGATGCTGTTTCAAGACAAGCCTATGGAGGTGTTGCAAGGGCCTCATCTACAAGATGTAAAACCCAAGGAACTGACTTCACGGCCACAAACACAAGATAGCAAATGTGTGATTATCTCATGTCTGAAGCAGCAAAATCTAAAACCTGTGAATAAAGCCAAAACACAAGGGATCCAAGAAGTAAAATTCATGGATTTAGTCTCAACACAACAGTATCAAGGGAGGGCACCCATGGATTTAACTCTTGAGCCCGGACAGGATGACCACATAAGCTCAGCAGAGTGGAAAGGTGGGATGTTCGGCCACCTGAACAAACAGTTGGAGTCAGAAGAAATGTTGTCTATGGGGTCAGATCAAGAACCCAAACCTGCAGGTAGAAAACCCATAGACCTCACCTCTAAACTACAATGTAAAGATGCACCCTCATTTGAATTGGCCCCTGAACCAGTTCATAATGTAAAAGCTCAAGAGGACCAATATGGGCCACAGGTGCCGAGTATGAGACCTTGTCCATTGACTCCAGAATCACAGGTGTACCAAGTGAAAGACTTGGAGCCAATGTTAGAGCCACCGCTCCAAGATGGGAGAACTGTGGCACTAAATACTGAACCACAAATTGGAGGTACAAAATCTGTGCAGTAGATTCCAGTATCTGAGTTTCAAAGGGAGAAATGTATAGGGTCAAACTTTAAGTTACTCCGAGGGTAGTAATCTCAGTGGATATGGAGAATAGCTCTGGAATGAATTCCCAGATTCCTCCATTTGGTCCATATCTTCTTGTCTACCCACAGATCCACCTTTTAAGCACCCGTGAAGGCCATGGTGAGATTCAGTTGCATCTTGGTTTTAGACTGAGAACTAGGAAAAGACCTCAAGTCTCAAAGCATCGTGGGAGAAAAAGAGCAGATACATGGAAGAGCACTACATCACCATCACGAAGGAAAGCTAAAATCTATCCTCCAGCTTCCAAGAGGCCAACTACTCCAAGAGATTTCCAGGCCCGATCTTCCCAGGCTTCTGTACAAGTGCACATTAGAAAAAAGCAACGGGGCAGCCATGGGGTGGTCCGCCAGACAGACGCCAGAGACTCTGAGCACCATGAATTCCGTCAGCTTCACTCTGTATCCGAGAGTGGCTTTGAAAGTAATCAGGAAGAAAAATGGTCGAAATCAAGCCTCAAAAAGACCTTTGACTTAAACTATCCAATGAAGGAAACCATCAAGGGACTTAAAACACAAAACACAAAGCTCTACAAAAATAGTGAAACCCCGGAAGAGAGTCCTTTTAGAATGTGTTCATCAATAAGCAAGAGTATTGAAACCGTTCAAACAAGCACTGTTTCTTCGAAGACACAACCTGAGAAATCCTCTCAGGCCAAGTTCTACCAGCTGCTTTTCCAGGGCCTAAGGCAGGCATTCCAAATAGCACATAGAATTGTGGCTTATACTGGACAGAAGCCTGAGGACAGGACAAGGCCAGACAATTTGTGGTCAACCCAATACTTGCACCCCAAACAAAGAGCCAACAAGTATTGTTTAGCAGGAGATAGCAAAGGAGCCAGCACACCAGTTGCCCAGCAAAGGTCAGCAGGTGTGAACCCTAAGCAAGAGGACAGATTGCAGGGAACAGGTGACCAGTGTAGACAAACTCAACAGCCAAAACAAGTGAGCTCTCTCCAACCCATACCTTTGCAATTGGAGACCATGGCTTCGGAAAGAGATGCCACTATCCAAATTACTTCAATCCTCCAACCTTGAGTAAAGTTCAAAATGTCATAGGCTTCTTCAGGGAGAGGGCCCTCCATAATAAGCCTTTTGAAAGGACCAATCGCATCCTTTGGGAGAGAATTCATGAAAGTCTCTCTGAGAGGCGATACCGCAGTCCTTCTCAGAGAAGGCATAGCAGTCCCTCTGACAGAACCCTTAGACATCTCTCTGACAGGAGTCATTGCAGTCCCTCCCCGAGACAGGATAGTAGTCCGTCTGTGAGAACCCTTCAAAGTATCCCTCCTGGAGCCATTACAGTCTCTTTAAGGGGATAGGTCACAGTCCCTCAGGGAGGAGCCGACCCCGTCCTGGGAGACGCCCTAGGAGTCCCTCTAGGAGGTCTCTTAGTCCTCGAGAGAGAAGAGGACGAGAGAGAAGAAGCCACCGTCCCTCAAAAAGGTGCCATCTCAGTCCCATCCAGAGGACACGGTGCAGTCCTTCAGAAAGGAGCCATGGTAGTCTCTCTGAGAGAACCCCTTTCAGTCCCTCTGGCAGGAAAAGGCGTAATTCTTCTGGGAGAGTTCACCACCTTCCCTCAGAGTCCAGGCTATACAGGTCTTCTTCCAGACTCCACCGCAGTCATTCTGAGAGAACTCACTACAGTCCCTCTAAGAACAGACACAGTTATCCTGAGAGGAGCCGGCAAGGTCACAACGAGGGACCTCATCACAGTACCAAGGAGAGGCTCAGGGGTAAGGAGAAGCCCGGACATAGCTTGTCTATAAAGACTTCAAGACTTATAAACTCCTAGGGGACTTATGCCTCCTAGGGACCACACCAAAAAATCCTAGAACTCGCTCACTGTAGACCCGTCTAGGCACAAGGGGGTGTCATCTCTTTGTGGATGAGGTTCAAAGGTCCCTGGCACTCACTAGTGTGCTTGTGATTTGCTAGACCTCGGGATCCACAGCCCTTAAGCCACAGAGGAGCACCAGGATCGTGGGAGCTAAGAAGTAAGTGAGGTTTTCTGGGGACATTTTTGAAATTGTGTAGACAGTTCTGATAAAGATGTTTTGTGTATGCACTTTGGAACATCATAGCATAGATATTCTGCCACATGCAGCAGATTTGACTCCAAGTTCCCTACAAATCCTATGTCCATCCTCCTCTATCTTAGTGAAGGACTCATGAACTTTCACCTGCACTGTTGTGACATCATTCTACTGCTGCTTAAAAGAGGTTCCTAAATGCTAAATGATAAGCTGCCAATACACTGACATGCAACCCTCAAAAAGCATCTCTTCAGCTGGGTGGTGGTGGCAAACACCTTTAATCCCAGCACTTGGGAGGCAGAGGCAGGTGGATCTCTGTGAGTTCGAGTCCAGCCTGGTCTACAGTGAGCGAGTTCTAGGACAGGCTCCAAAGTTGCATGGAGAAAACCTGTCTCAAATCCCCCTCCCCCAAAAAAAGCATCTTTTCTCCCTCCCACTACTCCAAGTCAGCCTGCCATTTAGCAACTTTCTAGAATACCATGTTCTCAGATTGTACCTGGGAATTTTGAACACTGGTTGGTGGATTTAACAGGTTACAACAGGTTACATCATAACACAAAACCTTTGCCATATTTACATTTAGCTGCGCATCTTAAAGCAGCTTCCCTGGAGATGCACAAAGAGTGTCTTTAGTCTTCCACTCCTTGAATGGGGGCACATAGAACCATCTAAAGAACCAGCTTGAGAATACTCTAGAACCCTGCTACTCGGTGTGGGCCATGAGCTGGGAACTTGTTGGAAATACAAAATCCTACATGCAAGGGCTCCAGCACCCTGGGTAATGAGAGTCTGCATTCCTAGCAGGCAAAGCATCACTGGCCAGCCCCAGTCAGGAACAACTGGGTCTAGAGCAGCGGAGGGGTCACATGCATGGGCATGTGGGAAGCCTGGGAAGGGGCCAGGCAGCAGGAATGAGGACAGGCTCTCTACTTACATCACACTGCTGCAGAATATGATTTCAAGGTTGCTACTTTTGTTTATGCTGCATTTAACTCTGTGAAGCTGTGGTACTGTGCCTGTCTAGAACACCTGATGGTCTAATAAAGAACTGAATGGCCAATAGCAGGCAGAATATATAGAAGGAGAAATCTGGGAGGAGAAAAGAAGGAGCCAGAGAAGAGGAGGACTCCAGGGGCCAGCCACCCAGCTACACAGCAAGCCACAGAGTAAGATTTACAGAAGAAAGAAAACAGGAAAAGCCCAGAGGCAAAAGGTAGATGGGATCAGTTAAGTTGAGGAAAGCTGGCTAGAAACAAGCCAAGCTAAAGCCTAGCATTTGTAATTAAGAAGAAAAACCAAAGGAAAAAAAAAGAATAAGCCTCTATGTGAATTATTTGGGAATTGGTGGCTGCCCCCCAGAAGAATAAATAAGAAAAACAAACCAACGACATCACAGACTTACAATGAGTCACTGCAGAGTGAACCTACAGCCGCTGTGGACACCACAGACTTTCCCCCAAATCTGTCAGGGCAGAAATAAACCCTCAGCACGTGTTGGCTTACTCACCTCCAGCCAGCTCTCCCACCTCTGCTCACTTCCCTACTTCTTCATGCTTCAAAATAAACCCATGGAAAAACAGAACCAATCACATCAGCCCTCCATACCCCTCTCCATCTCCGCACTTGTTATGGTCACCAAGCTTCTGGCTCGACTTCAGTAAATTCTCCCAATAACTTGGAAGCAAGTGGTTTGCTGCTGCCACTTTACAAACTAAAAACCAAAAAAGCCAAACAAGGCTTGCACAAGTAATTGTCAAGGTCACCCAGCAAGTGACTTATCAAGTTGATTGGGGGATGGGGGAGTACACAGCCATGTATATGTATGTGAAGGTCAGAGGTCAAACTCAGGCATTTTCTTCTAATTGCACTCTATCTTTTTCACTTATTTATGCTTGTCTTAAAGACAGAGTAACTGACTGGCCTGGAACTCTGCTATTAGACCAGGCTGGCCTTGAACTCTCACAGAGATCTGCCTGCCATCACACTCAACTGTTTTGTAGGTCTCCACCGCTGTTTCAGTTAGACTGCACAGCTGGCACACTCTTGGCACCTGTCCACCTCCAGACCACCCCGTAGCACTACAGTCACAGACGCGCACCTCCACACCTAGTTTTCACGTGGGTGCTGGGAACAGAACTCAGGACCCCATGCTTGCACAGCAAGCGCTTTACCCCTGAGCAGCTCCTGGCTCTGGGGCTGAGCTTTGGTGAGGTGATGACACGGGAGCAGTGCGATGGCTAGAGCGCCTCCTACAGGCCAGCACCATGTGCACACTCAATCCGGCCAGCAAGGCGTGCTGCCCCGTGCACTCTGCAGATTAAAAACTGCAACAACCTCTCCAACGTCACACACATGGGGGCATGTGTGGACTTGAACTCACAATCCACGCCCTGAATCCTGCTCTCAAACACTGGTCATATTAATTAACAAAGCATAGCCCCCTGCTTTTCTCTCCTGAAACCTTTCACTTTTATGAAATTAATGAGCTAGAACCCTTTATCAGTTCATTGTTCTTTGCTAAATCTAGAGTCTACCAAAGAGACAGATTTCTGTTTTCTAAGTTATTGTAATTAGAAATTTCTCCTAAGACATTAGAGCTCATATAAAAGAAGAAGAGGAAACAAAATTCTCATTTGTCCATTGACCGAATATAAGCCTACGAACGTCAGCCTGAGTTTCTTTCTAATCTTTGCTGTGTGAGCCATACACCATGTAAGGCATTTTATCTCTCCGCTGCCACTTAACATTTGATACACAATTTTTCTTTTTCTTTTTTCCATATGTTCTTACCAGATTCAAACTGTTTGCCTGGGCCTGTGGACTACAGCCTATTGGACATTCCCATGCAGTCAGACAGGCCGTTTCTGTGTGTGGTCACTGTTGGTGACAGGAGCATAAATAATACCAAGGACAGATCTCTGTACCTGAAGATTTCTCATGCTGAAGCTTCCTGTGGGTTAAAATCTCAAGAACAAAATTGTGGAGTCAAAGGGAATAAACGTTTTAGGACTCCAGTGTGTTAGATATACTCCAAAAGGGCACAGTAGGTGAGATGCCCACCAGGAGTACATGGAGACACTCATTTTACCATATAAAAGGGCAGTAGGTGAGACGCCCACCAGGAGTACATGGAGATACTCATTTTACCATATAAAAGGGCAGTAGGTTAGACACCCACCAGGAGTACATGGAGATACTCATTTTACCATATAAAAGGGCAGTAGGTTAGACACCCACCAGGAGTATGTGGATATATTCATTTTACTTTGTATTACCATCACTGGATGAAAATCTCTGAAAACTGTTCTACAAACGGTATTTTTTAACGGTATCATTGAAATTAAACCTCACCATTTCCTTAAACATTTCCAAATGTTTGTGAACTGAATATACTTCCTTTCCAAGAAATTAACATTTTTCTTAATGTACATTGACCTCATTTCCCCCCAACGTGAAAGTTTTATTGCTCATTATAAACTAACACGTTGCTAGCTCCTCCGAGTGCCAGCCTGCGACGCCACTTGAAAAAGCATCTAGGTGCCGGGCTGAGAAGGTAGCTAACAGGAAGATCCTCCAATGAACAGAAATGGCCGGGAGGAAGGGGAGAGGTGGGAAGGTTCAGAGACGGCTGCAAAGGGAGGGCACTGTGCCCTTACCTCCTTCACCTGCTGCTGTGGGCCACGTGCCATCAGCATGGCCCAACTGCAACAGAGCAGGGCGAGTTCAGTGCGAGCCAGGGACCATGTGAGCACCTCAGGGCAGGGGTCTTCGCTGCAGGGGAGGGAGCAGGCAGGATCTTCCACATTCTAGGGGAAACTGACTGTTCAGATGATGGACACGGGAAAGTGTACGCCTGGCAGTCAGAGCTTCCTGAGGAACCAACTAGTGGCAGGAGGGGAGAGTGATGGGGTGAGCACCCCCCCATGGCCCAGTTCCAGCAAGAGCTCCATTTTAGTGTTAGCCTCTCCCACCAGTACACATCAGTCAGACGCCAGTATTTTGAGGGAAGCACAGCCAACAGGAACAAACCAGGACACCTGAAAAGAGCACGCAGCATGAGATGACCTGACCCAGTGATGAAGAGTTAAAGGGTCAGGCTCACAAATATCTACCCCAGGGGGTAGGAGAGAAATGGAAGGAAGGAATGAGATGCCCTAGGGAGCCTCACTACATGGAAGAAGATTAGTGAGGGGATCACACTTGGGGACCCTCTCCCAGAGAAGAAAAGGGGAGGGGGGTGTGAAAGAGGCTAGGAAACACCTGGTGAGGTAAGAAGCAAGAAATTCCAAAACCAGGTGAAGAACAAGTGGTTAGCGGAGCCCCATGAGGCTGAAGGCTGGACATCAACAGACGTGGCCACACACCCTGTCAGCTGCCCCTCAGGGAGAGCAGATGGCACTAAATGTCATGGGTTCCCAGGGCCTCCGGTGGCCACCTCTCACCAAGAGCTGGCCATAAGGGACAGAGAGGGGTTGGCAGCAGAGTGGAGCTAAGGGTTTTGGTTTGTTTCTACGGATATAATTACTTACACATACTTGGAAAACAATGCTAACTTTCAATGCTAGCTAGAACAAGAGTAAATGTGCCCTGTGATATTTTCCTGTTTGTACCGTGATACGTTAAAGGGATCAATCTACACCCTGGCAATTGTAAGGGGAGGGCCATCAGCTTTTTTCTCTGAGACTGGTCTAACAGTCTACACTGAAGAGTTCTTCAGTCTAGACACTCTTCATGGGTCTTGACACCCTTCGGGACCTAATGAGAGTTTGGAACATCCTCCCAATTACGTATTTACCCATATACACAATTTTTATCTTGGTGTTTAATTTCATAATCTCCTAGAGCTGTCTTTAGAAATTCTGATTTGTTCTCTAGGGCGCGGTGTTCCAGTGCTGTCTCTTAATGTTACATACGAGCAGATGCACGCCTCTTATTTGACTTTGAAATATGAGTGTGTGTGTGTGTGTGTGTGTGTGTGTGTGTGTGTGTGTGCGCGCATGTGTGGTGTGTACACGCGTATGCCACAGCATAAACGAGGAGTCATTTCTCTTCTTCCACACTGTGGGTTCCAGGGATTGAACTCAGCTCCTCAGCCTTGCTGGCAGGCACCTTCACCCACTGAACCATCTTGCTGGCCCCACTTGTCTCTCTTGGAGGTTTAGTATCTTTCTGTGAACTCCGATTTTCCCCCCAGTGCCGGCGACTGCACTCAGGGCCTCACACACAAACACACCATCTTCTACTGACCCAGCCCCTCCTATATTCTTGGTATATCCCTGTTGTTCCTGGGCATCCGAACCCCTGACAGTGTCCAAAGGAAAGCCGCTGGCATGACTAGTTGAGGGTCTCCGGCTTCCCCTCAAGGTACCTCTGCTCACGTCCCCTCTGCTATTTCCACCAGCCTCCAGGGAGGTGTTGGATCTGTTCTGGAGACTTCCGAGAGCCACACCACACTCTTACAGCCAGGCTTACATTTGTTTTCCCCATGAAAGGGCGTATAACATTGTGGTAAAATAAAGTGTTTGGGGGAAACAGGGTCTTTGTAGATATAATTAGTGATGATGAGGTCATATGGACCAAGGTGGTTCCTCAGCCCAGTAGCTAGGACTGGAAGTCATTGATTCCTTCCATGTAAGAGGAGAGAACTCAGACAGAGAGGAGAGAATACAGACATGACTGAGTTTGGAGCCTCGGTACCACAAGAGGAAGGTCCAGGACCACTAGAAACTAGAAGGACCTCCCCCCAGAATCCCAGGAACATGACAACTTAACACTCTGATTTTGGACTTCTAGATTCCTGAGCTGAACTACAACGACAAGAAGAAACTTCCACAGAACACCAAGTTTGTTGAAATTTGTTACAGCAGCTCTGAGAAGAACCAAAACAATGTGTAAAATATTCAAATAAGCTCTTCCCAGGCACTCACCTGGCCAGGCCTGGCTTCAGTGCAGGAGCCCTGAAGCGGCAGACGACAAGTCAGGTGTGTTCAATGAGATTGCAAGGCCAACAGGCACCAGAGCAAGCAGGCTGTGAAGAAACTCTATGACACTGATGATGTCAACGTCAGTCCTGATGGAGAGAGGAAGGTGTGTGTGAGGCTGGCTCCTGATTCTGATGCTTTGGATGTTAAACAAAACCAGAATCATTTTGACTGAGTCCATCTGCTAATTCTAGGTCTTTGATGGATTGGGTCTTTGTTCCCGTTTTGGGACCTACATGCTGGATTCTAAGATCAGAATGGTGCCTCCAACATGGTGTCAGTTGTGCTAAGGTCTCGGGGTCCTGTTAGAGTATACCTAAAACAAAATGACACTGAATGGCCATGGAAACTCCTACACCTGTAGTCTCAGTTAACCGAAGCCACCCCCAATTTAATGACATGCAGTCGTAACCATTTCACTCGCTCCTGATGCACCCGGTCAGTGAGTTGAACTGCGTTCTGCAAGGCAGATCAGCCACCTCCCCTGGGGTCATCTAAGCAGAGCTAACACAGCTGGCCCTTGGCCACTTCCTCTCATTCAGCCTCTCATCCTCGAGGATGCTAGCCCAGACTTCTGCACAGGGGGGCAGCAGTGTGCCAGATGACGCCTAGGCAGTTACAAATCTCTGGACTCAGCCTCAGAAATCCCAATTTGTAGCCGGCTACCTTCTTTGCAGCTGGCCTGAAGTTGGGGACAGTCTTAGGGGGCTGAGCCCTCAGCCTGTGGAGTCTGATGCTGTCTCAATGCAGATAAGAATGGATTTGATGTCCAGCAGGCCCTCCTGCAGTCTGATTGCTTGTGTGCGGGTTGGGAGAAACACCCCACACATTTAGGACTACAGAATTGAACTGTGTTATAAGAGTACAATAGAAGACTCTGAGTTTGGCTTGTTTTTCCCCCCCATTCACCAGCATAGTTCATGAGGTATTCCTTTATCCATAGGAAGCTATTTGTTCTTACATGTTTGATGAGTATATGAAAGGGGGTATGGAGAGAGAAAGGGAGACAGAAAGACCAAGGGGGTCGAAGCGGCTGACACACTAGCTCAGTCTATTGATCAGCGGGTTATCCACAGCCGTGTTCAGCCAAACCTAGTGGGTATCTAAAGCTCTGTGTGACTTGGCTCACGCAATCCAGGGGGTGGAGCAAGACCCCACCCAGCGAGCAGGAATGCCTCAATAGGCTAGGAGCCCAGAGTAGATGCTGTTTTCTTCTGATTCCACGCCACAGATGAGCTCCTGTATAGAGGGAAAAGGTAGCAACTTGAGAGCAGCCTGATGTTTGATCTTGATTATTAACTTGATGGGATTTACAATCACCATGGAAACAAGATTCCTGGCACATCTGTGAGGGAGTTTCTAGTTAATTGGGCTGGGAAGGCTCACACTAAAATGTGGAGGGCACTAGTCTGTGAGCTGGGGTTTCAGATTGAATAAAGGGGGGAAGAGGAGCCGGGCGGCGACGGCGCACGCCTTTAATCCTGGCACTCGGGGGGGAGGGGGGGGCAGAGCCAGGCGGATCTCTGTGAGTTCAAGGCCAGCCTGGTCTACAGAGTGACGTCCAGGACAGGCACCAAAGCTACACGGAGAAACCCTGTCTCGAAAAGGGGGAAGGGTGGGCAGGGATGAGTACCAGCATTGGTTTTCCTTTGCTTCCTGACTGTTAACACAGCATAACTGCCTGCCTCCAGCTCTTGCCACCGTGGCATCCCCACCACGAGGGACTGTACCCTCAAACTTGGAGCCAAAATAGACCCCTTGTGTTCCCACAGTAAGCAAAGTAACTAATACAAGCAGGTAAGATCCAGAAACTAGAATCGATCAACAATCAATATCCAGAAGGTCCCAGTCAATCAAGAATTAATCAATGCCAGAACACATGGGTAAGAGGAGAGCTGTTGGTTTTTGATGCAGAAGCCATCCAGATAAGGAGGAGGCTTGCCCATGGTACCCAAGAATAGTGTATTATCTACACAGTCCAAAACAGAGGGCATCTTGATGGTGATTATATAACTATCTTAGCCTGAATTTAGAAGATTCTGATGCCAAAATTCTTTTTTTTTTTTTTTCCAAGACCGGGTTTCTCTGTGTAGTTTTGGTGCCTGTCCTGGATCTCCCTCTGTAGACTAGGCTGATCTCGAACTCACAGAGATCCAACTGGCTCTGCCTCCCAAGTGCTGGGATTAAAGGCGTGCGCCACCACCACCCAGCTCTCCCAAAATTCTACTTACGGCCTGCCTTACTTATTCACATTATTTGATTGCATCAATTAAAATCCAGGGTAACTGCATTCTGTCCTTTGTAATACGTAACAGAACACCTGCTGGTTTCGCCGGAGGCCCCACACCGCTGCTGTGAATTCACCCACCCACCTCCCCACCCTTCCCTCCTTTAACAATACTCAAAGTGAACCTAACACATTGTAGGTCCCCTCCACCCTCCCTTTGTTTACACCCCCTCTGTTTACTTGTAGACGGGAAACAGAAAGAAGGTAGTTGGAGTTATTTAGGTACCAAAGAATACTCTAGAAGGAAACACGTAGCTAAAACATTCTAATTAAACAACTGAAAAGATAAAGGCGGAGAAAGGGGGAAGGGTGGTCGAGAGGAAACAGGAAAGTCCCTGCTAGGTGGGTGAGACGCTGGCTGAGTATCTGTCTGGGTTTTGAGCTTTTAAGTCTGGGAAGTAAAGAAGCTGCCTGTGTTAGGCTGCAAACAGGGGCAGGTGGGCATGAGCGCCACCTCTAGTCCAGTGGCTCTCAACCTTTCTAATGCCCAGATACATTTCCTCATGTTGTGCTGACACCCCCCCCCCCACCATACAATCACTTTTGTTGCTATTTCCTAACTGCAATTCTGCTGCTGTCATGAATCGCTGATGTAAATATCTGATCTGCAGGATATCTGATTTGTGACCCCCTGTGAAAGGGTCCTTGGGCCCCCAGAGGCGTGACCCACAGGTTGAGAACTGCCGGTCTGTTCTGTAGTCTGCTTTCTGGTGTCAGAGGCCTGAGACAGTTTCTTCTCCCTCCATCCCTCTTCCTATCGTTCACTCCCTTCCAATTTTTCCAAGAATTCTGAGTCCTGAAGGGAGGGGGAAAGGCAGGTGGTCATACTCAACCCCCCCCCACACACACACAAACCCCACTTTCACCCCCGTCCTTATGCTCACACTTAGATTCAGGTCCGCCCTAGGACAGTCTGGGCTAAAGAGCCTCTAGTCTGACAGACTAGAACACCCAGGGCCATCTTCACCTGCAAAATTCTTCATACATGTTTAAGACGTGTAAGGGTGGGGACTGTGGGTTTGTGGTGGCACCCGTCCGTAATCCCAGTACTGAGGCGGGAGGACAGAGTTCGAGGCTAGCCTGAGCTACATAGCAAGTTGGCCAACATCCTGGATTACAAAGTGATTCCTCGTTTCAATAACAACACCCAAACAGAACATGCAAGGGAGCTGGGGGGATAGGAAAGCTCAGTGGGCAGAGCTTGCCTAGCAAACTAAAGACCCTGATTCGATTCCCAGTGGAGGCGACAAAGAGCTCAGAACAGCGTCGGGCACCTCATTCCTACCCACTACTACTCGGTACTGAGGCTGCTTCAGTGGGACCCGGCCTCGGCTGCAAAGCAGGGTGCACCGGCCTTGACCTCAGGGCTCCCGAGGAGACCGATGCCGGCGTGAATTGCCTCCGGTGATGGTCTCCGTGCGCTCACTGTCGCCCTCAGCGCACCTTGTGTTCAAAGCCTCGGGTTTTCAAACCTTTATTCTCCCTATCACAATACTTCTTTAGGGGAGGGGGTCCTTAGGAAAACGGAAAGTCCGGCATCCTGCATCTTACACGGGGCGAGCACGCACCAGAATCCCTCTTCGGACCGGGGCAACTAGGTGCCCGGAGGACGTTGGCCAGGTCCTAGGAGGCAGGTCTGGTCTGGGGCTCTGAAGGGCCCGCCCTCTTCGGTGAGCAGAGGCAGGGATGTTCAGGGCATGAGGGCTCAGACCCGAGAGCCACACCGCGGGATGGCAGGGGGTTGCTCTGCTCTTTGACCTCCGGGAGGTTAATTAATGAGGTGGCCCACAGGAGGCTGGGCAGACTGACCTCTCCAACTGCCCGATTGCCTGGCGACTCGCGGTGGGCCGGAGAGTCCTGCCTGCCGACCATGGAGCGCCGCCGCCGCGTGAGAGTGAAGTCTTGGGTAGAAGAGAATCGGGCCTCCTTCCAACCCCCGGTTTGCAACAAGCTTATGTGAGTACCCAGCACCCCTTTTCTTATCTTCCCCCTCCTCCTCCTCCCCCTCCTCCCCCTCCCTCAACCCTCCCCTCCCCCTCCACCCCTCTGCCTGGTGCTTTCAGGGGAGGGTGCCGACTGGCTCTTTCAGGTTTCACTATCTCAGTCTGTTCCTCTTTCCGGAGACCACAGCACAGCCGGTGGCCTTGACTTCTGAGACCTGCTTGAGTGTCTCTGAGGCTGTGAGAGATGAGGCAGGATGTGACATCCCTTCCATGGCTGAAAGCAACCATACCCCTTGGGAAAAGCATGATTTTCAATGCCCCAGGCTAGAACTCAGGACCTGGAGACAGCTGAACCACACACCTCAACCTTGGCAAATCCTGAAGCCATGGTTGTATGGTGCGTGTGTGTGTGTGTGTGTGTGTGTGTGTGTGTGTGTGTGTGTGTGTGTCTCCATAGCCCAGGCTATGTAGCTAAGGGTGGGTTTGAACTCCCAATCTGCCTGCTTCCACTTCCCAAGTGCTAGAATTATACGTGTATACCACCACACCTTCTTTCTGAGGTGCTGAGGGTGTAACTTGGGGCCTCTCGAATACTAGGCAAGCACTTTTCCAAACTGAGCTACATCCCTAGCCATGAGGGTTCTTGATTCAGGACTCCAGGCCACACAGGAAAACACCAGGCCCTCCCAGGCCTCCTCTACCTACAGCAGGGACTGACCTGTTCAGGCTGCCTTTCATCTCAGATTTCCCCTCCACCACCTCCCTCCCCCTCCCTCATTTCCACAGCTTCTTGCAACACCACCCCAGACCCCCAAATCACCATATCTGTAGGTCTTTAAGTCATTTCCAATGGGGGGTGATGTCTTAACCCAGACAGCTGCAGCCACTTGACTCTGACAGGGAGATTAGGTCAAGTATATTTACATCATCTCATTGAATTCTCACAGTAGCCCCCACAGGGGTGGGATTTAATAAGTAACTTTCCCAAATGTCACAGAGCTAGCGAGGGACAGAGTCCACAACGCAAGCCCAGAAACAGTTTGACTACAAAGTCCACGCACACCCTTGGTCACTACGCAATACCCCCATGTCTAGCCGTCACCGCCCCTTGAAGCTGTTTCTCTTCTCTCTCTTCTGCTTTTGCCTTCTCCCCCAGCTTGGAGCTTTGTCATTTCTGCCTCTTTCCTGTCTGTAGTCTCTCATTCGCACTCCTCCAACTCCTCCTCCCCCTCTGGAGCCCAGGACCACAGCTCTGATCCTATCCATGCATCAGCCCCGTCAGTAGTGACTACCCTGCCCCCAGCCCTGCCCCCCAGCCTTCCAGTCCTCTAGAACTCCCCAGGTTAACCATCACAACCATCGGCCCTCCCCTTATTCAGTCAGCAGATATTTACTGAGCACCACGATGCTCTGGACTTTGGGGATAGGGCAGGCAGCAAACTGACAGAATACCTTCCTGGTAGAACTGAGATTCTGTTGAGAGGGGATGTCAGTCGGTATGAACAAGTCTGTGGAGGTAACCTCCATCACTGGGAGGGCTGGGTTTTCATGGTGCGTCTGTGCCATGCCTGGCTCTAGCTTCTGGCTGGCATCAGTGGCGTTCCTTGGTTTCAGATGCATGAACCCAGCGTCCATGTTCATCTTCACAGACCTTCCCCTGCTGTGAGTCTCCATATCCACATTCCTGCTCATAAAACCTCACTTATATTGCACTGAGCAGATCATAAGGCAACTGGAACTGTCTCTCCCTCCTGTTCGGGACTCCTGTTTCCTCAAGGCGTTGTCTCTCTCTTGTGTCCCATCAAGACTGTCCCCCACTGCAACAATATGGGTTCGGACCTCAGGCAGGCTCTGAGGTTCACACCCAGCTCCCACATGCTATGGCTGTGTGATGTGAAGTTCGCCTTCCCAGGTCCTTGGGGTTAGGACTCCAACATAAGAATTTGGACCAGTCAGGGGATTCAACCTGTAACACCCCCAGAGAGATTTTGCATTCTGACTTGGGGGGGGGGGGTGTAATTATCAAATAAACTTGTTCAAGAGCTTTTTGTCTATATCTCAGTAAAGTCCATTAATAAAAGGCAAAAACAGAGAAAGGGGTGGGTCAGTGGGTAAAGGCACTTGCCCTCACAAGCCTAAAGGCCTGAGTTCAGTCTCCAAGATCCATGTGATGGAAAGAGAGAACTGACTCTAAATAATTATCCTCTGACCTCCACACGTAAATTACAGCTTATGAGATGATCACTGGGAGAAGCCAAGGCAGGAACTGGAGCAGAAGCTGTGGAGGAGTGCTGCTTGCTGGCTTGCTCCCCCTGGCTTGTTTAACCTCCTTTTTTCTTTTCTTTTTTCTTTTTTTAAAGATTTATTTATTTATTATGTATACAGTGTTCTGTCTGCATATATGCCTGCTCACAATAAGAGGGCGCCAGATCTCATTACGGATGGTTGTGAGCCACCATGTGGGGGCTGGGAATTGAACTCAGGACCTCTGCAAGAACAGCCAGTGCTCTTAACCTCTGAGCCATCTCTCCAGCCCTCAGCCTGCTTTCTTATGGAACCCAGGGTCATCAGCCCTAGGGTGGCGCTGCCCCACAGTGAGCTGGGCCCTCCCCCATCAACCATCAATCACGTGTCTGGCTCATAGGCCAGTCTGGTGGGGGAATTTCCCAATTGAGGTTTTCTCTTCCCAAATAACATGAAACTATTCAGAACATAAATACATAATAACAATAAAAAAACCTATGAAATGAATTAAAGCTGCCTCTCCAGATGAGGGAGCTAAAGCCCAATAACGTCAACTAACATGCCCAAGATTGTAATAAAGCTAAATTGATCTTAGGAGGCTGGCTCCAGTGCCTGTGTTTTTGAACACATGTCACACACACACACACACACACACACACACACACACACACACACACACACATCTGTTTCCCCTGGAGATGTCACAGTCTCCTGAGTCCCCTGAGTATGGTCCACAGTGGTGGACAGTCTCCCGAACAGACAGGTGAGGGCTCCCCTCAGTTCTCCTGTCCTTGAGATCTTGAGTGTGGCCCGGGGCCATGAAGAGTGATGCTCTTCCATGCTGCTTCTTTGTGGGTCAGAAGGCACGGAGACACACAACCACACACGGAGACACTTAAATGCATGAGGAACAATTTGACCACGAGGGGGATCTGTTCTTCTCCCAGATGTGTGAACCAGGCCTCCTCCTGCCTCCACACGTCCCTGCTTTCCGCCGCTCACTCCCAGGAGTTGATTCAGGTCCTGTTCTTGCCTCTTTCCTGCAGGCACCAAGAGCAGCTCAAAATCATGTTCGTCGGAGGCCCCAATACCAGGAAGGATTATCACATCGAGGAGGGTGAGGAGGTAGGTCGTGGATGCTCGCCCGTGCCATCCGGCTGCCACCTGTGGGGGAGCGGACACTTCTGCCCCAGGGCTAGAGCGAGTCGCCCAGAGAAAAGCAAATATGGCTGCCACAGGAAAGGGAAATGGCTGCCTTAGAATTGGGGTGCCTGCAGGTCTACCTTTGCCTACCTTGTGCCCAGGGAACTCTATTGGGGAGGCCCTGTGTTTGACAGGCTCCTGTGGTGGGGTCTCCACTGTCATGGACATGTGGTGGTCTATACGGATGGTTCTTCTCCTTTGGCCTCCCATATGAGCCACAGACTCCGAGGGATTCCATGGTACTCTGACCCCAGAAGCCAGGCTCTCCCTGTCCGTCACATAAGGAGCAAAGGGTCTAAGGACACAAGGACGCGGAGGGGAAATGTTGGGTGGAAAGGTAACAAGGGAGCATGGGTAGTGCTGAAAAAGGAGTAGGAACAAGGTGGGCCCTCCTTACTTCTAGGGAGTACAGGTCCCGAGTTGCTAGCGGCTCCAATGATTCAGAGTCTGGAGAGTGAATTCTGCGCTTCTACACTCACGTACGGAAGCTACATTAAAAAAAAAAAAAAGCAAAAGTTAAGTGTGATGGTGCACACCTGTAATCCTAACACTCCGGAGGGGAGGCAAAGGGGACCGAGAGTTCAAGGACAGCCTGGGCTGCAAAATGGAAACTTGTTTGAAGAAGGGAGGGACGAAGAGGAGGAGGAGGAGGGAGAAGGAGGAAGGAGGAGGAGGAAAAGGAAGGAGAAGGAGGAAGAGGAGGAGGAAGAGGAGGAGGAAGAGGAAGGAGAAGGACAAAGAGGAGAAGGAAGAGGAGGAGGAGGAGGACAATGAGGAGGAGGAGGAAGAGGAGGAGGAGGAAGAGGAGGAGGACAAGGAGGAGGAGGAGGAGGAAGAGGAGGAGGACAATGAGGAGGAGGAGGACAAGGAGGAGGAGGAAGAGGAGGAGGAGGAAGAGGAGGAGGACAATGAGGAGGAGGAGGACAATGAGGAGGAGGAGGACGAAGAGGAGGAGGAGACAATCACCACTACTACCCCTCCCCAGAGACAGACAGATCCCAGATCCCCCAATATAGATCAGGATGTGGTGGGACAGGACCACTGTAAAGTGCCCCTTATTTTCTGGGAGACCTGGTTCTGGAGTTTGAGCCTCCACCCCCATCACTGGCATCCCACACACCAGCCCAGGACTGTTCATCACCGTGAACCCTTGAGAATGCTCTGTCAGCAGATGCTGAGGGCCCAGGGTGTGTGTTGGGCACCAGACCTGCAGGCAGAGGGTGACGGCCCTGCAGTAGTGCTGCCTGAGCTGAGCAGAACCAGTTCCACAGACCTGGGCCTTCTCCCGGCCACTGAACACTTCTCTGTGAACTTTTCCTGTGATAAAAAAAAAAAAAAAAAAAAAAGTGAAAATCTAAATCTACGGAGGAGAGGCCGGCCATAGCTGAGAGTCTGCGGCGACTGAGGCCCAGCCAGCCTTTCCCGTTTGCCCCCCGTCAGCCTCACCTCCACTCAACGGTTAGGTCTGCCGTCAGTGTCCACCCCGCCTGTCCCCCAACTATCTCTCTCCTTCTTTGCCCAGCTCACCTCAGGGTCTCTCCACGCTGTTCCGGAGGGTGGGTGTTTGTGTCAGCTGGTTTTTATGTCAGCTTGACCCAAGTCAGAGTCATCGGAGAGGAGGGAGCCTTGACTGAAAAAGTACCTCCATAACCCTGTCTCGAAAAACCAAAAAAAAAGTACCCCCATAAGATCTGGCAAGCCTGCTGGGCATTTTCTTAATTAGTGGGAGGGCCCAACCCACTGTGGGTGGTGCCATCCTGGGTTCTATAAGAAAGCAGACTGGGGCCGGGCGGCAGTGGTGCACACCTTTAATCCTAGCACTCGGGAGGCAGAGCCAGGCGGATCTCTGTGAGTTCGAGGCTAGCCTGGGCTACAGAGTGAGTTCCAGGAAAGGCACAAAACTACACAAAGAAACCCTGTCTCGAAAAACCAAAAAAAAACCAGGCTGAGCAAGCCAGGGGAAGCAAGCCATGACCTCTGCATCAGCTCCTACCTCCAGGTTCTTGCCCTGATTGAGTTCCTGCCCTGACTGCCTTTGACAATGAACTGCGATATAGAAGTATAAGCCAAACAAACCCTTTCCTCCCCAAGTTGCCTTGGTCATGCATGGTGTTTCATCATGGCAGTGATAGCCCTAAGTAAAACAGTGTCTTTGAGTCCCTGGGCCAGTCCATGTCTTGATTCATCTCATGGTGTCTGAGAGATGAGAAGGGCTGCCTTCAAGGTAGAGGGACACTTGGTGGCTCAGAGAAGTCTGGCTGGAGCTAGGCTCGTGATGTTTGGACCTGCTCTTTGGTAGGAGGGCAGAGTTTGGTACCTTGCCAGTCCCTGGGCAGCCTCAGAGCAAAGCAAAGGGTCGACATCCTCTCTGTCCATGCCTGTCCTCATCCGGAGCCTGGGCAGTCGCTCTGAGTGATGTTTAAAGCATATCTGGTACAGACTGAGCTAGATTTCCCTTCTTGCCTGAGCTCTGGTCTCTGCAACAGTCCTTAGGTGCCCTGGACCCACTCACCACTCACCCACTTCACGCTTTTTCTCGTGGTTGCCAAGAATAAGGACAGTTGGCTGGGAAGGAGATGAGGTTCCTCTGCCTGTGGAAAAAGGCCATGTGCACGGAGCAGGCACTTACCAGGTGTGGGTGCTTACCTGTTCCTGGCTCCCCCTGCCTGTGAGGTCTTTTCCAGGTCACAGAGGCAGACTCAATTTAATATCTGTGTGAGCAGGTACACTTAATCTCCCAGCTAGCCCTAGGTCTCAAACATCATTTACTTCTCAAGGAGCACACTTCCTTTTCGATTGCCCAGGGCTGTTGTTGATTTTTCTGCTGTCCGGGGGTTTGTCCTCGGCTGCAGGTCAGGCCCGCCCTCATCACAGGGATAGGCCTCTGGGCAGGGGACAGGTCGGGAAAATTCCGCCTCTGCCTTCTAGTTTTGATCGATGGCTGGTAATATCTTGTAGTCGGTCTGGAAAGGGTTTGAATCTGGCTCCTTTCTCCCAAGTTTTCCTGATATTAGCAGGTCCTGGGGACACTAGCCTCTCCCCATAACCCTGAGATACCTCTTCCTCTCCTGTCATCTATCATGAAATGACCCAGGACTTATACTGCAAATTGCTCTCTCTCTCTCTCTCTCTCTCTCTCTCTCTCTCTCTCTCTCTCTCTCTCTCTCTCTCTCTCTCTCTCATACAAGCTCAATTGCTTCCTATGAGAAAACCTAGTAGGTTTTTCTGATTTGTATTAAATAACATATAAGGTGCAAGTGTGTGTGTGTGTGTGTGTGTGTGTGCGCGCGCGCATGCGTGTGTGTTTTGTGGGGGATTAAACTCAGAGCCTCGTACATATTATATAATAAACATTCTGCCATGGAGCTCCATCTTCAATCATATGGCTTGTTTTTAATAATGAAAGCAAATACCATTCACTGTAGAAAATATAAAATATGCAGAAAGAAAACTTTGCCTCACTTATAACCATGAACACTGTCACCTATGCTATCTATGGGCTACTGTGTAATTAGAATCCTCTGGGGTTAATTTTTTGTTTGCTTTGTTTTTTGAGGCAAGCTCTCACTCTGTAGCCCAGGCTGGCCTCAAACTCAACGCAATCCTTCTGCTAATTAGAGACATGAGTCACCACATCCAGCTCATTAAGTACTGATTGGGGTTTTAGGACAGAACAGAAAACTTAGTAGGAGTCCCCTAGAGAAAGCCTGTCGTCAACTCCATCCACCTAGGCTCCCAACTTCCCCAGCCCAGTGCCAGAGCATCTCAATGTCTCCCAGAATCACACACAGTCACCCAACTTCAACTCCAGGACCCACCATCTTAGACCAGCTGCTTTGAGCTTCAACTTTATTTTCTTCAGAATGGGGCTAATGATGATGTTGGGGTTGTAAGATTTCTGATGAGTGTGAAAAAGCCCAGCCTAAGTTAAGGAGTATTTCTACTGCGGAGTCACTGAATTCTCCAGGAAGCTCCTAATCCAGCCTTCTACATCCTACCTCCCAGCCAGGCACCTGCTGTTACATCCTGGGTACCCTGATGGTCACCTACATGTTCCAGATGTGACCCCTGAATGTCTCCAGCTTTCTTGTCTGTGGCCTGGACCAGGGGGTGCAGGGGCCCCAGGAGCTGTTCATAAGCCCTGAGGTCTGCAGGAAACTGTTCCAGTTTTCTGGTCAGAATTCAGGTCCTGAGCAGGAGTTAAGGATCTAAAAGATGGATCAGGGAGGTCCCAAGCTCTTTGTTTTTCCACAGGTATTTTACCAGCTGGAGGGAGACATGGTCCTCCGAGTCCTGGAGCAAGGCAAACACCGGGATGTGGTCATTCGGCAGGGAGAGGTGAGGCTGACCCCAGGGGAAAGAAAGGCCAAGGCCCCATCCTCTGGTCTTCCTCTGAGCACAAACATTCCCTCAGGTTTCCTGGGTAGAGGCTGAGTGGAGAGTAGGGTCCAGGGTGGACAGGCAGAGTTTCCCTGCTGCCCTGTGGGTCACCCAGCATGCTGGGGGCACTGAGGTGACCTCAGGGTGCAGCCTTGCTGGACTCCTGTTCTCCATCCCCACAGATATTCCTCCTGCCTGCCAGAGTGCCCCACTCCCCACAGAGGTTCGCCAACACCATGGGGCTGGTGATTGAGAGGAGGCGGCTGGAGAGCGAGCTGGATGGGCTGAGGTAATTGCTCGTGCCTCGCGGGGCTTGGGTGATCACAGGGTTAACAACAGAGGGGCATAGTTCAAAACTATAGCAGGAAGGATCCATGATAGACTCAAGAGAGCACTTCCTGGCCACCGAGAGACTGGAGGGCTTGGCAACAGGAGGTGATGGAGAACCTGGATTTGCTGGCTAACCAGAGAGGGGAAAGTGGGTTTGGTCATGAGGGAGGAGAGTGCTCTCTGTGGTACACATGAAGATGCTGGCTGGAACTGGTATTTGTGTTTTCCAAAGGTCTGCTAGGAAGCTGGTGGTGGGAAGGGTCGATGCAGACAGGGAATGAAGGAACCTAGAAAGCCACATGTCCTGGTATAGGCAAACACTGCTCCTTCTAGCAGCCTGGGCCTGCAGAAGTTACCCTTGGCCGGTGCCTGCACACACGTGTCTCTACCCCAGATCACAACAAGTACGGACATCTGGCTAGCAACAGCTATGTGCCAGGCACCAGCTAGGAGGGTCACTGTTTATTTATTTACCCTATACTCCCCATGATGCTGGGGGGCTAGGTGCTGCTTTACCATTCTGCTCTTTTTGAAGCTCCGGGGACTGAGAAGAAACTAGGCCCAGGTAAAATAACTTGCTAGACCCGGCATCACAGAGAACTACAAAGCCGGCATCCGTGCTGGATCAGCAAGATGGAGGGGGAAAGTCAGGTTCCATCCCATTTCCCTTGAACCCCTGCCTGCCCCCCATCAGTCTCTGGACCAGTGGTCCTCAACCCGTGGGTCTCAACCCCTTTGGAGGCTGAAACACCCTTTCACAGGGGTCATCTAAGACTATTGGAAAAGCCAGGTGGTGGCGGCGCACGCCTTTAATCCCAGCACTTGGCAGGCAGAGGCAGGTGGATCTCTGTGAGTTCGAGGCCAAGCCAGAGCTACACAGAGAAACCCTGTCTCTGGAGAAAGAAAAAAGGTGGTGGGGGGGGGGGTTGCAGCATCAGGAAGGTTGAGAACCACTGGTCTAGACTATTACGCTCTGAAAGGAGGGAATCCCTCAAGCTCAGAGGACCCAAGATTTTTCTGGCAACCCTGTTTTGAATTTTCAAAGAAAACTTAAATTTCTCAATAAGTCACCAGAATCAGAACACTTTGTCTCACATATCCTGTTATAACGGGCATCTTTAAACACTCATTTTTTCAATGAGTTGAAATCATAGGTATTCCTTCTCAAAGTCTAGTAACATAAGAATTCAAAATGAACTAAATTAAAATGACCTGCCACTAACAGGAGGATTTTATGGTTTGGGAATTTCATTTCATTCTTTTTCACCCCCAAGAAAACAGACCCCAAAGCCCTTTGCCATTCTTCAGTTCGGCATAAAGAAGTGACCTTTTTTTTTTGTTCACACCTCTCCCACATAACCATGCAGTCTTGTTACATGCATGAGCTTAAGGTTTGCTTTGTTTGGTTTAAAAAGAAAAAGAGTTGGTGTTAGAGCCGGTGAGAGGCCAACACAACACCAAGGAGCTTGCTGCCAAGCCTGAGGGCCCCAGTTTGATTCCCGGGACCCACAGGGTGGAAGATGTAAACTTCTGAAAGTTGTTCATAAAATCCTCTTCTGACCTCCACAACCCATCCCACGGTGTGCACACATGCCTCACCCCACCCCCAATAAATAAAGAAAAAAATTCCTGAGGCACTGCAGACTTCTAGAATTTATGCAGTTTGCCTAACTGAAGCCACATGCCCATTGAAAAAGTTTACGAGTATTTCTCATACTGTTAAAAAGTTCCTAATATATATACTGCTAATGGCTGAACCATATGTCTACAGCATAATGGCCCATTGAATAGGCAGATCGCTGGCCTGAATTCTAAAAGGAGTCTCTCTGAGGTGCTTTATGAAGGAGACTCCGGTGAGTTATTGGTGTCCTCAATAACATTTTACAGCAAATTCAATAACGGATTTCATCTGGCTGCTTTTGACCTTTAATAAAAGCCAGGGACTCAACATTAAAATGCCACCCCGAAGGCCCTTCCTAAGGGCACTGCAGCCCCACAGTGAAGCTTTCTGGTGGCCAATTCCGTCTCGGGGTAGAACCTGGGTGGGTGCATGGTGTGTCTCTAGCCTGTCTCTCCCCGTAGGGCTGTCCCTGCTTTTCTGGTGAGAGTTGAAAAGCAGACACAGAACTGGCCTGGTCTGGAGCTGGTTCAGGGAGTGGGCATTTTGGAGACAGTAGCTCCCAGCCCCTGCCTTGTGCTACCTGCGTAAGGGCCAGTGGCACCGCACAGCTCTGCCTGCCCAGGTGTTCCCTGGCTGCCGGGATGTGGGTGGTTGCAGGGGTGACTGAAGACTCTGTGTGTGTGTGTGTGTGTGTGTGTGTGTGTGTGTGTGTGTGTGCGCTCGCGCGCCAGAGAAAGCCAGAGCTATGCACAAGTTCTAAGATGCAGAGGTGACCTCCGACCTCTGAAACAGAAGAATCCTTCCCTCATGGGGGGCGGGGGGGTTGATGCATGCGTGTGCGCATGCGCCGCATTGGCTGTTCAGCGTATGATAACCCAGAGCCCAAAGAACAAACTTCAAGCTGCCCCGAGACTTGGGCTCAGCTTCGACTTCCTTTTGCTAAAGACAAACACACTTGGAATGACCGTTCTCCAAGCTTCTGTGCTGAGGGCAGTCTGCTCAGCCACGTTTAGGCTGTGTAACCCCTCCCGAGTCCTTCTGCTTCCGGGCGGAGTTCTGCCTGCCTCGCACATGCCCTGTATAAGTGTGATCCCTGGGCTGTGCCAACAGATGTGACAAAGCCACATAGCTATGCAGTGCCTGGGCTCAGAGAGGGACCCTTAACCAGAGCCCAGCCTAGACCGAGCTGCCCTAAAGCTGCCCAGATGGAGAATGGATTACCTTGACCTCGGTTTTGACAGGTACTATGTTGGGGACACTGTAAATGTCCTCTTCGAGAAATGGTTCTACTGCGAGGACCTTGGAACACAGTTGGCCCCCATCATCCAAGAGTAAGTCACCAGCTTGGCCCCACCCCCCTCACCTCCACTGTCCTTCAGTTCTGCAGGGCCCACTGGCCTGGATCCATCAGGCTTGAGAGTTAGAGAGAGTCTCTGACATCGGGGGATGGGATGAAACGCCCTGCAGGGTTGGGAGGGAAGGTGTGATTGGGTGATCAAGTCATGTGAGGGTCTGTGAATGTGTACTGGCTCTTGCGTATGGTGTATGCCTCCCTGGCCTCTTAACAGGAATGCTGCCATTCCTTCTCCTGTCTGTCTGTCTGTCTGTCCCTGCAGGTTCTTCCGCTCTGAGCAGTACCGAACAGGAAAGCCTGACCCTGGTGAGGCCTCTGACAGTCACATTTTCCTTCCCTTTCTCCCTCTCTCCCTCCCTGTAGTGGGATGGGTTTTGACCCAGGGACCCAGGAGCCTCTTCCTGAGTCCTCCGCCCAGGACTTAAAGTTCTGAGTAAACGACACCAAGTGGCAACCCCATATGGCTGTTCAACCACTAGGCTGCACACAAGACCCATATCTGCTATTGAGTTAGGGCTCCTGGGACCCGGCTCTACTGGGGCTAGGTGGGCTGAGCCTGGAGGTCTCCGCTCATCACTGTGTCGCTGGCACAGACCAGCTGCTCAAGGAGCCGCCATTCCCGATGAATACCCGATCTGTCATGGAGCCCATGTCACTGAAGGCATGGCTGGATGGCCACTCCAGGGAGCTTCAGGCAGGCACATCCCTCAGCCTGTTCGGGGACACCTATGAGACCCAGGTAATACAGCTCAGGGCACTGAGCAGCCATCCATCTGTCATCTGGGAAGTGGGAAGTGTATGTGTGTGTGTGTGTGTGTGTGTGTGTGTGTGTGTGTGTGTGTGTGTGTGTGTGTGTGTATGTGTGTGTGTGTATGTGTGTGTGTGTGTGTGTGTGTGTGTGTGTGTGTGAGAGAGAGAGAGAGAGAGAGAGAGAGAGAGAGAGAGAGAGAGAGAGAGAGAGACTTCAGAGGCTTGAGAATGGCCTTCCTGTTCCCTCTCTGTCTCTGAGAGAATGGTGTGACTGGAATTCTCTGGTAGCTTTATGGTCCCATGGACACTTTACTTTAGAGTGGGAGGTTCTTTGCCCATTGTCAGCTTCCTGGGTGCCTGCCACTTACCTACCCCTGGGCTCTTGGCACACAGGAGCTTGGAAACTCAAGGGAAAAGTTATGTGGTAGAGGGATGGGCAGCAATGTGTAGAGACCCTAAAAGCTGGCCGTTTATGGACTATTGCTGCTGTGTCAGAACAAGACATTTGCTATGGACAAATTCACCCACTGCTGCTGGTCATGTGACAGCTTATTTCCTAGAGAAACCACAGGAAATCCTAGGAGAAAGGGAAAAAGTCAAGGAAGGCTCCTGGAGGAGGTGGTGTGTATATAGAATTTTTTAATTTAAAAAAAAATGTAGGTTTATTTATTTTATGTTTGTGTGTATTGGCTTACATGTGTGTAAGCTCATGCCTGGTGCCTGTGGAGGCCAGAAGAGAGTGTTGGACCCTCTGGAATTGGAGTTACAGATGCTTATGAACGACCATGAGGGTCCTTTGTGAGAACAAGTGCTCTTAACCACTGAGCCATCTCTCCAGCCCCCAAGTAGAATTGTGAAGCAGGTGTAAAGGTTCGCAGGAGGAAGGAAGGGAGGTGATGGAACATTCTCAGGAAGGGAGAAACATAAAGTCACAAGGGACTGAAACAGCCTTGCCCTGCAAGCCGCTGAGGCTGGCCAGAGCTCGGTGGGGAAGCAGGGATGAAAACTGGACTACTAACTGTTCCTGGAACTCTGCTGAGCTGGACTGAGGGAGGGAGGGGACATGTCCCAGAGACAGTGGGGCTGCACCCGGGTGTTGAGTGAGGAGGCTAGAGTGGCATTTCAAAGCTGTCATCTTTCCTTCCTGAGGCTGGGTCAGAGGACAAGGTGTAACAGGGAGACCACCAAGGATGCTGGTAGTCACGTGTGCGGTAACTCGCCAATGGCACCGCCTGTATGGTTAGAGATAGTCACTCCGGGTCAGCAAGATGGCTCACTGCATACAAGTACTTACTGTGCTGGCCTTTGATCATCCCGCACAGAGATGGGAAGAGAGAACTGATTCGGTAGGTCATCCTCCGATCGACAATGCATGTGTGCCCACACATCCATGTCACATGCTCACACATGCTGGTGATGATGATGATGGTGGTGATGATCATGGAGGGGGAAAAGGAAGAGGAGGAGGAGGAAGAAAAATCTCACTCCAGGACAGGAAGCCCACGGAGTATAGGCTTGGACCACTTTTTCAGAGCCAGGGACACCCAAAGCTTATGTAAGGCTGTGATAAAGGCACACAAAGCCCGAAGCCCCTTCTGCCCATCACAGCTGTGGCAATGGCTTCCTCCCACCCCCTGTCTACCTGCTCTAGTTTACCGTAGCAAATATCTATTAACCCCTAGGACAGCCAGCAGGAGCACCAGCCCTCCGTGGCCATGAGGCCAGTAGACCTCAGCCTCTCTCTTTTCTTTCTCAAGTCAGACTCTGAACACCTCACAGGAAGGGTGGAGGAAATCTGGGGAGCTGGGGTGAGTGTGTCTGAATGTGAGCAGGTGACATGCTTGCAGAGGAACCACAGGGGCCCCTGTGTGTGGTCATGACTGTGAATAATGAGCAGGCAGCACCTGCTGCCAGGCAGGTGGCAGAGGCCCTCCTTTCTGATCCCTGACAAGCAAAGGCTTGTCATGTGTGAGGCTGTAGTATTGTCCAGTCTTGCCCCTTGAAGGTCACAGCGGTTGAGAGCCAGGGTCGGGATGACCTCCTGAATGGGGCAGGATCCCCCCACCCCCCAAAGTCTACTTTGTCTCCCACCAGGTCATCGCCCATGGACAAGGTAGCAGCAAAGGCCCAAGAAAGGATGTGGACGTGTGGCTGTGGCAGCTGGCAAGTGGGATCCCAGGACAGGGTGGCACCTGTCCATGGAGATTGGGTTGTTCCCGGGCCTCAGGTTCCCACAGTGGGCCATACTGTCAGAGCCTCCTGGCAAGGCGAACTCGGGACGTTAAAGCGGGTATTGAGGCCCGTCAGTTTCCCCCGACTCTTTTGTTGTTCTGTTTGGTTTTGGGGTGTTGGGGGTGGAACCCAGGGTGAGAGCTCTGCCATTGAACCCCCAACACACACACACACACACACACACACACACACACACACACACACACACAAACACATACACACATACACATATACACACACACATACACATACACACACACACATACACACACACACACACACACACACACACACACACACATTTTTCTTATTTTGAGACAGGGTTTCGCTGAGTCACTCAGGCTGGCCTTGAACACAGTCTCACAGGCCTCCATTTGACTCTGCTGCTCTTCCACAGGAGGGCTCATCCACGGTGACAATGGGCGGACAGCATGTGGCCCTGGCCCCAGACGACAGCCTGCTGGTGCCCGCTGGAACCTCGTGAGTACCATGCCAGGACTTTCTGAAACTGTGTAACTGACCCTCTTTCCCTGGGATCTTCAGGCTCCGGCCTTGCCTGACTCTTGCCTATCTGTGTCTCCACAGGTACATGTGGGAGCGAGCACAAGGCTCGGTGGCCTTGTCTGTGACACAGGACCCTGCCTGTAAGAGGCCACTGGGGTGACCCTCGTGTGTGGGCCCCAAGAAGTCACAGGGTGCCTGAGTGCCATCTTGGCGGCTGCCCTAGCCTCCTTGCATCCTCGTGGACATCACCAAGCACCTCAGCCTGCCCTTGGCTTGGTGGTGGCTTTTCACTGTCATGTACCCTCCTGCCATCCTTGGTCCAGGGTGTCAGACTCCCAGGGCACCGGTGATTCCCCTCTCTCCTAACAGCCATAGCCCTATGCTGTTCAGCTCGATGTGTGTTGTCCCCACAGACCCACCAGCCTGCCACTGAGACATCTCTCAATAAAGGCATCCTAGTGAACGAGTGCTTGTAGGTTGTAGGTGGCAGAGCCTGTGTTCGCCTGGGGTGTGTTGCAGCTGGGGTTTAGGAACGCCAGTGACCTTAGAGCATTAGAGGGACTATTACTGTGTGTCACCACCACTGGTGGATGGGCATTTCTCACTGTGTGTGCCACCCTGACCCACACATGAGCTGGGGCCTGCCGTGGTTGTATTGCTGAGTGCGTCTCGGTCTCATTCTCTGTTCCCATTCATTCATTCATTGGTTAACATAACAGAACCAGCAAACCCCCACTCTGTTGAGTTTCTTTCTCTAGCGCAGAAGTCATTTATGCTAACTGTGGAAAGGAGAAATCTTTAAAACACAATTCCCCGGTCCCAGAGTTAATGACTAGTCAGAACTTCTGCAGGTGGAGGTATGGGAAGTGGGACATCATGGGACATGCACAGCCTTCCTGGGCAGCCTGGGCTCAGTGAAGGAGGGACTTCATCGAGAGGCTGGAAGTACCGAGCCTGCATCTGCACAGAACAGGCGTGGGCCTAGAGGCAGAGGTTCCTCTAGAAAAGGGAACTAGAACCCTGTCTTCCTACCCTAGTCTGGTGGCTCACGGCTCCGACACACTCTACTGGAGGGCAAAGAGGACCTGACTTGGCTGAGGGGTGTTCTGCCCCTGAGAGATACATCATCAGCCCCTGCCTTTCTACCCCAAAACTTTGCTGTAAGCAAAGAAGGATCACACTGGTGCCTCTAAATGTCCACTGTCCAGGGTGGCCTGGTCCAAGCTTGGCTGCACCGGTGTGCTGCTGTGTGCCGGAGCTGGGAAGAGAAGAACATGGCGTGTCTAGAGATGCTCTAGGGTCAGAACAGAGAAGGGGCGGGCTCCATCTGTCAGCAAAGGACAGCCAGGCTTCCTCATTCTCTCCTCTCGACTCTCCATGAAGGTGACAGCACCCGATTTTACAGAGGACAATTTTATTAGAGTTTAAAAGAAAATCCCAAAAGCGGGCAAGCTGTAAATCTCGGCAGCTGCCGTTCGAGTTGGGCCAGTTTGACTGGCAGCCGAGTGGCAGAGAGGAAGGGAAGGGAAGGTTCAGGGACGGTAAGGAAGCCAGGATGGTAGAGAGAGTATGCTTAGAGCCATGAGAGGAAGAGAGGAGAGCTATGCTGTTCCTGACGAAAAGACTTACACGGTAATCCGGCTGCAACTCCGAAAGCAGCCGTGCTAGGGTGTGGGAATTCTGGGAAGGAAAATGCATCATCTCACTAGAGGAACAATTGTCCCTCCTGTCCCTTTAGCATGGCTTAAGGTATGTCTACCTTCCTACAACATGGCCCCTTAGCCAAGGGATTGACCTGCCCAGCTGACTGCTAGATCTCCGCCCCAGGCCAGCGAGAGTTCATTTTCTCGACCGGAAGGAAATAGTTTTCCCTTTACTGCTACAGTGACATTGACGACAGCCTGAGTTCCTGGATGGGGACCTCAGGTCTCCAGGGTTCTGGGTCTTGAGTATGGCACCTAATCCCCTCTCCACAGTTCCCTCTGGGGTTTTAGTCCACTCTACCCAGCCTGCTTGAATCATGCCGAAGGTCTCAGGGTTGGAGTCCAGGAGGGAGGCGTAGTGGAGTAGAAGAAAGAGAGAAAGCAGGCAGGGTGGAGGCAGGCTGAGAGACAATAGGATGCGTGTGTTTTGAAACCACTTTGCATGGTGTCTGTACCCACTTCCCTTTTCTGAAAACTCACCAGTGATCTCAGTGGAAAGCCAGATTAGCAGGAAGGGCTGTGGGCCACCTAAGCAGCCTCCAGCTCGCTTGTGTCCTGGCTGCCTTTCTGTCCAAACTGTCTTTTCCTCCATCTGCCCCCTCCCTTCACTTTTCCACACTGGTATAGCCCCTCCACGGCCCTTCTGCCCTGGCAGAGCCATTCTTCAAGGCTGCCCCACCAAGGAGTAGAAGGCCAAGCCCAGGCCAGCCAACCTCAGCCTGAGACTGAACATTTCCAAGTCAGCTGCCTCCCCTGTAATGGAACAGCAGGCACGTTGTGGGCCACCCAGAGTGCCTGTCATCCAGGTGTCTACCCAGGTTTGTGCTCCACAGGATCAGAGCAGCTTGGGTGTTGGAGGGGGACCACACTACCGTGGAATAATCCCTTTGTACACTGGGAAGATTTGTGACTGTGATCGGTTTAATAAACAAGCTGACTGGCCAATAGCTGAATAGAAGAAGGCTAGGTTGGAAAGACAAACTGAGAATTCTGGGAAGGAGAAGGGAGGAGTCAGGAGTCACCAGCCAGACTCAGAATGAGTCGGACACACAAAATGGGATAGGGGTAAAAGCCACTAGCCTCGGGGCAGCACACAGATTAATAGAAATGGGTAAAGTTGTAAGAGCTAGTTAGTAACAAGCCTGAGCTATTGGCCGAGCATTTATAATTAATATAAGTTTCCACATTGGTCATTTGGGAGCAGGTGGTTGGGACAGGAAAACTCCACCTACACCCCATGTCATCGCCTCCATCCCCACCTTCTGGAAACCTTTTTGCCAACACCTCTGCCAACACCTCTCTCTGAGTCCCATCTCTACAACCAGCTGCTGTTTCAGCCCAACCTAATGTAATGACTAGATACCCCATGTCTGCATTGCTGGTTTGCCCACCTAGAACAGGCACAGGGCTGCCTTTGAGTAGTCCCTGGGGAGGGTGTGGACCCAGCTCCCAGCCAGTCCTGGAGCCTTCCCGTGGTTCTGACGATATGCTCAGGCTCTCACTGAGCTTGCCAGCACCCCCTCCCCTCCACGGGAGCCTGCCAGCCCTGCTGCTGCCTGCCCCAGCTTCCCCAGGGCTGCCTTCTCTAAAGGGCCCTTGCCCCCCTGAGGTGGACCTTAGGCTGCCACCACCATTCCCGGGGAAAGTAGGGCACCCTTGGTCTGGCCCCGTGTACCTTTCTCTGGTCATGCTCCTCCATTTGTGGAATGGAAACTATGACCAGCTATAGGATGGAAGATGGAAATAAGCCAACACCAGAGCACCAAGGAGGAAGGTACCTCTGGGGGAGCAGGAAGGGAATAAGAGGGGAGGAAGAATGGAGAACCATCTGCTCCCTACAGTAAGAAGAGCAGCACTCCAGGGTTTTGAGGTGAACTGGAGACGTTGGGGCTCTAACTCATAACTTTTAAGCCTCTCTCTTCCTCCCAGTATAACCTGCTCCCATCCGGGGCACAACACAGCAGCATCCATTGCTTTCCTCCCAGGATTCCTGTATAGTGGGTGAGTGGAGCAGGAAAGCGAGGGGCCAGGAGTCATTAATTCATCCAGCATTTACTGGGCCTCCCACAGGCCACACATAGCTAGAGGCTGTGTGTAGAGCGTTGTACTCTGACCTTAGGCTGTGATTCCTGGCAAAGGCCTGCACACAGACCCTAGCAAAGAGCACACAGCATCAGAGCTCAAAGGCACCACCCGGCTGAGGGGGGGGGGGGGGATGACTGGTGAGGACTGGGCAATGCGCTCATGGCAAGGCTGGTAGAAGAGCAGGTTTGGAGGAGAACAGAAAGGGTTGAGCCTCAGTGCACGGTGTGGAAAGCCTCCAGGGAGACAACACACAGGAGTACCCTCAGAGCTGGACCGGGAAGGCAGAGGTAATGGTCGTGGATGACATTCTTAGTAAGAGAGTGAAATGGACCAAGGCGCATCTTTTAAAAGTCCCTGCAGGTAGGGGGCACACACAAAATGAAAGACCCAGAAAAATGTTCAGAAGAAAGCTTTCAATAGACGATGCGGGGCCGTAGCAAGGAAGAGAGAACATTAGGGAAGGCAATCTCTTTGCCCACGTAGAGAGATTTCCATTAGAAAAGATGGAATAAAACCACCATTTGTGAAGGGAAAGTGCCTCATGCAAGAGCAGAGCATTTTCAAAAGTGCTGTCTAACTGCCTGAGGCAGGGAAGCTGGTCTGTGAGGCCAAGTGCACGGGCAAGCGTGCTGTGTCCAGCATCTGGAGTGGACACCCAAGTTGGCAATGCCTGGCCAGTACTGTATTAAAAAAAAAAAAAAAAAAAAAAAAGCTTTTCAAGACATGACCACCGGTAAGCTAGGTGTGGTGGCACATGCCCAAGAAGACTAGGGGTTCAAGGCCAACCTGTAGGGGAGGGACAGCTAGGAGTGATCTAACTGTGTCTCTGAGGAGATGATAAAGAGGTCAACGCAAGAAGGAGGGGGCGACCACAGCTCTGAGTGCTCGAGACGCTCAGACGGGACGACACTTAGACTTTTGGCGCTCTAGACAGTCATTAGTGACTTTATTGACAGCAAGTTCTGTGAGTGGCTGGGCCGGAGCAGAATGGAAACCATAAAGTAGTGTAATGGGTTGAGACATTAATGAGGTTTGAAGTAATGGAGACACACGTCTCCTCTTCCGGGTATTTTGCCAGTAAAGGGAGACAAAGTGAGGTAAGCTGAGGACCGGGGTTTTGGTGGTTTGAGTGTTGTGTCGTCTTGTGGACCCAACAGAGAAATTTAAATATAGTTTCAGGAGGAGGAGGGGGAGGAGAGAACAATGGTAGGAATGAGCTAACAGTGATAAACACTGTGTACCAAGCTCTGTTCTAAGCATCACACATGTACTAATTTCTGTAGCCCTGAGATCAATGCTATTATCCCATTTTACAGATGAGAATTTAGAGGCACAGATAGGTTGGGTGACTTTCCCAAGGTCCCACAGCTAGTAAGTGGTAGGTCTGGCTCGAGTCTGGATACTCTGAAGTCCTAAAGGGAGTGGGTGTGTGAATTCAGCCCGTGTATAGCAGGGAGGTGTGTCCTTGAGAGAGAAGGGCCCCTTCTCAGCCAGGGAATGACCCTTGGAGAAAGCTGACTTCTGAGGAAAGATTCTTAGAAGACTCGGCTCTGTAGGATGAGGCATTAGGGCATGGCACAGGATCAAAACACCTGGTTCTTGGAATATGAGAAAGGTTCCCGAGGAGAGCCCACAGAAGGGTCCCTGAGCATGGTGCCAAAGGGGGCCTGGAGAGTCGGGCACCGCAGCTCTGTTCCTGTGACTTTATGCTCTGTTAGCTGAGAAATTTTGGCTCGTTGATATGAGGACATTTCTGGATATTTCCAGGAGCTGCAACCAAACACTCTGTTGAACTGGAAGTTAATGGCCAGCATGATGGTTCAGTGGATTAAGGTCACTTGCCACCAAGCCGGATAATCTGAGTTCTGTCCTAACACCTACATGGTGGAAGGAGAGAACTGACTTCTACAAGTTGTCTACACACACACACACACACACACACACACACACACACACACACCATGGAACACGTGCACCAGCATACACACACTACATAAATTTAAGTTTTAAAATATGATTTGGAAAGTAGGTCTGACTTCCTCCTGGACACTTTGGGCTCCTGATGTCTTTGAGTCAAGTGACTAAGACAGGACTCACAGTACTGGGAAGAGCTGTTGAGCTAGACTATGGGGAGAAAATGGATCGCTTTTCCATAAGGGCAATAAGATAGAGTATGTCTGGAGTGCAAGAGATCCTCACAAGGGCGATAAGACAGAGTATGTCTGGAGTGCAAGAGATCCTCACAAGGGCGATAAGACAGAGTATGTCTGGAGTGCAAGAGACCCTTTGGGGTGTACTCTCTTAGTGTCACCGTGCCCTGTGACTAAGGTCAATGGGAAATGACAACATCCCAGTCTAAACAGGATACATGGCTCAGACAGATCCTTCAAGAATGGAGGAGTGAGAACCAAGACCTGCTGAGGTCCTTCTGAGAGTGGAGGAAATGCAGAATGGGTAGTAGAGGAAGATAAGCTATAAATACCAGGGGAGGCCATGTGACCAGTTACAGAAACAATGACTGCAACTGCCGTTGGGTGTCTCTGTCTTACTGTGTTAAAAATAAGTTTGTTTGAAACCCGAATGCTACAGTACTGATCTGCCAGATGGGATGTGCCCACCGGTACAAGAGTGGCATGAAGGCTGGGGGCAACCAACTGCTCTCTGACTGAATATGAGATCTGCTACCCAGGAGGTCTGCTACCTCATGCCTGCTATCAACCTGGTCAAGAGATCCTCACAAGGATCTGGTCAGAAGCCCATGGCTGGGGGCGGGGCCTAAGTTCTCGAGGGGAGCCTACTACAGTTGACTTGCTAAATGGTCATGTTGTCGCATTACCTTCTAAATATTGATTGTTCTATCCATAGATTTGTGCTGCTGTCGTCAGCCTTGACCAGAGAAGCTTCTTTTGGCAGTGGCCGTGTGTCGTGGAATATTAACTCAAGATGTATTACATGTGTTTACGCTGTGGAACATTTGTTTAATGGTGCAAAGACGTGTCCCATTTGTTTGATGAAATAAAATTAACCCGGGGTCAGGAGGCTGAGTCAGCAACCAGCTGACAGGAAGTGGAGAGGGATGGAAGTCTAGAGGCAAGGGGTACATGGGATAATTAGCTAAGAAGAGCTGGTTAGAAATATGCCAGGCCAAGGCCGGGCATTCATGAGAGAGAATAAGGCTCCGTGTGTGATTATTCGGGAGCTGGGTGGCGGGCCCCCTTAAAAGAGCCAAAAGAGTAAAGAATAAAAACCAGCAGCAGTGGCAGGGGTGGATATAGAGATGCATAACTGACTGGTCAAAGAGCTGGGGAACAGTAACTGTGGGTCCTTTGTCCGAAACAGGACAGAACAATCTCCCCCAACCCCAAGGCGCACACATATGTCAGGGCCAGGGCATGGGGAGGAGTGTTGTGATATAACGCGGCCATTATACTCAGGAGCTTGTGGTAGCTGCAATTACCTGCCCAACAGTCCAGCCTAGATGGGGGAGGGGCCCATGAGGAGCCATCCGTGCAGAAGAGCTCTTGGCAGCTGACCGCTGCGAGGCGAGAAAAAGTCATTTTTCTTTTCTTTAAAAATTACTTTTGATTAATTAATTCATTTATTTGTGTGTTCGTTTGTTTATTTATTTTGTTTTTTCGAGACAGGGTTTCTCTGTGTAGTTTTGGTGCCTGTCCTGGATCTCACTCTGTAGACCAGGCTGGCCTCGAACTCACAGAGATCCATCTGGCTCTACCTGCCGAGTGCTGGGACTAAAGGCATGCACCACCACCACCCAGCTTAAAAAATACTTTAGGTTTATTCTTATTTTATGTGTCTAGATGTCTTGCCCACGGGTCTGTGCACCATGTGTATGCACTGTCCACAGAGACCAGCAGAGGGTGCCAGATCCCATGAAACTGGAGTGACAGACGGTTGTTAGTGGCCATGCGGGTGCTGGGAATCCAACCTGGGTTCTTTGCAAGAGCAGTCAGTGTTCTTAACCCCTGAGCCATCTCTCCAGATCCCAGAAAGTCATTTTCTTTGGGAGTGCTGGCAGGTTACCTTGGCTCCAGCAGCAGATCCCATACCTGTGCATACACAGGCCCCACAGATCGGATTCAGTGGGTTGTAAGGGAGAAAAAAAAAGACATGAAGTTAGAGACAATGTCCAGAGGGAGTTGAATGTGATAAAATTACATTGTATACATGTATGAAATGCTCAAAGCATAAATAAAATACTATATAAAAAGAACGCTTATTCACTCAGCAGATATTTGCTTTTCTTCATTTATATAGTGTAATACTGAGATGATATTCACATGTACGTGCTGTAAATATATATCATCATACCTAAGTTATAGGACACTAAAAGGCTAAGCATTCCTCAAGGGACTTCGGCACTTATTCGGGGGTGGGGACAGTATGTTTGTAGTCGTATGTAAGACAGTTATATCATTTCAGGTGGAATTATGACTTTGTTATTGTTTTCATTTAGAAAGTAAGAACGGCATCAGGAAATGTGATTGTCTAGTTGACAAGGGAGCCAATCTAATAAATCCCCTTTTCGTATCTACTGTTGCTGGGCCGAAGAAATGGCTCATCAGGTAGGGTGCACGCAGCCAACCTAATAGTCCCGAGTTCTATCCTCAGGACCTCCGTAGTTAGGAGAGAACTGCGGGGAGTTATCTCCAATCTCCATACGTGTTTCATGGTACACATAAGTACACATGCATGCATACATACATACATACATACATGCATGCATGCATACATACATGCATGCATACATACATACATGCATGCATGCATACATACATACATACATGCATACATACATGCATGCATACATGCATACATGCATACATGCATGCATACATACATACATACATACATACATGCATGCATACTTGAAGAAAAAAATAAATAGTACATATTTAAAAACCAATACCTAGACAACCCCAACAAACACACTGTTTACTTCGGTTTTGCCTTTTAATCACTTATCACGTAGCCCAGCAAACCAGGGTCCTACACACGGCCTGGAAGGGTCTCAGGTGAGCCTCCATTTACTTTCCCCCATAATTGTCTCAGCGGGGCAACTGAGGCAGTGTGCTCAAACCGTCACCTGATAGGGCAGCCCCAGGCCAGGGCACAGCAATTTCCTCTGCAGCTCCCCAAGCACCCCGCATGTGCCCCCAGGACACAGTGGTAGCCACGGCAGTGCGGGAGTGACTCCGTGGGTGACGAGCCGGGAGAGATCTGCCTGTTGCTCCCACCTCTGAACCTAAGTGGCACAAAGTCAAAGGCACTTATTTGGGGGGTACAGCTTCCTGGAACTACCACGTCCTCAGGATGTGGCTGGTGAGACAATACCAGCACATTCAACCCGGGAGAAAGGTGGCTGAGGGTTTGAGGGTGGCCTGTTACCTGGTCTAGACTCTGGGAGCAAGCAGAGGTGCAGAGTCCTTTAGATGAGGTCCTCCAGACACCAAAGCCTGGAGAAAGTGTGAGCAGAGCCTCCCAGCTGGGCCACTGGCCCGGGAAAGGACATCGTGACACTAGGTATGATTTCCAGAAATTTATTGGAAACACAATACAAACTGACATGTAGATAGCCTCTCCTACAGACAGACAGGCCACACTGGCATGGCGTGGGAGAGGGCTTTCCCGAGCACTGAGGCCTGCTCTGGTTAGTGCTCATGGCAAGGGGGAACCAGAGACTCGGAGGAGAGGAACAGGCAGGCGGGGCACACAGAAACCAGGACGTGGCTTTCCAGGAGGAAGCACAGGCAGGGCGTTTTAGTGGGCAGATTCCTCCAAAGGAAAGCAGGGACAATTGTAAAGAAAGGCTTTCTCTTGCTCTGTTGTCCCCAACAGAACGAAAACAATCTATAAAACCCAAGCAGGCCACTCCTGCACCTCCTTCCCCAAGGTCTTAGCACTGCCGAGGACCGGCCAAGCTCTGAAGACACACAGCGGTGCACCTGCCACAGGGCTGCTCCTCATCAGCCCTCCCCAGCTCTCCCCTGCTGCATGCTGGGGGCTGAGCCTGCAAGCTCCCAGGGTAGTTGGCTTCTTGCTGGAGCCAGCTAGTGGGGGGGGGGGGGGGAGACCAAAAAAACCCACAGGGCGGGAGGGAGAGGCCAAGTTCTTTCTCCCCTCTGACTCCTCATGGCTTTGGCTCCTTCCCAGCGGCCCTGACCTATGGTAACACGGCCTCTTCACTGTGTACAGCTGACCTGTGCTTCTTCCCCTGAGCCCTGCTCTTCCTGCTTCTGTATGAATCCTAAGAACAAGTTTTGCTTTCCTGATTGGGCCCTGAGTGACAGACACTGGGCCACAGGCAAGGCAGTACTGTGGGAGCTTCCAGCAACTTCCTTGGGTCCCACTCTTCTGCACACCCTTAGTTTATTAGAGTGGTGGCAATATCCGGGGACAGAAGGGACGCCTTCTTGTGTCCTCCCAGGGGGTCTAGCACTACTGTGTGCCTGTGAAGATAGCCTGTTCGCCCACTCATCTGTCACTGAGCAACAGGGACATGCCATTGACATACACAATGGCAGCATTGTGGGCACCCAGAAAGGCTGTGCCCGGAAACCCTCTCAGCACCACGTGCTCAGAAAGACAAAGGCAAAGGACCGGGTCCCTGTCTTATTGACCCTGGAGCATTCCTTCAGCATTCTGGGTCTTCCCAGTTATCAGGTGGAACAAAAAAAAATGCTTAGTTACGTCGGGAGACAGGGCTACAAAAGCCAGCTCTCACAAACAAGGAGAGACAGAACATTCTGGGTCCAAGGGGCTCAAAATGAGCTGTGCTTTTCCCAAAGCTGACCGTGACCTAGGCTAGGGCAGGCCTCCTGTGCCTCTCTACCAGCCCTGTGGAGGACCTTCTCCAGATCTCCCGGACCTGGTAGAGAGAATGAAGCCTCAGCAGTCAGGGTGACTGACGGTTAGCAGGGTGAGCTGTCGGTCACTCATTGACAACAGGGTAGAAGAGGAAAGCGAACAGGGAGGCAAGAATTCCTCCCCATGTCTGTAGGCCACACGAACCCAGGGTGGGGCCAGAGACGCCATCCTCTTATCTCCTTTTCCTCCGGAGAAGAAATACCCCAATGGTCGGCTGCTCCATCTCTTGGGTCTTTGCTGATGGGAACACTATAGGGAAGTGACCCCACCCACACCTGTTTCATGGAGCACCGCTGACCAAGCCCCAAGGTCCCAAGCCATGGCCCAGCCATGGTGGGAACTTGTCACAGCTGTGTAGAGGCCTATAACGAAAAGCAATTCCTCCCTAGAGAGTCCTGGGAGAGGACAAGGCAGCTGGAACTCTGACCACTGTCCTCGGCCACACACCCCTTCTCTCTGCTGCATGGAACACCGACTTCCAGACATCAAATCATTTTTGTGACAACTTATTCTTCTTGGTGGGTGGGTGGGGGCGTCAGTTCCAGCTGTGGCCACCCTGTCTTGCAACCATCTGCTTGGGAGTCCCTCCTCCCAGCCGCCCAGCTGCTTTAAAACACAGGCCCCAAGGTGGCTGCAAGGTCAGATTCTATTTGTCTTGTCAGTACTGGGACTCTGTGCTCCACAGCCTGTCCCTGCTAATGGAGAGGTGGCCACGTCCTCTGCTCAGGGAGTTACTTTGGTGACTGTAACTGAGTGTGGAGGCTGGCAGAGGAGCCATCTAGGATGCCACTGAGGGCTTGGATCCAGGGCAATAAAACAGGCAGGTCTCCAGGGGCCCCGGCACACATGCTCACTAAAAAGCTGGAGGAGTGAGGGATCACAAAGCCACCTACATCGATTCATATCTACAAATAGGATTTCCATCCTTTACCCCACCCCTCAGGCCCAACAGAGTCTACTTAAAATAAAATGGGGGGGGGGGAGATTTGTGACCCACTAAAGGATCCCTCCAGCCCGGCTACAGATCTTTGTCAGCTGGTTTAGCTATAAGGGAAGAGGGCAGGAAGCCAACAGCTTGTCACAGTGATGGCGCACGCTTGGCACAATTAACACCCGCTTTCTGTGGGGCGCCCCAGGACCGAACGGAAACCAGTTCAACCCAGCGTCTCTCCAGCGACAGAGCAGATGCGGAGAGCCGCTTGCAGGCTGGCCAAGGTCAAGAACCGTCTGCTCCCCAGACCCTCGGGCCCCACAGAGGGTGGGAGTAAACCCTGCGTGGGATGCAGAAAGAGTCATTTCCTCCGTGAGGAGAGAAAGGCAGCCTATTGAAAAAAGCCGAGAGACACAATAGCAAAGGCAGGGCCATGTTAGGAACCGCAGGAAGAGCGGCACATCCTGAAGGAGAAGCCGCTCAGAAAGATGCCATGTCCCTCCTGTGCATCACTTCACAGCAGGAAACAGTAGGGTGGGCACATGCAGGGCAGTGGGGCTCCGGGCTCGCAGCAGCCTCCATGGCTGAGCTCCAGCTCCTGGGAGTTGGGAACTGGGAAGTAAGGAGGCTGGCTAGTGGCTCCCTGCTCGCCTCAGTTCTCAGACACGTCCATTCTGGGACAGCAAGGTCTCTGGGAAGGAAGCTAGGTGTCTCTGGTTCACACACGGAGTCGCGGATACGGACGGCGCGCTCCTACAGTTTCTCCCCGGCCCCTCTAGGACGCCAAGGGGTGTACTCGGAGCTCTCCCACTGAAGGAGCCACCTTCTTTCCAGGCATGGCTGTGACCACCAGCGGGGACAGTAGCAGGTCTTGAAGTACAGGATGGAAGAGGGATAGCTCAGTCTGACACACAGCAGGTAAGTTCTGGAAAAGGGAAGAAACAAGATCAAGGCTAAATGATTTCTGACGGCGAACGCAAACCAAGCGTGCAGGGCAGGCGCCTCCCACCAACATGGCGACTGATGGGGGAGGAAAAGGAGGCTCGCACTATAGTTTAGAGATAGACCCAAGGGATAATGACACTCAAGCATCAAAGCCAAGATTTGGGTGCAGGCGCAGCGGCTGCCGGCGAGGCTCCTGCACCCCAGGCCAGTGGTTCTGTGTTCATCCACAGACCTTAGGGAACTTCTTGCTGACTTGGAGAAAATGAGTGCACTCAGCTGGGGGGAGCAGCCCACCCTGTCTTTCAGCTGTTGTAATCATGGTGATGCCAACCCTCCCCGGCTATGGATACACTCTGTGGGAGTGAGTCTCAACCCCCAGTGTCACGGGGTCAGAACTGTCCCCACTCTGTCACCGCTGTGCATCTGGACTTTTGACAGAAATAACTGAACAGTCGACGTAGCTTGTCAACATGATCACTGCTGTCAGGGTGTGGGGGATGCTGAGGTGGGATGAAAATGCTCGGACATTCTCTCCCATCATCCACTGCAGCCCAGACAGAACCAACATGTTCGCTTTTACAGGTTCGATCCATCCTGAGGGACAGAGGATGGGGCTAAGCTGGAGTGACACCTCCTGAGACTTTCGGGGACAGGGAAGGAACAGATGTACAGCCTGGTATCCAACAGGGGCGCATCAAATGTGTTAAAGGCTCAAATTCAGTTCAGGAATCAATGAACAGCGACTCTTCTGGTCCTCTTGTGTATTATGTAAACCGCTTTAACCATTAGAACCTCAGGAATATCAGAAAGACTGAGCACTTGCTTACGGTCACACAGTGAGTACATTACAGAGTCAAGATCTGAACTCAGATCAAGTTTTCCCCACTCCACTGAGCCCCTCATTCTCCACCCAGCCCAGTGAGAGTATATATACTTCAGTGTCCGAGTTATGAGTGTGTCAGTGTCTCTCAGAAGTCTGCTCCCCCACCTCTGGTGGGGAAGGCGTGGACTCTGTTATTCACTTGTCCCAGCAGAAATACAACATCTGCTTGAATGCAGTATACAGAGGCCACGTTTCTGACCTATCATCGTAAAGTTTTGCTAAACTCACCTGCTTGGGATTCAGAGCAACCCTCTCTGGTAGCTGGTCGCTCGCTCGGGATCTGGAGTCCAGGCTCAGACCTGCTTTCCTCACACTGGCTTGAGACATGCTACCCCTCTACATGCCAGCAGAGTCCCAGTGCTCACATCTGCCCCCACGAGGCTGCCATTTCATTCATTCCTTCCCCAGCCCCACACATTTCCGGGAAGCGAGAACAGTGGGCATCACCAGGACTCACGCACACAATGCGGCAGCGGGTAGCAGATGGCCCCAAGGAAAGGTCTAACTCCCAGGTCTCCTTTCAGGACCCGAGACAGCCTCAGTCATTCATCTCTTTGCTCATGCGCAAACGTGTTCATCTAGACTGGCCGCCTTTGCCATGGCTAACTCTGAGTCATAAGCACTTACTTTGTTTTCTGCAAAACGCTCCCTATTGGTTTGACTACTCAGAAGTACTTGAAGCCCGTGGACTCGGAGACTCTGCCCTCTGGCCAACCGATGCCACAAAAGCAAGCTCTTTTACAGTCTCTAGTTGCAGGCTTGTGAGTCCATGTCCTCCCCTTCCGAAAATCAGAGAATTCACCATCCGAATCTTGGAGGCTGGAAAGCAGATGGTGAGTGAGACTATGCATTTAAGAAAGCTAGACTTGGGCCAGTGAAAGGGCTCAGTAGGTAAAAAAAAAGGCACTCTGTGTGCAAGTCTGATGGCCTGAGTTTGATCCCTAGAACCCAGACGGTTTCGGGAGTTGTCATTTATATGTGTGGCCTCACATGTATGCATGCATGAGAGTGCATGGTGCATGCGCGCATACACACTCTCTCTCTCTCTCTCTCTCTCTCTCTCTCTCTCTCTCTCTCTCCTCTCTCTTCTCCCCACCCCCCATGCTCCAAAGCTAGACTTGGCTGGCAGTGAAGCCGAGGGCCCAGTTTGTCCAAAGAATCCTCAAAGGGCTCAGAAAGTGATACTGGGAATTGGAGGCGAAGACTGAAGAACAGATGAGGTGAGAGTGGTTGGCTCAGCGAGCCCAGAGCTCTCCGGAGCTCAAGTCCATGGGCGACTGACTACTTCCCACCATGGCCGGGTAAGTCAGAGGAAGGTAACAGGTGTCATGCACCATTGAGAGAGCAGGTGAGTGTGTGCTCTGAGCGGTGACTCTCCAGCATGCAGGCAGCTAAACGCGGGCCCTCTGGGGAGGCCGCAGGAGGAAGCTTCTTTGGGGACTCTGAGGAGTGCATGTGTCAAGATGCTACATCAAGACGCTGGCCTTTGGGGCTAACCGTTGGCTGCCACACAAACTCAACAGCCCAGCATGTTGCGGTTGTTTCCTGCAATATTGCAATAGCCAGGGCCTTACCTGTGCCAGGCAAGCACTCTACCAGCCCTCGGGGTCACCAGGACAAAAATCTCTAACACACATGCTAGAGTTGAGACGTAAAAACCCAAACATTATCGATGACCTCTGAGAAGCAACAAAAGAGTTTGCATAAAGCATAAACAGCGAGATTTTTTTTTTTTTTATTTTAAACTAGGAAAACCAAGGTAGAGAGGCATGGAAGGGTGGCTGGTGTTCTATTTCCTTCAATGATAGGTTAATTTATATTGGACCAACTCTCTGGCCAATCAGATCTAGGCAAACTTAAACAAACAACAACCTAAAAGCCACCCGGAGGTAGCGGAGAGGCTGTAGCCCCAGGACAGGGCGGGACCGGCTGAGGGCTACCTCTCAACTCTGCCTTTCCTGCCAGCGATGAAACACAGAAAGCCCACTCCGGCAGAGAGCTGTGGCTTCACCGGGATGAGTCATCAGAGGTGAGAGTTCAAGGCTGTCTACACAGCTGTAAATCGGAGGAGGAGACCTTGAAAAGGAAGGGGACTCAGGGAGCACTCAGATGTTCTTACACACACCCCAAATCACAGGCTCCTTCCTGGCGCGTAAGTACAGGGCTAAGTGATTTGAGCGGGCGGGACGTGAGCAGCCCCCAGAAGACAGAATTTGGAGTTTAACTTCTGCCAGCTTACAGGGGCTGGGTCAACGGCATGGTTTTTCTACTGAAAACCCGGGGAGGCTGAGCAAATCTGACGATCTCTAATCTCGGAACCAGTGGTTTCCAAACTTCCTAATCCCGAGACCTTTTAATACAGTCCCCCAACCATAACATTATTTTAACTCTAGTTTTGCTACTGTTATGAATGGTGATGTTAAATATCTGCGTTTTCCAATGATCTTGGGTAACTCCTGTGAAAGGGTTGTTCGAGAAGGTTGAGAACCACTGTTTTAAACTAAGCCTCCACAGAATCACAGTGATCAGGGCTGGAGAGATGGCTCCGTAGTCAAAGGGCTTATCATGAACGCACGGGGACCAGATTTGGATCTCGAGAACCCACATAAAGTGCCAGGTGGCCATCGTGGCCTGCCTGTAATCCAAGCCTTGCAAGGGGGAGATGGGGATCCCCCCGAGAAAGCTGGTTAGCAAGACTAGTCCCATTGGGCCCGACTGAGCACCCCGGCCTCGGTGAGGTGGAAGAGCTGATCCTGGTTCCCAACATCAGCCTTGGCCTCCATATCACACTCACTGGCAAGCCCACACACGTGCAAGCACGCACAGACACACGCACCTCCTCTCCCTGAGACGCCAAAATGGAAAAAGGGAAAAGTAAGAGTCAAGGTGATTCCAGTTTGTCTACCTGCTAGAGCAAGACATGGCAGAGGAAACAGAAGCCGGAGGCGCCGCAGCTTGTCATTCACAGTGACTGCCATTCTGAGTATCAGAGGGGAGAAGCAGGAAAATGGAACCGACAGTCAAAAGAAAAATGTCAGCAGAAGATAAACGTGAGAGTTAGCTGTTAGAAGGAGCAGTCAGGGAATCAAACTGTCTGCCATAGATATGTTAAATAAGCTAGAGAAGAGGCTGTGATGGGCCACAACGTGGTATGCTTCTTCTTTTCTTTTTTTAAAGAGATAGGGTCTCACTCTATAACTCAAACTGGCCTTGAATTTGACATGTGCCTAGACGTGCCCTGAACTCATGATCCTCTTGTCTCAGACTCCAAGTCCTGGGATTACAGGCCTGTGCCACCACGGCTGCCCCTCGGCTGTATTTTAGAAATATAAAAGGAGGGACCCACGCCCTGGATTCCAGCACTCCAGAGGCAAAGGCAGTTGGATCTCTGTGAATTCAGGCCAGCCTCGTCTACATAGAAAGTCCAGGCCAGCCAGGGCTACACAGTGAAACCCTGTCTAAAAAAATAAAGAAATAAAGACATTAATATAAAAATACTATATGGCCAAGCAAGGTGCACACACCTTTAATGCCAGCACTCAGGAGGCAGAGGCAGGAGGTCCTCTGTGAGCTCCAGGCCAGCCAGGGCTACAGAGAGCCTGTCTTAAATTTTAATTTAATTAACTAATTAAAATGGCAATAGAATATCACTTTGTGGGATTTTTCAGATCTGTAAAGGAATGATGTACACTGGCTTTGGAGATGCCATTTGATTCATTTCATTTCAAATTTAATAAAACAAGAAAAAGCTCATTAGAAAGCACAGGCCTGTGATCACAGCACTCAGAAAAGTGCGCAGGAGGATTGCGTCTGAGGCCAACTTGGGTCGCATGGTGAGACCATCTCAAAGGAAAAAGAAAGAGAAAAAGAAAAAGAGTGCTTGGTTAGCATGCGGAAGGACATGGGTTCGACCCTGAGAATTGAAAAGAACAAACTAAAAATAGACTGCTAGCAAGAGGCTGTTTAGCTAGCATGCACGAGGTCCTGGGTTCGATTTCCAAGAATGCAAAAACAAAACAAACACCTAAAGACAATTTTCATTGCATTTTATTATTTTTAAATATTTTTATAAAATTTTCATTACATTTTATTAATATGTGTGTGTGTGTGTGTGTGTGTGTGTGTGTGTGTGTGTGTGTGTGTGTAGACATGTGCGTACCACAGTGCACGTGGAGGTCAGAGGGCACTTGCAGGAGTCGGTTCTCTCCTTTCACCATGAGGGTCCCCGGGGTCAAACTCAGGTCACAGGCTTGGTGGCAGTGCCTTTACCTGCTTAGCCATCGTTCCGGCCCTAAAAACAATTTTTTAAAAAAGAGATGAAAAAAGAAAGAAAAGTGATGTGGCCATACTGATATTAGAAGAAGCAGACTACTAGACAAGAAGCATTAACAGTGATAAAGGAGGTCTCCTCATAGTGATAAAATGTTAAAAAAAAGACATAAAAATAATATATGCATATACACATACATGCCCCAACAGAATTTAAAAAAATACACGAAACAAACACCGACACACTAATGGGAAAACAGACAAATCGGATTAGAAAGTTAAGCTGAGACAGTTCTCCAGACACTAGAGGAGGCCCAGGCATGCACATGTCAGAGATAATCTTTTTGATTGTGTTAACTGAGGTGAGATCTGCCCACTGTGGGTGGCACCATTCCCTAGGTGAGATCTGCCCACCGTGGGTGGCACCCACCACTCCCTAGGTGAGATCTGCCCACCGTGGGTGGCACCCACCATTCCCTAGGTGAGATCTGCCCACCGTGGGTGGCACCCACCACTCCCTAGGTGAGATCTGCCCACTGTGGGTGGCACCCACCATTCCCTAGGTGAGATCTGCCCATTGTGGGTGGCACCATTCCCTAGGTGAGATCTGCCCACTGTGGGTGGCACCATTCCCTAGGTGAAATCTGCCCACTGTGGGTGGCACCCACCATTCCCTAGGTGAGATCTGCCCACCGTGGGTGGCACTGTTCCCTGGTCGGGATCCTAGATTGGAGAAAGGAGACTGAGCAGGTGCATGCATTCACTCTGTCTTCTTCCTGACTCTAGATCTGACGTGACCAGCTGCTTCAAGCTCTTGCTGCTTCCTCCTCCTCACCACGGGGACTGTACCCTGGAACTGTGAGCCAAATAAACCTTTTCTCCCTTAAGGTTTTTTTGCTTTTTTCTTTTTGGTCAGGTACTTTACTGAAGCAACAGAAACAGAGACTAAGGCAGAGGGCACTCCCCATTTCCTTGCTGGAGCCTGGGAGATCTCTGAGCCTGGGAGATCTCTGAGCCCGGGAGCCTTTGCACATTGGTTTCCGGGATAGGTCTTTACTTACCAAGGCATCTAAATTCCATACTGAGAGGTTGAAGAATAGCTCACAAATACTGCTCTGTGACAGACCCTGGTTGAGTTCCCAGCACCCACACAGAGGCTCACCCATCAGTAACTCCAGTCCCAAGGGAATTTGTCACCTTCTTCTGGCCTCCCTGGGAAACAGGTACACATGTGGTGTCCATACGCACACGCAAGTAAAACAGTCATAAACGTAAAAAATAAAAATAAACAAGCTGGGCACAGTGGTGCAAACCTTTAATCCCAGCACTTGGAAGGCAGGCATGAGTGGATCTCTGAGTTTGAAGCCAGCCTGGTCTATATATCAAATTCCAGGATGACCAAGGCTACATAAAGAGACCCTGTCTTAAAACAATAACAACAACAAAAACAACAAAAACCAAAACAAACAAAATCTTTTAAAAACCAAAACTGATCCAGTACTGCTACCCAGCGGGCTCCTCAGACATTTGTGCCTGGTCACTGATGGCGAGACTAACCCAGGTAAACCAAATCCCTTTTCTTTCTGTCTTCTTTGCTTCTTTTCCAAACATCTACGCGACTCTCACACTAGAGACTTCGCTCTCTAGCCAGAGGTTTCCTTCAGGAAGGTCACCTCTATGGGTTACTGAGATGGGGACAGCCAGGGACAGGTTGGTTTTAAAGGCTTTGGTAATGGCCTGTGCAGGTAAACAACACTGAACTGAAGAAGCCAGCTGAAGATTCCAGGAACCACTGTGGACATCTGTCACTCTCCCAGGACCCCCACACCGAGAACTCCAAATTAGTCTCGTGGGAATACGTGAGTATTTTCTCCAGAGACAGACAAGTGTTCTCTGGGAGAAAATGTGCTATCAGCACAAACAAGTACAGGGAATGGCCGATCTGGAATCCTTCCAGAGAGCCTAAAATACCAGGCTGCTGATTAACCATGCCTTATGTGCCCGGTCTATCTTCCTATGCAATCCTTACCCCTGTGGCTTCATAGGCTGAAGAAACCTCCACAGTCCTCAGACAACGACCCAGTAGTCTTCAAGCCCTCTCAATACACGAGGGACTCTGCCACACTGCTTCACCTTTAATAAACCCTGGGGCTATGCGGCCCTTTGTATTCTTTGTGTATATGGACTGCTGGAGCTGGGACCTGGGGCCATGCGCACCGTAGGCAGATACGGTACCACCGGTCCACCTCCCCCAAACTCCTAGTAGCCCAGTCTGTCCTCTCTATTACCTCTATCTCCCCAGGGCTGGAACTACAGATGTGTGGCACCACAATCAAACTGTGCAGTGGTAGGAATCAACTCCAGGGTCTGTAGGCGCTGCACCAACTGAGCTAAATCCCCAGCCCCACATAATGTCTTTTAAATACAGAATTTAGAATATATATTTAACCCACTTATGACACTCTACCTGAGACTAGAAGACCAGAGGTGAATCTAAAGAAACTTGACTTTCTTCCATAAGCAATGCTTTAGCACATTCAAAAGGGAAACTGTGGTCTTTGGAAATGACATAAAATTGCTGACAGAAGGCAGCCGGGGCCCAAGCATGCCTGGGCGTGCCATCCGCTGTCTTTGGCAGTCTATTTTTATTGGCATTTGTGAAGGCAGCAGATGCAGGCATCGCAATCCAAAGCTGGTCCAGTGGCTCTCACCACCCCTTTCCCAGAGCCGGGATGCCAACAGTTGGACTTGTTGAATCATCGACTCCACAAACAAGTCATCGAAAGGACACTCTTCCCATCCCAGATCATAATATTGTACTTGGAGAGCCATCCCAAGTAGATACCCTCTCCCTGGGAGAGTCAGAAAAATGACATCACTCAATTCGGAAGATAAAGAACAGTCTACAGCATAGCAGTGTGCCTCAGGGCAAATGAGCCAGCAGAGAGAGGATTAAAAAGGGGGCTGTTATACAATCCATCACTTTTTCCAACCAGCTGCTCTGGCCCCATCCCACATCTCTCTGGGACCTATGGTTTGGCTTCCACAAAACACTGAGTCTTATTCAGTAACTCCTAAGACAGTAGCCGTGCCATCCTAGACCAAGGTTAAGGGCATCTCCAGCTGTGCCCCAATGGTCAATATCAGTTCACAGCAGGAGTTTTCCTCCAGGTCCCCATGTGATAATGATGACGTCATAGCACGGGATCAAAGCGGTGTGACGAAGGGTCAGTGGACCAACTGAGGCCCAAGACCTGACACACTGGGAGGTGACAGTGTTTTCTGAGGAGGTCAGGGGAGGCTGAGAGGCTCATGCAGCCCATCTGCTCTCGTCTTTCTGGGATTTTTATTTTTTAGATTTAGTCTTCACTGTGAAAAACACTCTGTTGTCTGGAGATCTCGGCGTTCCAAGCCTCTGCTGTAGGTTTCTAATTATACAAGCCTACGAGCAAGCAAGCCCTCTCTGGAAACTTAATTCCCATCTTTGCTGCTCCTTGGAATTAATTAATCAAAGGCAATTTCTCTGTAAAGATGCCACACCCCCTCGTGTGCAAATACACACAGGAACATAACAACTGTCTGCCTCTGCTTCTTCAGTCGCTGGGGCTGTGAGTAAAAAGCACTGTGAGTGGCCCCGGAGCCACGTTAGGAGAATCACGCGTTTGGGTAAGAAATAAAGAAAGCTGGGCGTGTAGCTCAGTGGTAGAGCACCTGTGTAGTATGTACAGTGCCCCAAGTTCAGTCCCTAGCAGTGGGGAAAAAACACGTGTGTGTGTGTGTGTGTGTGTGTGTGTGTGTGTGTGTGTAACTAGGGCATGAGGTTACCTGCCCAAGATGGGAGCGTGTTCCAGGAAAGACTCCCCCATTCATGCTCTTGCAAGCTTTGCTAATTAAACTCACAAATATAAAAGACAAAAAAGCAGGAGGGGGCATGCTGGGAGGAGGGGATGAGTGGGAAGGGGAGGGGTGGTGGTGAAAATAACCTAAATTCATTAAACGCATGGATGAAATAGTCTATGAATAAAAAAAAAGAGATATAGGGATAAGGAACAAGCTGACATTTAATTTATGTATGATATATAATTCACAAGACTACAAAACCAGTCGGCAGCTTTCTTTTTTCAAATTAAACTTTAATAGTAATTTTCCAAGTCTTTCCCCTCCTTCTCTTCTTCTTGTGATAGGATCTCATGTAGCCCAGGCTGTAATCAAACGTGCTATGAGGCAGAGGAAGGCCTTGAACTCCTGACCCCCTGCCTTCACCTCCTTACCCACTGGAAAGCTAATTCTCTCTCTCTCTCTCTCTCTCTCTCTCTCTGTGTGTGTGTGTGTGTGTGTGTGTGTGTGTGTGTGTGTGTGTGTGTGTGTGTGTAAGTACACACATGTAGATCAGAAGTCTACCTTGAGTATCGCTCCTTAGGTGCCATCTACCTTTTTTTTTTTTTTGAGACAGTGACCTGGAGCTCACCAAGTAGGCCAGGGAGCCCAAGGAATTGGCCTCCCTTGAGCTGGGATTATGAGCAGGTATCTTTAAGAAAAGTTACTTATTTACTTTTTTTATGCTTTATCTACATGTACGTCTGTGTACCACAAGTGTGCTTGGCATCCTCGGAGGCCAGAAGAGGTCATTAGATCCCCTGGGACTGGAGTTGTGGATGGTTGCTAGCCTCCATAAAGGTTCTGATAATCAAACCTCTCCCTCTGAATGAGTGGCCTGTGCTCTTAACTGCTGAGCCATCCAGTCTGCCTGTCCTCCTCCCCATCCACCCATTTTTGACTTTCACCCTGTTTCTCTGTGTCGTCCTGGCTGTCCTGGAAATCACTGTAGACCAGGCTGGCCTTGACCTCAGAGATCAGCCTGTGTCTGCCTCCTGAGTGCTGGGATGAAGGGCGTGCACTAGCATACCCAGCTCTCTCCAGCCCTTTGGTACAACGTGTGTGCTGGAGATAAAACACAGGCCTTTATACATGCGTGCAGGGCCAGCACTTCTACCCAGTGAGCTACAGCCCCAGCCCTGGAGACGGGATCTGAACACCTACTGGACGGACACCTGCTATGAGGCAGAGGCTGCAGGGGAGTGTCTGGTTAAATTTAAATGCATTTCACCTCTTTTCTTTTCCCCCCTCCTTCTGAACAGGAATGCTACAGGGGACAAGATGTGGATGGAGAGGCTTGGGAGAGTCAGGGAATGGAGAGAACAGGTTTTTGTTAAACACTTACTTCATAGTTAGAGCAAAAGACAAACCGAACCCAAAGATAACCGAATACCTACTGTGTTTGCCTGTGTATCTGCAAACCGACCTCATCTCTCATACCCAGGAAGCATCAACATTTCCAATGAACACGCCTCACTCAATACACCCTAGGGTCCTTATTCATCTGGAGGACAACACAAGTGGGAAGTTCAAATCCCACTACAGCTACTTGCTAGCGATGTAACTTTGGGCAAGCCACTTACCCTGTCTGAGCTGCTCATTTCTTTTCTACTACAAAAATGCAAGTTTAACAATACATCATAATCCGAGGGGCGGTGGTGACGCACACCTTTAATCCCAGCACTTGGGAGGCAGAGGCAGGCGGGTCTCTGTGAGTTCGAGCCCAGCCTGGTCTCCAAAGCAAGTTCCAGGACAGCCAAGGCTACCCAGTGAAACTCTGTCTCAAAAAACTAAACCAAACCACACAAACCAAACAACAAAAACAAAACCCCACTTACATAAAGTGTTGGGGTGGTGGAACGATACAATGTATAAAAAACTTCATCATGAGAATAGTTCTGTAAGGCAAACGTGATCACCACTTTACAGATTCAAAGAGCAGAAAGCAGGTGCAGAGAAGCCAAGTGAGTCACCCAAGGCCTCACGGGGGCCATCGGAGAAGCCTGAGATTAATTCCAGCTCCTGCAAACTCTTGGCTGCCTGTCTCCACTGCCCACGGCACAGATGTGCCTATCTGCCCTCCTGCCCTCTCTTGGGCTCCCAGAGAGACACAGAGAACTTCCCTTAAAGGGCCCACCCCCGAGTCACTGGGCACTGCCCCGGGGGGCAGGTTCGCAGTCTGCCAGCAACGCAAATGACATCAAAGTGCCTCTATGTGTGTCAGAAAGTGGGGGTGACCACACAGGGCCCAGCACCAGACCACGCTGACAAGGCGTCCCCAGGTGTAGGACTCTCAAATGGACTGTGCTATTCCTGCTCCCTGTACTGAGACTTCGGATATGTGAGTCCATCTTTCCTGGTGGGCTTAGTTCCAGAGGGTGGGTACAGGCTGTGTGTGGTCCAGTGCCTTGGGGCTGGCTTGTTCTCCGCCCCTAGTCTATAGCAGGGCCAGGTAAAAGACAGTGGCTTCCATAAAGCAGTAAGAAATGTCTTGTTCTGGAGGGGTGGGGTGGTCGGAGGATGTAGCTCAGCGGCAGGCTGCTTCCGCAGCATGCACCAAGCCCTGGGTTGGGTCCCCAGTGCTGCCCCATACACTAGGCATGCTGGCACATGTCCACACTTCTGCACTCAGGAGGTAGAGGCAGGATGACCACACGTTCCAGGTGATCCTTTGCTACACCTGGGGTTTGAAGGAAGCCTGGGATATGTGCAATCTTGTCTCAAGAGAAAGAAAAATCATTTTTAAAAAAGCCCGGAAAAAAAAATGCTTTCTTTCTGCAAATATGGAGAGTTCCCAGCATGAGGAACTGGAAATGCACCCTTGCTTGCTGTCTGCCACTGAGGTGACCAGCGCTGCCATCTTTCGCTGCCAGGATGTTCTGGCTTCACCACAAGTCTGGAAATACAGAACCGAGGGACTTGGACTCTGAACCCCATGGAATTGTAAGCTAAACAACTTTTTCCTGCCTAACAGAAAAGCAAAAAAAAAAAAAAACAAAACCCGAAAGGCAAGGATGGGAGAGGAGTGAGAGAGGAGACGGGAAGCTGGGTGGTGGAAACGTTCAGTAGAAGCAGGTTGTTTCCAGACAAATTAATTCCATCTATCAACACCCTCTGCAGTGTGCTCATCTGTCGGCTATGGTAATTAAGTCGCTGTGCTAATTGATTTCATTATTGTATCACACAGGGCAAAGCTTTCCCATGAGTCTGGAACTACTCTGGTAACTAGCAGTACTAACTACGCCATGAAAACGCGCTACAGTGACCACACACTTTCCAGCACTGGGTTAGTCGGGACCCGTATCGGGAGAGAAGAAACAGGGCCGTTGTTCCGAGGGAAGGGCCCACTGGGAATTTGTGTCTGTAACAGTCTGGCCTCTCGGCTCCACTCTCTACCATCTCACGGCTTCCTGACACTCCAGACCAGGTTTCTAAAAGAAATTTCTTTTCCAACCAGCTCCCTCTTCTCCCAGAAGGGGGTGCTAGAGAGCCACGAGGCTCCTTCCTGTTCAAAGCAGCCACACCCAGGCAGCTTTAGGAGCAGTTCCAGACCCATCACACCACCTGAGAGAGGCCACCCCACGGAGGTTCCTGCATGCTCCCCAAGCACGGCTGCTGGGGCCTCTGGAGCTGCTGCTGCTTCTTCCTCCTCTTCCTCCTCCTTTTTAAGACAGGGTTTCTCTGTGTAGCCCTGGCTGTCCTGGATCTCGCTCTGTAGACCAGGCTGGCCTTGAACTCAGAGAGATCTGCCTGCCTCTGCCTCTGGAGTGCTGGGATTAAAGGGGTGGGCCACCACCAACCTGCATCATCTTAAACTTCTTTTTTTTTTTTTTTTTTTTTTTTTTGGTTTTTCGAGACAGGGTTTCTCTGTGTAGCTTTGCGCCTTTCCTGGGACTCACTTGGTAGCCCAGGCTGGCCTCGAACTCACAGAGATCCGCCTGGCTCTGCCTCCCGAGTGCTGGGATTAAAGGCGTGCGCCACCACCGCCCGGCTCATCTTAAGCTTCTAAAGTGGGATAATTCCACTTTCTTGTGCCCTCTCAAGAATGTACACACCTGTTTCCTGTATCCCACCACGTCAGTTGATCTGTTCTGCCTGCCAACTGCTGTTCTCTTGACTTCTTATATTAAATTGTCTGTTAAAATAGCTTATAGAGTTTCGGTATTTCTAAATAGTACTCATACTTCTTAAAAAAACCCAAACATTTTAAGGGCTGGAGAGATGGCTCAGCCATTAAAGAAAGGTTGGGCTCACAACCAAAAATATAAAAAAAGCATTTTTAATTTTATTTTTAATTATGTGTGTGAGGGGCCATGTGCACACGGCTGCAGTGACGGTGGAAAGCAGAAGAGGAAGCTGGAGTCAGGGGCTAGTGTGAGCCGCCTGGCATGGGCACTGGGTCTTCGGCAAGAAGAGTGTGCGCTAGCCACTGAGCCGCCTCTCCAGCCCCTTCTGCTATAAGATAGAGTCTGGCTATGTAATCCCGGCAGGTCTAAAACGTAAGACTCTTCCCACTTCTTCCTCCTGAGTGCTAGGGTTCTGGGTGTGCTACCACCCCACCACACACTCTGCTTGCTGTAGCAGTTACTAGAACTCATGAAAGCCGCTGTACCTGACTTGGAGTCCATCCATGTAGTCACAGCTGGTAATTTGGGAAATTACAATCCTCTCCCCTAGGTCCATTTTCCTTAACACTTTCCTTTGTGTGATTTATATTGCACACCAAAGTGCCCAGGACTGGGCTGGGCACATAGCTACAATGGTGTACAAAACAAGATCCCTGGCCATCCCCGCCCCCAAGATCTTCTGGTTGCGTTAACTGAATGAGGAGATAGAGGTTAAGTTCGCACACTGGAAGGCATGCTCTCACCAGCTTCCTTTCCAAGCTGTGACAGACAGCAGACCGGGGAAGTTTCGATAACTGAGCGTCTCTGGAGAATGGAGGCAGGTGTCTCTCCCAGCAAGCTGCTGGCCCCATCGGTATAGCACAGGAACTTATCGTGTGCTGTGCCCATGGGCCCCCTTTAGAGTGCAGAGGCAGGGGCCTTGCGACAGCACTCATCCAGAGAGAGATGGGGCAACCCGTTCTAGATGGTGACCCATGACAACCAAGCTGCAGGACAGGGCTGGACTTGGCTCCAGAATGGCCACAGGGAGGAGTGAAGGAAGATTTCCTAAAGTGGTTCTTCCTGACGTCAGCTACTGTAAAGACAGGTGAAGGGCTGGGGATGCAGCCTGGATGGAGTGCTTGCCTGCTGCTGGGATCTGAATGGGAAATGTCCCCAAGGTCACGGGAACACTCGGTTCCCACACAGTGGCCCTACTGGGGAGGCTGTGGAAGCTCTAGCAGGTGGAGGAAGTAGGTCAGCGGGGGTGGGTGGGCCTTGAGGTTTTACACCTGGCCCCGTTTTCTGTTCACTGTTTCCTGACTGCTGACGCAATGTGACCAGTGGCCGCCCACTCCCGCCACCATGCCTTCCTTATCATGATAGACTGCATCCCCTGGAGCTGTGAACCAAAACACGGCCTCCCTTCCTTAAGTTCCTTCTTCGCGGGTGGGTGTGGTAGGGGCATATGTTCATGTGGGTATGTGCACATGTGTGGGTGGGTGTGGGAGGTGCATATGTTCATGTGGGTATGTGCACATGTGTGGGTGGGTGTGGGAGGTGCATATATTCATGTGGGTAAGTGCACATGTGTGGGTGGGTGTGGGAGGTGCATATGTTCATGTGGGTAAGTGCACGTGTGTGCAGACGTGTGTGGAAGTCTTCCCTATTGCTCTCCGCCTTGTTTTATTTTGAGGCAGGGTCTCTCACTGAACATAAAGTTCACTGATTAAGCTAAACTGACTGGTCACTGAGCCTTAGGGATCCACCTGTCTACACAGCCACCCACCCGCTCAGCACCCTGTACTAGAGCTACAGACACAAGACACAATGCCTGGCTTCTAGGGGGTGCTGGGATAGCTCAGGGTCTCACACTTGTGTGGTGGGCACTGTTCTAACTGAGCCATCTCACCAGTCCCTTAAGTTGCTTCTTGTTGGGTCTTTCTGTTATAGCAGCGTGGAAGGTAACTAATACATATAATTAGCAGATATGGAGCCCTGGGTTCGATCCCCCCACATAAAATGGGCATTATGGCACACACCTGTAACCCCAGCTTGGGAGGAAGAGGCAGAGGAGCAGAAGTTAGTTTGTCTTCAACTACGTAATTAGTCTGAGCCCCGCCCATCTCAAATAGGAGGAGGAAGAGGAGAAACCACAACCCACTTTATGTTTCTGCAGCAGGACTGTATACCCGCCAAAAGCAAAGGGTATGATTAGATGCAAAAGAAAGAGTCAATAATCTATTTAAGCCTGAACCCAAAGTCCCTCAGCTATGGGCAAGAAAGAGCTGGAATGAAATGCAGTTTCTACATTTTGCCATACTCTTTCCTTGGTTTTCTCATCAGGCACGTGGGGACAAGGAGCCAATGTTCTCACTGCTGTGACAGCACATGTGTAAACCTGCTACGTGGCCAAACTCTCGAGAGCCATGTTTATAACACCCTAATACCTTACAAACGCAAACTGAACTCCTCATCTTCAGTATTCTACTCAGTGCGGCATGATTATGGCCATCGGACGTCACAGTAAAGGAGAGTCAGCCATGGGAAATTATTATTAGAAGGCCTATTCTGTATCCTTGCTCTAGGGCCTTGTTACAAGTAATTTACCGTCACTGAAGAATGTGGAGTCCATAAGGCATGGAAAGCCTGGAGAGAGATTTACTCATAAATAAATGCCAGCACTTAAACAATAATGACAGCTTCAAACTCCAGGACGACTGAGGCGAACAATATATACCGCTGGGGTGATTTATTACCGTGCTGTTTAGGGTCCAAATGGTGAGATAACTCAATTCCACCTGAAGATCATTATATGGCCGAGCCTAAGAGAAGTGCTTTGGATAGGAGGCGATATTTCTCAGGTTTTCCATTTCAAACAAATTATTTCTGTATTTAGGATATCATCCAGGCAATTCCTTTCATGATTTGTAGCACTCTTGGGCAATTAAAAAAATTGATAAGGTGAGGGAACTCGGGGACAGATGCCAAATCCAACACGATCACAGAATACTGAAGGAGCCCGGGAGCGTGCTGAGGCTGGACACATGGCAAAATAATCCTTCCTGGGCCAGGAAACTTAATTGAGCAGTGAGCCTGCAGAGCAGCAAGAAGATTCCTCAGCAGAAGCAACAGCTAAATACAGACTCGCCTCCAAACCGTGCTCCTGACAGATGTGTGCAAAAGGCATCTCCCAGGGAAGTGGAGGTCACGCCCAGCCACGTCTCACTGGCCCACGGCAGCCTTTCCCCTCACCAGCTCACACATTCACACCAGTCATGGTGTGGAATCGATTTTCCACCCCCAGGGGGCAGGGAACAGGAGCTCATGTAGCCCAGGCTAGCCTCAAACTCATTTGGTAAGCAGAACTTGCCTTTAGCACATGGTCCTCCTGCCTCCACTTCTGGAGTGCTGGGGTTACAGGCACAAGCCACCACATTAGCTGAGGACACCCACAAGCAGGCAAGGACAGAGTGGTCCTGGCCGGTCACAGCAAGATCCCCAGGTTTACTTACCATCCAGGCCATTGTGGTGACTGTAGTTTCTTTTCCCCAGAATGCTCAAGGATGTGTGATTCGGAGTGGTGAGCATCCTCTTGGTAGTTGGAGTTTGCAGGCTCGGCGGAGATCGAATTACATTAGGTTTCTTGGCAGGATGGATCTCTGATGGGAGAAAAAAAGGTTTATCGGCTCAGAACATGGTATTGGAAATCTGTGTGGACTCTAACACCAGCTAATAGGCACACATCTTCTTTCTTAATGAGCTGAGAGTCGGTTCCTTGTGAGCCAGCCACGCACCTGCATAATGAGGTAGCTTCAAGTGTTGTTACCATGGCTCTGCTTATCAAGGAAACTGGCTCCTCCCCGGCTGGCTGGAGCTCCGAGCCAAGCCACTTCAGAAGGTCACTTGCAACCACGTGATTTGCTAAGGGGATAAAGTACTTGGTTCTTCAGCACGTTAGAAATCTAACGATCATCTGCAGGGGCAGCCTCAGGAAGCCCCGTCTCTGCGCTCCGTCCACCGGGAGCAAGCGGCAGCACATCTGGTGTGTGAGCACTCTGAAAAATCAAATTCCTCCTCCGGCTGTAAGCCAGCAGGTCTGGGACCAGCATCGAATACTCTTAGGCCAGAATATTTCCATAACGGATGAAATTTGAAACGGAAGGTCAAACAAACACCATAGTCAAAACGGAGATGGCACACTTTGCCCAAGGCAAAGTGTCTGTGCGCATGGTGTGTGGTTAGGGGTCTTTACTGCAAGCCACATAACCCAGTACCACTAGTTCTTTACAGAGACATGCAGAAACTGCAACATCACAGGAAGTGGATTTGAAGACCTCCGGCTATTCTTAGTATGAATACCTTTGCTCCAGAGCCTCACCCATTTGCCGATCCTCAGAGCTGTCCCCTAGTTCATCAACTACGCTCAAACCAGCCCGTCTTCTCGCCTGTCCAACATGAGGGCCAAAACAGGCAGATTTGTGGGAATTTAGGAAAAGCCACTCAGACTGTTAGAACAACTATATGACTTGGTCTGATCAAAACCTTATGATCATTAAAATTTAGGTATGGCTTGGCAGTACCATCTAAAACTAAGGCTGTCTTCCAACATGGTATGTACGGATGGTTCACCAGCCTTACTTTACCCTAAGGCAGACAATGACTTTCCTTAACCATGGATGCAAGGAAGCCTCCGTCTCTCTAGTTCTTTAAACCTTGTGAGGTGTGAGAATTTTGTTTCTATTTTTTTTTCATCCATTCAAAACCTACAAAACTGTCAAGGCTAAGATAAACTACCACTGTCGCCAAGGCGGCCGACCTGGCACTCTATTGAGATCAGCACTCCCAGGGCGGTGGTACAGCATTGCCTGTCATGCATGAGGTCTGGGCTCAATTCCCGGACTCCCTCACCACACACACACACACACACACACACACACACACACACACACACACACACAAGTCCTCCCTCCAAGTGCCCAGTGCACATTAGAACCTGTCATTTATCACATCTGATGCTTTGTTTGATTGCTTTTACTGTGTGATTTCCCCCACTTGACTCAAAGTCTTGAAAGCAAGGTCTTATGTACGTGGTGTCCTCCAGATCATATTCTACTGGAGTCCGGCACACACCGAGATGGGGCAAGGCTCAGCTGTGAGGAGAAAAAAGTGGGGACTTATCTGGTGGGGACAGGGTAAGTTTGCCCACAGGACAAAGCACAGAAGGGGGTCTACTCAGCAATGCTAAACTCTTTGCCGGGTGGGAAGGGGCTTCCAGGCGTTGGTCCTGGAAGAGAGTACAACAGCAGCCTTCAAGATATTCTCATTACCCAGGACATGCCAATAACCACGTGATGCGTGGGAGGATATGAAAACAAGTCTTGCTTTTCTTCTTTAACTTTTTTGGAGACAGGATCTCATGGAACCGAGGCTGACCTTGAACTCCCGATCCTCCCAAGTGCTGGGACTAGACATGTACTCCATGGTTGTTTTATTTTATTTTGCAGGCCAGGCTGGCTTGGCACTCACTATGTAGACTAAGACTTCCAGCTCTTTAGCCTCTGAGATCTAAAACAAGAACTCAGGTAGCAGAGTAACATCAAAGACGGAGCCCTGGGCTTCTCAGTCCGATGGCATATCAAGTTCGAGGCTACCCTTTGATTTTCTGAAGATTAGATGCTAAAGTCTGAAGACTTCAAACACATAAGTCTTCCTGACAGCAAAAGAAGGTTCAATGCAACTCAGAGTAGTTCCCCTTTATTGAGAAAATGAAAAAGAAATACTGGAATCCCCAAACATGTGCTCTCCTTACCTCAGGAAGGGAACTCATTATTTTCTACTCCGTTTATCTTAAAACTTTGGGAAAATGTTATTGCTTAGTAATTCTCAACACTATTCTTAGTTACAAATTTCAGAATGTAAATGGAACCATAATCTCTGGAGATTTCTGAGTCACATGGCATGATCGATATTAGAAAACAATAGAAATGCTTCCTTTCAACCCAGCCAGTGCATCAAAACTGTAACATGCATGTACCTGAGGCGCCGGGACGCAAACCCAGGACATCGTGCACTCTAGGCATGTGTTCTACCACTGATCTACACTTCACCTTCAGGGGGTTCTTTTGTTACCATGGTTTTCTGTTTGTTTGTCTTTTGGTTTTGAAGGGGGAAGTTGGCTTTTGGGTTTTATTTTGTTTGGGGCAGGATCTAGTGCAGCCCAAATGGGCCCTGAACTCACTATGTAGCCAAGGGGGACCTGGAATTCCTGATCCTCTTGCCTCTACTTCCAGAATGTTAAGATACAGGCATATGCCACCACTCCTGGCTGCTTTGGGTTCTTGAGACAGGGTCTTGCTAGGTAGCCCAGGTGGCCCTGAGCTCATGGGTCTTCCAGTCTCTGCCTCGTGCTGAGATTACAGGCATGAGTCACTATGACTAATTGATTTTTTTTCTTAATGTAAGCAGAAAAATCAATTTAGTTCGGTTTTTTCAACAATCCTCTATTTAAAGGGAAAGGTAAATTAGAGATAGTATAAGGATCTAAATAAAAATTAAAATGTTTAGGATATCCATCCTGCATTATTGAATAAATTTAAAAATGCCCCCTCCCTTCTTTCTTAGTTTGCTTTTTTTTGTTCTTGTTTGCAGACAGGGTCATGCTAGGTGCCCAAGCTGCTCTTGAGCTTAGAGCAATCCTCCTGCCCCAGCCCTGCAAGTGCTCCGATCACAGGCAGAAACCACCATAGGTGACTCATCTTTTTTTTTTTTTCTCTTAGACCGTCTCTATAACAGTTAATACAAATTTTAATTCAACAAACTTTCAGAAGAAGTAGACATATATACTTAACTCTATTCATTGATAATAAAAATTTCTAGTCCAAAATAAAACTCTACATATAAAGGTGTCCAGTTTCACCCATCTGAAGGCCTTGAATGCAGACAGGTATGCACCCGGAGCGACGAGATGTCTACACCATATAAAAGGTGTCCCCTGAGGTCTTCCCGTGTCAGGAGATACCCACCTAAATACCCAATGATACATGACAAAGGTTTCCTAGTGCTTTTGCTTTTCAGTGGGCTTCCAGAAAGTTCGGCGTGTCTGTCTGCATCTGAGGAGAGAGAGAGAAACACGGGACAAGAAGTGAGGTGACTTCTTCTTCCTTTACCACACACCACAGAAATAAAAGGTGCAGGTGCGGGGGGGGGGGGGGGGGGGGGGGATGCAGACCGCCCACATGTTCCCACTCCTTCCTCTGGGTTGGAGGAAACTGTTTTGAGTTTCGGATCCCTACACTGAATGAGAGACTCAGGCCAGCGCTCACATGAAAGCCGTGTGGGTGCAGGTCACACACACACACACACACACCCCACGTGTGCTCACCTGAAAAGTGACGGAAACAGGCTTTCTTTTAGTTGTGACATTTCTACATTACGATAGGAAAAGACTCACAGTACACTCAGGGTGGGGGCCAGTCCTAATGTGAGATCTGGCTTGGGAAAAACAACAACAAACAACAGTAGTGATGCAACACGGTCAGCCACCCTCGGCTTAGCTGGCGTGGGCCCCTCTGGGAAGCCCTGACCTATCTTGACAAAATGCAATTCCATTAGATGGCAGCCTGGTAAAGTCATTTGGTTCTATCACTATCCTGTTCCTTGGGCTGAGGTCTTAAAGGTCCCTATGAGCATCCGTCAGTCACACTGAGGGCAGACACTGGCCACTAAGCGTCCATCCCCTCCCATCCTATCCTGAGATATTTCAGAAGAGGAAGTAAAGCATACAACACGAACACCATACTTGAAAGGAGCGGCCATTAGGAAAGGGTCAGCGTAACCCTACCACAGCGAAGAGCTGAGGACAACACGGCTTGAAGGGACAAAAGAAAACGTGGACGGGAACTTTTAAAAATCAGCCAAGCACATCAGTGGCTTGTGTATGCTTTGCCCCGTCTCCAGATGTGGGACAAACACGTCCTCCGGGATTTCTGATCCTACTGGGATTGTTTCCTTTTGCGAGCTGAGACTACTCTTAGGCGCGTGCGCACACGGAAGGTGACTTTGCCGTCCATAGGTCTTCTGTGCATGTCGCATCAAAACACACAGCTCTTCAATTTGGAACCTCAAATAACTTAAAAATTGACTTTGTCATGAGCACGAGTCCTTTTTCATCAAGGAAATGTGTTTTGTTTTTTTTTAAAAAACTATTAAACAGATGGTGGAAATAGCATTAAAAAAAAAAAAAGACATTAAAATAGGGAAAGCACATGCTGCAGGTAGCTTGGAAACACCAGGAATCTGAGCCAGCTCCCCAAGCACTGTTTACCTATTATGCAACCAATTGCCAACTATAAATGGTCCCATTTCTCCCCTTCACTCAGGTGACCACCTTTGGAAGAGTTGCTAAGTTGTGAAGTTTTTCACCTGTTACTGAATCATAATGACGATAAAGGCAGAATTAAGCACATTTTTAACAAGCATATTAAGAAACACAATCTAAATAAAGATCAGAAATGGTCCAAACCCTGCACGGATCCTGCACCACGGGTCAAACCACTGAGCATGAACACCAAAGTTCCTTCTTCAGAGGACTACTGTGCCTCAAATACTAGTCATGTTTGGAAAAGAGACGAGAGGAAATGTTTTCATTTTTTTTTGTTTTCTTCTTCGTTAATTCAAGGAGCTTGAGTGAATCATCTTGGTAAACTCCTCAGCATTTTGCACAAAGGCATTCTTCATTGTCCTAGTGACAAGATAAACTTTGCCCTTCAGTCTGCAAGAACACCAGGAAAACTGTCAACGTGGCTACAACTGACAAACACCGGGACATTACCATCACTCTGACAAGAAGCAGCAAAGGCATCAAATATGGTCGCCGGCACCGTACCAACTGGGTTCACTTTGAACTACAGCAAACTGCCTCTAGTTTCTTACACTGGTAGCACCAATTATGTGGTATTCCCAGGGAAAGTGTACAAGTCCCCTCTGGAGATCAAAGCCCTCTAGCAGGACCCATATTTCACAAATAAGTCTATTTTTAAAAAATGAGTTGGTGTTGAGAGTTATCAGTCAATTACAAAAAAAAAAAATTAGGATAAGAAGTGCTAAGGTAGACCTAGCTTTGCTCTAATATGAGAAAAAAAGCAGCCATTCAGTAGGAGAAACACAGGAATGTTCACAAACCGGATTATCTGATCCACATTGCTGTAATCCTGGTCTACAGGCCAGGCTACACCAAGTTTTGTGCCCCCTTGTCTATCCTTGATCCCCAAAATGACTCGCCATCTCTAGTTCAACAGAGAGGGGGCATAACAAGTGTGTGGAGAAAAGAAGCAGCTGAGGGCTGCCCATAGGAGCCAGAGGGAATCAAAACTGCCCAGAGACGGTGGCAGAATCTCACTCGGTCCCTGACTGGGCCCCAAGCTCATTTCTTTAGATTCCTACAGCAGAACCTATATTCCTTTGAGGTAAACATATAAAATTATCAATACTTTCATGACAGTTTTTGACCCTTTCTCTAATGTTTTGGAAATACTGGGGGTGGAGGGAGATTATAAAATAGAAAAGCTGCAGCCAGGCGGCGGCAGCGCACGCCTTTAATCCCAGCACTCGGGAGGCAGAGCCAGGTGGATCTCTGTGAGTTCGAGGCCAGCCTGGTCTACAGAGCAAGATCCAGGACAGGTACCAAAACAACACAGAGAAACCCTGTCTTGAAAAACCAAAATAATAATAATAATAATAATAGAAAAAGAAAAGCTGCAAAATGGATTAACTAAAACGCATAAACAAGGGCTGGGAAGATGGTTCAGTGGGTAAGAGTGCTTGAGCCCCAAGTATGATACCCTGAAATTTCGATTCTGTAATCCAAGCGTGCCCCGAGGGGGAGATGGGAGATAAAGGCAGGGGAATCTCCGGGCGCTCCAAGGTCAGCCTGGTTTATGAAACGCTGTCTCAAATGAGATAGGCAAGGGCTGACAGCTGAAGACTGTCCTATGACCTCCACAGATATGTTCTGTGTGTGCCTGCACCTCACTCTCTACATGAATAACCACACACACACAGAGCAAAATTAATAATATACATATGTATGATGTGGGCTTTCAAGATCTCTGTCCAATAAAACCATCCACAGAATTTGCTTAAACACAGGACTCAGGTTCTATAAAACAGGTTTTGACTGAAACATTTAGCTGGGTGCGGTGGCACTTTAATACCAGCCCTTTTGAGGCAGAAGCAAGTAGATCTTTGTGAGTTCGAGGCCGGCCTGGTCCACATCGAGACTATGTCACGCACACAAAATAATGACGTTTGGAAAATACAACACAGACAAAGTCAAAGACAAAATGGGAGGGGGGAGTATGTGCATCACAGATCTCGAAGTGACCTCGCTAAGACCAAAGTTTCCACGCACCAGGAAGACGGCTAATAGAGAACGAAAGGGCAAAAACAGTTGACAGGAAATACACACTGCCTTCAAATCCTTGCAGTGATTTTCTAAGTCACCAGCAATGCAAAATGGAAGCTAGTAGCTCTGCCTGCCTCATGTACCGCCTGGCTGAGGGGGTCAAAGCTGGGTAACCTCTCTGCCAAAGTTCTTGAGAGCTGGGCATTCATTCACTCAAGACAGTCGTTGAGAATATAAACTGGGTTTTCAGAAGACAACTGGGTAACGGATATTAAAAATCAAAATGCAATGTGACAGTGGTTACATCTGAAGAACACATCAAGAAGGAAAAAGGTTATGTGATTTGGAACCAATGCATCGCTCACAAAGAAAAACATTTTAAGGGCCAGAGAGACAGCATAGCAGTTACAAGCACTTGTTACTCTTGCAGAGGACCTAGGTTTGGTTTCCAGAACCCACACTGTTGCTCAAAACCTTCTGTACCTCTAGGTCCTGGGGATCTGACCCCTTCTTTTGACTTCCATGTGTCAGACATACATGTGGTACACATACATGCACACAGGCCAAACACTCATACACATAAGTAAGTTTAAAATTTAAGTAACCATTCAAGAACAAATTCCGATTAAAGGCAAACACTACCAAAAATTGGAAGAGGATCAGGCCTAGATAGTTCTCTCCTGCTGCTTTGGAGCTTGGAAATTCAGGAAAGTTTGAGCAATTGCTAACTGTAAAACAAACAAACAAACAAAAACTCCAAAAAACCCTCCCCATGTGACAAATATCTCAAGAAATGGGGTCTGAGCCAGGCAGCGTTGGCGCATGCCTGTGATCCCAGCATTCGGGAGGCAGAGCCAGGCAGATCTCTGTGAGTTCGAGGCCAGTCTGGTCTACAGAGCGAGATCCAGGACAGGCACCAAAACAACACTGAGAAACCCTGTCTCGAAAAACCAAAAATGAAAAAAGAAAAAGAAAAAGAAATGGGGTCTTAGATGCTTTCAAAGTTGAATTCACATCTTCAAACAGAAAAAAAAACCTCTTCAAGAGACACAAAGTAACTTCATGATGGAATTGCAGCCGGTGTAAGAACTCAGAACTTACTCATCTCTGCAAGCTAACAAGGTGACAGGCAAGTGACCAGGACGTGCTCTTCTAGAGTGCAGCCATGTCTCTGAAATGCTGCTGATGACCCTTAAGTTAGCTTCAGTGTGAGGATTCTGAATGTCAAGTGTCGATACTCCTGTCTCAGGTTTTAAAATAGTTTTGGTATGTGCATATGTATTCTATATACTTGTGTTTTTGTTTTGAGATAGGGTCACTATGTAGCCCAGGCTGGCCTCAAAGGAGTAGCAATCCTCCTGCCTCTGCCTCCTGAGTTCTGAGATCACAGACACCTGCTGGGAGGTTTATTTATTTAATAGGAAATACATTCCATAATAGATGAACAATGGAATAAGTCTCACCCCATTTTCCCCTGCCTCCCACTTAACCCTCCCACAGCGACTATTACTTCTTGCAAAATCCCATTTACAATATTGCAAACCTTGGTGCATGTTCCTTGATGAAAAGAAAAGGCTGATGAGTATTCCCTTACCCAATCAAAAATGCCCGCTTAAAATAGGGATTACCTACTGAGACAGGCTCTTAGGTGATGGACCCTGCTACCCAGGCCCTGCAAGCTCAGCAGCTTCCCTCTTCTGCATCCTAATGCCCTGAAGCCCCGGCAACATGGGCTACGGTGCTGTGCAGAGGGAGCTGCTTTCCTTTTCAACACTATTGGTTATTCCACATGTATTCATCGCAGCTCTATTCTTCAGTACCTTTAGAATTACAAGCTTCCATCCTATCTGAAAGTACATCAGGACTGTATCAGTGACCCTTGTGCTTTAGAACACTGCCTTGGAGAAACCAAGGAAAACTTATGGGGAAAACACATGCACATGCACACACACATAAACACACATACACACACATTTACACATACAGACACACTCACACACACACACACACATATACACATACACACTCACAGAGACACACACATGCCCATACAATACAGATACACATACATACCACACACATGCCCACACAATACAGACACCACACACACACACACACACACACACACACACACACACACACACACGGCTATTCATTTCCAATGGATCAGGGTTACTCACAGTTCATCACACTACAGAGTTGAGATAAAAACACCTACTGAAGAGGTTATAACAGAGTACAGATAGCCATGAAGAGGTGACATAAAAATCAATTAGATGCTAGGAAAAGCATTCAGGAAGTACATGGTGAGCAACACTGAAATTTCAAGTCGTAAGGTAAAACTGTTTTAAAAGTGTGATTCTCTGTGTACTTTGATAAAGATAAACACAAAATAGAAGAAAATAATAAAGTTCTTTTTTGTTTGTTTGTTTGGAATTTCATCACAGCAAACGACTGTTCTTTCATTATTATTTTCCATGTACTTGAACAAGCAGAATATAGACACTTTAAATCTATTTTTAGGAGCATAGACCTTCAATGGACAGGAGATTAGAATGGACTGACACAAAAACACAGTTCATTCAAGAATGATCGGAGCAAAGCTGATGTGCAAACACACTGAGAATCAACCACGAGCCAAAGGCAGAAGCGGCCTCACTGCGGCCAGTTATCACTGGCGGCTTCTCCTCCATTCATCAGAAATGAAGATGACACTGGACCCCGGCCAACTATGAGGAGCAAATTCCGTTCATTTCCTGTCTCACGCGTTTAAATTACCCCCTTCAAGAAATTATATAGAAATAAGATGTGCTTAAAATCAGCTAAACAGTTTGGGTGGATATATTTAATTTCCAGTCCCTTAAAATGAGAGAAAAAACCAATTCTCTGAACTCATAAATGTCAGGACAGAACCAAAGGCAAGCCTAAATTTTCAAACATACAGGACATAACACCACGGATTCCCTCCACGTGGGAGACTGAGTGCTCACTCTTCTTATGGGCTTTTTACCTTTAAGCTTAAAAATCTTTCAACTTTCTGTTGAAAATTATCTTTGGAAATAAGAAGTTATTTTCCAGTCATTCCTTTTATGGGCATCCTCTTCAAATCAAAGTGGACATCTCGTAATAATATGCCTTTATGCTTTTGGTTTTTTGAGACAAGGTCTCATGTCACTTAGGCTGGTCTTGAATTCCCTATGTTGCCGAGGATGACTTTGAACTACTGATACTCCCGCCCCTACTTGCCCGGGGTTACAGGCACACAAGTGCCAACACACCCTGTTTCATAACCAATTTTTTATTTCATAGAAAAAGCACCTGAATAGCTTTAAGATTTTCCTACCTGTGAAGCCAACAGCCATTTTTTTTAAATCCTTTAGGGAGACATTGCATGGCTCTACCAGCCAAGTATGACTCCACAGCTAACACACATCATGTGTACGTTTTCAGATATGTGGCAATAAGAGAAGAGATCCCAGGTCAGGGAGATAACCTTTGTTCTAACAACAGCAACAGAAACATAAGCAAGACTGAAACGTGTTGGAAACAAGAGCCTGAGTCAGAGATGCTGCGAGATGATGGATGACTATGAAATGGAGACCAAAGTGGACGAAGAGATGCTCAACCACAATGAAAGCTGACTCTTCCAAATGTGTACGTTCAGGAAGTTTTCTTAAAGACCATTCTGAGATTTACTTAACATTTATTACGCTGTCTAACAAACACGGGGTTGGTTATGAAGCGTTCTTTTCTCTCGTCTGTATGATGACTGTAAAAGGTTCCTGGGAAGGTAAGAGGCTTGCCAAGACATACTGACTAGTCTAAATTAGTAAATTTTACTCAAACCTCATGAATCCTTAAGACAGGATCTCGCTGTCTCCTTAGGGAGTTTTATCCTAAGACCGACCTTTGGGTTTACACTACCCCACAGAGGCAAAAGTGCTTCGGTTAAGGTCCCTCCCGCTCCCACCTCCTGATTAGTTCTACTCTGAAAATTCACAGGGATTTCAGCGTTGTCTTTCAGGGTGGGATGATATAAATGGCAGCAGACAAGAACAATGTTTAAAAAACAAAAACAAAAACAAAAAAAAAAAAACAAAGGCTGTACACAAGAACTTATGTTTATTGCAAACGAACAAACGGAAAGAGCGCGAGGGAAAGAGAGCATGGTGAGAGGAGCGGAAACGTGTAAGGTTAAGAATTGAAAAGCGTCTTACATTCTGCCCTAATGGCAGCATAATTAATAGCAACAAACGGCCGTCTCGCTGCCTGCCGCAGCCGCAGGGTGTTTTTGCAGACCTGACGAGCAATTTTTGTGAAATATGTAGTATGGAGGAAGAAAGCTTGGCGGGTCTTCACCGCAGACTTGGGGCTCCCGGTGTTCCGGACCGGCATGCCTTGCATGGCCTGCCGGGACAGGTGGCTTCTCACGCGTGGGTCCTGCAAGTGCGGAAAACAACGGGATTTACAGAGGAGAACTCGCCCGAGCACACGGCCGTTTGCTATGATTCCACCGTGTTCAACCTCCTCGGAAGCACTGTAACTCGGGAACCTGCCCCTCGAAGGAAAAGCACGTGCACGTTTGCTAGGAATGCGGGAGTACGGCGTGGCAGCTCGCATGCACCGTCATTAAGAAGCTGACAGGGTGGGGCTGTGGGTTATTTGAGGAGTCCGGAGCTGGTGTCAGCTCGACAGAGACTAACTAGTCTCCCTTTGGTAGACACTGGTGCTTGACATCCTCAATCTATAAGGATTACTAAGGTCATCTTTCACTTAGTATCCACCCAAGAGCCCTTCTTGTCCTCCACGACATCCGAGGAAAGAGAACGTTTAATTCCCGTTTGTTATTTTATGTAATAAGATGTTTTCGACAGCATCTAAAGGTTACAAATTGTTTTCAAAACCAAGACTATTTGTAAGCGCTCTGCTGAGGCAAGCGCCTCCCACACACATTATTCTTTTGCTTGAATAATCTCAGAAGACCAATATTTTGAATACCTGAAAAAAATCCACCTTGTCTCCGCACCCACGTTCACACCCACCCTGAGTATGCAGTGCTGGGTTTAGCTCTAAAACTCAGCTTTGTTCATTTGTAAACTGCACGGCATCCCTGTTTCCAAGGAAGAAGCCAGGAACAGGAAAACATGGCGCTTTCCTCCCCGCCCCCTGCAAAGACTGCGCTCACGTACCTCTGCAGTAGGGCTGGGAGACTTCTGTTCTTCTGACTGGGTGGGCATTTTCAGACCGCCATACTTTTTCCAATACAGCCAACAGGTCGCACACAGTCTACACTGCATGTTAGGTGGGCCCCAGGAATACCACTGGTGAGACTGTATAGCTAGAGACAGGGAGGGGAAAGGGATGCTATGAGCTCCGTGCTCTCAAGGTGCTCAAGCCTCCGAGACACCCCGAAGCCACAGCTAGTTTACACACAGTGTCTTCTTCTTTCCCAAGGCTGGAGGCCAAGCGTGGAAGCATACACAGTGCACATGGGCATTCTTCAGCACTCGGAACACACTGAGCCGTTTGTTTCTGCCACATGTCAGTGTTTGTCACGTGTATTAAGAGAAGCTATTAGATGACACATCTTGATTTATGCCTTAGGCTGCTGAGATCTTGTTTTGTTAATTAAAAGTGATTTCATTATGTTCATGTCTAGAAATAAGTCTTCCGAAGGATGTTATTGTTAAGCTCCTCCGCACTGTTTAAAACCTGAACCGGGCCGGGCGGTAGTGGCGCATGCCTTTAATCCCAGCACTCGGGAGGCAGAGCCAGGTGGATCTCTGTGAGTTCGAGGCCAGCCTGGTCTACAGAGCAAAATCCAGGACAGGCACCAAAATTACACAGAGAAGCCCTGTCTCGGGGGGAAAACAAACAAACAAAACAAACAAACAAACAAACAAACAAAACAACCCCCCCCCCCCCCCGAACCGGATGGTTCAGAAGCTCTTGCAAGGATTAATAAGGTACTCAAGGGGAAATCACTGGTAAGTCAGGAGTCAAATAAAACCAGAAATCCGCCTGTTGTTCCCTTACTCAGGAAACAAAAACCTTACTTTAGAATTTCTCCCTATTTTAAATACAGAATGGCCCGAAGACTAGAAATCCCTATCAGGTGAGCACGTGCAGCTGACATGGCGTCAAGTTTAGTAAGGCCTGTCTCCAGCTGACTGACTGCTTGACTGGACACACGGCCTGTGTCAGGTTCTGCAGCTTAACCCTGTCCCTCCAAAAGCTTCCCAAGGTAGAGCCAGAGACAGGAGGGGGCAGCATGGTGGAGTAGTTAAAAACGCAGGCCGAGCATTACCCTAGCTCTGTGGACAAGCTTCCCCTGTACGTCGTCACCATCCGAGCAGAGCAATCAGCTAGCCCAGGAGGGCGTCCATTAAGGAATACCTCACAAACCGGCATGCAAAGGGACAGTCAGAGCTGGGGATGGATGGGTGGCAGAACGCGGGCTGGGCACGCAAGAGCCCTTGGTCTGATCCCTACGTCCACCCACCCCAAAAGAGCGACTCTTACATTTTATTGCCTTTATAGAATTCAGAATAATTCACACATTCATCATGTGCCACTCTTTTTTTTTTTCTTTTGGTTTTTCGAGACAGGGTTTCTCTGTGTAACAGTCCTGGCTGACCTAGAATACACTCTGTAGACCAGGATGGCCTCGAACTCACAGAGATCCGCCTGCCTCTGTCTCCCAAGTGCTGGGATTAAAAGCGTGGGCCTCCACTGCCCAGCCATCATATACCACTCTTGGAAGAGTCCTTTCAAAGAGAAGTCTACCCCTTTTCCTCATCTACTTAAAACAAACAAAGTTGACTTTTAAGACAGATTTTATTAAAACATTTTAATTACATGTATGTGCATATGAGTGCAAGTGTCCTTGGTGGCCAAAGGTGTTGGATCCCCTGGGGCTAAAGTTATAGGCAGTTGTGAGCCATCTGATGTGGGTGCTGGGAACCAAACTCAGGTCCTCCACAAGACCAGCGTGTGCTCTTAACCACTGAGCCATCTCTCTAGCCCTCCAAGTTAAATTTGTTCAAATACAAATAAGGACACCCCAGGTTGTCCCCTAGCCTCCACATCCACCTGCACACCCTCACATAGTGACATGCACACACAGAAGAAACATCACTGTGCTATGGTGGTACATGCCTGTGATCCAAACTCTCAGGAGGCTGAGGCAGGAGGATGGAGAGTTAGAGGCCAGCCTTGGCTTCATAAGGAGACCCTGCCTCAAAAACCCAACCAAAGCTGCGTAACAGAGAGGAGAGCTATTGTTGGTTGAGATTTTAAGTAAACATATACGGTGTCAACTACCATCAGATCACATCACTGACCCCTATAACACCAGGGCACACACAATAACCCTGCAAGCAGAGATAACTAGAGCAAGGCCTGAGGCCAAAAGCAAATATCACAGCATGGCATTTCCCCAACTGGTCCCTGGGAGCCTGAGGGCTGTAGCATTGGCTTGGCACACACCTGCCTCTCCTAAGGAAGTATCAAGCACATTTAATTTGCCAGAGGACACTGAGGAACTCCCAAAGGGGATTTGGTATGTATCACAGTACCATGGTTTGGGCTAAACTAATATAACTGCCCACGGCTAAGAAGAAAACACCTGCCAGCAAACACCGAGCCCGCAGAGGAAGCCAGAGCAAATGCACACCCACCTCACCTGCGTGGTGCAAGAGGACTCAGCGAATGAATGCCCCTTTGCTCCCAGCGGGAGACCGGGAGGGACACTCTGAGGAGACACCGCCTGCCTCTGTGCAGCAGTGACATGCTTTCTAGAAGCTTCTGGCCAGCCCCCCCCCCACCCCCACCCCCAGTGGAGGACGGCTCCCCACACTGAAGCAGGCACAGCCTCTGAGCAAACTCACCATAGCAGCTCTCACAGGCTCGCCCTGAGAGGGTGTTCTGGGGCTGGAACGTGGTCCCCACAGCTCCATTCACAGTGCCGGACTTGCCATTGCTGGTGGATATTTGGTTGGGATTTGGTTTGCTGCTTTCAATGAGACGTAAAGTGAAATGATAAAAATGATTTGTAGGACGAGGCAAAAAAAAAAAAAAATTAGTACCCCCCCTGCTAATTTACCCTCCCTAAAATACAAACAAATTCTTATTACATTTAGAGAAGAGACAGGCTGGCAAGAGCAGAGTGCTAAGAGGAACCCGAGGATGGCAGGCAGCGGAAGAGGACAAAGAGAGTGAAGCATAATGACAGACACGGACAGACGCCGGGATGGAGGAGCTCGGGACTTTGTACACTAACCTAAAAAATAACAGCAACAAAAACAACAATAACAAACACACACACAACACCCTGAAATGCATGGGCACACATGACCCCAGCAACTTACACGAGAGGGTGTATCGGGTGGAGTGATAAAAAAAATAAATAAAATGAAATAAAACCAAGGCACTCATTGATATCAAATAAAGCTATAAACAGCCACAGTGCCGGGCACTCTAAGGTAAAGGCGGCATCTCCTGTGTCCACACCAGGGCCATTTCTTCATAGCGCACTGTGAAGACAGGAGTCACTGGCTTCACCCTCATCATAAATCTTCCTGAGAAAATAACTTTTGGGTTGAATGAACTAAGCTAGAGGTAGTGCTGTGTGACTGGGGAAGCCCTGGCCCCGCTCCTGGTGGGGGTGACGCTGTGGCTTCTGCAGCGCACCAGAGGGGGGGTGGGGTGAAGCACAGATGTGGCTGAGCCATGCGGGGCCACCCTCCACCCTCAGCGGAGGGGCGCCTGTCCTAGGCTCAAGATAAAAACTCCTATTACGTTTGGAGTTTTATGAGGCAGATTAGCACTGAAAACGAGGACACCTTGGGGTCCACCCCCCTTCTATTTAAGAGAACACTTTTCGGAGGAAGACAAGACAGAAGTCGGAAGGCTAACTGCAAACTGATCAGACCCCGATAAGACTAGATGCAAACTCGTCAGAGACCGAGTCAGCACAGCCATAACCCTTTGAAATGCATAGCCCAGACATATCACGGCACTTACTGTGTAAACACAGCGGACAGCAGGCTGGTTCCCTGCTTAGAGCCGTGCCCGCGGACACTGCACGGCTGCATGCACAGGGCACATCATTTAGCAAATACCGATTCAAGGACTAGTAAACAGAGAGCTGCCACACAAGGGCTTCCTTAGGGAGGACCTTTCATCTCGGTTACACAGTGAGACGCTGACTCGAATGAATGAATGAATGAATGAATGAATGAATGAATGAATGAATGAAACAGAAGGGTTTCGTTGTTGTTGTTTAATTTTGTTCTTTAGAACACAAAGAAAAGAAGCCGGGCCAAGCATGGTGGCGCACGTCTTTAATCCCAGCACTCAGAGGAGGAGGCAGAGGCAGGCAGATCTCTGTGAGTTCCAGGCCAGCCTGGTCTACACAGTGAGTTCTAGGACAGTCAGGGCTATGTCGAGAGAGACCATGTCTCAAACAAGAAAAGAAGTGGTTCAGAGACACTAAAGTCCCCACAGAGGTGTAACATTTCCAAATGAAGAGAAATCCGCCGTGGAGCAGTTGAAGCGATGCTCCCACTACTTGAATTCAGGCCAAAAGTTCCCCAGAAATATGGAAACTTAGCATTTCAATGCAGGGCTCAATATCTGAGTCTAAGAAGAGCCCATGCTGGCCTGGAGAGAGGGCTCAGCAGTTAGGAGCACTTGCTGCTCTTGCAGAGGACCTGCGTTTGATTCCTAGCACCCCCGTGGTGGCTCACAACCATTCATAACTCCAGTTCCAGGGCACCTGATGCCCTCTTCTGACCTCCCTGGACCCCAGGCACACACACGATACACAGACATACAGGTGAGAAAAATGCTTATACACATAAAATACATAAATAAATCTAAGAGGACTGCTGTGGGATGGTCTGTATGTCAAATTGCTCTGATTGGTCAATAAATAAAACACTGATTGGCCAGTGGCCAGGCAGGAGGTATAGGCGGGACTAACAGGGAGAAGAATTGAGAGAACAGGAAGGCGGAGGGAGAGACTGCCAGCCACCGCCATAACAAGCAGCATGTGAAGATGCCGGTAAGCCACGAGCCTCGTGGCAAGGTATAGATTAATGGAAATGGATTAATTTAAGCTGTAAGAACAGTTAGCAAGAAGCCTGCCACGGCCATACAGTTTGTAACCAATATAAGTCTCTGTGTTTACTTGGTTGGGTCTGAGCGGCTATGGGACTGGTGGGTGACAGAGATTTGTCCTGACTGTGGGCCAGGCAGGAAAACTCTAGCTACAGAGGATGAAGAGCTGAAGCTGTCTTCGGTTGAGGTGCCCGGAAGAGGACAGGGATCACAAACACAGTTAGCTGTGCAGACTGGCCCAGGAAACCGCCTGACCGAGCAAGCCACTGTTTGGAATCACAGTGACTACTGCAGACCTGAGTATCCCTGAGGATAGCCACCCAAAGACTAAACCAAGGGCCCCAAGAAATGCTTATGGAGACACTCCATCAAACGGCCCTTCCTTTGATCCACCCTCCCTCATCTATGCTCCGGCTTCCCACCATCTCTGGCCTCCTGGAGCATTTTGGACATATCATTCTCCTCCCTGGACCCCCCTCAAATTACTGTTTACACATAGTGGGAGTCATGGTTGTGAGGCACCATGTGGGTGCTGGGAATCAAACCCAGGTCTTCTGCAAGCACAGTCAGTGCTCTGAACCACTGAGCCAGCTCTCCACCCCAACACTGGCTCTTCTTAGGCTCAGATATTTAGTTGTGATCTTTTCCCATTGGATAGCTTCTCCCTCTGCCATTAGTTTGTCTCTGTGAGCCGTTTCCGCCACCCCACAACATCACAGTGACTTCCACATCACTGACTTCCTGGTCACACTTCACCAGCATCCCGCAATGCTCATCTCGCTTCCTCCTTGAAACACACCCTGCCTCTCAGCTCCCACGACTCACTGGGCCAGCCATTTGCAGCTGTGAGACACTATTTGCTCTATAAACACTGAATTTATCCCTGCAAAGTCCCTTTCTGGTTACTCTCCCTCAGAGATTGAACCTGTGATTTGAAGTGGATCGCCGTGTACTGTGAAGCTCACAGTGTGCCTCTAGCCTAACCCTTTCCCCTGAGGGTAAGATCAGTACGTTTAACGTGCTGCACACATACCCACTATCCCTTTTTGAGAGAACAAACTCCAAATGGCCTAACCTAATACTACGCCAGCATTTCTGAGCTTAGTGACCGGCAGGACAATCCACCTAATGGTGGACTCAAACTTGGCATGCCAAAGCCAGTCACCTCCTAGCACAGCATCATTTCCAGAGCCCTTTTAAGGTCAAGCTGGGTCACTTCTCCTCCTGAGAACCTATAACTGGTCTCCTCACAGATACGTTACTGCTTCCGGGATCCACGTTCCAAATGCAACCTGCGATCTTTTTCAAGACCATGATACACCTTCCTCCACACTTCATGTGATGGGCACCCCATACTGCCTGCCCTCCCCCCATGGCTGGCTGGCTACTCTTCCCACACTGCCATGCCATCTTTCTCTGGGCTCCTCAACTCTGCCCAGCCCTGTCCCAGCTCAGGACATCACTAGACTATAAACAGCATTGGCTGTTGAGTACCTCTGCCGACAGCAGAGTCCACCCATACCACCTCAGAGACTACTCACCCCTCACCCCTCAAAGCTATCTTCTTGGTCACTGTTCTCAGCACACACGGTCTGTACCGTATGCCTCAGGGGGCAGCCCACCTTGTAAACCTTCTACCCCCAGTACCAACACAAGGCTTTCACTGTCGGAGACTGTAGGACACTGCCAGGCTCAAAGCAGGACAGAGAAAGAGAATTCTATTAAAAAACAACAACATTCTATTTCAGAATTAACTTGGAAATTCACTGAAGGACTCAGATTTACATACAACTCCATAACTCAGCTTATTTTCAAACAATGCATAGGATGCACATTTTTTTTTTTTAAATGAGTATGATTAGAAATTGCTTGTTCTCCAAGGATCACTTAAATCAGGATGTAGAAAACTTTTCTCGTAAAGGGCTCAGTAGTGAAGAAGTTCAGGTTTGGGGGTAATACAGTCACAACCACTAAATCCTGCGCCTGTAGTGCAAAAGCAGTTTTGGACAATACGTAACAAACAGGCCTGTGCGCCAGTGAAACTTATCTACAGCCAACAGGTGACAGCTGAGATTTTATCCTGACTAGTGTTGGGTCCCTGACTCGGATAAAGACACCAAAGCCAATGAAAGCTGAATACAATCATTGGGCCACTGAGTCTCAGTAGGCTGGATGCTCTCTCTGAGGTGTCAGCACTGTGAGGCATGGGAAGGCTGCTTCACAAGAAGCTCATACTTTGAGTCAGTGTTCTCTTTGTGGAATGACACATTTAGAATTCGTAAATTAAATATATAATTTTAAAGGACCTCAAAAAGACCCTGCAGAAGAAATAAGGATAATTATGGGATGAGTAAATTCCAGTTTTAAAAAAGTAAACCAAAGTCAAGCGTAGTAGCGCACACCCTTGATCTAGGTGCTTGGGAGGCAGAGGCAGGTGGGTCTCTGAGTCTGAGGCCAGCCTGGTCTACATAGTGAATTCCAGGACAGCCAGGGCTACATAGTGAGACCACATCTTAAAAAAACAATCTCTCCACACAAACCAAAGAAAAACCAACAAAAAAATAACAACTAAACCAGTTGTTTATGTATACACATCTTAAGGTAAAAGATTATTATGAAGGATCACAATTTATTGTCCATGATGCCTCCAATACGTAAAAACAAGTATCATGCAATATACCCAACTCCGGCAAAGAAAAACCTATACAAAATGGCTGTATTTAGCTCAAACAATCTCGGGGCAGCAGGGAGACAGCTGTGGTAAATTTGAGTGACCAAATCTAAGACTTCCACAACAGAAGAGGGCGATGCACGTAAAACAGCGAATAAACCACGAAACTGACATTTCACCTGTAAGGCCAAAAGACAGAGGGAGAATGCTGGGCCCGGGAAACCATCAAAACCCACTGACAGTTTACAAAGGCAACAGTGTAAGTCCTCAAGGAGCCGCCCAAGCACTACACCTCAGAGGGGGATGCACAGGAACCAAGCAGCACTCCTCCTGCAGCGCAGAGGCATCCAGAGTGCCACCTCTATGGAGCAGAGCTTGCTTCTCTCGCTGGGAAATCTGACACTTAATACAAGAACAACAGGCGGCCTCGCTGACCTCTGACCCTTCTGCTGGGCTACTCTGGGTCCTGTCACCCATTCTTTTCTTTCCAAAGTCATTGCCGTGGGACAATAGAAAACAACTTCGGGGCTTTGAGGAGGAGGAGAAAGGTAAGACACACGAAGAAATTCAGGTTTGCCGCGTTGAGTGAATGGCATGTTTGGAAGGACAGGATTGGGAGCGGGGTAGATATTCCATAAGAGCAGTTACTTACTAAGTTGGGATATACACTTGTTTCAGCTTGCTCTCGGCTTCTGCTGCTTTTAGACGTTTCTAATTTGAAAGATGGACAAAACATTTTACATGAAATGCATACTATTTATTAACATCCCATAGCCTTAAAAACACAAGAACAGAAACATTACAGCACAATTCATTCTTAAGAGTTCTCTCATATACACGTTCTAAAGCTTCAGTAACGTAAGAACATCATTAGCTTCTAAACTACAGAACTGTAAGCACACATAGATTCTTAAAGTAAAGCAATAAAAAGCCCCACTTCGCGATCTTCTATGAGGGAACTAAAGAGTACTTGTGTGTGTGTGTGTGTGTGTGTGTGTGTGTGTGTGTGTGTGTGTGTGTGTGACTGAACCTGGGGCCTCACACATGCTAAGCACATGCTCTACCATTGGGCCTCATGTCAGCTCTCAGAGGACATTAACAACCACCATCCTTACTTTAGCAAATGCAGTTTACTATTTTAGTTCTTGTCTTTCTAGCAGGAATATGCGCACATATACTGTCCCATCACCAGCACACACATACACACACACACACACACACTCCAAACAAACAAACAAAAAACAAAAACTTTGCTTTTAGAAAAATTAAGTATTTTAGATAGTTTCTAAAATCCATGCAAGAGGAAGTGACTGGAGTTATTCTAAATAAAATTCAATAAAGTTTTACCCTCAAACGATGAACCATACGTAGTAACTGTGAGTTCTGAGACAGGGTTTGGCTTTGTAGCTAGACTGACCTGGAACTCACTACTGTGTTGTCCAGCCTTTCCTCAAACTCCCAAGTGTGGAGATTACAGGTGTGCACCTCTACACCTGGCTCTGTAGTAACTTTACACCTTGGCTGAACTCACAGAACGCTGTACTGAAGCCCACCAGGGGCCAAATGCAGGGAAAGAGTGGGAAGGAGAATACGTCGTCAGCTCTAGATCCTGATCAATGTAAAAATAAAAGCCAACAGAAACGGGGAACAGTGCCCGGTCACTGTCCCCAGAGAGACTACAAACCCACCCTCCAGTTGCCCAACCAGATGAAAACAAAAATGTCCAGGGGCAACTCGAAACTTGACCTGGAGTCAACATTTCGGGAAAATCATCTTTTAACCGTCCTTAGGGCCGCGCCTGTGCCTTCTTCTGGGGACACTTCCTGACTTGAACGGCACAGGTTTGTATCACAGTTGTTTCAAACACGCACTTTCTGGATTACATATGGTGTTGGCACTGGGAACTGTTCAGTACGCTGTAGACTCCTATTCACTATTCACGACCACGGCAACTCCTGGCACTTGAGAGCCGGCCTTCAAATGCATGGGTACCGCATCCAGTACCTGCCACGGCGCCGCTCGCACACGTAGGCAAATGCTGTCTGTTTTTAATCTTAGCCTTGTTCTGCATGTGACTGCGGGAATCTAAAACAGGCACTCACTGAGGCCATTTCAGAAACATGCCTTTCCCCAAAGGTAGATTTTTTTCAAAATAAGTAACTAAGAGCTACATGAATTTAGGACACTTGGAAAAAATTCAACAATTAGATAGTTCTCTACTGTTGAATGACTTTGGAGCAGAAAGCATCAATTTACAAAGACTAAAGCTACCATACCCAGGCTTGGTGGCACACACCTGCAATCCCAGCCCTCTGGAGGCCGAAGCAGGAGGAACTCAAGTTTAGGAACAGCCAGGGCTACCCAGCCTGAGCTACCCAGTCAGGGCTACCCAGCCTGAGCTACCCAGCCAGAGCTACCCAGCCTGGGCTACCCAGCCTGAGCTACCCAGCCAGAGCTACCCAGCCTGAGCTACCCAGCCTGAGCTACCCAGCCTGAGCTACCCAGCCAGAGCTACCCAGTCTGAGCTACCCAGCCTGAGTTATCCAGCCTGAGCTAACCAGTGAGACCCTGTCTCAAAATGACAACAAATGTCTTACAATTAAGGTCAAAAGGTCAGGGGAGGACTGGGCATGTAGCTCAGTGGCAGGGTGCCTACCTACCACATACAAGGCCCTAGGTGTGCTCCCTACCATTTGGAGAGGGGACCTCAAACGGGGTGGGGGGAGTGGGGAGGGGCGCTAGAGCTTGTGGAACCGATCCACAAAAATGTCACTTAAGGAGGGTTCAGAAAGCATAGCCATATCTGAATTTGTAAGGCTGATGGCCCCAGGCTCAATTCTCCATCCAGAAGAACATATCGTCCAAGGGGTTCATGACAGGGCTGTATTTCTAGTAAACCCCACTTGTTGCAGAGATGGAGGCCCAGTCACAGAAGGGAAACAAGGCCTCTCTCTCTAGCCACGTCTCTCTCTATCACCATTCCCAAGTCGTCACGAAAACGAACGCTGAGAACAGTGAACTATCGAGATGAAAACATCAACACCCTAAAGGCACGAAACGGTGGAATTTAAAGCAGGCTGGGGAAGGTGAGGCGGGTTCGGGGTTGGTACCAGCTGTGATGCAAGGGTGCGGGTGGGGCAGGGTTACCTGCTGCACGTATCTGTCAGTAGTTTTCCACATGTAATAATATTCAATGATGCTGGTCAAGGACTTCCACGGGAGCTGAAAGACATTTAAGAGGATAATGAAAACGACCTATGGCACAAAGGGTTTCCCTTCACAACCGCTTCTTTCAAATGACGTAGCAAGGGTCTGCATATTAGGCTCATTCTAGAAAAAAAAGAAAAAACTTTTGCAAAAATAAACAAAAATAATTAATTCTTAGCAAAAAGTATACGCTATATCTAATAAGAGATCCAATCCAATGCATGCATTCCATTTCGCATCAGTTTGATAAAAAATTATAAACCTCATCGCTGGGAATATCTCCTGACTTACTCAGGAAAGTTTCTAGCCCCGTGAAGCAGTTACGGGAGGGACTGAAGCACGATTAATTAACTAATTAAAATGGGCCTTTTGCATGCTAGGCAACTGCTCAGCCCTGAGCTGAATCATCACCTCCGATGCATAATTTCAGGAATATTATTTAAACAGTTCGAGGGCCGAGTTACTCCAACTTCCAAAGAGGTCATCGCAACTGGGTGTCTTTTGGTCTCTGGCGTAATATTTCTCAACCCTTTCCAGACAACTCTGTTTTGTTTATTATAAATAAAACAACAGGCTACATCTTTTGGGGGGGGGGGGTGGGGAAAGGACATAGCTCATCTTGTTTCCTATTGAAAAAGTAAGCTTGCCTTTGCTGTTTTCCATAGTATTTAAAAAATCCTACTCCTGAGGCCTAGAGCAAAGAACACACTCCCTGCAGCCTTCCGTGGATAAGGTTTTATGATCAAGACGAATGGAGTGCCAGGCCTCCACGGTGGCAGGAAGGGTTGATAGGTCACCTTGAGCTGTGGCTGGTTTTGTAAAGGTAACTCAGCCCTCTGACTCCCAGCACACCATAAGGAGTAACCACTTAAAATCGTACCCCTGGACTCCTTAGAACTGGGGCTGCCGGGGACCTGCCTGACAGCATCCGGGCCGCCCTACCACCTCCCCCGGCTAATTTGCTTACTTGTTTGTTCTAAAGAGAAACCAAGGATTTTAGAGAAAGGCGGCGTTTTCAGTTGATCCGGGTGGCGGATTTTAACAGTAGTTACAAACGTGGTTTCTTTGAGGGATCACGGCATAGCCGCTAGCTTGAACTGCAGCTAACGCAAGTAGCTGTTCAGGATCTTTGGTTTTTAAACCCAATGCGTTCATCTAATGGAGTTGTCTGAAAGACCGTGAAAGACACCTTCAGCAGGGCCCCAGGTCAGCAATGGCATGGTTTGTAAGCAAGCTAAGAGCTATTCTGTCTTGTTGAAAAACAAGGATCTGACAGGCACTTATCTGGAAACCTGAGAAAAGGAAGCCAACTACCATATGCTGTCCTTCATCCAATTCATTGAAGCCCACACAGGCCACGCCCAGCACCAGCTCCTTTCAACCACGGTTAGTGGCAGGCAATGATTCAGTGTCACCTCTCTCAACCTTACTGATGGCTTCAGGAGAGCTCCCGTGACACAGACTCACCAAGAGGTCACCGTCTAGGGGAGGGTGCCTATCAGAATCACATTGCCGCAACACTGCAACCCCAGCAATGACCCAGCGAACCATCTAAGCACATTACACTCACCACCTGAACGGAAGGAAAACTACTCCAGGAAAGCGGAGCGTGCTGGTACTTGCCTGTAATCCCAGCCTTAAATTCTGAGGCAGGAGATCAAGTTTGAGGCCAGCCTGGACTACATGAGACCTTCTTTCAAAAATAACAAAAAGAAGGAGGCTGGAGAGAAACATTTGCTGTTCTTTCGGACGACTCTGGTTCAGTCCCCAGTACCCACATGGTAGCTCACAACCTCCTGTACTACCAGTCCTGGGGGATCCAATGGCCTCTTCTGACCTCTATGGGCATCAGGCATGCATGTGCTGCACAGACATACATGCAGACCAAACACTCATATACACAGAATAAAAATAAATAATAAAAAGAGAGTCTTGTGGTCCAGATCACCTTGTATCATCACTGCCCCCAAACACTACAATTGGCTAAATAAGCAAGATATAACAAAAGGCAACAGACCAAACAGATGAACTGGCTCAGTCACGTGTGCGCACAGCCTGGAGGATGTGAGAATTGCACCTGAAAATGGAGCAGCCAGCGAAGTCATGGAAATGGATCAAAAGGATAAGGTGTCACCGGGATACCGCAGAAGGGTCCCACGGGCGGGTATGATGGGCTTGTTGGAATAATCCTGCAAGCTAACTGGGCAGTAAAACCCATTAGGTGAGCAGTGGGAACAGGGGTGGGGGATGCTAGGAGAGCTAGCCGGGTCGGGAAACCTTCCTGGCATGTGAGGAAAATGTCTAGCAGAAGCAGGGAACTCAGGTCGTTGAGGTCCTGTGAGACACAGAGCTGTGGAGATGGCTAACATGTACACCGGCACATGATGGAAACCCAGCAGTAAGCCCCAAACCTGGGACAGCTGAATGGAGTCAGCACCCACCCCACCCCAAAGACCTGAACAGACCAGACATGCTCATTTGAGCAATAAACACTGTTAAACTCGGTCTGCTACTGTTTGTACAAGGTAACTCTGCACCTTAAAAAAAAAAACCAACCAAACAGACAAAAAACAAAACACAAAAAGCTAGACAATAAATGACTCTCATTTTCAAGGAATTAAGTATCCAACAGACAGGCCTCGGCCCTATCCCAAATGCTAGAAAATCCAAATAAGACTTTAAGATAACTGTATTAATACAGTGCACTTTCATGGCTGTGGGGTACAGGGAACAACGCAGAACCTTGTGTAGGCTACACACGAGTACATCTCTATCCCCCCAAATTAGCACTGACGATACAGGCTGGAAAGGAGGACAATATGCAGGGTTGTAGGGAATATGTGGGGAACTTCATCAAGTAAAAAAGAGAGGTAGGGCTGATGCATGGCTCTTGGTATGTGGACTCTGTAGCATGCAGTCAACAGATTTGAAGTGTGGGCCTGTGGCCACTGAGGCTATGTGTTAGCATCATAGACTGTCGAGCCTGTCTGGAAGCCGCTGGGGACAATGGAGCTATGTCTTGCCAGACTGGGAGCACCAGGAGCTGTGTGGGGCCTGGGAACTGAGAATCAGGGAGGTGGCCGCCATTTGGGGGGAAGCTGAGGCACAGAGGTCAGTCTGGCCAAGCACCCGGTCTTATGATCCCCTGGCTTTAGCCCTGGTGTTCTGGACTTTGCTTAGGAAGTGTGGGGTCTCATAGCTCTGCCCTGCCAACTGCATCTTGTGGAATTTTTTAGCTGACCTAGAACCTCAGCTTGCAATCTGGTAGAGTCTTCCAGGTCAAAAGTTAAATCTTGCCTTAGTTTTGATCCTCGGTGAGGCCTGGCAATTCACAAATGGCAACCACAGGGAGGGCAGAGAAAAGACATCCATCCCCCTGTGTGTTCTCCAGACCTTCTAGAAAACACTTGAGTGCTCCTTTTGCCACATATATGCCAATCTACAAGGACGACGCTGCTGACGTCAGGGAAGGGTCTGCTCCAAAAGGAACGCCATATAACGGTAATAAGAGAGGAGCGTGCACCATTAGGGAGCCGCGGGCACTGCCGGAAACAAGCCGTCTAAGGGCGAGATCCCTGCCAGGATTAACGTATAGGACATATAAGCACCGAACTCTGAGCTATCACCAGAACACAAAAAGAAACAGGAAAAAGCGCTCACTTTATCATTATGACAATGTGGATTTCTGTCATTGCTGTGGATAGAGGGTCTCATATAGCCCAGACTCCTCTCAAACTCGCTATGTAGATGACCATGGCCTTGAGCTTCCGGGTCCTCCTGCCTCTGCCTCCCAAGTGCTGGTTTTACAAACATGTACCCCACCATATTTGGCTCTCAATTTTGTTCTTTATAATAAACAAACAAAACCACTTATTTATGTATTTAGTATGGGCGTGGGTACACGCACCTAAGGACAGTTTCCCCTTCCACAGTGTGGGTTCAGGGCACGGATCTCAGGTTGTAATGTTGGGCAGTAAGTGCCTTGGCCCTAGAAGAGGCTCTTTGGGAGATTTTTGAGCTTGCACTTTTAGCTTTATTATGCTCATAACTTTTATATCAATAACACTGTACTGCTATGACCACCTAACTGTAAACCTTTAATAAAGTGTGATCCCTCGGCTGGCCTTGAATTTAAGATCTTCCAGGATTACAGAGACGTGTCACTGGCCTGATTTTAGAATTTAGTATTACAGCACATAACAATCTAGGTGTGACTGAGGTTTTGTCGGAACAGATCTCATTGGTAACAAAAACTTACAAGTACTGTGCCTGAAATTTAATGTATCAATCCATATTGATAAGGAAAAATTTTGATTTAGAACTAATTCAAGAGATATTCAACAAAGTGAAAGGCAGGGTACCATATCTATGTATGCTAGTCAAGGAGTGTATCCTTAGGCAAGTACAGTGGTATAAACTGTAATCCCAACGCTCAGGAGGCAGACACAGGTTCAAGACCAGCCAGGGTTACATAATGAGTCCCTACCATAAACAAACAAACAAAAACAAACAAACCTATTTTTACACTCAAGATGAAGGACAGTTATTATAGAAAGTAATTTGCAAAAATCTCAATCAAAACTTCTTTTGCAAAGAGAATAAATTTAACTAAAGAAAACAAGACACTTGGGGGCGGCTGTGCAGTTACAGTGACAGCTACTCCAAACGCTGGGGCAGAAGATCACAAGTTCAAGGTAAGCCTGTGCAACTCAGCAAAACTCTGACAAAGAAGGCGTGAATGGGCCTGGGGTTATCGGTCAGTGATGGAGTGCTTGAGTTTGCTCTCCAGTACTGAAAACTTAAAAGCAGGTCTTCCCCAGCACGCACCCACGCATGCACGCACACACTCACACCCACGCACAACTGACGGTTGTGAGTAAACGTGTTAGGCGTGGTCATTACTTCTCAGTGTGTGTTCAACTTGAATACACAATTTCTCAAAGAATCTGAAAAGGAATACTAAGTAGAACACTGAGTATCATTAAGAGTCAAAGATGGATGGGACCTGGACAACACATCCAGCTCTTCTGCTTGGTCAGGGTCACACCTAAATTACAAGAACATCAATGATTGGTAATGTAACTAGAGGAAGTTTAAAAGAGGCAGAGAGAGCACACACGGACTGTTATATTTAGCACAAATGCTCAGAACTGTCAATATTTCTACTTCGGAATCAGAATGCTGCAGAGGGTAAATCATGCAACCAAGGTGTATTCCAGGAGCTCAGGACTCCTCACCCGCAGTCATAGTCACAATACAAAGCAAATGTCAATTACTTCCTTTATAAGTGGCCCTTCATTCTATTTTAAGCAAATAAGATTACTGTCGGGCTGAGAGTGTGGTTCAGCAGCAGAACACATTCTAAAGGCCCTTGCTTTGATCCCTGGCACCAACCAAAACTTATGTCACAGGCATGCTAAATGTGTAGGATTAGTAAATTGGTGACTTACTAATTAGTAAATAGATAAAACAATATTCCTGTCCCAACGGTTTATTCATGGTTTTCCACTTACAAAGTCCTGACGGATATCGTTGAAATCTTTGCCATATTTTTCCAGTGCTTCTTCGAATAAGCTGGCTTCGGAGGCCGACCACTCCTCCATCTCATCTCGGCACAGGACCGGCCCTCCAAGTGGCACCAGAACACTTATGGCACTGCTCAGGTCATAGCCGTGCCTGTACAGCGTATCCATGGCATGGAACTGGAGAGCAGAAGAACGGACAGGAAATGATAAGTGGGCGCGTATACCTGCCTGCAGGTCATCGGGATCTGGAGCACTGAGTGCGGGCAGGATATGCAGAATTAACAGTGTCCTTAGCATTCCCTTTCAAATAGCAAAACGAAACAGCCAAACCCCATCAAGTAACTGCTTTAAGAGAATGTTAATTGGTAAGAGAATGCTAAGGTGTTTTAAAAATACATCCATTTAGAATGGCAACAACCAGGAAGATCCAAATGCTCAAAATATTCAACCAAGAACACAATCAATTTGACTTCAAGATTTCATTTACTTAAAAACACCCAAATCACTTCAGTTAGTGTGGAACACTGGAATACTCCTCCCCGACCAAGGAAAAACATACTATGTGTGAGAGAAAAAAAGCATTGCATTAAAAGCATTGGTTCAGGTTAGAGAATAATGTACCATTAATAAGAACAAGAGATGGAAAGAAAAAGCAGAATAGAGCATCATATATAAAGCCAAATTATATATTTGGGCCAACAAGATGGTTCAGCACGAGTAAAGGTGCTTGCTGCCAAGCCAGACAACCTGAGTTCAATTCCCCTACCCACGTGGTAGGAAAGAATCGACTCCCAAAAGTTGTCCTCTGGGCTCCACATGCACACCACGACACACACATACTCACACACATACATATACACACAAAATAAGTACAAAGAATACATATCCATATTAAACATAAAACAAACAAGATTACAAGTCCATGTTCAAACATAACTTGGTTGGGACTTTGGGGAGACCAAGAACAGGCAGCTTAGGGCAGCTCGGGCAGTGTGGGCGTCTGTATAGTCTAAGGAAGAGTGACTTGAAAAGAGGAAAGAGATCAGGACGTGATCAGCTCTTTAGGTCAGGAGGGTGTGGCGGTGTACTTTCCCGGCACACACCAGTGCCGGACTTGATTCCCAGCACCCTACTCACTCCCCAGTCAGCAGTGGGTATAAAACCTCAAGCTCTGAGAACTTTGATAATCTTTCGACTGAAGAGAAAGAGTCTTTATACATGTGCACTAACGTTTATACATACCAAGAAAACCGCAGAATAGGGCAGTGTTTGTGTGTGTGTGTGTGTGTGTGTGTGTGTGTGTGTGTGTGTGTGTGTGTGTATGCGCGTGCACACACACAGCTTCAGAGCACATGAATGCCAAGCCTTGCCTCTTATACACCATCACATTGTGTCAATCATTAAATTAAATTAAATTATATTAAAACTTCACAAATGGGCAGGATGTGAGGGAACACTCTTTTAATCCAGCACTCAGGAGGCAGAGGCAGGCGGATCTCTGAGTTCAAGGCCAGTCTGGTCTACAGAGCGAGTTTCAGGACAGCCAGGGCTACACAGTGAAACCCTGTCTCAAGAAAACCAAACAACAACAATTAATTAATTAAGAATATATTTACAGCTGGGCATGGTAGTACATGTCTGTAATCCTAGTACACTCAGGAGTGAGGCGGGAGGATTACGTATTTGAAGCCAGCCAGCCAGTGAGAGCCTACAATACAGCAAGGATGCATTTACACTGTGAGACATTAACCGACATGGCCAATATGGGCAAAGAAACTGAATTTGTTGACGAAGCCGAAGGCAGCAACCAGTACACATCTGTTTAGTAACTGGTTGAACAAGGTTTGGCATTAACTTTAAAACAAATCTCTGGATTCCACCAAACAAAAGCCGAAGAGAAAATGTCATTACCGGCTTCCCTTGGCCGTCACAGCGTGGGTGATGTCAGTGGATGTCATTATCGGCTTCCCTTGGCCGTCACAACTAAACTTGGTTGGCTGTCAGGGGACAGCACTCTGAGAGAAGCTCTCCCGGTCGCACAGCGGCGTCAGAACGCTGGCCCTGCTGTTGCCTCCCGCTCACACCCTGCCAAGTTTCACAAGCAATCAATCTGATTCTCCAGCTAACCTCACCAAAAAGACCCTGTGATATAGCTGTTTCCTGTATCTCCAAATCTGAGTTCTCTTTTTGACTATCTCATTATAAAAACAGAAGGATCAATTGTATTTAGGGATCCTTTCAACTAAGGATAGGGCCATAAACTGTTACTTTGTAATGTCCTAAATTGACAACAGGTAATTAAAAAACAAACAAACAAGCAAACAAAAAACTAAAAGACTAGGTAGTAATCAAAAGCCACACCCACCACTTGGGATGTGGAGGTAAGAGGATAAGGAAGTCATTGTTATCTTTGAATATATTAGACCTATCTGAAACAAAACAAAAGAAAAACAACAAAGTCAATAATTATACAAGGGCTTAAGCATAGCTCAGTGCCAGACTTGCTTGAGGCCCAGGCTTGATCCTTAACAGCCCCCTCTAAAAACTTATGCAAATTCATTGTGAAGCTGGAATTCCTCAAAAGATAAAAGCAATTTTTATAACTAACTGGTGCTCTGAAGCCAAAATGCCATAGAATTAAATGTGTTTGTCTCGGGCGACAGCGCATCAACCGTTAAATCAGAAGAAGCCCACGTTATAAACCACAGCACAAGCCATGTGTGCACGGATGTCCACTGACTGCACCCAGCTTCTGAGACTGCAGGACCGCTTCCTGGCCACCAATCAGCTCCAGCCAGCATTAACGCCATGAGACTCGTCTCCAGTAGGTGAACCGTAGCCTGGTGGAGAGGGCAGTGCCGTCGGTATGAACGGACATTCCATGAGCACCGCTGAACTTGTAGGGGGGATTTTATGACGGAAGGCAGAGGGTTCTCTCTCTCTTAAGGCCCTATTAACCTCATCTTTCTGAGACATGCAGACGTTGCTTTTGAGTGGACTTTTGTGAGGTCTGACTGCACTCTTCAAAAGCTTTAAGTAAAAGAACGTAGCTTAAGAAAACAACGTTCAGTATAGAAAATAACAAATATTTCAGAGACCACACAAATTCAGTGGTGTGCGCCTTCTCCCGAGTTCCAGAATCAGACTGGGAAGACATAAGGGGACTCTGGGGACACTACACTGTATCTACACCTAGTGGTGGTTTTACACGGATGGATGAGACCATGAAGGTCACTCAATGCATGAGATAAACTGCACACATATCCCAACTCAAAATTAAAAACGGATTTGAAAACTAAGCAGAAAACAACCCAATCTTGCCTCAGATAAATACTTTGCAAAGACCACATCTCTCCAATAGATACGAGCACACGCTGCAAGACCCATTCAAATCTAAATTTTGAAAATCAGAACCGAGCACAAGCTGTTCCCTCTGCCAAAAAGCAAAGGTGTTGTCATATTTCATCTCATTCATAACAGATGGAAATGACAAATAGAAGTATTTTAGGAGAGAGACTGACAAGGAAATCTTGGCAGGGGAGTTTTCATCTTTTGTTCATTAAACAGAATCACGCTGCGGTAGACTGGATTGTTGTTCGGCAAACATTTCACCCCCCTCCCTGGACCTCCACAGGGGGCTACCGTGCCCCTGCACAGACAGCCGGCTTTGGCACACGATTTGCTTGGGCAGTAGGATGTTAAGATATTTGACATAGCTGGGCGGTGGTAGCATGTGCCTTTAATCCCAACACTTGAGAGGCAGAGGCAGGCGGATCTCGGTGAGTTTGAGACCAGCCTGGTGGTCTACAGAGTGAGTTTCAGGATAGCCAGGGCTAGACAGACACACAGGGAAACCTTGTCTCAAAAAAAAAAAAAAAAAAAAAAAACCCAACAAACCGAAATCAAACCAAACGAAAACAAAACAAAACAAAAACAAAAACAAAAAAGAAGAAAGAGAGAGAGGGGGAAAAAAAAGTATAACAATCAGTCTTTGGTGTGTGTTGGTGCATTTGGCCTTGGTCTCTTGTGCTACTGACTTGTGTTCACAGAGGCTAAGGGATGCAGGAGAGAACTGCCCCAGCATATAGCTTGGCTGAGTCTACACCAGAATCCTAGACAATGCGCAGCTGAGTGGAAGATGAATCGTGTACTGGGTCTGCATTCTGGGGCACTGTGTGAGGGATGCCATTTGAGAATAGAGAACGTTCGTGGAGTTGCTCCAAGTTCTGCAGGCAGCCACCTCCGCAGTTGGTCTAGACGGAACTGTTTCAGCTTAAGGCTGAGCGGACGGCACAGGATGTAAGGGCCCTGCTCTGAGACACACTTGAGTGCACTCCATCATCAGTCGGCCGCGACTTCCATTGCGACTGTGGTTTTCCATTTCTGCCAGTTTCCCTTCTTGCACTCCAGGAGTGAGTGCATGGCCTGAAGGTCCTCACTAGACTCTGCTTCCCGGAGAAGACACACTTCATGTGTGCCGCTACTACACAACACTACCTCCCATGCACGTGTTTAATACTAACTACTGATTGGCTCAGGGGCAATTTATACTTTTAACTCCAGCACAAATTACAGCATTCAAGATAAGTCAATTCAAAACTTACTGAACTTTCCAAGCAGAAGGTGAATATAAACTCTTATGAATAAATCCACAACTAGGATCAAAGTAAAAGTTCTTATACTTAAATAAAAAATGCACCATCCACTTGCAATTTCTGCTTTGGTGGGAACCAAATTCAGAGAAAGTCACATTTCTTTCCCTTTTTTTTTTTTAAAAAAAAAATAGGGAAAGGATTTACTTATTTTTTTTAATTGAAAATATTCTTTTCTCAGATAATAGATCCCGATTTCAAGTCTTAGAAGAAATTACAACTGGGCATGGTGGTGCACACTGATAATCCAAGCACTTGGGGGGCGGAGACAGGAAGATCAAGAGGTCAAGCTCAGATACATACTGAGTTTCAGGCTAGCCTGGGCTATACGAGACTCCGCCCAAACTACACTTCCACACCCCTCTGTCGTACAGGACTGTGCTTTGAGCCAAACTGCCACCACCATGCTGAGTTCAGCTGTGCCTGCTTGCGAACACTCCTCACGGCTAGACTTGCTGACTATTGAGGTTCCTTCTGAGAACAGGAGGAGGGGTGGGGAGGGTAGTGGGACCTGAACCCAAGTACCCAGCCACACCTCCCAACCAGCTGCATCCAGTTTTACCCTAATTGTACCTGGCCTGAAGGAGACATAGAAGATACAGGCTGAGAAAGTATGGGTGCTGGTGCTGAGGCCATCATGCAGCCCTGAGGAAGCCATCATCCATGCCGGAAGCAGATCCCCCAGTGTGGATGCTATAGGGTCACCCACACTCTGCAAGTAACCCTAATAAACTTGCTGGTTCCCCGGGGAGAACTTTGGTGGACTCAAACTATGGTTTGCCATTGCGGGGGGGGGGGGGGGGGGGGGTGGGGGGGGGGGGTGGGGGGGGTGGCCTTATGAGGTAGGGGCAGATGTTACCTTGCCACACCCAAAAATGTAGAATTTGAAATATATTAGAATAATTGGGAATATACATGTTTAATTCCCATAAAGAATTAATTTATGTTATAAACTTTATTTCACCAATACTTCAAATAAAAAGTTATGAAATTAGGAAATAATTAGAAGCACATAATAAGGAAAATACTATAAATCAAAATGTCTTAGTTAAAGCCACACTGGTAGAGAAACACTTACAATCTATAAGGATTGCTAAAAATGGTCTCTAAGAAGATACCCGGCCTGGTGAGCCATATAGCACTTGGGTGGCTGAGGCAGAAGGACTCCAAGTTCAAGGCCAGCCTAAGCTACACAGCAAGACTCTGTCTCCAGTAAGCAAACAAACAAACAAATAAATCAGGAAAAGAAGTATCAAAGTAGATCTATAAGTGGAAAATTAAATAGAAAACATGCAATACAATTTCATTTTTATGAATATGGCAAAGCTATCAAGAAAAACAAAAAACTCTCTCTCTCTCTCTCTCACACACACACACACACACAAGACAAATGTCTAATTTAAGATCTCACACACACACACACACACACACACACACACACACAAGACAAATGTCTAATTTAAGATTTAGGGCCAGAAAAGAATTGTTTCCTCTTCTCTAATGGACATGACTGGGACAACTGGTCAACCGGAATAAAGCCCCTTCATTAAACTGTTGTAACAGCGCCATGTTATACTATGTTAGTGCAGGAGAAAATTATTACTTAGGAACAAACACTTAGTAATAAAGAAATATCCATTCTGAGACTTACTCTCAAACTGTCTGGAAATAACACATGCATAGTTAAAAACTGACAGGTGGCCATTTAGGTAACTCGTGGGTAGTTAAAATTGATAGGCGGCCATTGTGTTTGGCCCAAGTGCCTGCAGTGGGCCCCACCAGACTAGACCAAATCAGAATGGAGCCCCTTCTGCAGCAGCCAACTGATTAAACACAACAGGAGTCTCATACCCACAAATGTCAGGGCCCCGTTTCTGTGAGGCCACAGATGAAGTGTTGTCCGGTGCTGGAAATGTAGGTAAAGCCAGTGAGATTCTTACATTCAACTGCTCTACGTTTGTCTCTTGACCATAGAGAGAGAGAGACGATGAAGCAGCTGAGGCACAAAGGTAACTGCTGTGGAACCGACCTGACAGGAGCACAGGAAGCCTTTATACTAGACTCTTTGTAAAGACATCGTTTTAGCAAGATATTATAAGCATAAGCTGTTATCAAAGCACATCTGTAAGCCCAAACCTCTTTTCAAAAAGTCTAGAGTTGCTGGGTGGTGGTGGTGGTGGTGGCGGCGGCGGCGGCGGCGGCGGCGGCGGCGGCGGCGGCGGCGGCGGCGGCGGCGGCGGCGGCGGCGGCGGCGCACGCCTTTAATCCCAGCACTCGGGAGGCAGAGCTAGGTGGATCTCTGTGAGTTCGAGGCCAGCCTGGGCTACAGAGTGAGCTCCAGGAAAGGCGCAAAGCTATACAGAGAAACCCTGTCTGGAAAAAAAAAAAAAAAAAAAGTCTAGAGTACTTAAAATCCTCAACTATATTCTCCTCACATTCAAATACAGTGATCTTCCGAGGTTTCCTATACCAGTGTCTAACTCAAGGAGAAAAGTAAAGCACTGGCCGACGAGGCTCAGTTGGTAGAATGCTGTATCTAATGTGCGCAAAGCCCGGGGCCCAATCACCAGCACAAATAACACCGGGTACAGTCATGCACACCCTCATCCCAGCACTCAGGCTGTACAGCCGGGAGGTTCAGGAAGTTAAAGGCTGGACTAGGATACTTACACCCTTTCTAAAAAAAAAAAAAAGAGAAAAGAAAAAGAAAGAAGGCAGAATTTGGGGGGCAGCAAAAGGGTTCGGTGTGTAAAGGCGCTTGCCGCCAGGCCTGACAACCTGAGTTAACTCCCCAAGCTGCCATCTGACAGGCATGTGCACAAATGTGCACACACTCGCAGAAACACAGAGTCAGGGAGACAGCTCAGTGGGTGGGGCCAACACTGCTGTGCAAGCACCTGGATTTTTAAAAATTCAGGGGCGGCCTCGCACACACCGTGATCCCCGCACTGTGGTGAATGGACAGGAAGATCCCTGGAACTTGCTGGCTGGTAGCCCAAATTCAGGAGACTCTGTCTCAAGGGAATAAGTTGAACAATAATAGAGCAGGATATTTGATGTTCTCGTCTGGTGTCTGCATGTGTACACACACACACACACACACACACACACACACACACACACGCCAAAGTAAAAAATATATATAATATATATGTTAAAAATATAAAATATATCATATATATATGACCGGGCAGTGATGGCACACACCTTTAATCCCAGCACTCGCTGAGCAAAGGCAGGTGGATTTGAGTTCGAGGCCAGCCTGGTCTACAAAGCAAGTTCCAGGACAACCAGGGCTACACAGAGAAACCCTGTCTTAAAACAAAACAAAACAAAAACAAACAAACAAAAAAACCCTACTACTTTGGTGAAACAAAGGAACAGACTTGTCTTATCCAAAATTGGAAACTTCTAGACTCAGGCCCAGATTTGAAGTGAACTCGTGCATATCACAGGCACTGTGCTTGGTGCCAGAGAGTCACCAATGAAGAGAAGCAGACAGTCACTCACGGATGGACAGTTTTCAGAGCTGGTATGTGAAAAGGGAGTGTTCGATGGAAGAAGGGAGGGAGAGGAGGAGAGAGAGAAGAATCACAAGCAAAGGCCCAGGACAAGCCAGGGGTGGTGGCACCCACCTTTGAGCCCAGCACTTGGAAGTCTGTGAGTTCCAGGCCAGCCGGAACTGCACAGTGAGATCCTGTCAACAACAACAACAACAAAGAAATCCAAGCCAGGAAACTGCTTGACAGGAGTCCACAGGACACTCAGAGTCTTGCGGGGGGGGGGGGGGGGGGGGGGGGGGGGGGGGGGGTGGGGGGGGGTGTATAACGGGGATTTGCACTTTGTCATAAATACAATGAAATACCCCAGGCTCACTGGGTGGGAGCGGGGAAAAGAGGTGCACTTCTACAAGATCTGCCGCGTTACAGGCATTAGAGCTGCCCCAGTATCTGAGTCCATCTCTTATTGAACCAACACAGCCAGCCTTCCTCAGTCCAGACCTGTCACCAGGAAGTCTTATCTCTACCCCTGCCTGTCACGAATCCAAAGAGACGAGTCCTTGTGCAGTTTATTGACCGTGCTGTGCCCTGGGCTCACCACCTGGAGAATACCAGGTTTTCAATGCTACAGCACAAAAATTCCTTTTTCTTTGACTCTGCTGCCCAAATGACTTAGTTTTCAGAGTCCAGGCAGGCGAGTAAAGCCAGAGCCCTATTTCTCCAGCAGTGAGACACCAGGTCACTAACAATGCTGGCGCCACTCTGCAGGCCAAGAGGTGGGTGGCCTTGTGGTCAACACCACACACTGAGGGAGAAGTAGCCTGGCACGCTACCAATCCCAGTCACAACAGTCCAGCGATGTTTCAGTCCAAGACAGACTGTATACATGTCACACACAACACTGGCGCCACGGTCCCATTGCCTAATGACTCCACAGTCACCTTTCTTTGTGTGAGACCTCCATAATGTTCCCCTCGACAGTGAGGCATGGTTTGACTATAATACTGACCATCCCTCAAGTGAGGGGCTCAGGGGAGAGGGTGTCAGCTGCTGTCAGCATTTCAAACCGATGCTCTCCCCTCTCTATACTAGATAAAATACTTTCTATGTTATGAAGTAAGTGACATGTATGAGTTCAATGTATTTTGCTTTGTTTTGGTTTGACTTAGTTTTGGTTTTTCGAGACAGGGTTTCTCTAGGTAGTCCTGGTTGTCCTAGAACTCACTCTGTACACCTCAATTCAGAGATCCGTCTGCCTATCTGTCCTGTGGGAGCTGGAATTAAGACATGTATCACCTCCCCTGGGGCTCTGCATTATGTTTGGTTTGCCTTTTGAGACAGTGTCTCATAATTGACTTTGAACTCTTGATCTGCCTGCCTCTACCTCCCAAGAGCTAGGATTGCAGGGGTGCACCTCCATGCCCAGGGACTTCTGTATCTCTTAACAATGTAAATCCTGCACATCTTGGATTGGCAACACTTGAAATTTGCAAATGAGGAAGTCAGAACCAGGCATGTACAACTGCCTGCCCCCAAAATATTACTGGTGATTGACAAGAAGTACAGGCGTCCTGGATGAACAAATGGTCTAGGAATTCTAAAGCCTGCTGGAGTTCTCCCCGTAACATTCCCAAGAAAAATCAACAGCAGAAGGCCACTCTGACCCTTTCACACGTCCCTTCTGGCACGTCATCCCCAAACTCTGTACCCATAGTTTAAGCCCCAGTTTTAACCAGGCCCACTCAGTTTATACATAAATTCCCAGGACCTAGAGAGTCCAAGTGAACCTGAAACCACAGTAGTTTAAACAGGAAGCCAAGGCATTAGTTTTCTGTCTGTCTGTCTCTCCACCCGTCTCTATTTCTGTGTGTCATTCTGTCTGTCTCTTTTTCTCACACACACCCTACATCTTCAAGAATATCTAACCAAGAAGGACAGCAGCCTAAGTGTTCTAATGAAGAGGAGGCAGAAGGTGGGTAGAAGGGCAGCTGGTGGAGCAGGCGAGGCCTTGGTAGAGACAAGAATGGATATGAATCACCATGCCAGCCCACAACTGCCTAAGCCTCCAAGTCCACTTCTGTTTAAAAAAAGAAAAATTGTTAGCGTAATGAGCTGGTGTGTGTGTGATGGCGCACGCCTTTGATCTCAGCACGTCCAAGGCAGAAGCAAGTGGATCTCTGGGAATTTGAGGCCAGTCTGGTCTACAGACTGAGTGCAGGCCAGCCAGGGCCACACTGTGAGACTGTCTCTAAATAAATAAATTTATTTATCTTGAATTATTTATTACTGAAATTTTGAAAATAATGTTTGTGATGTAAAGGTGATTTCCAAATGACTAACGAAAGTAAATGGAAACACTGGAGGGGTTGGAGGGCACCTTCTTAAAAGCCTGTTATAGAGTGCACACACATGTTAATTCTAGCACGTGAGGGTGGAGGCAGAAGGATAAGAAGTCATCTGACTTACGTCACACATGTGTCACATCACAGACACGCCCACACACCACAGGTGACAGGGCACAGACACACCCACACGTCATACACACAATAATAATCAGTGAAAGTAGGTCTTTTGTAAATACACAGATGTTTACAATCAGTCCTTTTAAAGCGCGTCTTTTATAAATAGTCCACACCCCGCATGGTGGCATCACCTCACGTCTTGATGGCTCTGAAGGCTGAGGCAGGATGGTTGTCTTGAGCCCAAGAGTTTCAAGTTACCCTGGACAACACAGCAAGACTTCAGCTCAAAAGGGGAAAATACACACATACTTCTGGGATATTATATAACACACAGTGTATACAATGAAGAGCCTTCGCCGACAAGCCACACACTGAGCTCTGCCCTCTTCCTGAACAAATAAATCCCCTCGAGGCACTGTGTGCTCACCAGCAATGGGACAGAGTCACCGTGGCTTCCCCAGCTCACACACAGGACAAAGGTGGTCCCCCTGCAGACCACCACTGGGCAAACCAGCTCCAATCACCAAGTGCCACCCAGCTCAGTGCTGGTCAGGAACTGGCTTTCCCACTCTGGATCCTCAGCAGGGCAGATAGAACCCGCTAGAGTGTGATAGGGGAACAAGCCTAGGTTTACAAGCACGATTTCCCAAGAACAGTGCTAAACAACAAAGGTCTGGCTTACAGATCACACTCCACCTGTATAAAGCAAGAGCGTGCCATATTGGTGTGTTGGGGGGTGGGTGGGGAGCTCCCCAGTTCTTAAAATGATAAGGGAAAGTTTCTGTTGGGTGGGTGTCGCTCAGCGATAGAAGACATGCCCAGAACGTATGAAGCTCAGTGCAATCAATCCCATTACGGCCACCGCCATCACCCAGGAAGGCAGGCAGGAAGGCATGGCTTACACTCCTCAGATCAGGGAAACCCAGGAGGAGGGGTGGACGACAAAGCTGCACACTTCAGATGGACTCAGCTCTGTTACAGGCAACGCCAGGAGCCTTGGCTCCTCAGTCAACGCTTATTACGTGGAGCTTTGCCACGACAAACAGATCAATGGCTCCAGGGTAAAGGTGCTTGCTGCTAAGTCTGATGACCTGAATCCCTAGAACCCACAGAGACAGGGAAATGCCAGAAAGCGGTCCTCTGACCTCCATGTGCATACACATGCGCGCGCACGTGTGTGTGCACACACATACACAGTGCAGATTACACTGAGAATGCATTATAAATTTCCATCCTGATATGCAGAATGATTTTGCAACATGTGAGCCCATTCTAAAAGAGCAGGTCCCTGTGATCGGCTCCAATCAATACCAGCTCTAGCAGAGAATAATTGTACATGAGTTCACAAAAGATGCGGTGGAGTTTAAAATACAAAAGTATGAGAAACAGCAAAAGAGAAGTGTTTATAAGTGTAATAGAACATACATAATACGAGCCAGGCACAGAGCCTGAGGTAAGAGGTTCTTCTGAGCCCAGAGTTCAAGGCCCCGTTAAACCTGAGCGACAAAACAAGATCTCAAGAGGCTCTGGGTTTGATCCCCAGCACTCACGTAAGGCTCACACCTTTCCCTAAGTCCAGTTCTAGAGGACCTGACGCCCTCTTCTGGCCTCAATGGGCACTGCACAAATGTGGCACAGAAATACATGCAGGCAAAACACCCATACACACAAAACATTTTTTAAAAATCTTCTTTAAAAAAAAAACTAGTTTGGGAGGTAAATCTGTACTCATGCTTCTATGATAAAAGAGTCTTCAAGTTGTAAACAACCAAAATACAAACATATTTTGGAAGAAAGACTAAGGCATTGATGGAAAAAACAAAAAACAAAGCTTTCTACAAACAACACTCAAGCCTGGCATGATGGCACACGATAGTAGTGTGGGGCCAAAATTGAAAGACTGGGGGTTCAGTGCCAGCCTAAACTACATAGCATCTCCACATCAAACAGGGAGAGTAATACTGAGTGTCAGGCTTAGTACCACTTAGTCAAAGTTCTCCTCCGTCCTCCACCCAACCCCCATGACATACAAGTACACGCACAGGCACCACACACACACACACACAAAAATTAAATTAAAACAACAATAAAACCCACAACAAACCAGTAATCCCAGTACAGGTAGAAGCAGGAAGATCAGAGTTTCAAGGCCATCCTCATTTACTTAGTGAGTTCAAGGCCATGCATCCCTGTCTCAAAAAAATTTTTTTGAGATGATTTTGTGTGTGTGTGTGTGTGTGTGTGTGTGTGTGTGTGTGTGTGTGTGTGAAAGGTATGAATATGAGCAAAATACAATATGTATGAGAATGTCATAATAAAGTCCATTATTTGTGCACTAAAAGTTATTAAAAATTCACCCAAAAAAATTGACACATAGTTACCACAGCAATAGTCTCAATAGTGATAGCAACAGGATTCCTTACATATAAAAAGAAGAAAATACTGTAAGTGGTCTACCACCAAGTAAATGAACAGAGAAAAGCACACAGCGAGAAGAAACAGGGCGCCAGAATGGTGAGTTCGCCTCCCGCCAACTTTCCCCCCACTGTATACCTCTTCCTTAGCACTTCTTACTGGTCTCAGCTCACGAACAAGGTGACTCAGGAACCCAGTTAACCAACCAGCTAGCCTGCATCTACTTAGACATCAACAGCCAACCGTCAGAGAGGTCCTAGTCTCCAGCACTGCTCTAATGGTTCTATTATAGTTAAGCGAGCAGCCAAGGAAAAACCTCAGAATGGCAAAAGGCATCTTACCAGGGTGATGTCTCGGGAGGCTGCAGCCGCGCTCATATGCAAGCTAGGCTGCCTCACGGAGCTGCTGCAATCCAGGGCACGGGCGAACGTCCCGACGGCACTGAGGAGGGCAAACACAGATGAGAACAGTAGGTTATTCCTTTAATAAAAGGTTATCTTGCTTATTTATTTTATGGTATGAATATTCTGCCTGCCTGCATGTAAGAGCTCCATGTGCACGCCCGCTGCTGGAGGAGGCGGGGGGGGGTGGGGGGTGGGGGGCATGGGTGCTGGATCCCTCGGAACTAAGGTGCCATGAGGGTGCTGGGAACTGGGGTCCCCCAACGCAGGAGCAGCAAGTGCTCCTAACCACTGAGCATCTCTCCAGCCCCTCTGTTCCAGATTGCTTTCCTGGGCTGGGATAAACACCATGAACTAAAGCAGCTTGGGGAGAGAAAGGTTAATCTGGCTTACACATCCCAGGCTACGGTACATCACTGAGGGAAGCCAAGGCACGAAACCGGAAGCAGAAACTGAGGCAGAGACCATGGAGGGGTGCTGCTTACTGGCACGCTATCCATGGCTTGCTCAGCTTGTTTTTTCTTATGGCCCAGGACCAGCTGCCTAGGGGTGGCATCGCTCACAGTGGGCTGGGCCTTCCCATATCAATCATTAATCAAGAAAGCGCCGCCTTAGACTTACAATCCAAGAGGGGCATTTTCTCAGTTGAGGTGCCCCCTTCTCAGATGATCCCAACTTGTGGCAAGTTGCCAAAAAACTAACAAGCACACCTGCTTGTTACTTTTTTTTTTTAAATAATTTGTGTGTGTGTGTGTGTGTATGGGGGGATGCAAAGTCATATGTATGTGTGTGTGTGCACATGCAGAAGGCAGATGTCAGCTCCAGTGTTGGTGGTAAAGGCTGTCCCCTTTATTTTTGAGACAGTCTTTCACATTAGAAGCTAAGGGCTTACACCTAGGACGGCAAGCCGGGGAGCTCCAGGGCCCTCCCCATCTGCCTCCCCAGCACTGGACTTACAAGCACACACTCAGCTTTGTATCCGGGTCCTGGGGGTGAATTTAGGCCTTCCTGAATTAGCAGCATGAGCATTTACTGACTGAGCTACCTCCCCAGTCCCGGCTTTTATGTCTTGTCGGGAAGCAGGAAGTAAAGCAGAGACCACACAGGAGGACTACATTTTGGAGTAACAAATAAAAAAACTGTAAAGAAAGGAAAAAGGGTTGTTGGATGTTTGGAAACTAAGCATCAACTGAAAAGTATTTTTCTCCTTTAAGATTTAATACAAACAGAGTTATCCTAACTGAGAAGTAAAATTTTCAGAAATCTGAAACTTCACATCACATGAGGAGAAATTCCACGCTATAAAACTCTGATTCATGTACAAAATCATTTAAGATTCTGCTTGAGGGGCTAGAGGTGACTCAGCAGTTAAGAGTACTGGCTGCTCTTCCAGAGGACCTGGGTTCAACTCCCAGCACCCACATGGCAGCTCACACCTGTCTGTAACTCCAGTTTCAGGGGATCTGATACCCTCACACAGACTATACACACAGGCAAAACCTCAAATGCACATGAAATAGACATAAATAATTTTTTTTTAAAAAAAGATTTTGCATGAAAGGTAGTGTAGTGGTGCATGCTATCCCAGCACTCGGGAGGCTGAGGCAGGAAGATCTCTATGAACTGGAAGCCAGCCTGGTCTACAAAGTGAGTTCCAGGCCAGTCAAGGGTACATTGTGAGACCCTATCTCAAAACAAAACGACAACAAAAAGGTATTGTTAAACGAGGGGGTAGGGGCTGAAAAGATGGCTCAGTGGTTAAGAGCACTGGCTGTTCTTCCAGAAGACCTGGGTTCAATTCCCAGCCCCCTCAAGGCAGCTCACAACTGCCTGTAACTCCACCTCCAGGGGATCTGATATCCTCACACAGACATACCTGCAGACGAAACACCAATTCACATAAAATAAAGTAAAAATAATAAATCATTAAAAACAATATTGTATGAAATTACTTTAAGGCTCTGTAAGATTCATACAAAACATAAAAGAATTCCATGTTTAGTCTTGGGACCCGTCCCCAAGACAACTCTTCACGTAGACATAGATGCCAGATCAGAAACAAAGCATAAACCAGGACTCAGACGCTCTGGTTCCGAGCGTTCCGGCATATGTAGGGAATTATCATTCAAGCAAGCACAAAACAAACCTGTGTGGTCACGGAGAAGGAAAGGGAAGAGAGTCTAAAATGCCATGGGACACATCATTTGGTATTCAAAATAGGAGGAGGAAACTCGCTGGGAGTTTGACTGCCACTGCCAAGCGAGTCCTAAATATCAATTGTGAAATCCCAGGAACGTTTTCCACACAGAATGTTATAACAGAACCACTTCCTGTGGAGGCTCAAAATAATACATTTTTACTACACCATTTAAAAAAGCAACTTCCACAGCACTGATTTCCATTTGTAATAATCTAGAGCCTTTCTGTATGCAGGAACCTTAACCCCAAGAGGTGCAGGATCCACAGACTGCCTGCCTTGCTGGACACGATAGCTCGGGAAGATTTCCTCATTCATTTTAGTTAAAATCTAATATATATGAAAAAGCAAACCCTACCACACTATACAGATATTTAGCTCTCACAAAGTGATTATGCCCAGGGTCTAACCAACACCCAAATGAAGAAACAGAAGGTGGCCAACCCTTCCCACACTCCTTCCCAAAAGGAACCACCATCCTAGATTCTAAGAAACAAAACAAAACAAAAACAGAAACACAGCTGAGTGTGATGATCCACATCTTCAATCCAGGAGGCACCGGCAGGAGGATCTCTGTGAGTTCCGGGCCAGTCAGGGCTACACAGTGAGACCCTGTTTCAAACAAAATGAACAAAATCTAATAACAACTACAAAAATAAAAATCACACCATGACACCATGACAGCGCCTGGCTATGGAGCTGAGGCTAGCCTGTGACGTCATCACCTTGGCTTCCCAAGTGCTGGGATTCTAGGTGTGCACCATCACGCCTGACACCACCAGGATACTATGACCACCGATTAGTTTTGCTGACATGGAATCACCTATATGAGACATGCTGTTGTTGTTTTGAGATAAGGTCTAATGTAGCCCAGGCTGGCTTGGAACTATGCAGCCCAGACTGCTATCCAACTCAAAATCCTTGGCCTTGGCCTCCCAAGCACTGGGTTACAAACCTATCATAGGCCCCACACCTAGACGCATACTATTTCTTCTCTCTTGTTTAATCCTTTGAAAGTCATCTCAGTTGTTAGCTGGAGTGATAGGGATGCGTTTTCCCTGAAACGGCATTCTCTTCTGTCCCCCGCCCCTCCTTCAACTAGACAGCATTCCAGTTTGTAGACGCTGCTGCTACTCCAGCCATTAGCAAGCACATCTTCCAGGACCCAGGATGCTGTCTCCTGAGGGTGATAACAGCAGTAAAGTTTACAGGATGTGTGGGAGACAAGACCAAACAGTTTTTTAGCGGAGCTGTACCGGTTTATAGTCCCACCAGGTGGACGTGACGATGCTGACTGTGCTATACTTGCGCTGACCTCAGCACTTTTACAAGTGCAGGGCTTGGCTAGTATAACTAAGGTCACAGCCCAGCACTACACAGTAAGAAGGCCGGGCGGGTGAGGCTACAGCTGCAGTAATGTGGTTGGGATGGTTGCTGGGCATGCTGGGATTCATCCAGGAAACTGAGACAGGAGGATTGCTACAAGTTTGAGGACAGTTTTGCTATAGAGAATGAGACCCTGTTTCAAAAAAAAAAAAAACCAAAAACTAAAAATAATTGGTTTTAATTTGCATTTAGATTCGGTATTTTGGGGTTTTTTTTTGTTTAATCAAACATTTTAAAAGTAGTTTTTATAAAAAAAAAAAAAAAAAGACACCCTCATTCAGGTTTCATAAATGTGGATAGCAAAGAGTAGTCTGAGAAAGAAAAAAAAAACAGGGTGTAAATCAAACTGGAAAACTGCAGGTCTCCCCAACAATCCAGCACTCAGAGACTTTCCTGAGCATACTGCCAGCGCCATGTCCACCACTCACTGCTTTTCCCCACTCTCCAGGGCCATGTCCACGACTCACTGCTTCTCCCCACTCTCCAGCGCCATGTCCACAACTCACTGCTTCTCCCCACTCTCCAGCCTCCTGTGCTGCTAGCCAGCTGCTGCCCCTGCAATGGGGCTCTGTGATAGTTGAATGTAACTGGCCCCCATAATCTCACAGGGAATGGCATTGTCAGGAGGTGTAGCTTTGTCGGAGTGGGTGTGGCCTTGTTGGAGGAAGTGTGTCACCGTGGGGTGGGGCTTTTAGGTTTCCTATGCTCAGGATACTACCCAGTGTCTCAGTCAACTTCCTGTGGCCTGCAAGATGTAGGACTCCCAGCTACTCCTCCAGCACCACGTCTCCAGTACCATGTCTGCTGACATGCCACCATGCTCCCCTCCATGATGATAATGGACTGAACCTTTGAAACTGTAAGCGAGCCCTAATTAAATGTTGTCCTTATAAGAGTTTCTGTGGTCAAGGTGTCTTTGCACCATAAAAATCCTAAGACAGGCTCTGATCCCTAAGTGTCTGGCCACCAATAGAGTGTGACCCTCCACAATGACTGTCCTTATAAACAAGGCTGTCTAAAGACAGTCTAGGACAATTTTCAACAGAAAATAAGAGGCTATAGGAGAGACCCTTCTGCCCATTATTGGGGTTGACCTGATTCTAATATTTGGCCATGTCTAAGATTCATGTAAGGAAGTAAACATTATAAATATGGTTGCAGTCTCTTACAGCCATGATGTACAATATATCCATTCATGAAATCAAACACTGTTTGTGCACGACATGGTCTTTTCAAATAAATGAACACAGTATATGCACATAAACAATCGTACTTTGTGGACCTTCATTCAATATTTGAGGATTTACCTCTTTGTTACACAAATTCAAATTCCCTCATTTTAATGGACATAAAGTTTACTATCCCACTGGACGAGGGTAACCCATTCATTCTTCAGTTGCTTGCTGATGCCCATTGAGGGCTTTTTCTACTTTATCCACCATTACAATGGTGTGCTCATCTCATCCACTTTCTCTTGGGTAGCAGTTTTCCCCGGAAGTCTCATTTACTCACAACTGAAGGAATGAAAATAAAGCCCTTTCCCCATTCATGGCTTAAGGAAAGAGCCAGAGGAGGAAACAAGGTGACCAAGCCTTGTGGGGAAGCCGCTCCATGCAAGCAGCAGCCTCACTCTTACACAGCCGCATGTGGCCTCTCCCCTCTTTGCCTTCTCCCTCTCGCCTTCATTTTGGGCTTGGTTTTTCTGAGACAGTCTCAGGTAGCCCAGGCTAGCCTCCAACTCACTATGATCCCAGGCTAGCTACAAATTCCTGATCTCTCTGCCTTCGCTCCCAAGTACTGGGGCAGGTGTGTGCCACCACCCCTGGACTGGGTGAGACATTTCTACTGGCACCTGAATAATCCAGTTTGGAGTTCAGCAATATCCAAAATAAAGGGCATTTTGTTCATTAAAGACCTGGGATTCGGGTGTTCAATATCTTCCTTGTGCTTCTACTTAAAAAAAAAAAAATTATGCATTTATGTTAAGGCTATCCCTTTGGTTGCCGTGGCTGGCCTAGGCTTTTGGCAGTGCTGAGGATTAAACTTGGGGTGATGTACACGCTAGGCAAGCAAACACTCCACCCCAGCCCTTGCTTCTACTTTCTTAACTAATTGAACATTTTCACTTAAGTTACATTATTTAGTGGACAATGCGACTAGATATTGGGTTTACTCACAGGACTAGAAAAAGAAAAATACAACCCATGGGGTGGGGGCTAGAATAAAGACAGGACATACACCAGGCAGGACAGGACACATCTTTAGTCCTCAGGAAAGCAGAGGCAGATGGTTCTCTGTAAGTTCAAAAACAGTCAGGCGACACACTGAGACTCTAGCTTTCAAAAAAATAAAATAAAAAGGAAGGAAGGATGGAGGGAGGGAGGAAGGATAGGGGCTGTAGAGACTGCCACTGTCACAGAGGACCTGGGTTTGGTTCACAGCACTCACATGGTAGCTCACAACTGTCTGTTCCTTTAGTTCCAGGAGATCCAATATCCTCTCTGGTCTCCAAAAGCAACAGGCACACATACAGTACACATATATACATTCAGGTAAATACTCATATACGTACAATAAAATGACATTTTAAAAAAAGGAACTGGATACAAGTATAAGTTGCTTCACAGAAAGACTTACTGGATAATGGCACACTCACCGGGCTACAACTAAAAACTGGTCAATCTGTCGATCCGTAAGCGGACTATTGGGATCCCAAACTTTTACTTCCAATTTTGATTGTTCCCTCTCATCTGAGTCTCCTGTCCAAAAACAAGAGAAAGGGAGTGTTGTTATTCACACCGTGGCACACATGCTAGAAATACCCAAATGTCAGGTGCATCCTTGGACAGCAGGTGCACAAAGATGGTGGCACACGCAAACCCACAACGTGGCCCGCATCAGCAGCATCAGCATCAGCAGGCATCTCCTGAGACCCCGGGCCAGGTGTGATGGTGCATGCCTACCATCCCACTTGGTGGCAGAGACAGAGGAAGAGACCCAAGTTCCAGGCCAGCTAGGACAACACCATGAGGCGATATCTCAACAACAGAAATCTAGTGACCAGACTGTATAGCTTCCCACTTCTCTTTTTCACAGACGGTTGGAGAGATGTAGATCCAGAAATGTTCTTCCACAGCACTGATCCTCCAACCGTTTCTTCAGGATATTCCTTACAAGTACCCAATGGTGCTCCCAGCTGAGAGGGCCAAAGCTGCACCACACATCCTCGAAGCCCTTTCCTGGACTACTGGAAATATCCGCTTCCTAAGTAAAATGCATCTTCGTTGTACCAGCTGCCACTGCCCGGCAATTTTTAATGTTACGTTTAAATCAGAAACACTCAAGGATGCCATTTATCACCATTTTTGTTGAATATTGCTTGAAAAACTCTAGATGATGTACTGGGATATGAATCAAAGGAGTAATAAGTTACTAGAATAGCATCATAAATATGAATATAGAAAGCTCAGTGGAATTCCAAAGAAAATATAATATGAGAAAAAATCCACATTCACTGTGACAATAAAAAAAAGAAACACAGATAACATTGGCAGTATATTTATTTATACATGGAACTTCTAAAGGAAAAAACGATTTGAATAAAAACAGTGAAGTGGTAAGTCTTTCTGATAGCACTTTGTACAATTCTCTCCTAGGATAAACTTATAAGGACTTAATTTTGGGAGTAGATAAATTATTGTATTAATCTACAAGTGAAACGGTATTAAGCTAATGAGAAACAGGATTAGCTCTGAATGGGATTCTAATACAGGGCTACAGTACAGCAAACGATGCTGAGCTCGGCTGGATCCTCAAGAGCACAGAAAGAAGAGCTGATGGAACTACAGAAACAGGGCCTGGGGCATAGCTCAATGGGTAACAGGCTTGCTAACGCGCCCAAAGTCCTGCGCTCCATCCCCGGTACCGCATAAAACCAGGCACGGTGGTTTTGCCAGCTCTTGGGAGACGAAGAAGGCAAGAAGAGGTCAGTCAGCCTAAGCTACATGAGACCCTATCTCAAAAAATAAATAAAATTAAAAAAAGCACAGAAATATATTAGATCATATATTAATATATATTTGAAAGTTACGACTGTGAGGCTGGGCATGGCGGCACACACTGTTAATCCCAGCACTGGGCAGGCAGGGGCAGGTGGATCTCTGAGGGTTCCAGGACAGCGGAGGCTACACAGTGAGATCCCGCTCAAAAAGCAAACCAAACTGTAAAGTCTCTTTCCTGGAGGCGAGGGCTCCAGGCTGGCACCAGGCTTTTTCCCCCCATACCCAGCATGAGATTCCTACTGAAGCCCGCTGCTGCCGGCTTCTAACACAGCAGTGGGAGATCTGCAGTCTACAGTAAGGCTTTGTAAACAAACAACAGGGTGAGCTGGGATTTGTAGTTCATTGGGTGAGCACTTGTCCAGGGTGTGTGTGTGTGTGTGTGTGTGTGTGTGTGTGTGTGTGTGTGTGAGAGAGAGAGAGAGAGAGAGAGAGAGAGAGAGAGAGAGGAGGAGGAGGAGGAGGAGGAGGAGGAGGAGGAGGAGGAGGAGGAGGAGGAGGAGGAGGAAATAACAAGGTTTACAGGGAAATGGACAGAACTTTCAAAATCCCGGGAACTTGTCCTTGGAGCATTAAATGAGTAAATAGTAAGAGCCAAAGCTGAAACACTGCCCAAACCAAGGCTCCACTGTGACATTTGCACGGAGCACAAAGGTCGGTCGATCTTTATCTCCTTAAACCTCGACCCCTGGAGGCTAGTGAGAGGGCGATTCTAGCACAGAGTCTGAGTGGAATGAAAAATCGAATCCAAGGTGCAGGAGTGTTTTCCCTTCAGCAAAGCCAAGCTTCCCATGTGGCTCTTCCCTAGCGGAGCAGTGCTTGCAGATTCTGGGGCCACAGAGTCAGCCTCCGGGAGGCGTGCGCTCCCTGAGCACTGCTTCCCCGCAGGGAAGGGCACTGTTCCTACACCACTATCTGCTGACAGTGTCCTAATTCATGACTACAGCTGAGCCCATCTTGTTTTTAAAACACATAAAATATACACCAATTAATTAGCCCTCAAAAGAGAAGCCCCCTCGGAAATTCACAGTCCACTGCTGCCAGGTACATCACCCACTCATCCCAATGCCAAAGGCACAACCACATACTCTTTCTTTTCTTTTCTCTTTCGTTCTTTCTTTCTTCCTTCCTTCCTTCCTTCCTTTTTTTCAAGACAGGGTTTCTCTGTGTAGCTTTGGAGCCTATCCTGGAACTCATTCTGTAAACCAGGCTGGCCTTGAATTCCCAGAGATCCACCTGCCTCTGCCTTCTGGGTGCGGGATTAAAGGTGGGATCCCCACAGCCAGGCCCAAATACTCTTTCTTTAAAGGGAAAGAAAAGGTTAACTCAGATGGGTCAAACCATTTCCCAAGGTTATAGTTAGGACCTATTACCCACGTTTTACCAAAATCTGGGATTCCAGGGTCAATCTTAGTTTAACCATTTAACAAAATATCATCTATAGAATAGACTTCTTTCTTCAAATTCTAGTTATCTTTCCTGACACCCTAGCTGCTTCCGGAGTCCCATGGCCCACATTCAGGCAAAATGCTTAGTCACTCCAGGGCCTTACATCCTACATAATCCATGTGCAGCATGGCCACATAATCCATGTGCATGCGTAGCATGGTTATGTAAACCCTATACATAGGCGCAAGGTGATTCTTAAAAGCAGACTCCACCCCCCCCCCACCCCCCCCACCACCCCCCCCCCCCACACCCCCCCCCCCCCCCCCCCCCCCCCCCCCCCCGCTTCCACACATTTCTCTCTGGCAGGCCTGCTCACTCCCCATCTTTCCTATCCCTCTCTAATAAAACTCTTAAAGTGGGTTTTGTTCAGTTTCGTGGTCCCTTCTTGCGCCCAGTAAATAATACATTCAAATAATAATTTAAAATTTCCTACGTAATATATTTTTCCATGGAAAACTCACACTAGGTGGTCTATCTGAATTTAATGGAATATTTAAAATCTAATCTCTATCTTCATTTTTGAGAGGACCAGGCGGCCAAACCACAGGCTCCCCGGAGCCCTGATATGGACCAGGCCTTGGTTTCAGTTCAGTAGAATGAGCTGGAGCTGAGCAAGCAATTCTCAGGAAAACCACAACTTAGGGGCAACCAATCAACGGGTGCCCCCACCCCCAGCCTCCTGCCGGCATAGCAGGCGCCCCCAAGCCCCTCCTGCTGGCCCAGCACATGCCCCCAGACTTCTGCTAGCTACAGATAGCTTTCCCTACCCTCTCCGCAACAAGTCCCTAGACACTAGCCCCGCCCCCATCACCACCAATGGGCCCCTAACCACTACAGCCTCCCACCAATCAGCTCCCAGACTAATCTTGCCTCCACCAATCAGCACCAGATTAAGCCCTCCTCCCTGGAATTGCCCTAACGCTGCTTAAAAGGAGCTTGCGACCCCCCCCTTTGGGGTCGCTATTTGCCACCCCAACATGCTGGGAGTAAACGCTCTTGCTAAATTGCATACGTGACTGTTGGTCTTTCTTGGGGGCTCCTCTGGGACCCTAACAATTTTCAAGCTACACACTCATCAGCCCAGATCTGAAGTGTTTGTTAAGGGATGGTGAGCGGCAAGTGAATCCTAAAACACCACAGCGGTCTTCTAGAGTCCATCCGGACGTGTTCACAAAGAAAGCGCGCCTGTATCGGATTTGGACAAGCGGCTGCTGCTGCCACCTACCCAGGATACCGCTCCAGGGTCCGCCTCCCAATCCAAAGCAAATTGTGACCTGGCCACTGGTCCAAACACACCCACTGGAGATTGTCAACGGGCTCAGGAAGCTCTGACTGCAGCACAAACACTCGTTCTCAAATATAACGCTTTCCACTGTTTATTTGTCCTGCAACCAGGCACCTCGGGTCTACACTGCTGCGTGGTGGCGATGTCTGCCGTGTGTGTCACACTTGTTTGCCTGCTGCTTTATTTTTCAAGAGACAGCCTTGCCGTGTAATTCAGGATGGGACTCACGAGGGCTGGGTTTCCAGCAAGCATACGCTCACACCAGGCTCATGTTCGTGACTTTATACATCTGTTGTGAATGCTTAAGGTCCTTTCCCCTAACAGATACTAACTAGAAAGAAGGTTCTGGCCGGGCAGCGTTGGTGCACATCTTTAATCCCGGCACTCTGGAGGCTGAGGCAGGAGGATCTCTGTGAGTTCGAGGCCAGCTTGGTCTCTGTAGAGTGAGTTCTGGGACAGCGAAGGCTACACACACACACACACACACACACACTCATACAAAAAGGAAAAAAAAACTCAAAAAGAAAAAGAAGGTTTTTTTAAAACCACACATCAAGTTGACTGCTCAATTACACATGAGAAGAAACATGTGAATATGCCCGAGGCCGCAACAAGAATCCAAATGACTTCATTTGTGATTTTTTTTAAATGCCACGTTAGGCTAGTGAGATGCCTAACAACTTGAATTTGAATCCTCACGACCTACATGGCAGAAGTTGCTCTCTGACCTCCACACACAGCTTTGGCATGAATACACATGCACATACATGCAAACACACACGCTAAATAAAAATGCAATAAAAAATTTTAAACAGCATTTTTCTCTATAACAGTGGTTCTCAACTTGCCTGATGCTGCGACCCTTTAATACAGTTCCTCACATTGTGGTGACCCCCCCAACCATAAAATTATTTCATTGCTACTTCATAACTGCAATTTTGCTACTGTTATGAATCATAATGCAAAAATCTGATATGCAGATGGTCTTAGGCCACTCCTGTGGAAAGGTCGTTGTGACCCACAGGCTGAGAATCACTGCTCTAAAATCTACAAACATGGTGTTTTCTGTAAAAGATGAACAGAAATAAAGACAACCAGTAATAACTTTAAAAATAAGCAAAGCAAAGATAAAGAAAAGCACATCTCTCTACAAAGATCTGCTTCATTATGAAACTTTGGGGTAGAGATTACTCAGTGGTTAGGAACACTTCCTGCTCCTTGAGAGGACCCCAGTCAGTTCCCAGTATATCAAACAGTGCACAAAGTCACCTGTAATTCCAGTACCAGGGGATCCTATGCCTTCTTCTGGACCCTCAGGCACCCACACACGTGTGACATTTACTCACACAATCCATACAATACATATTTATTAGATAAATCTAATAAAAGATTTTTTTTTTTTTTAAGTTTGTAACAGTGAATCTCTCAGTTACACGAACTACATACAGATCGGCCAAATTCTCAAAGAACTGTAACTGCTCACTAGAGTCCATTGCCGGCTGAGCTAGACAGCTTAGAGATGTCTATGAATCTCAGGACAGAGGTCTGGGAATACAGCTCAGTTGGTAGAGTGCTTGTCTAGGATATACATCAGGCCCCGATCTTCTGGGGTGGGGTGGGGTGGGGTGGGGGATTCAGAGAATGAGAGGGAGAATAGGAATGAATATGAATAACACATTAAAGCAAAGGTCCACAACACTAATAGTTTGCGGTGGTGGCGCACCCCTTTAAACCCAGCACTCAGGAGGCAGAGGCAGGCGGATCTCTGTGAGTTCAAGGCCAGCCTGGTCTACAGAGTGAGATCCAGGACAGCCAAAGATACACGGAGAAACCCTGTCTCAAAAAACAAACAAACCAAGTTTGCACTTTTTTGTTTTTGTTGTTGTTTTTTGAGAAGGGTCTATGTAGCCTTGGCTAGGCGGGCCTGGAACTCACTCTGTAGATCAGGCTACCCTCAAACTAACATAGATCAGCCTGTCTCTGCCTCCCAAGGACTTAAAGGCACACGCCACCACACCCGACACAACACTAACAATCTAATGCTTAAACACAGCCAGAGAGCCTGAGGGACAGCTCAGGGGGCGAAAATGCTTGCCACACACACACACACACACACACACACACACACACAAGGATCATCCTCCCCAGCACCCATATAAAAGAAGAAGCCGGACACAGCGGCGCATGCCTGGAATGCAGCACTGAGGGGAGGCTCGGGGTGACCCCCGGGGCTGGCCGGCCTGCCAGTCCAGTGAAATTAGCAGGCTCCAGCTCGGTTAAAGACCCTGCCTCAAAAGATAAGGAGACAGGCCCCTGCTCAATGTTGACCCCTGGCCTACCACCCCACGCTCACACACATGCATGTGTGGAACACACACACACACACCACAAAAAGCCACACCTGTGAAAACAAACAAATGTGAAGTCATGAAGGAGTAAGTATTATGTCTCTAAAGTTGTTCAACTCTCCATTTACACTTCTTCTTCTTCCCTGACCACAAGAACCTTCACGTTTTAAGACACCGGTTCCCGGGACTTGAAGCCGCGGCACGCACCTTCGGGGAGCATGTCTGGAATGTCAGCCTGGTACTTTGGACCCACTCTGATTTCACCCTTGTCAGCCAATAACGTCTTCACTGAAGGGTCGTACACCAACGAGTAGAAGAAAGCATCCTGGGGGAAAAGAAAATGACAGGAAACACCTAAGTGAGCCGGATTCCTTCTACTTTTTATAGAGCAATCAAATCCATATCACAAAAATGAAAACTAACTTTAACTTCCGAGTATATAAAAGTCCATTTTAGTGAACACATTAATAAACCTTCAAGGAGACCATGGCAATACTGTCATCATGTATACTAGCACAAAATTACATAAAGCCAAAACAAACAACCTTAAGAAGAATATGAAATTTTACAATTTGTTTGCATTCTGAGAGGCTAGCTGGGATGGCTAGCAGGGAGGCTGAGGCAGGAGCGTCCCTTTCAGGCCAGTCTGAGCTACACAGAAAAAACCCTGTTTCAAAAGCAAAATGAAGCTGGAGCGTGGTGGCACACATCTTTAGTCTCAGCACTCAGGAGACAGAGGCAGGAGGATCTCTTTGAGTTCCTGGCCAGCCAGGGATACACAGTGAGACTATCTCAGGAACAGAAGAAACAAATAAACATCCCACATATCAACTAAATATACAAGAGTGGCACTTAGATGCACTTTTTTAAGATGTGTTTATTTTTAGTTTATGTGCATCAGTGTTTGCCTGCATGTATGCCTGTGCATCACATGCATGCCTGGAGCCCACAGGGGCCAGGAAAGGGCACCAGATCCCCTGGAACTGGAGTTACAGATGGTTGTAAGCTACCACGTGGGTGCTGGCAATGAAATCCAGGTCCTTTACAAGAGCATCAAGTGTTCTTAACCGCTGAGCCATCTCTTTGTTAATATCACTATATAAACCCCATTAAATTATTATGGTAATTCTGTCATTCTCTTTTAAATTGTAATGTATCGTCATGTGCATAAAGACAGATGCTGTGGACTATGCTCATTGTTAATAATAAAGCTGATTGGCTGATAGCTGCTGGGCAGGAAGAGATTGAGTGCAAGAGCCAGACTAGGAGAATTCTGGGAAGAGGAAGGGCAGAGTCAGAGTTGCTGGCAGATACAGAGGAAGCGAGATGAGAAATGCCATACTGAGAAAAGGTACCATGTGGCTAAACATAGGTAAGAATTATGGGTTAATGTAAATGTAAGAACTAGTCAGTAAGAAGCCTGAGCTACCAGCCAACCATTTATTATTAATACAAGCCTCTGAGTTATTATTTGGAAGAGGCTGCGGGACGGGGTGGGAAAAAGAAAAGCCTCTGTCTACAGATAGACACAAGCATAACTAAACACACGATTACCACCAACCTACACATTAAACATCCCATAGGTTCCTTCAAAAGCTCAGTAGGGCCGGCAAGAGGGCTCAGAGGGTAAAGGTGCTTACAGCAAAAGACTAATCCTGAGTTTGATCCCTGGGACCCACACAAAATGGTAACAGGAGAGAAATGACTCTGAGTTGTCCTCTGACCTCCAGATACATACAGTGGCATCTGTGTCCGCTCCTCTCCTATCACATACATATGCATGTGAGCAAGCGCACACACATACAATAATAATAAGTTAATTTTTTAAAACTAAAAGGCTCCAGCTCCCTAGAGTTAATAAGCACAGTGGCCTGGCCGCCTGTTCTTATGAATTCTGTGGAGCCGCTAGAGTGAGAGGTATTTATTCAAAAACAGACCACAGGGAGAAGGAATGAGAATCGGAGATAAACATCCTCATCTACACCCTGAGCTGTACTTCAGGAAGCCTCTCACTGGCAAGTGACAAAGAGCTGTGGCTTTTGCTAACTCGGCCTTCAGCCAGGACAATGCACTCCAGCCGGCCCTCTTGCCGAGATGGCAAAACAACACTCAGGCACCAAATGAAATAAAGTCCACGGTATGGGCTTCAAGTGAAGTAACAGGGAGAAAACACAAAGTGGAAAGGACTGCAAATTACCTCTTTGTCAAGGTAGGACAGCACCGATTCTGTTTCGTTCAGCAGGGCCACACTGCATTTCCCCCTGTTAAAGAAAAGACCGCACAACAGACATTACATTCACAGTGATTACATACACAAGTTAGCCATATTCAAACTCTAAGGGTAGATGAAAGTCTAGATGGCAGCGGGGGACATATTTAAACTCTCCAGACCAGCTTTGCAGTCCTGCTCTCAGGTAATCTGTACAATAAAGCCACATTTACGGGCATTTACAGAGGCCAGCCGGTTCCAGCGATGTTACTAGACAGCCAATCATTACAACAGACACTTCAATGGCTCTTCCTAATCATTCAATTAAAAAAACTCAATGAAACCTTCAGACTAACAGTGAAATTCTCGATCTACAAAAGCATTGAGGTAATCATACACAAGAGGTCTTCAGTCATCCCCATACAGCCCAGCATAACAGTGAGACTCAAGCGGTGATCTGCAGGAGAGTTGGAAATAATGCACATTCACATGAGGATGTAACCAACCTACCTTCACTGGAACTACTCTGAAGGTTAGTTCAATTTTAAACACAAATAACTTCTGTAGAACAGGGGCAAAGTAAAGGTCTACACATTCATGGACCTTGAGGTCTGGCATCATTCTTCTAATGGAGCCCTGAGTGTGACTTAAATGAGAATCTTTTGTTTTGAGAAAGGTCATAACTAGGTGGTACTGGCTGGACTCGAACTCACAGAGATGGATCTGCCTCAGCTTCTTGAGCTCTGAGAAAAAGTAAGGCTATCCAAGGTGGAAGAATGAATGATAAATTCTTTAAAAAAATTTTTCCACTGGCTTAAAAATTTCACTCTAAGGGGCTGGAGCGATGGCTCAGTGGTTAAAAGCACTGATTGCTCTTCCAGAGGATCTAGGTTCAATTCCCAGCACCGACATAGCAGTTTGCAACTATGTGTAACTCCAAGATCTGACATTCTCACACAGACATACCTGTAGGCAAAACATCAATGCCCATAAAATAAAGTAAGTAAATTATTTAAAAAAAAAAATTTTGGGCCGGGCGGTGGTGGCACATGCCTTTAATCCCAGCATTCGGGAGGCAGAGCCAGGCGGATCTCTGTGAGTTCGAGGCCAGCCTGGGCTACCAAGTGAGTTCCAGGAAAGGCGCAAAGCTACTCAGAGAAACCCTGTCTCGAAAAACCAAAAAAAAAAAAAAAAAAAAAAAATTTTACTCTAAGCCTAACACTCAAACATGCAATCCCAAACATCACATACACAATCAGGAAACAAGATCATCTCGGGCGGCGGTGGTGCATGCCTTTAATCCCAGCACTTGGGAGGCAGAGGCAGGTGAATCTCTGTGAGTTCAAGGCCCAGCCTGGTCTACAGAGTGAGTTCTAGGGCAGTTAGGGCTACACAGAAAAACCTGCCTCAAAAACCAACAACAAAAAAGACTGTCTTGCTCACAGATTACTAGTGAAGTACAAGTCAAAGAGGAAAAAACCACCAAAACAAAACAGAAAAACCAACAAAAAACAACATAAAATACCACAATTACAATTCAAAAACACTGATCAAAAGTGACAGTATTTTGAGTGGGCATGGGTGGGCACACCTTTAATCCCGGCACTCAGGAAGCAAAGGCAGACAGTACTCCATGAGTTCTAGGCCAGCCAGGGTACACAGTGAGATTCTGTCTCTAAATAAACAAACAAACAATACCAAAACAACTTAAAATTTTAAGTGACCATTTTCTAAGATCCTGGGGGAGGGGGAGCTTTTTTTTTTCTTTCTTTTTCAAAAGTTCCCTGAAATTTGTTTGTCTGAACCAGGAACAGCAGCTCACAACTGTAACGCTATCATTCTTAATGCCTGAGCTTCATAGTGCATTCGAGGCCTCGCTGGGTATGACAGTTTGAAAAGGAAATGTCCCCCACAGGCTTGGGGATCTGAACACTGGGTTCCCAGTTGGTGGCGCTGTTTGCCGAGGCTTGGGTGGACAGGCTTGCCGTTGGGAACTCACCACTAGGGGGCGGGCTTTCAGATGGTAGCTGCTATCCACTTCCAGTTCCCTTGCTGCTTCCCCTTTGCAAAAGGAGACATGAGCTCTCAGCTTCTGCCCCTGCTGCCCTGCCTCCCTGAGGTGGTGGACTCTCATGCCTCTGGAGCCACGGCCCAAATAAACCCTTTCTTCTCTAAGTTGCTGCGGTTCTGGTGTTTTAGCACAACAACAGAAAAGTAACCAATACACTGGGCCATTGTGTGAAACCCTAATCATAGCAACAGAAAAGTAACCAATACACTGGGTCATTGTGTGAAACTCTGCCTCAGAAACAAAGGAAAGGGAGCAGAAAAGAATAGTAAGAACAGCACATGTAAAAGACACTTGCAGAGAAACTGAAAACAAATACAGAATGGGAATCAAGTACAGGACTGCCTTGGAGATAGAGTGTGTGTGTGTGTGTGTGTGTGTGTGTGTGTGTGTGTGTGTGTGTGTGATATTTAAAAAAAAAATAAGTTAAAACTAAAAGAAGGATCCTAATAGATGCATGTAGATACTATACATCACAGACACACAGATACACACAGATACAGACAGACAGACAGACAGACAAACACACACACACACAAAGCTGCTAATTCTACACAGGTTTCTTGGACTTGGCGTCTTGGCTTACATTTGGGAATAGGTGAGTCTTTGTTGTCGGGCCTGTGTTATGGGTAGCAGCAACCGTAACCTTTACCCGGATGACAGCAGTACCTAGTTGTCACCAACAAGGTTATCTAAGCATATTTAATGCTCTGTGGGAGGCTATCCTTCATTGAGAGCCATTGTTCTACATGTTGGGGGTTAATAAATCATGATTTTAGTAACTGGATCTTAAGACCAAACATTTTAGAGTGCTTATACAAGTAAAAGAGTGTGGTTTTGTAGGTTTTAGATTACAAAAAATGGGGCAAAGAGAAATAGTCTAGATACTTCTATACATTTCTAATTAAATATTATTTTCTGTTGTGACACTTTAACAGATGTTAACAAACAAAAATTAGAAGAAGGCAATTTGGGAATCCGAGGACACAGCCAACTGAAAGGGTCCTTGCCTACTATGCATGAAGTCCTGGGTTTGGTCTCCAGCACTCAGAAACCGGGAATGGCGGTGCCTGCCTGGAGTCCCATCACCTGGGAGGTAGAACTGGAGGGCTGGAGGTTCAAAGTCATCCTTGGCTACCTAGGGAGTTCAAGACTAGCTTGGGTGACAGAGACCCTGTAACAACAAAAGCAAACACCACCACTAGGAAGAAACCTCAACACCCACTGGAGTAAGTAAACTCAGGATCGAAAAAACCAAGAAAAGAAGGGTGAGGTTTGGATTTCATGTCAATGGATTTAGTGAATGAGAGGGAACACAGCAAGCAGGTGTTTGGGAAGTTCACTGTGGGGGTGGCATGTGAAGACTCCAGACCTGGTGACAAACAGAGAGGACTCAGAGAAGGAAAGCCCCGTCTGGCCTCCCTCCCGCTTCCAAAGTAAGTATGGGAAGACTCGCCTCTCCGGGTCAGATGGCAGATACATCCTGTGAACAGCAGGGAAACCCAGACAGCCCACAACATGCAGAACATCAGGACAGACTGTGCCCGCACCGAGATACAGAAGAACAAAACAATACATCAGCTCTTAAAGGGGTGTGCTCATCAGCCTTCCTCACCGCTGTGCCCGAGCCTGGAAGAGCCATAGGTGGTGGAGGACCGCAAGGAAACTGCACCTTCCAGACGCTATACGACGGACGGACGGACACACACACACACACACACACACACACACACACACACACACACACACACGGGAGCTCTCAGAGACTGTGAGAGCCTGCACAAGACCTGCATCACAGGTTCAATCCAGACAGAAGCCCAGCTCTGAGGAAGGGAAGTAGACACTGGGTCCCACCCTTAGCCAAGAACTATGTTGTAGAATATTATTTTAAGGTGTGTTACTTTTGTCTATGCTGCATTTGTTTAACTCTGTGAAGTTGTGTTACTGTGTCTGTCTAAAACACCTGATGGCTCAATAAAGAGCTGAACGGCCAATAGCGAGGCAGGAGAAAGGGTAGGAGGGGCTGGCAAGACAGAGTATAAATAGGAGAAATCTGGGAGGAGAAAAGAAAGAAGTAGCCAAAGCAGGAGGAGGACCCCAGGGGCCAGCCACCCAGCTACACAGCAAGCCATGGAGTGAGAGTAAGATTTACAGAAGAGAACGCAAAAGCCCAGAGGCAAAAGGTAGATGGGATCATTTCAGTTAAGAAAAGCCAGCTAGAAACTAAGCCAAGCCAAGGCCAGGCATTCGTAATTAAGAATAAGCCTCCATGTGTGATTTATTTGGGAGCTGGGCAGTGGACCCCTAAAAGAGTAGAAAGAAAGAAACAACAACAGAACTATTTTGCAATTGATGCCTGCTGGGAAAGGAACATTTGTAATCTGTTTTCCTGTGGAGTGTCGCTGGGCTTATCAACCACACGCCAGAGCAGACGCCCTGCCCAGGAGGCACACAAAACACAAAACAGACTCCATGTTTTTTGTTTTGTTGCTTTGGCTGTTTATTTTTGGGTTTTTTTGGTGGGCATTTTGTTTTCTTGTTTCATTGATTTTTTTTTTAAAGTTTGTCTGTTTTGATTTTTGGGTTTGTTGTTGTTGTTATTGTTTCCTATTTATTTCTGTGTGAGAGAGAGGAGGAGAGAGAGAGAGCACATGAAACTGGGTGGGTAAGGAGGTGGAGGATCTGGGAAAGAATATGATCAAAATATGGTTTTTTTTTTTTTTTTTTTGAAAAGCATTCTAGGGACTGAGGCTAAACCTGTGCTAGAACGCCTGCTTAGTATGCAGGAGGCCCTACAAGGAAGGGGGAGGGGAAGGCCTGGAGGAGGGGTTTCCTTATATAAACTATGCCATGACTTCCTCTCTCACTGTATTTCCCTGAAGCACCAGTTCTACCATCAAGGCTAAGAGCAGAATTAAGTGCACAAAGTCACTTCGTCACGCTAAAATTATTTTTACAGGAAAATAATTTTTAACTTAAACCTCATTTGGTTTTGAATAAAGACGAGCCAGCATTCATTTTAATTTTCTAATCATAAAAGTAATTGAGTTCTGTTGAAATGCCAACATCATCAAATACTTAACAAAAGGACGTTTTTTCTTCGGAGGGCTTTTCCAGTCTCTTTACAAAGAAGGAGCGTGTAATTTTAGATCACCACCACTTCATACTGCTGTCTACAGAAGGTTCTCCAGGCAGCAGGGAAGGGCCAGTCACACCCAAAAGGAGGCAACCAAACAGCACGTGTTGGTTTGAATGAGGATGGCCCCCATAGGCTCATCTATTTGAATGCTTAGCCATCAGGGAGCAGAACTAGTTGAGAAGGATTAGGAGGTGTGGCCTTGTTGGAGTAAAATGGCCTATTGGTATATCACCTATAAAATTTCATAAGTCTTCCTAAATGTTTGTTCCTGCTCTTCTCTAAAGACATTTAACACTATTGGTCTTCTTGTAGTCCCAGTTCAATTAAAATTTAAAGCTGGATTTGGAGTTGGAGAATGGCTCTCTCCTTCTTTAAACCCAAGCCAAAGTCAGGCCCAGGGTCTCTGTCTCTCTGTCTCTGCCTCTCCCCCTGCCTATGGATCAGGAGATAGCTCTTAGCTACCTCTCCAAGACCACATTCCTTGCCACCGTGCTCTCAGCCATGATGATAACTGGCTAAATCTCTGAAACTCTAAGCAAACCACCAATTAAATGCTTTCTTTTATAAGACTGCCTTGGTCATGGTGTCTCTTCACAGGAAGAGAACAGTGACTAAGACAGAAGCTGGTACCCGGGACTGGGGTAAGGCTGCGACAGGCCTGACCATGCTGTTTGTTGGAAGGCTTTGGGACTTTGGACTAGAACAGAGATTGGCTGCTTTAAGCAGGACTTAGTGAGCCATTCTAGTAGGAACACGGGAGACAGTGCTGAGGGCGACTTGAACTGTAGGGGGCCAGACGAAAAAGTTTCAGAGGGGAAGATCATGAGTAAGTGACCTAGAGACCATTCTTGGGATATTTTGGCAAAGAATGTGGTTGCTTTTTACCCTTGTCCTAAAAACCTGCCTGAGGCTAAATTGAAGAATTCTGGATTAATGGCATTGGCAGAGGAGATTTCAAGACAGCCTAGTTATTGACTGCAGCAAGTGGTCAGTCACTCTTATGCAGATCTACAATGAAAAGGAGCAAGTGAGGGCAGGAATAAGTACAAAATAGACAGTTTGAGAAAAAGCCCCGGGAAATATAATGGAGTCCAGTGCTCAAGGGGATGAAAAGTTTAGAGAAAAGCCGAGGCTAAATAGAATACAGGGAGAGGACCTCAGGGCAAGACCCCACTCAGCCAAGCTTCCAATTGATGAAAAGGAATTAAAGGAAGGCTTAAAAAGCAGTGAAGGAAAACTATCAACAACAGAAAGCTGATGAAAGTGTAACTGAACAGAAGGACCAAGTTCAAGTCCCATTAAGCAGCAGAATTTGGCAGCTTTGGCCACACAGTTCTAGTTTTAGACTCAAGCACACAGGAAGGGGTATGGAATCTCTCTGTGGCTAAGGAAAGCCGCTAAGGAAGCCAGGCATGTGATGAGGGTGCCCCTGTATGGAGGCCCAGAGAGGTCATTCATGAAGCTGTGGAGATGAAGCCTGGATTTCATTAGACACCCCAAGATGTTGGAGGTGCCAGAGTCGTGGGATATCTGGCAAGGAAAGCTGCAGACCTGGTGTGGAGCCAGCCCACCAGAGAGAGTATGTCTTGAAGCTCTGAAGAGCGCTTTGACACTAGACTTGGAGATGCAGAGTTTGGAGTTTGCCCTGGTGGTTTTTGGACTTGCTTTGGCCCGGTATTTCCTCGCTCTGCTCTCTTTCCTCCCTTTTGGAATGGTAATGTATATGTGCCATTGAATGTTGGAAGTATGTGTGTAGGAGCCCACAGGGGTTTCCTAGTGAGACCTGAGCTTGCTTTTTACCAGCAGGACTGCATAAGGGGATGATTGGACCATGGGTCTGGGTACCAGGTGTTTGGAAGGAGCTACACTTGGGTGTAGCTAGCAAGGGGGAGGTCTTTTGCCTCGCCTCATGGCATTGTCAATAAAACACCCTTTTGAATAAAGTTCTGGGCCGTTGGGTATTGACCCAGGTCCTCCCGAAGTTATTCTGTGTTTCTGTCTTTCTTCTCATTGGCTAGGCCTATCATTCTACCTGATATTTCTTTCTTATTCCTCTCTCCTCCTCATAGGAACCCTTTAAAAGGTGGGATCAGGCCTCCCACATATGTGGTCTGCTTTTTTATTTTAGAGGAGGTTACAGTTAAGAGACTGCCATGAGTCTCAGAAAAGGCTTTGAACTTTGAACTTGTAAATAGTGTTGAGACTGTGATAGACTATGGGGAACCTTTGAAGTTGGGCTGAATGTATTTTTGATTTATGATATTGGTACAAGCTTATGGGGGCCAGGAAGTAGAATGTGGTGGTTTGAAAGAAAATGGCCCCCAGAGGCTCATCTATTTGAATGCTTAGTCATCAGGGAGTCCCAAGCACTACTTGAGAAGGATTAGGAGAGACAGCATGTACCCCAAGAGACAACGTACCTACCTGAGAGACATAGCCTTCCCCATCCCACTGGCAGCCACATTGTAAAGGTACTCACTCACTACAGAGAAACGGCAAAACAGACTAAGAAAACAAGTTTCTTCACCCACCCACTCACCTCAAAAATATCAAGGAAAGCGAGAAAGGAGAAACGCTCTCTTTCCCCCATGACCACCAATGGCCTTGGCAATCCCACCCCAGTCTATGGCCATGCCACTTGAACCGGAAACCAAACTGCACTGTACATGTGAGTTTGTTCCAGCTCTTTTATTTTTGTTTTTTATAAACAGGGAGCTTACTACATAACTCAGGCTCACCTCGGACTTGCAATCCTTGCCCCACCCCCAAAGGCTATCCAAGTGCTGGAATCACAGGCAACACCGCCCCTGGCTTAGGTATTTTATTTTGTTCTGTTGATCTGTTTTTCAATCTGCTTACTATGGCCCTGCCCTTGTTTGCTGCTGTGATAAATACCACAGCCAAAAAGCAAGTTGGGGAGGAAAGGGTTTATTTCATCTCACAGTTTACAGTCCACCATAGACGGAAGCCAGGAACTCAAGGCAGGAACCTGGAGGCAAGAACAGAAGCAGAGACCATGGAAGAGAACTGCCTACCTACCGGCTTCCTCAACTGCATTTCTTACACCATGCAGGCCCTCCCACATCCATCATGAATCAAGAAGACGCCCCACGGACATGCCCCCAGGCCAGTCTGACAGAGGCAATTCCTGAACTGAATTTCCCTCTTCCCAGATGACTCTAGTTGGTGTCAAACTTACAAAAGCAGACGAGCACAGACTCCCTTATCTTAATTATTATGATTTTTACAATTTTCTCAATATCTAATATAAGCAACACAAACTCTATTGTTTCATCATTCTTCAAGCGTCATTAATGGCTCTCCAACTTGTTGGGCTTACATTTCAGTTTACAGCCCTAAAAATTATTAACAACGCAAAGACCTTCTGCTCACGTTGAGTTATCGCTGTCAAAAACTTACCATGTTAGAACTAAAACTGAGAAAAATACATGAGTGTGTGCTGTGAATATGTGTTGCTACCATTGGTTAATAAAGAAGCTGCTCTGGCCTATGGCAAGACAGGTCATAGCCAGGCGGGAAATCCAAGCAGAGACACAGGGAGAAGGGTGGAGTCAGGGAAGACGCCATCCAGCGGCTCAAGGAACAAGATGCCGGCTCAAGGAACAAGATGCCGGCAGACCAGTAATGCCACGTCCATGTGGCAATACACAGATTAACAGAAATGGGTTAGTTTAAGATGAAAGAGCTAGCTAGCAAGAAGCCTGAGCCATAGACCAAACAGTCTGTAATTAATATTAAGCCTCTAAGTAATTATTTTATAAGCTGCTGCGGGCTGGGCGGGACACAGGAAAACTTTCACAAGTATATTTTTCAAATTAATGTAAACTATTATTTTGCAAGGTGGGGTGGCACACATCTGTAATTCCAGCACTTGGGAATCTGAGGCAGGAGAATTACTTGAGTTGGAGGCCAGGCTAGGCTACAAAGTGAGTGCTATGCCAACCAAGGCTAAATGCCAACCACAGACGACAGTCCCCCAAAGAAAAAGTAATAGTGTTTGACATTTTTACAAATATATTCAATTTCTAACTTAAGAGACAAATATTCCCCACTTCACTGAGAATAACTGATCTATGAAAAGTATACATTATCGTATGCCAGGGTTTGATATGCACCTTGGCAAACCACGTGCGTGTAACAGGTTCACTTCATTTTCAAGTCAGCCAAATACAGCTAAACAGCAAGGCTGTATCTTTCAACGGTAACATCACACAAACACGGTGTTCCATGAAACAGCCAGGTTAGCTCATAAGTCAAACCATTCTAGGACTATTTCTCTCAAGACAAAATCACACTTAGTAAGCAGAAGTGAATTTATGTGTACTTCCTGTTTCATTAGAGAACACTTCATGAAAAACAAAAGGAGAGTACAGTGTGGTGGCGCACACCTTTAGTCCCAGCACTCGGGAGCCGGAGGCAGGCGGATCTCTGTGAGTTCAAGGCCAGCCTGGGCTACAGAGCAAGATCCAGGACAGCCAGGGCTACACAGAGGAACCCAGTCTCAACAAACAAAACCAAAAAGGAAAGGGGGAAGGAGATGGCAGCAAACACTTGTAATCCAGCAGTTGGGAAGTAGAGGCAAAGAAAATCTTTAGGTCTCACTGGCAGGCAGCCTAGCCTCATTGGTAAACCTGAGGTCCTGGTGAGAGTCCCTGTCCCAGAAAACAAGGTATAGTGCTGTAGAGATGGCTCCCTGGCTAAGAGCACCTGAGCTCTATTCCCAGCAGCCATGTCCAGTGTTCCACAACTGCCTCTAGCTCCAGCCCAGGAGGAGGGTTTGAAACCCTTTTTTGGCCTCTGCCATCCCCCTCCCACACATGCCACATACAACACCCCCCAACACACACACACACACACACACACACACACACACACACACACACACACACGTATAGACAGCACCTGAAGAACAATGTCCATGGTTGACCTCTGGCATCCACATGCACACGCACACACACACGTACATACAACATATATGTTAGATATGACGCACAATACATGTTCGTTTATGACAGCTAGGCTTGATGTTCTAAATCCGAGCACTCGGGAGGCATGAGCAACGGTAGAGCAACTCATTACATCCATGCAGCTGGGCCCTCCCGCTCAGTCAGAGACCCTATCTGCTTCCCAGCTTAACTTCAATGCGCTGCTGCTGCTGCTGCTGCTGCTGCTGCTGCTGGTACATAACCAGTCTGGACTACACAGTAGCTCTAGAGCAGCCTGAGCTACAGCAAGGCTGTCTGAAAGGAAAAGGTTAAATATATCCTGAGCACCAGCGCCCCCCACCCTCACAAACACTAGATATCAACACAAGAACTACAGTCGTCTCTCCCACGAAGATCTCAGGTCAGCCTGACATACCTTCATTTCTCCCGAGATGGCTGCTGCAGACCACTCACAAGGGGGTTCTGCTTGGCAACAGTCTATATCAAAAGAGAACCCCCCAATCCTCTGCCTGGTGGTCCATGTGCAAGTTCGATACTGACTCCAGTCATTTCTCCCCAAAGTCCGGAGCAGTCTGTCTGTCATACACCCAATCTTTAATTCTCATTCTAATGAGATTTAAATAATATTCTACCCTAATTGTCATTCTTAATCTCAAATTCTATGTAAGGTCAACTGTAACTGAGAAGAGATTATTATTATCTGCTAATGACTTTTATTTCCTTTAAGAATAAAAATTGAAGCAGGCTCTGCGGAAGTTTCCAATTCTGGATGGCCCTTGTGTACCGTTCTCCACCGAGACGCTAACCTCCGAGATCTCTCGTCTTTAAGACGTAGACCGAACAGAACTATTTAGGCAAATTTTACATAAGGTGCAAGATTTTAACAGCTGTTCAAGAGACTCTCAAAACTGAATGAAGACAGACGACTCCTCATTTGGAGTTGCCACATGGCATCCTTAGACAAAGGCGGTTTCCGCAGATGGTGGCCGTGGCCACTCTTCTGCAGGGCGATGGTGACAGGGATGGTGGGTGGTGTCGGCATGCTGGCGCGCTAACCTGACAACTGTTCAGAGGAGCCCCAGGGACTCAACACCTGGGGCTTCACGACTTACCCGGCGGCTGTCACCAAACCTAGGCGGGAAGGAGTTCCTCTGGTCCCTCTAAGAAAGCAGTGTGGCTCAGCAGGTAAAGGCAGCTGCCGCCCGCGAAGGGGGATGACCTGAGTTCGACCCCCAGGACCCATATGGAAAAAATGAGTGACCGACTCCCACAAGTCACCTCCATACAGACACACGGGCATGCACAAGCCCACAGGCCCAGACACATAATAAATAGATGTAAAAAAATAATTTTAATAATAATAACCCACAGCTGGGCACGCAGGTGGTAGTCATGACAGCAGTCCCAGCACTAGGGAAGCTGTGATGAGGAGGCTTGACAGGAGTTCCAGGCCAGCCGGCCCGACAGAGTAAAAATGTCCTGAAGCAAACAAAACCCAAAAACGATTTTTTTTTTAAATAATAAAAACAAAAAGCACGGTTGGGCTGAAGGTACTCAGGACCCTGGATTCAATCCCAGTACTGGGGGGGGGGGGGGACACCATTGACGACAATTGAGTGTGATGTCCAGCACAGCCAGAGTTAAACAATGAGGAAGACAGGGTCCCGAAACGAGGGCGAGGTCCACGAGCACGGCTATAATGGATGTCTCCGTGAACGTTCACGCTTTGCAAGGAGACGCTTGGAGAGCGAATATTCGGGTCCAAAACCTGTTACGGGAGGACCTACTGGGACCAACCACCACCAGGTATCTAAGGCACATTTTTTAAGGCACGCTGAAGCCTAATTTCAAAGGCTGTGGTCCAGATCTCAGGGCTGGCGAGATGGAAAGAATTAGCTCTTTTTAATTACAACTAGTTGTGCCACAGGCAGGAAGAGATGGAATCGTTACATGTACCAGCGCTGTAATTAGCTGCTGTTAAGAAGCCAGGCTTAGTGCATCTGAGATGCGGAGAAGCTCAGGCCAGGCACAGAAAGGACACATCCACAAACCAGGCTGGGAGGGTTATTTCCGGGTTTCTCCATGCAGCTTGCACTGTAACATTATCTTTTGGAATAATAATATAATGTATAGGCTGAAATAGCTTTAATTTTAGACCTACCCAACTGATTTGAATTTATATAAGAATTATGTGAGGTTGACATTCAAAAAGCCTACCTACTCAACAAGTGACTTCGGGGCTTTCATTGTGTCTGATATTTTCCTAGCACTAGCTGTATGTGAGTCATTAATGCTGAATATCTGCAGACAATATCTAAACGTGCAATTTATGAAGTGGGAGACTTAGGCAAGTACGTAATTGTTTTGTGCTTTGGCCCCTCATCTGTAAACAGGGATAATAACAGATCTACTTATAGAGTCGCTGTGAGGATTAAATACATGAAAAGCAGCCCTACCATAAAAAGCTCAATAGCTGTTAGAACACGAACCACATATAAGCCCAGGCCATTTGTAAAACTGATGATAGGAGCCCCGGTACCACAAAGTAGAGAGAAGGCTACGTTTAGAAATGAGGTAAGCAGCGATGGGCACTTCAGCCTCCTCCAACTGTAACTGCGCTGCCTTCCTCAAACTTAGAAATTCTCTGTCCACTATAGACGAATGAAGAAGGACGGCTCATCAATCACAGGATGTTCATTTAAAGAGCATGCAGCATTTGCTCCATGTACGAAAACCTTTAGACGTACACATTTAAAAAAAACAGACTCAATGTAGCAAAATAAACAATAACTGTTGGCATAACAATAAATCTTTGTGCTTTATAATACATGCAACACAAAATCTATTATTAAAGGACCCAGGCCATAGCATCTGAGTGAAGGGGCCTGCCTCTGTCCTGCTCCTGTGCCCCTGAAAATGCACCGGATGGATGCTTGCTGCTCATGCCCCATCCTACTGGGCTCAGACCAAGCCCAGGTCTCACTGTCTCTCTCATTCCCAGTGGAGCCAGAGGGAACAAAGCACGGCTTCTGAGCCACACCGGGAGGCTTGCAGCAAGTGAACATTGACGTTCACTACTCCAAAGGCTCGAGAATACCGAAGTCAGGCTTTCCCTCATGTTCTATTCAGGAGGGAGGAAATTCCGGGGACTTGATGCTGTCTCTGAGAACAAAAAGTCAATATTCACCAAATTACCCCTATTGCTGCCAAAGAACAACGGGGCTTCGGCAATTTTCTCCTTTTAACACAGGAGTGGAGAGGGCAGGACTTCAACACCAGCTAAATGTCAAGACCACTCTACCGAGCCCTTGTTCTCCATCAGCATGTGGGCTGCTTAGCCAGGCTCGGTGCCTTGCCAGAGACGTTCACAAAGGGGAGCCATAGAGGAGAAAGTGTGGCTCTGCACCCCTCCTCCCTCTCAGCCCGGAAAACACAGAGAGAGAAAGGTATAGATGTCTCTTCAACATAATTCAAAGCATCGTCACTAGGTAAGGCCCTTGCATAAGTGTCTCGGTAATTATATTCCAATACACTCTCTCTGGCCTTATGGAAGATGAAAAACACCGTTTTTTCCATTCCAAGCAATCTGTTAAAAGAAAACCAGCATCACTGGTAAACAGATTCCAAGCTATCAGAAGGGGAAATTAAAAATACACTTGTGTGTTTTGGATACATTCGTTAAACCATTTGTCAGACTCGTGTTCTAGCAAGAACCTATGACTGGCCCCACCACTTCTCGAGCTCAAAATGAATCTTTATATTCCAGCCTCTTCCAGTTAAATAATTGCTGCCTACGGCTTTTTAGTATGTATTAGTTATGTACATCTTTAAGAAAATGTCAGCTGGTCATGCCTGTAATCCCCCTACCTGGAGGGTAGAGGCAGGAGGGTTAGGACTTGAAGGCTAGCCTCAGCTACATGGTAATCTAAAGACCAGCTTGGGCTATAAGAGACTTTATCTCAAAAAAACATGCTCAGGGAAAAATAATGTATAACAATATCATAATGAAAACCATGACTATGTGGAATTAATATATGCTAATAAAGACTGAAATATAATAATCTCCCAATATGTCTTCATGTTCTATTCTTTGGACAAAATTATTGCCCTACATACCTAGTTCTCTTTCTGGAACTAGCCTGGCTGGTGAAAAGATTTTCAGATTACCCGGCCTGATCATATTCTCTAGCAGAGAACTAAGTCACAGAGAGCACATGAACTCCCAGACAGGACCAAAACAGGATGCTCGACTTTCATGGAATCACTTGCAAATAATGGATTCCCAGGACCTTCGTCATCCACTTGCTATTCTGACAGCTGCCCTGTGCCCAGTCATGAAAAAAGGCCCCTCGAGCTGGTGTAGGTGGGTGGGAGGACCAGGTCAGAGCTTCAGAAAAGACTGTAAGCCTTACAGCAGAAATGCAGACTGAGATCGGTGGGGTGTGTGTGTGTGTGTGTGTGTGTGTGTGTGTGTGTGTGTGTAATTATACAACAGCTACTACTTTTCTTTTCAATTGGTTGTTACTGCCATGACCAGCAAGGAGCTGAATTAAAAGAAAAACAAATAAAAAAATAAAGACTCTGAACTCAACTGAGGGAGCTGGTTTAAGTTGACAGCAATACCAGCTCCTTCCACAGCCATCGCTCTGGACTCCAGCTGCCCCCTGCACACAACCGGAGTTCACCAGCTCCCTCCACCTGAGGTGTCCCAAACTGATGAAGGTGAGGAACCATGCCAACCCTAACGTTTTACTGATCCCAAGAGTCAGAATCTACTTGTCTTTTGTTTTGTGTTTTAATTTAATGGTACTATTAGTATCACGTGTATTTATTTTTTATTTGTGAGGAGAGGGGGGCATCATGCGCACGCTATGGTACATGTATGGAGGTCAGAGGACAACTTGTAGGAATTGATTCTCTCCTTCCACCATGTGGGTTCCAGGGACGGAGCCCTGGGTTGACAAGCTTGACAGCATGCGCCTTTACCCACATCATCTCACCAGCCCTCTTTTTTCTTGTTGTTGTTGAGGGTCTCATGTAGCCCAGGCTGGCCTTGGTTCCCTATGTAGCCAAGGATCACCTTGAACTTCTGATTCTCCTGCTCCTACCTCCACAGTGCTAGGGATCAAACCCAGGGTTTACTACATGCTAGGCACAGTCTACCAACCGAGCTACAGCCCCAGCCCCAGAAGCTACCTGTCTCTGGAGTTCAAACATTTTATTATATTGCTAAGATGTACTTACTACAGACTACACTGAAAAAATAGCTCAATGGCATCTATCTTATTTTTTTAATTTCTTCTTTTTCGTAGACAACGTCTCTCTACGTAGTCCTGGCTGTCCTAGAACTTACTGTGTAGACTAGGCTGGCCTCGAACTCACAGAGATCCGCCTGCCTCTGCCTCCCGAGTGCTGGGATTAAAAGGATGTGTCACCACACCCAACTCTGAGTCTATCATGAATTCCTCTCAGTAAATCAAGAAGGACCACCGCCGCCCGGCACAGTCCTCCAGATCACAAAGCAAGGGCTGGATCCCACCAGTGCACAGAGCAAAGGTCGTGAGCCCAGCTCAGAGCAGCGGATCACTTGCCTAACGCATGCCCGGCTTCAATTTCTAACAAAAACACGCCTGTTAAAGCTTTAAACTGAGCAAATGCACGGAGCTGATGCCAGTAACAGGGTCATAAAGAACAAGGTTTTCATCCCAGAGATACTCACAAGAAAATAAAAAGCCACATACCCTATGAGGGCTAGCGCCACGGGTCTGCAAACTAAACCCTGTGTTCGCATGTTCTAGCCCCTGCGTTCATTCCCTCGCATTCATTCTCACCACTGTATCGATTGCAGGAATCTGAAGACGCCCCGCATTTCCCCAAGAGTATCTGCTAGACATTGTGTGTGATGCTAACAGACACTCAGGTAAATGGTTAGGAATGGAGGAGGCGACAAAAAGACGCCTCATCACTGTGGAACCCGCTCAGGACTTCTGTACGCTAATAATACACACTATCAATTCCAAGATCAAATCCTAGTTTGCAGGCTGCTAACTAAGCTGAGCAAGATCTTGAAGAGAGTTTGAGGAGCTTCCAAGAAGGCTTTGGTCACAGTGTTTCCGGGCACGTTAGGGCAAGTTCCGAACGGTCGGTCTCACCTGATGTGTGTGGCGGGCAGGGACTCATACTGGCGAGACAGAAAGAGTTCCCTATGCTTCAACTGATGCTTCTGCTTCTCAGTGAGGTCAGCCTCAACGGTCATCTCGGTTTCTTCCTCTGTTTCCTCTACACAAACGAAATCCAAAGAATCCATCGTTACAACTCAGGCTGCCTCTTGGGATACTAAAGCAGAATGAACCGACAGGTCAGATCAGCATTTCATTTGATCATTTCTTCACACTGATCACTTTCGAACTTCACATTCAACTTTTCATTGCAATCCCAACTCTAAAATTAAGTTCTCAGGGCTGCCAAGAAGAAGATAAATACCCATCTTAACATGGCAGAACCGGACATGGTGATACACACTCGTGGTCCCGGCACTCTGGAAGCTGAGGCAGGAGGATCACCAATTCAAAGCCCATCTGGATGAGATAGTAAGTTCAAGGTGAACAAGTACTCCTCAGTGAGAGCTGTCTTAAAATAAATAACAAGTGTGAGCAGCGGCCGGAGAGTTGGCCAGGGGGTTGAACGCACTTCCTGTAAATCATGGAGCACAGTTAGGATCCCAACACCCACATATCAAGCCGGTGTCCTTACAAACACCTGGAGCCCCACCTCTGAGAACAAAGGTGGGGGACTTCTGCAGCTTGCTGCCTTCCAGCCTAGGAGAGAAAACCCAACCCTAGGTTCAGGATAGACCCTGCCTCAAAGGAATACACAGAGAATAATGGAAGAGGACACCCAACACCCTCTTCTGGCCTTTAGGCAGACACGCCTAAAAACACACATGTGCATACACTCACACAGATACACACAAATAAATTTCTCTAAAATATTAAGTAACATTAAAAGTGAATGACTGTAAAAATGGCAGCTAAGGTGTGAACGGCAGTCAAATACGCCTGAAATCTCAGCACTCGGGAGGCTGAGGCAGAAAGATGGAGAGTTCTAAGTTAGCCAGGGGCTGATCTCAAAATTCCTTAATTAAAATAAAATATAAATGGAGGTGGGTGTGGTGGTGCATACCTTTAATCCCAGCCCTTAGGGAGCAAAGGCAGGTGGATCTCTGTGAGTTCGAGGCCAGCCTGGGCTACAGAGTGAGTTCCAGGTCAGCAATGACTACATAGTGAGACCCTATCTCAAAAAACAAACAAGAAAGAAACCGAGACGAGAGAGAGAGAGAGAGAGAGAGAGAGAGAGAGAGAGAGAGAGAGAGAGAGAGAGAGAGAGAGAGAGAGAGAGAGAACGAACCAGGCAGCAGAACTTCCAATTGAATAACACAAATAATAAACCAACTGAAAGATTAGAATTGAGGAACTATGCTTAGAAATTAGAACCTGAGGCAGGAAATGAGTAATTGAAAACAAGCAAGCAAACGAAACACTGAGACTTTTTTTTACAGCCCAGGCAGGGAGCTGGGAGTGCTGAGCACACAGGAAACCCTGAGCCTGAGTACCAGGACGGCAGAAGCCCCAGTGGAGGTGGATGCTGGAACCCCAGCACTCAGGAGAGAAAGGCAAAAGGATCAGAAAGGTCATCAGAAAGGTCATCCTAGTCCGCGGATAGCAAGGAATCTAAAAGAATTGTCTCAAAACAAACAAACAAATAAACTAACTGTCCAGTACTGGAGGGTCTCAGACCCTCCTCTGTGTATACAGGGATCAGACTCATAATACTTAGCACCCTCTTTGTCTTGTATGAATACTGTAAGCCAAGTCATTTTTGGAGGGGGAAACATACTTGTGATACCAGACACTGAGGCAGGATATGTCAACCTGGGCTTTATAGAGTCTAGATCCTGTTTCCGAAGCAAAAACAAAAACCTACGAAGACCAACATGGCAGAAAGGGGGGGGGGGGGGGGGGAATGTCCCAGAAAGAAAAAGAGGAAAATGGCCATCTTCTCTATCTTTTCTCTCTGCAGCAGGCACAGGAGCGGGGGCTGCTGGAAAACCCTCCCTTCCTGAAGGTAACTAGCCTCCAGCGCCTTCCACACACTTTGTGTTTAAAAGCGGCAACCTCAGAAACTGGAATAGCATTGAAGCGCCTTGTTCCTGGGGAGCCTTGTGTTAAGACAGTGGTGCAGTGTGCCACCCAAGAGGAAAAGAGTTGTAATCAATTCTCCAGGCTGAGAGCAAAGAGGGCTTTTCATCCACTCAACCAGCATTTATTAGGAGTGGGGCAGGTGTTCCTCAGTGAGCAGGACAGTGACTGAGAAACGACTCCCAGCCTTGGCCACTGAGAAGCAGGGCCGGAGGCCACGGGAAAAACGAAGCAGCAAGGTTCTCCGTGGTGTTCCGTTGTGATTTTTGAGGCGCTCTAGCCAGGTAGCAGAAGCTGGCCTCGAACTCACTGCCTTAGTTACTTTCCTACTGCTGTGACTGTAACTTAGAGGAAGAAAGGGCCCATTTCACCCACACCTCAGGTGACGAGGCATCACGAGGCAAGTCAGGACAGGATGCTAGAGACAGAAACTGAAGCAGAAGAAATCAACGGGAGCTGCTTACTGGCTTGCTCCGGATGGTTTGCTCAGCCTGCTTTCTTATAGAACCCAGGACCATCTATCTGCCCAGGGGTAGCCCCACCCACACGGGTTGTACCCTCTCCCATCAATCATTAATTAAGAAAATGCCTGACAGACTTGTCCACAAGCCAGTCTTGTGAACGTACTTTCTCAACGAGAGCCCCTCTTCCCAAACGCCTCTCGCTTGCGTCACGTTGGCCAAAACCTAATGGCACTCACTTCTGGCCTTCCTCTCCTGATGACTGAGATTGTGGTGTGTACTACCACACCCGGCCACATGATCTTTCTGACATCACATGTAATATCTTTAAAGAGAAAGGGACACCAATATCATTTACAGGCCTAATTCTGATTAACTTGAGCTACACAACTTTCCTGGAGCAGACTGCACAGCTATGGTGCAGCGACTCGGCGTGAGGCTGCAGGACAGGAAGAGCGCAGCTGCTCTTCCTGCAGAGTGAACGAGGTGCCACACAGACAGCAGCAGATCCAGCTGTCACGGGTCTTATCTCGGGGGTCCAGGACCACCGAAGGCATTTTATCAAACACAGTTCCACACAATTCTGTTTTTAATTGCAAGAGGGCCTGGCGTCTCTGATCCAGATCCTAAAGTTCTGAACTGAAAAAAAGCCTGAAAAACCGATGGGCTTTAAAAGCGCCTCAGCTGGGAGCCGGGAAGTTGTCTCAGCAGGTAAGGGCACCTGCAAGAAGCCTGATGATGACCTGAGTTCCAACCCCGGGGCCCCACGTGATGGGAGGCGAGAAGTGACTCTCGGAGTTGTCCTCTGACGTCCATCTGTATGCAGAGGTGGACAGGGGAACACACAGACACACTCACACTCAGACACACACATAGACACACACACTGATATAGACACACACACACTCATAGACACACACACACAGATATAGACACACACAGACACACACACACATAGACACACACACTCAGACACACACATAGACACACACACTGATATAGACACACACACACTCATAGACACACACACACAGATATAGACACACACAGACACACACACACATAGACACACAGACTCAGACACACACATAGACACACACAGATATAGACACACACACACAGATATAGACACACACAGATATAGACACACACACACACTCATAGACACACACACACAGATATAGACACACACACTCATAGACACACACACAGATACAGACACACACACACTCATAGACACACACACAGATATAGACACACACAGACACACACACACACTCATAGACACACACAGACACACACACACTATCAAGTTAAAGTCTCACCATGCCCAAACAAAGAACACGGCAATTCCAGGCCCCTGAATGTCCTCTCTGAGGACCACACAGAGCAGCAGGTCTAATAAACTCAAGTGATTGCGGCATTGGCAATATTAGCCCAGCAAATAGCACACGGAACCCCGATCTTTATTTACCTAACTAGAATCTGACAAGTGTTGCTCTAGAAAACATGGCTGACTGAATTCTAACGGTGCCTACGGAGGGAAAAGCACCAACACACGTCACACCAACGAGAGCACGCCTCGCCTTTTGTTGTTGGTGTTTTGGTTTGTGTTTTTGGTTCTGTTCCTGTTTTTAGACAGGGTCTCACCATGTAGTCTTGGCTGGCCTGGAACTCACAAAGATCTGCCTGCCTCTGCCTTCCAAGTGTGTGTATGTATGTATGTATGCATGCATGCATGTATGCATGTATGTATATATGTACGTATGTTTGTTTCTAGCAGAAGTTGGCCTGGAATTCACTATACAGTCCAGGCTGACCTTAAACTCAAGGTACTCCTACCTTAGTCTACCAAATGCTGACTTTCTATTTTTGTGGTGCTGAGGACAAAACACAGGACCTGAGCTCCTGAGCAAGCACTCTATCACTGAGCTATACACCTGCTAAAATTTTGTTTGGTTTGGTTTGATTTTCCAGACAGGGTTTCTCTGTGTAGCTTTGGAGCCTTTCCTGGATCTCACTCCGTAGACCAGGCTGGTACTGAACTCACAGAGATCCTCCTGCCTCTGCCTCCCAAATGGGGTTAAAGGTGTGAGCCATGACTCCCGGCCTGTTTTCTTTCTCTCTCTCCCCCCCCTTCCCTCTCTCTCGCTGTGGGATGTTTTCCTGTACGCTGTGAATATGTGTTGCTACCATTGGTTAATAAAGAAGCTGCTTTGGCCTATGGCAAGGCAGAGGAGAGCCAGGCAGGAAGGAGAAAAGTGGGGTCGGAGGAAACGCTGTGAGCCACCACCAGGAGAAGCAAGATGTGAGAGAACAGGTAATGCCAGGAAGCCACGTAGCAAAACATAGATTAATAGGAATGGGTTGAGTTAAGTTGTAAGAGCTAGTTAGCAATGAGCCTGAGCCACAGGCCATACAGTTTGTAATTAATATAAACCTGTGTGTTCATTTGGGTCTGACAGCTGAGGAGCCAGGCAGGACAGAAATCTCCTCTATTCAGTGTCTGTCTGTCTGTCTGTCTCTCTCTCTCTCTCTCTCCTTCCTTCCTTCCTTTGTGTATGTGAGGGCCTAGAGAGATGGTTCAGTGGTGACAAGCACTGCCTGCTCTTCCAGAAGACCCAGCTTTGATTCTCAGCACCCACATGGTGTTTCACAACCATCTCACAATCATCTGTGATGTCAGCTCCAGGAGATCTAAGGCAATGCCCTCTTCTGGCGACCCCGGGCACCAAGCATGCCCAGGCATACCTGAGGAAAATACTCACACACATAAAATAATTTTTTAATTACAAAAATTAAAAATAAAGTGTTGGGGTTGGGGATTAAGCTCAGTGGTAGAGCGCTTGCCTAGCAAGTGCAATGCCCTGGGTTCGGTCCTCAGCTCCGGAAAAAGGAAAAAAAATAAATAAATAAAAAATAAAGTGGTGTGTGCGTGCGTGCGTGCGTGCGTGCATGTGGCGTGTGTGTGAGTGTGAGTGTGTGAGTGTGTGAGTGTGTGTGTGTGTGTGTGTGTGTGTGTGTGTGTGTGTAAGAGTACAGGAGTGCATGCCACCGTGTGCATGTGGAGGTCAAAAGACAACCTTGGGGGGGCTGGTTTACTCTTTCCACTGTGGGATCTGGGGATCAAGCTCAGGTTATCAGCCTGCTTGTGTGGACAGTGTATTTCCCACTGAGCAATCTTGCCCCCTCTTAAATCCTATTGTCTTATACAGCTCATGGTACAGGTTGAAAAGTACTAAAAGCTATAAAGTACAATGCAACCAAAGAGGAAAATCACCACAGGAGCATGGAAGCAAACCCTGCAATCCCAGCCCACACAACAGACAGAAGGAGGGTCATGCAAGTTCAAGGCCAGCCTGGTCTACATACTGAGTTTGGGGCTAACCTGGGAAACACAGTAAGACACTGTCTCAAAAACACAAGGAAGCAGCAATGATAATACGTTTAACAAATGCCAAGACCTGTACCCTAAAAACAGACAGTGCCGAAGACCAAACCAACTGAAAAACGACCCGTGCTCACTGGTGGAAGAGCTAATATTGTTTGAAACGGCGGTGAATTCCCAGGTTGATCTACACGCAAGAGCCATTCCAAACGCAATTCCAATTCTGCCTTTCTCATTAAAATTAGCACAGATCTGATCGTTCATACAGGTATGTAAGGACCTATAGTAGCCAAAATAATCTCGAGTAAGAACAAACCTAAGGTACATCTCAACCCTACAGTGTTGGGGACTGTGGAACCAGCCTAAGTGAGGACACATGGGAGAACCGAGGACAGCTAACAGTGTCTGAACATAGAAGGGACTGATTTTCAGCAAGGCAACCTGGGCCAGTCCTCAGAGGGAAAACAGACCAGACTTCCTTTAGCAAACGGTGCTGAGACAACTAGCTACCCATAGGTGAGAATGAACTATGTCCCACACCTCAAACCAGACACCAAAATGAACTCAAAACACACCAAAAGGCTAAACGTACGAGCTAAGACTCAAAACAGGTATATCTCTGTGACCTTTTTAGACCAGGAAGTGGTATCTTAGCTGCTATATGCAAAAGCATAAACAAGAAAAACAAGTAGATAAATTGGACCTCATAGTAAAATTGTGTGCTAAATGGATAGGAAAGAAAGGCAGAGAGAGAGAGAGAAAAAAAAAAACTGGAGCCACAGACAGGCAGATGCCTAAAGCCTGCCAGACAGCAGTCTACCCTGGTCCAGGAGCACCAGCTTCAGGGAGACCAAAAGTAGGTAGAGCATGATTGTGGTGGTTTGAAAGAGAATGCCCCCCCCCCACAGGCGCATATATTTGAATGCTTAGGGAGCGGCACTATTTGTGGGAGTGGGTGTGGCCTTGTTGGAGGAAGTGTGTCGCTGGGGGTGGGACTTGAGGTTTTAGAAGCCCACGCCAGGACTAGTAGCTTTATCTCTCTTCCTGCTGCCTACGGACCCAGATGGAGAACTCTCAGCTCCTTCTCCAGCACCATGTCTGCCTGCATGCCGCCATGCTTCCTGCCATGACGACAAGGGACTAAACCTCTGAAACTGTCAGCCAGCCCCAATTAAAATGTTTGTAAGAGTTGTTGTGGCCATGGTGTCTCTTCACAGTAACAGAACACTGACTAAGACAATGATTTAGGAAGACACCAGCATAACATCTGGCCTCCACACACTTGCATGCTGTTCACTTATACAAACACACACACACACACACACACACACACACACACACACACACACGTGCATATATTACTCCTGTATATATCATGTATACAAAAAAATTTTTTTAAAGCATCCTTATTAAATGGTTGGGAGTTTTCTTCTTCTTCTAATTCTTTTTTTTTTTTTTTTTTTTTTTAGACGAGGTCTCATGTACCCCAGGCTAGCACTGATCTCTCTACACTGTTGAGGATGGACTAAAATCCTTCTGATCCTCCTGCCCCTACCTCCTGATTGCTGGTATTGCAGGCATGAGTAACTGGTTACACCCAGGGCTTTATGCATGCTGGATAAGCAAGACTGAGCCACCTCCCCAGACCCTTAAATATTTTCTAAGCCTAATTTTAATGCATTTTTCTGACAGAACACCTTCCCAGATGCTCTCCAGCTCTGTAGTCCAATGACTTGCTTACACTTTTAAGTCCTATTGAAGACTGCAAGCTTTTGTTAATGGAGATTATAGCTATCAAGGTTTACTGTAAAAAGCAGACACTTTTTAAAGACTTATTTTTCATTATGTGTATGGGAGGATGTGCATTGAAATGCAGTTGCCCAAGAGTACAAGTGCCTACAGAGGCCAGGAGAGGGCGCTGGATCCTCTGGAGCTGGAGTTACGACAGCTGTGAGCTGCCCCACGTGGATGCTGGGAACTCAAGGTCCCCTGCAAGAGCAATATGAGCTATCTCTCAGCCTCTAAAAGCAGAATTTTTTTTTAACTTAAAAAAAAAAAAAAAAGGTATGTGTATGCGTAGGGTGGGTATGTACACACGAGTGCAGGTATCCCTGAAAATCAGAGGCATTGGGTCCCCTGGAGCTAGATTACAGATGCTTACGAGCTGCCTGACGTGGTCCTCTACAAGAGCAGTATGTGTTCTTAACCTCTGAGCCATCTCTCCAGCCTCAGAATTTTTGTTTTTGAAGACAGGGCTTCTCTGTGTAGTCTTGGCTGTCCTCGAACTCAGAGATCTGTCTGCCTCTGCCTCCTGAGTGCTGGAATCAAAGGCTTGCGTCACCATGTTCTGCCAGCAAACTTTTAAACAAACCACAAGCACACATTCCATTATCAGGGAGAATGAAGCCCTCGCATGGCATCCAGTCTGCGCAGAACTCCATGGCACCTGCATGGGAGAACTGGCAAGCTGAGAGTCACTTTGAACGTTTCTCTGACCTCACAGACGTCACCGAGGAGTGGGAAATGACCGACCGATGCACAGGAAGTCAACCATGAGAAGAAAACCCTCGGCTGGAGCACGGCTATGTTTGATTTTCCAGCTTTAAGAAGTCTGTCTCCAAAATGTTCCTTTCTCACAGTGAGCTACAATGACTCATCAGTTGTTCTACAGCCAGTTAGGATCCCATCAAAAATTTAAGCTATTTCTGCTTTACATTTATTCAAAGAACACTGCATCTGGCAGAGGCTACCCAATCTTATAATAAATCAAAGTCCATCTGGAATTCTGTAGCCTTAGCATGCCACCGTGCAACTTTCCATTTGCTATAAACTGTGAAACTTAAAAAACAAAATAAAAGAACCCGAAGCGTCTTCGTTGGGGTTTCAACTGCTGTAATAGAACACCATGACCAAAAAGCAGCCATGAGAAGAAAGAGTGTACTTCAGTTTGCAAGGCTCAGGTCAGACCACCTCACTAAGGGAAGTCAGGACAGGAACTCAAACAGGGGAGGAACCTCCAGGCAAGAACTGAAGCAGAGGCCATGGAGGGGTGCTGCTTACTGGCTTGCTCTCCATGGCTTGCCCAGACTGCTTTCTTTCTTTCCTTTTTTTTTTTTTCCCCGAGACAGGGTTTCTCTGTGTAGCTTTGGTGCCTTTCCTGGATCTCATTCTGTAGACCAGGCTGGCCTCGAACTCACAGAGATCCACCTGCCTCTGCCTCCCGAGTGCTGGGATTAAAGGTGTGTGCCACCACCACCCAGCTCTGTTTTCTTACACTACCCAGGACCTCCAGCCCAGGGGTGGCAGTGCCCACAGAGGGCTGGACCCTCCTCCATCAATCATTAATCAAGAAAATGCCACACAGGGGCTGGAGAGATGGCTCAGTGGTTAAGGGCATTGGCTGTTCTTCCAGAGGTTCTGAGCTCAATTCCCAGCAACCACATGGTGGCTCCCAACCATCTGTAATGAGATCTGGCGCCCTCTTCTGGCCTGCAGGCAGAACACTGTACACATAATAAATAAATGTTGAGAAAAAAAAAAAGAAAGAAAGAAAGAAAAGAAAATGCCACACAGGCCTATTTATCAAAGCCTTTTCTCAATCACGGCTCCCTCGTCTCAGACGACTCTCGGTTGTGTCAAGATGACGAAAGCTAACCAGCACCATCTCCTCCTCCTCCTCCTCCTCCTCATCCCAGCTCACTACCAGCACCGTCCTCCCAGAGCATCCTAGTCCTGAATGCACTACCAACACTGTCTTCCCTCCTGAGCACAGCTGAACCTTTCTTCCCAGAACAAAACCGAGAAAAAAGTCTAGGCGTGTGTCTTAGTCAGTGTTCTGTTGCTGTGAAGAGACACCACGGCAATTCCTATAAAGGAAAACATTTAACTGAGGCTGGCTTACAGTCCAGAGGTTTAGTCCATTATCGTCACGGCGGGAAGCATGGCACCATGCAGGGAGACATGGTGCTGGAGAGGAAGCTGAGAGTTCTCCATCTGGATCCACAGGCAGCAGGAAGAGAACTGTCTACACACTGGGCCTAGCTTGAGCATATATGAGACCTCCAAGCCTGCCCCCCCCCCCCCCACACACACACACACTTCCTCCAACAAGGCCACACCTCCTCATCGTGCCACTCCCTGTGGGCCAAGCACTCAAACACACGGGTCTATGGGGGCCATACCTGTCCAAACCACCACCACAGCGTGGTTCCACGTGCCTGTAATCCCACCCCTCTAGAGGCAGGGGCAGGAAAGATTTCTGTGAGCTCAAGACGAGCCATAGTGAATTCCGGGGTTGTCAGAACTTCAATTTCCGGTACTCGACTCCACAAAGTTGTCCTGACCGCCACACACGAACCATGGCGCGCGCACGCGCGCGCGCACGCACACACACACACACACACACACACACACACACACACAAATAAATAAATGTTTAAAAAAAGAGCTTAGAATGGGAAGGGGGGTCCTTAACCGAGGGTAATACAGAAGGAGAGAGGAGGTGGAATAAAAGACACTAAGAAGCTTTAAAAAACCCTATTCTTTCATAAGCTTACTTAGTAATATCTACACCGTGTGTGTGTGTGTGTGTGTGTGCGCGCGCGCACATGCGCGCGCAGACACACATATATAGTTTTATTATCACAGAGTGATAATACTCCCCCAGGAGCCATAGACAAACAAAAATCCCAGTGACAGAAAAGGAATACCCCACTTTGTTAATCAGGGGAGTCCAAGAGACCCCCCCCCCAAAAAAAAAAAACAATACAGGCTATCGCTGCCGCCCTTGGTTGCCTCCCAGATCTTGAAGGTAAGACCCTGTAGCTGAAGACACCACACACTCTGCTCACAGGACCTGGAGGAATCTAGCTGCTAGGACCTTGAAGCCTCCTCCCTGAGGGCTAGCTCCCATGGTATTGGAAGATGCTATCCAAAGTGCCAAGGGAGAAAAGCAGCTAATGGCCATCCTCAGCTGGAAAGCTTTCAAGCAACAACAACTGGCCTCATCAGATATCCCCAAGAGTAGCCAACAGCTGTCTAGCTGGACTTAAGGCCTCTCAGAATGAGAAAACTCATGCCTGGTATAGTAAACCTAGCCAAGAACCCATGTCTGGAGAGGGCACGGACCCTAGAGGAGAACTCACTATGGCCATTTTCCTGGAACAATACCGCTCCCAACTGTATCCTAAACACTTCTGCGGATACCCGCCCATACGTGCATCTCTCATCCCTCAGCGGCGTTTCATTTCACAGCAGGCAGAGGCTATGACAGAGATCCACAACACAATGAGTGACAACCCAGTCCCTGCATCTACAGCTCGGGGGACACTGCAGTCGAAGGAGAAGGAACTAAGTGCTGGAAGACCCGGACGGCTGCTGCAGACAGCGTCTTCTAGGGACAGGGATGCTGCACCCGTGACCTCTCAACAATATGGCGGCCTGCACGAACCCACACCAGTCTAGAGCACAATGTGGATGGGGAAATTTTTGTTGCTGTTGTTTTGTTTGTTTGTTTGTTGAGACAGGGTCTCTCTGTGTAAGAGCCCTGGCTGTCCTGTCACTCTGTAGACCAGGCTGGCCTCAAACTCACAGAGCTCCTCCTGCCTCTGCCTCTCAAATGCTGGGATTAGAGCGTGTGTTTTAAGAAAGCCCCGTCCCTAGATGAAGAGCTACAGGAAATCAATGGCTGCTGAGGGAAAAACAGTTCTTTCCAAGGAAAACCCTCTGATAGTTTTTCCCAATCCTAAGAAGTCAGCCCTAAACACGTGTACATACGGGCAACACAAATTGGACCCAGTAGGGTGTGTGTGTGTGTGTGTGTGTGTGTGTGTGTGTGTGTGTGTGTGTGTATAAGGTCATGAATTTGAGAGGGAGTTGGGAAAGAGAGGGAGGAGTGAAAATGATGTAAATAGTATAACTGTGTGTGAAATTCTCCATAAACATCACAATTTAAATTAAAAAAAAAAAAACTTCCTGTTTTGATAAAAAGCTCTCCAGAGTTGCCAGTCACCATTCAGACAAAAACTAAACTTGAGTGGTTATAAATCTGAGCATCAACCATGCCGCGTGTTTCCATGGAAACCATGGCCTCCCTTCTACCTTCCCTCAAAAACATCATACAGGAAAGTTTACCTGCCTGTGGCTATCACTCTGGGTTCTAGGCAAGAGCTTGGAACACATTTTCTGGAGCAGCAGGGGCTAGAACACACAGAGGGGAGCCCCGGAAGCAAGATGGGAAATGCCAGAATAGCTTGAAGAGCAGCAGAGGTTTCCCTCTGTCCCTGTGTGTACTGGCACCTGGAAGGAAAGGGCAAGGAAGCAGACCCCTGTCCTTCCTGAGAGGAAATAGACCTTCCTGGGTCCTATCTGGGCTGACAAAGTCCTGTGTTTACTGGCCCGTCTCAGTCACCTCATTTACACAACCTCCATCCCATGCAAGTTGAGGGCAGCCAGCACCTTACTTAGCCTTCACACAACCCAGCTGCAGTAGCCCGATCTGGTCTACTTGGTGCTACCCTAAGGACAAAAGTTCAAAAGCCTGCAGAGCATGGTGTTGCACATCTATATCCCCAGCATTCTGGGAAGCAGAGGCAGGAGGATCTCCATGAATTTAAGGCCAGTCTAGTTTACAAAGTGAGTTCCAAGACAGCCAAGACTACATACAGAGGTCCTGTGAAATAAAGGAAGAAAGAAAGAGAGAGAGAGAGAGAGAGAGGGAGGGAGGGAGGGAGGGAGGGAGGGAGGGAGGGAGGGAGAAAGGAAGTCTCTAGCTTGCTATGAATGGTTGTAATATAACACGTACACCTGTGAAAATCCACTGAGTTACAACACACTTTACCCATCCACTGCATTTCATACATCAATTTAAATTTTTGAAATGCAACTGCTTCTGCTTCCAGACAAATGGAAGTAACAGAGACCATCTGACTATTAGAAACAAAATAATGAATGAATGAACACAACAGACATAACGCATCACTTCTCTCAACACTGGGCCACTGGACATGGGACGGCAAAGAATGGAGGGCGATCCCTGGGACACAGGAAACGAACCAGGTAAACCTGATGCTCGCCATGTTCAGTGTCTTACAGAAAGGGGGAGGGGTGTCGGAGAGATGACTGGAGGCTAAGAGCTCTGGCTGCTCTTCCGGAGGACCTGGTTCCAGTCCCAGTACTCACACTCAGTTCACAACCATCTGCAACTCCAGACCCAGAGGATCCTACACCCCCTTCTGGTCTCCATTGCATGCACATGTTGTAACAACACACGTGCAGGCAAAACACCCATGAATATAAAATAAAAAATTAAAGACAACAAAGAGGGAAGAGAGACAGGACCTGGTACAGACAGAATGCCCCCAAAGAGGGAAACAACTCAGAAACCGCTCCAGAAAGGAGGGACCCTGGAGGCCTACAGAAGGTCCTCCAGGAGCACACGCGTCAGGAAATACCAGAAGCCAGGTCAGCAACCGCTGGAGAGAAGAGGAGGAACTATGTCTGAACTCACACAGGGCTGTGACCACCATCTGTTCCCCAGCTCAACACTGGAAACAGACACGATGCACAGCGCGCTGGGCAGAAAACACAGGAAGGGAAGGAAGCCCTGGGCGAACACAGCTCTGTACCTGCTTCCAAAGCGGCAACCAAACAACCAAAATAACCACATCCCAGAACCGAGGTTCAAATGACTTACAGGAATCCAGCACTGCCCATGACCACGGGACACAGCTCTACTCAGCTACAAGGGAAGATTGCTTCAACCCAGGGGTTCAAGGCCAGCTTAGGCAACATACAGAGTATGTATCTCTTTCTCACAATGTGTATGAGTGTTTGCCTGTATGTATATGTGCATACCACATGCACGCCTGGTATGCTCAGAGACCGAAAGAGAGCATCTCATCCCCTAGAACTGGAGTTACAAGTGATTGTGAGCCACTGTGTGGGTGCTGGGAACCAAACCTGGGTCCTCTGCTAGAATAGCAAGTACTCTTAACTGCTGAGGCATCTCTCCAGACCAGAATCCCTGCCTCTCAAAGCATACTTTTTAAATACCTCAAACTGTAGCGTGGCTGTACTAAATGTTGGCCAAGTTGTGAAGGAGCTAGAACTGCTTGCCCCCACTGCCAGTGGGAGTCAGTGTACGGCGATAAATCACTCCCACAAACGGTTGGCAGTGTCTTTCAAAAGTGAAAAAGTACCTGGGTGGCACACATCTGAAATTCCAGCACTCAGAAGCCTGAGGTAGGAGAATAGAGAGTCTGAGGCTAGCATGGGCTACAGAGTGAAACCCAAGCTCAAAAACAAACAACAGCCACTGAGTTGGTTTAGTGGGTAAAGGTGCTTGCTGTACCAGCCTGGTACTCGGAGTTCCATCCCCGGAAGACATGTAAATAAAGGTGTGGATGGAGAGAAGAACTCCACAAAGTTGCCCTCAGGTCGCATGCATGCACGCACATTCCCTCCTCAAATACACACAAAGGATTTCAAGGTAAAAATACCGTATCATGTAATAAGCTATTTTACTTCAACCCAAGAGAAAAGCAATGTCCATCCACAGATGAATGGACAAGCCATTATATTCCACACAATGAACTGCTCAGCCACCAAAAAGTTAAAAGAAAAATAAACTATGAAGAGGTGCCCAATGAGCCAGGCAGTAGTGGCGCACACCTTTAATCCCAGCACTTGGGAGGCAGAGCCAGGCGGATCTCTGTGAACTAGGGGCCAGCCTGGTCTACAGAACTATATCCAGGACAGTCAGGATTACATAGAGAAACCTATCTCGAAAAACAAAAAGCAAACAGAGTTGCCCTATGAACCTTTAATCCTACTACTCAGCCAAAGCAGAGGCCTGCAAGTTTGAGGCCAGCCTGGTCTACATAGAGTTCCAGGACAGCCAGTCTACATAGAGAGACTCTGTCTCAAATAAGAGAGAGAACTGCCCGATGGCCAGGCATCGTGGTATACACGTTTAATCACAGCACTTGGGAGGCAGAAGTAGGCCAGGCAACCTACATAGTGAGACCCTATCTCAAGCTGCCCTAGAGGGTGGAGATGTAGCTCAACTGCAGACTGCCTGCCTAGCGTGCACAACGTCTGTAAGCCAGCAGTCTAGAGCTGGGGACAGGAGGATCAGAAGTTCAAGGTCAGTGAGATGGCTCAATGGGTAATGCCCCTAAAGCCAGGCCCCAGGGCCTGGATCCCCATTACCCACAGGGTGAAGAAGAGGATGAACTCTTACATGTTGTCCTCCGACCCCCACACAGAATGTGTGGGGACCTGTTCTAGGGGCTCTAAACTGTCGTCTCCGGCGATCCACATTGGGAGAGCTATGCTGTGCTGTGTGCCTACAGACCAAAAGAGGCACGGGCATTGTCAGCTTCCTGTCAGCACAGATCCAAAGAGAGTCCAGAGGGACCGAGAACCCAGGAGGTCAGTTCCCCGGGTTGCGTGAGTTCTCCAAGACCCTAAGTAGGATCTAAGCTGGTTGATTTCCAGTAAGAAATCCAATCCAGACTGCTACATTTCCCTCACTGACTCTAACAGATACAAAAGCTGCCGTTTTCCACGTCTTATGATTTTTGGAGAACTTGATTTAATCCCAACATAGGGAGGGAAAACAGAATTCACTGGCAAGCCTTTGAAAAGGTAAGAAACAAAAGCACTTGTTTCATTGTATGAAAACCTCATTTGAATCCCCAGGACCCATGTAAAAAAGCCAGATGTGCAGAGTCTGTACAGGGAAATGTACCCAGGAGACTCCCTAGAAGCTCGCAAGCCAGTTAGTCTGCTAAATACAATGGAAATCAATAGCAACCCTGCTTCAAAGTAGAAGGCAAAGACCAAGATTCAAAAGTCCTCAGCCCTTTATATGCATATCATACACACAGGCCCTGGGTTCCAGCCTCAACTCTCAAAAACAAAACAAAACGCTTTAAGTAGCAGTAGAAATATAAAGAATTTACCAAAGCAGTCAAGTGTAATGACACACATTTGTAATCCCAGCACTAGACAAAGACAGGATTGTGAGCTGCAAGTTCAAAGACAGCCCAGAACAAAGCAAGATTCTATTAATCAAAATAAAAAAAAGAATTTACTGAAAAAATTATTGTGTGGTAGTTTGGATAAGAATGGCCCCTGGGGCGCTGGAGAGATGGCTCAGAGGTTAAGAGCACCGACTGCTCTTCCAGAGGTCCTGAGTTCAATTCCCAGCACCCACATGGTGGCTGACAACCATCTGTGGGAGATCTGGCGCCCTCTTCCGTATACATAATAAATAAATAAATCTTTAAAAAAAAAAAAAAAAAGAATGGCCCCTGGGGCAGGCGGATCTCTGTGAGTTCGAGGCCAGCCTGGTCCACAGAGTGAGTTCCAGAACAGGCTCCAAAGCTACTCAGAGAAACCCTGTCTCAGAAAAAAAAAAAAAGAGAGAGAGAACAGCCCCTATAGGCTCATAGACTTGAATACTTAGTCACCAGGGATTAGAACTGTTTGGAAGGATTAGAAAGTGTGACCTTGTTGGAGGAAATGTGTCACTGGAGGTGGATTTTCAAGTTTCAACAGAGCCATGCCAAGGCCAGGCTCCTTCTCTCCTTCTCCCTCTCCCCCTCCCCCTCCTCCTCCTCCCCTCCCTCTCTCTCTCTGGACCAGGATGCAGCTCTCAGCTACTTTTCCAGCACCACATCTGCCTGCCGCCATGCCCTCTGCCGTGATGATAATGGACTAAAGCTCTGAACTGTAAGCCAGCCCCAATTAAATGTTTTCCTTTATAAGAGTCATCTTGGTCATGGTCTCTCTTCACAGAGATAGAACAGTGGCTAAGACAGCTATACACTTCAATAAAAACATTTTCTTTGTTGTTGTTGTTTTCTTTTTTGTTTGTTTGCTGAGACAGGGTCTCCTGTAGCCTAGACCGACTTCAGACTTGCTAAGTGGCTGAGGATGACCTTGAACTTCTTATCCTCTTCTCTCAAAACCTGGTGCCGGGATGACGGGCACGCATCCACACGAGTGGTTTATGAGGGGCCAAGGATCAAAGCCAAGGCTTCAGGCAGGCTAGACAAGCACTTTTCAACTAGGCTGCATCCGCAGGCCTCAGAAGACTTCCCTTTGACAAAGAGAACCAGGTGTCACACCTGCAACCCCAGGACGGGGAGGCAGAGGCAAGAGGAGTGTGCTACATGTGAGGCCAGCCTGGTCTACACAGTGAGCTCCAGATGACATACCAAGACCTCATCTCATAAAAGAGAACAAAACAGAAAAGATCATCTGTGGAAAAGTTGAGACTAGCTACACTAATTATAAAAATGGCTTTCATTCAACTGCTCATGAAAATATAAAATGTGAGTACTTTTCCAACCCATAAATCATGTCACATAATTATAAAAGTAAAACCAGCACAGAGCCTTGGGAAAAAAAAAAAAGCTTGGGAATTACCCAATTACTAGAACGCCTCGTCTGGTGATCAATAAGCAACGTGACATAAATTTTAAAGTAGGAACATAGGACTTGCTGTTTAGAAAAATAGAAACCATTAACATTCGAAAGAACAGATCAATAAGAAAACGTATACCATAAAACATAATTAACTTGTCAACTAATAAAACTTTGTAATATTTACAGTTGATAATAATCTGGCTAATGAGACACAAACTCGCTGTAACTGCTAATTATAAAATGTCATTCTCAAAAATAAAAACATTATGAAACAGCAAGAGGAAAATAACCTTAGAGATGCAAGTTTATTACTTTAATGTTCTGATAGAAAATAGATTTTATGCCAACTCCACTCAAGCATCGGAAGCAGTCTGGAGAGAGCTGAGAAGTGTCACCAAGGACACAAGACAGGGTGGGCCTCGGATTTTTATTTTTTGAGACAGTGTCCTAAGTACCCCAGGCCATCCTGAACTCCTTAATCCTCCTGCCTCCACCTCCCAAGAGCCCGGACTCCAGACAGACGCCATGACACCTGACAGGGCCTTAGAACTGACTGAAAGGGGAGCCCGAGGCTCACCGGGACAGACTTTTGTCAACTTTAAGAAGCCAGGTGCAGTGGTACACTTTCCCCCAGTTCTCAGTAGCTGAGTTAGAGGCCAGCCTGGGCTATATGAGTTGACAGTCAGCCTGGGTTATATAGTGAAACCCTGTCTCCAAACAAACAATAACAAAAAAAGCTAACAAACAGACTACACATCACAGAATAGATCTCTCTAAATAGGCATCTTAGAAGAAATCCCTAGAGATGAACGGAAATATCACCAAAGATACACAGTAGTTTACTGACTAAACTCACACAGGGACATTCTGGTAAAATATCAAAATGTCAGGCGGGCAGTGGTGGCGCACGCCTTTAATCCCAGCACTCAGGAGGCAGAGGCAGGCGGATCTCTGTGAGTTCGAGGCCAGCCTGGTCTACAGATCGAGTTCCAGGAAAGGCGCAAAGCTACACAGAGAAACCTTGTCTCGAAAAAACAGGACAAACCCTGCTAAAGGACAAACCACTTGAAAAGGAAAAAAAAAAAATAGAATAGTAATCTACTGAGCTAGGTGTAGTGACCCACGCCTTTGATCCTGGCACTCAGGAGACAGAGGCAGGCAGTTTTCTGTGAGGCTAGCCTGGTCTACATAGAGAGTTCCAGGACAGCCAGGGCTACCACAGAGAGACTCTGACTCCAAACAGGGGTGGGGTGGGGTAGGAGGGATCTGTCTGACACCCTACTTAGCAATGGATAACCTAGAACAAGCAAATTTCTTCAAAGTTCTTTGAGAAAAATACTCTGAACCCCAAACTCTTTAAAGACCCAAACTAAGAACACAGGTGATGACAGAGACGTTTTAGGGAATGCAAAGACAGAGAACATTTACTCTCAACACATTTTATGGGGGAAAAAAAATTTAGAAAAGGACATAATTCAGCAAATGCAACACAATGCAAAAATAAAGGCGATGATGTCACGAGAGGCCGTGGGAAGAAAACAGGAATAGGAAGAGAGTCTTTCCTACGCTTTTATCAACGTACACATTCTGTGTGCATGAGCGCTTGGCCTGAATGGATGTCTATGCACCATGGGCGCCTGGTGCCCACGGAGCCAGAAGATGGCATCGGATCCCCTGCACGGGAGTTACAGATGGTTGTGAGCTGCCATGTGGGTCCTGGGAATATAACCTGGGTCCTCTGCGAGAGCAGCAGGGCTCTTAACCTTTGACCATCTCTCCAGCCTGGGAAATACAAGTCTTAAAGAGTAGATACGGAGCCAGGCATGGCGGCGCAAGCCTGTAATCTCAGCGTTTGGGAGAGAGAGAGGCAGGCTGATCTCTGTAAAGGCTACGCGGTGAAACCCTGTCTCAAAATCAACAAGTAAATAGGTGAACAGGGCAGCTGAACGGCAGAGGAACCAAGTGACGGAGACACACAGGGAAAAATACACCACTCCAACCCCAGCTGCTGGGAGGGAAGGGAACCAGAAGCCGCAGCCACGAGCTAAACCTGGAGGCTCAGGCGACAACAGACTTGCAATCCTCCCAGCAAGGGGAAACACACGCACATGGGACTCTCAAGCCTCAAGTCAGCATAAGGGTTGTCTGACAGAGGCTCCTCCCACGGCAAGGCTAGGGCTGCAGAGCATATTGCAGAACGCCACAGCCGCCACAAAGAGACTGGAGTAGCAACGCTCTCTGAACAAAGGAAAGCAAGCGCAGAAGCAGAGTCACTTGGAATTCTAGCGGACCTTGAGAGAGAAGTCCCAAAGTCCCAAAGCTCTGGGTGGGGAGGGGGCGAGTAGGAGGTGGGGGCGGGGCCGGGGAGCAGGGGGCTGGGGTGTGCTTGAAAGGACAACTAGGGGTTGGGGATATAGCTAGATGGTATAGCTTGCCTAGAATGTAAGAAGTACTGGGCTCAATCTTCAGCAAAAGGTGGCCGGAGATGGTAGAGCATTTGCCTAGGATGCTTAGAGCCTGGGCTGGATCCTCACCATAAACCAGGTGAAGCCTCACAGACCTCTAATGCCATCACTGGAAGGATGTATCAGAAGTTTGTGGTCATCCTTGGCTACAGAGACAAGAGGTGGTACCCTGTACTACCGCCCACCCCAACAAAAAGGCAATGAAGAGTGTCTATGTTAGGGTTTCTATTGGAGTGAAGAGGCACCATGACCAAGGCAACTCTTATAAAAGAAAACATTTAATTGGGGGCTGGCTTACAGTTCAGAGGTTTAGTCCATTATACTCAAGGCGGGAAACAGAGGCATGCAGGCAGACAAGGTGCTGGAGAAGGAGCTGAGAGTTCTACATTGTGATCCACAGGCAGCAGGAAGTGGACTGCCACACTGGGTGTGGCTTGAGCATATATGAGATGGTAGAGCCCACGGTGACAGCTTCCTCCAACAAGGCCACACCTCCTAACAGTGCCACTCCCTATGGCCCAACCATTCAAACACATGGGTCTACCAGGGGCCATACCTGTCCAAACCACCACAAAAGAGTTAAGAGAAATGACAAGAAGGAAGAGAAAGAACACCTGTCTCCAAACTGTTCCTGAAAGCACAAGGAAAAAAACACAAATCTCATTCCACAAAGCAAGGTTACTCATACCGAAACCAAGTAAGACACAAGAACAAAGAAAATGAAAAAGCTATCGGCCAGTTCCCTGGATGAATGTAGATGTTCTTAATAAAATAGCAAACCACTGGGAAATCAGAGCAAGCGAGGCCATGTGCGGGGTCCGCACCAGTGCAGATGAATGAATTAAAATGCCTTCCAACCAAATTCAGCAAAATATTAAAGAGATCACACACCACGATTCAGTCAGTTTCATTCCAAGAATTCCCCTTTCACCAAACAGAAATCAATAAATGAAACACAGCACATAAATCAAATCAAGGACAAAAGTTAAACAACCACCTCCACATACACAGAAAAAGCCTTTTTGACAAAGTCTCACTCACATCGTCCCACAATAAAAAGCCTGAAGGAATCTGGAACAGAAAGATACCGCCACAACATGGTAAAGGTAAGGCGGGACAGACTCACAACCAACACCACAGCACACAGAGAAGAGGCCACAACACTCGATCCAAGGTCAGAAGTGTCCACTCTCTCCACACTTTTCAGAAGAGTGCTTGTGTTCTCTAGCAGAGTAAGAACTAAACAGGGCACAAGTGTGAAAAAAAAAAAGTCAGATTACCCACATTTGCAAATGGTGAGGTCCACACTGAAAGACCATCCTCAGCCAGGCCGCGGTGGCACATGCTTTTAGTCCCAGCACTCGGGAGGCAGAGGCAGGCCGATCTCTGTGAGTTCGAGGCCAGCCTGGTCTACAGAGCAGTTCCAGGACAGCCAAGGCTACAAAGAGAAATCCTCTCTCTACAAAACAAAATAAACAAACAAACAAACAAAAAGTCACAATGACACCCCCCCTCACAGAAAAAAAAAAATCCTATACAGAACAAAGAAAAAATATTAAGAGCCACAAAGGAAAAAGACCAAGTAACATATAAAGGCAAACCCATCAGAATAACACCAGACTTCTCAATAGAGACTATGAAAGCCAGAAGGTCCTGGTCAAATGTTATGCAGACACTAAGAGACCACGGATGCCAACCCAAACTATTATACCCAGCAAAACTCTCAATCACCACAGACGGAGTAAACAAAATATTCCATGATAAAACCAGATTTAAACAATACCTATCCACAAATCCAGCCCTACAGAAAGCACTAGAAGGAAAAAACCCAACCTAAAGAAGCTAAACACTCCCAAGAAAAAAACAATCCTAAAGTTCATACGAAAACACAAAGACCTTGAATAACCAAAGCAATCCTCAGAAGAAAGAGCAAGGCTGGGGATCAAAATACCTGACCTCAGAGTACACCAGGGCTGCAGTAACAAAACAGCATGTGCTGGCACAAAACACAAACCAAAGCACTAGAACAGTGAAGCCAGAGCGGAGAAGACAGCCCAGTGTACAGCACTCACCAGCTGCTCTTCTAGGGGACCTAAGTGTAATTCTCAGCACCTACATGGTGGCACCAACTGTCTGTAACTCCAGTCAACGGGATCTGATGTCTTCTTTTGGCCTCGGTAGGCACCAGGAATGCATGTGGTACAGAGACAAAAACCTCACACACAAAAAGTACTAATTTTTATAGAGAGAGAGAACCAGAAACAAACCCACACAGCTACAATCCCCTAAGTTTGGCAAAGAGCAGCTTTTTCTGCAAAGGGAAAACTGGATAGCCACATGTAGAACAAAACCAAAGGCCTCTCTCACCCTGCTCAAAAATCAGTTCAAACTGGATCAAAGACCTTAAGGTACCACCTGAAGGGAAAAATAGAGGACACACTTCAATACAGAGGTCTAAGCGAGGAGTTGCCGAAAAGTCCTTCAGGAACTCAGGAAATAATATGGAGAATGATTGATGGGCAGGGGATTAGAGAATTGGCTCAGAGTGCACTTGTTGCTCTGGTAGAGGATCTGGGCTCAATTCCAAGCACCCACATGGCAGCTCACAACTATCCATCACTCCACTTCAGGTGGATCTGACATTCTTTTCTGAACTCCACAGGCACAGACATACATGCAGCAAAGCACTCATGTGATGATATTTTACCTGTGTCCCCCAATAGAATTTATCTTAGGATCATAAGAAAAAAGCCAGCCACTATATTAAATGTAGAAGTCATGCAATGGTAGCACACGCCTTTAATCCTATCACTCCGGAGGTAGGTATCAGTCTGGATCTCTGTGAGTTCAAGGCCACACTGGGAACAGAGCCAGGCATGGGGGCACACGACTTAAATCCCAACACTAGTTAACCAGGGAGGTCTGAAGGTCTGTACAGACAGACAGGAAGTGACAGAGTTGGGCTGGAAGAAGAAGTGATGCAGCTGGACAGGACAGCAAATGAGATAGCAGGACACAAAGGCATATAGGTGTAGGTAGACAGAAATTAGGTATCTTTGGAGACTGTGGTGTCAGTGAGGTGAGGTTAGCTTGTGGCTTTTCCTATTTCTCTGATATCTCAGGTAAATTTTATTGGGGGACACAGATAAAATATCACAACACACGCATACACATAATGCAAAATAAAATCAATCTAAAAAAAGAAAAAAAAGAGGCCGGGCAGTGGTGGTGCATGCCTTTAATCCCAGCACTCGGGAGCCAGAGACAGGCACCAAAAACTACACAGAGAAAGCCTGTCTTGAAAACTCAAAAAAAACAAAAACAAAACACAAAACAAAAAATTGACTAATGCACGCAGGCACACACCTTTAGTCCCAGCCCTCTGAAGGCAGAGGCAGGCAGATCTCTAGGAGTTTGAGTCCAGCCTGGTCTACATAGGGAGTTCCAAGCCAGCCATGGAGACATAGTAAACCCTGTCTCAAGGTAGAAAAAAAAATTTTTTTAAAGAACTGACTAATGGGATTGCATGAAATTAAAAAGCTTTTTCACAGCCAAGGAAACCAGCAGAATGAACAGACAGCCTGCATAATGGAAGAAAATCTGTGCCAAGTAAACATGTGATAGGGGGTGAAATATCCTGAATCTATAAAGAACTCAAGCCAGACTCAGTGGCTCACACCTGTAATCTCAGGACTGAGGAAGATGAGTCAAGATTGCCAAGGGTTTGAGGCCAGCCTGGGCTACAAGCCTGCAGTACACACAGTGTGAAAGCCTGCCTCACAGAGACAGACAGAGAGAAAACAAGCTCCCAGGTGTGGTGGCACACACTTACGATCCCAGCACTTGGGAGGTGGAGGCAGGAGGGTCAGAATTACAAGGTCAGACTCGTTTATGTAATAAGTTCAAAACCAGCCTGGGATACACGAAAACCAGTCCTGAAAAAGCAAAGAATAAATTAGGAAGACACCAGTTGTGGCTTGAATGAGAATGGCCCACAGGTTCATATGTTTGAATACCTGGCCCCTGGTTGGGGGAACTGTTTGGGAAGGATGAGGAGGTGTGGCCCTGTGGGCAGAGGTGTGTCACCAGGGGCTGGCTTTAGGGTTTCAAAAGAGTCGGGCCATCCCCAACGTGTTCTCTGCTTCATGTTTGTGGATCAAGATGTGAGTTCTCAGTCCCTACCTTACCATGTCTGCTGTCTGCTTTGTGCTACTTCTAGCCATCATGGACTCTGACCCTCTGGAACTGTAAGCCCAATTAAACACACCTGCTTTTAGAAGTTGCCTTAGTCATGGTGTTTTATCACAGCAATAGAAAAGTAACTGAGACACCATCCCAATGTCAATCTTTGGTCCTCATATGTTCAGACAAACACACACGCACGCACACAAATATTATAAATACATAAACCATGTTCATATATATATATATATATATATATATATATATATATATATATATAAATTATATCTCTGTCCGTACATGGAGAGAAGAAAGAGAGGAAAGAAATACTACCCAAAAATTACTCCCATTTAAACTGCAAGGGAAATTAAAAGACCCAGAAGGGAGGTCCCTCAAGATGGCTCAGGGGATAGAGGTGCTTGCCACCCAGCCTCATGACCCACAGAACTACAAGAAGGTGAAAGGGCAAAGCTGACTCTTGAGAGGTGTCTTCCATTCAGGCAAGATGGCACACACACAATCACACACACACACACACACACACACACACACACACACACAATCACACGCACACACCACACACACATACACACAATCACACACACAGACAGACACACACACACACACTAATTTTCTTTTAAAAAACAGAAGGGCAAGAGAGTTGGCTTCGAGGTCAGAAACATTGGCTGCTCTTCCAGAGTACCCGGATTCAATTCCCAGCACCCACATGGCGGCTCATAACCACCTCTAATTTCAGCTCCAGGGGATCCTACACCTTCTTCTGCTTCTGAGGGCACCAGGCATGCAGGCCAACACCATACACACAAAATAAAACTTAAATTAAAAAAACAAGTAAATAAAACATAAAAAAGAAACAAAAGGCTCCGTAGTGACAGAAAACATTTTCCTCGCATCATGAAAAACGCAAGACGTTTTTAATTTTTGATCCAAAAGAAAGCCATTTCACTTACTAGCATGCTTATCGGCAAGCATTATAAGCGTGTTGGAGATATCACGTCGTCTATAAAAGCATACTACTTTTGCTTCCACGTTGCCACTTGCAGTCTAAGAAATAAGAAAAACAAAAGTCATAGGGGGCCTGAAGTCTCAAAGATAAAACATGCTTAAAAGCTGCGTGTGGCAGCTCGCGCCTAGAACCCCAGCACTTGAAAAGCTCAATCAGAAGACACCAGAGTTAGCGGCCAGTGTGATCAACACAGAGTTCCGTAACAGCCAGGGCTACGCAGCAAGACACTGTCTCAAAAAACAAACAACAAGCCAGGCGGTGGTGGCGCGCGCCTTTAATCCCAGCACTCGGGAGGCAGAGCCAGGCGGATCTCTGTGAGTTCGAGGCCAGCCTGGTCTACCGAGTGAGTCCCAGGAAAGGCGCAAAGCTACACAGAGAAACCCTGTCTCGAAAAACCAAAAAAAAAAACAAAACAAAACAAACAACGGTGAAACCCAGAGACAAGGAAAGGGAGGAAGAGCTCCCCCTAACTTTGTGTGTAGGTGCTATGGGACAGGGTTTCTCGTAATCCAGGCTGGCCTGGAACTCTCTCTCCTCTTGCCTTCACCTCCCCCAGACATTCACAACCATATCAGCCTGATAAATTCCTCCAATTTTAAAAGCCACAAATAATTGGTTCATGGCCCTGGATGCAGTCATCTTTGTAAAGCATTGCTGTACATTGCTCAAACCCATCCCCAGACCGCACAGGTTAAGGGTAACATCACCCAGTCCCAGTTCTTGGATGACTCTCTGCAGGGGGCGGGAGCCAGCATGCAGGACAGAACTGCAAAAACATGCTCCACGCAGTCAATAGTCTCAGTTTTACCTCCACAGGTGAAAACATCCAAAATTGTAAGTTCCCAACACGGAAGTCTTTCTAACTAGAGTCTAGAATACAATGAGTTCGGCTGTAATTGACTGTAGCCGAGGCCCAGGCTCCTGTTCTAATATCTATAAATTCCGCAGGCTTTCAAGCAGGTCAATCACTCACTGGCAAGCTCTTCATAAAAACACACAGATTACAATAAAATGTTACCATAATGTTACCATAATGTCCGATTTCTAACATACGTGGCACACGCTGTCAGAATGTATCTGGACTTAAAGATATATTCAAATATCAAGAACATATACCATAATAAATTTGTCAATTTTACCAAACTCAGCAGCAACATTTCCGTTCAGCAGCAATATTTGAGTGGCAAACGGTACTGTGGAAATATTGCCCCTTCAAATTGAAATCATATTAAACTCCTTCCCAAATGCCAATATATTTCGTAATGTTGTGATCAAACTCATCCTCCGGAAGCAATGATCCAGCAATCTGCTAAATGAACAGGCCGATATTTCCATGTAAATAAAATCTAGGGCTGACTCTACGCGCTTCCTCCTTTCTGTCTCATTAGTGAGCTTTCCTAGCGATGCTCTACAAAGATGATTAAATTCTCAGTTAAACCTGCTTGAGGGAGAAAGAGGTAGTTCAGAATATTTCTTCTTTTCCCTGGTTTTTTTTTGTTTTTGGTTTTTTTTTTTTGCTTTTTTGAGACAGGGTTTCTCTGTGCAGCCCTGGCTGTCCTGGAACTCACTCTGTAGACCAGGCTGGTCTTGAACTCAGATTGCCTGCCTCTGCCTCCTGAGTGCTGGGATTAAAGGGGTGTGCCACACACACAGTTTTTTTAAAGTCAAGATCTGACTACATAACAATGGCTGTTTCAGAACTGGCAATCCGAGGGGGTGGGGGGTGGGGGGTGGCCCACACCTTTAATCCCAGCACTTGGGAGGCAGAGGCAGAGGTAGGCGGATGTGAGTTCAAGGCTAGCCTGGTCTACAGAGCAAGTTCCAGGACAGGCTCCAAAGCTACACAGAGAAACACTGTCTCAAAAGAAAAACAAAAACAAGAACTGGCAATCCTCCTGCCTCAGCCTGCCTAGTGCTAAAATTAATAGGTGTACAGCATCATACTTGGAGGTAAAAATAGCTGGGTGAGTCCGAGTGTGATGATGAACACCTTTAGTCCCAGCACTCAGGAGGCAGAGGCAGGAGAATCTCTGTGAGTTAAGGCCAGCCTGGTCTATATAGCGAGTTCCAGGACAGTTAAGGGGAAACCCTGTCTCAAAAAAATCAAAAACAAGACAAAAAAAAAAACCTCTTTGGGTCTGGAGATGGCTCAATGATTAAAAGCATTGGCTCCTCTTCCAAAGGGCCCATGACTCAATTCCCAGCACCCACAGGGCAGCACACAACTATCTATAACTCCAGTTCCGGGGAATCTGACACCCTCACACAGATATACATGTAGGCAAAACATCAATGCACATAAAACAAAAATAATAATAATAACGTCCTCAGGACTAAGGGGTGTGGCTCAGTGACGGGTGCATTCTTAGGATGTGCACAGCCTGGGGTTGAATCCCCAGCATCGACAATGTTCTCCTGGGCCACATACACTCTTGACCATGGGATCACTCACAACAGTGCAGTATTGTTCTTCCCTTAGGACTGCGGAGGCATTGTCCATCCTCGGGACTATAGTACAACACCGCTTTTCCCTTCCACAAAATACCCACAAACCATTTCTCTGAAGCTTTGCTAGTCTGAATAATGCTCCATTGAGGAGTGGCTAGTCTGGTGTGTAAAGCAGAGAGTGCAGGGACTGGGGTGGGGGTGAGTGTGTTATAGATGTTAAGAGTTAACACTGGACTTGGTGGGATGCCCCTCCTAGAATCAGACGGAGACAGGACAATGAGAATTGAAGACAAACCTGGGCTTTGTCTCAAAACAAAACAAAAAAACCACAGCCCAGTGATATAGCACTGGCCCAGCATGTTCAAGGCCCTGGGTTCAATCCCCAATACTCCAAATGGAGAGTCCGGCAGATCAATGGGAAAGTTTCCTAATTTCCATGTCTATTGCCAATAGTTCCCAAACGGCAGGAGGGATCCTGATTAATGCTCCATGAAATGGCTTTAGGGAATCTTTGGAAATTATTTGCAAAAACTTGTATATGCAGGTGGGGTAACTCAGTACCTCACCAATGCTATAAACTCGGCATTCAATAGGCAGAGGCAGGAGGATTGCCCCAGGTTTTGAGTCCAGCTCAGTCTATATTGCAAGTTCTAGGTCAACAGGTCTACACTGTGAGAATCTCTCAAAAAGCAATACAGCTCAGTGGTAGGGCATTTGTCTAGCATACGCAGGGGCCTGGGATCAGTGTTTAGTGAAGGGTAGTGTGGTGGTAGCTGGGGAAGGCTACAGGTATAGCTCAACACCCCAGCAAGACAGGCGTGTTGGAGTCCATCTGTGATTCTAGCATTCAGAAGGCAGAGGCAGGAGATGAGTTCAAAGCCCACCTCTGCCTCATAGTGAGCTCAAGACCAACGTAGGTTATGTGTGAAATAGAAACTTTGAGGTCAGCATGAATCACCAAGAAAGTTCAAGACCAACCTGGGGAGCACAGCAAGACTTGCCCCCATGCTGGGCGTGGTGGCACAGGTCTTTAATACTAACACTTGAGGCAGGCAGATTTCTGTGCTTTTTGAGGCCAGCCCGGTCTACACAGGAAGTTCCAGGCCAGCCAGGATGACAGAGCGAAACCGGGTCACAAAAAATAAAGCATGCAGTCTCAATCTTTGTTTTGACCATGGGGGCACATTTAGCCACTGAACCATCTTACTGACCCTCTCTTGTCCTTTAAAAGATTTTTTTTTCTTCTGTTTTGCACTGCCAGGGGTGGTAAGCCTTAGAAATGGAAAGCAAGTGCCGTACCACTGAGCAACACGGCCTTGAATTAAATATTTGAAGGTGATAAATGACGTGGGGAGAAGGTAAGCAGGAGGCATTTTTATTTGTTGTTCGGGCTAGCCTTGAGCTCTCCACTGGCTGATAAAGACTTCCCATCCCCCAGCCTCTATCTCCTCAGGGCTGGGACTATCGGTGTGCACACCACCACACCCAGCTTTTTCTGGGCTGGGCACTGGACCCAGGAGCTTTGTGTGTGCTAGGCAAGCACTTACCAACTGAGCTGTAGGGTTTTTGTTTTTGTTTTTGGTTTTGGTTTTTTGGTTTTTCGAGACAGGGTTTCTCTGTGTAGCTTTGGAGCCTGTCCTGCAACTCACTCTGTAGACCAGGCTGGCCTCGAACTCTCAGAAATCCATCCACCTGGCTCTGCCTCCCGAGTGCTGGGATTAAAGGGGTGCACCACCACCGCCCGGCCTGAGCGGTAGTTTTTTGGCACTTTCAGACACTGAAAAAGCATGGGTGATGTAAAACATGTATTTTAGAGATGAAGATATCTGCCATCAAAATAAAAGTAAAATTAGAGAGGTGCTAAACCTCAGTAAAATGTCGCACACAGGAGACTGCTCTGTAGACGTGTGATCTGGAGTTCAATTAGTTGCCTCTTTTCAGTTAACAGGGTTAAAGAACCCAGGACCTTGCCTGGTCTCCTTAAAACTCTGGAACTTTTTAGATTCAAAACTAAAATCTCTTGATAAACATGGTTCGATGTTTATTTTGTGTTCCTCTGCTTTAGGTGGCGCACATCTCTCATCCCAGCCCTTGGGAGAGAGCGCCAGGAGTTCACAGCCAGCCTGGACTTCATGCAACCCTGTCTCAAAACCAGAAACCAAAACCAAAACAGCAAAAACTTCTCTTTTTTACGTTCCCTAGTCTGTACTCAGATGAAATGACAATGTTTTAGAGGAAACACACACACATACATATAAATTTATTCATACTATGTTGTGTTTGTTTTCAAAAACCGTTTTCCCAAACTAGTGTGTCTTTTGTTTCAGTCAATAACACATTTCAAGCATCTTAGGATAAATGATTGACACATAGGTAAAAGCATTAAATAAACAATTGTTGAACTAATGCCTTTCTAAATTGTGTCATGGGTTTTTTTGTTTGTTTGTTTTTTCGAGACAGGGTTTCTCTGTGTAGTTTTGGTGCCTGTCCTGGATCTCGCTCTGTAGACCAGGCTGGCCTCAAATTCACAGAGATCCGCCTGCCTCTGCCTTTCCCCACCCAACTGGTTTTCTTTTCCATTGTGGTTTTAAATTTTGTTTTCCCTTCCTTTCGGTTTTTGAGACCCATGTCCCACTGGCCTGGAACTCCCCAAGTAGGTTCGCCTGGGTGGCTTGTGAGCCCCAGGGCAAGGACTGTAAGCAGGAGTCACTAAACCGGTTTTTCTTTCTATCTTTGAACATGGGTTCTGGGTGTTTGAACTTGGGTCCTCATAGCTTGCCAGGCAAACGCTTTACCACCTGAGCTATCTTCCCAGCCTCCCATTTTGTTTCTCAAGACAGTCTTAAGGATTAAAACCCAGGCCAGACTTGAACTAGATAGACTATTCCTGGGTCCGTCTCCCAAGTGCTAGGATCACATTGACTCATTTTACAATTTGGGGGCGGGGTGGGTGAGACAAGGCCTCGTTCTGTAGCCCAAGCTGACCCTGAGCTCCCACGGGCCTGACTACAGGCGTAAACCGCCATGTCTAGTTTAGAAGGATTCTTCCTTCTAAAGCTAGGGGAGGAAAATATGAATTCACTAACAATTGCAAAACATAGCACTTGGGAAGCTGAGGCAGGAGGATTGTGATTTTGAAGTCACTGAAAGCCTGTCTCAAAGAAACAAACAAAATACATACTACAGTTCTAAATAGGGAAAGGAACCGAGCGAGTTCTTTAAAGAACAGACCTGATCTTCAACACTCAAAGCAATTTGAAGAGATCTGCAATCTTTTATTCAATAACATCAGACCAAAAAAAAAAAAAAAAAACTTGAATAAAAAGTAAACACTCAGAAGCCTGTGGAACTCTGTAGACTGTGAAAGACTTTCAGAGTCTAGAACTGAACGTGAGTTCAAGGCCAGCCTGGTCTACAGAGCAAGTTCTAGGACAGTTAGGGCTACACAGAGAAACCCTGTCTCTCGGGGGGAAAAATTAATTCTTAATCTAGAACTGAAAGTAAAAATCACGCCTTAGGCCCTTTACCCAGAACCCCTAGTGGAAAGCACCTTGGTGGTCAACAGCTGACGCAAGGACACGGCTCACCTTGTTCAGTTCTTCTATTCTTCTGATTAGGTATGGGTTGCTGGAGGAATTCTCAAAGTAAACATAATCTGCAATCAGAAAGTTACAGAATTGTTCAACAAACAGTTCACATTAGACAGCCCCCTTTTTTGCTGCTGTATTTTGCTTGTGTGCTTGCCTTTGGACAGGGTCACATTACACAGCCCTGGGTGTCTCAGAACTTGCCATGTTAACCAGGCTGGCCTCAAACTCAGAGACCTGCTTCCCTCTGCCTAGGATTAAAGTGCTGAGATTAAAAGTGTGCAACAGGGCCAGGCCTGGTGGCACACGCCTTTAATCCCAGCACTCAGGAGGCAGAGGCAGGTGGATATCTGTGAGTTCAAGGCCAGCCTGGTCTACAGAGTGAGTTCCAGGACAGCCAGGGCTACACAGAGAAACCCTGTCTCGAAAACAAACAAAAAAGTGTGCAAGTTTATTGATACAACTTTCTATATTAGGCAATTCACCTTAGTAAGTAGGTAATCCACTCATTGTAATGCAGCCTCAATAAGCTGTACCCTGCCTGTTACTTTCATAGACTTCCCACTTTTAAGTAGCCCAAACCAATTTATAACTCAATATCCCCCTGCCTCATATGTGTTGGCACCGGTGGCATGCACCACCCCCTGCTTAAGTTTCTCTTACTTTTGCTTTTAGAAATAGCTTTCCTGCCGGGCGGTGGTGGCGCACGCCTTAATCCCAGCACTCGGGAGGCAGAGGCAGGAGGATCTCTGTGAGTTCGAGGCCAGCCTGGTCTACAAAGTGAGTTCCAGGAAAGGCGCAAAACTACAGAGAAACCCTGTCTCGAAAAACCAAAAAAAAAAAAAAAAAAAAAAAGAAATAGCTTTCCATTAGTCCAAGATGACAAGAACTAGCTATGTAACTGAGACTGGCCCTCAGCTCCTGAGTCTCCTGCCCCTACCTCTTACAGGCTGAATTTACTAGCATGTGCCACAATGCCCAGCCTTAAATTAATTATTTAATTTAAAAAAAAAAAAAGGAAGAAGTATGACTTGGTGTAATGGGGGGGAGGGCTGCAAAGACAGGATTACTTAAGTAGGGGCCAGCCTCAGCTACATACCAAGACTTTGTCTCAAAAAGAAAACAAACAAACAAAAAGCATACGCCTTAAGTCCTAGCACTTGGGAGGCAGAGGCAGACAGATTTCTGGGAGGCCAGCCTGGTCTACAGAGTGAGTTCCAGGGCAGCTAGGGCTATGTAAACACCCTGTCTCAAACAAAACAAAACCAAAACCACCACAACAATGATGGCCAGACTTCGTCATCACTGTGTATCATCAGAGCTCAGTAACAGCATCTTCCCAGGGCAGCTTCCGCCTCATCCTTTCCCTCCAAACCAATCGGCCCTGGAGAATGTTTCTTACATAAAACTGTTGACCTAAGACAAATTCAGAGCAAAGAGAAAGGCTTACCAGCCCAATTTCATTTCAAGCATCAACTTAAAAAAAATAAATAAATAAAAAATGCGGCGGGCAGAGTGGGTAAGAGAAAAGCCTGGTAGCAAACTTTGCCATGCTCTCCCTGGGAAGGTGAACAGGGCAGGGCTCCTTGCTGAGAGACAGAGCCATCTAGGGAGGGTGTTGGGATCTTTCTGACCCTTTTATCATATTTGATCCAACTCCATTCAGGCCCTTATAAAGAAATCACGGCAAGCTGTCAACTAAACCTACAAGATCTTCCCACGCGTGGCTTTTCCTTCCACAGAGTCGCTGGAAACTCCCCCACTGTGTGTTCACCTGAGGGACTAGACTGCACCGTCACTGTCGACCTTAGCGGCCCCCTCCAGGCGAGGCTCTCCGCTGCTAAGTGGCCTCCTTTTAGCCAGGCCATTCCCTACCACCATCCATCAGGAAGGAGCTCAGCTAATGAGCAGAGAGGGCAGAGCCAGCCTCACTCACAAACACGCCACTTATCTGAATTATTATTTTACCAGGAAGGAGGGAGGGAGGGAGGGCGTCGTGAGCAGGGAAAGTTTGTTTGACCTTATTTCTCTCTTCTGCAGGAGAAGGCTGGGGAAGACAGACAGCAAGAGCCAACGTCCTGGCTGAGCTCAAACTCCCCACCTGGGGCTGCGGATCCCTGCCCCCGCCCCCCTCCACACACACACATATACAGCCCCACTCTTGGGGCGGGGTGGGGGGGGGGGTGTGCTGAACGAGAACCCGAAGGGGTTGGAGAGGGGGGGGGGAAGCAGCGAAGGTGCAGAGAGCCCTGGCTCTGCAAAACAGGCCTGTCCAGCTGTGCCACCATCGTCCCCCAGCCCACACGGAAGCAGAAGCAGAAGCGGGGTCGGGGGTGGGGGGGAAGGGGGGGAGGGGGGAGGAGGTTGTCCCTCCACTCCCCAGTGCCCAAAAGCCACGCGAGGAAAAAAAGCCACTGGGCTAAAGGGGGGCTTTGCAGGGGCCCTGTCCCTTTGGGACGCTCGTAAAGGGGGGGAGGGAAGAGGGGGTGTCCGATGCGTGTCCCCAAGAAGAGGCCTGGAGCCCTGCGACGCCGGGCAGGGGCGGTGGGGGAGGGGAGTGGGGGTGGGGAGCCCCCCCCCTGCTCCCCGCCCGCCCGCCCGCCCGCCCGCGGCGCCCTCGGCCCGGGCTCCCGGGGCTGCCGGCGGTGTGCGTGCGCTGCCCGGACCCCCGCTCCCGCCGCCCGCGCCCCGACGGGGCCGGGGAAGGGCCGGGCCTTCCTACCTCCGACCCGGTACATGTTGGCCGCCATGTCCGCCCGCCCGCCCGCGGAGCCCGAGCCGAGCCCCGCCCGCCGCCGCCGCCGCCGCCGCCTCGACCGCCGCTGCCGCCGCCGCCGCCGCCGCCGCCTCGCCACGGGGGAGGGGGAGGGACGGGGAGGGGACACCGAGGGAGGGGGCTGTGCCCGCCCCCAGCGCCGGCCGAGCGACGCCGAGCGGGCCCGGGAGGCCGGAGAGCAGCGGGGGGACGGGGGCGCCGGGCTGCGGGGGGGACGGGGACCCCGGGGGCCACTCCGTGCGAACCTCCGGGAGCACCCCAGGGCCAGGGTCTGTGCAGGGACCTGGGTGGGGACAGAGGATCGGCCACTGCGAGCGTCTGTCTCCCTTTGCCCTCGTCACCTGTCCACCTTGGGACAGGTTCTCCTTGCCTGCTTCTGTCCCCGTCCCCCCCCCCCGGGGACACCCCTCCCCTCCCCTCCTCCTCTCCGTGTGACCTCAAGCCCATATGAACGCCCTTCTGGGTGCAACTCTCCCGATTTAGTCAAGGCAGGCGACAGAGGCTGGCGTCCCTCCCTCGTGGTGAGAGGGTGTTTGGTGTGGCTTTAGAGCCTGCATGCAGCAGGCCCTGGGTTCCCCCCACTCCGAGAAGACCCCGTGTGCACGCTGCTTGGCCAGTCTGAGACCCAGCCACGAAAAGAGCTCAGAGAAGCTGGATCTCCAACCCCAACCACATTGGGAGGTCTGTCATGGTTGGGCCAAAACTGAGCTGAGCAGAACTGACTTCCTCACATCCTCAGGCCTTGCCTCTAACCAGGCTCTGTGCACGGCGCGTGCTTTAACCAAGAGAAACCTTTGGCACAGGAAGGCTTCCTTGGCCGGTAGGGGAACAGGGTTTCCCCAATCTGCCGTTGCCCCCAGCAAAAGGAGGAGGTCCTGTCAAAACAGTTTGGTGTAGCTGGTCGGCTAACTGGCCTCCCCTCCCCCTCCCTTTCTTTTGCAGTATTGGGGGTTGAAGCCAGGGCTTTGCGCGTCCTTGTCAGTGAACTGCAGCCCCAGCTCTTTGCTGTTTGCTGGTTTGTTTTTGAATTTTCAGTACATACATTTATTTATTTGTTTGTTTGTTTGTTTGTTTGTTTGTTTATTTATTTATTATATACGATGTGAGGGCATGATGGCCATGACACATAGATGTAGGTCTAGCCTATGGGTCTGGGGGTTGAACTCAGGTAGTCATTTCTCACTGAGCTATCTCAGCAGCCTTATTTATTTTAAGCAGGGTCTAGGCTCGGGCTGGCTCTTGCCGTCTCCAGCCTCTGCTTCTCAAGTGCTGGGATTGTATGAGAGGTGTGGGATACCATGCCCTACTGGAGAGCGTTTAAATGGTTAATTTTCCCATGCTGATTAGGTATGCATGCCCTTTTCACATTCCTCATACCCTGCGTGAGGGTTTGACTAGAGAAGCCCCTCTAGGTAGGGAGCATCTGTAATCCCAGTACTCAGGAGCCTCTCTAGTTTGTGGCCAGCTTGGGATACTGAGCAAGACCTTCTTCTGGACTGCCTTGCCCCAAATGAACACACAGCTTCCTTTAGGAAAGCCAAGCCATTCCAAACTACACCCAGACACGGTTGCGTAATAAACATGACGAAGATCGTCCACTAGTGCCTGGTGATACTGACTGAGTTTCAGGTCTGTGCCAGGGTGGGAGGTGTCCCCAGAAAAGGAGACTGCACTTGAGTTGATGTTCCTTTATCACAAAATATTGAGGAAAAATCATCTCAGGAGTAACTGAGGCAAATAAATAAATGTGCTTTTGCCGTTACCCCATGGATTAGTCTGTGGCCTGTTTTCACATCTATAAAGTGGAGACGTTACTTCCACCGCACAGGTGTGAGAAGGGTCGGCTGTGATGATATCTGAAGATGCTTTGTAACCAGACCACGGGGGGGGGGGGGGGGGGGGGGGGGGGGGGGCAGTACGCAAACAGCAGGTGTCTGTCGCTTCCTCTTTACCTTAGGAAGCCTCAGATTCCAGAGGAGTCAGTCCTTAGAATGCTCCAACCTGTTGAGCCCTGGGCTCTTCAGGCTCAGAGAGGAAAACGAAAGTGCTCTGGCACAATGACAGCATAACTGTTATTTATCATGCATGACTCTTCCGCGGGAGATCCCCCCCAAAAGCATACTGTGACTTATCTCCACCACTCTCCGTTTCTGAGCTGACACACAAATAGGTCGGATAATTCACCTGGAATAGTCTCCTGGCATCGGTAAGAACTAAATGTAATTCAGAGCTTTCCTCTGGCCCACCAGTCTCCTGAGCTACAAAGTCTGTCTTCTAGTAAGAATGCCGCCTGAAAAATTTCAAGGAGACGGATCATGAGTTTCAGAAGGTTGGCTCATAATTTTTAAGTAATAAATGAACAAGAGTTGGTGGGCAGGCGGTTACAGGGGCAGGACTCAGTAGGGTAAAGACGCTTGCTGCCACGCTCGGTGACTTGATTTTGATCCCTAGAGTCCACATGGTGGAAAGAGAAAACCAATTCTCAAAAGTTGTCGATCCGCAGAGCCCCACATGCACAGCATAGCCTACATACATGCGCACACACACACACTACTAAGTTTTCTTCTTGAAGGCCCATTGGCATGAAGAGCAGGAGTTCAAGATTACCCTAAACTGCATAGTAAATCTGAAGCTAGCTGGGGCTCCGTGGCTGGGATGTAGCCTAGTTGATAGAACGTTTCCCTACCATGCATGAAGCTCTGGGTTAGACCCTCGGTCCTGAATAAACCCATCCTGATAGCCTATGCTTCTGATCCCTGCACCCAATCCTTGGGTTGAAAGTGGAGATAGTTGGACACAGAGCTCAGGGTCTTCCTCAGCTACACAATGTAAAGCCATCCTGGACTACACGAGACCCCATCTCACAAACAGTAAGTACAAAAATTTCGTATGCCTGTATTCTTGTTACTTCCTTGTCTGCTTGTGTCATTTCCTCAGGTGTTTGAGGTCCCTAACCTTACCACAATAAGTGTGTGAAAAGGGCTAAGAACGTTTCCCACGCCCGCCCACACTCAACTTTTCTCCTTAGGAGCAGCCTCAGCCTGGAGACCCCATTACAGACTAAGTAATGATGGGGACCACCACACCAGACTCCCTCGCCCCCCCTAGATTCTGTGTTAAGCCCCTTCTACCTCCAGCTCCAAGACAGGATCCTCTACATAGCAAACGCTTAATATCTTAAAGAATCGGGGAGGACGGGTAGCTCAGCAGTTAGAGCATACACGGCTCTTCCAGAGGACCCAAGTTAAGATCCCAGAACCCCTATCAGATAACTCACAATTGTCTGTAACTCCACCTCCAAGGGATTCAACATCTTCTTCTGGCCTCTGCATATACCTACACTCACTCCCATGCATATGCCTACACACAAACACACATACATACACATAAATAAAAATACATCTCTATTTTTTTCAAGACAGAATTTCTCTGTGTAGCCCTGGCTGTCTTGGAACTCCCTCTATAGACCAGGCTGGCCTCCAACTTAGAGGTCCACCGGCCTCTGCCCTCCCCAGTACTGGGATCAAAGGCATGTGCCACCACTGCCTGGCTATCAAAATCGATCTTAAAATAAAAAAGAATAAATGGAGGCTGAGGTTTGTGGCTCCGTTGGTAGAATGCACACCTAACATCAGCATGAAGTCCTGAGTTCGATCCCCAGCGTTGAATAAACCAGGTGTGATCCCGCCACATGTTACAGACTTTGTGTTTGCGAGGTCCCCTTTTCTTTCTAACCATTCTCAAGCACCCCTAAAGAAGAGATGTCTCCTCAAGCATGTCAGAAGCACCAAAGCCAATCAGGTCTTCCCACGGGTGAAGCTTCCCATGGCTGTTGTGATTAAAGCAGCGCATGGAAAGGACTGTCCGAGGCCCACGTGTCCTTTCTGTTGGTATCGAGGACCCCGCCCCGTCAGCTGCAAGAAAGCTTCAAATGAGACAGGTGTGGTGGCATCTACCTATATGATCCGAGTTCCCTGGAGGTAGAGGCAGAAGGACCAGGAGTTCAAGCCCCGCTTGGGCTACACGAGAGCTTATCTGAAAAAAGGATAAAAATGAAAGAGACGCTGTCACGGCCGAGAAGGCTCAGTGGGTAAAGGCACTTGCCACCAAGCCTGAAGACCGGAGTCCAATCCCTGGGACGCACATGACGGAAGGAGAAAACCAACTTCTGTAAAATTGTTCCCTGTCCTTACACACACACACACACACACACACACACACACACACACACACTTAAATTAATGTAAGAATAAAAAAAGAGCCAGGCATGGTGGCCCATACCTTTAATCTCAGGAGGCAGAGGCAGGCAGATCTCCGTGAGTTCCAGGACAGCCAGGGCTACACAGACAAATCCTGCCTCGAAAATAAATAAATAAATAAACAAGTAAATAAATAATCAGACAAACAAACAAACAAATAAATAAATAATAAATAGAAACTTTAAAAGAGACAAAGAGAAAAAAAAAGATGTATACATGAGACAGAGAATTAAATTAGGGTTTTGTCTCAGCTTAGGGATGGAGGTTTTTTTTTTTTTTTTTGGTTTTTTTTGTTGTTGTTGTTTTTGGCTTGTTTTTTTCCTACAGTTTTTCTCTTCAGGCACGGAATTTTCGTGAAAGAAAAAAAAAAAAGAGTTCTGTCTTCTGGCCGCAGTCTGGGAGCCTTGTGATATTGAAGTAGGAAAGGAGCCTGGGGGCCTAGGGTGTAATTAATCTGGAGCGAGAGCCCAGCTTTGTTGGAGAAACTGCAGTCCTGTTTGTCTGTTCTATGATTTATCACCCCCTCCCTTTCATGAATTTATTTTGTTTTTTAGCAAATTCCTTTGGAAAAGTCCAGCCCGGTTCGGATATTTTAGGAGGTCCTGGGCTGTAAAAATGGACAAATGCATCCTAGAAGAAGGGCTTGTGACATCAACAAGCAAAACAAGAATGTCCCTAAGGGGAAGGAAGTCAGCACAGGGAGTTAGTTCAGGGCTTCTCCAGGCCACGGCTTCCCATCCACTCCCTGGCTGAAAGCGGACCGGACCATCCAGATCACTTTCAGGAGGGCTCAGTTTTCCGTCGCCATTTTCCTTTGAGATACTGTCATACTGTGTAGTCCGGCTACCCAGGAACTGGCCACGTGGACCAGGGTGGCCTCTGCCTCCCTCCCAAGAGCTGGGATTAAAAGCATTCCCTGCTGAGCCTGGCTGAGATCCTGTATATAGTTCCCTAATGGCCTCAGAGGGGCGTGAGCTGAACCATTGGATTCTGGCCCCAGGAAGGTTCCTTCTCTGAAGATGGAAGTAGGGTCTGGAAGTTACAGTGCGGACTGAGATGAGGGCCCAGGATTAGTCGCCAATTGATTCTGGTGTTTCCCTTTTTCAGTCTATTGTGGATTTGAATAAGAAAAGAGTTGCTGTATAGGGTGTGGGATCTGAGAAAAAGATTCAGGGGAGGGGGCAATAGGAGATGTAGTAAGGATGTTTGCAAGAGTGACTTGGAGTCTGGTGTGGTAGCACATGCCTCTAATCCCAGCACTGAGGAAGCAGAGGCAGGAATATTTTTAGTTCAAGGCCAACCTGGTCTACATAGAGAGTTCCAAGACAGCCAGAACTATACAGAGAGAATCTGTCTCAAAAAAAAAGGGGGGGCCGGGCGGTGGTGGCGCACGCCTTTAATCCCAGCACTTGGGAGGCAGAGCCAGGCGGATCTCTGTGAGTTCGAGGCCAGCCTGGGCTACCAAGTGAGTTCCAGGAAAAGGCGCAAAGCTACACAGAGAAACCCTGTCTCAAAAAACCAAAAAAAAAAAAAAAAAAAAAAGTTACTCAGAGAGGAAGGGGTCCAGGACAGGAGGGAAGGCATGAGGTGGATGAAAAGGGGAGCTAGTCTGGCCTAGAGCAGAGACAATGGGCTGAGAGAGAAGTTGGTCGGTTTGTTGTTCATCATCGAGGAGGAACAGTAAAATCTAGAGGCTTCAGGGAGATGTGGGATGAAAGGAAAGCCTTAAGGCTTATATGCAACTGGTTAGAGACAGGTAGGTGGAGATCCCTGAATATAGGTAGGATATAGGAGCTGAGGCATGATTAAGTTCGGTGACGGACAGGTTGGTTCCAGGTGCCTTTGGAAGTGTCTGGGTAGAGGGTTCCTGAACTGTGAAGAATTCGGTGAACAGGCCTGGAGTGTAGGAGAAAGATCAGAGCTGGAATTCCTGTCTTCCCTGTCACCATTAGCCCACAACGCAGCCTGTCTGGTCTCGGAAGTATGCCAAACCCTGGCCCCAGGGGATCGAAGCAGCTCCGGAGAGCAGAAACAGGTTTAACAGGTCGGGTTCGGCCCACAGAAGTCAAGGTCCAAATGTGCAAACAAGTAGGGCATGAGCAGTCACACAAGTCCCTCCCCAGGGCGGAGTGCCCAGGCTACCCCTTTGACTATAGCCAGAAGCTAATATGAGCATGACCCGACAGAGTCCTGACCCCCAAGTCTTCTAACCCTTGTGGTAAGGAACAGAAAAGGGAAAGGACCAAATCCCATCTGGTTCACCTCACCCTTCCTCAGATGGCATGGTGGGTTGAATGACTCTCGTCTCCTCAAAGGAGGGAGAAGGCAGAGGAATGTCTACCTGGAGACTATGCATATGGCCTCGTTTGGAAAAAGACCGCTTATCGGCGTAACTAAGTTAAGGATATCAAAATGAGATCATCTTGGATTAGAGTAGGCCTGAAATCCAAAGACAAGTGTCCAGACATAGATTAAGAGACAACACGGAAGACAACGGAAGACGAAGGAGAGGCTGGGTCAGGGCCTGCAGAGACAAAAGGGCAAAAATCGAATGTGGGAAGCTGGAGGTGCAGCATTTGCCTGCCGTGTGTGAGGCCCTGGGGACTTTCTTCAGCACCACAGAAAGAAAAAGGCAAAGCCAGGCTGGGGGACGTGAGAGCCCATCCCACTGATTGTAGTTTACAGGAGTGACAGGCATGAGACTCAGGAGTTCAAGGTTAGCCTTGGCCACACTGAGAGTTCGAGGCAAGCCTGGGCTACGTGAAACACTCTCTCCAAACACAACAAAAAAAATTAAACCAAATAAGAGAATAATAGGGAAATACTCACAAATCCATGTTATGCCCACATCGCAGGCACACTCAAAAGACCACGATGGAGCCGGGCGGTGGTGGCGCACGCCTTTAATCCCAGCACTCGGGAGGCAGAGCCAGGTGGATCTCTGTGAGTTCGAGGCCAGTCTGGGCTACCAAGTGAGTTCCAGGAAAGGCGCAAAGCTACACAGAGAAACCCTGTCTCGAAAAAACCAAAAAAAAAAAAAAAAGACCACGATGGGCCGGGCGGTGGTGGCGCACGCCTTTAATCCCAGCACTCGGGAGGCAGAGGCAGGAGGATCTCTGTGAGTTCGAGGCCAGCCTGGTCTACAAAGTGAGTTCCAGGAAAGGCGCAAAACTACAGAGAAACCCTGTCTCAAAAAACCAAAAAAAAAAAAAAAAAAAAAAAAAAAAAGACCACGATGGAAACCGAATCCCATATGTAAAAGCAAAGAGCCTTTATTTCAAGCTTAGAGTTTGGTCTCACGGGCAGTGGTGTGAGCAGAGAGCCTGAGCCCAGGCAGGGTGGGGTTTTTAATCATAGCAGAGGTTGGGGTGAGGGGGTTTCTAGGGTTGAGGACCCTGATTGGCTGACTTTTGTCTAGGGGTATGGGGAATATTTGAAATGTCAGGTATTTCCCTTCAGATGTAGGCCCTCCCTGGGTGGGGTCAGCTCATGGCCTCTGGATCTGGGTGTTGCCTGTCAGTAAGCCTGTCACAGAAGCTGTGTCTGGGGCTCTAAGCCTGTCATGGCTGCTATATGGTCAAGCTGTTTTGGGCCCCCACAAGCGGCCCAATGCAATTTCGCAGAAACAGCTCAATTTGTCTTTCTTAGTGTCTCTCCTACCTGGCACAGGAAGTTTAGTGATAATGGCAAAGGGAATCTTTCACTTTAGCCCCAGCACTGAGAAGCAGTGGCAAATGGATCTCCGTGAGTTCGAGTCCAGCCTGGTCTACAAAGTGAGTGCCGGGAAAGACAGGGCTACACAGAGAAACCCTGTCTGGAAAATCCAAACTGTAATAGTTTAGGCAGCGGAAGGCGACCTTGGCGGGTTGGAGCCAACGGGCACCACAAAGTCACACCATGCAACAGAGCTCACGTGGGAGGTTTACTGGGGGGAGGTGCAGAGATGGCCCCTGAGCAAGAGCAGAGGGGAAGAGGAGAGGCAGGAAGGGCTTGCCTTTTGTAAGGGGAGATAACGTATTCACAGAAGGGGAGTGCGCTACTTGGTGGCTGAATGTCACAGCTATAGTGGCTGCTGCTGCTGACCTGCCCTACTAGGTCCCAGAGAGCAAGCCAAATGCCTGACTGCTAACGTGAATGTTAGTTTCTGCCGCTGCGGCAGCAGCAGCCTGCCTCTGCCACCAAAACAGTTCCGTCATCGTGTGTCGCCAGGTGCCTTCCCACCGTCAGCAGTGCCACATGTGCACCCTTTAAAAGCGCCCGCCAGGCACAGCTCGCTCTCTTTGCCTCTTTACCCCTCCCGTCTCTCCTGCCTCTTGCTCCTCCTTGTCTCTTCTTTCCTCTCTTGCCTCTTCTTTTCTTGCTTGCTTCTCTTCTTGACTGCCTGCCTCTCTCAAGTCCTTACTCCAACACGGCCTTTCGCTCCCCGTCCCCCAATAAATCTCTTGCACTAACTGTGGTGTGTTTGCGTAGTGGCATACCTTGGCAGGGCCTGCCAAAAGGTCCCCACTATGGCCTTTCTTTGTATTTATCCTTTCACAAACACACACACACACACACACACACACACACACACACACACACACACGAAGGAAGGAAGGAAGGAAGGAAGGAAGGAAGGAAGGAAGGAAGGAAGGAAGGAAGAAAGGAAGGAAGGAAGGAAGAAAGAAAGAAAGAAAAGGCCTGGGTTCTACATATCTCCATTAAGAACCAGAGGGAGCAATTGAAAACTTTTTTCTGGAGTGCCCCCAAGCTATATCACATGTCCCCATGAACACCAGTGCAGTACCAATATAGTGAGGCCCCAGTTAATGCCTCAACGGCGTTTCTTTGTTAGGAAGCCCTCCAGCACCTCAGACACCAGTCCATTGTTCCATGGTGCAGGATGAGTACTAGCAAAACCATCAGTCTCCCTCCTGTTTACAAAAATGCCCTTTGTTTGTTTGTGTTAGGGAGGAGGACGTGCGTGCGCACACACGTGGTCAAGGTCTTCATCAGTCACGTTCCACCTCTGAGATAGGATTGCCCACTGAATCTGGAGCTCACTGACTCAGCTGGACTGTCGGCGAGCTCTGGGGATCGGCCTGGTTGTGACTGTCCTCCCCATCCCCTTGCCCTGAATTGGGGTTACTGAACCAGGACCAATGTACCCAGCTTTTGTGTGGGTCCCGGGGATCCCAACTCAGGTCCTCATGCTCATGTGGCAAGCACTTTACCAACTGAGCCAGCTCCCCAAGCCTGTACTGGTTTATTTTTTGAGATCCTAAATGGTCCCGTAACTTGCTGTGTAAACCCGGCTGCCATCTCCCTCCTAAGGGCTCAAATTACTGGTGCGCACCACTACGCCCAGAAAAAGAAAAAAGAAAAAAAAGCCTTTTCCATTCACCAAACACCAACAAATACACACTGAACACATAGAAAGGCATTGCAGATAACCCCAGAGACCAGGCTGAACCAAGTACCTGTCTCCTGAGTTTATATTTTAATGGGGAAAACAGGCAATAAATATACAAAAAGGCAAATATATATGAGAGTAGAGAATGATGTTACAGAGACTCAAATCAGGATTAGGGAACAACAACCAAATGTTGATGTGGTCAGGAAAAGCTTCGGGGACACCATGAGAAAGAAACAGAGACCTCACTGAGAGGCTAGAGCCCTGGGCCATCTGGAACACAACATCCGTGCAGAGAGAAGCACACTTGCAAATTCCCCACACCTAGAAGCTTCTAGACCTGATGATGACGTGAAGGCCCCGGTGGGGTAAGAGGTCAGGTGAGAGGAATGACTAGGGTCTGGGTCACACACCGTCTGGTGGCTCCCGAAAAGGGCTTGGATTTTATTCTAAGTACAATAGGATGTGATTTGAAGGATTTTTCTTCTTGTTATTATTGCTTTTTGAGACAGTGTCTTACTACGTAGCCCTGGCTGTCCTGGTATTCAGTATGTAGACCACGCTTGCCTAAAACTCCAAGAGATCCCCCTGCCTCTGCCTGCTGGGATTAAAGGTGTACGCCATCACGCACAGCAGTTAGAAAATTTAAACGTGGGGTGATGATGATCTGAGTTATGTGAGTTTTAAAAAACTATTTGGGGGGCGGATGGGTGCCACATGTGTGTGGGTGCTACTGGGGGACAGAAGAGGGCATCCAATCCTCTGGAGACAGATTACAGGCCATTGTGACTCACCTGACAGGGCTGCTGGGAAATGAATCCAGGTCTTTGGAAGAACAGCAAGCTCTCTTAAACTCTGAGCCCAAACTCTACAGCCCCTGTGAAATCTTTTTTAAATAGTCTGCTCAGCCTATCCTCGAACTCAAAACCTGCATCCTCATCCTTCCAATCGTCAAGATTACAGCTGTGCTCTGCCATACCTAGTTTGATTTATGATGTTTTTTTAATTCTTAAAGTTACATTTATTTGCCGGGCGGTGGTGGCGCACGCCTTTAATCCCAGCACTCGGGAGGCAGAGCCAGGCGGATCTCTGTGAGTTCGAGGCCAGCCTGGACTACCAAGTGAGTTCCAGGAAAGGCGCAAAGCTACACAGAGAAACCCTGTCTCGAAAAACCAAAAAAAAAAAAGTTACATTTATTTATTTGTGTGCTCGTGGGTGCCCATGGTACACACGCTGAAATCAGAGGACGACCCACAGGAATCGATTTCTCCTTCTGCCACACGAGTCACAGGGACTGAACTCGGGCCCCGGGGCTTGGCAACAAACGCCTTTACCCATTGATCATCTCACCAGACCTTGGTTTCTATTTGTAATTTTATGTTTTATTTATCTGTCTGGGTCGCCTGTGCCTTTGTGAGTTGATGTCTATGCCATGTGCGTACAGGTGCCCAGGGGGGGCTGTCAAATCTCCTGGAACTGGAGTCACAGTGTGACCGGCCCGACGTGGGTGCTGGGAACCAAGCCTTGATCCTTTACAAGAACAGTAAACACACTACTGTGTTATCTCTCCAGATGATGATTTACGATTTTAAAGCGTCATGTGTGCGGCTCTGCAGACAAGGCACAGTGGGGAACAGAAACGGAAATTTGAAAAGAGACTAACTTAATCCACGGAACAAGATGAGGAAGGTTTGGAGTAGCATGGTAGCTATCGATGACAATGGATAGATATCCGTGCGCAAGCACGTGTGTGTGTGTGTGTGTGTGTGTGTGTGTGTGTGTGTGTGTGTGTAGCTGTCTCCTTAAATATATGCATATATGTGGATATACACACACATTTTGGAGAAGGGCAGAGATATGGATCAAACCCAGCCTCACATATCCTAGACTATCACTCAAACACTAAGTTACATCCCTAGTCCTCTTCTTCTCTTTCTTTTCTTTAAAATTTTAGTTTAAAACAGATCATCGTGAAACAGGCGTGGTATGGGATGACCTTAGTGTCAGAGTGACCTAGGTGACCCTCTATAAGTTTGAGATCAACCTGGTCTACCCTTCAAGGTCTAGGTCAGCCATAATGAGACCTTGTCTCAAAACAAAACAAAACAAAACAAACAAACAAAACAAAGCCCTTACTAAATTGTCTAACCTAGTCTCAAGCACACCCGAGCCCGCCTTGTGTTGATTATATATATATATATAATGTTTGTCACCTTGCCCAGCTCCCTGGCCCATCTTGTACTTTGAACTCTAGTCCCAGGAAGCTGGAAATAAATTGGTAGGGTTTTAGTCATGACTCCAAGGACGGGGAGGAAGACTCATTAATCCTCCCCACCTTCAGTCGAATAAAGGGACAGAGACCAGAATTTATTCGCTTCCTCAGCTCCTTTTATCTTTATCTGTAGGTTTAGAGCGGCTGCCCTTTCTATAGAGAAAGAGGGCAGTTTATTTGTTCTCTTGATTTCAAAAAGAACTAAAAACGTTGGAGAGCTCAAAGCCAAACTTTGAACTTCTGGATAAATAAATCATTGTTTTTGTCTCCTTTTATCTCTGCAAAGTTTTGAGGAAAGTGTATTACAGAGCTGCCTCCAAGACACTGTTATTACAGAACCAGGCCAAGAGCCCGCCATTAGTGGCGACTGACACAGTGCTGCGTGTTTAATTGCTCAGATCAGAACTCAGGCTCCAAAGGGAGGTCACCTGGAGCAGTTTGACCTTTTGGAGGTTTCGGCTAAGGATACTTAGAACCTGTCCAACCATATCCCAGCATTGGTTCCTTTCTGTAGGAAGAGACAGACAACTTGATGAGACCTCATCCATGTCCTTACAGTGAAGGGTGGAGCCCATATTAGAAACTAGAGTTCCGCCGGGCGGTGGTGGCGCACGCCTTTAATCCCAGCACTCGGGAGGCAGAGCCAGGTGGATCTCTGTGAGTTCGAGGCCAGCCTGGGCTACCAAGTGAGTTCCAGGACAGGCGCAAAGCTACACAGAGAAACCCTGTCTCGAAAAACCAAAAAAAAAAAAAAAAAGAAAGAAAGAAAGAAACTAGAGTTCTGAAGGTGGGGGGAGAAGGTTCTAGCATTTCATGGCTTCTTTTGCCCTTAAACTTTGCTGCTCACCCCGCCCGCCCGCCCGCCCCCAGCCAATCTGATGTTCTCTCCCTGTGCCCCGGCATTCACACAGAGCCCAAACTGGGACTTCTCTAAGTGGCCCTCAAATCTCCCTCCAGGTTTGAACACTCCGTATTTACGGCATTTGCACCTGCTTCTATCAGTACCACCTAATGTGCCTCACACTCTCACAGAGGCCCCCCCAAACTGGGCTGGAGTCAGGGTGTCTCTTTCCAGCAGCAGTCTTGAGGTGCCAACCCTTCGGAGATTCTCCATTAGGCCACAGCTTCCAGAAGCATCTGCAGGGCAGGCCAGGTCCAGAGACTTGAAGAATGGAGACCCCTCCACCCCACCCCCTCCCCACCCCCTGCCCCTCCCCACCCCCCCTCCCAGCCAGCGGCATGTTGCTGGGATCAGATGTATTATTTATAACTCCAGTGTCAGCGTGGCTCCCAGGCACCCAGGGAAATGGAAAGGCACTTGGGTCTGCGCTGAGTAAACTAAATATTTAAACAGGAATCAGGAATCGAGGCAAAAATCCATTTTTCTTCGGTAAGGCAGACAGCGCCACAAAGGACGTCAAGGCTGAAGGCCTGGTAAACACCATCCAGAGTGGAGAGGAAGACTGGGGGGCCCTGGCCCAAGGGCTCTTCAGAGCAGAACTATGGCTTGTAGCAGGCACAGGTAAAAATGGAAAAATGATTGAGAGTGAGACCAGGAGACACCGTAACCAAGCCAAGCTGAAGTCATGACCCTGGCTGTGTTCTCCTTGCCCAGCGAACTCCATCTCCCTGTTTCAGAGATACTCTGAGCCGGGCAGTGGCGGCGCACACCTCTAATGCCGGCCATTGGGAGGCAGAGGTAGGTCAACTCTGTGAGTTCCAGGCTACTCAGAGCTACAGAGTGAGAATCTATGATAATAATAATAATAATAATAATAATAATAGCTGGGCGGTGGTGGCGCACACCTTTAATCCCAGCACTCGGGAGGCAGAGCCAGGCGGATCTCTGTGAGTTCGAGGCCAGCCTGGTCTACAGATCTACAGAGCGAGATCCAGGACAAGCACCAAAACAAAAACACGGAGAAACCCTGTCTCGAGAAGAAAAAAAAAAAAAAAGAGTGGTTTTAAAAAAAAAAGGATAATAACAACAATAATAATAACAAACAGAAAAAGATGGTTTCAAGGCCACCCTTGGCTACTGTTTTGGTTTCATGGCAGTCAAAATGGCAGGAACTGGAGCAGCTGGTCCCATTAGACCCATAGTCAAGGGCAGACAGAATGAATGCATGCGAGCGTGTCAATGCTCAGCTTGGTTGTTCTATTTTTGCATTTACACAGCTCGGAATCCCCGACCTAGGGCGGAATCCCCGACCTAGGGCGGAATCCCCGACCTAGGGCGGAATCCCCGACCTAGGGAATGATGCCACCCACAGCAGGTGAGTCTTCCCATCTCAATGAATGTGATCAACACAATCCTCCATAGGGGCCCACAGGCCAACCTGATCACACAGTCCCTCATTGAGACGCTTTTCCCCATGAGAGTCTACACTGTGTCAAGTGGACATTCAAAACCAACCATCAGGCTAGCCTGGGCTACATGAGACCCTGCCTCACCACCGCCCCCAAAAGATGTTCCACTGTGTTGTCTTTGCCCGTCTCCCAAGCAATAGCACTTTTCTTTGAAAATCATGGGATTACAGCCAACTATGCACCAAGCCTCTTGTCTGGATTCTCCTGATTCCACCAGGAGACACAGGTCCCATCCAGGAAGCTGACCTCCCCCCTCTTCACAGACAGAGATGCACGGAGCCAGGTCCTCCAAAAAAAATAAAAAAAAAAATCAAATTTCTCTAGCTTTGAGGAAACACAAAGTCTTCCAAATGACAAAGACCCACTGTACTTTTCTCCCAGTTAAAAACCAAACCACTGATTTATTTATTCTCTGTGTCTATACATGTGTGCCTGTGCCATGACGCAGTCTGAAGATCAGAAGGGAACTTGAGGGAGCTGGCTTTTTCCTTCCACAATGTGGGTTCCAGGGATTGAACTCGGGGGTCAAACTTGGTAGTGAAGACCTTAATCCACTGAGCCATCTCACCAATCAGGTTTCATTATTCTCTTCCTTTATTTTCAGTTAGGCTCTTATCTAACCAAGTTTGGCCCTGCATTTCATACTCTCCTGCCTCCACCTCTTTTTTTTTTTGGTTTTTCGAGACAGGGTTTCTCTGTGTAGCTTTGCGCCTTTCCTGGAACTCACTTTGTAGACCAGGCTGGCCTCGAACTCACAGAGATCCACCTGGCTCTGCCTCCCGAGTGCTGGGATTAAAGGCGTGCGCCACCACCGCCCGGCCTGCCTCCACCTCTTAATGCAGGGTTACGAGCTTGTACCCCCCCCTCCCCCACCCCCGGCTGACCAACCGTCATTTAATCTGGCTTTTTCCCACTGCCTTTTCCCCTCGCTGTGTGAACCCTCTCTTGTATTTCCACAGCAGGCACTATCCCCGGCCCCCAAGGATGTGCTTTTTCTCAGCCTCCGCCTGCACAAATGCCCTTTTCCTTCTCTCCTTGGAGGGCAGTTGAGACAGGCTGACATTTCCCAAATTAACTTTGATAAGAACTTAGGGAATAATTGCAGAAAATACAAGTGTGTAAGTTCAAGTCAGTTCAACATTTATGGAGAGCCTTAGGTTTAGTGTCAGCCTGGGCTCGGTGATAAATGGAGCCCCGTTCCAGGAGTGCGGGAGCCTGCTGTCTAAGGAAGAGGCAGGGAAGAGGCAGGACTGCTTAAAATCTAGGGAGATAAGGGCCCTAGCAAGCCAGAGCAGCTCAACGAGTGTGCTGTGTGTACAGGGGGAGGCAGAGGCCCTTCGCTGAAGGTGACCTTCTGCACTGTGTGAGCATGTGGCGAGAAGACCGTGGGATTTTCTTTATTCCCTTTTTTTTTTGTTTGTTTGTTTGTTTGTTTTTCGAGACAGGGTTTCTCTGTGTAGCTTTGCGCCTTTCCTGGAACTCACTTGGTAGCCCAGGCTGGCCTCGAACTCACAGAGATCCGCCTGCCTCTGCCTCCCGAGTGCTGGGATTAAAGGCGTGCGCCACCACCGCCCGGCTTCTTTATTCCCCTTTTGTTGGGTTTTGACTGTATATGTTTTTCCTACATCCCGATGACGGAGGTTTTTTTTTGTCTGATTGTTTGATTTTTGAATTTGTTTTCTGAGACAGGTTTTTCACGATGTAGCCCTGGCCGGCCTGGAACTTGCAGCAGTCCTCCTGCTTCTGCTTCCTAGGGTTAGGATTACAAGAGCACACCACCCTTTCTGGCAGACAAAGGAATTTAGACCTACTACTAAAGAACATAAAAGAAATGAAGAGCCAACCTGACCAGATTTGTTTTGAAGTGAGAAGTGTGAACGTATTTATTTTATTATTATTGTTGTTGTTGTTGTTGTTGTTATTATTGGGGGCATGACAAAGTGTACTTGGGAAGATCAGAAGACAATTTTATGGACTTAGTTCTCTCCTTATCCCTTATATAGGTCCTAAGGATTGAACTCAGGTTAGCACCCGTGTGCCGCAAGCGCCTTTACCTGCCGAGCCGTCTCACTGACCCTGTTTTTGTTTAAGACAGGTAGCTGAAGTTAGCCTGTGTGGTCAAGCCTTGCTAAACGGCCAAAGCTGTCCTGGAATTCCTGAGCCTCCCACCTCCACCTTCCCAGGGCTGGAATGACACACATATTTATACAGTGCTGGGGGTCCAACCCAGAGCTTCACACATGCTCTAGTTAGTGCTGTCAGCTTGACAGGATCCAGGATCACCTAGGAGACAAGCCTCCAGGCACACTTGTGAGGATTGATTAGGTCCAGAACCTGCCTGTGAGAAATGTTGCCGAGTAGGTTCATGGATGTGGGAAGAGACACTAAAAAGAAAGCAAGACCGTTCCCAGGTTTGGGTCCTGCAGTAAATTCAAGAGGAAAGGCTAGCTGGGGAGGTACATTCGTCACTACCTACTTCCTGATTGTGGATGCCATACCACCAGCTGCCTTGAGCTCCAACTGCCTCGAGTTCTCTGTGATGGTGGGTCAGGTAGCTGAAATAAATCTTTCTCCCTTGAGTTGCGTTTGTCAGAGTATTTTATCACAGCAACAAGAAGAGAAACTGAGGCACCGACTCGAGATTTACCTTTTTTCTCCTCCCATCCCCCCAGATTTGGTAGTTTGAGTGTTGGAACACGGTCCAAGAATGGAATCGTGGAAGATTTCTGAGCGCTTTCGAGAAAACTCAAGAAACCAAGACAAGGAAGACTCTTGTGACCTCAGTTTCTTCAAAACCTGGAATTGTTCTTGGAATGTGTTTTCGTGCCCCTCCCAGGTGGAGCAGAGAGGAGTGAGTTTACTTCGGATTATTCATTACAACTGGCTCTTGTTATTTGTTTATATGTCTCTATGGAAAACATGTTTTTGCCCCGTTTGGCTTCTCCGTGTGATTGCACACTTTACTGGTGTGATTCTCTTAACCCATAGAGGACAAATTATCCAGTGCTCTGAATAAAGCTGGCTGTTGTTTGAGATTTTAGTCCACCTCAATCACTGGCTCTGTTCTCCCAGGTTCCACAGCCTCTAGAGTGGAAACAGTTTTAGTTTTATTTTTGTTTTTGAGACAAGGTCTCATGAAGCCCAGGCTGACCTCGAACATGATATGTAGCTGAGAATGACTTTGAACTTGTCAATTTTTTTTTTTTTTGATTCAACATCTCGAGTAGTGGGATTACAGATTTGCTCTCCCATCCCTAGCTTTACGCAGGCTTTCAATCAGACTCAGCCCTCTACAACTGAGCTATATCCCCAGCCTCCCAAGACTTACTTTAAATTCAACAGAAGGCAGGTAGGGGTTGTGTCTCTGCAGTAGAGTCCATCTGGCATGCACACAAGGCACTGTGTGCCATCTCCTGCACCATAAGCAAACAAAAATAACAGAAATATTCCTGAAGAGGCTGCAGTACAGCTCAGCATTAATTAAGGCAGTTAGTTACCTAGCACATGCAAAGCTGCAGGTTCCTTAGCACCCAAATACATCTTAATTTAATTTAACAAATATTCCAAGCCAGGCAGAATGACTCATGCCTTTAATCCCAGCCCACTGGAAGCAGAGGCAATCAGATCTCTGTAAGTTTAGCTTGGTCTGCATATCAAGTTCCAGGCTAGCCAGAGCTACATAGTAAAATCCTGGGTTTGGTTTTGTTTTCTTTTGTTTTTTGTTGTTATTGTTGTTGGGTTTTGTTTGTTTGTTTGTTTGTTTTTTGTTTTTCGAGACAGGGTTTCTCTGTGTAGCTTTGCGTCTTTTCCTGGAACTCACTCTGTAGCCCAGGCTGGCCTTGAACTCACAGAGATCCACCTGGCTCTGCCTCCCGAGTGCTGGGATTAAAGGCGTGCGCCACCACCACCCGGCTATTGTTGTTGTTTCATTTTATTTTATATTTTTATTTATTTATTTATTTATTTATTTGTTTGTTTGTTTGTTTGTTTGTTTATTTTCCGGAGCTGAGGACCGAACCCAGGGCCTTGCGCTTGCCACTGTACCACTGAGCTAAATCCCCAACCCTGTTGCTGTTTTAAAGAGACAAAAAAAAAAAAAAAAAGATTGCAGAAAACTAGGGTAAATTAGAATTCATTGCCAAAGTTCCATCTTCTCTTTTGGGGGAAAACCCACTTATGAGAAGGACAGTATTATTGCCTTCAGACCCCTCTTAGCCACCACCAGAGTAAATGGTACTTCAGAAATCCCAGCTGTCAGGGCTGCTCTCTAACTCCAACTGAATTAGGGGAATCGGATGCCTTTGGCCTCTGAGGGAACCTGCACTCACATGCACATACCACCTCCCTAACATACACAGAACTTGAAATGAGTCTTAAAAAAAAAAAAAAAAAAAAAATCACGGGGTTGGGGATTTAGCTCAGTGGTAGAGCGCTTGCCTAGCAAGCGCAAGGCCCTGGGTTCAGTCCTCAGCTCTGAAAAAAAAAAAATCACAGCTAAATGGGGTCCTGAAAGATGATGAGTTTACCAGATCCTGGTGATACATACATTGTAACAAGTCTTTCTCTATCCCACCAGCCAGCTCCCAGATAATGATACAGAAACTTATTATTAATTATGAAAGCTTGGCCTTTAGCTTAGGCTTGTTTTCAACTAGCTCTTATAACTTAAATTAACCCATATTTTTATTAATCTACGTTGTACCGAGTGGCTTTTACCTCTGTCCCATTCTGTGTGTCCGACTCGATTCCGCGTCTGGCTGGTTTCTCTGCCTCTTCTTCCCAGAGCTCTCCCTGTGCCAGGAAGTCCCGCCTATACCTCCTGCCCAGCTACTGGCCATTTATTAAACCAATCAGAAGGTGCCTTGGCAAAGACACATCTTCACAGTGTATAAAGAGTATTCCATAACAATACATAATGAGATTATTTGTGGTTATTTTATTTATTTTACTTTATTTGTATTTGTGTGTGTGTGTGTGTGTGTGTGTGTGTGTGTGTGAGAGAGAGAGAGAGAGAGAGAGAGAGAGAGAGAGAGAGAGAGAGAGAGAGAGGTGTGCAGGCGCCCACAGAGGCCAGAAGAGGATGCTGGATCCCCCTAGAGCTAAAATTGCAGTAGTTGTGGAGTGTCTAAGCGGGTGCTGGGAACCAAAGTCCCCCAGAAAAGTAGTGTGCTCTTAGCCACTGAGCTGTCATCTTTCTTTCTTATTATTATTATTATTTAAACTTTATTTTATGTACATTGGTGTAAAGGTATCAATCAGATCCCTGGGAACTGGAGTTACAGACAGTTGTGAGCTGCCATGTGGGTGCTGGGAATTGAACCTGGGTCCTCTGGAAGAACATCCAGTGCTCCTAACCACTGAGCCATCTCTCCACCCCCTACCTATCTTTCAAGCCCCTGTTTTCATTTAAGCGCCACTGTTGACTGAATCCAGATTTTCCAGTAGGCTAAGCAAATGCTCGCTCTCTCTCTCTCTCTCTCTCTCTCTCTCTCTCTCTCTCTCTCTCTCTCTCTCTCTCTCTCTCTCTCTCTCTCCCTCCCTCCCTCCCTCCTCTCCCTCCTCTCTCTCTCTCTCTCTCTCTCTCTCTCTCTCTCTGACACTGAACCGAATCCATAGGCTTCTTTTACATTTTATTTGGAGACAGAGTCTCACAGAGTTGCCCAGGTTAGCACGGAGGTGTACTGTGACCCAGTCAGTCCTTGAACTTCCAATCCTCCTGTCTCCCCCTCCTGAACTACAGACCTGCACCCTCAGGTCTGGGGCCCACACAACTCTTGTCAGGAGGAAAGGAGATGAGGAGTTGGGGGTGCCTAGTAGATACAGTTACTTATTTATAGGCACAAAACTTGAGAAACGTGGTTGTTCAAGCCTGGAAGACTACCAGAGTTTAAGAATTAGGTGTTCGTCTTTCTTTTGCTGGGAAGTGGGCGGTGGTGGTGGTGTTTTGTTGTTAGTGGTGGTGTGTGTGTGCATGTGTGTGTGTGTGTGTGGTTTTTTTTATATCTTATTTATTTTTTAGACCAGGCTGGCCTTGATCTCACAGAGATCCACCTGCCTCTGCCTCCTGAGTGCTGGGATTAAAGACATCTGACATCACATCCAGCTTCCTCCAATTTTTTTTTTTTTATTTCAATTGTTAGCACTCCCCTTAGGTCTCTGAAGAATTAGGTCAACGAACACATTGATCAATGCATAACAGTAACCGGACAAGGAATGCCAGGCAAGCACTATAAAAACTGTTGATTTGTTGCTGGGAATTAAATGCAAGGGGCCGAAGTAAGAGAAACAGGAACTCTACCTCTGAGCTACAACCCACAGCTGCTTAACATGCAGCTCAGGCTGACCTGGAACTCACAGCAGTCTGCAGAGACAAGAGGCCAAAAATAAAAGCAAAATTCTCATATTTTAACAATCAGGCCACAAACCAGATGTGATAGTGTGCATGTATCATCCCAGCACTTGGGAGGTCTGGAGGCAGGAGGTGTACTGTGACCCAAAGCAATTCTTGGCTACATAGCAAGTTTGGTGTTTTCTTTTTTTTTTTCTTTTTCTTTTATTTTTTCTTTTCTTTCTTTTTTTTTTTTTTTTGACAAGCTCTCTTGTAAGGAAAGCTGGCCTTGAACTTGCTATATAGCCAAGGATAAACTCCTGATCTTCGTGTTTCCACACAGCAAAGACACTCTGGGCTGTTATAAGAGAACCTCACACACACACACACACACACACACACACACACACACACACACACACCACACACGCACGCACACGCGCACACGCGCACGCACGTGCGCACATCCAACTAGGTCATGACCATTTGGAGCCTTACTGATCCGGGATATCTTACTTACACATCTTGATCTTAACTCCCAATGACCCACAGAGCCTTCCACAACTGGTGACTTTCAAAAAACAGCTCACCCTGTAAGATTCAATTCTCAACAGATAATGAGATGTCCACCCACATACGGACCCCACATGGAAGGTTCAGGAGCTAAGACCAAGGAATTTCCCCTTAATGGCTGTAAAAGAACTTAGGCTTCCTCTCTGTGGGGCAATCTCTCTGGGCGCTCACCCACTGCCCTTCCTTCCTGTCTGCCTTCTCTCCTCCCCTCCCTTCTTTTTATGGTACTTGGAAGAGAACCCAGGACTTCCCACACGTTGGGCAAATGCTCTACCACTGAGCTACATCTCCAGCCCTCTTTTTACTTTTTTTTAAAAAGTATTTTGCAGGGCGGTGGTAGCATACACTTTTTTTTTTTTTTTTGTTTTTTTGTTTTTTGTTTTTTCGAGACAGGGTTTCTCTGTGTAGCTTTGCGCCTGTCCTGGAACTCACTTGGTAGCCCAGGCTGGCCTCGAACTCACAGAGATCCGCCTGGCTCTGCCTCCCGAGTGCTGGGATTAAAGGCGTGCGCCACCACCGCCCGGCAATAGCATACACTTTTAATGCCAGCACTCAGGAGGCAGAGGAAGGTTCTCTGAGTTCAAGGCCAGCCTGGTCTACAGAGCGGGTTCCAGGACAGACAGGGCTACACAGAGAAACCCTGTCTCAAACAACAGCAGAAGTATTTTTAGGTATATGAGTGTTTTACCTGCATATATGTATGTGCATCACATGTACGACTGGGGCCTGCAGAGATCAGAAGAGGGCACTGGGTCTCCTGGAACCGAAGTCACAGTTAATTGTGAGCCACTGTGTCGGGAGCTGGGGACAGAGCCCTAACTACTAAGCCATCTCTCCAGGCCCCCACTCTTTACTTGTGGAGTCTGTGTTTCACTAAGTTGCCCAGACTAGCCTTGAATTCATTCTGTAGCCCAGGCTGGCCTAACTGTGATCCTCATAACTCGGACTCCCAAGTAGCTGGGATTGTAAGCCTCAGTCACCAGGACTGGCTGGCTGCCCAGTGCTTTCATACAGTGTATGTCTGTAAATTATCTCTGTCTATTTGTGCCCCCTTCTTTTATACTATGCACACAAGGCCATCCATATCCCGCCCTGTTTTACAGGGCACAATCCTCCTGCTTCAACCTCTTACGTGTGGAGTATTACAAATATAAGCCACCATGCCTGGCTTGAAATTCTGCCTTTTTTGTTGTTGTTGTTAGTACTGGAAAATGAACCTGGTGCCTTGATCAAGTACCCCTTACCATTTTGAGCTATCTCTCTAGTTCATTTTTGTTGTTATTGTTTATTAATTTATTTATTTGCTTTTGTTTCAAGACAAAGTCACACTGAGTTGTCCAGGCTGACCTTGAACTCACTCTGTAGCTGGTTTGTTTGGAGTGATGACAGATAGCCCAGGCTGGACCACTGCTCACTGTCTACAGGCTGGTTTATTTGGAGTGACAACAGGTAGCCCAGGCTGGACCAGTGCTCATTGTCTGCAGGCTGGTTTATTTGGTGTTTCTTCTTGTCATTGGGATAGGGTCTCACTCTGTAGTCTAGGATGACTTGGAACTCACTATGGAGCCCAAAGGCTGGCCCTAGAACTCATGGCAATTCTCTTGCCTCAGTCTCCTAAGTATTGAGGTTACAGCTCTGTGCTATTGTGCCTAGCTAGAAGCCCAATTTTAAAGAATTTTTAAATATATGTATATATTTCTTAGAGCCAGGCATGGTGGTCCCTGCCTTTAATCCCAGAACTCAAGAGGCAGAGACAGGCAGAGCTCTTTGAGTTTGAGGTATCCTGGTCTTCATAGCAAGTTCCAGTCTAGCTGAGGCTACACAGTCAGCTCTGTCTCACAAAATCATACACACACACACACACACACACACACACACACTAACTGGGTCATATGGTTGTTCTGTTTTTAATTTTTTTGAGAAACCCCCTAATTGACTTCCATAATGGCTATATTAATTTGCATTCCCAGCAGCACACGGGTTCCTCTTTCCCACCTCCTCCAATGCCAGACTTCTTGATGAGAGCCGTTCTGACTGGGGGAGACAGTATCATAAAGTAGTTTGCATTTCCCTGATACTAAGGAAGTTGAATGCTGTTAAAAAAAATTATTATTTGGCCATTTGTGTTTCTTTTGAAAAGTGTTCATTTGATCAGCCCCCGTCTGACATAGAGCTGGGAAGATCGTCTCCTCTTCTGGGGGCTGCCTGTTTGCTCCGCTGATAGCTTTTGCAGTGTAGAAAGCTTTTAATGTCACATAGTCCCATCTGTTGATTCTTTGGGCTAGTTCCTATGTTATTGATGTTCTGTTCAGAACGTTCCTGCCTGCCCTGGTGTCCAAAGACTGTTCTCTGTGCTTTCATCTAGAAGTTTCAGGTTTTAAATTAAGGCCTTTGATTCATTTCAAATTGAATTGATTTGTGTGTGTGTGTGTGTGTGTGTGTGTGTGTGTGTGTGTGTGTGCAAAGTGAAAAATATGAATCTAATTTCATTCTCGTGCTGGTGGATGTCCAGTTTTGCCAGCACCGTTTATTGAATAGGCTATCTTTTCTGATCCTTTGTCAAATATTAGGTGGCCTTAACTTTGCCGGTTTATTTCTAGGTCTTATATTCTGTTATGGTGGAGTATAATTTGAAGTGAGGCGTTATGGTCCCTCCAGCTGTTTGAGGTGGGGTGTTATGGTCCCTCCAGCTGTTTGAAGTGGGGTGTTATGGTCCCTCCAGCTGATTGAAATGGGGCGTTATGGTCCCTCCAGTTGTTTGAGGTGGGGTGTTATGGTTCCTCCAGTTGTTTGAGGTGGGGTGTTATGGTCCCTCCAGTTGTTTGAGGTGGGGTGTTATGGTCCCTCCAGCTGTTTGAAATGGGGTGTTATGGTCCCTCCAGCTGTTTGAGGTGGGGTGTTATGGTACCTCCAGATGTGCTCTTATTCCTTAAGACTGCTTTGGCTATCCATAGTCTTTTGTGGTTCCATATGAACTACGGGATTGTTTTCTCTAGATCTGTGAAATATGTCGTCAACACTGATTGATATCGCATTAGGTCTGTGGTTTAATTTTTGTAGCAGAGCCTTCTTCACAATATTAATTCTGCCACTCCAGGAGCATGAAAGGTTTTACCATTGTCGGTGTCTTTGACTTCCTTTTTCAATGTTTGGATGTTTTTTTGTTTTTGTTTTTGTTTTTTTTTTTTGGTGGGGGGGGGTGTCTTTTTTGAGACAGGGTCTCTCTATTATTTAACTCTGTCTTGGAACTTGCTATGTAGACCAGGTTAGCCTCAAACCCACAGAAATCTCCCTGCCTCTGTCTCTGGAGTGCTGAGATTAAAGGTGTGTACAACCATGACCAGCTTGTCTGGGTGTTTTTGTTCAGCAGTCTGTAGGTGTGTTTCCAGGTACTTTTTTTTTTTTAAGCTATTTCCAATGGGATATTTTTCCTAATTTCTTTCTCTAAGAGTGTTGTGGAGATCCACCAGGGAAGACTGCTTAGACACGGTTTTAAGCCAATAGAAAGTCTTTATTAGAGGGCCCGAGTTAAGCACAAACTCACATCACGGGTTGACACAGGTCAGTTAGCAAGGATACTTAGCTAGAAGCAGAACTATAGAAGCCAAAAGGCAAGGCTAGTACATTCAGAGACTTTCCTAGAACTATGGACTTTGATGGACCAGGCCTTCATTTTCATTTTGGCAGACTATGCCGTCTACATGATGAGTTTTAATGGCTTGAATGGTACTTTCAACATGGCGTCAGTTGTGTTAGGGTCTACCAAGGTCTGGGGGCCTGTCATGAGTACATTGTTAAAGTATATGAAGGCTATTATTTTATGTTGATTTTGCATCTTGCAACTTTACTATGTTTGTGAAATCTAAGAGTTCTCGACGAGATTCTATAGGGTCTCTTAAGTATAGAATCATGTCATCTGCCAACCAAAATAGTTTTACTTCTTCCTTTTCTATTTTTCTGCCTTTATGTCTTTCTCTGGTCAAGTTGTTAGAGCCAGGACTTCACGCACTATACTAAACAAAAGAGGAGAGAGTGGGCAGCCTGGTGTCATTCCTAATTGTAGAGGAAATGCTCCATTTGTGTCCCTGCATTTGGTAGAATGTTGGCTCTAGGCTTGTTTAGAGTCCTAGCATTTCCAGTGCTTTTATCATGAAGGCATGTTGAACTGCCAAATGCCATGTGGGCATCATTCTAGATGACTGTGTGGGGTTCCTACCCTTTCATTTGTTTATATGGTATTTCTCATCTCTTGCTTTATGTCTGTTGAACCAACCTTGCATCTCCAGGATGAAGCCTGCTCGCTCACGATACGTGATCTTCTGAATGTGGTTTGGTGTAGTGGTGTTTGCTCCGCCCACGACCTTGGGCTATACGGCCCAAAGGAGGCGGCTTCCTGCCATTGTAAGTGACCTCTTACAAGGAGTTGGAGAAGGGTCACATGCCCCTTCTCCCTGCTCCTACCTGCCAGGTGGATTCACTCCCGGTCAGATCAGAGGACGACTTCCGCTATCTACTCCGTTCTGTATTTGTGAGTGTATTTCCTCAATTTATATCTTTTTGTTTTGTTTTGTTTTGTTTCTTGAGACAGGGTTTCTCTGTGTAGCTTTGCACCTTTCCTGGATCTCACTCTGTAGACCAGGCTGGCCTCAAACTCACAAAAATCTGCCTCCCTCTGCCTCCCGAGTGCTGGGATTAAAGGCATGTGCCACCACTGCCCGGCCTCAATTTATATCTTAATAAATTCTGTTACCCATTTAATAGACTCACATGGCTTGATCATAATAGTTTGGAAGTATTTTGTTGACAGATTTTGTGTTTGTTCATCAAAGACATTGACCTCCTGTGGTTTTCTTTCTTTGGAGTGTCCTTACCTGGTTTTGGCATCAGGATAAACGCTAACTTCATAGGGTGAATTCAGTCATGTTCCTTCCTTTCTCTTTTGTGGAGCAAGTGAAGAAGAATTGATATTAAATCTTCCTTGAAAGTTGGATAGAATAGCAGTGAATCCGTCAGCACCTGAGGGAGACTTTTGATTTCAACTGCAATCTCATCACTTGTAATGGATCTGTTAAAGTTATTTATGCCTTCTAGCTTTAATCTCTTGGTAGGTCATACGCATTTAGAAATTCATCCGTTTTTTCTAGTTTTACAGCTTTATGGAGTATAAATTTTGAAGTGTTTGCTAATAATGTTCTGGATTTCACTTGAGTCTGTGGCAATGATTCCCTTTTGATCTCTGAATTTGTATCTTCTCTCTTTCTTTGTCAGATTGGCTATAAGGGCTTGTCAATCTTGTTAACTTTTTCAAAGGGCTCTGGCTGATTTTGTGGACTGCTCTTTTAGACTCTTAGTGCATTTGTTTCTTCCCTGATCTTTGTTATTCTTGTCATCTACTGGGTTTGGGATTGGCTGCTTGCTGTTTTCAGGAGCCTTTGGTTTTTGTTGTTGTTGTTGTTGTTTGTTTTGCACAGGTTTTCCCTGTGTACTCCTGGCTGTCCTGGAACTTGCTCTGTAGACCAGGCTTGGCCTCGAATTCACAGAGATCCTCTTGCCTCTGCCTCCTGAGCACTGGGATTAAAGGCATGCACCACCATGCCCGGCTGTTTTCAGGAGCCTTGGTGCACCATTAGGTTGTTTATTTGAAAGCGCTCATAATTTTTAATGTGGTTATTCCTTACAAGCTCTCCTCTTAGGATCTCCTTAGCTGTGTTCCAGGTGCTCTGGAAGATTGTGTTCTCATTCTCATTTGACTCAAGGAATTTGAAGTTTTCCTCTCTGGTTGCTTGGATAACCCACTTTTGTTTAATGAAATAAAGTGTTGTTTTGTCTCCTATCATTTGGGTAGTTTCTATAGTTTCTTCTCTCCTGTTGTTGATTCCTACTCTCAACTCATAGTGGGCTGGTAGGACACAAGGAATTCTCTCATTTTTAAAATATCAGTTGAGACATATGTCCTATGATATGAACACTTTTGGAGAG